>NC_070589.1:21919339-24481839 GCF_027409825.1 Scomber japonicus | reverse complement strand
CCCCCCTCTCCATCTCCAGGACTGTGTGTGTGTGTGTGTGGGACTGCTGGGTGTCCCGTCCCAGCTGCACCACACCACACCGCACTAGATCTCCACCTACAATCATCAACGCACATTTGATTTTATTATAAGTGAGGCAGTGAGTTTAAAAACTGCATTCATCTCATCTCACATGCTGTTCAGGTCAAATCTGACCCATGCTCACATCTGAAAGCAGTAAAAACAGCCCGAATGACTTTTAATTAACGTCTCAGATTGTATGACTTTTGCTAAAGTGGCCCAGACTACACAAAAATAGAAAAAAATGTAAAAGTATTGATGGATTTAATGGTTATAATGAAACCTAATATATCAAAAATGTTGTTTCATCCTTCACTTTTAATAAAATCCATATTAATTATGTTCTGTTGTGTTTTAGATAACATAAGATCATAATATAGTGATTGTTTTCTCTCAGCTGTCTGTAGCTTTAATGAAGCAGGAATCATCTATTTATTGATGACTGATAAGATCGACTGTACATGCATGCTAAATTTGGTATAGGGACTAATTATAAAGAGGGTTAAAATGACCCTCTTCATTACTGTGAAGGGTCAGAATATGATCAGTATGTAAAGGGTTATTTATCCATTAACACTAACTCCATAATTGATCAGATCCTCCTCCTGACAGAAGGGACGACAGTGTGCTTACATTTTTATTTTTAAATCTTTAATTATGAATCAACAAGTTGCCAAATAACAGCGTATTAAACTGACCGTCCAATAAAGAAAAAGTTCAAATTCACCAAATGTGTTTTTTTTCTTCTTCTTTCCGCATTTTAAAAATACTGCAGTGATTTCAGTTCACTTTTCTGAGCACAGTTACAGTCAGGACATGTTGTTGTGATTACCATCTTTTTTTTTTTTTCTTCCTTTCTTTTTTTTTTTTCTAAACAGTGTGCGATGACACCCACTTTCCAATCCGCCCCTGAATAATACCCCACACTTCTTCTTCTTCTCCCCTTAATATTTTGATCTTTGCTCTTTTTTCATTTAATCCTCATTAGGATCGACGGGCGACGGGCCAAAAAAGCGTGAATATCTCTGGACGGCTAGAACAAGAACAATCTGATATTTGTTTCAGTGCGGAGGGTGAGTCAGGGCCAAGTCTCATCTTCCTGTCGTAGTGCATTCGTATATGTGTGTGTGTGTGTATGTGTGTGTGTGTGTGTGTGTGTGTGTGTGTGTGTGTGTGTGTGTGTCTGTGTTTACTGGAGTGATCACCATTCACTCTGGATGGGATTGGCGGGGGGATTACTGACTGGAGAGGGATGATCATTGAGATTGAAATAAAACAGAGAGGCACAAAAGTATAAGTAACCTTTAGGTAAGGTAAGTATAGCTGAAACTAAGTGTCACTATTAAATAACCTGCCACTTAAATCTTTAGGTTTATAAAAAATGCCAGAAAATAGATTAAAAAAACGTCCAAACCCACTTCCTGCTTTTTTTTGGCTGAGAAATGGTTAAAAAAAATCCAAGATATTCAGTTTAAAATCACATAAAAACAAAATAAAGCATTAAATCCTTCAAACTCAGAGGCTGGAAATAGGAAATGTATTTAGGTTATTTTTGAACAATCAGCAAAAAAAAAATCTCAAATGTATCTATTTTCTAGATAGTTCTATTAATCTTTTGGGTTATAAAATGCCAGAAAATAGATAAAAATGTCCAAAACCATTTCCTGAAGTCTGTGGTGGTGTTTTTGTTGGCTGAGAAATGGTTAAAAATCCAGAGATATTCAGTTTAAAATCACATAAGACAAAAGAAACCATCAAGTCCTTCAAACTAAGAGGCTGGAAATAGGAAATATTCAGGGTTTTTTTAAACAATCAGCAAAACATTTCCCAAATCCATCATTCTTATCAATGTCTTGCAGTGTCTACAGGTGTATCCTTAACACAAAAAAGCTCAGAGTTGCTTTAATAGTTGATTTTTTGACAGAAAATGAACAGAGGGAGGTTATAGGTGCCCACTCATTGTGTCCAGAGGCATATCTAATCACAAAAAGATAATAAAAATAAACCCAATCAGCTCAAACTCAGCTTTATCCTCCTCATCATCATCATCACACTCCTGTACCTAAGCATCAGCTCTGTCTCTTTTCTGTGTCCCGGGCCTCGTTTTTGGTTTTTCTAGTCGCAGGAATAAACCCCCAGCTGTGTCGCTCAGCTGTTTCTTTTAGCCTCATTTCTTTTAGTCACACTCTCAGACTCCAGATCCAGATCTAGATCCAGCACCTCATCTCATCTCTGGCCCAGTCTCTGCTGCATGCGGCCTGACACAACACAGGAAAAAGACCTCCATAGACCCACCATCTAACACTAATAAAAAAAAAACAACACCTAAGTATATGAATTGTGTCATATTTGTTTGGGGACTGCAACAAACACTCGCCCCAGGGGAGGAGGTTTAAAAAAAAAAAGAGGCCTTGGAGTTCAGATTTGCATGTGAAAAAGTGTTTGATTTTGCCGTTGACACATCACAAAAAGCATTTGCAATGGAACTGGCCGGCCGCGGCTGAAAATAGCTCATAATCAATCAGCTGGGCAGACACATATCTGTGCTCTTAAAACGTATAAATGTGCGATGCAGGAGGGGGGCGGATCGATGGGTGACAGGATTTCCAAAAGCATCGATGCTTGCTCTTTGGCATAACAAGCACTCCCCCATCGGCCCATGCTTATTTCCTGTGCCTTTGTCCGATGGGCCGTCCACTGTCAGGCCTGCTGGAAAAAAAAAAATATCTGCCAGTGGAGCAACAAGGTCTCTGAAGGACAACAGAGGAGCATTTAATCTGCCTTCACACCATCTAAATAAGTCAGAAAGGTACAGAAAACCTAAAACACCCCCCCCCCCCCCTCCTCTCGCCCTTCCCCCTCCCCCTCCCCCTCCCTCCCTTTTTGATCTGACAGTGATTTCATGACAGTATATCTATTGTGTTTGACTGTGTTAGCATGTAAGGTTGCTGCCTGCCAATCTGTTCCTCCCACAAAAAAAAAAAAAAAAAAAACACAGCCGCACGCATGCAGGGCCCAACTTCCTCTTTAATTTACTCTCGGTGTGACTGAGTGAGAGCGCTCTTATCATGTTCATGACACAAGATGTGGCCTACTTCACAAACACACAAAACCGTGGAAGTTCAACACACACACACACACACACACACACACACACACACACACACACACACACACACACACACACACACACAAAGAAAGATAGAGCAGGTGTTGAAGATCAGGAGTAAAAATTTAAAAAGGAGAAAAAGAGATGAGTTAAAAGTTGTAAGTAATGAGAGATAAACACACACAGGCCCTCGTGGTGTTAAAAAAAAAAAACCAACACGCCTCTTCCTAATCTTCCTAAACTTAAAAAAGAAAGTCAGATAATTCATGAAACAATACCGGAGTCAATAACAAACCAAAAATTCAACGTTGTGAACTTTGCTCCCTTGTTTTCAACATAGTTGGCCGCTGGAGCCGTCTGCTGCCAGCACTGCAACGACTTCCAGGATAGTGACGACCAAGAGAGCGAGAGAGAGAGAGAGAGAGAGAGAGAGCGGGTAGTGTAGTTAAGTGGTCATAACAACAATAGGTGTGTGTGTGTCCGTGTGTGTGTGTGTGTGTGTGTGTGCGCCTTTACACACAGACAGGTCGGCTGCCATGTAGGACAGAGTATCTACGAATGCCCTACCATACTAAAGAGTTCATACGGAGGTTAATGCCGAGAGAGGAAGTAAGTGAGAGGCCACGCAGTCTGACAAATTCCAGACATCAATCAAGCACAAAAAACACTGACAACAGGAGATCACCGAGATATTTTTACTGAATCACACGACCGTAAAATGAGTTTTAGATGTAAAAATGTACACAAAAAAAAGTCACAATAGGCACTGCTGATTCATTTTGGACTTTTATGTCATTGCACAGCACTAAAATACATGTGAACTCCTTCAAAAATCAACTACAAGCTAATTTTCTCACATGTATAATAAAAGCCACTAAAAACTACTCCTTTAAGATTATTTACGGTGTTAAAAATCAAACTCCCCCCCACTCCTCCCCTCTCTTTTACTCTCTATCTCTCTCTATTTGTAGATTTTCAAAAATCTAAACCACATGAAGCTGTGACTTACGGTCATTATTTATCTCCTTTTTACACACCAGTAATATAAACTTGTTAGCCTGATGATGATTTATTGGCCAAACATACGTACGACTCCTCATCGGCTGTTTGAACCAATCGGGAGAGACAAGAGAGGCGGGAGATAGGAGGGCTGCGAAGAAGGGCAGGGGAGAGAGGCAATCAAATGTGGAGGAAAAAATGAATGACTTCAGGGGGGGAGGAGGAGGAGGAAGAAGAGGAGGAGGAGGAGGGTGCAGATAGAGAGAAGCGTTCGGACTCCAAACTGAGAAATAAGCATCAATGTTTTGGCACCATTTTTTTTTGGATGTATTATAACCTTTAAACAAAAAGAAACACTGGATAGTTTGAAGTAGTGAACAAGAAAATGTGGAAAAAAAGAAAAGAAAACTGTCCAGCAGCACTCATTTTTTGACATTTTCTATACTTTCCATGTCTTAATTTCACTCTGTTAATGTTTACTCATGTCACAGGATGGCTGTATATTCAAGCCTCTGCGGTTTTAGTTATTACAACACTGAATATTCAGATTTAAGCCTCCATTCAGAATTATAACAGGGGCATAAAAGACGATTTTAAAGGTTTATAATAGCACAATACTGCGTGGTGTCGTCGTGATACTGGAATATTGACTTAAATGAACACAGGATTTAAATATTGTGCAGTCCGACCGCAGACAGACTGACTCAGAGCAGCAAAGACAAACACAGGCCCCGGACTGTAACAGCTCCACCTTACAGATTCATGTGACTCTCCAACCATCACCTGACTATCTCTCTCCTTTCTTATGGAGGCAGGGCAACCAGGGAGGGAAGACTTGACCCGAAGTCAAATTTATGTTCAAGGAACGGGGGAAAAGGAAAGAAAAGAATTTGAAAAAAAAAAAAAAAAAAGAGTACAGAGTCTGTTTGTCTACGTGCTATACCATCTTAAAAACATCTTGACACTACACCCATGTAACGCAGGGCTCACAGATCACTGACAACAAGACAATATCCCCCAGTCACTGATAAAGAGGAGTGCCTTTGACTGAGCGCTAAGAGATAAAGAGAGCCAACCTTTGGGATGGGAGGGGACAACTTTCAGCGGGCCGCACTCCTGAGTCTGTACCGTGTACCATGTCCTCATATTTACATGTGAATCCAGAGGTGAGTCAGAGAGGAAGCAGAAGGAGAGCACTGTAATCAGTGAGTCACTTTGCATATCCAAACTTCCTTTTACAGGCAAGAAGAGGGGCCCCCTCCGCTGTGTAACAACCAGCAACCCTACGGTGGCCCGAGGTACTTGTTGGACCCTTACAAATAATCTGGGGCACCGTGCAAACAGGCACCAGTTTCTGCGCCTTGCCACACTGCAGTTATCAGTATATTTCCTAACAGTATCTGGAGGATTGTACCATTGTGAAAAACTCTACACAGGTGATAGCCAAAAACCCAATCATGACCCACATAGATTTGCTCAGGTTTGGGAGACGTTAAAATGAACCGTTTTAACTCCACATGTGGATTTTTGTTACTGTCACCGCCACACAAATAACACATTTTAAACCATAACATTATTAACGCTTTTAAATTTACAAGCAAATGTTACATCAACACAAATCCCACTGAATTCAGCAGGTGGGCATTTTAATACTGGCCAGACCGGACTTTGCATATCGCCATGGTGAAATGTCACACGTGCTGACGCTGAGGAGATATATGTATAATTTTCCAAAGGACGAATGCAACTGCCGCTCGCCTTGCCACACCCAGAGTAAACATATCTCTGCCGTGTTCATATATGACTTGACACCAGCGCACACTGCAGAGCTTTCACCTCAAACACGACGGCACAAAAGAGGACGGACAATCTTTTTTTAAATAAGGGCTGTAAAAGTAAACCAGTTCAGTTGTTTAGCTCTCGGTGTGTTACAGCTGCACAAATAACAGATTAAGTCCTGTATGTATGTATGTATGTATGTAGTTGATGTTGTATGAACATGTAAAGTTTCCCAAAGCTCAAAAAGTATTATTTTAATGTCTGAACTCACTATTGTGCGCAGTCGATGAGCTGGTACTCATTGGACCTTTCGAAGCATGCCTTCACTCCTTCATCGTCCCACAGCTTCTTTGCATGATCAAAGAACTCCTGTGAAAAGAAAAATGAAGAAAATACAATCAATATTTCTTTTTAAAAAAAACACACATAATCGACAAAAACATGTATTGTGGTTTTCATTTTCAATTTTTTTACTTTACAAAAGGATAAAAAAAAACAATCTGCAATCATGTAGACCTTCAACACAAACCCCCAAAATCATACACACACACACACACACACACACACACACACACACACCAGTCTCTATATCTGTTACCTTAGTAGATACTTCACGTTACATTGAAGTACAGGTGAGCACAGGTTAGTATGTGTTAGTTTTAATAACTTTCAACTATGTAGCATTTTACTACCGCTCCAAATATTTAGAAATTGGACTTTGTACTTGGAAAATGTGACTCATAGTTGTTGAAAACTGTGCTGCCATGACACGCAGTGCAGGTTTGGAGTGATTGGAGAAAAACTAGATGCTCACTATTCCTCAGCTACAGCCGCAACGACACGACGACGACACAATAAATACGATCCATACAAAACCTCTGCCAAGCACAGTCGCCATACTCTACCACTTGTACAACTCCTGGATCTACTGTTGGTCCAGGAGCTGCTCAGGTAGATCAGCCTGGTCCCAGGAAGTGCCACCAACCATATTTGGTACCATCAAGCCTCTAAAACCTCCCAGAACCCAATCTGATAGCCGCACTACAGCCAGAGAGACGCTACATATAAGTGCTGGTGGAAACTGTGGAAATAGTTCAAGAATCTAACCATCGAAAGAGAATTGTAGTTCCCTCAGCTTCAGCAAGTGTTTATGCTAAGCTAAGCTAAGCTAAAATAAAAATACTCACTTTCTCATACAGACAAAATAGGATCACATTGATGTATTTCCATCAAGATTCATGTAAAAGCTGAAATTTAGATTTTTAAATATTTAATCAAGTACACACCAAAACAAGTATTACTAGTATTATTTACTTTGCACTTCCAGCAGCAGGAAAACGAGTTGATTCCCGTTTTCTCATTCACTCCCTCAAACACTCGTTTATCCGGCGACTCCTGTATTCAAACTCATGACTTTCTGGTCACAAGCTCCGCTGTCTCAACTCTAAACTAAAGCAGCATAGGTGGCACTCTTGGATTCTGCTAATTAATGGTGATCCAGTTAAAGATAACAATGCAGAAGAGAAAAATATAGAAATAATATATTTGAAACGCTTAATTTCATCTCCTAAAAATACATATAGCTGTGCAAAATCCATCCATAGGCATGATGCTGTAAATGACTATACATAGTCTCAGAGCTTCAGCTGACTTCCTACTCCTGGACAATGGGGAGCATTATGAGAGGGGGGGGGGGGTGGGGGGGGGACTCATCTTATCAATGACTTTGAGACATTTCCCAGGACGCTCTGTATGCCCTAAACAAAGATGATTGGGCTAATATCCCTCGTCGCCTCCTGTGCACATGTCTTTCAGATGGACTCCTCCTCTAGCCTGGAACCACCACATGACTCTGCACTCAGCACTGGCTCTGCGCTCTGACTGTGGAGAGAGGGTGAAAGTAGCCCCGAACCAAGAGGGAGAAGGGAGAGCCTGATAAATGATCACATGCTTCGGGAGATCTCCTCTCGGCAGATCCGGTGATTAAGTTCAACATTGAAGGAAATCCACTGATCCAGTCGACTGAAGTCTCACACAGAGAGAGAGACAGAAGAGAGACTAATATTAATATTTGTTTACTTTTTCCTCCTTTACAGATGAATGTGGTGTCACACTTCGTCTACAAGTCAGGAGTACACCTAAACACTGCGATGCTATCGTGTTCGCTGCGTTTAAGCAACGTCCAGATACCGTCACTTTATTATAACTTTAAGTTTCACGACAACGAAGCGTTCACCTGCAACGCCGCACACAAAAGGGAAATGAGGCCATATTTGCTTTCTCGCCTGTGTTTGCTTCCACTTGTGTTGCAGTCACACTCCCAACACCCACCTCGACTAATATCAATAAGATTTAACTGTGCCAATTACATTCTTCTGCTATTAGTTCTGCAGGACTCACCAAATTTTTTACACCGGTGGAAAACGAGGGGCTCAAAAGGAAGGAGCCCAAATTAAGCATCGGGATTTGATGGAGAGACGATGAGGGGTAGAGGGTGGAAGGGGGCAGAGAGAGAGAGAAGGGGGGAAAAAAAAGCAGAGTATGGTCCTCAGGGCTCTTTTCCACAGAGGCGTGTGACACTGGGCCTTTGAATAAATGCAGTGTGTGCTGCAGTGCCCTACAGAGGAACTGATAACACAGAAAGAGACCAGGAGGGAATTTGCTTTAACACAAGCTTTTTTAACTCTTTCCTGTGCTCCCACCCCCCCTCCCCAAGACTTCTACTTCCACCCCCTCTCCACCCTCTTCTTTTTTTCCCCCCAATCACCAAACATGAGGCCGATTCTGCGATGGCTTTTTTACAACTTACTTAGTTTCAATGTTAAAATCAAGTTAGGGAGGTGTGTGATGTAATATTTCACTTGAATCATATAGGTCAGGCTGACACAGAACAAAATGGCCTAAATCTGATTCAACTTCGCAAAAAAACAGAAAGTTGAGGAGCGCACGAGGAGTTGTGGTCAGCCATCTTCTGCGTCGCGAGGGAAAACGCTTGAATTCCTCTGGGTGAAGTTTTTTTTTTTTTTAAAAAGGACCTTTTGGCCTTGAAGCAAAATGTACAGCGGTGGCCAATAACCTTAAATCCCCTCCATACATACACAGCCTGCCGACCGACCGACCGAGCCGGGGCCAAGTCCTCAGTAAAATCACCATCGTCGCCACATCTATTGCATTTGAATAGAATATATGTGTGTTAGATAACAAGTCACCGAGCACAGAGACCTGACTTTCATGGGTTACTTCAGTTAAACAGTACAGGCAAATTTAGCCAAAAAAAAAAAAAAAAAAAAAAAAAAAAGAGAGCGAGAGAGAGAGAGAGCAAAAAGCAAAAGGAGAGACTGTTTGAGACTGTTCATCTTTCATAACATGGTTCCAAAAATGGATCAGCCCTCCTCGCCACCCTTTGCCCCACATCACAGATCCACAAGTAATCAATTAGAGGAAAAACAAACTTCTAGGACTGAAGCTGTGAAATCTCCAAGAACCCCCGCCCCCCCCAACAACAAGCCGCGTTAAAAAAAACACGTTACCCTTCAAAAAACAGCTGCATTGAAGAGGACACACAAAAAAAAGGAGCAAGAAGAAGAAGAAGAAGAAGCAGGTCATGTTCCTTAATAGAAAGTCATAATTACTGGGTTGGCCTGTAAACTGACATCAGACAATATTAAATAAAGTTATACACACACACACATATACACACACACACACACACACACACACACTCGCTGACAGCCACCGGTGTGAACAAGTGTTATGTGAAGGATTTTACCCGATTCATGTGTGTGTGCAGTACACAGTAACTCTGCACCGAGAGCAACAAAAGTTAGATCAGCTCAACAGAAATGGGTGGGGCTGCACTGAGGTAATGCACATATAACAGAGAAGCTCACCTTCCACACACTGTAACTCATATCTTAAAAAAGTCAAAAGAACAAACTCTAAATCCTTGTGTTGTCTTGTTTGGGGGGAGATAAATACACGATGTACATTTAAACAAGGTCTCAAATGACACTTAATATTCAGTATTTAGAGTCACCTGCTGGGGTTTTTTTTTAAGCATCAAATTTAGAGGATTATATGTAGGCTTTAACATGTCTGATAGAGAGAAAGCTACATAGTCAAAAAAAAAAAAAAAAAAAAACAGGGGCCAGGGCTCATTTGAATTTGCTCCACTTCAGTTGATGGACGCTGTCGGGGCGGCTAGCATAGCTACCGCACTGGCATTTGTTTCCATTTGCATAGACGACCGTTTGTATCCGTGCGTTCTTTTCCACTGTGCCCTGCTGTTATCCCGTCCGTTGCTACAGAGGGGAAAAGGTTTTTTAAAAAGGATGCTTTGATGATAAAGGACTAAAGGCCATCTAAACTAAGCATGCTGATTTACATACAGGACAAGGGGATATTGTTGTTTTACAAAGTTGCCAGTCAGCGAAGGTTCACGCCAATCTAATTTCAAAACTTCAAAAGGGATATCGACACCAGATCTACTGTGTTAAAAAAATAAAATAAAAAAGCTGTTATAGCAGGGTGTGTGTGTGTGTGTGTGTGTGTGTGTGTGCGGTGTATTTCCAAAGCCTGTTTAGTTAGCTTGTGGTGTAAGAAAGATCATATATTAGAGGGCGAGTCCTCAATAATCAAAGATTCAGTGTCACCATTCACAAACTAGATGTGAGGTTTAATAGACGAGAGAGAGAGACACACCAACTTCTCCACCAACTGTGCCTCCAACAGACCATGACACAACGCAACACCACCACCACCACCACCACGCTGTTCACTCACCGGAACCGACTGGAAACACTTTTTTTAGTTAGCCGCCACTTCAAAATAACAATATCTGATGTACTGTAACTTAAGCTAACGATACCTGATGTACTGTAACTTAAGCTAACGATACCTGATTTACCGTAACTTAAGCTAACGATACCTGATGTACTGTAACTTAAGCTAACGATACCTGATGTACCGTAACTTAAGCTAACGATACCTGATGTACCGTAACTTAAGCTAACGATATCTGATGTACTGTAACTTAAGCTAACGATACCAAAAACAGTATAAGATTTCAATCTAGAGCTTCCAAAACCTGAACATCTTTAGGTTTTATACTAGAAAACAAGCCATCTGAAGAGCAGCACCTTATTGGTATATTCACACATTTATAAAATAAAAGTGACCTCACCTATAGACATTGGCTTATGGGAAAGTGTGATGGCCATTTGTTACCATCTTCTGCCATTTTATAGACAAAACTATTATAATTGGTGTGGGAAAAGTGTGCAAATAAATCATAAGCTGAAGAGATTAGTTAATTGACAGAACATAATAATCACTTCAGTCATTTATGAAGCTTAAAAACCAAATATTTGCTGGTTTCAGCTTCTAAAATACACTAATTTGTTGTTTTTTTTCAGTTTTACATCACTGTAGGTTGAATATATTTGGGTTTGGGATTGCTATTCAGCGAAAAATAAGAAGTTTGGAGATCCTTTGACCACTATGATTGGCATTTGTGACCAGAATGGTGATAAAAACAAATGAACAGGTTAATTGTGAGTGAAAACATCAACATTAGCTGCTGCCTTATGCGCCTCTCACTCACAACCTTTTCATCAAGTCATTCAGTCAAATTTAGGAAATCCAAAAATAACTTCTACTTCTTCTTTTTCTGTCGACAGCAGCAGCAGCAGCACAGCCTGGCAATTCAACTTCTAACATGTACTCAGCATCATGTTCATCCTCAACAGTTTGGCTGACCATGACATCATCCAGGTAAAATATGCCTCCATGTTTCAAAACGGCGCCAACAGGTGAAAGCCACAGGTTACTGATTGGCCGTGTTCCTGCGCTGCTGTATTGGATATCATGCCTGGTGGCACTAAGTGACAATGTAGTGGTGACACTGACAGCACAAGTGAAGCCTGAGACCGATGAC
The DNA here is from genome assembly GCF_027409825.1 of Scomber japonicus. NCBI lineage: Eukaryota > Metazoa > Chordata > Actinopteri > Scombriformes > Scombridae > Scomber > Scomber japonicus. Next base: position 24,469,957 of record NC_070589.1, on the reverse strand, counting down.
AAGCGCAGACACTCCAAACAGAGCCATGTTGTTCCCTTTGGCCTGGTCGGGCCTGGGAACTCAACGCCGGCTCTCCCCATGGCCCCCCTGACCCTCACACACACACATACACACACACACACACACACACACACACACACACACACCATCAGAGCAGCACAGACTACTGCTTCCCTGTTAACACACTCACAGTGGGGCCTGTCAGGAAATTAACACCCCAAAGCCTTTTAAATGGGGATTCTTGTGATGTACCATTAAATAAAGCCGCTGAGAGGGATGGCTGAGAAACATCATGCTAACCTGCAAAGTGGCAAAGCAAAAAAATACCACTTTACAACAATACCACTTTAAGGATGAAGCATAGTAATATATGAGGGTATTGATCACACCTGATGACTGAGAGAACCCCCCCCAAAAAAAAGTCCACAAGGCCTCAATTATGACATTAATACACAAAACAGCAGCGGAGCATCAAAATCACATACATTTCATACTGTATCTCTAAAATACTGTGTTATATAAAGAAAAGGCCAAACAAACGCTTTTAAAATGGCTCAGTACTGTAGTGATAAGAATGGGGATCATTGTTGACTCCAAAAGAAGTGCTGATCATTGTACAAAATGGTGAATAACTCTTGTAACTTCCTCCATTAGATAGTAACATTTTCATCAACACGCTAACAAAAAAAGTTTAAAAAAAACCCCTCTTTAACCTCCTGCAGTCTGTCTGTCTGTCTGTCTCTCTGTCTGTCTGTAGCCACTACATTCATTTGTCATTCCTGTTTTAGCTGTGCTTCACAGCCGGTGTCAAACAAGGAACACTTTCAAAAATTATGTAAAACATTATCTACATTTCCAACACATGACCTCGCGCTATCGAATGGCCTGATCGCACACACACACACACACACACACACACACACACACACCGAAAAGAATCCCATGTGCTCAGACTCAGCGTTCCCAATTGCCACATACACGAGTGCAATTTGGGCCCCATGCTACAAAAGGAGGAGGAATCAAACCTACGACACTCTGCAGCACACGAATCAGCTTCAACTTGCTGGTTTTTAGTTGACACTTCCCTTTAAGAGAGGACAAGGAAGACCCCTAACCACTTCATAAAACAGGAGTAAAAATGAGGAAAGATTAGGGTGTGTTGTGTCAAAATGTCAAAATGTCAAAATTAAATCTGGTTCCTCTTAAGCTACATCAGCAAAATCTACATGATTAGCACACAGGACTCTTAAAACCAGTAAAACACTCATCATGTACCATCTAAACCCATGTTAGAAGGACCAAAAAGCACATACACCATGGTAGCTTTCATGGTCTCACACACACACACACAGACACACACACACACATACACACAAACTTTATGAACATCTTACCTGTGAATAGTCAAAGTCGGAGAGAGGTGCTATGCTTTTGATGTATTCGATTCTGAATTGGTCCTCTGGGTTGGCTAGCGGAACTGGGGGTATTAAAGTGCTCATCGCAGACACTATAGTCTACAAAGCAGAAGTTGTGGGAGGAAAAAAAAAAACACACACACACACAAAAAAACAAGCATTAATCAGGATAAATACAGGAAGAAAAAAAAAATCTCATTGTAAGCTCCCGTATAATAATAATCAGTGAAATGGGATTGCAGTGGGATTCGGTTGAGCAACGGGAGAGAGAGACGCTGAGCACATTTGGGAAGTGATACAGATGAAACTCACCACTATGGCATCCTTCACGTTTTTCCGAATATCTTGGATTTTCTGTTTCTTTTCTCTGCATTGGGGGACACAAAAAAACAAGAGACGTGCGAGTGAGGCAGCGGGTTTACGGGGGAGAAAAAAAAAAAAAAACAACCCCAAATAACAACCATCCACCACAAAAGATCATATCATCAAGGTGGTCATGATGAAGTGAGGCGAGGGTGACTGCCAGGTTAAGACTGGATTTTAGTACAATTATGAATACAATACAGGTGTTCAGGCTTGGGGGGAGGGGTGGGGGGGTATCAGTGAAATGCATAAAATAAGGCGATATGGTGCGCCGTGGTTTAAGATTTTCTCCATTTTTTAAAAATCTTAAAAATGCAAGATCATACCCCCCATATCACCTTAAAAACCCAGCTCCCCCCACCCGTCCCCCCCCCCCCCTCTTTGGATAAATACTTCGAATTAATGTACACAGAGGATATTTGTACAGTTACAGGACCTCTTGACAAGCACTGGGCCTGTTTAAAATAGACCACTGGTAAAGATCAATGCCATGCAAGGGCCTTGCAGCAAAACAAATCATCAATAGGCCTGTGTCGATCACAACCTTTCACCCTCTCTCACATGAAACAGGAAACAGTGAATTTGGCATCTGTGTGACACCGAGATCCTCACATATGTATGATAACTGTACATGTACACGAAAAAGGAGGAAAAAAGAAGACGGAGGGGAGGGAGGGAGGGAGAGAGAGAGAGAGAGAGAGAGAGAGATAGGGAGAGAGTGAGAGAGGAGGAGGAGGAGGAGGAGGAGGGGAGATATTAGCTGCTTTGCATGGGATACTGGGCCCAACAGGCGCTGCAGTGCCTGGGGAAAATCCATTCACAGGCGATATATTCTGGCCTCCACAGTCTTATTCATTACCAGAATAAGCATTAACATTATGGGGTTTTTGTAGCATATATGTGTGTGTGTGTGTGTGTGTCACTGATGTAGCTGTTTAATATAATAAGTGTACACACATATAGATATATCTATATATATATGTATATAGATATATATATATAAACTCACTCTGCGTTGAAGCCGTTGACGTGTAGGATCCTCATCTGCTTCACAATGGTGCTTTTTCCGGACTCTCCCGCACCTTCGACACACACACACACACACCACACACACACACACACACACGAGACAAATAACATACAAAATACACCATTAAAAAAAACACACACATGCAGAAAATGTTACCATATTAACACGAAAAAAAGGAGGGGGGGGGGACATCCTGGTTTAGCGTAAACACCCCCCCCCCCCTTCTCTCTCGCTCGCTCTCTCCTATCCTATCTTTCTCTTTTTCTGTCTTTTCCTTTTTTTTAACCCCATCGCAACACATACAAATAAATACATGTCAAACAGAAAGGAGGGATATACGTGTTCGCTATACGAGCAAAAAAAAAAAAAAAAAAGCAAAAAGGAAGGGGGGGATTATTAGCTTTCATTTTTCTCTCCGTGTCTGCCATCACATAAAGAATAAATCAAGCCCTCCTTACCGAGTAACAAAAGCCTGTGTGTGGCTTTATACGCTTGTCTTTCCTTTTGCAATTGTTTTTCTATCTTTTTATTTGCCTCTCGTTGTGCCTTTTCGTCGATGCGTTGATCTTCAGTCTTGCTGTTGCCCAAACAACCCATCTTCTTCCGTCGCCCCGATCACCCTTTTCCTTATGAGTGAAATCGTTAGAATAAAAAAATAATAATAAAAAAAATATATATCACTCTAGGAGGACGAAAGGGTGGAGGGGGGAGAGGAGAAGGGGGGGAGGAGAAGGAGGATATTGGGAGGGGGGGAGGTTTGTGAAAAATAATGTAAGGAATGAGTCCGATTTGTACACCCCCCCCTCCCCCAAAAACAAAAAAAAAAAAAAAAGAAGGGGGGGAAAAGAAAAAGAAAGAAAAATCTCTGCGAAGGCGAGGAGGCTTCTTCTCCTTCTTCTTTTTCTTTTTCTCCGTCGGAGAGAGGGAGGAATATGTTCCCCCGTTACAATTCCGCTTTAGCCGCAGCCGACCGTCATCCAAAACCGTGTGTGTGTGTGTGTGAGTGTGTGTGTGTGAGCTTTACCCAAAAAAAAAAAAAAACCACACACACACCCCGACGAAGAATATAATAAATAACGAGGCCGGTTTCGTTACAACGAAGATTAGATAGATCCCCCCTTTTTCTTAAAAAAAATATATAAATAAATAAGAACCAAGAAGAGAGAGAAAAAGAGGAGAGAGAGAGAGAGAGGGTTTTTCAATCTCTGGGAATCCAAGTGAACTGTTCCTATCGCGTCTCTCTCCAGCCCCTCTCTCTTCTCTCTCTGTGTTTTTTTTTCTATCTGAATTTCTATCAGTATTTCTGTCTCTTTAACTCAGCACTGCCTCTCTCTGTGGCACCAGGAAGTAGCCGTGGAAAACAAAAAAAAAAGAAAAAAGAAAAAAAGAAAAAAGCCTCTGCGTTAAACTGTAACATTAACAACCCCGCCGCAAACTGATAGAGCATTTTTTTTATAACTTTATGTGGCAAATAAGGAAAGGAGCCATTTCCCCAATTTAGTCGTAGTCCCTTCGCTTTAAAAGTCCTGTGCTATCAAACTGATCGGGGTTGGAGGGGTGGAAACCAAGCTGTATGCTGCCTCACAGAGGGGCTGGGTCTCTTTAGCTGGCCTCCAGTCAGTGAGGTGGCCCTGATAAAAAACTAGGCTTCACCCAGTTGTGCAAAGTAACTCACATTACACAAAAAAAATAACCCAACTATTGTATTTAAATACTACTTAAAAATGACATTATTCCCATTTTATACTACTTTCTACTTCCACTGCACTACATTTCAGAGGGAATTGTTGTACTTTCTACTTCCACTGCATTTTATTTGACAGCTTTTAGTTCATTTTCAGATGAAGATTTGACACAGTGGATAATATAACAAGCTTTTGAAATATAACACGTTGTTAAAGATGACTTTGGACGTCTTACAAAAAAAGCAGTGTGTATTCAGAGTCACATTTCTGATGTCTATTAGTTGAAAACAGCGCCACCAAATAGTGAGTCTTTCCCTCTTAAACTTCTCACATGGTTTCATTTCAATGACTATAGACAAAATTTAACCAAAAATCTTAAAACTGAAAACAGATTTGTGTATCAGAACTTTGTTTTTTCTTTTTTCCTCTCCTATTAATCATCTCACAACCCCTCACATTTACCTGGTGACCCTTTGTAACTGTATATAAAGTAGTGTAAACTAGCTCCGCCTCCAGCAGCTACAACAGTAACATGCTGCTCTAACGCTGATGTTTCACTATTAATAATCTAATGATGTCATATATAATAATAATATATCAGTCAGAGGGACCAAACCACTACTTTTACTGTAATACTTTAACTACATCAAGCTCATAATGTACTTTTACTTAAGTTGGATTTTTCATGCAGAACTTTTACTTGTAAAGGAGTATTTTTACTTTCTGTATTAGTACTTTTACTTAAATAAAGGCTCTGAATACTTCTTCCACCACTGGCTTCCTCTACCTCTACAGTTTTTAAAATACAGGTCTGGGGGGGGGGGGGGGGGGGGAATATTTTTATTATATGAGTAAAATTAGCAACACCACTCTGTAAGCATACTCCATTACAAGTATAAGTCATAGGTTCAAGAATTTCCAGCAAAATATACTTACAGTATCATACGTATGCAAAGAGGTTTACATTACTATACATGTTATGTTAGAAGTAGCATTTTAATGTGGCAGGTGGTTGAGCTGGAGCAAATGTTACCTGCTTTATGTAAAGTATTGGTCATTTTCATCTATAGCAATGCTTCATATTTTGCAACATGGTGTGTTTTGTATGAAGATGTAAGTTACAGCATTTGCAGATTAAGATTTAACATTAAAAACATATGATACGTTTATAAAATAAGCAGTGTAAGCAGTGTAATGCTTAACTACCAAATAGTAAATTAAGTAGTTAACATCAGCTTCACCTCGACCAGTACAATAATATAACTCTGACACTCTGGTGCATAGTGGGTGCTTTTAATAGACTCCTTTTAAGTGCATTTTGATGATAATAAGTGAACTTTTACCTGTGTTCAAAGTATATATGCAGGACTTTAGCCTGTAAAGGGTTATTTTTATATTGTACTACTGAGTAGATGATTTGAGTAGTTAAGGAAAGAGTGGCAAGGAAAATATCTTATCTTATTAGTGTCTATTTTAAGGACCATTTATGACAATTTAACTCTTCTATAGACCAATGGTTTCCTACCTGGAAGGCCGGGCCCTGCTCAGTGACTCAAGTGATAAACTTAAGGGTCACAAAGTGCATTTTACCTGTCTGGGCCACAAAAAATATTCAAATAAATCGATCTGAGAATAAGGAATGACAATATTGGTTGAACTGGTCAGAAACTGAGATAAGGTCTGGCAAGTAGACAAACTGAGTATTTTTGAAAGTGCGATCACAAGTCATAAAAGGTCAAGAACCTTTGCTATTCATTGTGCGTTCTGCAAACCCTTAATAAAAGTGGCTTGGACTCATTCCCCCAGCTGTTTAAGTATCCTGAGCAAAACTCTGAGCCCCCTAAACTAGCTGGCTAACAGCATTTTTCAGTCACAGTGTGGAAAGATCATCTTCCCTTTGCTAGATTAACTAATCAAAAGTACACATTACATCAAGTCACAGCACCATCCTAACCTTTGTACAGTACATCAGCTTACTGTAAAAGTGCAGTGATGAGAGATAAACGTGGCATGCAGTGTGATTGGGTCACTATAAAGTCAGAACTGAGTCATAATGGGGTTGTAGCACAGAACATTACAGTATATGTTTTAACAGTTTACTATAGTTAACACATTAAGTAATAAAAATACCAAAGCAAATACCATAAAGTATAATTAGGTTTTCCTAAAATGTCAGTATACTGTCAGTATAATGACAATGTTTGTTAGAGACAAAGTTAACACACTTGTCTCACAACTGCCCCATCTTTTTTACAAATAAAAATTGATTTTAAAGAAACTGCTAACAATGATATTTACTGCCTTTACCAGAATTTAAAAACTACCAAGTACTATAAATGAACCTCAAATTACAGACCACCACTGGATCAATGCTGTGGGACAATGCCTGTTGTCTGTCCTTACATAACACCTTGTGTGTGCTGAGATCAGTAGGTTTGTGACATATGATGATGTTGTATCCAAAACGTGTAAAAAAAAAAAAATTAGAATATGCACCACAATAATAAAACTGCGTCAGTGCATTTCACAGTCTTTGCTGTAAGGAAACAGAAAACTGTCACACTATGACTATTGTCTGACCTTTTTGTTTAGCTTGCTGTGGCTTCCTCTCACCATCGACCACGACGAGGTGTGTGTGCTGGTTAAGGTTAGGCATGTCAGCAAGCAACACTGCACATCTGAACTTCCTTTGTGTTATATGTAGGTAACAGAAGCAGTCATGTTTCATTATTAATATGTCTGTCAGTATGCAAGTGTAAAACAGAGAATGAATTTGGAAAGTGTTTCATTCAAGAGCAACTGCTAAAACTTGGCAGCAAAGGCCTCAGCATTGAGCTAATGCTAAGCTAACTCTCACTCTATTGCATTCAGGTTAGAAAAAAGCTCATTTCAAATAAACTGTACCGTATCCTCAACATCATCAACGCTCGTAGATCATTCAATATCATGAGACAAGCACTAGTAATTATTTGTGTAACATATAACAAGGAGTGTGCTGTTATTGTCCACGTTATGCAAACACAATGCAAATACTAGTTCCATGTAGTGAAATGAGCGCTGCAAAGTTGTGCATCATGCAAATCGAGACTGGAATGTTCACTTCATTTATGGCGGTGTGAAAATGTAACCACCACTGCTTCCCACCACCCCTACCAAAAGAGAGAGAGTGAAAAAAAATCATGTCTCCCCACCTTAGAAAGCAAGGTCAAAACAAATGACTGGCCCACATCACTCTCTAGTGGTCAGAGGCAGCATTGCAACCCATGCAACTGTCAGCTCACTATGAATGATATGGAATTAGGTTCTGATGCATAAATTATCATCCTTTTCAGGAAGTCTGACAAAGTATTGCCTGATTTTTATATTTAGCCTACTGCATATTCATCTGAACTCGACTAAAAGGTGGAGTGAATTTGTTAAAGTTAAGGCCAACACTGCAAATGTCATTTAAACTACAAGTAAATTCTGCCTGATTCAAAGCCTGATAAATATGTTTTTAGTATTGTCAGGGCAACAACATTACTATAATGCTTGGAGTTTAATTCAAATATCCTGGCAGTTTAAGGTCGTTAAAGATACTTGCTAACAATAACCAACTCACAATAATGTACAGCTGCATTTTGGAAACATGACAGAGGATCTACTATATTATTATCCTTTAATAAATGCATTAAACATACTCAACTACATGGGATATTTTGCTTTGGACTGTTACAGTAAATCTAACAGTATCTGCCACTTAATAGAGTTTTTCTATAAATAAACCTTCCACACTTGTTTACAAGCTACAACTATAATTGAAGCATGTGCTGTAAAAAGGAGGCACATTTTCCAAATGATATCCAGCTAAATTTAGCCTGCTTGATTTTTTTTTTTTCCTGAACTTTGAAGCACACTCTTTTAGGGCGGAGGCTCTTGATAAAGCGTAAATTATACAGTAAGCAAAAAAAAAAAAAAAAAGAAAACATAGTCCAATGTCCTTCTGGTGTAGTTTCATTCAGATTATGCAAGCCACGGCCCTGCTATCAGTGTCATAAATATGACAATAATTCATACTCCAGTATCTCCTGTTAGCCGTTATGTTAACTGGGAACTCTGTACACTTGGTAGCAAAGTTCAGCAATGGTCAATGATAAAACCCATTTAGACAGAAGCAAAGTTCACCTGACTCTACTGGTATTTAAAGGGGAGGGGCAACAGGGCTATATGTTTCACTATATGTCTCTGTGGATGAGTAAGCTTTTCCAAATTATGGTTTCACATGCTGGATAGAAGCCAAAAAAACTAAGGGGGAAGAACACAGACAGAAAAAACAGGACAGTAAATGACTTCTAACAAGGTATTCACTGGCTACAAACTTCCCTACTTCATTTCAGTGATCATTTCTGTCGAGTCTTCTACATTGCTAACAGCCTGTTGTTCTGGCTTGTGAAGGGTGATAAGGCTGAGATATGAAACAGCCAGTTAAGGACATCTAGGAAAGCTGTAACAGATATTATCACAGGCCTGTACAGAATCTGATCCAAGAGACCTAACAATAAAGTTACTTCCTTTCCAAGAAATAATAGGAACTTGGCTTCCAGTTCCCATCCCTGTATTCCTGTATTCATTTACTAAAGGAACTCTATAAAAGGAATTTAGATTTTTGTCCTCTGGTCAAACATGTTTAATAATAAGTTTGTTATAAAAAATAAAAAATACATTGGATTTGATTTGAGTGACATTTTTGCAGTGTCTTAAAATAGGACAGTGTTTATTGTGTTCATTAGAAGGGTCCGTAATAATGACCCACTTGAGCGGAAATTTCCTGATGAACACGAAATATATCATGTACTTGACTTCCCACGTCTAAAAAACAAACAAGTTCTATTTTAAGGCAACTTAACTCCAGTATTCCCATCACAACTGGGCCTTTATTCTGATTAATATAAACAATCTTCTTTTGCAGTGGTTGGTGATAGTTAGAGAACTACCTTGATCTGTTAAATATGAAGGGAACAGCCGGCCTCCTTTAAGACTTCAGAAGGAGCCTGACATATGGTTAGATCCTTTTTGGGGGACATATCATAAGATTCATATCCATTATACCATCAGTTAAATTAGGACACTAACAGCTATTTTCTTTATCAGTTTATCTGGTGGGTATTGTCTCGATTTATTGATTGATGCCTATAACAATTTATAAGAGCCCAAATTGCTTATTTTCTCTAACTGACAGTCCAAAACTCAAATACTCCCATTAGAAATGATGGCAACAGAGAAGAAACAGAAGAAGGCCTTTTTGATTAAAATGTACTTTTACATTATTTTCAATGTATAAAAACGCTTAAACATTTTTTTTAAAGAAAACTTAATATAGTAATAAAACTTTGATTTGATTTTCCTATCGGGCCACTTAGAAGCATCCAACTTGCAAAGCTTCAGTTCAGCGGTTGCGGCTGCACCTAATTTGAATTAAAGCAGGTGATATTTGCTCATTATTATAGCGGTCTGTCTGCCTGCCTGTCACAAATGTAAATTAGCTTTCATATTTATTGAATAACTTTACGTTAAACAAATTTGCCACCAGACTAACTTTTTTATTGTCATTTCTGAAACTGTACCAATCTGAACATCAAAATAGTCCTTCAAACCGAAAATATGAAGTCTTTAATACAAATTAATTATTTCTACAGCATTATTGCAAATCCTATCCCAAATCTTGCTGAATTTTGTCAAACTGTAGTAGCTGTGTCTGAGTTATCAATCATCAGCGTGTTTTTTTATCCTGTAAGTTACAAGCATTTATTTCCAAAACACATATGAGACATTTGCGAAACTTATCTTACTATGATTATGATCTCTGACTGCGGTGAATTATGAACTTGTGGTTTATACAACAAGAAACCAAAAATTTGATTCCATATGACCAAATATTCAAAAATGTAAGTGACTATAAATACGATGGTTTCCCGCACAAGCTGCACACAGCTGCCCATTTAGGATAAACAATACTTCCTTATGGCTATCATTATTCAACTAAATACCTGCAGCAAATACAAACAGATAAAGTGACCCAGATTAGCTAGCATACGTTGCCTTGAAATGTAACACTATTTGAAAGGTGTCCACTTTCAGAGGAACACAAACCACCTCAGTCCTCTGGCATGCAACAGGAGTCCTACTGGAGACCTGGAGGGTATAAAGTCCCGAAGGCCTCTTAAGAAAAACCAGAAGTGGCCTGTGGCTCGCGCTGAGGCTCCTGGGTGAACCAGGACAGATAGCTCTGAAAATAAATGTGATTCTACAGCGGTGAAGAAAGCCGCCTAAACCATAATGACATGTTAAAATCACACAGGTCAAACATGCTGTAGCAACTTTAACGCTCAGAGAGAATGTCTCACTGACACTTGTCTTTGTTTGTGTGAGGAAATTAAACTGTTCACACTTTACTATTTAAAGTAACCAACTCTTTCACTATTTAAAGCAAAGCAGATACTAAACATGCAGTATCATACTCGATAATGCAACTTTTTTAAAACTGAAAGCAGATGAATTATGGTTGTGTTTATTGTAAATATGCCAAAATTCAAGCATTGCTTTCCTCATCAGGGTAGCGGATGTGGCACTTAAGCTCATTTTTTGCAAGTTTAACACTCGCCTCTGATTTTTAGCCTGCATGTAATTCCAGTGTTGGTTGCAAGAGATGGTAACTATCTGTGTGTGTGATAAAATAACACAATGCACAAGCTCAATCCAAATAAATAATGACTGCGTGGGTATGCAATTCTTTCTACTTCTACTCCTTAAAGCAGCAGGAGGGGTAAATTAGTAAAAGTGTATTGGAGCCTTTCTGCTAACTGTGTGCAGAGGATGAAATATGTCCTAAAGTAGGAGGAGTAGAAGAGGTCTGGTCTGAAACACCTCCATCTAGAAACATACTGTCCAGGAATAGTACTGTAATGCTGCTGACTGACGTTTAAAAAGTCTTTTGACAGCCTAAAACATATAAAACACCAATAATGGGATGCCAGCGAGTCTCAGATAACATCATTTATAACATAAAATGGATGTAAGCCTTGTGATTTTTTAGTTCTTAAATAAACTTAAGTAATCATTTACTCTATAAAATGCCAAACATAATGTCAAACCCACCTTAAAAGTTGCCATAACTGAGGCCTTATCGTTGATTATTTATGGCAGTATGACACATAGCAAGATAAGGAAAGCTGCGGTATGTACAGGTATGACAACACTAAAGCCAGCATTTGTCTTTGTGTGTGAAGCTCTGACAGGCCGGTGTTTGGTATCTTTATCAAACGGATGCATCTTTATCAAACATGGAATTAATTCATTACCAAGTATATACTTTTGATTGATCATTTCAACAACAAAGTACGCGACAACCTACTGTACACTATACTATAATTTACTCCACTACTACTCCATACTTAATATTACACTATATAACACTCAACTATGTTAAACTTGAGGCTGTACTACACTCTGCCATACTATATTACATAAGGCTGGACGATTAAGGCAAAAATCAAAATCACGATTAATTGAACTTTTAACCTCGATTACGATTAATAAACGATTATCTCCACCCTTGATGAACAATGATGTATTTTCGCAGTAGTTTTGTGATATTTTCGCACATGAGTATCTTTAGGGCGTGAAAATAATGATGTGTTAAGGTGTGACGCTGTGGTTAATGTCTAGTTTACTTGAGTAGAACTATGTAAAGATCATGGTTTGAGTTCAACTGATCACTGGAGAAAAGTTTTCAAATTCCTTAAAGATATACAACCTTTGCTGTCATGGCAACAGTGAACACCACGATTAATTGACATGAGCAAGATTAAGTCGATTAGAGTTTCTAAATGTCGGTTGCCCAGCCCTAATATTACACTACACTTATATATTATGAATGACCTTATTTGTACATGTTTTTAAAGTATACTAGACCATACTTCATATTATGCTTCTCTACTTTACTACAGGCTGCTACTCTCTACTTTACTGCGCTACACGTTTATCTGTTTAAAAGGCTTACGGTAAATGTGCAACAGTTAACCAGACAGCTATTTTTACTGTTCATGGACAGATATCACACTATACCTTTTTTTACAGCAAGTATGTCTCAATAGCCAAAAGCTATGTGATCTCTACACATGATTCTAAATCCTACTTAACTATACTCAATATTAAAATGTAGAACACTCTAGTATACTCTACTCCACTATACTATGCTCGTCTCTACCATACTACACTGAATATTTATTTAAAAGACATCTTACTGTAAATGTACCACATTCAATCGAAAGAGTATACTGACACTACAACCTACAGTACTCCACTATACTAGGCCAGTATACTACTATAAATTACAATAGACCACAATACTATACCACACTACACTATACACTATACAAGGCTACACAATAAGCCACTATACTCACGCTATACTGCTATTAACTTACAATACGTCTCTATACTTACATTATATAATACTGTACTATCCTCACACTGTACAACTATAACTTACACTATACTAGGCTATACAATAGGCCAATATACTCAAACTTCACTGCTATTAACTTACAATACGTCACTATACTTACACTACATTATACTGTACTATAGTCACACTACACAACTATAACTTACTTTATACAATAGGCCACTATACTCACAATATACCACTACAACCTACGATACTCTGCTATACAATAGGCCACTATACTCACACTATACTGCTATTAACTTACAATACATCACTATACTTACACTATGCTATATTCACACCATACAACGATAACTTACTCTATACTAGGCTATACAATAGGCCACTATACTAACACTATACTACTATTAACTTACAATACATCACTATACTTACACTATATTATACAATACTATATTCACACTACACAACTATAACTTACACACAATATACGAGGACACTATACCACTACAACCTACGACACGCCGCTGTACATTAGGCCACTATACTAACACTATACTGCTATTAACTTACAATCCGTCACTATACTTACACTATGCTATATTCACACCATACAACGATAACTTAGGCCATACAATAGGCCACTATACTCACACTACACTACTAATAACATCATTATACTCACACAATATGTCTATCCTACAGTCACACTATTTAACTATAATTTATAGCACACCAGTAAACTTAGACTACACTATACTTTAGGCCACTATACCCAGGTTATTATACTATTCTACACTATATATACTTCTTTTAAGCAACTAATACTCTTAGATTACTGACACCTACTACACACACACTGAAATAATGTACTAAACTACACTATACTAGTTTCCAAAGCAGGCATGGCCAAATAGGTATAGGTTAAATGACTTCTATAGATATTTATACTAACGTCTACTAAAACTATACTCTATATGACAAGGTATGATACTTCACTCTCCTTTTTGTTGTTAGACCTTACTGTAAATGTGACAAAGTAAATCAAAAGGCTGTTTTCTATCTGATGTCACACTCTTGTACTCCTTTATTATACTATAAACTATACTCCAGTATCCAGGGTCTCTATAGATGAGTGTATAGGCTACTTGTCCATTTGGATAAACTACAGTATGTTTAATTGGCATTTTTTAAAAATCCCCTATAAGCCCTAATGTAACAGTAACAGGACAGCAGGCCCAGTGAGTGTGCGGCTACCGTCCATCTTCATCATTTGTCATTGACAGCCGTAGGGGGTAGTCTTCACAGCCAAGCCAACAGATGTGGCAGAAGGCCTCGCCAGAGCAGTGACATAATTTCTGGAAAGGCCAGGACGTTTTTGGTTTCTAATAATAAAACACCTTCCTAGTCCAACAACAACACAGAGGGACACAACTTACCGAGCAGCAGCAGCCGATGCGTCTGTTTATACTCCCGTTTGAGCTCCCTCAGCTCAATGTCAATTTTCTTACTGATTTTCTTCGCCTCCTTCTGGGCCTCCTTCTCCTCCACCAGCAATTTGTCCCAGTTTTTCTGCTTTTGGGTGCTAGTCTTTTGAAGCAGCTGCAAGCGTCGGCCGCGGTCCTTCCCTGTCCCCTTACCACCACCACCTCCTCCTCCACCTCCTCCTCCACCGCCACCTCCGTTTTGTATGAGTACACCGTCTGTGCCGGTGTCTCCACGGCGGTGCTCCCCGGCCGGGAGCCTGGCAGGGTCCCCGGGGCGCACCGGGCCGCCGTCGCCGCCGCGTAGCGCCGAAGTCTCCCCGCATCCCCCGGTGTCCTCCTGGCGCGCTCCCCCGGCGCGGGTCGCGTCCGGAGGCTGGTCCGAGTCCGAGGTAGCGTTGGAGATAGAGCCGCTCAGGTCCCCGAAGAGCCGGGGACGCAAACTGTAGCACAGCCCCATGTTGAAACCAATATTTGTCTGTGAATGTGATTTATCATAAATTAAAATATCAAAAAAAAAATCGCAGTCACGCCACCAGTCCTAACGTGCCATCGTTACATTGGAGCTCCAGCGGTGCGATTTAAGTCCGAAATCGAGCCGAAAATGTGAATGAATTATGCTCCGACATTTGCTATATGTCATTTTGCATTTTCCCCAGTCAGCCTTCGCTTCGTAGTTAGTGGATCACCTGATCCTTTAGTGGACACTGCGGGTCCACCTTACCGTAAGTAACCAAAAGCACAACCTTGGAGAAAAACGCGGATATCCGCTGCGCAGACAGGCAACAATTTGACTGCACAGTTGTTAGGTGCAATGCACGGCACGTCATGTTACTACAGTATGGCCATTTCGAGAATGCTGGTCATGATTCTCATTCCTCACATTTCATGCCTGCATGTCTGAGGACACTTACTGCACTGTAGATAGAGAACCTGCTCTTTATTATCAGAGAAATCACACATGGCGTCTCTTGTGTGTGGGGGGTTGTTTTTTTTGGCTACAGTAATATTTCTTTAAAAAACATTAAACGCTACCCACAAGAGTATTGTGAAATATGATAATAAGATTAAAACTTCTAACATGTTGTTTTAACTATTTTAATCAGATTATAATCATTTAAGCATTACTTTGTGACATACACTAACCAGCCTCTTTAGGTACACCTGTGCAATTTAATTCAATCTAACACATTTCTGATATAAATTATACAATTATGAAGTTTATGCTGTTTCAGTTTTTGTTAACATTATCCAAAAAAGTGATATTTCTGCTTTATGTTTATTATTGAGCTCATAGTGGGTAATGGTGGTGGTGAATTAGGATGCCTTATGCTGAATGGTGCTCTTTATATTTTGTCCTCTCCATTAACATACATGACAACATGCAGGACAAAATATTAGGAACACCAGTCAATATAATGCAGCTCAGTACACCACTATCACTTAGTACGACGTCAATAATAAACATAAAGCAGAATAATCACTTTTTTGACAATGTTAACAAAAACTGACAATGATTAAACGTTTTTTTTTTAATGCAGAATTTAAGGCAGACCTGTTGTATTGGATTGAACTAGATTGCACAGCTGTACATGATGAAGAGGCTGTGAGTGTACATGCTGATATGTGCCCTGTTTAAGCCTCACATTGGTCAGTCTTTTGATTAGTTATATTCATCAAGGTGATTTGTTCTGAAGTATTATTTATCAATTTGCTGACTATAATGGAGCCATTCTGAGCCACAAAGTATATTTAGTAATTATTATTAGTCATTTTCCAGGGACAGTGCGCATTAATTCACATAAGTTTAAATGCCAGACTTTTCATTTATATTCCATTGATGGTTTATTACCTATTAATTATCTAATATTGCCAATACAAAAGAGATATATAGACTATAAAACCAATGAGAGTGTGTAAAGGCGGTGCTATAGAGACTCATGATTGCAAGTTTATGTTTTTATGTATAAGTTTATGATTAAAAGGTTAGGCAATTAGTGCTCTCTCTTAATTCAATAGACTATTCCAGTAGTGGGTGGCTCTGAATGAGAAGACTTTTGACCAAAACTTGCTACCTCTGTATTGTACAGCACTGACTCCTCTGCTAGTTGCCCTTGTTGCCCCACTGCTACCATCCTTCTGCATTGTGACCTGGTTCATTTGGGGAGGTACAAGCCCATGTAAGACCTTAAACACGAGGCAAGCGTCTTCAAAACTATCTAAATTAAATAACTTGTACTTTTGTGCTACATGGCAGTTTGGCTTTTCCGTCAAGTGTAGTTCAAGTATTCCTGTAAATAAATCACATTTATTATCACATTTATAATTGCTTCTGGATTTAAAACAATTTTTTTTTGTAAAGGGGATTACCTGAATAATGAGGGCCAGCACCCCCAATTGGATGCTGTGCTGAAAATGAACCATTAGATGGCGCATTTGTAAAACACATGTAGCCTCACAGATCTTTGACAGTCAGCTGGTGGATGAGGCAATGTGTCCTACATGTAATATCTCAGCTAAATTTCTCAATAGCAACACTATGCACAACTAAAAAGTTTTTTTTTAAAATATATAAACTGCTGTTTCCTTTGTCCTTAATTTCTGGACACTCTGATCTCTTTATTAAACTTCACACACCTTCTATATTTTGGTTTATATAGTGCTCACATTGTGGATACTCTTTATTAAATGTGTGTATGGAAGGTTTATAGTGCCAAATACATTTTTCAAGACCTCTCCTAACAGGTTCACTCTCTACTCTTTTTTCCCCTCTACACTGTATATATATAAAAAAAAAAAAATTAAAAAGCAAATGATGTTTGCATAGTTGTCATGGAAAAGTAGCACCCTAAGGACTTCTTACTCATCTCCTTTTCTGTAATTTTAAAGTTAAGATGGAAAGTTTACTCTTGACCTTGTAAACAAATGTGTGCTATGGTCAGATTGTTTTGTCAGTGACAGTTATAATCAACTTTCAGTCCAAAATGGAAAACTATTGTATATCTAAATACATGGAAAACTTTATCTGCTGAGGATCATGTGGTAGGACTGAGAGCTCCAGATCCACCACTAAGTGGACTTTATTTATGAGAACATTTTTCCAACCGAAAATAGTATTTACTTTTATTTGAGTTCTTCTATTATTCCATACCTGCCACACACAATGCTTTCAGCTCTTCTGGATTATTATTTCATTATAATTAATGTATGTGTATGTATTATTTTCCTATTATATATTATGTAATCATTTTAAAACAAGATGATATGATTTTAATTAATTATATAATATATTTTATTGAATTTACTGCATTTAATATATGGTCTATCACAGTGCATTATTATTATGTCATTTAATCTGGCCTATGCGTTGCCTAGGAGACAGGAAGCCGCCCTCTTTTTTGTTCCTAGGACGGCAAAGGCATGACCCGCCCTACTCTGGTTTAGACCAGTCTATGGTTAGACTGACGTTCTTGCCCTAACACTAACCAATCATACTCACCCAACCAACTCGGCCAACGAGTACTAGCCAATCAGAGGCGGAGTGGGGCGGGTTATGACTTTGCCATCCTAGGAAAATTATTGGCCAACCAACGGAGCAGACGGACAGGATCTTTCCTCAGCGAGCATCAGTGTGTCGACACCTCCACCTCACGGATATGCCTTCTGTGGTGGGTATACATGACTAAGTGTTACTTATGTTACGTAAGACACTGCAAAAAATATAGATTAAAATGTCTGCTTTGTCGTACTATGAATTATAACAGTATCGTTAGCTTATTTTGCTCTCTAGCTCCTGTTTTTACTCATTAAAGCTAATCATACTGGATATTAAACGATCTCCTTCACATGTACTTTCAGTGTAAGTGATGAGAGGCTAAAATCCACAGTGTTTCCATCATTTTGAGCAAGAATGCATTTAAATGTCTATCTGAGCTTTAAGAAGGCTCGAAACAGTCTGAGTTAGTCATGTCAAGTGTATATCTGGCACATTTACAGTCTTTTAAAGCATCAAACTCCCTCTTTGTGTCTAAAAATATAAATAAAGCAATGTTAACAAATAGGGTTTGAGGCTGTCCAACAATATCCAATACCATAAAGACACCTTTAATTGACTATTTGACCTTCTGGATAGGAGCTCCAGAACATGTGGACCAAATAAATGGATTGCCAACTCATTAACATTTACAATTTCAGACTTAGATGACTAGTAGAAACATAAAATAACAGTATAGCTCATTTTTTTATTGCAGAATACTTGCTAACTTTAAACTTGCACAGAGTGAGAAGTGTGTGACTCATTGCTTAAAGATGTTAACATTTCTAACTGGAAATGTGATGGTTTACTAGAGAGCTACATACATGATTCTTTATTAATGACTTTTCAGCATTTACAGATGCAGATCTGATGCCTTATTATTACCTCTATCAAAGAATCACCAGCTCACAAAAATATTCACAAACTGGCAGCCAAAAAGTTCTTCACATCTAAAAATTGACCTGTAAAGTGTTAGTAAATTATTTCATCAACCATTAACAATTAATTCAACTTTTAGACACTTTCTAATGGCGCCTTATCAGAGAGCGGTCATCAGAAAGTGGAGCCATCCTGACTAACTAGTCTACACTTGCACAAATTTGACTCCACATTTGAGTCTTGTCATTTATAAATACACTGGAGGTAACAAACTGGATTCAAACCCACCTCTAAAGACCACTGATTCACTTTTATACAATCAGTGTTAGAAAAAGGCACATGAAGCCTTTTATCTCAGTATCAGATTCATGAGTATATTCTTGGTGTTAAAGATCACACTACACATTACGCTTTATCAAACACAAATGAGCCAGCATGGATCTTATTTTTAAATGGTGTGAACTTGAAAATGACCTCCTACTGTGAGGCCAAGTCCTGGCACACTTTCTTAATCACACGCCAACTTAATCCACTTCCTCTCACAGGGGATTCCTCCGTCTGCAGCACAGACTTAGCTTAAGGGATAGGTGAGACACAAGCAGCAACAGGCAGGATCGAGACCGCGTCACTTTCCCACTCAGCCTCACCGTGTAAACATCAGCAGCGGTAGCAGCAGCCTGCAGAGAGAAAGGTAAAAGGATGAAAGCTCATGTTTTATTTCTGTGTTTCTAGATTAAAAGCCAGTGAGTATCAGCAGGATAGAGCAGCACAGAGTTGTTGATCTGTGAAGGGATGTTTCCATGCTTACAATGACCGACTGTCGGACTGTGTGGGAATGTCAAGGCTCCTCGCTGAAGGAGAGGAAGGGACCGCTGTGGACGATGAACCGCTACACCACGTTGAAACAGCTGGGCGATGGCACCTACGGCAGCGTGACCCTGGGCAAGAGCAATGAGACTGGGGAGCTGGTAGCTATAAAAAGGTGAGAGTGACTCCAGAGTCTGCCTCCGCAAACATGAAAACACACCCGGGACACACTGTGTTGTTTTGTCTCGAGGGGATAAGCTGATTAAACCCTCAGTGACTGCTACAAGGTGCTTCAGTCTCACATGGCTCAGTACACAACTAGAATAGATTACAAATTAAAAATGAGCTAATGAAATTAATTTGATCATCTTCATCTTATGAACTTTTGTTTTGGTTTTTTGACACATATACTTATTTGGACATATATCAAAGGATGAGCTGCTTAGAAAAGAGTCATTGTCTTTGGCTTGGAATGAATAATGAATGTTTCCAGAGGCTCAAGCAGGCACTGTTTGTAAATGTAAGGTTATAGTGTAAGCTGATCCTACTGATGACAGTGAAAGGAGTGAAAGTACCCCACATAGTGAGTATTGGGTAGTCATTGAGTATTGAGAAATGCTGAGAAAGGTTAAAAGAGGTTTACAAGTATAACACAGTGTAGTAATATTTAAAATACAGTGAAGCGATAATGTCTTGGATGATATTTTTTACTATATATCAAGTTCAGTGTGTGACCCGTAATCCCCATTAAAACAATGTACAATAGTATAATATCTCTTTAATAATATATAGTTCATGAAGTGGTTCCCAACAGGTGTGTATTATATATAAAATAAGTATATAAGGACAGATTTAAAGTAAATACAGAACTGCTATTAAAACACAGTTGTGGTTGTCTTTGGTGTCCTGGAGCATCATGTAACTGCAGCACTCCTGTCTTTGATGTCTCTTTCTCCATTTTCTATCTTACCATCCAAAAAGGGAAAAAATGCCAAATAATATCTTTAAAGTACCGGTCTTTAGTGATTACATGACTTCTGGGTGTTACCTAAGTTTTTTTTTTTTTTTTTTTTTTTTTTTTTGCCGCTATGGGTGGATGCCAATATGCAAAGATTTTAGTTTACTACATCTTTGACTGAGCACTAACCCGGACTTTTAGCACAGTCAGAACAATGTTTTAATGTCACGTGATGCTTTTATATGTATGTTTTTAATATATGTTCAGTGTAACATGTTTTATACATTGGTGTCGTTATTTTATCATTGCATTGCTGAAATGATATGAAGCACTTTGAATATCCCTGGGTGTGAAATGTGATAAATAAAGAAAGTTACCTTGCCTTGCTTTACAACTGTCAGATTAGACATAATCATAATCATGAAAATCTTTTTTTAACAGGATGAAGAGAAAGTTTTATTCTTGGGAGGAGTGCTTGAATCTGCGAGAGGTGAAGGTGAGAATCATGAAAGAAAATATCACAATTTCACAGCATAACCAGTATAATATACAGTATATTTTAATCAATACGTGTAATAAGTATAACCAATAATTGGCATACCTGATCAGTAACCTTTGACTTATTTTTATTGCATTACAATTTAGTCCAATGACGAGTCCAGTAAAGCGTTTAGGGCATAAAATGATATTTAGTTACTTATTATTTATCTATTTGCTCATAGAGATTTGTTTTTAAGTTATAATTGATGTTTAAAAGTGTGATAAATGCTGTGTTCTGTTGCACACACAGTGTATTATAATCTCTATATGTTTCATAAATGAGTTTTAAACTAACACTATCTGAGCCTGTGTATAAAAAAACAGACAATCAGTTGTGTGAGAAATCATTTTGGCAGATTAAATGGTTCTGTTTCTGTACAGCAGCCTTTGGGAGATGAGTGTGAAAGAGAATTTCAGACACTATCTGTGAGAATTTGAGATACTTTACTGAGTTTCTAATCACTCACTTGTGTTTGTCTTTCCTAAATAAAGTCACTGAAGAAGTTGAACCATGCCAATGTGGTGAAACTGAAAGAAGTCATCAGAGAAAACGACCACCTCTACTTTGTCTTCGAGTACATGAAAGAAAACCTCTATCAGCTCATGAAAGAAAGGTACAAATCTATACTGAGAGTTATTTTTATGGTAAAAAATCCTGAAGTGTGTTTTTTGAATTGCCGTTGGGAATGTGGGAATTATTTGGAGACGGCTTGAGTCATCATGTGTCGGTCTTGGTCTTTGCAGAAACAAGTTGTTTCCTGAGTCAGTCGTCAGAAACATGACATATCAGATATTACAGGGACTGTCCTTTATTCATAAACATGGTAGGTGACTTCAGTAAAGATTTCTCAATACAAACAGAAGAAAAGCAGACTCTGCTGTCTTTTCTCTCTCATAAAACGCTGTGTTATCAAGCGGTCTGCATGGTTTTGGTTTATATAAATAGTTCAAAATTGGGCAAACTGAAAAAACACTAAACAACGTGACTAAATCTGAAAAAGATATGAATGCAGGACGGTTGATAAGATCAAAGGATTTTCTCCTTTCTAACCAACAATGACTCATTTCTTTTGTGCCACAGTTAGAAGAGGAGGTGAGAGCGATATCAAATTCTAACTGAGCAAAGTTTTTCTTTTCAGGAAAAAAAGAAAGAAATCGACACTTTTTTTATTGCTTGTTGGTGTTGGTGTCATTTTCATTTTAAAACGGCATGATTGTTTGTATAGTTTTTTTTTTCTTTATCCCTTCTTTCTTTCTTTTGTCTTTCACCACTTTGCTGCTGCCAGGGAAGAAAAGATGTTTTCTGAGAATGAGATAAGAAACATTATGTTCCAAGTATTGTCTGGCTTAGCGTTTGTGCATAAGCACGGTAAGAAACTCCTCCTGTCTTCCTCTTTTTCTTTACATTACCTTAAAGGCTTGGATGTGCTTTGTGGGGTTAAACATCTTTTTTTGTCAGAGATGTTTTAAATCTGATTTCAAATTTCTAAAAAAAAAAGTATATCTGTGGCTGACGTATATCTGTGGCTGTAATAGTGGTAGCAGCTAATTTGTCTCATAAAATAATGCAAAATTAGACGAATATGAGAATCAGAGTGTTATTTGAATCATTCTTGTTTGTTTGTTTTTTCAGGGTATTTTCATCGTGATATGAAACCAGAGAACTTGCTCTGTATGGGCCCCGAGCTCGTTAAAATTGCTGATTTTGGACTTGCTAGAGAAATCCGCTCTCAGCCACCTTACACCGATTATGTGTCAACAAGATGGTGAGATTGATTTATTTACAGGATAATATGAAAGGGTGAGATAAAACATCAACATATATAACTAACTGATGATATACTATAGATCTGTGATGTGTTTTCTGACCTGAATCAAAGTTTTGACTCACAGTAACACTGCTGTAATATCACTTATATAAAAAGATTAAAGTGAATTAAATTGATACTGCCACAATAATCAATCAGGAGATGGAGAGGAAGGAATAATAAGATTATTAGAGCTGAATCTGTTGTTAATTTAAGAGTTAATTTACAACTTAAAACTTCAGTGTTAATCTTTCTGTTGATATGAAATCTCATATAATCTCAGATGATTTGAGAGAGCAACTTCTGGTATAACAAAAAGTACAAATTTAATTAAATGTTCACAGATTTACCCAAAATATAATGAAACATATTTTCTCACTCACTTTCGGTGGTAGCTAGCTATACAGATAGTTTTGGGTTCAATTAAATGTTATATTAAATTACATTGAAAATTCTTTCCCCAAAATGTCCATTGTTTTAAAATTGGAATATTTTTTCAGAGAAAGTAACAGAAAACTCTTCACAGTGAGGTCTGTTGGTTATCTAGAGAAACCATGACACTATTCCTCAAAAAGAAATCACTGAATGTTTTAAGTATTATTTTTCTGATGATATGAGCGCCACAAATAAAATTACATGTATATGACCAGATAGTACGTAGACACTCTGTCATTCTGACATTCTGTTGGGAAACTCTGTTAATAGAGCATAAAATAGTTATGAAATACCAGAGGAAAAATAGATTTAAACAAGAGTTAAATCACTCCATACTAATGTTACGACAGGTACCGAGCCCCAGAGGTTCTGCTCAAATCCAACTCCTACAGTTCGCCCATCGACATCTGGGCCGTGGGATGCATCATGGCGGAGCTCTACACCATCAGACCCCTGTTCCCTGGCAACAGCGAGGTGGACGAGATCTTCAAAATCTGTCAGGTGCTGGGAACGCTGAAGAAGGTGAGTCAACAGATCAGGTGTTGAATCGTGTTTTGTGACAAATCGTGGTGTCACCTGCTGTTCTGTGATGCTGAATATAGTCAAAATATGAAAATCACGTTAGAATTACGTCTCCTTTTGTTGTTGGGAGCTATTTTTATAAATGTTTGTGACACGGATCTGGAGGTGGTAACAAAAAGTCGAACCAACAAATAGTCCAAAGAAATAGTCATATTTTCTAGTTCCTGGTGCAAAAAGGATCGATGGCAGGTATCATTTGACGGGAGATGTTTAGATACTAGTTGGTATCGATTTATTTTGGTCGATACCAACAAGCTTTGACTGTTTGATACTGTCAAAGATTTACTGCAGACACACAAACTAACAGATGATCCATTTGTTGTTTCAGATGGATTGGCCTGAAGGTTACAACCTGGCGACCTCAATGAACTTCCGTTTCCCAAAGTGTGTCCCCACCAGCCTCAGATCCTTGATCCCCAACGCCAGTAACGAAGCGATCACACTGATGAAAGACATGCTGCAGTGGGACCCGGAGAAAAGGCCAAGCGCTGCTCAGGTACATTTAAAATACGTCAAGTTTAAAATGGTTGGAATAGATACAGAAGAAGGAAAGAGAAGTGAATTATATTGGGGTGGCATTTGCAATGTAACACGAGTCCTTTGGTGGATGCTTTTATTCCGAAAACCTTTCAGCACCTTAAGTGGATCCATTTTTATCGAGAGGTCCAAGTGGGAATCAATCAGCTTACCTTGACACTTACTGTAAAACCAAACTCCACACTGCACGTCCACAGACAGGAAGCACAAAATTGAGAATGCTGCTCGCTGTTTTCAGTAAATATTTCAAATTTCAGCCTTTAGCTTTGTGAGAAATGTGCATCAGTGGTTTGAGCTTGAGCTTTAACATAAACTAAAAAGCTGTAATTGAGGATGTGTTTCCTTTGGTTTGTACCGTTTGTTTCCTCAGGCACTGCGGTATCCATATTTCCATGTCGGCCAGGCGCTTGGTGCCCCTCTTAAGTACTCGGAGCAGCACAAGGCCCAGGTAAGGGTGGCAGAGACAAACACAGGACTGAAGCCTCTGTCTCTCTATAAGACCGAGTCACAGACCTGCAGCCAGTCTCTCCCCCAGCCGCTTCAGCAGATCCAGATTCCCCAGGAGCCACACATGCAGACAGAGGGCCAGCAAGAACCCCTCAGCCTGGTTAAGAACAAGCCCCCGATGAGCTGGCCCACTGTAAGTACCGCTCAGATTCTGCAAATCAAAGTGTGATCTTCTTTTTGGGTTTTAACATTTTTCTATTCCTCGTATCTTCATTTCAAAGCCGGCGCGAGGAACTCCCACAGGAGCAGAGAACAGCGTCACCAGAGCAAGGACTGGACGTCGACGATGGGGACAGACGTCCATCAAGTCAATCGATAGCTGGGACAACACCGACGATGTAGACACCGGAGTTTCCATCTCCAAAAAACCTACCATCAGCTCTCTGAAGGACAGCGATGCATCCAACTGTCGGTTAGCGCTCCTCATCGTCACGTCAAGTGTTTGTTTATTTTTACAGGTGTTTTGAAAGAAATATAATAAAAATGTTTTTTATCTAGATCTCCAGAGTCAAAGAGCTGTACGGGAGGAAAGCCAACGAGCAACAAAGGACTGAACAGAGCGGATTCCACAGCCTTGTCTGCCAAGCAGCACTACCTCCGCCAGTCCAGATACCTACCTGGTGAGAAAGACGAGAAATACTGTAGGATGCCCAAACACACTCTACACATCTTATTGGTACAGTTTAGAGAAAAGGCTTGTGCACACCTGATAATCTCTGTCTACACATGAATCATCCTGACTTGGCTACTGTAATGGCCTTTACATTAGTGTTAGCCAGGCCTCCCTCTCATGCTTGCAGTTGGTCACACTTGCAGCTCATCTTTTAAGAGGAACACACAACCAAGAACACATATCAGACCCCAACAAGCTTGCTGTATGTTTTAGGATTGATTTCAATATTTTATTGTTTTACAACCACTAGGGCTGGGTATCAGTACTTATACGTATATGATATATATCGATACCAAGTAGTATCAAAACGTCTCCCGTCAAACAATACCTGAAATCGATCCTTTTTGCACCCAGAGCTAGAAAATATGACAACTTGTATGGACTTGCTCACAGCCAATGCGACATGAGTATGGCCCACTGCTACAGCAGCTACAACCCGACTGAGGTGGTGAAGTCATGGTGAATTTGAGTTAGCATGCCTAGCAGTTCAGCAGCTAAGATGCCACGTTCAGTGTTAATATTTTCTTATTGAAACAAATCTCAACTCTACAACTCTAACAAATCTTAATCTATCTAAATCACTTGTGGCATGTTTCCATCAGGTCTGGGCTGCTGTGATTTCACTCTGAGCTGTTTTGTCCTTTTCAGGCATGAAACCAAAAAGTAACTTGTCAGTAAGAAGCCAGGCTGCAGGCAGAAACCTGTGGGGCAGCTCATGTTTAACCAGCGGCAGACGGGGGCTGGACTTCCCTCTTCATAAAGGTGAGACAGATTCAAGAATAAATGTTAGATCATATCTGTGGTGTCTTAATGTGCTTAAAGTAGCATGTGGAGGTTGTTTTCTGTATGTGAAGAGATTAACCACAGAATAAATATACACTAAAATTCATATGTAATATTTTGGCTTTCTGGTTGTCTAGAAAAGGCTTTTACAGTATGTTTATATAAAGTTACATATAGTGGTATTCCTTAAATAAATTAATACAATTATTTATCTGAAAATTCATGGGGATTCATCTGAGACCCGGGTCTAAGTTTTCTGATTGTTCTGACCTGATGCAACAAACTTAACCCCATCTGATAGTCCAAGCAGTGCTTATATTTGTTCAAAAATACTATTTAATACAGATTATATTTATATACATATTTAATACAGTTTTCATTTTACACATTCTGCAGAGTTAGAAGATACTTTAAAAACTCTATTATGATTTTAAAGGTGCAGTATGCAACTTTTCCGCATTAAAATATCTCAAATTGACAAGACCTATGTTATGTAATTTGTTAAATTGTGTGCTTATATCATCCCAAAAGTCTTCAAACTAGACAAATCTGTAATTTCTCCATCTTTTGTTACTGTTTTGATTGGGAGAACCTTAGCGGCATACATGTTATCACTCTATCCCTATCACAGTGTAATGACGTCTAAGTGGAGGAACATTTATTAAATAGATTACAAACTGCCAGACATGTTAATACAGTTTAGTAAATACAGCAGGTGATTACAGTCCTAACAGTCCTTATTTTATCTTCTTTTGGCCTTTTTGTGGCTATGGAGTGTTTGAATAAGTCAGCCGTTACACAGAAAGCGTTTTTTGCTTACACTTCTATGCAAGTGTGAAGCAGTCAGAGCAAAAAATTGAACTAGAATTTATTAGGCCAGAGAAAACTCACTTTCTTTTGATCTGCTGTAAAGTATACGTTCATATTTTCTCTCCTCTTTTCTTCGTGTCTTGTGACGTGATGTGATTTTAGACCTTAGTTTCTCTAAACTAACAGATAAGCAACCTCTAAAAGAAAAGACTCTGGATGATTTTGATCTCCTGAAAGGTATCTAACAAATGTTCTTGCATGCGCAAAGCCTGTAAAGTGAAATGTATAGTTTTATCTCTCTCTTAAAGCTAAAGGAAATTCAAAGGCAGCTTTAAGTAATGTCATAAGTGGAGTGAGGAAGTAACAGATTACATCATCCTCTCCAGACTCCTTCACGAGCAGCTCCAACAAACCGACCAGGACAGCGTCACCTTTTCAGAAGAGTGACCCGGGAGCAGCCAGACAGAGGATTACACTGGCACCGATATCAGGAGCTTCTGCCAGTGAGTTACATCAAAGAGCTTTAACTTTTCTCTGTCTGCAACAGGAAGAATAACAGTCGTGTAGACTTGGTTGATTTAGTGTCTCTTGAATTAGAACTTGTACTGGAAGATGTGTTTTAAGGTTTAGAGTTGCAGCTACACTTACTAAACCTTTAAAAAGTCAATGTGGAGCAGTATTTTGGAGATTGGCAGAGGCCCGAGTACTTTTGCCCAGATGTTCAAGTGCTTGAAGTCAGTCAATGGCTTGAACTGGTTAAGGTGGTTGTTCAGTTGCATGTGCCTTGTCCTATTTAGAGTACACTGATAAATGGATTGGTAGAAGTGAAGCTTGTGGTAGGCCTATACTTTCATAGATATTATAAAAATCAGTGTAGAAACTAGCAGGTGAGACGTTATTGACCAGGGAGAACAAAAATGTATCACTCATCAGATAAAACATTAAAATGTTTACCATTATGATAATTTGTCTACTTTAATAGGGCAACGTATCCTAGGAGATACAACTCATAAAATCCAAAATATACAAAATATTTTGAAATTATGTGTGGGAATGTTTTTCTTTACTAGGTGCAACAATCAAATTATTTTTCAGTTCTCATTTTCCACTCCTGCCTGTTTTAACCTTACTGACTTTTCTCAATATCCCGTAATAATTAGTTTTATATAATTTCGTGTGTACTCTTCTGTATCAGATGTACAAAAACATTTTAGAAAGCTGTAAAATATTTCTATTTTTGTATTCTGGATCACATGAGGATTTCACATTTCACGTTAAAATTTAAGTTTTTAATGTTTTTTTTCTTCCAAAGTTAAAAAATGGGTCAAATTAGACCCTGAACAGTACGTAAGGGTTAAGGGTTAACCTTCAGCATGTTTCAGTCTATCGCCCCCTGGAGTTAAAAAGGAGTCAATATTCCCCCCTGTGTTTTTTTTCCCACCCACTTTTTTTTCTATGAATCTTTTAGTTGATCTGTCGTCTGCTGCTGATCTAAGAATTGACTCAAAAATCAAACAGTCCAAAAACAAGACCTCTTCAAATGAAGGTAAAAAATCCTTTAAAAAAAACAGTGCTATGAATAAAAATAAATGGTACACTGAAGTTTAACCCAAACATATTTTTCCTCCTCTCAGAGTTCGGTGGATGGAGGAGGAGATCTTTGAATTCTCAGATCTGTTGCTCCAGCAGCAGCGACACAGGGAGGAACAGCCTCCCCAGGAACACAAACAGCCAGTCGATACACGGACGAGTGGACTGGACCGCCAAATACGGAGGCCACCGGTAGCACAGCTGTGCTCCACCAGTGACTCATGGGAAAAAGTTCCCACTAAACTTTTCTCAGGAATTTGCACTCCAGAGGAGACACGCTTTGTGCTGCCAAAAGGACACAGCAACATTTCCTGCTAGGCTGTTGTTTCATTTGCCACACTGTTAAATATCAGTGTTGTCTAAATGTCCTGTGACCTCTACTGCCAGTTCTGTTTTTGAATAATAGACTATAAAATGAAATAAAGTTTTTTTTTTTTTTTTCATTAAAGTGTGTACATGTATTATTTTACTGCAACAGATACAGTACAGATATACATATACAACTTTAAAAAAACACCAAAGTGTGTAAATGCTTCATATCATTAAAGAGACAGAACATTTTGTAAACATCAGAATAACATTTTTTAATGAGTTTTGTTGGCCAGAGAACGTTTCCTTTAACAATAAACTACATTTTTACACAGAAGCAGTGTCATAAAAAAGACAACCAAGAAAAGTGAGTGGAAAAAACACGTTCAAACTATGTACAGACACAGAAAATGCATTTTATTTAATATTTTCAGGAGCTGTGTGGCCTCTTCAGCATCCCTCTTATGATCCTTGCCAGCATCAGTCCACTGATAAGAGATAAGAACATTTATATCAGGACAGTTTATGATCTACAAGGTGTGGAATATTGTAAATTATTAAACCAGTAACAGTCATAGTGAAAGTAAAAAAGGAAAAAAAAAAGGTGGATTACCTCGCCAGAGTCATTAAACCAGCAGGCATGAACTTCCAGGAGCTGAGAAATCTCATTCCCATCACGCCAGTCAGCACTCCTGTGGTGCCTGTGTTTTCCCCCAGTGGAGGTAAACAGTTTGTTGTTGTGTGTTTTGTAAAAAGATGCAGAAAGACTGTAACAGTTTAATAAAACAAACTAAACGTGCTCACCTAGTGACAGCCAGACATTCTTGGGGTTTTGGGAGCCCAGATAAGCACCGCCCGCAGCCAGCAGCCCAAATAGCAGCCCTGCGACCAGAGAGGTGACGCTGCCTGCGGAGCAATCATATTCAGACCAGTTTAGATACTGTTAGTAGGTTATATTGACCACTGTTAGAATGAAATAAACACCACACATTTTATTAATTTATTAATAAAATGTTGGGAGACTGTAACGTATCTCTGGCAGAATTTCTTGACTAATTTGAAGCTTCATAACGCATTTTTACACATTACTTTTACCATCACTTATGTTCATTATGAAGGGATCCCCTAGTGGTCAGTATGATTATGACAAGAAAAACCTGTTTCACTAATTATTTGTGCACCCGACTGTTGTTTTTAGTCAGACTTTGAAGACTGAAAACTCAAATGAAGCTAATGTCAGGGGACTGTCACAGCTTCTTCTGTCATGCAGTGTTCCCACACATTTTTAGTATTGAATTTTGAAAACTTTTCCATAACTATTCCATAATATTTTACCCCATTTTCATGACTTAATTTAAGTAGTTTAACAAAGTTTGGCCCACATAGTGACTATAGGGCACAGTATAGGGTTTTTACCTGCCCCCATCCCAAATTTGTTTCAGTTGGAGAGCTTTGTTGAGGCTGTTGTTGAACATCATAACCAGAGCTGTCAACTTTTCAGAAGTTTATGCAGCCTGTCTTATATCTGTTATCTTTGATATCAGAGCAGGTCATCCCTAATTCAAAGCTTTTCCAAAACATTAACCTAATTCCAAACTATTTCCAGGACTGGAAAACAGTTTTTCTAATTTCATAACTTTTCCAGGAATTTCATGACCTTGGTGGTAACCCTGGTGACGGATGCTTCCCTGGGTGACAGTTGACATTCGATTCTGGGAGGCATGACAACAACCCCCCCTAAATCAATTCTAATATATACAAGTGTTATTAACCTATAAGAAAGCTGTAGTAGCTGAAAATAGCCCAAAAACAGCTTTAATTGTGAGACTATTACCTGCTTTCACATAACCAATGAACAAAAACAGCTGTAATTGTGTGACTTTTACCTGCTTTCACATAACCAATGAATCCTCCAATCACCACCAGAGCGGCGTAACTAAAGCCGATCCAGTCAAGAGCCATGACCCGAAACTTTGACGCTCCTGCTGGGATAATAGAGTTTAAAAAAAGATAGAGAGTTAACCAAAAAGCACTGAACCACAATGTATTAACAGTTTACAGCTCACATAGGCTTCAAAATAACAGCTGTCATACGGTTTAATGTAAAATTAGCAGAAAATACACCGTACCTGAGCTTTGAAGCGTTTGAAAGTGGTATCTGAAGCTTCCGCAACCTAGCAACCGTCGAACGTGATTGCGTCACCTCCGGGTCACGTTATTGGGGATTTTTTTTTAAAAAGATAAGTTGTTAATTTTAAAAGTCTGTCAAGTGGCCAGATGAACATTTAACCATGCTTTTCTTGCCATAATTATTCCTCCTGTTCATACTGGCCATTAGAGGATGGCTTCATGATGCACTTGGCCAATTTTAGTGCCAAAGTCCCTCATTTAACCAGGAAACACAACAGTTAGGTAACTAAATACATTCTTTTGTTTGTTGTTGTTTTAGTTTTTCTTGCCATTATCATTCCTCCTGTTCTTACTAACCATTAGATAATTAATAATACTTATAATTTAAGTGATGGAGGACAAAGTCCACAGTCCTCCTTTATGTAAACATGCATTTAAAGTTTAATATGAAGTTAATATGAATCTTCAGCCGTCCAAATGAGTCAAATCAAGTAGATATCTTTAAATATGGACATCTGTTTAGTGCCAAAGTCCTCCTTTTTTTCACTACGCTTCCACTGCAACCCAACAGGGAAACACAAAGAGAGAATTTGCTGCTTAAAAGACTGTAGACTGTATCACTTACATTTAAAGCACATTTGAAGATATTTTAACAGGCAGTATGAACAGGAGGAATGGTTACAGTGAGAAAAAAACCTGTTCTAGGACACACTTGAACATTTTTAGTCCATCCTTTAAATGCAAAATGCTTTTTATTCATAGCAACTTGTCTGTGCAAAATGAATAACTGAAGTATTACTCTATCATTAACACCTTTAAAAAAAATACACTCAACTTTGCTTTATCATCTCCCTGTGGCAGGCATGAGCAAATGCAAGTCAAGTCCAGATATAACAGTCCATATATCACAACACTTTCATTCTTTCTCATTATTCTTTTCAGTTTTTGGCAGCACACATATTTTTTAAGCTGTAGAACAAGGCTTCATTGCCTCTTTGTATTAACCAAACGCAAAAGCACAATACACCAGATAAGTCCAGATGAAAACAGTCCATGGGTAATAAAACATTTTTTATTTGTTATTCTTTTTCTTCTTTTTGGGTTTGCTCTCATCTTCTAGGATGACTTGTTCTGTGGCTATCCGCACTCTCTTCGTCTTTAAAAGCTCCTGAGCGACTTCTATAAACAGAGAGAACCAAATAAAGCGTTAACACAAACACAGAAACAGTACATGAAACCATCAAGTTTTTTAGATATAGATTCTGGTAAAATATAAATATGTGCACTCTTTTCCATCTCTGCACTGGGGCTTGGATTTATTGCCACAATGGGCATCACTATATCAGCTCATTTATATTTCTCTTTTTTTAACATGAAGATGAAGTGAAATAAAAGTTTGTATTTGCAGGACGTCACCTTCAGATGTCGTGGCCTTAGTTGCTGGTTCTTCAGTGATCTGCTTAACTGATGAAGGTTTCCACACGGCAAGGCACGTCAGTCTGGCTGTTGTGCTCACTTCCCCCAGGAGAGTGGGAGGCTCGAGCTCCTGATGGACAGCAAAGGTATATTGCTAGATCATTGACAGCTTGGCAAGTAATTAAGGTATCATCAACCCCTATTTTTAGGTTTTGTTTATACTCATAAACATCATAAGTGACATGCCTCTTTCAGATGGAGTTTCCACATTTTGATGAATCCGTCGTTTGAAGCCGTCACCAACACGCAGTAATCCTCCATGTTGAAACTGTCAACAGCTTTCACCCTGAAATCATCAAAGAATGCAGGTTTCACTCTATTTTGACTTATTCAAGAGACACATTTTGGTATAACTGTTCATTTCTAATCAATAAAACATAAATAGATTGTGCTACATTCTGCAGCATATAATACTAAAAACAGTTGGTGGTGAGTGTGTGCCATAGAAAACACTGACATTTACCTGGTTTCATGAGCCTTGAATTCACACACCCATTTCTCCTTTTCCACATCACATAGCCTCACTGTTTCATCATCGCCTGCAACAGCCAGGATGGAGTTCTGAAGAACAAGCAGGATAATAACACCTTTATAAACTTACAAGAGCTATACTCACATATATTATTTTATTATGCCAATCATCTATTCAGACTTGCATTTCTTGGTGGATAAGAAAACTCACATTTAAGAACTTAACAGACGAGATTCTCTTTGGGTTTTGGATCGTCCCCGTCACAGAGGCCGTCTCCAGGTTGTAGACAGTCACCACATCATTTACAACGACCACATATTTATCCCCATCTAGAGACCACCTGACAATGTGTGCATCTGTTTAAAGTGTAGAGAAAAGGTGAAGGTCAACTCAAACATACAACGATCTCTGAATAAACCTCAAACAGTCCATTTATTAACATCAAAATTAAAGAGAAAACTTACTCTGTTTGATGTTTTTGATGAAGGCTGATCTTCCGTTGGTTAGATTCCACGTCCTAAAAAGATAAACAAAGATAGTAAATCAATTAATACCACCTTAAATAAATCCCCTGTCTTACTGACTTTCCAAGAGATTTGCAAGTTTTACCTGAGCGTTTTATCTGTCCCAACCGAGAGAGCAAGTTTCCCAGAAGGATGGACGGACAGCGATGTGACGTGACCTCTGAGGAAAAGAAAAATAAGACACCATGACTCGTCTACACCACGTTCATCACAATAATTACACACACAATCCTCTCAGTGCTTCTGCAGGACCTCTCTGCGTACTCACTGGTGAGCTTTGATAGACTTCAGACACTCCCACTTCTTCGTGCTCCACACACATATCAGTCCATCCTCTCCTCCGCTCAGTAAATGAGCTCCATGAAACTCGAGGCAGGTGATGGTGCCTGTGCAATACAAAGATGTCACTGTCAGGTGTAAAGACCTTTGACGTTGTTTAATGTTTTTCTTTGTCAGACATGACAGTAAACAAATTATGTTTGAGTTTTGGACTTTTGGTTAATAAAACAAGACAGTTGCAGCTCATTTTCATATGGAAAGTTACACTTGTTTAATTACTTTGTTAAGCTGATGTGAACCAGGTTACAGCTACATGTCCTTCAGTGTACATTTATTTATTACATGTGACTTAACGTTAAAACACAGACGCCTTGAACGGAAGACACTCACCATCATGGTGCAGCAGAGCTCCGTGTTCGATTTTCTTCTTCATGTCATACAGCTGGATAGTCTCATCTTTGCTTCCTGTGACAACAAACCTCTCACTGGCTGCCACAGCTGATATTGAAGCAGTGTGGGCATGATGTGTGAAGTCTGCCTTGGACGTCCACTCCTGTAAAAAAGAAACAAACATAAAAACATGAAGGGACTGGGAACTAACGAGTCTCTGCATGAACTGACATGTTATAACAAGCAGGATAATTGAGTTGAGCCAATAAACAACCGGTGATTCAGTGATATTGTCTATGAAACCATTAGATGGAGAATGTACAAGAGATAATATATAGAATAATAAAACAGAATAGAGACTACACATAACCAACAGAATAGACTACACATAACGTATTATTTGCTTAATATACACTATTCAATTATGTTAATATGCTACAGCAGTCCACCATAAAATGTTTGAAGTTGAAACATGATTTACACAGAGTATATATGTAACAGCTTAAACATAATATTATTAAAACCTTGATTATGTTGCAGCCTCGCGAAGACACCAATATAACTCAGTGACACTTACTTTTTCATCAGTTTTCACTCTGTATCCAAAAGTGACCTGCTCGTAGCTCCCAGCGACCAGCTCCAGTACAGCTGCCATGCTGCCACTTGTAGCTAAGTTAGCGGGTTAGCTTTCCTCTAACTTCAGCCTTTTTCTCTCTAAATGTTGCCACTTGGTCCCAACTAAACAGCTAATGACAGTCCCACCAGAGGCCCACCTAAGTAACAATGATACAATAAACAACGTAGACTGCACAGTAAAACTGCTTACACCAGATTATTGACTGCTAGTCTAGCTGCTCACATTATAAAAAACAAAACAACGTGTGAAGCTACTGCGCCTGCGCGAGTTTCCACGCCTGCCTTATTTTTCTTCTTCGTTTGATTTTGGAGAAAATTCAAATGTCTCATTACCGCCTCCTGCTGGATTGACTGGATTGGCGTTTCCACAAAAAGTTTGTAATGTCACTAAAACCCTTAAATTGGCATTTACTCTTTCTCCATCATTAAAAATCCAGAATATATGAATATATGGCCTACATATGTTTCATTTGAGAAGTTTACCTGCTGGACATAAGATGTCTTCATTGTAAAGTCATTTCTCATTGTCTCCCATTGCGCACTGGAGGTTTGCACTGAAGTTTCCACATAACACTTGTGTAAGTTGCATATTGGACCACAATTGGCTTCCAAAATAGATGTGATTTCACAAATTATGCCAGCAGGCCCGTCTCTTAAAATCTGATCTTCAATAAGTACAGAGAAAGTGTCAAACTCTGCACATGTTTCATTCTGCACAGTGAAGCTCAAACATCCAAAGAACAAGAAGCGGAGGAAGACTTCAAATATGTGATTTGCGTGTGTAATTGTATATATAATTATGTGGAAATCTCACAACAAAACACCCATTTATATTTGTCTGAACCATTTATAACCTAATTTAGAGCAATTTTATAGACAGATGATGAAATCGTTTGACTTTGAACCAAAAACCTGCATTTAAATGACAAAACATTTAGTCACATACAATTACATTTTCCATTTATTAATCATATTCCTAATCATGCTTTAAATAATTAAATATCGGTGGGGTTAGAGTTAATTAAGAAGTGTTATAGCGTGTGTTATAGGTGTTATAGTGCTATAGCTTCAATAATATAGTAAGTTATAACCAAAAACACTGTAATTACAACTTTTTCACACATATTTGTGAATTTTCCAGGACATTTGATTCCAGAGAAACAACTGAGCTTCATGTTAGAGGCTATTCATAGTAAAATATCCACATTATTGTTTAATTTGCTTGAACTCAGGGTGCAAAAATTGCAATTTAGTACCTTATTTTTTTTTTTTTACAATAAACCTCAGAGAGATCTACTGAAAGTGACTTAGAAGCTATTCTTCCCTGTACAATAAGTTTACCTCTATATAAAGCACGCTTGACCTATAGGTACTGTAAAAGTCCTGCAGGGTATACATTATTAGGATGCCACAGCAGGGATCCGCCGTTATAAGGCCAGGTGGGAGGGACACAGGTGCTATTCTGTCTTGTGATTGGCTGTTTCCCTTCAACGTCATGATTAACGCCTCAGTTAACTGTCTGCATAAAACGATAGTTTTCTGAGAGGATGTGACAAGTCAGAGTAACTTTTTCCACTCAACGAAGACATGGCAAGAAGGTAAGAGTTGTATATCAACATGAAGAGAGAGGAAAAACACCAGAGTTTAATTTATTTACACGTTTTTCTTCTTTGCTTCCTGTTCAGTGCGTGTTTCTTATCAGCTATTTTCTTCTTCTTTGCAACAATTTTAACACATTGTTTTCAATTCACTGCAGAAATATTTGATGTGAACTCGTTGCCACATTGTAACATGACACTTTTTAAGAGTTTTTCTTGCTGCTCATGTCGAGAAAAGGTTTAGTTTTGTTCTTCTTGTTCTCTTGCTCTTTATGGTTGAGAGAAACAGCTGCTCTCAGTGCAGATAGTAGGTTTGTGCAGTGAAAAGGTCTGTATGCAGTGTGTTGTTTGTGTGTGTGTCTGTGTGTGTGTGTGTGTGTGAGAGAGAGAGAGAGAGAAAGAGAAAGAGAGAGGGGTGCAAGAGGCTCTGGTTGTGATTAGTGGGTTGAATTATACAACAGAACAAACAGGATATAGTTGTCTAGAAACAGACTCTGCAGCAGTAAAGCTGTAGCTGTTCCTCCTTGTGATATTCATCATTGAGTCCATGCTAAATTAAGAACAGGGGAGTTTCTGTCTCAGAAGTTGCCCCTTCCTGTCATTTGCTTCTTAGTCATATCTTCTTACAATGTGCCAAACTCTGCTCACATGGCAACAGTGGTGGCTTTTATTGTCATTTTTCAGATACGTTTTGTAAAGATGATGCACATTGCACAGTGATGATGAGACTGAGGAGGAAACGCAACTTATCATAGTTTCATTTCTCGCCCCGAATCATATTTGTGTCACTGCCACAAAAAAGCTGCATTTTTCAACCTGTCTCGTGTTACAACCTTCACATTGAGCCGCACAGTGGTACCTTAATGATGGAGGTGTGGTCATTACACTCAAAGCTAAAGTGTTTCAATGCTGGTCTGCTAGTTTTTCTGCTGGTATTGTTTGTGTGTAACAAAAGCAACACCAGCAGCACAATGAAAGAATATCACAGAAGGCACCTAGCTGCTGTTTGAGCTTCAGGCTAGGCTCTATTGTTAAAAAATGCAAATTAAACTTTGTAGGTGATTTACTTTAGGAGAACCTGAGATCAGTGTTGCAGGTTTTAATGAGTGAATGAGTGTGCATCCCTTTTCTGATAGACCCTTTTGTTTATATATCAATAAAATAGTGCATGTTTACACTTCAGACATGCAGTAGTCAGCAGCATGTATACACACATTTATGCTTTGGGATTTTCTAACTGCAGTGACTCAACATAAATTTCACATAATGTTGTTCAGACCCCGAACATGTCACATGTAAACAACCCAAAGCAACAAATAAGAAACATGTTGTTATACAAACCTGGTTTTGTATACTTCCTGTTAGTTATCTGAATGAATGAATCACATTCTTATAAAAGAGTCCCGTGATGATGAGCAGGAGGTTTCCTAAATGAGTCAATCACACATTTGATTGGTTTAACTGCTGAATTAATCACTGTTGGTAAAAAAGGGAACTCCTCCAAAGAAACAAAAATCACACTTCCCTTTAATCATTTATTCCTGCCAAAAAAAACACCTCATTTCTATCCTTACTAGTGGAGTACAGCAGACTAGATGATGCTTTGGAGTACAGCTGCAACTAAAAAACTTATTTTCATTATCATTAAACTACCAGTTATTATCTCAATTACTGGTTTAGTCTATGAACTGAAACATGCCTGTTATTATCTCCCATAGCTCAAGGAGATGTAATTAAATGTCTTTAAGGTATTGACCAAAATAAATCAACACCAAGTGGTATTGAAATGTCTCCCGCCAAACGATACCTACAATTGCTCCAGAGCTAGAAAATATGACTACTTGTATGGACTTGCTCACACCCCGTCAACGCAAGCATTCTTTGATTTAATGCAACAAATCCTTTAGATGTGGAGGAGTGGAGGCATTTTATGCAATTTAATGCTTCTATTCATGTGATGGGTATCGAATGAAGTGCTCAATTGGTATTGGTAGCACTTAAAGGGTACTTGGATCAGTCCAAAACTCAAATATATTAAATTTACTGTCTCATATGACGAAGAAAAGCAGCAAATCTTCACATTTGTGACGCTTGAGATTGTAGAAAAATTATAAATTGACTATCAATAGTTGCTGTCAATCGAGCAATCGTTGCAGCTCTACTGTGCAGGAGCAGAATTTACTGTAGGTGTGACTGTTTGGATGTAAGCGGTTGTAAAAGGCCGCTGTTGGTCGGTCATATAAAAGAAATATCACAGAGTCGGTTGAAGGTTATAACACCTCAGTTAATCGTTTCTATGAATGATTAACTACCTGTTAATCTTTGAACTTTCTAACTCCAAATAATACTTTTTCACAGAAGCACAACATGAATGCTTTTCCTGCCATGACAGTTAAAATATCAGCTGTGAAGTTGGCGTATTGTCTCTGAAGTGCAGGATTCCTTCTTCCTTTATTCAAACAGTGTTGTAGTCCTACAGTATGTTTCAGTTTACACCTTCATCAGGGGCCAAACAGGAATATTGGGAAATAAACCACCTTTCAAACATTCCCAAACATCCTGTAATCATCCTGTAGTCAAACAAGGCATCCTGTAGGATAATTACATCATTCAATAGTCAAACCATCATTTGTGTCACCTGTGTTTACTTTACAGATTATGGCGCCACCTTGTGATTAAATGTATAAGAAACAGAACAAGCCCCATTGTGCTATTTCTGTTTCATCAACTCGTGCGCTACCACTAAATTCACAGTTGGTTTGTTTTTTTGTCTTTTTGCAGTCAAAGCGCCAACCAGGAGCTCACCGAGGTGCTAAACCAACTCTGGCACTTAGATACCAACCGTCTCAAGCCGGGGACGGATTACATCATTTCCCTCCAGGTCTGTAATAGAAGACAAACATTATCGCTTCTCTGCAATGCAAAACGCTTCAGAGATACAGGAAATAAATGCAAACCTCATCTGGGCCCGAGGCCAGTTTTACCAGAAGACTCGCTCTGTGGTGTCAGTCGCAGGAGAAAACCACACTGGAGTTTAAAAAAAATTAGTAGTAGAAAGTAATGTGTGAACTATTGAGTTTACACCAGAGCTGTCAAATCCTTTAAAACCACAATGTCAACACAGTTCTGCATTTCCACCATGAAACACTTAGTGCAGATAATACAGAGCACCATATAGTGAATTATGGCATCACAATAATAATATAGTATGTACATTATAATAATAATTAACTTCATTTATATAGCTTTTTTCACACAGGAAATTAAGCTTAAACAAAAAAGCAAAAGAAAAGACAATTTGAACAGCAGTTAACATGTTGACACACATTTAACCAGTTGAGGGAAGTTAAATAATGAACAGTTAACTTTGTAAAATCTCAGAGAATACATTAAAATCACCAATCGTGATTTCACAGAAGGTGGTATTTGACTTGTTTTTTCCTATTAACAGTTCGAAACACAAATATTTTCAATTGAGAAAAGCAGCAAATTCTCACATTTGAGAAGCTGAAACCAGCCAATGTTTGTCAGATTAAGAATAGAATAAAAATGTATTGTGCACCATGGTGAAAACAGTAGACAGGCATTACATAAGACCCTAACCCTCCATAAAATCATTCATAAAATATGTAAAGCATAAAATATGAGTGCATATCAGTTCCTGTGTGTGTATTGATCATTTGAAAGTGTTTAAAATATTAATTGCACTTGGGATAGAAGACCTCTTATAAATATTCCTGGTTGCCCAAGGAACTCTGTAGCGCCTCCCAGAGCTCAAAAGCTCAAACTGGCCAGAGAGAGGATGAGAGCTGTCAGCGACATCGCTCCTCACTCTCTTCCTTGTCCTATCAGTGAATAGTTGGTTCAAAGAGGTTTGAGGTCAATCAGTTATTTTACTCAATAAGAGACTCAAACGACCAATAAGTTTAGACATATGTTTCTTATAGTAGGTTTAAATATATTTATAGGCTGCTTATACCTGTGCCGGACTGCTGATATTTGCATGTTATTGTCTTATTGTCCACATAAAGAGAAGTACATATATTTATAAGACATCTCAATAACTTTGTGTCCTCCTGCAGTTTTTTACAGTAATATTGAAACACAGATGTTACAGCAGGCTGACAGCGGTTTGTGTTTTCTGTGTTGTGTTCAGGGTCGGGCAGGTTATGTGGCTCAGGGTAGTAACTACGCCAGAGACAAGGCCCGCGCTCCTCTCTTCACTTACGTCAACGAGGACAAACTGAAGACTATCA
This sequence comes from Scomber japonicus, assembly GCF_027409825.1. NCBI lineage: Eukaryota > Metazoa > Chordata > Actinopteri > Scombriformes > Scombridae > Scomber > Scomber japonicus. The sequence goes on along the minus strand of NC_070589.1, from coordinate 24,429,017 downwards.
AGACGTTTGCCCGTAGGTAGCAGGTCTCATCACATTTCTCTTTTGCTCTAACTAAGTTTTGTACATTTTCTTAAAGAGCAAACTTCCTCCCACACAGATTTCATCAACTTGCTGGACAACTACGAGACATCCACAGGTGTATCAGAGACGGTTACATCAGAGGAGCTCAAAGAGAACAGGCTCTTCATTGACGCCATAGTGGAGACGGATCTCATGAAGGTGCCGTAAAAGACTTCTAAAGCACGTCTGTCATTACTGCTCAAACAGAGTTACAATCCGCTGATCCAACACAGCTGCTGTTTACACTCCTGGACGCCTCCCACAGCGCCGACTGACTTTCAAGCTGTTGTTTACTGACAAGTTCAAGTTGGATTTAAAATAAGTGGGATCAGCCATTACTTCCTATAGCATCATCCTTATTCGTTATTTAGGTTATATACTGAACACCAAACCAGTCATCAAGTTCCAAGTCACCGAAGAGCAGATTTTTTTTCAGGAAACACAGAAAGCTTTTTTTTTTTACCGTTTTAAGCACAAGAATGGAAAATTTTATGATCATACAAAAGAGCGTTAGAGCACACAAAAGAGTTCTTGATTTATGGATTCTGCTCTACTGTATACCAACTACTACCACAATATACCATTACCATAACTTTTTACTGTATTATTTTGTCAGTATACATAAACATTTTTAGTTTATTATTAGTTTATTAATAAGCTATTCAACAAAACAAGGAGAGAAGAGAGAGAGGAGATGCAACAAAGGTCCCCACCAGTATTGAATGTATGAAGCTGTGGTTATACAGTTTATATGTATCTTAACAACAAGGCAACTTGACGCCCCAGATACTCACCTCTCTTCTTTCTTCCATAGTTTAAAGTTTGACATTGACAACAGAGCTTGGCAATCTATCAATTCTATACAGATATCGTGACATGGGAGTAAATATTATCTCAGATTTAGATATAATAACGTGATATGACGTAAGTGTTGTCTTTTCCTTCAAATCTGCATCATATAACAGTAATGTGATATAATTTCTGGACTTACCAGACTGTTGTAGCCTTTATTTGCCCACTTAGTCTTTATATTTACATTATTGATGATTATTTATGGAAAAATCTCATTGTGAAAGCAACAATGGTTACCTCTACAATATTGTTGCAATATCAATATAAAGATGCTTGGTCAAAAATCTGATTTTGCACTAAAGGTGTCAAACCTGACTCACACCATTTCTGTCTTCTATATGTTCGTTTTTATTATATTGTCATAAAGGCACTATATAGTTTTGCTGTTGTTTCTTTTACCTCTTTGTCTTTCTCTTTAAAGCCACCATATGTTGTTTTTTGTTTTGTTTTTATTTGACTCATAGTCTGCTCACAAGTATCTGGTCAAGAAGGGGCAGTCGCCATCAGACACCACGCAGTTCAAGAGGCAGCTGTATGACATCTGGTTTCGCCTGTACCACAGAGACAGGAGCGGAGGGTGAGTTTAAAGATGCCAGCAGGGGGAGCTGAAGAGCAGGGTATGCTCTGTGGGGGTTTAATCATTTCCAGAATGACTGGTTAGCTGACATTCAGGACTGGTTTTCTGCAGCTGAAGCTGAGAACAAGGAGACGGATGATCCTTTGTGCATCCTTTTGAATCAATAAAGTATCTGATAATATGTACATATGGATAAATGGAGGGATTGAACAAATCTACATTTAAATCCTGTCAGAGCCCCTTGTTGTTTTTGTCAAATAGTAGTTTGTGACAACTGTGGTCTTAACATCTGCTTTGAGAGCAAAGACAGTAAATTAACCTCAATTTCAACAGTCACACTAAAGAATAAATCTCATTAGATGGTTTAACTTCACTGGGTGGAGTTTTGACTTTTTTGGAGTGTTTTTTTAGTGTTTGTAATATTTGACGGTTTATTTAAAGGAGAGTTGTATGTTTTTAGTCTTTATCAGTCATTCAAGTTCAATGGAAACAGCAGATAAGAGGAACTAAAGCTCTAACAAAGAGTCCCGTTGAGATTAAGAATCTCTTTTTTCAAGGGAGACCTGAACAAGACAGGCTGCAACAGCACAATTAAAAACATGTAATTACAGACAGAAAACACAAAAGGAAATTCATTTTTAGAAAGAAAATAAAAAGCTGAGCAAACACATTTCAAAAGAGACATTTCCAGGAATCAGTTGTGTCACCAAGTAACTTTTATGTGAGATAAATACATGGACGTGTAATAAACTGATGTCTGAGAATAATGATTTTATTTCCACTGCAGTGAAGATTCCTGCGGATTTGAACATGTGTTTGTCGGAGAAACCAAATATGGCCGGGAGGTGATGGGTCTTCATAACTGGATCCAGTTCTACCTGCAGGAGAAGCACAACCATATTGACTACAAAGGCTACAAAGCCAGAGACAACAAAGACTCTGTAAGAAGATAACGTGCAGTATGCATCGTGTTTCTGTAAAAGCTCTGAAAAAAAGTCTTTGTCAGGATCTCAACCTGATCTGTGTGCTGTGATTTATCTTAATTCAGTCACTTTAGTATGAATTTAGTAATATTGTAATGTCTACCACCATCTCTCCTTAATCAACTTTTCCTTAATTAACTTTTTTCATTGTTGTTTTACAGCCTGATGAAGACGATCATGTCCTGAACCTGCAGTTCAGCTGGAAGGGTTTGGTGAAACCGATTGGCGGCTCCTTCATCGGAGTTAGTCCTGAGTTCGAGTTTGCTCTCTTCACCATCATCTTCCTCATGTCGACTGAGAAGATGACCTCTGTGGTGGTGAAAATCGATGAGTACGTCCTGGAGCTGGTCGTCTATCGGCACGGGCAATCCATTGGCACGTCCTTCCCCAAACTGCTCAGCAGCAACAACAGGGATTTGTAATATCACATCACTGCAGCTCTCAGCTGTTGTGTATAACTTAGATATCGTCGCTGTCAGGCAGAAACTTCGTATCTCCATATTTCGTCATTTTTATGTTTTTTCAAAAATCAATACTATTGTTCACCTTTTACACCCGTCTGTGGTTTTTATAAAAAATGTAACCACTAAAAAAGATCTTGTCGTTAAATCTTGTCACTCCATTGGATCCATTGATTTTTAAAATGTTCTTAAAACAGTTGTGGACATACAAGGTTTGTGCCTGGCAGCAATAATATGTTTTTGTTTACTTCATTTCTACGCAGTATAACCCTAAAAACAATCTGGATCAGGTTCTCTTTGCACTAAACATCAGGCTTAAACTGGTTTTAGCCTAAACCGTCTGATTCAGGTTGTCTTTATAGAAGAAATATAAATTGTTGTTAATCACATTTCTGTCATATTCTGTATTCATTCATTAAGAAAATAAAATTCTTGTTTACAGTAGTGCTGACTTTTTCATTTTCCTCTAATAGAGAAAAGGGGCCATTTAGTTTGTGAAATAGAATAAAAGCAGAATATTGACCTGTTTTTAATGTCTGGAGAAACAGCTTTTATTTATTTTGGAAAGGCAGACTTCCTGTCAAGCAGCTTCAAATGTATAAAATGAAACTGAAAGATTGAGAAATTCTTCCACAGGAAAATTTCACTGTAAATATTATTTCTAATTACACAAAGAGATGAACAAACACCTAGCATAATACAAAAAGTTGGCAGTGCCACCAACTAACTGGGCTGCAATGTGTAAGTGCATCTTATCTTGCTTTCTTCTTTTTCTTTTAGCTGCGTGTATCTTGTTTTTATCAGGTTGTCATGTTTTTTATTTGTCTTTAACCCTTTGTTGTTTGGTAGAGGTGTCTTTGTGTCATGTATCTGGTCAAAAACCAAATCTATTTTACCCATTTAACTTTTTGGGCAATCTTTACCACTTGTATGAGGTATGTAACTGCACAAAAAGACCATTAGATTGTGTTATGGTTGCTATAGATACAGGTTGTGCTAGTGTATAAACGAAGAAAAACACAAATCACTGCTGACATAAGAGATCCTGCTGGAGACATTTTTGAAGTTTAAGGTCTATAGAGGTCTGTTAAAACATAAGATTTAGGGTCAATGAGAAAATAATCCATGTTATATGTTGTCATGGCCTCTGTTGTGGACATTTAGGTCCTTTTACTGCTTTAATTTTTCTGTTTTTCTGTGTTTTTTTCCCATAATATCAGATTCAAACCTGTGCTACCTGCAGGGCTTCCTGGATGTCAGAATTACCTTATAAACTGGAGCCCAATTCATTTCTTTTCTCTATAAATTGACACCAAACAAGCTAGTGAAACAATCCTGAATGATAAATAATTATGTTTCTTAATCAAATTAAATGTATTCTTTTAATATAACTACACAGCCATAATATGCTTAAATTTTGCTGTCTTTTCACACTAAAATAGTCCTGTAAAATTAAAAATATTGTAAGATGTTTTTTTCACCAAAAAAACTGAAATTGGAGGACACTTTTTTCCTTGGTTCCCAGGAGGTTATGTAAAATATAATAACAAAAACGCTTTATATATACTATAGAAGGTTTCCACGAAATTAGTGTAAAATTAAAGGACTAAATTGCACACTTAATGTTTTTATTTGTGCATTGTATTGATGTATAAAGTGCCTGACAGACAGCACTTAGGGCTTCACAGTGTACTCATTATGGGGACGCTCCCTCCGTCTGCGCATGCGCACTCAACATCCAGCTATCATGTCAAAGCTCAGAAATGAAAGTGCTCCTCTGATGAAGTGGTGAACCAGCAGGTACGGACTCACTCTTTCTAAAGTTTATAGGACCATCTCTAAAGCTTGTACTCACAGTTACAGCCTGATACTTTCTCATAAATTAACTTTTTTCTAGTCAGAAGCTGGATAAACATGACCTAGCTACAGCAGCTAGCCGCTCTGCTAATCGTTTCCGTCTGTTTGGCAGCTCTTGTTGTTTTTAGGAGGCACCTGACAACCGCTCACATGATTTAAACTACAGACACCACACCGATGGCATTACACAACAGCTTTTCTTTCAATGTGCTTGTGTTTGTAGGTGTATTTTGGACCACAGGGCTTGTTAAAGAGCAGCAGCAGCATGTTTGGTAAGAAGAAGAGAGCTGCAGCACCCAAAGGACAGGGCGCTGCTGCAGCCAAGCAGGTAACCACAACACCCATCTGCCTTTATGTTTTATTGTTTATTGTAAGGTTTAATACTCCTGCTGTGGCCTAGAGAGGTGTCAAAATGTCCTGCTATTTCCTGCTATGTTGCAATGGTGTTATCATTATAATCACATTTCCTGAAAACCTCCTATTAGTGCTAAAATATAATTAAATAAAGAGTTCACACCATGATGACAGAGCTGTGTTTCTCTATGTTTGCAGCATTGTTGCACTCTGCTTACAAAACAACAGGGCTGTGCAAGATAGATAAATATAGATGGATACTTTATTGATCCTTCACAGGTAATTGCTTGGTTTACAGCAGCTGTATCCACAGCAAGACAGCAATACATAACATGATATAGAAACATATGGAAGCCCATTTCTGTCATTGTGATACAAAAAATATGTGTAAGTCATTATAATGAGAAACAAACTCAAAATAATGACATAGAAACACAAAATAACGACAAACAACTCAAAATAACTCAAAAGAAATAACGTATTAAAGAAAATTACCCAAAAGTTGCACTAATAAAACAAATATGTGCATATATACGTAATAAATAATAATAAAATACTCTGTGTGCCAGTAAAAGTGCCCTCCAGAATCAGAACTGACTGAATATCACTTTAAATACAGCTCAGTGTCCGTGTTAAATTCATGAATATTTCCTGATGAACTTGATCAATAGATTCCTGGAGTGTTATCTGCAAAGTTAGTCAAATACTGTTTTAACAGGTAAAGACATTTGTAAGCACACACAGATCATAACAGTGGTTTAGCTGAGCTCTTACAGGTCAGTTATAGCCAAATGAAATCAAACTGCTGATAGTCGTAGTAATTTGTTTATTGGGAGCATGTCCAATGTTAAACTGAACTACAGTTAGCTGACGAAGGCAAGAGAGCTGCTCTGTGTTCACGGTTTCTTCTGGAAATGATGATAATCACAGTGATGGAAATGGAAATGGAAATATTTAGTGTTATTGATACTGCTGTAGTCTATCGTAGAAACCAGCACATCTGTAGCCCTGACAACAGCTGCCAATGAGATTAAATTAATCTCTTGCTTCCTGGTTTCAGATGGGTCTGTTTGTAGACCTGAACCCTGAGGAGATGATGATGGGTATGGAGGACAATTTGGACGACCCGGACTTGGAGGCAGAACTCGCTGCTATTACTGGAAATAAAGCTGCTGCGGGAGGAAGAGCCAAGCAGAAGGGGAAGAGTGAGTGCCGTGTTTATGATTTAAGTGACCTTTGTAGACATCTTCAGCCGTGGAAGAACTGCTCAGATCTTTTACTGAAGTAAAAGTACAAATAGAGTCATGTAAAATACTCCCAATATAAGAAAAAGTTCTGCATGAAAAATCCTACTGAAGTAAAAGTACATAAGTATTATCAGCTTGATGTTATTAAAGTATTGCAGTAAAAGTAGTAGTTTAAATTATTGTATATGACATCATTAGGTGTCATATATAAGGTTCACCAGATAAATGTGAGGGGTCGTGAGATGTTAACGGAAGAGGAAGAAGAAGAAGAAAAAAGTTCTACTACACAAAGCTGTTTCTCTGATCTTTGATTTTTGGTTAAATATTTGATCATTTGAACATTTATTTAAATGAGACTAGCTGTCAAATAAATGTAGTGAAGTGAAAAGTAGAGTATTTCCCTTTCATAAATTAGCAAGTAAGTACACTACTGAAGTAAATGTGCCTTGTAACTTTCCACCACTGAACATATTCGTATTATTTTCTATGATTGAACTAATATTCATACGTCATTGTGCTCCACTGATGTGTGGAGAGAGCTTTGTACTCGTATCGAGTCTGCAGGGCCAAAAGTATGTGATCAGTCAAGCATTACCGGCCTGGATCCAGACCTCAGGCTACATCCACATTACAGGCCTTAATGTGCTAAAGTCATAACCCATTATTCATGTTGATGGTTCATATTCATGTCTGTTTGTATAGCCAGAGATATGAATCAGATGTAGGACCACATACACATATGTGGCCCAGAACTCATAGAGAAAGGGTCTTTTTCATATTTCCGTTAAAAAAAAAATCAGGTCTGAGTCACTTAGAGGCAAAAAAATCAAGTTGTGCTCACTGCAGAGCCAAATGGTTGGACCTAGTCCAGCTCCACTTCTCTGGACCTGGTCCAGCTCCACCCTTCTGTGCTGACTTGCGTGCCACCCCTCTTTTATTTTAGCCTGAACTTCATGCCATGTGTTATTCAGACTGCGCCTCTACACACATGCAGGACAAATCTAAACCAGAGTGTTTGATTTTATAATAAACTGATCTACTCATCCAAAAGGCAGCGTGCAGTCACAGAGAGATTCAAAGCCAGTTCAAACAGCGTATTACATATTTATTTTCCTTAAATATGTAACAAATACATCAAAAATAAATATGTTCATGAATCAAATATTATATATGCATTAGTAGACCTAAAATGGGCCACTTTGGCAACTCATGACCCACTTTTTCTTATTTTGGTGAAACAGCTAAAATATAAATTGGCCAGTGCTTAAACAGAGAGTTAAATCATTGTTCATGTGTCTTGCCAGCGAAGTATCATCGTCACCAGTGCATCACAGCAAGGTTCCTCATGTCTTCAACGTTCATACAGCGTGTTGAAGGAAAATAGGCACATTAGAAACATGACAATAATAAATAAAACTGTTCGTATGATCTAAATTTTGTTTATTTTAGACATTAAAAGGTTAATTATAAATTAAGCCTTTTTCTTTTCAGCTCAAGGCTGTTTGTCAGAAAGCAAAGACAGAAATTGGCAGACAGTAAACATGATGACTTTATGAAATGTGGGCTTACCGTAAACCTGAAACTAACCACAAAGCTATTTTTGGCTTAGTTTCACAATTTTGCAGCTATAAACAAAATCAAAACGCTGAATTAATCTTCTACTGTCTTTTGTTTGTAGTTAGTCACTACCACCAAATCCTTTTTGGAAACTCCTCATTTGAATAACTCAAAGCAATTACTGTCACATGAGGTTTAAGTTCAGCCAACAACACGACAACTCGAAAAACTTGTTGTGAACCACATTGCATGAACCACAATCTGCTGTGTAGGCTTACTCTATTTCCACATCTTGCCGCCGTGCCCTCTTCCTGCTTATCCTCCACCAAACTTTGCTCCAAGACCGCTGGAGCTTGTGGAGGGGTCAGTCTCTCAGGGTGTGTTGCCATCTTGAACTTGGCCGTGGTCCTTCTCTCAGTCATCGTCCTCTTTCTCGAGGACCCCTGCCGCCAATAGCTGCTTTGATTTGTGTCTGTCCGCCACCTTTCCAAGTGGTTCTCACTGAACTAGCACTACCAAGGGGTATGAGTGAGTTTGGGTGGGGCTGGACCAGAGCTGGGGTCCAGCTGAGTTTAGATGTGGAGCGGGACTAGGCCAAGCTTCACCCTTTGGCTTTGCAGTGAGCAGCCTCTAAAAAAACATCTTATTTTGGGCCGTTTCAGCATGTAATATGAACGTAACCTCAATCAAGGCTAACATCTGCTAGGACATTAGATCCACATTCATCCACTCGTCTTTCCACAACATTTTGGGGAGAGATTTTTCTCCCATCCAGCAGTAATAACAACATTAGAAAGGGTGAGCGCTGGGCTCGGCTCGTAGTAGACGCGCCACATTGGCAGAGAATCCCAAATGTGTTGGGTGATTGAGGTCAGAGCTCTGTGTAGGCCAGTTACCGTAAGTTCTTTCATACCAAACCGGTAAACCTGTCTCACCTTTTTGGACCCGGCATTGTGCACTGGGGTTATCGTCATGTTGAGACAGGTAAAGTTCTTCCTCAAACTGTTATTTCTGTCTCCCAAAGGACTCAAAACACTGTTAGTTGCTCCCTTTTTAAAATATCTTCTGTACAACATTAGAGAAAGTATGACGTTACAGGCCCCAAGTGGCTCTTTGTTAGGAAATCAACACTCTCAACAATGAAGACAATGGCGTCTAGAGTCCTTTTGGTGATACAGTTACAGTTTTTTGGTGTCAGCTCATGGACACTTTCTTCGTATCCACATACTTTTGGCTACGTGGTATATTAATGATACATGTAAGCTGCTGTAAACCTCCTGCACTGACTGACAAATATCTCTACACATGTGATATCCAGAGAGAAAAGCTATACTAGTTGGGTTTAACAGTTTTTTCATTGACGTTATTATTACTATCTTATCATGTGACAGCCCCCCTGCCCATGGAGGACATCGCGAAAATGGCTGACGAGTGCATGAGAGATCTGGATGACGATGAGGATGACGACAATTTGGAAGACGATGAAGATCTGTTGGTTGGTGTTTGTGTATATTTTATGTTTCCCAAGTTTCTCTTTTAGAATTTCTGTCAAAAGCTGTACTAACATAATGCAACCATGATAGTATTTTATTACGAACAATTTTGTGCTTGTGATGAGTTTTTTTGTTGTCAAAAAGTCGTGTTGCCTTCACACACTCATCGTGATCCTGTAAAGTCAAGTTTAACATGTGATAAATGATAAATGGTGGATATAACTGTTATTGTTAGTCAAAAATAAGTGGTACTGTGCTGCAATGACAGAGTGCGTAAGTTAATCACTTCTGTTGCTGATGTTTTAATGGTAAAGTTACTTTAATGCATGAGCTGAAATTTTTAACATCAGAATCGGAGAAACATCACGTCATGGCATACTTTCCCGTTTGACGAATTTGTTGCATGTCTTGGTTCATTCAAGGTTGCTCTACCATTAATAGAAAAAGATAACGCCCACTTTATTTCCATTTTTGACCGACTTTGTGGAAAATCTTTTTATTGACACACTTAGCTGCACAAGCATTTTTATCCTTTTTGTAGCTCCAAGTTAACTTTACTTTATTTTGTCCAATAAAAAACTATGAAGACTTAAACCGGTAAAACTACGAGAGTAAAACCAACACAGTATAAATGTCATGATAACCATAAACCAGTATAGCTATCCACCACACTACTGAACCACCTTTGACCAGCTTGACATGTTAGGTTTGCTTGTTCTGTATTTTTTTTTAAACGCTATAGAAATGCATGTGTAGATACCACAGTAACCATGGTAACAGTAACAAACAGCTTTTATGGGGTTAATGATGGTTGGTGATTTACTGACACTTGCATTTGTTTGTGAAACCAGAGAAAACAAAAAATTAACCTCTAATGGAAACTGTGTCTCACTCTCTCTATACTCTGATATCCGGCTTTGTATATGAACAATCAAAAGTTGGCCTTTTGATCAGTCGCTGTATTTCTCCCCCCGCCCCCCCTACATTAGGCAGAGCTGCAGGAAGTGGTGGGTGAGGAGGAAGCTGGAGATGTTGTAATTCCTTCCCCCACATCCTCTGCCAACGCTGAATCTTCTCAAGCTGCTACGCCAGAGTCCACAACGCCACAGGTACAACACACGCTGCTCTCTGCCAGTCTGGAAACTGACACTGAACAACAACATATGTGTCAAACTGTAGACAAACAAGACATTTTTGTCTATTTCCTCAAACAGGAAAGGACAGATGGGTTTGTCCTCCTTCCCTGCTGAGTGTTTACAGCATTTTTGTAGTAGTGCATCCAAATAATAGTTGTTAACCTTATGATTTGTCTGGTAATGTCTTATAACGTCTCTCTTGCGGTGCATTCTTGTCACATTTAGTCCATCTGTACTTCAGTCTTCTTGAAATGCTTTGAATACGATGTGCGCCCCGTGTTTTAAATTAGTGATGAACGATGAAATATAGAAAAGCAGATTTGCTGTTTTCATATCGTGCTGACAGTGTCTCGCTGTTGTTTTTGGGGTTTTTGTGAAGCAGCAGGAGGTGAAGGTCTCCTCAGCAGCACCCGGCAGCCTCCAGCACACCTTAGAGGAGAGAATAGATATGTACAAGACGGCCTTACAAAACTCCAAGACTGCAGGAGAGACTTCCAAAGCCAGGAGATACGATCGAGGCCTGAAGGTGGGTGAGACTGCCGCCTGTTGAGATGATTTATGTGGATTATAGTAACGTTTTCCCAATAAATGACTGTGATATAAACCAGTACAATAAATATAAATGTGACAACTTGATGTCATTTTTCATTAAGATGAAGGAAAAAGCTGGTGTCTTATATTTTCCTTACTGCCAACAAATCACATAAAAGGATCCAAAACCAAGTGGAAGTGATTCCTCTCAATGTCTGACCTCCCCAGTTGATCTGTGGCACTCAGTCTCAAGCCCAGTGGTTCCTGATGAAGACTTAAATGTATCTTTTATGAAACAAACCAAATATATAGTTTACGCTTTTAAAACTCATTCTGTATATTAAGTGGCAAAATAATCTTAAAAAAGAGTTGTCATACACCTCTTTACCCATATGAGTGTCTGTATCTCAAGTGGAAGCTGTTAGATTAATTAATAAGTGAAAAAACATCTTTTAAAAGCAGTTTTCAAGTTAAAAACAACACAAAACTGAATACTGTTTGTAAATGATGTGAGCAAAGATGCATCCTGCTTATGGATGCATTATAATTCACACAAACTATATATTTTAATATAAAATATACCTGCCCCTTAAATTCCTCTTTTATTTCTAATTGATATCTTGAATTGCTAGATTTCAGTAATCCCTCCTTTTATTAAACATGATTTCAAACATCTGTAAAACCTCATTTGATAGACTGTTTCTGTTGCTCTCCACAGACTCTGCAGACGATGTTAGTTGCTGTCAAAAAAGGGAGACCTGTGAATGAGGCAGAGATCCCTCCGCCTGTTGCCACGGGAGCCCCGAAAGCTCCTGCTTCTCGACCCACCGTTCCCCAACGACCGGCTCCTCCTGTACCCTCGCGTCCTCGACCTACTCCTTCAGATCAGCAGGGAGAGTCGGAGGCCGCGACGTCTCCGTCTGCTGTGCCAGAGATCGTCACGCCCAGCAGTGAAGAGGAGCCCTCGTCCTCCACCACCCTGCTCACTCCGAGCAGCCTCCCATCACCAGAGCAGCAGGCGGAGGAGCCCGCTGACCTGCCGCCAGCCAGTCTGACAGATGGTCAGTTTCACTTGGATTAAAGCAACTTCAATCTGTGATAATGTTGTTTACTAGAGACCGAGCCTTACTTTTAAAAACAGGAAGCATTTACATTCATTCAGATCTGTATGACCATCATACTTTCTTAAAGTTCAAGTTGATGATATCAAATGTCTTGTTTTGTCAAACTAACAGTCCAAAACCTAAAGATGTTCAGTTTACAATCAACTAAGACAAAGAAAAGCAGCAAATTCTCAAACTAAGGAATATTTTGGCATTGTTTGCTCACTAATTGTTCCAGCTGTACATCATAACCATTGTCCCTTTTTCTCATGCATTCAAATCAAATCAGTTTTATTTATATAGCACCAAATCACAATAGAAGTAATCTCAGGGCACTTTTCACATAAAGCAGGTCTATACCGTACTCTTTAATTTAGAGACCCAGCATTCCCCAATAAGCAAGTAAACATTAAATCATTGTCTTGCAGCTTCTAGAAATAGTTTGACTATGTGATGAATACAGCGTTTCACTCTGGTAATTGTTGTGTGCTTCTGTCTCGTGAATCCACAGCGAATGAGGCGACCAAGAAGATGCTTCTGGAGAGGCAGAAAGAATACAAGATCGCAGCGCTGACAGCCAAGAAGCAGGGAGATGCGGAGCAAGCTATGCTTTACTTCAAGACCAGCAAGGTGAGTTTGTAGGAAAACAACCGTCGACTGAGACAGAGCCTCCTTTATGGGAATCTGTCAGCGTAGCGTTGTGTTTTAAATCTTCTAAATTATGTTTGTCAGCATTTTATCCTCAGGGTGGATTCATGTTTAAGGGCAGTGACAGGAAAGTGTCGTGTGAGGAGAAACGTGCTTCATAAATCACGTACAGTATGTTTAAAGTGACAGCTTCCTGGTTAAGGTTAAGGTTTTAACATCTCAAACATTTTAGTTACTTATTTTTAGCCAAGTAGAATATTTTGGTGTTTTTAAGAAATATTTATTTAACCAGAATGATGCAGATGTTGACAACATAAACTGCATTAAATAACTTCTGTTTTCCTTCTTTCTTTCTTCTTTTTATATAGTTCTCCAGTAATTGTATAACTGAGTAAAACTCCAATAATATTCAGTCTTTTCTTCAACTATCACTTCAAGTTAAATAAAGATAATGACGCCTTGTAGCAGCAAACTGAGCAGCTGCTGTTATAATAACACACTTTTAACCTGATGCTTTACAGGATTGCCTTCTTTTTGTTCCTATTCAAGACAGCTAATCATATTTTTATTGTCTTTCGATAACTTACCAACATTTATCGATTTATTTAACAAACATCGATGATGAGAGTAATGAAATTATTCCAGATTTGCTGTTTTTTCATTTAGCAGAAACATCTGACTTTCAGTTAAAATACCAACACGCACTGACACATGATTATTTGTGCTGCCTCAGGCTCTGGCTGCACATTCCTGCTGCCTATTTCTCTCTCAAGTATGTGAAACATGTCAGCAATTTGGAAGTTGACAAAGACCATTATTATGTTTGACAGAGTTGGGTTTTTTTGGGGGTTTGTTTTTTGTGTTGCAGAAGTTCGATGCAGTGATTGAGGCTTTGCAGAAAGGAGAAGCAGTCGACCTGAGTGAACTTCCTCCATCTCCTGGACAAGGTAAGGAACATAATATGACTTATTCTAGTAATATATAATAATAAATCATTAAAAGACACAAAAGTATAACTTGTGATTGTGCAGGTGAAATATGATAAATCATGAAGGAAATAAAAAGAACTAAATTAAATTAAATTACATTTTTAACACAAATTATTGATTTCCTGAAATTGGATGATTGGAGGAAATGTTTAATCAATGGTTTCATCAGTAAATACGTTCATAAAATAAGCAGCTGATGATGTTGGAGTATTGTAAACAGAAACCTGGAGTATCGTCTCCGGTATGTGTCAGGTTTATCTTGTGTTATTATGTCATTGGTGCAGGAGGAAGCTCCGCTGGGATGAAGGAACCGTCGACTGAACAAAACACAGAAGTCATCCAACCGGTTGCAGCAGCTCCTGCAGGTTATAATACTTCCAACTTTGATTAGCTGTATGTATCCAAATGTGTTGTTACAGCGAGATAAGTTTCTCTTTGACCAGTCATGCTCTTTGCCCCCCCCCCCCCCCCCCCCCCCCCACACTTACTGCACTCAACAGTATCTCTATCTAGCAGCTAATGTGAGCTCTAGGTTTTACTGAAGATCTCAGGAAAATGACGACATGCTGCTTGTGGTGTACGAGTGCAGCGTGATTGTGCATTAGCCTGCCTTCAGACAGCGTAATGTAATAATGGCACAGGAGAATACATTTAAAGTAAACACAGAGTCAAACCAAGGCTGCATGTGGTGGAGTTAAAGGTTACTGAAGCCATCACCATGAAACTAGATGAAATAACAATGGACAATAGTTTTCCTGTTAAAGAAAGAGGAAATACTATTACACAGTTATTATGAAGACCGGTCATATTGAGAAATATCCAGTACGGGAAGTTGGCACTGAATGCAAGTCTGATTTCTAGTCTCGTTAATTTAATCTTTAAACAGATATTTTACTATTTAAACCATAACTTCAGCTTGTTTGAAAGTGCATGTATTGTTTTGGTGTCAATGCCATACATCAGGAATCATATCAGCACCAATACTGAAACATTTCTAACTCTATTCAGGCTTACAGTTAAGTCAGTATACCATAACCTCTTTTGATTGGTGTTAAATAGCAACTTTCTTTAGTTTTCAGTTCCCAAACTTACTCAGATAAAGAACTCTGATATTATAAACTATGTTGTCTCACTCCCTCTGTGTATCTCATCAGCCCCTGCAGCTGCCGCAGCTCCTGCAGCCCCGAAGGACGCACTGGAGGCGCTGGAGCAGAGACGTGCCAAGTATGTGGAGGCGTCTGCTCAGGCTAAAGCCAGCGGAGACGACCGCAAGGCCCGAATGCACGACCGCATCGCCAAGGTAGGAGAAGCAACTCTTCTCCTGATGTCCTGCAGAGAACTTAAAACATAACATGAAGCTGTGGTCAGGTGTGGACTTGCTGTTTGTTTATCTCTGTTATTACAGCGGTCACAGAGTGAAATAGAAGGAGTAAGTTCAGTCAATGGGGGAAAGTACAAAGTAATCAGTATATCAGTTAAAGACATTTTTACTGCTTCAGTGAGTTATTTCTACATTGTTTGAACAATATAAACAATTAAAGTTACAATGATAAACTTCCCATGTTTGTAACAATGACCTGAACTGTATAAGAGCACAGAAAAGCTGTAGTGATGTTGAATATTAAGAAAAAAGTGAAAAAGCACTAAACTTTTATCTTAATGCAGTAACAAACCCTTTCACTTTTCACCCCTCTTCAAAAAATGCTGCATCCTGAAGATATGAAATGAAGATAGTGGCTGAAATTACAGAAGCTTGAGTTTTGCTGTTTCACAACATTTAACCTCTCTCCTCCTCTTGCAGCAATACCAGAGTGCCATCCGAGCTCACAAAGCAGGAAAAGCAGTCAACTTTGACGAGCTCCCTGTTCCCCCCGGTGAGATTCTTCTGTGATTCCTGTTTTCAAGGCATTTCATTTCTAAGCTATATTCAGCTCTGTGAAACTGGATTAGCGTCATGCTTCCGCCTCTGTAGACCCGGGGTGTTACCGTAAAAGCTGTCGGCGCCTCAAGACGTCTTTTTGTACTTGACCAACAAAGTCTATGTAGAAAAGAGTGTCGAAGAAGTGTAATATAATTTATAATGAGCGTTTCTTTTTATTATACAGGCTTTCCTCCAATCCCAGGCCAGAAGGCGACAGGAGCTGAGCAGGGATTTATCGCTGCGCTTGAGGCCGCCAATAAGCTCGCCTCTACTGATGCTACTGAAGTCGCCGATGAAGAAGAAGATGAGGAGAAGGAGGAAGAGGTAAGCGTCACATGATCACATTCTGATTTAGGATCCTGTGTTTGAATCAGTTATGATTAATAATGATTTGTTTGTATTAGATTGTAAAAAGTCTGAAAGGTGCTCATTGTTTGTTGTAGTCAAAGCCGGCTGCTCCAGAAATAAAGAAACCAACGTTAGAAGTTCCTGCTGCGAGTCAGGGACGGAAAAGGACTCCGTCAGCTTCACCTGACAGAACAACATCCAGAGAAGGACTCTCACCAACAGGTCAGCCCAAACTAGAGACTGATACCAATACCAGTATCAGAAATGCCTTCAATACTGGATCAAATATTTATAATTTATTAATAAACTTTAAAGTAGTTTCACACCCCGTTAAACAGCAGTTGTCCTGGATATCAGTTCTTCTTCACTGCTCCAAAAACAGCAGCATACACAGCATGCTGCACTGGCAACACTGGCACTGGCAACAGCAAAAAAAATGATTTGACATCCAATAAATAGCAATTTGTCCCACCAGTAAAAAGGCAACATGTTCACTTCTGAGGAGTCTTACAAAGCATTTTAAGACACATTACAGCAAAAGACAGGAATCATATCACATCCATACAGGGTTTGTAGTATAGGGTCGGTAGTTCAGGTATCAGAATCGGTATCAGGAAAGAATAAAATGGTATTGTAACATCTTTAGTCCAAACAGGAGCCAAACACTCAGAGAAGCCTTTTGTGAAATCAGTCACAGGGAGTCAGTTTAACTTCAGTGAATCTGAACATGTTTGATCACTTAACAGCAGGAGACAACAACACTGCTTAGACGCAGCACCACAGGCTGCTGCTGGTGTGTTCAGGAAGGGTCGAGATGAGTTCACTGATGTTTCATTCATGACTTTGTAAGTGTACTGTCGGAGCTCACTGAAGTTATCTTTTTTATTTTCTATTCACTAGTCTGGCATTTGATACAACGCCTTACTCAAGAATTGAAGAATAACAACGCTAGATATTACACTTAACAGAGCAGATGGATAAAAGTATGGATCTACCTTTTTCCTTGGTCCCATCATCACATTAAAATGCAGGAAACACAAATCATTAACTATCTTTTCAAACCAGAACCAGAAGTTACGTCAACTTTTTTTATTATCTGAGACCAAACAACTCTGTTCCCTCAAATGAATTAATCTGAATCCTATCCCATCATGTTCACCAGTTCAATTTCCGCTGCCATTGTTGAAGATAAAACAGTAAAAATGTGTTTGTGATATTCCTGCGGTTCAGTTTGTATCACTTCCAGCGCTCCAAGAAACATTTTATATGACATATTTATTGCTTATTGCCTTAAGTGAAAAAAAAAAAGTGCAGTTGTGCAGACACACTGTGGACACAAGTTGCTTCTTTGATACAAAATAAGTCATTGTTCAGTATCTGTAATCCCTACAGGGGAAATAAAAACATGTCTAGATTGAAAACAGATTATGAAATAGTATCTCATTTATTAAATGTGCACAATTACAGCACTGTCTCCAGAGCTCACTCAGAAACATTCACATTGTTCACATCAAAGAGCATTCGATCTTCCTCCTTTTAATCATCGGTCAAGAAACTTTTTAGTGTCTTTCTTGTCTTCACGGTACAAGTATGTGCAGACTGAATCACATGAAGCTCTATATGTAAACCTGTCTGACTTCAATGAACTCTTACATCCAGATCCATGATTACAACACAAGGTCAGCCAATCATCTCCACCCCGTCTTTAATAGGACAACTTTTTCTAAATGTTCAGTTTGATTCAGAGCTCCTTTCTGTTTGAAGCCTTCACCAGTTTGTATTAGAAATGCACCAGTCTAAAATCATTTAATTAACCATACTCTTCTTTCTGGATCAGTTAAGTAATGCATCATCATAATCACTTTTTATCATATAATATCATATCATAAGATGAACTATAAACTATAACTTTAAATGCCCACTCTGCCACTTTGTATGCACTCATACCATGTGTTATATTCTGTTTTGTATGTCTGAGTTTTGAATGCTGAGCCACGTCTAAGATGATTTTCTGTCATTGCAGACAATCGAGTTTCTGAATCTGAATCTCTTTAAAAGAACTAATATAGTTTCCGCTCTGCTCACCTGTTTTTTTGTCACATTTCAGCCGTCAAATATAGATGTCGCCCCTTGTAACATTGGTTGTATCTCAGTGATTAATCGTTTACGTCAGCTAGCACACTGATCACTCTTTCCATCTTCTTCTCCTTCTTCTTCATCCTGCAGCGGTTCAGCAGCTAGAGTTCCTGGAGGGTCGTAAGAAGCAGTACATGAAGGCGGCCCTGCAGGCGAAGCAGAAGAACGACATGGAGCAGGCCAAGACTTTCCTCCGCACCGCCAAGGGCTTCGACCCCATGATCGAGGCGGCACGCAGCGGCAAGACGGTGGACATCAGCACGGTGAGAGCTCAGCAGACTGTAGACTCACTCTGATTCATTTACCCAGCTCACTGATGGAGATTCAGACTTGTGTCACTCGTATCTGTTGGTGTGAGAAGGTGTGCAGTAGCTGACCCGCTCTGTGCTGTACCTGTAGGTGCCGTCGCCCCCTGGTGACGAAGACGAGGACTTCATTCTGGTGCACCACAGTGACGTTCAGATCTCAGAGAAAGCCGAGCAGGTTTACACACAGCTGGCCAAGATCCTCAAAGAGCAGCGCGACGTAAGAAATAGTTTCTGATTAACAGTTATTAATCCAGATTGAGCACATTTAGATTCAGGTTTTTGGTGGCGTCCAGTTTATGCAAACCTGAATATGGATAGAAACCAGGATATTGTGTCACTTAAACGTCTGATCCAGGTTTCTGATATTCCTCTGTTGGTAAAGAAATTAGTGGCTCAGGTGTTGAGAACTGCAGATAGATCCTCAGAGACCTGAATGCTGCTGTGATCACATTTAGAGATCCAAATAACCAGGTTTTTAATGTTCCACGTGAACGTCACATCCTAAATGACAATAAAAGTGTGACAGTAATGTGCATGTAAATATACTCATTATTATTATTCTGATGAAAAAGTTTGTTATTCCCTAAATAGAGAGAAATATGATTATAGCTATATGAGAAAACTCTCCTGTAGAGACGTCTCAGTTTTAATTTAATAAATAAATAAATATAATGTATGCTTTCTATTTTAAACATCTTATTAAACATTATAAGTAAACTTCTTCAGACATGTTAGCACCGCACCGACTCTGCTCTACTCTGCTTGCACTAGGTTCAGTTTCCTCATTCTAAAGAAACTCAAAGCTCCCCAAAATCTCCCCAGAATTCAACATTTTCATCTCTCTGATATATTTAGCAGTTTCTAAATAAATTCGGATGCCAAACACAGATTTTTGTTGTTCTATTCCCCGTCTGGTTGGCTGCTTGCTCTGTTATTCTCTCGCTCTTTTCCTCGAGATGTCTGAGATGTCTTCTGGCTTTCCTCATTTTAGAAATGTATGACTCACTCCAAGCAGTTCACACACCTGGGGAACGTCACAGAAACAACAAAGTAAGATTTATGTGTCACTCAAGACGATTTTTATGAGTTTATAAACAAACTGAGATTATTATAAGACCAGAAACTGTAAATAAGTGTTTTCATTAGCGATAAATCTGTTTATATGTTGAATTAAATAGATTATCCATATCCTAAATGTATCCATTGTCCAGTTTATACAATTACATAGATAAGAAATGACAGTCTGTAGACGGATGTTTTCAGGTTGTTTGTTTGGTCTGAACCAACAGTCGCTTAATGAGATGAAGATTTATTTTAAGCTGATTAATGTGTTCCAGGTTTGAGAAGATGGCTGAGTCTTGTAAGAAGAGTCTGGAGGTCCTGAAACTGTCTCAGGCGAAGGGGCTGCCCCCTCCCAAACATCACTTTGAGGAGAGGTCGTTTCGCACAGTCAGGTGGGTACGGACAAATGACTAAAAGATTAGCTTCAATTCTGACATGTAGTCAATCAAAAGTTTTAAGGGTAGAAGATGTTATTTATATATGTTTGATATACTTTATTTCTGACAGTCTAAATATAGTGAAGTAAAGTTGTGTTTTTCAACTGTCATTCTGGTGTCCCTCTGGATTTTGTATATATATATATATATAGAGAGAAAGTAAATATAAAACGTTACCATACTAACTCTTTTTAAGCAGAGTTCACGTCTGATTGTTTCTTTATTTATTTTTTTCTGTTTTTTTCTTTGCTGAAACATCGTGCCAATAAAATACTTGTATCTTTTTTCTCTCTTTGTCTCTTTCTTCTTTTTCTTCCTGTTTTTTTTTTCTCTGTTCACTTGCAGGATATTCCCAGAGCTGAGCAGCACAGACATGGTTGTTGTCATCGTGAAAGGAATGAATCTTCCTGCTCCTAGCGGTAAAATAACACACACATACACACACATATCAGTCTTTTTATACTCTACAGTAGGTCAGCAGGAAAATGTTTGCTTAATAATATGTATAAAATTATATCCAGAAAATGTATTTTATGCTTTCAGGTGTTAGTTAGTTCTGATTTATTAAGCTCCATCTCTTCTGTGATGAAAAATGAAGCCTTAAATCTCAAATAAAAGCCTTTCTTTACTCCACAGTTGATTTCATTGTGTTTTTCTGTATGAATTAAACTCCTATTTTAGTTCTAAGTTGCATTAAAGTCGTAAGTTGCTTTATGTGATTACAGCTTAAAATGTAATTGTAAACCAACAACTCTGAATTCAGTCTGATATTTAAGATTTGCCTTTTTAAAAAAAAAGCCAAATACTGTTTTATACTTTGTGATAAACTCTCTCTTCTTCTTCTTCTTCTTCTTCTTGCAGGAATCCAAACCAACGATTTGGATGCCTACGTCAAGTTTGACTTCCCCTACCCGAGCGCTGTGAGAAAACTCAAACTACACATTCGTTTTTTTTATTTCACGGCCATCACAGGCTTCAGACGAGACGCTTCATACTCTCATACTTCTGTTTATTCACCAACAGGAGCAGCCACAGAAACACAAAACAGCTGTCATCAAAAACACTAACTCCCCAGGTGAGAATGTGAAGATGTCTGTAGACAGTGTGTGTGTGTGTGTGTGTGTGTGTGTGTGTGTGTGTTTGTGTGTGTGTGTGTTTGTGTGTGGCATTGACTTCTAATAGATCTGAATGACGTTCTTCCAGTCTGCTTTACTGTATCTCCTTTGTAGGTAACACCATCATTGAACATTGTTTGTTGTTGTTGTTGTTTTTGGTGTCTGCTGTGCTCATCATGTTAATTTGATGACAGGTTTTTTTTTAGCATATGTAGTAGTACTCCCTGAGATTTTGATGTGTTAAATCTGTGGAGTCCCCCTTTTTCAGGCTTAAAGTTTCAAGCTGGATTTATGGTTGAATCGTCTGACATTCTTGGTTTGCTGGGTGATTGTCGCCGCTGCACCTTTTCATCATCTTTTCATCATCTTTTAACCAGAATACAACCAGAGCTTCAACCTGTCAATCAACCGAAACCACCGCGGCTTCAGGAGGATTGTGACGTCGAAAGGCCTCAAACTGGAGCTGCTGCACAAAGGGTGAGTCACAGCCAGATGTCCCAGACATCCCGACTCACTGCAGGGCAACAACATCCTCACTCATGCTGCTCGGGCTGGGCATCATTTAAAAAATACCAGTACCAACCCAAGTACCCTTAAAGTCATACTGATACCAACTGAGTCATTCATTCGATACGCATCAAAATAAAAGGTCACCACTCCACCACATCTAAATGATTGGATTTTTTACACAAATTCATTTTTAAAGTCTTCAAATTATTAATATTCATGTCCGCTCTGATCGGTGGCAGTGGGCCACATGTTGCATTAAAGTCATATTTTCTAGCTCTGGGTGCAAAAAGGGTCTATCGCGGGCATCGTTTGGCTTGGTAGCGCTTTATTTTGGTTGTTATATGTTGGTATTAACCTCAAAACTCTGCTATGTATTGTTGGAGCAGCTGTGGACTCTTGTTACTCAGTAAATAGTTTCAATCATTTATTATCAAAGTTGTAACTAGTCATATCAGTTAATCAGCAAATTACCTTCTCAATTAACATGTTTAGTAATTAAGAATAAAACAATAGTAAATAAAAATACCCAGCCCTACTCTCATAAAATAAAATATCAAAGTAGCTGAGAGGCGGCTGTGTGTCTTTCTATGTTGCCGTGGTGACGCTGTTTTCTCCGTGTCATCTCACAGCGGTTTCCTGCGGAGCGACAAGCCGGTCGGGACGGCCCACGTGAAGATGGAGAAACTGGAATCACAGAGTGAAATCAGAGAGATTGTAGAGGTGAGCAGCACCACGAAAAAAACCTGATGATAATGATGATGTTTTAATATTTGTTGATCCACGAGAACACGAGCTAACAGAGGTCATGTGGTTTAAGATGCGGCAACAGAATCCGCCGCCACAATAGCTGATGACTTTTCCCTCTCGAATATGCAAAAATGCCAAATATCAGCTTCTCATGCTTCTCTTTGTTTCCTCGTGGCTCTCGTGTCAGGTGATGGACGGTCGTAAGCCGACAGGAGGTCGCGTTGAAGTGAAGATCCGACTGCGGGAGCCTCTGAGCGGTCAGGACATGCAGTCGAGCACAGAGCGCTGGCTGGTGATCGATTCGTCACAGGTAGCCTTAAATACACATCACAGTGTTTCTATTCATGCTGCTTAATTATCTTTAAAAACAGAGCTGAGATTGAGGAAGACTTCTGATGCAGGTTGTTTTTGTCTCCAAGGTTCTTGTTTAGATGTTTCTTTGAGATTAAACATCATCAAACAAGCTACAGGTAATTTTTAACATTTTTTTGTGCCTGAAATGAATGAAAATGAAGTAAAAATCATGTTTACTGTTTATTATAATAGCGTTTTACTCCAGGCTCAGTTAAATATAAGTGTTTGAGGTTGTGTTTGACACCACATCTCTGTCCGCAGATTAAAGGCACTCAATCAGAAACACTCAGAGGAGGATGAGGATGAGGAGGAGGAAGGAGAGAGGAAGGAGTCGAGGATCCGACGAGCTCGGCTTCTTAGCTCGGATCAGACTCAGACTTAAACGGGTCGTTCGACTTCTTTAAAACTTTTTGCACATTGCGAGACACACGAGCTCCCTTTCACACAGCGGTCACGGACTCCGGCTGATGGACAAATATCTGTTGTCACAGCAACGGGGGAAGGTCTCACAGATTGCTAGATTGCATCGGGAAGACTCGAAGGCTTCCTGTGAGATTTATTGCAGAGGAAATGAAACAAGGCAAAAGTTTTATCGATCTGAAAGTTTCCCTGGAGCTCCTGGAGGACGGAGCGGAGCGGCGGCGGCGGGGGCAGTGTGTCCTCCGCTCACGCTGAAGTCTCAAGTGTCGAGCTAACCTTGATCCTGCTGCCCCGACCCGACTTTAGTTATAATATAATATCAAAGAATGTGCACATATTCCTCATATACAGCTCTGGTATCTAGAACTGCACCTATGCACTAATACCAAAGTAATCACTGTTGCTGTAAAATCCTGCGTATTTGAATTGCCTTTAGCTGCCAAAACCAGTTACTACGACAACACGAAGAGAGTTTAATATATGTGACGGGACAACAACGGTTTCTTTTTTTTCTTTCTTTCTTTCACAATTTTCCTGGTTTTCAGTGAGAGAGAGAGAGAGAGAGGGAGAGAGCGGGTGGGCGGCACTTTCACAGATGTTTTACAGGAGCAAAGCCAAGAAGTTGTGATAAAAGGTACGATGATGTAATAATTAAATATTTTATTATAGACCACACTCCCTTTTTTTTTTTGGGACACTTTTCACCTTAATACGTCCTCTTAACTGCGGACACTAAACTACATGTTTCAAACCTTTTCACAGCTTTAGGATGGTTAGAATTATATTATATTACATATATATATATATATACATATATATATGTTTGTGGTTGTTTACACTGAAGAGCACGTTAGAAGTCGATTAATTGATCGTCAGAAAATTAATGGCAAACTTTTTGTTAATTGATTAATCATTTTATTCTTTTATTTGAGCAAAAAATGCCAAAAATTGTGTCCAACTTCTCAAATTTGATGAATCTGTGATGTTTTTTTGGAGGTTTCAGACAAAATTAGACACATAAAGATGAATCCTGTGACTCTGGGAAATTATTACGATTCTCTCTTTTTTTGACATTTTATTGACAAAAGGATTATTTGAGAAAATACTTATTTGCAGCCATAGTTAGAATCGCAACAGAGATGAGTTCAGCTGATATTTAACTAGTGTGGTAAATAAAACGAGTTTTAGTATATTTTAATATATTTTTTATCTTTTAAAGGCAACATCCATTATTACGAATGGTCTCCTTAAAAAATGAAAAAAGTGCACGCTGCAGCTCCCAATGCAGGTAAGTTTAAAAAGTATCTTATTAAATCTACCTGCATTGGGAGCTGCAGCGTGCAGACTTTTTCTTCTTCTTGCTTTTACACATTTAGTTCTTTTGTTTTTTTACTCCAGATGTGCGCGTCTACCACAAAAAATGTTACTAATAGCATCCCTTAAAATATTGAATATTTAAGTTTAAGGAATAGCTCAACTCTTATTTGTTTCCTTGTGAAGAATTAAGAAGATGAATACTGATTTCATGTCTGTGTGTTAAATATGAAGTTGTAGCCAGGAGGCAGATAGCTTAGCTTAGCTTAGCATAAAGACTGGAAACAGTAGGAAACTGCTAGCCTGGTTCTGTCTGTTTACGAGGGTCTCTAATACTCACTTATTAACTCTCTGTGTCTTGTGTGTTTAAAACTGAACACAGACATGAACATAAAAATGATCATTTGTGGGTTCGGAGAGCCTCACAGTGACAATTTGTGAACTTTTAAGGTGTTGCTTTTAGCCTTTATGCTAAAGCTAAGCTAATTGCCGCCCGGCTCCAAACGTTAACACACAGAAATCAGAGGTGTCGATCTTCTCTCTGCAGGAAAGCGAGTATGTTGGTTCCTTTAATAAATGTGTTGCGTTACTCTTTTAAACTATGCATACTCTCATGACAAAGATACTGAGTCTTGAAAGGAATCCTAGTGTTTTAAAGGCCCAGTTCACCCAAATTACAAATTATTCTCAGTTTCTCTCCCATGTTTTCTTCTACCCAATGAAACAGTCAGTGATTAAAGACACACTGATGAAAATTTAGACAATTAAAAGGTAAAGCTGAAGATTTTCTATATCAACAAATCTCATCAACTAAAGCTTGATACTTCTTATTCTTCAGTGCAGTAGACCTCCGTTAGTATCCAGAAAAAACACATCAATGCTGTACATGATGATGTCACTTTAATTTAGATTAAATCACAGCGATCATGTTTTTAGTCTCTGTAGAGTAGTTCTGTGTAAGGCGGACGCTGCAGAGCATGTGCAACCTCTTAACTGACTTTTTAACTAATAAAGAGGTTTGTAATGCACAAGCGAGCGAATCACCGTAAACACATTTATATATTTCATCACTTTTTAACCCTAAAGTCAGAACTGAAATAGGAAAAAAAGGCCTTGAAATGAGATTATTTACCACTACAGCTGTTTGTTTTAATTAATTAAATGTTTTTACTTCACTGTAATCTTATCTGTTTAACTGTATTTAGTCAGTTTTATTTTATTTTCCCTCATTTTTTCATGTAAGGTAAAATAAAGGTTAATAAAAACGCCTTACACAGAATTACTCTACGGAGACTGAAAACATGATCGCGGTTTTTAAACTAACGTGTACGAAACTCTTTGTGGTGAAGAAACGTTTCACCGTGTGCAGCAGAGTGACTCCTTGACGTGATTTTAGTAGCTTTTGGACGATAATGGAGGTCTACGGCACAGAGCAACGTGATATATCAGGCTTTAGATTCACATTTAACACTTTCTTTCTCTGCACATGTAAGAAAAATACATAAAATTGTCACTTATCCTTTAAATGATAAAATGATGAGATAATAATTTGAGTGAACTGAGCCTTTAAGAGTTAAGAAGCCATAGCAACCATACTGAGCCAACTACATGAATCCCATTTCCAACAGGTTTACCTCAAAACTGTCTATAACATTTATATTTGGTTCAAATGTTTGTGGTCGTAACATTTCTCTGTTTGTAGTTTTTATTCTGAAATCATGAATCTCACATCTCAATTTAAGTTTATTATTAAAAACTTCGGACTAAATAATTAAATAATTAAAATGGTTTCACGTCGTTTACGTTCTGTGATCGCCTACTTGTTTACAAAGATCGATGATGTCACTTTGTTTATATTTCCAAAAAGTAAGCTAAAATAATAATTAATATAATAATCGAAGGACTTATTTTTGTTTTTAATTATTGTTGGACTGAATTTGCATTTCCTGCTTCAAAAATGTACCATTAAAAGATTTCTTGTTTTAATCTGTTCACTGTCATTTGTGTCCATGTTGTTTAATCACATTTAAAAAGGTTCAGATGTGAAAATAAACATATGAAGAACTTTTACACATTATTTTTTGTTGACTCAACATAAAAATTCTGCTTTTAATACATTTTGAGAGAATATATTAGAGGATTGTGGCAAAAATGTCTAAGTGGTGTAACCATAAAAACTTTGTACCAAATAATTCAACTTGATTAAAAACACAACTAGTTTGGCATTATCTGACATTATAACCTTTTATTTTAGATAAAGCTAATGGAATACAATTGTTCTAAAAGGGGGCATTTAATTTAAGTCCACTTAAATACACTGTAGGTGGATAAAATATTTAATATTTATCACTTTTGTGGTTACACCATTTGACATTTTCAGCAGCATTCAGTCTTACTTTTGGTAAAAAATGGTCCAAACGTCATTTGGAATAACATAAAAATCAACAAAAATACAAACTATATATTTTAACAAACCTTATTTGTCACTGAACCATTCATGTTGCAAATTTAGGAACAAACGTGACTTTTGAACAGAAAGCAGAGCTCATTTCAGTTTTCTATAAGTTTTTATTTTACATATACTACAGTTTTTTTGATAAAGACCACTTTTATTGACATTTATAGTGAAAAGAAAAAAAAAGATGTACAGGGTTTTTGGCTTTTTTTAAAAACATTTTTTCACTGATGTTTATTAAAAAAAGAAATTTGAACACAAAAAAATGACAGAACTGAACGAGTGGATCTTTGTTTTTAGTTTCATCCACAAACTTAGAAGATAGAACTGTTTTAAAATGCAAAAGTTGATTCACTCTCGTCACCGTTTCAAGCTTGTTTCTGTTTGCATGCAGTGTTTAATAGTCTGAATAGTAACATCTTAACAACTCAATACAAAAAAAAGAGAAAAAAAAGCTACTTTCAGTCACACTAATTGCACCTTTTTTCTTTTTTTTGGGAGATTTAGGACATATTGCACACGTCTGATCATTAGAATAATGCCAAAAAACAATAAAAGTAACAGAAAGAGTCAGAAAAATAAATCCTCATATGTCTCCTCTTCATTACGCTAATTTATAAAAACAGAGTCGAGCAGCAGCGGTGGCTGATGAACGTCACACAGTGATTGATCACAGTAATTAACCCATAATTGATGACCTTTGACCTTTTATTAAAAATAAAAATAAACCAGCTTCACTAACATTATTCTGCTACAGAAGCTCCTAAAGTATTTCAAACTGTAACAAATGAAAAGAGAACAGCTACAAGGTCGAATTATTGGTGTGATTGTCGGTCTTGGATGGAGATTCTCACGTGTGATGACGAGATTTTTTAATACTTCAAATTAAAATAAAAAATAAAAACCCCTCTCTACTTCTCGTTTAGCCCCTTCTGGTTTTATATTAGCATGATTAAAGATGGAGAAATATATTTCACTTACTGTACAGAGCATTTTTTGACACGACAGGATGTTTTTTTGTTGGTTTTTTTAAAGTTTTTTTGGTGATTAGTCTAGTCAGGTCCGATTATATATAAAGAAAAACAAAAAACAGGTTTTTGCAGATTTGAAACAGAAACAGGAGGAATACATTCTTATATTTATTCCCAGGTCCATGTCGCTGACGGAGAGTCCAGCCCAGCCCAGCACAGTCCACATCAGATCAGATAACTGCAGCTAGACCTCCGACAGCTCCATCATGTCCGTACACACGCTTTTAAAAACAGGTTGAGGCCTCAGAAGATTCAACGATGATCTACAGGGTTCCTACGCAGGTCTGCACACATGTGAAAAGTCTGGATTTATCAGGTTCAGGGGGGGGAAGAGGAGGATGAGAAACAGCAGAAAATGTGAGATGAAATACATTCAGCTTCAGGTCGATCACTTTCTGCAGGAACCCCGGATCTTTACGAACACTGAACGTTTATTTTTACGTCTTCAGGACACAAAACAAACGACAGTCGCTCGCTGTCACTCTCCTGTAAATGGCTTAGAATCCAGTGCACTGCTTCTGCATTTAATACAGTTCTTATATATTTATAATATATATATATTTACTATATATATATGTATGTATATATATATATTTATAATTTCTTTACATCTTCAGTTATTTTCTTTGTATGATTTTAAAAAGACACCAAAATAGTGATTTTTGTTGATTTTTTCCAACCACTGCCGGACGAACACGAGCTGATGATGCTGAAGACGAAGAAGAAGAAGTTGTTGATTGGTGGAGATTTAAAAACACGGTGTTTCTTCTTGTTTTTGCTTCTTTTTCAGCTTTTATGTACAGATTGTTTGAGTTTATCAATAAAGCATTGGAACCTTTTTTATTATTTTAAACCAGTTTGTTGACTTCAGAGTAGTCAGTAACACTGTCTGTAACTGTGTGTGAAGGTCGGTGGAGGCTACAGACGCAGGTTATAATGGAGGAGAAGAAGAAGTTCTGTCTATAAAAATATGTACAAGAAGTCAACGCATCTGTCCGTGAAGTAAAGCATCTGGTGAGTGATGATGAGTAAAGCTTAAAGAGGTGAAGCCGAGATGTTTGTTTCTTTATTATTATTTTTTATCCTTTCCTTCATGAATCGTTGCTGCAGGCACTGAGAAAAAAAAAAGAAAAAAAAGAGAGAGAGAGAAAAGTCACCACACAGAGGCACCTTCCAACTCATCTGATGATTTTTTTTTTTTAAGCATCAGAGGAAACGTCTTCTTCTTCAGCAGCGGTGGAGACGACTCTTCCTCGAAGGTCAAAGAGCATCCGTGCTACACCGAGGCCTCCGCAGAGCTCAGTTCAGTTGCTTCAGGACGTCCGGCTGCCACGGTGACGCCGGAGAGACGGGTGATGACGAGGCTGAGGAGCTACATGACGACACGCTGCAGGTCCGAGGGTCCGTCACAGTACCCACCCGCCTCTCTGAAGTCTGAAACATTGATTTCTAAACTGTTTCCACAATTCACCACGATCGACACGGTTGTCACGGTTTCAAGAAATTATTATTCAAGACTTTTTAACACTTTTTTTAGGTTTTTTTTCAGCTTTTTAAACACTTTTCTATCAGCTGATTTTAGGACTGACAATAATTAACAGTTGTAGTTGGATTCTGCCTCAACGAGATTATTATTAGTCGTGCAAACTCGACAATAACTTCCACATAAATGTATCACTTAATATGAGATCTATAGAATAAGATCACACGCTATCAGACATATTATGAACATTAAATATATAGTTGCATTCATTTTGAGAAGTGTGTTCCTTCTGATGATTGATTGAGAGAGAAAAAAAGTCAAATTCTCTGATTTCAGCTTCAGAAAATAAATCTTTTCGTTTTCAATGACAGACTAAATATCTTTATATCATTTTCTGACATTTTATAGACTGAACCGACAGAAGTTTTAGTTGTAGCTCTGATTATATTTGTTCAAAAGTCAGAAATGACTGAAAAACTAATTCTGTGGTCTTTCTGTGCAGCAGACCTACATGAACTCCATTTAATGATTTTATTAAAATCGTATTTCTCCTCTGAGCTCTTAAATGTGTTTTTGTCATCTGATTGTAACACTGAGCGGCTGATCCTCATTATTCTTTAATCGGATCTACTTCACATGACGTCCTCGTTAACTAACTCATCAGATCATCAGATAAACCGTCACTCGAGGAGGCACTTTGACTTCCAGCGAACACCGCCGCCGCCGCCGTGGGTGCTGTGACGGGACCCGCTGTGACCTCCGGTGTTCGTTTCCTGCTCGGAGCACCTGACGGGGGTGAGGCTGCTACTCAGGACGTGTGACGGACGATCCCGCTCGGCGCCTCGTCGGGAGGGAGGAGGGTGGCGCCAGGCGGCCTCTGGAGAGCAGAGCACACGGTCGTCGGTGGTGGTTTTTGGATGCATAGGCTGACTTGAGGAATGCTACCCCGCCTGGCACGGCACAGTTTTTCGGGCTCTTTTTGAAGTGCAAACGGTTTTGAACGGGAGATGACGGAGGACCAGGCTGGAGGACGATGATGTCGGAAGGTAAAAAAAGGATGTTTTTGGAGGTGACGCTCCTGGTGGGTGAGGAGGAGGAAGAGGAGGATCCTAGGAAATGATCTCCAGGATGTAGAAAACCAGCTCCATGACAACCGGGCCTTCGCTCAGCTGACACGCCCCTCCGTGGATGACGGGGATCAGAGCGCTGTCCAGGTCGCTCAGGTACTGAGGCAGCAGAGGCTGGCCGTTACTTCCTGCCAGGTAGCCCACCTGAAACCATCGAGACCACCGTTAGACTGGATCCTCGTTACTGTTAGCGTACAAAACTACTTAGATCCATCACTTTAATCTGTGCAATAACATCATCATCATCTCTGGTTTATTATAAATGTAAATATTCTAAATAATGGCACAATTATTTTATTATGTATCTTTCACTGCTATTGTTCTTATTGTTTTCGTATTTATTATTTATTGTTCTTTTTCTAATTGCTGCTCTTATATTTTACTGTCCACTTGCTGCTGTAATGTAAATTTCCCCATTGTGGGACTAATAAAGGAACTTATCTTATCTCATCTCACATTCTGGGTCTATTAAATCCTGCTTCTAAATATTATTATTTAATGATTTTATTATAGTTTATTTATAAAATGTCCAAAAGCTGCAAAACCCAAGAAATTTGGTTTTAACTGAACAACAAACTCCATCCGTCCCTCGTTACATCTCTACTCCGTTCCTTCCCCACCTCTTCCTCCCTTTTACTGCCTCCTTTGTGTTTTTCTCTTCACTGTCGACCTCTGTCTTTTCCTTTTGCTACCTCCTTTTCTTGATCCTTGCTTTTTTCATTCCTACAGCTCCAATTTCCTCCCTGCTTCTTCTTCCCTCCTCCTTTTCTTTCCTTTCCAGCTTCTCCCTTTCCTTTCATGGCTATTCTTCCCTTTCTTTGTCCTTTCCCTCCCTGCCGCCACCTTTCCTTGACTACATCCTTCTTTCTTTTCCTGCTCTCACATTGTTTATCACCACCTTCTCCTTTACTTCACTGGCTATCTCCCTCCACTTTAAGGTTCTTCTTTCTCCCATCTATTTCCTCTTTCCTTTCTTTTCTGTCTTTCTTTTCTCCATACCGTCATCTTTCCGTCACTAATGCATCCTTTCCTTTCCTAACATTTCGCTTTCTCCTTCGTCCCACCTGGTCAGAGTCCAGTGTGACCCGCAGCCCTAGTTTGGCCATCCCGTCCTCCTTCAGCAGTTTGAGGTGCGGGCAGAGCGCCATGCAGAACGCTCGCGCCACGTTCTCCGTCAGCCGGCTGTGGTCGGCCGGGTCGCTCAGACCGTTGGGTTGATCTTCGCTCTGGAGGAAAAACACCTGAAAGAATCACAGAAACGATCCTTTAATTAACATCTCTGCTGATTTAATCTTGTGATAGAGAAAACGTACAGAAGAGAAACAAGTCAAGAAATGTATTTATTCCAAGTTTTAGCTGCTTCATCGAACATGTTTTAACATAAATCAGGTGAAAATGATCAGTAAAGAACTCTTGACCTACTTTCTTAATTTCATTCAGCCTTGTTTAAACTCGCAGCCACACAAAGTGAATTAAATGAATAAAGTCAGTTGTACTGCACCTCTGTCCAGCGGATGACCTTTCCGTTGGCTTTGAACTCGGAGCCGTGAAAGATCTTGACGCTGGTGATGGACTCCATAGACTTCCCGTCGATCGGACTGATGACTCTGAATCACCAAAAACACACAAAACAAGAGTGTTGAATTAAACCAAATCTCTACATACAGTAAACAAGTGAACTGTTCAGATTCAAACTACAGACGAGTATTAACAATAACTGACGATTACTCCTTGAGGTTTAAGTCGTCATATGAAGAAAATCTGATTCTCAAATGTGAATATTTTCTGGTTTCTTTTGTCTCCTGTGATAAAAACCTTAATATTTTTGGCTTGTGAACTTTTGGTCGGGGAAAAAAGACTTCTGAAGTTGCATCTTCTGCTTTGAGAAACAGTGATCAACATTTCTCAAAGGACTAATCGAGTAATCAATAAAATAATCCACAGATGATGAAATTACACACTGATTAGCCAATTAAGTGACTAGTCAATGAGAGAGACAATAAATCACTAAACTACTTCATCTCCAAACTAAGTTCATCGCTTTAAGTCGTCACATGAAGACAATATTTTCTGGTTTTCTTTTGTCTCCTGTGATAAAAAACTACATATTTTTGGCTAGTAGACTTTTTGTCAGGATAAAAGACATTTGGAGATGAATAAATTGATGAAAATAATCATTACTTGCAGCCCTTGATGAGCCCATGATGATCTCCTGACCTTTCTGCAAGTCCCTTTTTTTATTTTAATCTCTCCTAAACTTCAGTTTCTGACCAAATATCTGATGAACTAACTCCATCACCATCAGCTGTGCTTTATGTTCAATGCTAATTGGCTGCTAATATGAACATGCCAACAAGCTAAACTAACACGCTAAACATTCCCAGACTGTGAGCCAGTCGTCATGCTCATGTCAGCGTTTAACTCATGAAACATAATCACGCTGATGGAAGCACGACGGCAGACTGTTAACTGATCTGGTTAAATAAGGGTTAAACCAGTGACTGTGCAGATACGCAGCGCTGCTAATGAAGTGATATTGTATCTGATGAAAGGCCTCAATTATATCTAATAGTGCAAAGTCACATTTAAATTTGCAGATTTTATCAGACTGCTGTAAAATTGATTGCGTTGGTCTGTATCTCACAGCCGCGTCAAACCACATCACTGCAGCCCGCTCTGAGTTTCCTCCAGAGGGTTCCTCCGAGCATGCATAATGAGTTTTTATAGCAAAGTAGTAAATGCAGTGGTTGGAAAGCTATCAGTTCAATTGTCCGTGACATATCTACATCTCTTCCAGCTCCCTCTCCTCCTCTCTTCATTCCTCTCTTCCTTCTCCTCTCACCCCTTGTTGAAGTTGTGGTCGTCCTCCGTCCACTGGATGTGGACCAGCTCCTGGTTCTCCTCCTGGTCAGCTTTGCCGCACGTGATGGTGAAGTCCTTCATGTCCCTCAGAGCTTGCCGTAGAGAGTCCATGGTCTCCGCTGTGATCTGGATCATCACACCGTCTAAAGAGGAGGGAAACATACAGAGGATTAATGAGAACTAATTGTTGTGAAACAGACCAAATTAAGTGTTTCTGTTTGCCTAATCTCTTTTCAATCTCTTTTCTCTCCTTTTCAAGCTTTCAAACATTTGAGGCTGATTTGTGATTTGGGTGAATAACTCGGAGCAAGATCGTGACTGAACCAACACTTAATGTGATTTAACTTTGAGAAGACGATTTCTCTGCAAACGAGAGGTGAAGAATTGGAGAACAATGAGACCACAAGTCGATTTGGCAGCTTTATTCATGTGTGACGGACAAAACACTGACGAGATTTTCAGGATTTCACGGCCTTATATAGCACTGAGTGTGTACATAATGTGTCTTTATGTGTGACTCAATGTAAACATAAAGTGACATGTTTGACTCTAACCAGATGTGAGGATCCTCCTAAGATAACAGTCACATGACCTTTGACCTCAACCTACATGCTAGTGACCCTCACAATAATATCTAGGTGTGGATAGATGTGCTTCTTGCAAATATACCACTGAAAATAAAGATAGTGAACAGCAGGAAACATTTAATACTGAAGTTTTTAATGCCTGATGCTCTTTTTTTTTAAACTTCAACAATTAAAAGAAAACAATCAAGCATATGTTCATATTGAAATACATCTTTAGTTGCAGCTGTTGAAATGATTTTAGTTTTAGCACAAATAACAGATAAACTCAACAGTTATTGTTTTTTTTACAGCCATCGTGTAGTTTGTTGTCACAGTTCTCACCTTCAACAATGCTGGTTTTGGCCAAGAAGCCCGACGAGGCTTTCAAAGCACCGCTGAACACAAAGAAACAGGCTCCAGTAACTGAAACAGAGGAAGGAAGCACATATTAACTTCACGATTCAACAACCGACTGAGTTAACGTTATTTTTCAGGCAAACAGACGAGAGAAATAAAAACAAACAGAGAGACAGGAAGGAGGATTTTTTAAAGCAAACGCAGCCCTGCAGACAAACTGAGAAAACACACAGAACAAGAAATCTGTGTTTCTGCGTCTGCTACCTTTGCGCGGCTGGTGATGGATGCTGATGGCCTGCGTCTGGTAGTTCCCGTCGTCGTTCTGAACGCACACCAGGTGGGAGTCGGCCCTGTCGTTGAAACACGCCCCCATGGCCAGCACGTGTTCGTTGGACTTGTTCATGGCCTTCATCAGCTGCAAGGACACATAACATCCTTGTCTAATTAAGCTGCCCGTCGGGTGTTTGCAGAGAAAGAGGGGGCTTAAGAGAGGCGGCCTGGTTAAGCCTAATTGCAGTGGGCTTGTGAGTAAAGTCCCACAGTTAAAGGGGACGGTGCCGAGATGACAGATTGCAGAGGGAGACATTAACATGGGTGGATATCAATAGTTGAAAGACCCCACATATTAATTCCGCCGAATCCCCTGCCTCTGCGCCTCTTTGAAGCCGTCCTTTGCAAATCAGAAATAAAACTGAAAATCTGGAGGGTTTTAACCACTTGCTGCGCTAAAGGCTCGCCTGCAAGCTGTTGTGCAACGGTCCCCACTTCACATTACTGGGTTCCCATCTGTTACTGCATCAGCAGCCAAACTACAACCTGCAACACTCCCTCTCTCCCTCTCTCTCTCTTTCTACACCACGGCTCGCTCTTTAAGCCAAATGGTGCTTCGTGTTTGTGTGTTTGTGTGTGTGTGTGTGTGTGTGTGTGTGTGTGTGTGTGTGTGTGTATCACTTCTTCTGGTTGGACATTCATTCACACCCCGAGGCAGCAGCGTTTTAACAAGTTGGCAGCCCACGCCTCATGTTGTGCAGCAGGGACCCAGGAGAGTTTATCACATATCACCTACACAGACTGAACATGTGTGTGTGTGTGTGTGTGTGTGTGTGTGTGTGCCTCCTCCACTGATGTTGTTGTGCTGGTGGAGAGTTTTTTGGGGTTCTGGCTTTTTTTTTTTTTTTTTGTTATTGCCATTTAAACTGATCCGTGATCCTGGAGAGAAAAAGCTTCAACTTGGTATGTGAGACACAGCTGGAATCTGTTTTTATGTTTAAACGTGTGAGCTGGAAGGTTTTTATAGTTTTAATTTGCTTTGACACCTAACAAATAAATTCTGGAGCAGAATAAACAACCAGACTGAGAACACGTGAGCAAGAGAGTCTACTTCAAATATGACTTGTGAGGTTTGTAGAAAGATAATGGGGAGTTTATCATTTTAAATATGCGATTTCAGCATCAATTCTATGACTCTTTTGGACTGCAGGTGTTTAGAAATACTAACCAGACTGCGGGATGCTCACCTCATTGTAGCGATTACTGGGGATCTTGATGCTTGTCTTCCTCACCTCCATGTCCACGACCAGACCTTTCACCACCGGCAGCGTGTACTGGTAGTTACGGAAGTCCTACGACACGGACGGAAAGACAGACGAAGAAGAAGTGAGGAGACAAGGATATTTTAGACACTCGGTTAAAATACGTGACATCCATGATGGAAACTGTATTTCAGGTATTAAAAATATATTACAGTAGAGAGCTGGAGGAGAAAAACAAAGATCTTACTGCGAGCAGGTTCATGATAGTGTGACCGGTCTCTCCGAAGAGCGGCTTTCTGAAGCGAACGCTGAACAACGGGCACGGATAAACTGCAAAACACAATACTTAGTTAGTGAGAAACGCACAACAGAAATGTTTTGACACCAACACGGATTATATTTTTTACTTCAAAGAAACAAATTATTCTTTCACCGTCTTATTAAGCAGTCGTGGAAATGTATTAAGCAGATTAATGTCAGCTTGGAGACTATTTTTAACATTTTTAACATTTTGAACATGAAAAGTGACACGTGTGCTCACGGAAAAGGTTATTTTGATTCATTTCTCTTAATTTCTTTAAACCAGAGTTGTATAAATTGATGCAGTGGTCTGTTGGTTTCCAGTTTTTTCATCTTAACTACTCAACTCGTGTTTTTCCCACTTCATTTATAGATGCAAATGAACTCAACACGAGACCCCACACTGACATCAAATACAGCAGTTAGGGAAAAAATAAGGCTGTTTTTTTTTTTCTCCTCCAGAAAAACCAAAAGCTTCTTAGATGACTATTTTTAGCCTTATCTCAACAAACAGCTGGAAATAAAATCTCGCCGCAAACTCTCATTAGCAATAAAACCAATCTCGGCCTGAATCTGCAGCTCAACAGAGCGTCTTTAAGGCTGACGAGCGTCCCACCCTCGTGCCGGTCAGTCTTTAAATTAAGCGGTGAGAGTTGTAGGAACCTGCGCTGTTTGTGTGGTGGATTAATTTCACCGCTGTGCTAACATTTTGTGTTTAAGAGCTTCAAACTGTATGTGGCTTTGTTAATGTATTCTATCCGTGCTCGCTAGAAGCAGGCAAGAGGCTTAAACGGAGCCAGGCGGCGCTTTGTGCTGGCAGGTCTGGCTGTGAGAGGAGGAGGATTTGGTGGAGAGGAGCCCCTCTCCGATAAAAAAACACCCTCACAAGACTTCCTGGTTCATGTGGGAAGCTGTGAGAAATGTTTAAGATCAAGCTGGTGTGATGTCTGCAGACGTCTTCTGACAGCTGACATAATAAGCTCTCTGGATCAATCTGGATCTTCATATTTTACCGTAAGAATCAAACCAAATGAGGAAGAGAGAGAGAGAGAGAGAGACAGAGACAGAGAGAGAGAGAGAATAATTCACACGTTTTCTCTCTCATCACATAATGTAACTTTGTGAAATTCGGTTTCTCACGTCTGACTGAAACATGCAACTTTTCTTCATTTCAATACCAGAAAATTGCAGTAAATTGAACACAAATGTCCTAATCATGCTCTAATCTGAGGCACTCCCATTCACTTCAACTGGAAACCAGCAACTCAAGCTTGTATTTCCTGTTTTGGTTCAAGTTTGACTGTGGTGCGGTTGTGCTGGATCAGTAAGGAAACAGAGTGAAATGTGTTTAATACGACATTACACAATCTGCTGCGTCCACCCCACAGACGGCTTACAGTTTAAGACGCTCTGATCAACATTTATTCATTACCATCACATCCTGTTTTAGTCCTGCATGTGGGGATATCTTGTTGGATGTTATAAAAGGTAACCAGAAATAAGTAGCAGCTACTTTAACATGAACCTCATCACTTTCTTAGTACTGCCTGAAATCTGTCCTATTATGAGTATTGACAATTGACGACAATGGAAAGCAGATTTGTGATTTTTTCTGATCTACAATCATAATTTTGTCAATTTTAAACTGGGGGGACAGAGCCTTCTCAGTTGCGGCCCCCACTCTCTGTAACTCACTCCCCAAATCTCTCTGGGATTGTACTGACCGCATCAAATTCAAATCTCTTCTAAAGATGCACGTTTTTAAATCCACTATTAATGTTTGATTGTTTTGTCGTTTTCTTTTATTTGTTTTTCTATTTTTGTTTCTTCTTGCCTACATTACTTTTATAGATTGTGTTTTCATTTATTCTGTATGGTTTCAATGTTTTTAATTTGTCTTTGATTCTTTAAAGCACTGTAATACTGGCTAGATGAACTATATGCATTTAGATTTCTATAATGATTAAACTCCATATACTGATAAAGATCATGTGATGTAATTAAAAGCTCCAGGACAGCTCCCAAATTGTTCTTGGGGTGAGACAGTTTTGTCAGCTGCATTTCCAAGGTTAAGAATAAACTTTAAAACTACTTTTTTGTTTGTTTCATGTTGCGTTTTTGTGTGTTTTGCAGATGATAACATTGAAGTGACTTTGAACTGTATGTCAACACATTAAAAGACACTGAATTAACATCATCAAATCACCCTTATTCTTCTGTCACTATCACCACATAGTACGAAGCCCAGGACTCACATCTGTACTCTGCTCCTAGCCGCAGCATGAGGCGGATGGGGAACACTTTGGCCCAGGGCGTCTCCCACTTCTGTATCAGGATGCCGAAGAGGTAGGGCGGGTTGGGCAGCAGCAGGTCCTGCAGAGACTGGAAGGAGGGGCTGATGTAGAGGAAGCCACCGTGCTCCTTACTGCCCAGGAAGCTCTGCGTGAAGAACGAGTGACTCAGGTGGCTCAGCACGTTGCCTTCAGGAAGAAGAGGAAGAAGAAGGGGGAAGGAGGAGGGGGGAGAGAGAGGAGAGGGGAGGTTGGTGATATTGGAGATGTGAGGAGGAGGTGGTGAAACAGGAGATGGAAGTGAAGGCGAGGGAGTGGGAGAGAAAAGAAGAAGAAGAGTAATGTGATCGTGTTTAGAGGAGAAAACAGGAATACAGCGAAGGGAAAGAAACACAGACGGATATGAAAGATGCTCTTTACGTATTTGTGGGACTACTGTGTGCATAAGAACCTTAACTAAATTCAACAACAGTAAATAAAAACATCTTAATTTGGGCTTCTGACGTCTGTGCACGCTCGCTCTATAAGCTCATATTACCCGCAAAGAGTTCATGTTACTAATTTATCAATAGGAGGGACCGCTGGCTTTAGATGGCAAACACAATAACCCTAATGGCGAGATAAAACTCAGCGGCTGAGAGTTGCTAAAGCCAGCACTTCTTCCCGAGGGCTGACTGATGGCGACTTAATCAGGAACGACACGACGCGCGCAATATGGCTCCTCTCCTCCAGCCTGAAACTGCTCCGGCGTGACTATGAAAAAGGAAACAGCCCGAGGGAAGCGAGCCGTCAAAGTCACCAGATATTAGCCGTTTTGCTCTGCAGCATATGGAGTTAAAAATGCAAGACAAGCGGTGGTGAGGTGTCACGCCTGGAGGGAGGCAACCTGACAGCAGGACGCTAATGTTTGGACCAGTTTTCAGCGAGGAAGGCGAGACAGCGGTGGACACTAACCTGGTTTCCAAATAGAGGACGACTGGATGCGACTGTTGTCTCAACGGAGCAAAAAAGTAGAGCTGGAACATTTTCCTCTTTCATTACACTACATTACAGCAGGGTTAAGCTCATTTTTAACTGTGCAACATTGACGGACAGGTGAGCTAACCTGTGGACCTCCAGACAGAACTACTAATGAGCTGCTACCTCCCCTAAGAGGCGCCCACGGTGGAGGTGGACTAATTTCTCACCGAGCCTCACGACGGAGCTGCGAGTTGTGTTCTTACCACTGAGGGCCTCCTGGTAGAGCTGCACGAAGTGGGTGAAGATGTCTTTCGGGATGGTCTTCTCGTCAGGAAGACACTGGAGCAGGATGACCACCTCCGCCTGGCCGACAGCATGCATGCCCTTAGTCGTCACATACCAACACTTCCTGTTTACATCTGTGAGTCAGGAGACATTAGACGTAGGAGAGAGTTACGTCAGAGTCATAAACATTTAATTTTAGCCCTTTTCAGATATGCAACTCTTTACATGATGGCACAGCTGCAGGTCTCATGTCTGAAAAAGCTAACAAGTCACTTTTATGTTGAAATCATGACTGCAATCTTAAGATCTTAGTTCTATAAAACTTTCAACACTGATAGTTGGAGGAGCACAATGTTACATACACACAGAGAGAGATTAAATATGTCTTGTTTTTCCTCATTAAGAGCACTCTATAAATGTATTACATACATATCTTCTTTGTTCAAAGAGCATAAAATTACTTTCATAAATCACAAAACACTGAACTCGCCAATTTCCAAATTGAGTCAATTCATGTCAGATCAGTCTTTTTTCCCCCACTTACGGTGCTGAAACCTTTATTAAATATATTTGACAGTGAAATTAATCTTAAACTCTATCAATGATGCAGGACGGGGAGAGAACAATAAATGACCTTCATATCGCTGTACAATTCAGCTCACCGCTGCTCTCAGCAGTGACACCGCTCCTTCTCGAGCCTCAGGTGCCAAATGCTGAGCTAGCATTAAAGCTCTGCCTGTAACGGTCCTGTTGTGTCTAAATAAAGTCTCATATGTCTCAAAAAGCTTTAACAGATGGGTGAAGGTTATGTTTAAAAAAGGGCTGTAAGGCATGACATCATAAAAAAAAGGGGGGGGGGGGGGGACAAATATTGCTGAATTGTGGTTATGGTATGGTTTGGTAATGGCTACTCAGTAATTCACAAGAAAAAAAAAGCTAAATCAGGCATGATTAAAAATGCAGTGCAAATAAGGATTTTATGTATTCCCTTAGATCATCTTAAAATCTATAATTTAAAAGTAGGTCCAAGTGCTAATTTCTGCTCCTCCGAACGTCAATTATATAAACA
Organism: Scomber japonicus; assembly: GCF_027409825.1. Classification (NCBI taxonomy): domain Eukaryota; kingdom Metazoa; phylum Chordata; class Actinopteri; order Scombriformes; family Scombridae; genus Scomber; species Scomber japonicus. The sequence goes on along the minus strand of NC_070589.1, from coordinate 24,388,179 downwards.
CTGTTTTGACCTGAATTTCTTTAACTGCCGTGTCATTAAAGCCCCCCCAAAAAATCTGTACTTTAAAGAGCAGACAATAACTGACTGAGTGACTCACAATTAACTAGTTTGACCATCGCGAGCAGGTTAGCATTGAGAACGAAGACCAGGGGGTCTGGGCCTCCCTCCTCCAGCTGCTGCATGAGGACGATCTCCGACGGCCTCTCCTCCACTGCATAGTCTGCAGGTGAGTTGGGGGAGAGTAAAAGAAGAAGAAGAGGAGGTGGGTGGAAGAAGGAGTTAAGGTAAAGTTAGATAAACAGGAAGAGCGAAGGAGAGAGAGAGGGTGAAGATGTCAGAGTGAGAATCAGGAGGAAGGAGTCACGCATGAGGTAAGAAAAGGAAAATGATGATCAGACCAAGTTAGCAGCTAAATCCTTTAAAACATCATCACAGCATCCCCGTATATAAATACATAAATACATATATATAAATCCCCTTCTCTACCTCTTTGGCAATGAGTGGTCGAAACATGAGCCATGAACTAAAAAGCACGTGAAAAAAACCCAGACTGAACGAGCACAAACACAGCAGCTGACAGAGCGATGAGGAGGCAGCAGAATGGTGAGGATGAGGGCAAGCACCTGTGATGTGGCCTCCCGTACCTCCTTTGACGCCGGTGGAGATGAGGATGGGAGGGAGCCCGTCCTCCGGGATCAGACTGAGGGAGCTGCCCACGGGGCTGCCCACAGGGGCAACAGGAGTATGGGCTGCCTGAGGGCGGAGAGGAAGGGAAGAGGAGGGGTGAGTTATTAGACGTGGGTTATAAACATAAAGTACCAGTCAAAAGTTTGGACACACTTTCTCATTCACATCAATGAGACAGTGTGTCCAAACTTTTGACTGGCACTGTAGATGTAATAATAGAGCGTAGCATCCCAGAGGAAGTCTGTGGCTGAGATCAGGTGTGACTGGTATAATACCAGTAAGTATATGACATTGTTTATAATCACAGACAAATGTCCACTTTGGGGTGCTACAGCTCATGTATGTAGTTTTTTGGGGGGGGTTTTTATTGTTTGATGTGTTAATTCTATATTTGTTTCATCTATCTATGGTTTTTAATTATGTTTTTTTATTTATTTATTTATTTTAAATGCTGCAATTGAACTGCTCAAATCAAGTTTCACTGTATACTTGCAATGACAATAAAGATCATAAGTCAATTTGGGTTTTCTGCCTCTCCCTCCACTGTATATTAACTATCATTATCTATCATTTTTTGTGTACATTTTAACTCAAAATAAGTAAGTAATAATAAACTAAACTTTTTTCTTTTTTTTTGGAATAGGCAGCATTACACATCCACTGTTTGAACAGTTAATAATAAATATAGTAATGGATATAATATTTACAGTTCGGTTCAGGATTAATGACCGTTGAAAAACTTCTGCCAGCAAGGAAGAAAAGCATTTCTGAACTTAAAAAAAAAAAAATCTACCTGTTTGATAAATTATAGTAATAGGAAAAAAATATGTTATTCCTAGAACTGATGTACTTAAACGGATTAATTTCCAAAAAGGTCAAAATCGATAGTGCTGAGGTGGAGATATCTGTGATAAATGTTCACATTACTCAAACTGAGTTCAGCTTTGTGTTTATAAAGTATTATTCTCAAAGCTGAGATTAGTCTTGTAAGGTCACTCGATGACGCTCCTCCAGAGACAAAGACCACATCATTCAATCATGCAGCTGTTTTGCTGAGATGAGGACGTCTTTCCATGATTACTACATTTATTTTCACATGTAAAAATTGATTGAGTGTCCTTTCAATAACCCTATCTGCCTTCTCCAACCTAATTCACTTTTATTTGATACATTATAAGAAGCACAGAAGAGAGGAGTCCACTTTTCCGTCGTCTTCACTTGAGCAGAAACTTTGGCAGTAAATTCATGCATTACTGAGTTTGTGCCAGTGTGTCGAGTCACGGTGTCTTGTGTCATGTGAGAAGTCTGATTTTATACTCAGGTTGTGTTTGTGTCGCATCAGCAGACCTTCTGAGTCGAAGCCATTTAAAAAAGCTTCGACAATTACTCCGTTAAGCGGGCTGTGAATCATCCTGACAGTTGGCATTCGAGCCCAGCGAGTCGAGCAGCACGACAGAAAACTCAACCCGCTGTTCTCTTTATTTGTTTTGAGGCAAACTTGACTCATTAGTCACTTATGTTAGCTTACCGTGCACCAAATACAGTACATTCCAGCTTTAAGCACTTCAGTCTACTGGGGAAGCTAATTCTGACTAAGCCTTTGAACTTTTGTTTACTGCTTGTTTACTGCAGTTCATGACCCAGCTGGTAAACCACCAACAATCCCACAGAAGGAGCTCTTTATCTCTCCTCAGCTAACTATGGAGAAGCTAATATGACCATACAAGCAGTCGTAATAGCATTATATGTGGCTGAATGCTTCTCGTGCCAAGCCTACCTCCGAGGACTCTGAACTGGAGGTTTTGTTCGAATATGTGGAGATGGCCAGTGACTGCGAGGGGGCGGGGCTGGACGTCAGAGGTTTGGGGGACTCTGCTGTGTCTCCATTCGGTAGGACGCCATCAGCAAACCAGACTCTCCTCTGCTCCCGTGTGAGGGACCCTAAAAGGTGACAAACACACAATATTTTTATCTCTGTGTCACACTTAATGTGATGGGAACACAATGTAAAACTGTATTTTTATTCCCCATAAAGGTCGTACCCTCGTTGCCAGGCTGTTTCAGGACTCCCACGGGCACCATGACAGTGGGAGGGGGAGAGCTGAGCACCCCAGAGGCCTGAGCCTGCTGCAGAGGGGGGATGGTGGAGCAGTACTCTGCTGGGTTGTTGGGGTTTGGACTCTGGTTGCTTCCAGTTACCTGTGACTCCCATGATTGAGCTGACAGAGATAAAAATAAAAGATTAAAGTGTGTATATGTAAGTCTGAGTGCTTTGTGCTTGATTGTTAAACATTGGCAAAAATGCTTAAGAATACTTTTGTTTATACTCAGTAAACAGTAAATTAACAAGTTATTTAAATACACATATTGCTCCCTCACGTGATCGGATCGGTGAACGATTTGTTTAAACTCACTAATCGGTGATCGGCCTCAAAAAGCCTAGTGTGTGATATCTAAAGATACTCCATACAGATCAGAGAGTTCTTCCCCTGACGTCAAGATCATGTGTTCAATCTTTACACACAGCTGATGAGCATCTATCAGCAAACATCTGTTAGCTTTAACTGTTGTGCAGCACATTAAACAAGTAAAGTAATGTTAATGTTGAAGATGAGTTACAAAAATGCCCAATATCTGCAATAAAATGATTCAATAGACCAAAACAAATAAGGGTCATTTTCACAGGTCTATTACTGTTTTAAGGCTGATACTGTACAATACTACTACTACTACTAATAATAATAATAATAATAATAATAATAATAAGTCCATATACTGTAAATATTTTTCACTGCAGACACTTTAACCTGTCACAGTAAGAAATTTAGAGGTGTTACTAATTTCATTATCAGGTTCTGTTTCAATAAGTGGCCCAAATGAGCCGTTTCAGTTCATAACAAACACAATATTTCACCTGTATGAAATGGGAGTCATGATTAATGTCATTAATTACACCTGTGCTTTTGCTACAGTGTCTACAGTGATAAAAAGGTGTATTTCTACAGTGGATCATTTCCAATACCACCATTTTTGTATATTAACCTTTTAATTAGACTCAATCTCAAGAGGTTGAGTAGATCAAATAAATACAAATACTTCCATGTGAATCTTTTAAATGTTTTTCGACCAATTCGATTTATTTTTCTTCCGTTTCTCTTCCATTCGATTGTAATAATTCAGTTATTTTTTTGATTCATTTTTAATGGAGCAGTCCCTTTAGCTGCATTTAAACATACAGTATATCATTTGCTACATAAATATAAAGCTGTTAATAATTAACTTTGGATAAAGGTGCTCACCACTTGTCAGAGCAGAATGACAGGTGATGCAGACCCGAGCCTCTTTCCTGTCCATGTACATGAGCCGGCACTTCAGACTGCAGCATGTCGCACAGAAGACCTTTAAGAGAGAAACACACACACACACACACACAAAGAAACATAATTTATACCACATTCCTACAAAGGGTCAAAACTGCAATACAAATCATGTTTTTCCCCACTGTGCAGATACTAAAAGAGTGAAGAATTGAAAATAAGTTGCAGCAAATGCAGCATTTTATGGATATTGATTTCCTGTACTTATCCGGAGCTTGCAGCTGACTACAGCGCACTTTATTTTCAATGGATTAGCAGCTCATTATACATCATTATCCACTAACAGGGCAGCGGATCCTTTTAATTTCGGAGCCTCACAGCATCATCATGAGCTGGCTTTTGTGGATCTACCAGTGTGGTGGATGCACTGAGGATCCCGCTGCGTCTATTGTTTGCGGCCCCAGTGCTGGTGTCAGTATTACTGCAGTGCCAGCTCCTCCCTGCTCCAGTGGCAGAGTGTTGTTTGTTTACCACCATGGGAAATTAAGTAGCAGTCCGGCAGTTTTCCAGTGCAGTGTCAGCGACCACGACTTGGCTTTAAAGCAGCGTGCCGACACCCCGCTGCACGTGTTGGTGGCCATAATGCTAAAAAGCTTCTTACACACAAACACACACAGAGGGTTTATCTACAAAGACAATAGGAACAGTGATGATGAAGTGATGGGATATTAACTTGCACTGTATTTCTTATCTGTTGTTCTTGCACACAAATCATAATTTTTGGCCCTCACACTTACCCATTATTTATCTTGTTTTGTCTTTAAAAAGGTGTCATTAGTACATTTTGTTAATTATGCTCTAAATGAACTACACTGAAAATTCGAACTAGCACTCCTCAACTGAAACACTGATGCCACTCCCTTTTCCCCCTCATTCTAACTAGTACAATATTAAACGGTTGCCAGAATGTGGTTTTTAATACATTTCAATGGCATTATTTAAGCAAAGTCTGAGTGTACCAAACTTTCTAAAAACCTGCCTTGACAAGCTGACTTCAGTTCCCAGAATGTCCTTAGTTACACCGCAAAGGAGAAGTGTGAACATGTTGAGAGTGACAGCAGGCATCACTCATAACATAACATCAAAGTAACAGATGTTATTATGTTAAATCTTCTGATCAATCGGTCTGTAAGGAGAGTACTGTAGGGGTAGAAGTTGCATCACAGCCTCTTTTTTTGATGGATTTCTACCTTAACGATTGTTTAACATTTGTTAGAATAGAGTTTCTGATTCTGAAAACCTAAACTAAACTTTACTGTTGATGTAGACTGTAGAAACTCATGATTATTAATGCGGTTATACTGGAAATGTTTCTCTGATGGCACAGTCTACTTTTTTTTAAAAACACTCTAAATTGACTTTACTAACTTGTCCCAGAAAAGCACGGCGGCACATTGCACTAATGACTGTCTTGTACTTATTTGTGTTCTTAGATTAGCCACTGACTTTTCCGCAGGCCCTGCAGTGGTGTCTCCTCTTGGTAAAGGTGAACTTGACATCACACTTCATACAAACAGGAGCTTGTGAGTCGGGCACCCACACAGGCGCGACCTCTCCGAGGGAGCTGGCAGGCTTCCTGCTCAAAGCACCTTGCTGACCCGCCTGGAGGTCATTGTCTGGGCTCTCTGAGGGCATCAGGGAAGGAGAGTGGACAACACTGTCTCCGTTCACCCCAGCTGCAGTCTGATCAGTCACACTGACCGTCGTTTCGGACGGCGTGCCTCTCCGACACTGGTTCTCAAGGTTCTTGTTCTTGCTAACGGCGGACGGGCCAAGCTGATTCTGTACTTGGCCCGACAGCGGCTGTGGGATCTGCAGCTTGAGGGCGACCGGCTGCTTTGGTCGCGCCCCTCCGTAGGGAACGCTGACCGGCTGCAGCCGATTGTTGTTGAGTTTTGGTTGAGTGCTACCTGACCCCACTGCTCCTCCATCACCGCTCTCCTGCTTGCTCTCCTCCATTTCTTTCTCCTCAGTTACAGAGTCCTCTTTGGAGGGGACAGGAGAGGGAGTAAATCCCCCCTCCTCCTCCTCGTACTCCTCCTCAGTCTCCTTAAGCATGGAATGGTTCCCACTCTCCTGCTCCAAACCATTAGGAAGGCTTATTATCCTAAGCAGCTGGTCTGTCTGTCCCTCTGGACCACATCTCGTCTCCTTCTCCTCCTCTCGCACCCCGTCAGGAGACACACCGTTCTCCTCCACCTCACAAACAGCCTGAACGTCTCTCCCTCCATTCAGCAGACTTTCTCCCTGCTCCTCCTTTGAGTTTGCAGGTTGTCTTTCTTGTAAAACAGCTGTACTAACACTTTCTTTGACACCTTCCCCGTTTTGTGTTACCGGTTCCACATTTGGATGAATCTTCTCAGACGGCGCTTCTTCCTGTCCTAATCCTACCTCAAAGGTAAAGTGAGTGTGACTGACGGCAGAGCCTCCTCCCCCTCCTGGTGCAGCTCTCTCCTCCTGATGAGGTTTAGCCTCCTGGTCAGAGGCGGTGGGCTGGTTGTCTGGAGAAGAATTTATCTCCTCGCTGAGCCCGTCGAGTTGTGGGCTGGCAGGGCAGCCGTTCTCCACAGCGCTACAGGCCGTCTCGGGCGGCGGCGAAAGGTTGTCTGTGCCCACCAGTTTGCCGATGTTCGGTTGGGGGAGCGGTGGGCTGTGGACGTCTGCCGGCCTCTCCTCGACCCAGGATGGAGTTTCCGTGCCGGGATTTCTTTTAGGGTCGGCCCCCGGGGTGGCGCTGGATGTGGAGTCGGGGAGGGTCTTGAAGGGCAGCGGACTCTCCCGGGGGCTGAGGTCTGCGTGGGCCAGGGCAGGGTTCAGAGAGAGCAGGTGGGCCGGCGGGGCCAGGATCTGGGTCCACTTGGCATCTGAGAGAATAGGGGTGTCCGTCTCATCTGGCGGAGAAAGAAAAGAGGAAAACTGAGAATTAGATGATAATTTGCAGATTTATTTTGTCTTGTTTTGTTATTTATTTTTCAGTATTCATTTATTGTAATATTTGGACTTGTATCGTGAATGTTAATAAAAAATTAAAAAATTAAAAAAGTATTAGACGGACATTTGTCTAAAAAACAGTCCTGAAACAACATCAGCTGATCCAATAGTGGCATTGTCCCTCTGTTTTTGAATAGCTTGCAGATTTCTTGTCACATTCATGACATGAAACACAAAAATAAGAGGAAACGGCGACCAGGAAAGCGATCATGAACCTTCAATAAAGAGACAGGAAGCCACAAATGAACTGCCACAGAGAACTAATACAAAGATGCACACTCCCGAGTGATCGAAAGAGCTAAAAATGGCAGGAACAAACCAGGGGACAAATTGAGAAATGAGGTTGGCATGGAATAGGAAATTAGTGTGTGGATGGACTGGGAAATTCTGAGAAAGTGGGCCAAACGTCTCCATCACCCCTGGGAGCCATCAGTCAGGCCGACATATGAACGCTGTGTAAAATGAGCAGAAGTTCTTATATTTATTCAAACTGGCTGTCTCACACGGTGTAGCCATGTCAGCAGCGACTGTGTAACCCCTCTCCGCCCTCCACTGGAATTCATGCTAAGCTATTTTACTATGTGCTGTACCAGGTTCAAGCTCACACAAACACAAGCACACACACACACACAAATGCACTAACACACCAACACACAACACACAGTTAATCTGCCAAGCTGGATCTCTGGCAGAGGACACACAGATAATCACTCACAGCCAAAATACACACTGAGCTCACAGCAACCATTAAAATACATTGTGTGTATGTGTGTGTGTTTGTGTGTGTTCGTGTTTGTGAATCAGCATTTTTCTGGGGTCATCGGCGATAAATCCAGAAAAAGAGCGGTTGTTGTTCCTCTGAAATAAAGCTGAGTGCTCATAATGGGGAGCTGGGAGTCTGTGCAGATGAACAGCTTCAGTTTACTTTTACAATTACCATAAATACAGCGGAACCACCGCTTCAGAAAGGCTCTAATACAATCTCCTTACTTGTTGTGAGCATTAAGTGTGGAAGAAAAAAAAGACAACGCTCTTGTCTTGCAGCAATTACACAGTCTCACACGAGCCAAGAGGGAAACAGATAATCCAATTAGTCCCTTGTTTTCCTGTCTGCCCAGTGCCCACCCTCAGTCACCACCTATAAATGTTACTCAGACTCATCGGGCGGTGGTTCACGTCGTCTGACACCTTGATGGTTTACTCATGGGTTACATAATGGAATCTTAACCGCAGCTCGTCTGGAGCTTCAATCCTGGGATCTGTCTCATCCCATCCTCCTTTTTGATGCACTGACTCACACTGCTCGTCCCCGTCTCCTCTCCACATTCATCACAGCGCCCGTCCTTCGCCCTGTAGCTCACCTTCGTTCTGCTCAAACTCGTCCAGCACCTTGTCCAGGTTGAAGGCCTCTGCCTGGAAGTAATTCTCCATGGGTCAGGAAGCTCCACCCTGCCGACGGCCGTGTGAACCTAGAAGCAGACGAAAAATGTGTCCTCAATAACAACTCCGCTCACATTTCCATACTGTATGCAGATGTGCCCTCGTGGCCTCAATCATATCTCCTTTTTTTCATATATTTCTCCTCTCTTCCACTTTAATATGACTTCTTTAAGCAGAAACATCCCCTCTTGACTATCTTTTGCTCTTATTTCTCATCTCCCGCTCAAGCTGTCCTCTCTTTTGTGACCATTCTGGTGTCACAGTGATAATAAAAAGGCAAGTAGAGCGATGATGGTCCAAAAAAAACTCAATGCAATAACAAAGTGCTTTATGTTCCTCTTATGCCAAGCATGCACAAAACCTCCCTTTACACAAAAAAATGAGATACTGTCGTCTCAGATTTTGCTGAGAGCAACACTTTAAAGATTATGTACCCACCTGTGTAATTCTTAGGATTATGTGGTTTACTAGTTCAGCCATATTCTGTGAGAACTGTGGTTTTCCTTTTCTTAGTTTCTCAAAGCAGATTCTTATAATATTTAACTATAAAGTAAAGGACGTCATTTTGTGTACTATTCAGTTTTAGCGTTTGATGTATTTTTGATTGTGTTTTTATACTCTCTGTTTTTGACGTTGGAGATTTAGCCATCAGGACTACGATAATCTCTCTATTCACTGAGCAAATATTAAATCCAAATGTAGCTGTATGCGATGGGTTTAAGCATGATTTTAGTTTGCCTTGACAGTAGATAGTTTCTCATATTCTCTTTGTGCTTACACGGACAGGTGTTGGACTTGGCTGCCTCTGACTTAACATGAAACTACGACTACTAAGAGTTATAATAATTATGCAATAATTTGCTAATTCTTATCACAGGAGCTTCACACGCTGTTCACGCTTTAAGTAATCTAGGCAAGGCAAATTTACTTGCAGAGCACATTTCAACAACAAGGCAATTGAAAGTGCTTTACATAAAACATAAAATGCATCAAGACAGGATATAAATTTGGAGTCTTTAGCCTTGATTTAAAAGAACTGAGTGGACCTGCAGTCATCTGGGAGTTTGTTCCATGTGAAGCATAAAAACTAAAAATTCCAGGTAAAAATCACCTTCGTCATGAGGACAGTTTTGAATAACTTTACTTTAATTGTCGATCATTTCTGTAGAACAACATGCGTACATTTAAACCACGAAATATCTCTCCTCCCTCCGTCAGTGCTCACCTGCACAGAGGTCCTCCTCAGCAGTCCCAGGCGGTGTTTTTTCTCTCAGCAGGTTTCCCTCTCCGTTCTCACTTCACCCAGTCTGGCAAGCGCCCAGCGCCCACACCTAGACGGGGAGGGGAAACACCATTCAGTAAAGAGCTGCTTTCAACCTGTGAAGTGATGAAGCATGTTGTTGTTTTGACTGCTGGTTTTACTACTAGATGATACGATGAGCAAAAACACGGAACTCCCAACATGATTAGATACAAAATATGAAGATTATAGGAGAGTAAAAGTTGGACTTATTATCTCAAAGTGATCTTTTTTTCTGGACACACTGATGGTTGTTAGTTTTGAAGGCTGAAATGTTCGTCTCTATTGTAAGTCCAACTTCCAATCAATCAATCAGACTTTATTTGTAAAGCACTTTTTAGACATAGTAGTGTAACATAAATCAAATATAAATAAAATAAAAACGGGAAGTGAGGAAACGCTATCATAACTCTCATGAATCTGCAATGAGGAAATACCAGAGGTCGGATCAAAAAGTGAAAAATCAAAACACCCAAATAAAATAAAAGATAATAAAAGATTAATAAAATATAATAAATGAAAAGTCGCTAAAATAAATGGGTAAAATTAGAAATTTAAGTCATGGCTGTTTCTTTCTTTTATTTATTTATTTATTTTTAATCTACCTTTAAAACACGAGGTGAGATCATCCAAAATCAAACTAATCTTTGTGTAATCTTGATATTTTCAAGAATATGAATCACAGTTCAAATAAAAACATGTAACAATTCGACATCGACGTTCCCACGCGGCAGGCTGACGATGAATCAGAACATTTTAGATCAGTCTGAGACGCTTCAGCTGCTGATGAAACAGCCCAGCTTCTGTCTTACGTGTGCTCGGCAGCGCGCGTCGTACATTATCGTACACGGCGAGCCATTAGCCGTCCGAGGTCGACGAGGCAATCAAGAGTCATGAATGGAAAACAGCTAAAGCCTGAATTACTGCACAGTAAACCTGCCCAGGCTGTCCTTGCTGATGAGGAGACCTTGGAGCGGGGATGTGACATGACGTACGTGTGTGTGTGTGTGTGTGAGTGTGAATGTGAATGTGAGTGTGTGTGTGTGTGGAGATGCTGCGAGTGAGTAACAGCCAGGCTGAACTTCAGGGTCATTCTCATAAGGACGAGAGCGACCGAGGGATTACACCAGAGACCAAATATTCCGCAGAGCAAAAGGCCTTGGAGAAAAAGGAGCAGAGTCAACACATTTTCCGCTTAGTTTAAGATGCAAGCCGGGGCGGGATGTCAGCACAAAGCACAGAGAGACGACGACAACGACGACACGAGGACAGGGGGGGGGGGACAGCACCGGAGGAGGGAAGAAGCTACACATGTACAGCGCATCACGGGGTCGGAGCCACATCGGGAGCACGTCTGAAGGAGAGCTCTGCTATTTAAATAAGGAAAAGAAGAAGCACTGACAATTCAAAAAATCCACAAAATTAATAATCCAGCAGTGAGAGAGGAACAAAGCAACAAAGCTTTAATTAGAGCACATAACAAACCTTTAGGCAAGCACAGTCCAGATGGGATATGATGAGTCAGTTTAAGCACAACTCACGCTGAGCCGTCTCTTCACTCAGTAAAACAAATAACGCTTTAATAAGAATTTCATACGATGGCCCTTTTTTTCTCAGCTGTGTAGGTGCAGGTAATAACACTGATTCAACCTAAAACTAACTCATTAAACCTCTGTGTGCATGTGTTTGTGTGCAGACATCCAACAAAACACGTCAGTCGATCTCAGTTTAAAGAAGTAATTGTATTAGTTTCACAAATTTGGTGAAATCTTAAAGAAATACACTTTATCTTGCTATTTAATTCAGATTTATAAAAAGAAAGAAGAAATAAGATGTTTGAGGCTAACCACTTGAGTTGCCGAACATTAAAACACTATTCAATGACACCAGTCTGATAATAACATGTATTTTTAGCTAAATGAGTCAGATAATGATACTTTATGATATGAATTAAGTCCTATAATTAGCGCTGGGTATCATGTGAAATGTAGCAATACTTGGTGGCACTATATTGTACCTGACTTTTGGTATAGACAACAAAATTTCTGAACTGTTTCTCCTCTTTATTTCTCTTTATTTGACAAAAGCCAAAGTAATAATATTCAAATATTGTCAAGATTTTAATTAAATGAGGAACAACGTGATCAAACATTTGATGCCAGCTTTCTGTATTTGACCGTTTTGGTCCAGTTGACCAAAGTAGTAGTATTGGCTCAACTCATAATAATCACAGCATTGACCTTTAACCCTTACACATATTGTTCAGGGTCAAATTTGGCTAATTTTAAACACCTTACCTAATGTCAACTACAGTTTACAAAAATGGAAATAAAACCTTGTGGTACATGCAAATGTACAAATATTACTTCAAATTCTTCATATTCTATTTAAAATGTTATCTAATCATAAAATAGTGATTGTGAATGTCCTTTTCCCCCCATAAATAAACAGAATACACTCAGTTTGCTCTCTGACAGCTTCATTAATTACTAACCAAACATTTATTAATGACTGATGGGGAATTTATGAATATGAATGGATGTAGAGACTAATTATGAATCAGAATATGAACTGTATGTGAGGGTTAATGAGTTTTATTTTTAGGTGTTTTAATACTTTATTAGATTACACAGATCGTAACCATGCAGGAATTTAAGCCAGGTATGTGTGCATTTAGATTTGAACAATAACAACAGTAACACCCTTGTTTTTCTTGTACCACTGAAAACTGAACGCAGGCATTTTAAAAAAATCTGCTGGCAACAAAGTGCTCGAGATGATCCAGTTTGGATAAATAGTAAATTAGCTTCACATCAGCTGACCCCGTCACAGACTGGGAGAAACATCCAAACACCAAAGTTGAACCTTTTCATGACGAACAACACCGACCTCAGTTCAGGTTTCACTCTATATTCAACAAGACTTCTTAAATCCTGTCACCCCCAATGTGTGAGCCTGAAGAGGACATAGTGCACACATAAACACAAACACAAACGCACACATACACAACACACACACACACACACACACACACACACACACCTACATGAGGACAGGAGCCAGTCCCTGATTAAGATTTAATTACTCTGCAGAGGAGCTGAATAATGCATCTTTAGTCAAAGTGCGTGAAGGAGTCGTATTTTTAGACGTGTAAACTTAGGAAGACGCTTTAAAAGAGACATATGTGCATGAGAGAGAGAGAGAGAGAGTCAGCCTAACCCTAACCCTCAGCTGTGGAGAGAAAAATAATCCTACAGCGACCTCGACAATCTTCAGAAAATGTGTAAAAACAAGCTACTCCTGACTCTCTCACCTTCAACTAATGAGTCATCAAAAACTGCTGGAGGAGCAAACAATTACACGTGGAGTGAAGTAGAACAAGAAAATGAAAGGTACGACACACCTACAGTATAATCCACACACACACACACACACACCCGTGTTTTTATTACCGCTGCCTCTCCCTCGGACGGTACGGGTCGGGTGTGTACAGCTTGTGTCTCTCTAACTATCCTGTTAGCGTTCAGGAGAAACTGAACCTTCCTCGCTCCCATTGGTTCATAAAGTTTGATGATCTGATGTATCTGCAGCACGACTCTGTCGGACTTCCACCTGAACATGAGCCAGAATACATGAAATCACCTGTGTGGCCGTGCTGCTGGGCCTTTAACACTAAATGACTCACTATAAAAAATGCACTAAAGCTGCGTCTCGGCCTGTCACCATGACTACTTTTATTGGACGATATACTGGCCCCAGAATTGCAATAAATTATATTATTGTCATTTTAAGACCAAAATCTCATACTTGCCTATTTGGGAGGTGCCAGAAGAGTTGGTCAGGAGCCATTTTTAAATGTTGGGGCGAGAAAAAAAAAAAGAAGGGGATTTTATGAGTTAAATAGTTCAAATTATCGGCTGATATTGACCTATCACAGGTATATCCGTAAGTCCGAAAGTTATGTAGAAAGCATTTTATCTATAGTTGATCCATTTCCTTAAATCAACTTTAATACGATGCAAAAGAAAATGTGTGTTTGTGTGAATATTCTGTACATGTAACAGTATCGGCCAGCTCCCTAATATCAGTATCGGCCCCTAAAACCCAGTAAAATCCAGTCGGGCCCTAGTTCATATAAACATGAGTTCTTTTCTGTCTTAAAAAAAGAAACAAACACAGATTTACGACCACTGCAGCAGCAAAACTCAGGAGAGACTCAGCAGCCGGACGTTTCTCCACTCTTAGTTTAGTACAATGAGAATTTCTTTTAAAATTACTTTAAATCATGGCTTTTAGTCAGGCCTATTCATTTTAGATTGATATTTTTTATCATTTAAATTTTTTCTCATCTTTTAAAAAAGGTCAATAATATTCAATCAATCAATCAATCTTTATCTATATGGCACCAAATCCCAATAAAAGTCATCTCAAGGCACTTTACACATAGAGCAGGTCTATACCGGACTTTTTAATTTAAATATTTTGTTTTCTTGTGTATGGAAGTGCATAATAAAAATGACAAAGGGAAACAGTCCACCTTAAGTGAGCCTGGCCACGCTAGGTTAACCCCCTCTCTCTACACACCTCTCTCTGCATGTAAACACAATGGGCGACATCGAGGTCAGCAAAAATGATCAAGGTCATGTCCACGTATTGTACGATAAGTCGATAATGTAATTATGGTAACAGACGTCGCTGCATCAAACAAAACTGACAAATACTCCCATTTATTAGAAATTTAACTATTTTACAGACTAATGTTTAAAAGTCTAAAGCAGCAAAATAGAGAAAAGAGTCCATTTGTTATGTTTATTATGTGTGTTGGAGCTATTTGTTTTTCTTGCTAGATTTAATAATTAAATGTTAATTTATGTATTTTTTTGTTGCTGTTTGTTTTGAAGAATGTAGCATAATTAGTGTGATTATAATATTAGTATTATTTTAGTTAATGTGAGTACTGGTTAGTGACTTATTTTGAAGGTACTGGGCAGCTTGGGGCAGGTAAAGGACCAGCAGGCATGTTTCCCTCTATGTAAGATTCATTCCTTAGGTGAGTTTATTTGTTCTTATTCATATATATATAAAAAAAAATGTCAAGTTAAGGACAAGTAGCCACTACAATGTCTTCATTTGAACTTGTAACCATGAAAAGTTTATTTTTAGCGGTGATGTTTGGTTGGTCCAGACTGAAATGTCTCAACAACTAATCAGACAGACTGCCAGGAAATTTTTATACAGATGTTTGGATCCCCTTAACATGAACTGTACGAGCCTCGGTGATCCCTCAGCTTGTCCTCCAGTGACATCTCTACATCCAAATTTGGGATTGTCCAATAATCTGGACACCAGCCCGAGAGCTGCAACACCAACAACATTACCATCGGGCTCAGCTGTGCTTCATGATAGCATGCTATCACGAGGGCTGAGTAGCGTTTAAAAAACTACGATACCAGTACCAATCCAAGTACCCTTAAAGTGATACTGATACTTCATTTGATACCCATCATGTGAATAGAAGCATTAAATTGCATAAAATGTCACCACTCCTCCATATCTAAATTTTTACACAAATGCATTTTTAAAGTTTTCAAATTATTAATACTCGTGTCCGCTCTGATCGGTGGCAAAGGGCCAATCACACGTCGTCGCATTAAATCGAAGAACGCTTGTGTTGATTGGCTGTGAGCAGTTCCAAATAAAAAGTAAAATTTTGTAGCCTTGTAGCTCTGGGTGCTAAAAGGATCGACTGCAGGTATCGTTTGATGGGGGGCGTTGTTTCGGTTGTTATATGTTAGCATTTAGCTCAAAACTCTGCTATGCATGTTTGGTGCAGTTATTATCAAAGTTGTAATTAATTTTATAAACTAACTGGACTGGAATATTTAAAAACTCTCTATTAATCATTTCTATTATCAATTAATCAGCAAATCACTTTCTCAATCGACACATTTTTAAATGAAGAATGAAAAAAAATAGTAAAAAGAAAAAATGCATTTACATTTACTCAGGGTTCAAGTTGATGACCAAAACTGAAGACACTCAGCTTACATTGCTATAAAAAAACAGTTTGGTAACTATGAATTCATAAATTACTTAAACAATTAACTGTTAATCAATCAATTATTTTCTCTGGATCAACAAATAAAATAATCAATTAACTGTTTCGGCTCCATCGACACAGTTTGTTGAACTTTAAAGACTGATTTCATCAAAGTCGCCACTGAGAGAATAAATAGGGAAATCTCACCCGTTTACTTATACTCATCATTTCATTTTCTGATTATCTACACTTTTCTGTGCTAATAAAATAAATGTTTCTATATCTATAAGGATGATCTGTAACATTCAAATTGAGAAAGAAAAACAGAAACTTTGAACTCGGTTGACCTCCGCTCACTCCAGTCGTCATGCTCCAGCCTGCAGTCAGTGTAAACCAGACATGTTAATAATGAAATGGCCTAACGGACTACTAACACGATGAACCACGCCTGACCGGGCGGCCTGACATGCCGGCGAAATTAAACAAGACAAGGACATAAACAGCGAGGAGGCTCGGACTCACTAAGGCACTTCATTAAAGTCCCTGCTGTCAGAACGAGACCGCTTCCTGTTGTTGTTTCCTGTGTGGAGCTGCGTTCACTTCCTCAGCAGTCAGGTGGAAATCCCTCAATCATCGGGATTATTTGACATTTCTTTTGGCTGTTATCCATATTTATCTACAATATTTTAGATTTAGCTTCATTTTGAATGTTTTTAAAATGATTTCTTCTTTTCTTTCTTTATTATAAACAAATCTGGATTTAAAATACATAAATGAACTGAAATGAAACTCATGACTAAAACAAACTTCACTGGATTATTATTATCATCATCTTCTTTATTACTGCTTGCAACATTTCCACCACTGAACTTTCCCAGGGTCAAAATTTGGTTCCTCTTTCTGTGTTTTCACTGAAAGACTCAGCGTCTGAATGAGGCTGTAGGGAGGGTTAAACCCCCCTGAAACGTCCCTGTCCGTATTTTTTTATTTGCATATTTCAACACAGCAACTTTTACAGCTCAGTATTGTTCGACTGTTTACCAAGACGTACAGCTCAGGGTAGAAAATGATCCGTCTTATATCAGTTACAGGCTGCTTTGCCGTAGAAATGTTTTTTTTTAATATAACTTGTTTGCAGCTGTATATCCTCTAATTGTTTCAAGTCTAACATCACTACTGACACTGCTTAGTTTGGTTTTGGTCCACACTAACAACGATAACTATGACGACAATGATGTGAGCGTCCACACTTACGAAGCTGTGTCGGCAGCTAACGAAAATTGATTATTGACGAGCTGTTGCTGCTGTACTTTGTACAAAGAAAGAAAAACCAGATGGGTTCACAGGCGGGTGCTGATTCAGTGTGTTGCAACCCACATGTTGTAAAAGCGCCTCAGTTCGTGGTGAGAGAGGAGCAAAGCTGCATTCAAATAAATTAAGTCATCAGTCAGTTTTCAAAATTAAATTGATATTTACAGGTTTGAAGGTTTACTGTAAAAGGAAGAGTCTTTTAAGCTCAGAAAGTTACATTTGTACTGTAATGCAGCCTTTAAAAGCAGGGAAAGACAACACTTATTCCATATGACGATATAACGATATTCAAAAACTGAGACGATAGCTATAAAATATCACGATATCGATATAATATGGATTTATTGCCCAGCCCTATCGTTCACCACTGTCATTGTCATTATAGTTGCTGTGTGGACTCCACCATCCACTGTAGTTAAGTAACCCTAACCCAAGAACGATATTTAAAACTATATATTTATAGTTATCGTTATAGTTCTGGTTCTTGGTGTGGGCGGGCCTTAACTGAAACTTTCCCTTATATGCCTCATAGTTTCAGGTGTTAATTAAGCGAACAATAAGAATCCTCAAGCACAGCTGACATTCATTCGCTGAAATGAGAAATCTACGACACGTTTATTGAGTTAAAACTATTTGTTAAATCCCTCGGGGAACACGGGGAACTACGAGCAAACGGCACAGAAAACATTAAGCGTAGTTTACGAAAATGTTCTAGACGAGACTCATTATGTTCTCCTGAGTATAGTTGGGGTTTTTTCTCCATGTGAACATTTTGACTTCACAGCAAGAAAATCAAACAGGTGTAATTAAAACTATTAGAAATGCTTCCATGCAAATCTAAAAGCATTATGTCCAGGATCATGGTCTTAGTGGTCCATGCTGGTTTACTGGCACGGCTTACAAAAGGGCCTCACAAAGCCACTTTTAAATGAATTACACCTGTGCTTTTCGTTGCCATAACAACTCTAAAACACCCATTATGAAAAACACTTATCTGGGGCAAGTATATTTAAAGCTGTTTTACAATCTAAACTCTGAGGTTGACTTTCTTCTTCAAATTAAGAATAAATGCCTTCCTTAAGCGTTCAGACTTTCTGGTCTCGGCTCCTCAAGTATTAATGAGAACTCCAGAGGCGTCCGAACCCCGTTACGAGTCACCAGCTCATGTCTGGGAGGGTGGAGACCAAACGCTTTCCGAAGAGGGAGAAAGATGTTTTGGAAATATATGATGATGATGATATAAACCACAACATGGCTCAAGTCATCCACAGCCTTCCTCAACGTGTTTAATTGACCTTGCAGTAATTCTTCCTGTTTCACATAAAAAAACTAAATATATTTGGAAAGAATTATTACAATGGCTTATTAAGTGTCCCAGTGTCTCCGAAAGCTTTCCTGCCTCAAAATTTAAAAGGAAGATTTTCAATTTTGTAGATAAATACATGTATTTTATGCTCTGAAAAAACTATTTAAAATCAATTTTGTTCATTAACAAACACTACATATAAATGACTAAATTATCTAAACCAGCATTTGATCACATCTAACAGTCTTTATAAATGCATAATACATAATAAAATTCATAATAACAGTCGCCATAAACTGACCCAGGTGAAGATCATGTGATAGATTTGATAACTCAGTCAAAAAAGCAAGTAAGTGTACATTTAACCAACACTACATATAAATAACAACAATAACTATGATTACTACATGCATTTTTGGAGCATTGAACCACATTGAACAGTCTTTATCAGCATATGTAAACTAGCTCCAGTATCATAACACGTGAAGACCATGTGATGTGTTTGTCAAAAAGCTAGTAAGTGTCCTTTGAGTTGACTAGGAATGAGCTTCCATACTCAAAACACTACATAACTTTGAAAATCCACACTACTTTAAACATATATAGTATTTCTATGTACTACACTAAAATAGCCTTCAGACAACACACTGTTATAATTTGGATAAATGCGTCTTATCATAAGCTCATTTTACTCGCAGGCTTCAAAAAGATATTGAAGCATATGTAAGATTGAAGGATGAGGAGGAAGCTTTCAGAGGATTAATCATGACAAGCTGTGCATTAAAGCATGATGAATGGTGTGATGCAGCGCTGACGCATAACCTCAAGAGGGCCGCTATTGGCTGAGTTGATACATAAGGGAGGATATTTGGGCAGACATCACTGTGCGCTCCTCGTTTCACAACACTCGGGTGTCACTGGAGTCAGCAAGTGAGCATCATGCTGAAAATTGCACCTTTATGCAACATGTTTTGGATCTAGTTTTTCTAAAAATACTTTAATAGTATAATTCAAATCATTTTTGACTTGTAAATTAAGATTATTCTTAATTCTTTTTTCTTAAATGTATGCATATTGGTCCTGAATTTTCTACACCAATTACACTATTACAACAAACATTATTAGAAACTTGTCTTGGTGAAGTTACTAGTGCAGGACAAACAGGATAATATGCAGCACAGCCTCAAAATAATAATAATAAAACCATCATATAAGTAAAGCATAATCCAGCACATAAAGTACTATAATTATAAAGGATGAGTTCAAAGCTAATAGCTAACTACTTAAAGCTTCATTCATGGATAGTTTGGGATTAAAAGTACCCCTCTTAAATATTTCTTTAAAGAAATCAGAGCTCTGGATCAGGTTTCCCTCCTCCTCTGCTATAAACTTCCACGGGCTGCAGGCTCACATCCTGATAAACAGCGCTCCAAGATCCATACTAGACACCGCTGTGCTCCAGACGCCGTCTACTCAGGGTGAACACAGGAAACCTCAAATAATCACTTCCTCCCTTTAAGAATGGACTGACATCACTTTCTAACAACATGATCGCATGACTGAATGACACACAATTACGTAACGTATCAACGCCCTGACTGGGAGCGCACTGGGAGCCGTTTTACCTCCACAAGCAAGTTTAATTTCTGTCATTGCCTGCAGGCGCTGCTTGAGATTAAAAGAAATAAAAGCAAAAAAAAAAAACTCATAAAAGAATAACAAGCCACAGGTTTATATCCTCCCCAGAGGTCACACTTCCTCCAAAAAAAATTTAAAGAGATAATCTCTTTGATGACATGTTGAAATAGTGAAACCGTTGAAGGTTTGTAGAAGAAAGTTATAAAAAAAATGTAAGAGACAGTAGCTGTCCTCTTGTTACAAAGAGCTGCTCTGCTTCACAGCAAGTGTCAAAAGCTATTATGAGCTTCCTTTCTCCCTCATGTTTTGATCTACATTTAACTACCACAAGACAAAAAAACAGCAAAAAAAAAAAAGGAGACAGGCTGCTGGGCTGCCATCAGGGAGAGACTTGTAATACTTTCTGAAAGCATACAGTAACCTACATCTGGGAAGTCTGCGCGCACACACGAGAGCCTGTTGGATCAGTCTACTCAATCAACCCCCCTGGGATTTAATACCACTTGAAGATGCACTGGGATATCATCTTCTCACGGCTGTAGTTAAAAAAACCCTCATCGAATGTCCTCATGTATGTATTTCACATCCAACATGTGATAATCAGAGCGATGAGGCTGAGGGGCAGATGCCAAACAGGACCAGACATGACAATTATGGGTATTCACAGCTTAAACCGTGCCTGTAATGTGAATGTTACACTGATTTGTGTCTGTGTGTTGGAGGGGTGGAGGGGGGGCACACTTTGATATTATCTGATCTGGCTTTCTCTTCATGACAAATTCAATTTCTCTCACTGGTGATGACTATTCAAGGTGGCACTGGGGATGGGATGGGCCCCACTTCTTTAAAAATACATCTTCCAGAGCTTCAACTGAGGCCCAGCAAAGCAACAACAAAAAAAGGAAGAAAAAAAAACACTAATAAAATGATGAGGTAGATAGATGACCATTAGCTTGGATTATGCAACCCTGTGGCTGTGCCTGCTGCCTACAGGCCAAACACAGCCTCAGATGGTAAATATTATTCACAGGTAGACTGGGTAAACATATGGGGAACTGCTCTGTGTTATTAAAGCAGGAGGTGACTTAAACCTTAAACCTTAAACCTGCAGCAAAAAAACCCTGCACAGTTGAGATTTGTTTGCACTAAAAACTTGTGTACAGTTGTGTTAGCTAAAGAGTTGCTAGCTGAAATTTAACGCTTAAATAAGGCCACAAGTAAGTTTGAACAAAATAATAAGTGGCTTGAACAATATGGTGAGAATGTGTGATTTTTAGAGGGCGAATAATAACCGTGAAGAAGCAGCAGGCTGCAGGCTGCAGCAGTGGGATGAGGTAGCTGGTTTATTAGCCTCAATGGTTAAAGCGGGTGTTATGTCGAAGTCTGTTACTCCCTCGACTAATGTTCCCCTCCTTTTAATAAAATGTGTTTCTATTTGGAGTTAGGTTATGGTTAGCTGGTTGGGGGTTGAGGTTAAGGTTAAGTACCCCCCCTCCCCAGAAGACGACTGGTGTTGGGGTTATACTGGAGAAGAAGGAACACATTTTGACAGGGGAACATTCTTCGACATAACACCGGTAGCCGTGAGCCGAGTGACCGTCACTGTGAGAGAGGGAACATGTATCGACAGGGGGACAGAATTCCACATAACACCGGCAGTCGTGCGCCGAGTGACCGTTACTGAGAGTCGGTTGGCTTCCACAGGCTAACGACCAGTTTTAAACGGTTTTGAGACGCTATTTTAAAAAATGCAGTCATCTTTATTATTATTCAAACCAATTCCCTCAACGTGTTTTTAACCTTCCTCCCTCCCTTACTTACTGCTGTTACTGCTGCTGCTGGCTATGCTTCAGTGTTTAGCTACAGCTCGTATTATATATATAACAAGGCTGTGTTAACGTGTTGTGTAATTTAATTGACGACCACCTTCAAACAAACCCTAAAATACCGTAACACCTACACACACACACGCACACATACACACACATCTGACTTCGTGGGTCAATGGCGGTGAAACGTTAGTAAGAGCCACAACAGACCTGTGAAATGTCATAAAAACAGAGTCAGTTACTCACCGGAGGAATCCTCATCTTTACGCGCGGCCCCGCGGAGCCCCTCCGTCAGTGTCCGTCATACTCTAATCTCCTTTGGGTGCTATTATTGAGTGTATGTATATATATTTATCCCCGTGTGGTGTTAGGACCCCCTCCACTCTGCTGCCTGACTCAAACAGCGCAGCTCGGAAAGTACAGCTCGTAGTCAGGCTTGTCGTAGTTGGGCGACAACAGCACTCATGGATCCCTCCCCCTCCTCCTCCTCCTCCCCTGATGGTTCAATACTGGGAAAGATGAGGAGGAGCGTCAAGCTACCAGGAGGACAAGCATGTGACGTCCGGTTATGTGTTTCAACGCAAACCTTTACTGATGAATAAAGAGCATTAAAATACTTAAACATATCCTCTACAGACATGTTTTCAGATGTGTATAAAATACTCTACTTTGAATAATAAAGTATGTCTGATGTGGTTTTTCTTAACAACAACAACAAAAGTGAAATTATCTCATTAAAATCTCCTCTTTCTCCCTCAATAAAAGTTTAAAAATCTAGTTTTATTTGTTGATGGTTCATTTGTGCAGACTTTGATTTTATGGCATTGTATGACTACTGCAAACATTAGTGGTAATGGTAATGATTTATCTTGGTTCTTATTAACTATTTACAAATAGAATACACATAGAAATAAGAGAATAAATAAGGCATTCAATCAAAAGGAAAACAAAAACATAATAAAATCATTTTTTATTTAACATTTCACTCAGTAACACTATCTTAACTGGAATGTTTTCAGAAGTTTCACTCTTAATCATAATTGTTATAAACTCACTCAAAATCAGTCAGTAGCTGGTTGAAGTCACTGTTCAGAAAAATGTACTTTAACCAGATTTGTATAAACAGATATGGGACTTTTGAGAAAACATTAGGGGCTGCAAAAGCCCAAAAGCCACCGCTATCTCCGCCCCTGTGGCTGATGTGGTTTTTCTGCCAAAAAAAGTTAAATCATCTCATTAAATCCATAAAGTTGCATCTTCTCCTTCTCCCTCATTAAACATTTCAAAATATATAAATATGCAAATGTATTTCACTTAGTTTAACTGCTGGGGACAATGTGTTTATTCACTGTAAAGTCCATTCTCAGTATTTGTTCACTTGAGGCTTCAACATCACACTTGTATAAACTGAATATTGGACCAAGATTGGCTCCAAACCGGTCGTGATGGCATAAATCATGCTTTGAGGCATCAGGCTTTCAGTGAGTGCAGAGAAACTTTCCACTTTCAGCAGATTAATGTTAAAATAGCCTTCAAGTGTCAAGCTCTGCACAGGCATCATTCTTCACAGTGAAACGCAAACATTCAGTTGAAGAAACGGCTTAAAGTAAATCTATTTAAATATCATCTGAAAAATGCGAAATACAACATTCATCCCCACTAGATGTCAGCAATTATAATTGAAAGTTGATACTACTTTACATTTTTACTCCACTACATTTATGTGACAGCTTTAGTTAATAGTTAACTTGCAGATTCAGACATTAAGTACAAACATGTGATCAGTTAATAGTCATAGTAGCTAGTAGCAGTGATGCATCTTCTAATAATGCAATAAGATATATAATTCTGCTGCTTTATGAGTAATTTTGATACTTTGAATAAATTTGACTGATAATACATGTTTACTCACAGTTAGTGTTGCTGGTAGCTCCTGGTCTGAAAAGTGAAGCCAATGTGAAAGTGCTTTAAACCTGCTTTCTTTCTAATGGTCCTCAGAGGAAGACTCCACAAAAAGAAGTCAGATTGTGTGGAAGTCTATGAGAAAATGGCCCTACTTCACTTAATTTATTACCTCAGTAAAGAGTTTCCTCATGAGTTTATGGTCTCAATCGCTAGTTTCAAATCTTCTTCAATACAGCGTGATTTTAATTGGGTAAATAATGGTTCCATTTAAAGTAAAATAGATGATAAAGCAGGGTACGCTTTCGGGTGTGACTACCTTGTGAAGCATAGCCGTAGCTATTGGAGCATGTTCTCAGTTCATCAATGCTAATTTTAACATTTCTGTGGCCTAAAAAAAGGCTTGTTCAGCTTTCAGTTTTATTAAAAGTCCCTCTTAGGAGTCGGATGTTTAGTTTTTCTGTTGAGTACATTTTGTTTTAATATTTTTAGGCCTGTTTGTCAAAGTATTGGTATTAACACAGTTAACCATAGATTTTGATATGCCTAAAGAAACTAGAAGCAAGCACTAAGTTTATTTCCAACCACCTCTGGCTCCAAAAGTAATGACAGTGACATCACAGTGACTACATCCATATTTAGGATGACACTTATATAGGCTTACTCCACCTCCACTTAAAAATGTTTGTATTCTTGTTCCTTGAGTCAGATGTTTGTGCTTCACTGTGCAGAATGGTGTATGTGCAGAGTTTGACATTAAAGGCTGTTTTCACATCAATCTGCTGAAAGTGAGAAAAGTTTCTCTGTGCTTATTACAAATCAAATGTTAAGGGGTGGATTTATTTGCCTGATTTGTGACATCACAACGACCATAGAGCCAATCCTGGTCCAATATTCAACTTACACAAGTGTTATATGGAAACTTGAAGCCTCTAGTTCACAAATACTGAGAGCTGACTTTTCAGTGAAGTAGGAAACCTTTTTTATATCCAGCTGTTAAACCTTTGAAATGACGTATATTTGTATATCCATAGATTCTGGATGTCATTTTAAAGATTTTAATGAGATAATTGAACTTTTTCATATTGGAAAAACCATATCAGACACACTTTTATAAATCAGAGTATTTTGTTATATCTTAAAACAGGTGCATAAGGGATCTTTAATTAATCTGCCAATTATTTTCTCTCAGGTTATTTAATTGTTGACTCTAGAAGGAAATAGAAAAAAACAAACATTCACAGACTTGTTTTTTTTCCATTTAATACTGAGTGTAGTCTTCGGGCTCTTATTTACAGCCTGTAGTTTCCTGTTTGGACTCTGCTGTCTCTGTCTGACTTGTTGCAGGTTCATCCAGCCTGTACTGTGTCCAGCAGCAGCAGCAGCAGCAGGGACATTTTGGCTCTGATCGGGCAGAAGATGGTGCTATGAGCCCCGGGGCGGGTCCGCAGCTCTGCCCCGCTCCCGGTACTTACACCCCCCTGAGCCAAAATGGCACATTTGATCCTCCGGTAACCTTGTCAGAGCTCTCCCGCTGACACAGGGAGGGGATGACAGCAGTGGCCCATTGATCAGCACGATGCAGCAGAGCACGGCGCAACAGCACAGATGATCAATGAAACAGGATGTGACAGTGGTGGGATGAGCTGATCTGTGCATCCCACCCAAACTCTGTTAACCCTTCCTTTTTTTTTACAGACAAGACCCAAACTGCACTTTACTGATGTAAATTAAGTTATTCTCATTGTTGATTAATCATTGCTCAAGATAAAAGAACCCAAAGTGATGCAACTAAAATCCAAAATTACAGATTTTGTAAAGTTATAACAACAAAGTTTAGATTTTTTACTTGATAAATGAAAAGCAATAACCAAAACAGGAAGTTATTAACAGCTGTGTTTACTTATCTACTGCACTATAATGCATTTTTAATTCCATTTCACTTAATTTAACAGCTATAGTTATGATTTAATGTAAGTATGATTATAGATTGAACCACCCAACAGCATAATAGCTAAAATAATACTAAAATAATCAAATATAAAGGTTTAAAGTACTTCTTTTTTGCCAAAATTCTGTTAATGCTGTAGTAATAATAATAAAATATATAATACTACACTGACAGTGGGGCATTCTGCTGCATACGTACATTTTGCAGACAATACCTTTTTATACATGTACTCAAGTAAAGGTGTTGATGCAGGGTTCATACTTATAAAAGTATATTTTGGTGTTGTTCTATAATTGCTACTTTTAATTAAGTTAAGGATTTGAATACTTTTTCCACTGCTGTAAATTCAGAGTAGGTGAGTAAGTATTAAACTAATATAAAAAGTAAGTAGTTTGAACTTCAGTGTAGTTAGAAAACTTGATTTTGCTTGTATGAACTAATAATTGACCATGCAGCACTGTGTTACGTAACAGCTCAGATATCTGTGAATTCAAGGAAGTGTAAAGGAAGAGGCGCACTGTGGGGCTTTTTTATAGGCTTATGTGTTTATTCTATTTATAAATTGAGCAATCAATTACAAATACTTTACACATAAAGGTCTACATAACTCACTAACTCAAGACTGCCCATTAAAAGCAGACAAGTAGGAAATACTACTGCTTTTATGTTTATTTGGATTCATCTCAAGTGTTTCTTCTAGCGGCCAAAAAAAAAAGTCAAGTAATAAAAGAGAAACATCAATAGCCCAAAAATGTTTTATTAAATTCATAATCACCACTATATGTAAAATGAACTTTTAATTCACTCTTATTGTAATTTAATAAACAATCTCTTAAATACTAGCCACGTTTAAACCATGTAGAAAGCTTATTTTTAATGCGGTTCGAGTCCTTTGGGTGCTGAGAGTGGCACAGATCTTGGGTCTCGTTCTCTCTGCGTGTCCACGATGTCACAGCCTACACAAATCATAAACCTACTGTATCTGCATGTTGTTGGTGTCGTGCTGCTGAGGCTGGCTAAAACCCAAGTGGTTCACGTCTCCAAAGAGGATGCATTGCACCTTTAACAACCGTTTTTCCCCACAAGAGGAAATGCCCTTTGTGAGTTTGCCAGGAGGTTTAAAAGAAAAAAAACAAAAACAAACGGTTGATGGAAGAAGAAGGAGAAAGAAAAACTAAGGGGATTCATCAGTTTGCTTCGTTCTTTGAGGCTTCGTCGAAGTTCTCCACGAGATCTGTAACGGAGAAAAAATAAAGTAGATCAGGGTTTTGTTCACAGCATTTTAAAAAAGTGACACTAAAAAGTGACGACTGATTATTCTTCATTTTTACAAACTATTTGAAAAACACTGATATATATCAAAATATCCAAAGTCCTTCTTTCTTGGCTGACCGTGTTAACGCTCCCAACTCGAGACTGTCCGCATAATTTAACCATTTTTTAACACTAAAATTTGATGAAGTTTATCATTTTTTGAAACTAACCTGATAAACTCTACCATGTTGATGTTTAAAAAGGAGGAAGTCTTAAATGACCAACATTACAAAAATCTTTACCTGGGACATCATCATCCTCTTCTTCAGCGATTTCCTCCTTGACTGCTTTCATGTCCATTGCTGCAAAATAGAAAATCAAAAGTTAAGCTGCAAAATGGATAAATTAATAGATTAAACAGATTTAGTGTGTGTGTGTGTGTGTGTGTGTGTGTGTGTGTGTGTTCCATTCAGTGCTTTTTGCATTGCTTGCATTTTCTTGACAACCCCCACCACCCAAATTTATGGCTTCATTCCCAAAATTTCTAAAGCTATAAATTCTACTTTCTTGTGCTTTTGCAAAAACTCACTTGATACAACTGAAAGCTCCATGACAGCTATTAAATGGTGAGGTGGTGGTCTTAAACTGTACTCAAGTGTAACTCCACTGTGTTATCAGTTTTTTTTAACATTACACGATTAGTTGTGTTGTCATGTGGAAAAAGCTGCTCCTATTTCTGTTGTTTGCTTCACTGAGTTTATTTTCATCTACACGCACATCGAGGCCCACCGCATCAAACTGAATCATCTCGATGCTTACACACACACACACAGACAGCGATGGACTAGAAGATGTCTACACCCCTCTGAACAATCAACCAGTCTCTTACATTCCTTTCACCGGCGTCCTTGCTGCTAAAAACCAGTTTCTCCCCTGTGTAACATTTACTGATTTAATCTCCACCACTGCTCCAGTGATTGTAAACAAACAAAACGCTGCTGAAAGAATCTGTCACACTAATCTGCTTAAGTACATAGAAATGTATGTGTAATGGTAAAGTAAATGTCAGTAAAAGCTTTAGTATACTCAAGTCAGAACTGCTTGTCAGGGAGTTTCAAAGCTTCAGAGACCTCTTCCCCCTCCTCACACACCTTGCTGATGTCAGAATCTATGTACGGCTATTTCTGTAACTGATCGAAACCAGTGAACTGACATTTAAATCAATGGCACACCCTGATTGGTCAGATCTCTTTTGTCAGTCTTACACAACCATTTCTGACACTTATGTTAAAAAAACCAAAGTGCAACAATATTAATATATGACGGTCAGTTATTTGCTCTGCCTTCAAATCGTGACTCATTAGAGGAACTTTTGATTTTATTATATAAACTAGTTCTGGTCGAGTGTACACCGACCCTTACATGCCAACAGGATAATGGTTCCCCACATGAAGTCCTGGAAGGTGACGCCGCCCTGCTGCTTCTGTTCTCTCCTCTTAAGTATTCATGAAATCTGCTGACGCGTGTTTTTTGCAAAGCAGATCGCTCAAACCTCAATGAATATTCCTTAGATTACATACACGGCTGCAGAGAGCCCTGACCTTGTGAGAGCGTGTCAGAGCGAGTGTGCATGTGTGTGTGTATGTGTGTGTGCATGCGCGCGTGTACACACATTGCCGTGGGAACTGCTCGGCCAGCTTGCGCAGGCTGCTGAGGCTGTCAGCCCCCAGCTGGCTCAGGATGCCTGGCAGCATCTCTGTCAGCTGCTTGGTCTCAGCGTGGCCCGTGATGGCGAAGGTGTTGGCAGACAGAGACGCCTGCACTTTGGGGTTGTTGAAGTGGATCACCGTCCCATCGTCTTTTATCATATTCACCTGAGAGAGAAAGAGAGAGAGAGAGACGGCAGTTGGATTTAGAGCCTCAACCGTTAGTCTGACACAAGATTACGAACTGTCAAGAGATTACGTCTGTGCCGTTTAATGTTTTAACACCTAAATTTGGTGTCTGTGTTAAAAGGTGATGAACTTGTTCACACAGAGATAAATTGGTGCAGAAGTAAACTGACATGGAAAACATAGCTGACCATCAATTTTAACAGCACAAAATGTAAGAAGCTTCTGAGCATAAAACAAAACATTCAAGTTGATTTTACTTAACACAAAAGATAACCTTCAATCAAATTTAACCCCTCAGATTGGATAAGAACAATTTCCCCAAAAAACTGCACCGAAAACAGTGTGTCCTAAAATTTAGATCTTTGTCAACTCAGCAGTAAACACATTAGCTATTTAAATAATTTACTTTAAAATAAAACAAGCTAATTTGAGCCTAAACATGAATAAATGAGACTAAATGAATTTTGAGTGAAAAGCTTTATCTGTTTGTTTGCTTTGATTTATCTGATGAACACTTTGTGGAAGCCACTTTGATAAAAGCACTTAAAATAAACCTGGTGATGATGTGACAGGAGAACACTTTAGTTTGTTATCTTTTCTTCATAACATGACAAAGTCAAAAACAGTGCAGCTACAGTACAACAGTGACTTTAGTTTTCCTTTGAGTCTTATCTGAGATGCCTCACCTCTTCAATCCCTGCAATGTTGTTCACAGCCAGTTTCTTCAGTGAGCCTTGGAGCTTCTTGTCATCAGCTGTTGCTGTTTTGTGAACAACCTTTTTCTTCCTGCGGGCCGTTCCCTGAAGAAAGAACAGGTGTACATGCCAAAGAAAGGATGAGATGACTGAATGGACCAAAATGTCAAACATTTTCATAATGATAGGTCAGAGACTTTTTAATCTATGGAGGACATTCTTTGAAAGGATGTTACAAGCATAAAACTAAACCTGGTTAACATAACAAATGGCCAAGAACTGTTTTTAAATGAGCACAGTTTATGTAATTCTCACAGTGCTTTTAAAGTCAGACACTCATCGACTACTCATTGCAGCTCTAACTACATGGTCAACATACTACATCATGCTCACCCCATAGTAACTATACTACTGGCACTAAACTGTGGACCAGTTTGTCTCTCGTTATTAGATCCTCTCCACAGCTGACATTTAAAAACATATTTCAATACTCATCAAGAAGACATGAATGTCATTGGTCACTCTATTTTTATATAACTTATTTTCACTCTCTATTATTATTATTTTTATCATTATTAGTTCTCTGTGCAAGGTTGTGTTTTAATGATTGAAATCTCATTTTCATGTATATTGTTCTAGATAATTAATCTTCATTATTATGTCCATGCTGTCATTTCATTGTATTTCTCAGTCTCTGTAACACACTTTATATCAGCCTTTGTTGTTTTTAAAGTGCTCTATAAATAAGTTGATTTAAGAGAGACACTGATGTAATCTGTAAAGAGGCACAGCCAGCTTTTCTCTAGACAAATGACGCCACCAAGTGTGCAGCCGAGGTAAAGACCTCACAACAAATGTGAACAAAGCCAAAGAGGCCACAGATGGAGGGCCCAATGCTCTCCTACTATAAAGGATATGCTGAGGTCAGGAGGAAAGACCTGGCAGATGCTGAATGCCATCACACTCCTTAAAACAAGCAGCAACTGAGCCGACGACAGGGCAAGGACAAAAGTGAGCAGCCTCTCTGAAAGTCCTGATGGAGGCTGCTGCTCAGTAGATTTAATTAAAGGTTTAATTTGTATATCTTGCATTAACATGTAAAATATCTGTATTAAGATAAGATATTCCTTTATTAGTCCCACAATGGGTAACTTTGCATTGTTCCAGGAGCAGTGGACAGCAATAGAATATAAGAGCAGCAATAAGAAAAGATAAACCATAAATAATAACTACAAAAACAATAAGAACAATAATAGTAAAAATATGTAATAAAAAAAATCGTGACATTATTTACAAGAGTAATATTGGTATTGAGTGGTAATATATCAGAGGTGATATTCTAATTGCACAGATTAAAGTAAAATAAATATATATGTATATTATATGAAAATTGCACACAATTATACTAACCTTTCCACCTATCCGGACCTGTGCCTGAAGTTTAGCGAGCTTCTCTTGATTCATAGTGTTCTGTGTGAGAGGAAAAACATTTTTGTTAACATGAATTTATCACCACATGGTTCATATAACGGGACAAGTTTTTTTTGTTGTTTTTTTAAGACAGCATGTGTTAGGCAATCAGACCTGCAATATCACTCATCTCCGCACATTAGCACTGAGCTAGCAGCATGCCAACACTGAAGCCACTCTGATAATATTGACCAAAAGACAACAGTTTTGACTAAAAGAGAAATATATTAATTACATGTATGTCTAATGTCACAGCAGCTATCTAGTAGTTATACTGTTATCTAGCGTCTGGAAGCTAATTGAGCTAATGTTAGCATAGCGTCTGGGAATAACGCGTTTTTTAAATTTTCATTTCCTGGCTTAGCAAACATCAGACGTCAATTAAAAACATAGAACAAATCGGCTTGAGTGTAATCCAGAGTTAGAAATATAAAGATGTTGTTTTTACCTTTGTTAAATAAAGTGACAGTCCGTTTAACTGTTCTTCTCGCCACTAATGAGGCTGACACACGGCTAACACCAGCTATTAAGTCAGCGGCAATTTAATGCTCACTTCCGACTCTGGTTTCAAACTAAAATCCTCAAAAATGACAATAAAGAAATGTTTTTTAATTTAAGTAATGAAAATATTACATATAAAAAGAGAAAATGAGCTCTGAAGTATTATATTGATAGGATTTTATACGCTTAATCCTCAATAAGTTATTTTTGATGCATTTTTATGGCTTCGGGCTTTTATTTTGGTGCAAACTTTCGGTTTGCGGCTCACGTCGTCTTGTCTAGCTTGACCGTTTCAAGCTGCAGACAGGAACACGAGGTTGTGTGGATGTGACGTCATATGTACCGCCCCCCTACAGGGGGAATTTAATCGCTGCTAAATATCACTTTAATCACTGTTAAATTACTGTTGAAATAAAATAAAATAAAATAAATTAATACTAACCCTAAAATAACATAAAATTAAATAAATAATTACTGAAAAAAATGAATACTTAATACAAATAAATAAATAAATAAATCACTGCTTTTAAAAAAAAAGTAATAATAATTAAAAAAAAATCATTGCTGCAAATGGACTAAGAAAAGAAATACATACAACACATACAACTAAAAATAGAAATCAGACACTATATTGAAACATATTGACTGAAGAATTCAAATATTTTCCTTTAATGCCTTTGCTGCTTGTTATATGATACAAGTATGTATAGTTTACATACCAGTAGAACTGAAATCAATCCCAACTGTGAACATTTTTAAATCCAGGTTAAAAACACTTCTCTTCTTCTGTGCTTATGATTGAGCTCTTTCAAAGCACTTTACATTTAAATCTTTCATTTGCACTCTATGTCCTTTCAATGATTTTAAAGCAAATCATTATTTTATGCTGCAACCTTATATTTAATGCTCTATTCTAGTATTTTATTTCTCTCTCTTTCTATTTTTCTGTACTTAGTTTTTATTATTAGTGTGTGGGGGGAGGGTATGTTTTAATGTTTCCATGTGTTTACTATTATTGGGTTTTACTTTTATTTCTCAAATTGCATGTTTTTATGTTTTTTTCCCCAATTCTTACTGTTAAATGTTTATTTTATGTAAAGCACATTGAGTTGCCATTGTGTATGAAATGCGCTATATAAAACTGCCTTGCCTTGTTCAGTCGTCTTCTATTCCATCTATTTGTATAGCCTACTTATGTTTTATGTTTTAGTTAAAGACAAGTGTATGATTAATATCATTTACATTATTATTATTATTATCATATTAGGCTATATTATTGTATATTATATAAGCATTAAGTTGAGCAGTCTGCCCTGTTTGTATCATGTTTCCTTAATAAAGATTGAGGGGAAAAAAGTGATTTGTGCGCCGTTGAACATCCGGGTCGCAGTTCCCGTTTTTCCCATGGTTTTTCCCACCCGTATTCCACTAAGACCCGCCCCCTACACTACCTCTGATTGGCTACTTATTACTACGTACAGAATTATAGCCAATCAGAGGCAGCGTAGGGGGCGGGGCCTGGCAGAATGCGGTTAGGGGTACAAACAAAAAATAACGCAGTCATTCACTGCCATTAAAGCTAGCTGCTGATATCTGTGAGCATAAAAAAGCCAGTCAAAATGCAAACGCCTCTGTTCAATATCGCAGTATTTTCTTCCTTGCAGGTCTTGCTGTCCTTGTCGTACTTTAAAGGGGTCGTCCAAGCCGCCAGCAGCAGAGGTGAGTGCAGTATTTCAGGACTGAAAAGCAGGATGTGTAGCTGCAGGGTTGTATCCATTGATCAGGAGAGCTGGCTGCCTTTGTGTGTCAGCATCCTGGATCACTGAGGTGTGAGTCCTGCTCAGGTACTTCATGTGACAAGTTGTGTTTTTTTTTTACTACCAGAGGTGAATTCATTATGTTCAATATTTCAGGTTAACCATGAATGCAATTAATGTTTAAAGGACAACTTCACAGTTTTTACCAGTCAGTCTTAGAACAACCAGGTGCCCAAATTGAGTATAAGTATAGCTACTAATAATTTAGACTTATAATGACCAACAGTATATAATATAGTTAAAATTACCCATTATCAATCAGTCAATCAATAAAACCTTATTTATATAGCACCTTTCATACAGGTTAAAGTGCTTTACAGTAGATTGACAAGCTGATAATAAGACAGAACAAGTGACAAAGTAAATAAAAGTCAAATCAAGTAGATATGCTTCAATGTTACAGTATTTTTAATGCCCAAAAGTTCATTTTTTTTGTTACTATACTTTCAAAACTGTAAATTATAAAACTGTTGACTGTCAGACCTCAAATAAGCTTCAGATGATCTTTTTAATGCATTTTTGCACAAGTTGAATGTGGATTTTGACACCCATCACTTACACTGAAAGCACATTTGAAGGAGATCTTTTAATAATTGAGGAATAAACTATGAGGAATGATTACAGCAAGGAAAACGTCTGTAACTGTTTGTATAACATCTGACTGTTGTTTGAAGACTGACTTGAAAAACCTGTTCTTCAAGGTTTCTCCAGTTTAATTACATAAATATATAATTGTATCAATTTAAATGAGTTTTGTTCTTTGTGGAAGTATTCATACTGAGTAAAAATATACATACTATACAAGGCATTACAAACATATTTAAATACAATATATTAGTTAGTATGCAGGTCACAATACTACAGATTTTAAATTACAAGCCTTGGGGAAAAAATTGCATTTATGTCACTATATGATTAGAGCTGGAATGATCAGTTGATTCATTGATTGACAGAAAAATGTATCTGCAGCTATGTTGATAATCAAATAACTGTTCATCAGTCATTTGATTTAAACCAAAAATGCAGCAATGAAAGATGAAGGTCTGCACACAGTAGATCCCTCAGATGCAGTTAGAAGAGCTACGTGTCCTTCTTCAGACTTGACAAAATATTTACAGCTGTCACCCTTTAATAGATCATCAGCTCTGTTCACATGAGTCACATGATACATTATATATGCATTCAAACATACGTGTGCCATTTGCCAAACACACATGTAAAGAAAAAAGAGTTATATATAATACATGGAAATATATAACATACAAATAAATATAAAAAAGACTCAGAGTACAATAGAAATACAGCACATAGCTTAAAATGCCTGAATAAATTGTATGGAGGGGACGACAGTGTGTGAGAATTTGAAGCTTTTGTGTGTGATAATGAAATGATCCGTTAGTTGCAGCTCTGTGATGCGATATCAACTGATGTGAGTTTTAAAGATTATCTTAGACAGCTGAGTTAAAGCAAAGTTCACATATTTCACATTTTCCCACCACTACCCAGTAATCCTCTGAGCAGAGTCATGTATACCTCTTGCTTGATCTTGAATTACGACCATTCAGTCTTATTTGCTCGACCTTTCCTTTTTATTGACAATCTATTTAGGGCAGACCCACCCTGTTGTAGAAACTTTATCCTAGTTACACAATGCTGCCGTGTTCATTAATGCTTTTATCCCTGCAGGGTTCGGAGATAACATCAACTGGAGGACACTGGAAGACGGCAAAAATGAAGCCGAGGCCAGGTGAGTTAAACATCAACACTTCCTGTAACCCTGCTGAGCCACATTTTGTTGCCCTGGAGCCTCAAACAGCTTTTAAAAAAAATCCCCTTTGTCTGCATTTCTATTCTTGACTGGAGCAGATTGACAAGTTGACACCTGAAGCTTCTGTTTAATGTTTTCTCAAAAAGCTTAGGGTGTATTTTTTTTCAGTGTCAGGCCAAACACATCAAGGTCACAGTTACTAGTTTTCAGTTTTTTTTTGAATCAGCTTGGACACACTTCATTGTTCATGTGTTTGTGTTTTACAGCGGGCTGCCGATCATGGTCATCGTCCACAAGAGCTGGTGTGGAGCCTGCAAATGTAAAACCATGTTCTGTCTGTCCGGTTAATAAACTCAGATCAGTGGAGAGGATTTCATGGTGACAGAGATAATAACAATAATAATAATAATAATAATAATAATAATAATAATAATAATGATAATGATAATACATTTTATTTATAGAGCATTTTTAACAATACTCAGAGACAATTAAAACAATAAAACCATACACAATAAATGAAAACACAATCAATTAAAAGCAGTGCAGAGAAAAAGAAACCATGATAAAAAATCATGTTATGTTACTTGTATATAATGTATATCTGTGTCTAAATGATAAAAAGCCAGAACAGACAGATGAAGCAATGCAATGTGTCATATTCTCTGTCTGAAAAGGACTTAAACATAGAAGTGACTCTGCCGCTTATTTATGAAGCAAGTCATTCACACTGTCACATTCAGTTATTGTGACTCTAAAACAATATTTTCTGTGGGCAGTTTTTAATATTTCACTCACAGCCTCAAACAATAGAAAGTAATGTTTTTAATTTGATAAAAGTAGGTTAATGGGCTACATGGACTGCATTATGAATCATGGATAGGACTTTTATTGGCATGAATACAGACATAATAGTTGGAGTTCAGCCTGTTATTTAAAATGAATGTTCATTAGTAACATGAACTTTTAATGAGATAATTATTTTTATTAGCATTTACAATATCCTATCTTACTCTTATTTTATTTTAATATTACTCAAACTTGACTACAATTACATCAAAAAGAGATATGAATCAATTAGTATTTCTTTTTCTCTGCTCTTTACATCCACTTTTTTATTTTTTTTAATGATCCATGTGTGATCCATTCCTGTGTTTTTAAACTATGTACATAAACTTCAGTAAGTCCGTCCTGCAAGGTCAGCAAAATGACCGTCTGAAATGCACCTTTACAGCGATGTAAGATAACCATCCTTTGTATTGTTGCTCTTTTCACATCAGCACTGAAGCCCAAATTTGCTGAGTCCAAGGAAATCTCCGAGCTGGCACACAACTTTGTGATGGTCAACCTGGAGGTGAGTGTAAATGTTAACAGCAGCATATTTACCAGTAAACTTTCTCCTTTTTATTTTCCAATCAAGGTCAGGTTGCTTTTCTATTTTATTTCAAACATTGTGTTATGTCTCTTTCTTTATCGTCTCTCCTGCACGCATGTAGTGTCTACTTTCTTTTTGTTTGAACATCATGGTTTATCTCTTATCTGAACAGGACGAGGAGGAGCCCAAGGATGACGCCTTCAGTCCCGACGGTGGATACATTCCTCGGATTCTTTTCCTCGGTACGCTGGAGTTAGTTTAGTCACCTTTACTGTAAACACTGGCTGGTATTCATGCAACTGACTGAGTTACTGTGTCTGAATAACGTGCAGCGGCTGATGAATCTGTGGGTGGTTTCAGTAGCAAGGACTGAGAAAGGCACAATGTGTGAATTAGGAATTGAGGATTGGTGAATTATCTGGAAGACAAAATATTGAGGCTGTTACATCTTAAATTCTCACTGATGCTCGACAGAAAAATAAACATCAGAGCAGCAAAGATGAACTGATCACAGCAAAAAGTTATATTTAAATATTCATGTTACAGTTGTAGTAGAATATCAACAGAAGATTAATCCTCAACTATTTCAATTATCATTTAAGCCTTTTAAAAAAAAATAGAAGTACCAAAAACTCAGTGAATCTGCTTTTTCTATTATAACAAACAGATCTTTGATTGGATGAAACAGCTTTACTGAGCATTTTTCCTTTTATTCTGATATTTTAAAAACCAAAGATTCAAGAAAATGAAATCAAGAAAACAATCAGCAGTTTAATAATGAAACCTATGGTTAGTTGTAGCTCTATATTGAAAATGATCTAAGACTCTTTTTTTTTTTTTTTCCTCTGCTCACAGATCCCAGCGGTAAAGTCCACCCTGAATTCACCAACAAAAACGGAAATCCCAACTACAAATACTTCTACAGCAGCGCAGAACAAGGTACAAATCCTAATTATCACTTTATTTTATTACATGTTTAAATAGGAGGATTTACAGTAGTTTATAACCCATTATAATGTATTCCTAAGTAGCTGTAAGGGACTTTTTAAGTATTAATGTATATTTGTCAGCAATTACAACATCTGTTAAGGCATTTTTTTTATTATTACAACTTTCATTCACCAGCCTCTACTTATGGATGCCCACAGGAGTTACAGTTGTTGATTAATACTTGAATAATCTGCTTACTTCTACATTATAGTGTTATATATTATTTAACTGTTTACATACTGCTTATAAATGCTAAATAGGGGGGGCTTTCAGTAAAATGTTTCCATCATTTCTTATTATAAATATTTAGTTACAAAGTGCTGGATCCTCCAAAAATGAAATTGACTGCAGGAGGTTAATTAGTTGCATATGTAAGCTTCTTTAAAAGTGGTGCATTATCAGGCTGTGGATATCAAACTTGTGTGTCTCCTGCCTTCTTCTCCAGTCCTTTCCAGTATGAGGGAGGCGCAGGAGAAGCTGACGGGCGACGCCTTCAAGGTGGGTCACACCGGAGACGAGCTGTGAGGAGGCAGCGACGGGCGTCAGGCTGTAAAGGGCTACACTTCGTCTACCTGAGCCTGTGCTTCAGAGCGCCCGTAACGCCCCCCCCTTCTCCCTCACCCTCCACTTCCTTACCCCTCAGAAACAACAACCCCGTTTAAACTATTTATAGTCATACTGAAGACAGCCAGGTCCGTCTCATTGACCAAACCAAGCCAACCAGTAAAAAGATGTCGGTGCTTGAGTCTTTTTTTTTTTTTTTTTTTTGTCTTGTACGATTTTCCAAACACTTCTACACTCATACACTGTTCAGACTTCTCCTGTCTTTTATTATTACATCATGTATATTTGTAATCTACTGTTGTCGATGCCATTTACTGTACTTTGTATCTGTAGAGGATTTAAACAAGTTAGCCAAGTAAACTTACTGCAGTATTGATGAACTCTCACCTGCACACACACTGCTGCTGCTGCTGTTGTTGTTGGATGGAAACCCAACACCTGCAAAAATGCCAAATTTTAAAAGACCTAAATAAATAAATAAAAATGCCTTGTTTGTCACTGGATCGTCACAAACTTCTAGTGATTTTTAGATTTTTGTGAAGTTTCACAAACACATTTTTCCCGTTTCCAGCCAACAGCAATGATCTAGTACTTAATACTGGTCCAGATGAGTATTTAAACATCTCCTGTAATGTGCTTCCAAAGATCCTCTACAGTACGTTAGCTATCTGTGACAATATCAGCTCTGTACGTCTGATTTATATTATCCACTCTTTAAAAATAATCCTATTCATTTAATCCTGCCAATATCTCAGTACTTATTTAGCTATGTATCGTTTCTTTTGTTTTTTTCTGTTTGGTTTGTTTTTTGCTGCTCATGAGGTCCACACCACTCAGTTCATTAATACAAAAAAACTCTTTGAACAAGGGATGAAAACTTTGGTTCAGTGTGTTGATGTATTTTATACATGTGCACAACCAAGTGTGCAAATAAAGTTTGTATTGAGTAGCTTGTGAAGTCGTTTCATTCATGTGAGTTAAATGCATTCATTTCACAGCAGGAATAAATAATCCCTCCTGTTGTGCTCGGGTCGATTTTGACACCAGAGGACAACAGGCGATTACTCAGAAATTAGGTACACTTTCATTTAAATGAAGCCTATTGACTATAATTTCCAAAAAATCTGTGATAAGGTGAAATGAAGTTGGTCAAAAATAAATAATTGAGTGTTAATTTATACCTTATGCTTTATAAACAGTCAAAACAAAAATTTAGTTATAAAGCAATATGTTTGAGCTGCATTTCCTGTATGGCAGGTGCTATACAAAGTTATTACTATTATCATCATCATCATTAATAACCAAAAAAAAGTAGGCTAAAGAGGTCTAACACAGAATCGGGCGATAATTTATACCTTATGCTTCATTAACAGTCAGACCAGGTCAAATTTAACCTGAGGGGACAAAAGTTGCATAGTCGGAGTGTCCTCACAGCAGGATTATTATAGTTAATGAACTATGAAAAAGTAATTTTGTTAACTGGACTAAAAATAAAAACTACAATGAACAATGCAAAACTAACTCAAATGAAACAATTGCAGTTTTCACAGCATTATAGTTTTACTTTTAATTTAGCTCCAGGTGATAATTACTGAGCTCTGCTGTGGGTTGAGCATCGTTAATGGTTAAAGAATTAAATAGCTTTGCATAATATGGTACCTTTTAATAAACAATGACTTGGTAAGCCATATTCGGTGTCATGCATTCTTTCATCATTGTCAGTCTCTACAAATTATGGCTTTGACCCTGCCTCATAGCTGAGTGGTAACAATGTCCCTGGTTCGAGTCCAGAAAGGGACTTTTGTTGCATTTCTATCTCATCCCTTGTTTCCTGTCGGTCTCTCAGCCACCAACTGTCCAAAAAATAATTAAAAGAAAAAAAGAAAGTTGCATGTATGACAAGAAGACAAAAAGCGTTTTTTAACAGTATATCAAATTTTATTGTCTATCCAACAATAGAGATCCCTTATGGTGCGTCAACAATAACGCAGACTGCAGTTAACATCAGTGTACGACACGAATCAAGTCTATTTAAATTCAGTTTGACAGTGATTTTTAAGTAGTGTGATGTTACATTAATGTAAGTGCATTCATTTAAGACATTGGATTGCAATTCATCCCATTCCAGACAGCTTTCAGAACGGCTTTTCATGTTGAGCCACATCTCACTCAAGAGTAAAAACGTCTTCGAGCATATGATTATTTTTTTTCATGATAAAATAAATTAAAAAAGAAAAAGCGTGCATCTCGTTACCAGTGCCAACAAAACTACGAGAACATCAAAAACATATTGGTGGAATGTGTGTCGTCAACTTGGCTAAAAAGGCATTTAAAAAGATTTTAAAACCTCCTCTGATCTCTGTATTGCTCAGTCTGTGCTGTGGAAATCCAGCTACTGACGGATGGACGCAAGGCTCAAGATGAGATGAGTAAGGGCACAGAGAGGAGTTCGGTAAGAAAAATCACAAAGTAAACGAAAGTCTGCTTGAGAAAGAAAGACATATTGCCACGATCAACTATAATTACACTAATTACACGATGCTGCTGCTGAAAAAATCTGCAGCATTTTCACAAATATATATATTTATATATATATATAAAAAAAGAGCCTATATAAAAAGCTGTGTGATACATCTTTATATTTAAAATTACACAGCAGCTATAAAGTGTGATTAAAACTTGTGATTGCTTTCAAATTGAAGATGTGCACGTACCATTTATAACCAGTGTAATAGACCGCTGCTGACTAGCTGTGCCGTCCCGACTGAGAACGGCATCATGAGCTTGTAAGATGCAGCTAACAAAAAAAACAAAAAACATCTGGAATTAATCGCCAACTCTTCAGCGTGTGCAGGAGGCAGGTCCGGTGTGGTAAACTGCATTCCACATTTCATGGATATCTTTACAAGATTACAAACTCAAACTAGCATGTTAAAATTCCTTAACGTGAGCTCACTTCACTTCAGTCGACACGTTAAAGATTCTCCATCAAAAGAGAGCGAAGAAGCTACACCTAAGAACAACATGTTGGTAAGAACACTTCGTCCACCTCCCCGGTTTTTGCGCTGGTTGAAGTTTTGTCCAGTTGGCTTCTGAGGATATTTAAAAAGAGGTGATTCGGGGGGAAGAAGGGAGTGTGTTTGTTTGTGTGTGTGTGTATTTGTTGGTTTTTGTAGGGAAGCCGGAGCCAAACTTAAAATCTTCCCTGCTTGGCGTCTCCGATGGCGCCCCACACGTCAAAGACAAACTCATCCGGGAAGGCGAAGTCTCCGAGAGTCTCGTCTAACGCCATGGCGAACTCATCCGGGTTCTTCTTGTCGCGGCCCACCTCGACCATCGTGGCGGCTGCAGAGAGAGTTTTGATAAATGAGCTCACATCCACACATTCACCCCTCTAATCATCTAAATCACTATTCATGAAAACACTCCAGAGTCATTAGTACGTAAGATATTCACTACTTTAAGACCTCTGACATTGAAACTTAAAATCTAAGTGTTTGATTTCTAATAATATAATAATATACTTAACATTTGACGGAATGCAGAGCCAATTAATCTTCTGATATCAAAGGTCAGTCAAATATTTTGTTATCATTAACGGCACAGTGATTGTGAATCTATTTAAACGGTATTGCCGAGGTTAATACCGGATTATGAGGATTTATACTCACCCAGCTCAGTGTCTCTGATGCCCATGTAGCTCTCCAGGAGGTCGTCTACCTTCTTCACGGCTTTCTCCTCAAATTCTGTCGGCTAAATACACAAATAAAGCTTGAATTAAATGACTAATCCTTGAGTTAATAATCAGTTTAAGCACTGAAGCATGTGCTGCCTTCAAGAGAACTTTTAAGTCCATATCAGCAAAGAACAGACCTGTAGTATTCACCGTAAAACTACAGAGATGAACTCACCTCCTCCTCCACTGTTGCTGGACCCTTGGAGCGAAGTCTTAGGGTCCCCCTCCCTGTGCCGACCTTGGTCTCACTGGCAGGTTTGGCGCCCTTCGATCTGGGTTCGAGCCTTTCTGTAAAAACAGAAGGACAGACTTTATTGCTGAGGCACATTTTTCTGTTGCTCAACTTCCTTAAATAATAGCTGCAACGATTCATCGATTAGTTACCAAATTTTAAAAATCGAGTCGCACCTGATCCTAATAATTAACTCGTTATCAAGCCCTTTTGACAACCTTCAGATGCTTGATAAAGAGCTAATTATTAGAATCAGGTGTGGTTTAGAGTGGGGAGTAGGGCAGTAGCTCTCCAGGAGCAGGGTTGGAGACCACTGAGTTAAAGCCTATTCATTTTGGTTTGTGACTCCTCATTAAAAAAAAGAAAAGAATTTAAAATGATTTCCCTTTCTCAGTTTGTCTCTTTAAGTTTACCATCATGCTCAAAATACATATTCATAGAAATATATATGTTTTCTTAGTCTTCAAGCAAACTGTAAACCATCTAAATCATATTATATGTTGTTATAGGTGAGCAACACTGCTGTGCACCGTTCTGCCTGCTGCTGCTGTAGTTGCTGACTCCTGCGGGTGAATCTGTTTCTTTTTAGCATGTAGGTCAGTTATGTAACGTGTTAATGTGTCTGCATCGGTGTCGCATACACAAAGTGACAAAAAGTGCTCGTCTCTGTCGTGTTTCTTACTCACCGAAGGCCTTCATGGGTTCGACCAGTTTGAGGGTGAAGGTTTTGTCTTTGGGCAGCTCTTTAAGCATGCGGGCGACCTCGTAGTGCCGGGTCCCGACGATGTTACACCCGTTGATGCTCTCTATGTGGTCTCCCACGCAGATCACCTTCACTCCGTCCACCACGCTGCCCTCCTTGATGCGCTGCCCGAGAGGAAGAAGGTGCAAGGAGAGAAGGAGACAGAAAGAAGAGATGGTGTAAACAACATGAAGGTGACTTTATTCATGCGGTGTGTCATCACGTGTGGGTCTGAAATCCAGCTCTGACTTTTTGGAGAAAATAAATTATTTAAATATAGAGCTGCAACTACTAAATGAATCACCAACTATTCTGATAACACAAACACCCTACTAAAAACAGAAAATATAGAGCATAAATAACCTATATCATATTTTAATTTTTTAAAAAAAGCCACAATTATCAGATTCTAATGTCTCAAATGTGAATATTTTAAGGTTTCTTTAGTCATTTAGACATTTGAGGACGTTTCCTTGAGCTGTGGGAGCCAATTAACATTTTTTTCACATTTTATGGACCAAACAACTAATGGATTAATTGGGCAAATAATGAAAATATCTGTTAGATGCAATCCCATTTAAATCAAACGTTGTGCCTTAAGGGGCAGATCATGTTTGACTCAGGGTTTAAAATCAGTGTTCACTCTAACAGGATTTATCTCAGCTGCTTATATTACAGCCAGTAACTGGAACAGCGGAGTTAGACCTGAATGTAGAGAGAGGGTGAAGTTAAGGACACTAAACACACACATGGAGTTGCATAACTAAAAAGATTTAAATTTGCTCATCTAGAAGAAGTTTTTCTTTTTCGTAAAAGGGAGAAAATGGGTCTTAGGAGTAAAACTTTGAACTTCTGCATAATTTGAAAGTTTTTCCGCTTGTATAGTTTGAATATTTCTTTCTCTATGAATTAATATACAAGCGTGATGAAGACTTGTGTGTACTGAAGGGACTCGTCTCTTTATGTGTCAAACA
The DNA here is from genome assembly GCF_027409825.1 of Scomber japonicus. NCBI lineage: Eukaryota > Metazoa > Chordata > Actinopteri > Scombriformes > Scombridae > Scomber > Scomber japonicus. The sequence continues at coordinate 24,344,394 of NC_070589.1, read as the reverse complement.
CTGTGGTGGTGAACTTAACTTGTATTATTGAAATGATGCAGTGTGTTTTTTTCCTTTTTTCCCCCGCTCTTCAGTCTATGCTGATAGAATTTGGTTCTTGTTTATAGGTTCATTTTGTGTGTTCTTTTATTTATTTGTTCTCATTTCGAAAAGAAAAGCCAATAAAACTTGAAGAAAAAAATGAAATAACAGTCAGTGAAAAATGTGTCGACGCACACATAACAAAACCAGGTTAATTCATTTATGAGATGCCAAAATGAAAAGAGGATTGCTCCAAGCAGAAAAAAAGAAAGTTTCAAAGCAAGAAAAGATAAAAATGCTGACTAAGACGGCAGAAAACAAATATGGAGACAAACATGGAGAATTGGGCAGCGCGTAATCGCCTTCCTCCTATTTATGAGTCCGCTGATGTGAAACCACCTGACTGAGCAGAAAACAAGAATAGTTTCAAATGTTTCCATGGAAAGCTAAATAACAGTGTTGTATACCAGACTTCAAAAGCTTTAAAAAAAAAAAGAAATTTGTAATGCAAATATATCTGCTCTCCCAGCTCAGCAGCATCCACTGTACACCGCGTGGATTTGTGACCTTTTGAATATGAATGATAGTTTTCTCATTCTGCTCTCCACGGGAGGACTAAAGAACCTGAGGGGGAACGGGAAACCTGTTTATTTCATGACATTTTCAAAAGGTTCTTGCTTAAGCTACTGGAAGACCTGCTAAATGTTTCCTGACCCACATTCTGTTTGTTATATAAACCGACTTGGTCAACTATTTAGTTCTTGTGAAAGTGAAAAATATTCCAGCACATCTAATAAGGAGGATTTTTCAAGCTTACAAAGTCATCGTAGTTTAAGTTTCCAGACTTTATTTGCTTGAATCAGTATCCAGTTCAGAGTTATACTGTCTGATATGAAGCATCTCCACTGAGCCCACTGTCAGGTTAACAGGTTATCAGGATGCAGTGCTGCTTCAGTATCACATGATGGCACATGTGAGCAACCTGCCCTGATGCAGCAGATGACTGAGAGCCAATAAGCTCATTAGACCAGCGTGAAACAACAGAGGCAACAGACCAACATAAATAATGACTGCCAATGTGAGAGAAAGTTTAGGAAATTACTTTCAATGTGGCAATCGTGCAGGCAGAGTGAGGAGTATAGAGGAAACACTTCTGATAGATATTAGCATTTAACTTCAGGTCTTATGCTTCACATTTGTATGATATAATTGGTACAATGATTCTGCTGTTTTGTGTTCTGTGCTTCTTTTTTTTAATATTAGTTTTTTGGGGTCTTTTCTTTTTTCTCTTTATTGGACAGTCGGTGACAGACAGGCTGACAGGAAACAAGGGGACAGAGAGAAATGGGTATGACCTGCAACAAAGGACCCTTGTTGGACTTGAATCAGGGACGATGAGAGTATTTGTCATGCGCTGTAACGACTCGACTACGAGGGCGCTCCAGTGGTTCATATTTTTGTAAATGGACCATCTTTCATTTTGTTGGACTGACAGAAAATTAATCTGCAAGACTAATTGTTTAGGTCCTTTTTAATACAAAAATGCCAAAATGTGATGGTTTCAGGTTCCCCTTTTTCTTGGAAACTGAATATTGTTATGTTTTGGACTCTTATTCGGATAAAATAGGACAATCAACATCTCCTTGGACATTTTGTACTGGTCTGAAGTTTCACGGACTAAATCAGTTAATGTCAGTTAATCATTAATGAAAATAAAAGTTAGTTGCAGCCATAGACTGGTAATCTACACATCTTCATACACATACATAAAAACACACTACATGTCATGTAGTGCCATGACTTTGGGGATTTAGTTCAATCTGACATGGTTTACTATTTATATTTAACCTAATCCAATTATACAACTTAATCTAAAATGTTAAAATGTAATTAATGTAAAAGGCACTCATTCCAATACAGCCATTTACTGAAATAAAAAAATTTTTCTCCACATTTGAATCCTGTTTTTTCAAAGCTTTATTTCGTGCCTCCTCGTGTTTGTGTTCGTTTTTTTTACACAACTTGATGCAGCTGATTCCTTGATGTGTTTGAGGTGAGACGCTCCCTTTTTGCTGCTCACCTTGATGAAAGCGTAGCCCACTCCGTTGTCGGTGATGGTGAGACCCAGAGCATCCTCGGACTTACGCACTTCCACCTCCTTCTTGATCCCTTTAACGTGGGCGAAGATGAAGTCCTCGAGACCGATCTGCCCCCCCAACAGCTTTTCCATGTCAATCTTGTGGGTGTTCAGGGTGCAGAACAGGATCTGTACAAAACACAACAGGATACAGTATATTACAAAATGTGTGTCATAGAAACAGAAAATTAAATGAAACATGATTAGTTGTTGGCCTGTTAGATAACATAATAAAAGAAGAGGCCCTGCTGTGAAGGAAACACCCAGAAAAGTCTTTTTGTACACAACCAAAAAAAGAATAACTGTTTTTAGTCACAGCTTGAAAACTGAGCCGGACTCAAAAATAAAAACATATGAGTGCAGATGACAAAGTGCAGGATGTCACTGTGCTAAAAAGGATTCATCAGGAAGGCTCTTGTATTCATTGCAGCAGCCAAGCAACACCCTCTTCCACCCCACGGTGTCGTCCATGTGCATGTGTGTGTGTGTGTGTGTGTTTGAAGGTTTGAGTCAGAACCAGCCTGTGATGAAGGAAACCAGGAAATTGACCTTTGCTCCTGTGCCAAAAATGTTCACACCTTGCGGCTGCCATATCCTGGCAGCACATGCAGAGAGAGGGCGAGGAATGTGATCGCTAGGAACTCAATACTTATGTTGCCTGATTTAACATCTCTTTAAAAACAGTGTCAGGACAGTGAAATTCGGGAGGAGGAGCCCCGGCTGGTGAATCATTTATTCCACTCTGCCTCACCTATGCAGAGCCCACCGAGCCTATTAATACCTTATACTTCATTAACTATGGGACGTCCGTGCAGATATTCGAGTTCGGCATCAAACTTCTATTGTGGGATCAGCTTCCTAGTAGGAGTTTGGAAAAATACCAGGCCAGGGATTTACTGGCTGACTTCCTGTTTGCACAGCAGAGAGGGGATTGATTCGTACTGGTGCATCAGGACGATGACCTTTGTGCACCAATCACGATCTGGCAGAGAGGCCTGCCTTGTTTGGGACTCTTTTTTTTTTCCCTCTGTGTACTAACAGGCACTGTTCACAAACACACACTCACATTAGCAGACATGGCCTCAAGCGTTGCCATGGGTTACCAGACTATAAAAGAATGGGATTATAATGGAAGGAGGCCGCTAGAGGAGAAGGCAGAGAGAGAAAGTGAAAGGGGGAATGGAAGTGAAGAGGAGGCGATATCTGTGGTAAGGGAGGGGTGCACTGCAGTTGAATTGATGGCTCTCTCCCTTTCTTTTCCATAGCAGACCCTCCCTTGCTCACATACACACACACAAGCCCCCCCCCCACCCCCACCCCCCAGGCCAGGGCATTACCCAACAGGGAGTGGGAGGAACAGCAGCGGACGCCTACACCCGGTTACCAAAGCTGCCAAACTGCATTAAGCCGCTTCTCAGGCTGCTCTCAGCACTCGTCTCCTCCTGCCGGGCTGACAGCCACAGCCAGTTCACACTGCCGGGTGAAGCTTGGATGCAGAGATCAGCGTCACTCACTGCAACGCGCCTGCCTATCCTCTAGAAACTCTGACTCACAAGAACAGATAGTGCAGCCTCCCACTGCCAGCACCACACTGACCTAAACCTTGATAACCACACGGAGCAGGGCAAGAGAGGCACTGTGATCTGTTTAATGTCGACCAAGATTAAGAGTAAATAAATAATAAAAACCCTTCGAGAGGATGATTAACAGACTATATCAGATTTAAAGTGGAGTTTGGATCAATACTGATATATTTGTGTGTATAAATGCAGCGTTTCTACTGTTTTATAGTCGGAGTAGAGCAGAGTAGTATAAGAGGCCTCACCTGAAAAAGAGAGCAACTCCACTGACGTCAGATGAAATTATTCATAAAGCATGACACAGCAAAGGCTAAATATTCAATCAGTGAGTCATGTAGAAACTACACTTCACAATAATCAATCAGAGGAATGGGCTTGGGTCGTTTTACTGCCTCTAACTGACCTGAAGAGTATTCAGGATTCAGGATTCAGGATTCAGGATGTTCACCAAATACAAATAAAAGACTTTTTAAAGATATTTTAAAACCACACAGAATGTAACTTAATACTCGTTTTATGCTCAATTAATAATTGCAGGAATAACTGCCACAACTGGTTTTCCGTCATTCTTCAAGTACAGGAATTTATTATTGATATCACATCGTTGTCAATACTACAAGCTGTAAATAACTAATGAGATGTGACCACAGATAAGTGGCAGAAAATTGATGGATGGATTATAGTGTAAGTTCATTTATCTTCACAAGACTTGTTATCTTCAAGACTTTTAAAAAGGCCTTTAAAGTATTGTAGAGATCCTCGTATTTGTTCTCTAGTTTTTAAGACAATATTCATTACTTTTACAAGTTTTGATCAAAGCTCCGGTGTTTGAAACAATCCACAGAAAAAGTTTGATCATCAATTTGCAGCTTTTCAACTTTGAGGATTTCTCTTTGTTTTATAATCGCTGCAGACTTTTGGTTTTGCTCTGTTGGCTGGACAAATCATCTTATGCTCAGGGGGAATTGTGAAGAGCAATTTTAATTGATTAATGTATTAATAGAAAAATAACAAACACATCAATAATGAAAATAAATTAGGTACAGCACCCAAATGAGCAGAGGAGTGTTCATTTCAGCTGCTGCCTTTTGACAATAACAACCCAGACAGCAGCATTACTACTTAACTGATAACTGAATTGAAAACAATTATTTTTTATAGCATATTCATTTTTGTTTTCTTCACAGATGTAACAGTTCACGACTCTACAAGAAATAACATGACCTGACAAAATGAGATTAATTGGTGGAGCAGACGTTAATATAACTACAGCTAATTAATTTGTTCTCTACAAACCTCCACCTACGTGTATTCTCTACAGTCAGCCTGTTAAAAGGAAAGATCACGTCTCCTAGGCCTTTGTTTGAAGAGAGGTAAGGCTTGATAAATGCAGCCTTTAATTGGATCTCCCTCTGAAATATGTCCTGCATTGAAACACTGTTGACTAAAAGCTGGGGAAACCTGTTTCTTTGGTAACTGAAACTGCTGTCAATTTACAGCCTCTTCAAAAGGTCTTTTAAAAGCAGAAAGGAGGGTTTAGAAAGATTAAAAAGGGGAAAATACTTTGCTTACGACATAGACTGACTTTTGTCCCTCCCCTTGTGCCATCTTCAGATTTTGTCGTTTCAGATGTTTAATAGTTAACGACGGGTGAATGCTGAAGTAAGCTGTATGCATTGTGGTGTGACTGTTTTTGAAAGGAAATCACATTCATCAGCAGATAAGTCAGTGTAATCATTGAACTAACTGCGGATGTAAAAGATTGTTCAGCGTGACGACTGACGGGCGTAATGAGCGTGACAAACTGAACCAGGATTAATCTGTCTCATGGAGCCGGATCTCAGCTGACCTGAGTCAAGCCTGGTTTACTGAGACGTCAAGCAGTGATCATGTCTATAGATAAAGCTGGGATGCTTACTCCCACAGAGCAGCAGCACATACTATATTATAATAATACAACAAAAATATATATCGGGCAAAATTTGTCAAAGAACCGCAATTATGAAAGAAAAAGACGACTTTTAGCTCAATTTGTTACATTTCTCTGCTTATTTCAAGTTGAGTGGGAAATTTGAATATGTAATGAACACAGACAGGTAATTAGATTTAAAAAGTCCTCCATATTTAGGGCGTTGCTCCTTGGTTTGTGATGATGTTTGTGTGTTTTTAAAGGTGACATACTAAGCTTTGTGTTATTTAATCTTATTTTTATACATTATAAATATGTTGGATGATTGTGTTAAATGTGGTCTAAGGTCCAAAATTTGAATATAGGTTAAATGCTCCTGGTCAGGGCTTCAGCCTGCTGAGGAAGCTTCATTTGCAAAGTTACGTCTACTTCCCCGTCAAAGTGACGTCAGATTGTTCACACATGGTCATAAAGGGCTGCCTGCTCTTTATCCTTCTGTTTCCTTGGGTTGTTTTCACGTTGTCTTCTCGCCTATTTTGGATCATTTGTATTTGAAAAGTTTCCATTACGAGTAAAGCTTGAGATAAAAAAAGAAATCCCACTACTATTGTTTGTTTTCTTAGCATCCCAAGCTGTTGGGAGTCAGTTGACGGGCACAGCCTCCAGGAGCTAACCAATCAGAGCAGACAGAGCTCATCAGGAGGTTTTTTTAAACTGTAAATGATGTAAAGATATTCCCATAGCGCCCCAGAATATGAATATAAATGATACGACTCCTTAAAATATTGTTGATTGTTTTATTCTATTTAGTGCATTTTAAAAGACATACTGTAAGTTAACTAAAACATTGTGCATTCAGTATGTCAGGTTTACTAAAGGTAAGCCTGGATTAACAGGTAATCTTGCTTCATGACCCCTCTGGATGAAACAAGAAATGTAAAAACATTAGATTTAAACTACAGTAAACTGAGTCTGTGCATGTGTTGATAAAATAATTAAATTTATTTCATTTTCCTACTACGTTAGACCCAAACATGTGATAATACATATTAGTTTCTAGCTACTAGTCTGAGGTAGTTTTGTCTTCTCCATCACATCACTCCTCAGAGAAGCTAACAGAAACCTGAACTTGCCTCTGAAAACCTGCTGCTGCTGTTCTTGCGGGCTGTGGTGCCGTGACAACACTTTCCTCTGCACCTCCGCTGGTAAACAACCACTTAAAATCAAAATAAAAACCAGATCCACTTCAGTCGGTGGTGAACACACACACACACACACACACACACACAATCACACACACACACCTGGGGTCTGTTTCTGCTGCTTCACGCTCTCCTCGTTAGTGTCACGTTTGTATCTCGCGGGCACACGGGGAGAGTTTGTGCTCATTTGCTTGTCGTATGTGTAATGAAGCGAAATCACTACTAACCGCATGTTCACTGGCATCATGTTGCAGGATCATTAAAGAACATGTTATTATATTATTACACACTAAAACAATATAAGTGGACCTTTTATTTTTTAACCAGGAAGTAATGGTGTCAGCTCATGAAAAGCATCATTAAGAAATACTTAAAAATGCAATAAAATGAACGTACTAAAAATGTAGTTAAGCATTAGAGGATTGCATGTGGTCCATTTACTGCACATCATATGCTTAATATCACAGCGTTGTGTTTGAGATTTGCATTTTTTCCAACAACCCATACAGCTGCTGGTTTTTCTTTATTTTAGAAAGGTACAGTATAACAATCATTTAGTAAACTGCTTCCAGCACTAGAAACAACTCTACATTCATTTCCATTCAAATTTAAGATTTTTATTAAACTAAACTTATAGTTACATGATAATGCAGATCAGTATTGTCAAACCAATCTGCATTTAAAATGTATTAACTATGACATGATATCGCAGACAGTCAAGGATATATTCACTGGTTCCAGCATCTCTTCTCCCCAATTTTCTCTTTTTTGTGTCTTTGTAAATTGGCTTGTTGAATTTTGGACTGTTGGTAGGACAAAATAACAAATTTAACAAATTTAATGACAACACTTTGGACTTTAGGAAGCTACGACAGGCATTTTTCACTACTTTCTGACATTTCTTAGACTAAACAAAATGATAAAATAGTTCATAGATGAATCGATAATAAATGACTGTCACTTGCAGCCCTAATGGAAAACCACAATCTCTTATCAAAGCGAGAAAAAAATATTCAAAAATCAAAATGTATTTGAAAAAGATTAGCCAAACTAGCTGAAACTATTCTTGACATGTTGCAAAATACTCATAATAGCATCAAATCAAGCAGCTTTGTAGACTTTGAGCTAATACATTTTTTTTTTTTTATTATTAATCTTTCATCTGAAAACAAGGCCTGTGTGTGTCACTACACTAAATAGGCTTTTATACTTTATTAGAAAATTATCCTATTGCTCTCATTAGTAATATTTAATAATCCTGATTGATGTGAGAAGCCCTGGATTAATAATCTCTACGTACACTTGAAACAGCATTTATTATATTAGTTAACGTCACATATATAATAATGGAGCCTGAATACTAAAGTTCATCCTGTTACTTTCTTGGTTTCTAGGAAAACAAGTACAGGAGCCAAGCTTTCAAACAGCAGACTCCAACTCCATCAAATGAGATTGTTTCTCTCTAATCCCCCCCACCCCCTCCTCTCCTTTGCCCCCTCCCTCAGATTAGGAAATGTCTGGCCGTGAACAAGTAAGTAGCACCTGCAAAACAAAAACAAGTCGTGGTGTGGCTCTTTGTCACACGATCGCAGCCCAGATATTCAAATTATAAGCAAATGTCCGTGTTTCTGGTGATCAGGGAGCGCCAGGTGGACACACACACACAAAAAAAAGGCAAAGTCACAAGAGCCACACCTCAAAGTCTACAGCCGCAGAGCCAATAATCAGACTTTGACCCGAGCACATAGAAAGATCTGATGCTTTAATGGAAGACTGTAACTTAGCATATCTTAGTGGCTGAGATCAAATAGAGATTAGTACTACTGTATATCATATTTTAGATGCCATTCTCTCAGATAAATTCCTTCCCATCAGTTCAGCCTGCTAAATAAACTGTGTGACTGAGTTTAAGTGTAACCTAAGAGCTACTGTCTAATTAGGGCACAACAATGGGAGCTCACAGTGAATCCAGACAGGCTTAGATGAAATGTGATGTCTATTTGGAAAGAAATGTGTAACCTATTAGAGGCAATGAGTACGAGGAAGGAAGACAACACCATTGTTTATTACATAATTCATTTTAGGCTCAGCCAAGCATTCAGTGTAACCTCTGTGTTTCTGGGTGGCTCCCTTTGTTTATCTCTGTTTTCTCCCCTAGTTTCATTTACAGTGATGGCAAATTGAAAGAACATACTGCATGATTTATGTTCACGCAGCAGACGAAGTTTAGAAACATCTCATCACCTGTGATTAATAAGCTGCTGTTATAGTGCTTAAAAATGAAAATTTGTACTGTAGTTTAGTCAAAATGTCAAATTATTAAAGTAAATTCATCCAACTCGATATTATTTGTGTGAAGTTTTGATCAGTTTTATGTGTAAAATCACTTGTGGATATATCTTTGATTCTAATCTTCTGATCTTATCATTTTCATCCAAAAAAAAAAGACAAAATTTGAACACTATTTATGTAGAATGAAAATTGATACTACATCTGTCATTTTACACTCATTATATATTAAAAAACACATCTACAGGTAAACTGTGACTGACCTCTTAATTAAACTGAGCCCACAAAAGAGCTGAACTTTAGTGATCTACAGCTGTAATCTGTAAGACAGCAGAGGCAGATGGTACATTCAAATGTCTAACGCTCAGTGGGAAATTTGTCTCTTCACATATTGAGTGCAGACTGTTTTTGACAGTTTAGTGAGAGTATAATATCTCCAGCACTGCGTCTTTCACAGACCGAGCTGTGTGCTGGACACCAATTCTCTACCAGGAGCTTAATATGTCCACAGCATTGAACATAAAAAACTGTAAAGCTGCAATAAGAGTGACAGAAAATCAATCTGCAACTACTTTGATGGGCGAATAATAGTCTTTTTTAAGTATAAAAGGCCAAAAATGTGATGGTCAGCTTCTCAAATGTGACTTAACATGATAGTAAACTGAATATATTGAACAAAACAAGACTTTTGAAGATATCTTGGGCAAAAATTGACAATTTTCTAACATTTTATAGACAAAACAAATTCTATTAATGGGAAAATAGTCTTTAAAATAAGCAACAGTGAAACTAATCACTAGTTGCAGCTCTACAAAACTGCAAACTATTCAAAGTTAGCATCACATGTTTAGTCTCGTTCATTTGATTGTTATTAAAACAGATATTTTAAACAGAGCAGACGTTATTTAGGAATTTCTTGTTCTTGCTGGAGTTAAGACAACATTAAATATTGATGCAAGGAGAAGTTTGACATGTTTTGGTACCGAAAAGGCATCACCAGTACTGAAGTTACTTTCCTCACTTCATTAATAGAAGCTGTTGGGAAATGTGTTGAATTCATCAGCTCTGCTATCTTTAGTGCTGTGATGCAGGTCACATCCAGCCGGCGAGGGCAGCAGACGGGGGTTTTGGTGATGTTTATGGAGGGAGGAGGCCCTGGGCAGAACCGCTCCCCCGGCTCCTCTGGGACGCCCCTGGCTGTGGCCAGGACGAGTTATCTGGTTAGATTTCAGGCTGTGCCCACTGAGCCGGACGTGAGGGACTTCCTGTGGCAAACGCTGCATAGTTTAACAGCTAACATTATCACATCACAGTCTCTCTCTCTACATTTCTGAATATCTGAGTATCGTCTGGCCTCTGTGACACATAGTTTCTGCATCTCCTGCACTCTAAAGGATGCTGTTGCTAATGACGTAACTGCTAATGGGACAGCTTGGAGACATTTGGGTTATTTTTCCATCACCACCACAATGATTGTTTTCCACCATGATGGGTTTTTTTTACTCATCACTACACTTCAGATCTTCTCTGGTCCCCCTCACAGTTCAAAACCAGCTGCAGAACAGTAACTGTAAACTCTCCTTAACCTTGACAATACTGTTCAAGGTCAAATTTTCACAAATGACAGATGTAAAACACCCTTTGCACATTTCTTTTAGCTGAATTTTTATCCCAATGTGTCCCACAGTATACATATACATTTGTGTGCAGCTGATACACATTTTTGTTTATGCAAGTGCACAAAATTCAAACAATTCATTCAAACATGTTGTATTCTTCATGCCCTATAAAATGTTCTCTTGGGTCATAAAATAGTGATTGTCAATGTATTTATTTCATAAATATATAGAATACATTCTTTGACAGCTTCATTAAGGATTAATCCAACATATATTAATGGATTTATGAATGTGAATTAGTGTGGAGACTAATAATGAGTCAGGAAATGAACAGTATGTGAGGTTTAAGATGAGAGAATATCAGCGCCTTGCTCAAGGACACTTCAGCAGGGAAACCAACCCAATAAACACGAGGAGTATGAACTGAAATGGCAAACTATCCATTTTGAGTAAATTAAAATTTAAAAAGCCAAAATTCCCTGGCCTCTTTAATGTGAATATTTTCTGGTTTCTTTTCCCTCTATGATAATAAAGTAATAATAACAATAACAATGATAATAGACTGCTGGTCGGGACAAAAGAAACATTTTAGGATGCATTTTGTGGTTTCGGAAACAGTGATGGACTTTTTTCACCATATTCAGACATTTAATGATAATAATCCTTAGCTGCAGCCCTTGTCTGAACCCTGTCCTCCGAAGCAACCTGCTGAAAATCAGCTAAAATCCTTAAATCTCAAAAGTGCTGCAGCACCTTGCTCGTCTTTAGATAAATGACACTCTGTCAGGCGGTCGCTCTGCTAAAACAAGTTCAGACAGAGACAGAAACGTCCTGACAAGCGTTATTGACAGACATGATGGAACAAATACCTGCAGAAACATTCAGACATTAAACCTGCTTCATTTGAGCCTCATTAAGTCAGAGTGGCCACATTAAGAGACCCAGCCCTCCTTCTAACACATGTACATCTAACATGTGAAGTCCTGTATTTTGCTCTTAGCCGTGTACCAACGCCAAATTCCTTTCTAGGGCCGTACCCGACCCATCATTCTGTCAGTCAAATCAGATTTGGCCCCCCACCACCCCCACCTCCCCCACCTCCCTTCCCATTCCTGCATCCTGAGTCCGCTATAAAAAATACTTCTTCAAAAAGGACAGAACTTCTATAAATACAAATATATATTTATGATTCCACTTATTCATAATTCCTTATTGAAGTGTTATTCCTGTGCATTTATCTGCTTTATCATGTTATCATAATCCACAAAGACTGACAAGTAAATGAATAAATAAATAACTAAAAGAAAAACAGCTCATCTTGAAGAGTCTCAGCTGACTGAGGGGTCTCCGACAGTATATTCCAGCCCTATTATTTCCCACTTGCTGAGTGAAGTGACAGTATCTCTGAGTTTCAAGAGGGGAAGGAAGTTCACCTCGCTGATAACAGGCTGCCCCGCCTGCCTGTCTTGTCATATTCAAGTTGACAAAAGCCAAACATGCCACTGACACTTCCCTTTTGAAAAGAAGAGCTGAAAGCAGTCTGAGCTTAGAGGACGACACAGAGCCTGCTTTTGTTTTCAGGATCTCTGTGGAGACGTTTTTCTTTCTGCTTCCTAATAGAATTTGACACTGAATGAAAAACATGGATCTAAAAATAGAGACGGCATCGATTTGTCAGATTTCCAGCGACTGCATATGAAGATAAAATGCATATCTCTCTCAGTCTTGCGGGGCTAAAGGTGTGCAGGCAGGGCGTGTCTTCACAAACACACAAGACAGTCAAAGCTGACTTTTTAATGAGCCAACCACGAGATTAATCTTCCAGAAAACACCCCGAATAAAACTGTATACTTTAGTCCTTTACTGCATCTCATCATTCCTGCATTTGGAGTTGTTGTTATGCCTTGTTTGTGTTACTTATTTGCATTTCCAGATGTCATGTTGGGTTGAATCTGAGTCTTTAGTTTTGATTTTTGCCTTTTTTTTTTTTTTTTTTTTAAATGTATTGACAGGCGCATGTATGTTGTTTATGACAGAATCAAATAAAATCTCACGTTTAAAAAGAAAATTTCCACTTCATTAAAGTTACCAATACAGGTAGAAGTCCTGTATTATCAGCAAAATGTACTTAAGGTATGAAAAGTTTGTAAGATTGATCCAGTGGTTCCCTCCAAAAGAGTCACCAGATGAATCTCAGGGGTTGGGATATGATTAAAAGGGTAAAAAAGAAGAAAATCAAACTTCAGATACTTTTATTTATAATGAAAATCAAAGCTTTTTCTCTTCGGATCTCTACTAACTTCTGTCTAAATGTACATAATGCATTGTATTGTGATGTATGTAATGTTAATATCTAAATGAAAACCATCTAATGGAGTTACAGGAGGAATTGTGTCTTTGGTGAACAACTTATAGACATCTGAAATAAGATAAGGGACCTCAATTAGACACTGCTTTTTGTAAGGATCACAACCTAACAACATATTGTATTGTAAACTTGATTTTTTATGTAAGAAATATTTAAGTAACTGTAGTAATTGCATACTCAATGTGAAATACTGCTGTGTGTACTCTTCACTTTTACTTTTACACATATATCCTCATTTTCTATGTATATAGTGCTATATTTTATTCATATCTCACCCATCTTTTTTTTTTTGTTTTTTTTAAATCTAGTGTTCTGTATTTTATAACTGAATTTTATTGCTGAGCTGGCCTTGTCTTCTCATCACAACACATTTCATTGTACTCTTGACCCTGTATTACCCTACATACGACTAATAAAACTGAACTGCAAGTTATAAAACTGATAGAGTGGAGTACAAAGTGCCATATTTCTCCCTCTGAAATGTAATTAAGTGTCAGTATGAGGAAGTAAACACGCAAAGAATCTCATATCTGTAAATTATTACAGCACTTAAGTAAACTTGGCACTTACTTTTCATCACTTTTTAGAGCTTAAAACAACAATTATCTATTAGAATACTTCACGTACTCCAAGAAAACGGAGCTTCAACACCTGAACGCAACACTAAATCCCCTTCTACCTTGTTTTTTTAACAACAACAACAACGGTGTGAGCGCTTACCTCAGGTGGACTTATATTAAACGCCTCGGCTATTTTCGCATACAACTCCTTCACGTTGCCAAATCCCTCGATCCTCCCGGTGGGGCTTCCATGAGCAAGCTGCGTGTGGAAGACGAGCTTGGGCCGCTGGCTGGCAGGTGGAGGAGGCAGCCCCGCTCCATTCACGGCGGATTTAGCCAAGCTCCCGGCACCTGCGTGTCCGCCACTGACCTCCTCGTTGTCCACAAGCTGCTCTTTCGTCGACTTGTTTTTTTTCCTCCATGGTCCCAGCGGCATTTTAATTTTAGTGTTTGTTTGTGTGTCGATGTAAAGGAGAGGGGGGGAATTAAAAAGTCCGAGCCGCTGCTATAACATTGAAGTAGCCAACCTGTTGAGTTCCAGCCCAACGCTCCTCTCGTCCTTCTTTACTTCCTTCTTTCCTCGATGTCTTCCCCTCCTTTTCCCTTACCTGTCCACGGCCTAGGTTTTTCACTTTGTTCTTCGACAGCGACTGCCGGCCCCCGCTTTTGCAAATAAATGATGTAAATGTTCAACAGGTAGGTGGGTGAGTAGGGGATAAACTGTGACACAACCTGCTGGATGGCCCGTCAGCTAACAATAGCTGCTCTGTTTGTTTCAGCGTGCCGTGATGCGCAGGCGCAGTGGGACGAACCCGAGCTCAGCACACCTCTCCACCTTGCACCTGTGCGCCACCTTTAAAGGACAGGTTCACAATTTATTAAAGTCTGTCCTAAAACAACTATCAGGGGCCCATAGGAAGGGGTTGGGAGGGACCGGTTATACTTTGGAAATTAAATTGATTAGTTACCCTAAAATAAGATATTTTATGAAAAAAGTCTCAAGTCTGGCATGGGCTTAATTGGTACTGTGTCATCATTTCGGCCTATGTGTGCTTCAAAAAAGCACGTCATGATTTATTTACAAAATATAAAAAATCTTCCTGAGAAAGATGTTAAAGGTCTGACTTCAGATGTAACCTCCGTTGTAATCATCAACATTTTCATCAGTAACTGTAATTTAATTACATTTTTTCTCAGTAGTTGTAACAGATTACAGTTGCATGTATTTTGTAATCAAATTACATAACACTGTTACATGTAACTAGTTACATCCCAACATTGCCCATATGAACAGTGAAATAGGTTTTCCTTGCTGTAATCATTCCTCCTGTTCATACTGTGTATCAAAAGATAACTTTCAAATGTCTTTTCAATGTAAATGATGGGGAGGCAGAATCCACAGTGTGTCATTTAGTGAAATTGTACATTTAAAAGTTTACCTGAAGCTAATATGAGGCTTCAGCAGTCTGTCTGAGTTAGTCACCTAAAGTGGATATCTGCTCACATTTACAGTCTTTTTAGCATCAACCCTCTGTCTTTCCCTGCTGAGTCGCTGTTGAGGGACTTACTGGCACTAAAAGCACAGTAACGTTAAAATATATTTACTTGATTTGACTCATTTGGGCAGCTGAAGCTTCATATTAATAATCACAATAACTATTTTTATATAACCTTTCATGCAGAGATGCAGCTCTAAGTGCTTTACAAAACTGGATAAGATGAAAATAAACAAAAACAGTCAGTAAAAAACTACTTGACTGGAAAAATAAGCAATGACAAAATGTAAGAGAATAACAAACAAACAAAAAAATTGATTACAATACAATAAAACTTTAACAATGATGCCATTAAAGTTAACCCAAACAAAGAAGATAGATATACTTTAATTTCTTTTTAAAAATACTAAGGACAGAGTTTGTTTAGGGCCATAAAAACAGTGAGCAGCTTCACCAGATAAACCTTTAAATACATCATTTACATTGTAAGTGCGTTACTGGCCTCTAATGGCCAGTATGAACAGGAGGTATGATTATGGCAAGAAATACATGTTTCAATGTTCATCTGAGACCCTGACTGTTAAGACAGACTTGAAAAAATGTGAAATTGTCCTTTAAAATGATTATTCTTGCATTTTTTAAATATATGCTGCAAAAAAATGAAGGTTAAACTAAACTGAAGTTATCCACACAGAAAAGTTGTTTCTCTGTCAAAGTTTCAGCCAAGGAATGGTGAAACTCATGGGTGTCACTCCAAATTCCAGGACCCAAGATGCCTTTACACCCCCCCGCTGAACCTGGTTTGTTTGTCCTCTCTTGCCAAGAGCCGCTGAACCACTTCTGTTTGAGTCCAAGTTGTAACTGAGACTAAAGAAGAATAATTGCAAGAAAAGGCTGAAACCAGAGAAAATCGAGCCATAACTCAAAGCCAGTCGCTGTCTGTGCAGTGTGCAAACAGCTACAGTGAGCAGACCTTCATCCATCTTTCTTTTTTACATTGCATATAAATATATATATAAATACATATATATTCCCATCAGGCTGGTACACTCTACCACACAGCGTAGCAGATGTGTTTACTCTCCTACCTCCCTGGATAATAGTGACTCATTATTTGTACAAATCTCTAACACATGTTGTTGTGTGTAAGTGTTTTAAGGAACAGTGGGAACGAAAGGAACCATTTGTGCACCCACTCTCCTAATAGATAGCTAGATATAACCTTGATGAAATTAAAAATAAGCATTCAAAAAGTGAATGTAATACCAGCTTTTATATGGCTTCAATACAGCCCACACATTTCGCAATATTGTTTTTTTAATTACACCCTTCCTGCTTGGAACTAAAAACAACTGTAAATGTTGGCAGCGGAGTGGCCCTCTCTGTCTAACATGAACACTCCCCCCCCCCCCCTCCGCCTCACCGTGGGCCCCCTCAGCCATGAGGAGTGATGTGGCGTCCCCTGGTGGGAAAACGTAAAGGTCTCTGTGTTGGCAGCCGATCGCACAGCAGCTGAGACCAGACCAGCTATATTTACACATTCATAGCTTTGCCATTAGTAACTTTAAGCACGGTTATTTTAATATCGATCATTGCACATCAGAAATGGCACCTTATAAGTTTTACAACAGCAAAAAATATTCACATTTGACTATCAAAATGTCTGCTGTAGAGAATCCATTTTGAGTAATATTACTACGCAGACTGTTCACTGACTATAAATAGGCCGAAGAAGCATTAGCGGTTTAAAAAGTCATTATTGTTAATACACTGTTTAACTCATGGAGGAGGATTCGCCGAATGCCTCCTCATGATTGAAACAGCTCGAGATCAGTTCATGTGGAAATATTTATTTTAAAATTTCAAGTTTGATAACTTCACATGTAGATTTAAAATGCACACATGACGATCCATAGTCCATTCAAACACACTCCGGTGAACCACAATCCTCCTGAATAACTTGCACACACATTCTTCACTAAAGCTCATATCTCTTCATAATGAAATTAACGTGAAAGACAATGATGAAAAAAATATCAATAATGAACTTAAAATCTTAGAATGTAATGTTTGGCACTACAGTTATTTTGACTGATTTGTTTGGGGTGCAGCTGGAGACGCATTCATTGACAAATATTTCCAACAAACAAAAAGGTGAAGTGAGTATGGAAAAAGGTCCATATATGTAAAATGTCTTAGATTAACAACCCAAACAGTCTTTCACTTGTACTTATATCAACTTGGCAGCATGCACGGTATTTATAAAAACACCAAATAGGTCAAAAATAGAAATTGCACATTCATCAGTAGGGGGTCCGTCTGTGAGCTGTCAGTCCTCTCATTGTATGTTTGGTAACAAGGGAGAGAGCTGTCATGATGTGGTCACCCCCATCCCTCTCTCCAGCTCGCTCTCGCTCTCTCTCTCTCTCTCTCTCTCTCTCTCTCTCTCTCTCTCTCTTACTCTCTCTCTGTCCTTCGTCCTAAGCAGGTAAATGCCGTTTGAGGACATCCTTGGCGTTGCCAGGCAACATGTCGGGAAAGTTCACATCAAACTCCACCACCAGATCTCCTCTCTGCTCTGGGTTTTTGGGGAAGGGGAGACCCTGTCCGGCAACAGTCTTTCTCAGGCCAGGCTTGATGACGTCCGTGATTTTCATGTTACACGTCTTGCCGTCTATCGTTGACACGGTAACCGAGCATCCGCACAATGACTGCAAAGAAAGGAATATGGACATCAGGGTGAGGATGAGGAGAGGCACACAAATAACATCTAAATCTGTTTAATGGCTGAGATTAAGACAATGGTTGAAATTAATATTACAACCATACTACAACATTAATAAGGACATTTTATAATATTTAAATATATATAATAACATGGAAAATCAAAAAAGGTTATAAATAAATCACTCAAATTGGTGTTAAAATCAATTTACTATGATTCACTAGTTGCACAAAACTTTTATATGTATGAAATTATAACATCTACAACTCATTTCTTCATCTACAACTCATTTCTTTATGTTACTTTATGTTACTACAACTCATTTCTTTATGTTATTTAGCTCTTAATCATTATTGGGACATCATATGATCACGATACAATTGACCTCAAAGTTAATTAATGATAATTCAGCCCAATTATGAACACATTCTGATAAGTTTGTGTTCATTTCTAATAGTAGATGATGAAGCCCGACCAAGACTTGATGTCCAATAACAATATTGACATTTAAGTAAAATATCTGATACAATATATCAGAAATAAACACGTGACTGTGACATGAATTGTAATCAAGACGAGACATTTTTGAGTCAATAAATAACCTTGTCAGTGCTCTCTATAGCGGACAAACAATGCAGCCTGATGATGACACTGTTTCTAAATGACCTCAAGCATCTTGGCATTTCTGCATTGAATCGGTACTCTTTTGATACTTATCTTCCAATTCAAACGCCCACATGTTACATTTGTGATGAGTTATATCGGCTAACTCAAATGTGTGCTGCCAGTCTTGCTCTGCTTCTCGTAACATTAAGACAAGTTGTATCATTTAAAACAAAACGTGCTCAACATATTCATTTGAGGATTTCTGTACTGAACTTTCTCATAACATTTGTGATATTTTTATTTCATTGACGTATAAAGAACCACAGATGTTTGGACACCGAGAGGATTAAACAACTATTTGAACAAAATAATCTTAATTGAAGGTCCTCTTAAGAGCTTTCGCCAGAGCTTTAGAGTGCATCAATAGTCAGCAAAGTAGTCATTACTAGATGGAGTTTGTCAGTTGTCATCACAGGATAACAGGTGGTCAAAGCCTTTATGGGTGGGGAGGGGGGTGTCATGGTGTCAATACCTCTGTCTCTGTTTAAGGATTGTCTTTGGCATTGATTGGATTTGCTCTTGAGTCAAGATTATGTTGTAAAACTACAACTCACAAGCTCAAAAATGAACTTTTTTCAGAATATGATTATAGTCAAGAAAATACTGTTTCACATAGGATGGAGAGCTTCACTTCTTATAACAGATAAAAACTAATTACTGGAGGAATATAACAAGATTAAAAGGTGATTTAATATGTATCGTGTCATACAGATGCTTATTGTAAGTGGTCAGATATTCACAGATAAGGCAGCGAGATCTACCTCTGAGTGTTGAGGAGAGTAGGAGGAACCATACAAGTACATCTTGCACCGTGTGCACGTGGGCGGCCGCCGCCTCTCTGCCCTGCCTGTGATACAGCTCCTATTTCTCAATGTTGATGATCCACATTACATAAGTGCATTGTGTGTGTGTGTGTAGATCTGTACTATGCTCATTCAATACAACCAAGGAAAACAACTTTAGAGGCTATGGATTATCTATGGTTTATTGATTGTGTCTAGAGGCTGTTTAAGGTTTGAGTGTCGCAGCATTAAAGCAGCTCTCCCAACTAAATGTGAGCGTGTCCTGAAACTGCCCCCTGAGTGACTAATCTATCCATCAGACGCTATTATTACGAATACACTCAGACAAAGCGTGTGCCAGAATAGAAATCAGCTCACCTGTCTTAAGCTCACGCGCACTGGATACACAATGTTTGAACCTTCCCGCCTAAAGTGAGGATGTGGCTTGTCCTTGATGACGAAAACAATGTCAGCAGGAATGGTAGTGGCCGACTCGTCTCCCTCCCGCGGGAACGTGATCTTGGTTCCTTCTTTCCAGCCTCGCTTGATCTCAATAGTGAGAATCTTGTCCTCTGCTCGCATGGTCCTGCCATCCGGGTTTAGCCTTTTGCGAGAGATTTTCATCCTCTTGGTGCAGCCGTGGAAGACCTCCTCCAGGGAGACCCTCAGTTCGTGGATGATGGCCGGGTCCTTCTTCCGGCGCTGCTGCCCTCCGAGGCCGGCGTGCCCGTCCCGAGGGAATCCGTTCAGGTTGAAGCTGGTGAAGGAGCCAAAGGGGTCGTTTCCGTCCACCTCCATATCCTCGTCATCTCGCCCGTTGGCTTTACGCCCGAAGAACATCTCGAAGGGGTTTGAACCCCCGAAGAAGGTGGCGAAGGTGGCATGAGGGTCCCCGTGGAATGTGTAGGTGAAGGTGTTGCCCCCCTGTCCGTCAGCAGTGGGCCCACTTCCTCCCTTCAGACCTGGTGAGCAAACAGAGATGAATCATCCGTGATCATAAGATTGACACCAAGCTGTGGGAGAGCTTTCTGACACAAGTGATGATTACTCTGACAATAGGAATGTACCGATCAGCCGCACCAGACTTTATTAAGCAGATTGACGTGAGCTATGATGTGACCAACCCTTAATTAAAAACGTCAATTCGTCAACATGATTATAAAAGTCAGTGTTTTCACTTAGATTCAGTAGAATCTGTCACGACAGCTGGCTCAGTTTTTGGTGCCACAGCAATCCCTGGCCTCATGTTACTTCACTTTAAAACAATCTCAATGAGTTCAACACAGTGTATAGAGATTTTAAACTGATTAAAAAGAGATAACTGCTCTTAGATTGATCAATATCTTCCAAATACCCTGTGTTGAGATATTAAAATTGCACAAATCACAAATATGGATCGAAGTTTGCTGCATGTTTAAGGAAAGTCAAGAACGTGAGACCTTATTGGACAAATTCAAAGACTTAGATGCACACATTACAGCAATTTTTGAGACTTTACTGTAGTCAGTCTACTCAGGTAATGGGTTTGTCAAACAATAGTGTATTTCATCACCAAAAAAAGCACCTATTTAGCTTTACTGATAGTTGCATGAGCCTTTAAAATGACCATATAATACACATTTCCATGCTCATATTTTAATACTTGTCTTTTCCTGCACACCTTTTCCATGCTTTACTGTTCAAAAACACCATGTTTCATTTACAGAGGTCCTTTCTGATGATGTTCAGCTTGTAAACTTTCTTATATTAAACAGTTGAAATGAATGAAAAGCAGAGTTCTACCTTTTAATCAAGTCTCTAAATCAAATCTGTGGTATTTTCTTCTCTTTCTCACATCAGACATACTTCCCACCCATAACCATCTGGACTGAGAATTAACCCTGTATGTTCAGATGCAACACTGCATGTGAAAACACATATCTGTACTGAAGGGCTTTGGCATGATTTCTATTATAACACCTTTAATATTAAGAAAAGTCTGATGGAAATGATGACAGGGCTTTATTTCTCTTGTACAGGGGGTTTATAACTGCAGATTCAGTGTAACACGATGATCTTTTAAGGTAAAAATGAACAGAAATGTGCTGAACAGCTGTTTTTTTTTGCAGGCCTTCTGTTGACTTGAATTAAAGCCAGCTGTATTTTACATCCAATAACCATACAGGCTTTATAATGGTGTGTTGGAGGCCAATTAAAAACCACACACACACACACACGCACACACACACGCACGCACACGCACAAGTAAAATAACAGACACTGCGATAAATAAAACACATTACCTTCCTCTCCATACTGATCATATATTTCTCTTTTCTTTGGATCACTCAGGACTTCATATGCCTCGGCGATTTCCTTGAATTTCTCTTCGGCGGCTGCAGATTTATTCTTGTCTGGATGCCATTTCAGCGCCTGTTTTCTATAAGCTTTCTTAATATCCTCATCTGTAGCTCCTTTAGAGATCCCGAGCGTTTTATAGTAATCTTTACCCATTTTTCACCCTTTTTTCTTTCTCCCCTTTCCCCCGCAAAATGACTTAAACCACAGGGTGGTCGGTGGATCAGCAGTGGAGCAGATTCAGTCTGGACTAAAACACAGAGAGGAGACGCAGACAGACACACGGCGCAGGATGAAGACCATTTAGAGCCAGTTAGTCAACGCCGTGGACCCTCTGTTATTTATCCGGGACTGGATGACCCTCTTTAAATAGACACATCTCCCTCCCCTGCAGCCACAGCCACGATGTCAAGTTCAACACAGCACAGTGGATTCTGGTTCCGGTGTTTGAGCTCCGACAGGATGAGCTGACAGCGGAGCAACACTGCGTTATTACAGCTGTGGTGCTGGTGCTCAATGTTTGGTGCGGGGACCCCCAGTGGTCCATTAGGGAGCTCCAGTGGGTCCCCTGCAAAAAGAGGATCTATTTATTTTTTACTATAATAGCATCAATAACCAGGGTAGGGAAAGTAATAGATTACTAGTTACTCTATTTAATATGTGATAAGTGATGTAACTATTTCAATTACTTAATCAAAGTAATGTAACTCATTACATTTCATTATTTTTCTAATTTTCTAACCAATGTTTTCAGCTGTTCCCCATTAAGCACCAAAATCTAAGTTCAGGTGTTTTTCATGGATACTGACATGATTTATAAGGGAGATCATTTCTTATAAAGCAAGGTTAGGGTTAGGGTCTCTCATTTGAAAATGTATTCATTAGTTCATGTACATTTTGGAATAAAAAATAAAGATATGTTAAGAAGTATGGAATGGGCTTAATTGGTACTGTGACCATTTATTTACAAAATATTGATTTTAAAGAATTGAAAACAGCAATATATGTATTCAGTAACATGTTAAATATGAACACAAGAGGAAAAACCCCTCCTGATTAAAGTCTTAAAGGTCTGACTTCAGGTGTAACCTCCTTTATCATCATCAACATTGTCATATGTAACTGTAACAGATTACAGTTACATTATTTATTTTTGTATTAAATTACATGATAGCGTTATGTAGTTACTCACCTACACTGGTCATAAGTAAAACAGTGACACAATATATGAACTTCCATTAATCATCTCACAACCCCTCACATTTACCTAGTGACCCTTTTTGAGGGGTGCGACCCCAAGGTTGGGAACCACTGGACTAAACTAGCTAACTGTATATAAAGTAGTAAACTAGCTAACTGTATATAAAGTAGTGTAAACTAGCTCCACTTCCAGCAGCTACAACAGTAACATGCTGCTCTAACGCTGATGTTTCACTATTAATAATCTAATGATGTCATATATAATAATAATATATCAGTCAGAGGGACCAAACCACTACTTTTACTGTAATACTTTAACTACATCAAGCTCATAATGTACTTTTACTTAAGTTGGATTTTTCATGCAGAACTTTTACTTGTAAAGGAGTATTTTTACTTTCTGTATTAGTACCTTTACTTAAATAAAGGCTCTGAATACTTCTTCCACCACTGGCTTCCTCTACAGTACCTCAGCAGTTTATGAAATACAGGTCTGAGGGGCATCATCATAATAATACTTGTACTTTTACTGTAATACTTTAATTACATCAAGCTCATAATACTTCTAATTAATTAACTTCTACATTTACTCATGTAGGATTTTTCATGCAGGACTTTTTCTTATAATGGAGTATTTCCACATTGCTGTATTGGTACTTAAGTAAAGGATATGTCTGTCTCTATGTGTGATATAAGTCTTGTCTGTATAGTTTCACTATAATTATGATAAATATGACACATACTGGTGTTATTGTGAAAGCTCCGTTCCCTCTGTGTTCGACCTCACTGTGTCTAACTTGACACTCATCACTGGCATCCAGTGGCTCTTTCTAGAAAGCAAATGCTGAGGCACGTGACGTCACTCACTATACCGGGGTGCTTTACACATCCTCCAGGTGAGGGTGGCAAAATAGTCCTGCTCCATTGTCTTTTATGTAAGCTATGCCAATGACATCATCATCGTCACCGAAATGACAGCTGGAGCCTCAGTGGGGAAAAAATACATCAATCATACAACCTGAAGGACTGTCATGAAACCATGACTCAGGAAACCACGTGTGATATAAAGTTACTGTAGATAAGTGCTTTTGGTTTCCACATAAAAAATAAATCATTATTGACCAAAGTTAGTATGACAAGTACAATTTTAAGGTACTTTACTGAAGTACTTCTATTATATTCCACTTTATATTTTTACTTAACTACATTTCAGAGGAGAATACTGCATGTTTTACTCCACTGCACTGATTTGACTGAGTAGAGCCACTAATTACTTTACACATGAAACACTTTCATTCATATCATCTTACAAAATATGAAGCATAGATAAAAATGGCAGGCACTATTTTAGGCAGTTAACATTTGCTTCAGCTCAACTATCTGCAACATTAAAATGATACTCATGTTAATGCACCAACAATAATAATCCAATAATTTATGATAAAAAAGTATAATAATATAAACTTCTGAAAGGGACAATTTAGCAATGATGGGCATGATGTGAAACTTCATATTTTTATATAATGTGGTTTAGATCAGATTTAACTGAACTTGTGATTAGTCCCTATATTTAGAACCACAGGATAAGAAAAGTGATTAGTTCCCAAAAAATTGGTCCCAACTTGCAGCTGTGTATTAACTCTGCTTTTATGTTTATTACCGAATTGATTCATTTATACTTCTAACACTCTGAATAAGGCTTTGTACCGAAACACATAAGCATTTCTTCTATTGTGATATGAGACAAATAAACAAGTAAAATGTGAAGGGTTTTTTTTTACATAATAAATAGTAGTAAAAATCTTGAATGTAGGACTTGTATTAAAGTTTTTGTACATTATCATATTGCTAATTTTACTCAAGTAAAAGATATGAGTACTTCTTCCATCACTGACCAGATGATGAAATGTAGGAATGTGAAACTCGTGTGAAATGTCTTAAATCACATGTGACTGCATCATGTGAGGTTTCATCATCATCATATGTGAGAAAAAAAGACGTGATAGTACATGTGAAAACACAGTTCTTATATGTAAAGTCTACTTTACATGTAAAATCTCTAAAACATGTGCCTTTATGTGAATTTTCACATGTGGAGCGATATGTAAATGTGCTTCATGTATGATCAATTCATGTGATAACAAGTTGCATAAATGTTTTTTTTTCTTTTTTTGTAAATGCATTTTTTCAGATAAGTTCAAAAATAAGAAGAAATTAAGAGGAAATAAAAATAATTAATTGCAGAATATTAATATTATCCTTTTTTTCTTGCATGTTGGACCTCAGTAAAGTTAGAAAGTTTTACTCTAACATTTTCATAAAAATACTCAGATTATTTATACTGTATACACTCACATATATATTTCTTGCATTGTCATAATTTCTCAGTGTGTCTCTGGAAACTCAAATAGAAGAGAGCAAAGTGATGGCTGATACTTGTGGTGATGATGTTGACTCCTCCTGCAGGTACAGCGCCACCTGCTGTGCTGTAGACGAACTGAGTTTTGTCTCTTGCTGCATTGTGAGTTCAGTCAATGAGTCATCGTCAGTGCGGAGCTGCAGGTCAGACATATATCGCTGATGTTTATCAATACATTAACTGACCTGCAGCAGGAGACACAGACGTCACTTCTTCATTTTTTAAGCTTTATAAATCTCTAAACAAACCATGGATCAATTTCGCGGTTTGTTTGTCAAACTGGATCAAGACAAGGATGGATTCATATCTCTGTCAGAGCTGCAAACCGAGATGAGGAAGCATGGGATCCTGTCAACGGATGGAAAGGTCCAGGTAATGGTTTGATTATGTGGCTTTTTTTTAATAATATGCCAGACTATTCATTCATTAATCTATTCATCAACAACAAACCTGCTAATTAAAGACTCATTTTTCTCTCATACCAGAATATAATTGATTCTTATGACAAAGACAAAGATGGCCTGCTGGATTACACAGAGTTCCTCAGCTACATGATGGCCAGAGAGAAGAAATGGAAAATATACTTTCATGACCTTGACAAGAACAAATGTGGTGAGTGGTCAGATATTATTACTACTGTTACTACTACTGCTATTTATCAGGAAATACACAAGAAAACACTACCATTAACTGACTGAACTGAAGCTATACATGTTCTTTTTCTCCTTTAAACAACACACTGTAGATATTCATTCTTTGTCACCTTGAAAAACACATTTTACTGCCAAAGTGAAAGCTGACCTGCAAGTGTAATATTTGTTTATGGTCCATTGTAGACTGTAAACTCTTTAGTAGTGCACTCAGTGACCGTTGCCCTTGTGCAGTTTACACCTCATGCACTATAGTCCTCACTATATAAATGCTTTCTTTGACTTTTTGCAGACAATAATTGGAAGTAATTCTGTGCATCTCTTTTCTGATCAGGAGTGATTGACCAGGAGGACATCATATGTTTGTTTAAGGAGTTAGGAGTGGTCTTAACAAAGCCGAATGCAAAAAAAATAATACAAATGTAAGATTTTTTTTAATTGCCCACTACCTCATATTGGATTTATTGCTGCATTTGAACAAAAACAAACCAAAAAAATCATTACAGTTGTGTCGGATTCAAACTGAGCTCATGTTAATCATTCACAATCATAAACAGCTCTTATAATGTAACGAGTTTGGCATCGCTGAACAATAAGGCATACTTATAGTTCAATAGGTTGATGAGTTATAAGGTAATAACCATATCTGTGCTTACACATCATAATGTAAGTTAAAAATCAGGTTTCTGTTGTCAGATTGTGAGTTCATATGAAAGTTGGGATTCATTTTAGTCTACAATGAGCTGTTCAGTCCTCAGTCGTCTAACTTAGAGCTAAAATCATGTATTAAGGATTTCCTAATATTTGCTGACTCGATAGCTTATTGTAATTCGAAAGACTTTTCCTTTTCACTTTATAATAAGCCTTCAAGTCTGCAGTTTTATTAATAAATGGTTTGTAACCTTCATTTTGGGCTCACTACCTGACAAAATAAAGGTTTATTTTCTGCATTATGATGACTTATTACAGCTCTGTAACAGATTAAGAAGCTGTTAATCGTTAACAGAGACGTTACAGACAGCTGTGAGTCGTGTTATGTCTTTTCATAAAATGATACTATAATCATACTTTAGACACAGTTTGGACACAGGATATAAAACTAACTTTATTTTGTGTTAAAACAAAATGCTGATATCCTGATTATTTGCTGTTGTGTTTGCTAACAACAACAACAGGATGGACAAGGACAGTTCGATGACAGTGGACTGGGATGAATTCCTGCATCATGTCATCCTCAACCCTGCGGATAACATCGGGGAGCTGGTGTCCTCGTGGAAACACAGTCTGGTAAGAGCCGATAGAGTCACTATCATGTTACTGTAGGAACTGCAGGAAATGCTTCTTCTTCTTCTTCTTCTTCTTCTTCTTCTTCTCCTCTTATCCTGCCTGGTGCATTTCCTCCAGTGAATTCTTCCCTGCACACATGTGACACATGTGACATTTTACTTTTTAACATATTCATGATTTATACCCTTTGTATTTCTTATTGTTTGATCCTAATTTATCTTTTAGCACAACTTCATTGCATTTCACTACACATATTACTTGTGTGTGTTGCAAATAAACTTTTGAATCCTTCCACATGCACTAAGAGGACACATACACAACTATAGGGGTACTTGCGTCTTCCAGAGGTGGAGTTAAACCTGTCAAATATTATCACTTATCCACATGCTGCCTACTTAAAGTAAGCAGGTATATTAGCACAGTAATTAAAAAGGGAGTAACTAATGATGTATTTAATAACTTCGCTTGTCCTCCTGCAGGTTTTTGATGTGGGAGAGAGCCGTGCGATGCCCATCGAGTTTCCTGAAGAGACGTCTGGTTTTGGTGCATGGAAGACGTTTGTTCTCGCAGCAGGTCTGGCAGATGCTGTATCCCGAACTGTGACGGCTCCCATCGACCGCCTCAAGACCCAACTTCAGGTCAGCTTGGATATATGTATATGTTTGATCCCAAGAACATGTTACTTACAACATCTGGTTTTATGATGATGCTCAGTGGAAAAGTAAATTAGATAAACTGGATATGCAAAACACAGATATAATAATCAAGGAAAATGACATGCATGCTGCTGGCTAGATGTTTCTGACATTGTCAAGTTCTCACTCAATGTTTTTTTGTGTGTGGACAAAACCTGACTCCTCAGTGCCACAGAGCTCCAGTGTCATTCAGAAACAAAACTCATTAATGTGCCAAACACTAGATGACGTGTTCCTTCATTACTATAGTGTACTATACTATATACACTATATCTCATTAAAAATCCAGAATCTATGAATATGTAATTACTGTTCATTCCTCTCATGTACAAATGTGATTCTGCATGAAGCTAAAACATCTGAGTGAAGGAACAAGAAGAAAAACACGTCTTTAACTTTAACTTTGTATTTTCATGATGATGTTATGATTTGGAGTCACTGGGTCACATGTCATGGAGGCTATTGAAAAGAAGTCCAAAAAAGGAAAGAAGTGTCTCATTTGTCCAGTGTAGTAATACAGTGTGGTATTGATTTGGAGTCAGCGGGTCACATGACAGCTATTGACAGCTATTTAAAAAAAAAATACATTTCTCATTAAAATATTTATATAAAATTGACAGTTTATTGAGTTCTGTGTGTAAATAACATATTACAAAGAGGACACCACATTTTTCACACTCTTTACTCTTGAAGCATGTGCATGTGCTTTATTTCTATGCTGTTAGTTGTCTCAGCTTCACATTACTTTACTTTTATCACAACTGGCTACAAAAGAGATTCATGAGGAGTCTTGTATGCTTCGTAGGTTCATGGATCCAAGGCCTTCTCTCAAGGCTTTCAGGAGATGAGGACAGGTGGTCTGCGGTCCATGTGGCAAGGCAACGCCGTCAACGTGCTGAAGGGAACACCGCAGTCGACGCTTCAGTGTCTCATCTACGCCCAGGTGAGGTGTAGCAGCCCGTCGCTAATGTATGAATAATTAAAAAACGGTTTCCTGTTTCTAATCGTCAAGCAACACTCAGAGTTTCTCTTGTCCGTTCAGATGAAGATCTACACCCAAAACAGAACCCAGGAGGCTCTGACGGTGCAGCAGCGTTTCGGTTTGGGTTGTGTGTCCGGTGCCGTCGCTCACGCTGCCTTCTACCCTTTAGAGGTATCAGAGATCAGTGGCAGGTCTGAGTACTTCAACATTTGTGTCCTGTGATGTTACTACTTCATACTGTTACTATTACACTTGAAAATGACTGTTTATAAGCCAATTGGTCATTATTAGATTGATTCTGATGGCTTGGTTTAATAATTGCAAACAAATGAGACCTTTTCCAGATGTTTTGGTAGCGTCTCACAAACCTCAGAGCCCATGTTTCATATATAGCGTTGTCTCAATAAAACAAACATCATGGCTGTCTCCAAACACAGCCTGTTTTTAACTTTATTAAATAGGTTAAACATGCAAGGATGGAGATTTACACCCATTTTATCCTCCTTTTACATATGTTTATTATGTGAATGTCAAATGTACGGCTGTACCGGTGGTGGGTTTCCAATGCCACATAAAGATAAAAACTATCAAAACTTGTGAATCACATAGACTTTACTTTTCCTCTTTTTATTGAGTTTTTAGTGTGATCTTAATTTACAAAATAATTACACTACTAAATGATACATTAGGTATATAAAATATGATTCACAAAGCTGTGTTAGTCTGCAGAGTAACCAGTTATATGTTTAACAGTAAAGTCTTACTGTTAAACATATTTTTATACACTTTTGATGTGTGTACTTTGATCAGTTACACAAATACAATCTATGAAACAAATAAGTGTCATCTTGCCCCAATTAAACAATCAATCCTTCCATGGAAGTTTTCAAATTTTCCCTTCATACTTCAGTTAATACAGCAAACCATTATTTAATTAACGATTGACTTCATTTGAATTATAAGTGATGTGAGATGTTGTACTTTTTGGGCTTTGCAGTTCATTTAAAGAAAATCTGCAGCAAGTTTTCATTTATTTTAGCACAATTAGCATTAGCAACATATTTTGAAATCAGAGTAAATGTCAAATTTGAGTAAGTATGAATGCCTTGAATTGTCCTCATGTGTATTTTGACTATATGCAATCTTTAAAAGTGTGTTTAATGTATCAGTGGAGATTTACTTACCAATCTCTGTTGTTTTTTAATCTTTCCTTCAGGTGTTGAAGGTGAGACTGAACCTGCAGCAGGTCGGCACCTATAACGGTGTTGTGGCGTGCGCCCGATCCATTTACAGACACGAGTCTTTGTCTTCGTTTTACAGAGGATTCAAACCCAGCATCCTCTGTATGATCCCGTATGCAGGTGTGGAGTGTGCTGTTCATCAGGTGAGAGAGAGAGCAGCACTCAAAGATCAAGTATGTGTTTAATTGAATATTTATCATGTGGTTCACTGTTTGGTTCTTATTGCAGTCGATCATGAACTGGGCGAGAAGTGATCCGGCCTACAACAGCGACTCCAAACTGTTTTTCTTCAGTTTTGTGGCCTTTTCTTCTGGACAAATTACCAGTTACCCGCTGGCAGTGATCCGAACTCAGCAGCAAGCCAAAGGTAACATTTGCATTTCATGACATATTTTGGGATTATTTGAGGCAATTTGAGATTTTATGTTTTACTCATCGCCGCTTGTCTTGGTTTCCAGCTTTCTGCTCAGATTCACGTTCCACCTCAGGCGTACTGCAAGGACTTCTTGGGATATATGAAAGACGTGGAATTAGAGGATATTATAATGGGATGGGAGCCAGCTTCGTTAGGGCTATTCCCTGTGCCCTGATAAACTACACTTTAACTAGAAAATTTGAAGATCTGTTTTCCTCAATGGAGTCTTGAGATTTAGAGAAGAGAACAAAGACAATGAACTACTAATATTAAAGGAGTGTTGAAAAATAACTGGAATGCTGCAAAAAGGCTGAAAGTTAGTCTCTGGATACAAGTGTCAAGTCTGCCTCTCTACCTTTTAATACCTCTGCAGCTACAAGCCTTTTTAAAACTTGGAGTTGAGTCAGTATTTCACCTCTGACCAGGAGCATGAGGCCAACATGATGCAGTATCTAAACACAACACACCTCACAGAGTAGTGATACACTGTTGACTTGAAATATACAAATGTGACCAAATGTAATAATTGCCCACTTGAGATTGGACTGTGTAATTTAGGACGTGTTGCAGAGCAGGCTGTCTAATAAAATGTTATTTTGTAAGAGGTTTCAGACATCTTCTTTTCTATTAATCATAAAACAGTGGTTTCTTTGTTAGTTTGGACTAAATGTGTCTTACAGATAAACGTGTAATTCAGCTTTTTCCAAATCAAGGCAGATGTGGGCTGTTCTCAAATTATATGATCATGTATTTGAAAGTTTGTCTGAAATGAAGTCAAATCAATTAGATGTCTTTTAATGTTAGTCTTTTTTGCTCAGTCATCATATTTAACTTTCTATATTGACAGAAAGACGTATGTTGCACAGATATTTACAGTTATATATAAGACAAACTGATATAATACCTCTTTTGTATTCTCACAGCAATACATCAAACCTCCCAAACACATTATAGTTACCTCTAAAAGTGCAACTGCAGCTAATTGTCACAAGGTTTCATAAAGATACAGCAAGATTAAAGTTGAATTGTATTAAACTGTATCTGCAGTGTTACTAAGGTAATCAGATTACTCTCCTACAAGTGACCTAACTGACTGAAATCATTTGGACAATTTGGGCAAAATAAGAAAGACAGCTCAGAAAGTACAGTCAATATCAACTAATAATACAAATCAACACTGCCAGTATGTCTTCATCTCTGTGTCGAATACACAGTGTAGTTAAGAGCATATGTTGAAACTTGTATATCATCTCATCAACAGTAGAGATATCAGAGCAGTTTGGGTCAAAACATCATCGGGTGGGAATCCCTCCTGATGACGTGTTTCTCCTGGAGGGGAATCTCGGACCTCCACCTGTGTTCACATCCTGTCAATGTGTCTAAAATAGGCAAAGCAGGTTTATTTATGTAGTGCATTTCATACACGGGGGCAACTCAATGTGCTTCACATTAAAACAAAATATCAGGGGATGATTAAAAATAAAACAAAATAATGTTAATTTGTCTGAGGTAGCCTACTAGTTTTGATGTTTCAGGATCTGGACAATAGGTATTTTCATAAATTCAATATTTCGGCACTGCACAGTAATTTGACTGTCTTGTCAGAGTATGTTTTATTTCGACAGGTAAGATCAGTGCATCCAGGAAGGTTTTTATTTCGTTTATCTCAGCTGTTTCTTTCAGCTGTAGTGAGTCAGTGGGGATCTGTTGGGTTTTAGGAAGGTTTTAGGTTTTGTTTTGTGTGTTCATGATTTGGCGCCACCTACAGCCTTTAAATAGACATTAATTAATTAGACAACGTGCTCTACATAAAAACAAACATTTAACAATAAGAATTGGAAACAAACACATACAAACATACAATTTGAAAAATAAAAATAAAACCCAATAATAGTAAAAACATGGAAACATTAAAACATACAATTAACCCCCCCCCCTCCAATAATAATAAAAAATAAGAACAAAATACAGAAAAATAGAAAGAGAGAAAAATAAAGTAAAACCTAGACTAAAATAGAGCATTAAATATCAGTTTGCAGCATAAAATAATGATTTGCTTTAAAATCATTAAAAGGACATAGGCTACAGTGCAAATGAAAGATTAAAAGATGGAAGATAGATAAAAGTGCTTTGAAATAGCTCAATCATAAGAGCACAGGAGAAGAGAAATGTTTTTAACCTGGATTTTAAAATGTTGACAGTTTTTGGCTGATTTGAGTTCTGCTGGTAGTTTGTTCCAGTTGTGTAAAAGCTGCTTCACCATGTTTAGTCTGAACTCTGGGCTCCACTATCTGACCTGAGTCAGTAGATCTCAGAGCTCTACTGGGTTTATATTCTACTAACATGTCATTTATGTATTCTGGACCTAAACCATTCAGTGATTTGTAGACCAGTAACTTTAAAATCTATTCTATAGCTAACTGGGAGCCAGCGTGAGTACTGTAGAGCTGGAGTAATGTGCTCTGATCTCTTTGTTCTAGTTAAAACTCGAGCTGCAGCGTCCTGAAGATTAAAACAAGATTAAGAAATTAAGACAAGACACACTACACAAATTGTGAACCTATCCTAATTGTGAACACACACAAATAAAGTACACCAAATTAACGGCCAGATTAACAAACATCTGCTCCAATTTGAACTAAAAATAACCTAAATGTGACACAACTGATAAACTAATGGATACTGCAGATTTGACCCCAAAAAAATCCAGTTATCGCGAGAAGACAAGAACTCAAATAACCGCGAGATCGATGTCGAAGTCATGACCCGCCGTTGGATTGGTTAGATTTAGACAAGAAGGAATATGATTGGTTAGGGCTGGTCTAACGAATATCACGGTAAGCCAATCAGACGCGGAGTTGGGCGCTGGGAGACAGGAGGAATATGATTGGTTAGGGTTGCTCTAACGAATATCACGGTGAGCCAATCAGAGGCGGAGTAGGGCGGGTCCCAACGTCGCCATCCTCCCCGTGTGTGGAGCCGCCATCTTGTCGCGCCGAGCAGCAGAAGAGAGCAGAGATGGCAGACTACAGCAGCGTGGCTCCGCCGTCCTCTAACGCCGGTGGCGGAATGAACGACGCTTTCAAAGATGCTCTTCAGCGAGCACGACAGGTAAGACGACCTTTAGAAAAAAATCTATAAAATAATTAACCCAAAGTGTGTTAGTTATGTCCTAAAATCGGGTTAGTAAACAGTTTGTGCTAAGCTATGCTACGCTAAGGGTAGCTCTCGTTAGGCCACATTAAAAACTATCAAAACACGGGTGAAAACAAGAAATCGTAACCGAGCAAACCGTGAAATGATAAATAAATCATACACAGTTGTTGTTGAATATTATTATCGTGTAGTTGAATCGTAGTAAGCACGATGCGAAAGTGGAAGTTGAAGCTTTTCCTTTGTTGGTGACTTCCGGAGAGAGACGTGACATTAGGCCGCAGCTGCAGCGTGTTGCCCCCCCAAAAAAGGCAGCTCACACATGAACTATGGTAGATATAACCTTTTAAAATGTTGGATTTTTTTCTATTGTTGTGTGTTTCAGATCGCAGCGAAGATTGGTGGTGATGGCGTTGCAGCACCTCAAACTAATGAGTTTGGCTACGGAGGCCAGAAAAGGCCCCTGGAGGACGCTGGTGGGTATTTTCCCATGCCTAACCTGAATACCGGTCAGTGGCTCAAATCGATTCAATGCAAGTCTTGTTAGTAGTGGTGTAATGGTACTAAATAAAAATCCACGGTTCTGTATGTACCTCGGTTTTTGTAGAGCAGGAAATCACACTAGATCTGCTTTTTATAGTCTAAATGTGTATATAAAGTAGGCAAAACTAGCTTTTATATTATTTTATAGTCTAAAAATGTATATAAAGTAGGTGAAACTAGCTTTTATACTACTTTAGTCTAAATGTGTATATAAAGTAGGCAAAACTAGCTTTTATATTAATTTATATTCTAAATGCGTATATATAAGTTGTGTAAACTAGCTCCACCCCCTGCAGCTACAACAGTTGCATGCTACACAGATGCCTCACTATTAATAATGTAATGATGTCATATTTAATAATATATCAGTTGTTGTATTGGATTGCATTAGATTGCACATGAGTGGTATGGGCCCGCCTGATGGCAGCAACTCTGTAGGGAAACCAGGCTACTTTGATTAAGCCGACTAGCGCACATCCATCACATCCATGAGCACGCTACAGCGAAGCCGTCTGTTCCTGGTAGTCTAAATTCAGTTCTGGGGATTCTCTCGAGAGGGTCTACCCACCACAGAGCTCCCCCGAGAACTACATGCCTACAAGGCCTTTATTTCTGTCTTGATTCGCACTGCCAATAGGAATGCCGAAGTGAAATAAGCCTGCCAGCCACGGCTATAGTAGCTCCACTTCTGTATGAGATACAACAACAGCAACGAGATGGAGGGGGTTTTAATCAGGGCTGTGTTTGTTGTGTGTCGTGGGGAGTTGTAAAGGAGACATGCACATTTAGACCACAAAGTTGTTTTTATACGTTTTTTTTAAAAATGGTAACTGCTGGTGTAGTATTGGCTCATTTGTTCGACCAGTCAACATACTTTTAGTTTAGGGTTACTGTCTACTCTGAAATAAAAGCTACGACTGTTCCTGGTTCCTGTAGTGCAGACACAATAAAAAGTAGCCAGTTCAACCAGTTTGAAAGGGCCTATTGTTCTGCACATCAATAAGTGCAGTTTAAACTACATTTGTAGTATTTGTTGGTTGTGGAGCGAAGTGAACCGAGGAAACTCACTTACTGAACCGAGCACATGCGTTTGAACCGTTGAATACACGTACCGTTACACCTCTACTTGTTAGTAATGCTTGCCTGTATGTTTTAGCAGCTACTAAATTGTTTTTGACTAAGTAGGGCAAGTTCACAGTCTTTCATGTCTGCCCTAAAACAACTATCAGGTGCCCAAATACATATTGACACAGGTGTTTCTTTCCATACTCATTCCTCCTGTTATGTTGCAATGGCTTTGCAAGTTTATCTGAAGCTAATGTGAAGCTCCAGCTGTTCAAATGAGTCCAACCAAGTAGATATCTTTCAGTGTTGCAGACTTTTTAGTGCCAAAGTCTCTTTTTGTTACTAGTCTTCCACCACGGCTCAACAGGGAAACACAAAGAGGGAATTGGATACTGAAAAGACTGTAAATGTGGTAGATATCCACTTGATATGACTAACTCAGGCTGCTGAGGCCTCAAATAAGCTTCAGATATATTTGAAGAGGATCTTTTAATAGCCAGTACAAACAGGAGGAATGATTTAAAGTGAAGAAAACCTCTTTCACTGTTCATTTGAACATCTGGCTGTTTTAATACAGACATGAAAAATTGGGACCCCATCCTTTTAACAAAGCTAAACTAATTGAATTCATGTGTTTTTATAAAGGTGCATTTTCACCAGTATGCCTTAACATTCAGTACATTATTACTAACACAACCAGCCATTCATTTTCATGTTTAGTCTGTGGAACATGTAGGTTATGGCATGCATTATGTTCACTGTCTTCATATTTGTCTCAAATCAGCGCCTGATAATGAAAATAATTATAATTGGGTAATGCACATAATTGTGGTGTGTAATGAAATGAAATCTCACATTCAGTTGCCAGTCTAGTAGGTACACCAAGCTATTATCAGATTTTACATTTTTAATTAAAAATAAAAGATGGTTATCAATTGTTTTTCATTTGTTGAGTGGTGGTTAGAATGTTAATCTACTCTCCTTATTATAAACATGGTGGACAAAACATTTTAATATTGTGAATTGCATTACAGTATCTCAAGCTTGCAGCCTCCAAAATGGCCATTAAGTCAGAAATCCTTCCAGAAGTTTGATTTATTTCAGCACTGTTGTACTAGACACATTAATTCCAGCTTGGTGAACTGAATAAACTGGCAATTAAGTGTTTATTCCAGCTGTGCATGCCCACCTAAATATGTTTAACACCGGTTTCCCTCTGCCAAAAAAAAAAGTTCACGTTGCCATTTTCAGATTTCTGAGCTGAAAATCGAAAGCAGCCACTTTAGTAATGTGATAGTAGGTATAGATACTTAAACTGCTTATGTCGTGTTGTCACAGATCAACCAGAGACGAAGAAAGTGGCCACGAGTGATGGTAAGGGACCTGATGATATAGTTGTAGGTAAATGCTTGGGACTCTGAATGTGATTTACCTCAAATTACTGGGTTTGGAAATTTGGTGCAGGTTTTGTTGTATTCTTTTTCTTCTAACATGCCGTCATTCTTTTCTCTCCAGCCTTTTCAGCAATGGGAGGAATGGGTGGTCCCCCAAGGTGAGATGTTTAATTCAATTTATTAATTTATTTAAATTAAATATCCTCAGGTTTTTTTCCAAATATGAGGCCGAATGCTAACAGCGACTTTATTTTGTCCTCAGGTCGGCATCTGAAGAATTCAAAGTTCCTGATGGCATGGTTGGATTCAGTAAGTTTTCATTCAGTCAGTGTTAGCGCATGCACCAGTTCAATGTTTTTGGTGTTTTATATTTGAGGGTAACAAATGTTTTCTCTCTTTTCTAGTTATTGGTAGAGGAGGTGAACAAATATCACGTCTGCAGCAGGAGTCTGGGTGTAAAATACAGATCGCTCCTGGTAGGTTTACATGTGCTGCTGATGTTGTGGATGTCAGTAATGCTACCTCATGTTGGCTGTTATTAATCTCTTCTTTCTTTATCGTGTTGTAGACAGCGGAGGAATGCCCGATAGGTCGGTGACATTAACAGGATCGCCAGAATCCATCCTGTAAGTAATAAAATCTTTTCATCTTCTTCCACAAAACAATCAGACATTTAACTGGCAAGAAGAAGCAAAGGAAAATCACACTGACTTGCATGTTGTATACCAGGGATTTGAAAGTCACTTCCTCCTCTGTTTTAATCAGGACTGCAAAGAGGCTACTAACAGAGATAGTTGAGAAGGGACGACCAGCCCCGGCGTTCCACCACAACGACGGCCCAGGCATGACTGTTCAGGAGATTATGGTCCCTGCCTCCAAAGCCGGTCTTGTCATCGGGAAGGGAGGCGAAACAATCAAAAGCCTTCAGGAAAGAGCCGGAGTGAAAATGGTCATGATCCAAGACGGACCACAAAACACAGGCGCAGACAAACCACTCCGCATTTCAGGAGAGCCATTTAAAGTTCAGGTGGGTCTTTGTCATTGGACGTGTTGATTTAAAATGATCTTTTACGTTCTACCCGATTTGTCTCCATGGATCCAGCAGAGTAGCAGCTTTTTAATGAGATCTGTCTTCTTGTCTCCAGCAAGCCAAAGAGATGGTGATGGAGCTGATCAGAGACCAGGGCTTCAGGGAGCAGAGGGGCGAGTATGGTTCCAGGGTCGGAGGAGGTGGAGGCGGTGGAGGAGGCGGAGGAGGAGATAGCTTAGACGTAAGTATATGACACGTTTTGTTTATCAGTTAGGAGCCAAAGGTTTAACGCAGTGACTTAAATTTATTTTGATCTTTTTTTTCTTAGGTTCCCGTCCCCCGTTTTGCAGTAGGAATTGTTATCGGCAGAAACGGAGAGATGATCAAGAAAATACAGAACGACACAGGTGTCAGGATCCAGTTTAAACCAGGTGAGATGTCAAAACTAATTAGTGAAATAATCTGAGAAATGAGCATGGCCGAAAATTTAATCTAATATAGACACTGTTTAAAAAGTGTGTATGGTCTATGATGAAAACTCATGCACCACGCTGAGAAGCTGATGTATAACCCCAACCCTAAAAATCTGAGACCTGAACACATAAAACACTTTGGAGTAATGATAACTTGAATCAATAAAAATTGTTTAGAAACTGAAGCTCAAATCATATCTGACCAGTATCTAATCAGCTTCCTTTTCTCCCTCTAGATGACGGCAGCACACCCGACAGGATAGCACAGATCATGGGTCCTCCCGACCAGGCTCAGCACGCGGCAGAAATCATATCCGACCTGCTGAGGAGCGTCCAGGCTGGAGGACCTCCAGGACACGGCGGCGGCAGAGGTCGCGGTCGTGGGCAGGGCAACTGGAACATGGGGCCCCCTGGTGGCCTGCAGGAGTTCACCTTCACCGTTCCAACCATGAAGACTGGCCTCATCATCGGAAAAGGTGATAAAACAGTTTGTGATAACTTATGTTAAAAATGTGAATCAGTTCTAGTTTAAATGCTTTGATATATCAGGATCTTTTAAAATGTTCCCTTGGTCTTCTGTAGAAGCATTGAGACCCCTCCTCTCTGCTCTTCACACACCAGTCAAACGTGGCGTCTGTGTGTTAACGTTTGTGTCTGAACTCTCCAGGTGGCGAAACAATTAAGGGCATCAGCCAGCAGTCCGGGGCCAGGATTGAGCTGCAGAGGAATCCTCCCCCCAACGCTGACCCCAACATCAAAATGTTCACAGTGAGGGGCTCCCCGCAGCAGATCGACTACGCCCGGCAGCTGGTGGAGGAGAAAATCGGGGTGAGCCGCCGTGACTGACGATGAACACACACGGAGACCTTTGATTCCCGTGACTTTGTTTTAACATTATTGTGTTTGTTTATCCAGGGTCCAGTTACTCCAATGGGTGGCCCACATGGTCCCCCTGGTCCACACGGAGGTCCAGGCCCACATGGGCCTCCAGGACCACCAGGACCTCCCGGGGCCCCCATGGGTCCATACAACCCCGGACCATACAACCAGGGACCTCCAGGACCTCAGTAAGTACAGCAGCAGCAGTTGTTACTCAGTCATGGTCATCAAATATCTCATCTTTAAAACTGTTTCTTAGTAGGAATATTTTTAAGACTCTGAAGGTTGATTTTAATTTTCTTTTTCTTTCATCAGTGGTCCTCCCGCGCCTTACCAGCCTCAAGGATGGGGCAATGGCTACCCACACTGGCAGCAGGGACAGCCTGATCCAAGTGAGTACCCGCTAATAGTCGACAAAGCATTACAGAATTAAACATCATTTCAAAGCTACCTCAGTGAGAAGTCAAACGTTCAGGTCCATAACGGGGATTATACAACGGAGCTGTTGCATCATGTTTATCAGTCTTTTTTATCTGAGTTGCATTTTTTCTAACCAGACTTTGTTTGTTGTGTCCAGATAAAGCAGTAGCCGACGCCAACGCAGCGGCTTGGGCGGCCTACTACGCTCAGTACAGCCAGCAGCCGCAGGCTCCCATGACCCCGACCAGCGGAGCTCCAGGCACAACTCAAACCAACGGCCAAGGTAACAGCCCGTTTCCATAGCAACGTGTCAGCTCCTCGTGTAGAAGAAGCAAAGAATCTGTTGCAGGCGTAGAGTAGAGCAGAGTAGCCCACTAGCTTTACGTTAGCATCCTGTGCTCATGGCTTCTACTGGCTTTTGGTTTACAGGAGAGAAGTTGGTTTGGCTGTCTTTGCTTTTGCAGAGCATCTTTTTTTTTTTCCTTTCTTTTCCTTTTCTATTTATTTTAATTTTTTTTCCACTTTTTCATATAACCGCAGGGCCAGGATAGTTTCTCCTTCCGCCATTCTTAGGCTGACAGCCCGACCCAGACAGGTGGAGGACAGACTGCTGAGAATGATTTACTAATTACAAGTACCGTTCTTTTTAACAGGTGACCCACAGGCTGCAGGTCAGAGTGGACAGGCAGATTACTCCAAGGCCTGGGAGGAATATTACAAGAAAATGGGTATATGAACGTAGTTTCAGTGTACACATATTAACACAAGACAGTCTAAACAGCCACTGGGCATCGAATCGGCTTCTTGTTCCAGGTCTGGGTATTTTTGAGTATTGCTGGCCTGCTGTGGAGAGTTTTTATGTGTGCCTCCACTTGGTTTGACATTTGACGCCTGTGCTGTTTAGACTGCAACACTTTGCTTATTCACAGGAGTGAGCTGTCGACACAGAAAACCACCTTTTTATGAGCTTAGAGTAGCTTATTTTCCAGACTATCTTAGGGCTTCATCCACACTGATGGCAGAGCTTTTGCCCTGTGCCATGAATGTCGTACTGCTACTTGAATGTGTTTTTAGAGCTAAAATGATTGGGAAATGTTCGGTTTTTGTATCGTGAATACAAAACAAAAGAAACGTAGGTTGAAGATTGTGAAGTATAAATGTGATTTCCATGTGAAACCGGGATGCATTGACACACGATTCCTTTTTCTTTGCAGGTCAACAGAGTCAGCAACCTCAGGACTACACGAAAGCCTGGGAGGAGTATTATAAGAAACAAGGTGGGTGCAGAGGTCACGTGAAATTCAGAGAACATTTTAATGTGATTGTACGGTTAAGGTCGGTTAAGGTTTTTAAGGGTGGCTGTGCCCCCCTCGCAGCCCTCTGCAGTAGAGCAGTTGCTCTCACAGCCGCCCGATAGAAAAGAAGAAGGTTTCTGACCCGCTGCTCAGAGTGATCAGTAGCGGGTTCGTTCCCCTTCTCACAAATGTTTGTAACTCCTGTTTATCTGAATTTGTTAGATGTTAGATGCACCATTTAATGATTTTTTCAGTCATGTGGTTGAGTTGAGTTGAGGTCAAACAGGAGAATCTGCCTCCTTGTTCTGGTTCAGCCTGTTTTTAGTTAAATCAGTCGTGACAGGAGCTGCCGCTCAGATCTCAGAGGAGTTCAGCCCTCGAGCATGTTGCAGTTGTGGCCGCACCCTAAACTGGTGATGAGTCTGAAGATTATTTTTTATTTTTATCAGCATTTAAAAATGAAATTCCTGGTTTGTGTAATTAAGTGAGGCGTGGCCAGAAGTTTAAACATCCTCTCAACCGTTAAAGGACGGGTACACAAACATTCAGATGCCCAAATAAACGTTGACATGTTCTCTCTCGTTTGTGGTATTTCATCTTTTAACTCAACACCAACGCCTGTTCCTTTTATTATATTTAATCCAGTGTCTTTTTATTTCTTAATGTTATATGGTTGTAGTTCTTATTTATTTTGTATGTGAAAAGTGTCTTAGAAATCAAACTTGACTTATTTCCTTTCCTGTCGTTTTACCCTGCAGGTCAAGCGGCCCCTCAGGCCACAGCAGCAGCAGCAGCGGCCGCCTCCCAGCCTGGAGGTCAGCCGGACTACAGCGCTGCCTGGGCCGAGTACTACCGGCAGCAGGCTGCTTACTACGGCACAGCCAACCCTCAGACGATGGGCGCAGCACCCCAAGCCTCTCAGGTACGCCCCCACTAAGAATCTGTCCTCCATATCCACTTGAATACTCAGTTTGTTTTTTTTACGTGCCTTAACCCAGCTTCCTCCTGCAGGATTACAGGGTTCCAGCGGCTGCAGCAGCTTCACAAACTTAACCAAAAGTGTTTCCTCCCTACACAGGATTTTAGCTTTTAATTTTGGGAAGAGTCCACTGTTTCTGCTGTTAACATGCAATGTATCTTCTATGTATTTTCTTCTGCACAGGGCCAGTAATGTGAAGTGGACATAAAGTAAATGCTACATTGTCGAAACAAAATCCTTTGTTAAATGTTTGGATGCAGACGCCTTGATGAAGATCTTAAATTTCCTTGGTTTGAAAGTGTTTCACATAGATGGCAGATTTCCCGGCGAACACGTCCTCTTTTTTTTTTTCTTTTTTTTTCTTCTTGTTTTTTTGTTTTTGTTTCATTTTTCTTGTAAATTGCTTTGTTTTTAGTGAGGTAATTATACATATGGTCATTCCAGCCCTGTATCTACATTAAATGTGGTTAGAAGTCATGTTTATTAAACTGTAGACATTACCATGTAAATCATCTCAGTTTTAAAAAAAATGCTATTGCCTGTTGTGTTTTTGCAATAAAACAAACTGAAACCTCCTGTGTTGGTAAGTTGGGGTGGTTTTAAACCAAAAGGGTTGAGATGAATTTATGTATGTTTATTTTTTTGTTATTGTTTGTTTTTTACCGTGGAAACTCTTGGAGGGAGGTGGGAGGGGAAGAAAAGAGGGGAGGAGGGAGGGAGGGGGAAGTTTTTTGAAATGCAGGCCATGTGTGGGTTTAATTGTGCAAAAAATGGTTGACTCAAAAGTTGTGCTGTCCTGTCTCTCTCCAACTGTCTATAAGGCTCTTAGATGATACATTACATGCGTGCAATGATCCTCAGTGGTTCAGACCATCAAACGTCCTCTTGTTGATAGACTTTTATTTTTTACACACTTCCTGTTTCCTGACATTGCTCCTCTGACTCTAGCAGTAGACAGATGTTTGTCATGAGAAAGTCTGTTCATGCATTTACTGCGTTGCTGTGGCGATCTTTCTTTACACATATATATATATCTATATCTATCTCTATATATAAAAACAACTCAATATTTTTTGCCTGGTTTTGCTGACATTGTTGAGGTAGTATGCACTGTTATTTTTGCCTTGATATAGACACTTCCTCCACAGGCAAGTTTAGAAAAGCGGTAAGCAAGTATTTTCCTTAACATGTTCCTCAGAAAACGTGGTTGCAAGAAATGTTGCATATTTTTAGTGTTATACTTATTATTATCTATATATCCTATATTTTTTGTGCTGTTCTTTTTCCAGGACAGTCAGGTAAATTGCCACTGTATCAAAAATGCATTGAATCGATTGTCTTGCCCATTTCAAATTGTGAACTAACTCAAATGTATAAATTTGCTTTTTTTTAAAAAAAGAATGTTTTTTTAATATAAAAACATTGCAAAAGAAATCACATAATTATTTTTTTTTTGCTGTGCCCATTCTGTTAGTGTTTATCCAGTATAAGAACATAGATTTGTAGGGTCGGGGGTGGCTAAGCAGTCTTCATCCAAGAGTTGAGCCCTCCTATCCTGTAAGTACAAATACTGTGATTGACTTCTGAGAGATATACACGCCTTTTTTATTCTCATTGATGCTTTATAAATTGCAAGAGATGTAGTATTTTTGTCAAATATTGCCATTCCCCCCCCCACCTCCCTCCCACGCCCGTGTCTTGGGTAAGTATAAAATGTTCTGAGGAAGAGGCATAGTACTTTTTAGACTTGTACCACATGTTTCTGAGACGTATTTCCCCTTATGTGACTCAACTTGACTGCATAACAGACTGAAACTCATCCTGATACAGTTTGCTTTTTGTAGATTGTCATAGACTTTGTGTAGGTAGCATTTCAGTGCCAGTCGGATTTTAACTTCTCGAAAGCAGCGAAGGGGTTTTTAAAATTAAAACAAATGTCAGCACTCTCTTGTTACACTGTCGGTAGGAACTGTTTTTATTCTTTAAAGGATGTCCATGTGGTTATTTTTAATCATTGGTTCTGAATATCTTTGACTCTGCAAAGTGCCATTGTCTAGTCGAGACTGTCATGTTTTATTTCTTTAATGCTATTCATTGCAAGATGAATTTGATAAAAATGCTCAAGAAAAAAAAAAAATTCTCACTGCATAACTCCAGTGTAGCATGCTTAGGTTTCTGCTGTTATCTCTCTAATGTCCCATATTGAGCATGATGTGGAATGATAGTAGTGGAAGTGCTTCTGACTAGCTCAGCATTGATTTATGACATTTATTTGAATGAGCACTGTTGTTGTTGCTGTTGCTGTTGTTTAAAGGCTGTTAATGTTAAGGTCACAAAGAAAACATATATATTCTTTGACTTGCATTGTTCACTGATGGCAAACAGTGCAATATATATACATATATATCTGATCTTTGCAGTGTCATCCCAGACCTTGCACCTTAGGTTCTGCTGCAATAACACAGGTAAGCGAAACCTAAGGAAACAAAGTGTTTTTGTCCAGTGACATGACCAACATATATTATCCATACATGCAAAAAAAAAAGAAAAGAAAGAAAATGCTTACCTGTGTCGTTAACATGCCTCCAATGCATTTATGCTTTAGTCAGTAAGAAAATGTCCAGGATATATTTGAGCCCTTTTTTCAGATCTGCTTTCATGAATGAACTGCATGATTTATGAGCTGTATGAACTTGTTACATGAAGTTTGACTTTTATCGAACTT
The DNA here is from genome assembly GCF_027409825.1 of Scomber japonicus. NCBI lineage: Eukaryota > Metazoa > Chordata > Actinopteri > Scombriformes > Scombridae > Scomber > Scomber japonicus. The sequence goes on along the minus strand of NC_070589.1, from coordinate 24,299,858 downwards.
GAGTAAAAAGTTGTTGTGTAGGCTCACTGGGGGGAAATGTTGTCGTATGTGCTTAATATTTGATACTAGTTTGTTTTTTTAAATATCTTTGCACCCCGGTAAGTCTTGACAGTGATTGTGTATCGATGCTCTTAGAGATCTTTGCCCTCTTTTTTTATATTTGACACTGGTATACCAAACTGCATGCCATGCAAACTTGTTGCCAGAAGTTAGCAATGTGCTCATCTAATTAGGTCAGAAATAAGAGTGAAATACATGATTTTTATTATTTTTTGTATTGTTCATCTCTGTCGTGGTGTGAATCTGCCCTTAAGTGCAGTACAAATCTGCTATTGAAACGCTGCTGCCTTCACTTCTCGCTCACAGTGTTGGAGGATGCTGCAAGCTTAGGTCGTAGAATCAGGCCCTGTCGTAGTTTGTCCCCAAAAGGAGGAATCCTTTGAGTCAATCCCACTGCTGAACGTAGACTGTTCAAGAGCTCCAGTGATAAGGTAAAAAAAAAACAAAAAAACAACCAGAAGATTTTAAAAAAGCATTGCAATGAAATTCAAATTCTGTGTTGGTCAGATTCATGTTTTTCCAGCTCGGATTGACTGTCTTCTTTTTTTAACCATGCCATAGTGTATTTAGAGTTGTCTGGTTGATTTTCATGACTCGCTTTGAATGCCTTCAATATCTCTTTAATAGGAATGTGCTTTAGAAAGTTGGATGAGAACAGGAGCTGATGTTGCTTTCAATGACATGCACTGTTTTTAAAATTGGGGGTTATCAGTTTTCTAAAAAAGTAAAAAATCACCTTTTTTTAGTAGTTAAATTGTCATACTGTAATGTTGAGGATGTTCACTCTGTATGTGAGATGCTCTTCTTCTGAGCGAAGTGTTTCAGTACAGAGTTCGTGGGGGTGTAGAAGACAAAAGGAGTGAGAAATAAGGAGCATGCCTTAGAGGTAACACAAAAAAAAGGTTTCACGTGTTGTGTATATTATCAAATCTATTGGTTTGTTTCTTGAATTTAACTGTTCTGACTTCTGAAATGTTGCCATGTTCATTAATAAAGTTGTAACAAATAAACTGGACTAATTTTAATTGAGTTAAGATAAATTTAAAAAAACAAGGGACAGCCAAACACATTCTCATCAGTATTTATTTGCTTCATTTATACATGAAAAACAAGTTGAACGAACACATTTAAAAACTGACCTCCATCTGTGGACAAAGTCAATCCAAAAAGATCCTTTTAAAAGGGAAGGTTCACATTAATTGTACTGTCCTTAAACACTCATATGCCCAAACTCTACTTTGAAGTAGTTTTTTAATCAATTCCTCTTCTTCATACTTCAGATCGTCATTGAACTACCAGCTGGAAGTTAGAGGATGTTTTAAAATGACCTGAAGTCCATAACCAAAATATTATTCTATAATAATAATCCCAACCTAACCCATTTAAGGAGCTATAGCCAATTCATGCCTTAACAATAATTATAGATTGACTAATAATAAAATTTTTTGGGGAGTTTTTTCCTGAATAGAAGATAGAAGCTGTGTAGAGTGTAAATCAGCTTTGTGATTTTGGGCTCAAGAAATAAAACAGACTCTAAAGAAGATAAAAGATTCTTTGATTTCTTTCTGAAGTAAAGACTTGAATCCTTGTTTTTAAGACTTCATGATCTGTAATAACTTCACACTGAGGATTGCTCACATTGAAATCACTTTAAAAAGAAATCTCTAACAGGAGGAATTACTTCAGATGTAGATTTGGACGTGAGCTTTGTTTTCAGACTTGTAGAAGTGTAAACCAAACCATTTTAAAGAGGAAACTCGATCATGACGCTCATAAGTGAATATAGAGAATCTTGGAATGAACTCCTCTGATCTGTCACACATTTAGTCCGACAGTAACTCCACTGCTTGAAGCTTTCGTGTGTTTTCTGTACATGGCAGTGACTGATCAGCAGAGCAGACATCGAGCTTTTTCAAAACCACACAGGATACGAAAAATATACTTTTTCAGACTGACATTCAGTGACAAAGACAACAAGGCTTTAAATATGTGCATCCACAGTAAGGCTTCACACGTTCTGCAGTAACGGCGAGTTATAATCTTGTATTTCTTGTAGCTGATTGAGGGCCGTGCATACACTGCATTTACATATTGCATGAAGGTTTGTGTGTCTGGGGCGGAGGATGAAAAAAAACAACCAAATAAAAACTCTGAACTTTCCCTTTAAAGTAACCTGAAACATTTCTTAAATCCTTTTGCTTCATGGTTGCCCGGGGCAACATGCATTAGGCAGCATCACAAAGCACATTTAAAGGTTTTGCATCGCTGATGTTCTGCAGGATGTCAGAAATATTTAATACAAATTTATCTGATGAATTTTATTTTATATATATTTTTTATACAACACTGGAATTCACACTACTGTATGTATGCTGTAAATCCATTGACGCATACTGGCAAAACTACAACCTCTAAAAAATAAATCCTGCTTTATAATAAAATAAATACAGTAAAATACTATCTTTTTTCCCTCTCACAATCTGCTCTTAATGGCCATAAATACACTTCGGCTTACACGGCCAGAGAATCAACGTAAGTCTCACAGCAAGTTTAAGTTACACAAATTATTGCTGATGTTTTAAATCTAACATGCACTGCCATGGCACAGTGAAAAGGGGGACGGGAAGATGAGGATGAGGAGTCCGCACCATAGGTAGTGATGAAGTGTGAAGGCAGATGGACTCTGGTTCAGTTTATCTGGATCCTCAGATGCAGAGTTTTGAGAGCAGATGGCATGATGGGAAAGTGATGAGAGTGGATGTCGGACCTCAGCGAAATAGTGTTACACAATCACAGATCGGAGATGAAATCACACCTACGGAAAGTTTTCTTTGGTCCGACAGTCAGTGTGAACCCACCTCAGAATAAATCTCATGTTTAGTGTTCAGTGTAGGTCAGCGTGGAGGTCTCACTGTACCGAGGCCTCCAGCAGGGCGTTGGGCATCAGCTGCACCTGTGTGGAGCTGCAGCTGTTGTGGTGCCGCAGGGAGTCGGCTCCCAGGTAGGCCAACAGCAGCTCGGAGCGACGGTGTAGCAGGTGGAGCATGTCCTCTGCCAGGCTCTCCACCGACGAGTAACGCACTTTATCCAGATCAAAGATATCCTTCAGGAAGTGCAGCACCTGGTCCTGAAGAAGAGAAATATTGACTTGATTTTTTACCTCTTGGTGAAAGTGGAAACAAGTCACAAACACATCAATCACATCAGGTGCTTAATTACACATCCAGCAGTTAAGGAGCAACATTATCATTCATTTGGAGTTGTGTTTCTGTCCACCTGAACAATGTAAGTACAATATACACTCTTTTTTTAAGAAAAGATTGTACAGTCACCTTTACAACGAAATTGTGAGTGCTTCAAATAAAAACACAGATAAAAGGGAAAATAAGAATTCAATATAACACTATAACGGAGCGGGGTCAGGTAATAAATAATATATATATTGAAAAAAGAAAGGATGAGTAAGGCAGTAAATATCATGTATTGCACATACGTTAATGGCTCGTGTGGGTGTTGAGTGTTCTGACTTTTTGCTCTCTACCAATCCTGAGGGAAATATGTGGCTCTTTAGTTGCTAAATGTTCCTTTGTGTTTACCAGCTAGCCTCAAACTGTGTTAGATGCTGAGCAGTTGGTGGTTTTAGGAGCTGCTTCTCTGAAAACATGAGACATTATGAGAGAGCGATGAAAGTAAAGCTGCAGCCAGACAGAAAAACAATGAGCTAAAAACTCACTATTGTAGATTTTAAACATACAGCCAATACATCATCAGTGGATACAGAGACTTGCGTTTCGGTCCCCTGGGGATAGTCTTATAGTAAACCACACTTATAATGATGCCATAAGCGAACCATGCCCAAATATGGTCAGATCCAACACATCTACAGCACATACAAACCACTATATTGGGTCTATAGATGAGAACAGTGTCTGGAAATGCAGCTCAGTGCCCTTTTCCTCCATTCCTCCACAATATCTAACATCTGACCACAGTTACCTCTACTCCGTTGGCAAACACATCATCTCTCACCTTGGCTGCTATAGCAACACTATCAGGGTGCCTCCCCTTTTCCCAAAAAGGACCAGACCTACTGCCTACTACTGTCTCAAGGGGAGGCAGTGACTCACGGTTAAGATTTGGTGCAGTCAGGGCCTAGTTTGACTCAGTTATAAAACTCTGTAAAGTCTTCACAATCATCAATACCTCTCACTCTACACATTGTACAATTGTTATATAGCCGCTTTAAAGACAAATATTGAGACACCCCAGTGAAGTACACGGTTGGACACGAGGCTGATCTTCAGTCTACAGATCGTGTTTGGATGATTTTCAAGTTGTGACCGTTGATCTCTGTTACACACAAAGTACCAAACTGAAGAGGGTGTATAAAGACGACTAAAAAAAGGAACCCTGTGGAGTTTCTGACCTCTAATTGCATCACTGAGCTGTTGTGTTCCTAAGTCACGCACGTGCACATGGGTGACATGATACACAGTCCTGCCAAAAGTTTCACACTAATCCAATGACGAACAGGTGACTGAGGAGGTAACGCAGCAATGTGCCAACAAAGGCAGCAGGCTGGTAATTAGGGATGTAAACACGGCAGGATGTGAGGACGGAAGGATGGAAGGAAATGTATTATTCTTAAACCTCAAGGCCTCTTCAATCAGGTAAAGCTAGCAGACGTGAAGTGATGTGATTCTGGCATTATTTCGGGTGTTGAGACTGACCTTGAAGAAGCTGCAGAAGTCGTGCAGGGAGCTCTTAGGTCCGAGGAAACCCCAGGCCAGGACGGGACTGATCTGCTCACACACAGCGTAGAAGTGGGCGATGAAGCCGTCAGACACCTGAGGAGAAAATAGAGCTGAGTTAAGGGCTGTTTCACCTGGTAGGTAGCTGGTTGTGTGTATTATACATTAAATATTAACATCAGGATCAAAAGATGTCAGATAAGACGAAAGACTGAGCAGTATCTACGGCATTTGTCCAGGCAGTCAGTCTGAAAACATTTCAAAGGTGTCACACTCACCTTCATGTGCTGTTTCTTCTGCTTCAGTACTGACCAACAGCTGGACGCCACCGCCTGTCAATCACATACAGACCAGAACGTAAGAAAAGCCAAAAACTCACAGCAGATGAGGACTTTTCTTGCGTTAAGTGTTATTTTCACTCACGGTCTCCTTGAAGGAGCTGTTGAGCCAGCGGTTGTTGATCACATTCTGGATGGAGATCGGTGGATTCTCCAGGTCCTCAAACGAGTCCATCAGGATGAAGTCCAGCACGATGTCGTAGAAGTTTAAGTGCTTCACCTGATGATGATAAAACTACATGAAGTTAAAGAACAACAAGCAGAGGCCCTGTTTGCAACCTGACATTAACATACGTTTCAGCTCTATGCACAGATGTGAACGCACCCAATATGCATTGTTATCTAATCACTCAGGCCACATTTAAGGTGGTCTGGACACATTTATTTTTGAGTGTTGGCCACAAAGAAGAACCGCCTACTCAACTGCCATCCTCTATTTGCCGGCAGACTAGACACAGGAATTGAAATGCTGCCGGTCGGTCTAAAGCTGCGGTCAACTTGTTTTATAACACAATAAACAAATGCATCATTTTCTTTTTTTGTTTTTCGTGTGAATGAAAAAAAAAACAAAAAACTAAATCCAGTTCTGTTATTCTTCCGTTCTTCAAACTGGCATTTGTAATAAAAATTAAACCAATAAACAGAAAATAATATGCGAGCAGATTGCTGCATATAACTGTATGTTCAGACCCGACGCTCAAACAAATCAATAGGATGGACATTTGATTTTTGTGAGGGGACACACAATGTATTATATATTTGTTTGAACACAGCTTTGGAAGGAGGGTACATGCATCCCAATCCTTCCACCTGTTAAAAACAACAAGGAATTTGGTGTTTGTGAGATCCGATCATTCGGGACGCATGAGGAGACACACGTCAATGCCAGGTGTGAACAGACGTACTTAGAGCTGTTCACTTGTGATCAGATCACCCAAAAAAACACACGTTAATGCCAACTGTAGCCAGAGCCAGAAAGAGGACAGAGGAGAAAGTCAAGACAGCGAGACAGTAACTCACCCCACGTGTGGCCAACTCCACCTCAGTGTTTTCCCAGTGCTCCGTGTGTTCCAGGAAGGAAAGCATCTCCTCAAACACTTCTTCAAATCTCTTTGGGCTCTAGAGTCCAAATGGTAACAGTCAGGTGGGAAGCACTCTTTGAAGATGTGTCATCTCATTATTGACAGTACGAGTTGTGACTTCAGTCTTACCTTGTGTGCTTTAACGATGATGGAAGACAGGATTTTCTTTCCGGTGTCGGCCAGAAACATCCTGGTCGTCCTCTCACACAGAATGAGCTGCAGACAGAAAAGCATTATACTCAAATGATTCAACTGTTGAGAGCAGAGGCCCCTGATGGAGCACCTTTGTAGTTGAGTGGTTACAGCGCACGCTACATAATGGCAATCCTGGTTCGATTCTGGCAAAGGATCTTTGCTGCAGGTCATTCCGCTCCCCCCCCCTCTCTCTCTGTTTCCTGTCGGCCTCTTAAGGGCCCTAAAATAAATCTTTAAAAAAACAAGAAAATAGTGGCCCTGATGACTTTCTAAAGTAGGGTAATACGTTAAAATGAACATATTGATTCCTGGTTGTTTTCCATTAAAAATAAGAATATTAATGCGTTGAATAAAAACTGTATATTTGCAAATGAAAAGCAAAACAGCTGGAAACGACAATCAAGAAAAAAACAACAGGTATTTCATGAGTTTGCTTCTCTGGGACACAACTTTTTAAATTCAACAATATTCAAGAAATCCCGTCCTCTCAGTGGGAGCTATGTTATAAAACTGAATTTCAATTTATGAGGATTGACAGTACCTGACATGCCTGCCGCACACAGTGCAACTTGGCCAGAAAGTCTACGTCTCCAAGACACTCCAGCAGCTCAGTTCTGACGAAGAAAACCAAGAAAAAGATCACATTAAAATATCTGCAGACAGGACAAGCGATGAAAAATACATTTCCAGCCAGCATTGTTTATCTGAACAGGTGTTTTTCATGTGTGTACTGTTAACAAGTGTATTTACCTCAGCACCCTGCAGGAGATCTTGCCTTCCTCTGCCATCTGCAGTGCCTCCTCATAGAAAGGATAATGACCGAGGACGTAGACACTCCTCAGCTCTCTGTGCTCTGACAGCTGAGACAGAAGGACAGCACAGGTAGAAAAGGGTTATTACAGATAAAATAATGACTCCTAGCCTGTCAGAGGGACGGTTAGTCCTTTTCCAACATTCATTATTATTTGAGTTGTTTATGGAAAGTTTGCAGTTATTTATATTTGTTTTGTTGCCTATACAATTTATTTTCTTAACATATTCGAAATAAATAAATAAAATAAAATAAACTAGGAAAGGGAAAAAAAACAAGTTTAGTGTAACTGATGATCAATTTGAGGCTAATTATGTCTCAAAGGCTGAACCTTTGTTGTCTGTCCCACCTCAGTAACTCCAGGTTTAATGTGTCCTTGATTACTTCTTAAGTTATGTCTGACCACTGCACCTTTAATAATCACTGAAGTGTTTTGTGTCCTTTACATCTTTGAACAGTAACAATAAACCAGGCACATGACTGTGTGTTGTGTTGGAGGCTCCAGTGAAACTGTAGCAGCGGGCTGACTATTGTATACTGAAGGAGAAATGCTGAAGCTCTATTTATAGAGACTTACTAAGCATGTGTGACCCAGTTTCACTGCAGACAGCTCTGCATGACACTCACTGGTCAGTAAATTGGTTAGAGTTTAAGCATCTACATTTTAAGGTTTTATTAAATTCAAAGAATAATTTATTTGAGTGTAAGTTCAATAATGTAACAGTTATTTACATTATACGAAAACTGGACGTATAAACACTCAGGTCCAGATATACAGCATCTTTCATCATGTTGGGAGATGAAGACATTTCAAAGATCTTCGCTTGAAGCTTCAGTGAATCAGTCATCCTTAACAACCAGTTAATTTTTGTTCTTTGCGGGTCAAGTGCACCAGTAGCACCGGATGCACTGCTCAGACCCCCACAGTGACTTAATGAGTTAAAGGAGATGAGCTGAGTGCTGATAAACACCGGGTGGTGAACTTACAGGAAGATCAGAGTTATTTGGATCAAACTCCCACTGTGAACCGGTCGCAGATTTAATGCTTCAGAAACTCTGAGGTTGAGATGATTCTCTTCTAATGAAACTCATGCTCCTCTGTGGCTTCATCACGTATTCTATTTAATAACGTTAATGAATTAATAGACTACTCTACACAATAATACTGCAGCTTCAGCCTAGGTACTGTAATACTAGTCTGCAGCATTTTCCTTTGAGATTATTTCTGCAAGGTAATGTGATCAACATCCTACTAACAATTTTACAACTGATCTTTTAGGGAGCAAAATTATTACATTTACTATGTTTTTATGTCTGTCTTGTTTGTCTATTTGAAACTGAAACCATTTCAAAGGCAAAAATGCAAAACATTTGATGGTTCCAGGCTCTTAAATGTGATTTTCTTGGTTTTACATTATAGTTATCATGATATTTTTGGGGTCTCGCCAGTGTAATGTATGAAGGATATTGTAATTGTTATTTTTCATAGTTTTCTGAAGAACGTATGCATGCACAAACTCATAAAAAAAAAAAAAAATCTTTCTGTGAGTTTCTACAGAGTGACGGCGAGCACTTCTCTCACCTCAGCAGCAGAAACAAAAGAGTCAGTGGAGGCGATGCTGACGCTGTCTCTCAGACAGCCGTCATCCAGCTCCTCATGGATCAACATGTCTGCAATTAAATCAGAGAAAGTGAATAACCAAAAAACTCATTTTTGTCTTTCACAGTTTTATAACGTAATCTTGAAGAGAGCTGAATCAGCATCTCACTGGTGTAGTTTTCATAAGAATTACATAATAAGCTCCATATAGTCACTGTATTGCTTTGCATCATGTTAGTCCTGACCTACCCTGGCTGTCGTTGGACGATTGGTCCGACATGCAGAGCACTCCCTCAAACTCCTCCTGGAGGTGATAAGCTCTCTGCAGCAGAGACTTCAGCCTGTGGATGAACTCTGCACTGATGACGTCCTGAAGATAAAACAAATAAAAAGTGACTGACATAACTATGGCAGGCCTTTATGCTTTACTTTACTCTGATTCCACTTAGTTTAATTACAGGCTTTTAATATTTATCAGGAATCTGATTCATGTAGGTTGGTTTAGTTTAATCTAAAGACCATCATTTAATTAACTGATTGTTTTAAGGGAAGGACCAGGTGAGGCAGAGGTAAAAAAGAAACATGTCTAAAACCTCAAAGACCTTTTTATCCTCCGACTTGTGAATCCCTGTTTACCTACTTCTTTTAATAAGCTTTCTTTAGCAAGCACCAGTGAGTAGTGGAAATCCTGGACATATGACTGAGCAGCAGGACTTGTTTGGGTGTCTATGCTGAACTTACACACTAATCCAAAATCTTTCTAATAAGGTTAGAGAGCTCGTGAGTTAGCTGTTACACAATCCCAACTCTCACACCGATGGGTTGCCAGCGTACAGGTTATTTATGTGTGCCACCTGCAGCGTAGTGTTTATTGGCAGCTCCTGGTGTTTGGTTCTTAAATAACAGCAACAGGCGAAGGTTGAAAGGTGAATGAAGACATAAAATAAAAGAGATATCTCTGGAAGGATCGGACCCCATGCTACTAAAAATACAGGAGCCTATTAACCGAAACACTAACTCTTCTCCTTCTGAGGCCGCTGTCCAGTCATTTTATTTAGTGATATTGCAAAAATGTGTTAAGATTGCTGTTTTCCTTCACATGTGACAATCGAGTGCATTACAAAACCTTTTTATAGCCATTTAAAGTTTGCAGGCAGGAATTTTAAAGTATTAAACTATTATTAATACACCCCCACTGTGAAGTAATTGATATCTGTCAGTGTAAAATGTGTCCCTATGTTTACCTCCATGCCCTGCTCGGCAATGGCGTCTCCAGCTCCTGTTTTAATGGAGGCGCAGTTCACTTCGTCCTCAACCTGCTTGCTCCTGAATGTCAACGCCTCCTCCCACCGCCGCAGAGCCTCCTCAAATAAATCCATACCTGGGATAACACACACACACACACACACACACAGACAGTGAGTCTCCTAAAGCGATCAACAACTCAAGGGCTCCATTTCGAAACCTAAAGCAATCCAAAAACAGATGATTGATCACCATCTCTTAATAGTCTTACAGTGTATCATATTGTGTCTTCAATCCTTTTGTAAGAGTCACTTTTTCAAATATTTTGTCATCACTTTGGAAAAAAAAATGCCTCCATTAAATCAACAGATTATACGGTCGATTCTGCAGTGGGGTGATGTAGTGGTCAAATCTCTCTTTACCCATCAGGTAGAGGTTTTCAGGCGTGGTGACGGGTAAATTGACCATGCCGCAGATGTCCGAGTCCAATCTGTCCCAGCAGGTGGATTCATTTGCACAAGTGCTGCTGCTGGAGGAGTTCATACTTTTTACCTGCAAAGACACAGCGGATGTAAGCAGTTAACTTTCAAACCGCAGAAACAGCTTCTCACCACAAAGACAAAATGCAAAATATCTCTTAACACACAAACTAACATAAAACTGTGTCTCTGTCTTACCGAGGCCAGGCTCTGCAGAGACCCCGACAGTTTTCTGTAGGTCCCTGCAGAGAGGACCAGACCAGAAGGGTAGCCATTCTTGGAGTTGAGGGAGAGAGTGATGTTTTGTTGATTGGCGTTATCTGGATAGACAAAGATGAGTTAACAGACAGTGTTAAAGAGAATGACCAAAATACATTGATTATACATGCATGTAGCAGAGTTACACCGGTTGACCGGTGTTTACAAAGACAAAGTGAAGCATCACTTCATCCTGTTTTAATGTGTGTCTTTTTGGCTCATTTGCTGCTGAGGGACGGTATCAGGCAGCAGGTAACACAGCATTTTGGATCTTTGTGAATATTGATTTTTTGACCAACTCTGCCAACAGCATGCACATTATTGTTGGAGCCAACATTGTAATTTAATGAATTATGTTAAAAAAAACCAACTAAATCACAGAGTCATTGTATTTCAGTTAACTGCTGTCGTGAAGTGTAAGGTGGACACTCCCTGTCTGTCAGACACTTTGACAATCAGCTGATTCAGTCCGACACTCCCGTTGACAATCAGCCAGCTGATTGAGGCGGTAACTAATTGCAGGTGGTATCAGCTGATATCCTATATACGTGCAAAGCTGGAAGCTGCAAGCGCTCTTTTGGTTTTGTAGCCACACAGTTTTTTGACTGCTGAAATACAATAACTTCAAGTTTATTTTGATGTCCTTTTAATTTGATGTTTTGCTATCTTACATCGGTAAAAACAATTCTTTGTTTGTGGAAACGAAGGTAAATGTAAGACAGAGGTGTCTAAATGAAAATGGAAAATAAATATGACAAAAGAAAGAAATCATGGACTCTGAGTGTTGTTTAAGCGAGTCAACAGGGTACGAACCACAAGCAGAAGGGAACAAATACGCTGATTGAAAGTTGTACTTTTACTTATATAAACACAGATATAATTCACACCTGGGTCACACAGTAGCATTAGCAAAGGTTGATTGCATCAGATAAATATGATCCACTATTTATATACACAAACTGAGCTTTTTAAAAAGCCATCCTGTCATTGTTCAAACCTGTAGAAACTTTATTAAGCTCTCTAGGGTTTAAAAACCAATCTATTAAATCAGTTGTGCTTTAAGAAGAATTAACGTAGCCAACTGCTCATTTGACTCCATTTAATCCTCCATTTCTGTTCATTTCTCTTTGGTTCTCTAATCAGTGGCAAATCTTCCTAAGTGAGATTAAATAAGAATAAGTTAAAGCTTTTATCTAGAGTCTGCTGCTTACAGTTCAAGGTAACACAGCCGCAGACACGTCACTCCGATTACATCACAAACCAGCAACTGGGTTAACACGCTAAATGGAGATCACAGGCCAGTGAGCTGCTGGTTGAGGAGGGGGAAAAAAAAGAGAAGAGATATGCCAGTGACAGGGAGTTGTACCGTTCAGCGCAGAGGCAGAGGAGAAGAACTCGATGCTGGCCTGCTCCCACTGCGGTGAGATGGCCTTCTTCCTGCCCTTCCTCCTCTGGAAGTGGCGTGCGAGGAAGAGGAGTGTGACGGCGCCGACGGTGGTGGCAGCAACCAGTCTCTTGGTGTCTGTGCTGACACTCACCTTGAGGAAAGGAAGATAGGAGGAGGTTAAAATCAAGATGTTAAAAAATAAAGGTAGACTGACACAAAGTAACATAGTTTAACAGTGGAAATGCGATAAATATCATAGATCAATGATAAAAGTATTCAACGTCTGTGGCTTAAACTATTCTTGAATTTCTACACCTGAACCCAGGGGTATCCATAATGCCTCAGTTCACCAGCAAGGATATCCTGACCACACTACGAAATGAAACCGGGCTCATCGACTGCATGAATCTCCTGCCCGAGAGTTCAGCTGAGGATACGCATCTCAGATTACAGCAGATACCGCTGATGTAACAGGCAGCTACCAGCCTGTCATCTAGATTTTAAGAGAATACATTTCAGATAGCATGCATGTCTCCTCTCTCTCTATACATAGCAGCTCTGAATGAGGAGGCGGATTATTCTCACTGACACGGCCGCAGTGCATTCCCAACATCTGAAGATTACATAAGCAGTGAGTTTGGAGCTATGACAACAGCCATAATATTGACTTTTTTATTATGTTTTGGAAAAAGCTACTGAATGGACAGGGATGATTAAATGACGGTACAGGCAGCTGTTCCTGTTACAGCTACTGCTAAATGTCAGACATGCTCCTACCAGATCCTGACGATGTTAGATTTGCTACGTGACTTGAGCCACACACACAAACTCTTCTCATGCTCCGCTGGAACTGATAGAAATAACATTGTGTGTGACTTCAAATGTGACTTGAGGTCAGGTGTTAAATGTTAATGGGAGGTCAGGGCGGACAGGAAGTGGAAAGCTGGAGAGGCACTTGCAGCTGGCGGAGACTCGGCTGAGGCAGAGGGAGCTAGTGGGGAATGAGCCAGTCTTGGGTTCTTCCCCAGGAACCAAATTCAGAAAGCAAAGAGAGATATCATCTGGTTTAGGATGAAGTTTGAGGAGGCGTGGAGGGAGAAAGATCAAGAGGGCGCGGTGGCTCTGAGACGGCAAGGAGCATGGACAATGTGGGAACTGGCAGAGCAGTGAAGAGTAATCTGGGATAACATCCTGCATGCAGACTACTACCAAGTCCATTTCTTGATCCAGGCTGGGCACGATGGCCTGCCAAGTCCTGCAGACTTCTACGTCTGGGCTAAGAGCAAACAGGAAGAGAATCCCTTGAGTATATCCTCAGCAGCTGCCCAAAAGTCCTCGCAGGACACCTCCGCACTATCACTAGCGGCACGATAAAGTGCAGTTGTAGAGACAGTAGCTTTAGTTATTACCCAAAAAAAGACCACCCCCTTTATCTTTATCGGGGCTGGAGAGAGACGCACTCCTCAGCCAAGATATGTGACAGGCCTCCTCGACTCAGCTGCTGGCTAGTAGTTTGAAAGTAGATCTGTGTGAGAGGTTAAGGTTTCCTGAGCATATCACCTCAACGAGACTTTGTCCAGACTCAGACATCTTCTCCAGTTCCTCCAAGCAGGTGATCGTGGTAGAACTCACTGTACCCGAAGAAGAGGAGGAGGAGGAGGAGGAGGAGGAGCGCATGGATGAAGCGCATGGGCGAGAATGTGCCAAGTAGCAGGAGCTGGCAGAGCAACACACGAGGAAGTATCGGACCATCTGCTGTGAGCCAGTAGAGGTGGGATGTTGGGGTCTATTAGTAAAGTTATGACCAAAATAAGAGTAGTGAGGTTGGAGAAGAAATAGTCAATCATCGACGCTGCAGAGAGAGACATCCGGTGGCTTTGAATGAAGAGGATGAAGAGGAAGGCCGTGTGGTCAACTGCTGCTGGGATGCAACCCGGGAACTGAACTGGGTCACCTGGGTGAGGGTGTCTGATGTTGAAAGACCCCCCCCAAAAAAACACAAATCCCCAGGATACACCACTGATGATGCATCCCATTAATCCACAAATTATAACTGACACCATGAAGCCCAGTAATCATGTTCAAGTAAAGCCAGACGCTGAGTTTTGGCTCTCGTTCTGTATCACTCACAGACACAGATACTCTCCTAACCAGCTCGGGGGGGTGGGGGGGGGGTCATAATGATAACAATCTGTTAATCATTGCAGCTCCAATCCTTTTATTCATGTTTAATTAGACAATGTGAACAAGTGCTGAGTAACAAACCGATACTGTGATATGAGTCTACACACCACCTGTTTTTTTGGATCATAACATTTAGATGGAGCTTGTTTTAATTACAATAAAAGGGACACAAATAAATGACATTTTTCTCCGGTTTAGTCATAATGACTGCAGTACTGGATATTTTCTTTGAATTCCTTACGTGGAAATATCCAACATAACAACAGCCACAACTTTGGCCAAAAAAGATTTTAGTCTGACATTAGAGTGAAACAAATCAAATACAAACATTAAACACAACAGCTGTTTGCAATACATTAAAGAAAAAGGCAAGAAGCTGTGGGTGTAAACATACCCTCAACAGATTTGACTTTCTCTTTCAGATTCAGAGATGAGTAAGAGCTCACAACAACAACAACATCAGAACAACAGGACTGTAACAAACTCACCTGCGCCAGAGAGCCGTAGACGGAGAGCGGTAGGTCGACCATACGCAGCGCAGCAGCCTTGACAGACAGCTGTGAACTTGTGAGGGTCTCATGCGTCATTGTGGTGGTCTATCCATGACTTTGCTACTCTCTTATCCTCATCATCATTCGGCTGGAGCTAAAGAGGACGACAGACAGGAGTGTCGAACAAGGATTTAACCTTGGAGGCTTAGAAGGGGATATTATAACGTTATTACATAAAGCCTGACATACAGCAGAGGCAGGCAAATAGCAGCCTGCGGGACGAATCCGCCCCTTCAGCAAATATATTCAGCCCTCTGATAAAAACTGAAGTTTGGACTTTTACAGTTTACAAAAACTTTTACATACTTTCTCTTTTAGTTTAGTCTCGTTTAGTTTTAGTTTATTTATTTATTATACTATATGTTAAAATAACAAAATAAAATAGAAATGACAGCAAAAGGTAGAATAATATAACCTTGTTACAGCTACATGAGAGACATTAAACCTTGGTTGCAGCATGTGGTTTACAGTGCAGCTGAAATTAAATCCAATTAACCTGCCAGAAATTAAGTCTCAATGTATGAATTCAATTACTGTTTTAACTCAACTCAACACAATTTTAGCCTACAACAGACTTTCAATCCAATAATAAAGCAGGCTGTTGAATATCGTGTGTGGAAAAACCAATAAAGTACATCTGTAGTCTCCACACATGTCTATAACATATAAAACAACACCAACTGAATCATTCCCACAGACAGAGAGGGGAAAAAAGAAGAGAAGAAGGTAAGAGAAGAGAGAAAAGAGTAGATTTAGCTAGCTAACTTTAGGTTTGATTGATTTTACAGTTTAAAAATCTTTCACTATGTGTTGTATGTCTTACTATACTGTACTATGTATTATTACAATGTTTTCACTGTGTTATATTCACACAACTAATTATTAATGTTAAGAATGATACAATTATAGCCTCAAGTAATTTTTGAATGTATTCTAAAGTTTGTTTTGTAAGAGTGTACTTTATTTCTTAGTTTTTAATATCCTATTGTTGTTTACTCCGACCATTGGCATACTGTACCACCCAGGTACAAAAAAAAACAACCCTTAACCCCCGCTTCTGAAAAACTAAAACTTGAGGAAACACTGCTCACTAATGGGCAAAATGACATCTGCCCTCATATACAATCCTAAACTGTGTTATAAATCACTTTTATTCTTTAATGAATTAAAAGAAATACACTAAACATACAGATTTGTGTTTCCACTGTGCTGGTAAATGGTCTTCAATGACAAATCCAGACAGAAACTGACCTCCTGACATGCAGTATGTGCAAGTTGTAATGAATCACCTGTACAGTATATATATACACACACACAGATATTTAAGTACACCCACCAAAGGTATGAGCACATTTCAGACCTCACTTAACTTTGCATGCTTGCTTGAACAAAGTGTCATGAGTCTTTCTGCAAACAATCTCAAAACACAGCCGCACACAGAAGGAAAAACACCTACTAACCGCCTGTAATATCCACCTGACGTTACAGTGTGCATCCAATTAACAACCAACATCCAATTAAGACTTGTGAGGTCGTCACATGAATGATTATCCTATTTGAAACTTGAGTCTTGTCAGTCTCGTGTCAGGCGAACTCTCTGTCTCAGACTGCTGCAGTGTATTTTAGTGAGTTATCAGCGGCTGTACAGCACAGACAGATAATAACATGCCTCTTCAACTGCTGATTGACTCAGACTTAATCATCAATAATCTGTGACATCTATAAGTAAGGCTTACATAGGTATCTGTAGACATGCAGACACAGTAGTGAAGCTATAATAGAGACAATCAAACAAACATTATAACAGACATAAGAGGTGAAGATATAGGCAATCCCTAAATATCTGCATTTATCTGCCATCAATTAAAAAAGAGCAAATCAAGTTTTTTCTTGATATAGTTCTCACTATTATATTTTAAATTTAAGAAAGATCCTTCAGATTTGGCTTTATTAAAAGACTAAACTTTTGCTGCTTCTGTCTACTGTCTACTTCACTAAAATTTTAGGTGGGGGGGGTCTAGTCAATCCCTATATGTCTGCATCTATCTACAATCAAAAGTATATTTTTCTCTATTTTATTTTAAATTTAAGCAAGATCCTTCATATTTGGCATTGTTATAGATGCAAGCAGAACCAGACATTCAAGTTTTACTGCTCCTCTCTACTGTGCCTCACTAAAATTTGGTGTAAATAATTTGCCATATGTGCCATGTGTTTATAACATAAGAAAACACTTTATAAATAAATGCTCCTTGTCTTTTCTGGTCATGTCAATAACTGCTCAACAACACTGATGTAACACATAATAAGTTACAGGTAACTTTCATGCCATGGTAATATGACATAACATTAGTCGATTATTTGCAAGGTTTCAGCAGATGTATACAGAAATAAAACCCTAACATGAGTGAAAGCAGCTCTCAGTCAGTTCACCCTTATCACATGTAAGGAGAAGACATAATGTTAATCATATTATCACATGTAAGGAGAAGACAGATCACTGAGGTGCTGTTAGCCTGCCTAAGAGGAGCTAACGCAGCTAATAACGACATGCTGTGTCGTTTAAATATGTAAAACCGGCCTGAGTCTGGGAAATAAAAGTGTTATTTTTCTGTCGTCTTCTCCCTGAGTGTTAAAAACACACCAAGTGTAAGTGTAATTACCGGTTAATTTGGCGGTCTCCTCCTCACGCTACCAGCGGCTCACTGATCCTCCGACTGACCTCAGTTGCTGCCCATGAAGGACTCGCGCATGCGCTGTTTGACTTCTGTGGAGTCAAAGCGCCCCCTCTGGGATTACTGAGGTACTGCAGCCTGTGTTATTTAACACCACATACCAATGATGTCTTCATTAAAGACAGGAGTAATTTCTTCAGATTTGGCACTAATAATAATAATAATTAAAAAACAAACAATAAGATAAAATAATAATAACAATCATCATCATCATCATCATCATTATAATACGTTATTAATACTACTACTACTACTACTACTAAAAATGAATAATCATCATCATTATAATCATCATCATAATATTTTATTAAAACTACTACTATATACTACTAACAATGATAATAATAATAATGATGATAATAACTTTATTTATATAGCACTTTTCAAAATAAAGTTACAAAGTGCTTTATGATAAAAACAGATAATGCAAGTAAAATATCCAAAGCAAAAAAAAATATAGAGCAAGCTTGCATAAAATATAGAGCTAGCTAACAGTATACAATAATTAAATAACACAACAAATACTAATAGTTAAGAAAAAGTCATATGATAAAAGTGAGTCTTAACAAGAGATTTAAAAGATGACACTGAGTTTGCCTGCCTGAGATCGTCCAGGCAGGGAGCTCCACAGCTGAGGGCTGAAACAGCAAAGGCTTGGTCCCCTCTAGTGACGAGATGAGATTTTGGAACCAATAGCTGCTGGAGGATCCAAGGTAGCAATCAGGCTAATAAAGAGTTAGCAAATCATATATAAAGGCAGGAGCCTGACCGTTAATGGTTTGAAAACAAGCAGTAAATCTTAACATCAATGCTAAAACTCACAGGTAACCAGTGAAGGGCAGCACGGATTGGTGTATCATGGTCTCTTCTCTTTGAACCTGTTAAAAGCTTGGCTGCAGCATTTTTTAACCAACTGTGGTCTATGTATGTTTCGCCTGCTGATGCCAGAATAAATCGCGTTATGTAATCAAGCCTGGAAGTGATAAGATGACCTGCAAGCAATGACCTGATTTTGGTTCATTGTCTCAGCTGAGCAAAGCAGGATTACAGTACTTAAGTCACCTGGGCATCAAATGACAGAATAGTCACTCCACATTTAAGAGTTTGTAGTGTCTTTACAGCAACATCCATACTTGAAGCATTGTCTACTGTCATGGCTACAACTTTGTGCCCTATCAGAATCAGTTTTATTGGCCAAACATGTGAACCACACACACACACACACACACACACACACACACACACACACACACAGAGAACATTTGGTCAAAAACAATAAGCAAAGTAATCACATTTTTGGAGATTTTTGTCATATTCACTGAATCCAACAATACATTTTTTCAAAGTAATGTAAAGCAAGAGTAAATATGATCAGCAGCCTCCACTGAAATGTTTCTCTCTCACTTCATCATTTTCATACACAGGAACTCTTTCCATAAAAAAATAAAAATGTTAAAGGGTTAAGATCTAAAGTTAAAGTTCTGGTGAATCAAAACACACTAACTATCTCAAAATGTTTACCTAAGGCAATTTTTTTCTTGTTGTGTCATATTTTTGACTCATAATATCATTTGTATTCAGAAAATCTCACTTATCTCAAACTTACTTATTATGTCATAAACAGGTAGTATGTGTCTTGGTATGTAATTAAAAAACCCACTACCTTGTCATTTTTTACTTACTATGGGTATTTTGTATTGTTGCCATTGTTTTCATCATTGTTTCCTTTCTTGGGTTCACATTAATTCAAAATATTTACAATTTCCAAGGTTGGAATAATTCCTCCTATGTCTATGTTGACCCTGCTGTCAGATAAGATATAAAAGCACCTTGCATTTACAAACATGTATAAAAATTAAATTCATGTCACTGAAAAAAGAAGAAAGGAAAAATATCAATGGACAGGTTGAGAAATATCTTCAATAAAGCAGACAATGATGTTAACAGGGTGATATTTCACAGAGCCTTAGAAGTCCGCTTAGGAATATATGAAAAGTCCCCCAGGGATCCGTTTTCAGTGGGGGAGGAGTCCTCGAGGAATTATGTCACACAAATACATGTTAACACACTAGATGGCGCCTGGGGTAGCTTTATTGTATTTGCCTTTAATTTTTTTCGCCACCAGATGACCCTCTTTACTTTTCACTTCTCTCCAGACCTCACGTCCAAAGATGAGGGAATTCAAATGCAGTAACATTCAGTGGTGGATAGCACATTTACTCAAGTACTGAACTTAGCTACAGATTTGAGGTACTTGAGCATTTCCATGTGATGCTACTTTATACTTCCACTACATTTCAGAGGGAAATATTGTGCTTTCTACTCAAATACATTTATTTGAGAGTTTTAGTTACTTTTCAGATGAAGATTTGACACAATGGATAATATAACAAGCTTTTAAAACACAACACATAAAGATGACACCAAGATTTCCAACCTTTTTGTCTTTTAATATTGACATATTAATTAATGTTAGTTAAATAGTTGACATTAGTTTACATCAGGGGTGTCAAACATATGGCCAGTGGGCCAGAACTGGCCCACCAGGGGGTCCAATACGGCCCACTGGATAACTTTGCAAAGTATGAAAATTAAAGAAAAGTTATTCAAATTTTTCTGCTGCTTCAGAGGTTTTTCCACCCTGACCAAAATACAATTTTATGAAAAAAAGTATAAATACATATTTTGGTCATATTTAAACTATTCATATACTGAACATTGTGTAAAATGTTTTGTGCAAAATAATCTGAAAAAGAAACATATTATTGTTGAAATTGCACAAATATTTCTTAACACATCTCAGGCTGTTCATCTGTTTTGTAAATAGACAGTTTATTACAGGACAGTTAATATATAATAATAATATATATATAAATGTATACAGCGTTGAGGAGTAACTAGTTACATGTAACGGTGTTACCTAATTTAATTACAAAATAAATGTAACTGTAACGGATTACAGTCATAGTTTGAACTCAGTTAATTAAAATTAGTTTAAATTAAAATTGGTTAACTAATCTCTCTTACTATCATTTGTGCAGCTACAGCAGAAGTTTGGTTTATAAAAATGTGATTTTTTAGATACTTGCAAATTAGACGTTTCATCACTAAAAACACTACTTTAATAACCAAAAATACCATTTCACATGCTGAAAGGGTTTAATCTCTACAAGTATAAGAAACATATAAGCGTTTTTTTATAGAGCCTTACACTCCAACCTTTCTTCTACCTCTAACCTTACCAAGCAGGCCTGGGAGAAAGATTTGGACATCGTTATTGATGACTCAGACTGGCAGAAAGTATGGACTAATTCCATGAGAATTTCTATTTGCAATCAAAACAAATCTATTAAGTTTAGAATTGTGCATCATTCAGGTGTAACAAAAAACAAAATGTGTCTTTGCTTTGCTGGAACTGTAACTCTGAAACTGGGCACTATTTTCACTGCTTCTGGGTCATGTGTGAAGTTACAAGGCTACTGGACTGATAAGAATTGTCTGTTATATTTGGCGTCCCAATTCAGTTTAATCCTATGTGCCTCCTGCTTGGTTTTCTGGATGTTCACATTTTTAAATGCAAAACACAATAGACTATTTAACCTGTTGAATGTTGCTGCCAGGAAGAATATTTTGCTCTTTTGGATTAAAGGGTTCCAACAAAAAAGTCATGGCACAATATTATCATGGAGTGTATTCCCAGTGAAAACATCTCCTGCTTGCTGCACTGCACAGTGGACTCTTATTATAAAGTCTGGGACCCTTACTTAAAATATATTGGATCTGCACTGTCATCTTCCTTGCTACAAGGACTTCCAAAATTGTCTTAGACTGAACTTGCGCCTTCTTTGTTGAATGTTAGCTTTGTAACCTTATTTTATGTGTGTCTAAATGTGTCGCTGATTTGATACCCACTATTGTCATTTATTGTAGGTATCTATTTGCATATTTATTTTCTCTGTAATTACCATCTAGTCTTTGTATCTGCCATGTGATGTCTGAGCTGTTTATGTTCTGTGGTATATAAGGAAAAAAATCAATAAAGACATTTTTAAAAAATGAATTAACTAAAATGAATAAACTAAAATGAGTTAATCTAAATAAGCTAATGTAAATGAGTGTGACCTCTCTGCTGTTCATGGTGTGTTTCCTTTTAACCGGAAGGGGGCGGAGCCAGCTGTAACGTTAGCAACCACGCTGAGCGACAGGAGCGGTTTAACGTGAAGGACTGCTCTCCCTCTGAAACATGCCTGTAAATACTGACTGATTTTTATATCCCGGCATATCACACATCATCGGATCTACCCTTGAACCGTCTCTTCTTCTCATCCAGTGAAGGTAAGAAGCCCGAAGCTGACGGTACTTCGACGCCCGCTGGCAGGCTGCTGTCTCCGGTGTGATCATGTAATACAGCGGGGCGGAGGGGGGGCTAGCAGGCTAACATGTAGCTAGCATGTCACAAGCGAGATGCTTATCAATACCTTAACATCTCACTCTTGTATAAACCTGTATAGATAAAACCAGACATTAGTTGCCTTTTTTGATACTATGACATCAATGATAGCTTGCTCTCATAGGGAGATATTGACGGGATGAGTCATTATCATCAGCAGGGTAATGCTAATGTTAACAGCGGAAGGTTGCTAGTCAGCTAATGTGACGCTGTCAAAGCCTCGCCTGGGTTTGACAGCTCAATTTTGAACAGTGGACAAGGCCAAAAAATAAAGAGGCACACACACACCTCTGTAATGCACGCTGTCTTTTTATCTCACGCAGAGCACATGTATCCCCTCTTAGCTGAAATACAGTGGAGGGGTTGTTATGTTTAATATTCCTGCACTGCTACTTGGCTAATGTTAAATGGTAATGTGCTATTAAGAAAAAAAAGGGTGTTTAATTATAATGCTGCCGTCTTATAATGCATTATGTTATTATAATCTAACTTGCAAACATTAAGTTGCTTAACTTGTTAAATAAAAGGCAAAGCCATGAAAATCTGAGTCATTATCAGCCTGGTTTTGCTTTGGGTCAACGCCCCGCCCTGACTGTACTCCTCCTCCTCCTCCTCCTCCTCCTCACCTTCTTTGTGCAGAGGTAAATCTCCCTGCATCATTATTATGTCTGTCTGCTGTGTGAAGACACTGAAAAAAAATGGGTGAGGATGGTTTGAGATGATGAAAGATGTTTTTTTCTGCTTTCTTTTAAAAAAAGCCTTTTGCACAATCGTTGCAGGCTCACCAGTGACACCACCCCTGCTTACTCGATTTTCTTCCTTCTTTGTACCACACTAGTTGTAATAGTAGTAGACTGTAGTGTTCACTGTTCACACACATAGTAAGTTTGTTCATTTTGACCTTTTGAGCAGAGGCCTCCAAAGTTCAGGGTTGTTATAGCAGTCCTGGAAGAGAAATTGAAATGTTGTTGACCTTGTTTTTTTTTTTTTTTATCGATATATTTGGGTTTACTCCATGCATGTAAAACAAATAATGTGTAAAAAAACAGACTGATAAGAAAGTTTGATTGTTAAATAGACTCTAGAGATAGATACTCTGAGGTGAGGAAACACCTCATAGTAGTATTAACTCGTACAAGACTGAACACGAACTTAAAAGGATTGGTTTAAGACTGTCAGGAGAACTTGAAACATGTTTTTCTTGCTGTAATCATCCTTTATGTTAATACCAGCCATTAGAAGATGTCTTCATAATGCATTTACAAGGATTAAACCAAAATCCACAGTCGTGCTTCAGCACAAAGATAATTTAAAAGTTTATTTGAAGCTAATGTGAAGCTTCAGCCGTCCAAATTGGTCCATTTCTTTCAATGTTACAGTCTTTATAGTGCCACACTCCCTCTTTTTGTTACTATAATTTCACCACAGCTCAACAGGGAAACACAAAGAAGGAATTTGATGCTTTAAAAGGACTTTAAATGTGGCAGATATCCACTTTAAGTGACTATTACCTCACATAAGCTTCAAATAAACTATTAAAATGCCTTTTTCTGGGCCTCATCACTTACATTGAAAGCACGATTGAAAGCGTATTTTAACAGTCAGCATGATGAACAGGAGGAATAATTACAGCGAGGAAATATTTACACCTGACTTTTGTTAAAAACTGTGAACCTGCCCTTTAACTGAGGAGCAGCGTCTTCCCGTGTTCCCGCTGAGCTCCCCGCTGACCTGTTGTTAGGAAACATGATGTAACCACATTATGTTTTGCATCCTCTTCTTTGCATGACGATGTAATATCAGCGTGTCGTGTCTGCAAACAAACAGTGTCTCTCAACCTTTAAAAAATCGTAACAAATAATCACTTATCATCAGCCGTGAACGTGAAAGTATCAGCTGCTGTGATGTGTTGTACATTTGTTGGAAGTAGATTTTGTTGGTTTGCTGTGAATAGTCCGGGTTGTGTTAGTGTGCGTTTAAATCTCTGAATCTTGGGTAGCTTCAGGGAGGAGTTGTGAGCAGACTCTCTCGCTGCCTTCATGTCCACTGACACCGGATCGCTCCTCGACAGTCCAAAACGTTAACGTGCAACCTCCAGGGCAAGGCAGTTTTATTTATATAGTGCATTTCATACCAAAGAGAAACTCAATGTGCTTTAAATAAAAACAAACATTTAACAGTAAGAATTGGAAACATAAAAGCATACAGTTTAAAAAAAAAAAAAAAAAAAAAAAAAAAAAGAACCCAATTATAACAAAAACCAAACAAAGTACAGAAAAAAAGAAAGAGAGAAAGAAAATATAAAGCTAGACTAAAATAGAGCATAAATATGAGACTGCAGCTTTAAAAGAGTTCAGTCATAAGCACATGAACAGAGAAATGTTTTTAACCTGGATTAAAAAATTGACATTTGGGGCTGATTTCAGACTCAAACACGGATCACACTTCACAACCTCACCCTGACGCAGTCACACATCTAAAAATCTGTCAAGTCATGCAGACGACAGACTCATTAACACTAAAAGTTTTAGCTCTGAAGATTTCAGCCACAGAAACTTGAACAAATAAGCCTGCAGCAATATAGCAGGTTCTTAACTGCGTCTTTAATTATTTATCAATATGTTATCACATGTTTTATGCAGCCGACTAAATGCTTTCACTTTCTTATTTCCTGTTTTCATTCTTTACATTTCTCAAAAGGTGCTTTTTATCAGATGTACTTTTTCCTCCTGAGAGGGCGTGTCTTAAATGTACTGACCATGTAAAGCTTAAAACCTGTGACTTAAGTTGTTTGTGACGCAGTAATTCAGGACAGACGCCAAAGGGACCACCGTCTTCTGTCCCCAGCTCCCCTCAGGGAAATCTGAAGCAGTGCACGAGCCTCCTTCCCCTTCTTCCCTCGTCAAGAAGACTGATAAAAGAAAAGCTCCAGTGGGTTTCTGCCATCCAACTGTACGGGTCTTTTTCTTTATACGTTTAAATATAGAAGTACAACAGGAGTTTCTCACACAGTAGATTCACTTGTGTATGAAATGAGACTAAATTGAAACTACACAAAGAAATCTGTGAACTTTTTATCTAATGCACAAGATTTGAAAAGTCTTATTTGGTAGTAACATTCATCGTCAGCTCGGTTTCAACACTTTAAATATATTATCAGACTTTTAATTGCTTCCTCTGAACAGTTACAGCCTGTGTTAAGAAGCTAAATTAAATGAACATCCCTACAGAGAAGGGAGATAAAAGCTCCTTTCCAGTGAGGGCACATAATTGTATCTTAAAAGGTGAAAATGTTAAAAAGACGCTGCTCCAGTGACAAGATTTTATGCACTATAAGAAACGATTCTGCTCTACTTTCTTTCTGAGAATATAAAACAGATCAGAGATTAGTATCCCGGTTTTGAGTCTTGTCGTAGATTTCACATCGTCTGTGTGCAGCAGGTGTGAGTTTGATTCCTCGACATCTCTGCTGCTCATTTTCTCTTCAGACTAACTTTAAACAGCTGAGGTTTGTTTTCAGGATGCTTAGGGTACAATTTAAGTTATTGATAAGTATAAATCTGAAGTCTGAGCACCTTTCAGAGTGTTTATCATCAGTTGGTTGTTTTACTGAGTAGCTGCTGTGTAACTTAAGTTAATGGGACACGTGCACATAGTCTGATTTCTCCAAACCCCTCCCTCACTCAATCAGGATACTACTGTACATGTAAACACCCTCAGTATCACTCCTCCTCTTTCTCATTTATCCCTCTGGACATGAACTACTTCCTCCAAGTTATTACGTCATTTCAGGGCACCCCATTTATTCGTCTGAACGCCGCTGTCACCAACAGCACACGACCGACCCGTGCTTGTGCCCATTCGCCCATTCGCCGAGCTCGTCTCAGTTCACCCCGTCCTTTTTTTTTTTTTTTTTACGTCTTACCTGTCAAATAGATTAAAATCACAGCAGTTAATGTTAAGATAGACGTTTCTAGATTTGTTGATTCAAGCTTCGGTGACGTGCAGAAATGAAACTGTTCCCGCTGTGTGTGTGTGTGTGTGCAGGAGATTTGTTTGAACACGTTTCATACATCCGATATTGTGTGTGGCTATGTTTTTTTTCTTTTCTGCCCTGTCAGCACTTAAAAAAAAAAAATCATTATTTATGGCAGTTCAGCGCTATGCAGACACGGCTGCTTCCACCACGAGCTGCGAACAGCTGCTGAATGACATGCTGCTCGGTGTTTAAGTGTCTGATAATGAGAAGAGCTTGTCAGTCACGCAGGCATGAGCAAACTTCTCTCATGTGGTGGTGACTCAAGTTACAGTAGCTGGACTGTTGTGCTTGTCTGTCTGTGGTTATATGCTATAATCAAGTCATCACACACTTAACACTCACTATAATAAACACTCCTTAAAAAAAACAGGAAGTCCTGACAGGTCGTTTTAAAGAAAAGGAACTCGTGAAGTCACCTGACCCAAGAATGAAAGTTGCATACTGAATGTTTTCTTCCTCTTGCTCCGCCTGTCTCTCGTAGATCTTTTTTTTTCCGGTGAGCGATGCCGCCGGCGTCCAGCTGCGACTGCCCTCACCTGGATTGTGTGGGGGAGATCACCAAGGAGGAACTTATTCAGAAATCTCACGTAAGTGCTACCTGCTAAAGGATAGATTTGCAATTTTTCAAGTCATAAAACAAATCAGGGGTGCTCATATGAAAATTGAAGCAGGTTTCACTTGCTGTTAGAAGATCCACTCCAAATGAGCCTAGAGTCTAAGTGAAGGGGGGGGGTTGAAATCCACAGTCCTATTGTGTTTGACTATGAGACTTAAGAGTCTCAGTTAGTCAAATATTATTGTAACAACAAAATCCCCTCTTGGTGTCTCAGTGGACGGTGTTTTCCTGTCCAGCTGCAGTAGAAGTATCACAACAAAAAAAGGGAATCTGGCACTAAAATGACAGAAACTTTGTAAAACACTGACTCGACTTGATTCATTTTGACAACTGAAGCTTCATATTAGTTCACATTGTAAGCACATTATGGAGGGATTTTTTTCTTTTTTGTAATTAACTTTTTATTGATATGAAATACACAATTCCTTCCACAAATTACATCCTATATAATGTTTTCTAGACATAAAAAACAGTACAAGAACTCCAGACAGGAGATGCAAACCATAAAGAGGCATAGTCTTATAGAGTAAAACAAGTTTTTTCTCTTGATGGAAGATATTGAAAAAATGTGAACCTTTGCTTTAATAACATTTTAATAACTCTTTAAGTAAACTTCACCTAGTCTAAATTTGTTTTTCTTCCTTGACATAAATATGTGATTGTGGGTGTTATTGTCCTTATCAGTCTGTTCTTGAACTTTGCTGTTGTCTCACTGATTTCCTTTTCAAACACGTGACTCTAACAGAGGTGTCTTCATACTTTTCTAGGGCCAATGCCAAGACTGTAAAGTCGGAGGACCAAATTTGTGGGCGTGTTTGGAGGTAAGACAAATAAACTTTATCATGGGGCAGTTTTAAGTATTACCTTCTAGCGCTTTCTTTTTCCCACTAGAAACATGTGCTTGTTTTTTTTAACACCTTGGTGTCCGCACCCTCTGTTTGTTTTTCTCCAGAATGGCTGCGCGTACGTAGGCTGCGGAGAATCTCACACTGACCACAGCACTGTCCACTCGCAGGTGAGAAATCTTTAAGTGACAGTTTAGAGTTTTTGAAGTGGGATCATATGAGGTTTCGCAGTAGATTTGGGTCAGCGGCTCACTCCAGAGTATGGGGAAACAAACGGGAGTACTGGCACGGAAGCTAAATAATGTATTGCTGTGGATGGAGCCAACAGTAAAATGTATTTCAGCTACATAAATAAAAGGCGCACCTGTCAGTTTAAGTGTATGCAATATTTATTTATTTTATTTTATTGCACATAAAATAAAAAAACACATAATACAAGAAATCTACATAATACATGCACAACATTGAGATTAGGAAACGACAACAATAACTAAAGAGAAATGTGCAGGAGGAACCAATGAAATCCATAAAAGCTTGTCGGGTGGTCCTCCTTATGGTGAGACATACAACATAAATTCTTAAGAGTAAAGACATTCAGACAAATACTAAACAAAAACATAAAAGGCTATGGTTTTACAAGTGTAACAAGAAAGAGAGAAGTATTTTCACTGCTTTCTCCTGCCATCAGACAGCCCATTTCCTTGGCACTACATTTTCCTCAGCTGTTAAACTTCCATATCCTTATGTATGCCACACACTATATTATGCTGCAGCAGCACTTTCTGACCCAAACAGCTGTTCTGTGGTGTTCAGCGTGCAGCATGCGTAGGAATAGGGAAGTAGTGTTGAGAAAATATAGTGGGAAAAAGCAAAGAGCTGTCTCACAACAATGTTAAGTGGAAGAATATTCTAAATATAGCGAACTGGGTCTTTTTTTTTTGGTAGCTCCATCATCCACAGCAGTATATTATTTAGCTTCCGTGCAAATTCTGATGTCTGGTTCTCCACACTGCTGGGGGGGGGGGTGGGGGTGGGGGGGGGGGTGTTGACCCAATTCTAACTGTGAAAGACTACCTCATATAACCCCACTTCAAAAAACTCTGAACTATCCCTTTTAAGACCCTTCTAATGCCTCTTCCAGTTTGGAGATGATAATTAATGCATAGAGATGAGACAGGAAGAAATGTGACTTAACAACTTTTGAATGTGATCTTGAATTAAAAAAGAGGATCTAACTAGTAGAGGAGTGGAGGTGTCAAAGGAGAAGCGGAGGAGGCACAGATGGCAGGACGGGACAGGAAAACCACTTCAGAGTCCCGGGAGCAGTGACTCGGAATTAAACTGCCTCCAGCGTTGCTTTTTCTTTCCATCAAAGAGCCTGCACGTGCATCTTTTTGCTTCTTTTTAGTGCACGTATTGTTATAAAAACCACCCACCCTGCTCTGGCTGCCTACATCTCCATATTCAGTGCAGCTTCAGCAGTGGATCATCCATTATTAATTGCCACTCCTCGGGGGGAAGTGGGGGAGATTCACTCGTACTGTCAGTTCCATGGTTACAGTATCTGCACCTCCCGGATGCTCTGAAGCTTTACTTTGTGCCTCTGGTGCTCTCAACGTTGACTCAGGCTTTTTTTTCCTCCGGCACGTGAGGACCAAGTGGTGGTTAGGAGGAGAGATGGAGGAATATATGAAGGCTAACATGTAATTTGCTTTCCCAACCAGCTCTTTCTGCTGAGTGAGTGAGCAAGTGAGTTGTAGTTCTCGTCCTCTAAATCAAAGCCAGATTAAAAGTGTGCCAGTGAGGAAGTTTAATATTAGCTGATTAGTTTTAACTGATATCACAAGCCCACAACCCCCCCTGCCGTTTGTGTGTGTTCTAGCTGAAGCCTTCTTTAAATTTCGTAAGAATGAAGGCCATGCTTAATTAGTGTTCTGGAGGCCCTGAAGGGAGGGAAACATTTTAATCTCTTGACGAAGCAATAAGAGAGAGACTGCTGCTGGATCCGATCAGGAGGAGAGGAGAGGTAGTGTACGAGAATGACGGCCTCTGCCTGTCAAACTGAGACCGTTATGAGTAAATATGAGTGAGCGTTTCAAAGTCTTGAGCAAAAAAAGTCACGCTCATGCAGAAGTAGAAGCTCCAGTAGTACATACAGTCCTGTATGTACTTCTTAAGATGAGTATTTACTCATAGACAGCAGAAGCAGACTTTATCCTAGAATACACAATTAGTTCATCACTTCCTCTGCAGTTTTTCTGGCTTTTGTACAAAAAGCAAACTCATTGTCAGAATCGCCCAGAGAAGAAATGTGTGAAAGGTGTTTCTCATCCGACTTCGCTCTCGAGATTTTTCTTAGTAACGTCTTGGCTGCTGAGAGTCAGAAAGGAAAACTTTACAGCTGAGTTATTGTTTTGTTTTTTTTTGCAAACCGCAACCAGACCCGACCTGCTTTTTAATCAAGAGATCATACACCGAAAGCAGATGTTGGATCTAAGAGCTACAGCGATGATATAAACGCTTTTGCAGTGTTTTATTTCGTTTGGCGAGAGCACACGATATGAGCTCTGACATGATCAGACAGGTTTGTGTGAGGAGTGCAAAGTGTTTGTTTTGCAGGAGAGTTGAGAATATTATCTAAACCCCTATAAATCCAGCTTGTTATTAATGCTCTACCTGATACAGTATTCATCCCCTCATAAATGATTTAACGCATGAGTTTTGTGGTTTTCGTGTTCAGCCTGGTGTGTCCCGTCTGCCGGCTCCGCAACTCTCCGCTCTGCCCCGCTGTGTGCGATGGCTAATGCAGCCCCTGATGAATAATGCAAGGTCGGCTGGTCGGCTGCTGCTCACGTTCGGTCTCCTGACAACCTGCCAGGCTGCTGGTGTTTGTCAGGAGGCAGCAGTGGGTCAGCAGAACTCGGCCATATTTCTACAGCAGCGCCAGTCTGCAATCTTGCACCGCAACCCCGCCTCTACCTGTAACCTGAGACATCTAACTCCAAACTAGTCAAGTCAATATTATCTGTAGACCACACAAATCACACGCATGGCTCAAAGGGCTTTACTCTTTATCCTGAGATCCTCAATTTGGATGAATAAAACTCCTCAAAAAACAATCTTTAATGGACCAAAAGATATTGTTTGTACAGAGTCAAGAAAAAGAAAACAGTGAGACTGATGTGTTCCTGAAGTGTCCACACTGTAATACATTTAGTTTGTGTGTGTGTGATTGTATTTTACAGAAGGAGAGTAAGCCCTCATGTTGAATGTCAGCTTCTTTTTTAAGGTCACATAAAATATTTATACAGTTTGAGTAGGTTTCTTTTTTGGAAATGGGTTACATGGAAACTCCATTTTTAAAATTGTGACCTAGAAATGTGATTTGTCAGGATGACAGTTGGCAAGTACATAAAATCACTCCAAAATGAGCTCCAATATTAACAAAGAAACCCTGAGTATAATTTTACTTCCTGACCAGCCTCTGTTGTTAGCGTGATCATTTTAGGGATGGACGTTTGTGTTTCAGTCTCATGCACCTGTCTTTAGAACATCTGGATGTTTAGAAGTTATTTTATTTGTCTTTATAGCTTCTAAACTACAATATCAATATACAGTAGACTTCTTTCACAGCGAACATTTTGACATGTCATATAGCAGGAAACACACAGGTGGAATTAATTACAATAATTATAGCTGAATCCCTTTTGGTTTGGCCAGCTCCAGAGCGCTGCTGTGGATGATAGCTCACTGATTGGGCTTACAGATACACTATTGTTTGTATTATTAGTTCCACCTGTGCCTTTTGTGCTATGAGAACTCAAAACATAAGCCAATGAAAAAGGTCTATTGTAACAAAAATTGCTTTTTTGTCAGTGATATAAAACATGTTTCAGTACTAGGATGTCATCAATAGGAGGGGAAAATGTGGGATATGATCTGAAATTCCACTCTCTGATCTGAAAAATTGACTTATGCTGTCGGGAAAGAGGAATACCTTTTCTAAGAGGGCCAAATCAAACAGATACCTCAGATCATTTGTTCCCTCTGCTGTAGGGTTTCTAAATAAGCTTTAGTGTTCCTGTACTGTGCATCCATGATAACTCACCTGATGATATTTATTATTTATATTTATGTTTCTATGTATTGTAAGGTTTTTTGTTTTTGTGTTTTTTATGGTGTGAGTTTGGTTGTCGACTGCTGTTGCAAATCAAATCACCCCTTGGGGACAATAAAGACTTTCTAATCTAATCTAATCATTATGCTTTAGAGGAAAATATTTTTTAACTTGACTATAAGCTGCAGCAGAATTCTCTGTATCAGGTGCAGCTGCCAACAAGCACAACCTAGTTTTATTTCTAACTAGTAAGCTCGATTAATAGATTGTATTATGAAGCGTCTTGTTGATAAGAAAGCGCACATGTGCTCTGTTATCGGGTAAATATTAACACTCTCTTCTTGTTTCACTGTGTTCGCAGGAGACACGACACAACCTGACAGTGAACCTGACCACGCTTCGAGTGTGGTGTTACGCCTGCGGGAAGGAAGTGTTCTTGGAGCGTAAACTCGGCCCTCACTCACCCCACACCAACAGTAAACCCCTCCCCTCCTCACAGAATGCTGCTCAGGTAAGAGCCGGGGTTTCCCTCCGTCATCATGTTATAATCATGGTCAACAGCTACATCTTATTTTAAAATAATATAATAATAATAATAATAAACTTTATTTCTATAGCATCTTTCAAAACCGAAGTTACAAGGTGCTTCACACAATGCAAGTAGAGTTGTCCTACTTTACAATACACTTGATAATCACTTAGTTACATAATAACTGTGTTCTTTCAATACGATAATAAATTGTTCAATTATGTGTGGTCATTCATTTACTAGATAAGATTTTTATGATGAGTTGTGTGTGTGTGTGTGTGTGTGTGTGTGTGTGTGTGTGTGTGTGTGTGTGTGTGTGTGTGTGTGTGTGTGTGTGTGTGTGTGTGTGTGTGTGTGTGTGTGTGTGTGTGTGTGTGTGTGTGTGTGTGTGCGTGCTGTATTGTAGGATAACAGCAGGGCCCCTGGGAGCCCGACCTCTCTGAGAGTGCCCCCTAATGGTGGCTGTGAAGACCTGGACATGGAGACAGAAGAGGAGGACGACGTGCGTGCCCGAGGTCAGCAGTAGCACTGGGACGTCTGCAACATGAATCACACAAATAATTAGTTGCTTTTAAGAAGTTATGTCAATTGAAGAATTATGGTATTACAAGCAGTCTCACTCATTATATTGACACATATTGGACATCACAAAATATTCCATCTATCACAGGAGATAATCTTCAATCCATAAATATCAACAGCAAATAAGAATAAGAAATGTATAAATGTTGCAAAAGAAGGTGACCTACATGCAGTTATTAAATACTTCCTAATCCACAGTTACACAGCTGCTGCATACAGTAGCCAATCATTTCGCCATGGTGTTATCATTTCATTTTAATAATTGCAATCATAATACTTTTAAAGTCAGTGAGGTGAGAAAATGTAATTAAATTTAATCACCTCTTATTCCGAGTATGACAAAATTAAAAAAGTGAAAAATTGCTCTTATGCTTGCGAGGTAATACTTCAAATACAGAAACTCAGTAATCAGCAGTTAGTTTAGTTTAAAGTGCGGCTCATGATTGGAATTAATGAGAGCAGTAAATGAGTGCATCGACATGAGAGGCGCATCATGCTGACTGAAAGTACTTGGCCTTACTAACACTAGTGGATACATTGCCTCACTTTGCCTCAAGACTTCTTTTAAAAGCCGTACTTAAACACACCACCCATGAGAATGAGAGCCTTGTTTCAGATGTTGACTACAGCCCAACATTTTAAACACACAACAAACACAACAAATGAACCAACTATTTTGTACATGATTGTGACTCTCTAACAGTCTTGTCTTATGCAGTCGCTGATAAGAGCTGACTAGACCCAACTGTGCCAGACAAACTGTAAAAACTAAAGGCAGACAGTTATACACACGGCCTCTAAGCAGGACTACAGGCCACTCCTTTGTAGCTCAGTGGTTTGAGCCAAGCAGTAACACTTTCAGTACTGAGTGGTTCAGTGCTGCTGGAGCCACTAACGTATATATATAATGTTTCCACTCAGTGCTGGTGAACAAGCTCCACCTCATAACATATGTTATGTTAAACCTCATGTGGTGTAGCTCAGGAGTTGGCAGCAGTCACCGCCTTGGCTAGTTTTGTCACAAATACAGATCACATGATCAGGACTCAGGAGTAAATAGGCTTAGTAATGTCTCCCTGCAGAATAGGGTTGGTCATTTAGGATGAATGAGCTGCTGCTGATATAAAACATCTTACTCAATTGCTACTTTTTTCCTCTGTAGCTGTAAAATATTTAGAAATGGATGTAGGCGTTTTTTGGCTGCTGTCAAAATTTAAAAGCATGTGATGTGTGACTTGTTGTAATTTCCCCGGTGTGTTCGGGCTCCCCGCAGGCCTCACAGGACTGAAGAACATCGGCAACACCTGCTACATGAACGCTGCCCTCCAAGCCCTGTCCAACTGGTGAGACTTAACCCTCTCCCCACCTGTCTACCCCCCACCTCATCTCCGTAACCTCTACTCAGTGGTTTTTTATTTTATTTTTTTTCTCTTTATCTCACTTCCCACCCACCACTCACACTTTCAGTAGTCTTTTGCTGTTTTATGACTACCTGCCTGCGTCTTGTTGACTGTGAGAAACAGCCGTGGACGTTGTTCATTTCGGAGAGTAACGACTGAGCGAAAATTGCTGCAGTGCACCATTCGAGAAGGCAGAAACGGCCTTTTGTAGTTCCCCGTAGGGTCCTCAGTTACAAATGAACACCAACTATTTCCCCATCTCTCCTGTCCCTCCTCCTCCTCCTCTTCCTCCTCTCCTCTTCCTTCCCTATCGTGCCTTTTTTATGTGTCTCCCTTTACTGTTTCTCGCTCAGTCTGCCACATTTTTATTGTTTACTGAATTGCCAGTCTGTCTGATTTATTCCTTATGATTGGATTGTTGGTGTGGTCACTTAAATTAGGGCTCCACTGCAGAGCCTGAGGCTGTTATTACTTACTTTTTTATTTGATCTTTCACGATGGCACAGCAAAGCACAGCAAACACTCTCCTCCTTAATACTGCTATACACCCAGAAGCTGATTTTTTTTTTTTTTTCTAAATTAAACTGATGATGCCGAGTCTGGATAGAAGTCAAAACGGGAAAAGATGTGGGTCAAAATTTGCAATCTAAATCACGTTCCAAAAATAGGGGAAACTGAGTCATGCAGCTGCGGAAGGAGGGAACTTTTTCTGAAACTTTCCTTTGATGTCTGTTTGTGCGAGCGCCGCTTCTTTCACTTACCGTCGGGTCATTATTCAGTTCGAAGGACTTTTCTCCTGCCAATGGAAGGGGAAACACTCCATGCCTTATTCATTCTGTAGTTTGTCTTTTTCTCTCAGAATTCCTGTTCACTCCGAATCCATCAAATGAAACCCCCCCCCCCCTCAGCTGTTTTTCTTGTCAGCTCTTTCCGATGTCCTTCAACTCAACTTAAAGCTGCGTGTGGAGTTTCCTTTCATGAGCCTGTTCCTCTGGGAATTAAAGATAGTACTGTATAAGTGATAAATGGCTTTTAATGAAATATAATAAATCAAAAATACAGGCAGGAGACAGTGTAGAAATGCAGAAGTTGAACCTCTCCAGATCTCCTTCCCTATTTTTCATCATGTCATTTTTTTTTTGCTTTGTGTGAACTATATCAGTAGGATTTGGAGGTCTTATCCCATTTTCAAACATTCAGTAAGACATTATAATCTTCATTTAATTATATCCGGTCCGGTTTTTTCACTGCATCACAAGCTTTTTGGTTGTAGTAATCAAAAAATAAAACTTGGCCTGTTTGGTCCCCACATATGATATATTTATCCCTTTTTTTCCCCACTGCAGTCCGCCCTTGACACAGTTCTTTCTTGAATGCGGTGGCCTGGTGAGGACGGACAAGAAGCCTGCACTCTGCAAAAGCTACCAGAAACTAGTGTCTGACCTGTGGCACAAGAACAGGTAGGCATTTGTCACCATGAATGGTTAATAGTTGGAAAATACACATACACCTACAAGCCAAGGTTGCTTTCAGAGTTCACTGTTTTTATTCTTTTTTAAACCAAATATAAAATGAGTCTAGAGTGATACTTTACACTTAAACTCCTCTTATGCCTTCACAGCCAAACATTTAGTTAATTTGCTTACTCAGCATTATCTGCAGCTTTATTCAGAAGACTTTGTTCAGCAGACTGTGTTTTGTTTTGTCACACTGCAGACCCTCCTATGTGGTCCCGACCAACTTGTTCCAGGGGATCAAAGCCATAAACCCCATGTTCAGAGGATATTCTCAGCAGGTTGGTGCTTTGCAGATGGTGAGAAAAAAAATAAAAATGTGCACGTGTGCATATTTATCAAGAAAATAGAACATGGAGACACTTCACAGTTGGAGAGATAATGAGGAGTCTGCGATTATTGAAAAAGTAATACGTTATCTTTGTTCTTTTTGTTCTTATTTTCTCTGTGCATTTGGCATATTGGTAAATGTGAACATAAAATAAAATTAGGTTTGAATTGATTACAGTCAGAAGGATTTAGAGTGATGTTTGGGTATTTTAAAATGTGTTCATTAATGTGCGAGTCTGACACCCAGACTGTTCAGTTGCCCCAGATCTTATACACTCTCTCCTTTTTCTCTTCCACTCCTTATTCCTCTGTGCTCATTCATTTACAGAAATTACATTAGCTCCAGCTCAAATCACTCAGTCAGATAAACGAAAACCCCTCGCTTGGTAATTACTAATTCGGAGCTACAGACTTCCACTCAAACAAATGCACACATTAGATGTATTGTTTGAGTTGATTCCAGGTGGAGCTTCAAAGCAGATTTTTTATTTGTTGTAGCCATTGCACATTTCAAAGGATGTGTTACTGAAGCACATCTTGTCTTTGTCCAGCGTCTGTGAATAAGGGATTTATAAGCCTGAATGGTGAAATGGTAAAAGGCTGGTTTCCTCTTGGTTTGCCAATGTTTGTTCAGGGGAGTTAGCTGAGGAATATTCATTTGTCATGCCATGTTGGCTGCGCAGCCTCAGAATTAGCATCGCTATGAATGAAGTCGGAGAGGGAGGCTTGAGAGGGAGATTGGATATCTGAGGTTCATTAAGTTTGATTACACATTCATGAGCATTTGGTTTCGGATTTTGTGATGCAGAATCAGTATAAACAAGGAGGTGAAGTGGTTGTTTGTAATTTAGGAAGAATTAGCTTTGGGATAATCTTTGCCATGTCTGTCAAACACAATTATACTTTGGAAGAATTAATGCTTTTTTATGTTTTGATGTTCCTTTCAGGGAGAGGAAATTAGCTTTTTTTCCACATACTACAGTGATCCAAAATAACTGTTGGAGTAGAAAAACTGTCAGATTTCACCAGCTAGAACTAATTCGCAGTTACAGCTAAGATTTAGGTGATAAAAAGTGAATCATCTTGTGTTTATCCCCGCACGGCTTCCAGGACTCCCAGGAGTTTTTGCGCTGCTTGATGGATCAGCTCCACGAAGAGCTGAAGGAGCCGCAGCTCGAGCCTTACGACCAGTCCAACGGCGTCACGGTGGACGACGGCCCGGAAGAGGACAACCGCAGCCAGTCAGACACCGACTTCCAGTCATGCGAGTCCTGCGGCAGCAGCGAGCGAGCCGATAACGAGGTGCAGGGTGGGAACGTGCTGATGGACGTCACCAACGAGGCAGAGATGCTGATTCCTGAGCAAGATGAAATCCAAGCCAACAGGGAGTGGCAGAAGGAGAAGAACATGATTAATGACCTGTACCGCTGCGGGGTAAATGGCGTTATGGGTGGAAGCAATGGAGCGGACATAGACAAAGATGTTGACACCACCACTGAGACCACACCCATTATCAGCAGCCAGGGAGCCATCAAGGTTCAGGGCAGAACATCAGGTAATTAAAAAGAAGTAGAGACATGCCAGCTCACATTCCCTGCCATATTTATTTTCACAATTATTGCTTGAAATACATACTTTTTGACATCCAGCATTACATTTGTGGTGTTGAAACACAAATATTTGGCCTGTGCTCCACCAGATTCCTTCCCAGACATTCAAATCTCCAACACCACAAGACCGCAGAGTCCAGTCCCCATGGAGGGACACATTTCCAAAATGTCCAGCAGCCCACCCAAAGCTGCCTCCGGCTGGCCCAACCTTAACCCTGCACACAAGAAAGGTACGAAGCTTTGGTTGGCACAGCTTACTCACTGAATTCATCTGTATAATCACAAGCAGCTATGCACAGATTTAAAAGCTTAAAATGTCCTGATGTTAGCAGTGTAGTTTATCCTACGCCTATCTTTGCTGACTCTTGAATGTGTGAGATAAAAAAAGCACTATTCTCACATTTCTCCATCTCTCTCTCTCACTATTGCTCTGCCTTTCCATAGCAGTGACCACATTCTCGCCACCAAAGAGCAAACGTCAGAAGAAATACCGCAGTGTCATCTCAGATGTGTTCGATGGCACCATTGTCAGCTCAGTTCAGTGCCTCACCTGTGATCGGGTTAGTGTGGAATTCATCTTTTTTGGGATAATGGGATTGCTGAGAGAGCTGGCAGCAGAGGAGTGCACACTAGAGAACGGGGCATTGTGTTATAAGTCATTTCAAGTTTCTAAAAATGGAATGTAATGGGAAAAAATGTTTTGTTATACACTGTTATTGTAGTTGTCGACCCGCTGTCATGTCACATATTGTGCTATTTGTGCTGTAGCGATAATAATATTCAGCTACAAAGTGACATTTACTGACAGATAAAACCTAAACCATGTAAAGGAGTTATAATTGAAATGTGATTATTCTGTTGAGGCTGTCAACAGATGAAGCTTTACTGTGTGTGTGTGTTCTGTGGCCGTCAGGTTTCTGTGACCCTGGAGAACTTCCAGGATATCTCGTTGCCCATCCCAGGCAAGGAGGACCTGGCTAAGCTCCACTCGGCCACCCACCAGACCTCCCTGGTAAAAGCTGGCTCCTGTGGGGAAGCTTATGCACCGCAGGGTTGGATTGCATTTGTCATGGAGTACATTAAGAGGTGTGTTTATTATATGTTCACAAAATGATGCTTTTTACATTTACAAGATTTTGGTATGTACAATAATCTGATGCTGTCCGTGTCTGTTTTCGACAATCATTTTTACCTCCTGTAGTGCCTGGCTGCTCAGTTTGAAATATCTTGAAATGTGCTTTCCTTTTTTTTGTTAAACATTTCTTCTCATGGAGCGCCCTGGTGGTCCAGTGGTTAGAACGCATGCCATGTAATTGCAGCGTCCCTGGTTTGTATCCAGCCAGGGACCTATGCTGCAGGTCTCCCAGTTTCCTCTCGGCCTCTCTGCCAGTTACTGTATAAACAAAAAGCATAAAAGCCCAAACCAAAAACAAACATTTCTTCTCATGTCTGTTTCTGTTTTCAGTTGGTTCTGGGGTCCAGTGGTGACGCTACAAGATTGTCTTGCAGCTTTCTTTGCCAGAGATGAACTAAAAGGTGAGAAAGTGCAATCTTACATTTGTTCTTCCAACACAAATATTGAGAAGACATCTGAGATTTTAACTTGTAACTTTGTTTTGTTTTGTTTTTCTAGGAGACAACATGTACAGCTGTGAAAAATGCAAGAAGTGAGCACTTTATTTTGAATGCTTTTCCAGAATACTGAACTGGATTATTAATTGATTTTTCACATAATTTAACAGGAAAAATGAAGAATGACCTAACCCAACCTTTTCATTTTGTTTCCTCTTAGATTACGAAACGGAGTCAAATTTTGTAAAATGCAAAGTTTGCCGGAGGTAAACACACAACTCTAATCATTCACATCATGAAGAAACACAAAATCTTTCTCCTAAAGTCTTCAAACACCAGCTGTCTAAAATTAAAAAATTATGTGTTCTTTGTTCCAGATCCTGTGTATCCACTTGAAGCGCTTTAGACATGAACTGATGTTCTCCACCAAGATAAGCACCCATGTCTCCTTCCCACTGGAGGGTCTGGACCTGCAGCCTTTCCTCGCCAAAGACAGCACTGCCCAGACCACCAACTATGACCTGCTGTCTGTCATCTGTCACCATGGCACTGCCAGCAGTGAGTGGGCACATAAAGCTGGCACATAAGAGGCTACATTCACCAGCCTCTAGAAAGATTTCACATATGCTTGTTAGCTTTACGAGTGCTAGTCTAACTCATTCTCCT
The DNA here is from genome assembly GCF_027409825.1 of Scomber japonicus. Taxonomy (NCBI): domain Eukaryota; kingdom Metazoa; phylum Chordata; class Actinopteri; order Scombriformes; family Scombridae; genus Scomber; species Scomber japonicus. The sequence continues at coordinate 24,259,912 of NC_070589.1, read as the reverse complement.
GTCTGATCCCAGGTGGACACTACATAGCCTACTGCAGGAACGATGCGAACAATCTGTGGTATGAATTTGACGACCAAAGTGTGACAGAGGTCTCGGAGTCCTGCGTCCAGAATGCTGAAGCTTATGTGCTCTTCTATAAGTAAGCCACACCACACTTGAATGTAAATCATTAACATTTTAAGATTCGGTGAGTTGATTTTAGCTTCCTGCATAAATCTTACATCTGATAACTGAGTTTCGATACGGTGTCTGCTCCTGTCACAGAAAAAGCAATGAGGACGCACTGAAAGAACGTCGGAGGGTGTCAGGTTTACTCAACATGATGGAGCCCAGCCTCCTGCAGTTCTACGTCTCCCGGCAGTGGCTTAACAAGTTCAAGACCTTTGCTGAGCCAGGACCAATTTCCAACGATGACTTCCTGTGTTCGCATGGAGGTTCGTATGAACACATAATTTTCGAAAACATCCCAGAAGTCAAAGCGTCTCTGACCAGGGATTGTTGTTCTTGTTCTTCTTCTACAGTTAGCACAGAAACAGCGCTATGACCTCTCTTAACACAGCTTTTACTTTTGATCCTCACCAAGGATTTTTGACTTTGACAAAGACTACTGAGTATTCCCTTCGCAACACAGCCGACTTCAAAAAGGGCTTTTACTTCTCTTTGAGCAGATGATCCTTTCTTGTCCTTTTTAGTTGAAAAGAAGGAAGGATTCCAACAGGGTTTGTGCCAATCCGAATCGGCTCTTTTCAAGCCTCCATTCAGAGAGCACTTGAAATTATGGAATGGAAAACTAAGTTGGAAGAAATGTAAATTTCTGATAAGGCTGTTAGACTACAGTAGCTGTGAAGAATGTGTCTCATAGTGCAGATAAGCACCTTCGGGTTGTTTTTCCTCCTTCTGTATAGCTACAAGCACATGATAAATGGCTAGTCAGGTACATAAGTATATCATATCATATCATCATATACATATACATAAGCAAATCATATCAGAGCCGTGAAACCAGGATTGTTTAGCTGTGTGGCCAGTTGCTTTATTTATCTATTCAAATCTGACTACAATAGTTTATTTTCACTTTCCTCCACATATCCAAGAGTGGCATCAGATATCTATATTAAGACATGCATAGTGTTTATTAGGAGCTCTGGCAGCATGTTTCCTCAGGAGATTTAAATAAATAAATAAACAGCCATATACCATAATGGCACTTAAAGAGGAAATATGCCAATAAACCAAAAATAACTTCGCTTTGAGTTATATATTCATATATGTACTGTAGTGCAATTTAAGCATGTTATATAATATAAGTTATTTAGATTTATGGACCCACTATATGGAGCGACTAATACAGATGATTATATTGTAGATTATTTAGTTTTTAAGCATCAAGTGTCTCTAGTTTTCAGCATGCACACATTTTGTTGTGTTGCATTTGTCTCTGCTGGGTCCGAGTACAAGCTCATCTTTTTGTTTGTTATGATTTCAGAGGTTAATTAAGTGATAAGAAAAGGCAGAGTTATTATTTAAAGGGGATTGGTGTACATTTTACTGCTCATATTGTACAAACTTATAAATTCTTCTTATTATGTTGCTGTTCAAAGGACGGTTAATTTAAAAAGCGGACAGTGGGCACTATAAAGGATTATTACCCTTCTCATCTCTGTATAAGAGAACTAAATTGGTGTTTTTTAATTTGCTCGCTTTAACTATGTTGTGTAAATCATTTTTGAAATGGAATAGTCAGTAGGATTACAGTCGTCTAGGTAGAAAGAGAACGAAGGGAGAACTGTAATAAAGAAAAAAGGCTATATTCAGTATTTATATTTAATTTAGCCAGTATTTATTACAAGCTTTTTATTTCCAACCATCCATTTGAAGTTTCTTTAGTTGGATGTTTTTATTGCCACACCCCGCCCATGAAAGGCAGAAAGGTTCCCTCTTTAAAATGATTATATCACTATAAGAGCACCAGTTTGTTATTTGTAATCGTCACAGAATAGGACTATTTGTCATCTAATGCGGCGGTTTCCAACGTTTTTTGGCTAGTGACCCCTTGACATGATGCAGTATGTACTTGTCACCCCTTATCACATTTCATGGCCTTATGGTGGAGAGTGATTGTTTCTTCTTAGTTTGTTTCTTTGGAAGGATTTCTAGAACTATAAAGAGGTGAAGATATCTGGAACGTTTAATAAGAGAAAAGAAAATGAGAGAAAAGTCAGGAAAAAGCAGACTTTTTCTTATTTTTATACCTTCTAATTATCTTGTGATGCTTTAGATGTATCTTTAAAACACCACTGCTCTAATGATAGGGTGGAGAAGGAGGAGAGGGAAAAAAAATTGATATTGGATAGGAAAAATAAGACAATCTGAGCAGTGACTTTGACATATTTCTGCATAATTCAGCTTCTTGGCCTGCGACACATAATAATAGCAATGCTTCCAACACTGATGGGACAAAACATATTCTACATATCTCTGCACATTTCCATTACCTTATTACATTTCTCATTGTCTGATGGATGTTGTGCTCTTGTTTTATCAGGTGTGCCCCCCAACAAAGCAACATTTATTGACGACCTGGTAGTAATGCTGCCACAGAACGTTTGGGATCACCTGTACAGCAGGTAAACTAAACGTCCAACGCTTTTCAGATCTCCCACCACTCATTTGTCTTTTGTAGTGTAAATTTCATCCTCGAATAAATGGCCCTGGGCTTCTCATCTGCAGGTACGGAGGAGGACCAGCTGTCAACCACCTGTATGTTTGCCACACGTGCCAGATTGAGATAGAAAAACTGGAGAAACGGCGCAAGTCGGAGCTGGACATGTTTGTCAGGGTGAGCCTTTTTCTCTCTGTATGTTCTCTGTAAGGCTGTAATAGAGAGCAAGGAAGACAGAGCTTTAGCCAGATGCAATAAAAACTGAAGTGAGCGATAATGCAGCGATAATGTGTCAGTGAGCCAGTGTGCAGCCAGTACTCATGTACTCATGTGTGTGTGTGTGAGTGTGTGTGAGTGTGTGTGTGTGTGTGTGTAGGCCTATTCCTCCTGTCTATTTAACCAGTTGATAGGCTGCATGTGCTGGTGCTCTTCACCCCGGCAGGAGATGAGAGGTGTGAGCCTGATGAAAGCCTTATCATTAATGCATTGGGACAGATGCAGCTGTTATTGTCTACTCAGTCTGCCCACTCACACAATGGCTGCTCCGGAGAGATTGATGGTGTGTGTGTGTGTGTGTGTGTGTGTGTGTCTCTGGGTGTGTGTGTGACTGAGTGAGAGAGACTGAGTGAGAGAGAAAGAGCTTCAGCAGTCTTAACAAGAGGAACAGGAATTGTGTCATTTCCAAGAAAGATGAAATTGGTGCAGTGTGGTGTTAAGGCTGTCATCTAATTGGAATAACCACCAGAGAGAATCGATTAGGTTTTTCCATCTCCTCTCCTCTCAATCCTTTCATCCTCACTTAATTTTTTTTTTCTTCTCTCACACCCCACCACTCCTGTTTCTCTCGTCCTCCTCCTCCCCCTCCCCATCCCTTTTGCGTCCTTTCTCCTCCCTCTGTGTCTGTACCACTCACTCCTCCCCCATTTCCTCTCTCCCTCTCCTCCCTCTTCTCTCTCACTCTCTCTCTATAGCTGAACAAGGCGTTCCAGGAGGAGGAGTCTCCAGTGGTCATATACTGCATCAGCATGCAGTGGTTTCGTGACTGGGAGGGCTTTGTCAAAGGAAAAGACAATGGTAATTGGACAGACGTCTTGCCTATCCATCGACAATCCTGCTTAAATGTCTTATTAAAAGGCCAAGTCACTCACTTCTACCTGATATCTGCTGAATTATGATGATTTATCACGGAAAAAGCTGCTTGATTTTTGTTTTTATGCACATTTCTCTTTTAAAACAAACACTTGTCAGGTCTACAAATTTTTTATGGGGGAGGGAAAAAAGGCCAATAAATAGTTTTCCTATACAAGGTCCAAATTCTTGAGTTACAAGAAACGTCTCATGTTCAAAAGAAACTGTGAAGTCCCAATTCTTCTCTTGATTTATCTTCAAAGAGCTCGCTTTAGTCCCCCGAGTCAAGTTTTCCCTCCTGCTACAGCAAAATGAAGAGCCAAGATACAGTGCATTTTTATTCCACTTGTTCTCATTTTTTGCTCCCATTCCTTTGTATTGTCATATCTATTTATAACAGCTTATAACAGCTGGCGTGATTCCAGACGTCTTTTTTTCTTTTTTCCTCTGACTTCTGTTCCTCGAATATTTATTTTCTCTCTTGTAGTAAGCAGAGAGAAGAATTTTCCTGTTTAAAGTGTGACAAAAACATTTGACATTTTAACATTGTTGCTCTTTGAAACATTTAACAATGAGCTTTAAATATCTTGGGGGAGTAAAAATGCATGCATATTACTGCTGTGTGTAATCATGACAACTAATTGACTTCCTTCCTTTTTTTTAAGATCCACCGGGACCAATTGATAATTCCAAGATAACAGTAAACAAGAACGGCCATTTAACACTCAAACAAGGTACAAACTGTTATATTTGTATTGTCTATCTGCTTTAATACTCTAGAAGTAGCATGAAAGAAAAATGAGAAGCCTAAAATAAGTACATAAGAAGTATATAAACTGAATAATCAGAATATGAATGATATTCTCGATGTCAGAAGAGGTCTTGCTGAGCCTTCGGGGATTGTAGTAATATCTTTGAACTATGCATATATTGGTGATCTTTATGTGTGTGTGTGTGTGTGCACTTTCAATTACGCTACAGGAGCTGACTCGGGGCAGATCTCTGAGGAGACGTGGAACTTCCTCCACTCTATCTACGGCGGTGGTCCCCTGGTGACGGTTCGGCCAAGCATTAGCCACCAGGAAGCGGAATCATCACAGTCGGAGGAGAAGATAGAGGTGGAGACGCGCTCTGTTTAATCAAAGCACTCGACAGCAAACAGCGAAAAGAAAAAAAAACATTTAAGAAACAAAAAAGCCTTTTTATTTTGCACTTGACTTTTATTTAAAAAAAAGCATTCAAAGCAAAGGACCTCATCTTTACCGCTACATGACAGCCTTTGACAGCTGACAGAGGGAATTAACATGTCTCTAAAAAGGTTTGTCATGTTGTACAAATCTGTATAAAGAGCTCCTGAATTTCTATTAGCACTGTAGTATTCATGTGTCAGGTTGTTTTCAGAACCAAGCATTTAAATTGTGTGCAGCTAAAAAAAAAAAAAAAAAAAAAAAAATCCACTGAATGCCATATTTTTTTTTCTCTCTTGACCAAATGAGCACATATTGTATGTCCATGTGTCTTGTGTTGCTGATACCGATGAATCACAATACATCTTGCTGTAGATATGACTCACTTTTTCTGTTGTAAGATAATATTGTCCAATGAATAGTAAAGAGGAGCAAATTGTGACACTTCAAGTGATTAAAATCATAAGGTTATGAAGGGACTAATTACCGGCTAGTCTCAGGAATGAATTTTGTGTTTTGCACTGTTCTGTAGACTTACAAATTTGGCATGCTCACGCAGATGTCTGGTTTGTATTTGAATGTACCAGTACTAATAGTATGTTGGTCAAGATTCAGCACTTGGTTATTTATGACAGAAGGGAGTGATTTAATATGATGTTAATAGATTTTTTGTAGAAAATATGTGGCAGGCAGAGTCAGTTAAGAATGCATGCTTAACACTAAATCCCAGTTTAACATCACATGTAACTGCATGTAAAATGCAACGCTGCTCATAAAATGTGTGCGCCAATCACAATCCGGATCAATCTTCACTAAATTGTACAGCTACAGAAAGCACATTGCAGTATATGTAATCAGCATTATCATCAGCAATCTAATTAAAGGCATTATTTTTGTGTATGGGCATGGTGTTGCTTCATGTGTTGGCTGATAAGGGGGATACACAGGATGCTGTACTGTATGTTTTTTGCATATGGATGTCCCTTGAGTAAGAACTGTTCTGATTTTTGCTGGCTGGCACTATTAAAACTTGATGGAAACTTGTTGAACATTGTGGTCACTTTGATTTTTATTGCTGATTTAATGCTTGTGGAGTGTGATGAATAAGGTGGTGGTGGGGGTGTAAAAGAAACGGGGGGTGAGGGGGGTAAATTGAATTGTAATGTTTTCCATTTTGTAAAGTGTCAACAAACATCCACCACACTTAAATGTGACACCCCCAGATATAGTCTGTGACCGCTTGCAACTCTTGGCAGGGTCCAAAAATGTACAGTATAGTGTTGCATTTTAGACGAGCGCGGTTGAATCGTCTCTCTCTCTCACACACACACTCACACACACACACACACCCCGACTATAGTTGACTGGGGTTGAAAAACATGGCTGCGGCCGAGCGTGCAGCAGATTTACGGAAGTGAGGTATGTGTAAAAATCTTTTAGCTTACAAAAAAAGCTCATTCTTTTAGAAGTAAGCCTCCAATTCAGCGCTTTTAGCAAATGCTGTTAGCTAAGAAACGAGTTTGTTAACCCACTAAAAAGATATCTGGAGCCTGTTATTTGTTGGTGTACATGAAATACATCGGGTAAAGTTGTGCAGGGAACAATCAGCTAGCATTTCAAGCTGCTAGCCCGGTTAGCTGCTAATGGTGACAAATGTTATATATCTCTTTAGCTGCAAACTATGCGACTATTATCTGTACGTATTCGCCTCTGCAAAACATAATGTAAGCTGGTGTTTATTCTATATGTGTGCATTGTGTTTTCTTGGTGGAGATAGCGTGTGTAGCATTAAAAAAGGGGGAGCTAACACGAAGCTAACACGCAGATATTAGCCGAGAAGAAGGTAACTTGGTTCAACTAGTTAGTCGCTTAGATGAGGGGTAAAATCACAACACACAACTACCCCCGGTTAGATAAGGGGTGTAGTTAAACACTGGGTACGAGAGGAAGCGCGTGAGGTTGACAATATGTAAGTAGTTTGTGTGTGAAGTGGTTTAATGTGTTGGATATAGCTAGCAGTAAGTTAGTTTGCAAGGCTAGGTCAACATGTGTAGCCGGCTCTAAGAGAGAGAGAGAGGTTTCTAAATGTTGTTTAAGTTTTTAATTGTGAACTTTGTGTGTGTGCATCTAACCCACATGCAAACTAACACCCAACTTAACTCAACTTTTTTCTTTTAGTCTGCAGCCTTTATTTTTTTTGTAAACTCGCAGTAGATGATTATTATGATGATTATTATTAGCAGCAGCAGCGATGTTTGCAGGATTTGAGTGAGTCTGCTGCTCGGTTTGTGCACCAACACTTGGCTCCGTGGATGTTGTTGTTGCCAGTGGGCCTTGTGGAAGTGTTGAACTACAGGTCAGCAAACGCCACATGAACGGTAAAGCAAAAAGAAAAGAGAGTTGCTTGGTCTATTTTATCTATGTTAAACAAATGTCTCAGCACAAGCTCCGGTAGAGATGTGTTTTAGCTTAGCTCGGTTACCAATGGCACACTTGCACATCTATTGCTTGTGTTATGTATATATATGTATGTGTGTGTGCTGTAGTGTTGTTGTTATTATATATTTATATATAATAACAATATATGGAGAGTTTCAGTTAACAGCTTGTGTGCAACCCATTTTTTTGTAGGTCCTCCTGATCTGTCATGCTTATAGTAATGTAATCAGCACGTGTTTAACATAACTTCACAACCAAACATGCGCTTTTTTCACAAGAACAGGAAGTGTGGGTTGTTTTAACTAGGCACACATGGGTTTTGGGTTTACGTCGCTACACTGACACTGATAATGACTTTGACACTTAAAAAAGAAAAATGTTAAACAGCCCTGCCTTTGAACATAAGTTGTTATTGTCTAATATAGTCTCAGTGTCTATAGATAGCTGTATGTAAGTCATATAGTTATTAATTTCTTAATTGTCATTTAGCATGGTATTTACAAAAAATACTGAAATGAAATGTTTCTCACCAGCTTCACACAGTGCAAATAATAATGCAATAAAAATAGAAGATGGCAAGTTAAAAAGATTTAGATTAAAAAACCCAAACAAATTTAAAATAAAAAAACAACACATCACTATTTTAGATATACTACTATTTCCAGTTCAACTGTGCTATAGATATATTACTATCCACTTTGCTGCTGCAATAATGTAAATTTCCCCCATTGTAGGAATACTAAAGGAATATATTATCTTATAGTCAGATTTTATATACTCCAGTAGTTAAAACTTGAGTACTTGCAAATGGTAAATTAGTAGGTGTACATGTGTTTGAGATTTTCCTTCGAAAAAGAAACTACTTTACTTTAATCTCTGTAGTATTTAATTCATGACAAGTTACTATAATTAAATGTTTATAAGTGGCTTAAAAATAACCCCAGAAGTATGTGCAACTGTTCACCTAATCCATAAAACATCTGTGCTTACTGTGATTAATACCCCCACTAACAGCTGACAAAGAACATGTAAAATATTAGCAGGGCATCTCCGGGTCGAGCCCTTCAGTCAGATGTTTGGCTCTAATGCAACGCTTCCCAACCTTTGTGGCTTGTTGCGCTTTAAAAAAAAAAAAAAATGAAGCAATGTGTACTCGCGACCCCCTCGTTCTGAGGTTATGGCCCCTACTGTTGACATGAGTTACAAGCAGCACTTCAAGCAAAGAGTGCTCCTTCCCCCTCCCCATATTAGACGGTTTATTTTGGAGGATTTCTATGGGACTAAAGATTTGACAGCATCCATTATTTAATGAAGGAGGCGGGAAAAAAATGCAGAAATAAAAGAAAAGCAAAATTATGATTTGTATACTTACCCTCTTGTGACCCTTTTGATTAAATTAGTCTTTCCTTCAGATTTATCTTCTCAGTGTTTGTAGCTACTGGCCTGAATCTGCTTTAAGAGTTCATAGCATGTATGTTCAAGCCCTGTCATTATTAAAATATTTGTAAAGTAATATACCCTCAAAAAGAAAGTCATTGCATAACTACTCTGTAACCGTGTGGACTATTAAAAAAAGGCAGCAATCCCACGCACCGTCTTTACTACGTGTACTCCTTTTTGTTTTACATTCCAGTCATAACTCCTCCATCAGGTGTGCTGTACATGAGCACCAGCTTATTCTTAGAAAGGGTAGTCACTTCAGCAAAGTAATCACAACCTGCTTTATATTTCATGTGCACCAAACTAACTCTTTTATTTCCGAAAAGCACCTTCAGGCAGCTCTAATTTTTCTTTTTTTTCTGTATTAATTATTAATTGAGGCCTTTTCCATCCATACCAACTACATGTTAATAATTAGGACGATGTGTGAAATGTGAGCAAACATTTTTCACAGTTATTTAGTGAAACTGTAACCCTGATCATTGTGAAGTAATAAGTTTTCTATCTTTTTTTTTCTTCTTCTTTCTTTCTTTTTTGTGTGTGTGTGTTGAGAGCAGGTCAGATGAGCAGGCGGGCTTAATTAGGTTTGTCGTGTTGAGTCTAAGGATGAGTGCTCAGTCTGAATAACCTGCCCCCTCTGTTTTTCTTTCTTTCTCTCTCTTATTTTATGCATGGACAAATCACATTAGCTTTCTCAGCTGGAGTCTTTAGTGGAGTGTGAGTAATAACGTGCACATGGTCGCAGCGCATATTGTTCCAGGTGACCATACTGTAAGATCCCCCCCTGAAGGAGGGTTTTATCCAAATGTAGCTGTGGCTAAAGGTAAAGCCTTTTTTGGATTTGATGTTGCTGTGTTGGCATTGTACAGGAAAGGGCGGGATCGTTCCAGGAAAGGCAACAAGGAGCTTTTAAATGAGTTTTGACAGAGGTCGGCCCACAGATTGATGCCCTGGGAATTCATGTAAATGAACAACACGATCAAAATGTTAATTGATGCCATCATTTCTCTCCTTTTTTTTTTTAAAAAACAGACTGCGGTGTGTCGTCTTTTCTGTGTAGGACACCGCTGAGATCATTTATCCACTGCGTGTCACTTTTAAATCGACCTTAACCATGTCACGTATTTTATTGTCATCTGTTGTTAGATTTATTAGTTGAAGCTGTGATTTCTTGTCGTCTAGAGGAGACTTCAGTGGCAAGTTTGTGTGTGTGTGTGTGTGTGTGTGTGTGTGTGTGCATGTGTGTGTGTGTGTGTGTGTGTGTGTGTGCATGTGTGTGTTAATTGGGAATGGGGGAATTTTTCTGACTAGGGCAGGAAACGTCTCCCAGATTGTTGCCCCTACTTTTTTAAACACACACTTTAATCATCATGACTACCTAGATTAAGACTAATGTATGTACATGCTTTATAATCATCCAATTTACCCACTAAAATTTGATTTATGTGAGATGAATGTGTAGAAAATTGAGGAACTCTGTATGCGTCTAGTCACATTGATGGGTTTTCAAAGCAGCCTTAATGTTAAGGTCTGTTGTTTGTAATGTGAAAACTGCTTCGCTATTCCATTTTTAGTCGTCCATGACCGCCAGCCACAATGGTGTTTCTTTTTTTTTTCAGACATATTGTTTTGCATCCACTTCACTCCCTGACCTTTTGGCTGTAGCTTTAGTGGAACCAGAAACACTGAGAAAAACCACAACTGTACATATCTGCTTATGCTCAGAGTATTAATGAGGTAGATGAGCAACTCAGCTCTTTTAATGAAGTTATGTTTCCCCCCAATTACAACCTTTATAGTGCTAAATTACTGGCCAGACCTGCTTGTCTTCAGAAACCACACACACACACACACACACACACACGCATACATACACGTCTCTGATTGAGGAATGAGGCGGCTTCATCTGACAGTTTCTGTTACTTTTTAAAATAGACAATCTGACATCATTCACACTCATTTCACACACTGTGCTCGGCCAGGTGTGCGAAGGTGAGAAAGGAGCCAGGGTTTGAACTATTCTCTCAAACTATTTTTGTCACTCTTTAATGTGAAAATGCAAAGTGCAAGGAGTCTATGAATGTCTTCCAGGTGAGACTGTGCGAAATCGTGTGCTGCTATTCTCCATTTTTAAAAGGATATTGAGCCTCATCCTTCTCTATGAACACTGATTTTTCAGTTATTAACACGTCTGATTTCCAAAGTGGTCAAACAACACACAGTATAAACTAGTTTTTCTCTAGCATTACCTGGCCTTTAATGATAACTTAATTTAGCCTAAAGAAGCTGGTTAAAGTGTTTGACATAGTTAAATAATCATGCATTGTCTGACCTAGACTGCAGCTTAATTGTTTGTGCATGAAATGTATCTTTTTTGTCGTGAGATTGAATTTTATATTGAATAAGACATCCAATATTGACATGTTATTAGTGGCCGGCATTTTACAGTTTGTTCTCTTTCTTTTTTGCTGTTTGTAGTTCATGTGCAGGAAACCAAAGTAACACGCAGAGCGAGTTTGGGAAAGCTTTGTTTGTAAATCGTGTCAGGAAGTTAATCGTCACGTCTGAAGCCTCAGTGGTTGCCCTCAATCTAATTCTGCTTTATGTAGGATTCTTGTTGTTGTTGTTGGTGTTGTCGGGAGTATTTCATTTTCTATACCTTCTGACTAGTTTCAAAAGGATCGCAGCTTCTTGGTGCTCCAGCACACCTGTCATAAAAAAAGAGATAAACAGCAGGCAGTGCATGATGACAAACCTGCGTCTGCAGTCTTATCTCTGCTGAGCTGGAAGTAAGAAATATAAGGTAGCTTCTCTGTCAGCAACCAGTCAACCAGAAAATCATATTTATCCTTACATGAGTGAGAATGTGATTAAAACATGAGTTCAAATAAGTGATAATGGTTAAAGAGGGAATAAATGGGCCTTACTTACGTACATACACATTATATAGTTATAGTAAACTTTACCTATAAGGCACCTTTCATACAAGGGATGTAGCTCAAAGTGCTTTACAGAGAAAAATAGAAGTGCAATACAATAAAATTACAACAAAAAACAAAAAATAAAATCAGACAATATGTAAAAATTAGTTAAAATGACTCTAATCAATAGCCAGATTAAATAAATATGTTTTCAGGTGTCTCTTATAGCTTTAGGTAGAGTTTAAATAAAACATCTACTGCATGCCAGCTTTTTGGATTTTCATTTTGAAGTCACCTTTTATCTTTTTAGACTTACAAAGCTCACACAGTGTGAGCCTCAACTCTGTTAGATTTGTGAGACATCTGAAGAAATTTAGTGACCGCTCATTTTCCGCGAGGTGGATTGTCTGACCTTTTTTATTATTTCCTGTTTCGTCGTCTGCCCAGTGTAAGATCTCACACCTATTACATATAAGACATCTGGTTTAGCCTGTGGACAGAAGGTGTTGCTTAGCTACAATGACAGGAGAAATCAATACCCCTCTGGCCGTGAGCTGAGAAATGGCCCGAGCAGTGTTTAACAAAGGTCTGCCGGTGGACGCTTTTGTTCCTGCATTTATTTTTTTTTAGCTTGGCTGGCCAGTGAAACCAATCAAACCTGTAACTGTTGTAACATCAGTGCAGTGGTGCATTCATTGAGCTGTAAAGGTTTACAGTGTTCACTGATTATGCCGCCTTATTGAAGTGAATGTGTGTGTTTTGTGTGTGTTTTTCAGGTGCCCACGTTCTGCTGCAGAGGAGAGAGCACCAGGATGAGGAGACTGTAGGCACCCGCCGTAGTATGGCCGCGTCCCGTTCCTCGCGCGTCACAAGGTCATCAGTGGGGCTCAATGGATTGGATGAGAAGTTTTGTGGTCGAACCCTCAGGAACCGCAGCATCGCCCAGCCAGAGGAGACCGCTGTGTCTCCGCTACCCAGGGCCCGCTCGCCCAAGAAGAAGCAGGACGCCAAGCAGGACTCGAAGCAGGACGCCAAGCAGGAGTCGAAGCAGGACGCCAAGCAAGAGTCGAAGCAGGACGCTAAACAGGACGCCAAGCAGGATTCAAAGCCGGACGACAAGCAGGAGTCGAAGCAAGACGCTAAACAGGACGCCAAGCAGGAGTCGAGGCAGGACGCCAAACAGGAGTCGAAGCAAGATGCTAAACAGGACGCCAAGCATGATACAAAGCAGGACACTCAGCAGGACGGCCAGCAGCAGGCCTCGCTGCAGGGAAAGCTAACTGACTCGAATGCTTCTCCGACTGAGGCAGAGCATTGGACCAGCTCCAGGAAGCGGGGCGTGGCCTGTTTGGAAAAAGACAATAGTCCTGAGAAGTCCGAGAACTGTGAAAGAGGGAAGGGGGCACAGGATGCCTCTCCTCAAATTAAAAGGGCCAAGCGATGCTCCCGCTCTGGAGAGTCTCAGGGACACGAGGAGGACCCCGAGCTCCTGAAATCTGAAAGTCCAGTCTCTGTCCCGGAGCCTAGCAAGGACAACAGTTGTGAAGAACTTTCCAGCCAAAATTCTGCTAACGCGGCTCCCGCCTCACCGGTCCTCAGTAAAGAGGAAGGTGAGCCGACGGGGGGCGAGGCAGAGGATGGTCATGTGGAGTGTGACGGGGCAGCTCAGCCCCCGAATGCCCACAAGGCCTCGAATGGACTCAGAGAGAATAAAGCAGAGGAAGCTAGCACACTTACTGAAGAGCCTAGTGCAAATCCCACCTCTGCCACCAACTGCCCGTCGCTGCTCAACGGTAGTCAGACGGGGGCTCCCTCTTCCCCTGACCCCGCCGTGCCTTGTAGAAACTCTGGCCTTGTGCAGATGGAGGTGACTGGCTCAGGGGAACCGTCAGCCTCACCTGCTCCGACATTAGAGGCTGCTCCAGAGGATCCTGTCCCCGAGTTGGTCATGGCCAAGGAGCAGGAGGTGGAGGAGGTGGAGGTTGATGTGGTGGGGGACCCCTTGTGTCTGGCCCACGAGGAGCAGGTGACGGAGATCGAGAGTGACACCAACGGCCGGCCGGTGACACCGGTGCAGGAAGCTGCTGCCTCCACCTCCTCCTCCACCACCACCAACAACAACAACACGAACAGTAGTCCAATCAACAACAGCAACTCAGGAGAAACTACACCCCCACTAGCACCAACCCCCTCCCCTACAGAGCCAGGGTGTAACCCCTCAATATCCAGCACGCCCCCTTCTTTCACAGAGCTCTATGAACACAGATACACCCTGCGGACTTCACCCAGGAGGGCTGCCACTGGTGGCAAAGCTTCCTCCTCAAAGCCCAGCTCTCCTCCTAGAGACAATGGTCCCTTGAGGGAGGAGGGGGAAGTGGTGACAGGGCTAGAGGAGGACTGTCCTATGATGGAGGAACCTGCTCCCTCAGACTCTTTGGGCCCCTCCAATGAGGAGCCAGCGTCTATGGATCCTGGAGACAGGGCAGGTGGTGAGGACGGTGGGCCTGTGGAAGGCAAGGAGGCCGAGAGCAGCAAGGAGCTGACACGCAGCCAGGCGGCTGAGGAGGAGGAGGAGGAGGAGGAGCCAGACGTGTATTACTTTGAGTCCGACCACCTGGCTCTTAAACACAACAAAGAGTATGTGGGAACTCCCCGGGGATTCAGATCTCTCCTCATCTTTTGTTAAAAGTTGCTCTCACACATGTCGTTCAATATATTCTGTGATCATTGCGTTACTTCTGGTCCGTGGTTTGGAATAAACCAGACACGCACTTGAGTTGATGAGGATTTGTCACCTAGAGATTTACCAGTATGTGGTGTGTGTGTGTATGAACATTGTAATAACCTCAAGAATCTTTCAGTTTGTTTCATTTGAGGTTAAGTCCATAAGTGAATCAGTTTTATTGTGGTCATAAACATCAGTGGTTCTCTGATGGTGCCCTCTCCTCATTGGCTGAATAAGTAGGTTGAGTAGTTGTAGTAGAGCCATTTTCTCCTTGAAACCTTAGATTCTTTAATTTGAATAACTATTAAGGTGTGAAGAGGTGAAACCTCTCAGTATTTCACAGGAAATATGCAGTAGAAGTTAAAGGACAAAAAACTCTATTTTCCTTCTTTCCTATCATCCTTAAATATCTCACTGCCCCTCAGCTTTATCTTGAGATCCTGCTAATGAATGAAAAATAACTTAATCCTGGTTATGACCTGCATTTTCTTATATAAGTAAGTATATAAGTTGTAGTCATAGCACCACAGAGCTACAGGAGTTTCTGTGTAATGTATGGGGGGGGGGGGGGGGGACCATTATGAATAATCGTTAGTAGCTTTTTTAGTCAGCAGACCCTCCCACCCCTTAATTCCAAGAACAGATGGTAGGAGACATTGAATTGGCATGTAAACTTATCTGTGGGGTTTTCATTATCTTAGTTATTTTCAGAGTCATTTGTCAGTTATTATGTGAATATATTGGTCAGCATCTCAGTAGAGCTCCTGTCTTCATCTGTACGTTTTTATGTGTTTTTCCAGCATTTAATTTCCACCTTCAACCCACTGCTGTGATTGTGTGAATTAGCTGCCAATTGTCAGATTTCCAAAGGGAGATTGGATGTTAAAAAACTTACAAAGCTGATTGTGTTTGCTAAGTAGGGGGGAGGTTCTTTTTTTAGAGGAAAATGATTTCTCAGTGTTGAACTGTGTTCTTAGTTTTGGTCTCAGTCGTCTTGCAGGAGGGGATGTTCATGTTGTTGGACAGGTCCCACGCTGCGCTCAGTCAGGCTCTGCTAACCGCACTGTGGCAGGTCAGCTGTTTCTCGATGTGTCTTCATAAGAAGGAGGGGGTGCGGCGGGACTTCAGGGGCTTAGAGACATCATCAGCTGAGGTCCCCCTTTTGTCTTTGTCACTAGTATTGGTGAATGTTTCAAATTTGGCTAATGGCTTTCAGAATAAGATTTCACCGCTCTCGTATTGCACTGTAATTCGATCAAGTTTCAGTGACATGCCAAGGTTCGGTTGTGCTGAGTCGGAGGAATCTTTGAAGGCTCAGATCAATGTGGCGAGGAGTCAGTTTTTGGGAAGCATGACTAAGCGTTTTAGAGATGTTTAATATGGAAAATTGACACTGACATAATTGATGTTTATATAGAATATCTTGTATATGCATCTTACAGCTTTATGGATTTTGAGACTGTCGCCTCTGCCCATATCTCTTTATGTTTTCAAGCCCCAATCCTTGATTATAAGGCACTGAGTTCACAACACTATTGTCCTGGACAGCTTTTCATTTGGCACCGGTTTTTGTAATGGTACACCCGGCTTGTCCCTGGACACCTGGAGCGAGTCCAAAGTGTCGAGAAGCAGAGCCAAGTCCTCCTCATCCCCCAAAACAGATTAATGCACAGATCATCTGTTCATCTGAGGAAGTCAACATGTTTGCTTGCTTTCTTTTTCAGAGATCTCACACTCCAATCAGCAGTACAGGATAATTATGCTGTAGTATGTTTTTTGGGCGTCACTGTTGCAGAGAAATATATGCAGCTTTTATTCTGTAACAAATGAAGGTATATGAGGTTAAGCACAGTCGACTAGTCTGAATGTTTTGCTTGTAGGATTTTCAAACCACCGGCAGCTAGTGTGAATAAATTGTGTCCTGTGTATTGATTTTCATTCATGTCCTGTTAGGAGAGATTGATCCACTCTGCTTCACTGAGCACCTGCATTAGGTTTATAGTCATGTAGGATGCTGTCACATTCCTGTGGATTCCTTCAACTCCGCTCACACTGCAAAGCCTCTGAGTCAGTACCACACTTAGTCATTGACAGCTCAGTTTGCAGCTCGCTTGTTGCCCCCAGAGGCTCTGAGTAAAAAGGTCAGACGTCTCCAGCTCGGAAGGCTCCTCAAGCACAGCAAAACCCAATTTTTTGACATGCAAAGGTTTTGATATTTGCTATGAAATCTCAGTAATGTGCACATCTATAAATCAGATCAGTGTTTTAATGTATTTTCCTCTTATCAACTTAATTTGTTCTCGATGGCCAGACTAGGAAAGGAACTTTAAATGTGCGAGGTATCTGCCAAAGTGGCTGTTGGACAAGACATAATTTCCAGTCAGTGTCAAGAATTACTAGAATCACACACTTTTTTATTATACTTCATTAAACATTATTTGCAGATTTGATAGAAACACAGGAGAATGCCTTGTATTTAGTTTCTCAGCACCATGGATGAATTATTCATGGTCTGGGGTCTAAAAGTTTGATGCACTGCAGCATTGCAAGCGTGAGGTTAAATAATGTAAGCGGTCCCTTCCTTCCACTCATGTCTAACTTTGCTCCCCTCAGTTATCAGAGGTTGCTGCAGACCATCGGAGTCCTGGAGGCCCAGCGCACACAGGCCGTCCTGGACTTGGAGACTCTGGGGTGTCACCAGAGAGAGGCGCTCTCCGATCCCATCAACTTTGTGGAGCAGCTGCAGAAAAGGGTAAAACAAAAAAAAGTCTTTGATAGACTGACATGCTCAAAGCCCAACAGTGCACGGCAGAAAAATGTATTTCATGGAAGTTTTAATCCCTTCATTGAATGAGTTGCTTGAAACCGTGCGAATACAATGTGCAGGTTTTAAAGTTAACTGTGCATCAAGTCCTCTCTGAGACATGCTGCTTTAGATCTGACTTTTTGTTTTTGCCTGAGGGTTACTTTACTGGTTTAGATGTTGCTTTAATAAATATTTGGAAGCCTGTAAAATTCAATTGGCAGACTTCTATTCCTTTTCCACTGTATGACACTGCAACTCTTTGCCCTGCACCTGCACACGTCTACGGTTGGATGTGCACAATATCCACCGTTTCTACTTGCAAATAAATGCAATCAGGTAACTGTGGCCACTAAATAAAATTAGAATATCTGTTGAAGAAGCCTGAATCAAGCACCCATATAAAATTGGTATTACTTATGGGCATATCCTATTTTATATACATGGAGAATTAAATTATGCATGCAAAACTGAAATTGTTGTGAAATGATGTGGTGAAACATTTGTCTCAGCTCAGTATTAAAAGCACATAACTATCAATCCCATGTCTTGAATTGGAATCACTAAAAAGCCCCCTCTTTGTGAAAGGTTAAGAAGGACAAAGCTGTAAAAAAAATCTTCACAATTTTTGCTCGATTAAATTATTCAAGACTGGACTTAAAAGCAGGGTTATGGAAGCACAGATTACAAAGTGATCACATCATTAAGTATCAGCATTACAAAAGTAGACCATGTCCCCAAAATGTAAAAGCATGTCTGACTCTGTCTGTTGGTTTCTCATCTAATGTCTCTTCTATGGCCTTGTTGAAGTTAAATGAATAGTTCATAAATTCACTTGCAGATTAAGAAAAGATTGATCGCTTATTCTGCTTGTTCTCAGGTGAATCTGGGCTTGCCGTGCCCTCAGCGAGTCGTCCAGGTCCCTGACATTGCGTGGGAGCAGTACACCTCAGGCCTCGGTGATTTTGAGAGAGAGTTCTGCGACAAAAAACGCAAAACCAGGCGGCTTAAGCTGATTTTTGACCAAGGCATGTATAAATTCAAAGATTTAGAGGAATTATGTTTTATCTTGTAGAACATAGAAAAGACTCTTCAGCCATTTTACAGTCTTTAAAAATACAAATTCTGCTCATCTCCCTCCTTCAGGTTTACCACTTCGACCAAAAAGTCCTGTGGAGCCCAAGAAGGAAGGCGAATCCTCCACCATGTACTCTTCTCTGCCCACTAGTGACGGCCCAGAGAACGGCAGGCAAACGCAGGTACGCCTCAGCTTCCTCTCTAAAATAATCTGTACAGCACACACAAGCCGGTGCTGTCATCACAGCTGTGATCGTCTCCCAGGATATCATTAGTTCAGATGCAGCTACATCCTCTCCTAACTGTAGCGGGTGAGTCACCGCTTTCCTGCAGGTTGCCCTACAAATCATCAGGTTATTACCATTTTCCTCAGCCTGCCCTCCTCCAGTCCTCCTCACCTCCCCCATTCTCACTTCTTGACATAGTTAAGAATGCAGCACATATGAGAGCTAAAGACCGTATCTATGGAAACATGAGGAGCTGCCTCTCTCACACCTCTGATTATGTCTCATTCTGCCAGTTATATGTACGTGTCTGTGCATTTAACACCGAGCCAACAACTCCTTGATTATTTATGTTGCTCTCTGTTTATATTGTACAAGCCCATTTGCATTTTCTGACTAAACTGAGTCAAAGAGTCGCTTACTTCCTGCGTCTTCCCAGTGACACATCTTTAGTCACATTTGACAGCCGGGCTTTCTCTGTCAAATTGAAGGATTCAGTGTGCCAACCAGTTAATCTGTACAGATCTCTACAAAATGATGGAGCGCCTGTTATTTTTTGCCATGTCAGTCTTTTTAACATGCCTGTCACTGGTGTTTTCTTGACAGATGATCAGGGGGAGGATTTGTCACCCAAATAAGCCTGACACATTTAACCAGCTGTGGACTGTGGAGGAACAGGTCAGTAAGATGTTGCACTTGAAATCAGCCAGATGAATAACCATGAATGTGCAGGAACACTGATAACACTTTCACTATGGAGTAAGCTATTGATTGATTGGTCTAAAATATGGTGGATAACAGTGAAAAGCTGCATTACAATTTGCCAGATTCCAAGCTGACATGTTTGATTTGCCTGCTTTGTCTGATGAGCAGTCCAAAACCCCAAAAATATTCAATTTACCATCCTAGACTAAGAAATCTTACAAACAGTCACATCTGAGGAGCTGGAACAAGTGCATTTTCTGCATTTTTGCTGAAAAAATGACTTAAATTTATTTATATATTTATTAACCTTTTTATTTTACCTCAAAAGACCAATGAGGAGGAATCCTCATTTATAATGGTGTCAAGAAACATTAACAGCAACACAACAACAATATTAGGTAAAAGAAAAGAAAAGAAAGAAAGAAATGATTGATTATGAAAATACCAATTGACAAATCAAGTAATAAACTAAATGTTTCAGGTCTAATCGGTATAGATACATTTAAATAGTTTCAAGTTTAGTGTAAATGTATTCAGTAGACATACTAGATACTCAGATTCATTTTACATATATTTTTGCATGCATTAAAATGTATAACCAATGTGTTACCAACCTGCTCCAAAGGCTTTTTTTGTGTGGTGGATATTAGGTTTGTCATAAAAGCGTAGTCGATACATTAAACACTAATGTACCAATGTTTAGTTTGATCAGTTATGCAGTAAAGAAATCTACATTTGTCCTTGAAAAGTTGAAAGAGGTTTTTTTTTCTATAGAAAAAACTGGAGCAGCTTCTTGTGAAGTTCCCTCCAGAGGAAGTGGAGACCAGACGATGGCAGAAGATTGCTGATGAGCTGGGCAATCGAACAGCCAAACAGGTGACAAAGAAAAAATCAGAGCTAACTAGAAAACCTTATTTTTGTGTGATGCATATATCAATAAAAGTTTAAAAAATCACAACGGGAAATTGCAGCTGACAACTGACTCGGCTAACGTTGACTGTTTCCTGCCAAACAACATATTTTTTAGTTGTCTGTGAACCAGTTGAACAACTGTCGTGTGTTTGATGAATCTAACTGTCTTCACTATGGAAACAGACTGTAAAATCGGCGAGTGTACACACTGACTCACTAAACCCACTGCAAGAACCTGGATGATACATATGTGTGACCTCACTTACTTAAAGTGGCTGTTCCTCAATTTGTAGAAATCATTAACAGAGACATTTTCCTGTTAAACTATTCCAGGTTGCCAGTAGGGTTCAGAAGTACTTCATCAAACTGACAAAAGCTGGTATCCCTGTGCCTGGAAGAACACCCAACCTCTGCATGTACACTAAAAAGGTAACTCTCATCTTGTTTACTAAAGCCTGTAATTACACTGAATTACTAATTTGAACGTAGTTACAGTTCTCATTGCATTGATTTTTATGAGGAAAAATCAATTCAACCTTCATGAAATGCTCTTGTAACCATACCTGTTTGTTCCTCAGGCATCCAGTAAGAGGCAGCATCACCTTAACAAGCACCTGTACCGGCCGTCCACTTTCCTGACCTCCTATGAGCCTCCGGTCTTCATGGACGAAGACGACGAACGGTCCACGTATTACGGCAGCATGCAGGACCCTTCTGCTGACGATTCGGTCAGTTCTCAGTTCTCTCTTTGTGTATTTCTCTGTTTCTCTCTGTGGAGTAATTACTGAAAGCCACAGTGCATTTTAAAAAAATAATTTTCACTTATTTTTGCACAATTAAGCTCCCATTTATCTGGCCTGGGAGATTATTACTGATCTTCTCCCCTCTTTTACTTTTCCGTGTCACTGATCATCAACCAGACTGTGGCACTTTGCAGCTGAATTAAGCTAATCACAAACTTGCATCTCTTCCTTCTCTCTCACCGATCACATTTTTAAATTCTCTTCCTCTTCCTGTAATCAGTGACCAGTAAGATGTAAATTGGTGAAAGCTGGATTTTTGGTGCATTTGGAACATTTTTTGTATTTTTTTTTTATACCCGACTGGTTCATTTGAATATGTTTCAGACATGGCGAAACAACTGCGTCTGTGCTCCCTGCTTTATCACTTACATCTCCTTTCCTGTGACAGGCTGTATCTCTCTCTCTCTCTCTCTCTCTCTCCCTCTCCCTCTCCCTCTTTCTCTTTCTTAACTCCACTTTAACACCTTTGGATGAAATGAAGCTTTTGCTCCTTGATCATGTGTGTCTGCCTTTTTTTCCCCCCACTCCAATCAGGGCAGTGTGTACCGTTGAGAGCAGTTAAATCAGAGCAGACGCTCGCTGTTATCCAGGCACTGACATTTTCTTTCTCTCTCTCTTTGATGACAGTAACCTTTAAGTAAAACCGGGTTGCCGTGCCCTGCTGAGAACACAGGCTCCCAGCTCCACCAGCACGTTAACAAAACCTCTGACACCGCCGGTATAAAGTAAAGTCATAACGGTGTTGCCAGCGTGGGCCACAATAATTCAGCACTTCATCACGTTGTCCTTTTACTTTGGTCGCGTTTGCTGGATAGAATTCAATTCCGCTGAGGCCAAATGCAGCTAAGCAAGATTCTCACAAAGCCATTTTCCAGTCAAAACCCCAGAAGTCTGATTTATTTTTCTGAAAATTAAGACGCACCTTTATGCTTCTTTTTCACCTCTGCATTGAGTTAACAGAGTCTGTTTCTTTTTTGAAGGACACAGAGGTTTGTACTTGTAGCCGAAAGACAATCTGCCAACAACAACACTGCTGTCCAAACAGAAGAAAACCGAGAATGATGTTTATTGATAATTTTCTCTTCTTCATCTAAAATTAACCTGATCAATAATGAATGCAAATTTGTCTGTAGATGAATATTCCTGCCAGATTGGATCCTTGGAGACGTGTCGAGATATTGTCTCTGCAGGTGTCCTGATGCCTATCACTCATCTCCTCTTTGTCTTTGTCTTTTTCTGTGTGTGTGTGTGTGTGTGTGTGTGTGTGTGTGTGTGTGTGTGTGTTTGCCTTCCTGCACACTCAGGATGACGAGGGTATACCTGTAGAGTTTAGAAATTTGCCAGAGTACAAAGAGCTTTTGGAGCTGAAGCGGCTGAAAAAACAGAAGCTCCAGGAGATCCAGGAGGATAAGGTCGGGGTGCGGCATTTAGGATACAAGGTGAAGCTTCTGCGTTGGCTTATAGCCTCATTCATCTGCTTGTAGGATATTAAAACTACATTATGAGGAGAGTGATAGATTGTACACTGATCACCAAGTACAAACTCTGACCTAGTTGCATGCTATGTATTGATTTTAACAACAAAGATTTTAAATTGACAAAGTAAAAGTAAAGAACATCATGCTCAACCAAAAATCAAAAGGGGGGGCTGGGGTCAAAGTTCAAATCACAAAAAAGTTTTTTCATACCAAATCTGTTTATATTTTTCCTTTTATTTAGTTTCCTTCATCTAATTTGATCACAGGGGAAAATGCACAAACATTTCAGCTCTGGCTCTTTCAGTGTATTTTCTCCTGTGTTTAAGCTTGACGAAGTAATAACTGATGTTTGTGTTTCTTTCATGTTCTTTAAGATTTTAAATTAGAACCAACATATTACTGAAGTTGTTCCTTGATTTGAGATTTGTAATATCAGCATAGTAAACAGTGTAGCATTTCATTTTTGTTTTTTAGTGTTGATAAACAGTGTGGAGTGTGTTAATCCATTCAGGAACAACGACGTTTATCAGTGTTTTTAATAGTTGTTGGATGTTGATTTTGCATTAGTGTATTCTGAGGTTTATTTTGTGCTTCCATGTTTTGTACACAGTGTGACGTCTGCGGCATGGAGCCTATCCAGGGAGTGCGGTGGCACTGTCAGGATTGTCCGCAGGACAGCTCCGTTGATTTCTGCTCCAACTGTTCCGACTGGTGAGACACTCCACCTCTGTCATGAGAGCTAAAACACTACATACAGCTGCTTAGGGACAACCAAACTGATCATTATATATATATTATTGTATATGAATTTATTAATTTGTAAACCATTTCAAGTTTTTCTGTAGCGTTTATTCTGTGGTAGCTGCCCTTTATTATCTATGGGCACTGTGGTAAATGAAAGGCATGACTGTGGTATGGTAATATGGATCAAGGTGTTAATGGACATTTTATTTAATGTGTTTCATTGACTTGATTAACCAAAAACTTACATTCCTTTCTGAATAATTTGCGCATAAACAGTTTTTTAACATCTTTTCCAGGGAAGATATAAAATATCCTAACAAAATGTATCAATATTATGATATAGTTTTGGGCTTTTTTTTGGTTTACTTTAAGTGTATTTACGTTTTAGCCTTTGTTCAGTTTATGTGTCAATGAGCTGTTAAAAGGTTTGGCTTTTTAAAAAGAAAGAAAAAATATAGACATTTATCTATCAGTACTCAAACTGACTTCAGTGTCAAGAGTCACAGCTCTGCTCCGTTCTGAGATTTATGATCAATCCTTAACTAAAGAATCATCACGCTGCCAAAACTTTTTTTTTGGCATCACTCAGTGACGGCTTCTTTTTTTTGTTTTCTACCAGCTTGTTCAAGACAGAGACCCACAAGCCTAACCACCACCTGGAACCAGTGTACCAGCCAGAAACCTTCCTGGACAGGGACTACTGCCTGCCACAGACCGCAGGCTACAACTACCTGGACCCGAACTACTTCCCAGCCAATAGATGACAGGGTCCCAGGCGCCCCTAGCTCCAGGCTCTCTCCACATATCCCACAGGCCACTCTGTGCATGGCTCCATCCTCCAAGTCCAAGATAACCGCTTAACCCGCCGCCAGGCAGGAAGGCCAGCAGGCAGGCAGACAGCCGGGGGCCTCAGAGCAGACCACAGTGCTGCTGGTGGAGGGGGGCTGTTGGTAAACTGGCCTCCCTGACTTGAGCAAAAAGGGCGGCCATGTTGGTTCCTCAGAACAAGGTGGCCCCCGCTCCACCTCAGCCAGGTTAATCAACGGATCTGTGATTTGAAACGATACACTATTTTTAAAAACAAAGAAAAACAAAGAAACAAACAAACCAGAAGGCACACCGACATTCCCGAGCTCTGTGACTCCAGGAGGGCTGTCCCTGTTCCCCTCTTACCCCCCCATCAACCTCCAGTTACCTCCCTGTGCTGCTTTGAAACTGGAGAACTGATGATCAGTCTGGTGAAGCGCCACCTAATGGAGATAATGTGGTTGACCAGTGTGTCATAGTGGACTGTGAAGTCATCAACTGAGATACACATAGGTGGTTTGTATGTGTGTATGTGGTCTCTCCGTGTTATGCAAGAGTGAAAAAATGTTCTAGCTAGGTATCTGTAGATTGAGTATTTATGAGCCGTACGTCCTCAGCGGGAGCTGGGGCTGCTGCGAGAGAAGATAGGCGGTGTGGAACTTGATGCTGAGGCCGGTGTGTTTTTTTTTTTTTTGTTGTTTTTTTTTCCTCCCTCCGGTTGCAGACTGTAGGAAGTTCTGCTGATCCAGATGACGTTTTTCAGACAGACCTGTATGTGTTCAACGGATTGTGCGCCATGTTTCAGCATGGAGCCATCCCCACCACTGTCACATAACGCTGCTCTCAACCCCTCACCTTTCAAACACACACACATACACACAGACACACACACACACACACACAGAGACGCACACTTTCATGTTTTTTTCCTTTCCCTTTTTGCTCTCTCCACTAAAACATGTCTAACAAGCACTACAGCATGGAGAGCAAATGTTTTTGAAGGCAGGCGAATGAGAACGAATGGAAAAATACACAATATTGTGTTTTTGAGTTGT
Organism: Scomber japonicus; assembly: GCF_027409825.1. Classification (NCBI taxonomy): domain Eukaryota; kingdom Metazoa; phylum Chordata; class Actinopteri; order Scombriformes; family Scombridae; genus Scomber; species Scomber japonicus. Next base: position 24,234,802 of record NC_070589.1, on the reverse strand, counting down.
TTTTTTTCTCCTCCCCCCAATGTGTGCCGTTATTGATCATGTTGAGTGTACAAGTATATGGTGAAAAGTAGCCAGCGCTAGTTGCTGTGTGCCATTTTTAAAAAAACAAAAAAAGAAATAGTTTTTTTTTTTGGGGGGGGGTGTGATTCCTCCTCTGAACTCGGCCACAACTTCTCCCCTCCTGCGTGGCACCATCGACCCACATTGTCCTACATTACTGATCAGTCATCATGCCTCTAGATCTTCTTTAATTTTGCAGTCCACTTTAAAGGTCCATTTAAAAGATTGTATTTTTATTAATCTATTTAAAAAGTGAATTGAGGTAGTGGTTGGTGCCTCCACAGTGGAACAACCCACACAATTTTATACACATAGATTTTGTTGTGCTTGAGTAGACACCATTTTGTATGGTTTTTGTCTCCTTCCCTCACCCCCTTTTCCCTGCTTCAATATCTGTGTATAACAGTCTGTTCTTATGTAAAAAAAAAAGATAATGTAAAAAAAAAAATGCTAGAGGAGAACCGTGGAAATAAAAATATGTGCAAATAGTGTTTCTATACCTGTGATTCCTGTATTATTATTATTATTAGTTTTATTATTGTTAATATACCTCATGGTCACTCCAAGCTCAATGTGGAACAGCAGTAAAACGATGAGATCAGCTGTGCAACTGTAGTATAAATTCTTTTTTTTTTATTCCAGTGTGAGGATTTTATGTTTTATATAATTTTAAGATGAATATGTTCAGGTTTTAAATTAGAGGTCTAACAAAACGAGACACTCGAAACTCACCTTGGACTTTATGAAACTCGCCTTCAGTCAGTTTATAGCTCAAATAATTAGGTAGTTAATCAAAGAAATACATTGATCAATAATGATTGGTAACTGCAGCACTGAATCAGTTGTACATGTGTCAGTACTGAATCCTTTTCATTTAGAATAACTGACGTTGAATTGACTTGTATGGAAGGACCACAGGTGTCATGTAAATAGCAATAAAGTTAATTTATTATCTAATTGTATGATAGAAACTGGAATTAATCATTGATTTATAAACAAATTATTCAATAAATGCTAAAGGCTACATTATAAGGTAATTCATTGATATTTTTTTATTAATTTCTGTGACACTTGTGGTCCTCTGTAACTATGTCAGTAATGATTATTTCACTTTTAACTAATCATTTGATATTATAAGTTAATTAATGCCTGAGAGCCCAAAGTTGTGTTTCATTCTTTCTTCAGTTTTCTTATGTCCAACAAACAGTCCAAAATCCAAAGAAACTGAATTTACACAAACTGAGAAAAGCAGGAAGTCGTCCAATTTAGAAACTAGAACCTCTAAATGTGACTAAAAGACTCTTCAGCTTATTTGTCAAAACTATTGTTAACAAATCTGCTTGTGAAGTCGTCATTTCAGTAGCACAATGTACTCCTGACAGTTAAATCAATAAAAGCAGGAAAATTATATTTCCCAAATCAAGATTATATAATATAATATGATCACTTTGTGGTTTACTGTAGTTTTAATATTGGTCATAACTGGGCAGCTTCAACAATCATCATCATTCAAGAATCTTTAATATCTGTGAGGAGTCAGATATTGACAGGTGAGTTTTTTTAATGTGACACACCTGTCAAGACTCGTTGATGTGCAAGAACTTTGTAGTGATTGTTCCCATTCATTACAAAAGAAAAGAAGACACTGAAATTTTTACTTTACCAGAATAACATCAGACTATGTGCTTAAGCGAAACAAGACAAATACAGAATTTTTGTGCTCCTTTTGTTTCTTTGAAAGGAATCGTGCTGTTTAATGAGGGTTTTTTTAATAGAATGAAAGCAATCAAGAATTAGGCAGTGGGATATCTGGAAAATGTGAAAATGTTATATGTAGTTTTTTTAATTTTTTTTAATTTTTGTGTAACTTGTGACCATCAGTGATCACTTCAAACACTCCCTGACAGACCCGAGTTTCCTCTGCACCACCGAGCGCTGCAGTTAAAGGTCGTTTTCTGGTGTCGGATCCATCAGCTGGACATGAGAATAATCTCTTTGTGCATTTTAAATGAGGAGCTAAATCGCTTCTCCTTCTGTCACCTTTCATATAATATCTGTACCTTTCTGTTAAGAGCTTCTCACCAGCAGATGGAGCTATCAGATCAGCTGTGCTCATTTCCCTTTCCCGTCCCAGTCCCCGCACACACACACAAACACACACATTAAACATCAAAACACACACTGAGAAATACTCCGTTTAGCAAATGCACTGGCTTTATTGAATGTTAAATACCAGACTGAAAACAAGCACCTGCACGATGAGCTCTGAAACAAACATACAAATGCAATATTCGTAAATACTCTTCTGCTTATTATTTAATGCTCAAAAGGCAGTTAAGCTTGATTGTAATTCTTGCATGCTTGTTACAATATAAAGCACGATGCTGTGATTGAGAGCATGAACGCACACACTCTCACACACACTCACACACTGACATTTTCACTTTCCGGCGAGGTGAGAACTCTCTCTCTCTCTCTCGGTTCCTCTGGGAAATGGAGATACTCCCCACATTTAGCTAGAAACATGCTCTCAGTCACAGCAGGGGATGCTATCTTCTCAGTACAGTTATCTGCCTCGGTCTGGCAGTTGGCAGCATATATTGAGGTCAATGTGAGAGAGAGAGAGAGAGAGAAGGAGGGAAAAAGAAAGAAAGAGAGGTGATGCATGTTGATGGAGCAGAGTATGACAACCAGGCGCTTCCGTTATTGTCAAAAGCAGAAAGAGGTTTTCACTGATTGCTGTGTATTTTGAAAAACATGAGGTGGGACATGCATACCACTGGAGTTCAATGAGCGTACTGTATGTCACGTGTAGGTTATGAGGGTGAGTCTCCTCAGAGTGATACAGCAGAGAGAAGGAGGCGGAGGGAGGGTCTATACAGGTGGGACCTCCAGGATAGCAGAGTTTTGGAGGTTTTTGGAGGGGAGGGGAGGGGGGTGGGGGTTGGATTGGGCAGTGTAGAGGTTGTAGTAATCAGATGGTCAAACAGGAATCCGTCGCCTGGCAGATCTGGGCGAACACTTCATCCGGCGGCCTCTCTGCGTCAATCTGTAGGTGGAGACAAAAGTGGCTGAGACGAGGCCTTTGGAAAGCCGTCAGAGTCTTAACGTCAGTCTAGGGACAACAGTCTGCTGCTGCTGCAACCTCAGCGAGCTCGCAGCAGACTGATGACCTCAATACCTGCAGTGACATTTAAGCATACACACACACACACACACACACACACATACAGACACGCACACTGACACCTGATGTGGCATTTAAATGTTCAAACAGCTCATTTTAAAGGAACAGTTCACCTTAAGAAAAGAGTCAATGATTATCTACTCCCCCTCATGTCAGAATGAACGTGCTTACATCTCATCCTTCCTTCACTACTGCACTTAAAAACAACATATTCAACAGTTCCAACTATATTCTAAAATATCCGTTTCTGATTATAGATTACCACTGATTGGTTTTATGCAAATGCTTGGAAAAGAGGGCAGATTGATTACATACATACTGATATATTCATTTTTATGCCAGCAGCATAACTCAAGGGTCAGTGTTTTGTTGGTTCACCACTTTGGTCCAGACTGAAATATCTTAACAGGTGTTGATGCCTGGATTTCCATGAAATGTTGAAAACTCATCTATGATCCCCAGAAAATGAATCCTACTGATTTTGGAGATGCCTGACTTTTCCTCTGGCGCCACCATGAGGTTGATATTTGTGGCTCAGAGTGAAATATTTGGACAACTACTGATTAACTTACAACTGTATAGACACTGTATAGATGCTCCTTTCATACATGAAATGCAGCTCCAGGTACTTCACATGAATCACATTAAACATTAAGGCTTAAATCAAATATTGAAAACAAGCAATTAAATACAATTAAACTGAGTAAAAAAATAAAATATTTCACTGAGATCTGTAGCAGAAATTCATGATCTCCAGAAGATGAATTTTAATAACTTTCATCACCTGGGTGTTGTCATAAGGAAAAAAAAATTCAGTTCAGCTGTCTAATACTTTGCTTTACTTTCAAATACCACTTGCTGCAAACCTCTTTCTTTTTTTTCACTACAGTATTTTTTTCCGGACAAACATTATATTCCTTTAAACAGCTCATGAAACCTGATTTAATACATATTTGTACTGAGAGTCCATCATTATGTGCTATATTTTATTTAACAATCTCATCATACACACACTGAAAGTTGGTATCTTCTCATAAAATACTATTGAGGTAAATATTGGCTGACTTTTGGACCCAGAATGCAATTGTTTGGCCACAAATGATGAATACCCTAAATGTATTTCTGGGTGGTAGAAACTGATCCTGTTAAATACTTTGAGAATGAGGTGACTTTAAATGGAGATTTGAATGAGATTAATGGGACATAAATAATAAGTTAATTCTCATTTGAGTGGAGAATTGTTCCTCTGGGAGTAAGCTTCAATGGGAATTAAAGTCCTGATCCAGGCATTTAAATCTGATGCCCCACATCATCGATTAGTACAAGAAAAGTATTCACTCACACACACACACACACACACACACACACACACACACAGTCTCTTTTTATCAGACAATCTTACCTTGTGCAGAAGCCTCCGGTGTTCATAGTAAGCTGCCACTGGCTGGTTGTTACTGCGAAAGCTCTCAGCCGTCTGATGCTGGTCTCTGTCTGATGTGGGATGGAATCCGGAGCTGGATCTCCCGCGGCACTGCAGACGACTGCACATCGTGTCAGGTGAGCAGTTCAGCAGGAGGACTGTGCTTGGATCCCCCATCTGATACACACACAGGATACAGAGAGAGGAAAGTTTGCAACACATCTGCCAGTTCAGAGATCTGATTGTAGTAAAGTCCTTTTAATATACAGTGAATGTTACTTGTGTATCTGTAAATCTGTCACTCTACATCTGTAAAAAGGTATTCTCTGTCGATTTTGTTAAACTAGCAAGAGCAGTGGCGTGCACAGATGTTTTGAAGGGCAGGGGAGAAAAGAAAAAAAAGGGCACAGACAGCACGTTTTTGCCACCCAAGAGGGCAGTTTAGTGTGTTTTGCCAACCAGGAGGGCATTTTAGCATTATTCAACAATTGGGCCATGCACCCCCCCAGGCCCCCCCCCTGCACACACCACTGAACAGAAGCAAATCATTGTCATTCTGAGCATGTCATTTCTTTTTGTCTTGCATCCCCATTTACTTTCATTATTTCCAGTCTTTTTTGTTGTTCTGGTTAAACTCCTGCATTAACACTATGAGTCACGTTTGATTCATGTTTTCACACCGATCAGTGTCAGTGCTGCGTGACTGTATTTTCTCCTTGTGTCTTTTCTCTCCATTTTACACTCTTTTAAAGGTCTTGTGTCTACTGCTTGATCACTTTTTCCCTTGTTTTATTCATGTCCTGTCACTCAGCTGTCTGTGCTCTGACCTTGGCCTCGTACTCCTCCGCCTGTCTCAGGTCTCGGGGGAAACCGCTGATCACAAGACCTTTCCCCTTCCGTACCGACGACGCCACCGTATCACACAGCAGCTCCGTTAGTGTGTCCTGGAGATCACACGCACACACACACGCACACACGCACACACACACACACACACACACACACACACACACACACACACACACACACACACACACACACACACACACACACAACATGAATAAACTCAGACTGAAAACATGTCTTTATATTCATATTCATATTGTTACATGTAGTGTAACATGTAGCTGAGATTGAAACAGTGGTGGGTATAATCAAAAGACTTTTCTCTTGCAGGCTCTCTTGTGTGTTAATCAGTCATGAATATTTGCATTCACACATATGCATTTAGTGTATATACATATCTTTATATATACCAAGTACATGTGGTAGCTATGTATTAATATGCTTTATGTAGGGCTTGTAATTGCAGGGTTGCTAGTTTGAATGCAGACCTGATTACAAAAGTGTGTTGAGAATATTAATTAGAAATAAGTGGCCACCAGTAGAGGTGATTGTACTGAACTGGTATCAGTGCAGGCGGTGGACGAATAACACAACACCTCATTATACAATCTAATGCAACTTGAAAAAGTACAACCTCAAAATTAAAAGATTTTTATCAACTCTCTGACACAATGATTGCAGTTATCAAAGAGGAAAAGCTGCATAAAAGTCAGATTTATTGGAAGGTTATTTCACTGGATTGTATTAGGTTATGTATTATAGTACAGGTGTTCCTGTTATTTTGTCCTATTGCAGCATGAACTGTCTCAACTGAACCCAAGACACTGATGATAAAGAGCGAGCATGCTAAGGTGACTTTCCCTGGATAAATAAAAAGATAAAGGTAAAAAAGACAAACTGTATATCATGGCCACTGAGGATTCATTTCTATCAACTGTACACTATGAACTCTAAATGACTGATCAGTATAAAGGTAAGCAGCAGTGAGTTGTTTTTATATCTAATACACAACAAACCCGATGGTGAGAACACAGAGTTCATTTGTGTGAATCTGCAAATCCAAATCAGCTACTAGTAAAAGGACGAAAAAGAGGAGAACTCAAAAATAAGGTCTTATTATGTGTCATTTCATCTGTCTGCATTTCAACTGGTGAGTGTTCGGGACCACGGCTTCATTTAACTGGAAACACTGGTTCATCTCACAGAGATAAGGTAAGTGTTTGTCTTGTTTCTGGTCTTCAAAGAGTGCTTGAGCTTGTTCTCTTCACATGTGCTAGATGCTAATTAAGCTACGGGTCATGAATTATTTGCAGTACTTCCTTGTTGCTGCTGCTGCTTGTATTGGTACTCTTGATGTTTATGAGAGATATGGACTGATTATTTTATGTGGAGTGACTTGCTGGTGATTAAAGTGAATCCTGGTCCAATATTCAACAAGTATGATGTGGAAGCTTGAAGTCTGAGAATGGACTTTACTGTGAAGTTAACCATATTTGCGTATTCATATATTCTGGATTTCTAATGAGGGGGGAAGTAGATTTAATTTTAAGGATGTTAACAAGATAATCTATCAGACACAAATCATTATTCAAAGTGGAGTGGATTTATACAGTAGAAAACGTCAAGTATTCCCCAGTTCTTCAGTTCTTTCATTTGTGAGAATTTGTTGCTATTCTAGGTCTTGATTGGTGGACTGTGATGGACATTTTTCATTGTTTTCAGGCAATTTATGGACAAACACGATTGGTGAATTAATTAAGGAAGTTAGCAGATTAATTGATAATGAAAATAATCACTTACAGCCCAAGCAGACTTAGGTCTCTCGTAGAGGGTAATATTGTAGATATTGGCTTCTTTGTGCTGTTATTTTCCTATAAGATTGGCCTCATCCTTGTCTTATACAGGACAGTCAGTCATATTCATATTTTCTCGATGCACCGTATATTCAGAGAAGCATTAGAGGAACAATTCAACTCACAACAATTCATTTACAGAACAGCTTTTTATAGTGTACAGTTTATAGCATTTTTACATACAGATAGCTGAGCTCCTGTTCTGCTGTTTATGTTGCTGCTGCTGCACTTAGCTGCTCTCATCTCTGACGGATGATCATCAGCGGTTTATGCTATCAGGCTATCAGACCCTGCTTATGATTAAACGTCATGGCTTTATTCAAGATTTTATTTGCTGTATTGAAATAAGGACTTCAAATACGTTTACAGGTTTACAGGTTTAAAGGTGCTTTGACAGACAAAGCAAAAGCAGGATACTGAGTAAGAAATATAACAAGAGAAAGTCAAACAGCGAGGCCAGAGCAAAACAAAAAAAGACAAATTAAGATAAAGACAAAATGCAAAATGCAAAAATACAGCAGAGAGCAAATAATAAGACAACATTACATAAAAGCAAGTGTATAAAAATTGGTTTTAAGAAGTAACTTAAATATTTATAATACCTATTTATTGATATTATTGCTTGCCGATGACTTTGGTGGACCCCTTACTTTTAATCCAGGACCACCATCAGCTTGACCTGTGTTTTTGATAGAAATGTCTCAAAAACAATTGGAAATCCTGACTACTGTCAATTTATGCTGAACTTCAGCTGAATGCTACATAAATAACACTGACTTGCAAACAGCTCCTGGTGGCAGATATTCAATTCCGCGCTGCTCAACAATACATTTTCCAGTCAATGGTTTTCAACTCTCATCTCATCTTTTCTTTCTCTCGGAGGCGGCTGCCCTGACTGAAGGTCTATTTTTGCTGCAGGTTAGAGTGAAGCGAGGCGAATTCATCCACTGAACTGTTGTTGTGGTGTTTTTTTTTGATTTTCTTTCAAGATTTCAACTGATAGAAGTTGCTGGTTAGAGAAGCAAGGCTTGTGATTTGTCTGTACCAGTCCACAGATCAGCTCGAGAAAAATGTGGGCAGAGAAGTGTACATGAGTAACAACCAGCGCTGAAGTCTCCTTACAGAGGGGTTAATTCATGTGTGACTTTTATCTGCTCGTGCTGCAGACTAAGGATCTGTAATATCAACAGAGTCTGACAGTTTTCATATTTCCACAGTGCAAAATCCAAAAGAAGCATCTATAATATAACACAAATCCTGTCATGTCAGTTTCTTTTATGGCTCCTGAATGAAGTTTCATTTATTCTTTGAGCAGAAATGTGATGACATCAGCAGGTTTGGGTGGAGAGACGGGAGGGGAGTTTTACACTTTATTGTACATGGACAGTTTTAAAATCAGATCTGAGTTGTGAGGCTATAAATCTCACTGTTGATGAACAACCTCATCCATCCACAGCAGATATACAGTTTAGAAGCTGGAACCAATGAGTGTTTGGCTTTTTGTTGCTTGATCAATTACTTAATGCTGGATTCTGGGACTTCTCACATACTTCCCTACATGTGCGAGCCTGAATCCAATCCAAAATATGTGAACAACACATGGAACAACCTTAGTTACAAAGACTATGAAACAAACAATTTGATGTCATCATGAGGAGGAAGTAGAGGTAACGTTACAAACAGAGCAGGTTGAAGCCGTAGTTTTTGACTTTCAGGGAGCATTTTTACATATATTAACTAAAGTGCAAGAAGTCCCCTTTAAAGGATAAGACTGGCTTTTTATTTTATTTTTGTGGTTATTAGTAAATTCCATGAAAATGCAAAAACCAACACGGCTTTAGTTTGTCTAACTAAGCTTTACGATCCTTTCAAACGTCAGTCCAAAGCCCGTTTGTTCTGACTGAAAGATGCACATCTTTAAAAACTGGTCACAAATAGCTAATCTTTTTGTCATTAGGGACTATTTTCAGCAGTGGATTAATACATAATTTGGTGCTCTGATGAGTGTTTACGGCAGCAGGGCTCAAAATAATGAAAGGACATGTCAGTCATGTAACATTGATGTATTTTTAATAGTTTTTGGACAACAATGGAGCTCTAGAGCTCACAGTAATAAGATGTATGAGGTTTTAGGGACAATACTTGTTAGAAGGATCATATATTATTGGTTTTGGTCTTTGGATGGGATTTGTTGTAGATAAAAATATTACCAGTCTTACTCTTTAAACAATTATTATCATTTATTATCCATTAATAGTCTAATTGTTTCAGAGCTAGCTGATACTTGTGTTTCTCAGTAACCAAACAGGTAAAAGCTGCGGCGACTTTATGAACATGAAAAACATCAACAATCACTAAATCCTCTGCGGACAGATAAAGGTTAAAAAAAGGTTTGATAAATTGTGAGCAGACACCAGTTTGTCAGGCGGAGTAAATGAACACGCTGCCAGGCTAAATGTCTTCTCAAATTTGTTGTGTGTAGAGTCGAATCAATATCTGTGACTCATTCAGGCTGATGGTCATTTATAAGCTTGATGTACAAACACACAGGCACACAATCAAACAAACACACCTCTGAACGTGTGAAGCAGGGTGTGTGTGTGAGTGATAGGCAGGGTGTATTTTGATGTGAAATGTCACAGTCTCTGTAACCCAGCAGTTCAATTAAAAAGCACCTTGCCAACCGCAGGTGTGACGCCGAGGATTATTAATCATCGGCAGCAAAACGCATCAGGGCTCATAATCTCTGCGGCTGTAATGAGAAATGTGAATTCTGAAAATGGGGACAAGGAAATAACAATTTGTCACCTTCACCCGCTGCGTGTCATGTCATACCTTGATCTAAGTCTCTTTGGGATGATATAAATATTTCAGGGGGGAGGTGGGTAGTAAAATATTTACCTGCTACTTCGTTATTTACAGGAGTGAATGGAACAGATGAGGATGTGCTGCTGGCAAATATGATGTGACCTTGGTTTTAGCTGTCTCATCAAATGATTTAATTTGAATCATATGATTGAAATGAATTAAGATCCTCATAATTCCCATAAGCCTCTCATTGGGACTGTGTGGACCTGTACAGACTGTGGTTGATGGACAAACTCTCCTGTTAGATTTGTTGCATCTTATTAAGGCACAACATCTTATAGTAGCATGATATTTTAACCCTAACCCTAACCCTATTTACTATAAAGTATAGTGCATTATATTTACTGTCCATGATTTTTCAAGTGTCAGAAGTTTACTGGGGCTGCAACTAATGATTTCCATTTATTGAATCTATTATTTTGTTTCTAAAGTGTCTGAAAATAGTGAAAAATGCCTGCTATCATTTTTTAGAGACCATTGTAACGTCTCCAAATGTCTTTGTGTTTTGTGCCCAAAACACAAAGGCATTGCTATCATGTATCAGAAAGAAAAGCTTCAAATCCTCAAATTTGGGAAGCACTAATGAGCTACTATTTGGCACCTCTGCTTAAAAATATGATAAAGGATTATTTGATTTAAAGTCAACACAGCAGATGCAAATATTACAGCTCAATGTCTCTCAGTGATGCGAGCAAAACAAGGATTTATAAGTGTCCAAGACCAAAATGTTCTGCTCACTGTAGAGAAAAGCTACTGACTGCACATTATATAGGAAATAATGAACGAGTGAACAGAGGAAGGGTCTCCACAGGTTGAGTTAGGGGTTACACAGGTGGTTTCAGTTACTCTGACTAATGAAACTTGTAGATTGAAGTTGAGCTATGCTGGGATTACATTAGGTAACTAAACTAATAGAGTAAGTTTAATAATGAAGATGTAGAGTATGTTGATGCAGCCTTTAGCTACCAATGAGGAAGACAACCACGTTAATTTGCTCTGCATTGATTTGATGATAAATGTTAGACTCAATATAATTAACCTACTTTTAACCCAGGGAACAATAAGTAAAGATAATCAAATCAAATTGAATGATTTGCTGTTTTTCTACCATTTCCTTGTAGTGTTGAAAAGGATAAACAGCAGAAAACATTACTGAACAGTTCAATGAATGAAAAAACAAGTTTAAAAAAGTTTCAATCCTGCATCAATGAAGCAGGTGAGAGGAAATATTCTGAATTGAGACATTGGAAACTGAATAAAAGGAACAATCTGAATGTTTTGATTGCACTAGCTTTGTATTAATTTCTGTATTGTGACTTCACCAAAGCACTCATTTTTTTGTCCTTGGTTTATTTTTCTTTTGTCTCTTTATTTTTCAAAATATACAAATGTTTTTCTTCCTTGTCAAATAAAAATTAAATTTAGAGGGGCTGGGGTTGTGCCAGCTGACTTTGGACTCAAGACTGTATTTTTACAATCCTGACTCTGGCACTAGAAGAAAAGTGAGCAGATCCCCAAAGACATCTGGATTAATCCTCGGGGTACAATGAACATCTGTACAACATTTCACAAGAGTCCATCCAGTAACTGCTGAAGTGTTGAACTGACAACAGACAAAAAAAATGGCCATCCCTAGAATTACTTTATCTCTTTATCTGCGTGGCTGAAATGTGCAATTATGATAATGAATAAATGCTTGGTGCTGAGTCCCATTGCATTAATAAGTAACTGCTTGCCCTGTTTAGGATTTAAAAAAATGAATGACTCCCTCAGTCCTTTGTGGGTCATTTAAGTGTCTCATCAATACTAAATGTTTAAAAGTTACATTTATTGAATCACATTAGCGGTTTGAAGAGATTACAGCCATTACGACTGTAGTGGCAGTTTTCATCATATTGAGAGCTTGTTAATATAAACACTGTGAATTCTAATGAGTTAAAATCTTTCATAATCTGAAAACTCACTCATTGTCTGGACTGGAGTTTAATTCAGCTCCTGGCTGTGGAGTTGACTCCCAGTCATGATGAACATGTTTACGTCTTCTCCGAAAATGTTTTTTCCTCTGGGAGCGTTTGGAGTTATAGATAATTTATCTGGTTTACTCAGTCTGTCAGTGAATTACTGCGGCCGATTCCAGACTCAGGCGGCCATGCCAGCACTGTCTGGTATGTACAATGTGCAATCTCTGAGAAAGCCATTTTGAGCAGTCTTGACTGTTGAATATTTCAGCTCCCTCTTTTATTTATTTCACTGGGCTCCAGGCAGGAAAACATGTTTGATGGTCTATCAGTATTCTATAAGCCTGAGAGCTGTTGTGTGTTTTATCTTTCTGTGACAGTACGTAAGGATGTGTTTGTAAATGAACTTCATCTTCAGCAGCAGGTCTTTGTGAAACAGTAAGCTGTAAGATTATTTTTTAATTATTATCAATCTGTGTTCTGCCCACAGCTCATCGCTCTGTTCAGAGTTCACCTGTCAATCAAACAGTGTGGGTGGTTCTGTGACATCTATGTCTTCACATTTTCTGCTTGTACTTAATTCTTGATTAATATTTTACTGTGAAGATTTGAAGATACAAAAAAGTGAGAATTGAATATGCTTGAATACAGTACGCACTAAATGGTGTAAAGAACACAGTTTTGGATTTGTTGGTTTCTTGTTTAATCTGAACCCTTCTTGTAATATATGCTTATAGTTCTGTATATTGTGTCTAGTCACTATAACATGACATATTTTTGGTTTAGTGATACAGTGATAAAAGCATATAGTATGGAGGTATCATTGAAGATCTGGCACATACTGAGAAACATATTGATTACTCTTTTTCCACAAAGCACGCATCCATTACTGTTTCCATGGCTGCAACTAACAACTGTTTTCATCATTGATTAGTCTTGTGATTATTTTCTTAATTGATGAGTCGTTGGTCTGTGAAATATTAAAAAAATGGTGGGAAAAAAATGCCAGTTATCATTTCTTAGAGTTTACACTAATGCCTTCAGTTTGCTTTGTCCAACCAACAGTCGTAAGATGTTCAACTGACTGAAAGCAAAACAGCAAATTCTCATATTTAAGAAGCTTGACTCAGAGAATTTTTGGCTTTTTCTTTGCTTAAAGAAATGACTGAAATGATAATTTTCAGTCAATCCACTAATTAATTAATTTGTACATTGTTTTTCAGTATGCTGTATTTCTAGAGCGACATCCAAATAAACCTCTTGATGCTGCCTGAGGAAGAGCGCCAAGCTTTTCTTTGTTCCTCTTGCGGTTTAGTTCCTGCATTTATTCCTTTTTACTCAATATTTTCACTCATTGGCTTTGGAAACCTTTTCCTATAGTTTTCCCATGGACAAATGAATAAATGATTGTTTTCAGAACCTAGAAAATCTTTTTTTGGGGCATTGCCTGTTTGTAGATGATGAGCTGACAACTTCAGAGAAAACATATTAAACTGTTGTGCTGGACGATCAGAGCACTATCTTGTAAACATCTCGTAAAGTGTTATCTAGTCCCCATAACAGAAAGCTAAAGTCCTCACATAACCTAATAGATAGCTTCTCTTCCAGTGGCTTTTGTAACTTAGTGCAATCTTTCATTAAGGATTACTCTCATTTGTCTTTAGTGAAAGGTCCTCCTGGGCTCTGTTAGCTATTATAAAGATGAATGAGTATATAAATGAGAATAAATGAGTTTATCTCTCTATACATCATGATTGTAGCACATCATTTTTTGGCGTTGTAACCACAGCAACACACTGACCTCAGGCAGAGGCTCTCCTCTCTCCAGGACGTCCCGCAGGTGGCGCCCCCTGTCACTGTGGGACTGCAGCTCGTTACACAGCAGGTCACCCAGGGTAACACAACGCAGGCCGAACCTCTCCTCCATCCGCTCACACTGCAGAGCCTTCCCTGAGCCTGGACCGCCTGAGAGCACAGACCACACACACACACACACACACACACACACACACAAATCTTAATCCTCACAGAGAAGTAATCACTGAAACAGAACATAGAGTGACACAAGGATGACGTGGAGGAAATTGAGAGGTGAGAGAAGAACATGAAAGAGGGAGAGAATAGGAAATGGATGATGTGTGTGTGTTGATGTGAGAGAGATGTGAGTATTGATGAAAAAGGTATGTGATGTCGGGGAGAGGGCAGACTTAAAGAGAAGAGGGAAGGATAGGAAAGAAGAAACAGATAGCAGGTGGGTTGGTGAACTCTGTGTGTGTACGCGTGTGTGTACATGTTCGTACACACTGCAGATCTGATTCATTGCCAGGGGCTCAGAGCCAGGTTATCACAGACGGTTATCATCTTCTCTCCTCTAACTGAATCAACCTGCCCTAAAACCACGATTTAACACCCCCCCCCCCCCCCCACACACACACACATACACACTATACTAATGAGGAACATCATTGTCAAAATGCATTTCTACATCTTAATACTCACAATATTGCCTAATCCTAAAGTTCAAAGTAATAAGGGGAAAGTTGCACGCTCATATCTTTTTGCTGTTGTTCTATGAATCAGCACGTCAGCACATATTACCTTCATAAAAAGCCAGAAACCATCTGACTAAAATAAATAACATTGCCAAAGTAAGCATACAACAACAACAACAACCCCCCACTTGTGATTGTTGAACATTTTGCTCCAAACCCACAAGCATTAATCTGCTGCAATAACAGCATCCTCCTCCTCTTCTGGCTCCTCACCAGATTTTGGAGGCTGGCTGGAAGGATTTTCTCCCATTCAGGCCCAAAAGCATCGGTGAGGTCACCCACTCGTGTTTAGTGATAATTCTGTCTTCGTGTCATATCGGAATTATTGTAACTGTAAGATTACGACTTGTCCAAGTTGTAATTACAACTAAAAAACTGATGTTTCTAAAAGGTCCAGTAGATCTGAACTGAGTGGAAAGCCGAGAAAATTGGGATGTATCATATCAGCCAAAGTCTGTCTGTCAAGGAGATTAAACCTACATTCTCTGGATATGGGCGTGAGCACAGCATACACACTGACTCACAGTCGCTGTTCAAGTTAATCCCAAAAATTGTTGACTTTCTGCATGGGGGCATTGTCATGTTAAATCAGGAAAGCCTTGTCGTAAAGTTGGAAGCACTGTCTTAAGTATCATTGTTTGCTGAAGCATTAAGATTTCCCCTAACTGGAACTAAGGGGATCAAACCATCAAAAACAGTCCCAAACTATAAGTATGTGGACGGGGATGACCACATAGTTTTAGCCACATGGTACATTTTTTTAAGCAAACATGTGAAAGGTATAAAAATGCACATAGAGCTGAAAGCATTAGTCAATTAATTGGCAACTATTTTGACCGTTTTATTATAACTTTTCATTTTTTTGCTTAAAGCTGCAGTGCAAGAATGTTACATACAGATAAACATCTGTTACAGTCAAGCTTCTGCCAAACAAGTTCACACAATGCTGATTAAGCCTATCACAAATCTCTGTCTTGTCACAATCTGTCTTTTCACAGTATACTTTTTAAAGCTGGTGTCTGGTATGTAGTAATGATTGGTTTCCCCTCAGATTTGCCAGGTAATTAATGTCATGTGCAGCATTCTGACCCATCCTGATGGGCACTACAACTGTGAATATGTCACTTTATTAGGTTTTTAGTCCCAACATGTTGTCAAAAAGAGCGCCTATTTTGGAAATTTGCTCTGATATTGAGGAGCTGTTGGCTGGGTGAGAGTAGCTGGTTGGCATATGTCATAACGTCAACAGTGTTTTTGTAATTATTCTCACTGCCAAAGGGAGAGACAAGAAGAGGGGAGACAGACAGAAGGGGACACTGCCTGGCCAAAAACAAAGTCGCCACCAAAAAAAAAGGTCACACACTCTAATTTTTCGTTGGACCGCCTTTAGCATTAGCTGTGGCATTGTTTCGATAAGCTTCTGCAATGTCACAAGATTTATTTCCGTCCAGTGTTGCATTCATTTTTCACCAAGATCTTGTATTGATGATGGGAGAGTCAAACCACTGAGCAAAGCCTTCTCCAGCACATCCCAAAGATTCTCTGTGGTGGACAATCCATGTGTGAAAATGATGTCTCATGCTCCCTGAGCACATAATGTTGCTGAACCTAGACCTGACCAACTGCAGCAACCCCAGATCATAGCACTGCCCCCACAGGCTTGTACAGTAGGCACTAGGCATGATGGGTGCATCACTTCATCTGCCTCTCTTCTTACTCTGATGGGCCCATCACTCTGGAACAGGGTGAGCAGATGGTTCAGGGAGCATGAGACACATGGATTGGCCACCAATTTGAGCCTTTGACTCTAACTTTTCATGTCTAAAACTCAACCTGGTCCTAGATAGAAGAGCACACACATAGTCAGCAGGTTTACACACAAGACACAAGAACACAAAGCAAAAAGATAAACATACCATCAGTAATTCAATTTAGTTATTATCTTTTAAATAATTCAGAACGTTGCTGCAAACTCAGCAGTCTGTTGCTCTGCTGTGTATCTGCAGGTGTTTTATCACAGTTTAACTGTATTACACGGCCATGAAGCTGTGTGAGGCATCACAGGAAAGCAGTGATTTATTATAACAGACCTTGAGCTGAGTAATAAAACTCAGGCCGGGCTTCGTATTCATCAGTATTCTCCTTGAGTGTGAGTGCCTCTGCCCTCAGCCAGCATCCAAAAACAAACATCCTCATCACAATTTCCTCAGAGAGCGCAGACAGATACGACCTGGGCTCGATTCGCTGTGCTGCTGCTCACCCAGGAATGATTGTGGAGTCTGAGGAGGTCCATAAGAAATCGAGGAGGGCTGTTTATATATTCATTACTTGTGCATTCAGCACATATATTCACTGACTTAATTTATTTCATCTGCCACAAAGTGCTGCACAAAGCCCCTATATGCCCATTCTCTGGAAGTATTCCTCTGCTAGTTGACACCTCTGGAAAGAAGTAAAATAATGACCCACCAGAGATGAAGCAAAACCCCTGTGAAGCTTGTTAGTGACTCCTCTGGATAGTTGGGTCAATTTCAAATCTCCTGTATACACTGTCTCTGTGGCTATAGTTAGCTTCCTCTCTCTGAGACAGTCTAAAATTTAGATTAAGTGGCCTTGGAAGTAAAACCACAAACCAAGACCTGAAGCATATTTGCAATCCCTTTTTTAAGGTCTCCACCAAGGTTAAATGCCTTATTTACCATGAAACTGAATAAAGGGAAAGCTGGATCATTACATCTTGAGTTAGTTAAAAATGTCTTCTTCTTAGGCCAACGAAACTAAAAGAGGACGTATACCCCCTCAGACATGTTTGCTGGATGGTGGAAAAGCCCATTAAACGTATCTTTCCGGTGGTGGATCAGGGTCGGCTGTTCATGGCCATTTCTGTAACTTTCTGAAATGAACAAGCAGACATTGACACCCACTTCACGTAGTGATTGGCCAGCTATGCTGAGGTGAGAGAGGAGTGAGGGTTTTATCTTCTCTGTAGCTCTCCTTTTTTATTCATGTCACTTTTTATGTGAAAAGCCGAGTGCAGCACTAGGACTTCCTTCCAGAGAGAGACCTGCCCCATTATCCCCACATTTATTTATTAACCAAAAACTCTGACCTGATGATGGCATTAGATGAAAAGTGAAAGGATCATTAAAGTTATTTCAAATAATCTAGATAGGTCATGATTGTCACCTGTACCAAATTTCAAGGCATTCATTAAACTCACCTTTTCTCTTTTTTTTGCTTTATTTGTGATTTAAAGCACTTTTAGCCAGAACTATTGCGATTTAATATGTGACTTTTGTAAATTTGTATTCATGCACTGCTTTGGTTAATGAACAAATACGTCAGATCTTCAACATGTTCAGCATCGGCAGGCGTTTGCACACTGCTGAGCACCTTCTAGTTTCTCTTTTGATGCTCAGGTAGGTTTAGATCTGAGGAGTTCAGAACATCCCACACGCGTGAACAGTTCTGTCACAGCGTTATCCTCTGAAAGCGCCAAAGTGACAGATGGGATATATCAGAGAGAGATGGAGCAAGCAGACAGAGATGGAGATGAGAGACATGAAACACAGAAAAAGAGGGCAGAGGAATATATGGACAAAACATCTCTATTAATTTAATTTTGCATCCAGCCATGTTACATAATTCTATTTTTCTCCAAGCCTCGGCAGGTAATACTTTAATGTAAAAATAAATCAGTCTAAACTACAAATGGGCTCCAGTGGACAAGCTTTCCGGCTCCACTAATTCAGATGTCCCAGTTATCCAGGTTACTTTCAGATGTTGGCGACAGTAAAAGCAAAATATAAATGTTTTTCCAAAGAGCAATGAGTGAAGGCTGCATAACATGAGTGCTGGATTCCCAAATGGCGGTTAAATCTATGAAGGATTTTTCTTTTTCACAGTCAGTGTCTGCAAAACACAAGAGACTTGAGGGTGTCTTTTTTTATATTGTTGACAAATTAATGGATAACACAGAAAATGATCCTATTTCTCACTTGATTTATTACCTCAGTAAACACTTTCCTAATGAGTTTATAGTCTCAAGCACTAGTTTAAAGTCTTTGTAAATTCAGCATGATATCCATTGGGTACATTTAATTTAATTTAATTTAATTTAAATTAGAACATATGGCAGGGTATGCTTCAGGGCGTGGCTACATTGTGATTCAGTTGAGTTGTTACTATGGCAACAACGTTGGTTAGGTAATATAAACATGGTGTAAACCCAGATTCACAGAGTGTACAGTAGGCGTTGCTGCAGCCGTCACCATTTCAGTGCGTTTTGAGTTCATGAAAATCAATTGTAATATTTTGGTTGCCTAAAAAGTCTTGTTCAGCATTTGGTTGTTCTAAATAACCCTTGAAGTTGAAGTCGGATGTTCAGTTTGTCTGGTAAGCACATTTTGTTTTAAAACGTTTTAAGCCTGTTTTTCACCAGCGAATATTTATGTCAAAATCAAAATGCCAAACTCAACCCTTCAAAACAGGAGTCCTTAAACCAACGGGTGACGTCATATTAGCCACGTCCATTATTTTTTTAAAGTCCATGGTCTGGATCTCAGTCTGTTTCTGGGGTTTGGGTTTGTGCTCACTGCCATCTTAAAAAGAGTTAAGTTTCTTAAAAAAAAGAAACTTAAAGCTAAAGATGACTTGTATTACTATTTTTTCATTTGGTTTTATTGATGAATCTGTAATGGACGACTTTGACTTTTTACCTTCATTGTACATTTCTGTCACAACAGAGCTCTACAGCACAGAGGATTAAGACACACACAATATCTGTAAGTAGGATGAGTTCATTGTGTGTTCTACACACAAGATTTATTGACAGTAAGAAAAATATAGAAAATCTTTAGCTTTATCCTTTAAGCTTAGCGGCTTTCAACTTATTCATTTACTTTTTATTTATTTATTTATTTTTTTGTCCACAAATTCCCTGAATGATCCTCTGAATAAACTGAAAGTGAAGAGTTTCTCTGTGCCATAGAGCTCAATTGTTATCTAAAAACTAAAAACTAATCAGTGAAGCACACATTTGCATTGGATGAAATTCTGCCTAACTACAACAATAATTCAGACTGCAGCTCAGACGTCATACACCGTCCTGCCGGCGTAAATAAGACTCCAAATGTGTATTAATTAAGTGAAAATAATCCCCAACAAATGGACAATTTACTTCTGTTTGAGTAATGTTTGCTGGAACTACATGCCCAGCATTTTTAGGAAATAGCTGAGCCTTTTTTAAAATTAAACCACATATCTTTTAAAGATTTATGCCTCCGTTTGGGGCTGAGAGGCACAAACAGGCTAGGATCAGAAAGTAATGAGAGACGGATTTAAACCATTGTAGGTTTTTGCCTTTTCATAGGATTTGATGACAATTACAAAAATATAAAACACCACCAGTGTTGTCTTTTAATGCTCAGCTGTGGTGGTTTATGCTTCTTAATGACTTCTTCATACATAATTTTGGTTTTCCCTAAAGAGGAAAATTTCCATTTCATTATTACATTACACATTAAGAAACTGCATTGCCTTAACAAAACAGCAGCAGACTGTTCACTATTCAAACGTTAGTGGGATTATGAGAATAGAAATGATCATTTTTCTGTAGAGAGGAGAAAAATAGAAATGAGGAAGATGGAAGTGAAAAGGTCTGGCATAAGAACATGAAGGAGAGACAACGGGACAAAGAGAAAAGGAAAAAAAGGCCCCAGTGAAAGCTCACATTAGCATTTCCCTCCAGCTTATCACCAAGAACCACCGCAAAACACTTCAACTTTTCCCCATAGTCTTAAAACTTCTCTGTTCCACCTTTTGTAAATTAGAAACAGAAAAGCATAATTTATTTTGAAGAGATGTTTCTTAGTTGTTGATGTTGACCCTTTGGCATCTGTATAGAGACACACAAGGCTCTCACTTGATGATTGTAGGTCCTGACTCATAGTTGGAAATGAGAAATGAACATCAATCTCCTGTGGTAAAGTCCATTGTTTAATTCAAATATTTGCACCATTTGAACTGCTCCACTACTCTGGGTCATAATTACTATGGTCGATAGATGGTGTCTTTCTCGCAAACGTAACTTATACGCCATTACCGGGCAACTGATATTTAAACCTATTGTGTTGTGCCTTTCATGGGAGGACAGTCTTCCACAAATTTAGTAATGGATTTACAAATAACTGGTAGATAACGTATGTCTCTCCCCTAAAGCCACATATCAGCAGCGGCAGAGCTGGCTTAGGAAAGAGCATCAGAAGGACATAGAGTTGGCAAGGGGACAAGAACATTTTATTTACAGCAGAAGTGAAGTCATTATGCTGAGTCAGGGAGTCTTCAGCCAGTGTTTTCCAAAGTCAGCATGATGGCGAGAAAGAGGGCTTGTCCTCTGAGGTGATATAAAACTGCTCATACAGGCAGGCTTTACTTTGTTATGTGGACCTCCCTGTTCACACAAACATATTATGCGTAAATGGTTAAGACACTAACTGTACTTTTGCTGAGTGTATCCCATAGCTATGCAGTAAATTTTAGTTAATTAGTTCTTGTTGAGAAACACTTTGTAACTTGGGTATGAAATAAAATTATAAAAATGTGTGTGATTTTTATACATTATTGTGCCTGGTTTTCCCAGATCAGTGCAGACCTGTGTCAAAAACAGTCCTATTGATTCAATATCCATCATCGTTCGTGTGGGTGTTCAACCTAAATTAAAACAAATAGACTTCTGATTGTTCAACCCTGACAATGAATTTGGACATTAGGTTTTTGAAGACTGTTGGACAGCCAAACTGCTTTGAAGGTAGGAAAACACCGTATGTTTAAAGCATGCAGTTTCCTCAATGGAACGCTTTTCAGCTCATTTTTTGGGGTTTGATGGTCCGCAACTTAAAGGACCAATGTGAAGTATTGAGTGGCATCTAGGGGTGAGTTTTCAGATTGCAAGTGTGAAGGAGAATCTACAGCCACAAAACTTGGAAAACATGAAATGCAATCTGTAGCTAGTTTTTGGGTCTGTTCTGGGCGGCTGTAGAAACATGGCGGGCTCTATGGAAGAGGACCCACTCCCTATGTAGGTTTAATGGCTCATTCTAATGTAATATAAAAATACAGTAGTTTATATTTTCAGGTAATTACAGACTAATTAAAACACACTCATGAATGTTATATTCCATATCTGTCAAGTCTGTTCTCATAGATGCCACTAAATTCCACACACTGCACCTTTAACTCTCATCGCTCTCCAGTCGTGGCAGGCAGCTGTTTTCAGTGAAAAATAGAAAACCCACTTTTCGCTACCTATATCAGTAACTGTGTCTGTTGGCAGACTAGTGCTAGTCCCACTAATGTCCTGCAGGCAGAGCGGTGGGTGGTTAAAAAGTTAGAGATCAGAGGGAGCTGATGGTGATGATCGGAGCATGAAAATAATCGCTCAATACATCAGATACAATCAAATGTTTCAGATTAGTGTCCAGGTGGAAGTTTTACAGGTTTCCACCAATTATCTACATCTCTTGCTGAGAAAAACTTTAGTTTAATTCAACGTGGGGGGTCTTTTGAGTTTCCTCGGAAACTTATCACCTCTAAAACAGGGTAAACAAAAACTGAACATTAAAACCTTGATGAAGGGATGATTTATTGCAAAAGTAACATCATTAATATTAGCTTACTGCACCTAAATAAATTGATGTGTGCAATAGCTATAAGCTGACTGGTAAAGTTCAAGATCAATAGAATGTTATGAAATACAAACAGTAGGTTAGACATGATACTTTATTTATGAAAAGAAGCGGTCATATCTAATTCTATACTATAATTAATTCTAGTATTGATACTTTTACACAAGTGAGGTTTCATGCAACTTAATAGCCAAACTGGAATTTCAGTAATTACTAATTTTACTTAAGGAATTGAACCCTGTGCACATAATAATCAACATCTTGTTTGAATAGTGCTGAAACAAGCCATGAAACTCAACAGGAACAAAGTTTTCAGCTGAAACTTTTAAAATATGGTTTAATTTAGTTTCTTTCTGTCGTGTAAGTGGGACCCTCGGAGAACAGACATCTGTTGTTGCTGTATGCAGCTTTTTCATCTGAGTTACAGTCTGTGTGTAGCAGCACAAACAAGCAGAACCATGTCTGATCCACTGATTGGTACTATTCTGTGTTTCTGCATAGCTTTCCTTTCAGTGTGTGTGTGTGTGTGTGTGTGTGTGTGTGTGTGTGTGTGTGTGTGTGTGTGTGTGTGTGTGTGTGTGTGTGTGTGTGTGTGTGTGTGTGTGTGTGTGTGTGTGTGTGTGTGTGAGAATGAGGGCAGTTTAACAGCCAGCTGAGCAGTCAGCAGCTGCTCATTATTAACATCTGTGGGTGGTTTCAGCTCGACCTAATGGAGAAGGCTCCACCAATGTTACGATGTGTGTGTGTGTGTGTTTGACTACATGTACATACCCATCATGAAGATAACCTTTGGTTTCTTCTGCTCTGTACAATAACCTGTAAGAGGAAATAAATCAGAGTTTGATTTGTGATGCAGAACAACATTCATGCAGTATGATATAAACACACACACACACGCACATTAATAATTTATATTTGTATCTTTGTATTTGACACTCAGCTCTGTTTACAAGGTGTAGTTCAAATGATAAATTCATTGATAATAAACCACAACTTGCAGAGCAGCATTCAAACCCACATCAACCTGCTGACGTCTATAGTAATGCAACAGTGTGTCCTGTGGCTGACTCCTCATGTTGAGATAATGTTTGAAAAAAACAGAAGCTGTGACCCAGTTTAATTATTCATGTTAAGTAGTGGATGCACGAGACATTTACATATTTTGATCGTGTATGTATAGTTTGACCGTTGACTGTAAATATTAACAATGTGTCTCCTTTTCCTACAGCTATGCAAAAGTGAAGCTGAACCATTTCCTTTCTGGGAGCTGCCATCTTGCTTGTGTGATGTCATTTGGAGCCAGGGTCTGTGTAGTAGAGTCGGACAACAGGATGACGGCTCATGGGTCACGCCTCCTCAGCCGCCACGCCCTCAGGCGATTTATAGCCACAGCCACCAGGGGGCAATGAAGATGTTTTGGCTTAACTTTTGGGGAGCCGTCACCCATCTTTATATACAGTCAATGATTTTGACAATAGAGATTTGTCTTCACAGCTGCTGAGGAAACATTTCTCTGTGCTCATCATAGGTCAAACATTTGACATGTTGACCTATAAACCTGAATTGTGACATCACAACTAGCCTCCAGAGCACATGATCTCTGACAATGCACTTTTTTTTTTAGCAAAGTAGTAGAAATCTTGTGTCTGTAGATTCAAAACTGGAAATGAACATTATTTGTATGTTCATATATTCAGTTTTTATTAAGAGGGAGAAGATTTAAACTACGTAATTTACCTTTTGTGGAGGAAAAAAGACAAATCATTTTTCAAGGCAGAGTATTTTTATACATCTTAAAATATCTGGAGGGGAATATTTAGGTAAGCTGTGCGTAATGGAACATGAACTATGTGAACAGTTCATACTTTTTGCATGAGCATACAGTATTTAAATAGATTATATTTAGACACTGATAGTGTATTAACTGTAGTGTTTGGTGGCTCTGACCACACCCACGTTTCATAGGGGACTTTTACAGGGTACAAAATATATTCCATCTTGTAAATGTGGCTGATGCAAATTCACAGGCCAGTGTTTGTTCTCCTTTTGATCAGACAGGCGTCCTCCTCTCTGTCTGCCTGCTGCACGGCGGCGTTAGTGCAGCGACAGATAGCTGACAAGATAAACATCAGGTCTCACTGGCGACAGTGAATCAACAGATGAGGCCTCGCCCCCCTCCATTACACAATCAATACTGTTGATGCGCGGAGCAGTGCTGATGTAAACACACACACATACACACAGGACTGCAGGGAGGGGTTCGTTCAGGCATCTGGTGATTAACAGTTACATGACATGTATGGCATTTACTGAGATGCGACTGTGTGTCTGTGTGTGTGATGAAATGTTGAATGGAGTTTGTGAGTGAAGGCAGAGGAGGATAGAAACTCTGGTTGTTTCCCCTGAAATCAGCAGATATTGTGTTGCCAGCTGCAGTCAATAAAAGTCATGCAGTTCATGTTTATACACCTACACACCATCAGCCACAGCATCAACTCACTTTCTGCGGCTCCTTCGGCATAACAGAGTTCTTCCTCCTCTTCAACCTAGAGAGAGACAGATTAACATACTTATTTCCTTTTTTTGCACTAAAAGCAGATTTAAACTTGAACATGAAATAGACAAAGAGACACTATAATCACAAGTATGTAGACACCTGACTGTTGATGCATCGACCCTCTGGGACTCTTCTAGGGACGCATTAGGCTGACTGTGGGTTTTTTTTCGTCTATTTAGCCACACAAGAGTTAAATAAACTTAGGCTCACAATTTTTGTTTCAGTTCATCTCAAAACATGTTAGATGGAGTTGAGGTTAGAGCTCTGTGCAGACCAGTTAAGTCCTTCAACAACAAACATTGGGAAATCATTTCTCTATGGACTTGGGTTTGTTTACAGCAGCACTCTCAGGCTTCTCCCAAAACATAAAAATATAACCAAGCAGCTCTGTTCACATACTTTTTGGCGATATGTGATAAAACAATACTTTGGAAAATTACAACTTAAGAGAAAAAGGAGACGCAGAGAGACCATGAAAAAATGGAGACAGTATTTGTTAGTATAACAAAGAAAATACTTTGAGACTGAGACAGTTATATTCTCTCTTTCTCAAATACTTTTTCTTTTCTGACTGCTGTGTAAACCCTCAGTGTCCCTGCGGCAAACATGTGGTCTGAGCCTGGAGGGAGACTGAAACTGTCAGCAGCCTCATTCACTGAGTCATGAATCAATACAGAGTTACAAACACATGTCAGAGTCTAACCAGGGTACAAAAATATGGCTGAAAAGACGTTTTCTTTGGTTTTAAAAGGAAATCTGAGTCATTCAATTTAAGTGGCCATCAATTATGTGAGATGTTTCAGCAGGTTTCCATGGTCATCCTCCTTAACTTTGGCCATTTGCATCATTCTGGCACAAATGACCTGCTAATGACTCGACTGTTAGCGTAAAAAAAATAATGGTTACAAGGCACACAAACATTTAGAAGCTCGCATGGATCAAGAAATGAATGATTACAGTAAATTGCTGAAATGTTTGTGTGGATTTTTTTGTGATCCATTTAGTCACGCATTAATTTAGTCCCTATTAACTATAATTATTTTTAATATTACTCAATTAAGGAGGCTCAATTAGTCTTTAAGTATTTTTATTTACTTAATCTAAAGCTCTTGTAATGAATATTTTTATATTGACAATAGATTCAATTACTATGTGTGAAATGTAAGGAGCTGCTCTTATTGATTCACCCAATCCTGCAGTTCCTCTCCGCCTTATAAATCAATTATTGCTATTTTATATTATACTAGCACTACAACAAACTATTTGTGACAAAGTAGGTGAAACCCATCATTTCTCATCATTTTTTACCATCAACACCAGCTATCTTTTGATTTTGACTATACTTGTTAAACCATTAGTTTACCAGTAATCATATGCTGATGCATACTATCAGCAAACTTTAGGTTAAAGTAAAACACAGCCAAGTTTTTAATTATTTTTTATTGGGTTTAGTTCTGAGTTTAATAAGTAAAAGGAAGACAAAAGGAATAACCGCCCAACTAATTCCTGTATTTATACACTGGTTATTAGTGGGTTGGACTAAGTATGGGGGAATTTATTGTACTCAGTTAAATGTTTGGTTTGCTATCTTTATGATTCTTGTTTTGGTTTATAAGGATAATGTTGGGAATGATGTGTGGTTAAGTGCCAATTGGTACAAGGGAGAATACAGTGGAGGGCTGATTTAAGGGGAGAGATGTAGGTTTAGTGGGACTCAGAGGATGACGGTGTAGTTGTGTGCATGTGTTCATGCCTTAGTTCAGCCCTTGTGCATCTTGAGTTAAGCCAGTTCATTCTTGATTGTTTGTATTCTTTACATTTTTGGACACACATTCTTTTTGTTGTTACTCCGGACTGAATAAATCAGTTTTTACTTATTCAAATACGAGTCTGAGTCTGCCTGACTACCACCTTTCTTGCTGCTTGAGCTACACATTCTTTCTTTTTTTAGCTAGCAGGGCTGTGAAGAGGCAAACAGGAAATAAGGGTAGACAGAACTAAGTATATGCAATAAATGTCCCTAATTTAATAGTATATATAAAAAGTTTTTAAAAAAATACTGAAAACGCCTGCTTGAATTTCTCAGAGTGAAATGCATTCAGTTTCCTCTATGAAAAAAAAGAGAAGCAGTAAATTATGTGTGACTTGAGGATATAAACGACCAAATGGAGAAACCAAATAATTGTGTTGAGTGCATGAATTCATCATTTGAATGAAAGATTTGCAAGTTGTTTTGAGACAATTTGATGGAATAATTGATCCAATTTGGTCCCTTAACATACTCTGAAGTTAAGTGCTGTCTCACTTCTTCAAATAATTACAACATAGAGAGGATTTAAAATTAAAATGTGAATAAATTAAAAATAAAAGGGACACAGAAAGTGAGTCATGCGAGCAGTCAGCAGTGTGTGTATGAAGGGAATTTATTGAGTTTTCCACCTAAATGTACAACTTGATAGTCCCTCAAACCCTGAGGACTGACAACTGATGAATTTTGTGGTACATAAATTGTGATGTAGCTGCACTGACACCATGCTGCTGTTCAAATATTGGGTAATATGAACCTTTTACATAAAATTGGACATAAAACTAACATTTATCGTCTCTACTGGCAAGAACCCAGTCATGCACCTATCATCCGAACACTACATTATGTGCTTCATTACCATCATGTTTCATTTCACTTCCCACTAAAATGCAATTGAAAGTGTAAAAATTGAACATCCAACTTCACATTTGGGAGATGTGCATATAAATGCAGCGTGAGATGACTGCTTAGAGTGGATAGAAATGTACATTGGCATTTTCATTCTCACCCTGTAATGAAAACTGTGTTGTTTTGTACTTTATGGAGCCAAAAAGTAGTTTATACAAATTGTAGGTGTTCTGGCAAAAACAATATTGAGGAAAGGGCGTCTACACACTGAAGAGATAATAGATTTAGTGAGTTCACCTTCGATGTTTTGACACTACTTCATTAAATATAGTCAGACATATGTGTGAGTAGATGTGTATGTCAGCGGGTACACATACAATTATTAACAATGTTTACAATACTAAAATCCTGATATCAGTAACATACCAATCAGAAGGATGCAATCAAATATTTAGCATTTGAACACAATACGATATAATAGTGGTAAATACGTTAAAACTAAAAGATGTTCATGAAGTGCAAAACAAATATTGTTCTTCTTCTGTCAGGATCCTCAGTGCACTGTGCAGAAACGCTGCACTACACCCCTGCACACACAAACCAACAACCCCCATCATAAACTACTTTAATCAGAGCTATTCAGTGCCAAACTACAACTACACTTATAGATTTAATTTAGCATATAATGGTAAGTGCTTTAAAGGTGGAGTCAGTGATTCTGGAGAAAGTGTTTTCTCACTGTGCAGATACACTTTTATTTTATTAAATGTATCAGTCCACACTGAATCCAAGACTTCAGCGTGGGACATCCTGCATGTTTTTTTACATTCTGAGTCTGTTTGTGTCGCATTTAGTGACACAAATCTGAGCAGGCAGCTGCTTAAATCACTCAAATTTGCTGCTATATATGTGTTTTGAACTTATTTTAACAGTGTCAACAAATCAATACAACGTTGTGCTCAGGAGATGAAATTTGATTTTCTGCTCATGACAAAGTGTGAGAGGAACAGAAGTGACTCTACAGTCAGTCTGAGCTCCACCATATTTCTTTTTTGGCTGTTGCCTTGTCAATGAGCGTCCATGAATTTGAGGGTGGAGCCTCTGAAGCAGCATGAAGGGAGGGGTGTATTTGTTTGGGGTGTTTAGTTCAAATATAAACAGTCTTTTTCCTGAATGACTGACTCTACATCTAATGTGAACATGTTTATATTTACTGTTATTTATATATTTCATATTCTGTATTTATTCTGCATAGTTGTCTGTGCTGTCTTGTTGAACTTGTCAGCTGTGTAGCTGTCAGCAGATTCAGTAACAGAGTTAACAGTATAGTACAGCCATTTAGTGATAGCCTCTGCTGTCTGTCATATATGTTACACTGTGGCCCTGGAGGAACATTTCACTCTTCTGCACGTCCTCTATGGATCGACGATAAACACTGGGCTACTAGTGGGAGTCAAGTCAATATGCTACGTGACGATCAGTTGTTATTGAAATAGAACAAGAAGAAGAAGACGAGATGTCAAAAAAGGTCTAAAGAAATCCTTTGTGCTCGTGCCCAAACATTGACACAGAGTTGCTGTATTTTAAATGTGCAGTTTGAAATGCAGCCGACTGCCAAAACATATCAGAAAACAGCTCGGCATCAAAGCCAATTTAGGTCACAGGCTGCACAGATCACTGCAGAAAAAGACCTCAGTTGACATTTCCATCTATTGCTGGCTCTTGACCTCACATTACTCTACTGCTGACTTTTAATGGTTTATGATAGAGACGTGTAGCTGTCAGCAGAGGGATTAAAGCAAAGCTGCAGTCACATACAGTAGCAGAACAGTAGAGACGGAGGATTGGAGTGAAGCAGAGCTCTGTTAGTGTTAAATAAATGCCGTCAGTGTGGGGGAGTGCTGGGTGGCAACGACGAGCCAGCTTGGCATGTGGGTACACCAACTGGTCCGATGACTCAGAGAGAGAAAGGGAGAGAAACACATTCACAGCATGCATTGCTTACACGTGACGGAGACAAGACATGTATACACACACAGAGGCACACACACACACACACACACACACACACACACACACACGCAAACACTCAAATCTGTAAAGATTATTCTTCTATTTCTGACTATGTTTATTTATTGTATCGATTGACTGCAGCTCTGCGTAGCACTTTTGCACAAGACAAATTTCCCTCGGGACATTAAAGTCGATCTTATCTTATTCCAGCAGCTGATTTTGTATATTGGTGATGATTGACTATACGTAATACACACAGCAACACACGTTCAATCATAAAACATAACAACATAACACCTAAAGTCTCTCTATTCATGTTAACAGCCCAGTGAGGCTACACTGCACTGTCAAGAAAATCTAATAGATGGATGCTAGAGAGACAACTTTGCTGGGGTTTCTTTTTTTTTTGGTATCTTTACCACTAGAGGGGTGGGCGGTATCAGGGGAAAGGCCAAATTGATTTCAAATGGGTTTATCTTCCAGTGAGCACAGAAGTGTTCTGGGAATCTCAAGGTAGTCTTCCTCATTTTGTGGCCTGACTGTGGTACTAAAACATGGAAAAAATAATCTATTACGTGTATAATTTACTACTTACTACTACTACGCTAGTTCAAGGATAATCACACTAATCCATGAATTCATCATTGCAAGTAAATCCAGTATTGCCATAAAGCGGTGCTGCTCAATAAAATGCAACATTGTCCACAAAAGTACAAAGACGTCAAAGAGTTGGTGAAATCTGCATTACTTGACAAATCTATACTGGCTCACAGTAGAGATTTCAGTGACAGCAGAGATTCACATCCTGAGTCTTGTGTGTGGTTAGGTTTTTAAATAAAGCACTTGGTGGTTTCAGTTAAACGTCAATGAAAATGTGCTTCAAGCCACTGCAACCCTCTCTGTGTAAGACCACCCCTGACTTCCCCTGACTGTAAATAAGTGCTGCCAGTACCTAAACATAACCATAGAAGTTTAATGATGCTGTTGTTTCTACTGGTGGATATTGTACTGCAACACACTTTCTAGAAGACGGTCAATCTTAAAGTAATCTTAAAAAAGAGAAAAAAAAAAACACCCACAACTCTTCCTGTTTAGTGAGATTCAGCCTCTTCCATCAGGCAGGTCGACGTCTGTGGGCCCCTCGCAGTAAAAGGGAGAAAATCCTTTATACCATCAGCCACAGCGATCTATACACACACAGCACAAGGGGGAAGGGGTGTGTGTGTTTGCCTTGCACATAACAACTCCTATTACTCATACTAGTACAGTGGAAAGAATTGTATTGTTTATATTTCTGGGCTTTCTCTCTCATTATATCTCCATGAGCACTGCTGGGTGGTTCTGTGCAGTAGTTTTATTTATCTTATAAAGGATGTTTCCTATCTGCAGATGTTTTGGATTGCATTTTTCTTCTTAGTGTGTATGTTTCTTTTATTGGGTTTAAGTTTTGTGCACATGCTGCAATCCAATTTTGCTAGTAATTCGTTTTTAAAGTTTCACATACTGTAATGAAGTAAAGTTTAGGAATGAAACTAAAAGTCAGGGGATTGCAAAAGCCATTAGGACTAATCCTCTGATGACTATGAATGTCTGGACTATGTCTGGAGCTTCACCTCTACAGATATCTGATGGAGCAGGTTTGGAGCAGCAGCACAATGTCCATTTCTTATGATCCTCAACATCAGACTCTCTTGATGAGTCACCTTTGTGATCTAATCAAATGTGCGGTGGCTATCGCCCTAAACTCATTACTTTCAAACCTCAGGATCCTGATATTGAACTGTCATGTCTGTCAAAATGAGCCTGGAGATCCTCTGGTGGGCTGAAGAATGCCAGACATCATCATCACTACACAGGGAGCAGCAGCACAATGTCTATTTCTGATGTGGTGACGATGAAAGTTTGATATGGACTTTGCTTCTATGTGGTTTTCACTCACTGGAGCAAAGTGTGCCCTTTAGAAAATTAATCAGCAATGATTTTGATCAGAGAAAAAAACATTTTAGCATTTGTCTTTAAGCTAAATAATTTTAATATTCTGAGGTTGCGGTGTGAGAACTTAAAGGTCTCAATATCTTTGGATATGGACTGCGGATCAGACTAAACAAGACATTTGAAGATATCATTTTTGACTTTTAGAATTTATAACTATTAACTCAATTTTCTGACATTTTACCAACAAAATGATTACTCAAAGAACTAATCAGCAAATGGATCAATATTGAAAATAATTACTCACTGGAGCCTAAATACCCTTCTAAACATTTTACCTCTAACAAATCATTAACCTTTGAACAGCACTTATCTCCTACATTTCCCACAATGCCTTTTGACAGAGAATAGCCGTTCCATTAAGATACTGTATTAAATGTCAGGTAAACATCTAGTTTGACTTTGAGAGACTTTGTTCTGTACTTTTTCCAGATGATATTGTACTCTGTACTCAAGTCATGAGCTATGGGTGGGTGATTGCATGACATGCACACAGCAAATCAAGCTCTGTTGTGGAGAAACAGTTTTTCATCACTGGAATAAAAGTATATTATAATGCAGAAGTGGTTTAAAAAGTTTGACTCCAATCTGATACAGCTGTTGTTTTTCCGTGAGGTACCACTCTACAACTTTTATACTGTTATAATGTCTGATATCTGTGTTAAATTTGGTCAAAGTTCCAAAAATTGGGGTGAATATATGTATATATATATGTTTCAGATAGAGGCTGAACTGAGGGGCTGCATAAAGAGAAAAGATACATAAGAAGTTATGTGAAGTGTAAATCATATAAAGCTATTCCGGTAGAGTAATCTAAATATAGTCCTAGAAATGTGCATAATACGTCCCCTTTAACAAATCCATGTTAACATTTACCAAGCTGATGAGGAGTGTGTACACAGCATTAATATTGCTGTTATGAGCCAAATCTCATTTTTTATTGTAGGAATGTATACTCTACATCCTATCCTATCCTTACCCATCCTATTATATTGATACCCATCCTAACTGTTTAGGAGTAGTGGGCAGCCACACTCTGATACCTGATAGTTGAGGCAGGTGCACTGAACTGTTGGTTCTTTGCATATATACACTCATCTTATGTGCAGAAATGACCCAAACCATGAGAACAAATTGTATCTTTACACATGCAATAATATTTTGAGCACTCAATGTAGTAATACGTGGCCTCAATATGTGTATATTTTTTGCCTATGTCCCCTTAGGGGCTCCATAGTATTCCTTAAATGTCATTGAATACATTATCTCTGTGGGGATTTCTCCCTTGACCATTGTTGAGGAAATGTTGTGTTCTGAAATATTGGCGCCATGTTCACCTTTAGATATTTTCTGGTAAATGTCATCTAGTAGATTATGTAGAGAATAGTACTTACATTATTTGCATTTGGCCAGTTATCAAAGGTAATAAGAAATATGCTACATCAAACTTCAAATATGAGCATAAATGCCACGCACATCCACAGCCGATGCTCTTTTATCCAGAGTAAATTAGGAGCGGTGGAAGGCAAGAAATAATTAGAGGAAAATGTTTATGAGATTTGACACCCGAGACTCAAAATAGCTGCTCTGCCCTTCCGTCTCCCTACTCCGCCACCTTTTGTACAGCAGCATGCCAAGAAAATCCATCTCCATCTCATATCCAAGGCCAAAAATATAGGATGACAAGGCTGCACAGCGTCTTCGTTCCACTTCACAGAAAAGAGTGTCACTGCTCGCCGCAGGAAGGACAGCACAGGGTTGCTAGCTCTTCAATGAGCTGGCTGCTGCTTTTAGTTTGCACCCTGCTTGTCCACAAACCACTCTGTGATCTCTTCTACAAGGATTAGCAGCATTCTGTATTGATAGGTCAGGCTTT
Source organism: Scomber japonicus (assembly GCF_027409825.1). NCBI lineage: Eukaryota > Metazoa > Chordata > Actinopteri > Scombriformes > Scombridae > Scomber > Scomber japonicus. The sequence continues at coordinate 24,201,279 of NC_070589.1, read as the reverse complement.
ATTCTGAGGCTGAATGTGTCTGAATAATGACAATTAGGTCACATTAATCAATAATTATTGATCAGCCTCTCAAGAATCCTGAAGCCTCCAGTGCACAAACACTGAAAATGGATTTAAAGTGAAGTAGGAGACATCTTTGCATATTCACAGATTCTCAAATGTTTAATGAGGGAGTACTGTAGATGTAATTTTAAGGATTTTAACAAGATAATTGAACTTTTTAAAAATGTTCACATTTAACAGATACTGTATGACTAAGAGTGTTTTTTAGGAAATCACAGTGGGCCATGAAGCCCAGGAGACCCCCAGCAGGCTGCTGGCAGACCAGTAACGAGGCACCTGGCTGTGAGAGTAATTCTGTGAGAGTCACTCTTTCTGTGGGCAGAGCTGGTGCTCTGTGATGAGCTCTGTGCACAATTACACACCGACAGCACATACTGTATCACAATAGGCTGAGTCTGGAAGAGAGGGCTGCAGCCTTTGATAGGTTAAGTAGAGTACTCTACTGGTATTAAATTTAATTTAGTATGACTGTAATTGGGTACAGCCAGGCAATGTCTTTGTTTGGTTTTGAATCATCCTCCTGGGTTGCTTTAGTATTGATCAGCTGCTCTCTCTCTCACTCAATATTTCCTGCAGTTGGAGTGAACGCCACCAGCTGTAGCAAATTGAACTAATTACGAGAGAAATTGGCATATCTGCCAAGTTTACAACCAAATGCACTGCAAATTTAAACCACATTTCCATAAAATCAGCAAAAGAGATACAAATGCATGTTTTTATTTACTACTGTTGTACTGTGAGTATTTGGAGTTTGGCTCATCGAGATAAACAGTTTTTGTTGATGATTCTTTAGTCCAGTGCAGAAAAAGAGGTCACATAAAAAAGTCTCCCCATCATTCTTTTTTTTTTAGTGATACAGCCAACTTTTACACATCAGCCAAATGTAAAGATTTTTGTGACATTAAACCTTTTTCTGCTATGCTTGTATGCACAATCTGAAAATAAAACAGGTGGATGGAAACAGACTTACTGCTGAAGTTTCCAGCTGAGTAAGCAAAGTTTGGGCTGCATGGCTGTGTGGAGATTAATATCTAAACTGATGGATACTCAGCATACATTATGGATGTGAAAGTCACTGAAAGTGAGACCATTCTTCTACAATTTTATAAAGACTCAAAACACTGTAATAAAAATATTCTCATTTACAGCAACATATTACCATTTATGATCCTAATCAGTTCAGTATAGTGAGGTGACATAGATTTCAATTTAAAAGAAAAAAAGAAAAGCACTGGTATGAAATCAGTACTCTGTATCAGGCAATACTGAACTGAATTGAGTTATTGGACAAAGTCATCAGGACTAAAATGTGTAATTGGTGAATCCCTTAAAAATCTCTTCTGAAATACTGTAGGGGACATATAGTACCCTACTGAGTTGATACTTTCCATTACAACCATCAAATATTTCCATTGGAATCAGAACACCGGTGTACTGAGCTACATAAGGACATAAACTTGACAGGCACTTACAAGCAAAATGTGAAAAAAATAGAAAAACAAGTTATCTATAATCTACAAGGAAGATTGAGACAGAAATGTAACAGACTTTTTGCTCTATACCCCAGAGTAAACCAACACTTCTCCTCTACTGTGGCAGCCAACAATAAGCAGACTGACAGACTGAATTACCACAAGCAGCTCTCAAGTGTGAATTATGCACTCACTATTAAATGCACTCACTATTAAATGTGAATTGTGTGCAGAAAGAGTGTATATGCTCTCAAAAAACACACAACAATAAACAACAACAACCTCCATCAACACAACACAGCACAACCAAAGGAGCCTAGAGTTAGAAAAATGAAGTGGAAGAAGCAGAGAGTAGCTGATGCGAAAGAGAGCTGAGTAATTTGTTTCTAGACACTTTGTAGGATGGAGGATGAGACAGAGGTCAGGGTTGTGCTTCACAGCAGAGGCAGAACTGTGCGGAGGAAAGATGCTCATCTGCACCTTTGCCAAACATTACGCAACAAACTTCTCCAACTCTCTGCACACCGCTGAATCATCCGGCCTTTGAAACAAGTTCACTGTTTGCCATTTTTGAGAAAGGTAATTTGCAGATTGTCATTTATGTTTTGCAACTATAAAAAGGTAGAGCAAGGAAAAAGAGAGTGGAGGTTTGGAATTGGGGAAAAATAAGATATCTGTTAACACGAAAAAGGACAATAAGATTAATATGAACTTACTACAGATCACAGTATTTGAACAAGGATGTAATGGAGACGATTGAGGTGAAAGATTCACAGTTTAGCTTTTTGACATTTAGCTCATTCTCCTAAATGCATTACTGCTTGGGGCACTGCCGTCATCTCGAGGCTGATGAAGGCTTTTGATGTATATAGTTTCTGTTGTAAACTTATAAGCCTGGTATATTATGCTGACTTCTGGTATAATAAAATTATAGTGAGAAACTCCTGAAATAAAACTAATTATATTTCCTCCTCCTTGTGTATACTCAGGTCTTTTGTATTTCTAAGCAAGTAGGTCAGAATATTTTGAATTTCTTTGTTAGTAGTCATGTTTCTGGCATTTAATATTATTGTGTATTGTTAAGAGAATGTGCTGATTCACTTGCTAGTCTTCCTGTGATCCATTTGTACACATAAATATGATATTGAACTATGACGAGATCTATACATTAGCATATATCACATAAAACAAAACTGAATGACTAACATGAAAGACTGAAGCGGATACATCACCATAAAGAGATAGATCTTAACAATACATCATATTAGCCAATATACACTCATTGAGCACATGGATCTAATGCATTCATTAAGCTTATACATGTTCAATTTTTGCCGACATTGTTAGACAGGTGATAATTCTACTTTATATGGTGGTGTACCAGAGTGCATTATATTGGAAAGGGTTTCCTAATATTTGTGTTCACCTCATTAACATACATGAGGGGGGCAAAATATTAGGAATAACTTTCAATATACAGTACCTCTTTGGCAATTAACTCTAATAGACTAATAAACTGTAATTAACTCTAATAATAGTTTTTTGGTGATTGTATATTGGATTTGCTGTTTTATTTTATAATTCTTGTATTAGAAAAGTGTTTTATGTTGGTTGGTAAAAGGTTCCAGTTTGAGAAATCTCTCCATCGAATAGTATCTTTCAATTTGTTTTGTTTAAGAGTTTTGGAAGACATCGTTGACCCGTTTCAGCACTTACAATGTGTAATGTACAATGTGCTTGGTGAGTGTTTTTAAGTTGAACCCAAATGAATTCATATTTCCAGAGACGATGACTTTTCTGATGAACAACAGAATACTTGGAGGAAGTCTGTTGTGCAGTATGTTAATGGTTCTGCCTAATTAAGAAAGAGACAACAGTAAACTAAAATAAGCCTTAGGATATTCATCATAATATACAGTATGTGTTCTCAAATTCAGGAATGAGCCGCCATGCTCAACCTTCCACATTTAACGGATACTAATGAATCATGATCTTACCTCATCGTACTTGCAGGCAACATCTGCCAAGCTGCTGGTTTCTCCCAGTAGACTAAGATCCAGCTCACTGGGGCCTGTAGGAAAAACATCAACAACAATCACAAAACTTGATGCAGGTATCGGCTTAAAATAATAGTTCAACATCGGTTTCCTGATGACAGTTAGATGAGAAGTTCAATACGATTCATGTCTGTATTAAATATGGAGTTAGAAGCATTAGGAGGTAATTAGCCTGCCAAGAGTCACTAATTTCCTGGCAGTGTCTTAATGAGGACAAGACTCAAGGAAGCTGCTGGGTACAAATTAAACAAACACGATATAGTGTTTATTTGTGATATTTAGAGCTGCTAGTACACACATATTTGAACTTTGGACAGAGTCATGCTAGCTGTCCCCTCCTATTCTTAAAATAGTGTATTTGAATATTTTTGCATACAGGGATCCCAAAACAGTTTGAATTGCATACATTTAACAACTGGAAAGCTGAGACTACAATGAGCCCAATTGTATTTATATTTGATGATGTAATTCCCCTTAGTAGTCATAAAAAATACCTTTTGTGGCCTGTAGTCACTATCTCACAAAACTTTACAACCACAAATTAGGATGTATGGATTTCCTGGGTATGTTGACAATAGGGTTAGGGTTAGAATAATTTCAGAGTAATTTCCATAACAGAAGTGCTCCCCATCCGATTGCCAAACAATGCAATTCTTACAGAAATGTCCAAATGTCAAGTTTTTGATACCAAATCACAAAATGACATTTTCTGTTTTTTTCTGTGGTGTTGATCAATATCTTGGTGTCTTAATGTGATATTTTGGAGGGATCAATTCTGGAGTGGTAAGATATAGTTAAATTTGGCACCAAATCTGTGTAACAAATGGTATCAACCCAAAAATTGCTGCAACCAATATTGCACTCTAAATAGGCACCTTACCAAAACACAGTGCTCATTACAGTTTTATGACGAGAAAAACATGACACACATTGCTAAACCGCATCTCATTATTAACTATCTTCAACTTCCCAGATTTCCGATGATCTTCTATGTAGCATAAACTGTTGACCTGCTATCTCCCCATAATGACTGTTCCACCCTAAAACAGACAAGAACGGGTATATGGTAGGAAGGGGAGCCAGCAGATATATGCCTGTACTGATGTATATCGCATGATCTCTCTGTATTACATGTGAGCTCATTTTGTCTTTGTGTGCCACAACAGCAGGTGAAGCAACGCCCAGATGCAGCTGCACATCTGTGCTTTGATGTTCAGTCAGAGCAACACATTGCAAAGAGAAATCAACTCAAAGCAAGGTTCATTTTGGCTTCATAAACACCTGAACTTCTGCTGTTAAAAAGCAGCGGAGGGAGATTTTCATCACCTTCCTCAGTGGAAATGTGTCGTTAACAACTTTCCCCTTTGGCAGATTTTTTCTGCAGGACAGAGCATCTTGAGTGGGTTAGTGTCTGCAAGGATTCTGCAGCCTCATACAGCCAGGCAGATTCCTGAGAGATGGCAGCTGTGAATTTCCTAGATGCATTATGTTAAACACCTCCAGAATGCACCAAATTTGTGTAGAAACCCGACACATACCCAAACACACAAACAAACAAACTTAAGTGTCGGCAACATGTCAGATTGAATCTTGTTCTTTGTGTGGAGATTTTTGTTATGCTGTTGAGGCCAGTGATGTCAGGTGGTCATCAGCAGCACTTCAGTCCACATGTGCTGCTGTGATAATCACAGCTGGAGGCTGGAGGAGAAAGGCAGTGGTTTTTCCTCGCTTCCTGGGGGAAATGTGGCACTAGAAACAGCAGATGGACTAAAAGGCAATTTTCCTTAAAGAGTTGCTGTCAAGTGCTGCCTATTTTTAAATTTTACTCTGTCTTTGTGTTTCCCTCAGCTATTCCATATAGGTTTCATTTTGAACATGTCATCAATGAGAAGATTTAAGCTAGAATTGTATAAATATGACCCAGATTTCAAACATTTCTTAAGTGTGGTTTAGAGATATGCAGCACCAAAGTGGTCCATTCAAAAAGTGCTACATTCCTTTTTATCCCTAGGAACACCTTTTGTGAGGCTCCATTATGGAACATATATGTAGAAGAACATATGTACAGTAGAAGTGCTGTTTTTCAATGCATCTAAAAGTGTAGCTATAAAAAAACGGTGTGTAAGTGACTTCTTGGTTGGAACACCTGGCAGACAATTATGCTATTACATACTATGCTATAAAATATTTTCAGGTTTTTGCTTTCCACAAGACTAATATATTATTTCGAGAACAATTAATTGAGGTTTCTCTTTTGCTTCATGAGGGCTTTCTCATTTATTCAAGGGTTATTTTTAAGATTTTTGCAGGATATATGCTACTTAATGGCCCCTCTCTTTGTTTCATCCACTGTTTCGTATGTTGGTGACTTGTCATGTAGTAGGCTGTTCTCGAGTGTTGAGAGAAGAGAGGTGCTATCTGGTAGCTGTCAAGTCTTACATGACAATTTTGATGTCAAGGATCACTGGAAATGTGAGCTTCAGGCTTGCCGCAGTATGGGTTTGGGCTTTATCACATCATGTATGGATTATAAACAAAAATGCATGGTATGTAGGTGAATTTGACTTCAATATGAAATCAGAATAAGTGTCACCCTGGCTTCAGCTGTCTGCTTGAACAATGACATACAGACTAGAGAGTGTGAATCTGTTATATCATTGACCTGATTATTTCATGGGGTGGCAGCACTCCTCTGATCTCAGTATCCAAACAGGTTTACTCCTCCTCAACTAGTTTGAGGTGCCATATGTTCCCTTGTGGTGATTCTGCACCTCCTGACACAAACTTTAGTTTCCTCCTGAGTGAATCTGTTGTGGCAAATGTGCTCCAAACTGTTTCCTTCATCATGAATTTACCAAAACACTATGCTATAGATTGCACTGCTTGTAAAATAAATGTAATTTTATTGGTTGTCACTAATAGCCAATGCTGATAAAGTATTTCTCTAATTTCTATGCATCTTCCTGCTGTGCTGCAACTGTGCCCAAGCTGTGTGGCTTGACATAATGAATCATAAACATAAAAACAACAAAAAAATAGTCTTTTGAGGCAGGTTTATTTATGAAGACTCAAATCATGTTTTTTTTGCACAGCCTTTAACAACCTCTGTCCTTATATTCAGATATGGATGGAAAAGATATATTCAAATTTTTTAATATTTCACCTCATCTAGGACAGCGTGACAATTTCATATTATGTTCTCAAACTGAAGAAATAAGCAATAAACATTGAACTCATCCTATTAAAATCTGATCTGTTGAATATGCAGTCACACAGCAGCTACTGTAAGACTGATGTGATGAAAGCTGACAGTTTGCTTCCTGGCACATGAGTTTTCCAGGTGCACAGCAGTCAGATATAATGACTGTCAGAGCAGTGATGGAAAGGTTTGTTACAAATAATGCAGAGCTCCAAGAGGTGCTGATGCATTTTGGCCCTTAAGACGGTGTGCCAAACCAGAGCAAGCAGAACGAACACCACCTCTCCTAGAGAGCAAAAAGCTGGCTGTCCCACACCGAGCGTGTCATGCGTGTCATCTGCACGGACACATTGTCAAACAAGCTGTTGAGACATTTTGACACAAAACCTCTTTAGCCGGAAATAATGTGAAACCTTTCAAGCAACTAAGAGAGAAAAATAAAGCCTGATGTTGTGTGTTTTTGTCACTGAAACCTATGAAGTATGAACAGATCTATACAGCAACATCTTATCTACATGTTCAGTGTTTTATGTGCTTCATCTAATTCTGCTTATTAGTTTCTTTAAGTTTTCATTCTTTTTCTTTTTCATTTCTGCTGTGCATTAGTCTCAAATAGTTTTACTGTTTACATTTCTTCTGTCTTATTGGCTAGACATCTGTAAAGCACTTTGAAGTTAACCTGTGCGAAAGGTGCTACACACACTATATGAAAGAGAGATGCCTTGAAAAAAACCCTCACAGTGGTTTAACAATGTTTAAGAACAGCTGCACCAGATCAATGAAGCAGAAGTTTGGATTCACAATGCAGAGAAACAGAAAGAACTACACACAAAATAACACAACTACAAAGTAAAGACTTCTAATTAACTCTCTCCCTGAAAATTATTAATATTTTTAATTCATCATGTGTTTACACAGTATGTTACAGTAAAGCAGAAAGAGTCTTTGCTGTGAGCTGCTTTTGCACTAAAGCTGTTGGGTTTCTGTACTGTGTGGGCACAGTCACTTTATACTGACCGAAATTAATCACCGCTTTGCAACCAAAACCAGGAATATTTCCCCAGTTTCTGTCTTTGCCAATGTTAACATCTCTTCCTTTTAATAAAAACTTTATGATAATTATCACAAACTGACTGTTAGAAACACATTCAGAGAACTGACTGATCATATCATTTAAACCAACATCAGATGCTTTTAGCAGGTCCACACTCAGGAATGTGGATCTGATCTGTCTGGCTCTTCAACCCATTTTAAACACAGTAAATGATCAGGTTTTTATGTAACACAGACAGTCTCTATCATATCATCTCTCTGATCAAACACTGATCCTTACCTTGTTGATTCTGTATTTCTCACAAAGCGTACCTAACCCTGCAACACTGGTTGCTATGCCAACTCCTGTGGTAACCAGGGAGCTGGTGGGTGATGGTTTTGGTTTTCACTTGTTCTCTCGCCTTTTTTGGAGGTTTTCTCACATACACATACACAGGCACTGGCAGCAGTTTAAAAAGGCCTATAACTCCTCAGAGTCTACTTTACTTTGATTGTTGATATTTTGGTGTTTGATATCTTTTGCAGCACATTTCATCATCACTTTGGCACACAGCTACTGTAAAGAATTCCCTCTTCTACATTATATATGTACACACACAATGATAGCAAATAGCTTTCAAAAAACTTTGATCGAATGCAAGAAAGGTTGAAGGAACATTTCTTCTTAACACTAGTAATATCAGGCAGTTTCACTTCTTGGTGACAAATTACCTTCAATTACCCTTCAAAAATATCAGAAAAGAAAAAATACTTTTCTAAAAAATAAATCTCACCCATATACTCTAAATGTAACTTGTGTAAGACATGGTTAAAGTTAAAATCAGTAGTTTGAGTGCAGGAAACACATATTTACACAGATCAAAATGTCCAAGTGTTTTATGTGAGATAAACAGCTTGCAGGCCGAGAGGCACCAAACACTTTGGCACATCTGTACTCCTCTACATAGATCTGCATATAATGGTGTAGTTTAGGCAGATCACTGAAGTTGCACTGATGTTACCTGATTGGCATCAGCTGTTTCATTCATGCCTCTCTATCACTGGCTCATTCACCAGCTGCCTAGCAACCAGCTAACGAGTAATGTCCATTCATATTCATGCAGGCGCACAACATGTCCAATATACACTCATGCCAGGGTCACATTTGCTTCAGCTTTCTTCACCTCATCTGCCTCAAACTCATGTACTAAGATTTTGTAATTTTGTAAGTGATATCAAATGGCAACCACGGCTCTAGGCTGAAGCCAGTGTGGAAATATCTTAAAGTGCAATGCCTCTAACAGCTACGAGATGCTGGCTCCAATTGACTCCCATTCAAAAAGCATCAACTTCTCTCCACAAATACTAAGTACATCTTTTTTTTTCAGTGAGTCACTATGGTTTCAATCATTAAATTCAGGCCCTCTACTAAGTATGTTGGTGGTCATTTTGGAAATGATTGCTCCGTTAATTAGATTGGAAGTAGTGATTGAGAGTTCTGTCTCTTTTGAGTGAGCAAGATCATTTGGCTCAGCTCAGCAAGAGGAGTCGGCTCTTTTGGCTCCAAAATGGCTCTTTAATAATTATTAATTGCTTTCATAATTCAGCCAAATTTAACTTTTCTTTTAACCTATGACTGGTAGAATAAGTTATTCAGTGTAACAATGTTAGAGTTCACAATTATTTTCCATTATGTTTAATATAAAAAATATTAATGTAAAACACCAGACACAATTGTATTTAATAATGTATTTATAGAAATATATGGTGGTTTACGCAGTGATAGATGTCTCTGTTAATATGTAATTTTAACTCACCTCTATAGTGAGACAAAAGAGAGAGACTTTCTCTTAGTCTTTGTTGCTTTCAGCCATTTAGACAGGCCCATCTGTCTGAGTCTATTAGCAGCAGACAACAGATCCACTCACAGCCTATTTTGCCTTTCTCCTTAGATTTAGATAAGATCCAACTCATTTGGAAGGTCCTGGCTCCAAATGGAAAACATGGCACCAACCATAAGCAGCAACTTTGGGCTTCTAACTGGCTCCAATGCAAACCAATGGATGATGTCACATCTTGCCACATGCTTCTTATATGGTCTATGGTTCATGTATGTGTTTATGAAGTGGGAATTAGTTATCCCAGCATAATCCTTACCTTAATTCTTTTACTGTAAAGCTCCCTCACACCTTTCTAACAAGTCTAATTATCTTGCTATAAATGGTCAATTTCTTGGCAGAAGTATCTCTGACTTAAAGATCAACATCATCTGACATCATGGCCTTTTTTTACTAATTCTAATTAATATCGAGTCTATTTTAAACATATCTGTGACATTTTATTCATTAATAGTTGTTTAGATTTCTCTAAATTGATCTTTCCTTGTAACCAAGATTCCCCTTTGTCGTACAGCAAGTTGTTTCTGAAGCTATTTACATACAATTGGCATGCATTAGAGGGTTCAAGTTTCCACATCTCACTTGTGTATGGTGCATGCTGAATCACGATTAGTCTCCAAACTAGTTTTGATGTCACAAATCATGTCACACCCTAAGTTGAGCTTTTCAATGAGCTCAGAGAAACTTTCCAGCTACAGCAGATGAATGTGAAAATAGCCTTCAAGTGTCTGCACATTCATCATTCTGCACAGTGAAGCTCAAATATGCAGCCGTACCTACAAGAAGGAATTTAAATAAATGAGTTATTCTACAGCGCACCTAAAATGTTAATACAGCAATAAAACTGCTAACTTTTGCTCCCAGTGAGCCAAATTTGTGTGAAGTCCCATTATATCACTCTTAATTAGACAAGAGTAATTAGACCAATTTAGTCTAATTTTGCCATTGAATGTAATTTACTTAATTAGGATCCCTGTTGGGTTGAAATATTACCCAAGATTATGTTACTGAAGCTGAGATCTAGTTCAGCAGATTTTGTCTCATGTATTTATAAATGTTAGTCTCACCTGCAGCAGGCTCTTTGGAGGGAAACAGCTTGTTGTCCAAAGTCATACTAATGTCACAGAAGACCTCCTCTTCATCTCGGTCTGCATCCAGCTAAAATCAGAAGAAAAACATGAATTAATACTCAGTTTATTGTGACTTCATCGTTGGAGTTATTGTCAAGATGCATTTTAGTAGAGCCTGACATGTGCAAAAGTCATGACCCGAACTTACATCATCACCAGCAGAACGGACATGCTCAGTCTGTTAAGCTGCCGTGACATCCGGAATAAGACTCATTATAAGATCAAACATTAGAAATGAGGTCTGACGCTGAGAGCTTCACACTTGAGTTATTTTGTATGCAACACACACCGGAAGCTTTAATAACACTAGATTAATTACTCCACCCCTCTTTCCCCCCTTCTGTGCCAAGTGGTCTCTTTCGGATTATTTAGCGGCCGAGTACCTTTCTTTGCACGCACAGTGCTTGCAAATGGACCATGAAAAATCTGTTTTGTGAGTGAACTCAGAGCTGACTGAAGCAAATCTCTCTTCCTTCCTAATCTGCATTTTGCCTGTCCCTCTGCTCTCGTCAGAGCCGATGACAAGCAGCTGAAGGGTGAGAGACAACCGTGCAATAGGAAAAAAGTGCAAAATTAAACACACGTGGCATATTGCGCTCAGCGTTTCCTGCTGACTTCAGGTGTGTGAATCCCATCAGGGTTATTTACATAAAAACATAAAAACAATTAAATAAATGATTGCTAGAGGTCAGGCAAGATAAGAATAGTCCATAACCAACACCCAGCTTCCTCTGTGGGTTTCCATGGCAACAACCTTAAAAAAAAAGAGAGCGAGAGAGAGAGACCAGTATCTGATGTCTACTGCGTGGGAGAGTCCCCTGAGCCCAGAGGGCCCTGTGAGTTTATACCTGCAGAAGAGGAGCAGATGAGATCAAACTGAGGATTCCCCAGAGAGCGTGGCATTCGAAAAACACATCAGACCGCTCCATTTCTGGCATCATGAGCAGCTAAAGAGACTGATCTGAGTGTTTTTATAACCAAAAGTTGCTCCTAATCCAGCAAAGAGGCTCTGTTATAATTCATTTATGCTTACAAGAAGAGGCTGCTGGAGAGTCTTCAGGGTAAGTGTCATTTTTCAAGGACATATTAACGGCTTCAACTTTTTTGGGGTAAGGCTTAAACATTGTCTGGCTGATTCAAAGTCATTACAGTGTTTTTACACAAGGCAGAGTACAAGGAACAAAAAACTGGAAAAACTATGGAATCATAATGCACGTTTATAAAGGTATAATGTATGGAGTCCATAATGTGTCCATAGCTTGCCTAACAGTGCACAGAATTGCTTTTGTGGGCAGGAAGAACAAAGTTTGTTTATAACAAGTTGCATAGTGCAATTTTTCCTATAGTTAATAATAATATAATAATAATTAATAAAACTGTTCAAATTAAGTCCAACAAACCTGAAAATGCCATTTACTGTATGTGTGACAAAAAAATGTGTCACTTCAAACAAGATTTCCTTTCACGCTAAGACACCAAAACAGAAAAACAATAAAATCTGTCCCTTAAGTTTTGAGTTTGTAATCTCTGCTGAGGAAGAGATGTGTGATACAATGACAAGCTCCACCAAAACTAAATCTTGGGCTTAGCACAAGATTTAACTTTCAATTTAAACCTTTAAGCCAACATGAACAAGAAATCCTTGAAATGCACAAAAAGCAAAGAAGAACAATTTCATGACCTCTCTGCGAACTTAATCTGCTGTTGAAGGTTGTTTCATAAGATCAAAAGCTGCAGAACAGCTCTGCAGAAGGACAAAACTGTTCAACATCTGAAGAGGAGCAGGACTGTCACTGCCCAGTAACTTCAGAGCTTCACTGAAGCATGAATCAAATCACTATTGACGAAAAGGTGTCTCCTTTACTTTTCTGTTACACGGCTCCAGATCACATCTCAGTTCTGTTCATTTTCTGAATCGTTCACTATCGAGTAGTTTGGAAAAGTTGAGTTTTTGGGTGTGAACATTTAGGTTTGAGCAGAGGATCAAAATGTAGAGAAAAAGAAGCGTTTTGAAATTCAAGCAGCTTGGATGTAAACTACAAAGTAGAGTGGTGCACAACGATAACCATTAAAGGAGCACTCCGTCAAATGTATGAAGATATATGTAGTATTGTAGTAGTAGTAGTAATGTATGTATTTTTAAACTATTCCCACCAGACATATAGCACCAAGAAAAAAAGACTTGGCAGGAGGATGAGTAATCACCTCTTCAACTGACATTAGTTAGTTAATTAATTAGTTGCTCATAAATAGGCACAACCCTACAGAGAACATACATATTTTAATTCATGCACTGAACATACAGCATATAAAGTATAAATAGACATTTCTTTATAATAAAGTAAATTTATGAGGTGAGTTGAGGTAAAAGGCATCATCCATTATCACACGAATCGAGACAGATTAAAGGAAACTGATGACTCAATGACGGAGTATTAAAGCCTTGAGACAGTTTAAAGCTGCAGCTGCTTTTGAAATGAGGCCACTACTCTTTTCAGGAAGATGTTTCGCGTATTAATTATAATCTGTTTGATCATTTGAATGAAGTTTTTCAAGGGATGGAGCTGACAAAAAACTTGAATCGATTCTAGCAGCACATGACAGTCCATCTCCAGTATTTTTGATGTTTATATAAAGCTCAGTGTTGTCACTCTTTCTTGTGAAGAGAAAATAGAAGAGAATATAAATTAATATAAATATAAAAAAATTATAAAAATAAACTGACTTCTTGTGGTAAAGTTATAAAAGACAGTGCAGCTTCATACAAATATCAGATACCAATTTTAAGTATATTCCAGTCAGTCTATGTCAAAGCGAGATATATTTTAAAATTCAGGTGAGCTCTGTCCCCCCCCCCCCCCCCCCAGAGAGATAACACACCCAGAAAGATGGAGCGAGATCTCTTTTGTTTGAGTGTATCTGTGTGACATCTACAGTAGCAACACGTGGGAACGAAGCTATAGCTGAACTCGCTCAGGGAATACTTAATTAGATGGCCCGTGTTTCCCAGAATGACACGACGGCTCGTATCGAGGCCGAAACAAACGATTATCTCTACGTGCTTCAATTTCCTGTAAGGTTACATTGTGTGAGTTGAGTCACCCTACACGAGAAAGAGGCTGTCATTCATATATCGTCCTCGTCATTGTCACGTTTATACATGAAAGTCCAAATGTCATTTTCAGGATAAACGTCATAAATCCCACATTTTTCCGACAGGCAGCAGCTCTAAAATAAAACCAAACATATGACAGCAATAAGAAGTTAATTCAATGTAACAGTGAGAATTAATAGACTCGCAGATGTGAGTATTGACAGTTCAGTCATTCAAATTCAGCGCTGATGATGGAGAGCATTGTTCTTTTATAGAATTATGCCTTCCCATATTGGACGTGACATTTGAAATGAAAGGATTTCTTTCACACAGAAGCCTTTCGCTTAGTGAAAGCAGTTAAGCCCCAGAGGTTATTGCATTCATTAGTCAAGCAACTATTGAGTCCGTCTCCTGGGATAATTACTGAGGAGGAGGGACAAACTTATCCAATCAGAATTTGATTAGATAAGACAGAAACTAAGGACTATTCACTCATTTTATAGTGTTTAAGGACATTAAAACACAGAGGGACCAAACCACTACTTTTACTGCAATACTTTAACTAAATCAAGCTCATAATACAAATATATTTTTACTTAAGTAGGATTTTTCATGCATGACTTTGACCTTTAATGGAGTATTTTGACATTGCTGTATTGGTACTTTTACTTAAGTAAAGGATCTGAATACTTCTTTCACCACTGGATGCAGGTTGGAAACAGATGAATATTCATACCTACAAATGTTGAGATTGACTATTAATGTAAAGATACTGAAAAAACGGAGAAAACAGAGACAAAGCTTGTATGAAGAGGCATCATAGAGCTTCTACTGTGCTCAGAAGAACTGGTGGGTTGTCCGTATTATTTTCACTAATGATGACACAGGATGATCACACTCAATAATGAAAGATCTCTTAATTACAGAAGACAAAATATTTTTGGCCTTCTGCTCCTCATCACATTCATGCAGTGCAGCTGCTTTTAAGTAGGACACACAGGTGATTCCCCTCAAGATAATCAGCATTGTTTTAACGGTAAGGAAATCAACTACATGTCAAGCAGTGAGAATCCAGTAGTGAAACAAGAAAGAAGGCAGAAACCAATTTCCCACAGGAAAATGTGGGATTATTTTAATAAACCCACCCATGAACCCATGGAGAGGTGTCATGCCAATTCAACATAATGAGCACATGCCCCCTCAAGTATTAGAGACTGGATGGCTTTACCACTTGTTAAACTCTATTTTCACAGTAAAGTCTTTTTAATTATCTCTAATAATATAGTACATAAACAAACATCACTTTTCTTTTCATATTTAACCCTCTGCTACACACAAATCCCAGCTCTCTGTCAAGGCTACTTGGTTACCTCCACAGTGTGAGGTATGAATAATCACAGCTCATGCATGAATTCATAAAATACTTGGTTCAGCATTTAAAGTGGCTTCTGCATCAGAGTTTTATAGTTGAGCTTTCTTTTTTTTTCTTGTTCAAAATTTCCAATAAATGCAATATAGTGTTAATAAATCGTTCAATTATAGTTCTAGATAGTTACTGATAGAGGGCACTTTAGCCAAAGTAGATAATTTGTTGTGAACATTAAAACACCTCACAGTACTGACAGGAATACTGTATCAGCTGCAGCTACAGAATATTAATTAAATGTGAGACCAACAGCCAAGAACTGAGGCATCAGAGCTTACAGGGGATTCATAACTTGTAATCCATAACACAGCAGTAATAAGCAGTAAAATTGGCAGTAATAATAATAATAATAAGAGACAGTCATGGCTTTATCGTATAATCAAGCACAGCACTCATTTTTATCTTTTGCTTCAGGAGTTAATGTCTGCAAGAAGACCTTTATGTCTTAATCTAAGCAGAGACTTTCACGTTCATTTCAGAAAATCACACAGTTCCATGTCAGGCATGTTGGAAGTTTCTGTGCCAGTGTTAGGCAGACAGTTTCATGCAGATAAAGATCACATTTTGTCGCCTTTTGTGGCTTCATGTGTCCAGAACTGATGTTGGTCTCTGATTGGAAGCTCTGGTAAACTTACACAAGGAGGGATTAATAGGCATGTTCAGATAAAGGGCTGTTCACACTTACTAACACCCACAAACACACATGCAGTTAGGTGATGTGGGATGAAATGTGCAATATAACAACACGTAGTTGTTCAGTAGCTTGCAGCAATCCTCCACACATCTTCTATAAATAAATATAGATATTGTTTTTCTTCTTCTCGTCAAGATTTTAGTTCTGAAGTACAAGGAACGCCCAAGAAGTGTGGACATCATTTGTCATGAAGTTGTCTTTTAAGAGCACTTCAGTCTGTGCCAACCTTTGATATCCGGGGTGTCGGGCTTCTGTGTGTGATTGCCGTGACAATTTGACAGGCAAGAGACACACTGAGAGTGAAGGGGGAGTGATGCTGCTTGTCCGAGAATGGTGGCAGCTGCATGTTGACGCTACATGAAGGAAGTGGAGTTTCAAAGCAACAATTCACAGAAGGGACAATCCATCAATAAATTCTCAAAATGTTCAAATCACATGGCTACCGGCTGCAGACCTCTTTCATTCACAAGTGTGAGGAGAGGACATTTGTTATTCCCCAGGTGTCTTTACAAAAATACAAAATGGCAGAAGGACGATGTACCTGTATGGGACCATGGTTAGTTTGGAAGTTTGAAATCTTTTGGTAGTTGTTAATCCACTGATATAATTGGAAATTGCTTTAATCTATGAGTTATATGTCTATGTTAATTATTGGTGATTTATATCTCCTAAACCAACAATAAGTCTATAAATGGACATTATTGTACATTTAAAGCACATTATATTAACATTATGGATATTAGCTGACAGTCTCGTCCAGAGCAACTTCATCTTTCCTGAATCACTGTTACTTACTGTTAGAGTCGGCAATAAAAACTTTGGCTCAGCTCCATATAATGCTCTGATTACAAATGAGCATTAGTGAATTGTGGATGACTAATTTGTATGGGATAAAAATAGAAATTACTTGTGCCAAAATGTTTACAATATTCTAGAGTATATATCTTCAAGAAAATGTATGAAACATGTTATTTTACCATGTGGCCTGTAATATCCTGGACAGCAACTCATATGTAACTGTGCAACATGAAAAAAAGAAAATCCATCGTATTAAGGATCGTGAATGTAGTTACAGAATCCACTTATCCATAGGTATTTAGCTTCAAACGTCTCATGTATCCATGGAGGGTTTTATTTGAGATAATTACACCACATAAGACACTGCAGATTCACACCGTACATATGCATCTACTGTGAGAGACTTACAACTAACTTTGTCTTAATGAAGTTGGCTCCACTGGGACAACAGGAAGGACTTGGAGATGCTTTCCTCATTTTAAAAAAAAATGTAGCAGGCTGCAGCAATCTCATCTCAGTTCTAGCTTTACATTTACAATTCAGCTGGTCATGTTGAAACATCTACATACATGTTGGCTCAAAATCTTTAACAAGGGAACACTCATATGTATATTTAACGGTGTTGAAGTTTCTCCTTAATGTTTGAAGTTGTAGTTTCAATCCAAATATTTTAAATCCAAAATATTGTTTTTCACTTTTTGAGTAAAAGGGAGTTTATGATATTGAGCTGTGAGGCTTCAATTGTGATGGCTAGAATAGCATGCATGGTGCTATCTTTATTAAAGTGAATTAGTGATGATTCACCCTCATGCATGAATCTTACATTAATAATAAGTCTACACATGATACATGATGTAAAAGACATAGAAAGATATAAATGCATGGCAGAAATATCATATTGTCAATATTTTAGAGACCCTGCAAAATTGCACAAATCATGTTTTCAGGGGAGCTCATGTCTTATTAAGAGGGACCAACTCCCCCGGGTCCCTTGTAGTTCATACTCTGCTGTCAGTGGCTGTCGATGTGACCTATCTGTGCAGAGGATCATGGGTCATGTATTAGGATATACTAAATATTTTTCTGGCATACTAAATAGTATCTTATCGCAATGCACTGCAACAGTTTGTTCAGAGTTGAAGATGTATGCTTCATTTTCAAACTTGCTCCAACTGTTTCTGAGACTTCAAACATCTCTCTCAGGACCCACAAAAGGCTTTATACAGCTTTTTCAAAACGGTGTAGTTCACCATTATGTCTAAAGGGGGATGTTGCCCAGTCCATCTCTAAAACTCAGTAGAAGCACCCAGAGAGGAGACTCAAAAGCATGGCTGTAGCTACCATTGAGGACACCGAGGTCATGTCCTCAGTATTTTTTTCTTGACGTTTCGTTTAAGTGAAAATAGCCGACGAGACAATTATCCTTGCATCAACGGACCGTCACGTGACACGTACTTGCAGATAACTCCCTGCTTACTTTCTTTAGTTTAACTCTCAGCATTTCTCTAATTAGGTAGCACTAAGTCTCAAACCTGCAATAAAGCTAACAGCAAACACATATTGCACCTCAGGAGGATTGCAGAGATTAGACCTGTCCTTAATTTTACAGATACTAAAACTGTGTTTTTTATTTAGTCACGTCTGCAGTGATCTTGTGTCTTAAGCAAAAAGCTTTAGTCAGCTGCTGCACGTCACAGTACAATTAAGAGATGGGATAACATTACACCTTCTATAATCTACTTGTTTGTGCATGTTAGAGGCAATTTGCACTTAAGTTTTTTTTATACTCTTGTTCTAACCTTAAATGCTTTGTAATGCTGGTTTATAAAAGTGCTTTATATATATAGTCATTGTTTTCCATGTGGAGTGTTTCTTAGAGAAGACACTCTGCAGGCTTTCCATTAAAAAATGAGGACAAAATCATGTCTTGGCCCACCCTTACAGTACTTCTCTTGAATCGTAAGGGCTCTACTGTGGCTTTAAGCTGAAGCAACATTTATCATTACTTTATTGGGAAAAAAAGGCTGACACAGACAGTTAAATAGTATAACCTCTATTGATTACTGTACACTAGAGTGTGAATGTAGCATTATGATAGTTCAGGCATGCAGCTTTTCTCTGGCTGTGAAGTGTCTGAGGCAACGCAGCCTCTGCCAACAACCAAAAAGCTGTGAAAAGAACAATTTTAAAGTTTGCCCATTCCTGCCAACAAAACACCTACATACAGCACTTTTTTCTGGCCAATTATATTGTTTGGAAGTGTTATTGTTATCTCACAGAGTCATCATTGGAAAAAAAGTGAAGATATATCTCATCTGTATAAAAAATTGACTGGTTCTCAGTTTGATTGTTGCTCTCAGGTTGTTTGAGTAACATTTTTAGATACAAGTGCCCGTACAATGTGAATTCATTCATTTATTTTTCTTTATTGCTTATCCTCTAGAGGTGGAGCGGGAGAGCGGAAACCAATTTCAGCTGACATTGGGTCAGAGGCTGGGTACACCAGTCAATCACAGGGCAAACATATATAGACACAGGCAACCATTCACATCTACGGGCAATTTAGAGTCACCAATTAACATAACCTTCATGCTTTTGGTCTGTGGGAGGAAGCCAGAGCAGGGTTTGAACACAGAATCTTGTTGCTTTGAGGTGGCAGTAGGAGTGTGCGATACATATAGTTTACAATGATATCTTTTATTGTTGTTTTAACTGACATTATCAAGTATGTCCCTCACTTTGCAAAAAAAAAAACAATCAAAAACAGTCTTTGAGCGTCCATACATTCACAACTGATCTATATGAAACAACCTATATCAGGATATGAGGCAACAGACGCACCACTGTGTTGCCAACTGGGTTGAGACCTGGTAACTGTGAAGGCCATATTATATGAATCACAAGTTTTGATACCAATACCAAAGCAATATTTGTTTTTGATAACCCTACCTAACCTAGAACACATCTTTTTGGGTTCATTGAATTACAACAGAAGAACACACCGAATAGATATCAGTACAACTTTAGCATCTTTTTCTTGATGTAATAAATACTTTTAATAACAATTTTAAAATTCCCTTCCAAATCAGTTTGAGCGATGGGAATAAAATCTAAAAGTCTATCTGAAGGTAATGTGAAGCTTTTGTGATCCAAATTTGTCAAATCAAGTCAATATCTATATATCAAAACACAAAGAGGGATTTTTAAAAATAAAAAGACTGTAACTTATATAACCTATATAAAGATATCAACTTTATTTGACTCCCTATTCAACACTGCAACCCCTTGGGTCCCCAACCATACACCCGTCAAGTGTGGAGTCATATGGATGAATGATTCAAGAGCTACGTGACGGACATACAGACAGAGATTCCTTTCTTTAGCAGAGAGATACACAGAGACAGAAAATAGACCAAAGACTGGCAGAAAAATATTGCAAGAGGCAAGATTCAAAAACTGGGAACTGTAGGGAAATAAGAGACAGCAGGCAAGAGCGAGTCAGACAAGGATGCAATAAGCACAGTATTAGAGTATAAAAGTAATTGGAAAAGATATCACACAGCAGAAAAACATGTTTTTGCAATAACAATACAGACACAGGCTTAATTTTTAATTCTTCTCTGGAGTATTGTTCACTTCACCAGCATTTTCAGTTATACTGAGAGAGAGAGAGAGAGAGAGAGAGAGAGAGAGAGAGAGAGAGAGAGAGAGAGAGAGAGAGAGAGAGAGAGAGAGAGAGAGAGAGAGAGAGAGAGAGAGAGAGAGAGAGAGAGAGAGCTGACACATAAATCGCAGACACTGACTTCTGAAGGGCATCTGGTTTAACTTTCATTCTTTTGAATGTTAATGTAAGATCCAACAGAGATTATCCTGAGTGTTTTATTTTAAAATGCCGTGAGACAACAGCCTAAAAGCATACAAAGAAAATCTCACAGTAATACAGTAGAAGAGTTATTCAGTAATCCCTCTGCTGTGTGGTGGACAATGCTGTGCTGAGACTCAGACAGATCAATATAACTCCTGCTAAAGGAGTGGGAAGCCGTTTCCTGTTGACTGCAGGAGTCAAAAGCTCTATTAACACCCAGCTCACATGTACCAAGGGAAACCTTATGCCTGTCTGCACCAAACCACACACTCTAATGAAAGATCCCAGTAGTCTGCAATTAAAAGAATCCTCTCTTTCAGCAACTACAATATGCCTTTCACCTTGCAAAGCAATCAGTAGCTATAGACAAAGTTAGAAAAGATTCATGACTTCTAGACCCCAATTAACGACTTCACATTGAGTGTTACTCATCAAACATTACACTGTAACAGTCTTCGTCCTTGAGGTCTATCAACTGTATTGAATGCATTTCCTTCCTCATAAAACACTTGCCAAATATGCCAAAAAGACAAATATGGACAAATATGAACATAGTCACATGACTTTAGAGTGCCGTTTTGAAGTCTATTTTGGTGATCTGACAGTTTCATCTTTGATTTTTGGAGATAGAAGTGACAATATTTTCACCTCTAGCTGTGAGTCTGGTTAGCATGATGCAGTCAGTCTATGGTATGCTAATGCTAATGTTAATTCACTAGTAAAAAACTGTCTCAAAACCATTAAAACTACGGAGCCCCTCTGGTATCATGGTAAAAAAAATAAATTCAATTGTGGCCAAAATATAGCTATAACGTGCGCACGACATACTAATTCGTGGCCACAAAATAGGTAGAACGTGCACATGAAATACTAATTAATAATATTAAAATCATTCCTGGACAGCTGAGTAAGCAAATCGAGCTACGCCTGTACTCTGTACGCCATGGTTACGTAATTAATGTTATTGCTGTGGTAGTGACTTGTCAATCACAAGGTAGCCATGTACTAAAGCATACCCTGCCTTATTGTCTATTTTACTCTAAATAGGACAATAATTTAAAAAAATTAACATCATGCTATATTGAAGAAGAGTTGAAACTAGACCATAAACTCATTAGGAAACAAAGACAAAACTAAGCAGTCGTCCACTCATGAAAAAACGTCTCTATAGTGCTACAAGAGGTCACAGACTCCACAGGGTGTCTTTAACTGTTATCCTTTAAGCCAACTTAGATTCCTGCGGATTAAATCTAAACAGCAACTGGTTGGTCCCATGGTTGAAATCTCTGGAAAAAGCTACTGTCAGTGGACCTGTGAAAGCTTTTTTTAAGCTTTCACAGGTTAAAAACAAACCAATTTTAACTTACAAACTTTCTATCACAATTTTCAACACCTGACTTGACACTAAATAATGTGAAAACATCCGAAATTGCAAACAAACCATCATGCCACATGTCAGCATTTAATTATTCATGGAAAATAAATTTAACAGGAGCTAAACTGTCTGTACAGACATAAACACTGTTTCTCTCTATCTCTGTTCCCTCTCATCTGTACTCACTATGGTGTTATTAATATGCATGCTCTTCCATTTGCTCTGTTTAGACGTTCTCTATTTCAGCACTCTGAGATTCATAAAAGGTGACAGCTTTAGGATCCATCACTGTGACTTATGTAAGAGTGTTGGCTGGCCTTCCCTCTGTCAGAAGAGACCTGCACTCTTTAGTATTTATTTATAAAAGCCCTTTTGGGAAAACAGCCCATATATCTCACATATCATCTACGGTACAGGCAAATCCACTGCTTCGCTAAATCTCAGGAGTGTCATGTCCTAGAAATACAAAACATAACTTGGTAAATAATGAAACAGATAGCAACTGGAACAGATTTCTTTAGCTGATAATAAAGTTTTCATTGAGTCCACCACTAACTATACCTGTACCTGTCTGTGGTCAGATTTGAGAGAATTGTCTTGTCTTATGTTAATGTTACTGCTTGCCTTGTTTTTGCACTTAGTCACGCTTCGGTTTTTATTCTCCTGTGTGAAGAGGGCGCCCATGCAAAAGAGAGTATTCTGCTCTCACTGCACCACCCATTGTAAGTAAAGGTTGGATGAATGAACGAACGACTGAATGAAAACTACATTGTAATTTACTTTATATAGTGCTAGATTGACCATATATAGTATTTTTGAATCTCAAATGACTCAGACTCTGTTATCATACAATCACTCAACCTTAGATGACTATTGTTATTCATTCAGAGCTCAAATTAGACTTGTTATTAGTAGTCATTAATATAGTCTGTTTTACACACTCACAATCATTTTACACACTTGTTGGTATTGTGACCAATAGCATAAATTGTACCCATAAGAGTCTTTCCCATCTCTACTTTCTATTCCACATAATGTGAATTTATTGGTCTGTCATAGGATGGGAACTGCTGTCTTTGGCATAAAAGTCGGAAATGCCACACACACAAACACCCTTTCCTGCTACATACTGCTTCCTGTGTTAGCACCAAGTTGCACGAGCATCGGATGTAGGGATACTGGCCTGTTAACATAATATTTTCCTGTATTTTTTTCCAATATAAACACAAACAAAGCAACTATTCAATCAGCCTTACCGTGACAATGAGGCCCCTCTCCTGGAAATACTTGACCAGAGGAATGGTGTTTTGTTTGAAGTTGGTCAGGCGGCGGTCTATGGCCTTGGGGTTGTCATCCGGTCGTCCCTGCTGCTCGGCTCGCTTCTGTAGCCTCTCCTTCAAGCGGTGGTTGGTGCAGGCCAGGAACACCACCAGGTCAGGAGTGCAGATCTACCAGGAGAGAGAGGAGGCATGTGTGGAAACGTTACAGCCAGTCCTGTCGCTCAGCTAAGACTTCATTCATTATGTGTCTGATGACCTCGAGGAGACTCAGTCTCAGAGCTCCCAGAAACCAGACAAATGAAAGTGAGGTCAGTCTCATTTTTAAATCCATTCAGGTCAAAATGTCAAAACTGCTTTTCACACAGAATGAAGACTTCTACTCAGTTAGGTCTGAATAGATTGGATATTTGAATTTGGCAGCCGCCTGAATTGCACTGGATTGAATCACGATTGTAGCTTTGAAAATAGCTTGAAATGGCTCCATTGATCATCCAGTTATAATACAGGTGGGATTATGAATCAAACAGGATGACGCTACACTATATGCTCCCAGCAGGAGATGAGAACAATCATTTTCGTTCTTGTGATGAACGGTATGAGAGACAGCAAATGATATTATAGGTGCTATCACACATGCAGCCTTTTCTTGCACTTTTTCTGTTTAGAGATCAAGTATGAAAAGGAGCCAACTGAACAGCTCAAGATGTAACATCTCATTCTCAAAGCTTGCTGGATATGAAGCAAACTGCTCAAAATCTGAAGCACTCTCTCTGACTTCCTACTGCCTCAAATCCTTGTTCCAAGCAGAGTTATTACATTGACCCTGCTTGAAGAGGGTATGAGACAGCTAGACATTTTACCTCCTCGCCACTTGAGTGAAATTGTGTGTGATGTAGAAAGATGGACCACACTTTGTGTTTTTCTAAAATTTTGACAGAATATTTAATAGGCTCCAACTTCCAGTTTATAGGGGAGTGTAAGGCTGCCTAAGCTGCTATTTCATCATTATGACTTTAGTAGCAGACATTTAGCTCGGTGGGTATGACTCCAAGAGAGGGCTCCTCCAGAGATGGAGTGGGTGATCTCCTCTCCCTTTGTTGAATTGCTTGTCTACCAAATTGTCTCTCCGGTATCGATCCCATCCCATCATATCCCATCTGCAGGAAGCATGGAGGATATATGCCAGGGTTCAATCTAAATCCTCTTCCTTAACTCAGACTCAATGGTGAAATAGAAGAAGCTCCTTTCTAATGGAAAGAGTGGAAGTATAAAGACATTCATGATCAATGATAGGAAGACACTCTCAAAACATACATACATACTGTCTGTCTGTCTGTCTGTCTGTCTACAGAGAGAGATTCTTGGTTTTGCATGACTTGCGTTAAAATGTGAAAAATACAATTATGAACGTATTTTTGCAAATTTAATCTGATAACATCTTTGACAATGTATCAAGTGTTTAGACTTTAAAATCTATTTTTTGTCAAACTATGAAATAACAGAATTAATATGTGATTCAAGACAGACCATATAGTCCTGCGGTTTTGGTCTGACATACCACCACAGTGTGTTTACAGTCTTTTAAATATCCTCTTAAAACATTCTTTTGTAGGAAAGTGTTCATGAATATTTAATATGTTGCTGTGTATTTATATTTTTATATTCTTATTCTATCTATTTTATCCCCCAGTGTTTTTATTTGTTGCTTTGGTTCTTTCTTCTTGTTCTGTGAAGCACTTTGTAACTTTGTCAAGAAAAGTTTATTATGATAATTATTTTTAATCATATAAAAATAGATATTGTTACAATATTTTATTTTATAACACTGTTGATGTTCAGACTTGGTCTCTTTGTCTTGTGGCTGAAGCATTTCAACCACTTATCGTTACTTTAAATGATCTATTTTGATTTCACTGCTTTCTTAAAGTCCCCCTACACTTAAACACATGTTTTGCTTCAATTGGATGTTTCAACGTCACTGTGTACAGAATGATATATGTGCAGAGTTTGACACTAGAAGGCTGTTTTCACATTCATCTGCTGAAGGAGGGAAGTTTCTCTGAGCTTAACTTAAATCTAATTTCAATGGGCGGGTCAACGAGCAGGATTTGTGATGTCACAACTAGTTTGGGAGCCAATCATGGGCCAAGATGCAATTTGAAACTTGAAGTCTCCAGTGAACAAACAGTGAGAATGAACTCTATGTGAAGAAGTAGACATCTTGTGTCCAGCAGTAAAACTTTTGAAATTAATAATATTTGCAGATTATTTGATTATAGTTTTTCAATGAAAAGCAATAGATGAAATTTAAAAGTTTTTAATGAAGAAATATTATTATTCCAATTAAAAAAAACTATAAAAATCTTACAATCTTTGATAATTAGTTTGCACATTATCACAGAATACGTATGGTGTGAAGGTGTTAAAGCTATTTCAGGCTCAGGCAAACATTAGCTTGTTGTGGCCAGACGGTTAATAGCTACTGTGACAATAAATATGCTAAACATCAGTATCACACCAATTTGTAATTCTTTTTTTTTATTGTCAGTCATAATTTTTGGGTTTTCTAATTAGCTGAGCTACTGCATGATTGATCTCATAAATTTTTGGTGCCCATAACTTGTTAAAATGTTATTACTTATTTCTCCTCTAAAGATAATATGCAATTCAACATTTTTATGCCTCACTACACAAGATAAAATGTGATCTGATGTAACTGCATATAAAAGCTTTTCAAAGCCACATGAGGTTTGGGGATGTTTTTAAGCGACAGCAAATGTGACAAATGATACCTGGTATGTGTGTATGCGTGGGAACTTGTAGGAAAGTGGTTTTAGCAGCCTCGAGCGCATATATAATCAAGATATCCTCTAAAAATACAGCAAAGTGATGTTGTTAAGATAATTTACTGCAATCAGGACTTACTGTAACTACGACTGGCCTGCAGTACCTGTTGCCAAGATATAATGGTGGGAAAATGAACACTAACTACTCTAATTTAAAGGAAAAGGTCAGATAACAGCAACAGCACTGACTGAGGCCTGAGTAATAGAGATTTCATTTATGAAAGGCCAATGAGCTTGACCACTTATCTTTTCACAAAGTCCACCACACAAAGACATTCCTCAGTAACCACCGACTCAATAGAATAACAGGGGATGACGTGTGTGCTGTGTATTTAAAGATCAGACAATATAGATTGAGCTTATATCCATCTAATGCAGAGCAGCGCCAAACTAAAATAACTTGGTTTCTATGGTTCTGACCTCATTAGGTGAGACACCTTGTGTTGGACGGATTGTTGAACACTCATCTTGAGCCTGACAACTGCTCACCACTGGGAACTTTCATCTATAAAAAGCATCAGAGTGTTTTATTACTATTCATACTCTGTCGTTTGTGAGTGTTTCAGTTAGATGAAATACATGCTGAGCACTCCAGAGTCTGCATTTGATTTGGTGTAGTGCCAGAGTCAAAAAATAGATAGAATAGTGTTGCTTATTGAGGCACACGCCACTCCTGCAACGGGACTCAGTTTTGAGTCTTCCGAAACAATACTGTACAGTACTGTGGAGCAGGAATCAGGCACCACTTCTTATGACAGCAGTTATTAGTTTTATCATCATTAAAATGTCTCCAGAAATGTATTATCATCACATCACATCAGAGTAAAAAGCCATCTATTTTCAGCAACTGTTCTAATGCCGTCAGTTCCGTCAGCGATACTATCTCTGGCTTAAAGGGCAGGAAGCATGTGCTAGGTTTCTAGGCCTCCTCACACACACACACACACACACACACACACACACACACACACAAACATAGACACACACACGCGAGTACATAAAGACACCCACACCCAGACATAAGGTGCATAAGCAGGCAGATGTTGACCTGACTACACTGCCAAACACAGCAGGTTATACTTTTAGTGATGTTCTGCTAAATGCACTCCATCAAAAGAAAAAAAAAAAGAAGATGAAAAAAAACAACTAATGGCAGCAAATCAAGCATTTGAAATGTGCCTTCCTGTTGTGATGTGGAGAGAAAAGTCAACATCCTTTATGAAACAAAATATAAAATCCAGATGATACTGATACTGTCTCAGGCACACAAACAAGCAGTAGAAGAGTTTAGAAGGGTTTGCATTTTGTCTAATGAAAGACACAAAAGCATAGGTACACATTTCGAATGCTATAGTTACCTCCCATCTGAGTGAGGGATACTTAATTCCAGCTGGTCAGACTTTACCTAATGGGATGTAAATTGAACTTATCTGGTGTTTATACCCATTATGCCTACATGAGGAAATGGCTCAATATGGGCATCAGTCCAGACTACTGTTTGCCTTTGGTTCATTTTGTTCTGTTCAGCCTTTCTAAGCATGTGGGGCTGCTGACTATCAGACGTCTCCATCTGTCTCCATAAAGCCGAATGTCCTGGGATTGTTTCCTCTTTATCCGTCATTGAGCACTTCTCAGGAAGGTTCAAATGGCTTTGTTCTTACTTGTCCAGGCAAATAGAGTTAGATCAGTGCAGTGCATGCATCAGCTAAATTTAACCATACATACCCTCTGCTTTGTTCAGTGTAAGGCTGATGATTACATTCATTATCAATTAATCTGATGATCATTTTCTCAAATAATGATAATAATCATTTAATTTTAAAAACAGTAAAAAATGAGAGTGAGTGGAATACAATAAGGTTTTTTAATTAATCAATTAATTAATCAATTAGTAATTTTTGCTTTATACTTTTACAACTCTCGGAAGTTTCACTGGCACTAAAAGAGTTTCCTCTTTTTATTAGTAAAGGACCTGTATTCAAGTAATTTTACGTCAACCATGGTGGTCAAAGATCTATGAATTTTGTCTAAAAGCGACTAGAAACTAGAAACCAGAAAACCAAGACTTTCATCTTGGCTCCACTATAGATTCTGTGAATGTAATTTTTCCACTTTTCCTCCTAATTCCCTGTAGACACATGTCGAGGTGCAACTTCAAAGAATAAATGTGAGGAAGGAAAACTTGTGTCCTGTTGAAGCACATCATTATTTAACTTCCCCTGGAGCTCCCAGAAATAATACTTTTACCAGAACACTCACACCAGGAGGTGGATGAGACCATTTGCGCTGCAGTATGCAGTAATTAATTCTTCTCAAAGCATAATGATTTGCTAATTTTTCTCTTTTGTTTGACAGGAAACGTACAGTAGTGTGGACTTCGACTTTGATACTGAAAGAGAGCAATACTGCTGGTCTGTGTGTGCTTGATTATCAAAAAAAAGAACCGGAAAAATCACAAAGATTACAATTCGAACTGACTTACAATTGTTTAAAACAGACAAAATTAGCAAATCCTCACATTCGAAAAGATGGAAACAGCATTTTTTCCTTACAAATCACTTTAGAAGATCAATTGATGATCAATATGGATTGGATAGATGTGTGCGTCATGTTGTGGGTTCACATTTAGACACCCACACAAGTAGATTGACAGAGATGAATAGAAAGATTGACACCTCCATAGTTGATGGGAGTGGAGGTAAAAAGGCCTGAGGGGAGGATGAAGGGATAAATGGTCTCTCCAGGCAGCTATAAAAGGGGAGCAGGACTGTTGTGGAGGCCCATAAATGGCTGCTGTGATGTTGAAAGGGCAGAGCAGCAGCATGGGGTGAGGGAGACTAATGAAAATAGATGCTGCGTGTCCTCAGAGGATCACTCGGTTGGCTCTGAGCTCACACTGCGCTGCGCAATACGGGATCCAAAATAAAGTATTGAACTTTCCACAATATTTACTACAAAAAGGAAATAGGCAGTGAGAGGATCACTCCATTAAATTAACTTTTCTCTTGGCTGAATGGTTTCTGCAAATATTCAACATAGCTACGCTTGACCACTTTGATGCAAAAACATGGCAGAAATTGAATGTTTGTATTCAGATCTGTAAGGCTGTAAACACTCTGAAGCAGGATGTTGAATGTGGGATGAAAAGCCAGCTGTCGTAGAGGGCGGCTGGATTCAGTAACCTCTGGAATATGGGTAGCTAAGTGACTAGCAGGACTGTCTCTACAAAAAAATCTGTTTTTTTTGGTATGATAGTATTAGATCCCTGAATTACTGGCTACAATATGATAGCTTTAATAATTCTCCTACCTGGCTAACAATCGATGCAAACTACCACTGAAAGCCCTCTTATAGGATTTAATTACTTCCTCTGTATCTCTATAGACAAAAAATACAATTGTGAAGTAATCCTTTAAGATCTGGTTTCATTAGTTTGGTTTACATTTAGTCTCTAATTTAGTTTCTAATTATGTATTTTCTACTTCCCTAGTAGATGGTGCAATTTGTGTTGTCTGATGCATTTTTGACTCTGTCTCCATCTCTGGAAGCGGTATTCTCTAGAATCTACACTCAGACTCATAACTTAACTATAGACTCATTTGATTCGATTAAGTTATTATGGGAGGCAAATTTATGGAAGGAAAGTCCAATAAAAAAGGTTAAGAAAAGATAAATAAATATTGCACAAAGCATTTGTGTGTATGCAAAGGCTTTATGAATGTGCTTCATAAACGCAAAGACTCAGAGGAGACATGAAAGACTGAAGGGAAATAACCTTCTTGCTTAAAGCTAATGAACAGTTAGTACTTTGGTTGTTTGGGGCAATAAAACAGACGCAGTTCAATGGTCTAATACACATGAATGACGCAAATCAAAATGAGCTTTGTGTCCTGTCTGAACACAGCTTGACTTTGGGAAAGTGCTGGAGGAGGAAAGGGTTTCAGATGATCTTTGACTATTTGAGAAGCACTTGATTTGAAGACCGCTGATGGCTTGAAACTCCTCTGAAAGTAGTGAAATTAAGGTGAGGTGAAGAGGATATTTTTAAAATGTAAATGTAAAATTCAATTAAGATTTTGAAATGTTTTTGAGAAAGTGTTGTTGATTCAACTCAGTGTTTAGTTTTGTTTTATCTGATTAGCATGGGGCGCCTTTTAGACTACCATGCAACATAACCGCAATGCTGCTGCACATCGTTCCCCATCTGTCTCTCCCCTCATTTCCTGTTATCTCGCTACCATTGCAGTCTAATAAAAGGTATAAAACGCCCCCAAAGAATTTGATTTGCAAATTATGTAAAGTGTTTATTATTATTATACAATCCAATAAAAACAACATGACACAATACAGCCTGAAATATGATTACACAGCTGATACAAAACATATTAGTGTATTTGGTGGTGTTTTAATCTTTATTAAAATTTACAGCTGGTCATGTAAGATGTCTGTGTTGATCTTTGTAGCAACAGAAAATGAATAGAGATGTATAGCCAGAAATATTTAGAGTTTGATCACTTAAATCTCTGGCCTACCGTCTGGATCTGTCAGCTCTAATCCTTCTCCCAGGAACACAACTACTGTAGTTCCTCCAGAGCTCGGATAAAGTTTCCAGCCTTTTCTGTGACTTTGTAGCTCAGTGTGTTACTTTCTGTTCCTCTCCATCTGTCTCGGCCCTTCATCTTTAATCACAGCGGTCTCCCTATCACCATCTCAGACTTTTCTTCTTCTTCTTCTTCTTCTGTGTTAAAAGCTGCTCTCTTGGCCGGTGTTCAAGTCTCACATGTGGTGCTGCTGCTAATGAAGTAGAGTTTTGAGTCCTGTTTTTAGCAGCCCCACTGGGCCATGTGACGGCAGTGAGATAGGTGTGCTTCAAAGGACTTTGCAGTCTTTTTAGTATATTCAGGCCCAGGTGATTAATACCTGCCTTAATGGATTAGTGTCCAGCAATTAAAGTGATAACCAACTGTTTTTTGAGTCATTTTTTAAGAATAAAAAGTAAAAAATGAGTCCAGCTTGCAATATTCATCTAATATTTTCTTTTTTTTTAGTCTTATTTAACAATAAACTGAATATCTTTGTGTTGTGGAATATAAACAACACATTAATCAATGATGAAAATGAATTATTAGTCACAGCCCTTGCTCTGTAGTGCAGAATTAAATGATTAGTTGATGGAGCGCAACAACAACAATAACTGTCAATTATTGGAAAGTAATTTTTTCCATGTAAAATGCCCGAAAGGTTGCTCAAATGTAAATATATCCTTCGTTGTTTGTTTTCACTAAGTGTACTTAATATACAGTACACTTACACTATCACTTCTCTTTTTTCAACAGTGCATTTCTTGGGGAATATTTTCATCTGCAGATTAATACATATTAGTGAGTATTTACAGCAGCAATACAATAATGTATGTGGGATTCACTCAATAAGAACTAAAGCTGCCATGTTCATTATAATGTAAAAATCTGTCACCCAGTGTAACAGTGTGACTCACTGATGTGTTTTTAATTCCTTTTGGTAAACAATGGAACAGAGGAATAAGTTATAAGAGACAAAACGTCTTAATAGGATCAAACCATTGTTTGTTCTGGTCTTTGTATAGGATTCATAAGAGAAATATAAAGCTTCACCAGCCTTGTTTATGTCTTTTTTATAACCTACTATTCTATATCAACAATGAGCTGGAGGCTGACCAAAACCTGGACTCACACTTGCTAAGTGGGCTCAGCTCTGACGACACCACAAGGTCTCAGCACCTCATTTGAAAGCATACCAATGATATTTTCTCTCAGCTGCACAAAAGGCCCTTTAATAACCAGTTGTCACTTAATTCAATTGTAAATCCCAGGGCTGCTGCATCTTTGCATTATTGTCTCAGAGGTCATCAGCTCCCGTCCAATCTCCAATGATTATATGAGCTGTTTTTGTGCGGTTGCTGGGACACGGTTATAAACATATCTGTATACATATGTTATCTACACAATTTTGCCTCCAGTCAACTTCCTCTAGTCCTTATCTAACCCCCAGGCCTCATTGCACACCATCATCAAGCCTTTTAGCAACCCTTTGATGCAACAATTTAAATAATATTGTAACAATAACTACAAAAATCCTGTCAGCGGAATCAAATTTCTGTGAATGACATTATGGAATGTCATTTACTGAATTATAAGATGAGAGATGGGATTTTAATGAGGAGACTTCCAGGCTCCGTGAATGTGGAAATGCCTGTTGATTCTCAAATGTTCAGCAACAGTATTTTTCTCCCTATTTAGAGCCTGAACTGATGTGGAGACGGTGAGGGAAGGTAGTTTAATCACATCCAATCAGCTCCATGTTTGAAACAGCTGGAATTGTTGATAATAACCATAGTAATAGCTCACTTGTGAGCCCTATCAAAGGTGGGGGAGGAGGAGGGTTTGTGCA
This sequence comes from Scomber japonicus, assembly GCF_027409825.1. Classification (NCBI taxonomy): domain Eukaryota; kingdom Metazoa; phylum Chordata; class Actinopteri; order Scombriformes; family Scombridae; genus Scomber; species Scomber japonicus. The sequence continues at coordinate 24,168,621 of NC_070589.1, read as the reverse complement.
GATACTGTCTAGTTAGAAACGCCTCTCTCTGTACATGAGCCAGCCACATACATCATCTTGTTTCTGTCTTTTTGTTTCCTCAGGCAGCTTTCAGACAGGGAACATGTACTGAGTGGAATCTCTTGCCAGACAAGGTGGACTGGGAGACAACCACAACCACATTACGAGCTCTCATTATGCCGAGTCGTGGGCCTCTTCACAAAAAGAGGGAGAGAATGTACAATTACCGGAGAGACGAGAGAATATAACGAAGACATGAGCCAGAGAGTAAGCCTCACCAGTTATTATGATGGACTAAAGAATCTATACATGATGCCTGAAACAATTTGCTGTGCGATAGATCAGGTATGAGTGGAAGATTAAGTTACAGACATACAGTGCATGGAATAAGGGAGCAGTATTTATGATCTAAAGGAGATTTTAACAGAGGAAGAGAAGAATAATTTATAGTTTTAAAGCTTTAAAATCTGGTTTATAATATTTAAGCTCTAAGAATATATAATTTCCTTAACATCCTGTGTAGCCAAAGCCTGATATACTGTAGCTTATTTGAAGGCTGCTGCTAATGATTATTTTCTAGATTAACTGATTAATTGTTCGGTCTATAAAATGTAAAAAAAAAAAAAAAAAAAATCTATCACAATATGCCAGAAACCCAACGTTATATATCATGTTTTGTCCAACCAACAGTCCAAAATTAAAAATACTCAGTTTGCAGTGATCATGATGATGGAAAAAAATCAGAGAATCCAAACAAAATAAGATGGAATAAGAATATATTTGTAATTAATTATAAAAATGGATGCCTTTCTAGTTTTTCTGTTGTTAGAACAGTGTGTTCCTGATGGAGCATCAAATCTGTAAGAATCTACAGAAGATTCAGAGCACACAGGTGAGCATACAGAGCACAGCTGTTTTATAAAATGACTGAGCCTCTTAAAAAATTGAAATTGTATGTGACCTGTTTTCAAAGCTTTCTGTCTTCAGTAAGAATGACAAAGGAGGGAAGTTATTAAGTATCAAGAAACAGACAGGGCAGAAATGTATCTATTTGTTTTGGGTTTTATTATTTGAGTATTGCAATTTCATTTTTAGTTTATTGTAGTAAGTTAGAAGTTGTAATCATTTTTGGTGTGAGTCCATGGTTACCCAGTGCTGCTCTCCTCAAACTAGGTGGCGTAATTTTAAAAATCATTTTAAGCCCCTCTGCCCTGACAAACATCGTTGGTTTTGGTCTTGTCATGTGATTTGTTGATACTATACAAAAACATAACCTCAGCTATTCAATAGCAGGAAACCTCTATAATACATTTACAGAAAACATCTGAAAAAATATATATACAAAGAATCTTGATCATGTCTGAGCGGTTTCACATCGACTAATTCTTAGGCGTTAATTACCACAAATATTTAAAAAATGCAATATGCAAAGTCAACAAGACAATTAAAAAGCACTCCCATAGCAAATATGAAAACCTGATCGTGTTGAATTTCACTTATGCAGTTGTTTGTTCTGTGTATGATTTGTTTATACCTATATGCAATTACCAAAGGATTTCTTTACATTAATGTGCATGCATTTTAATGTGATTGTGTTATTTGTCTGCATGTGTATGCTAACAGAATCTCTACTTAACATAATATATTACATGTTTATTTTAGAGCCGCTCCTGCACTACAAATACCATGTGAATATAAAATAAATGAACAACACATTTTCAAAACATCCACGGTGGCAAAAGCATATTATTCAAACATCAGGGAACATGACTAAAATCAATGTGATTGAATGTAAACCAGAGAGGTAGCCTAGAAAAGTTCCATGCATGTTTTTATGTTATTATTAAAGTATTGGTGTGTGTCTGCATGTGTGTACATTGCATGTTTTTCAGTGTATGCATTCATCAGCATGTGTGGGTATGCACCTGTATTAATGTATTACTGTACACTGTAGATCTGCGTGACTGTGTGCACTCGTGTCTCATCTTTGTGTGAATGTGCATTGACTTATGTGATACTCTCACTAATAGATGTGAAATGAGAAATGAGAATCACAGTCCCAGAAAGGGAGACTGCCTGCTGTGCTATTTGTTAGCTTAACTGACTGAAGCAGGGTAACTGTATACAGCCAGCTGATTGGCCTCGGTCGCACACATTAACAAGCCATTTACACGTTATGTCTGGGAATATGTCGAGAGAAAACGCCCCGCAATCTTTCACTAAATGGTACGTCTAGAAGAGCCCCATCTGGTTTCCTCTGCAGGATCCCACAAAGACATTTAATCACCTCTGTGGGCCGACGCAGAGCTGCTGTTTGTAAAATTTAATGCTGTTTGAAATTTACATTCGTGCTCTGCTTCAGTGCTTCCTTAAGCGACACGTCAAAAAAACACATGACTGTGGGTGGATAAACTCGTTGCTGGTGTTCGAACAAGCCCTGTGAAACAACTTTGGTACAGTGGCATGAGATCCAGCCCAGTTAGACCTCACCAGACACATCCATGGACTCATACATGGATGTGGCCCTATAGTAATTCATAGTCTGCAAGCTTTACAATCTTCCAAATCCTCATAGTCCCCCCCAAAAAATGTATTAGAAATCACCTAATTATACATAAAAATAAAGTCAGAGGCACTTTTAAAAGCCAAAGTCAAATAACAAGTGCTAACAGGTGAGGAGGACATTTATCCGATAGAGTTTTATGACAGCCTATGTGTTTTTAACAGAGACCTGGCTTTCGCTGAGCATGTCCACCCGATTATATGAGTTTTAATTCTCCCAGACTTACTGGTGGCTTACGGGGCATTGCTGCAGCTTTTAAAAAATAATTTAAGCTGTAGCTCCGTATCAGTGGAGAAACCTCCTAGCTTTGAAGTGCTGATGCTCAAAATCAATTGTCATACCTCTGTCTGCACTATTGTTATTTATGGTCCACCTAAAAACCAATAATAGCTTCTCATCTGATTTATCAGATTTAATTTCCTCTGTTGTTGGTGTCTATGATTAATAAAGATTTTAATATTCACATAGACTACCCCACTGATCGTTTTGCCTCTGAATTATTCAAGTATTTGTGTTTTTAACCAGAAACAGCATGTATCACATCCCACACATGAAGGAGGCCACATTCCTGATTTATTGCTTACTGTGGGGTTATCTGTTACTTCATTCAGTGTGAAAGATTTTGTCTCTGATCACAAAACTGCCCTTCAAGCTACTCCTTCACCCAAACCTACAGTTCACTCTTGTATCCTTGATGCCTCAATCTCTGCTCAGTGTAGCAGCTTAACTCAGTTGTATGATGTAAATGACTGGGTTGATCAGTTTAATATTTTATGTCCATCAGTTTTGGACTACTGATTATTATTTAGATTAGATCGCTTCCATAAGGGAAAGGTCAAGGTACCAGTCGAATACATCACCTTGCATAAGTGAGGATTCTCGCCAATTAAAACGAGTATGTAGAAGAGCAGAATAACGATGATAATTAACCTACAAGTCCATCTCCTTCATATGAGAGAGTTATTGATGTCTTATAATTTATTAATAAAAAATAGACTTAAATATTTTACAAACCTCGTACTGTAGCTGCAAAAAAGTATAACTAGAGTTATGTTGGCTTCTTCAGCTGTGTTGGCCTCCTCTGTTGAGGATCATGATAAGTTCTTAGCTAATTTTGTTGTGAAGGTAAAGGGTATCAAAGCCTCTATAATGCCCCCCACCTCACGTATAACTTCTCCAGATGCCTCCCCCACATTGTTGAGTGAATTTCCTTGAATAATCTGCTTGATACTTTGTCACACATGCACTTATTCTCCCATAGCCTTGATAATCTACACCCCCAGATTGTTCAAAGAGGTATTAGAAGTCACTGCCCCTTGTGTCTTCTCTCTATTGTAAATGAATCACTGTCCTACAGTTTGTTCCCAGACTATTTCAAACAAGCCTGTATTCAGCCCCTTTTAAAGAAACCTGGCCTTGATCCAACATTCCCGCATAATAACAGACTAAATCTCTAAATTACTCTTTGTCTCAAAAATTGTTGAAAAGGCTGTCTCTAATAAGCTACCCGAAATAGTCGAAGCTAATGACGTTCTCGACCCATTTCAATCTGGTTTTCGCCAGCTGTGTAATCCTCAAACTGCTCTGCTGAAAGTCATTAATGACATGCTTATGAATGAAGATTCTCGTCATTGCTCCATTTTAGTATTATTAGACTCGTCTGCTGCCTTTGACACTGTTGATCATACCATCTTTCTGGATACACTAAATCACTGGTTTGGCATAGATGAAACATTCCTCCGATTTTGTCCCACATATCTACTGTAATAGAGAGATTTTTCAGTGTGACTCTTATTGATTTATCTCATTTGTTATTTCGAATCACATGTTGTGTGGCATCCCACAAGGTTCAATCCTCGGTCCTATTTTGTTCAGCTTTTATATGCTCCTCCTTGGTCATATTATTAATCCAGTATGCAGATGATACACAGGTTTATGTGTCATTTACATCTGACAAGCTAAAAAGAACCGATACTCTATACTGTTGGCTTACTAGTATCAAAGACTAGATGTCACTGAGTTTAGAGAAATCTTGCTCATTGGCCCAGACCAAGTTTCAAAGAGTATTGGTTCATACAACAGGTATTCAGCAGATAATATAAAACCATCTGCTAGAAATCTTGGTGCTGTGTTTGCTCAAAAACTGAATTTTGACCTTCAGTCTTGTTTTTTACAACTCAGAAATATTGCCAAAGTCAGTTCAGCATTGTCTAAGAACATCACAGAGCAAATCATCCATGCTTTTATCTCCTCCATCTAGATTTCTGTAACCCCATATTTGCCAGTTTAAGCAAGTCTTCAATTGCTTGACTTCACGTGGTTCAGAACATGGCAGCCAGACTTGTGACAAACACTAAACAAAGAGAGCATATTGCCTCCATCCTGAACCATTTACAGTGGCTTCCTGTATGCTTCAGAATTTAGTTCAAGATCTTCCTGATCACATTCAAAGCCCTCCATGGCATTGCACCCTCTTATATTTATGAATTACAACCCAATACTCTGCACCAAAACTACTCACATCTTCTGACCAATTGCTCTTAAATGTCCAACAGTCCAGAATCAAAACAAAGGGAGACCACACTCTCTAAGATATTAATTCTCACTAGAACTGATTTTCAGTAACATCATAAATGATCCAAAATGTTAAGGCTTACTTTACTAGTACAGACATTTATTACAAAATAACACGTTGCACATTTTAGCAACACTTTTTTGGATTTAGAAATGCCACTGCCAATTCAGTCATTTTGGGCTACAATAATTTAAAAAAAACTATCCTGGATTAACTGAACCCAAACTTGCAAAGACAATGTGCTTTTCACAAATGTATAAACAATTTGGTATTAAGAAAAGTACAAAAATCTATTTATGATAATATAACACTAAACACCTCCTGGAGAATTAATCCTGATGTCCTTCCATTTGTTTCCTGTGAGGCAGCTAAAACTACCAGATTACAAGGTTAGTCTTTATTCACATTGACCCAGAAAGACCCCGACATGTTCCACAACCACTCTAAAAGTCAATGAGTGCTCATTTAAATGACAAATTTGAGTGAGTTTAAAGAGCATTAATTCTTCTGAAAGCATTTGACCGTTGTGTCACAGTTAGCTGCTCAACTGAGTAAATTTCCATCAGAGTGCTCCTGCTTAGATAAAAGCACTGCTATATGTCCAAAGTCACAGCTGTAATTAAAAAAAACATTTGGAGATGTATTGGTTTATCATTTATCCTCCATGCATTGCTAACTTACAAAGATGTTGATGTTTTCAGTGGACTTCTTGGATCGAAAAAACTCCAGAGAGGTTTTTGTCTGACAAAAAGCAGGTAATGCTTTGGAAACAGGTTAAAGAATCCAGGACGACAGCTGCCAGGGATTTCAAGGTAAGTCATGCTCAAGGACATTTTATTTGGACAGATGCTCAACAACATGTGAATCGATCTGCCAGTCAAAGGGTAGAGACCTGGCTCAGTGTGTCACAATCTGCACATTTTCAGGAACATTGACTAGGCAGCGAAATTCAAAGTGTCAGTGTGTTGAATAGCTGATCAGCAGCTAAAACACACTGATTTAAGGCAATTTAAGACTGAATGATATATATGATCAAATGATAAGTCAAACTGACACTGTAAGCACACCAACTGGATGGTTCATAGCTCATATTTCAGATACAAATAAAACATCTAGTTCAAAACACCATACAGTCTATTAATGAGAAAAAAAATAATGGAATATCTGGGAAAAATAGCTCTCAAGCACTAAAGAGACCCACTTTAGGTTACTGACCCGAAAAGATATTGCTTCAGGGACCCATATGGAGAAAACTGCTGAAAGTTGCTGAACTACATATCTGTTTCTAAGTGTGGAGATTATATTTGTTATGGTCAAAAACTTATAATTTCAGTTTAATACAAACTTTTCATTATATCCAGTGTTTTAGGGTTTCTTTAAATTTAAAAATGCAACTTGCTGATGCAACAAAGATGCAAATAATGTTATAATTTAATTTTGATTAGTTATGATTTGGACCTTTTATTATCAAATTGTAATCTGATTTAATATTTATAGATCCCCTCCAGACAAGTTTTTGCACAAATTAAATCCTCTGTGTAGAATGATAAATAGATATACAAATTATTTTTCATTTAAAAAGTTTAACTGCTGGACACAAGATGTTTCCTACTTGACTAAAATCTCCATTCTCATTGTCAAGTTTCCACATCACACTTGGCTTGGCTCCAAACAAAACTAGTTGGTTGTGGTTAAATGACTGAAACTGAGATTTAAGGTGAGTTTCGAGAAGCTTTCCACCTTTAGCAGATGACAAAACAAATTCTGCACTTATGGCTGTGCCTCAGGGCGTATAGCGGGTCGTCCACTAATCGCAAGATCAGCGGTTCGATTTCCGGCCCCTCCAGTCCGTATGTCGATATGTCCTTGGGCAAGATACTTTACCCCAAATTGCTCCTGATGAGTAGGTTGGCACCCTGCATAGTAGCCCCTGCCACCAGTGTATGAATGTGTGTGTGAATGTAACATGTAGTGTAAAAGTGCTTTGAGTCTTTGGAAGGCTAGAAAAACACTATACAAGTACAGTCCATTTACCATTCACCATTAACATCATTCTGCACAGTGAAGCTCAAACATCCAACTGAAAGAACATGAAGAGAAACACATTTTTAACTTGTCAAATGTCCCAATGGTGACCTCTAGAAGTTGGGCACGCTGATATCAGATATACCAATCCCTGGTGGTTTGACTCAAAACCCTGAAGCAACTGTCACCTGCTATCCTCAGATCTCATCACCGATGTTACTGGAGATCAAACCAAAGAGGTGACAGCTCCAAAATATGGTGTGTAACCATCTAATTTACATATTTGCCTTGTAGCATATTAAGTTTAAAAGCTCTTTGTGTTTGGCTCAATTTTTGCTGCATCTACGTCATAAAATAAACACAGTGACTCTGAAACTTGTTTGGATGCCAAAACAAGATCTGTGAGTGTTTTTCACATCACTGTTTTTCTTTGACCACTGTTTGGAGCTGCTTCACTCTTGGATCGATTGGAGAGGTTTTCTGTAAGTGAGGCAGGTGCCCATGAGTTTTTGGTACATTTGAGATGAAGTGTTTAAGTTGTTATCTAACTCAGTTCCAGGTGGCCACCTCTCATGTTGTCCCAAATGTGAAAGCCAACTGCTCCATATGCTGTTGAACAACATATTCATCCAAGTCACACAGTAATTATAGCAGGTAAGAGAGAATGTTGTGGTTTGCAGACTGTCTACTTGACATTTGGTGTAAGTATAGGTCAAAACTCTTTAAAACTCTGAAATACTCATGTATGTGAGTGGGCAAATGAAAATAGCACTATATGTTTCCAGAACTCATCTCTGTGAGGCAGTTGACTTAGTTTTTAGTCACAGAGGGATGTGTGGGAATGAACACGAAGTAATGAAGATACACATTCAAGCAGGGACTCCCAACATCTGGATCAAGAGGAGAACTTCCTTCAGAATTAATCTTCAACAGATTTCTGCAGGAGAATCTAATTTTTATAGAAACTCACCTGGTCTTCAAAGGACAAGGCCTGTCCGACGTCACGAGGGAACCCATCTATGACGATACCATTAGCCTCTGGGATCTTCATGATCTTCTGCTTGATCTCAGTTATTGTTGTTTCCTGGAAAACAAACATCAGTATGTAATTATAAATTCCATCACAAGAAGATTAGTTATTTTGATGGTATTGTAATTCCCAGTATGGCTCCATCATGAACGTAAATTGGTTAAAACCACTTGAACATGATACAGAGCCATAAATACGGTCAATGGAAAACTATGATAGCACACTGGGGGATTCACAGTACAACTGATGTATTTATCCAATTGTACTCTGAATGCTGCAAAATGACTGTCTTGAGGGTACTTGCGGCCAGAAAGTGCCAGCATCTTTTAGCGTCACTTACTTCCTCATGGCTGGAAGAGGTCAACATGTTCGAATGTATTTCTCCAGGCATAATGCATCATATGATATGGCAGAGATACATGAGCAATGCTCAGATCTAAAAATAACATCAGTGGCTGTAGCTGCTGCCGTGCCCAACATTGACTAACAGAGAGGTTTCATTTCCCTCCACCCACACAATGTGAGCAGCGGCCCAGCAGACTATACAGAGATTAAACCCAATCTAGATTCCATCGAACAGATTAATGTATGCATGTGAGATAAAGAGAGAAAAGCTAATCTAAGAAAAGCCCCCTGATCCACCATATGACTCAGTGTCGGAGCTTTCACAGGAATGCCAGGCTCAAACAATCATCTCTGTCTCCCATAGAGAAAATCCACCAACAACTCAATAACATCTATAGTATAAAGCGTTATCACTGAAGCTGCAGTCCAAAATCACTCCATCTTTCATTCATTCACAATTCTTTATATGATAGATGCTCAATAGATTGCTATAAATTGAGCAGTGTACTAAGGTTTCAGACATAATATGAATCATCATCATTTTGCGTCACATCTGACAGGCTTAGTGTCCCACAGTTGTAATTTTCACATCGATCTCATATGGTGCGCTGTGTGATTGCCACCAGAAAGTATACTGTGTACTTTTTTCATTCAACTGGGGGAATTTCTTTTTAAATCTATTTTCACATTTGTGGCTCAGTCTTAATTACATAGTGGACAAAGAGCCAAAGTGAGACTGAAACTTTTGGGTTCAATTCCAGAAGTAAGATGATCGTGTTGATGTTTGCCGTAAATACCTAAGACTCAGCCTCTCTCGACAGTGTGTATTGATGTTTACTTTCCCTTATCACTGAGGGTGGTGATAGAGCTCCAGATTGAGCTTGGAAAACGGTAAGAACGTACTATAAAATAAAGTATAACTATAGTCAAAAACGTTTTTAACAACATGGATGAAAAGTCCTAGAGCTGCTCATAATAATTGAAGAATGCAGTTTGAACAGGTTTGCAGGTTGATAGCAAATGAGCAAACCTCCATCTGTTAATAGAAACCAAGTGACTGAGTAATACAGTCAAAAGTGCCAGAACAAGTGAATAGTCCTTGAGTTGGCATTGTTGTGTTTCCAAGATCAATAATGCACTGTTTCAAGTGGTCTTTTCAGTATGCTGCTGGTGATTACAAAGAAAATTTAGGAGCTACTAGAAGCAAAAAGAGTCTTGCTGCTGATGGGAGTGAGATCTCACTTGTCTCTGTGAAGTCTAACTGGCAGTATATTTCCAAAATCACTGCTGGATTGCCACCCATTTGTAAGTATGTATTATGGAATTGGCACGCAGCTTCTGTTACATGGCACTCATCCTTAAGAAAAAAAAGAAAAGTAGATAAAAAATGGTGAATAAGGGCTGAAACTCAACAACAGTATAAGACATTCTTTAGTTGTTCTTTTTAAAACCGCTGGATCTTTCTAAGCACATTTTTATATGAAGATTTTTCCACAGCACAGTCTAAGGATATAAAAGCAAAAGTGCTATCACTCTTTAATTTTAGACCAGACTGTCAGACATCCAGGAGTCTTTTATGAGAAAGCCTGCGGGATTTCCGAGGGAACAGAGGTTCAGAAATATTCTGAGTCACATGACCTTGCAGTGAATTACAGACAAACAGCAAGTTTTCAAGTTGACTTTGAGGCTGTCTGAGAGTCAGTGGAGTGAAGTGATACTGAATGCTTGCTGCACTTTTAATCATTTGCAGCACTGAAAGTGCTTCACAGCTGAGCACAGTTCAGTACTCAAGGCTATTTAGAAACCCAGGAGTGACATTTTCCCACCCTTATTACAGACGGAAAGATCTAAATTTTAGAAAAACAGTAGCAGTCAAAAGTTTGGACACACTTTCCCGTTCTTTTGAATGAGAAACTCAAAAGTCAAAAGTTTTGACTGCTACTGTATATATTTAAATGCATTTTTTTTTTCACATTTTATAAAATATGCTTTCTCATTTTCTTGCTGAGACAGATAGATAGCTGTACTTATTATGAAGCTAAATGTACTTTAACGGGATATTTCTCAGTTTTTAATACTCTTATCATCATGGGATAGGGCACATATGCTTGCTCTATGCAAATGTATGTTTGTTATTATTGAAACAATCCAATCTACTCCTCCTGCTCACCGAAGGCAGACTACACTAGATTGTTTGCAACAGAGACGCATGAACAACTCTACAAGCAAAAAACTTTCAACAGCGATAATTGGTGGCTACAGCATGCAGGCCAAAATCTAACATTTGAGTGAAAACAGTTGAAATTTTACATTATGGCTTGAAAAATGACTAATTGATTAATTGTCAATTGTCCTGTCAATCAAATCAACTGATTGTTGCAACTTTAAAAGAGAACAAGTTGTGGTATTATTGGGGTGATGGATGATTGCTTGGCCAGGTGCAGTGGCTTCAGATCAGGTTAGCAGTTTCCTTATATTTCCAACCTTTATGCTAAACTATGCTAACAGTCTACTCTCTGTAGCTTTATATCTAGCAAACAGATATGAGAGTAGAATCAATATACTCATCCAACAACAAATATCCAACTAAACCTTTAGTCAGCTTAATAAACAGTTCTGATCTGATTACTTATTACTTTTGTAGGCAACTTTTAAAACTGATCATTGACAAAGCTATTTGGAAAATAAGGTATAAAAGAATACCTTTGCAACATTTCCTGCATCACTAAATCTGTGAATCAGTAATAACACTTAATAACAATTTATAAGGGTGAAAATATTGTACTTAAGTAGGTCTAATGCTTAACTAAAGCATGAATCATGATGATTTCATGCACGAATGAATGCAGGATGTATCATAGTCAAGTCAATATGTGGTCAGTTTACATTTAAAATCAATTAAAACATGTTAATTCACAGTTATTTGATGTAGTAACAGACATTTTTTTTATCCACAGTAATTTTGGGTATATGATACAACATGATTGTGATGTGTCTAGTGTTGATAGTAGTTGCTGCAGTAAATACAGTAAATTACATCTTGCTACCAGTTTGATAAAAGAAGAAAAAATGGCAGCTTCATAGAGAGTGATTAAATAAATAATGGGTTAAAATGGTGTTTACTATGACTGGAATTCCACTAATTTTGTGGTGTGTATCAATTAGTGTAATGTATAAAGTAACTGTGAAACAATATTAATTAATTTACTATGAAGTGTAAACTAATCAAATTAAGTCACAGTGACCTAATCATTTGTTAATAGGGAGCAACAGGACTTGAAATGATACATCATACTTTAATTAATTATAGTGACTGTCCCCTTACTTTAAATGTACAGTAATATGACACTCAACACATAATGAAACAATATTTACACAAGCACAAGCACATGCTGCCACCAGGGCTCCTTCTCATATACTGTACCAAGAGTGTTTTGCCCCCTTCCTCCAACCACTACACACCGAAACATCTTCATGAAACCAAATTCTTATCTGTTTTGCTAAACTAATCGTGGCAGGAAATTAAATGCCTAACAGCCACAAGTCTCTACATCATATCTAATACATCTGCAGCTTGGCCTACTTTGGTTTTTATCTCACTGGTTCTTGGATTGACAACTGCTAAATGGCCAGAGGGGAGATGTGATATAATGCCAGGCATGTGAGGAGGGGGTGATAAATGATGAGGTAGGTAATTTTTGAGGATAATACATGAGGGGACACATGCTAAGAAATGCTGGTCACAAAGCAGGAGGGGTCCTTGGTGTCCATGTTACAGCCTTGGATCTCGCTGCATCATCAATGCATCATGGTGCCAGTGATGACAGTAAAGATCTCTCAGGTGTTTTCATTATGTTAATCAAAATGTGTCCAAACAGCCAGAATCAGTCACTCACTGTTTAAAACCAATTCAATTTTTTTGTCCTCATGGCAACCAAATTGAACCAAACCAAAGTGGCCTTAGCTACCTCCAGGCTTACAAAGTGTTCAAATGTGACCAGGGAACCGGATGAATGGGTAGAAGAATGCATATAATATGAGGTTTGGGGTTTTGAGTTTTGGGTTCTAAACCAAAAAACTCAAATCATGTATACTTTGCATGAACACTGACCACTTTTTAAAGATTGAATTTCTTCCTCCTTGACAATCATTGGTTACACCCCAATTACACCCCTTCCGGTTCCTATATAAACAAACCTAACCCTCTTCCCCCGCTTTCGCTCTTGAGTTTCACGTGCAAGCAGTCTAGGTCAAACTTTCACGGTCATGCCAGAAACAAATCTTGCTTCCCACATAATTGCATTAAAAAAAACTTGAACAACCGCTATGATTACTACTACAAGAGCCAACTCACCACGGATCACGAACTGCAGATCAACCTGTCCGACTTGACTGAATATTTGTGTGAAACCGGTTCAGCAGCAGACCGCAGCCAAGCGTCCCGGCAGAGCCGCTGCGCTTAGCGGGGCACATGCCAGCCCATAGACATAATGTGCCAGCCTACATCAGCGTGGGCAAAAAAAACAGGGACACAACAGCCAGTGTTGCCAACTCCTCAGTAAGGAAAGTAGCTATAGGCTGTCCTAAAAGTCGCTAGAAGTCGCTAAATGACGTCATCGCCTAATTTGCATAATTTCCATTTGCATGTTATTGTATTGGACGCTGTGGGGGAGAGGAATAACGTCTTGGGAGAGACAAAAAGTGAGTTAAAAAACCCTAAATATGTTAAGAACTACAAATGAGCTTTCTTATGTTGATTCTTGGTTTGTTTGTTTTTTTAAATGTAAATACATTTTGATCTTTATTGTTAAATGTTAGAATATCAAATTTAATCAAAAGACTGGTATGCAGGGTGGATGCGGAGTGGTGTGGGTCTCCTCTCTGCTCTGACTGCAGCTGTGTGAGGCTACTGTGAACCTGACCGCCTGTGAGTGCTTTGGGACGGGGGAGGGGCTCGGCACGGCAGCACCCGCTACTCGTTGAGGACAGTAACGATACGTGCTTTCACTTCAGAGTCTCCAATAACACCAGAAAAAGTCGCTAGATTAGTCGCTAGTCGCTTTTGAGGAAAAAAGTCGCTATGAGGGTTTGGAAAGTCGCCAGATTTAGCGAGAAAGTCGCCAAGTTGGCAACACTGACAACAGCCACTGGGTCTCCCACGCTTCCGGGTTTTCGCCAAAGCCAATCACTGCCCGGATTGGCACGCAGAGCCCAGTAGCCCCAAGGCCACAGCCCCCCTGGCGGAGGCCAGGTACTATTGCGCTACTCATTCTACTCAAACTTGTCAGTATTTATACCAACGGCACGAGACATCAGTTCTGCATCATACATTATCCATCTCCACTACTTTGTAGTAAAGAATTCATTATTAATTTAAAGTCACTTCCACATTGTCTTTTTCCATATTCACCCTATTCTCCATGGTTACAAGGGCGGAGCCATCTTGTTTATTTTGTGTTAGAACTTCCGGTGGCGCAGCCGAGTCATTAGCTAACATTGAAATCAAGGGTAGAAAGAAGTCGGGTAAAATGACTAGTATCATTTGTGCAGTCCGTGGTTGCCATAATAATTGGAGTAAAAAGTGTCTGTGTGATTCTGTGACTTACTGACAAAGAGTGGCAGAGGTTACAATGACGTAAACTTACCGTATATGGTTAGTTATTTGTGTTATTACGTTACGTGTTGGACTAAATACATGGACATATTGAGGAAAGTATTTCGGTTTTATGGAAACGGATTTCATATTTCACAAGAATGGATACTTGGCGAGCTGTACAGAAAGTCCTGAGTCATAAGATGATCGTTGTGGATAAAGGGAAGACTTTGAAGGTATGTAGGCATTATAGCTTTTCTTACTTAGCTCAGGGGCTAGCCGAGCTAATCGCTAATACTATTACGGCTGTGAGCAACCATATAAGTCGTGAGTGGTCTTGAATGAATCAGGACAATCTAAGGTTTCTAACGATGTACGGCATGAATATATATGTTTAAGGGTTGGTGTTTAAAACATTCAGAAGAACTTGTGGCTACCTCCTAACATCCGTCCCGTTCCGCAGACGGAACAGCGTGCGTTAAGTGGTTAACGTTAGTTTTCTGAACTGCATGATATAAACTTGCATCTATGCTCGCTTTAAATGTTGTAATAGTACAAGGAAAGCAGGATTAAGGATATGACAGCTAAGTACTACAACTCACACAATTACACACATATATATTATAATAATAATATATATGTAATTATATATATATATATATATATATGTATATGTATATGTATATGTATATATATATATTTCCTGACATAAGACCATTTGACTGGACTTAACACTGCATTTGTATTTAAGAGTCAGATGAAAAAAATGTTACATGCACTGGTGGAAGAAGTATTCAGAGCTTAACTAAAGTAAATGTAGCAACACATCAAGGTCTGAATACTTAATTATGTAATACAGTAGTCCTGCATTCAAAATGTTATGTGAACACAGATGTGTCAGCAGCAACATGTGCTTAGAGTACTGTATCAAAGTATAAGAATGCAGCAATTTATAACTGGTCGAACTACTTCATATATTAATAGATAGCTTAGTCATATTTTATAAACTGATCCTGAGTTTTGACTGTAAAGCCTTTATCCTCAGAGTAACTAGTAACTACAGTGGTCAAATAAATGTAGAGGAGTAAAAAGTGCAGTTTGTCACTGAACTGTAGTGGCGTAAAAGTATAAAGTACTGTGGCATAAGATGGAGATGATTGAGTAAAGTATAAGTAAGAACTTTTCATCTTCTTTTTATGTGAAATATAACTTGCTGTTTGCCATTTTGGTGTCACACCAACCAAAAAGACCTCAATAAAGGACACATGAAAGCCTGTTTGGTTATTTATATGATTATGTTATGGTTTGGTCCTTCCTCTGTACTTATTAAATATTAATCAAGTCAACAATCTTAATTTCATGAAGCATAAGAGTACAACCTTCTCGATTCAGCATCTGAGCTAGCAAACAACCACTGGGGGTCTGTGCCCATTTTCTTCCAAGGCGGATGCTAATAAGACAGATAGGCATCACTCTCACCAGCATGCTTGTGATATGGATGCTGCTAATTAGCCCCTTGTTACATGCACACTGTGGTGATGACCTGAGAGTGACTAGACACACTTGGTGCTCATTCTTGCTCTCATATATTCTCTGTTTCACACATGACCTTCCCCCATCACCTCCTCTGTTTCTTTGCTACCTGTGGCGCCAGCTCTCCGTTGGTGATGATTTTAGCGATCAGGCTCCACTTTCTGTTGCTGGTGGCATTGTGGATCATCTTCTTCCTCAGAAGCTCGCCCACGGAAACATACTGGAAGCCGTAACGCTCGGCAATCTTCAGGCTCTGTGTTCCTTTGCCGCTGCCAGGGCCACCTAAGCACAGAGGGAGAGCTGTTGATGTTTTTTGGAGAGATTTTTGTTGTGTGTGAATGTGTGTGTGTGTGTGTGTGTGTGTGTGTGTGAGAGAGAGAAATGTTTCTGAGTGTGAAACATTATGTATGTGGGTGTATTTGTGTAGGCGCATGTGTGTATTAGTGAGAGAAGACCAGAGAGATGTGAGACTTTGTGAGTGTGTGTGTGTGTGTGTTTATGACTTGTGGTTGCACATGTGTGAGAGGGTGTTTGTGACTGTGTGTAATTGGTTATGTGTGCTTTGCAAGTCTATGCAGGAAATGAGGGCTTTTTAGGAGGGGGGAGAGAAACAGGTATGTGTGAACCTCCTGCATTCGCTAAAAAAAATCCTCTTTTTTAAAATTTCATATTTTGACAGATGAAAAGATTTGCAGAGGAGCAACAACAATAGAAGGTAGCTTTCAGCTTGATGCTGCATAGTTTGGTAAATATGAATATGGTCAAAAAGGTATGTTGTATTTGCACGTTTTAACATCTGCAACATTCATTTCAATAGATTCCTAATCAATATTTCACCCAAAAGTAAGAATTGCAAAAGTTAGAACCACTTGAAAATGTTAAAGTAAATTTACCATCTTTATAATTCGCTATGTATAAAATGGGCAATGGGTTTGTAAAGGTCTATGTATATCTGTTTCTGTGTGCTGCTCCGCTGTCAAATAACTATGTTTCATTTTCAGGATTGCAGAGGTACTTCCGTTACCATAGAAATCACTCCAAAATTGTTCCTGTTTGATATCCAGGCAGGAGTGAAGTGAAATTAGATGGAGAACAAGCTGTGTTGATAATTTATTACATCGTGGTAACAGATCAACATTTGCTAATATATCATTAGGTCAGATTTAAGTTAGATAGTCAAGTTTCAGTGAAGTTGTTGTAATTTGTCACTAAACATGTAACCACTGTTCTACAGGCATTTAGTGTGTGGGTTAATCTCACACAGTGTAGATTATATATGGATTGGGTTTAGTATTTAAAGATGGTGTTGGTGGGGATGGTGATGGGGAGGTTGAACTTCTTTCTCAATTTCTTGCTTCATTTTTCACTCAACTATTGCTGTCATTTGTCGTGTGTACACCTGAGTGCAACATCATACTTGCTTCTGAGGAGAGACTGTCTGATAGCGCGAACCATAATCTCCATTTATACAATACATTGTGTCTCGCTCCCCTTTGCGAGGGCAGACTTTTCAACCCTGACTTCCTAACAGATATAGATACTTTTGCTTTTTTCATTACAATGCTCTGTTGAATATCTGTCAGCTGATAAATATCAGCAAAGAAGTCCAAATATATGTTTTCTGTTTGTATTTGGTACCACTGCTGAAAATGTTGAAAAGGGAATTGAGAATGTCTCTGACGGAAAACATATTTCCCTTTTAAGGGAATAGTTCAATCTCATGTGCAGTAGGCATCTTTGCTGTCTGGCCAAGAGTTAGTCAGTTATCTTAGCTCGGCATAACGACCTAAAGTTGAATATTCAGTGATATTTAGAGTATTTTTTTTTACACTTTTGGAAAGAGTCAGGCTAGCCGTTTCCCCCAGCTCCCAGTCTATATGCTTAACTAAGCTAACCAAAATGCAGAACTATTCCATTTAAACGTAACCACAAATTAGCACATACTCATTCATGACAAGTTGACATCATAGCAAAAAAAGCAAAGGTGCAACTAATAATGTTAATGATTTATGTGCCATAGTAAGCATGTGACTAGTTTTACCCTAAAACAACAGGCACACCTAAATGGTAAGCAGCCAGGAAAACAGGTCTTAAGATTTAGCAAAATATTCTTGACAGTGTAAATTAGAAATAGATGTAGAGGTGATTTTTATGTAGCGATAGAGAAAGTTTCGTGCTAGAGGACTGGGGAGGATCAGACAAATGCTCTAATATGTGTTTATTTATTATATATTTAGCTCTTTCTCACATCTGATTATTTTCTAACTTTTGACCCCTCTGACCTTTTTTGACCAAACATCTCATGTCTGCCTGTCTCTCTGCTAACCTGACTGACAAAACATTTACCCCAATCCTCCAAAGAGATGACAGCTGCTGCCATCCTGTTTTCCCTTTAAAATAGGGCATGATGTGCTCACAAAGACGTGATAGGAACTGGCTTTGTGCTGTGAGGACAAATAACTATCATCCACACTATGTCCAAGGTGTTCACACCAAAAATCAAAACATGCTGAGGCTTTTTAACAGACAAACAGTGAGCTTTATCAAACCCCCAAAACTATTTTAAAAAGGTTTCATAAAGAGAACTATTTTAAGCCCAGCTCAACCAGTCTAATTACTCTTATTGTACAGCTACCATGTTTAATTTATACATTTAATGAACGTATGTGACAGGTTAATGGAGGCCCATCAAGGAAATCAGATTAGGAGAGCACGTCTAACACAGTGAGTGACATGCAACAAGATCTGTCCTGCTGATACTAACAGAGAGAGGCGGGGCCACGTTCAAAATACCAGGAAAACACACTGGTAGTGTACACATGCTCTCGTAGATTCCCATCCAGGCCATGTATTTTTAGATCATTAGTATGGCAAATATAAACGTCTACTTTGTATTTGTGTTGACCTTTTTATATAAATGGCTATAGTGCTCATCTGAAGCTATAAAGGAACACTGGTCACAGTGCTTGTTTTTCTATTTTTATACGTAAAAGGATCTTACTGTCTCTTATCTAATGGAAAACATGAGTCAGCAGAAATCTAAGTGAGTGCTAATCAGAAAGATCAGATGAGGAAACAGTAAACAAATGGGCCTTCATTTTTGCCTCATAGTTTCCTCATTCTTGTGTTGTGTGTATATTTTTATACATTTATTAGTTGTGTTTTTGTTTGTTTTACTGATCTTTTACCGATAACGAGGATGACTTTGGGCCGCGGTCTGGATGGGTCAAACACCTCGTACTCCTCTATGAGCTCCGCCGTCTCCGACAGGTCCGAGTCGCTCTCGATGGAAAACTGGCTGATGGGAGGGAGGCGGTCATACCGTCTGTAGGGGAAATTGGGACTGTCGGGCAACACTGTCACACACACACAAACACAGACACACACACAGACAAAGTGCAAATGAGAACCAATTTGCCTGCTTTTCAGCAAAGTATCCACAAATGGCTCTTTTTTTCTACAACATACAGGGGGGGAAATTACAAAAAATCATCATTCAACATCTCAATCATCATTTAATCTTTCATGTTTTATGATTACTTTATAGGCACAGGTGTCACATTATCTTAACCCCAATCCTATAACAAAAACCCAAATAAATTGAGCCTGTTTTACGATCGGACAGTCAATTAGAGATGAAAATGTTAGTGTGATGAATACAACAGAGATGAAGCTGCTTCATCCAGTTTGGTAATTGTAATGCCATCTCTGGCACTGGAACCATTGATTATGCAACTAACAATGATAACACATTTACCAAAGATAGAAATCATTACTGTATGCTATTCCAAGGGAGCAGAACTGCTATAATTGACATGTAGAACCAAACATAATCCCTTTACACTGTATTATCAATTATATAACTGAGGATGGTATTGATCATACAATTTTAGCAATGACAATACATACACCAGAAATGGAAATGAAGGGTTTGTTGAAACTGAGGAGAAAAGAGGTGCTATTTTATACAATTGAGCAAGCAATATAAATTAAGTGCCCGTTAGGATAAAGAGCAATTTCGAAAAACACACAGAAGGTTGTAAATTAGTAATAATGATGCCTCGGCTTTGAATTTACAGGGTTACTTCTGCTCTTTTAACATATCTAGCATATAAATCAGTCAATCAGGCCACACATGAGAATAAATTCAAGATGGCAGAGCAGCGGTCCCTTCTGGCAAATGTTTTGAAATATGTCAGCTTTAAACCGCAGGGCAGAGAAATCTCTATCTCTGGTTAAGCTTCAGTTCCCAGTAGATCAGCAGTTTATATAGTTTCCACAATATTAAGAGAAGTGAGACCAAACCAAATTTCCAAATGCTTCTTTAACTATGTCTCTGTGAAGGCTTCAGTTTTTATGAAAATGATCTCTTCATGTCTGCTACTATCACTTGTGTGGCATAAAACATGCAAATTTTTACTCTCACACAACTACAGTAACTGCTGTTATTTAATGTCATGGTAGTTCCTCTCTACATGTTTACTTACATCATCAAACAATGGAAATGGCAAATGTCATTATAACATGGGAGCTGTATTTGACTTTGCTTTGCAAATTGTAACAAAGTTTTGCATCTAGGGTATTTCCTGAATTGTTTACATATGCTCAAAGCCACAGCTAGAATCAATAACTAATGAATAAGGATCCTTTTACTATCCAAACTTACATCAATAATGTACCACCCCATGTTCATCTGTCTTTTACTGAACTGTATAGTGACAGATTGCCAGACTACCAACAAATCCATAGTTCACTGAAGGCAGCAAAGGCATGTTCAAGGCTGTACATTTCTCAAGCAATGCTGTCCTTGAACATGTTGTTTTTCACTTGTTTTTACAGCAGCGGGGGTAGCCTAAAAGTTTTGTCGCTCATGCTTTACATGTGGTGTGTGTTTGTGGGTTCTTTGGTTTTTCAGAAATCGCCTCTGGCACTTTTAAAAAAAAAACCCAAATCTATCTGAGAGTGTCAATAAACACACAGCTGTGCGATCCTCCCGTCTTATCATGCTCTAACAGTATTTATAGTATTTCCATCAGTAGCATAAACAGTTTGAACAATTTATCTACCACAGCGGGCTGGAGGTAGAGTATAAATGTCAACACCTTTTCCTGTTCAAATGCTGTTTGAGCCTGATTGCGTAGGAGAGGAAGATGAATGGCTGCCAGCATTCTTAGAAAGTAGGTTAGTGCCAAAATATATATCCCACAGTAGCAGACAGTTTTTACTCCACCCCTAATCTGAGCAGTTGTGGAAAAAAAAACATGATGTGATAAAATACAGTGCCATGTTTAATAGTTTAGTCAATGAAATGTCAGAGAATAGATGACACAAGTTTCTAGAGCTTAATATTACATCTTTTAAATGTACTATTTTGACCATAAACTAAAGCAAGCAGCAAATATTCACATTTAAGAGTCTGGAAATAGTAAATATTGTAATTTTCTTGCAGGAAACACAACAAGATCAGCTTTAATCAATCAGCATTCACTTCTCACCATTTCTGAAAAGGGACCTGCGTGACTGGCCACCGTTGAGAGGGGGAAGAGGCTTCTTCTCCTGGCCCACGAAGGTATCCCACCGCACCTTGTCTGTTCCTCCGAGCTCCCTGACTTTCTTCAGACAGCCCTCCAGGTAGTCGATGGGGTCATCGGGTCGGTAGTACATCAAACCCGTCAGCAGGCTCTGTAGTAAACAGAAGGACATGATGAGATGCGGAGGTAGAATAAGAAACAAGGAGGAGATGTTTGTTCTGTCTGACTCGCTGCATCTTTGCTATAATGTATTCGGTGACATTGTGGCAGCGTTGAGCAGCCCACTTTAATGAGGTGAAGTTTTGAAATGCGGATCTGGTTGCCTTGGCTAGGCTCCACGAGGGAAACACGACATCTCATTTTGTCAGAAGTCCATGCAATTGAACTCAGCCTGGTAAACAAACACAGGACCACGATGACCTGTTATTATTATACTGTCAGAGAGAAAAGCCAGCAACTGTGATGAATGTGAGAGCTAACTTTAAACCAAAACACATGCCAAGTGTGTGTTCGTGCGACATTTGTCCTCAGACCATGAATATTTTAAAACAGTTCCTTCCTCTGGGACTTCCTACCCCTTCCACCACTCTCCTCACTAACATCTCCCACCACCACTGAAAACAATTTGACATGCTTTATTTAGCTGATTGATACTGAATGCACTTTTATATGAGCAGCAGTTGTAAAATTACAGCACAGTTATGATGATTATGATGTGTCACTTCACTGCTCAATGTAATTTAAACTGCCTGTAAGTAAACAAGCAGTGATTGCTTGCATACATCAGCTGCTCTTCACTTGGAATTAAGTCTAATTAAGTGGATGAGCCCATTTACTATCCCCACAGGAAAATGAATGATATTCCATTGCTATATTTTCAAAGTTATCAAACTGTCTATGCATTTAAATAAAATAGTTTATAGTGTTTTATAGTGTTTATCTTCTATAATAGTCGATCACTTTATTATTCCCACAGCATTCCTGTAGACTTGATTGATAGTTAATTGTACTGTGAACTGTGAACTCCTCATATATCGCTAATATTCTTTCATTTATGGGTTTCATATTATCACATTTTCGCTGCGATAATTACAATTGGATGTGCTTCAATTACATATCATAGGCATCTTTTTGCACCGTGTTCAAGTGTTTAATTTCAATTCTTGTAAGAAAATGATGCAGCTTGCAGCGATGAATCCTAACGTCAGACTGGCCCACGTCAATTGAAAGCAAATTGTACAAAGAAAGGGAGGAAAGTCTTTAGGGTTTAATTACAGTGTTACTATAATTATAAATTCAGCTGCATAATATTGCAAAATATGATTTTCGGAAGCACTTTGTAAAGAATCAGCTGTGTGAAAGCACTATTTTAATGAAGAAGTGGGTTTGACATCGCACTTCCATCAACCATAACAAGATGTAGACATAAAAAGATCTTTGCCGTCACTCTGACATTCATGTTGTAATGCATCGATGAATAACATGAATTTCTGTGTAAAATAAAACTGTCAAATCCGCACGCCAGACTTGTCATTCCCCCAAAGCGCACCCCATCTCTCACCTCAAATAGTTGAGGTATCTCCCGCCGTGCAAGATACTCCTTGGCATCGTTGGTATTCATCTTCTGTCGGATTTCCTCTGAAATAAAAACTTATCCGGAGGGTTTTTTCTTGAACTGTTTCAGCGCTGTAGGATAATCTTTGGTTAACGACCGAGCTCCAGGCAGATTTATCCTCAGCGCATTTTTGCCTTGTGTGTGGACTTTACAACTGGATTCCTGCAGGCGATGCCACCGCGCCACCCTCCTCTGTGATGCGGATGCGTGGTTCGTCAGTCTTCCCTCCTACAGCGCGCTGCCTCCAGTACGCACCATGTGTGTGCCTTGACGTTGGCACAGAGGTTGCGCGCTGGGTGTGCCAAAAAACGCACGCACCGCCTCCGTCCAGCGTTTTGTCACTAGTCCACAGTTCGCCTGGGAACTTGTGGGGTTTGTTGATAATAGCTTAGACAAAACGCCCATTGATCACAGAATGGTTGTAATGAAGACACACTCAGTTAAAACAGATGTTAACTGGGAAGAGAAACACGTTAGTTTTGGTTTTACTCACATCCCTCAAAAGGTGCCTTAACTACCCTGACACTTAAAGAATCTCAATCCCCAGAGCTTTCAACCTATTTGAATTGTCTATCCTTCACATTTCAAATGCCAAAATTAAATATAAAGCTCAATATTTTGAGACAAACTGAATGTAATTATGTATCATAGATTAAAACTATTGCGAAGTAAATCACGTTATCACATAGACTTTATACCACAAATACAGCCCAGTGCCCTCCAAATATATGATTAAGTGCTCACTGTATAGTAAGTAATGTTTTTAAATTAAGCCATTCAGCTAACTGCAGCTTTTTGCATGTGGTTGGCTGAAGGCCATCATCTAACATCTAATTTGGGTCATATGTTAAAATATATCGGTCTACAAAAGTTTTATTCTACTGGTCATAAGATCGAGTCTTTCTTAGGCAACCCAGGAATAGGCCAGTTTGATTTCCTGGTACAGTATATCCCATAGGCTTGGATCCTTATAGGCCACTAATCCTCTTGACAACTGGACTGCTCAGGTTGAGTCTTCTTATCACAGGTAACATTAGAGTAGATCAGAAGGTAGATTAGAAAGTGAGGCTCACTCCAACTGAATAGCATTTCATGTCTGGCCAAGAATCAGTCACAGTTGAGGATTTAAAAAAAGGTTATGGTGTAAAAATGGTATAATCATTAGATTTATGCGACTGATAACTGTTTTGTTGGAGCACAGTCCTGCCTTTATAATTTTTTAACGTGATGCATTTTAAAAAAGTATTACAATGATGAGTTGTGCGGGCAAAAAAGAGGTGATGCTGCAGGTCAAAAAGCAACAGAAGTAGGAGACGTCCAGAGGATTAGAGTGCTTGGCAGAACTGTAAAGGCACCCTGTGATGTGTCAAAATGATTTCAGTGTCTGCTGGCTGTACTGTGATGTTATATTAGAATTGCAAGAAGGATACTGTATGTTTTTTCATTGCTTCGACTTACCACGGGGCTCCTAGACACTTGGGCTACTTTAGCACTAACATGACATGCATTATGACATCTGCTGGCTGCGATATCCATGTCACTTCTCATTATCGATGCCCTTACCAATTAGCCAGAGAGGGCATTTGAATATGAAGCTGTCAGCATAATTTAATGTCTAATCTTTTTTTTTTTATTTCTCCCATCAGTGGATTGAGCATATCTGGCCATGTGAGGGTATGCTGAAATAAACATGTAGTGAAGTCTGTGCTCTAACCCCTAAGGTATTTAAGGGTTGTTTTTGTTTTTTTTAATTTCCACATCATTAAAAAAATACTAAAAGAAATCACAGCACTAAACTAAACATTTTAATATCACAATGGACTGTACAGGACAAATATTACCTTGTTTCTCTTTAAAACTCTCTTTAAACTTCAGTAATTGTTTTACATTGTCAATATAAATTAGAAGCATGCGTCCACACAATAATATAGCCCATATGTACAAATACTGAAATTAATTATATTGTTTGTTTTCTGGATTTTAGCCTCAAAATCAATTTGTATCTGCCAATGCAATGATAAGCCACACATACACGTGTTGCATCTTCTGATAACCACACAGAGATGCTATTACTCACTCTCAGCAGTCTCAGCATTGATTCACCAAAATGAAAATGATTAAAACACAATCTTTCATAGTTTCTTACATTTTCCACAACCCAACAACATTTCAGGTTACAAAAAGCCTACCAGAGTTTCTGTTTTCAGCTGATATTCTTGTAAGATAGGAACAAAGAGGGTGTCAGAAATGTCTCAACTACAGAAAAACAACTACAGAATTTTAGAAAGGGTTTCTCGGCACATCTTCCAGTAAAATGCAGCTGAATCAGATGCTGCTCAGGTCAAGGACAGCAGAAGACTGGAGCACACTGATTGAATTGTGGCTTTTAATAGTGTAAAGACACCAACATTTCCACATATTGTGCCTTCATCAGAAGTCAGACAAAGGCAAAAGACATACACATATATAGTCAACCAAGGTCAGGTGTTCATTCAACCTAGTTTTCATGAATACGGATGTCCAGAGGCTTTTCTGTTTGTCCAATATACATCAGACCACAAGGACATTTCAGTATGTAGACCACATGTGGGCTGCTGCAATTTATGAAAGATTATATGATATCTTTTATTATCACACTGTGGATGTTTTAAGTGTATAATATTTTAAGAGCTTGAATATTGTGCACAGTGACCACAGCAAAAGGTTGCTCATAAACTGCAATAAAGTTTCAGTCCTAAGCTGCTGAAATGAGATAACATTTCCAGCATAGAGAAAATTCTCCAAGCATGCATTTCTTTGCCTCCTGGTTAGAGAGCCCTTCACACGTGTAGGGAAACACCTCCACAAAGACTACCTTCTCCATTGAATATTCTCCATAAGCAGATGAAGTAAAGCTAATTATCCTCAAATATCAGCCATATGCTCAGAAGTGATCTATGTCTAGATAATATCAGCTGTGCACCTCCCATGGTCACTATTAAACACTCTTGCGGTTTGAGAGCCAGGCTTGTCCTAACACTTGTTTCTTAGTTGCCAAATCAACCCACGGGATAAATACATCCACGCACTGATGAAAAACAATATAAAATCTTTCATAAACTGCAGCAGCACACATGGGTTACATGCTAAAATGTCTTTTGGTTTTAGTATATGTTGGACAAACAAACGGGCCTCTAAAGATCCACATATCTGACCATAAAATTGTACACAAACTCAAAATATGGAATTCAGGAATCAGCAGTCTCGTTAAAGTTCCTGGGAAATAGAAAAAAAGTCTAGCTTACCTAGAGGCGTGGCATAGTTAACTCACTGCTTCACAGAGGCATCTCAGTTTATACTCAACACAGTTGGACCATTTGGCGTCATGAAGACCAAATTATATATTCATAACATAAGGTTGCTGCAGAGCAAGCACTGTTTCTGCTTGTTTTCATGTAACTTTAAGGTATATGTGCATTCTTCTTTCTCTCTCTGATTTTTAGTGTATGGTGTTGGCAGCTGGACATTAGCTCTGCGAATCCTTGCCACATATCCAAATCCAATAGGGTTGAATCCTCTTAATCCTCTTAAGGGCTTAACACAGTTAAATGTTTTTTTTTTTAATTTACTGATTGTGTTTTCTTTAACTTACAGTTGACTGCAATGTATAGGCTACAGTGTATTTTTACTAGTTTTTTATGTGTATGTGTGGTTTATGTTTGTACTAATTTCCTGCTGCTATTTGAAGTTCATGTTGGAGAGGACACATTATTGTTGTGACCATGTACCACAGTAGGGAAAAAGGAAATATTCTACTGACCCAGGTTTAGTTTTAAGTTATATATTGAGATATATCATAAAATATTTTCATTTTGTAAGTCAATAAATAATTAACCTCTCAGCAGTGGTTACCAAAGTAGGCTACGGGAAGTCCCAGAGGTTCTTAAGGAGGATCCGAGGGTCCAAGTAAAAAGGGGATTCATTTAATTTCACTCTAATTCCATTAATAAGTACACAATGATAAGGAAAGTTTATTTACATAAAACATTACAAACTTTGAAAGTGAAAGTGCAAAAGAAACACAAATAAATGGACACTTAAATACAATTAAAAACAGTCATAAAAAGTCAAGAGAATAGAAGGCAAAAAACAGCTAAAATAAGACATATAAAATACTGGAATAAACATTACACTGTGATTGGATCTTATAATAGTCAGCTGCAAACAGGAAAGTCTTCAGTCTTGATTTAAAAGATCTGAGAGTTACTGTGGACCTGCTGTTTTCTGGGAAACTGACAGAATATGTGAGAATGTTGGTCACTGGTTTCATACACTTTCTGTAGTAAAACATCAATAAAATCAAAAGGGGGTTTGTGGTCTAATTTGTGTCAGTATGGGATATTTGACATGAAAAAGTTTGAGAACCACTAATCTAAGATGTTACTCATCCTTTTATTTTGTGTATTATTTCACAATATTATTATTTGTTATTTTATTGCTTGCATAATATTTTAGCATTTATATTTAATTATCATAACTACCCATATTTTATTGTTGTCTTATTTAATAACTTTTTTAATAACTCTGGTGTGCATTACTCTCGAAATCAATTTTTAACATTGTGTCAATCACTTATGTGTAAGGCACTTTAAATTAGATTTTTTTTTAAAAAAAGGTGTGATATAAATCAGTTTATTTGGAACATTATATTTATGGTGGTTTTGCATATATAATAAAATAAAACCAGACACACTTAAGCCAGATGGACAGATGCACCAATACAGAAAAGAGACAATAACTACACAAATAAAGTAAAAAAATTTATATCAGTGATATCTTGAAATACTGAGGATTTATCAGCTCTGCCATAAAATGTCTTGTCCCATGACCCTGAAGTGCAATATCTTATTGAATGTGTCATAAGCTCCCTTTCTTTAGTAGAAATCGATTATTGATATTTTATTCTCTACTTGCCACACAACACAGCTTTTATTTTGAAATACCATAACCGGAAGTTTTTGCGAGGCGGAGCCTGTCATTTTCACTTCCTGGATGCACACAGCTGACAGTGCTGCACAATGAAAATACTCACTTTATTGAGCTTATTTTCCACATATTTATTAGCAAATGGCGTTAACATCGAGGTGAGTGTAAAGCTTTTGCATTTGTCTCTGACATCTCCACTATTTGTGTGATTTTACGTCGCATTTCTCCAAAAAACGTCGCTCTCGTGTTAGCCTCCGGTGCTGTCATGCTAGCCAGTCACCTGCTGTTTTGGTGATGAGCCTAAATCTAAAAACACGTATTTTTATTTATATTTTTTCATTTGTGTCACAGGATAGCGCAGGGCAATTCTTCAGCAGTGGTCACACCAATAACTGGGCTGTTCTGGTGAGTATTTATTAAGGTTTCATCTTTGCAAACATGCTAATATCAATACTCCATAAGAATAATAGGGGCAGTAGAAACATGTATGGGTCTGATTATCTGCCTCTTTTTCTATATTTTTTTATTACAGGTGTGTACATCCAGATTCTGGTTCAACTACCGTCATGTGGCCAATACTCTGTCTGTCTACAGAAGCGTTAAAAGACTGGGCATCCCTGACAGGTAATGTTGAAACTACTGTATTAGAGCTGCAAAGATTAGTCGATTGATCAATTAATCGATTAGTTGGTAAATATGAAATTAATCACCAGCTATTTTTGTAAGAAATATATGTCCAAATTCACAGTTTCAAGCTTCTCAAATGTGATATGATTCAGAAAACTGAATGTCTTTTGGATAAAAAATAAATAAAACAAGGTGTTCAAGGTTGGTTGAAACAGTGACTGACAAGTTTCACCATTTCCTGACATTTTATGGACAATGAATCCATTAATCAAAACAATATTAAACAATTAATTGATGATGAAAATAATCATTAATTGCAGCCCTACAATGAAACTAACATTCATTGAGTAAACTGTAAATACTAATTCAGAACACACTTAAATATCTTCTTTTAAGTCACTTTTGAAATAGTATAGTAGGCATACTAAGGCTTTATTATAACCTTTATTTATTAATCTATCTCTATTTGTTTTAAATGATATATTGTATGTGGGTATTTGGCATTTAATTCTGTCCTATGTTCCTTTAATGTCTGCCTTGTAAAGCACTTTTTTGGTGTTGGTTGCAAGTAGAGATAAGTGCTGTATAAATAAGATTCATTATTATTATAATAAGGTAGGCACTGATATTCTAAGCAGTTACCACTGTTGTTTTGATCTGCCTTTTTGCTAAATGAATGTGATCTAACTTAGTTTTTCATTTTAATTGTTCTTTCTGGTTCACAAGAAACAGTCCCTCTGAATGCCAGAAAAACCAAAAACAACTTATCAGGCCAGTGGTATTAAACTCCATAACTGGTTGCTGAACTTATGCTTGACTACATGAACGACTTCTATATCATATTTTCTGATATTATAATTTTGAATCTCATGATATTTTCTCTTTTTCCAGCCACATAGTCCTGATGCTAGCTGATGACATGGCTTGTAACCACAGAAACCCGAAGCCAGCCACAGTGTTTAGCCACAAGAACATGGAGCTGAATGTGTATGGAGACGATGTGGAGGTGGACTACCGAGGATATGAGGTCAGTATACATTTCACTCCTGTCACTGCTTTTTAAACAGATTTTTTTTGTTAAGCCTCATTTAAGAACATTTTTTCACTGGCTTCAGTAGTTTCTAAGCCACACTTCAGTTTTAATGAAAAAACTAAAATGTTGAGTTGGCAATATTTTGCCAGATGCACAACAGTGGTGGTGGTATGTAAGGACTTTCACCTGCTTTTAAAGACTGTCTAATATAACAAAACTCACAAAGATAAATATAAACAGGTGCTATAGGGGATCAAAGAAAAATGGTTAACATTGATTATCCAGAGTTTGCTCTGTTTGTTGACCAGGAAATGACTTGATATTATATCAATCCTCAAATAGAGGAGAATCCAAGTGCTTTGTTTTGTTATGGACCAAGGTTTTCCACTCTTTATCTCAGTTTGTTTTCGATTATTTGCCCTGCTTTGTGCTGGTTATTTAAATATGAATAAAGACATTGAACTGCCCATACATGTATGCTGTCACACTGTAATCATGTGCAAGAAAAGCTGAAATTGAAGAGAGGAAAAAAGGAGAAAAGAACACAGAAAGTAATTGATTTCACACTTTAATTAAAAGATAAGTAGAGCAGGACAAACATATTTGTGTGTTATCTCATTCTGACCTTACTGATGGAGAAAATGTTTTGACTGGTGAAAATTCTGTAGTCCTCTTTTATTTTTTTTTCTGATTGTCCCAATTTGCTAACTGTGTTATTAAACCGTTATGTGCTTTGAATGTGAAGATGCACATTACATAACTGATCTCTTCCCATTCATACTAGATTAGAAAAGTCATTGTAATTGTATCCTGTCCATGTGTCAGGTGACGGTGGAGAACTTCTTGCGAGTTTTAACTGGAAGGCTGCCGCCCAGCACTCCACGCTCCAAACGCCTCCTCTCTGATGACCGAAGCAACATCCTCATATATCTTACAGGTAATTAAAGGACAAATCCACCCTCTAAAATCCTGTTTAAACACTACATTTCATGAGTGTGTGATCTTCAGCGTTGAAGACTATTTGGAGACGAAGCATTGTTAATACTTTTCTTTGTGTGCCCACTTTCCCTGTCTCATCTACCTGTGGTTTGGTCAATAATTGGTTGCATTTCACAAAATTATTTCACAGAGAAAGGACTCAAATGTACTTCTTATGGTTTTATATTATACATTTAGGTGGAGCGAGCAAGAGAGTAGTAAGAGCAAGCACATTTTCAGCTGGCTTTAAGTGTTTTTTTAAGGTACAAGGATGTCAGTTGAGCATTAAAATACAGACTTCAGGTTGCCTGTTTGGGCAGTCATGCACAGTAGTGAAAAATATTCCACTAAAAATGATGAGTTGACTATAACAGTATTTCATTGTTTTTTAGTTGGATTGTACAGCACATTTTTTGACAGACTGCTTTGGCAAAAATTGGGAAACTAAGAGGACCTAAAAACCTGACTATTTTCTAACACTAATAGTAACTAGTTCACATCATAGTCTAGTCAGCAGGTCATATGTGTTTTACACTCCTGTGATATATTATAAAGATATTTAGTTGAAAGGTTCGGTTTTCTTTTCTCTTCATTTTATCTCACTTATGTGTCTGAATGTTGCCTCGGTCTCAGTTGTGACAGAGTTACATTTTTTTCTTCTACACAGTGCACACTGCTGCCAGCCTTTCTCATGCATCTTGTTATTTTGCATTATATATCATATTTTTGCATTATGAATAAGAAATTAATTATTGACAATATGTGTATATATTTGTTTAACAGGCCATGGTGGAAATGGCTTTCTGAAGTTCCAGGACTCGGAGGAGATCAGTAATGTGGAACTGGCCGACGCTTTTGAGCAGATGTGGCAGAAAAGAAGGTAAATAAATAAGGAATATAAGATGGTAAAGGGATTTGCAAACTAACACCAAATACTGTCTTTATTCTAGTGCAAGTTCACTTCAATTGGACTTTCCCTTTCCCTTTTCCCTGAGGGGCAATTAGCTGTGCAGCATGTCAGAAAGCATATAATGCCATGAAACTTAGCAACTTAGGAACATCTTCTGTAGGAGTTTATCTGTGAGAAATGCGGACCATGTTGTGTTTTCTTTGTTCTTATGTAATGAAGTGCTTTAGGGAATAAGAGAATATATTGTTTTGGTGGCAGAGACCTCTGATAGCCCTTTTCTCATACATTAGTATAAATTCATGGTGAAGTAAGAATTGGCTCCACTTTGTTGGTGGGTGAACTGAAGCATGAATTATAATATTCAAGTATATTATGATATGCTCTTGGTTGATTGTTCTCATTCATAACTCTTTTCAGCTTTTCAGTTCTCACCTCGCTGCAGTGATGTTGTGATGTTGTGTACTCAGGCTGTACTCAGGCTGTACTCAGGCTGTGACATCACTGTTAAGATGCAGACACACTGAATCTGTTGCAGTCTTTGTCTGTTTACCTTTTGGTGTCGACACATGATACACATAAATAACTATAACAGCAAGGAAATGACTGTGATACATCTACTGTATACGTATTAGCACAACTGTATATGAGAGTGACAGACTACTCTTTTTATAAGTGGAATTTTGCTGGTTTTAAAGCTGCTGTGGTGTTTAATCTGTGAATCCTGAGACAATAAATGAGCTAAAACGGCTTTCCGCAACCGGTGTCTCTATTATCCTCCAAACCTATCAATACAGAGTGTCTGGGTTACAGTCAAGCCGCGGGCTGCTAGATAAAAGCTTAGTGATGCGAGCTTTGATGCTGATGTGATAATTGCAGGCTTCAACTGTCAAATTACAGCCACTATCGAGACTTTTCCACCTCCCGTTATCGTCCCCAAACTGCCTTAATTCAGTCAACTGAATATAAAATATGTATCATGTTTGTATAAACATGGAAAATAAGTTGTTGTGAATTTTTCTCGTTTAAATGAGGAAAGGAGCAATGAGGGATGCGACTGAGGAAAAGGGGTAGAAACTATGCGTGGGTGTGTTAGCAGGAACTGAATGGAGCTGTCGTTTTTTCTTGGTCACCATGGCAACTGCAATATGAAAGATTGGTTAGAAGGTTGTGTGTGATACCATGTGTTATTAGAACAAATGGGTGACTGTTATGCCAGCTGTGTATTCTCTCATCATTTGCTGTTTGAGATTGTGTATCATCGTGTGTGTGTGTGTGTGTGTGTGTGTGTGTGTGCGCCTGTGTTTCTGTGTGTGTGTGTGTTTCCAGGTACAACGAGCTGCTCTTCATCATTGACACCTGTCAGGGCGCCTCAATGTATGAGAGGTTCTACTCTCCAAACCTCATGGCTCTGGCCAGCAGTCAAGTTGGAGAGGACTCCCTGTCGGTGAGTTACCATCCCTCATGTGGAAGAGATGAATGAAACATTTTTTAATAAGTAGTGAGGTTTGATACCAGAGTCTGACTGAAGGCTAAGTCAAGTGTCAGTCAAGTTTATTCAGCCTGGAATATAATCCAAGTGTTTTCTTAACCTGCTCTTTTTTGAATTTAGTTTTCACTCTGGCAGGCCAGCCATATTACCCAAGCATTTCAAAAAAAGCATTATATTTTCCAATTATGTACATTGGATAATCCTCATCCTAAAACCCTTTTCTCTTGTAACAGAAAAATACCAACAAATCCTGAGAAAATGTTTGTTGGAAAATACAAACACAAGAAGTACAAACTAAGCAGCCACATGGTCATATTAGAAAAAAACAACACATTTTAACTTATTATACTACTATACACTGCTACACTAAAAAATAAATCTTTTACCGTACATGGATCATCAGCTGGTGATGATACTGACCTGACATTTTGCCTGTGAGGTGTGGTTAAGCTATTAAGTGTGTATTTAAGACCGTTTTTACAGGATTTCTAAAACAAGTCGGCTGGAAACATTAAAAAGTCAGCCGGAGATGGTGTTATCAACCAACTGACAGAGCTACACATTTGTTTAATTAGCCTGCTCGCTACAGCTGATAATGTCTGCCTGTGACAGCTGGCAAAATCAACTGTCACCAGCTAAAAATTTAAAGTCTGCTTTTGTAAGAATTTCTGTTGGTAACTCTGCCACCGTTATCATTTTGTATTATGTGTCCTGTCTTGTTTAATCAGTTTGTTTTAGTGGCGTGTTGTCAGTGAGCTTTAAGATAACTCTGAGACAAAACATCACATGGTAGCATTTATGTTTAATATTGTCTATGGGCTCTTAAAAAAGGGGGATTGGATTGGACTAAGAAAACAGGTCTGGTTCTTGCATCCAGTACTGAATCCTCAAACTAATTTATTTTCCTCACGGCTGCTGAGGTTTCATGTAGGCAGCAGCTGCTTCTTTGAACAGACTGTATTCTTTCCAGCTGATGCTTTCATCACTCCAATTGACCGTAAAACTGTTACTGTGGTAGCCAACTAAAAATCCTGTGTTTAATTATTTGAATATTAATTATTTACCTGTTGCACACCTGTTCACAAGTTCCACGTAGCCCATTTACGCTGAGACGTGATGTGCATTTGATATCTGCTTTCTACACATTACAGAATGATACCCATGTTAATTGTCATTACACCTGCTGCCTCACTGATTACTGGTGAGAAAAAAATATTATACTTTAAAGACAAGTTACCCAAATATTTTTTCTTTTGATGCCATTACTCATCCATTAGTCTCAGCTATTTGTTAATTTAAAATGTTCTATTTATTTAATCCTGACACCATCTCTGAATACAGAAATATCTGCAAAGTACATTTTACACTAGAAATTAAAACTGCTGTGTAGTTTAGCCGCCACTCATTACGACTCCCTGCTCTTACCTGCCATCAATCATCTGATCCTGTAGCAAAAATAATTGCAGATACAATGTTTGGGATTTTTTGCTTTGATAAGCAGCTGGAAGTTGGTCCCAATTTCATTTTTAAGGAAACATCCATCTGAACTAGTGTCTAAAGACAAGAGGTAAAGAGGTATTTTGAAACAAAACTAAGAATGGATGGCAGCAAACACCTCATCTCAACTCAATGTAATAAATACTGACTGAAATACTGATAATGCAGGAGACTGATTAATCTTATTTGCCCATCTGTCTCATTTTAGCATCAACCAGATTTGGCCATCGGAGTCCACCTGATGGACCGTTACACCTTCTACCTGCTGGAGTTCCTGGAAGACATCCACCCTGCAAGCAAAGCCAACATGAACGACCTGGTGAGGATATAAGAGAGCACGTGGGCCATATAGGGCTGCAACAAACATTCATTTAGGTTATCAATTATTCTTATTTATTATTTGACTGCTTGTTAAGTCTCAGATATGAGTGAAATTACCCATGACAGTTTCTTAGAACCAAAAGTGACGTCTTCAGCTTTTTTTTGTCAGACCAAGAGTTCAAAACCAAAAGTATCTCATTTTTAATAATGATATAAACAAAGAAAAACTAAAGTTTGGCATTTTTACTTGACAAATGAAATATGATCATCTGATTGACTAATTGATTCAACACTAGTTTGCTATGCACACTTTTAAGTCAAACAGGACTCGCTGAACTCTGCACTTGAAACAGAATGTCTGATACTGTGTTAAGGTTGTCGGCCTTTGACACATGGGGGTGGAGATGGTGAGTACATGCTGCTCTGGGGCTTGGCTCAATCTTAGCAGCATCTCCCTTTTCATCTTCTCCACACCTGCAGAGATCCACTGGCTCCAGTGATGAGTCCTCATCCCCAACACCTACTCCACCTCACCAGGAGTTACTATCAAAACATCTCAAATCCTAAGTCAGGGACTCCAAGCGCAATCAATGTGCTCTGAGTAATCCTTATTATTCTTTCCAATTTTCCCCTCTCTGAAGATGCACTCTTTGTTCTTGTGCAATTTTGTAGAATTAAGGGTCGATATAATGGACCGCAAAGGCTTTCCTTTTGATGACACGGAAATAGCATCAACCTTCCTTACGAAATCCTTTACCAATCGTGTGTTTTCAAGTCCTGTTTGGCTGATCGAGATAATGTTCACTTCGGTTTAATGATTTTATTATTCTTTTCAAATGAAGAGCCCAGTTGGACAACACACGGATGAATCGTGCACATAAGAGGATTAACTCACAAGTGGTAACACACCAGGAACCGCAAAATTTAGTAATTGACGATGACATGTGAAAATGTCAAGCCTCTAATCTTCTCCGCACACTGTCACATATTTTAACACTCTCACTGCAGCTCTATCCAGGTTTTATATGTCTAGTTACAGGTCACAGTTAGTTATCAGCGGTACAGTATGAGAGGAAAGAGATGCACATTATTTATCACTGCACAGCTGAAGTTCCTGAAAGCATCACAAGGATTTTTACAGTATTTATCTACATAAATACAATGTGAATGTGGCCCCTAATGTCTTTCTGTCTTCTGTTTTTGTTTCCCCAGTTCAAAGTGTGTCCCAAGAGCCAGTGTGTGTCCACTCCAGGCCACCGTACTGACCTATTCTTGAGAGACCCAGGAAGTGCCCTTATCACAGATTTCTTTGGCAGTGTCCGCAAAGTTGAGATCACAATGGAAACCATCAACTTGACCAACCCTATTGAGCCACTGGAAGAAAAGTAAGCTCAAATGTTTTGACTCATTTTTAACTTTTTCATATGATGTGGTGTTAATAATGTGATTATAAAATGAATGGCAGCTTTTGAAAAAAACTTTATGGGTCTAATACTGTCTTTTGCTGTGTTAGAGGTTCAGTTGTTGTTGTGTAGTGATGAGTTAATGACACACGTCACAGGGAAATACACTGAGTCGAGTAGAGATGCACTGATTAGTCAGTTAATCGATTATTACATCTACAGAAAATTAATTGGTAACTATTTTAATAATTGATTGAGCGCTAAACATTTGATAGTTGCAGGTTGTTAAATGTGAAACATTGCTGTTTTTTTTTTGTCTTGCGTTAAAATGAATTGATAGTTTTGTTTTGAGCAACCAAATGATCCAAAATCCAGACATTTGATGACATCACCTTGGGCTGTAGGAAACTGTGATTTCATTTTTCTCTATTTTTTTTGGTTTATAAAAATCTAACCTTACAATTTCTTTTTTTAACTTAATATAATATACTCTGTGAAACACAAAATCATCATGGATCTATGTTACAGAAATTATATCATGATTACTTTTGAAATATTTTATATTACTAATTAGAAAAAAATACAGTATAGGGGAAAATAAGTGACACTTTTAACCCTAAAGTGTAGTGATTTTGAGGATTAGGGACAAAATGAATGTAATACCTTAATTGAGGTCATCCTCCTTTTGTTTAAATTGATGCGCCTTTGGCCAAATTCAATTTCTTTCGTATCCAACTAACTAGGCTTCGATTTCTGCTTAGAACATCTCTCATTACTGATATTGATTCCTCTACTAATGTTGAGTGTCGAGTCTGTGTTTGGGAGAGTAAAGCACACAGTGGATCTTAGTATGGGCACCCTCAAGGTGATAGAAGACTTTATTGTCAGGCTGTCCAATAGGATTATTGTCGGGACTGATAGTACAGAACATTTTGATGACATTTACTGCTTTATATAATTATCACCAGCACTTAATGCTCTATTTCACTGCGTAGTGAAGGTGATAATTGGACCTTTTCCCTGACTGTCCTCGGGTTCTAATTCAGTCACTGTTAATAAGTAGCGGGGAGTGAGCAGCAGTGTTTCTGATACATAATGTTTGGCGCTACCATGTGGTGAGCTAGACAGCATGCACCCAAGTCCCATTCAAAACACCCTGCCATTGCATTGGGTCGATGCATGTTGTGATAAATGGACTTTTCCACTAGATGGCTGCAGAGAACTGCCACACTCCTTAACATCATCCGCTTAACACCCGTTATGCATGGTGACATATTGTTTGCTTTCTCGTATTAGCCTGTTCCCACACAGACTAATCCTATAATAAGGACAGTGATCAGGAGTTTTAGGAACCACATAGCTAATACGTCAAAATCCAAACAGTCCTTCAGATATTGACTCATGACTGCAGGTGAAGAACAGTTTGATGTGTTCTGCAAACAGATTTGATAGAAATTAAAACTTTATTTCGCGATTACATGCTCCCTCCACTTCTATTAATTTCATTAAGCTGGGCTTTAATTGAACCACTGGGAGGTATTATAGTCAAATAATCTAATGCGGTTGGCTGCTAATTAGTAATTAGAGGCAATTGCCATACCGATTTTAGTCATTGGCTGTTTTGGCCTCCGGCTAGTTAGTCACTGCACACAACTTCCCCTATTACTTTATTATTGATTAGGGCCAACACATAAGGTCTGCTGCATGCAACACAGAAGCACACCACTGGTGTTATTGAGCTGGCTGTTGCCCTAATTCCATCCTAGAGAGATGTTTTATCTCCAATTCTGATGTAAGAAACCAGCAATCCCCTGATTCATTTGATGTTTTAATGGAGCTAAGTTTACTGATGCACCAAAGGTCTACTAGTGTCTTGCTGCTTCCAAAAGTGATTAAAAAAGTACTGTTGAGGAACTTCAGAGATATTGGGGACGCTAATGGTATTTTCCATCATTTTGGATGTCACATTAGTGTTTCTTTACCCCCATTTGGAAAGGATTAAGAGTAGGTGGGTAGTTAAATATTTGCTCTTTGTTCTGGTAAATGAGCTCATTATTCTAGCCAGAAAAACCATGGCCTTCACCATTAGTGGGCTTATCAAGTCATTTGATTAAAGCTCCTGAAATCTTAGTTTCAAATCTTAAGTAGTTCACTATAACATTAATTATTCATGATTAAATAAGCAATACATTTAAAGTTTAGAAGAAAAAAAAAGTTCAAACTTAAAAAAAGGCAACTAATCTGCTGCATTAGGTGTGTGTGTGTGTGTGTGTGTGTGTGTGTGTGTGTGTGTGTGTGTGTGTGTGTGTGTGTGTGTGTGTGTGTGTGTGTGTGTGTGTGTGTGTGTGTGTGTGTGTGTGTGTGTGTGTGTGATCCATCTTGACTGAGAGTGGCCTAAGCGAACCACTCCACAACTGTCCTCACATTTTGAACAGGTTTTGTTTCTACACTGCAGTAAGCAGCTTTTTTTGTTTTTTTGTTTTTAAGCTTTTTTCCACTAACTGTTTTGAGAATTAATTAATCCTTTCAGTCAATTTTCAAGAAAAAAAATGTTTTCAGGTTTCAGGTGTTTTCAGAAGGAGGAGTTACTTTCTATCTTACAGTATTTTTAGATTGTTACTTTGACAGAACAAGCAATTTGAATGTTCCTTCAGCTTCTGGTGAATTATATATATATTTTTTACTATTATCTGACATTTTCTTTTTAGAAATATGATTAATTTAGAGACTAATTTGCATATTAAACAATAATAAATGAGTACTTTTGACAGTTTTTGTTAACAGAATAAGGACTTATTTATACCTTAGTTCGGACGGCACTGGTAAAGTTGAATAATAGTGTTTCATAAGACCTGAAAATGGGTCCTAGTGAACCCTTTGTGTTCCCACAGAGAAAAGATCACAGATGTCCTCTGAAACAAGCTGTTATTGAATATAGTGATGCTTTAATCCACTTTTGTCGGCTCATTCGGCCACTCAGGCAAGTGGAGGAGGATATTTGATGGGTACATGTGTGTACAAGTGTGCCTGTCTCATACTCATCCTCTAGCTCTCTTTCCCTCTCTCTTCTTCTCTCCTCTCAACCATTTCTAAATGGCCGTTTTTCCTCAGAACAGGCTCTTTCATTAAGTGAATTGCACTTGATGGAGAGGACATTTTAATGGACCCCCTCAATCCTCTTCATTATACATAGGTTTAACAGTGTAATGACATTGTGTAGTTACTCACTTCCAGCTATGGGTGGGTGTTGACCAAAACACGTCTTTCTGTGGGTCACACAGCTCCCAGAATAATTATAACTATCAAATTAAAGCGGAATTTCATATCCCATTGAGTTATTAAGTAAATGTAATGTAATTTGTGACCTGGAGCGCCGGAGAGAGTCCCCAAAAACTACTTGGGCCATTAGAAGAGCAGATGTTAAAAGGAAATTTGTTTGACCTAAAGATGACAGCTGGAGACAGCAGTGATACCCGAGCTGGAGGTGGGGAGGGGCAGCCACATCCATTAGAATCAGCTAAGTGGATTGAAAAA
The DNA here is from genome assembly GCF_027409825.1 of Scomber japonicus. NCBI lineage: Eukaryota > Metazoa > Chordata > Actinopteri > Scombriformes > Scombridae > Scomber > Scomber japonicus. Next base: position 24,129,054 of record NC_070589.1, on the reverse strand, counting down.
TCCTCTCCAAAAATCTCTTTATGGAAAATAAAGTGGAAAGTGGTTTGAATTGAATTAGAGCTCATCTCTTGTGCTAAGTAAAAGGGGGGGGGGGCAGCGGTGAGACATCGGTGCACAGTGACATGTTTCCAGCGGCAGAAAAAGCTTAGAGCACGTATAAAGCTCAGCAGGAGATTGTCTCCCTGCCTGCCAGTTCGGCCTGTTTTCTTCTGTCTCTGTTCTCGTCTGTCAGAGCAACTTCTGCCCTACCGCACAGACATGTCGAGAAGAGAGCAGGGCACAGAAATGCAGTTAAAAAGAAAAGAATAAAGGCTGAAAAAATACAGGAAAGGAGATGCAGAGGAGCAGAAACCACAGAGGGAAAAATGTTGAGTGAGCGACTGAGACCAATACCAAAAGTAACTGAGGGAAGAAAAAAGACAAAAAGAAAAAGGAAGAAAAAGGAGAGCAGGTTGCCTTTCTGAGCAAGTGGTTGGAGGAGAGCCATGGTGACTCACTAAGGGATATGGCCCACTTTGTGAGCAGCTGTCTGACCTGAACTTTCTTTGATTAGCCAGAGACAGCCACTCAGTTAAACCTCCACTCGATTGTGACCTTTAGCTGAGATGCTTCTTCTTGACTCTGTATCAGAATGGGATGTTGGAGTCAAACGGTCGCTCAGATAAATACACGGAAGTACACAAGCATTTAAAACTGCCCGTGGCAATTTAGCATCTTGGTTGAAGAATATTTTCCACATTGAATATATATTGTATATTTAGTGGTCAGGTAGAGTAAATCTGCAAGTAGTAGACAGAATGGGACTTTTTCCTGCATTGTACTTTTAATTAGTCATTTACAGTATGCTGAGGATTTAATGCATTTAAAGCAGCAGTATAGTATATGTAGGCTTTATTTGAAATTAATTACAGTGGCCATGTTCATTGTAATAAAGAACATGTCATTCAGTGCAACAATGTGACTCATTATTGTATTTTTAATGTGTTATTTAACAATGGCAGTGTTAAATAACTGCAACGCAGGGAAGCCCTGTGACTGGATAACCTGTTGCATATCTGAAAGGTCACAGCTTTTTATTAATCTTGGATCACATTAATGGATGTCTATCCATCAACTGCCATGTGGTGACCCTTTTTCAGTGTCCTTGACAAAGACACTGAACCCTTAACTCACTTCATTAATATAATTTGCTGAGGCTAAGAAAATGGAATGCTTGCAGTGTAAATGTCTTGTTTCTGTGTATTTTAGTTGCCAAAAAGGATGAAAGACCATATTTTACTTTAGAAACTAAGTGTTTCTGCATTGATTTCTGTCCATAAAACACATTACTCATGATTGTACCCTTAACCTTGGAGGCAGGATGCAAGGTTTTCTAATTAGGTGTTAATTGCTCTTTCTGAAATGATGCCTATGCTTTTCAGAGCTCTCAGAGCCTTTTTAAAAGCCTGTTAGTTACCTCATGTTGCTTAGAAAATCTATGTAAGTGAAAGTTATACACCTTGGCAGATATTATCAGTACGAAATGGCTCCTTAGATACTTATTTAATTTGGCTGCACACAAATGTGATGAGCTTCAGAAAAATCTAAAGCTGCATTCTCATATTTCACTTGCACTTTCAATCTCAATGAGACTACCTGGCTAACTAAAGGATTAAATTCAATTCAATTAAATTTGAAAAAAACTCAAAAGCAAATCCTTCACAACCTAACAGTTTTGTTTTCCTTTACAGATTTTGTTGTTATATTTATAGCAAAATCTATTACAAATTTCAGGCTTATCCAACTGATATACATACTGTAGTACTTAAGAGATGAGACCAGAAGCTTGTAGTACAGACTGACTCAGGTATTCATGACAGTTTATGGAAGTTTTGAAACAAATCCAGAGTACATATTGTTGAGCACATTAAATCCTCACAATTGAATTCATTTTATATTCAACAGCTTGCCTCCTTTTTTCTTTTGATATCACTGACTTCCACTTGAGAGGCTTTTCCCTCCAGATCTATGTTGTTTGGTGCAACAGAGCTCATGCCACTCCGTAAAAAAGTATATATGTAACCCCATTATCATTTCTATTTCTGTCACGTATAAACAGGAAGAGAATAGGACAGCATTCATTGAGAGCACTGCTGCGTGATTGTAACATGTTAGCAAATGAAATGCAGCAGAAAGAGGTTTGCTGTGTGGCATCAACAAACAGCAGCTGCATCACAGGTTGTTTACCTGTTCAACACATCTAATGCCAGCCCTGTGTCAGTGAGTTGAAGTTGAGTCTGAGGCTCCCTTTAAGTTTCAAATGCCACAATGTTCACTCAGGTTTTAGAAAAACAAATCTAACTGGAGAGTGCAATGTGGGTAGTTCAGGGAGCCTGGGAGTTCATTTGTATCCATTTGCAATGCATATCACTGACACACACCTCGTCTACGCACACACTGCCAGAAACACTGGGGTCTGTTCCTGTTCCTGACAGCTTTTCTTCATCACTGAACAATAGTGGCCCATATAACAAAAGTTTAATGCTTCCAAAGTGCATTTTACTTACTTAAGGTAAATGCTAAAGAATAGCGCTGTTTTGTGTGTGTTTTGTCTTTTAGTCCTGTGAATGGAGAGCTGCAAACAGAGGTTACATACTCATACGTGGACCAGCTGCCAGTGTCTGAGATCATCCATCAGGTAAGAGATCCACACAAACACCAGCTCCATGTAAGACATATTAACATTATTATACCTAGACAAGACTTTTTGTGTTTGTCATCCTTTCTGCTTCAGCGTAGGCAGCCATTTGTTCAGGCTCCTGTGTTTTTGTTATTTGAAGTGTGTCCACTCTCGTTCCTAATTTGGCCACAGAACACAAAGTTATGTGCAACATCCACCAACAGATGTCTTTGTGCCGTGTCCATGGTGACAGCTCTAAGTGTGAAATGCAAGTGCCTCCTGGTCTCGGTGTGGAGGGGCCACCGTGAAATCCAGCAGAATGGATAGGCAGGATCGTGGTAAAGAATTGTGCATTCACCTCATTCCCAAATGGATTGTGGCTTTCAGTCGGGCCGACCTTCACAAATGAACACCTATTTCTCCTCATTCCACCTCAGGAACATGTGCTCTGCATTCAAATAGCAGCTTGTGGGTCCTGTATCTGTTCTTGCAGGATTATCAGCCTATTAAAAATACTATTTCTATACTCCCACTTCAACTTGTGCCTCAGAAAAGTAAAGACATCACATTAATCCTTGCCACAGGCAAGAGCAGACATTATTGGTGATTACTTTTAGGCTTCAGCTGCCACTGAGCTGCCCATACTAAAAAATACAAAAGGGGCATATCTATACAGTATTATCCAATGCAATAATTAGCTGTGTCAAACCCCAGATTTACTGTCCATATTAAAACCTAAATTTGTATTCAAATGTTTTACATTTTAACAAAGATAAGGCAAGTTGTTAGAGTAAGGGTTAGATCTCCTATAAGTTGCCAGTAAAGTGCTTGTTGGGTGGATGAATACCTTCAAAAACCTGCTCCCCATACACCTTTCAGACGTCACCATTGGGGGTATGCGTCAGACCATTTCTGTAACATTCACACCTGCTTGATGCAGCAGTTGGTCAACTGTGTGGAGGTGAAAAAGCAGTCAGAGTTTGACCTTCTTTCTTAAGCTTTCTTCTTTCATTTTTACACATCTATTTCTGTCACTCCTCATATATACAACATAGTGCAACACTGTGAAAGTGTACCAGGAGAGACTGCCTGAAAAGTTGCACTGTTACTCCCGTATTTAAACAGTATCACAATATTTCACTTCCCTTTTCATGATGGCTGGCTTTGATCCATCATATTAATCAGTTATTTTTTAGCATAACCTGACCATTAGCCATAGTGGTGCTGTCCTCAGGGAAGGTCATCTTACAGTATCTCCTTGGGTTTAAAAAATTCCAACGAATGCAAGGCAGACTATTTAACATGATATTCTTGTTGAGGAGAATATGACAGTTCCGTATATTCCATTATTTCTTTTACTTTATATGCTTAAACATATGTTAAATGCTGTAAAAGTGTCAAACCTGGCTTTGTGTTTCAGCTAATTTGTGTGGTTTTCACAACAATGGTCACCACCTCCCTCAAAAAAAGCTGTTTAGCTGTTTTTGATTTGTAAGACATCAAGACTGTGTGTCGAAAACAGTTAGTAATGTGTTGAGGTCTCATATGATTGAAATGATCATAGGTCATTCAGTGACTACAGTAAAACTGGAGTGGCTGACGTTTGACTTGACAATGATATTTGTCTCCTCTGTCGAGGCAGACACTAAACTGTTGGTGCTGATACAAGGGGTCAGATCCAGCTGACTGAGTACCTCTCTCACACACACACACACACAACACTGCTGGGAATATTGTTGGTGTGAATAAAGGAGTCAGTCAGTTGGCACAGAGAAATGAGGCTGACCACAGGCCTAGGCTCTGTCAGACGACTTATTGAGTGTCGTGATGGGAAACTGGAGGGGTCTCCACACCCAGTGGCACTCTGGTAAATTAGCTGAGGACTGCCTCTAAAGCCTGGCAAACACAGGCTGGTTGTAGATGTGCTTCCCGCTGCTCACATAAGAGTGCCCGGTAAACTGTGTATGTAATTTTCAATACATAGAGGCAATCACACTATTGAAAGATTGCACGATCACTCACACAAACACATCCCATTAAGCCTCTGCTATCTGCTACTTGGCTTCATATCTTGACTCACACTCTCTTTTGCCTCTTTTTTCCCTTCTGCCAGTTAATCTTCATACATCTTTTTCTGTCTTTCTTGTATTTCTGTCCTCCCCCTCCTCTTTTTAAATGCATCCACACGTACGACACACAAACACGCTCGTCAACCCGACGACCCCTGCCAGAGATTTTGATTATCAGCTAGCACTCCTGCTGGGTTGAAGATGGGAGTCTTGACAGACTGACTCATCTCTCTCCTCCTCACTATAGTCCATCTGCACTGCAGCAGAATGACCAATGTCCATCAAGCCTATTGACAGCTCCTCTGTTTTTGATTTGCTGTCATATTGTGTGCTGCAATCTCGGAGATATCTTTGTTTTCATGCAGGTGTGGTAGCGCCCTTTGTTGTCACTGATCAGATGCACTCATCTGAAGAGCTAGATGAGATTGAATCTCCTAAGATTTGATCTCCGAAATATTCCCAAGTGTTTTGTAGCTGATTTCAGTTGTGCCACCAACAAAAACAAATCATATAAACAAACTATTTTTCCATTTGCCAGTAGAACTTGAGTCAACTTGTAAATAGAAAAGACATAAGATTGACTGATGGTGGATGTATAAGGCTGTGCTATATGGCATCTGTATACAATCTTGTATGCTGATGTGTGCATGTGAGGAGTTGATTAATGCCCTGTTACCGTAAGCTGTTGTCACATTAGTGGTTCTACCTCCTCTTCCCAACCTCACACATCTCATCAGGTTGCCAATGCCTGATCACAATATGTTCATTTCTGGAAATAACTAAAAGGAACTCTTTTTTTCCCCCCGCTCCACTCTCTAGTGTATTCTACTTTTTTTCTCTCTCTCGCTGCTGTGAGTCCTGGTCTCTGGCGTCAAATTGTTATTTGTTCTTTTGCCAGCTTGACGCCACACCATATGGCTCCAGAGAATTGAAAATGAAAACAGTGAAAATTAATGCTTCGCCTCCCTCCCATTCCTCTCCAAATCCTCACTCAGGCTGCAACAGTGACGCTTTTTCAAAAGTGGATGTTGGGATTGTGTGGATCACAGGCCAAGCCCACTCTGACAAGCTCCCTCCGTTTAATCAAATATCAATTGGAATTTGTGTTTCTGCATTCCTCATGCTCAATAATTACAAATTATGTGCTCTAGAAAAGCAAAGTATGCTTCATGAGAGAAAAACAAACCCTCTACTTCCACTGTCCAGCACTTGCTGAGGGCTTAAATGTCAAGACAATACAGTGGAGAGTCCTGGCAGCGCTCAGTGACTACTGCTCTGTCACCCAGCTCTGCACAACTTACATTGCTGCAGTTTTGACCTTGGAGTGCTACTGTTTGGCAGGGTGTTTCAGACCTCCCTCAATGGCCATTAGCATCCTGCGTGGCCATGTTAATTAGCTCCAATCAATCAGATGGGTAGCCGTTAATTGATTTTACCGGTGAATTGAATACGCAACACAAAGTGCGTGTAATGGAGGCAGGCTGCTTGAGTGTAGGTCCCTGTCCTTGGCTGTGGCATGTGAATGGTTTCATCATTGAAGGTCAGCAAACACTCGCCTCTTTTCTGTTTCTCTCTCACAGCTGTTTCTCTCCTCTCGCTCATCCCCATCCCTAACATTTTTTTCATCCTGCCATCCTCCATTCAGTTTTTCTTTATCTGAAGGATTTTCATTGTGTTTTCTTTTCTTTGGAAAAAGCAAAAACTCATACATGTCTGTGAGCAGATTAGAGCATTGATTTCTATTGAAGGCAACTCAAATTTGACTTTCAAAGTCGTTTATAAATTTGTGACCTTATCGAATATTAATTTAATCAGTTAGTCTGCCAACAGAAAACATATTAACTGTTTTGATGAAGGATTGATCTGTTGTCAAGCTCCGTAATTGTAAAGATTTTCTGCTTTTCAAAATTTCAAAACTTTGGATTTTAACATTTTCAGCAAACAAAAACAGGCAATTTCAAGAATTGCACCTTGGACAATGTAAACTAGTTGGGAGGTTTTTTTCCACAAGTTTTTCAAGATTTAAGTTTCATTTAAGTGATAGATGATACATAAGGCAGTATGAGCCTTTTGGGTTTTCGTTTGTATATGTCGGCTGATAGGTAACAAGAATTGTTTGAAAGATGCGTCTGATGTCTTTTGAGAAACAGTGTCTATCACAGTTTTTCCACTAGAGAAAACTGAGATGTTTGTTTTTCACCGTAAAATGTTCACTCATTCTCGGTCACAGATCTTAAAGAACCAAATGTAAGCAATCTTTATCAGTGATGTTTTTTAATCATTTTTTACATAGAGACTATCGACAGATATATGTTTGTGTTTTTTTAACTCTCAGCCATAAAAATGGAGTATAGATCAGGCTACATTTTATACACTAAACAAATGACTGAATAATTGAAAACAAGAGACAAATAGTGAACATAATCTTTAGTTGCAACCCTAATTTAGTTTCATTTGTGGAGACTGTGTGTAGATATCATCCGCTGTGCTCTGACTTCATACTGCTTTACTTCTCTTCTAATGTTTTTCTCCCTAACTTCGCTCTTGACATATGCTCCTCTCTCTGCTGGCTATGCTGACGTGGCTTCCTGTCACAGTCGATCCATCTCCCTCTGCTCTTCCCTACCCAAGGGTCTTGCACTTACACACACACACACACACAGACACATATTCGTGCACACACACAGTGAGTCACAGTCACGCTCTTGAAGCATCACTGCCTAGTACGGCAGTTATAGCTCTCAGGATAGGAAAGCCCTTCACAGAGTGATCCGGTGCACTGAACGCAACACTAGGACAGCACAGGACCTACTTTCAGGACATCTACAGCAGGTGGTGCAGGTCCAGGGCAAACTGGATCATTAAGGACAGTCTCTGCTCCATCATAGCCAAAGAGACTGTGAGGCTATGGAGTTTATTCCCCCAGGCCATATGGACCTTGAGCACTTAAACAACACATCTTGCAACTGTTTTGCACTTTGCATCTTTTTACAGCTCAGCACCTTTGATACACATACTACATTTGCTTTTCACTCACTCTCGCTAACACTGTAAATTGTTTATAACTTGCCACTTATTTCTTTCTATTTAATATTTACCTTACTTTTATTATGTACATATTACTTTTGTGACTGCTTTGTATTATCATTATATTGATATTTACTTTTACTTCCTGTATGTAGCTCTATATTTATTTATAGCTTTACATTTGTTGTTTGCACAGTTATCGTAGTTGTCGCAATTTCATTTCACAGCTGTAGCACATGTACAATTATGCATATGACAAATACATTTCTTGAAATCCTGCACAACTCTGCCAACCATTGTCACAGAGGTCAACTGGCCCCGATGGCCACATGCTCCCAGTCGTCTGTTATGAACATTCCCAGCTGTCCTTTTCCGCTTTCCTCTTGGTAATTAACCCTGGGCTCCTCTTCCTCTGTTCCCTTCGGTCACTTTGTCACCAAGATTGAAGCTGAAAGTGTCCCAACTCAAATTTTGTTATGTAACACAAATTTGATGCCTGTGATGTAGTCAGAGCAAGGGGGAAAAAAAACGCTCTGAATTAATGATTTGGACATTTATGCGGTCTGAAATCATCGGCCGTGCAAAGGCTGTCTGACCTGTCGGATCAGTATTCATGTGATTATGTCAAGTCTCCACAGGATAGATCGATGTTGTCATAGCCCTGTGTCCGTTAAACCAGAAAACATAGAAGATGACAACTCAAGCATGCTGGCAAATTTAATTGGGAAATGGGATGTGTGTGTGTGTGTGTGTGTGGGGGGGGGGGGGGGTGCAGAGTTTTCAGTTTAACTAGAACAGTCAAGTCAAAATGGATCGCACTCGAAATTGTGAGTGGATTCTGGTTGCACTGTCGCGAAAAATCAAGCTGCAAAGCCAACCTGCTACCATGACTGCATAATGTGCTTTTTTACACTGAATTTCACCATTATTTGTGTGATTTAATAAGTTTGCCGGTCATGTCAGGATGGAGGTCTGTTTCAACAGATGTTAATGTTAGATATGCCCGTCTGTTGTGGCAGTCCTATCTCGTCTCAGAAAGTATCTGAATTCACTTATGATTCAGAATATTTAACACATTTGGCCAGGCTTAAAGGATAATTACCGTTTTTTACAACCTGGACCTTATTTCTAGCATAAAATACGATCATTTACTCACCCGGACAACTTTGGTGTCATTTGGAGTCGTTCGGACGAAATTAGCTCCAGTGGAGCGCCGCGTATATCCGTATAATGCGAGTACACGGGGCACCGAAGCGCAGACTCTATATAACGCATGATCTGCTGCGAAACTAGTTCATTTCACCAATATTTTGTTATGATACGTTAGTGCTATTCCCCTCCGAGCCCTGGGTTGTCTGGGTGAGTAAATAATCATATTTTATGTTAGAAATAAGGTCCAGGTTGTAAAAAACGGTAATTATCCTTTAATATACACAAACATGAGACAGTTTTGCATCAAATACATGTAATCCCTCCATTAGTATGAGACAATTGTTTGGAACTGGCTCAACTTTTTTTCCCAATGTAATGCATTGCCATCCAACAATGAACAAACAAACAAAACACATGCATGTGCACAATCTAAGACAATATTTTGCCACCTGAAATCTATTTCTCAAACTGGTGTTCATGGATCACATTTCATTTACTCACTTGTACAAATCAATCAAACAACAACAATAAAATCATTTAAGGTTAGGGGGAAAATAATGAGGTGTCCTTAAACCATCAATAAATAATATCTAACACTACACTACTACTACTGATACTGTACAATACCTAATAAAGTCTGCTAATAACCTTTTTCCAACTGAGCCCCAACCACTTCAAACCAGTGAGAAGAGTGGAGACTGGAACACAAATACAGAAATCACTCATGACAAAAAATGTGCTCTAATTAAGGCAGAAAATAGCAAGTCCATTCAGGCTCCCATTCATTCACAGTAAGAAGCTGTGATTGAGACCTTTAGCACAGGCCTTTTATAAAAACAACAACACTTTGACATCTGACACCAGACAAACAAGTTCATAATTCTGTCTGTTCTCAGACATGTTTTCTGTAGTTTCTCTCTCTCTCTCTCTCTCTCCCTCTCTTTTAAAAACAGCACTGAATCAGACACTGAAAGTATTTCTTTATAGTTTGAGCTTCATTGTTTCAGTTGTTCAGTGAAGTCATTGCTTTTCTGTTGAAGCGCTTTGAGCTCTTACTGCATAACCTGCAGCTGGGTTCTGTCAGACACTATCTACTGTAGATACACTGTAGGTGGGCGATGTGCCTGCAACTGACTGGAGGTTTGGATTGTAGTGCCAAAGCTCCTCTCTAAGCTTGAATTTGTCTCTTTTTTTTTCTCCTTTTGATTCCACTTGCCATTTGTATTTATTGCCAGACATGTTAGGCCATTAAAAATAACCTATGCAGAGAGCGTCAAGTAAAATCTGCAGTGGGAATGCAACTTGAAATCAGAAGCCCTTTTGCCTTGTAACTCCAGCCGTGACTGTCCAACACGATGCTTAGCCTGGAGCTCGGGGCTGACGTGGGTTGCAAACGCCTCTCAGTCTCTGCTTTAGCATTCTGGATGGCTGTGGAGCTCTATTGATTTGACTTGATTGAGCTGTTAAATAAATTTGGAGTCAGACGTAATCCAATTTTACTGCTGTCTTCAGTCTTTATACATTGGAAATTGGCAGCGTTGTCACGTAACCTGGAGTTTGGATTGAAAAGACAGCCTTGAGAAGACAGTACCCTGCACACAGAAGTTGCATGGAGGAACGAGTACACAGACACACACAGTTCCTGAAATGAGCTTTTCGCCTCACTTACCAAGGGCTGTTAAACTAATAAGAAATTAAAATAATTTATACTGGCTAAAGCAATTAATATTCATTATTCAAAGAAACATGTAATAAGTCCCACTCTAAATGCTATTTCATGAATAGAGTCAGGTGCAGTGCTTTATTTTAAGACTCTCTGTATTATGCAGTGTTCATGTTCATCATCAACCCCGTCTTCACGAGCTGAGATAATGCCACTTTGTGTAGAAGGAGCCTTTCAGTCACAATTGGAAAAATCTGCTTGAGTTGAATGGCTGATGAACTGAGTTGTATATTCATCGGCAGGGAGAACGTTTCAGAAACAGGTTGAACTTAATGAAACTGAGGTGTTCAAATGCTAGACAGATTTTACTGGCGTTTGGTGCTCAGTGAGTGGTAATTTCAGACATTACACACAATTTGTATTGGCACTAATGCTGCTGAAGGTACCACTGTATGTATACCTATTCAATCATCCTCTGATAGTGACCAGTTGAATGCACAAAACAATTTACTCACATTTTACAGAGCAAATAGATCATTTCAAAACAGCCAGGTGCGAACAGTCATCAGGATGGGAAGAAATATGATTCTGTCTTCAGTACAATTAACACATTATATATACGCTGGTTATATGATGGTGTTTGATCAGAGCCTCACAAGCCCAACATTTTCTTCCAATTTGCTGTTCTGAAATGCGACTGTGAATTGTTCTGAGGTTATAAATACTAATCTGGGAGAAAATTTGAGAGATAGTCACTAACTTTAAGTGCTGGGCAGGTGGCATACAGCAGGTTCTTTTTGGAGCTTTTTGTGCTAAAAATGGTTGCCTACAGGGGGTTGATGAAAGCTACTCAGAGTCAATTATACAATTAATGTGTAAAGCAAAGCAATGAGCTAAAAGTGGGAAAAGAGCTCTGAGGATCTATGGAGTTTGATTATAATTCTACACAATTTCAGTATCACAGTGTTTGATTAATACATTTAATTTGATCCACATGTTCTGTTGCAGATAACTTTTGTATGAAAGTTTTATGCGTCTGTGACTTTGTAGGGAGTAACGACCCTGGACTGGGTTTTCACACCAGCATTTAATCCTCCGGGGCTTGTCAAGCTGCTGTCAGCCTTGCTCCAGCTCCCACTCCCACCGCAGTGTGTCCGTGAATGTGTGTATTTCAGATACGGATGTACTTCAGAATGAGTCAAGTCAATTTTATTTATGTATCACCAAATCACAAGAAAAGTTATCTCATGGCACTTTTCATATAGAGCAGGTCAAGACCGTACTCCTTTCATTTACAGAGACCCAAAATTCCTGCATGAGCAAGTACTTGGTGATGGTGGCAAGGAAAAAACGGAGTAAATGTACACTGGATACTGTAGTGGTGCTCAGGGAAGCAAGTGAGGCAGACAGACAGATTTCTCGAGGACTTTACAGTATGTCGGCCGACTGTTGTGTGAACAGTTTGCAACTCAGGCAGACTCCGGGTGCTTACTGTGTGTTCATCCTCCTTGCCAAGTAGTGGGGGTTTTGGCTTTGAGGGATACCTTTTCTGACTGTTGAATTCCTGATGGAATAATGGCAGCTTGTATAGCAAGGGATAACAAAAATCTTTTAAGTGCGTCCTCACAGCCTATCTATAGCTTTGTCGCTAGCAGAGGAGTTAGGAAGATTTTTTAGAGGTTAAATCTCATCTCTCTGCAGAATATCACCGCCGCATTAGCATATAAATGTGCTCCTTGTGAGATGCATGTTTAATACGGCGGAGATTTAAAAGTATAATCATACACAAAGTGATGATGTGGCAGTGAATGGGACAAACACAAGACAGGGGAGGGGTGCTGATGAGCTTTACCACCCGCTTTTTGTGTGAACCTTTGTGTTTGTGTGTGTGAGACGGCAGATAGTGTACATAAAATGTGTGTAGAGATAAAGTGAGCGTGTGTGTGCGTGAGTGTGTGCTTCTGCGCCTGCCTGCCTGTGTGAATGACAGAACAATCAGCGGTGGCCTCAACAGGAGATATATACACACTATTACTAACCTGCAATCTCCCCTCCCCACCCTTCCATGCCCTGCTCCACTTTCTTTCCCTGGTCCCCACCCTCACATTACCTTGTCTCACCCCCCCACCTGCCCTCAGAAACCCAAACAGAAAGACTGGCATCCTCCTGATGGCTTCATCCTGGGGCTGTGGACCCTAATCCTCCTGGTGTTTTTCAAGACTTATGGCATCAAGCACCTCAAACACATCTTCTGAGGGCTCCATGTTTACGTCGCTGGATATCAGAGGATGTGGAGCTGAGGGAGACCAGGAGCCTGGACTGAAGGGATATTAGAGGGAAGGAGCAGTTTGTGACAGGCTTGTTTTTTACCCTCCATGGAGCTGCCTGGCCAGATATGCTGTAATGCTACTGATGCCTTTTTTTACTTTGTTATGATTGCTCCCTACACTGATGAAAGGTTAACACATTTTTTACATTTGAGGAGAAATGTTAAATACTTGAAAGTCCATGCATAAGATATGAGTGTTAGCATGCGTATACCTACAGCAAAACAGCCATTTTTACCTGTTTCATGTATTCACTCTGACAAGGACATCAATATATTTATTTATTTTATTTTTTTGGGTGTCAAGTTCTGTTTTGTTAAGCCATTCCATAATTGCGCTGATTTGGCTAAAATGCACTGATTCGAGTCCTTAGATAAGAATTTAATTTATTTTTGAGAGCTCTGCACATTTCAGCAGCAGCTTTTTTTTTTTTTTAAGTGCTACTCAGAACATCTACTCAGTCAGAAAGGGAATTGTGCCACGAGAGCAGGCTGATTGGCTGTAAGTGAGCTGTGGAGAGATTACAATTTAATGTCTCTCTCGTCCATATACAGTACACCTCTTGACCGTCATATCATGCTTGTGAAGGATAACAACCCTACATAATACCATATCACATGATGGACCCATCTACTTTACCATTCACCAAATTGCCCTCGTAGCTCTCTAGCTGTGTACTCCACTGATTGTATTCTGGCTGATGGACAGCTATTTCCCAGCCATTCAACGTCTCATGCTACAACAGCGATAAGTGAGTGATAACCTAGTAAGCTGCCAGCCATCCCAAATGAATCTTCTCATTGCTGGGACATGTTTTCCTCCTTTTTTTTTTCTTTCTTTCTCTCCATATGTAACCACTTTACATTAGGGCCATTGTTGGGGGAATGACTGATGCTCATGGCATATGGATTGAACCGGTGGTAGTTTATCTTTGCTCCCTTGGCGTGTGGACCCGCCCATCGGGGTGCCCAGTGCCACTCTGCCTGGCGGCTGATGTGGAAAATAGATGGAGCTGGAAATGAAACCATATGTATCAGAAGGCAGCTGCTGTGTCAGCCACTGTGTACCTTTTCTTATACATTATTTATGCAACACTTATTTCCTCCTCCTGATTCCTCCTTGTTTCTTATTTCCTGTAATCTTATTCCTCCTGCTTCCCTTTTGGTGAGAGCTAGCACATTTTATTTCCTCAATTGGTGAGATTTTGATGCCCTGATTAAAGATGAAATACTGAATCAAAGGAATGAATGTATGTCTTTAATTGCCTTTTTTTCCTTTTTAAGAAGATGTTAAGCTTCCTTAATTCCTCTCTAATACTATTTGAAGACACCAGATCTGTTTTATTGTTACAAAACCTTGAAGGTACAGTGCATTCAGAAAGTACTTGAACTCCTTATTTTCCTTTGTTCCTCATCAATCTACACTCAATATTCCATATTGACAAAGTGATCTCTCTTGATCATCTTTAAGATGTTTCTAGACCTTGATTTTTACATCTTGATTGGAGTCTGCTTGTGGTAAGTTTAATTGATTGGACATGATTTGGGAAGGCACACACCTCTTTATATGAGGTCTTGCAGCTAACCATGAATATCAGAGCAAAAACCAAGCCATGAGGGCTTTGTTAAAGGTTCCTAAAAGCACTTTGGCTTTTAGAACCGCAGGACTCTTCCTCGAACTAGCTGCCCAGCCAAACTGAGCAATCAGGGGAGAAGGGCCTTGGTACGAGAGGTGACTAAGAACCCAGCGGTCAGTCTGGCTGAGCTCCAGAGACCCTGATTGAGAAGGGAGAAACTCTCACAAGGACAACCTTGACTGCAGCCATCTGGCCTGTATGGATAAATAGGGAAATTAGGAAATGTTGGTGATTAAAAGAACTAGAAGTGAAGCCAAGTGTGTGGTACTTTTTCCTATAAATCCTATCTGCATTCTGCTGTTAGTACCAGCACCTTTTAGAAAGGGTTGGTGTGCATTTTCCTACTCTAATTTTATGGCAGAGTGACCAGAGGGAAGCCTCTCCTCAGTGAAAGACACAGAAAAGTCGGCTTGGAATTTGCAAAAGAAAAATGACACTGAAAATGTTATCCTTAATGAAAACCTGGTCCAAAGCACTCAGGACATCAGACTGGGCCAAAGATTCATACTCCAACAGGACAATGACCCTAAACATGCAGTCAAGACAATACAGGAGTGGCTTAGGAACAATTCTGGATGTCTTTGAGTGGCCCAGCCAGAGTCCCTGTCAGACATTTCTGGAGAGACCTGAAAATGGCTTTCCACTGATGGTCCCCATCCAACCTGACGGAGCTTGAGAGGATCTACAGAGAAGAATGGCAGAAAATCCCCAAATCCAGGTGTGCACAACTTGTCACGCCATACCCACGAAGACTTCGGGCTGTAATCGCTGCCAAAAGTGCTTCAACTATGCAGTGAGTTAAGGGTCTGAATACTAATGTCAGTGTGATATTTCAGTTTTTCCTTTTTAATACATTTGCAAAAATGTCTAAAGTCGTGTTTTTGCTTTGTCATTGTGGTGTACTGGGTGTAGACTGATGAGGGGAAAGAGATGAATTTAAATGATTTTAGTATAAGGCTGCAACATAACAAAATGTGAAAAAAGTAAAGGGGTCTGAATACTTTCTGAATGCACTTTATGCCTGGCAGAGTTGATAGTCTAAGCTTATTTTATACCACCGGGACATCCTTGAAATCTGTGCTGCTTGAGTTGACTTGCACACCTGCTCTGTTGTTTTCTTACTGGAAACATTTCAAACAGTCCGGGGAGGTTTTTTAAATGCAGTTTTCTTTTCTGTTCCAGTCTTGTATTTCAAAAGACAAAAGACAGAGCAGCCACTGGATCCCAGCCTCCATATGCAATCACTGTATACCAGGCTTGTAGTAGACACAGTAAAAATAAAAGCTGCCCTATCTCAGATGGATTTATTTGTTCTTAAACCCACTTCAAAATTGACTCCATCTCATCTGTGCCTCTCATTCCTACTTCAGCACCTGCAGATAGAACTGAATATACTCTGCCTATCAGCATGGTGATGCACTCCCGTCTCCTCTGTCACAATGGTTTCTCTATGCTAATAAAGATCAGTGTCTGTGTTCCTTCACACCTGACTCGGTGGTGAGGAAAAAAAACAGTGACAGGACAATATTAGAGAAGCCATCTCCAAAAAGGCACAGAGATCTCAGGCTGAGGAGTCAGGTAGGATGCTCTGAATATGTCACATAGGTTGTTCAAACGACGAACTGCGTCGGTATTCACCAGTGAATGCGCACACATATGCTCCATGTCTTAAGAAGTGTAACAGTGTCGACATCAGCCCCATGTGGCAGCCTGCTAAATTTAATGATTAACGCACAAACAATCACACGCATAGAGTTTAGAGATTGTGTATGAGCCTGACAGGTTGTCCAATTTCCATGGAAACTTGGGATTTCTAACTGCTTGCTTGTCAGTGAGCTTTTGTATTGTCAGTCATTCACCAGAATTTTCATAGTAATTTCAGAGCAGTAAAGATTGCGACAATAGCCAAGGCACAAATCTTGCTCAGTGGTTGCTTGCTTACTGTATTATTAAATTTAGAACTATGAATAGCTTTCTCTCCTCTGTCTAAATTGTGTTGTTTGAAATTCATTCATTTATGCAAAATAGATTTGACTCAAAGTATAAACTAAGAAAGCAAAGAGAATTTTAATGAAGGACAGCTTCATACAATATTGGTATAGCAAGAATCAGAAATATTATTGGAATGTTTGATTCTATGATCAACATTTAAATAGATTTAAAGTTCATTCTTGCCATTGGAAACAGTCAGAAACGTGAATAGACTGCTTTCAACATCAAAAGTAAACTGTCAGTCTAAATTTTTAAGCCAACACAGATGTAAAATTCAAGTGGGCAGAGAAATGTTAAAAATGTTATGTTGATAATTTCATGACATCTGGGCAAACTCCAATTGTTGAGGATGATTGAAAGTTCCGTAAATGTGAGTAAAACTGGCTTCAGGATGAGTTTCTCTTCTCAATTAATATGTAAATTTATGTTAATTAGATTTAATTGCATGACAATATAAGCCTAGATAACGTAGCTATCATGTAACACAGTTCCTACTTTTACCAACCATAAAATCAACTCAAGACCCACTTTTTTTTCCTCCAGAGCTTTCATGGTCTTCGTCATCACATAACCAAACTTCCATAATCTAATATTGGGAGGAGAACTGAGCCGTCCCCATGACAACAGAGAAAACTCAGTAGTAGATGACCAAGAGATGTGATTTAAAACACTATAAAAAGTTAGTAAGTGGATCTTAAAAGAGATTTAAATTTAGAAAGGTGAAGAGTGAACTCTCTGGCTCAGTTCTTAAATATTAAAATATTTTATGGATTTATGTAGTAAAATGTATCCAGTAGTGTTAAAATAATAAATTCATTGATTGATAAAAAGCTATCTATTTATTAATGTAGCAATAATAACAAACTGGTTCCAGCTTCTCGATGTGAGAGTTTGCTGCTTTCCTTTGTTTTATGCAAATGGGAATTATGTAAAGATATAAGCCTTATAGAGACGTCATTATGACTTCTGGGAAATTGTGATAAGCAACTATCATTTTTGTCACATATTTTATAGACTAAACAATCAATTGAATAGGCTTAACTGATTAGCTGAAAATGAAAATACTGTAATTAGTGTTTGCAGTCTTTGTATCAGAACTCCATTTTTTAAATATGATTATTAAAGAGAAAAAAATTCAGTTATCAGCCCTGTTCATAGTTTTTAAAATGAGCTTTAATGCATATAAAGTACATTTTTTTTGACATGGTAAAGGCTCCACTGTCTTATAGTGAAGTGTTTATATTCTGAGCAAATCTCTGCAGGAAGTTTAGCTTCCTTTCATCATCATGTAGTGTTTCCTTGATCTATGTGACTTACCTTCAGATGACATAGTGATATTTTCAAATACCAAAAAATGCTCCAACACTCAGTTATGAAGACAGTCAGGGATGTGTTTGTACCTCTGGGGAGTAATGAGAAGGCCTTGTAGCTCTTCCTGTCTTTCATTATTATTTCAGTGTGACACAGCCTGATGTCACAACCACACAGGAAGAGAGAGACTGAAAAGTGCCGTCAGTGGAGGGTGAAGGTGAGTCACAGGCCGAGAAGGGTCTATCTGCACTCTGGCACACCCACATGACACACTCACTATGCTACATGACAACCCCCCCCGATGCCTTGATGTCAACGTAACTACATGCTACACCACACATCCCCTGACCCATGACCCCTGACCCAAACCATCTCACTGCTCATGCCAAAACCTAACCTAGCGGAAGGGTCATGTGATAAAGTGTGTGTGTGTTGTGTAGTTACCGAGAGTCAGCAGATAGACCTACTTGCACCGGCCTCTCATCCTCTATAAAACCTCCTTGTTTCAGATTCATTTCAGTGATGCTTTGAGATACAAATACAGAAATAATTATTCAATTATAGTTGCTCAAATTTTGAAAAAGTAGTTTTATTTATAAGTGGAATGACATTATCATCATGTGCAAAACAAAAAGGACAGAAAACAGACCAACATTAGTGCTGAGATGAGTAGTCATATTAGTCAAGCAACAGAAGATTAATCTGCAACGATTTTGATAATTGATCAATCAAGAATACCAAGACTTTCACAGGTTTAAGCTGATTTTTACACAAAAACAATTTGAAAGTATCACCTTGGTCTCTGGAAACACAATTTCTTGACCTCAACAATGAACTGATGATGAAAATAATCAGAGGTATAGCTTTAAATAACAAAACATACTATGACTCGGTACAGGTTTAATTTGGCACTAACCTAAAATGTTCAAGTGCGTATCACTTTGCTACCATAGCACACAGCTGTTTGCACATCTGCCCCTAAAAAAACAAACACATATCTTGGTCTTTACTGCTGTATAAATTCAACATGGACAACCAGGCGACATGCATTATCACCACTCCTGCACAGCTGCAGCTATTGTTGATGTATGAGAGGCAATCGTGTCCTCATCTCCACTGAGGAAACGTGATGTAAGTTCTTGTGTAGTGAGCACCTATGTATCTGACCCAAAGCATCTCTTCATGCATTACTCACATTACAGAGATGAAGGCAAAATCAATAGGGACTTAGCACCAGGATGTATCATTAAGATAACCACACATCTCATCACTTTCTCCTGACTGACACCTGATTCTTATTCATGGACAAGGAGAGAAAGGAGGTGGAAATATAAAGGATCTCGGGCAGAGAGCAGGTCAGCCTACATGTAGCATACACTCCATCAAATGAAAGGAGTGTGCACATAAAATACAACTGAGAGAGTGACAGATCACATACTCATCAGTTTAACAAAAAAAGAAAACCGGGTGTTCTTTCAAACTGTAATTCTCCTACGAGGCGATTCAGGCTCACAGAAGCGGCAGCAGATGAATATAGTAGGATGGATGCTGCTGCTGCATCCCTGCTCTCGATCTTAATCTCCCACTTGTCTTGTGTGACATGGCTGTGCATTTACATGGAAATACAGCTTGTAGCTATATAAATCGCACTATTAACTGGTGACAGGAGCCGACAGAGCCTTATGATACATACGTACGGGGGCCAAGGAGGTGCACACACACAAGATAAAACCTCAGTGTGAATGTGCCACACTTTTCATTCAGCCAGGAAAATTTGACTTGGGTGACACTGGTGAGCTTACGATGCACACAGTTGAAAGGTGGTATAAATGAAAGGTTGTGAAGTGATTTATAAATATGCTTTGATGGAGTTCTAGCCTTTGCTGCATGCCACACGATGAAGAATCTCAGCAATGAAGAATCGCATCCAACTTGGCCTCTATAATCTTTGAAAACTGCAAAAGAATTCAACCTCTTTGCTGAGATATTCCTACTTCCTCAAATAGCCAAACGTAATTCAAGCTACATTATTAGTATTCAGCCTACACTGTCTGGAGCACTACATTATTTGATTATGGGCATTGTAATGGTGTGTTTCTTTCGATGAACTGTAAATAGTGAATACTGCATGGATCCTTCATCTAACAGAAGCTTTATGGGGAGCCCAAACTCAAGTCTGTATCCTCAGTGATCCCTCTGGTATGCATACAAATACACTCACGCACATATATGCACAAAGACCGGGAGGATTGACGGTAAGACACTGCATGCATGCACTGAAAGTGGAGTGTGTAATGATGTTGCCTCTTTATACCTTCTCAAGGTTTTCACAAAAGGGATGTACAACTTTGAACTCCGTAAACAAAACACACTGCTAGAGCTGCAGTAGCGGAGCTGGAGAAATGTTTGTAACAAATGTCCAGCTGGATCAACGAGACTCAGTCTTCTGTGTTCACTATTTTGCTCATCTACTTCATGTTTTCTCCTCTTCAGTTAAGGGTCCAGTAACCCTCCATACTCAGTCCTTCTGAGATGAATCTCTCAATCATTTTCTTCACCACAACACCAATCACGTCTTATGGTGTACCAGGGGCGCTGCAGTGACTGTTGCCTCCAGCGTCCGGTTGGCTGGAAGTGGTGGAGGGCTCCAGTCCGGCTGGTAGAAGTGGATGTCAAATGTCCGTGCCCAGTTGGCGAAGACCCGCTTCTCTGTAATGAAACGGTGGTGGCTGCCACGCCGGCCGCGCTCATGAGATATGTACATGGCACACTCGTCTGGGCCGCGTGGCTCATAATAGTGGTAGGGCACGGAGTGGTGCTGAGGCTCCCTGCAGTGGAAGAGAGACAGATGACATTTGAAAAACGCTTTAATGAGTCACTTGAGTTTCATGTGACACCATGCAGTGTTTTTCATTTCATAGCAAAGCAGGGAAACTATGGTTTGATCTGCGTTTATTTGTGTCTCACACAGCTAAATATAACTTGTTTTATTAACCTTTAAATGCCACCTGCAGCTGAACACTGATTTAAAAAGTCAAATAAAGAAACAGAGTTTTGTAAAGCAGCTGATGTGAGTAAACCATTATGAGAAGATCAACAGAAGAGGTCTTGTATGCTGCAAACAATTCTGCTAATGATTCTGCAACCTATAATAACTCTCAGATTTTTCATTTGAATCCATTTTATTGTGATAAAACTTGGATCTGAAGTTTTGACCATTATAGATGATGGTAGTAGACTTCCTGGCAATTCAGTGCTGTGTCTACGATTCCAAACATTAGAATTATTTACTAGCTGTAATATTGTAGGCTCTCAACAACAAGTGAAAAGACAAAGTAGAAATGTTCCTGATCATTTTCCCACATCTTCTCAAGGTCATAGATCAACTGGAAAAACGACCCATTTTGTAACCTTATGAATAAGTGAATGGATAAATACAGTGTGGTAAAAAGGTTGTGGTAAAAAAGCATCATAGATTAAACCAACCATACAGGAATGACAAATTCAATAAGTTATAGGTTGACTGGCGCAAGTTCTTATCTGTAAGGATCAGAGTAAAGGAAGGACTCAATCTCATTTTGATAGAAGGCTAAGGTTTTTCAAGAGACGTTTTAAAAGAGGACAAACTCTCCAGTTAGAACATTTACAGCTCAATAATCCACAGCAATTTTAGGGAGAAATAAAAAAAGCTGGAACCACAAAAGACCAAGTTGATTCCAATAGAGATTTTAATGGACAACTTTGAATCTTCTTTTGAGGCTGACCAGATATTGAAGAAGTGGAAAAGAATTTATAGCTATTTGTATGCATGTAATAGTTCATTATTTAATGGTCAATTGTTAAATGAAATTTGTAAAATGTGAGCTTGAAAATGGAATGTGTAATAGCAGTGCAGAGAGCGGTAGATAAAGCTAAAGCGAATAAAGCTGTGGGTGTAGAAAAACTCCTGAACAAGGTCTTTAAAACTCCAATACATTAACGGTATCAAACATACTTTCAGAATGGCGCTGATTCATTTGTGTGAAATAAATATATAATCAAACCTATCCCTAAATTTTTAAAAGTTGACCCCAGAATTCCATTATACTTTAAAATGATTTTATATAACAGACTGAATCATTACATAGAGACTCATGGATTATTGGTGGTTATGTTATATCCTCAGTGGTGAGAGCAAGACTACAAGAAGAGAAAAATATGTTTGCTTGTTTCATTGATTTCAAGAAAGGCTTTGATTGGATCAATAGAGACTTTGTAGAGAATAAATTGATGTGGTCTGATATCACTGGCACATTTCATAATGCCATCAAAGCCTCGCACAAAGTCCCACTTTGTAGTTAATTAATTTCAGGAATGGCTGCTTTATTACTCCATTTGTAGTGAAGCAGGAATATTTACTTTCCTATTATTTCTAATGAAAGCAAGCAGGCCAATCTAAGTATAGTGATTGATAATATTAAGTGTTTTGTTATATGTTGATGATACTGTGTTGGTTGCAGAGCCAGAGATTAATTTACAACAAAATACTTTGAGTTTATTGTGTAGTCAATGGAGACTGACAATTAATAGAGACAAAACACAGATTACAAATTGGATGGTGAACAGCAGAGCAACCATATTTTTAAGTTTGGATCAATGCCTCTAAAGTACTCTAGTTTTTATACATGTCTTTGCTTTAGTTTCAGAATCAGCAGGAATAGTGCTATATAGGTCTGTAATGAATAAAATGAAACTGTGTCCTGACCTTAGTTTTTTAACCTTCACTAAACTTTATGATTCAATGGTAGGCCCAATTTCATTTTATGCTACAGGAGTATAGGCTTTTAAGGATTCCCCCGCCAGTGATGCCATCCAGAGTCAAACCATGAGGTGCTTTCTTCTCATTCAGTTGGAGGAAGGAAAGGAATGACAGACCAAAAAGATCTTTAACTGGGATCGAGCACACATTTATCCTGAGTTGAGAAAGGTTTGCAATAGTTTTTCTTTCTGATTAGAATTTTTCCTTCATGAGGAACAATGGAGGGAGGACATTTGTAAAAAAAAAAAAACAAATCAAATATGTTTACTATACAGAGGACAGAGCTATATATAAAAGACATTTACAGAGAAGACGAAAATCCCTGTGGGCTCAGTTAAGAAGTGGTACTTTACCACTGGCAGATATAAAGGTATTCCTAAAGAGCAATGTTTGTGTTTTTTGTGATGTTGGCATTGTTGAGGATGAATTTCACTTTTTATTTCATTACCCTTTTTACAATGACTTGAGGAAGTATTTGTTTGAAAAGATCCAATTGAAAAATCCTGATTTATTTGGTTGTCTAAAGCTGATATCTTGAGTTGGCTTTTTAATATGGAGATCTTTGTTTTTGTAAGATTTATAGGAGACACTTGGCAGCTGAGACAGACAACACTGTATCCATCATAAGAGGACATTTATGCCATATAAACTGAATCAAAAATGTTCCCTTCTTGAATCTTTGTGTCTTAACATCATAATTTGTCATGTGGTCATCCTGGTTAAAGACATATAGGCTGGGCACCAGAAGGATGTAGGACACTTAAATGAACAATCAAATCAATTGAAATACATGATGTCTCTGTTCAAATCAGACAGGAGACCTTTGTTTCATGTCACCCCACACTCTCTCTGCACAAACGAAATGTGAAATGAATGAAAATGCCATTGACACAAGCTTGAAAGGGAAGAAAAGAAGCATCTCACATCTGCATTTGAACACTTTTACAACTACTGTCATTGAGACTTGACATATATGTCAAAAATAGTGGCTCAGTTGTCTGTAAGAACAACATTTCCTTCATGAGGGAAAATAGATGAAAGGGGAGCACTTTAAAGTAGTAACATCAACACATATCAGTAGCTTAACCTAGAAAACTATTATTTTGCAGAAACAAGAGAGGTGTGTGTGTGGGTGGGGGGTGGGGGGGGGGGGGAGTGGGCAAAAGAAAAATGAGCAATTAGTATCAAAACAATTAAATGTTATTGGGAATTACTGCTGATGCATTGTTTATATTTATTTTTCATTTATTGACGCTCTGACTTTATAAATAAATGTTTCATGTCAATAGGGTGTATTTAACATGATGTTAGAAAATATGGTTTGAATTCTTATTTGGATCACTTCCAGTAAAATCTACACTTCGCTTGTCATAAGAACTATAAGAATTATATATATTTATCCTCATGATTAAATTTATGCCTACAGTAAAACTAAAATAAATGACAATTGCCTTATCAAATACAGCCAGTAACCAAGATATACTGAACATTTTATAGTTTGTTCTTTTTTTTACTGAGAAATCTAATAAGATTTGTTCTTTGTCCAATAAAATCCCCCAATTAAAGGGCTGGCTGAGGTGGAAGAGACGTGAGTTGTAATTCAAAACATTAAACAGTGTTAATGAGGCTGGATGAGTTAGTTGCTCGAAGCAAGACAATAGTTCTGTATCCCCTAGTTCTTTACACATTGGAGGACCACTATACAGGACTAACATTATTGTTGTGCTGTTTTTCTGACACATCCACTGTGTTTCTGATTAAAAGAGGCCAAATCCTACTGACCTGGAAAATGTGCTTTCCTGAAGTGTGCACAGCATGATGAATATAGAGGGAAATAATTCTCTACACTTCTTTGTTCTGAGCTCTAAGGAAGCTGAACACACACACACACACACACAGACACACAGACACACACACAGAAACCCAAACGTCTTCACTTTTTGCCAAATAAGTGTGTCTCCATGGCAGCCCGCAGTCAGTCCCATTTTCACTCTGACCTGGATTCAATCTGATATTTGTTGTGGTTACACTTCAGTGCCATAGTTACAGCTGTGGTGATTCATCTGTTTAATGTCGGATTGGCAAAGCACCCGCAGATTAATTTGCCACTGATGCGATAATTATTATTTTTTCATGTTGGTTTTAATGTCAAAACTCTTATCACCATTGATAACGAGGACATGAAGAGTAGCTTTAAATTGCTGCACAGTGAAAATCAAGGACCTTAAAATGTGAGAATTTTAATTTCTTTGAGACAAGCAGAATGAATGATTAAATCTTTCTTTATTATTTTAAAAGTACTTGTTTTTTTGTCATTAAAAGCTGACATTTTGGAGATAAAAAGTGTTAATTGTACCACCTAGGGAGGGAACATCACACCACAACACATGCAGCCTTTAAAGCCCCTGAAAATGTTCTTCATGACTACGAAATGTGTGTGATATGGTGATGGAGTATTGACCAAATAGATTATCTGCAAGTCAGCATTTCAATACTGAATGAATCAGAATACGTAAGTAAGGGTAAGTAAGACCTGTCTTATCTCAAATGCAGCCAAGAAAGAAAAGCAGGCCGCTCTTACTTGATGTTAAGAGGACATAATAGATGTATTCTTCGCCGGATGTTTGTGGTGTCTGGAAAGAATGAATGAAAAATGTGCCGTCTGGTTTCTTTACAGTGCGGCATACAAAATAAATATAACCAAACTGAAAAGAGTGGACCTATCCAGGGGGAAATAAAGGAAGACTGTCCAACTGCCACAAGCTCATGTAGTGTAGCAGCGGGTCAGATCAGTCCACATGAGCTGAATCTCTCTGACGACCTGACTCAACCCTTCAGTCCAAGCCACTGCGAGAATTATCTGCACTATAGAGGAAGCCTGTCCACAGATTCAGACCTCACAGGAAATGTAATATGTAATGTTATCAGTATAGAAACTTACACATGTATATCTGTAATACAGCAACATATTTATAAACTTCTGGACTGTTAACAGACCCTGAATCACTGTGAAAACTTTCAACTACTTTCAATAATGTTTATGTTGACCAGAAAATGGGCAAAGTGAGACCTCTACTTTTTCTCCCTCTCTTGGATCACACAAAAAATTTAAATCAGTTTACCATCTTGCTAATATTCAAGCAATTTCAGCCTTCTGAAAACATCTCTAGCCATACTGACATTTTATTTATAAGCTGCGTGAATATATTCACAGTTTTAATCTTCTTATCAGGCAGCTGTGTGTGCTGCTATGAATTTATTTACACTAGAAGCGACTGCATATACAGCTCAGCTTTAAAACTCTGATGGTACTTGTAGATAGTGATAGTACTTGTTAGCGAGCTGATGATGATGTTTGACATTCAGCTTCACTGTCTCACCTGCAGAAGTCAGGGGCAACCATGCCGTAGACATTGATCCTATCACACAGCTCGAGGGCGATGGTCATAGTGAACCAGCCGGTGCTCAGCCAGGAGTTTGATATCCTCCTGCAGGAGAGAGAAGGGGTGGAGGGAAGATGAGAGAGAGAAAGAAGACAGTTAGATGGATTTCAGGGGTGGGAGACCACAAGGATGAAAACTGTACCATATTTGAATTTTTTGAATGTGATTAACTGGGATAGATAATCAGAAAATCTCATGTCAGTGTATTATGGCAGAATATAGATTTATCTAAATCCAGGGGTCGATTTCCCTGACTGCAAGATCATTCAAGTTCCCTCACAGCCTCATTAAAATACAGATCTATCCTACATATCGACTGATACAAATGAACCTTGTCAAATAATCAAACCTTTAATCAGAAAGTAGCCTTGGTCTGCATGTAGTGCAGATATCTGGAATCACATAGTTTCAGCTGTAGGAAGATCTGCCTGCTTTTAAGTCTGCAGTTCAGAAGTCATGTCCACAAAGAAATGAACACTAATCAGTTTTCTGAAATATGCTATAATGAAAGAAATATGAAAGTATTATTTTACTTTGCATTAGAACATCTCTGTAAATCTAAATGTACATCAGAGTGATCTTTTTTCAGGGTGGCTGTCAGATTTAACCCCTACTGTTTATATTCTGACTCATCTTTAAACCAAACTTCTGAAACACAAATCTATTTACATTCATAAATACCTCATCAGTCATTAATAAATATTTGATTAATCCTTAATAAAGCTGTCAGAGAGTTTGTTATCTATTTATAGGGGATATAACATTCACATTCTCATTATATTATGGTCCAGGAGAACATTTTATGGAATGTGAAGTTTTGTAAATTTGCACATTTGTATGTACCAATATGTACATTAGCTGCAAAAGAAATGAGTATTCAGTATTTTTACAGCTCTCAAATATGAAAATGGGTCAAATTTGATCTTGAACAGCAAAAATGATTAGCAGGCATTTTTTAAAGAATTCAACGCTGGTTTTTAATAGATTTAATGGACTCTAGTCATTAAATTTGCACTACTTCTGAGGGACCTTGAAAAAAAATGTTCTCGGCCAACATTACTGTCTTTCAGAGGCTATAGCAGGCATCAGTTGGTACCAATCATGTCATGCTAGCTTGTTAAGAAGGGGGCTACATAATGCTACAGGCTAAAAAAGGAAGGAAAGATAGAAAAAACTGTCATGGTCATTTTCAAAGGGGTCCCTTTACAGACAAGCCCACTTAATGCTGAGTTGTACATTAAATTAATCTCTGATTCCGAATTTTCAGATAACATGTACTTCTTCTATGTGGCAAGTACTCCATGCAGGAGTAGTTAAAGTGAAAAGAATTTAGCTTTTTTTTTTTTACAGAAAATACATGCACTATAATGGAAAATGCTGTAATGAAAACATTATAAAACAATAACATGTTTATAAGAATACATTATTTAACTTTGCAGAATGAAATACAGTATATCTTTCAAAATGCCTTTTAGAGGATTTTTTGAATTATTTACATTCCTGAAATGCTTTCATGTTTAAGATGACAATGTTGGTTGGTTGTTCTACCACAAAGACTGAGATATCTCAACATCTATTGCATCCTGTTGACATTGGTTATCCCCTGACCTTTCCTTTAGCATCAACATGAGGTTTACATTTTTAGTTTTGAGTGAAATATCTTGACAACTATTTAATGGATTGTTGTGAAATGTAAAAGATATTCAAGGTCCCTAGAGGATAAATCTGAATTACTTTTCTGATCGTCTTTTCATCATCTAACCATCATCAGGTTTCCCAACACTTTTGTTTGTGACCAAATACCTGCCAAAATAATGAGCAACAACCTCATAAGTGCATTGTGTTTAGTGTGAATTAGTAAATATCTGCATTATAAATATTAGCTTGAGCATGTTAGCATTCAGCTAAAAGACCCTCTTTGCTTAGTTAAGCCTCACAGAGCTGCTAGTGTTTATACCCTACAGTCTGGTTTTCATTATGCAGTAGTGACAGAAAACTTCATGATGCTGATCCCTGGCTGTTGTCATGTAGCCATCGTTGTAATCTGCCAAGCACAGTCATGCAGGGGTTTTAACTGATGTGATCTGAAGCATAAATCAATTTATAAGTTAGTTTCTGCTTTATATTTGTTCTTGTTCCTTCACAGAAAGTATGAAAATATTCATACAAGTATGAGCTGATGTAACAGGTTTACAATGAAAAATTCAGCAAGGATATATTTGATTCCTTCGGCTGAATCAAGCACAGCTGTGCATCTCGTCATGCCTCCCCTGCTGCACAGCTGAACCTCATCCTGACTGGAATTGTGACTGGTGACCAGTGGATGTATCCGTGCATCGGTTATTATTGCACAAAGGTTACTGGATGGATATAAATAAGCTTTGCTAACTTTATTATAATTATTCCACCAGGGTAATTTTCTAGTGTGCATGTAGTATAGCAGTTTGTCAGCATTAAGTTGCAACACAATATGAAGATTTATGAGAAAAAATAAATTAACAATAAAGGAATAACATAAAATCAATAATACACAGCACAGCAATTACTGTACACTACATGAACTTCCTCATTAAATTGAGATGCAATACAGCCACCTTTAAGTATTCTGCCATCGGTAAATCATACATATTGATAGCATTTTATTTTTAGTGAAGCATGGTTGAATTTGACAGAAAACACAAAGAGAGATTGTTTTATGGCGCAATGCCAGTTAAGTGTGAGCCAAAACCTTCAGACTCGAACTAAATCAAACTACAGAAGTGAAAGTCAAACTATTGGCATTTCAGTTTGTAAATACAGGAAAAATTGTATGTACTTTTTGCTGTGTGTTGTTAAATAATAGTATCACAGCTGTGGAGCTGAATATTGACCTTAAGTTAGACTTTTGTCATACCATGTCTATAGGTATAGTCACATTACATTTACGAAATGTTCCCACCCTCGTCAATGAAAAAGAATCTGATGTCACATTTATGATGCATGTAATGAATAAATATTGATCAGAGCAATCACAAACCCTCAACAGTTTCTGAGAGCGGCGCTACAATAGCCTGTATAGTGGTACTGTAGTCTGGTAATGTGATACTGTAATAAAATGGTAATAAAACATACTAGAATATAACTTATCCATTTCCAAATGCAGTGCAGCAGTTCTTTTTATTGGCCATTCAAAAACATCCACTTAGGATTTCCTCTGTAAAACAAATGTGCACAATTTTAACGCAATATTAAATGCATGACTATTTGTTTAATTTATTTATTTTTTAAGGGTAAGCCATTATATTTATCATCTCATATGATGTGATTTTGCATATGCAGCGGTTTAACCTCTAGCTTATGAGCAGTTTGACAGGATGCATTCCTGATCTCTCGTCAACCTCGTCACCTTGCTGCTTCCATAAAGCTTGTTGCTGCTTATTGTCTGCTCCCACACATATATACACCAAATCCACAGCAGCTGTTTTTTCCCTCCACAAGATAGAGAAACAAAGCCTGATAAGAAAAATGTTGACAAGAACAACCAGGCAGGCATCTCGACACCATGCTCGTCTCCGGTTGATGGAGGTGACACATTTGGAGTGGAGGGTTTACTTGGTTGTTTGAAAAGGTGTTCCTTTCTCTTATGTTTCTCACAGAGAACAGTGTAGGGGGGATACACATCAGGAAAAAATTGTGAAATGAAAGGCCTGTTTAGCATTGTATTTGAAACATTTCCCCTGGTTGGGGATGGCGAGAAAGAAAAACAACTTCCTGGGAAGCTGTAGAAGAACAAAGAAATGTTCCCAGAGTGTTGAAATGAGTCCATGGGACTTTACAGACATGATCCTTGAGTGTAAGAAGATATACTTTATTGTCCTGAGTTCCCAAAGCTTTATATCCACACCACGCTGGTGTCCAGGTGCAGTGTCAGAGTGACATGTCTCAGAAACTAATAGCAAATGAAATTTTGTAGAGTTTGTCATTGGTTCAATTTTCTTTTCTTTCTCTCTTTTTACCTGTTCTCAAGTGGACCCAGGGAAAACCAATCTCTAACCAAAGTGCATCGCTTTAAAAAGAAGAAACTCATTCCAAAGGGGACCTGAGGAAAGTTATTTCTGGACTGAATTAGAGCTCAGAATGAAATAAAAAATGCAGTTGGCCTGAACAAGACCTTTTGCTGTGTGCTAGACAACTTGGAACTGGAACATTTCTGACCTCCTACATGGAAAAATGTAATGGACCACCTCTTGAGGTCAGAACCATTCTGGGCCTTGGTGATGTAGTTTCCCATCTATGTCCTTGACGATGAGCTGTGTAAGGGTGGACAAATGGCTTGACCAAATCCTGTGTTGTGACATGGATGTCCACCTACCCGAATAAACTGTGTGCTGCTATGTAAATCAGGAGCATGAGGAGTGAGAAGCTGACTGTTGTTTGGCACAATAGAGACAGTTCTTCAGGGAAGCAGTCTTGTTGCACTTGCGGCCTTCAGATACTCATGGAGAGAGATAGAAATAGACAGAGAGAGACAGAGAGCCATCTGATCCACAAAGGTCTTGAACTATCTCGGGTTCGGTCATGGGGCTTGTAAATGTGAGGTTACAGGTGATTGGTTGCTCTATTTCCTCCTTGTTGATCGATTGCAGCCAAGTCAAGACCGTGGTGGAGTCTGTCCGTAGTATGACTTGATGGATGGGCAGTGATAGCTGTGTAAGTGCCCTATAGAGTTTTAGTCTGGGGATGCTCAGCTGCTTTCTTGGTGCTTCAATATGTCCCTGCCTCTCGTCATGTAATGAATGGTAAACCCAAGATATTGGCTGGCCAGAATCTTATGTCGGTTCACTTGGTGACCTGTGGAAACACTGAGAGGAAGAACTGAAAGAATAGGGTGTTTGGGGGTCAGTACCACTGAAGACCCAGTGCTGATTACTTTGCCTTGTGCTATCCTAAGCTCAGCACTATCTGACCTGGCTTCAGCTGACAGGTAGCTGATAACAGCTTCTATTTTGTTTGCCCACTGTCACAGTTCAAAACCCGCATTAGCAGGCAAGGTTAGCAGTTTATCCACAAGGGTTTGGACTTCCTTTGTTGTAATGCTTTGCACACAGTTGTCCATGTTAAAAGACTGAAAGACTAACTCACGTACATCCTCTCCCACATGGCTGTGATCCAACACATGACTCTGCAATGTGAATATCACATAACAGGCACTGTGTTATGATGCTTAAGGGAGTAATGGTCCATTGGAGATGGGGCTGTGTGCATTTGAGTGGGCATTGAATTGTTGTCCAGCTGCTCTTAGTCTGTAGAGGGCCTGTGCTCTGTACCTTCATCTCTTGTATTGTGTTGTGGATTTACACTATTGTGTTGGCCTTCAATCATAGGCTTATTATATCCTGGTGTGGTGCTCTGTGGAGGACTATAAGGAATATCCATATTTCCCTCCCGGGCCTCATCACTGTGATGCTGAGGTGTTGCAGTTAAATGTGTGGATTGTAGCTGCTGGAAAACATTTCCTAGTTGCTCTGTTGATCTGTTGAGAAAGCTGCCCAGTCTCCAAGGTAGTGTGGTGTCTAAGCTGCTATAGCTTGTGCACAGTCTGTCTTGACTGAAGGTATAGATCCTAATTACACAACCAACCTCATTACACAACCACTGCCTCCAGGAATGCCTCTCCTGCTGTAGCGTATAGTCCTCTCTTCCCAGCTGTCCAGGATCTCCCATAATGGCGGGCATTGATGCTCCTGACTTATTGGTGATGATGAGCGAGTGTGACTTCTACTCCTCTCACACTCCTCTTCCCCCCTTTGTTGGTAAGTTGGCTGGAGAGTATAGTCTGCCAACTGCACTGTGAGCTTATCTGGATGATTTGACATGGTTGGCCTGAATCTGGCCTGAAGGATCAAGTAAAAATAGGGGTCCTACCTTAGTAACTATTTGCTATGAATGATTAGTGATCATCAATCCAGGACTACTGAAGGGAAAAAACAAACCAAAAGTGACTTTCTTTCTCAGTTATCTTCTATTTATTGTCACACAAAAAACAAATGCTAAGTATATAAATTATGTATATAACTAGGTTACAAATAAACAATAAAGACCAAATACCAAATGAAATGAACAGAATTCAATATATCTGTATCAATAACCTTAATAGTTGCTGCCATAGAGAGAGAGAAAGAATTACTGTGGCATATCAGCCCTTACAGAAAAAAATATCTTTAACAAATTGAATATCAGTGATAACAGTAATAACTCTGCACACGCAATAATTACTGAGGTTAAAATATATTAAGAATGGCATTGCACCAAGCAAAGCACTCAATAATCCAAAACCAGTGTACATGAATAAATGCACAATATTAAGTCATGTCACCTAGCACACTCATAAATTACTGCTGGTAACAAACCTTAGGCCCTACATGTGGTCTTCCCATTCCCACCAGAGTTCAGACTTATGGGATAGCATCCTTCACTATCAAGATATCAAAATAACCTTACTTCATGCTGATAAGATAAGTTGAGGTAGACTAAGATAATACTGACAGAAAGAGAGGGTCTATTACTACAGTCAGCTCAGCCCATACAAAGTGATGGCCTTCTTTACATGCATTAAAGCAAACAATCATGTTATGCTCCATCTTTACTCCTCCATTATTTCTTCCCAGCCTGACCTTTACTACAGAGCCTGCTGCTTTACTTTGTTGCCAAACAACCTAAACCCCCTGAATCAATCACATCTTCGGAAAATGAGAAAACTTTCATAGCTCAAAGCACAACATTTTGTCATCAAGCACTCTGTGGTGGATGCATGGAGGTCTTAGTCAGGAGGCATGCAGCTAATCTCACTTAAGAAGTCTTCCTCATTTCCTTGTTTATGAACATGCTGATGAATAATGTGGTGTGAAATGTCAAGCTCTTAAAAAGGACTGGAAGCAAGCTGTGAGTGGGATAGACAGATTTATCCCTGTGAAGGAGAACTGTATGGCTCCCTATGTTTGCTCAGTTTGGTATTTTAAATCTAGCAATTAAAGTGTAGTTTAACTGTGTGTTGATCCTTGAGTCTTAAAATCTTATTTCTATTAAAATGAGTAAAAACTGAGAGTACTTAAGAATGACACTTGTATCTAACAAAAGAGATGACTGGTTTAAAGAGGATCACCCTTGATATTAGAGTACAAGTTGATTTTGCAGGCACAGTTTTATTCCATGTGGGAAAAATAATTCAATACTTGATCAAATTAGTCAAGACTTTTTTGTGTGTACAGGCCTAATTGGGAAAAGTAGAGTTGATCAGAAAAACAGAACTGTGCTTCTCTCTGTGTTTTTTGTTACTGCATTGTATTGATTTCTAAAGAGCAGCTGTATTGTCATTATTATTATTAGTATGCAACTGCTGAGGGTAAGGTCACCTGAAGGTATGATTAGGCATAATTAGTTAATGCTGAAACACCTGTTGAACAATCAGTATCAGTACACTCTTATGAGTACAGTATATGTAAATGAACCACATTAAAAAAAACCTTTTTTATCATTATTCATTATTTAATGAAGTTCCTGGTTTGCTTCCCTCACTGGAAACACCAGCAGGCACATATACCATGAATTTTGTACCTGCTGCTCTCTACCTCAGTGACTACAGTGATTATATGTTGCTTGGTGCTGATTACTAATTAAAGGCTCCATTTTTTTCCAAGGCCATCTTTCCCATTTTTGTTGCATCACTGTTTTTAAATTTCTGAGAAATGGAAAGTGTGCCGGCATGTATTTTGTTTATCTCTTTCCATGCATCTTTTTGGATTAGACCCCCCACCCCCTCCCTCCCCTTTATCTTCTTTGATGTACCTCCTTGACCAGCAGCAGACTTCCCTCTGCTTCAGTTTGTTTTTGTTTTGTCCAATTTCCAGTACTTTTCTAATGAAAATGAATATGTGAAAAAGTCGTATAAGGACTTTTGTGGGAGGGAGGGAGCTGTGGGAAATTTAATCAATTTTATCAGACCAAACTGTTGGAGATAGAAAAAAGAGAGGTTACCAGACCTCTGTAGCCCACTCCTGATCTTTTCTTGATGCTAGGAGCTCAAGGCTATTAGCCACTATTAGCATAATAATAAACGTTATTGCAGACACAGGTCCATATAACACAACACACAGTGAAAAATAGTATAAAAAGAGAGGTTCAATAAGAGTACAAAAAAATATGCATATTATAAGCTATACAAGCTATTGCACCAATGCCGTCTTAGCCTAGTCGTGAATCTATAACAGCTTTTCAGAGGGCTGACTAGGGCTACCATTATGTGGTTCTCTGACTTGTCCAGGTCCAACTAAACATCAGCTGTCTTAAGAGTGCCTCACAGTGCCACAGTGCATAACTAGCCAGGTCTCTTCAATCTGCATTCAAATAACACAACTTGACACTTTCAAATTACGTATACTGCACCTGCCAAAGTCTAATTTTGCATGCAGCTGAACCTTCCCAATGAAGTGATGTCAATATAATGCAACTTCCCTCACTACTTCATAAGGTGATGTTTGGCATACACAGTGTATACAGTTTAAAAGTGTGAATTACTGTCTGATTGGCTATTTTTGCTCTGAGAATTCAATACATGTGATTAATCACATGATCACTTAAGAGTGAAGTGAAGGCATGATCAGTGTGACATATTTGAAAAAAAAAAGTCTGAAAAGAAAAAGTCTGAATTCACTTTACATGGTCTTTAAGGTGTTGGAAACATGTACTTACAATAGTTGAAGATGGGGTCTCTGATGCCTAGACGTTATGACGCATATAACCACAAAACATTCTAGCTGGGGACTTCTTGTTGAATATCCCTCTTTGTCCCCCCCTCATGAGTCCTGCCTGCTGCTTACACTGTCGCTGTCCAATAAAGGCAAAATTTCCCCCCTAAAGCAAAGACTAACAAGCAGAAAAAAACCTATAGTCATGGAGGAGGTCTGATTCTCTTTGCTCTTGATCCATTTCATCCTGTAAAGCTCCTATTGCGACCAATTATTCCTCTCAGGTCTGTGTATTCTCTGCTGCCGCAGCTGTTGCATCATTCTGTGTTGCACAGCTGGCCTGCTGAGGCTCTTCTCTTTTCCTGTTTTTGACCTTTTCTCATAAGTCACCACAGAATGATTTTTGCAGGATTGCCAGGCGTTAGCTGGCATGGTAGACCTTTTTGAAGATTTAACATCAACATCCATTTTGTCAGCTCTCCAGTAGTGGGTAGATGGTCCTTTAAAAACATCAAACCTGTGATCTTTTGGTAATTGAGCGATCTCTCACCACTATGCTTGCCACCTACACATTTTGTTCCAGCAAACTACACCTCAACTCAGCCCAAATGGGTCCAGTAGAAACCTAACAAAGTGAAGCTTTTAGTGATTACAATAAAGCATTACAGGAACATAAAACAAGGAATGAAAAAAAGTTATTTCAAAAGCTAATTTGCCTTTAATCACCAGTTGAAGCTCATTCTGGCCTGGCAATTTAACTCAGAGGATGCAGAGGGACACCTGTTTTTCATTGCTCCTCCGGTGGTGTTATTAAAATGGGTGGATGTGGCAACATCCCACACCATCTTAATTACCTTTACTGAAATGGCATAGCCCATAATTACAGTTACAGGCTGCAGGGTTGCAGATTGCACAGTTGATTACCCAGAAACTCTGTTATTAATGCCACTCGCACAGGCTCTAAATCCTTAAAGACCATAGGATTCATTTTATAAATTAGGTAAAAAATATTGTCATTTCATAAAGGTACGGCACATTTTGCATACAGATGGCTTCTTTTAAACTTCTCTCATATGAAATCGAGATCACAAAAGTTAATGCCTAATGCTATAAAGGATGAGAAACAGGTAATAGGAACAGTAACAGAAGCCACTTGATCACTGTTAACATTTACCATGATTGGAGGCACACATTCTGAGGGATGGATGTCTCAGCTATTCACTAAATCCTCTACTTGGCAATTCCCTCCTCTGACACCTATCTTAAGCTGAAGTCAGATTCAGTCTCCACTGACAACTCGGACAAAGGCTCAGACAAAGACACAGCAGGGTAGGAGAAAGAGAGAGAGAGAGAGAGGGAGAGAGAGAGAGAGAGAGAGAGAGAGAGAGAGAGAGAGAGAGAGAGAGAGAGAGAGAGAGAGAGAGAGAGAGAGAGAGAGAGAGAGAGGAGAGAGAGAGAGAGAGAGAGAGAGAGAGAGAGAGAGAGAGAGAGAGAGAGAGAGAGAGAGAGAGAGAAACAAACAGGATGTGTACGGTAGTGTTTTCATTAAGCATTAATAGCCACAGGACCGAGGAACTCAGCTTGGTTTCATTAAATTTGAGTCCTTTTAACACTGCTCAGCTTGAGAGAAGGTGTTGCAGAAAGAGAAACTCAGTCATTTGCACATCACACAAAGCAAAGCAGAGGTTTTTTCAGTTACATCACTATTTAACGTTGGGCATTAACAACTTTCGCTCTGTGATTGCAGGAAACCCACAGCATCAATGACATGAGAATCTGCTGCCAAATAGCAGCAAGAAACCATTATCACTTTCTTTATGTCCATGTTAATTAAACTGTCTTTCAAACTTGATTTTCAGTAACAGCACAGATTGAATCTCATGTCTTTGATTCCAGGGGCTTCCTGCAAGCACTGAATGCACTATAGTACCCAAATGTTACCATTGTATTACTATGTGATGACCTTGACAGAAAAATAAACTATACACTTACAAGCACACATTCAAGTTGATGGATTACCTACTGTATTTCAAGCAAATTTAATTTCTCTACAAGTTGATTTTCATATTGTACTGAAGAAATTGAGACAGAAGCCCGGAGGACAGGAAATTAATCTTAAAATGCTGGGTAAAATATTGCAAAATATGTGTTTTGTTGTTGTAGTCTGAGCTCAAATTGGACCCAGTAGTCTGCATAGCATACAGATAGTGTTCTGGGGCACAAGCATTCTTAATTTTAGGATACAAATGACTAATTTGTAGTACAAAATACTGATGAACTGTTGTTAGAAAAGCAGTGACTGTATTGTGCTGAAAGTCTTCTACTGGTTCTAACTCTTTTCTTGCTTTCTATATGTAGGACAAGTTTTACTGTCTTGCTTTAGAAGACTTGCATGTTGTGTCAATGTATTTTAATTACTGTTAGGTTATTTAGTCTTAGGTATAAAAATGGACATATGGGAAGAAACACACAAAACAAACAATGCTTCTGTGCCACACTGTATAGTGATACAAAAAGCCTTTTTCCCACAAGCTATAATTATTTTTGACTCACTAAGGAGTATTTCATTCATCAAATAATAAAATGTACCCTTGCTACCTGCCAGGCTAAGTACAAAGAATAAAGCTCATATCCACCAATTTGTGCCTGAACTGAACCAGGTTTTATCTCATGCAGCTGCACATTTATACCTTCTCTCACACAGATGAGTACCTACCATCATAAGAACATGGTGATACTGAAAGTCAAGTCAAGGTACGCATTTGTAAAGAAATCTTAATATGCCGTCATTGTGCACTGGTGAGTACTGGCCCAATTTAATCAGTAATTATAGCTTAAAAATG
Organism: Scomber japonicus; assembly: GCF_027409825.1. Taxonomy (NCBI): domain Eukaryota; kingdom Metazoa; phylum Chordata; class Actinopteri; order Scombriformes; family Scombridae; genus Scomber; species Scomber japonicus. Next base: position 24,091,411 of record NC_070589.1, on the reverse strand, counting down.
CAAAACCACCTCACTGAAATGCTCTTCTAACCCTAAAGTATCATCACAATAGAATGATTTCACTGTAATTAAATTTGATACATATTCTGTCCTCCATACACCTCATGGTGAGAATCTAAATTACCTCCCTCCTTATTGTATTCTTGCATATTCATCTTCCCCTCACCTGTCCTTGCCAGTTTCCTTCTTGAAAAGCTCATCAAACTGCAGCATCTTCTGCCAGGAAATGATGTAGACTTTAAGTTTGGGTAGCACCTGGTTCATCAGCCTCAGGTTGTTGTACACGAGGCCCTTCCCGTCACGCCTCATGTAGCTGCTGGGGCCCCAGAAGATGAATACTGTGTCCTGGCTGGCATTGAGCAGCTCATGGCGACTCCGCAGGACCCGCTGCATGCTGGAGTGAGCGATGACGCGCAGGGAAGTGCGTCGGCCGACATCGTGGGCGTAACCCCTGGCGGTGGGAGCGTCGTTCATGCGAATGACACATTCAGCCTGGTCGATCTCTTCACCCCGACCGCCTCCAATGAGGTGACCTGAGCTGGTCACCAGGGCGCAGGTCTGGCAGTGCATCTTGAGAGGCTGATTAATGGAAGCAGAGCATAAAAAAAAAAAGAATGAAATAAACATTAAAAAAAGGTGTCTCTGTTAATATCTTGTGCATCAAAATATTTGTCCTCCTTGTCCACTGTGGAAGTAACCACTGCACTACCAGCAGAATATACATGTTTATGTTGCACCATAAGTCAACACACCAATGTATTTTCAAGTAGTCAAAAATGTTCTGAGAGTTGTGTTTAGCTCTTGGTTTAAACAGATATATGCAAAGCGGACAGAAATGCACACCTAGGGGGACTTTGATAAAAAGCTTCACTGTGTGTTTGAGGTGGAAAATGCTTTGTTGACAAACGGGTAGAGACAGAGCCTCCTGGTTATATGTAGCTTGTCATATTGCTTTGTGATTGGTAGAAACCCGGGGGTTGTACAAAGGATTCACCTTTAATCTTTCTCCCACTTGCACACAACAGGGGAATGTGTGTTTACCTCCATAACCAGACCCGATGCATACAATTCATATTGCATACTTAAATAGGGAGCTTTACATTATTCCAATTATTTTCTCTAACACATTTTTGATATAGGTAATGAGTAATGTAATGTAATGTAATGTAAAGTAATGAAAGCTTTAACTGAAATTAACAAATAATCAGTTAACTACTTCATGAAAAAAAAGGATTTTTCTGCTGGCAACAGTACAATACCAGAAAATATTCTTACTATTCTGATGATTGCAAAGAAAACATGCACTCATTTAACCAGGCTGAATCAAAGACTGTCACATCCACAAAAATTAATAATTAAGACATCTCTGTCACATATTGTTTCACAGGAGCAGGCACAGCAATCTAAGCAGTAGACTCACTTTTGTTAAAGAATTTCAGTACTTCTTATCTTATCTTATCCATCCATGATATTTTCTAGCACAAAGCAACATGTGATTTTGCTATGATTTCTGTCAGCATCTTTTTGCTTCTTCATTTAATACTTTTCTTCACAAAATCACAAAGAATTTCTTTGCTATTGTCAGAAATGCAGCTGCTACTTGAAACCACATTGGGAGCATCTGTAAATGCACACTGTGGTTGATTGTGTGTGTGGCCTCTTTTTGTCATCAGCATATTCATTCCAGGATGTGCATGCACATAAATCATTAACAGACCTATTTGTGTATGTTAAGCTGCTCTACATGTTGTGAGCCTGCTGCACATGTACAGTATGCGTGAATGTGGGTGTGTCCAGAATTCTTCTTGCTTCCACACAGACCTCTGCAATGAAAATCAATGATATGCAAACCAGTCCTGCAGAGCCCTCTAATGTGCCCTGAAATATCTCCCCAGCAGAAATATGGTAGTTATTTACATGCTTATAGCCATAACAAATTTACATTTTCGTGGCATTAATGAGAACAAATGGTTATTGCTGTGGTGTGGGGGTGGTGGGAGATGTGTCATTATCATCCTCATCTGCTGACTTTGACTTAGTGGCAGATTACCAGCAGATCTGGCTCATCTGGTTAATGAGACCTTAAGGAGCAGAGATAGGGAGAGAAAGAGAGATGAAAAGAAGAGGTGGGGGAGAGGAAACAGGGATAAAGGAAAAAAACTGGGTGAGAGAGTGATGGAGAAAAAAAGGGAAAAAGAAAAGCTGGCAAAAGAGAAAGAGATATATGGAGGCAGTGAGAGCCACACTGCTACCAGTGTTTGATGAAACGCTGAGCTAATGAGGTCCTGGCGGTCTACACCAGCAGCAGCATCCATCCACTCCTCCCATCTCCCTCTGTCCTTCCTTCTCCCACCTGGCAGCACCTTGACAGCCAATCTGGCTGTAGCGCACACCAGTGGAGCAGGTCAGAAATCCCATTTTCACCCAGGGGCTTTTAAGTGGCTCCACAGACCCTATTTTCTCTTCCTCTGTCTCAGGGAGAATTTAAGTGAGCCTTGCTGGCCAGAATTGGCCTCTTCAGGGAGCCCAGTCAGGCTATTACCGAGAAATAGGCTGGATGGTCTGAACAAGGCTCTCCATTTCAGCCGGAATTACGTGGCCCATCCAATATGGTGGCTTGGGTTGAGGTGATGGAGTCGAAGTAAACTGTAGTTTACGTCTGACCCTGGCATTAAGGGCTGGCTGTGAGTGTCTCCTGACTGCTGGAAACTGAAAATTTCACTCATGTTGAATTTATCCTCAACAAAATGTTTACTACTCAATAATTAATGCAATAAATTGTTCATAATTCAAGACACATCTATCATTTATGTATTTGAAATCACTTTCATAACAAAACACCTTTGATCATAGTTACTGCGAGTGTTTTAAAGTATTCCTCCAATATCTTGTTACATCACCCGATGAAAGTGATGCAACCAAAGTGATTGCCCAAAATAAACACTGTATTTTGACCACTGTTATGTTATTTATCTTCAGGTAACGTTATTCAGGTTTGCACAAAGTAAACATTCATTTATCTCCTGTACCAGTCCCAATTTACGAGCAGCTGTCACAAATCCTTAATTTTGTCCCGAAAATGAAACTAAACACAAGTTTTGATTAGTTATTGACTAATAAAACATTAAATACAGATTGCTGTGGAACTTTATTTTGTTGTTGCCACAGACAGGCACTGTAACCATAGTTGAATTATAGCTGTAGTGTCGCAAATTGATAAACTAAGCATAATAAAAAAGGAAATTAAACCATCTTGATGAAATTAATATGAATATTATGTAACGGAAAATGATTTACACACTACTCACTGTTTCTTTTTCCTAATGACTTCATGAACAAAAATAATATATCTTAGTGTTGCTGAGTGTTTTACTCTTTGTTGACACTAAGAAGTCCCCTTTATTTTTTTGAGATATTCTAATATAAAACCATTTCAGGGGCATTTTTCAAACTCACACAGCATGTGTCAGTCTATATTTCTTCAATAAATTGACAGATGGAAAAGGATTAAGAGGCAGGGAGGAGTCACTGATGAAAAATAGCTGATGGTCTATAAAGTACAACAAATTATGTGATTCTTTAGGGAGTGAAAGGTAGTTTTATCTCTTTTATTTGCCTGAAGAGTGGCAAATCATTAATGAAGCTGAGTATTATCTCTGTCAATTCCGTAATCATTTGGTCTATAAAATTTCATATTAATCTTTTGTGGCTTGGAATAAGTGTGCAGGCATTACTTTTTTTTAATTGATTCTATAAAGTATTAGAATATGGTAAAATGTAAAATGTCAATCACAGTGTGCCAGAAGTTTTGTTTCATCTAAACAACCCAAATCCAGCAGATTCATTTTTGCAATCAGAGAAATTCTCACCGGACCAAGTTTTCCCCATTTTTGCTTGAAAATGTGTCAAATTATATCTGTCAACTGATTAACTGATTAATCATTTTAGCTCTAAATAGTTTTATTATTTATGTAAAACACCACTACAAATGAACTGGAAAGTGGAGGGAATTTTTTTGCCCTATATTGTTAAACAGCGTATGTATATTAAGAATATTACATTAAAAATTAACTCTCGCAGGATGAAAAAAATAATTCTTCATTTTATTATAGGATATTCAGCCAAAGAGAGATGAAGGGTAACCTTGTCCCACTTGTGGCACACAGCAGGAGCTTGCCCTGGTTTCATTAAGCTTTTTCATCCATCCACACTGTCCTAGTAAAGGTACAGCAACAACATACAGACAGACAACGGCCTGTCACATCTCTGCTTCACCTGCTGGAGCGACAACCCAGACAGCCGAGGCCGCCCCCCTCTATTTCCTTATTCTGTCGGCATCTGAACCTTCCTTTGCCTCTGGAGCACCTGTCCTTCACTGGGCTGTATGAACCATCACTGCCTGCCCACCGCTCACCCTGTCTGACATCCTGACCCACTCTGTGTGGAGGAAAACATGTCCGTCAGAGCTGCAGGGATTAACCTTGAGAAGATAGTGGAGGGGATGAAAGGGAGAAGGAGCTCGGTCCCAGACCACCTTGGGAGGCAGTATGCTTCAGAGCTGAGAGAGACGGTGTGGGCCTTTGGGGACCAAATAGAGATGGTTTGTTATTAGTTTTCTGGAATTGATTCAAGTACAGAATAAAATGAAGCTTAGTTTTCAAAATGTGTTTCCAGCTGTACTCAGTGAGGGTGTTTCATTGTTCATGTGTCAGTCTGGTGTTATTGAGTGGCAGCTGAAGACCATGTATGAGAGTGTGAAATTAAACAACGGGGAGGAATAAAATCCATAGAGGACTCATATAATCACACATTATTACTGTGTGATTGTAGTTCGTGCAGTTCAGCCCAGCTTGATTGGTTTCGTGGTTAACGCTCACAGCCCTTCGCTGCCCATGGGTAACATGGGTAATAATTGGTGGTTAAAACTCACATGGGACTTAAGGGTGTGTGAAATCAGATTTAATTCCTCACCCGACTCCCCCCTCACTTCCCCAACGCATCTCAGTCCCTTGAGGAAAAGACATACTTACACTGCAGTGAACCTTTACGCTTGATGTATGCCATACCCCCTCTGAGTGAAGAAATAGCATTCGAGTGTTGTTATTGATTTTGTGTGGGTGAATGCAGTGGGAAGGAGGATCGAGCGGGGGCTTAGTGAGGATGCCGCGTCTTCAAGGATGCGAAATGGAGGATATGGCCAGTAAATGTGAGTGTTGAGAGGCGCCAATCATCCGGCCCAGCAGGATGTTGTCTGGCTGTCTAGTATCGCCAAGAGATAAAAGAACAGAACATTTTTCAACCTCCTCCAGGCTGACCTTTAGGCTCATCAAAGATGTCTTTGTTTTCTACAGTCTCCTCAGAGAAAAGGCTTCTACACACAGACAGAAATTAATGGTAGCTTAAAGCAAAAATGCTCTGAAAAGTTCTTTAAATAGAAAAACGGGGGGAATTATGACCTTGATATATAAGTATCTTTTATTGTATGTCACACTGCTCATGTGTTGCTCATGTGTTGCTCATGTGGGTTGTGAATGCAGCGTTTGTTCATGGGCGACTGATGGTAAAACAAAGCAGGTTTTGAGTAGAAAACGACCAAACATTCAGCCTGTGGCAGTACAAATAGTTTGTACCAAGAAGCACGAGTTTGCAGTTATGTTAGCAGCTCTGTGAGGTTGCAGCACTACTTTTACACGACACTCCTTTGTAGTGTTGCCACCTAAGCGACTTTTTCAATAGATTTGGTGACTTTTAGACCCCTTTGGTGACAAGTCTAACAACTTTTTGGGCAGACCATATACTTTCCTTGGATAGAGTTGGCAGTGTTTCTCAGTGAATGTGGCTGTGACTCTCTGACTGTGTTCATTGGGTGGGACACAGAGCAGCAACACATTCTGTGGACCCATTATCAGCCAGACAGAGTATGAGTTGTGAATGTGCCTACATATGATTAATCATGAATTCTAAATCAATCAATCAATCAATCAATCAATCAATCAATCAGTCTTTTTTTATGGCGCCAAATCACAACAAAGTCATCTCAAGGCACTTTACACATAGAGCAGGTTCTAAACCGAACTCTTAAGATTTTAATTTTAAAGAGACCCAACATTCCCATGTCTAGATAATTTCTCTATTGATGGCAGTTCATTTACAGTCTATACAACAATCTGCATGAAGCAGATTTTAGGTACATATTAGAGGTAGACTTAACATATTGAGGTAGTTGAAGTGCATTTTCTTTATTTCAATTTTTTTTTAAATACTACATTATGTCATGTGTGTGGCGTCATCTAGCGACTGTTCAAGCAAGCTTAACTGTTTTCCCAGTGAAAATAGTTGGCAACACTTTTGCCTTGTGCTAAATGCTAACACTAGCATAACAAAATGACATTAATGCTAACAATGCTGATGTTTATGATGGTCCCAGTCTTTGGTGTGTTAACTTGCAAACAATTAGCATTAAACACAATTAGTTTTGCAGATATTTGGTAATAAACCAAAGTACTGGACCAGTTGAAAATACGATTTGATGACAGCGCTAGTCAGGGTCACCAAAGTTATGACTGAAAAATGACTAAGGGGGATGAACAACTGTGCAAAATTTCATGAAAATCAGTGCAACAATTGAGACATTTAACTAAAAACTAGAACTGTTAACCTCATGAAGATATTAGAAGTAAAGTCTGTGGATCACTATAGTCATTAGATATAGCCTAGTGAGTATCTGTACCAAATCTTATGACAATTAATCCAACAGTTGTTGATAATATTTCAGCCTGGACCCCAGTGGTGGATCAACAGACCAACATTGCCGTTAGTCATGCCAATTGTATGTACACAGTTACAAATAACAACCAATATTGTGAACATATCCTCAAACAAAATAAATATTAATAATGCAGAGCGGAGGACAGACTGGTTAGGAATAAAAATGTCATCACAATCTTCTGTAAAGCCAGCTGTTTTTTATCTGTTGAGTAAAGTTAAAACAAATCTCTCTGGGATCAATGGGGCGTATATTTGCAATGCTAATGCATTATTTCATCATTCAGTAGAAAAAAAAACATCATAAAAAAATCAGATTAAGGGATAAAATGCCCTCAAAAATAACTGTGTGCAATTTATGAGATGAGAGGATTAAAAGAAGAGAAAGAGAGGGGTAAATGGAAGGATAAAAGAATGAAATGGACAGGGACAGAGAGAGTGAACGACTGAATGAATACAGTTAACGAACGGAGAAACAAAACACCAATTAGAGTCAATGGCAGCAAAGGAGGAGTGGACGGGAGGGGCGGCATGAGTCTGGCTACCAATTAGAGTAAAATCTCCCGGCAGCTGGAGGCAACGGCAGAGAGAGAAAAATTCAGTCATGGTTGTATAAAAGTCCTATTTAGACCAGAATCAAACCTGCTTCTATTGTGCTGATGAATGCTGGCACACAGACACAGTCCGGCAGGTTGAGTGCTGCAGGGCAGAGTTGATGGAGGAGGGCTTATTTGGAGCTGTTTTGTCCAGCATGCACGTTTGACCAGTCATTAGAGAGAGCTGAGGTGGGAAGCAAACACTGCTGAGAACTAATGAAGACAAGGACAGGAGGAGGAAGAGGAGGAGGATCGAGGGGGAAGCGTGGATATCGAAACAGGGGCAATTAGGGATTCCAGTGGTCAGCAGTCATACTCCAGGTTGACAGCTCATGCTGTGCTGACACTCTGGTCTCAATTAAGGCAGAGTTTTCTGTGAGCACCTTGAATAGAAGACATGTTTGATGGAGGGCAATTATCTACTTCAGAAAAAAAATAAATGCGTCTGACCTAAAAAAAAAAGAGACTAATGAAAATTCATTGATGGAGTGTTTTTTGGATAAGTGACATGGCTGATGATCTTGTTAGGAGGGCACGGTTGAAACAAGAACTGATATCATCCACAGTGTTTGAAGAAGAGGAGAGATTGGCGGCGGAGCTGTGATCTTCAAAGCAAGCAGGAGTTTAAAGAGGGCTCTTCACTTTGTGTGTGTGTATGTGTGTGTGTGGCACAGAGAGAGAGAGCTAGAGAGAGAGAGAGAGCAAGAGAGACAGAGAGAGAGAGATTCAACACAGACAGTGCTACAGACAGTAAGATTCAATGTGCGACTTTGTGCACGTTCGTGATCAAAGTAAACAAGTATGGCCACTGGAGAGGAATGCAACAGTTTAAAGCACATGAGTCTCTCTCTCTCTCTCTCTCTCTCTCTCTCTCTCTCTCTCTCTCTCTCTCTCTCTCTCTCTCTCTCTCTCCCTCTCTCTCTCTCTCTCTCTCTCTCTCTCTCTCTCTCTCACACACACAGGACAAAAACAAAGCACGGTGCAATACAGCTGACAGAGTTGTGAGTCCTGTTCATTTCTGAGCAACAACTGAATCCTATGATAGGGGCTCATAAACATGATGGTTCGGTCACATAGTGAGTCTAATATACTGATTAATGACTAAAGCTGCACACAGGGAGATTTCCTACTGACAAATGCTAACAAGTCTGAAATGAACTGAACAAAGTTTTGATTGTTTTGAGATTCATCTATTAAAAAAACAATGACACAGCGGGCAAAACTGAGCAATTAATTTTCTATCACTTTGGTTTACAGAATTGAAATTTCTGCCAAATGCAGTTTAAAGAATGGATAGTATGGAGGAAGAGCTGGATAGGGATGATGTCAGTTGGCTGTCCTCACCAGGCTGATTGACCTCCTGCAAATATTGATTATCTTCACGAAAAATGGCACAGCTTTGTTTTTGTTTTGTTTTTTTGGGGGGGGGTTTGATAGATTGAAATGTTTTATCTTCACTAGCAAGTAAGTATGTAGCATGATGTTGTTAAAAGTTTTTTGGAAGTTCAAACTGCCAAAAAACAATGCAAGTGGCTGCACTGGTCCAGCCAGACTGAATGCCTCCAGGTACCAATGAGAAGATAAAATATGTTTTAGGAGGGCCAATTTAAAGAGCAGATCTGTGAGTTGGAAGGATAATCAAATCCCAAAACACATCACGGTGGTTTACAACATGATGAAATAGGATTTTGCAAATCTGGAAAGTTATCACAGCAAGAACTTTATCCTTTGAATCTAACTAAAAGGATTTGGCTGGCAATTTTCCATATTAGTCTTCATGTCAACAAATCTCATGTGCAGAGCCAAAACAACAATAAACTGATCCTACTTACAAGTATTGTGTGTAAAAACATGCCAATGAGCCATATAATTCACATGTAAAGTGTAACATGCATAAGGGCAATGTTCATGGGCCTGAGTTGAGGGGAGTATGTTCAAAGTCTTTTTGGGTGATTGTTCTAGGTAAGCAATTGGGGGAAAAATAAATTATGATACACAAAATTATGTGTACTTTTCTGTCTTTTTCTCTAATTAATCTAATCAGTCTGTTCTCTCAATCATTTCTTGTAAAATATAGTCATTTTGCTTCTTCAGTCCCGTACGAAACATCGAAAAAAGTGAAAAAATCTCTCTTCGAATGAACTGCTCCAGATTTATAGACATGCTCAGGACAAGAATCCTTGTCTCCTTGAAATTCCCAACAAACAACAACAAGCAGTGGTGTATTATATCTAGAGGCGATTGACACAACAACACATGTAGAATGTGATAAAAAGCACATCTATAAACCACAGCCTCAAAAGTTACGACAAGGTTGTTGCATCATCTCTGTGAATGAAGTCTGAACACAGTGCATAACTACACTGCACTGAATTTTACTATACCGGTGTTTCTATTAATGTGTCCACCAACATTAAACCCAAGGCTTCAATTCTGTCTCACACTCTACTCCCTGCAGTGCTTCCCCAATCAAAAATGCCCTTGTATTGCAAACTCCTCTGCAACTTCAGCTCTGCCCTGAAGGTAGGACTCTGTCATTAAACCTTAACTCTCCTCACCACCTGCACAAAAGGTGAAAAGAACAATGCTGCACCTTGTTTCTGTGTCTCTCTTCTCCCCCAGATAAAAAGCGAACCTCCTCCCCATCTTCTTCCTCACCTCATCCAGTGTGGGTGACCCGGAGAAGAGAACAAACGCCCCCTCTCACTGTGAGTATCTATTAGTATGTTCTGCTGGAAGGACCAGATCCAGGCAGCCCAATGTGTCAAGCCAGTGGGTGTGTGGAGAAAATCAGGTTGCACCGTGTTACAACACACTCCTTTGCCTTAATTGGCTCCATATCAGCTGGGTTGCCGCTGGTGCAGACTGTACAATGATGCAGCTATTGCTTGTCCCCATAACCTCCACCCAGATAGAGGAGAGAGCTACTGCTGTGAGGACCACACAGACACATCCCCATAGGAATGATTGCCTTGGCATGAATACAAAAGATGAGGTGCAATTTACCAGGTCAAAGAATCTCTCCCTCTCCCCTTTCCTCTGAAATTGCAGCAGGAGGTGGTGAGCGGAGAAGATAGAAGAGGAAAAAGCCAGGAAGAAATGACAGAAGGACATTAGGAAGAGAGAGGGAGGCAAAAAAGATGGGAGAAAGACGGGGGGAGAGAGAGAGGGTGAAAGAGGGGGAGCCATGACAGACAGAGGCGGGCTGAGGAGGGGAGGAAAATGAAAGGCAATCTGATAGATGAAAAAGAGGAGCAAGAAAAAGGAGTGGCTGTCAGAGAAAGAAGCACTTTGGAGACCAAGAAATGTAGGGCAGGGCCTTCAGAGAGACATGGATGAATTTCAGGGACATCCTTTGATGAGAAAGACTTAGAAATGCACACTGGCTTTACAGCTGCACCGACATAATGATACAGTGTCTGATGAGGTCATTATGCAAGCACAAAGCGGCAGCCTCGCAAACATCATTAAAACATCTGCAGGGTTTCCTCTTTGTATCTGAGCGTGTCCAAACACCTGAAGTCAATGACTCCATGTTTTGAGGAGATTTCACATTTGCAAGCGAGCTCACGGCAGCCTTCATCATCACACGGTTTATTGATGCAGGGAGCTGATATGTTCCCATAATCCTCTCAGATCAGCTGTTCTGAGTGATAGGAATGGTTATCTCCCAGCGCCCCGTTGTAAACAATGAACTGAATCGATAACGAGAAGATGATCTTGTTAAGAGAAGTCTGGTGAGAGTAATGACTTGGAGGAGACATCTGAGCTCAAGGTGTATGTCACTGCTTCATTTTCACATCACGTCCATCCTGCACAGCAAAAGACCCTTTTTCTACACAAGATACAGTGAGTTGAAAATTAAACTGAAAGATAAAAGGTGCAGCATAATCCTAGCGTGGAGACGAATATATGCATGGGTAGGGACAGCGGGAGGAAATTTAAATATGGCACTCAGGCGAACTGTTAACCATCAAACTCGAGATGACAAGTTTGTTGTGAACAAGGGCAAACAGGCAATTTTCACACCAACGCAAAACTTCTTCCTCCAGACTGCAGCCTGGTTTTTAAATCTTGGAGTGCGAGTGTAATAAATCCCGCCGAGCAAAATCCCAAAGGAGCAATTACTGTTGTGTTCTTGCAATATAACAACAAGCCCAAGAAAAACAAAAAGGAGACATCAATAATACATCGCCAATACGACAGTCCCAATGTGTGGAAAAGCTCTGCTTCCATCTGAAAACATTGTCAATGCTAAATATTCTAGTTGGAGAGTGTCCATTATGTGCTGGAACAGAGGATAATGAGAGACAGTAACCAAAAAGGATGTGCGTGGGTATGTGTGAGTGTGTGTCATTAGTGTGTGTGTGTGTGAGCGTGCGTGAGTGTGAAACACCAGCTGTCATTGACAACATTCGTCAAGCAGGAAGAATCTCCTGGGAGGTGACAGATTTCGCATTAGCAAGCAGGACACGTGAGTGTGTTTCGCAGTCTCTCTGTGCTGTTAACTAAGTAAATATACTCAAATACTACCCTTAAGTATTTCCATTTAATGCTACTTTATACTTCTACCACTCCACTACGGTTCAGAGGGAAAATTGTACTTTATACGCAGCTATATTTATTGTACAACTATAGACAGTTCTTTTACAAACTATGAATTTGCATTAAAAGAATATACAGTTTTATAATCTCAGAAAATACAATATAATGTTACAGTGGTTTCTGAGCCTTTTGGCTTTTGGTATTTTCTAATAGCCGTGTGTACTGCAGTAGAGGTGATGTAGCATTTCACTGACGAGAGATCGACTGTCTAAACCTCTCCGTTTCATTTAACATAATAACTGTTCAAGTCTAAAAGGTAATAAAGGTTTAACTATTTCACAAAAAAAGAAAAGAAACACAAAAAATCTAAATAATAAATACACATTTGTTAAGCAGAAGTTCTTTCCTTCCATCACTCGTCTCACAACCACACAGACTGGACTGTAAATAAAGTAATTAAACATCTCGACCAGCTGCACGTGTTCATTGATGCATTGTTATTATCAATTTAATAATGTTAAATATAATGATATATAATAAACAATGTTAGTTACAGGGATTGTTACACATTTAGTTTTGATACTTTGTTAATTTTTCTTAGTTTTTTCCACAGAAAAAATGTTTGGTTGGTTAAAAATCCTTCAAATTAAATCTTCCCCTTCTTCCTCACTGGAAAATACAGACTCTACACAGTGAAACTCAAAGATCCAAAGGAGGTAACAGGAAGAAAGACACATTTTTCAGTGGAAGGGGACTTAAGATTTTGAATGTAATAATCTCATTTGTAATGGAGTATTTTTACACTGTGGTACTGTGATACTTTTACCTCTGCCGTCACTGGTCTATGCGTGAAATTAGTACTACTACTAGTAATAGTCATCATCATCATCATCATTATAATGATAAGAATAATAAGAATAAGCCCCTCTTCATAAAAAAACTCAAATTCATTGGTGCAAACCAGTGGAACTCAAAAGGAAGGAAAGAAATGAAAGCTTGTTTATGCTTTTTTCCGCTGCGTTCCCTGAGACACAGACTTTTAATAGGAAAAATGCTAATGAAATGAATCACAACGCTCATATTTATTGCCACGGTAATGCCTATTCATTTAGTTAATGGATACGCACCTGAGATACGATAATAGCGAAAATGGTGATTAGGAACATGTGAGTGAGAGCTGCATTCACACAGGTTGATCCTCACAATGACAGAAATAATTCATGCCAGCAGTTCTGGAACCGACTCAGATCAGTAAATGGCTGTTTGGAGCCTTTTTTTTCAGTTTTTCACCAAGGTGATGAGCCTCCCCCACAAACATCGGGCTCATTAGTCTAATCCTCAGTGTATTCTGCCTAGCAGGAATTCATAGAGGCACAAACAATGCGCACAAGAACGCTAACAGCCTTCTGTTGGGGAGGTGCTCCCACACCGTTTTATCCAGTAATGAGCCCTGATCAGCCATTTTCTCGTTACATCACACACAAGGAAAAGCTAGAATCATGCAGCCACAGACGTGCATAGAGTTTTAAAATCATTCACTTATGTAAAAGTACCAATACAACAATGTAAATTTACTCCATAACAAGTCCTGCATTCAAAGTTAAAAGAGTATTATCAGCAAAATCTATCTATCTATCTATCTATCTATCTATCTATCTATCTATCTATCTATCTATCTATCTATCTATCTATCTATCTACCTAAAAAACATTAGATAGTTTAATCTACTGGTTCCCAACATATGGTTGGGACCCCTCCAGTTGATTGATAGAGTCGGAGAAAAGAAGAAAGAAAAAAGAAGAAAAGAAAGTTCTTATTCACAAATCTTTGCTCATGGACTTGTAAAATATTTGGTAAGGGACGCCGACTAGTTAGGAACCAGTGGTCGGATATATGACAATGTGGTGTATTTCAAAACTTATCCAATGTCAAATTTCAGAATAGTACTTGTTTTTTAACCTCAATGAGATTAAAAGAAATCTCCTTTTCAAGAGCCCTGGTCAAGACAGAAAGCAACATTTTTTATTCATAGACAAAGGACATAAAACAGTTAACACAAAATATGTCTCAAAATACACATTACTTAACTAATGTGCTTAGTTACTTTCTACACAGCTGTTTGCTCGATGGTCAAACTCTTTGTAACTTTGAATGTTTGATTGATGTCTAATGTTAATGCCTGTGCAGTCCATACTGTACCTCACATAGCTGAGCATCTGATGCTATCATCATCATCATCAAGACTTTGTTGCATTATTAATGAGAGGATGATGGAAGGAGGAATTAACACTGTAATTACAAGACGAGCAAATTGACTCATCTTCAGCTCATAAATAGGCAGATAGTCTTCTGTGTCACTGAAATGAGCCTCTGCATCTGTTAATGTTATTTGCTGAAGCCAGCTGTCTTTGAGTCGTTCTTCTTCTTTGTGTGAAAATGACAATTAATCATGTTTGCAGTTAAAAACTGGACTTTCTTCTCAGATCTCCATGAGTTTTAGAGAATTAATGATCTTGGGGGAAATTTGGGGATTTTGGGGACATGTCTAGGCTCTATAAACCAAATCGGAGCACATTATTTTAAACAACTGAAAGCTAACAAGTTTTTCTTTTTGTTTTTTTTTTCTTTCCCAATTTCACTCAAAGCTCCATTTGTTTATCTTGACTGCAAATAACAGGAGTTTCAAACAATCCTGAAACAAGTTGAGTTCATAAATAAGAAGTTAATTCCCTGCTGGCATGATCAGAAAGATACACAAGTGCTGTTCCAAATGTTTACTGAGGAAATAATTTCAGTTTTTATTGAACTGTTTTTGTTTCACTGGCAAACAATGCATTTAATTTATTTGATTACAAAAACTGAGAGAGCAGTCTTTTAAAAGAAACCTGCCTTCTGGTTCATATTAAACATGAATCCCATCTGATTCTGATCTTATTATATCAAAGCTTAAACGTCCATTGATTCAACGAGGAAGCTGATGATTTAGTTTAGTTGTTATTTGTTTAGTAGCAAAGAAGAGGACAGGACAAGAACGCATCAATAAGTAGTCAGAAATACCTGTTGAAGGTCCAAACTTATTGTCTGACAGTGTAAAGTACAGCGGAAACTAATGATTATTTTTCATTGACGATTCATGTGCTGATGATTTTCATGATTAATTGATTAGTTAGAAAATAATGAAAACTGTCAATCATTGCTTCCCAAAGCCCAATATATAACCTAAAATGTCTTGTTTTGTCCCAATCAACAGTCCACAACCCAGAGATATTCAGTTTATTGTCTTAGAAGAAAACAGAAGAAATTACTTAAATCAATAAGAAGTTTATCAAAGTAGTTGATGATTATTTTTCTGTTAATCGGTGCAGCCACAGTGTCAGTGTTCAAGTTAATCTCATTATATTTACATACAGCAAATTAGGAAAGAAGTGCAAGTAAGCTTTTTCTTATTTTACTGTTTTATGTCAATGCAACCTGCATTTTCAACATGATAGATTCCTCATGGCTTTGATTAAATTTAGCTACAGTTAACACGACCTTCACTGCCTTCATGAACGCTTTGATCAAATATAAAATGAACGTTAATGTTCTATTTTTGTAAAAGGAGGAAAGAAGGATTTTGATGAGCCAGTGTTGAGCCAGTGAGGGTTTGACCACATTGTCTACACCCTGAGCCTCCCTGCCAAAAATCAATTTAGTCGTACTGACCATCGTGAAACTTCCTGTGATGACCTTAATGGCAGTATGACCTACTTGCCACTGCAGAGGCATGTCCAAGATCTCAGTAAAGTTAAATCTATCTAAACTTTATCTAGTGCTGCACCTTAAGGCCAAAGTATTTCACATTTTTACAATTTTTTGACAAATCAACACAGTGAGCACTGGTGATAAAATGGGCCATCATCTTTGTGTTGGCAGAAATTAATAAAAAAGACACATGCATCAAGTTCTGAACACAAAGATTTTTTTGCCAACTGACAGACTCTCCATATACTTCCACTCCATATTTTAAAATCAAAGCAGCATAAAGAGCCAGAAGATTAATTGATTAGTTAATTGACAGACAAGTATTTGGCAACAATTTAGACAGTCATCACATATTTTTTAAGAAAAATAATGCCTTTGTTTAAAATGTATTAACTCATGCTTCTGGGGGTTTTTTTTATTGTTGGACAAAACAAGCAATCTGACCCCCTGTATGGAAGCACCTGCATTGTTTATTTAGGTTTTTTCATTACTTTGTCGCCCGTATACAACTTGGCTTTTTCAGTGCAGTGGACGACGCATTATTTGAAATTGTTCTGTGAGAGAAAAGACTGTCTATCTGCCTTACACTACAGAGATCTGGCGTCCCATAACAGACCCTGCTATTGATATAACCTGAATTAATGTGGAGCCCGTCCAGTGGAGACGAGGGACAAAGGAAGCAGTTCTGTGTGCATGCAGGAAAAATGCTTACTCCTCAACGCCCCTGAAATTGTAATCAGTGGGCTCGTCAGATAGTGTAAGAGACCAAAGAGCCCTCCATGAGCAACCATGACACTGTCTCCTCAATGCGTGGATGATGGGATATGCATCAAAGTCCGCTCTATAATTGGGACAGTTTCGACCGAAGGCTGACGTCGTGGTGGAGGCAATGAGTTCGTGTCACATCAGCAAAACACTAAAAGGCTACAGCGGGCTGTTTCTGTCGTCTTCTCTCTCTGGTGCTCAAAGTCAAGGTTTCCTCTATGACTTTTGCTTTGTCATTTCTTGTATTACAAAAAAAACATCTATTCTTCTGCTTTATTTTTGGCCAACAAGTCCATTGTTTTGCCAAAGTCCATGTCTCCATAATTAATAACCTTGGCATCTAATTCTTTTCTAATCTGGGGGGTTAGAATAATGCTCACGGCATACAAAAAGAGATTACGCCAAAATACAAATAACAGTTTGATCAGTCCTCTCACCCACTATAGAGGACATACTCATTAATCTTGCCTAAAGAGCTGAGTAATGTAGCCAGCCTCATGTATCTACGGAGCCACAGGAAGGAAACGCCAAGAAATTGGGTTTTATTGCAAAGCTTTCTGCCTGCCGTCTTGTTGCATCTGCTCGCAACGATGTGAAAGGCAGGGGCAGCTCATCATCTATCTCCTGATGTTGTGCCAAAAGGTATCATCCATTTATCATAGTTTAACCTTTTCAGATCCTTCACAGGTCTCTCAGGAGCCAAATGAGGAGAGCGCCCCACAGGCGGCAGCTTACCGAGCACCAAAGGTTAAAACATGGAGAAGCATGAAAACACCATTCAGCTCCTAACACATGCCTCAAGAATTTTCCCTCAACTTCCTTTATGTTGAAAATGTATGACTTCTCCAGTGATTCCCCCACCACAGAATGCCAAAAGGTACCAAGTGTGAGATTACTCCGTCGAGGGAATGCTTATCGAGAAGCAACATGCCCCCCCTCCCCCCATTCATCCATAATTGCTTTACAGGCCTGCATTGGAAAGAGCCTGAAGCTGTGTTATGTTTGGCGGGAGCAGAATGCACTGGAGATAAGTTGAAATCCAAGACTATGCCCCAATGGGGACCGCTGTGGCATAACGAAACCACTATTCTCCTCAGTCGAAACAAAGCATTTTTAGCATTCTAACGAGGTCTCTGAATAAAAATAGTGGTTATCTGTTGCCAATGTATGGTACAAAACACAAAGACAGACCTCACACACACACATGCACAACTGTATGCACATACACACCACTCTACAGATTTCATAAGGCTGTTAGTTCACATAACATGACTACAGAGTCCTTGGCCATAACGGCCTAATTGGGGAGTTTTCAGTCTCGCTATCCAGCTGGCTGATTGCATTGCAAAATCCTAATGAATGGTGAAAAATGGCTTTGTGCGCGGAGAAAACCATAGAAGATGTGGCTGTCTGAGATGAAATATTAAACATCTCACTTCTCCAGCTGTCACAAAAGCTGTGGTTGGGAGAGAGAGATGCCTTGTCATGTCTCCTTGGCACAGATGGCTTCGTTCTCCTTGGCTCATGCCTTCAAGCAAAATGTACCTAGTCAGAGAGTATTTCCAGCCCATATATGTCTAAAACCGACACTGGGCAGAGTTTGTGCGGAGAAAACTGCTTTGTAAATTTATTGTGCTATCTCAGTGGGACTGTCTGCAGCTTCACAACAATTTCTGGTAACTTTTTTTTTTTGACACGATAGCAGTGTGGCTTTGTCTGGACTGAAATATCTCAACAAGAACTGAATGGATTGACATTGAATTTGATACATTCATGATCCCCAGAGGATGAATCCTACTGACCATCTACCTTTCACCTCATAAATATAAGTCAGTACAATAAAGTACAGTCTGACAGAGTTGCTGCTGTAGCTGCAGACTCCTTTGTTAAGAATCCAAAAGTTGGACTTTAATTATATGAAAAACATCTATCATGTCTTCTTAGACAGAAAAAAGTCAGCTCAGTTCATCCCTTTCCAGCATGACATCTGGATGCCTCTCATCTTTGATAAGACTCCTCGTTTTCTCTGAAATCTCCCCTATAGCCTCATCTCCAACTGACTTGCGGGATATCAGGTAGCAATCTGCATGATTCTGCTGTCAGAGAGGCAATCAGAAGGAGATGGTTACGCTGTCTCGTCCTTCCATCTCCTAAGGGAAACAGGCGAGAGTAGTTTCCTGTCCTTCTCCACCTCCTTCTCCTCACTGACAAAATAAAACGGAGGAGAGTCTAGAAGAAAGGAAGCCCCTGGGATTTGGTTCTCTATCTTTTGCTCTTGTGTCGGTTTCTGCCTTCTTCACTTTCTCATCTCATTCTCTCAGGCTGAACTTTTCCTGGGTCCTATATTCTCTTTTATCACTTTCTCAGTCCTTACCCTTTCCTAGTTTTGTCCTCTTCTCTCATTCTCTTTGCCCTTACACCAGAGTTTCTTTGCCTTTTCATCTCGTTCTTAAGTTTCTTTCTTTGCTTCCTTATCTCGTGCCTGGCTTGCACAGCACATGTCCAGGCTAACCAATGTTGGTGAACAGCTAGAAATAAATTACCCTTCACTCTGAACCAATTCAAACATGTTGCAAAGAAAGTATTTGGTGTGAAGGATGCATAAATATGTTCTGTATTTGAAAAATATATATATATATATATATATTAGTTCATAACCTGATGGTGAAAAAATAATTTTAAATGTTCTGGTACGTTGTGTTTTAGCATATTGGCCAACAGCCTGTATCAATCCTATAGTCCACAAACTGTTTTCTGGGTTCTGATGAGTTGAATATGCTGGAAACCGTAGAAGATAAAGTGAAATGGCGAGAGGCTGACCGGGATTGCACCGCGTGTGCCAGCCAGCTGACATCTCGAAAAGATCAATATGGCAGAGAGGTCAGCGAGTAAAGATGAAAAAGACAAATGTTCATGTCAAGGATATTTTTTTCCAAACAGAGATCATTCTGCACTGCAGGAGAACAAATACGAGGCAAGGCCAACAACTTTTTCATTCCTGGATATATACACAAAAACCTCCTCCATGTTGTCAAACTACAGGGAGGACACAATGGCTTGGAAAACTGAATACTAAGAATGTGAAGGTTGCACTGCATTATGTACTGCCACATGCTGTAGTAGCAAAATGCATTTAATCATAAAGCATTGACATCAGCTTGTGGTTGAAGAATGTGAAGCGTGACAACAATAGCAGGATTGAAGAGCCATAAATGCTGTTCAGTAGAGCCATGGCCCCTAATTGATGTTCCTCATAGCCAAAATGTCAATAAGTTTATTGCCAAGAGAAAAAAATAAATTGGTAGTTTTCTTATGATGCTCTATTGGTCGTCAAAAAAAAAAGAAAAATCAATTCTAATCCATAGTTGGGTTTACTGACGCATTACAGACAAATCCTCATCAAATCAGGACGCACACGGTCACTGAGTATTGGCATTTCAGGCAGTGAGGAAAAAGACGCTGCTGTGTGCCATCTTGCTGTCTTAAAATACTCAGACTCATATTTCATATTTATTTGTGTGCCACTTGAAATCTCAACGAACTGCCTGACTTTGCCATGCAATAAATCTCATTCAGAGACCAAAACCTAAACAGCCTCCGGCATATTGACCGAACCTCTGGACAAATATTAACTGAATTTTAATGTTATGAAGCAAACCACAGCTCCACAGTCCACATCACACACTGATTTAGACTATGTCAAAACACTAAAGGTTAACACATTTAAAGCAAAATTGAATGTTTTACAACCTGAGATTTATTGTAATAGTTTGGGGGCATCATTGTTATTGGTTAGTCAGGGCTTCAGTCTGCTCTGAAAGCTTTGTTTGCAGTGTTACCTTTACTCCCTCCTTGTGATGACGTGAGCTTGACGGCTGTCTGTGCCGTAGCCTTTGTTGCTGAAGTTGTTCCACAGATTATTTACATTGTCTATTCATATGTTTCAGATTGGGCTCTGAGATTAAACATGTATGGATGTATTTGAGAAATTTCCAGATTCCAGTAAAGAATGAAGAAAAAGAAGTGAAATCCTCTAATAACTACTGTTTGTTAATGTAGCCTCCAGAGCTGACTCAAGTCTGCTGAAGGGCAGCTTCCCAAAACTTGCCAATCACACAGAGGGGGCTCATTGGGAGGGCTTTGATGAACCCATTCAGGAGCTAAAACAATCTGTGTCACACAGAGACTCAACTGAGGGGTTGTATAAAGATGCAATGTCTGTTTCTGACACTTAACTGATCACTTACAGTATGTTGATATGCACTTTATGAAAAACGACAAACTATGATTGGTCTATGGAAGAATTTATCACCTAATCTGATACAGTGATCACAGTGATTGATGTGACAACATGCCTAACCCTAACTTAAACCTAAATTTAACATTATTCCTACAACCAAGTATTTAGCCTCCAACATCCCTTAGAAGAAGTGACGATCAACCACTGTTCAAAAATGTCTTCACGCTCAAAGTCTAAAACTGAATACTGAATAAATGTTGGTAACAGATAGTTTCAGTAATAATTGTAATGTTTCTTTTTTGTTTTCAAGTCATCACTGTATCCCCACTTCATGGCCACTGCAACATTATGATATACATACATGATCATAACTAATAAAAAGAGGCCAACAAACTGTAAAAAAAAAAAAAAAAAAAAAAAAAAAAATTAATCTGCTGATTATTTTTTGGATTACTCCTTTAGCTGTCTGGTTTATAAAGTGACAGTAACAGTGTCCTCGAGACCAAGGTGACATCCTCGAATGTCTGGTTTTGTCCAACTAACAGCAAAAATCCCAAAATATTCAGACTACAATGACATCAAAAACAGATAAGCAGCAAATCCTTCAACGAGACATGCTGGAACCAGAACATTTGATTTTTATTTGGAAAATGACTCAACATATTAATCAATTATCAAAATATCAATCAATTAATCAACTAATTGTTGCAGCCCTGCATGAAATGCAAAAGACAGATTTTTCTTAACAGATGTAGCACAATACATCAGCTAAATACAGCCTGTCATGTTTGAATGGTTGTGCGTTTCCTGTTCTCACACAAAAGGTCACCAACATGCAGAAACTGAAAAGAGAAACAAGCAGACAAGCAGATTTTCTGCTGAGAAAACATCTGGTGCAGCTGAACTTTTCTGCCATCAGTGGAGAACATTTGTGGTTTCCACACTTGTTGGTTTCTGCACCAATGAGGTTTCTTTTAATGAATGATGGTTTTACCCTCTGTTGTAAATCTGCATTACAGTGACACAAGATTAAGTGACTCTTCAGAGCCTCTGGTGTTTAATTTAGCAAAAGTTAATTTACCAGCCAGCCTTTTAGACGTTTAGGAACAATGTGTTGACTCACAAATCTGTCTAGCTTAGAGGTTTTCAAAGTGGGAGGTGGGCCTTCCTGAGGGGGGTGATATATCATATACGTCATCAAAAGATCACATAGAATAGCATAAATGTGTATGATTTGGTTAAAGAGATAATCAAGAGGTAGCTTATGGTAGTTTGGGGGAATTTACTGTTTTTCCCACTTTCCCCAGAATCAGAGTCGAATAAATGCCTTCAGACAGATATTTTTTATGCATTTGGCATAGTCTGAAGTATGTCAAACATCAATATCAGGTCATCTTGGCTCAGTTGTTGAGTGTTTATGGGATCAAATAACATAATGATGATAGGCTTCCAGGAATTGAACGAATGTAACCTGGCGATTGAGTTTGAAATCCAGAATCTGAAGCTTTGGGATCAGCTGACAGGAGTACCTTCCCGGAAGTATTGTCCTCAATGTCACTATGTTAAGGTTTTCTTTTAATTTTCAACACAGAAACATGAAGTTAGTTTAAGCTAATTAAAATAATTTGGGGATTTTTTTTTGTCCAAAACTATCTTCAAATATTGCATTTTCCACTGAGAATAAAAGAAATAACAGCTATTGTTTTCAAAGACAGAAACTTCACAATCATGATGTGGAAGCAGGCCAATAGAAACAAATTGGCCTGTGTGTGTGTGTGTGTGTATACAGGCACCTCAGAGTTTTAGAGCTGTTACTGTGAAACTAATAGTTTTGTGCTGTCGGTGCTGTGTACTGTAGCTATGACACATTTGGATGTGAGACTGGGTTGATGCAAATTAACTTATGACATAAACTGATGACTTCAAGCTTATTTTCAGCAGCCAACAGATACTTTCCATGAAAGAGAGATGGCAGCACTGATTAGCCCGGCTTCCCATTCCTCTAATCTTCAACATCTCAAATCAAAGATAGGAGAACTGTTGCATCCATGGTTTGGGTCAGTGGTGCAAACTGCTACACAACAATCTATCAACCAGATTGCCTGCAGAGAAGCACACTGTTTTGTATGTTGACTTAAAAAAGCCTTTACAAGGTGATTAGGTCTGCTTTACTTGCAGGGCCTTTGCTCCCTGCTACTCACATTGATTGTTTTCTCCTGGCTTGGTAAATAGATAGAAGTCGATGCCCCTATGGTGACGTCAGGGTTCACCTAGCTGCAGGTCTCCTGGGCTTATCAATTAGAGCAAGAATGCAGCCAAGGATTTCATTTGTTGCCTAGGCTGTTATTAGTAACGACAGGTGGGTATTGAGTATGGCGCAACACTGTGCTGGAGAAAATTGTGATAAATGACAGAGGGGAGGCTATCTCTCTCTAAAGAGCCCTGCAGATAGATGACTGCTGGTCATTAGGCGGGAAGAAAGGTGTGTGTGTGTGTGTGTGTGTGTGTGAGTGTTTCAGGAGGATAAAGTACAGATGCAGCGCAAAAAAAGAAGTTCCTAATGGATGAAAATAAAACTGCCTTCACCTTCAAAGGCTTTTCTAGGCTAGTTGGCAGTGCATTTACATTTACATTTGAGCATTTGAAGCCGTTCATCTGCCCGTTATGGGAGACACTCGCAAACCACATCTGTTTACCTTATGGTCGATGATGCCACTGTATCCCTGGAGGACTGGGGGGTGAGGCTTGGCCACCCTGACGGTAGCTTCAGTGGGCCGCCGCAGCTGTTCATGCTGTCGGATGTGAGTATCGTTAGAGTCCCTGGAAGCGCTGCTGAAGTTGCCGTTGTACACAAGGAACAAGCTGGCACACAGGAGGAGCACGAGAAGCACGGCTACCCCATGGCGCTGACACAAAGACACAAGCAGATGCTGACAAATTAGTCCTGTAGCACTGGACTGAGTTGAGTCTCCTCACCTGGCTATAGGCTTTATCGCGGATGAAAGCGCAGGCTGCTCTACCTGTCAATCAAACCCCCAACTTCCTGTAATTAACATCGCCTGCGACTAAAACATTAAAAAATCAGCTCTTATCCTTATCTTCATTTAGTGCCACAGGCGTAATAATGTAATTGAAAAGATGACAGCCTGTTAATGATCATCTTTAATTAGTTTGCATGCATTTTAATGTTCCAGGCGCGCTCAGGAACACATCTGCACAGTACTTAAGGTTGGTGCCAAAAAAAAAAAAAAAAGCTCTAAAGTTTAAACCCTGAGCTTATACCCTGAGTTTATAAATAAATCCACGTAAAATTACACCAGATAAGCAGCTCATGACACTTCTGATTTGTTTGTTGACACATCTGTCAAAGATTCTTGAATCAATTAGCAGCTGTGGAACAACATTTGCGAATTAAAAGAAATATTCAAGCAATAAAATTCTTTGCACTTTTTAAAAAAGAAATGTATGCATCTGCATTAAAAGCAGGGGGGAAACACATTAGTGCGCTGAGTGTTATGCTCTATCCCTAGTAGCCTATAAGAAAAACCAGAGCTTAGTGCCAAACGGAGCGCACAGCTGGGTGTCCATTGTTCAGATCCTAATCTTTTGATCCGACAGTGTACACACAGCAGCGTTATGGCGATTGGAGCACACTTCACAGAACAATGCTGGATTTAAAAGCAAGCACTAACAGTTATTTCTATGAACTACATGGCAGATATATTCACCATAGGTGTCTTCATTTTGCGGCGCGCTGTCTTATCGCTGCGGCTCAGTGAGTCTGACTCCACTTTCTCTCATGGTCCAGCTGCATATGCTCGCATCCCGGATCCACTTCAGCCCGTCCGTACTGTGCCTGCCTGCCTGCCCTCCTGCCTCTGCCTGTGTGTCTCCAGTCTAGAGCCCAGGCGCAATTCATACAGTGGAGACCAAGGCGACAGATGTTCACTATTACACCTCTGCTGGGTCTTAAAGCCCCCCGAG
Organism: Scomber japonicus; assembly: GCF_027409825.1. NCBI lineage: Eukaryota > Metazoa > Chordata > Actinopteri > Scombriformes > Scombridae > Scomber > Scomber japonicus. Next base: position 24,066,772 of record NC_070589.1, on the reverse strand, counting down.
TTTCAGAGGCTGAAGAGTGAAGGCGCAGCGCAGTTAATTAAAGAGACTACCTGCAAGAGGGTGATAAGGCCGTTTTGTTTAATGGTTATTTCTTGCTGAGCAATATTTGATGTAAATCTCTTCTCGGATTACTCTGGAGTACACTGAATCCACGCCACGTCATCTTTTGACGTCTGGTGCATAAAGTATGAGGTGGATTATGGATGCAAGAGAAGTCATGCAATGAATGAGTCACGGTTAATACACTACAACAGCTGCTTTTACTCCATTTTCTGTTCCCAGCTTTATTTTCACTCCACTTTATTTGACTTTCTTTTGTCTCAATAGCCTACACTTTTTACTTTTTTATCTTAGTGTATTAAAATATTTAGTACATTTTTATTGAAATGTTTTTTCTGCTTCACTTGTATTTAGTAGATATTCATGAAGCAGTGTTCCAGTTTTTTTTTTAAAGTTTATGCATCTGTTGTTCTTGTACTTCTGCTACTGTGACACTTCAATTTCCCTGAGTGGGATAAATAAAGCTTATCTTACTGCATTTTATCTTCAAGTTTACCCAGACAATTATGTCACAACAAGGTAGAACTGTCACATTAATCCTATTTATATGCCCCTAAAATGGATTCTCTTTGAATTTTATAATGCACTCTATAATTTGGGATAAGGTTCTGACCTTTTTATTGTATCACATCATATCGCATCACATCGTACCTTAATATTGTAGGGTGCAGCTATGGTGTTGAGTCAGTCAGTGTTGGGCCTATTTTCATTGTCGGTCTTTTTTATATAAACCCCTGACGTCTGTGTTTGCATGTATAGCACAGTAGATTCACATCAGCACAATGAGTTGACACAGTAAAACATCAAATGGCCGCTTCTTAAAACGCTTTTAAATGTGCTGCTCTAAACTCTCTCTGTGGAGTCCTGGAAGTGATGCATTTTATGTTTCGCACAGCAACAGCAGCAACAGCATTTTGGCATAAATATTAACAAACTTCTTATACAGAACATTTTTCAAAACAAAGTTCAAAGGGCTCCACAGAGCAGCAGTGAGGAGGAAACATGCAAACTAAAAACATGCATCAGAAACAGGGCCGTGCAGAGGCTTTTTAAGGTCAAATGGCACAAAGTAACGTGGACACGAGACTGAGCAGACGACTGGTTTCATAACACATAATCAGATTTGTACAATTGAGGGTGCAATGGTGACTTACCTCTTAACAATATTAAGAGGTACTATTGGTGTAGAGAAGCTCATTGACTTTCTTTCAAGTCGACCCTAAAACAACAGTCAGGAGCCCAAATGAACATTGAAACATTTTTTTCTTGCTGCAATCAATCCTCCTGTTCATACTGACGATGAGAAGATCCCTTCATAATGCACAATGAAAGTGATGGGGGACAAACGCCCCAATCCTCCTGTGCAGAAATATATTTAAAACTTTATCTGAAGCTAATATTAAGCTTTGGCCACCCAAATGAGTCAAATTAAGTAAATAACTTGTAATGTTACAGTCATTTTAGTCGCCCCTTTTGTTTCTCTTTCAGGGAAACAAGAGTTATTTGATACTAAAAAGACTGTAAATGTGGCAGCTATCCACTTGATATGACTCACTCATACTGCTGAAGCCTCATATAAGCCTCAGATAAACCTTTAAATGCATTTTTGCACAAAATGACTGTGTGGCACACACAATGACACATTTTGGCCCCCGTCACTTACATTAAAGCACATCTGAAGTAGATCTTTTAATAGTCAGTATGAACAGGTGGACTGCTCAGGTGATTACAGCGACTGATACACTTGAAAGATTGTGAAACTATCCTACTATGTATATATACACATTTAAATATACAGTTTAACTAATTGATAAGAAATGTAATCAAAGAGCAACATGAAATAACCAGTAATAAAAAGACAGAAGAAGAATTCAAATGTAACATAAACATGAAGCAAACCGTGTGTGTAATGTACAGAAGGGATATAAAACAAGACAATGATGAAGCTAGTCCTTCATTTTTATCCACACAGAGGTCAGCTCTCCTCGTTTGAGCTCTGGATGAACTAAAAAGCAGCATCTTTTACTGCCTGAAGATCTCCTGCAGGGATTTGGATCTCAGGTCATCAACAGGTCAAAGATGTTTGCTATTGGCTGGTTCAGACTTGAAAGATGATCAATAAAATGTTTTAAAATGATGGATCAAAAATTTACCAGAGTGCTAAAGCTAAAAGCAGAAGTAAAAGAGTCACGTCTTGTATATTTAGTTGAAAGTTTTGTTGCTACAGGCTTTAACGACTGCAGAGACGAGAGGGAATCTGTCTCAGACAAAATTAAATTCTCTTTAAAGAGATGATATAAAAGCATGTTTAACCTCCATGTGGTCAGCAATAGATGAAAAGACAGCATCTTGGAGATGGTTTCTGGATGATAGACAAAGAAATAAGTAAGAAAGAAATAATAATGGACTAAAAAAGGAAGGAAAAAGATAACACTGATGCTGATAGCTGGAACACAGTGAGCAGACCAAAAGCAGAAATTGCAGATTAAAGGATAAGGCTTGTAATGTTCTTTTTTTTGTCATTTTCAATAAATCACATTAAAAGACCAGAAAACTATTATGTCCATCTCTCGATGCTCTCTGACTTCTCTTCCCTGTCTGTACTGTAGCTCTCAGTACCAGGCCTATTTGTTCCAACTGAAGATGTACATGTTTAAAAACAGGGCATGGATATATTGTTTAATTTCTTTTAAAGCTTTCCAGCTGTGTACTGTAGTTTGTAGCAAATTATTATTACAACTGTGTTTTACTATATTCATTATCTGTTTAAATAGCAGTATACAGGTGTCCAGTTGTCCAGGTGAAGTTATATCCACGTTTAGTGACAAATACATTAATAAACACTAATATCTGCTTACATCTACATTATAGGGTATTATAAACTTATTAAATGGATTAACTGCCCCATCAGCGTATAAATGATAAATAGGGGGACTTGAAATGAAATGTTACAGCAAAATATGTTGCTTGTAACTGTTAACTAGAATAATACATATTTCTGATCTGACAACCACATGTGCAGGATGATAGCATTTCCTACACCAACAGATTTTTTGGCCACTCACTGGCAGCAGAAACAGGTAACCTTTTAAGATACTGTATGTTGAACTTGTTAGACTTAGTCCCTAACTGTTTTTGTTTGCTTAGTGCTGTGCAGGTAGTGCAGTCGTTTAAAGCTTTAACTCTGGAAACAACTGACTGCTGGAGCCAAAAACATCACTATAAGAGCGCTGAGAGTGAACCAACATAGAAGTGAAGTGAATCTGTAGTCGGACAGCTAAACAATGAGCTAGAAGTGACTTAAAGCTGAGAGCTGCAGAGCTGCAGAGCTGGGTGATTATTGTCTGTAGGTTCTAGCCAGGGGTCTTTGTCACCTGAATGTGAACATATGTTGTTGTTTTTAAGCATATGTTGAAACATATGCTGGTGCTGTCCCTTTTCTTGGGAGGAAATGTACGAGATATATTTAAAGTATCATTATGGTGTATTAGTGCCTCAAAATAAACTATAGTAGCCCTTGTCTTTGTACTGAAGGGTCATGTCACCATGTGCATTAGTGTGGCTCACCAATGTCTTGTTGACATGTTGTGGACAATATTGGAGGTCTATAGCACACAGGAATAAACAATATCAGGCTTTGGATACACAGACGATATTAGTTTTTAGGATACATTCATTGTTGGTTTGAGTGTTTTCATGGGATTTGTAAAAAAAAATATGAATGTCTGCAGGATTATCCTTTTAAAGATCCATTTCTCCTCTGGTCACCATGACTGCAGCATGCATGCACCAATCCACCACACAATGGGCAGATAAACCACATATATCAATGATTTCAATCCTGAGTAGAGCTGCTGTATGTGTCACTCCAATTGATAATGTGATTATGGAAAAAAAAAAAGCAAAAACAAAATAAAAAAGAAACAAGTACTCATGCGAGACACAAGAGAGGCTTCCCAAAAGCAATAATCCCCATCAGTGTCGCCATAGGAGTCACTGGAGAATAATGTGAGATAACACACGATAAGGTTGGAAGGCTCAAAAACAACAATAACAACAACAGCAACACATCAGAAAAGCAGTTTCAAAGAAAGGCCGTCTTTGAAGAGTGCAGTTATTGAAGGGCAGTGAAAGGGCAGCAGGCCTGTGGGTCCCTAAGCTACAAAAATAACTGCACCTCTGTGTGTGAGGATGCTGCACCTTGTAATATGTAGAGCACTTTGGTGATATGTTGTGTGGAGGTCTGTAATTACGCGGCGGTGCTCTGTTTTTGTGTGTTGTTGGGGTTTTTTGTTGGTATCGTAGTCGTCTGTGTGTCTGGCGGTTAGTGTATGGTGCACATTGAATTTCTGAAAGTACTAATAAATATCAATGTAGCCTTTCTATTTGACAAGGATATTGGGCAATTTGGTAAATGTGCAATAACAGGCATTTGCAGAGGTAACGCTTGCACAAGTCTTCATGTATTTATTATGCATTTAGTTTGTGGCTTTTTTAAACTATAGCTGCAATTTTACATGTATGAGTAAAACCCTGAAAATATTTTTAACATAAAACTATCCAATGACCAGACTATTCAGTGTAATCTCTCTAAACAGATATCTGCATATAATTGCAGCATCTGGTTTCCCATTTGTCTGAATAATATTGACCAATTTAGTTTGAGTAAGGTTTGGTTGCATGCAGGTAAACAGTCCATGTAGAGAGCAAAAGAGGCAGAACATACTGGCTGAAATACAATCTGGGAACCCATCGACTGTTATCTGATGGCAATTAAGCTTTTTAGTTACTTTTTTAAATGTATCTGCATGCATATACAGATATCTGTCTATAGAGATTAACCGAAATGTTGTGTGGACCTAGAATGCCTCAGAAAAGTTGCAATGAATGAATGAATGAATGAATGAATGAATGAATGAATGGATATATAGTTTATTTCAGTCATACATCAAAAGGGACAAAATTTACAATTTGTGTGGGCATGTAACTGACAAAACATCATCGTACATGTTTATACCAATCCATTTCACAAAATAAAAGACACAAAATCAATGACTGAAAAAGGAATAGGCTTATTTTTGTGTATCCTATCCAATACAACCATTCGATAAGAAGAAAACTTACCAGAATGTGAACAATGACCAGTGTATTGAAGAGGAAGTCTCTGCCAGATATGTGTTATCTGGATACACTGAAACCCCCAAAATATTGGTCATTGCCCCCAGAGGCTAAATTGTCATCAGACCGAGAGCTGATGGGTTCTGCGATTGCATTCAGTGTAAGTTAAAGGACTTCAAAGAGAACAGTTCGGTTTTTATTTTCACAGTTCCTCTTGGGATATAGAAGCATAGTGCACCAAAAGTTCAACCAGCACTTAGTAGAAAACAAGACATCTACGTGGCGACACTTTTACTTTACCTCCCCCTGAGTTGCTGATTTTTATCTGCAGTCCCCTGACAGTAGTATAGGAAAAAAGTGCAGATTCACAGTCAGTGGAAAAAAAATCTAAATTTGCAGTATAATCTGAACAGGGAGTTATACCTGATCACACACAGAGACACTGATTTACTGCATACATCTAAAATGAAAGTTGTTTTTTACCATAAAGCCAGGGACACAAATGTTGGTCTAGTAGCAGCTGCTTGAGTTAAAGTAACTCTGCTTTTTCATTTCTTTGTCCTATTAAAAGTATGTGCTTGTAATTCCACCTGAGCAATTTTTCATGCTGCTGCCTTTCAACTGCAAATACTCAAGGAAGAAACATTCAGAAATGTTCACAAAATATTTCTCAAAATAACTTTCATTGCAGTGACCTTTAAAATCTTTTCTTTTTTTTATAACAAGTTTTTAAAAAATAGCAGTGAAGGTTGTGAAGGCTGCTGTGTGGGCAGCTCAGCACTATACACTCTCCACATCATCAGGCTGTGATGCAAATTTAAAATGCAATCAGCATGCAAGCAACTTAACATGCCACCAGCACTAGGAGCATGTTGATCGATGTTAATGGTGCTTGTAACACTAAGGTTATGGCTCTCACAGAGCACTGTGTGATCGCCAGGGCCAGTTCGATGGTGATGATAATAATGGGAAGGTTACTGTAAAAGATGGCGGCTGTTACTGCTGCTGAGCATGTGGAGTGTGGTGGAAACTGATCAGCAGGTGTTTATGATGCCTATAACAGGCAAGGGGCTCGGGCACCCCCTTATTGCCTGTCGTAGGCCGTTACATGGTTGATTGTCTAGGGTCCACACAGGCCTATATTTCTCCTTTTTTATGCTCTCTCTAATCCACCGCAGATCTGTATCTCGCCTCTGATTTATGAGTGAAATCTGCTCCCTGTGGTGCTGCAGGAGGGGGACCTTGACAAGAGAGTCTGACTGGCTTTTTGTCCTTTCCATAATTAGAGAGTACATCCAATTCACCCTGTTCATTACCCCTGGGCCCAGAGACAAATGACGAGGAGGCCTGTTTTAATGCAGCCTCACTGGCTGTCCCATTCACGGTGAATGAACAACAGTGCATACAAGAGGATGGGAGATGGGAGATTGGAGACACATTCACAAGGTAGTTCAATTATCACACAAAATGCAAACAGGGATTTCTTTTTTCCCCCATCAGCTTAGAAAATATCAGCATGTTTCATCAGAGTGCTGAACACACAGAGGGGAATTGGCGTGTTTTAGCTCATTTATTATTGAACAAACAGAAAATAGTCCAATGCACATCTGGTGGACAGGTGCACAGGGGGATTAAGTCATGCAAATGAAGAAAATTAACTTCAACAAACTGTCATTACAGGTTTAATGAATATCAGAAATGTTGTTTTGTCAGTAAACTTAGAACTGAGTGTATGTGGAACTGTATTTACAACAATTCACATCTATTTTACATCACTGCTAACTGCTTTTCATACAATTATTTAGCATTTTAGAATTAAAATATAATTTCTACCTTCAAGGCAGCTTTTGGTTTGATTTTATTTCCCTACAGTATCAATATCAATTAGTGGATTCTGAAGACTCACCTGAGATGTTCAATCCATCATAGTGTATTGTACAGACTTGTCAAATCAATCTTCCCTTACACCTGCCACACCACCTCATTTGTTGATTTGTGTATTTGGATCTAGCTTTAGTGCAACACAAATCTCTAAAGAGTCCATCTTAAAAACCCAATGAAACATTTTCAGAATACTACAACTCACTTATACATTCACGTCATATACTGTACTGTATACACAGGATTGTAATACGCTGACTCATTCTCACACACCCAGTTAAGCTTAATATATACATACAAACACAATTTGTGGCGCGCACACACATACACACACAATTCATATATAACATATCTGCATAAATCTAAACATATGCACAAATTCTGAGTGCAATGGTACAAGTATTGCATATTGACAACCACCATCAGAAGTGAGAGTAACCAATATGTCAATTATATTAACATGTTATTGTAATGAGTTCCATCGTTTGATTGTCCTGTAAATAAAGGTCTCGTCGTTTTAATCTTAGTAATACAATTTTAATCCTTGTTCCTTATATTGACTTTGTGTTTATCTCTTACCAAGAATAGTTTGTCCTGAATACTTATTGATTTTTTGAACATTTTATTTTTTCCAATTTGTGCAACTGAATGTTGTCTCATGTTTTTCTGTTGGCCATCTCATCATGCTCTGCAAGTCACTCGCTCCTGTTTCAAACACATATCATAGGATCAATCTTGCTGCCCTGTTCAGTGCAATCTGCAGTCTGTCTATATCTCCCTGAGCTGATAATGTAACTTCAACACAGTTAATGGAGACAATATAATTCACGGTAACTACTGGCTAGCTTCATTTTGTGGTCTTTTTGGTATGTGAAACTCAGCCATGCAGAACTCTGGTTTTATTTACATCGGTTTTTGACATAACTGCCTCCTGCCTCCACCCCAATATAATGCTTTTTATTAATAATTCACATATAGACAATAATGCTACACAAGACCACATCTTACAGTAAATCTTTAAAGAACAATGAAAGAAGAAACAGAAAAAATGTGTGCTAACACATTGAGGTTGACCCCAATAGCAAGCCGACATTTAAGTTCAGATTGTTTTCACACACCGAGGTCAACAATGAAATGTAATTAATTGTCCAGACTACAAAATGTTTAAAAAATGTCCATAACATTTCCCAGAGCCCAGGGCAACATGTTTAGATTGGAAGTTTTGTCCAAATCCAAAAATATTCTGATTGCAGTAATGTAAAACAGATAAAAGCAGAATAACCTCACATTTGAGAAACTGGAGATATTTTATGTTGATCATTGATAAGTTAATCAATCATCACATTTTTTAAATAAATCAAAATGTTCCATTAATGAGCTAAACCAAAAACAGTGTTTGATCCTTTAATCACATTGGACCCATTGTCTATGGTGGAAATTGAAACTGAAATATATAGTTTAAGTTTGACCTCCTTCCTCTTTGCAGGAATGCTGGGTTGGCTTTTTTTTGTGATGAACACATTGTTAACATGATAACCACCGCTGACAGGTCATTAGTGGGAAATGAATGGATTGTATTACCAGACGGGATGAAAAAATGAATCCTATTCAGGTTGGACTGCAGGTAAATTAGAAAACCGTTTTCCAGGGCTGGATTCAATGAAATAAAGTCAATCGTGAAGACAATTCCCATGAAAATAACTTGAGGCCCAAACAATATTTAAGCCTTCCCCTTTGCCCAGTAAATTACTGTCATTACACCACAATCTGTTCACTTGGTGTGTATTTACAGTTGGTGTTGCGAGGCCGCAAAACAGTGTCCCCAAGGGGATTTATTTGCTCTCCATATTTGTTGACTGCAGACGCATCAAGAAAAAGGGTGATAGGTGTCCTTTGCTATGAGCTGGCCTTTAATTAAATTGTTCTCTCAGGCATGATCGAAGAGGGAATCTAGTTTCAGGGGTGACTGGGCTACGGGTGCAGAGGGAGACCTGGTGCTTTGTGAGGGTCTAGCTTTGTTGTATGCCTCTGCTAGAGGCGAGACCAGCACTCACAGTCTGACTTCACCAAATGCAAAAGAAACTCTGTGGTGATGCATCACTGTCCCCGAATCACTCAAGCAGCCAACCAGCTCGAGGTGCAGTAGGCTACTTGTAGATGGTTAATGCTACTGTATATCAGTGGTTCTCAACCACAAGACGAGACAGAAAATGTGACTTTTTGGATAAATTGGGTTTGCAACCGAAAATACTTAACTTCATTTAATATTCAGCATAGAATTCCTACAACATTGTTGGACTCATGATGGGTGGTTTAAAAAAAAGGATCAAATCAATGTGGCAGTTTCAGAGATATCTTTCTCATTCCATTCACCCCCCCCCCCTTTGGTGTGTTATACTAGTATCAGCTAATGTATCCTGGAACAGCAAGCCTCAAGCACAGATCAGGAGTGGGCTCATAAATTCACTTCTTTCTACTTGTAGTAATTATCAGACTTCATGAAGCTCCCTTTGGACCAAAAGGGCTGTTTACAACCATTTACATACAGTATGCAGTACTGCTCCCCAAGACATCTAAATAGACTTTGATGTGCAAAATTTGTGGAGTTCTTCTTTAACAATGAGAAATTATTTTTCTTAAAAAGTGAAACAGTAGTTCCACAGGGTTTCATTCTTGGTCGACTTCAGTTTATATACAGTATTAATGATTTTCCAGATTTATGTCATAAAGCAGGTTTCAGCAGATGATCCTCTTCTAGCTATCTGGTATAACTATTTCAGTTTCCATCCAGTTGTTGCATCCCATGTTATTAAGTTCAATTTAAGGTTAGTGGTCAGTGTATTGAACTGATAAAAATGTATTGGTATTATATAATATTCCCTTATAACATTTGAAAAACATGTAGTGAGCAAGGCTGAAAAAGTGAAAGTACAGTACAGTTTTGAAATTTACATTTAGACTTGTGAGCTGTGTATTTATATAAAAGCCCGCTGAGCCGCATTCTAGCTTGGGCTGTGGTATGTGATATTGGTCCATGGTATGTACTTGTCCTTATATTAAAAATAAATAAATAAAACCTTTGAATAAAAGAATCCAAGTGTGAAAAAAACACTATTTGGTTACCTATTCACAACTCGCATCCTAACTAGACTTTCCCCTGTGACACAGGGTCATAAGTACAATTTACAGGATCACAAAACGGTTGGCAACCACTGCTGTCAATCATCCACAATCTCTTTTCTTTCTGTTTTGCTTTGAAAGGTATTTTGTGGCATTTTGCTGCTTTGTGAGCTGTAATAAATGCTCATTGGTGCTATTTTTATCGCTTATTTCAGCTACAGTGCACAATGATTTTTAACCAAATTCAGCTAAAGAACTGCACTTTTCCACTTCTCTATTACATCAAATCTGTGTGTAATGCAGCCTTCCCCAAAATGCTGCTGTGCTCGCTGCCATTAACTGGTCCATCCTCCATTCCAACTAATGAAAATTCACATTTGGTGTACCTAAGTGCCTCTTTCAAAGTGCCACTTTAGTGTCCCATTCCCAACCCCCTCCATTTGAATCTTTATTGAAATTCATGCTGAAATCCAAAGAAAATTCCCCTTTGATGGCTGGTGGTTGGGAGGAAAATTGCAGTTTGTATCCAAGGTAATTTCAACGCCGAGTGACTTTTTCTCCACCCTAATTTCCCCATGAACTGGACAACCTGGTGTCCTCACCGTCCAAGCCAAGAGATTGGAGGCCAGACTCCCATAAATGAAGCCATCCCCTCTCTTCTCTCTAATTCTCTTCCCTGGTAATAACTGACTGAGGTATAGGCCAGGAGCCTGTCTCCCTTTTTGGCTGACAAATGATTTGGCTGAATGAGTAATGGCTAATTAACTCCCTGAATATGATTGTTTATCTGACTTTATGATCTGACTGTGTGCCAGTTTGTCTACCTGCCTGCCCGCATGTGTGTCGGTGAATGTATCTGCTCCTGATGTTAGCACAAACATACCAGATGCTCTGGCTGCATGCTCTGTGCTTCAATGCTGGCAGCGAGCCACTGCTCTTGCCTCACCAGACTAATGTAAATGCACTGTCTCATCATCCAGGCCCGGAGGGAGGCACACTCGTCTGCCCCGACATGCTTGCTCTCATGGGGGGTTGCGAGTGGACCAGATGCTGGGGTAAACTTCCTGGGTGACAAAGGAGCTATCAGAAGTCAGGAGTGAAGGACTGCAAACCAGGCAGTCTGAAATCATTTGTAATGCTGTCTGAGAGTGCAAAAGCCAAGGTAGTCCTGCCTTTTTTAAATATAATATCTTCTTGGTAAATTGTTAAATGCTTTTGTTACATTTTTACTTTAACAACTCTCAGTGCAGAAAAAAATCACTGAATGGTTTGTTTTGAATTCTCAAATCCTGGGTTTGACCTTTCAAAACAGTCCATCTCTCCCATCTGACTAATTTGTTCCTCTTAATGGCAAAAGGTTCAGCAATAAGTGATTAAACTAGCATCAATCTCTGTTGCTCAGGAGACTGTTCTCATCGTAGTGACCTCTTAGATGGTTAGAAGGAAATGTAATTTGTGATTAGGGACAGTAGTATTGTCTGATTTTTCTCATCAAAATCTTACAAGCCTGATTCACTCAAAATACAAAAACATATTTTTTCACTTATCTCTAGTGGTACCTAGTCAGGCAGATATTTTGGGTTTTATTTGTCCAGGTTTTGAGATAACTGCCTCTGAGATTCCTGCTTCCATCCAATATAATGTATTTTCATTGTAATTCAAGTTTTTCATTAACTTTCCAACACATAAAGACTATAATAAGATAAGATAAGACATTATTGTCCCAGAGGGAAATTTGCTTTGAACACACAATGCTGCTGCTGTACAGTAGCAAATAATTCAACAGTTATACACATCATACATTATAAATACAATCTTACTGTTAATTATTGAAGAACAGATGACAGACAAATGTGTGCACATAAAAGTAGCTCACACTAATGAAAAATACAAATCTATATATAAAGAAAGTGTAAATATAATATAACAAAAAATAAGGCAGTACATTTTCACAGTGTGTCAACAGGAGGAATATTTACTCTGTTATGCTTGCTTTTTTATATAAATGTAATAATGGGACTACAGTTAATAGTAATTCTATTTGCAATCATTAGAGATTTTCTGCTACAGCATTGTGTGACATGTTCCTTCACCCTGAAGAGTTTGTGTAGAAACAGCTACAAAGACTAATAATAGAAAACATAATGTTCAGTCTGTGAAGAGCACACTACATACAGTAGTACACATCTGCCTTACAAAGAACTACTCTCCAAAGACTGAAAACATGATTATGAAAATGTTTCTATGCAAACTAATGTCATCTTCATGGCAAAGGAACATGTGTGGTTCATTGACGTGTTTTTAATAGAACTGGTCCAATCTGAGTTTGGAAATATTGCAGAAAAGTATGAAAATTGCAGCAAAGTAATTCCACTTTTTCTGCTGCTTCAAAGGTTTTTCCACCCTGACCAGAATACAATCCTCTGAAAAAACAATGAATATATATTGAGGTCAGATTTAAAACATTCATATATTGAACATTGTACAAAATGTTGTCAATCAGCAGTTTCTGTGCAAAATAGTCTGAAAAAACTATAATATTGTTGCAATTGCTCATTTTTTCACAGTAAATAGATGGTTATTATAGTAAAGTTATAATTAATATATATATATATATATATATGTTATTTATTATTTGTAGGATTTATACAATAGTTATGCCAGTCTGGCCCACTTGAGATCAAATTGGGCTGTATATGGACCTTGAACTAAAATGAGTTTGACACCCCTGGTCTAGATGAATAAGATACTTCAGGCGTTTGATACTTTTAAGTAGGATCAATTAATTGTTGGTTTGGATCTGCACATTGGATTTCTTGACAGTAAGAAAGATATAGAAAATCACCAGCCATATCCTTTTATTTGAAGCGTTCATGACACTCAGGTTTAGTCTGACTCCCCAACAAATTCTTGTGTGGATAAACTCGGTGGTTGGAGAGACCTGTCACCTAATGAGCAAAGCTGAGGATTATGGCAGTGCTTCAGTCATTCTTTTGATGACTCATTTTCAAAATGGAGAAACAAAATAGCATTCCCTCATTAATTTAATGACCTGCTTAATTTTTACACTTCCAACAGATGTTATCATGAACAAGTCAAACTTTTGGAACTTAAATGGATAAACTGGAAAATAGAATAGAAGTTTATTTGTGACAAATTGCATGTACAAAATTGAACGGCATCATTTCTTTCCAGAACACAACATTTAGTTTCAATGAAAAGTCCACGATGGTGTTGTCAGGATCACAGTTCAGATGTACCATGGCTTGTCAAGAATGTTCAGACAGCTGCACTATGCAGCAAGACCGACAGACAACCCTGCTGTTGAAAAACCACAAATCCTTTCATCTTTTTTTTTTTTTGGATCCGTTTGGACAGATCTAATTTTCAGGAGGCTTTGAAAAGTTCCTCTGTCCCTGTAGTGGGAGAATCCCTAGAGAGATCAGGGCTGCCTCAGAGGATTTGACAGACATGCAAACTGCTCAACATACACGCTGGGTTTCTAAAGCAGGAATGATAACTGTGCTCATATAATATTTGGTTAGAAAGAGAACAACGGGTGTGTGGGGCTGTACTGCAATTTTACTTTGCTTCAGGGCTAAAAATCTGCTATAGATGGAAGCATATTTCCAGCAGAGCACGGATTCATCAAGCTGTCAATGGATTCCTAAATTTCACCAAGTTGGCAAGCACAGGCAGCGAAATCTTTCATGTCGTCAGCGGCCTGGCATGACTGCAAATGCACTGTGAACATCTCTTACTGCCTATAAAATCATACTCATCATTCAGATGACTGGAAGCATTTCTTTTCTGATTTCAGATTGGTCTTGACTAGTGAGAGTCTAATGGTTAGAAAAGCTGGTATATGAAGTGGGAACATTGCCAGTGAATTTACAGTGTTACGAGTGTTTCTTCACTGCCTCAAAAATGAAATTAAATGATGCCTAAGACTAAATCAGCCAAACTGGTTTGCAGTGGAGGACATGCTTAGAACTTTAACTTAAAGGGAAATGTGGGAATTTTTCAACTTCTGTAGCCCCTATTTTACCATCTTTTTTGTCTAGGTGATTAATGGGGACAATTTTTGAAACTGATCCAGTAATGAGTGAGAGTGCTTTCAGCCAGCAGCCGCAAAAAAGGATGCAATGTAATCCAATGGGGCAATAGCACCTCATCAATGTACATCCAACAAAAGTGCTTGTTTTTGGCACTGACAGGATCACCTTGTTCTGACAACAATATGAAAAAGGACCATATAGTAATATCTTTCTTTATCTTTTGCTCGCTGATGGAGAAGTCTTGTTCTAAAATCTTGTGAGAATTGAGTTGTTTTTGGAAGACAGTGAAATAATCTGCTAAATATTCAGTCATGTCTTTGAAAATCTTTTAGATAACACTAAAATACATTTTATGCACTCCAACACAATAATATTTTGCTCACACTCCGCTCTCCAAATCTCTCTCACATTTCCAGTGTGCAATAACTCAACTCTCACAACATTTCAGAATGAGACTTTCCCTTGAGCAAGATTTGCTTTTACACAATAACAAACAGACCAGACCAAGCAAAAACGTAAAGGCAAAGAACATTTTATTTCTCTCTATAGCCCGTTCCATAATGTTGTCAAACACTGATATTAACAATCTGAGACTGGCAATGCCAAAATCAAGCACCTTTAGTGGACGTACAGAACTTAAAGGGGCACTATTGTCACTTCAGGTTACATTGCAACTTGTTTCGCGGCTGCCAGCTGAAGCACTCTTACTTAATACTGGACCAATTTCAAACGTTGTTGTCCTCATTAGTAACTTAGACACAAAAAGATGGGAAAATAGGGTCCAGATTGAAAAAAAAAACTGGAGTTTGCCCTTTAAGCAAAAGTTAGAATATCACATTCTCAACACACATCGTTACAAATAAAGGTCTTATAATGAAAATGCCACTTCCTTAAAAGCAGAGGGGTGCAACCAAGGACAAAAAGAAAGTTGTAGGGTGCATAATTATGTAACGCTAACTATAGAGAAAGTCCAGAAAGTCTGCAGTTTGTATAGCAGTGTGCAATTGTTCTTTGGCTTTAGGACTGTTTTAACTTGTAATCAATAAGAATGTCAATCAATCAATTGTCTACAGGTGTTGTACTGTAAGTGCCACTATTCAACTCTTATAGGAGTAGGACATATTAGTTACATCTTTAATTAATTGTGAATGTGTTTGTACCCATATTCTTGTTTAATTTATGTACTTGATTGACATTTCCTTAAATACTTTTTAATTAATAAAAGCTGTGCTGATCATTATTTTTACATGACTAATGGTTCAAATGACTTAAGTATAGTGTGAAAGAGGTCCCTGAGATTGTTCATTTATCACTACGTTCACGAGCTATAGTCACTAACTGTGTCTAAGCTAAGGGGAGATTCAGATAATTCCCTGTAGGTTCATCAATACAACCCACACACAACACATAGACACAACCATTTGATATAGTGTTAATATAAAAAATTACAGTTGCTTTATGTAAATTACTACCCACTGTGCTTAGGGGGGTTGCATAAAGACAAACGGCAGAAGAATGTGGTAATGTTTGTCACATATGAATGAGACATGAAAGGCGATGATTTCTAGGACTCTTTTGCAGTCATCGTTGATCCTCATGCACCTTGAAAGCAGCTGACACCTCCCAGCAGTGTATTTGACAGAGGGGTCTATCACTTCTGTCTGCTTTCACACAAATCAGAGTGTCATCAGCATAAAACTGAAAAGGCACTGAAAATGAATAGAGAAAACCTGTGGCTAATGTATTAGGATGAGTATAAATAGGCATCCGAGGAGATGATTGATTGCAATGAGCGAAGGAGGCTTTCCAGAGACCTTTTTGAGTGATTCAATTACCTGCAGGACCACAGGAAATGTAGAATGTTATAAACTTTGATTACATCAAGGTTGATGAAAGGATGGGAAGAGAGGGTTGTAAACAGGGACATTAACTGAGACATTATTTAGCTTGTGGTCATATATTACACAGTCCTAGCTGCAGTCAATGTTAAACAGAAATTTTCTGCAATAATTCAAGCGCTATAATTGCAGGAATAACTAAGGAGTATGAACACTGACTGTGAAAGAATATACTGTAGCTATTCATGACAGGACAGAGATTTATTCTGTCAGAGCTACGGCTGCAATTAGTCACAGTTGAATGTTTTCTGTTGCCTCAGATAATCTGAAAAGTGTTGACATTTAGAGCCAGCCCATAAACTTTATCCTCTGAACACTCCTGATTCCTGACAGGCTCAATATGCTCAAAGAAAGAAAAGATGGGAGGATGAGCAACTACTGGAGGAGGTGGGTGTAATCAATATAAACATGAGGCAATTAGTGTCGCACTCATATTTCTTTAGGGAGGTGGGTGTAAAATGTAGGGATCAAAGTGATGTCTGCTGCATGCAAGTCATTAATGAGGCACAAGATTGACGACAGGGATATATTGTTAAAGAGCTTTTAACAAACCTGCATGGAATTAATAAAAACATAATCAACTCTGTAATGGGAATTTGACTTCTTATATATTTAATATAATCCTCATACATTTTTTAACTTAGATATGTGTAATACAGACTCTTGACTTACAGTATGGAGTCGCTGTAGAAGACTGCAGAGATAAACTGTGTGTTTTGATCCATTACTGGCAGTAATGGGTCTCACATGAATGACCCTTAAGCATTAAAGACAATAAGCATATATACAAAAACTCCTACATATAGTAAAGTAGACAAATGTTACTTTCTATAGGAAAACAACAGGACAGCACAGGAAAACAGAAACATGAGACTCTGGGCCACTTGATAACCTCCTGATCGTACTTAACACTTTTCTGCTATCCTTAACTGCCATTCTGCGGGTGTAACATCAGGTATAAAATGGAAATGCTTAACTTTTTTCAGTGTCCATTAGTCTACACAGACTGATGGACTCTCTTGTGCACAAGTGAGTATAAAAGCTCTGAAAGATGGTTCGTTTCTGTGGGACCAGAATTTCCATGACACTCCTACATGTTTCATGCACTTCACAATGTTATAGATAATTCAAAAACTGAGCAGAAGGCAAAGAAAATTAGGGCTCACTGCTCACTCCCACATGGACTCTCATTTATTTCTGCCACTAACTGAGAATGGACACAGATACTGGCCTGACTGGCCACTTTGAAACCAGTGGAATACACCAATTAACAGGATCTGGCAGCAAACACAAGTGGTGCGCCAAGTGGACAGGACAGAGTCCAAAAAGCACAATGTCAGCACACATTTCATCCACAGTTCTCATGAAACATGCAAATGAGTTACAAACATTCAAAGGCATAAACAAACAAACACATGGTTTGAGCCTTGTAACACAGCTGGAGATAAGCGCTTGGGGGAAGATGATATAATGTTTCTTGACTTGTATTCCACATATAGCTGGAGTGACTACGCTGCATTGTTTTCTGGTGCACAATCAGATGCTGGACTCTGGCATATCTGATTTAACTCATGTTTATTCATATTTTGACCCCAGTGGGAGCAAACATACTCCATGAAAGAAAAGATTTTATGAGCATCTATGGCTATCATAAAGGCCGTCTTGTCACATAATACAATACAATTAGACTCACAAGTCGGTCATTAAACACTTCGCTCATCGAGACTAATGACAATCTCCCAGATTTCATTGTTAAAACTGGGTGGAAACAATTAACCACTTAACGCACGCTGTTCCGTCTACGGGACAGGACGGATGTTAGGAGGTAGCCACAAGTTCTTCTGAATGTTTTAAACACCAACCCTTAAACATATATATTCATGCCGTACATCGTTGGAAAGCTTAGATTGTCCTGATTCATTCAAGACCACTCACGACTTATATGGTTGCTCACAGCCGTAATAGTATTAGCGATTGGCTCAGCTAGCCCCTGAGCTAAGTAAGAAAAGCTATAATGCTACATACCTTCAACGTCTTCCCTTTATCCACAACGATCATCTCATGACTCAGCACTTTCTGTACAGCTCGCCAAGTATCCATTCTTGTGAAATATGAAATCCGTTTCCATAAAACCGGAATACTTTTCTCAATATGTCCATGTATTTAGTCCAACACGTAACGTAATAACACAAATAACAAACCATATACGGTCCGTTTACGTCATTTCCTGACCTGCGCATCCATCTCAGAGTACACGTGACTAGATGTTTACGACCGTGAGCCTCTCCTGCTTCTGACGACACCACACACAAGCCAACAGAGACATTATAATAAGAGAGTCCTTAGAAGGACTTTGAAGCCAATCGGTGTTTAGGTATAAAATGTGTTTAGATAATTTAGCACAAAGTTTTACAGTCCTCCCAATGCCAAGAGGGGTAAACTTGAAACAGCAGAATAAGTGAGGCATTTGGTGAAATAAATAGGTAACACATAAGAAATAATGTGTTACACCCACTGACTGGGTACAGCAAGCAAAATGGCCATTAGTGTAACAGATCTGTAAAATGTTGGAGACAGTTTTTAATTTATGAATGAAGACTCAGACTGAGAGAAGAGAAGACTTGGGCTGAATGAAAGGTCAGGAACACAGGTAATAAGGTTCAATCATTTATTAAAAACAACTTTTAGATTCAGGGTACAAAAGTTATATGATGCAAATAAAGATTTGTACAGATGCTCGACAGCCAACTACAGTACAAGCCTGAAGCATGAGCAAATGAAAGAATCAGCATTACAGATAACACTAACATGGATGTCTTTATTCATTCATTCTTTGAGAAAAGAACATTTGATCTCTCTTTTTACACTGACCGCTTTCTCCATAAAATAAAAAGAATATGACAGTTTTTGCAGATTTACTTGTGCACATTTTCTTTATGATTCAACCATTTAACCAATCCCTTTTTTTATCCAGATCACAATTAATAGCTTGATACTTTTGGGAAATGATGTCTGTGAACTTAGTAGCATGCTAGCTATTAGCATAAAGACTGGTAAATAGATGGAAACAGGTGGGAACAGCAAGCCTGAAAAGCATACACATACTGTACCAACATCTAACACACAGAAACAGAGAAATATAACAGAAATGTTTCTCTTGATTCTGTGATTCCATGACTTTTAATCTAGTGCCATCATCAGGTCAACATTTCATTTTGGCCAGTGCTTTGGTTTATGACCAAAAACATTGCACTTTGTGGTAAATAGCAGATGTTGGTATGTATTGCATCTTTTATACAGACATCCCACAATATTTCCTTGAAGAACATGTCAAAGCTGGTATATTGCCACTATGTAAAGTTGCAACTGTATGTGATGGTAATCTCGCCATGCCAGCTGTCCATTTTACACAGATGTCTAACTGTGTAGAAAACTGGCAATCTGACCTCTGCTGCTGGGTTAATGGTGGAACAACAATATCCCCCCATACTGTGTTCACACCTTTTATACAGAACAGCTAGAACTGCTTTGACAAGTCTGTGTAAAAGAGGCTATTGTGAGGATGTCAGCACCAGTGTTGCCAACTATTTTTAGTTAGTACAAGTATTAGCTCTATCTAAATCTACCTCTAGTTTAAAAAAAGGTGTAGGGCCTACTGTAGTTTCAACTGGACGTGCTGCTGCTCGACTCGACTCACTGAACACATGAGAGCATTTTGACTAACAAACACTGATGATTCTCTTCAAGGGGAGAGGAGGTAAGGTCTCCTCAAATATCACTGGATTTGTCACATGGCTCTTTACTGTTAAAAGGTTGCTTAAGGTCCACATATTACACAAAGACATGAGAGTGGTATCAATCTTCTTATCTAATTCTTAGGATGCAAGCATATATATTTCTGTGAATGTGAGATCATGTTAGGGCTCAATGCTTTACTCTTGGTCACTCACAACACCAGGAAACAGGGCTGCTGTGAGGTTCAGATATGTGAGAGATTACTTTAATCTATGTGAGATACATTTGTTTTGTCCTAAATCCATACAGCTTACATTATCGTTATGCATTATGTTCTTATTGTTATAGGTTACAGGTTTTGCTATATGATGTTCTACGCGCATCAATGGACATCAATCAAATTGCAGATTGGATTTTGTTTTTCCAAAGATTGATTTATTTTCTTTTTTTCCTTTGCACTTTTTACTGAATGTAATACAATTGTCTACATGAATAATATGCTAACAAATCAAGTGTTTTTGATATTCATATTAACTGATGCTTCAGGAAAGGTTTTTCAGAAAGAGAGAGACAACAGTTCAACTGTTTGCACCTTCTTTCAATTACATTTGTTCAATTCCCTTCCTTCATCCCTTTTATTTTATAACTACCACCATAAGTGTCCCTGAGCTAAGATAATGCTACATATTGTAGCACCATCTGGACCTGGATAGCACGTACTCTTGCAAATATGTTCCAGAGGTCGAACACTGCGAGGACAAATTTGCAAACACTGAATTGAAAAGATTCCAGTTGTCTCGTTGACCTTGCTCAGTTAAGCTGTGCACGTAACAGAAAACACTAACGTGTGCCAGCTGCCAGCAAAACAAAAAAAGGTAGGAAAAAAATCAAATAAATATGGGGTGAGGGTGGAATTTAATTGAGGTCTAACACAGTCAAGGTAGCTGAAGTGAAAATGGAGGGTTATTTCTCCTTCAAGGTAACGAAGACTGAAACGTCTTCGTTTTCATTTACCCGATGGTTCATTAGTTTCTCTGTTGTTGTAGGCTTGTGCAAATTACATCATATCCATTACTCCCGTTGTTCAGGCGGCTAGCTCTCTGCACGGCTCCACCCAGCACTTCTGATAAATGAATGGGCTCTGGAGCCGCTTGCAGCTATTTAGTTATTAGTTAATACATCAGCCATGTCATTGTACTGACTGAGGCTTTTTCATAAAGAAGACTGAGGAGCCTCCTGATTTGATGTGGTCAGCTCAGAACGCGTTGCCTGACACCTTGCTTCACAATAAGATATAATTGGCATAATGTTCAGCGGCAGAGCAGATTTGTGTTGGGAGTGACGTGACTGCTGCTATAACTGAATCACTCCTGCCGAGCTGGAGACATTATGTTGATGCTGGTCATCTCGGGCAGACAACAACTGTCAATAATTAAACTAAAGCCATAGGGGGAGTACAGGCTTACTTTTTTGTGCTGTGGAACATTTTGATAAATACCATGAAAGGCAAGGCTTGGCAACCTCCTGAGAACTGCATGATAGTTAGAGATTTGTATTTAAATGAGTATTAAATGAGCAAGAAATTATACATTCATGAAATGAGCCCTGGCCAAACACATCTTCACTTAGTGCTGAAGCTGAAACTGTCTGGCATCAAATTTCAGCCAGCCCGTATTTAACAGGGGAACTCCACCAATTTTACACATAAAGGTCAGTTGTACTCAGCACGTGTACTTCTCAATGTCTTCTGCAGCACCGAAGGAGCTTCTTCAAGTCTGAGAAAATAAACATGATTATGTCACCAAGGTTACCTGAGGGAAATGTAATTGCTGCATTGATTATTTTTCCTGCCAGTGTTTTCTTCTGTGAACTATGCCTCGAGTTTTTCTGCAGCACTGTAACACTGTGGACTTCAGTTTGTGCTAGCTTTAGGAAACATTGAAGTTCTGTTTAAATATAGAAAAAATTAATATTAATACTCTTTTGATATTTAACCAAAAGCTGCATCTGTCCCTTACTTTATCTCTAAGTGCTTTGTGCCGCCTAAATATTTTAGATATGACTTAAAAACCCTTGAAAATCTTGTTTTTGCGGCCCTCCAGTGGTTTAATGTCTTACGATGCTGCACTGGTGTACAGCTATGACCCACCAACATGTGACATCACTGTTGGGTGTGGTCACTTCTGACCACATCCGTCTTTTATGTTGGGTGTAGTCAGGGGTGCAACAGTCTTGAAACCTTTTTTTAGCCTTTTGTTAACATTTCCATATTATTTAGCTAAAAACGTAATCTGAGTAGGTCTGCAATTTAAGATTACTTTCGTCATGTGTTGATTTATTTTTTTGGTTAGTCAATTCATTTTATGGTCTATAAAATGTCAGAAAATGATGAAACATGTCAACCACTGTTTCCCAAAGTCTATAGTGACATCCTCAAAATCTTGGCAACTAATCATTGCTGCTTTAAATCTCAGTGGCATCATTTTCCACAAAAAATGTATCTGCTGTTGAAAATTAGATTTCAGAATGACATAAGAGAAGAAATGTCAAGGCAAGTGTTAGAAAAGAAAGAAGAGGGCAGGGAGTGTCTAAGTTCTAGATGCATTGTGGGAAATGTAGGAACTAGTGACTTGGCAGGTTGACCCATACTTCATGTCAAAATATCTCAGCCTTTGATTTAATCTATTGTAAATCCCCCAAATTTATGAAGGTACTATACTTAAATGCTAGCATGCCCCTTTAATTTTCTATCTTGGTACTTTCAATACTGTAGCATAAAAAACACAAATGTGGGCTTTTTTATTTGAAGCTCATGTTACTTTATGCAAAGGTTACATAAAAACTCTCCGGCCCATCTGAACTCCCAAGATCTGTCTGAACTCCTCTCTGCTCCTTCACTGATGTTTTAAAAATCTCATGAGAGCTCAGGTTTGCGATGACGAAGTTCAGCTCGGGCTTCATCTACATAACATGAACACATCTCACTGGTTTTCTTACATTCTGATGATGCTTACACAGTTTTGTTTACAAATGAATTTAAATATATGAACGTGTTTTAGATCTTCTTTAATCCCCACAAAGAAAAAAAGACACAGACAACAGAAACCACGTTGGTAAAAATAAGAACATTCACAATATCTATCTTGGCTAATATGTAGACAGCAAATGACAGAATAATACACATATTCACTACTTTTTTTAAACAAAAAAAATGTACATTTCAGTAATCTGCAATAATCCATGCAGCATTTGGATGTTACTTTACCTCCAATAAAGGACTGTGTTAGCCGTGTTAGCAAAAAGAGTCTTTCATTGTAACAACCTCAGTGTTATTTTACATTCTATGTAACTTAAACATACAAAGTTACACAATTCACAAGGACACTTGACCTGAAAATGAAAAAGGAAAGTGCTTTACAACACAAAAAAATACTCTCAAGACGTGAACACAGGAAAAGAGAACAAAAAAGTGTTTTAGGTAAGAAGGTAAGAAAGCACTTGGGTCATTTGAGAAAATGGCAACAAGTACAACAGTCAGGAAGGAATAAGTAAATGCTACAAAGTGAACTGAAGAGGTTTCAACGAGGAGTCAGGTAATGAAAAGTTGTTTAAAATCTGAACTGCAAAACAGAGAATAATTACCTCCATTGATCACAACAGGAAAAAGAGCCAAAATAATGACAGCCTTTAAAAAAAAAAGTGGGAAATAATGACATTCACGTCTTTGCTCCGCAGACTCAGGCATTATAATCAGGACTGTTTTTTTTTTTTTTTTTGATTTTCCTAAAGCCAGCTCTGCTTTAAAGGAACTGACCTTCAATTTGCTTTTTAACTTAATGTTATACAGCAACAGACAATTGGAGCTCATTGCAGTGCCACTTCTGTTGCTGGGCAGCAGAGGACGAGCAGTGTTTTTTATATGTGCGTGTGTGTTTTACCATTTGCATATATACAGTGAGGTGCAAAGATAAAACTGCCTCAGGTTTGAGAATGGAGGAAACCATTTTCAAGCACATTTGATTGCTCCTAAAATCACATTAGGCTGGTTATATGATCTGTTCAAGCCTTGAATGAAGAGAACTAGAATTCAAAATGAGAAGGAATTTAGAGGAAAAATAGTTTTTAATTTAATAAAATCTCCAAAATGAAACCCTATAAATTATAATTCGCCTCCTACTCTGCTTACACCTTTTTTTTCCCACTGGGTTACTTATTCACAGCGAATGTGACTACAGCCCCCTCCGTGTGAGGCAGAGATGATTCATGGGAGCTTATAGGAGGGCGTATTCTCCATAATTTACTGTATAATATATCCGTAGGTATTCTTCCAGGGTGTTCTTGCTGAGAACAATGGAGTGTTTGTTGATCAGAAAATAACCAAGTGCACAGCCTGAAGCAGCAGAAAATGTTGGCAACATGCAACCAGCAGCAGAAAAAAAATGCACAAAAAACTACTGCATCAACAAAAAATAAAAGCCTCCATTATGGAAAAAAAAAAAAAAAAAAAAAACTCAACAAAAAGAGTGTGGAAGATGAACAGAACGAACACGATGCTTTTATTCCCGTTGTCAGCAAGCAATTTAAGAGAAAACTTCAAATGATGCACCAAAATACAAGCTAACAATCTGATCATGAGGCCAAAACACATTCCCTAGGATATGTCATTTTTTTTTATGTTGGCATGAAGTGCTTCACAATTAATGTTGGATATTACTGTACAGTAGAGGTAAAGCTGATTGGTGGAGAGCTGCCAGATGACTGCACAATCACAGGCTGAGTGGAAACGTATAAAAGATGTACGTTAATCATGTAACATGCATGTCATACAGCATGAATCCACGCTTCTGTATCTGTGGCCCGTTTTCCCACAGGAAAAAAGAAATATGTACAATTTCAAACTCTTCCTGAGGCCCAGATCTTATCATCAGGCTCTCTGAACAGGAAAAATAATACTGTCACATATTTCTACTTTACATATACTGTGCGGTGGATACTTTGATTCGCAGCTGCTCACAGTGCCAGGACTGAACACCTCTTGAGCACGTGTCGTCCCAGAGGAAATCGGACCCGTGACCCTGCCTGTGTTACGGTCGTCTACTATCCGCTGAGAGACACCAGGAGGAATTTAAAATAGAACATTTTTACATTTTGCTGATGCTCTTGTCATTCCTCTTGTCAAGGTGACAACAGGACAGACAACTACTGAGTTTTGAGTTGTAAGACTGTGTCCGTAAGTGCTTGGGGAACCTTGCTGTCACAGTGTTTTGTCTGGAAAACAAAGAAGGATCTGATTTTTTATTTTATTTTCAAAGCTTCTTCCAAATGTACTTTTCCAAATGTACACAACTCAGTGAGCACGGTTCTGGTCATTTGCCGGTCTGGTTTAATATTTGACTTTATTTGACAAAATAATTCCAACTTAAGGTCCGCTTACTAGTGTTTTTCTGGAGCTTTATCACATGGTCTTCATCACAGAGGATGGAGTTTGTAAGCTATGATTTCAGGTGTATACTGTGTGCATTAAAGTTCATTCCTGACGTATAAGAACATTGAACAACAGCTAATTTGCTTAAAATTGGGGGTAACAAATATAAAAGTATATATAAACCCCCTTTTTTCTCTTTTTTAATGCGTTTGCTCCTGTGTTGTGATTTTCAGTATGTCTTGTCTCAATTGTGAGTCTTAGTTTTGTATTAGTTGGCATTGTATCATTTTGTTACTGCTGAAAAAAAAGTTTTGGGCAAATCTATTTAAAAGGTTAAAGTTGGCTGCTTTTTAATCAAAAAATTCTAGGAAGTAAGAAACTCAAATAATTAAGGAACTAGATGAAACTACACATTTTTTTTTATATTAACGTTTCCACTGCATCTGAATGTTAAAATAAAGTTTTAAGACAAAAGTATCTGCACAGTGCAGCAATAACTCAGTGTTCTTTGTGTTAGGGTTAGACTATTATAATTATGAGATTCCAATTTTTAACACAAATTTGATGGATATAGTGTTATGTTGTCAATGCACTGTATTGCTAACCCTCACTCCATCAACTTTAGTCTGTAACCACAAATCTCTTTTTCTCAGTAGTCAGGAGATCGACTACACATTTTATAAGATCAATAAACATTTAAAGAAATTTCTACTTTTGGTTCTAATATTGTTCCAAGTTATATGCAGAGATTTCTTACAGTGCCACTAGAACTAGGTCTAGTTCTTAAAAATGTCTGTGTATTACCAAACGGTCTATTTTTTTCAGATGCCAAGGTTACATATGGTCATCGTTACACATATATTTAAATATGTAGTTAGGGTCTGCTTAAACCTTTAAACCTGAAGGTTGGCTATGTGTAAAGTGCCTTGAGATGACTTTGTTGTGATTTGGTGCTATACAAATAAAGATGGATTGATTAATTGATTGATTGATTGATTGAGTGATTGAGTGATTGCTTCTCTCTGAATTATAGTTAGTGATGTATTGTAGAAACAATGGTTAAATAGAGAACTCTACCAGTTATTTTTTAGCAAGTCTTTTTAGATGAAAGCTCCAGAAAAGCTAGTAATTTAAACCTGACCAGCCAATCAGCAAATGAATGCTAAAAGGAAAATAGTCTAAAATAGAGAAAGTATGTGTGTAAACAGCACACTTTGGCAGGAGTGAGATTGTGAAGCTCAGCTGCAGTATTTTACAGTCGACAGGGACCCTGTGCATCAAGTCTCCTAAATTAGAAGTCTTTGAATCCTTCCAGTCCTCCCCTCTGGGCCGCGGTTCGGACCAGGACACTAATCACAGTCTCAGGGGAAAATCACAGACACAGCTTGACTGTCTCAGCACTCCACAGCTACCATCCAACCAACACACCTCAGCACTTCACTGATTATTCTTCACTGTCCCAGAACGGGTGCATTCAAATGTAATGGCCCAAACCAGGAGACATGCACGCTGTTCCAAAGACAAATGGGTAGACATGTTCACACAGTGATACTGTACACAAAGAGGCACAAAGCTGGATAAGAATATGCGCAACAGAGAACGAGAGCGCCGGTGTATCCTCCTCTGTCTCTATACTGTACAATGAACTGCAGAGTATATTGCAGGCACAAAATGATAATAGAATACAATTAACTTCAAACGGTTTCACTGCACACATAAATCTCTCCCTCTGTGGGGTCACAAATGACTTAACTCCTTCTGTAAGGATGGAGTTTCTAATTGCACATTGCTCGATGTGCTGTGAGGCTCACATTGTCAATGGCACACTGTTAAAGAGCGTTAGGAACTTATCTCTGCAGAATAAATTAGCAACTCATCCGCACATCAAGCCAACACCAAAATGTGTCCCTTACAACTCTGTTTCACTTTCACAGCATTATTAACAAAAAAAGCTGACATCTTCAAATTGTGTGAAACAACACAATTAAACAACGAAGCATAATGATTTTTAAAAAAAACAGATTTACATCTACACTTCTGATTTACCTTTGACTTTGACTGAAATATGGAATTTTGCTTGCTTGTGATTTCTTTTTCAAATGACCTTGTTTGTTGAAGCTTCTTTAGATGGAGCACAGTAAATTGAAACTGACAAAGCATCTGCTTTCAATACCTCCTAAGTCAGAGATGAAGGCCTGAATGATACCCACTATAGATTAATTAGAGCCTGACAGAAGACAGACACGCAGAGGAAACAGAGCAGCTGAGCTCGTCAGAAGTTCACAGCAACGTGACTTGTTTCTGCAGTGGCTGAGCTCTCCTCCGACTACAGTCCAGAACATTTAAATTCAGCCTTTACGATGTGCAAACGCCTGCGGACATCTGAGCTGCTACAGTCACTGCAAGTTGATGGACAGTTGTTTCTTCTTCATGTTGTTTTCTCCTTCTTTTTAAAAAAAGAAAAAATTCAGTTAGTGTTCAAGGCGTCCTTTGCCAGACTCACAGAGCAGCGAACGGATCGATTAGTCAGTGCAGAGCTGTGTGCTGTGCATTTTCTTCAAGTTAAGAAGTAAATATTCAAGAACATAAGATATGTCAGTGCTGTCCTGACTGGTCAAACCAAATTGGAAATCTGTCTGCTTGAGTGACCATTGTCAAATAAACAGGAACCTGGATTACAGAGGCTCCACCCTTAAGCACTTCCTGGATATCAACCAACCAGGACTGGACAAACAACCGTCTGTGATGGATATATGGATATTGGAATTTGTGCCAAAGAGAATATTTGCACACATTAGGGAACACAGTTTCTGTCAGTGTGGAGATTCAGCTGGTTTCCCGATGATGATGATGATGATGAAGATGATAATGATGTTGTATTTCCATGATGGTTCAGCCAGGGTCACGACAGCTGCCACGGTGGGTTGAAAAACTTGATGGCGTGCGTTTTGGCCCATTTGGCAAACACAGACTTCTCTGTGATGAAGCGGTGCCCTCCGTAGGGGGCGCTCTCATGAAGGAGATACTCTGCACACTCGTCCCGGCTGCCGGCCTCGTAGTAGTGGTAGGGAACTTTTCTGTAACCTTCCGTCCTGAGGAGACAGAGAAATAAAAAATTACCGTTGTTTATCAAAATACAGGACCTATAATTTCATGTCTTTCAGGTGATATTTTAACATGCTATAAATGTCTATATGTGATGTTAATTGCAATTATAGCCAGAAGTATGCGGACAAAATAAAGGACATGGCTGGGGATTTTCTATATTTTTCCTATTGTCAATAAATCTCATGTGCAGAGCCAAACTACCAATGAATTACTACTTATTAGCAGTGCGTGTTTATCTAATTCCTCTGTGCCGTAGACCTCAGCTGTTGTCCAAAAACAATTAAAAATACATTAATAAGCAGCACTGCTGCACTGAATGACATCTTCCTTCTTGTCAAAATTGGCTCCAGAGTGATCACATTTACAGTCTCTGGAGAGTAGTATGTTGCCACAAAGTGTGAAGAACATCATTGTCTAAAATATAATTGTTTATTTGTTAGAATAGAGATTTTCTATTTCCTTAGTCTCTGAGGACTAGTTCTGTGTACAGTAGACACCCCTGTGCAGGGATGGGGATGTCTTTCCACTTACAGTGCTTCACTGGTTTGTTCTTGACTTTGTATTACATTGTACATTTCTCAAAGAACTTGAAAAGTGAAGAGGTTATGATATGAAGCACAGCATGCCAGTAAAGATATCAAATCTGTGAACATAGTAGATTGCCAGCCATCTTCCTTTAATGTAGACATTAATGTTCTTCCAGCTTTGTGGCAACAGTTTGTGTTTGGCCATTTCCTGTTTCAGTCCATTACATCCGTAGGTCTGACCTCAACCCCATTCAACATCTTTTGGATGAACATGAATGTATTGCTCAACATCAGTGTTGGACCTCATTAATTCACTTTTGTTGCTGAATTGGATCAAATCTCTGCAGCCTCTTCCCAAAATTTGGTGGAAAGCTTGTTCATAGAAGAGTGGAGGCTTTGAAGAAACATTATTAATGATGTCCACATACTTCTCCCTATAGAGTGTAATTTGTGCTTTCATTTTTTATCTGAAGAGGCTACTTGTTTAAATAAGGATCACTGTATTTATAATATAATTGCCTATTTTGATTTGACTACATACTGTGTGTTGCACATAACAGCCAGACACAGATGTTTACCCAAGCTGGACATACAGGTATGTACTTTATGCTCTGAGTGTGCAATCAGTTTGTGAATTCTTTATATACATTAATGTATGTTCCAAGTATTAGTACACAGTTAAAATATAATTTTCTGTGTAAGACAAAATTTAGAACCTCTGCATTGAAAATAAAACAGTTTTGGTTAAATTCCAGTCAGTGCTACATAAATAACCAAATTATTAAAATATTAAACTGATCCTTCAGGATGGCATAAAGCTATTTGAATTGATGCTGCCTCTGGCAAAATTATTTAAAAAAATAGCTGCTGTTGGGGGCCAAATTCATTCAATAAATATCCTGGACTGAATTGCTTTCATTTGTTAAGCACCATGACAAGATTAAAGGTGCAGTGTGTAGGATTTAGTGGTATCTAGCAATGAGGTTGCAGATTGCAACAAACTGAACGCATCAATTCAAGCATGCAGGAGAACCTACAATAGCTGTGAAACTCACAAAAAACACAAAAGGCCCTCTACAACCAGTGTTTGGCTTGACTGTTCTGACATACTGTAGAAACATGGCAGTGCAACATGACAGGCTCCCTTGAAGAGCGCTCCATCTGTAGATATAAATGTCTCATTCTAAAGTAATGACAAGACAATACTTCTGGTGATTATACACTAATTAAAACATACTTGTGAATATTAGATTACATTTTTGCCAAGCCCGATCTGCTAGATGCAACTACATTCTATGTACTGCACATTTCATTTTATCCAGATCAAAACTAAATGTGAAACCATCCAGAAAACTGAGTAGCACTGAAGGTAAGTTTGACCTGCATCTCAAGGTGAGTCACTATGTTTGCACTATATTATTAAAAATGAGGAATCAGTAACCAGAAGGACAGAAAATATGCAGCAGTAGAACAGATTCATGGTACTCTTGGTTTCTAATAGTAAATGACAGCTTTATGAGGGTATGGCTTGTGTAACCATTTCATTTGGGAGAATGAACACAGATAGAAGAGAAACAGCCATCACAACAGCCAGCCAGTGAGTCCACAGTGAAAAAGCTGCTGTGGCTGTCTGCCAGCTTAACACAGCCCAATCACTGCTCCTTTCTCTGTGTCACACAGTGGTGCACACTAGCGTTAACAAATAAATTCAATTTCAGCCTCTGCAGCACCTGTTGAGGTTCTATTACAACACAACTGCTGAGGTCAATTCTGGCTAAGGCTTCAACACATCATCACACAAAACATTACTTCTTCCTGTTGTAGTAGAGCAAGCCTGCTGCCAACAGTACTTTGTATGACACTAAATTGCAGGCAAAGAACACCGCCCCTTAACCGCCTCAGTGAATTATAAAATCCTCTCTGCTGGTTGAATTATCCTCACTGTCATGTGTCTGGGGCAAAGGAGCTAGAAGTAGGTCCAAGGGGCCATTGGTACCCCGACGTTACCCTCCTCCCACATTCTTTTTAAGTCATGAATCATTTTGCCCCTACAGACAAAGACAAAACAGGAAAAATATTTTTTTAAGTCAAATTACTGTTTCTTAATTGGACTCCAATGCCCATAGGTGAAACCCATTTGGCACGTGCGGGCAACCAGCCAGTAAACACACATGCTTTGAAAGTTAATACGAGTTGGTTAATTCATGATATCGCATTAAAATGACAGGTTCAAAGCATTTCTTTTTTGAGTACAGGCAATCAAGGTACTACCAAAGTATATTTCGGCTGTTAAAGGCTATGAATGACATTTTCACAACAGCGTGGCCTTTAATAATTTGTGATGTGAAGCAGTAGGGAAGTAACGTTTTTTCTGATCGTTAAGTATGGATTTGGGGCATGGCTGCTTACAAAACAAGAACAACATTAACATTCTTTGTCTGCTTGCTGTTACCCAGCTGCAGAAGTGTTACTGTCCTGTTAACGTGTAGTTTTGGGTAATTGAACAAGAAAGCTTGTACAGTATCTAATCCATCGATTGTATATGAAGATGAACATACGGTGGCATGACCCATTGGTTTGCACTGGAGCCAGTTTGAAGCCCAGAGTTGCTGCTTACAGTGAGCACCATCTTTTCCGTTTGGAGCCAGGACATATCAGACTAACTTGGATCAAAGCTAACTGTAGCTTACTTAGAACACAGCTATCTGTGAGTCACAGCTGTCAATCAATGCCCACACAGCAGATATCAAAGATACTGTTGGTTTTTATATCTTACTGATGGAGCAATCATTTACAAAATGACCACCAGCACACTTATTAGAGGGCCCAAATTTAGAGATGGAGACCATAACAACTTTATCATGTTGTAAATGACTTAATTTAATAAGAGAAGTTGACGCTTTTTGGAACTAAGGATTTTTTGGATCAAGCACATGGTGACCATCAGGGACACTGAATTTCAAGAGACTTCCATGTTGATTTCATTTTAAAGCTGTGGTTGTTGCCGCTTGATCTAATCCCACGTGTACTAGTTAGCTACTTTGTCTTTGTAACCCCGCAGTGCAAGCAAACCATAGATACCCCGCAAAAGTTTTTCAAGAGTCACTGACACAGTCACACAGACAGACACAGACTTCTTGGCCCCCGCACTTCTGAAATGAATCCAGCACCCCTGGTCTGCAGCTGTTTTTATTTTAACTCCTGCTGTGCATGGAGAACATGGAGAGGATAAAGGCAGGGTTTTCACCATGCATTAGGTAAGTTATGTTTGATTCAGAGGATAGAGAGAGCTCAGGTTGAGCTGTGAGAGTGAAGGGGAGACGCACAGAGTGAATGAGGAGAGTCAGCTCCCATCAAGGCTGAGATGACTTGAGACTGAGCAGCCATGCCCAGAGCAAAAGCATCTTGTTTGTCATCCCTCCTATGGCCTTGCAGTCAGACAGTAATCACTCACCCAAGAGTCAGAGAGAAGACGACAAGCTGATATACAAATAAAACTTTAAGCAGACGGGGAATTGGGTGCTGCAGTCCAGCCACCTGCAGCGATGGAGACTCTGCAGCCTGCTGGGTATTCTAGGCAGGGAAACATAATGGTATTCACGCCACAGAGAACCCAATATGGATTTCAGCATAGAAATTCAGCCATTAAATTCAAACTGAGGCATTGGAAATGTATTCCAACACGGCAGTCCACAGATATGGGAGGCATGCGATTGGCCGGCACTGCTGTGAATGTGAATTTAGTTTTCTAAGTTTTGTGGGAGCACGTGCATTTTTCATCCCAGTGTGGAGGAGGGCAGGTGATAGCTGGTGTCTTACTTGCAGTAGGTGTCATTTATCATGCCATAGATATGGATCTCTTTGCACATGTCCATTGCGAGGATGAGCGTGAACCAGCCGGTGCTGAGGTAGGAGCCAGACTGGATCCTGCAAACATACAAAGACATATTTTATTGTAATTTTAATGTGTATAAAAATCTTAAAAAGTAAACAATGTTTCCAGGCCATTGTTGTATTTCCTCTTTCCTCTCTTCTGCTTAAAATGCAGACGATCTGAGAATTACAATTATTCTTACAGCTGTTCTAATTTTTGGATACTGTGGATAAGACCAAAAGTGTAAATGTAAATCCATCTACGGTGCTGTAAGACGTCCTTCAGATGTATCACCATATGTCTGTTATACTGTAAACCTTTACATGAAGCATTTCTTTCATTTAAAGACCAATCTATAATTATGAACATTAATAGTAAAAGAGCTTGTATCCATTTAGGAGACATGTAAAATTCACACTTCAATACATATTCAAAAAAGGTTTAAGGGCTGAGAAACAAACATTTTTTTGGCTTGTTGAACAGCTCAACACAACAAGGCAACATCAGTACATATGTCGCCCCCTGAGAATCATGCAGGAACCCCGGGGGCTAATCAGTAACAACATGCATAATCCTTTCATCAACATCTGACTGGTTGTGCATTGGTTTTGACCTATCAAAGCTGAAAAATGTAAGCTTTGATCATTTCCAAAATAGAGCACAGTTGAGATACACAGAGTTTTGTCATAACAAGACAAGTAACGTCAAAGTGGGTCATAAAGGTATACCTGCAGACTCTGCAAGGCAGGGGGCTCTGCACTCCCAGGGGGTTCTGCCTTTTAGCAATGCAAAATACTACAAGGGGCCCTAAGCTTTGTATGAATTAAACAGAGTGCACCACATGGTACAGATAATGATGGGGAAAATAACGACACCTCAGTAGGATACAGTATCACTATAGAGATGAAAATACCAGAGGTAGACTGAAACAGCTTTTTATAGGGAAGAAAAATGAATTAATTACAGGCATGCTTCCTAAAATAACTATGGTGTTTATAAAGATAAATCCTGTCAGCTATGATTCGTCCTGCCAGATTTCACAACATGACTACTGCCAATTATTGTTGAAATGCTTTGATGTTTCAGAATCAGCACCTTGGACAGCGGTCATCAAAAACTCCCATACTTCTTACTAGTTGTGCTCAGTATATACTATACATGAATCATTATCATATACTGTTTTTACTGTTAGTAAACAAGAAAACACAAGAAATCCTGATGGGTAAATGTACAATATGTGGAATGTCACACATTAAACTGCAACAACTGAATACCATTGGCAATTCAACTTCAAAACATGAATGCAAAAATAAGTTTTGCTTTGTTTTCTAACTTTTCTCTAAAACTATTTTAACATTCACAATTTCTTCCATTGTCTTGCAGCTTTGAGTAGAGTCTATTTTTCAAGTTCAAGTGTATACATACAGTGTAAGAATATACATAAGGCAGAATGAGATATCATTACTCACAGGTCCAGGTAATAATAAGACTTAAAACATAGAATAAAATATAATAAAAAAAACATCTAAAATGTGTATTTCACTGTGGGACAAAATGGAAAGTGCTGTCTGCATGCATACTGACTTTGTCAAATATATTATTTTTGTCACTTTTCTGGTGTTATCACATCTGGTGACAAATAAAATCACAAAGAAAAGAAATGGGGTTCATTGCCACCTTTATATCTGCTCTGTAACAGCCTGAAACCGACTCTGTAAAAATATTTAATTTCTATAAAAGTCCCTGGACATACATTTTATTTTGTCATATAATTAATAATAAATAATAAATTATTTTCTATTATCCTGTTGTTGTATAAAAGCAGTTACCATGGATGCAGGTCTCAATGATGAGTAAAGGCTAATTCATAGTCCAGTGTGTGCTGGTTGTCTTTGTCTTTTTATGTATCGCTGCCCTATTGGCCATGCCTCTCTTAAAGATAGTTTTACCTTCATATTATTTAGAAATATCAGTTGTCAGTTGCGTGTTGGTGGAGAGGACACAAAATTCTTTCTCTTGTCAAATGTCCATCACTGCCAGTTTCAAATTACATACCATTATGAAATTATGATTACAGGCAATTATGATTCATAGAAAGCAAAGAGAGACAGGGAGGTTGTGGGGGAGGATGACGATGTTGAGCTTACTGAGAAAAAAAAAAAAAAAAAATTTGTGAAGACAAACTGTGAGGGACCCTCGTGGATTTGCTTTACAGAGTTGTCCAAAATTTTGCATTTGAGTTTTAAATTTTGACCTTAAATTAAGGCAACCTTATGAAGCCGGGGCTGGTGTGCAGCAGTTTTTGAGTCAAACTAAGGTTTGGAAGTTATAACCTATAAATGTTGTACATTCTCATTTTACAGGCTTGTGAGTCCATAATACTGTACTTGATGTTTTCTTAAAATAATGACATTTTCTTGCCAAATTGGACACAAGAGGTTGAAAAAAAAACCCAAACAATGAAAACAAAGATTTTTAAAGCACCCTTTCAGTCCAAGTAGTGTATTGTTCTTAGAACAACACTGTATGTATGATAAGTATAATCTAAAAACACATGCCTGAGATATGTCAATTTGAGTTTAAGAATTCAGCTTTCAAATGAGCCCAATTACTGTATTATTTTAAGAAGCCAATGATCGTCTCTGTTAGAGCTCTAAAGATTAGTCGATTGATCAATCAACAACTATTTTGATGATCCAAATAATTAATCCACGAGTCATTTATTGCAAATGAAACAATCACAAAAACAAGTATTCAAACATGTTTTTGGGTTGTTCACAAAAAATAAATGTTAAAAACACACATTCACGCAAAAATGATGTGGCTTGTAGTGATCTCCTTTAAAGAACTGCAAATTATTACACAAACATCATTACATGCAAGGAGGTCAGACTTTAACAGAGGAAAAACATTCACATTTTGTATCTTTTAAGTTTCAACACAGAGCAGCGTCTTGTTCAAGAATACTTTGAAAGCTGTTAACATGTCTGAGACTAAATCTGCTGAAAGAACCCAACCTGTGGATTTTCTGATAATAGCAAAATTATCACTTTTACCATTAGCACCCTTAAATGTAGTAATCATTTGGCTAGACTGGACACGCAATGTAACTTTGTGGTTAAAAGAAGATGTTCGACTTTGGTTTTTTGGGATTGTGTCATCAACTTTTTGAATCTGTGAAAACTGTTTAACTTCAGATGTTTTTGCTGTGTTGTGTGTTAAGGGTAAGCCAAGATCAACAGCCTATATATGTAAGGGAAATAATTTTAAAAAACTCATAACCAATCTGAGACAAGCTTGTATTATTTAATTATTTAAAAATAAAAGTAATTTATAGCGTTCATGTAAGGCCTATCCTGTGTTGGTACTACAGTGAATTTCTGTGGACCTGCCTTTCCTACCCACAGCATTCATTTACATTCACTTATCAGATGAGGCTGCAAACTTTAGCTAGACAACATATTGTGCTTACATTCTTTCTTGCTGAAACACCTGGCAGAGGACCAAAAACTCTAAATAAGATTAAAGATAAAAAGCCGAGCGACTGTGTTCTCCTGGAGGATAATTCAGTAAGATTCATTCAGGAAAGAAAGAAGTGACAGAACCCTCTTTGATTGATGTGATTAATTAAAGCCACAGTGAGGATCTGTTTGAAAAGCTCTGCAATTCTAAGCTCCTCAACATCATGTTTGTCAGCAGCGACTTGACAATGTCACATCGAAGGCTAGAAGAATAGAAGAAGGGCTATTTACAGACAGGCAGTGTGTCTGTCTCACAGTCACAGTTTTGCCATTTTCCCTCAGCTGCACAAACTGAAATGACTAGAATTGGTAATGAGTCAATTTTACTCATGTTATTTTGTTTGCATGTCTCCCACGGAAACTTATGTTGTTGGAGGCGCTCATAACGGCAGCTTATTGGACACCCAAGGCTCTCAGAAACTAACAAAGTAATTGCATTAAATGAACTAATCCTTTTCTTGATTGAGATATGTTTCCCTTACAATATTTTACTTATTTCATATCTGTGCACATAATAATAGACTTGTCAAGACTATCTCAACATGCACTAAAACCCTACTTTGATTAATTTAAGCAGCATTCTGACAAATTATTAACAGAAATATTTAACACCTTTTTGTTGTTGTTATTCAGCTTCTCTTTTTCTTATGTCAGAGGAAATAAATCTTGTCTTTTGTTGTTTTGCTTGTTTGTTTGTTTTTTTCTGCTGATGGAGCGTCAGGGTGACATTCCTGCTAAAAGGAGCAGGAAAAGGAAAAATCTTCATGTGGAAAGGTACTGAACTGCTTATTTTGTTTTTTTAAAATGTTAGATTTCTCGAGAACGAAACGTATCAACTCTTAATATGAACTGAAAAGCAGTTTTGTCACTGTTTTCTTTGTGCATCAGTTCAGACTCAGTGACAGTAACTAAAAGTGATCTAATTGATGCTGACTCAACAGTCTCCTGCCAGCCAAAAATAGTCAGTGGCCCATTACAATGAATGTGTCTCTGTATTTTTAAATAGGTCAGTGGATGACAGATCAAACATTGCACATCCATTAGAGTAGATTATGTGTGATCATTGGTTGGGTTTTAACAATTACTGTCAGTGCTCTTTTTTTTATTGATTTAATGTTAGTTCCATTATTACAGTATTAAATCTATACATTATCTCTCATCAGTGTAGTTATGTGTTGTTGTTTTTTTTGCAAGAGTCAAACCTCAACCTTATAAAAGACAATCATCCAAAGTCCAAATGATATAATTAGTGTGCTTTTAGTTCAACAACCACATTTACACAGGCTCTTGCCCAAACCCACAATAAAGCAGCTATAGAAAACTTTATTATCTGTTCACTTTTTGGTTGCTAGTTCAGATCCATGTTCAAAGCACTTGGATGAATCATGCCCTACTCCAGACATCCTTAAGGCTCTGTTATCTTGTACTTTCTGAAGTATTTTATCCTGACTTTGAAGAACATACAGCTTTTTGAAAAAGGTCATTTTGGGTCTAATTGATTTTTGTAATTTCTTTAGTGGATGTCTGCATCTCACACCAAACTATTAATATATCAACATCGGCACCTTCCCATTTACAAGTATGACATTTCTTACATTTTCATTTTCCATATATTCCTCCTGTCACAGTGAAAAAGGTCATCTACATAATTATGTTATATTTGTTTTCTGTTTCCATTAGAGGTGAAAAGATGAGATATGCTATATAGATTCCTGGTAAAGTAATCAACGTATTAGTGTAAAAACATCATTAACACTTGTCAGATCTGTGCTAAGCTTGAACAGCAAGTGCTAACATGTTTCAGCAATTTCCAGGTTCTTAGTGTCGTGATGTTAGATTCTCATTTCAAATAGTGTGTTAACTTTCTTTTGATGTTACACATGTCGCCACAGGGGGATATGAGACAGCACCAATAATGGGAAACACAAAAGGTATATCATCCTCACTGAGACCAAATATGTAAGTCCTTGGTGAACTGGGAGACAGACTGCGTGGGTAATTTTTTTTTAGACCACATATATTGAATAAGCTATCAGTTTTTATACCAGTATGTGCTATTCTGAATTTGATTATGCACTGTATTCATTTGGCACCTCTAAATATATGGGTGCACTATAGTCACTTAATTATCATGTGATTTGGCTGTAAGTGTTTCACAGTTTTGAGTGCATTGTTAAAAACGTCATTCACTTTTTAGGGAGTTCACAGCTGATAGCAGAAATGAGACACAGTTGGATCAGTCCGCAGCAGTATTGCATTAAACCCTGCATATCAACTAATGATGAAACAGGATTTCAACAGTGAATAAATGTATAAATAAGTTCCATTGACATTTGATTGGCCCTATCTGTTCAGGTGAAGTAACGAACGCAAATGAGCGGCTTTTTGGAAGGAGAGCCCTTGACTCCTGCACTACAGTATCAGCTCCCACTTCTACAAGTAATCCTGCCCTGTTAGACCTCTACAGTCTGGTATTATAATTAAGTCTTCAGATTGACTATGTTGACATTTTCTGGTCTACACAGGATGGAGAATTTAGGATGATTTTAGACCAGTTGCCCAAACCCAAAGACACAAGATTTTTCTTGTACTGTCTTGTCTTATTGACCTAAAAACTATGATAATGACCAAAAATATCTGTATGCCTTTTAAAACCGGCTTTATTGGACATTCTAAATTGTTTAAAATCTACTATTGTCTGATGAAAATGTTTACAATAATGCTTTCTTTTATCTTTTCCCCATCACAGAGGACATTTTGTTTAAGACTAGCATTTGATATCCACTACATGAACGTGAACATATGTAAATCTGATTTTATTTAAATTATAAATATAAAGGCTAAAATGTTTGGCACTGCTTCCCCACAGTCCCTTTCAGTAAATCTGAGTCTCAATGGCAATCTTACTGTGTCGGGTAAGTAACAGTTCCACATCACTTACAGCACAATAACCTTTTATCTCTTATGCACAAAGACATTAATGATGAAACACTGTGAAAGAGTCATATTCAAGTTATTGAGGAGATTCTTCTCATCCCCTTAGATCAGTCTGAAAAATATTTTCCCCTTTGTTTAATGGGGACGCGACCTTGTACACCCCAATAACAATCAGACCACCGCTCTCCCCATAGTTTCAATTTTCTTCTATGCCATCTGCAGGATGAATAAATGAACTTCCAGCATAACCCTTTACACACAGCATGAAAGCTAATAGGTATTAAATGAGTCCCAACTTAAAGACCTGTCAATCAACACATATGCACTGTTGAATATCAAACAGAATAGGCTTTGCTCTCAAATAATGGTAAATGACTACATTTATGTGAGGATGTATCGGTGCATTAACTGTAAGGAGCAGTGGACCACACTCATTGTGGTCATTAATTAAGGCTTCAACAGCAAAATCACATCAATCAGTGCTGCTGCTGCCAGTGAAAGGACAAAAAATATATCTTCCTCTGTTTAACTCACTGTTCTTTCTGCCACCTCTCATGCACCAGTAGACAAATATCAGACATGCATTGTCCATTTCCATAAATGTCCTGTCATTATGGTAAAAGTCACCTCTGTCTGAATGACAAAAGTCACTTTAACAGATTTAACGGATTCCACAATGTTTCATATTCATTGTCTGAAAAGAGTTGATTAATGCTTTAAGCTTATTCTGTAATTATAGCTGTATAACTCTGTCAAGTAGTGTATGTTATATAAATTATATAACCCAGCAAACATCAGTCCCTAGTCCCCTAAAGTGGTTCTGAGAGTATACCAGGTTTAATGTGTAAATTACACATTGCTAGAACGTATGACATGACTGACGTCCCAGACAGACAGGGCACTGGTTAGACCATTTCAGAACATATAGCTTTAAGGGTTTGTCAATCTGGTCATATAGGATGTATAAAGCTCCTGAAAGCACAATGTGTACATAAATCTTAGCTGAATAGCTAACAGGCTCATTTCTGGTAACGACACATTGCACGTTGCTAAATGCCCAGAAAGGTCAGTTGGCACAACTTCCACTTTGGAGGTATTAAACCATAACAGGACGTCTGATTGTCTGTACAAACAGTGGTCATTCAATGTAACCTGCTGGGGTCTCACAGTGCTGATAATGTGGCTTGTCTCTCTTGGCTTAAAAATAATGATATTTCATGTAAGACCTTTAAAGTCCCTTTTAAACTCAAAATGTTTAACTGCCGATCATAAAATGTAAACTGCACTTCAGGGAACTAAAACCCATAAATTTCCAGCCAGAAATATCAAAGACACAACAACGTTAGTATCCTCAGTAGTATCCTCAGTAGTATCCTGATTGGCTATAAACACACAAGAAATGGATGTTTGTTGAAGTTTTAGTTTAAAATGGTGACATTACTTAAATACACCATAATCATTTGTGACCAAAAGGAACAAGCTGAAATTAATTTGGAAACTAATCGGAAAACCAAACAAAGAGTTTCAGACATTATTGCACTAAAATGTATGTTTGAGGCCACAAATGCAGTATTAGTTTGGCAATTGTTTTGGGCTGCCAAAAAAACTAACATACACAAACACATACACACACACACACACACACACACACACACACACACACACACACACACACACACACACATTGGGGTTGTGGGGAGGTGAAATTACAAAAAATGCAATTTGTTGTAATAAGGGAGTGGAGGAGCACAGAAGGGAAATGGCACATTATCACTGATACACAGCTCGGCAGCTCTCAGCCGTCAGAGCTGTCAACACATCACTATTACCCTGCATTATTCATTAGCCATTTGCCACTCTAGCAGTAGACACACAAATGCAAGCACACATACATATATGCACACACACATACACCACATTCCCAGTCGAGTGCTGAATGTCCTGGAGCAAAAAAGCTTGCTGGAATAAATAAAAGGGGTGGGATCTGCTGACCTGATGACTAACATTTCAAAGCACATGTCTGGAGGTGGAGACACACAGGGAATGACAAGGTCCACAAGGTTCACGGTCTACAATAGGCAATACTTTTCTTTATGACAATTATAATGGGACAACTTTATATATGTATATATATCTAACTTTGCAGAGAGGATGCTGTTATTGTGTGGCCAATTTAAAAGAGAGATAAGGCACGGTGTGAAGCTGCTTTGGCAGGCGACAAATCACATCCAGAGCCGGAGGACAGAGAGAATGCAATTTACTTGTTTTGTTAAAGCAGAAAAACACAGCCTTTTACTCAAAGACAGCAAACAAAGGTGTCAGGAGGTCTGGCTCGACGTTGCCTGGCTTTTTACTGAGTCTCTCTTAGTCCCTATTGCCTCAGTATTCTTGAAAAATGAAACATAATAAATTGTATTTGTGCTGGATGACAAAAAAAAAAAAAGAAAATCTTTCTTTTACGTGCTCTCTCCAACAAAAACCTGTGACAAGTGAGGCGGGAGTGATTGGGACTGACATGCTAGGATGGTGCGGTGCTACCGGCACTGGGAAATGAAGGGTGTTTGAGAAATTAAGTCAGACACTCTGAGAGGGGTCTAAGTAAATAATCCCATAAGTCTGACTGAGCTGGAGCTTGTTGTGCTTTACCTGCCGAGCGCCAGAGGCTAAGGAGCAGTAGAGAACTGCCTGGGATCAGTGAGAGACTCCTCTACCTCCGACTCCGTTCAATAACTCGCACTTGACATTCACATCAGGGGAGCTGTCCACGTGTGTGAGAAAATCCACACTGACGACTGGTTTAGTCGAAGTCTGCTTTATGATGTCTCTGCAGCGGCACAAATGTGATATGACACCTGTCAAAAACACTTAACAGATTTTAACTCAACACCATTGTGCAAAGTTGATCTTTACTCTGCAAGGAAATCATCTTAACTGTAAAATGAGCTGAATTATTATTAAACGATCAGAAAATATTTAAATGCTGTTTTACTAGATGTTCACAGGAGTCCCAGGTCCCATGATGGACAGTTCATGCATTTGGAAAATGATGTAAATTCAGACACGGTCAGTAATCCTGACTTTACTTAAAAGACCCCTCAACTCTCAATCTAAATATGTCTCCTCTTTTTAAATCACCAGTTAAAACCAATATCTATACCATATTCATTGCTAAAACTTATTTTAGATGTGTTATTATTTCTCCTTTTATACACTGCACTAGCTTTACTAGGGATGGGCATGATTAATCGATGATTGATAATTGATGAAAATGTTGTCGATCACATGAAATTTCTATCGATCAAACGCTGGTTTCAAATAGAAGTTGTGTTGCGTAGTGTGAGTCTTGCTCGTAGTGTGTGGCTTGGGGCTCGGCTGCTTTTACAAGAGTCTCGTGTCATGGCATTTTTAAGATGAAAGATGATTAACCGATAATTGATCGTTAAATTTCCCGATGATCGATCAAGAAAATGTATTCAAATGCCCATCCCTAATCTTTACATTAACAATCAAATGTCTATGTGTAATGTGTTACAGTAGCAGTTGCACCCATGGTGTTTTTCCACTACACAGTTCCAGCACTACTCGGCTCGACTCGACTCGACACGGTTCCAGGAACGACCTTTTCCGTTACAAAAGGTACCTACTCAACGTGGGCGGAGTCGTCATAGCACGACTCTACAAACCTGCCATGACTTTGTTTTATACGCGACACAAACACATAAACAATGGAGGACATGGAGGCAGTGGTGTACTTGCTGCTGTATGTGGCTTTTTATCACACACAAAGCAAGAAAACTGAGCCGTATGGCTGTATTTAAAAATGCCAGGTTTGATTCTTGTGTGGGACGGCTCATGACTCCAGCGACAATTCTTCTGACCAATCAGTGGCCGGCAGTCTGTTGACGTCACATTTAGTATTGGCTCGGCTCGCTTGGAACCTCAGCAGAGCAGGTACTAAAAAAGTACCAGGTACCAGGTACTATCCCTAATGGAAACGCAAAAGAAACTGAGTCAAGTCGTGCTGGAACTGTGTAGTGGAAAAGCACCAATAGATTTGACATTTTAGAGACCTACAGAGTAATGCAGAGTTTTTAACATCTTTCAGCATATTGTTTTGATTTTACTCCCTGCATCTTTCATCTTTTAGTCCATTCTCAGTGATCTCATCAACCGTGTTTCCAGCAGCAGCTGTTTGAAGCGAAAAAACGTACACCCATTTCTACTGGCTTTGGACCAAATGGCAGAAGAAGACAGGCAGAAGAAGTTAGCCCCTTGCTGGAGAATATAGTGGACCAAAGCTAAAAGGAGAATGAATATTGGACTTACATTTTAGGTGATCAGAGACACAATCTGTCTGCTGGGTGTGATTTAAAAAACAATTAACACGTTTGCTGATGATAATATGTAAATGAGGTGCTTACAGCTTGTTCCACTGATAACAATGAGCCAAAAAAGTGTTGTTCTTTTTTTGCTGATTTAAATGTTTTTAGGATTTCTTTATTGATTTTAAAAGAGGTTGTGTTTTTATCTGTCTAGACATTTTTTGACTTGAAAATCACAAAATCAATGCTTACTGAGTTCCTTCAACCTCACAATCAATTCCTAATTGTTACCTTTTGTTCTATGGAGCAGTAGTACAATGATTTTTACCCTTTTAGTGTCTGATTTATTTGCCGCTTTGTTATACAGTTTCTGAAAGGGCAATATAAGTCAATTTATAATTATCA
Organism: Scomber japonicus; assembly: GCF_027409825.1. Taxonomy (NCBI): domain Eukaryota; kingdom Metazoa; phylum Chordata; class Actinopteri; order Scombriformes; family Scombridae; genus Scomber; species Scomber japonicus. Next base: position 24,022,783 of record NC_070589.1, on the reverse strand, counting down.
ATACTGACCAGCACTGTACCTTCTGTTCTTTCAAGCAAGTCAGTGTGTGTTCTGGAGAGATTCATACATATATATATCAATCCATATATATCCATCAAGTAACTTCAGACAGAATTTATGAAGAGCAAAGTCTCTTTCCTCACTTACAGGAGGGTGGGCATTATATCAACCATCTATCTCTCTCAATCTCTTTTTCCCTCTTCTACTTTGCCTCAAAGAAATTGCCTCTTGAGCAAAGCTTCAGTTATATATCGTCGGGCCGGCACAGGCACCACACACAAACACAAAGCTATTTTAAAGAACAGCATCTTCACTAGATGTGCTCTTTTAAAATTGATCTCAGCTCCAGAAACATGAACTGCAGACTCCCCCACATCACCTCTGTCCGTCCCTCTCTGCATCAGATATGCTATTTTCCTTCTCTTCGTAAAATGAGTAGATACAGTCTGATGCAAATGGCTGTTCATTATTAGCTGATTACTTTGTACAACAACAGGCAACGAGACAAGACACTGCCTCTGCCCACGGGCAAGTTTTGTATAAAGCAACAACACATTGTGTCGCTGAAGCAGCTGAGGAGCCTTTGGGACAAAACAATGACAAAATCCTGAGCAGAGCCGCGGGGTAAAAACAGGCCTTTTTTTGGGGGGTAATTTTTTTTCTTTGTACACAGACCACAGAGCACAGCAATTTATTTTAATGATGGGAATGAGCAATGCAGCTGTGCAGGCTTGCTGAGGCGTTCCTTAATTCTGCCATGAGGCAACGTGAAACATTGCGGGTGACCTCCACAACCTGCATTATGAAAAAGACAATTTGCTTTCTTTAAGTCTAGTTTTGTTTACTTCTGTACTAGCATGGAAAAGCTATTAATAACTGGTGAAAAGAACATTAGTCCATGGACAGAAAAAAAGATGCCTGTTGCTGCGCAGACCCTCCACTTCTTGTTCGGATGCTGTCAAGTCAAAAAGAAGCAGGCTGAAAACTCATTTTAAGCTGTTTTGCCTCTAATTACTTGAAACAATCAACTTATTGCTCCCTTTTTAGTTTTAAACTACTTTGCTTATGATAAGAATTGCACATCTGTTTTTAGCCACACTAGCAGTGGAGCGATAAGGATGACACCACTTTGGTCCAGACTGAAATATCAACTAATATCAAGTAACAACCACTAGATCAACTGCCCTGAATTATTGTACTAATATTCATGGCCGTCAGAGAATTAATCCTAAAGGCTTTGGTGAAGCCCTGACTTCCTCTAGTAACCCCAGTTCATATTTGTGGTCCTGAGTGAAAAGCACCACACACTGCAAAAATTAAAATCTAACTAAGATTAGAAATCTTAAATATAGGCAAAATTTGCTTGTTTTTTGTCTCCCAAGATATTTCTTCCTACCAGGCAGTTTTTGTTTAAGAGCATTTCACTTATTTTAAGAAGTATTTCTCTTAATAATCTTAATAAGGTATTGTAACTTGTTATTGAGATTTTATTACTGGTTATGAGCAAGTTCATGCTTATAATGATAATTACCATAATACTAAAGGTATAACATCAACACTTAGAAGTATAAAACTGCTTGGTCAAAGTCAGTATTTCTTATTTCAAGCATCTTATCCTTTTAATTGCTTAACATTTTAAAAACAGATGACAATTGAATGGTATTCCTTTTTGTCAATCTTACAACACAGCACAGCAATTATATGCCCAGATTAAATACAGTACAGAGAAGTTCTTATAAACCGATACTTTAAAAACATACTGCTCATCCATGTTAAAGTGAGTGAACTGTGGTTAAGTATCATTTAACAAATAAAGGTTGGAATTATATTCATTTTATTACATTTATGATTATTTAAGACATGTTTACTAAATATGTAAAATGACCTCGAAGAGAGAACTCATATTGCACAAAGATTCAGTGCAAACACAAATACAGAACACATCTGGAATACAAAAATAACCCATTTTCATTTGCTATTGAAATATTATGCGTCAAGACCCTTAATTTTACTCTAAGTAAAATTCCATTAACAATCTGTTCATATCTGAAGAACACTCTAGTCATTTGAACTACTGTGCAATTTCATTACATCCTCAATATAGTATTTTATTTGTACATAAGTTTGGCTCTTGCTGCTGATTGTGTAATAAGAGGTAAAATCAACCAGCCTTTCAGCATCAGCTAACTCAGTGGCCTGTGCAAGGTGTGGGACTTCAACTTGATAAGCCATGACATTTCTATCAAAGCATGTAGTTTGAAATGGTTGATATTCCAAACAATAAAGCCTAGAATCAACAAGATATATATTTTTGACCAGTCCAAATTCTGGCATATTACCATTCAGTACTTTAGCAAGGATCATTGACTTCTCAGGTATGTATTTATTACCATTTATCACAAGCCAATTAACTGATACAGCGTTTTTTACTTCACTGACCCCTAGGAAGTCTCTCAGTTTTCCAGTTAAATATTGTAGATCTTTAACCTCAGATACAGGTCCGATCTCCTTTTCACTTGACAAAATTGGGTGCATGGAAGGCTCAACATTTTGGCAGCTTTCATATATTTGGTTCTGATTAATCAAAGATTTGCATACATTTTTAAAATTTAGCTTGGAAGCCCATTGTTTAAAGAAACAGTGTTTGGATTCGAACCGCATACACATATGTCTGACCATTGGACCCAATAATTCTATTTGTGATGGCAAATGTATCATATAATGCTGTTTAGGTGTAATATTGTGGTCTGGAAAAAGCTCCTTCCAATGCTTCAAATGATTTTCAATTAACAACTTCAACGTAGACACAGCTGCAATGGAAAGAACAGGTGCAAACACTATTTGCACAATCTCTATTAACTTAATTATCAGTTGCACATATGCATTGTCTTCCAAACTCTCTAAAACAAATGGCAATATCCTAAGCAGGACAAGCATTTGCCCAGATGACTGTTTTAGTTTACCATCATTTGACATAAGTGTGCTAAGAGAAATTGGGGATGGCCTATCTCTAGCATCTAGTGGGGAATAAGGGAAACCAAGAATAGCAGAATTTACCGAGTCCAGAGTTATCTGTCCTGACTGAACAAGACGATTCAAAACATTTTTGATTTCCAGTGGAGCTATCCCTTCCAGAATCACATGCATGATGTCTTGTGGGGTTTGCTGAATAATATCAAAGGATGGGAATTCAACTAACTTGCTCCTTCGATTGATCCCGTATGTTGTTCTCAGGCTGTTGCGAAACAGGTCTGTGGTTGCCATTTCTATCTCATCACACTGTCTGACATGTTTCTCCAATGTCCTTTTAGTGTATGTATCCTCATTGAATTGTGACTGCATGTCCTCAAAAGAACACTCACAGTGTCTGCACTTACTGTATGCAAAGCCCACACCCTCTTTGAACCCTGCTAGTTCATGCTGTGCCAGGGTGTCGCCACAGAGAGAGACCATAGCACCATATATTGTTTTCTCTCCATTAATAGTTTGCATTTTAACACCACTGTACAATGCAACCATGTCTTCTTTAATTCTATTCAGTATTACGTCTACACCAGATTTGCGGAGGTCTGCTGATCTAGCCATCGCAAGTAGTCTGATAGAAGCCAGCTTAGACCTGTATTTTGGATCTATATTTCCCAGAGTGTAGTATACCATTAACAACTTGTTTTTTGATGCAAAGGATCCCAGTGGATTACAGATCTCTATTTCGTCCGTGTACAGAACAATCTGCAGTGCATTTGGTTTGTTTGAAAATAAGGGATGTGATTTTAGAAGAGCACCATCAACAATGTCATGAAAAAAACCTTCCCTGCACCTTTGGGGTCCCTTTTCAATCATAGTCAAAATCCTTGGATGTGATAAGAACTGTTCTAGACTTTTTATCAATGGTACATAATGAAATACTATGTCCTTGATGAAAAAGTCTTTTGATCCCTCACATTTCTTCCTGCATATGGTTCGAGCGATTAGAATTTCTTCTGCGTCAACACTGCCAAACTGCTTCCTAATAACACTGTTCTGTCGAAATGTTGTTGCAACGTTAGCAAGGGGGTCAATGAAATTGTTAAATATATCCATTGTATCTTTTTCCAGTTCACTTGTTGTGCTTCCTGAATGCTTCTTTAGTACTCCCTCCATCTGCTGCCTGAGGTTGTCCAGTAGTGATGATTGATACTGCTGTACCCCAGCAACAATGTCATTCATGCCATTCTGAGAATGAGAGATAGAAAGAGAAAGAGAGACAAAGAAAGGTAATGTTGTTAATCTTGGAGGTTGGAACACATCGTCATGATCACCAAAGCAACTTACAGTCATTTACAGGCATTAACATGAGGCATCAGCAACAGTAAAGTTGACAACATAACACAAATACTGAACAAACTGCTCTGCATAAATGTGTATGTAACCTGTTTTGTTCAGAAACAAACCTAGGTCTGACCGAGTATATAGCTGGATCATGTCTGGTGGTCACTGTGCTACAATGTGGCAAATTCATTACTGGTTAGGTCAGGAATACAGCTCATGATTCAAATTTCTAGATCTCCAATGCTCATGTGCATTTTTTCATGGTGGTCCCAAAAATATTTGTTAAAATGCACTGAGGAAGCAGATCACATGACTAAATGCTTTTAGTCCAAAATATTATATAGCATCCTTTTCAAAGTGAGAGTAGAAAGACTTGAAAGGCCAATGACCAATGAGAAGACTAATGACTGTCTGAAGCAATCCTGGAACTCCTGGTTGCTCACTCACACAGTCAAAGATAAACATGATTGTAGGGAAGCATCTTACCTGTGACAGACGATGCTTGGCTCGGGCATTTATCACAAAGGCAGTGGCATGTTTTCTAAGATCCTAAAACAAAAAAACAAAGAACAAATACCTGTAGTGTCCTGACATATGGAGGCATAACAGTTAACAGTTGACAGAAGTTGACTGAAGTGTCCAAGCACTTTAAAAAGTATGGTTAATAATGATGCACAAAATATTTTTCTTTTCAACCGAGAAGATCAATAATTTTGCATTTTAAAAAAACATTCATATAGCCTATGATGTATGCACATCTGATAGTAAAAAAAGGTCAGATGCGGTAAGAAACGATGGATGATTTTATATTTTGGTTATTCTGACCAAACCAAATCTAAGAGCATCCCTAATGGTCCATTTTAGTAGATAGTCACCAACTGAGTAACATACTTGTTGCTCTGTGACAGCTCCATTTTCGTTAATACCCATTTGGTCTTCATCTGAGTCAGGTGTGCAGAGGTTCTGCTCCATGATGCTAGAGTCGGCTGGAAGCTGATCAGGTTGAATGTTCTGTGTACCACATATAAAGTAAACAGATTATCTGAAATGGTATTTAGTTATATTGAATAAAGTTATTTCATTCATATTTATCATCAATAATTTTTACATTAACCAAGCTAAGAGTTATTTTGGTTACAATTTCTATTGTTTTTCTGTGCATGTAGCTTATATGCTCCTTACAGAATCTTACCAAGTGAAAATACAGTAGGGCAGGCCATTACCATCATTTCAATGATTTCATGATTTTTTTTTTTTTCATAAGTTTTTGCTTACTTCTTGCCGTGGTGCTTGGCTTTCCTCTGGTCGCTGTTCACTTGCTTGCATGCAGTTCTCTGGTCTGGTGCCTTCACGAAGGTGTTGGATGTGTCTTCTCTTTACATGATGATAGAATGAGTTGAACACTATATATTCCTCCATGCATCCATCAATACCACAGAGCAACCTGAAATCAGGGCTGCGACTGTGCAATCGATTATAATGGCTCATTAACAGTTTCAGTGAGCAGGTAACAAAAATGCAGATAAAGCATCTCCAAAGCATCTTGAAATTTATCAAAAGCAAACACAAATACGAGAGAGGTTCCAGATGAAGTTCATGAAAACGGCGGGGAAAAGAACGTAATAAGATGGTAACAAGAATTTAATGTGTGTTCAGGATATTACCTATTTAGAGGGGGGCCCTGTGAGTAAGAGTTTATATATATATATGAATATATACCGAATAACATCTGCAAATAACCAGTGTAATGAAATGTGACGCTATCTTGTAATAAATAAAATACATTTGACCCATAACTGCATCATTTAATCATACTATCAATATTTACAACATTTGTAATATTTCGGTCACCCCTCATTATGAAATGGTAGCTTCCATGGGAAAGCGCGAAGAAGGTCCGTGACGTAGAGGGTGTGTTTAAGGTGAAGCTTTAGCTAAGCTTTCAGCAGGTTGCATCAGAAGGACAAAGAAAACGCGGATTCATTTTATGCCATGGACAGAGCGGGCATGGATGACATAGCAGCTGAAATACTAAAAGGTATAGTATGTTTGTTAATACCCAAACTTCTCCTCAGGAAGTTAACATATTTGAATTGGAACATTGGCCAACAACGTTAGCATGCTAATTTAAACAAGCTAACTAACTATCTAGAACTTGTGCGCCTAACCACTGTAAACTGTTAATAATGGCACAAACGATACTAGTTGACGTAATTAATAGTGCCAGAAATAGTGTTAAGGTGCAAATGATTTTGAAATAGCCTTGGGTAAGCTACATCTGTTTAGCTTAGAGCTAACGTTAGCCGTCTCTGGCGCCCTTTCTATTGTCAAACACTGGCGGTAACGTCATCATTTTAAAAATGGACCGTTACTGTGAACCAGTGAAACTAATATTGGTGATATTTGCTAACGTTAGCAGGAATTGGACATAAATTATCTGCATTTTCAGTTTTCAAGGTTAACTGGCTGTTCTGAAATTAAGTTAAGCTATCTTTGTAAAGATGCAGACTTTTTTTTTTTTCAATTATATGGTCGCTCAAGCTTCTTACAACTGTTGCATATAGCAATAATATAAGCTCAGATCATATTTGGCTGTTTTTATTGTGTGGGTGTGTTTTTGAACGATGATAAGCCAGAATGAAAACAAGATTAAATGAAATAGGAGTAAAGAGGCTATTTTTAAAATGTCTATTTATGGGTTTCATCAAGTCCCTTTACACAGGTGTATTAATCAAGCACCATGCAGTCTCCATTCATAATCTAGGTGCTTGATTTTATACACTTGTGGAAAGGGTTTTTGCAATGCAGACATTTAACACAATGTATTCAATGTAGATGCAGTGATTTTAGTAACAAAAATAGTATGACAATATTCATATGACATGTTTTGTTCATAACCTACATATTTGCAAATTCATTAATTTGATGTGTGGCAAAATTTGTTTTTCAGCTGCTAATATAAGCAAAGCCATGCTGCCCAGCCTCTCAAAGGAGGACTTGCGTGACCTCTTTCCTGGGCCAGAGCACTTCCTCAGAAGGAGAACCATTTGGAGACTCACTCATGATGAAAATGAGGTAATGATAGATTTCAGCATTTTGAATACTTTTAATTTGCAGTCAAATAAGCATTTCTTAGCCTTCCTACATCTGAAGATGTAGAGTTGTATAGGTGTTTTTGTTGTTTGGTGTTGGAGTTGTTTGGTGGGTGTCAGAGTGTAGAGTTCTTTGTTTTATAATTACCATTAAATAAATGTATCTTTTATACAGGGTCAGGCATCAGAGCTGCATAGACCAGGCAGTGGGGATTTCAGCCCCACCCACCCACCTCCTCTTCCCCAACCTCCATTCCCATCCTCTTTCTCCTCCAACAACCCCCTCCCCTCTCCATCCCCCATTTCTTCTCCATCGTCCCTCCCCTCTCCAAGCCCCCAACATGGCAGAACGGTACAGCTTGTCAGCCCACAGTATGTCATATACACCGACACAGAGTTAGAGCTCGCAAGGAGTGCCTTCTTTGACAAACAGCGTGCTGGAGATGGACAAGAGGGAGACTTTAGCCTGTCCAAAGATCTTCGTTGCAGATTAATTAGAAATACAGTCACAAGCATGATTACAATCAAAAGAGCTACAGAGGATGATTTTTATTATCCATGCAACCGTGAGCTCACTGTTATGGCAAAGCGCCTCATCGACTACTACCCAATGCTTAAGGACAGTTCAGCCAAGAGTGGGGCTGAGTGGGTAAGTCACTATTTGTCAGTCGTGTCTGCTTGTACGGCTTCATTGCTGTATATGACTTTTTAACATTATTTATTACACAATCTGTTCTGTGTCTGTCTTGTCAGGAAACTCTGAAGAAACAGCTCTTAAAAAGAGTCCAAAATGTTTCAACTCCTAAAAAGCAGCAGGGAGCGACTCCTTCGCGAAAGAAGCCACGGAGACTTAGCTTTCAGACCAGACAGGACACATCCACTGATGAGACTGATGAATCCACCACCTCTACTATGATCTCAGAGAGATCAACACCACCAAGCTGCAGCACCCCAGAGGTTGAACAATCGCATGGTAAGTGCACAAATTGAAATAGTGAATAGTGTTTTCAGTATTAATGGAGCTTCTAATATTACTGTGAACAAGGACAATTCCATGTCGAAGTAAATTCAGCAATGTTATCATGCAATTTCAAACCTTTTTTGTTCTTGATTACTCATTATTGTCCTCTTTTATCACTGTGGGTGTTAATGACCGATTTAACCTGTAATGTCTGAAATGGAAATCGTGATCTTTTTGGTATGGCTGTTTAAATGTTAATTGATGACATTTGTTTTTCTAGCATCAGAAACTTCTGACAGCCTACAGAATCAGGCAAGACATTATAAAACTCTGCAGGATATGTATAAAACCAAGGCCAGACCCAACAAGAAGGATGTTGCCCAGCTCCTGGACCTTGAATTTCAGTCAAGACGGGCCTTCATTGACTCCGATGTGACTAAGGAGCAGGACAGGCCTGTCAAGATTCTTGAGGCGTATCCCTGCTTTGGAGAACTGGACCATGTAAGCAAATGTATTCATTTTATGTAGCCCTTTGCTTACTAAGCCTGGGAAACATTACAACAAGAACAGCAACATGTTACGTTTATATAGCGCTTTCATCAACACTCGCTTCACAGGGAAGAGGGAACCTCACTAACCACCACCAATATGTAGCACCCACCTAGGTGATACGGCAGCCATTATGTGCCAGAACGCTCACCACACATCAGCTTGAGGTGGAGTGAGGGAGTGAATGAGCCCATATACAGATGTATATCATAATTTATGTAAACTGAAAATGTTTCATCATTTATTGGATATAACTATTTAAAAAAAACCTCCACATATTTAAAAAAGAAAATGTTTCTGATACACAAACAAAACATAAGTTAAATTATTACTAGTATCAGTATAAATGCACAAATATGTATTTAAAAGTAGTGTATCAGATTTACATTTGTGAATCTTCCTTTTTAAATATATGAATTTGATTTAATTTGTTTATTTTATATTTATACAACAACAAAATGTGCATTGGAAATATTGTTGTTAACAGTCTATCTATGGCCATTAATTAATGATATTTGATTACATATCTGATTCCATATGATAACTAATCATTTAGTTGTTTGACTCCTCACTCTGTCTGTTAAAATTGAAATATATTTGGGAATATTTCTCCCTTAATTTGGTGCTTTTGTCATGAGGTTAGAAAGTTTAACTATCTGTCAGATTTAAACTGGAATGTAAATTTAAATTTAACATCTCTTCTCTATCTTTTGTCTGTCTGTGTGTTAGCTAATGGATGAACTCCGGCGGATCCTTGATCAAAGGAACTCCAACTTCCTACCTGAACTAAATACCCGGCGGGCGACCTTTTTCGAGAGGGCACAGTTTTATGGAGTATTCAAAAAGGTCATGAAGCCTCCACTGTTGGACAAAGGTTAGTACAGAACATAACAATTGAGAATCCCACAGAAGTTTTAATGTTTGTTTAATAACTGGCTGCAGGAAAACAAATTTGTTTTGTTTTGTTTTTAACAGTAAAGCAATCAATCGCCCTGATGAAGGCTTTACCGAATATGTTCCCATCACCTGTGTCTCCACCCAAGAAGTTAGGACATGCAAGTGAGGCTTTGCTTCACATCCTTGAGGTAAGAAGATGTACATGCATAAGAATTTTCACATTACTTTACTGTACAATACAAAGAGTGCATTGTGGTATTTATTTTTCTTTTTGTGTGTGTCAGCCTGCAGAAGACCCCAACACTTTTCTTCAGACAAGACCACTCTCCAGCCCGGTCGTAGTCGTCTGTGAGACCAACTGCATACTGGCTATTGGAACCATGCCTGTGTTGATCTTCCCAAAAGAGGACATTGATGCTAGCGTGATGTATCTCATGGCATGCTATTACATCTTTCACCTTACATATCCTAAGTGTGCTGCGACACTCCTGTCTGTGCTGCAGACTGAAGTCCTCTTGGATGCCATCCATGACCAGGACATGACTTCCGCGTATAAAAAGGCTATAGGCGAGTGGAAAAAGTTCTTAGCTTGAGCTGCTGGCTCTTCCGGTTCCTGCATCTATGGTCGCTACACACCAACCTGACATCGGCTGTCGGATGCAGTCGGTGGTAGCTTTTCTGCCGATTACACATGTTGAATCGGCAGAAAAGCTACCACCGACTGCATCCGACAGCTGATGTCAGGTTGGTGTGTAGCCGCCCTTTAAGACTGGAAGCGCGAGTACACTGCTCCGTAGACATTTATAATTTTGTTCTTACAGTTACTTATGGGGCTTTTGCTTTATTTTGTTTACTAGTTTTTTACTTTTTACTCTGCTTAAGTTCAGTTATGTAAAGGGAAGCTGCGGGAGTACTGTCATACTTTGAAGACAATAAAAAAATTGAAAAAGAAATTGATTGAGATTCATGTATTTGTTAAGTACCACAAGCAATCACGTTTAGTTGTTCTATTATTGCATTTATCTAGGATTACATTTTTAGAATATGGTATTTTTTCCATAAGTGGCAGGGAATTTAGTGTTATTTCAAGAATTTTGCAGTTGCATTGGATGCTAAATTTAAGTAAATTTTTCTACATATTAGAAAAAAAATTCTTAAATTGTTCTCCTTATCTAGACAAATGTACTTGATTTCAGTGTAGTTGTACAGTTTTTAAGATATGTTGCCTAACATAAAACCTTGTTTGGAGCTGATAATACTAGCATATGCTGAATATAAGCACATTTTTCTGAAAAAATTCTTAAATTTTACCTACTTATCTAGACAAATGTACTTGTTTTAAGTGTGACTGTACTAACTTTAAGATATGTTTACTTACATAAAACCTAATTTGAAGATGATGGCACTAGCATATGCTGAATTTAAGCACATTGTCCTACATATTGAGAAAATAATTCTCAAGTAATTTCCTTATATCAATACAAATATACTTGTTTTTAGTCTAAACACACTAGTTTTAAGATATCCGTGGGTTTTTAAGGCTAGATATATTGACTTGTTTTAAAAAATCTTGTCAAGTCAAATTTTCCTGTTCTGTTGGCAGATAATTTTGCTTATTTTAAGTAAAATTAGCCTTATTTTATCACTTTTTTTCCTTATTTTTTAAAGTCGAGTTTTTGTAGTGCAGGGCCTCAGTAAAGCTGAAAACTGAAGAAATTGATTTTTGTTGGGTAAGTGAGGGTTCAAATAAATGCTAAATTATGAATGAAATAGGGAACATAACACAAAATATATAATATACTGTAAAAATGTTGCCTGAAGTGAAATTTGCAGGTGCATTTACATCATCATTTTTCAAAAAAAAAAAAAAAATTCTCCTTTAGGTGTCAGATGTTTTCACACATAATTCAATGCAGTTTTTGTAGCAGAAAAAAAAGATAATTAACTGCAGTTGAACTCTAAAAGGATAACATGACACCTTATTGTAATATAGTGTCAATTTTGGGTCACACTGTTCAACCTGCTGTCAAACATGAAGTAGGATTGTAGGAATGTAATTCAGTTAAAAGAGTCTACGGTATATGTTGTGAAATCACACATTAAACCTGCTTAAGGTAACACTGAGGAGATTTTTCAAAGCAGTAGTAGCAGGAGACATTTCCAGCAGTACTGCTGTGTTTCAACATTAAAAGAGGAATGTGTTTTTTTTCTGACAGGGTCATGAATGCTTGAATAACTTGTTCAAAGCTTGGGTAACATATTGTGGTATTGTATTCAGCACAGAAAATGTTTCTATAAAACATTCATTTTGGCATTGCTAAAGGATAAGGGCTACACTTTGTCTCAGTTTAAAATAGTGTACGCTTTCAGTGTTCTCAAGTTCATGGGTTTAGATCCTGTGTTGTACTTAGTTCAGTATTCTGTTTTATTTGTATTTTTTATTTAGGGATATATTACTCTGATGTTTACTTCTTCAGTGGCACTAGTGAACTAGGGGCAGATAGAGAGAGAGAGAGAGAGGGAGAGAGAGAGGGAGAGAGAGAGAGAGAGAGAGAGAGAGAGGCTTAAAGTACTGAGAGAAGGACTAACATTGTCGGGTTTTGGTCTTTATTTGGGATTTGCTGACAATAAGAAAAATATAGAATAGCATCGAACTTCTTTAAGTCCTGCTTCATGAGACAACACAACCACATCATCAGCATACAACAAGAACTTATGAGAATTTTATGGCGTTATTGTCTTCAGATTTTTGGGAAACAGACGTTTTTGGAGAGCTTTGTGCATGCAAGACTGCATGTTAGCATTTCTGGACAGCCAAGTCCACAACATTTTATGGCATAAAGTTGTAGCAGTTTCACAAACTTTAATTGGAGACAACTGGGATTCACTTTAGCTAATCCACTGTTACTGGTGAATGGTGTCATTTTCAGTCCAGGAGTTAATTTAAACCCAACTGAGACGGGGTAGGGAGAGCACTTGCTGGGAAGAACTTCACCAAAAAGCAGAGTGTGATAGGTAATTGCCCTCAGGGTGACGGGCACGTCCGATAACCGACAATGTAACATAACAGTGACTGGTAATGAATCGCTTGTTTACTGGTCATTTTAGGTATAGTTTTAAACAAATCTGCATAAACCTACAAAAGTGTGGTGAATTAAACAGTGGCTCCAAACATTTCTTGTCTTTTAAAATATCATCCATATTGCTACCTTTACACCTACAAAGAGGGCCTACTTTAAATTGTGTATTTATGTAGGGTTTGGTATAAGTGTTGTGACCTACGAGGCTGTTTAGTTGGGCCGTGCTCCTTCAGTGACAGCACCCCCATTACTTCAGTGCAATACTGCTTATTTTACCAATGCTTTGGAACCTAATTTTATGCACTTGTCAACGTTTTTGACTGGGTGATTAATTAACATGTTTTTTTTTTGTTATTATTGCTTGACACGGACTTGAACCATTGCTTATGAATGGTTAAGGTTTAAATTTGCATTGTGAATTGTTTTCACCCTCAGTTTTTCTTATGTTGCCAAAAATCCCAAAAGGAAATTTGTTCAATTGCTTTCTCTATTTTGTTTTTTGATATGTAATGCTCTCTTTTCCAGGGGATTAGTAATTTTTACTGCACTCCTTTAGGCCCTGGTGATATTGGATTTTAGTCCCTCAGGAATCTCTTTGTTTCTGGTTCAATATTCTTAGCTGTTTTCATTTTCTCTGCATCTCCAGTGACCCTTTTTTTTCACTATTTCCTGCTAACCACACTCAATTTCTGCTCCTCTGTGTTTTTTTAAAATCCCCTCTATCCACAATCTCTCTCTTTGACACTTTCAACTCTCTTCCTCTTCTTTCCCTCTCATCGTGTTCATGCCTTCCTGGGCTGTACTCTCTGTTCTGACCCTCTGTTCCCTTCCTTCCCCTGTCCCCCGAGTTAATGGCCTTGTTGTCCTCCTAAAGCAGATGTCAATACGAGTGGAGTGTGAGGACGGAGGACAGACGGCTAGTGAAAAGGGACAGAGAGGCTCTGAACTCCCCTTGCGGAGGCTGAACAGCCAACAGTGGTGATACTGCTCTGACATTTTGCACAGATGATTTTGTAAAGTGAGGTACTGGATAGTGAATCCTGGGTTACTGTCACTGGAGTCAAATTGTGTTCAATTTTAGTTATGATGGAGACCAGGAGGGAGAAGAGGACTGTGCTGACAAAACATATGATCACAATATGATGAAAATACCACAGTCGAGTAGGAATTCATTCTTAACCTTCTCTGAAGTGTTGCAGAAAAATGTCATAACTTCAAAGCATGCTGCTGCTGCTGCTGCTGCTGATGATGATACATTTATTCAGCTGAGTGTTGACTTTCTGCATGTTTGGGGTTGAAAAATGTTGTGATAATAAGCTTTAAGGATCAACTTTTGAGGGATTTTTAAAGGTGACCTACTACAGATATTTAAGGTGAAAAAATACACCTGCAATTGCGGTGCAGCAGTGAAATATTACTCTATATGTTCCATTAACCCTGTGAAATGATGTGAAAGTGAAAAGTGGCAGATTTGTTATGGCTAAGATATTGAGTCTGGCCAAAGCCCAGATTCTTCCAAGTCCTCTTTCTCCTTGTTTCTTCTTAAATGATCTGTTCCTCTTCACCTGAAGTTACCTCATGTATCTTTCACATTATAAAACAGACCGGTCAATAAAGAACAATATGCTATTTATGCATGTGTTAACAAAATGCAAAATAAATTGTTTGCAGTGTATTTTTTTCATATAGCAGGTCCAAGTAGAGTAATAGAAGTAGATTAACAATATGTGATTAATTAATTAGTCAATCAACAGAAAGGGAATCACTAACCAGTTAAATAATCAAATAATTGTTTAGTCATTTTTTAAGAAATTATGTCAAACCAGCTTCTCAAATGTGAGGAATGTATGCTTGTCTTTGTCATACAAACTGTTCACTGAATATCTTTTGGTTTTGAACTGTTTGTCACACAAAACAAAACATCTGAAGACATCACTTTGTACAGTGGGAAATTAAAACGAGTATTTTTCCCTATTTTCTGACATCTTATAGACAAAATGATTCATCAAGAGAATAATCTGTAGATACATTGATGAGAAAAACAATTGTTAGTTGCAGCCCAAATTTACATTATAAGAATTTGAATTATTCACTGTCTCTCTGAGATCTTAAAGAAGCGAAGAGCTGGCCTAGCTCTGCTCAAAGAGAAAACTCTAAAGCCTTCTTATTTAGGGAATTCATCGTGTTTGTTTAATGTCTACAAGAACAAAAATGTTAGTCATTTTAGTGATTTTGTTACTTCAGCACAAAACGCCTCCTAATAGTTACTTTTTTTTACATTTGTGTTCATGTATGGGTCTAAAGGTGAGATACAATTAGTGATCTTTAGACGTGTTGGCGTGTATGTTTCCTCTGCCTCCAGTCTTTATGTTGAGTTTCTTTTTTGTCTTCATAATAAAGCCATAGATGGAGCAGGCATGAACTGTCAATATTGTACATTACTGTCAAATTACATGTGACACATTGATATGATCGCCTCATACACACATAATGATCATGACATGACCCTCATACTCTCATCTGTTTACTATGATTCTACCTAATGTTTATTTATTTCTAAAGTTTTAATCCACCTTGTAAATACTGCAGAGGACAGAATGGGAAATGAGAAGATACTTATGTTTTCCTTTACTACAAATCTTAAATCTTTACACAAACATGTGAAAAAAAAACATGTGATGAATGCCGAGAGAGCAGCAGCATCTCATTTTTCTGAAACACGTAACACCTTGCAGAGTGTCTGTGCTGTTAACATGATTCAAGCCTCTTTGTTCACTGACACTCTGCATGTGGAGAACATCCATCATCCTAACTTCCTCCAGCCTCGCAGCATCTCTCCACTGTCACGTTTACAAAAAAAAAAACAAAAAAAAAAAACACAAACACCCAAATGACCGAACAGATGGTGCTAAATGGCAAAAGACAAAAAATAACATATATTCTCTCCCCTCTCTGCCTCCCTCCTGCATCCTAGCGGCAATCCTCACCCCCCTCCTGACATGCACGAAGCCCACGGCGAGGGGCCTTTCACTGATCTCATCTCCGCCTGGCAACCAGCACTTTAATAATTCTCTCAGAGCAGACGAAGGCATCTGATGCTTTTATGCCCACCACCACCCCGGCAGTTTTCTCTCATTAATTTTGCAGCACCCCAGTGAGTCTGAGGCAAAGACTTGAGGAGAAGACAACACACATCTTAATCTGTTTTTCTTTTTTAAGTCTGAGGTAAATGTGTCTGAGCTATTTGTTTTACAACCTGTGTTTCTTCTACTATATCCTGGGGCAAATGAATGCATGATTATGTCTTACCCACCTCTTGGATAGCTTTAAACCCTTGTTATAATTCTTAAATCAAAGCCCTTCACTTTTAGATTCAATTCATTACAGAGCAGCACATAACTTTGATAATAAATCATAATTAACTTTGTGCTTATCCCTAAAATAGACTGCTGCCAGGTTCCATTACCTGTGATGAAAAGATTAGTTGAAAAAGTCTTTTTAAAAAGAGTACGAAGTAAAAAATATTACATTCCTAATTTTCTACAGCCCCAAGGAGAAGATAATACTTTTTAGCACAGGAGAAAAATGTGTGTATGATGTTGTATTATCGTTTCCATTTATTATTTTAATTGAGTTCAACTGATCGCACTTGAATGTCTCAAAAGTGAGTCAAAGTCAAAAAGCAGCCTGCCTGCACTGATAGTTGTTTCACACAATTACCACCCACAGATAATTTCCCTCTCTCAGTCACACTCCGACAAAACTTCAAAGCCAGTTTCTCTCCCGGTTTGTCTGAAACAACTGGGCAGATATTTCGAACTGATTATCTAAACTTGTTTCTCCGTTAAAAGACAAACCCATATTAGTCGACAGTGAATCAAAGTGTGCGACACACGTTAAGCATATTTTCTGTTACATTTTAGGGCATTTAGCTGACGTGCTAATCCTCAGTGACAAACAATGAGTGGAACAGCACATGCTAACTGAGGTTCAGCTGATTTTAGTATTTTTAGTTCTCAATAGCTCATGTTCTGTGCCAGTATAATTTCAGTATTTAGTGTCAGCTCTAAATCTTCTTATTGTCTGGGAGGGAAATGCCTCTGAAACATGTGTTCTTTCAGGGGAACCACCTACACACTAAAAATGTTAAGTAACCAGGCTAAGAGTCTGTAGCCATACTACGCTAGCAGCTCTGTGATGCTTTGAACTGAATGCTAACGTCAGCATGCTAACATGACCACAATACAATTATAATTTTAACATACTGATGCTTAGCAGGTGCAATATTGAGCATGTTTACCATCTTAGTTGAGCGTATAAGCATGATAACATTTACTAAATAAAAGAATAGGGCACATTTATATTTTTACCTGATGATGGTGTTACATCAGGTGCAAACATTTTTATAATTCAACCTGAGGGGAACATGAATGTCTGGACCAAATTCATGGCACTCTATCAGTACCAAGTAGTAGACTATTGAAGTTAAACAATACATGCATTTGATCAGGTGTCCAGATCTTGAAAAAATTACTATTTGTATGTTTTTTTTCTCGCACCCAATCACTGCAAATCTTCCATTTAACGTGACATGTGACTCGCTCACCACTGCAGCTGCTACAATCCATACAGTCTGTTGTGATAACACAGGAATAGTGGTATTTTACACAATGGAATGCTTCCATTCACATGATGGGTATCAAATTAAATACTTTATTGGTGTCACTTCAAGGAAAATGGTACTGGTATCTTCAATTTTTTAACTACACTGAGCCCTATCTAGCGTGGCTAAAGATCTAAACTCGTTGCAGGTTTTGAGCTGTTGTGTGAAAGAGGAAACCTCCATAATATAAGTAGTGGGTAACACTGACTCCTACATTAACATTTTTGTAACCAATCATAACTGGAGCAAAGGTCAGAGTCATGGCAGCCAAACAACGCCTGTATGTACCAAATGTTATGTATGCATTCATGAGCTGGTAATGAGTATGTGCTGTGATGTCATGGAAACAGGCCACCTGTCAACCAGCAACCTCCCCACAGCCCACCTGTCACCTGTCAACCACAGCAATGCAATTTCTAGTAAACACAGACGGATTGAATGGCAGGTTTGAATTTGCATGAACTCTGAGAGAAAAGCAACAACAACAACAACAACAACAACAAGCCCTTTTCTTCTACACCATACCAAAACTGAATGCATAGCTACCCTTTTTTGATTGCAAAGCTCAATAATAACATCCATTTTTCTGCTTATTTTTGTTTGGTTGCATTGTTCTCTAGTATTTTTTCTTTTATAATAAAGTACTTTAAAAAGCATCAGAAACTGAATTAGAGCCTCAAATGATTACATCTGTTTTTGCCCTGACTGTCTGATGACCTCTACGCAAAAGCTAAGAACTGAATGAATAATATAACAAACAAAACTGAAAAATAGATCCTTCATTCACAATATGACCATATATAATATTTAAAAGACTATAAACCGGATTGGGAGGGTTACTTTAAAAAATGTATTCTGATACAATTACCTATTACCTTATTACATATTGATATGCAATAATAAAGACATACATGTACTGTGAAATAATGAAGACGATAGAAAAGAACAAATCTGTAAGATTTACTAGTGTATTCTGTAATATTCTGCTAACATGGCTAAAAATGGCAAATGTTACCGGTTCCATCTTTTTTAATGTCAGTTTTTTCTGTTTTCTTTTCCTTTTTTCATTTGAATAAATATCTTTGGGTTTTGAGCAGTAATTCAAAACAATATGAAGACATCACAAGCCATTGTTTCATGAATCAAGCAATAAGCAATGTTTATATTCAGCTGTAATTTATACTTCAAGAGCTATACATCAATGCTATTTACTAAAGCAAAAATGAAAATGTTTCTCTTCAATCAAGCAACAGTTTTCTGCAGTTCAGAGAACAATATCTTGATAAAAATAAACCTGAACTTCATGGTTTATAAGCCTATTAGCTCCACTTATCAAAGTGTTAATACACAGCACAGGGTAAAAGAATCCCATCAGTCTCCACGACAACAATGAAGACCTAAAGTCCCTTCACAGGAGTAAGCAGCATTTGTTTTGCTAAAGGAGAGCAGTATGATTTATGTATTATTCAACAAGAGTATAGTGTCTTGGAAATTAAAGCCTCATGCAGATTGAGAGGTTTTTAGTCAGCAACACCTGATATAAGACTGCATAACACCTTATAGTCTTTGCCCTGAAACAATGAAGGCCTTCAGCCTGACAGTATTTTGCGGTGTGCCCTGTTTTACTCAGCGGCCATAGCATAACACCAATAAACTGTTTATGAAGATTTATTTGGCAGAAGAAGTAGAGTAACAAATGGTGAATGTTTACGAACAGGAGTCTGAATAGGTTTGGTAAAAGTGACTCAAAAAAAAAGAAAAAGAAAAGTCAATCACACAATAATAGAGCGAGTACAAAAACAGTCTGAGGTAAGTGTCAGAAATTGAAAGCTCCGCTGCCTGTTTAACATGTTAATGGGATGCCTGCTCAAGACCAAGAGAGTAAAAACCAAGGATTAGCAAAACAGATGAGGACAATCTTAAGCAATTTCTCAAGGGACAGGGATCAAGACAAAGACCTAAGATCCAGAATTACACACAGAACTACTGATTATCATTGATTTAGAGCTCAATAATCAATTAATCTCACTTGTACTGCTGAATAATTTAGAGCTGCCTCCTCTCTAGCGTCACAATAGGGAGTAATCCCAATGACCACGGTACTATGAAGCTCTCCCCAGACTGTTCAGGCTGCTCTTAAGCCACACCAGGTCCCCTCTCTTACAGTGAAGAAGATTTATGGCGTCACACAAAGCAGTGTGTTACGACCTTAATATGCAAAACCCCTCTTGTTCCGACAATGCAGCTCCGCTCCTGGTTTTACAGGAGGCTTAAAGCTCACGCTGCCGTGATTTTACATTTTCATGTTCATCACACCACATTATGAAGAAGGCAAATGGTGCTGCACACAAATCAGAAATCTGAAAGGTGTGACAGACGAAATAATGAAGTGATTATTCTTCCTTTAGCATGTAATACATTCACTAATTTGACACATTTACCCAATGACAAGTCTCACACAGATTCAGTTTCCTTATCAAATATATAATATACATATTGATGTGCAGGACATATTTACATAGTACAATATTACTCATTATGACACTTTAAATTTCATATTGCAATATTGTATTTTTTACTGTGCTACATTTATTTTACAGCTATAATTACTGATTAGTTGCAGATTAGGATTTTACATACAAATCATGTAAATAACGTCTAAAATATGATGCATTGTTAAACATTAAACAATATTTGTTAAATTAGCCCCACTATGACCAGCTACAACATCAAAAAAGCTGCTTGCATGTTAATGTATCAATAATACTTAAATAGTAGGATATAAATAAATAATAGGATATATTTAATAACATAACACTCTTAAAGGAGTCATTCTGTAAAATAGCTATTTCATTTTTGTTATTCTTTATGTACAGTACAGTTTAATAAGAATACTTAGTGAACATTCTTGCTTGTATACTATAGTATTACTGCTTTCACTTGAAGGATCTGAGTATTTCCATCATGTGCTGTAAATAGAGACGCTTGCTTTTAAAAAAAATCTTCATTCTCATCATCAACTAACATTTTGTACCTTTATTAATATAAACATTTGAAACTGTTGCTATGAAACGTATTCTGAACAATGAACAGAATCGTAGTGTTAAAGACAGAATATGTAGCTAAATGCAGAGTATAATATGGTAAAAACTTGATGAATGCAGAAAGTGTATTAATCTCTGCAAGCTGCATTGAAAGCTGACCAGTGTGCGCTTTAATGAGTTGAGTTCACTGATTGAAAGGAACCCTGAAAGCTTGTGTTTGAGGCTGAATTATTATTTGAAACTCCAGAGAGCAGCCGTTTCTCAGTTTGGGGAGATGAGGGCTTGACAATTTTACAAGGAGATTTTAATACTGCTGCCACGAGGTGATTGCTTCCCTTTTCACACAGCGATGTACAACTGTAATCTGAAGTGACTAGTTCACATCCAATTTAGAGCAGAACATATAACAGAACATCAGTGACAGGATGCATTACAGCTGATGCTGCACAGAGCGTTGCTGCTACACTCTTTCTTCTGGCTTTGGACACTCACAAGAAATCCATCATGGTCCGGCTCGCATCAGCAAGTGCAACATTTGACATTACCGAGTGAGTGATGCCCCAAGTTTTGTAGGAAGCTGCATATCTTTCCCTTTATGTTCTGGTCTATTCTGCAGATTATTTGATTGTAATTCCACAGGACAGCAAGCATAAAGAAACAAGTGTTTAGCCATCCTAAACATCAGAAAAAAGCTTGTTTAAGTCAGAAGGTGTTAGAGGATCCATGACACATGTAGAGAGAGCGAATTATCTGCTCTATTGGGAGACTTCGAATTCTGCACCTGCTGTAGTTAAAATGTCAAACACTAGCCAGAGAAAAAAGAAAAAGAGGATGAGAAAGAGAAAGAGTGGTAAAAATTTACAGCAGGATACCTGTGAAACATTTTCATGCCTGACCACAGCATTTTACATTTCACACATTCTCTCAAGCTCTCACCTTCACGGCAAAACACCCGGCTCGTACACACACACACACACACACACACACACACACACACACACACACACACACACACACACACACACACACACAGACACAAAACCTCAACTACTAGCTCATAGTCAGAATCACATTAATTGCTGTTTCGCAGCAATGGTTTTCACACATTCAAAAAAAACCCCAAACTTTGTGATTTATGTGAAAACAAAAGATATTTGCAGACCATTCGTAGTGCTGGAAATTCACATTACTGTTCTCAAATTTTATATTTATATATTAGTATATTTGCACTCTGCACATATCACTGAATAATGCTGAATTCATGTAATGTTTTTCTATTTATTGTCCATTTACTTACTTTTGTGCATATAAATTGGGAAATGTCATTAAAAACAAAATGTTTTCTATTGTGCTTTGATTGCTTCTCTATATTAGTATTCCTGTTGTTTCTCCTGTTCGTAATGCCATAATTTATATTCTACTGCATGTTCTAAGTGTCGGTTTTCTATTTCTTCCACTGAATCATATTACATTTTTGCTGCTACAGCCATATAATTTTCCAATAGGGCCCAATAAAAGTTTATCTAATCTTCTCGTGCCTTATAAGCCCAATATGGTCCTTTAAAGGGTAAATATAACTCTTATAAAAAGCATATTTATGCAAGGAACTATCCTGGAGAAACTGGTGCGCAGACGCTTTTAAATACACACTGACACACTGTGGAGTTCTGTGTTATGAGGCTACTTTATCTATTTCTGGAGTTATTTTTTCTGAAGCCGCAAAGGCATTTAAACTAATAAGGCTTATTAGATGGGAATGGGTTTCTACATGACTAGCGATGCAGGTGTGTGTTTGTGAGATTTAGCCCAGTGGAGCTTATTCAATCGGGCGCCACAAAGCCGAGCAGAAAATGCATTTACTGCTTTTGTGGCTGCGGGCTAACCATCATGTCTACCTGCATTACTGCCCAGCTGGTAGAATAAGTGATTCATGTGAACCGGACGTGATTTTGTTAGTAAAGACTGCATAGAGTAGATTCCATTCAGAAATGCCAGAAACCATGGACAGACTCCAAAATGTACCAATATGTATTTTTCTAAAATGAGGTATGACAAAAAAGGAGTCATCTTGTGTGACAAAATTGTTGGTGACATAAAGGTAAAAATCTTGGCTGTCTTCCTACTGCAGACCTGTTTCTGAATTATTTACTCACTTGAGCAGAAAATCCAATCAGACATGAAATGTGAGATGAAAGTAAATATGGCCAAAAATATGTTGACACACCTGTTGTTTGGGATTAATTCTTGTAGTAGATACAGTTTACCGTCCAAAGCTCCATTTCAATCAAAGGTTTGAGGTACTTTGGAACCAGAGGAACTAATCTCAGGAACTAATTTTACCCATTGATAGCACCACCTTGACTATACATACATAATCTGGATCATGCTTAAATGATCTGAAAACTGCTCACCTGACACATAAACCAAAAAAATGCTGCAAACTTTAAAAATCACTCTTAAAGGCTGTGGGAATGTTTTACACATACATAGTAAAACCTTCAAATTCATAATATAAAGTGTAGTATTTGACCTGGTTTGAAGTTCAGGGTGTAATGATATGTGGCTCTGGTAAAAAACTGGAAGCAAGGATGAGTGGCACCACCGTACGTACAGAGCCCTCTTAATACATCCATGCATTTTTTAAGTAGGTGTACATCAGCTACAGCAGCTTTGTGCGTAGGCTCCAAAGCTACCACTTAACACACATCTACAAATCCCCCTTTTATCACCAGACATCAGCGCTCGTCCTCACTAATGCTCATGTGGGCGAATGGAAGCAAATCTCTTGTGGTGTGCTGTTACAGAACATAATAATGCCCTTGGTTTGGGAGTAAGATGCTTAACATTCCCATTGTGGAATAATGTTAAGGTGTTTTAATACTTTTGGCCATATAATGTACATAAGACCATGTATAAGACTATTGTTAATGAATAGTTTTGACAATAGTTTTCATTAGTACTAGATCATTCAAGAGAAGTCTGCAAAGTTTTTATAAGTACAGTACCAATTAAAACTTTGGACATACTTTTTCATTTAAGAGAATGGGAAAGTATGTTGAAACCTTTGACTCATGCTGTATATACAGATGACACAGCAGTTGTTAAAAAAACTGATCTTATCAAAGATGGAGGTTAAAAGGATTTCCGCCTTCTTAACATTCCAAATGGAAATCCAACGACTCACCCGATGTCTCTCCCTCGCTAATAATTTTGCTAACATCCTCAGAGTGTCATTATATCATTAGGACATAAATGCAAATGGACATTAAGGAAGACTGCACTTCGCCTTCAGCTGACAGTTTGCTCCTCTCCTTCTGAGACGAGGTCGCAAGAACACAGAAAATGATGAGTTGCTAATCCTCTCTTCCTCTGCGAGAGGACGCTGCGATCACATTCCTGTTCTTCTGAATTGACCTGTCTTGACCCGAGGAACAGCCACCCAGAACGCCAGGGTTATTTGCGTTTCCAGTTTCCAGTGGCTTCATTTAATAAGATAATTTCACAGCAATTACAAGCTTTCAACACAGAAATGTAATGTCATTACACGCTCGCTCAGTGACAAATTCTTGGTTTGGATGAAGAGCAACAAGCTCAGTGCTGATTTTTAAGTCTGTATACAGTTGGAATCACAGCTGCATGTGGTGAGAAACACAATAAATCCCCTTACTCTCTTTTCTCTTTGAACGGCTTGCCGTGATAAGCATGAAATTACAGTTATGTGGTGATGCTGCAAACATTGTGTTTCAATCTCCTACATGGGCCAACAGCAACATTTCTGCTATCTATGGTTTCTTCTTCTCTTGACATCAATACACAAAGCAATTATAGATACAGTCCCGTATTACGCTCCCTGCAAACAACAGTCTGTGCACCGGTGAAGAGTCATTTGACATTGAAGCCAGTGGCTGCTCTCAACCACATCTGAACGCAGATTGCATCAACCAAGTTCAGTGAATGGTGCTTTCTGTCACATTCCTTCACCTTGAGTTGGAATAATTCAGTGTCAGCCAACAATTTCCAGCTGCTTTATGTGAATAACACACTTTTTGTTTTAAATGGAAAAGCACGCATGAATTGAGGCTACTACAAAGAAGAGCATCCCATCTCTGTTAAGTGAAAATTAATACATCTTTTAAATGCAATTGTCTTTCTTGTGCAACATTAAAAAGCTAATGCCCGTTTCTGTATGTTATGTTTCAGTATTTGCTGTAGCTAATAGTATAGCTATAGTATAGCAGCTATATAATCTGATTTCAGTTTTCAGTGGAGCTCAAGATTCAAGAGATTCAAGAGTTGACTCGACCATCGGTCCCTAATGGAGACGAGCAGCAAAGGTTTTCAAGAGATGAGATCCACATGTCCTGAAAGTCCCTGCAGCCAAAAACGCTGGACTGGTCGCTCAATTGAACAGGTTTACAAAGGTTTGTTTCATTTGCTTGTTTTCAATGTATACTCTTAGGACTCAGTAGAAAGAAGTATTGGTACTTAAACTGAAAGAAAGAAATGTAAAAACAAAAAATATAAATGCCTCCTGTTTGCACCAGTCTCACAATTTTTAATTATTTTTTCCAGCTTTTGGGGGGTCTCAATGTACGAAAACATGTCTGGTGAAGCTTTAAGGACTTATTCTTAAGAATATTTATAAAAGTAGATATGTAGATATGCTAGCAGAGATGAAGGGAAGCACTGTTCTTTTGGATAGGGTTCACCAATTTCAAACCATCTTAAAAGAACTGACCTTTGAGGCAGAGATAACCAGTGAGTCCAAACTATAAGAAGATAGCTCATTAGCTGTGGTGCATCATACAACTTTTATAACTTTGTCCTGCCGAATGAGAAGAATGCCAACAGCGCTTTCTGCCTCATAACCTTTTCGCTACAACTGTATTTTGTGAGAATGTGAAAATGAATTCCACTGCGCTGCTTTCTTTTGTAATAATTCAGTTCAATCAGATTTTTGGACATTGGATTTTTAAAAGCCAGGAACTGTGGAGCCAAAACTTACAGCATGTTGCTCCACAGACAATGAAGAGAAGACGGCGTGCTAGTTTCGTTTGGGAATTTATATCCATGTTAGCTTTTTTTCAATAGAGGGTTTTGTCTGTTTTAAACCAGAAATCCTTATGAATGCCTTTCTTCTCTTCCGTCTTTTCCAATTCAATCTCTATCGAGCAGCTCCCGTCGTTTCTGACAAACAACTTCACAAAGACGCTACAACACATGACTTTGCCTAAGAGCTGTTCACACTCACAAATATTGACCAAAATCTCTTAGACCAAGATTATTACACGGAGGAGCTGTTGAACTGAATGGTGTTTCGTTCTTAAGCCTCAACTATTTTAGGATGAGTAAACCTTGACTGCCGGGGGTACTTATACTCATTTTAAGTGGACGACTAGAGATTATGAAGCATGATTACACAGCCGTGACATTCACGCTAATAAAAACAGATTAAAATAAAATTCACTGCATATTTGGAGGCCCGCGAGAGCGGAGCATCTGCTATTAAGTTCATCTAAGATTAGACTGACTCACAACTGTTGATGAATTGCAGATTAAACATCCATTTTTGGTTCTTGCGTCTGACTGTTACTGAGAAATCATTTTCAGGCATCGCCAGATGGTTGTGGAGGGAAAAAATGCAATGTTTTAGACTAGGGAACAGTTATTACATTACATCACCTGCACCAGTGTAATTTTCCTTATAACAGGTTTTATTGAGCGTGGTTTTAAGAGTCAAAGTGTGCATGCACATGAGTTCTGATTCTGCATTTTGGTGATTTTGTGTCATAGCATGGTGCTTAACTAAGCAGCTATAGTCAGCTACATATCATATGGAACAACTATGAAGCTGTGACTCCCTTACAAAAATAATTTATGCTCAAGACTCAGGCTGAAAGGCAGTGTCTGAAGGTGAGTCACTTGAAAGTTCAGCAGCATCATCAACTGAGAAAAGCTTAAGATATATCACCCTGAATTTTTACAATGTGGATTTACAAGCATAGCTAAAAAAAAACTTGCAATATCCACAGTGTGTTATTTGTTCAGAAGTGCTTGCACATGAAAGCTTAAAACAAGTTCAACTTAAGAGACATTTGTTAATGAAACACACCTCTCACATCAACGAGAAGTTAAAGATTTTTCAACAGAAAGAGGGAGAACCACAGAGCTAAAAGGCAGCAGTGAAGGATCACACTACAGTCCCTGCTAAGGCCCTGGCAGGTTCATATGAAGTGGCATTTCTGGTGGCTCAATCAAAAAGCCCCACACTACTGCT
Organism: Scomber japonicus; assembly: GCF_027409825.1. NCBI lineage: Eukaryota > Metazoa > Chordata > Actinopteri > Scombriformes > Scombridae > Scomber > Scomber japonicus. Next base: position 23,995,912 of record NC_070589.1, on the reverse strand, counting down.
AAGAGCCTCATCCACCCACCAGCCGTTGCAATGAGACTATATTCTGCTTTCAAATAACACAATGAGGCAGCAGACTCATGACATAGCAAAGGATATTAAAAAGCAGCTCATGGACAGAGAAAAGAAAAGTGGAAGATTTTCACTGAAAACAGATAAAGCACCTGTGTGAAATGGAGGACTGAAAATGTCAAAATCAAAAATAAATAAAGAAATTAAAAAATGATGATAAATGAATTAATATTCCATTAAATTCACCAATAATAATATTAAAAATAAATGAAGGCAATGATTAATTGATACAATTTGATTTGTTTCTTGATTTGATTTGGCTCTGTATTTATTTTTCATTTTTATTAATCAATTTATTTATTTTTAAATTTAGTTATTTATTTATTGCTGTCAGGCTTGTGTCTAAAACAACCAGCAGCTAATTTAAGTTAATTTATCCCCAGCAGCAGGAGGAGGATGTTAAGAAGAGAGCGAGTGAAACAGAGAGAGTTGGAGCTAATTCTTGTCTCATTTGACAGTAAGTGTAAATTCAGTGACACATATTTTCCAAGCTCTTGCCGTCTATATGCTTGACTCAAATTGTTAACTCAGTCCTTCAGAATTAATGTTTCCCATCACTCAACTCCAGACACCCACACAGTCATCTATGCACTCAGATGTCGTTCAACCAATAGGTGAAAAGTTGCCCCCATGACAGCTTTCTTATTTGCATAATGAAAAAGTGAAAAAGAATTACAGGAATAAATATGTTTCAGAAAATGAATGGGGGAAAATGCAATGGGGAAATAATACAGAAATAAATACATAAATACATTTAAAAATGAATTAATGAATCAATAAAATGGTAAATAATTGGGAAAGTATATACATATGGGAATTTATATGCAAAGGAAACAATAGAAATATCAATTAATTAATGCCTATATTTATTTTAATATTATTTTTGGTGCATTTAATAGCATATCCACTCCATAGTGTCATGTGATGCACAGCTATTTGTATTTGTAGGATACAGCTACTAGGTAAAAAATACATGTGGTTTTGCACATCACAGGCTGGACAGTAAAAAGCATGAAGATGGACTAAGTGGGGGAGAAAAATGTGTCTGACACTCCCCACTTTAGTCCCTAAGGTCTATCCAAATAAAAGTAAGTAAACTGAATAAATGATCAGCTCAACCTGAACGTGCTTTGCAATGACTTGGTTCAGACAGATGTTTATTAGCACATTCAAGGAGACAATCTGGAAAAGTGCTGCTATAACCTCGTTATGCTTGGCTCCTCAGCCTGTCTGAATTTGAAAAAACAAAAAAACAAAACTTCTGTTCCTTTGCTTCTCAAATTTTACACTGGAGGTGATTTTGAACTTTTCTGACAGCATATTACAGACTGCTTTCATATCGTGCACACTGGAAGAATTCAGGCTGTGTGTGGCTGCAGAATACTTAATACTATCAAAAGCTACAAGGGATATATTCATTCCTTTTGGATCTACATATTTATGTTAAAACAGACATTTTCCACACTGACATTCATCAAGAACAAATATCACGGCTCATCAGAGTTGCAGATGATCTTTGTGTGGCAGTCTCCAATATAAAACCAAGAATAGAGGCCCAGTTGTCCCACTAAACTGTCACATCAAGTGAATAATGTTCCTGCTACATGACCAAAAACAAGAATGAACTGATTGATATAAGGCAATATTAGAGCGAACACACACAATCTCCATTATTACAGAAAAATATAGTGAATGAACTGCTACAAACAGAATAGATATGAAAACAGACCATGAGGTTGTTTTTACACATGTTAACAGGCCCAGTTACTCTGTAATATGAGAATGCAATATTATCAATTATTGTTCTTTTAGGCCTAAAACAGACATTATTTTAATAAATCTACACTATACTTAAATAGCCATTTAAGCCAAAATCAAATGAGTTGTTGTTCTGTCTGTGGGTAAAGCAATAGTGCTCCTGTGTGACTTTCGTATTATATTACAGTAATCCCTGAACAACCTGTAGTGCAGAATTGATTGATCACTCAATAAACACACAAAGAGAGTATTGTCGGGTTATGAAATAATCTAATCAAATAATACAATGGGAAGTACAATGCGTCACATTTCTGAGAGAGAGAGAGAGAGAGAGAGAGAGAGAGAGAGAGAGAGAGAGAGAGAGAGAGAGAGAGAGAGAGAGAGAGAGAGAGAGAGAGAGAGAGAGAGAGAGAGAGAGAGAGAGAGAGAGAGAGAGAGAGAGCACATACCACCTAGGATTACCTTTTTATCTCTCTGGTATGTTGGCACTCAGCCAGCTATTAAATACTTCTGTCCAGGATCTAAAATATATACAGCTAACCCTAAAGGTCAGTGAAGAACCTTGAGCTAGAAACAAGGGTCAGGAGTTCAAGTAGTCTTAAGAGCAGGATTTCTTCTCAACCAAACCACAGTGACAGCACCCAGGTGTAGACCAAAGCAGCTTCAGATAACAAAGTGACATTAGAGGATAGTGTGGCAGAACAAACAACTCTATCCTCTAAAGGCTTATCAGATCAACACATTAAAGACACATAGACATCTACATAATTATAATATCTCCCACTGCTGGCTCACACAGAAGTATCGAACATCACATCACATCAAAAGCTAACTGTTAAACAAAGGCTGAATAACTACCCAACTATCTCATTTTACACAGCAAGGAGCAAAGTTTAAAACAGACACAGCATAAAGATATTTGGACCAGGTGTGGACTAAAACTGAACACTATTTGTAAAAGATATACAAGAAATACATAAAAGGATATTTAAACCTCTCTCACAAGCTTCATGCAGAGAGTTTATGTACAATCAGTGTGTTCATACATGAGTGGGAGTGGGAGTGGGGGCCAGGGGGCTTTGCAAACACCAACTTGCTAACATTGAGATCTGCTGCTTTAAGGATGTTATGATTTGTGTAGTTGTGTTCAGTTTGTGTCACTTTTATAAGGTTGGCTTCCAGTTCATTGCACCACATAAACCTATTGTTGCTCAAATTAAAGGATTGGCACTTAGTCTCGGTTTTATTTTTTTATTTTTTTTCTCCATTGTACCATAGTTGAGTTCTCACATTACAGATGCTTTCACGCTCTGTCAACTCCCATCTGACAACAACAGCAAGAAACCAAAGTCTTTAGAAATAATCCCTGGAACAAACGTCATCTTACACGTTTTACTGTCACATCCATGTCTTCTTATTTTAAATGTCTGTACAGGACTTAATTTCAAGACAGATGTGACACTATAAAACTTTGTACATAAAAATATGTAAATGTTAAACCATTTTCATGCTGTCTGTGTTGCAAGATGATGGGGGAAATGTAAAGTAGTGCAGACAGAAGTAAATGAGCTATAATCTCCATAAACAGAATCTGCATACGAATGGAGAATCTGTAGACAACGTGATAAGATTTTGGTACTGGAGGTGGACTGGTTTCGATTTGTAGTCCGAACAGTGGTGACCAGTCGTGTTTGAGTTGGTTGTGATTGCATGCTGATTAACAGTCTGTGTGGAGAGCTAAAGAGGCGGAGCGCACTAGCCAACATCTCGCCATCTCAGACCCAGCTTCTTCTTAGTTAAAAAAAAGTGCATTAATATGTATGTATCTGTTTATAGAGCGGGGGCGGCTGTGGCTCAGGAGGTAGAGCGGTCGTCCTCCAATTGGAAGACTGGCAGTTCAATTCCCGGCTCCTCCAGTCCACATGTCCACATGTCGATGTGTCCTTGGGCAAGACACTTAACCCCAAATTGCTCCCGTTGCTGTGCCAACGGTGTATGGATGTGAATGAATGGTTAAATTCCCCCTGATAAGCAGGTTGGCACCCTGCGTGGTAGCTCCTGCCATCAGTGTGTGAATGGGTGAATGAGTTGTGATGTAAAGTGCTTTGAGTGGTCGCAAAGACTAGAAAGGCGCTATACAAGTACAGTCCATTTACCATTTACAGTCCGTAGAGATTAGCCAAAATTTCGTCTGAAATCACTACCAGTATCTCTTTCAGTTATTCGAGATATCTGCTGGCTCCACTGGAATCCCTAAAATATTAGTTGTTGCCCCCAGAGGCTAAATCATCAGCAGACAGGTAGCTGAAGGGTTGAGATTAAACAAGCTATCTAACTAAATGACACTTGTGTTCTCTTTAAAGCTCTCTTTGAATTAAAGGTCACCTGTAGAGTTTCTGACAACTCAAAATCACACCCCTGTATCAGCTGCCTGTCATGCTGTACTACATGCACAAGGAGCACACAGGGACAATAGTACAAGCGCTGAGTTCTGGTTGTTTGTTTCAGATTTTGTCTGTTAAATGAAAATATGTAACAGCTGCATGATATCCATGTCTTCTTGTTTTAGATGTCTTTGCTTGATAGGACAGAAAGTAATTATGAGTCAGATGTGACAAGTCTCATCAAATCTCACTGTATGTGTTGCAGACTAGTTCAGGAAAATGAGATTCTGAGTAGACAGATGTACAGTAAATGGACTATAACTAAATGCATGTAATGAGTTGGGTATTGTAGTGTTCTATCTTGTGCTGTACCTGACATGTGCCGTGCTGTCACTTCTAGCTCAGCTGGAGTCATTTGTCTGTGTTTGCCCATAAAGACAGGTTTATTGTCTATCATATGAAAGGAGACTAACAGCTGTCAGACATCCAGAAGTTTCACGTAATTCTAAAATGAGCCAAAATAAAAAGATGGAAAATAGGAAGAACAAGCTGATGTAAACAACGCATTTAAAGCTTGCCACCAGACATATTCTAAGACCTACAGATGTGCTGAGAATAATAACTTGTGACTGGATGTGCACCTGTGTAAGCAGCATACTGGACCACAATTGGCTCCAAACTAGTTGTGATGTCAGGTACGCGCCTTAAACCCAGATTTCACAAACAAACTTTTCTTCCTTCGGCAGATTAATGTGAAAACACCCTCAAAGTGTTGAACTTTGCACGTACATCATTCTGCACAATGAAGCTCAAATATCCAACTGGAGAAAAACAAGGAAACAAGGAACAACAACAAGGAAAACACATCTTTGAGTGGAGGGGGCTTAAAAAAGCCTTTGAATATGTTTAGATGGTAGGAACTGTATTACAGTATACTAAAGCTGAGTTTTAAATGTAAGCTTTTCTCATTAAACAATACATATCCATTAAATGAGTAACAAAGTTAATGTTTGGAGAGAAAAAAACATCCTTAGATATTCATCGGGACTCTGTGTGTGAGCCTTGATAAATTGGAAGTTCGCATACGCAAACAATCCCAAAACAGTCATCACACTTTAACTCAAATGCAACCAAATGCTGCTCAAAAAGTCTTTCCACCATTTTTTGCAACAGAGCCTCACCCATTTCAAATCAAGTAGAAGAGCACACAGAGAAACACTGGTGGAGAAAACTCTCATATAATAACCAAAACTATCCTACATTCCTTTAAAGAAAATGTTGTGTTCATATTGTGTCATTCATAGTATAAACCTGATAAAAAAGTTTGTTTCCAATGAAAAGAGAAAAGGTGACCTTTAAGGTTGTAAGGAACTTTCTAAATGTTAAATTGATTGAAGGAATGTAATACTGAGGAATCCTTATTTTTGGCATGAGAAACAGCATGCTGTAATAAATTGTCAATTAGGGGGATAAAAATGTCAGAACTAGCGGGAAGGTGTCACATCTTTGCAAACACACACACAAACATACACTATGAAGGTGCGTCTTGCTGGGAAGCAGAGACCCGGGTCACGCAGGCCCAGGTGGCCGTGCTGCAAAGTGACAGTGTGATTTAAGTCTTGTGTTGTCGTAAGGTCTGTTATCTCCCACCGCTAACAGGGCCGCGCCGATACAGTCCGACAGCCAACGGCTACAGTTCAGGAGGTAGTGCTGATAACAGATACGTTCAGCATGTGCAACTTCCAGCCGCAGTGCACAATTACAAGAATCATATGTTTAAGTGGCTGTCAAATACATTCCCACTCAGGCTGTAGCCAGACTTTTTGTCTTGACTCGATTTTTTGTCTGCCTATTTTTTATAGATTATCTTTCTAGCTTTTTTTGAGGAAGCTCACTGAAGAAGATGACAGGACGGATGGACGAGGAGAGAGAAGACAAAATAACCAGAATTTGAACCCCACATGTCACTGACAGCTGAGCCCGATGCATACAACTAAAAGTTTTGTCTCTCAGTAAACAATTTTCACCTGCAGAACATAATGATGAATATAATACGTCTCCGTTTCCGCCTCTCTCTTCTGTTTCGCTTGGCTCTCTGTCTGTGTCACGGATGTATAAAGAGCTGCAGGTCTGTGTGTCTGTTTGATCGAGGGCAGGTCTGAGGCACATCAATGCAGAGCAAAGAGGCCACAGCAGACAGAATGAAGCTCTGCATTCACACTAAATCCAGCAATGTAGCACCTTCCTGCAGGGCTGTGTAAAGGTGTGTGTTTTCAGTTGTGCTTTACAAGGTAGCTGCTTTGAAACAGAAACAGAAAATAATGTTTTATTTATCTGATTCACAGCTTTGTTTTCGCTGGCACTGCTCACTCTCTTTATGAACTCTCTAGCCCACTCAACCACCACTCTCTCTCTTGCTCTGGGGTCAAGAACGAGAGGACGGGTGTTAACAAACAGCAACAAACAAATCCTGCATAATATACCTTTAAGCACTCTATTTACTCATTTCACACTCTCTTACTCCATCTCTCAATCATTGTCAGACTTTTTGTCAGGTTTTCTCAGCACTTAAATGTTTCTTCAAGCACCTTGTTGTATCACAAGGAAATAAGTGTCAAAGGCACTTATAGTGGCTGCTCTCATTTAAACCATTAAATGTTAATGTAAATATGTGTCTTTTCCAGTGTGAACATATGTCTACTTAGAATTAGCCTTGGAGTAGAGTAGGAAATACTGTAGCTGGTGACTCATAAAAAGGTTTATTCTTGACTCCTTTTTCAACCAGTCTCTGAGTTGAAATCAGCTTAACCAGGTCATGGATTTGACTCAAAATGAAATAGGGTGGTCTTTACTAAAAAAGTGACCAAACTTCCTGACATCCTCTTGCATCTCGTTTTAATTACTACAGTAACTGAGAGGAGGTTACTCGGTCCAACGGTGAGCTAGTCGGCCAGCTCTGCGTTCCGCCTGATCGGGCAAGTTGAAGCTGGGCCGCTGCGTCTCATAGGCTGCTCGTAGCAATCTTGATAATTAGAGTTGTGTTCGATCACTGTTCCATCTCCACCAAGCTGGTGATTATCCCCGACGCCATGCAGCAAGCACTGACAGTAAACCAGTGAACACATACACATACACACACACACAGAAATGACAAGGTAAAGGGAGACAAACTGCTCCAATAACAGTGTTTTAAGAATATTGTATGTTATGTTGCTATGGACTTTAAGATATTGATAAATCCGTTTTACATGGGTAAGTGGAGAAAATAAAACAGAAATCCAGTTTCCATGAGTGACAGTGAGTAACATTAAAACCTATGGTTTATTTCTGGAGTGATGTACAGTAGAAACTCTCCCTCTGATTACATTTAAATATACAGTGTAATTCCAGCTTTCAGGCTAATTTAAAAGGCTGTTACCATGGACACTATTTTTTTCTCAATACTGGAATATGTGCAGCCAATTTTCAAACAAACGCACACAATTATGGACAGGCAGGGAGACAGACATACAGACAAACCTCTCAGCTCTCATCACATATTCATAAGATGCAGTTTATTGTTACACTTCGAGTTTGGTCCCTGTTACCAATCAGTAATGATTGAAGTACTGCATCACCCCCAGGAGCATAATGTCCTGTAATGAGATCCTTCTCCCCGAGCATCCCTCCATAATCCCACGTCTCTATCTGAGCTTTGCGGGGCCTTCGGAACAGCTGAGCCAAGCTCAATATGGATGCTCTACATGAAATTCAGTGTTAACCCTGCCATCCCGAATAAGGAAAAGACAATGGAGCTGAAATGGAATGGATGCTATGCCTATTACTGAACATGTTAATCCTCTTAAGAAGTTAAGAGAGGTCTTGATGACATGTGGGAGAGACAGGGGTGTAGAGCTCTTTGGAAGTGAATGGTGGCTTGCTTGAGAAATGAGGTTCATCGGAAACAATAGCGAGCTTGGAGCCTGGTTCTCATAGTCATTAACCTGCAGTTCTCTCAGGGGAATTAATAGAAAAAGGAACAGTCAGGTGGGTCTGTCTTTAAATTACAGAGTGCAATTTCAGCGTACAATGTTCTTGCCAAACGTCCCCTGCAAACAATGATGATAAATCTCCCAAAGCCTATATTCTGCAAGCTTTACAGGTTATCTCTTACTGATCTGCAGCCTTAAAGATTTAAGTTTGTTGAGAATTCATAATGTGCCAATACGCTGTCAGAGAAGATGTGAGACCAGCTGCAACTGGGGTGTTTAGAAAGACTGCCAGAATCATGCTACCTCATTAACCAGATTTTCCCCAGACCAGCATTTGGCTGATGTCTATAACCCAGGCAGCGCACGCTTCTGAGACTTCTCATAAAAGCTTCTCTTTAGAAAATGGCCTCCAGTGCCATGTAGAGCTTCTTCAGGGGGAAAGTTAAGTAACTCACTTTGATAATGCCTCATCAAAGGCAGGATTTGAGACGGGGAAAGCACAGTACATTGAGCAGACCATCAGCCTCGATAAGGTCGATATTATAGCAGCGAACAGAACAGTGAATGTCAAAGTACTGAGTGGTAAATTTGTCAGATTGAAAAATTGGAAGTCTGCTGAGGAAAGTAGTGATGCTGTGCCAAAAAGAGTAGCAAATAAATACAGAAGACTCACCTATCTTTTCCCGTCTCCTTCTTGAAGACCATGTCGCAGTAGTTCATCCTGTCCTCTGTAGTGACATAGATGCGTGCGTGAGGGTAGTTCTCCGCCGCCTGTCGCAGCATGTTGTATACAATGCCCTTCCCGTCCTTCCTCATGTTTCGTAGTGGCCCCCACACAACGTAGACTGTGTCATTGCCCTGCCCGAAGAAGTACTGGGGCTTCTGAAGCAGCAGGGGGACGCTGGTGTGCGAGACGACCCTCAGGGTGGTTCGCCGGCCCACGTCACTCTCAAAGCCCCGTGTAGGCGCATTGTTCATTCGCCAGATGCAAGGAGAGTGGTCGATCTGCTGGCCTGCAGCCTGGCCCAACATCTGGCCCGAGCTGGACACGATGCTGCAGAGCTCACAGTGTAGTTTCAGAGGCTGGAGAGGAGCGGAAGCAAGTCAGCTACAGGCGAAAATCACTTGAGACAGATTTATGTTAAGTCTAAAGTTAAAGACAGTTAAGGCCAGTCCAGGTCAAGTCCCAAGTCATTTGAGACAAGTCCAAGTTTAAGGTTTAAGTTATTGATCTCAAGCCGCTCCGTGGGGCAATTTTCTATGAGTAGGTCAAGGATACACACATTGCGTTAAGATGAGTAATACTGAACCTAAACTCCACATGGTCTCTGCACTGCACATCTCAAGTGAAGTCTAAAATTAATGGATAAAGGTCTCAAGTCATATTATTTATATAATCTCTAGCTTTAATCTTTAAATATTTTTTAAAAAGTAACACATTCTAAAATTATCTACAGCCAACAACAACAAAAAAAAAACTAAAATTGTGTTATGTGAGTTGTAAAAAATGTGGTGGTGGTGGGGGGGGGTGGGGGCAATGACTGTTTTAAAATGTTGAAAAGATACTGAATGACTCAAAGTCTGACTTTCCTCTAAAATATCTCATGTTGTTTCATTTTCATCTTATGTTGTTACAGTTTGTGACACCATAGTTATATATTTTATATCTGTGCGATGATATTAAAGTGATGTTTTGGCAGGGGCTTATGTGATCAGCACATAAAATAAATGCATTTGGTAATTATTACTAAAAATATTCATCAGGGTTTTACAGCTTCACATAATTTTTTTTTATTTCCTGAGATTACTGTCACTGTGCCCAGAACTAACATTGATTAAGTTAATTGAATGTCAGACCTCTGAGCAGAAAGGCAAAGAAGTTATGTAATTTATCTTACCATATATTGTATATATATATCTTATTATAATTTACTGGAGCAAAGGGATTTGTAATGAATCTTCAATAACTGCTCTTAGCTACGCTTTGCCAAGGGAGGGAATAAGCCTTCTCTGAATCCAAAATGGAAGATTTACCTAATTGAAGCTAATATGCTCGGTTTGCGTTGAGATTAAATTTAAGTGAATGAATGCAAAAGAAAGTTAGAAAAGAAAAAGCATTGTGTCATGACTAAGCCCTGTTTGATCATTTGCTTAATGGAGAATAACTGTAACGTCACTGGTTTGAATACAAATTGCATTTGTGCTTCAACTTGGTCCACTGTTCAAGGCGGCAAACGTGAAACTCTCTCTTGCGTGTTCTGTGTAATCAACAAACCAGAGAGTTTTAGGGTGAAAACAGAATCACACAAGACAACCACGTAAACTCTGTTTACAAATATATATGACTAATAGTCGTGCATCCACCAGGATCAACTGCTTAGAAAAGAAACTATTTTTTCTTTATCAGACATAATTCTTGCATGGAATACTATAACAGAGCTGCCTGCTATTGCTTTTCCTCCTTTGTATGGATTCAGTCACGGAAAGAAATGATCCCTGGAGCTGGGCTGGTAGCTCTCCATTTACTGGGTGGTTGAGACACACATCACTGCAGCCTTGAGCTGTCAGCAGCTCGTCCATCATCACCCGCTGCCCTCATCCCAGCTCATAACTCCATCACGCCTCTCAGCACACACAGATTGGCTGGGCTCTGTGGGGAACACAGCCTGGCTAACTGCATGTGAGACACATGTGGATGTGACTGTAAACTAAGGAGTCCTTGAGCAAGGCATTTACTGTAACCCACAGCTATCTCAGTAGAGCTGCTCAGTGGCATACTGAGCAGAAGAAGAATGAGATGGACTTGAACTGAAGTAAACAACTGATTGATTTTCCAACAAGGTTAAATTAAAAACACAAGAATTTGTGTAGTTTACACTAACAAAAATAAAAACAGCAATGAACAGTATTAGTTTCACATGAACACAAATCACCTATAAATTGTATAAAGCCCTTTTGTTAAACCTTTTTTATTTTGCTTATAAGATCAGAATCTAGCTCCAGACCTATATGTGAATACTGCATCCTGTAAATCAATATAATGTTATGGCCTCGTCCTCCTCTAGGCTGTGATTCATGCTTCAATTTCATGTTCATGATGGTGCTGTTTCAGTGTAGCATGCAGTAATTGTAAGCAGAGCACGCTTTCATAATCCCAATAATTTTGGCACACTCTGATAAGTACAAAATCTACTCAGCAAAGCCTCAGATTTTAATGCACGAGTGTGTTAAAAATATATTGGGTTATTTAAAAAAGCATGCTTAATGTCGAGGACACGGCCGTGATTAAATTATAGCACTGGGGTGGTGAACCTACCCTTGACGTTCATTAAAATGCTCTAAACACGATTAATTGAAGGCAATAATTGCTGCATTAATTACAACATTAATGTGCCAAGTCTCAGTCTAAAATGCCTCTCTGGTCATTCTGCCTAAAAAAATCATTGATTAGCTGTCACTGTATACCCCTGGAAAAACAAGAGACTAATATAAAATGCTCCTCTTGGGGGAAAAACATTGCTTCGAAAAAAAAAATTGAGAATTACTTAATTTAATAAACTGTGGTTTTTGCTCAGTCTTTCTACAGTTTTGAAGCTTAAAAAAACTTTTAAAAGGTTTAATGTCAAGGACGAGGGGCCAGCTGTAGCCTAGTAGCTATTCTCAAGTCAAATTCTGTCTAGTTTTACAAAGTAATGTACACAGTAATAACTGTTGTCTGGCTCCGACTGACACAGCTAATGTTTGTTTGCTAACGTAATGGTCCATGAAGAGTATCTGAAGTAATGTGGAATATGGTTCAAGTGTTTGAGCACATATTCATCAGAATGCTGTTTAATATAATGTATAATCAGAACGTTTTAAAATGACATTTCACAAAAAGAACACAATTAAATTATAAACTGTGATGCCAGTAACGTTAGCTAGATTCAATGAAACTAAACTGCACTACTAAAGCTGGGGACAACAAGACTGGAGAGACCACTGATAAAGATTGTTTCCACTGACTGGCATTAATTTTTTTTAGTCGCTGACAGTCAGAAAGAAGCTCAAACCTTACGACAAAGTATCACACATACCACACTGAAATGTTCTGTAATGAGTGAAAATGAAGCCAAGTGTCCTGACAGCTGATTTACACAATATTTTAAGTCTTAACAAGGATTTCTATTTTAGTGTAATATGCAACCATAATAATTAAATCACTAGTTTTAAACTTCCTAATGTCTTTAAGAACTTACAAAAAAAACCTTAACAAAGCAAACCAGAAATAAAAGCACATTCCCTCCATGTTGGTCTCAAAGGACCTGAATTTAACATTTTCAGGTCTAAATAAAAATATTGAATCTCTGTCTCGGCCTGTGATACACCAGTAGCATGAATGTAAAGTGCCACAAGACAAATGTTTTCTATTTTTCCTGAAAAGCAGTGCAAGAACAATTTATCACACCAGGAGACAGACTCAATCAAATGAGGAAAATAAGGCAGACCATTCCGATGCTACCAGGTTATGCATTATACATGCTCGCGAGAGGTTTATAACACCTCAAATGACACCTCACTGTGGATCATGTGAGATTGCCTTGCTGTGCGGAAGAAATATTGCTGCTTCTTAAGGTGTTGCTGCGTGCTTAACGGAGGCTGACAGCTCACATAGCAGGCTTTCACTCCGGACATAATTGCTTACGACACCCAGCACAAGAGTATCACCTTGACCAGACCTCTACAATTCTGTCCATCCTTTGTCAGAAATTTTGGAGGCATGCAGAACACTTTTGACACTCACGTTCAGGCCAATCACTGCCCCATTCAATTTGCTGTAGACAACTCACTGGTGAGAGGATTTGAGCCAAAAAGAGGCCTAATTCTGCAGAAGCTGCCAGTCTTTCCAATGATTTGCATAAACCTCCATCGGGAGAGGGCAGTGATTTAAGCAGGCTTGTCTGGAAGCAGAAGGAGGTGCAGACGTAGAGATTGGTGTAAGACGTGATTGCCTCTGGGCCCATGTTGTGTGGATGAAACTCTCCGGAGGCAGGGGATGACGCTCCGCATTAATCTGCCAATATCAGCCTCCAGTATATAAGGCATCCACTTCTCATGAAGGACCAATGCATCCAGTACAACTCGAGATCATTGATGTATCGCTACCCAAACAGAATACGTGTGTGAATCCTCATTCGCCGTCAGACGGGGACGTTATATAACTCTGCGAGTGAAATATATAAGATATTCTTGCATGACTACCTAATAACCACTAGTATAAGCATAATTTCAGTTTTTGCAGACTGCCTCCCCGAACAACAAACACACAGCTTGGTTTTTACATTGTGATGTGGTGGGAATTAAAAGGCTTTGATATTTCAATTTCCATAAATTGTGCGGGGAATATGCAGCACAGAGCTGTTTGAAGGCAGAAGAATAGGATCACGGACATGGGTGTTTGGTATTACAAAGAAATAATGCCCACAAGGAGACATCAAACAGGCATTTTCAGATCCATCACACACAACCTGATATAATGAATGAAGAAAATCCTGGAGGAGGTGCTGCTTTTGCATGAGTGCATTTGAATACACCTTCATTATCGAGGTGAACCTGTGTGATGGCAGGTTAATGTTAACGGAGGGTTATAGAATATGAATGCACCATAAAAGAAAAGGTTACCTGTGTATGACGCAATTTATGACACTTAAAATGTAATATGACAAATCTGTAAACCCTCATTGTAAAACGTTAGGCGCTTTCATCTTAAGACTGCAGTGGGAAAATCATATTAGCAGAGATTCAAAATAGGGCTTGAGCAAAAAAGGGTTTAAAGCTCCAATAAATAACTTTCTGCATAATCGTTGAGCTGTATATGTTAAAACTATAAGCTTTTATTTGTTTTTTATTTAATCTTAATTTAAGCAGGCAGTTTTATTGAGATTAAGAGAGACATCTAAGAACAAGAACACGGGAAGCTACACAATAAACAAGGAGAAAAAAACAGTTACAAGAATCATAAAAAACATCACTTTATAAAGCTTTACAATCTCCAAGAGGAATGTAAGACGCAATTTCGAGGGCAGTTTGCAGTTCATTCCATTTTAAAGGTACTAGTGCAGTGCCCGTGCAAAATCTGTTTTTGCGTGTGTTTTTACTACAAAGTAGCCTGGGCTATTCAAAGTGTTTTCAGTTTCATCCATTTTTTTGAGGGTCTGGAGTGTATTTCACATTTTAGGTGCCAAAGCTCCACTGCCATATGCCCTCTCTAAAGTCCAATTTCCACCAGGAGCGCCATGGCACATCTCAGGAGGCTCTCTGCACCACAGCGCTATCAATCCGCAGCATTTCTATTTTTGATGGAGCCGTTTCTAAATCGCATCAAGCTCAACAGAGCAGATTGCACTAGACAGGAAGTCAGACACAGAATCGGCATAATAAAACTTCCGTCTTTCAAAATAAAACAACCTGTGCAGCCTCCCGATTGTATTTCAGCAACAAACACGAATAAAACAAACAGATAAAGACACCATCTGGCTACGCAGCCTACTGACACATGGTATAAGCACAAAAATAAAATAAAAATACCAAATCAACAAAATTGGGCCGTTTAGTTGTGCTGCTACTACAGTAATTACGGTAGCCCAAAGGCATTTGTTCGGATTTTATTGGACTGCCGCAATTACTGTATACATTTTAAAGGCAGATTTCTCTCCCAGAGCAAGCTCCACCCCGCTGCCCGGTGTGAGTTGACACCGGTCAGAGGACAGAGCAAGACCGTGGCGCAGCCGTTTCGCACCGCTAATGGACCCAGGTAAATCCCCAATTTGTATTTAATGTTGAGCATATATTGGCCTTAACTCTAGTCCTGCGCTGTGCTCAGTGTGCTGTGTGAGAGTGGGAGTGGCCAGCGGCTAGAGCGGCAGCAGCAAATGTGTGCTTCTTTTACCGATGTATTTATCTATATCTTTTACATTTCTTATCCAAACAACGTCGAACTTGGCACTGCACTTACTCGTAGCAAGACACCTGAAATCAATAGGATGAACGGTTCAAGAGATATGCGAATAACAGACAGACAGACAGGCGTTCCTGTCATTTATAGATAGATAGATGTAATACCTGAAACTAGTTCAATCAACATTAGTGCACACATGAGGGGTATTGAAGGTTAAGTAGTTACTGGACTTTTTTACTGTAGTTAATGGATTTAAAGAGAAGAAGAGATGTGAGAGAAGAGATATGACGTAGTTTAGAAGCTTCAATAGTAGAGCTTTATAGATGAATAATATGACACTTATTATTATTTCTTCTGTAAGTTAGTCCAACCAACCTTGTGACACAGAGAACAATGATTCAATTCAACAATGAGTATGACATGAGTCATTTATGATAGTGTTCATCAGGCAGTATGACAATACAGAATATCTTCATGGTCAAGGACAGACATATAGGTTAACTCCACAATAGTGTTAATGTTGGAAGAAGATGGACATCGGATTATATACAAGAAGCCTAGTTTGAGTTTTAATTTTTGAGTCGAATGTGGGTAGTGGTGCGGTAGTTATATGTTGCATCACAGCAATAGTGTGTAGATTTTGCATGTTCCCCTTGTGCCTGTGTAGGTTATCTTTAGATACTCCAGCTTCCTCTCACAGACCAAAAACATGCAGGTCAGGTTATTCGATGACTCTAAATTACCCGTAGGTGTGTACTTATACTATATATTATTAACAAAACATACAACATTTTTACAAATAAGATGATTTGAAGTACAATAGCTACCTCACATGTGGACTCTTTAAGAAGTATTTCTGTTTGTGTGTGTGAGAAAGCTGACATGTACATGTATCTATGTTTGTGTCACTCACCTCCTGTTTGGGGATGCTGACATAGCCCTGGTGAGGCTTGAAGGCTTTGTATGGCTGTTTGGAGAACATCCAGTGGCTGCTGAACGTCTGACCAAACACTGGCTGCAGGAGGAAGTACGGCTTCTCCGCGTAGTTCACCACCACCACAAAGAGTGACACCACCACGATCAGACTGGTGGCGATCAAAGACTTCCTCTGTGGACAGAGAGAGAGCAAATACATGACAAATCCGACATGCTTGAATTGAAGAGTAAACGGAAGACTCGAGGTTTTCCAACATCGTGAATCTACTGACAAATACTGTGTACTGTATGACAACAAATATGCTTTTTGTGTATAAAAATAATGCATATATTCTATAAAAATATACAGTACAACAACAATAAATATACAATGCTGTGCTTTCAATGAGAGTTATTGACTGAGTTGCAAAAATAAACATAAAGAGTAGTCACAGCCTGAAGTTACATCCAGAGACTGTAAATGAAGCCATAAAAATCAAATTTACAACTTCCTATTATTTTAATTATTATTATTAAAATGCCTGTTATTTTCTTGTTAAATGCCAGGAAATTGTGAGAAAATTGCTATTATAATTTCAAAAGTTGTGCCTTCAAATGTCTTTTTTTGTCCAACCAACAGTCAAATGAAATTCAAAGAGATGCAGTTCATTACCTGGTATGACAAAGAAGAAAAATCTAAAACCAGCACATTTTTGCCATATTTGCTTAAAAAAAATGACAGAAACGATTAGTCAATTATCAATTGTAGCAGCTCTAAACTCAATGTTTAAACCTTACTAAACAAGTCAGCATGTATGCACACATACAACCATACAACCATACATACACACTTATATGTATGTATGTATGTATGTATGTATGTATGTATGTGTGCATACATAGAAACCTGGATAGGAGGAAAAGTACATCTTATATGCATTTTAATTCATATATTTTGTCTGTGATTTTGTCATTTTCACTGTACTGTTTGTTAGTAGTAACAAAGTAATTTATGTAAAATATATGTATTTTACGTCACAAAACTGAGTATTTCTTTTTAGCAGATTCAAGAGTTCATTTTCTACTCAGTCAGTTGACATTTCTGTACCAATGAGTCATTATTTAATGGATTTCTTTCCATAATGTCTTAAATCTTGGAGATTGTAATATCATATAACCGTACAATTACTGATGCAGCAGACTTTCTTCACCA
The DNA here is from genome assembly GCF_027409825.1 of Scomber japonicus. Taxonomy (NCBI): domain Eukaryota; kingdom Metazoa; phylum Chordata; class Actinopteri; order Scombriformes; family Scombridae; genus Scomber; species Scomber japonicus. Next base: position 23,978,665 of record NC_070589.1, on the reverse strand, counting down.
AACTGAAGCCATATTAAGGTATTCATACATGTGATGCTTCATCTTTAATGCTTTAATTGCCACATCTATCAGTGAGTTTGCTTAAATGTGCATGTGGTGAAGAAACCCAAAGTAAACTCAGTAGAGCTTGTTCTGAAGTATAGCAAACCAAAAGGCACATAGTAGCGTATCATTATTAGCTGAAAACTGCACATCAAATGGCCAAACTTCTTAAAAATCCCACAATGGCAACAAGAAGGCAATTTGACTGACATTATGCAGACAGGTTTGTTTTCAGGATATAATGTTAAGATAGAGATTCACAGTTTAGACATATAAATATGTCTCAGTGTGAAGCAAAAAGTAATTCTGAGTAAACTCATACTGATTCATGTTGTTTGAGTTATTTAAATACTGTCTGACCAGTGAGACATAGAGACAAGAGCACTCATGGTGAGAGGATGTTTCTGAGGCAGCAATGAGGCTGCAGATGGAAGAAAGTGTTAAAGTCAATCATTATGTTTTTGATTCAAAACAGATGACTCACGGTAACCTCTTCCCTTCACTTCAGACGTGCTGAGTATGACAACGTTTCTCTGAAGTCCTCCTTCTCCTCTGATAGTCAATTTACAGAGATTAGCACTTAGTCTCTGTTCACTGACACACAGAATTTCATACATTACATTACAAACTCTGGAAAAGCTGAGCTGGCACACAGTTGCAAAGTTGTTAACTTTATTGTCCCCGGGAGGAAATCTGTCTTGCAGCCAGGTAAAATGTAGAACACACACAGATTTAGGCACACAGACGTAGAGTTCAGCATCCTTTTTATGTGAATCTTCAGGCTCGGGTCAGGCTCATGTTGGGAGTATTTCCAAATGTAATTCAATAAGAAAACTCTCTCTCTGTTTCTACCAATGACTCTCTGCCAGTACACACTGTGTAAATGTGTGTCATTGTTGGAAACTGATATGCAAATCCCAATGAGAAGCGGTAAAAGAGACAGACTGTAGCCGATGGATGTATTAAGAGAATTGGATGCAGCATCACCACTCAGCCTTGCTGCTGATTTCTCCTGGTGGCCACTCGCAGTATTGCAGTGAAAAAAATCACCTTAGGCCCAAAAAGTCCGTTGCCCACCAACTGTCTTTATAAAACACAGGTCTATTAAATTGTTGAACGGCAAACAGCGTTAATTATGGCTTTTTGATTAGATGAACAATTTTCATTTGATTGCATAAGTGCCATCTTTAAATGAGGTATCCATTTCCTATAATACATCCACGATGTAGCCATTGCATTAGCATTAGCTTGGCGAGCTAACGATAAGTAATGATGATGTTTAATTAAATGAAACTTGCATGTTGGCCAACTGCCATTGTCGTATTAGTTATTTTTCATTATTTTCCAAAGCAATCATATAACTTTATCTTTTAAGACGTGATTAGAAAAATATAGCTTTGGGTTCTGCCAGACCAATCAGATTTAGTCGGGTCAGCTCAGAAATGCACAAGGGGATAGATTAGGTCTTGGTTTTAGGCCTGTGCAGAACTCGACACAGACTATGATAAATAAAACATAAAACATACATGAAACATAACCCAGAGCATGTTCAGCCGTCAGCATTCACCCCAGATACAAAAGGTTAAAAAACATCATCACCCCCCCACCCCCTCCCCAGTAGTAACATGGGAAAGTCATCATGTGACTCATCTTCAAAGTCAAAGGATAAGGCACCCTGTCCACAGTGTGCACAAATATGAATCTACTTTTCTGTTTCAGCATCTCAACCAATAAAGCAACAGCTGAGGCATCATTGTCTCATACAATACGAGACAGCAAAATGATTGTCTGGAGATATTACAGCCTGGCAGAAGGAGCTGAAAGTAATGAATAATGGATAAGAGATGGAGAGAAGAGGGCGAGGAAAGGTCTAACAGAGGAGAAGCTATTGGCAGGGCAGAGAGCTGGAGATCAATGCACAGAAGGGTGAAGAAAAAATGTGGTGTGCTACGACATCTCTGGGCCTGAGGTGATGATAGATTTCAGAGGAGTCAAAGAGGTTTTTTTTTTTTTTCTCCAGGAAACTTCAATAACTTGCTGCTAATCTAACAGACAACACTGGTGGGAAATTCTGGATTTTTAGGAAGGTGGTGTTTCACTGATTCTTTGAAGTTATCTGATGGTGAGAAGATTGGTTGTGGCGCACAGTAATGATGAAGCCCCCACAGCCAAAGTGCTTGCACCACCACAAGCTCTGATCTCCAACATCAAACGTCCCAAGGGAAGTACGGGAGGCTTCGCTTCTCAGAGATGAGATCAAACATGTGGTGGGGTGGTGGATGAAAAAGACAGTGACCATTTGCTGCCCTGACAAGCCTATCGCATTTTACCAATTGCATGTACGTTACATCACGCTTCATTTCATGGCGTTACTGCTCATCTTTGATCACAAACAGAGGGGTCTACTCTAAACTTTGATCTCAATAGCACAAAGAGGACAAATAATAGATTCTATAGCCACTTGATAATTTAAGTATTGTACTACCTTTTGATATAATAGAAATCACTTTCCTGAAGGGACAGTCAGACTGTTCTGTGTCATCCCAAAAGAAAAAAATGGCAGCTCATTTTCTGAAAATGTGCCATAATAGCTACTCATCAAGAGTCCATTACGGAGTATGAAACCAATCCCTTATAAAGTAAGAGGGTTCTTTATGAAGGGAAAAAAGAAACAACTCTCAGCAGTTTGCAGCGCTGAAACACCCATCTGTTCTCATGAGGACAGAAAATTTCCTTGTCTTTTTCAACCTCAATCTGGCCACAAATCACAGGGGAAATTATGTGTCAAAGTCTGGAGGCGACTGGGGGGCTCGGTGTGAGCGTAGTGGGGCACTGAAGTTCCACTAGCTCCAGTGTGGGGCTCATGACTCCTTTCTTCATTCATTCATTCATCCATCAGGGTGATCACAAGTCTGCTTGTTGAGGCATTTGATGGAGAAAGGCTTAATGTTGAGGAAGTAGGACAGTAGGGAATGGGGGGAGCGCCAGCCCAAATGGGGGCCATTAACACTAGCAGACAGGCAGCAGAACGGCTATAAAGTTTCAACATTAGAGCTTTCGGTCAATGTTAAAACATTTTGCTTGAGGAATATGATTCCATATGTGACTGCAACGACCTTGTTTGTGACCATTAAATCAGACAATGATCACCATCAACTGCAGTGCCACTTATGGTTGTAGCCCAGGGACGTTTCATTTAACACATCCCCACGGAAAAGCTTTAAGGGGCTATTTTTAAAGGTGCTAAAACCCACTCTGAGGAGGTATTGATCTAGGCTCGCAGACAGACTATGTGGGATCATTGGGACCCAGGACACGAGAGAGTCATAATTTTCCCCCAGTCTCTCCTGCAGTGAGCGTGTGTGACTGGATTACATAATAATACATATAAGAGGGACAACTCGCAGAAAGTTATTGATGCCCACTTTGTCGATTTGTGGTGATGACCTTATTGAATTTTCAGTTTTGCATAAATTGGGACGTAGCATGTTCAGTGAGGATATGCCTTTTTTGTGCTCGCTATAGACGTCATCTGAGAGTAAACATTATTTTCTGTACCAATCACTGCAGCAATTTTACTGCTTAATGTACACCAAATAGGCAATAAATTTGCAAATGACTGAATAATCAACAAGTTGTGTCCCATTCACTTGTGTGACGAATGGGAAACTCAAAGCAAATTAGCTGTTTATTTCCCCATATACAATCAAAATTTCAACTCCATCGGGTGCTATCTGGGCATGAAGAGAATACAATTTCCCACAAAGACCGACGCTCCAGGTCAGTAAACAACAGGACCGCTCTGTAGTTCGTTCCAAAAAGCTAATCGCAATGGGTATTGGAATAATGAGAGGCTCAACCTGAAGAAAACGGCTCATGAAAAAACATATCTGGTAGCTATTTTCGAGTGCCTCCTGGGCAATGGAGAAAAAAACCCTGAAAATTACATTTGCAATGCAAAAATGCTGCCTCCATGGCACCTGATTCTTGCCACTACGGTCCAGCAAGCAGTTAAAATCCAATTTCAATTAAGGCATTTGAGAAAATATTTACAGAGTCTTTCTCTCACTTTCCCCCCCTTATCCACCTCTCTTTTAAACCTAAGTGTTGTTCTCCAGGGCAATGAGACAGGAGCATAAACAAAGAGCCACCCCTGAGATTGAGAGCGGGTCCATACACATTACTTCATTCGTGTCATATTTCCAGCAAAGGTCTCGCTTCAAAAGTCAGCCAAGTACAAGATAACAAACTATTCTTTTCCCTGGAGGAGGAGGGCCAACTCTTTGCTGCTGGCAACACAGTCATGCACAGGTTCCCCTCCAAATTTCACCCAAAGGAGCCCTGAGTGCTGCAGGAAATGTGAAGGAGAATTAACACAATTTTTATTGCAGATACATCAGAGTTATGACTATGAAGATTTTTGATTTATTGCATTCATGAGAAAAGTCCTCTGGGTTTTCATTCATTAAATGAGCTTATTTTTGTTTTCTCCCTATTTTAATTTCTTTTTAAACTCAACTAAACCCTCCCCCACTAAATGGAGTATGTGCATTCATCTAGAGAGGTAGGGGATGAAGCTCCAGCTGTATGAATGAACGAGCAGTAGCAAAGTTCATTACTCATCTGGGAGGTTTTCAGCCTGCTGATCCCTGCTGAGCCCAGCAGAGGGGGCAGTCACCTCACACAGCTGTCATGTGGCACCCAGATGGGATCATAGGAGTCTGGGAGGAGGAGGAGGAGGAGGAGGAGGAGGAGGAGGAGGAGGAGAAGGACGATGCAGTGCCACATCTTAAAAAAGGATCTGTGGAGTTTCTCTGACTAAGCCTCGGGTCTGAAGAAAGCTTGCAGACATTCATTCCTTTTTGCCGAGTTACAAAATGTAAATCATCCAGATTCCAGCAGCAGGAGGTTTACTCTGACTGTGCAGTGACTCGCAGAGACTGAAACATGTTTACTCTGCAAATACAAACAATCCAGCTCATTCATTTACATTTTACTTTCCAAAGTGTTTGCCAGTAGTTTGCTCGGTCAATAACATTTTTCTCACAATCTGTCATCTCCCAGAAGACAATCATATTTTGTTATAGCTTGTTAAATTTACATGTTGGCAGATCCACACAGCAGCAAGATCTTGAATTTGTTACCTCAAATCCAACTTTTACACACTATAAAGTCTTGATGATACAGTCCCCTGTCAGTTTACTGAGTTCTTGGTATTTCTGCACTAAGTCTTCTGCACACAGTTCATCACATGTATTATTCCAGTTTATTCAGTTACAATATTTTTAGTGATTAAAAGTGGCTGACAGTATGGAAGATTTCAGGTTATTTCAACTTCAATACCAGATGTCAACACAATGACTAACATACTCCGATAGGTTTGAGGGATATATAGATTCAAGATGACTGATTATATTATATATACTGATTTTATATTCATATAAAACAACCAGACCTCCACACATCACATGACATCATACTGACAATGAAACATAACACTGGCCACACGATAAAAAATACTAATAAAAAAAATTAAAATAAACTATTGTGATAAGTGAGTGTCGGGGCAGCGAATTAGCATGATGGAGGCTGTTGGTTAGATATTATCACTTTAGATGCATAAGAATGATATAAAGTGCTGTTACAGTACCTGGCTGGCCTGGTTCTGACACATTTCAGTCTTTTTTATTAAGGCAGGAAATTAAAAAGATGATTAGCTGGGTGAGAAGGGGGTTTTAAAAATATTGTCTCCCTTATATCCGTGCCAATTTCAGCAAAGGAGAGGAGCTCTTAGCCGTGATATTAAATCGTTTAAATGTTGTGTAAAGCAAAAAGATCAAAAGAGGGGGGGGGGGGGTTGCAACACTCTTCTCTGTTGCAGCTTATCTTTTTTCTATCTTTACATAACTATCCTGTGCAGATTAAACTTTAAAAGGTACATATTAAGCTTTTGGGGATTTTTGGTTATTTATATACAGTTATAATGTTAGATGTCTGTGCTAAACATGGTCAAAGGTCCGAAACTTGAAGTGACCGCATGTAAATCTGCCTCCTTCAAGTCAAAAGTCAGAGCTTTGGACGCTTTGTTTGCAATGTTACATCTACTTACTCCTTGTGATGATGTCATTGTTTGATTGTTCACACATGCCCTCAAATGACTGTCCATTTTATAGCTTTTGTTGCCAAAGTCGTTCTATTTGTTTGCACTGTCCATTCGCCTATTTCGGATTGCATTCAGGCTTGAACATGTATGGATGTACTTGTGAAGTTTCCATATAGAGTAAAGAATGATAAAAAGAAGTGAAATCCTACTAATGAAGCAACGTTCATGCAGGAAACGGAAGTCATACACCCCAGCTGTAATCAGCTGACAGCCACTGATTGAATCAGCACACCTTATCAGTCACCCATCAATCACAGCCATTCTCACCACAAGGCGGGTCCCTTTAAATATGACTCCTTCACTGCTTCACTGTTGCTCACACTGCTGCTGACCACCACCCCAGCCTCCACCTTTCTGGTTCATCATGGCTCTAGGGTCAATCTGCAATTCATGTCTTGCTTTTGGCCCACTGTACGGGGGGTGGGTTGCATTGCGCTTCCTGTTTTTAGTTCAGCATGCTGCCGGCTAATCCAAGGAGCATCTTAGAGTGGAGCCTTCAACGCCAAGTAAAACTGTATTACCATTTGTTGCTATATATGGTTTAATCTATGACGAGAGTGTTCCTGACTGAACTATAGTTTGTCTACGTAGCCTCAGGGAGCTGAACAATCAGAATAGAGTGGGCTCATCAGGAGGGTCTCCTTAAAGAGACAGGAACTAAAACGGCCTGTTTCAGACAGAGGCTAAACTGGCGGGCTGCACAATGGGCCAGTATCACATAAATAAGGAATTTGTTGAGGTGCAAATCATGTAAATATTGAATCCAGATGCCAGATGCTTGATTATGAATAGAGACCTGTAAATTTACATGATATGTCTATTTTAATTACTTTTGATATGAACGAAGGTGTGCCACAATAACAAAATATCAGATGGTGCTGCCCTTGGTGTATGCTACTTCTGTTCTATCACCCTTATCAGCAGTGACATATGAAAAGGAAATCCTTCAATCCAGGTCAAATGAACACTAATCTGCTCTGTTGGCATGATACTGCATCATTATAGTGCAGAGCATCACAGAGAATCTTAATCTGGGCCAAAAAAGGAATCAGTATGTTTTTATGTGAGACTCTGCAGGGGACAACAATAAGGAGCAAACACACTTTTTTGTCTTCATAATAAGCTTAAAATCTGAAAATCCCAGTCCGAATCAGTAGATGTGGCTGGGTGTGTGTGTGTGTGCGTGTGCATGTGTGCGCACACGTGTACTCATATGCGTGACTGCGACAGGAAACCAGTCAAAACCCATTTGACTAATGCATATCTGATATCAAATGGAACATAATCCCCACAAGTATAAAGGATTAAACACTCTACAATATTCCCTTCCGCTTCTCTATCGAGCAAACTTTTGGAACGAGGGGGAAAAAACACACCACCATATGTTCTCAGAAACAGTTTGGTGAGGCTCTACGCTCTGCTGCGTAGGTTGATGCTTGCTCACTTGAGAAAGCGAAGCATTTGTCAAAGTAAAAACAACCCAAAAAAGCTGCTCTTGCGGCCGAGAAGCTGAATATATTTGTGAGAGGAACGGGTCTACCTGTCAGACACAAAGTATACTGAGAATTTATGTTTGACTGCTGCCATAAAGACTCTCTGCATCATCTCTTCCTCAGAGCACTTTAGCAACAGTTTCTAGCCGGATAAGCTGGTATCTGATAAGGCTGCCTCAGGGTGATAAGATACATAATGTGGCCCACAAATACAGCAGCTGTCATCAGTGCTAGAAAATGAACACAGACACATCCTCTGCTGTCATGCTCCAGAAATGCATAACAGGAACGTTTTAAATCAAGTAGTCGATCATCATTAATTTTTAATAATTCATGTTATTGTTTTAAAAAAAATAATGCCAACCAATCCAACTGATTCAAATGAGTCAAATGAAGTCTCTTTCTGTCTTTTGAGTGCCAAATTCTGTCTTTTTTGTTGCAATCCCTCTACTGCAGCTGAACAGAAAAACATTGTCCATTGAGACAGAAAGAGCTGTGACTGTGAAAGATATCCACTTTATTTGACTAACTCAGTCGGTTGAAGCCTCGCATTATCTTCAGAAACTCTTCTGAATAGATTTTTGCACAAGACGAGAACTGTGGATTTTGTCCCTCGACTAACTAAACAGATCACAAGACAAGATATTTCAAGATCTAGATACCAAAGCCCATATACATTTAAGTATTCATGTTTATTTATAATTATTTGAGTTATATCCATCTCATATGGTTTATGCATGTTTAGTATAATTATTGTAATATGCAATAACAGTATGTTGTGAGAGACATTTTGTTTTTTTTGCACCATAAGATATCCCCTTTTATTCCTGTTGAGTTACTTTATTTATGTTTGTATGAATCACAACACACACACACACACACACACACACACACACACACACACACAAACACAGACAAACAAAATAAATAATTACTGTGTGAATATGAGGACAGCCTGGCAATAAAGATAGACCAGAGCAGACCACCTGTTCCAGTCACTTGTGTTTTCTGGGTGAATAAAGCCTAAATGTGGCAAATAAATATCCAAATGCCCCTCCGTCCCATAATATCTGTCTAGTGGCATTTGGACAATCAGAAAATGATTTTTGGTGCTCACTTATGACAGGAGCCATTTTAGCCTTATCCTGCTATAATATCTGAGTTTTTAAGTGCTGGCTCTCGTGATCGCTGATGGCCAACGGGCAGAGGAGACCGTACTGCCTGCCAAGGACAAAGCTGTTGTATAGTCATGAATGAGCTTCTCACCATCCACCACAGATGTTTTGACTTTAGGCCACAAGTCAGGACTGTACACGCCCCGATTTTCAAGAGAAACTGGAAACTTTGCAAAGAGAAAACATTTTTAATTCAACAGAGTATGCATTATAAAGAGCAGAGGCCGAACATCCAATTTTGAATTTCTACGGAGTACTTTACAGCAGCATAGCAATTATTCTCCGTGGCTCTCTGTGTTTGAAGGGCGAAGGCAGGGGGGAATCTGGCTGTTGAGAAAAACATCGACCAGAGAAAATCCATTTCAATTTGCCAAATGCCAGAGCAGGATTACTGACATTTAGCAACTGATATTTCCCCTGAAACTCAATGGTGTCCCTCCATAACTTCATAATAGAGCCTATCTCATTGATAGTGATTACAAACAGCATGACTGCTCGCACAGAGAAATCTGAGTATATAAATCACCAGCGCAAACTACACACACACACATCTGAGAGTGTGAAAGGATTACACAGACAGACAGTACATCATCTGCAGGACAGGGGAACAAACAGTGTCACCAGTTTCCGTCTCCACTTGACTTAACAGACGTCCGGCGTCTGCAGAGATTTTCCTATGCACATTTCATTTTCAAGTGGCTCAGCAATAAAAGGAATTTGTCATGTTTTCAATCTCAGTCCTCAGAGGTATGTTGCCTAAGATGCCTTGAGGTTACAAATGCATTGCTCTGTCCGGCAAGCTTATATTGCTTCTTCTTCTTCACCTGCTTTAACTTTTGAGAGATGCTCTAAAAACTAAACAAAAACAGTCACTCAGTCTTTCTACCCAGAGGAAGAAGAAAAAAAGCAGAAAATGGAAGAAAACCTCTGAAACAATTAGTCAATCAACAGAAAATTAAAGGGATACTCCAGCTATAATGTTGGGGAACATAACTGATTGATTTAAATGTTAACCTAAATAGAAAGTACAGATGAGACTTATGGAAATGTCATTCGTTTTTTTTAGTAGGGAAGAACTGAGTTGCTGCAGTATCTAAGCTCGAGTATCTCAGAGTCTTATTCACAAGCAAGGGTAAGATGGAGCATGAGGTTTGACAGGCGGTATCAGCAGTAATGCGGGTGTTGTACCAGGCCGTTGTGGTGAAGAAAGAAATGAGCCAGAAGGCAAAGCTCTGGATTTACCAGTCAGTCAATGTTCAAACCTTCACCTGTGGTTACGAGCTAATGACTGAAAGAATGAGATCAAACAGCTGAAATGAGTTTCCTCCACAGAGTCTATCTCTAAGTCTGGGCTGGATGTCTTTGGGTTTCGGACTGTTTTTTGGGCTCTGAGAAATGATGTTTGTGAAATGTTTTTACTTATAGGTAGGGAACCATTTTGACCCGCTGTCTCTTGAAACTTTTATACAATTTTTCATAAACGAAAGGAGTGACGGATTAGTCAAGAATATAAATCAGCACACTAATCAATGATGTAAATAATTGTTAGCTACAGCCCTTTATGTGTGTAATAATTAATGATGATGCCAAAAAACGTCTGTCAGGATAAGGTTACCAGGAAGTGAGCGCCAAGCAAAAGAAAAGATGGATGTGGAGGAATTTGCTCTTATCTTCCTGAGCTGTGGAACAAATAGGATATGTTGGATCGGATTAAGGATATTTTGCATTTAAGACGTTTCTCACACTGAAAATCATGGTCTGTTTTGTTTTTTTTACTGAAGGAACGAAAATCTGAGTCAACTGAATCATCTTTGTTCATAGCTGCAGACGTTTCTCAGAGAATTCTAACCACAAAAACATTCACATAGGCCTATTTGACTGCACAGCTTTTTGTTTTTCATTAATCTTCTTAGATTGCAAAGGAATCTTAAATGGAGCAGCTGTTTCACATGATAAACAAACCAGCCAGGTGAATCAAAGGCCACCAAACCCTCCTGCTATGTGGCTCTGACAGGTGTTCACCCCAGAAGAATACAAATAAAGTTAGCAGAGTGTATTGTCAGAGCGTCTGCGGTGCTGCTGCACTGTGTTGGCAAATTTGCAAGATGGGAGAGTGTGGCATTCAGTATGTGTGTGTGTGGGTTAAAATTGGGGAGGGGGTGACAGTGTCAAAGTCAACAACAAAAACAAGAACAGCAGCAAACACCTGCAGTCGGCAGCGAGATCAATAAGAAGCCAAAATACAAATCTGGACAGACAAAACAATCACAACACCAGCCGTGAAACCTCAAACACAACAGCGTGACTCCACAGATACAAAACAGCAGCAGGCCCACCGAGCAGATGCAACATTACCCAGAGTACACAGTGGCATTTTGAACCGCTGCCCATTTCCTTTTTTTTTCATAATGACCACAACAACAGAAAGTTCCAGGGCACTGGCGAGCATAAAAGCAGACGGGTGGATTATATTTCATGAAAAAAATTGACTGCACTTTATTTAATGCCCTCACTTAACCGCCAGGCTCTATTTGTGTCTGTCAACCTCTTCAGTTCACGGAGGCAATCAGCCTCCCAGTGCTGGCGCCCAGAACACTACCTGGCTTCCACTGGGGATAATAACAGTGGCACTGAAAACTTTTATTAGCTGGCTTGGTCAAGAGCCCTCAGGAAGAAGCCTATACTATGACCAGACCTGGCTCCCACTGAGCACATCGCTGACTTTATAGCTCAACCTGACACTTCAGTGAGAGAGAAACGGAGAGACAGAAGCGACGGAGTGTGTCCGTCCATCTGAAGGCAGGATATTCGTCAAGGATATCTGATGTAGTATATGTCATCTGTAATACTGCAGCAGGATGAAAATAAATCCTGACATGTCAAGGTAATAAATTAAGCTAAAAAGCTGGTCTGGAGGGAGCGGGCGTGGCATGGAGCGCACAGTTGGACAACACTAATGCAATTACAGGGATTTTCTGCTTGCTCAGAGGCTTGGTTCAAGGGCGGAGTGCAGAAAGCTCAAGGCGAGCTGCACAAAATCAGCCGTTACCCAGGGTAACAGCCAAGCCTGATCTTGCCACCTCACCGCCTGGAAAAGCTGTTGAGAAAAAATAAATATAGGATTACAGCAACGTGGCTCTGAGACCAGGGGTATTCTGCACCTCTGAATGGTCCAGCCTGGATCTAAATGAGCTTTACTGGTTTGGACTCTTGAACTTGGTGGGACAAGAATTCAGTTTGAGTGCAACAAGGACACTTTGGTGTACAAAATCTGTAACTGGAGTTTTTAAAACTACTCTACTGAACCGATAATTCAAAGTAACTGCAACTACCAATTCATTATTGATTTACTGACTATTTTCTTGACTAATTGATTAGTTATTTGGTCCAGAAAATGTCAGTAAATGGTGGATAAAGTTACCAAAAGTCCAAGATGTAACCTAAAATGTCTTCTTTTGTCCCTAATAACAGCCCACAACCCAAAGATATTCAGTTTGTTTTTCAGAATTTTGACTTTTTTCATTAAAAAATGTATCAATGTGTTTAATCACTTATCAAAATAGTTGGCAATTAATTAAAAAATGGCAACTTATCAATTAATTGACTGCAGCTCTGAAGCAATATTAGAACTCAGACAGAATTTCACAATTTTTTCACAAGTTGTCCCCTGTAATTATCTGCTTCACACTTATTAACACCATATTGCATGTAGTGTTACCAAGCCAGCACAGTTGACTATATAACGCTGAATGAATAAATAAAGCTCACAACATGTAGCTACTGTTGTTACTGACACTATTTAGCTTTTGACTCTTACCATCCTCTAAAAGAGTCTCCCCTTATGTCCATCCTCTGTATTGTAGGACACATTTAAGTGCTGCAAATGTGTTTTGGGAAGAAGCTATGAATAATATCAAAAGACAACAAGTTAAAACTATTGTTTATTACGAACTTATTTGTTAAAGGTAAAATCTCTGATACTTAAGTCACTTTCAATAAGAAAATTCTCAAGTTTTACAAATTCATTAAAGTCAAACTGTTTATGGCGTTAGCTGAAGTTGGTTAATCATATCTCCCACTGCTGTTAACACAATTGCATTTTGCTAACGGCTCTACTTCCTTCATGGATGCTAATTTGCACTCCAGCTGGAAGTAGCCTGAAGAGAGAGGAGCAGGCACAGTTAAATATAAATACAAACATACAGGAAAGCCACATCTGTTCATATACTATATTACTGAACGTCACTGTGTAGTTCGTACTTGTTCCCTGACCACAAGCTGCTAAAAGCTCAGGGCCGAACACTGGAGCAAAATGGCAAACACCTGAACCATGCATTTAAGGATAACATTCTGGCTTTTTTAGGGGGGGGGGGCATTTCTAAGCCACATCCAAGCCTATGGAAAGCATAACTTCTTCTCAAGCATGGCTTCATCTGATCTGTCTCTTCTGGGGCCTAGGATCACACTTGTGCCGATGGGCAGTTCAGCCTTGCCAACAGTAACGTGCCAACAGGAGTGTGGGGGGGGTTGCCAAATGTTATCCAGCAATGGCTGCAAGAATACTCAAATAAATCCAGCTGGCGGGCAGTTGCATAACTCTTTAACTACTTCATGTTCGAAAATGGACAAAAACTGACAAAATAAATGCTCCTTAAAGTCCATAAATTGTGTAATTAAGACTGTTTCCAGTTCCCCCAGGATGAAAATGACATAACTGAAAGCAACAAAAGCAGATTGTGCACATACAAAGAGTTGTTGTTTGACTCACATATAAAAGAGTTTTTACATGGCTACATAAAACCTCAAAATGCAATACTGAATCATTTGTCTGCAAGAATATAACCATCAGATTAATCAATAATGAAAATACTAACTTGCTGCAGCCTTAGGTTTAAGTTGTGTTACTTATACCATAGACCCTTAATATTTCCCTGCTGAGTCAGTTTTCTTGCTACCTTGGAAAAATTTTAATTACTTTCCTCACTATGAGGAAAACATGACACACACATCATAATAGCACTTAAAGGTTGTCAATCTATGTCTATCTGATACGACTAATCAACCATCAGGTATTAATTCATACACAGACTCACAGACAGACTCTAAACACTTCACTCATAGAGACTAAGGACAATCTCCCAGGTTACACAGGGAAGAACTAAGCAGAAACAATTAGAGTTGTAAAAAAACTGCATTGAAAAAAACAATTTAAAGTCTTTAGGGCGGCCCTTTATATTGGGGCAGTGAGATGCAGTCCACTACGCCATGTCCTTGACAAAATGTAAGGGGTGTAGGTTTGTTAGCTGCCGCTTCACTGTCGTCCAAGCATCTACCTTGCATTTAGAAATCCCCAAACTTTGGTAGGCGGAGATCTCCTTTTGTCTATTATCGCGAGACTACTTCATACATACACAATGTGAGGTCCATCCTGTATACGTCATGTCCACGCAGCATTAAGTTGGCAGTTTGCCTCCACAATCATGTTCTAACACAAAACTCCATATGATGCTATCTGACCACCAGTGATCTGCTGTCTTAGCAGCCACAGCCTGCTCTGACGTCACTCAGTCATTCGCTCTGTCTTTATCTGCAAGTGGGAGTCACATCTCACTGCAGAGTCAAGTGTTAAGAAGACAGTCTTAATCCTAAAAGAGTGTGTGACCCTTTAATCCCAGGGCTGCTGAACGTGTGCTGCAGACGGCTGACAGGTGTAGTTAAAAACAAACACTGTCTAATTATTTGCAAATTATCCTTCCTAAGACCACAGACACTGATATTAATACAAGACTCAGAAGAAAGAGATGCTGGAAAAAGATAAATTGAAACATAATTAAAGCTGTTTGGACCCCTGTGGATGATTTTAAATCAGGTAGAGATCATTTATGATATATGAAAAACTGCACTGCTGATACATTTTGTCTAAGATTTCTGATTAAAATGGTTTTGGAAAAGGGGTGAGTGAAGGTAAATATCGATGAGCAGGTGTGGTAATTGTTAGTTACATCACTGCTCTCAAAGCTCTGAAACAGCTGAGTCAAGCACAGCTACACGTGACGACAACAGCTCAACACATGGAAAGCTTTTCTGCTGTAAAAGTCTGGAGGGTTTAGAGACATGACCACACAAAGCCACACATCTGCACCCTGAGACAGATGGAGTAGGTTTTACATGAGTTACTATAATAATGATAGAAATGAAAAGGGAAAAAATATGTTTCAACATCTAGATCAGATAGACACCATTTAGGCAACAATTCTAATGTATCTCACCTCGTACACAGTCACATAGTTCAGCCATTAAATAATACACAACAGCATTTGCACTAGAGTGTGTTTCAACGATAAAAAGAAGACTGAAAAGAAAGCTGGAAAAGAGGTTGATGAACCCAGCTAACACAACGCCTTCTTCATTAAAAAGAAGAATATATATCATTGTGATTATAATGCCCTTTCTTTGTCAGGAAAGATTACTGCATGACAAAATGAATAACATTTGATGTGAAAGTTCACTTACAGTATCTTTGCTTTTCACCCATAACAAAAGGTCAATGTGGAGGATTAACATGCCATACCTCTAAGAATATTTTCATATAGTGAAAGCCGAGGCTGCTCTTTTAACAGCAGACATTTAAACTAAGTTAATCTTCACTTTACAGAAAAGGCAGCTAAATGTTCTACAGTATTGATTACACCTTCTTTTGATGTCTAGAGGAACAATGGTAGATTAATAACTGCACTGAAGTTTTTCTAAATGAACAGCGGCCCTGTTTTTGTGTTTTAGGGTATTTAAAGTTTAAAACGTCAATCTTGACATTACAGAAAGCTCCTCCATGAATTCATGTACAGTAATAATGGGGTTCATGCCCCAGAGGGTCTTTGTGAATGACATGTAATTTTATGCTGCTGACCGTGACAGTAATTACAGAGTGGAACTTAATTTGTAGACTGCCATATCACCTCTGTCATTAAACTCTGGGTGTCTTTTCTTTGTATTTCGTCCAAATAGGGGTGAAATGGGAACAGACTCAAAATCAAGACAAGAAAATGACCAGCGCTGGCATTCAGGCATGTGTCGGCAGAGTTTCATCACCCCAGATCGGCAGAATGGCACATGATTAAACCACCCAGGATTAGAAACCACCTGAATAACACGATTAGCAGCACATAGTGAGATAAAGTAAAGCTTTAAGTCTTCCCAGATGTTGATAAGATTCCTTGTGTGAGTCAAGGGTCAGTTCACTGGCCCAGTTACTGCTGCTGCTGCTGCTGCTGCAGTGTGGATTACTGCCAGATCTGGAGGGAGGTTATCACCCTTGGTTACCACTGTGAATAAAATCACCCTTGCACTAGCTTCTGCAGAGGTCTTTGCGTGTATGTGTGTGTGTGCGTGTGTTTGCACAACAGATGTAGGTTACATTACCATGATAAAGCAGCCACACGCTTAAATGGTACTCTGTTGGCTGAAAAGGGGTTTAGTTCAGTTCAGTTCAGTACTTTATTGTCCCACTGGGGGAAATTCAGCTTTCAGCAGAGCGCGGATAAACAATGACAACACACACAAACAGTACAACAATAAAATCAGTGAAAGATGGGTTTTGTATAGGGTAGTACACACATAACAGTACAACAATCAAATTAAAGAATGGATGAACAGCCAAGCGAAAGACAAAGACTTTCTTTTAGTTCAGAGTGTAAGAGAATTTGTTCAGTGTCTAACTTATATTTGAATTCTTCTCTCTTTTGGGGTAAGAAAAAATAAACTATAATGATACTGCAGCTATTGTACATACTGTATATTTGAATTTTTAAAAACAATATAAAAGGATTTGTGGACACAGCATCTAAATTACAAGCCTGTGCTGCAACGAGTCGAGATGGCTTGAGGTTGAAGTCAAGGTGAAAATAAAATGCAATGCCACCAACAGCCACTAGATGCTGGCTCCAATAGATTCCCATTCAAAAAGAGTCAACTTTCTCTACAAATACGAGTCAATATAGTTTTTAAACGAGTCATTATATTCTCAATTGCTAAATTTAGGCCCTCAATTAAGTGTGCTGGTGGATATTTTGGAAATTATTGCTCCGTTAGTAAGATTTCTATATATATATGTATGTAGACATATATATTTTTGCAATATTTCGTTAAGTTTAAAGCTGGAGTGCAGGACTTTTGTCACCCCCTTCTGGCAGAGTAGCTTACTCCATTGCTACTGTTGAGGCTGGATACATTTCTTGAGTGCAGCAGGAGAAGACCTAATGTATATGTGCAGTGGGCTGCAAAGGAAGCAAACTTGGAAGCTAGAAAACTTTTTGACTTATGAGCTTTTTATTCAAGTGAAACGAAGCAATATTAGTCTGAGCCTGAGGGTATCCAGTTTTTATAATACATTCATGGTTGACCCTAAGCTACTAACAGCCACCAGCCGCTGGAACTGAAATAGTATTATAAACTATTTTAAGTGTGCGTCCATGTAGATATCGCACCAAATTAATGAATACCCCTGGAGAACACAAATAGCAGAAAACCCTCCATTTCTTATTTCTAGTAATTATCCATCCATCCATTTTCCAAACTGCTTATCCTACATAGAGCCAACCCCAGATGTCATTAGGCGAGAGGGAGGGTACACCCTAGACAGGTCACCAGTCCATCACAGGGCTAACATATAGAGACAAACAACCACTCACACTCACATTCACACCTACAGGCAATTTAGGGTCTCCAATTAACCTAACTTGCATGTTTTTGGTCAGTGGGTGGAAGTTGGAGTACCTGGAGAGAACCCACGCAGGCACAAGGAGAACATGCACACTCCACACAGATAGTAATTATCCATTTTACCCAAATAAGTACAGCAAAAGTTGCAAATCTGGCTTTGTGTTCCTGCTGTTTAATAAACTCTGATGGATTTGACCCTGCACTGATTTATATTCATCATATTTATGAGAAGATCTTTACTTCAGCGAAGCGACCTGGAAAGACCGATAACGTCACATGATCATTATTATATGAAGGACTCTGTTAAACTATTAGTAATTGATCGACCTACTTTAGGATTAAAAATGAATTCATGTTTTCCACTTGGACACATTGCAGACAGACTTCAACTCTGTGTAAACTATAAAACAATAGATTTCAAAAGATCCTGTGTAAACTTCACACTCAAGAAGGAAAGCAGATAAGAGGTAAGAATGGCACAAAGGGAAATCCAAGCCCGGATTCGATAACACTTTGAACATAAACCAAAGTCTTAGCCTCTTTCAACATCCTGCTGGTGCCCTGTGCTTTCTCTAAAACTGTGGCGGGGCACTTTTTATCAGCCTGCCTTCTGCTGTAACGCAACCACATGGGATAAGGGGAACTCTGAGTACTGAAAACTCCTACGAACTGGGACACTCACTGCATGCATTCCCCACTGCTGTTATACACCTCTCAACACATACAATTGACTGAGAGTGTGTGTGTATGCATTCATTTATTTGAAATCTTGTTTGCGTGTGCCTTTTGCATGCTTTCAGCTTGCGTGTACCCACATGAACTTGTCACAAAAACTTGCTGCTCTGGCCTTGTTCTGCCATATACAGTTAGCAGTAACAGCAGCATCACCATCTTTTGATGAGACGCGATAAAGAACTCATCCTGCACTATTATGATGAAGGACAACAGCAGCAGCCTTTCCCAGCTCCGGCGCAGTTCTTCACGGATGAACTCACTCCAATTAAAACACAAGTTAACAAAGAGGGGAATCCAGAACGTCAGATATCTCTCCACAGGCCTCACCCACCAATTATAAACTAAGTAGCAGAATGTCAGGCCCACAACTCAGTGTCGCAGTCCATGCTGGGCCAGGTCGATGAGTTAAGAAATACATATTATCTTATCTACTTATCATGCAACTAAACACATCATCAGCTATCCAGAATGCATCCTGTGGGACTGCAGTAAGTAGTTGGACATCACAAAACTGCCAAATGAAGCAAAATTAAAGTGATGTCTACCATGTTACTGCCTCCTTCTACAAATCAAACACTACACAAACCTTCTGTTAAGATTTCTACAACTACAACTTGATGAATACCATCCTGATGCCAAAAGTGAACAAAAAATTATTCACAAACTGTATGTAACTGCTTTTTGTAGGGCGGCAACCTATGATTATTTCCATTGATTAATATGTCGATGACAGTACTTGGTCTTTAAAGTGTCAGAAAATAGTAAAAAATGTAAATCACTGTTTCCCAAAGTCCAAGATGCAGCCTAAAATCTCTTCTTTTGTACCAACTGACAGTCCATCCACATTTGAGGAGCTAGATCCAGAGAATTTTAGTATTTTCTGTGACTCAAAACAATGAATTGCTTTTCAAAACAGTTGGCAATAAGTTTTCTGTTGATTGACTAATCCTTCAGGCTGTAGTCTGTCCACTGTCTTTTCCGAGTGTCTTGATAGTGATTTGTGGGGTAACAAGAGGGACAACAATAGGACTCAGCTGTTTTCAAAGGAGCGACTTTAAAACATAAATATTCCAAAAGACAGTAAAGTAGAGCAGAGATAAGGGGAGCAGATACATCACCTATCACTATGATTCATGGAGGGATATTCAAGCAGAAAGACAGGGAGACATATGACAGCAGTCTTGCCAATTGTTGCCATTATGCTCAGAAACTGCTGAATGTGTTCCTGTAAATGTAAATTCATCAAAGCCTATGAAACAAGTTGACTTAAAGAGTTTATCTTAACAGTTGACAAGCTGAGGGTAACGTAAATGCAGTAAGAGAAAAAAGTTTACTGTGGTTTGTCAGAAGGTTCAACCAGTGACTTAATGAAAGTATACTATAAGCACTAACTAAAGCTCATTCACTACACATCTTGTTAATATTTTCTTCATTTTCTGCTATTTGTAGCACTTAATTATATTTTCATTTTCTATGTTTTTACATATATTGTGACTCCTTGTTCTCACTCTGCAGGAGCCAGGTGGGTGGTGTCGGGTCATCAGGAAGATTCAGCTCACCTGGACTGACTGGTTTCTATATAAGTTGGTGGCAGTCAGTCTCTTGCTTACGCTCTCTTTTCTGGCTTCCACCCTTGTTGGCTTTGTTGTGGTAAGTTTCATTTATCTTTTAATTCTGTACAACAAATCTATTTTTTTCTTATAATCATGCATGTTCTCCCCTCTTTTGTCCAGTTTTGAGCCAGGTCATCTGGGATTCGTTTGTGGAACTCGCCTTCGTGCATACTGTGCCATGTGCAGCTGCTCCCCACTGATGAGCCTGAAGAGCAGAATCTAATTCCTTATGCCTTCTCCTGGATGAAGAAACTGCCCTAGCATAGTGGTTGGCATACTAGATAGCAGACTAGAGCGCTTGTTGGACTTTTTTTGCGTTTTGAAACTGCGTGGTTGTGCAGGGGGTCGACAAGAGGACCTGGTCTTTGGTCTGGCACCACCATAAGCAGAAGCTCCAGCACCCCAACACATCACCATATTTGAAGTTTGACTGATGTGGATGTGCTGGAACCATCCTTGGCAGTCTTTACTGGTAGGGGGGCAGGCCTGGCTCTACACCATCTTCCCCAGTGGCTTGGTTCTCCAACAGAACTCATCACTGTTGGTACACTCCAGTTGTGTGAAGCTGACTACATAGGATGGAGCATTGTTGGCCAGAGGATTCACTGGGGCTGCTTTCAGCCATGTTTTTTTAAAGCAGCACTGATGAAACTGAACATGAGTACATTTGGTTTGTTTCATTCATATGTACAATAAATGTATTTTTCTTACAACGGTCTCCCCTGTTTTGTTCAACTTTTGTGCCAGGTTGTGACGATGTAAAAATGTCTGTCAAACTTTGAAATTAACTCATGTCTGAGCAGACACTGATGGTATAAAGTTTAAGTGACTTTTTTTTTCCTTTTTTAAAGCGGGTGGGTGTTAGAAGTCTGACAAACTTCAGCACCTTGAAACATAACTTACAACTTTGGCACAATTTTAAAAATGTGATAATCTGAGAAAAGCAAACTAAGGGTTGTAAGTAAACTGAGAATGAGATACTGATTTCATGTTGGGAAAACAAATTGAATTCCTCTGAAGGGAGGAAAGTGATCCTTGACTCAAACTACACTGCCTGCTGAATTAGTGGAGAGGAGGAAAACCTGAATAGTCAGAACAACACTTGGAAACATAAAACCTTAATCACCACATCACGGAAATCAATGACAGGTGTGTCTGTACTATGGCTAAGTGCTGGGTGAGGCTTTGCTTTTACAAAGATTTTAGGGATGGGGAAAGTGAAAGCCGGGTCACTCGACATCTTGTTATGGGACTTTAATGTGTGAAATCATTTGCAACTATTTTGATTGACTGGCAGCTTAAGTGTTAAAAAGTACCATTTGTGATATTTGCCACTTTTGGTCTTTAGTGACAGTTTGAACATTTAATGACATCAACCTGGACTTCAGGAACTTGTGATGGACTTTTTATTTCACTACTTTGTCTCATAGACCAAACAATTAAGTAAATAATTGGCAGATCACCTAATAAATAATGAAAATCATTAGTTGTAGCCTGTGTACAAAAACAAATGTCCAATATCATACAAAAACGTTCCTGTAGTTGACGATTACACAACAAATTTCAGTTTGCAACCAACAAGTATTTTTAGTATTACGTCCTACCTCAGAAAATGTCCTTAATATATTGATAATGAGCTCTGCTTCCACTTTGTTCAGTCTGATACCAAACTTACAGACTGAAACCAGCTGTATAGTAAACTTGGTTTGAGGTCAAAGTAAAAGTGTTAAGGATAGGGAAAGTAGTGGTTGTCGGTCTCTACAACCGTGTGTGTGTGTGTGTGTGTGCACGTCGGATATCAAGTGGGATGGTAGTGACACGATGTGAGTGCGTGAGCAAGTACTTCATGTGAAAAACAAAACACTGACACATACTAGTGCCGGAAAGAATAGGCTGTTAATTGATTAGTCTATTGACAGAAAATATTAATCTGCAATCATTTTGATAAACAGAGAATAATTTGAGTCATTTTCTAGTTCATACTTAAAGTTGCCACCTTGAACTCCAGGAAACTGCGATGGACATTTTTCACTATTCCCAGACGTTAGATTAAATGTCTAATCGATTAATCAAGAAATTCCTCAGCAGATTATTTGAAAAATGAAAATGTATCTGCAACTATTTTTATAATCAAATAATCATTTAATGTAATTTTTTAAGAACATATACCAAAAAAATGTGGCTTTAGATTCACAAATGTGATGATTTTATGCTTTTCTACATCATACGGTTATTCAAAAGCCTGTTTAGCTGTATTTATTCATGATTTATTTTACATTATTTTATTTTTCCTAATATTTTCTTTTATTTATTTATTTTCTTTTCCTATCTTTGCTAGTATTTTACCTAATATTGTTTTGTGTGTTGTGTTGCTGTAAATGTTTCTTTATAACATTGTCAAGGTGTCCTCAATGGTCTTTCAAGGTAAAATAAAGGTTAACAATAATAACAATAATAATAATAATAATATATTTGCCTTGCAGGGTAGCTGGATTCATAAGCTCACAACATCATGTGAGAATCCATGTTGTCGGGGTTTAAGTTACGCGCTTGTGTCTGAACCACCAGTGGTTCGGACCGAACAGCGTTGCAAATCCAGGTGTTTTGCAAGGTAAAACAGTAACAGACAGATTGTTCATCTAATAACATGCCAAGTACTTTTTGAAAGTGGTTGCCCATTTCCAGTTTCTATGGACAACTTCTCTGATAGTTCTGTGTAACAAAGTTACTATATGAGTACACTGAATATTTTTGGTTTGTGGACTGTTGGTTGTGACAGAAGACATCTGAGGTTGCACCTTGAGCTTTGGGAAACAGTGAACAACATTTTTCACTTTGACTTGTAGATGAATTGATAATGAAGACATTAGTTGCACGCCTTGTGATATGGATCACACAAGCTCTTCAAGTGTTAACATTTGAACATGAAATGAATTAAACTGAAAGAGACAGAGGAGGAGAGAGGAAGTCAGATCAGAAGTTTTTGGTAACTTTGAACTTGTGTGTGTGTGTGTGTGTGTGTGTGTGTGTGTCTGTCTGTCTGTCTGTCTGTCTGTCTGTCTGTCTGTCTGTCTGTCTTCTTTTAATAAAAAAAAAAAACCCTCCTTATATCCTGTTTACACCTGAACATCATGTGATGAAGGGTGCTGTGCGTGTGTGTGTGTGTGTGTGTGTGTGTGTGTGTGTGTGTGTGTGTGCACAGCTGGCTGGCCTGCTTCTGGCTGCGATAAACACAAACATGAACAGAATACAAAACACAAACAAGAGGGCCTTGCTAATTTCCTCTCATGTGCACACGAGCATTTCAATAAAATTACACATTCAGAGGCGAACAGACAGAAACCAGAGGAGGGTAATTACCTCCACGGAGCATCACCGACTCGCATTTCATCTCACATCTGTCCAAACGCACACTGCATACAGACAACCACGCCAGGAGCTCCGTGTATGTGTGTGTGTGTGTGTGTATGTCTATGTTTGTGTGTGTGTGTGTGTTTTTTGTTCCCCCTTTTTTTGACTGTAATGTATGAGAGAGAAACCCCCTCTTACCTTCCACATCCAGGCCATTCTTATTTCTACGCAGACAATGGTGGAGCGCTTGTTTTCGTCGTCACCGTTTCCCAGCACATCTATTCACGTACGCATCACGCATAGATGCGGGGCAGATGCAATGAGGTTAAAATGCGGGGATCCATAAATATTGCAGTGTACCGTTATTCGACTCCTCTCTCTCTCTCGGCTTTTTTTTTTTTTTTTTTTTTTTTTTTTTGTCCCATGGAGCTGCTGGGACCTGGACCGACGCTGCGCTGCTACTGGCCGGCACAGACGCAGAGCCCCGCCTCACATACATCACATGACCGCAGCTGATATCCTGACTGCTGCTTTTATATATAAAGAAACAAGTGTGAATAAAAAAGAACATGAATAGGATAAAAAAAAAAAATTAAACGTGGCAGTGTGAGGAGAACCTGTAGTGTTCAGTAGTGGAGCATAATCTGTTTTGATTTATGGTTTTTCTACTTGAAACTTCTCATGTACTTGTGTCCATTTCTAGTTTACATTTTCTTCAGTCAGTCTGCGACTTGAAATACGTGATTACATTTTCATTTTCTGTGTTTTTAAATAGATATATTGGACTGACTCCCTGTTCTCTCCCTGCAGGAGTCAGGTGGGTGGAGACAGGCCATCAGGGGGGTTCAGCTCACCTGGACTTCTATAAAAGAAAAGGTCAGTGACAAGTAAGGGTTGGCAAGATGAGCAATTCAAAAATATCTTACGAATGTTTTAAAAGTATCCATTAGGTTTGTTAAAATGTACATTTTGTATTTATGTAGTTTGAAATGGTATTTGCACATTTTTTTTAACCAAAAGTAAGCCTCAGTGCTCTTGAAAATGTCAAATGGTGTAACCACAAATGAATGATAAATATTAAATATTTTGTCCACCTACAGCCATTTTTTTTAGCTTCAGTCTAAGTGATGGAGGCTGAAATTCACAGTGTGTCCAGAGTCATCTTGTGCAAAAATGCATTTAATAGTTTATGTGAAGCTTCAGCAGTCTGAGTTATATCAAGTGGATATCTGCCACATTTACAGTTTTAGCATCAAATTCCTTCTTTGTGTTTCCTCAGATAGTGTTTCCCTGTTGAGCTGTGGTGAAGTAACAAAAAGAGGGTTACATTGAAAATATATCCAAAAACAAAATCCAGTAGTCTTGCTTGATATTTGAAATGATGCAGACAACCATGGAACAAACTAACACACATCATCCTCAGGTGAAATGATATTATTAATTTATTCTTTGAGCATAGGAAACCAAGCAGACAGACGGATATTGACTCCAAGTCTTCACCAGGGTCTGACAAACACATCATCAGTCTGAATTATATACTAGCCATGGATGGCATTCCACTCAACACATCAGGTCCAATCAATAGAGTATGCTAACTCAGTAGCATGAGCCCCATGCCAAAGAAATTTGAATCCATGGATCCATGGATACTGTGCACAGTATGGCATAAGTAACAATATGGGATTTTCATTAAGTGGAGATATATTAAATCCTGTCTGAGATGTTAACTCAGTGATCATTCAATAATCTATTACCTTGGTGACTTGCAAGACCTTAAGAAACTATACCAGTGGCAGTGTGGAGAAGCCAGAGGGAAATAGACTTTCTGGACCTCAAAATCACAAAAACATCCTCGGGGGGGAGCTGCACTAGCCACTAGTTATTTTGCAGTAATGCAGACCATAATACTGTTCTGCTTGCTAACAGTTTCCATCCCCCTCACCTTATCAATAACATCCCATTTGGTCAATTTCAGTGTCTTCAGTGCATCTTGTAGTCAAGAGGAGTTTGATATAAAAGCTGCAGAACGTAGGTGTAAACATAATAATATTTGGGACCATCATACCTTAAAGTTAAATCTATGGATATGAAAAGTCTCTTATGCTGTAAAGTTATTGCATAATTCAAATATCTCTATTATTTAGACTTACAGTAAACAGTCTTCAAATGGACTGGAATATATTACACCATGAATCATCTTTGCACAAACTGTTCCCTGAACCTCCCAGTATTAGTCTCTCGCAGGGCTCCAACCTACAAGACCAGCTGGCCCACAGCCATCTATTTCCAAACGCTCCTTGGCTTCACAACCCTGAGAGCAACTTCCCCTGTGGTAATTGTTGCCATTGAAGCAGTATATCTAAAATGGACAGATTTGTAGATGTGTTTACTAATAAGACATAAAATAAATCACCAACTGCAGCACTTCCTTCCTGGTGTATCGCCTTGAATGCCCTTGTGGACTTTACTATGTGGGAAGAACAAAAAGGAGATTTAAAGGCAGATTTGGGGAAGAAAAGAACTGCTACACTGAAAATCCTGTGAAACTATCCTGTGGCTTTTCATTACAATCAAGAACAAGCCCCTCTTCCTTGAAAGCTGTTACCTTTGAAGTGAATACCTAACCATGTAAGAAGTGATGATAGACTAAGAAAACTCCTCCAACAAGAGACACTCTCCAGGACTGAATGGTGAGGTCATCTTTCTGCCATTTCTCTAATATCCTTTGACTCTCTGAGCTCATATTATCCCCCCCAGTGGTCAAAAACTATCATAAAAACTGTAATATTTGCTCATTTAAATCGTATGTACATCAGATGTCCAGTAACTATGATGCACATGTACAGTGTTTTTATACTTAAACATTTTATTGTGTCTCAATTAGGAATTATGTGAGTAATATTCTTCGATCTGGTGAATTTGGAGATGTTAATTTATTCCCCGCTTTGATTTGCAATAGAAAACTGAGATTTATTTACCTAGAATTGGGCTTTATGAAAGTTACCCTTTTCGGGGCATAAGCTCTTACTGTAACATATTACAAATCTGTTTTGTATGTGACATTGGTTTAATTCATTTTTGGGGCATTATGTTTTGGGTTTCTTTTTTGGTGGGGGGGGGGGGTTCAGGTTGTAATATTTTTTCACTTTATGTAAATCACTGATTCATACTATGCCTTATTCTTGATTCACATTTATTTGGCATGTATGCATTTATGTGGCCCATGCTATTGTATTAGCGCCCTCTATTGATTATAAACAAGCTCTGACGTGTACTCCCACAGCTGGTATATAATTCAGGCTGATGATGTGTTTGTCAGAGTCGATACGCATTGGTCTGCTTGCTCAACTGAAGACAGAGTGCTGATTTTTTGTGGATTTTATTTTATATACTTTCACCCACCACACTAAAGAACACCTGTCATATAAGCTATCAGAAACATGCAGTGCTTCCTCCTTCCACTATAGTGTTGAAAGATATCTACTTGATTTGACTAATGACAGATGGTTTAGTAAGAAAAAACATTTAAATGTTCATTTGGGCACCTCACTGATGTTTTAATCTATTATTGAAAAAATGAGAACCTGAAGTAATAAAAGAAGCAATAAAATATAATACAACTGAATAATACATGTTTGTAAAATGGATATAAAAATACTCTCATTTGACCAATAACTTTTGTCTAATGCAGTTTAAAAAAAAAAAAAGAAGTTCAATTATCTTGATAAAATCCTTAAAATTACATTTACTTCTTCTCTCTCATTAAATACTCAAGAATCTATGAATATGCAAATATTTTTCATTTCAAAATTGTAATCGTTGGACACAAGATATTTACTACTTCACTTAAGAGTCTATTCTTGCTCTGCTCATACGTCATTCTGCACCATGAGGACCAAATATCCGTGAGGTAACAAGAAGAAAACATGAAGAAATAACATATTTTTGAGTGGAGGAGGAGTCAATAAAATAGAAAAAGTAACATTTAAAAGGAAAACTTGACATGTTTCCTAAAGGAATTCACAGAAGTTGCATGTAGCTATGTGTTGGCTGCTCCACAGTTTTGGTCCATAAAGAGAAGATCAGCTCAATAGACATCAATGTTGGATTGCCATGAATTTGGTACAGACATTCATGTTCCCCTCAGGATTCATTGTAATATTTTTCAATGATCCCTTGAGTTCTCATCTCTCTATTCAGGTCAAATCTTTAGTTTGTCCAATACTTTAGTTTAAAAATACCTGCAAAAGTAATGACATCCACACCAGCCTCAACTCTTTGTGTTTGGCGTTAATTAACAGACGTTTGCATTCAAACACGCTAAACTAAAATAATCAATATCATCTGCATGTTCATCATTTTGAACATGATAGCATGCTGATGTTAGCATTTAGCTCAAACCTCACAGTGCAACCTCACACAGCCGCTAATATGAAGATATTAACTTATGGAAACAAGATTTTATACTTTGGAAACAAAACTGTTTTCATGTAGAAAACAACATAGTACATCTGGTAATCAAACAAAATATGCAAAAAAAATACGCCTCCTGCAAACATGAAAGCATCTAAGTAACGTTTGTACTGGCTCTGTGCTAATACTTTTCCTGATGCAGTGGTTCCCAAAGTGGGGTCTAGGGATGAGCAGGGCTCCTTACATGAATGGCAGGGGGTGTCAGGAAATTGCAGAATAATTCAATTTGACAAGTGTCTCACTCTTTGACTCTAATAATGCAAGTCCGTTGGGATGCAGCTGCACCGCTTACAATTTTTTCCTCCTTTCTTCATGGAGCAGAACTGATGTTGGTTTCTTTGTGCTTTGGGAATAAAAAAAACAAAACAAACACAAAAAAACCCACAAAGATCCAGAGCCTCCCAGATGACAAGTTCAATTCACAACACAATAAAGAATGTGACAAATACCTCATATCATTTTCTTTTCTTTGCTCCTATTATATTACCTATTTTTCTTTAGAAATTATTAAACTTATTAAACTAATTAAACACTGGTACTGATGTCTTACAGTACCCAGTTTTTGCTTTGAACATATATTATCTTCATATATTGCCATGATTATAACCACTTTCAAATGGAAGCTATTAAACTGAAATTGAGGTTAATTATCTCACACTGCGCTCTAACTTTTATTTTCCCATTTTATCTGTCTTGTTCTGTTTCATCTTATTTTTTTACTTTTTTAATTGTATTGAAATGTCTTTTTATATTGTCTGGTGTTGCTCTTATATTCTGTCTTGATGCTTTTTATGTATCTAAAGCACTTTGAATTGCCTTGTTGTTGAAATTTGCTATACTAATTAAAGTTGCCTTGCTTGATACAACATTAAATAAACATCATATATATCTAAATAACAACATCTTTTCATACAAGAAATTAGGTATTACACTACCATATAATGTGCAAAATATATTTATATTCATATATAAAACATAGGTAGTGATTTGGTCAAATATGTATCCTCATGGCTGCATTTAGGCTGCTCTGCTGACAGGGTGTCTGCTCTGTTTATTGGGGTTTTATTCTTTTTTGTAGGGAGTCCTATCTGACAATATTTATGTTTCCTTCTCCGGTGGGGCGGCTGCATTGAGAGAGATAAACTCTGGTCTGCAGTTTAAATGCTTTCCTCAAGTGCTGAAATCACCTGAATGCAAAAGTGTTGCATTGAATTCAGTGGATGTTTTGGAAACCCTTCAGGGATCCTGCTATGAAGTACATGACTGACAATTTTCAGTATTTTTCTTATTGTCAACAAATCTTATATGTAGAGAAAAAACAACAATGAACTGATCTACTTAAAAGTATTGTGTGTGTGTGTATCCAAACCCTGATGATATCTTAATCCTCTGTGCCTCTACCATGATGAAAGTCTGAGGACTATAACAAACAAACAAGTACAGGATCATGAGTGTGCAGGATTGTTTGGTCTGTTCTCCCAAAACCATTATAAACCCATTAGTGAGCCACACCGTTGCACTTGATGACATGTTCTTTCACCACAAAGTGTGTCAGCTCCATCATTTGTTTGGAAACGGCTCCAAAGACTAATAACATGGATCATATTTTCAGAGAGTAGTTAGCGGATTACACTTAACCACTTAACGCACGCTGTTCCGTCTACGGAACGGGACGGATGTTAGGAGGTAGCCACAAGTTCTTCTGAATGTTTTAAACACCAACCCTTAAACATATATATTCATGCCGTACATCGTTGGAAAGCTTAGATTGTCTTGATTCATTCAAGACCACTCACGACTTATATGGTTGCTCACAGCCGTAATAGTATTAGCGATTAGCTCGGCTAGCCCCTGAGCTAAGTAAGAAAAGCTATAATGCCTACATACCTTCAAAGTCTTCCCTTTATCCACAACGATCATCTTATGACTCAGGACTTTCTGTCCAGCTCGCCAAGTATCCATTCTTGTGAAATATGAAATCCGTTTCCATAAAACCGGAATACTTTCCTCAATATGTCCATGTATTTAGTCCAACACGTAACGTAATAACACAAATAACAAACCATATACCGTCCGTTTACGTCATTTCCTGACCTGCACGTCCGTCTCAGAGTACACGTGACTAGATGTTTACGACCGTGAGCCTCTCCTGCTTCTGACGACACCACACACAAGCCAATCGGTGTTTAGGATTAGGCAGTACATGTCTCCAAAGCCAATGAGGACATGTGACCGACAACAATGACGACATGGCTTTGATTGACTGCTGTTCCAGCCTATGGAAATATTCGGTGAAATAAAGTTGATAACCTTTTAGCCAATAGTCAGAGGTTTCCAACGGTGTATGACACTAAGATATTAGTTTGGCTGTCCATAAACAAACTCCAAGCGTAACCGGCGTGCGCCCTGTGCGTAAAAGAGTTGAACCATATATCATTACGCTCTCAGCATTTTGGTACACGGTTGGTTCTTCTTCGACTTGACATATGACTTATACCAAAATAAACAGATAGATAGATAGATAGATATGGCCAAACAAAAAAATATGGTTATATGTAATAATAATAATGATAATAATAATAATAATAATAATATGGCGTCAGCTTTCATTAGAGACCAAGATTTTGATTGTAGGCAAAGGGGATGTGAAGTTATAGGTGTTTGATTGTGGTTATACAGCTTTGGTAACCAAGTGTCCATTTGGAGTCTCCAAAAAGGACCTGAGGAAAACGCATGGACATATCTGTTGAAAAATAATTCTGAAAAATTCATATTTTGGTCTTTTGACTCCAAATTTGGACTGCATGAAGCCAAGACCTGTGGCTGTGGCGTCATTGTGTCTATATCCTGCTGTACACATGTCATTGTAAAGGCAAACCTATGGGCCAGTAAACAACCCCATCATTGTAACCTCTGCCACTCTTTGTCAGTAAGTCACAGAATCACACAGACACTTTAACAAGAATCCTGAGAGTGTTTCCTTTCCAATGATACCAGACACATATCTGAGTCTCAAACTATGTGGGATCTGTGCTGCTCACAACTTGGGCATGTCGTTTAGGCTAACAGCATAAAAAACAGGGGCGTGTGTTAAGTGGTTAACTACTCTCTGGAAACTGAAAACTTGATCGCTGTCATTAGTCTTTGGAGCTGTTTCCAAGCAAACTAAAGTGCCCAAACTCCTTGTGATCTAAGAACGTGTAACCCAGTTTACCGGTGTGACTCATCTCTGGGTTTTTAATAGTTTTTGGTCAACATCAGAGGTCTACGGCCCAGAGGCATACGATATATCAGGCTTTCGATGTGCACTCAATACTTGTAGATCAATTCGTTTAGACCACATTGCATGAGTCAGTCTTCTGCTTGTTGAGATTATTTGCCCCCAAGACTTCCATTCACTGTCAGAATTAGAAAGAGTGAGTCAAAGTACATTTTCTAATTTTCTTGTTGCATCAAAGTTATAATGTTTAAAACGAGTCATTATAAAATCCCAGAAAAGAGATGTGTTTATGATCATTCCTCTGTTCTATATCTGCTTATTCTGTTCAGGGTCTATTCACAAAAGGCCCCTGGGTGAGAGGTGTGGCACAAAAAGTGGAAATGAGACAAACATTCATGCTCCAGGCGACTTAGAGTATCCAGTTCACCAGTTCCACATGTCTTTGGGCTGTGGCCTGAGCAACTAGAAGAAACAGGAGCTGACACAGTGAAAACATGCCAAAAGAATCCAGCTGATAGGATCAGATTCAAACATGTTTATAAGTAACAAAATACCCACTGAGTCAGTAGATCACTACTGTGTGGGATCCTTAGGGCAGCTGTGGCTCAGAGGTAAAGTGGGTCATCCACTAATCGGAAGATCGGCAGTTCTTGGGCAAGATACTGAAAAATAAGACTCCTCCTGGTGAGCAGTTTGGCACCTTGCATAGCAGCTTCTGCCATAAATGTATGAATGTGTGTTTGAATGAGTGTATCTTGATGTGTAATATAGTACTTAGAGTGTTTGTAAGACTTAAGAGCTTTATAAATGCAGTCCACTTACATCTAATGACCTTGCGATTTCTTCACAACATTTAATCATATGTGGTATGACTATTATATTCCAATAATACTCCTATACTACTCTTCGTGTAGTTATACCTTCTTGTGGCAGTTCTGAGTCCTTCTTGAGTTGAAAAAGGGTTACAGAAGTTGTTTTTGTGAGGAATAATTGCCTACAACTCTCATCCAGACTTTTTTTTTCAAGTGCACTTAACAACTTCCTGCAGAAAGAAACTAATCTTGTTTTAAATCTAATGTTCCTGCTCGGCTAATTGCCTCTGCAGCAGTGGAGAGGCTAAATTAACTGATGAAATCTTAAGTGATTCGGCTATTATTGTTCTGAGTTAATTTGTTAAAATCCAGTATTGTGCCATTAAAAGTTTCTGTCAATATTTGCATAGTTAAATCAGCTGCGACAGGAAGAAGTAAACACTTTAAAAAGAGTATTTGTGTTTTATGTGGAAAAAGATGGGTATGATTTGTAGAGGGTCACTTTCTCTCACTGTTATTGGCATTGTTGGCGGCTGTGGCTCAGGAGGTAGAGCGGTCGTCCTCCAATTGGAAGATTCACGGTTCAATTCCCGGCTCCTCCAGTCACATGTCAATGTGTCCTTGGGCGAGACACTTAACCCCAAATTGCTCCTGTTGCTGTGCCAATGGTGTATGAATGACAATGAATGGTTAACTTCCTCCTGATGAGCAGGTTGGCACCCTGCGTGGTAATGGGTGAATGACATGTAATGTAAAGTGCTTTGAGTGGTTGTAAAGACTAGAAAGGTGCTATATAAGTACAGTCCATTTACTGTTATTGTCTCTTTATACAAACCTAAACATACAGGCCAACTTGGTGCAA
Source organism: Scomber japonicus (assembly GCF_027409825.1). Taxonomy (NCBI): domain Eukaryota; kingdom Metazoa; phylum Chordata; class Actinopteri; order Scombriformes; family Scombridae; genus Scomber; species Scomber japonicus. The sequence goes on along the minus strand of NC_070589.1, from coordinate 23,946,008 downwards.
TGACTTTGGGGTCTTGGTCATATAAAGTGGCTCCTTTACAACACTGTGATTAAGAATACACACACAAGATGATAGTGAATATCATCTTATTAAAGACAAAAACATTTTTTTTTTTTTTTTTTTTTAAAGATTTTGTTGGCATAGACACCTTTATTAATCAGTAGATGGACAGGAAACATGGGAGAGAGAGGGGGGAGACATGCAGCAAAGGACCTCCGATCGGGATTCGAACCGGGGTCGGCTGCGTATGTGGCATGCGCTCTAACCACTCGACCACCTGCGCGCCCGAAGCCCTGGTTTTTAACTTGCAGGAAGACGTTTTACATGCTTTTATCTCAATTTTTGGAACTCTGACCGTGGTTAACATTGACATCTGACATCATAACAGTATCAAAATAACAGAAAATCACAAAAAGCATATGTCGCCATTAATAAGAAAACAAGTAACCTAGGAAAGTTTATGTCTTCCAAATTCTTATTTAATACAGTTTTGTTTCTCCAGTGTTAGTATTAGTTCCAATATTAAAAAAAAATATTTATGTTGAATTAAAACATTTTCAGCTGTTTTCCAAGGGCAGATGATGGATCTTTGTATTGTGTGCACAAAGAAATGGGAATAGAATTAATTAATTTTTTCCCTCTGAGTCACAAAATTGATGTAATTGGCTGCAAATGACCAAAATTCTAGTTAAAACTTTTCTAGAATAAATAATGCACCATATTTTTTCCCCTAAACCTTTTGTTGTGTTTTATTGCTTTGAAGAGCAGATGTGACATTCAGTTATAGTCTGGAACCTTTCATTTCCTCTCGTTTCATGTTGTCCTCTTGTCCTGCTTCCAGTCGTGTTTCACTGTCAGCCACATCAAATACAAATATTTTATAAGCTGCACAGTTACAGTTATAGACCCTGATCTGTTGACACTTCAAAGTCCTACAGTTCAAACTCTGTGCATGCTGAAAGATGAAGTTTCAATTCAAACACTGTAAATCCTCACTGATTATTTTAAAAAAGTTATTAAAGAGAAAACCAATCCAGTTATAATATGAAAATGGAAAAATGGGGCCACAAAGTTGAAGTTTGATAGTGTTGTCACATTAAAGCATTTATCACATTCCTTTATTGAGAGAAGAACATTTGAATGAATTGTATAAATCCCATTTTCAGCCATCAAGAGCATCAACACAAGGGCTGGCAGCAATGGAAAAACTGACCAGACAACATAGTTCAATTTTATTTTCTTTGGCAGGACATCTTTCTAAAATTATTTGGTTTACAATATTGATTTTCTGGATATTATATATAAGAAAATGTTGGACTTATCAGAGGAAGAGATAGAAACCTGGCAAACATCCTGTCTGTCTTCTCCATCATATTCCGATACCGCCTTTGTGTTTGTGTTGCCTGTATGGGAGGCTGTAATTGAGTTCAGCTGCAGCCTTCCTCCCTGCCAGATGACATGACACCCTGAGTAAATAGAAATTTTCCAAGATGTCAGTCTTGTTTGCAAATGAAAAAAACAATCTGAGTTTTTCAGTTTTTTTTACAGCACAAAAAATATTTGATATACACCAACTGTAATTACTGAGACACAAACAACTATGAATCCACTGGAGTACAAACATTGGCAGGTTGAAAAGAAACACACACACACACACACACACACACACACTTATATAAACCCTCTAAGCAAGTACATGCTGCTGGTACACCTCACTTCTTTTGATTAGCTGTCTGTGCATTGATTAAACTTCTCAGTTATTTTCTCTTGAATCTCACCAGGTGTGAAGCAGGTCCTCTCACTAAATCAATAGCTCTATCGGGGTTATCACCAAATCTCCCTCTTTCTCTCTCTCTCTCACTCACTCTCTCTCTCTCGTTGCCTCTCCTCTTTAAAGCTTTTCTAACAGACCATGAAAAAAGTAATCCTCAAACTCTGAGAGTGCCACATCACGGATTAAATTCTCCGGAGTGCACACCCCGTTCAAAAGAGAAAGTCAAGGTCATCTGCAGACAGCGCATCTGAAATTACCTCTGGATGATTAAGAGACTGTGGATGATACTCTGTCACCTTTTTGGATGTGATAAGAAGCTATCAGGCACAGGGAAGCTGAGGAAGGTAACACAAAGCCGTCAAGATAAAAACTCTTCTTTTTTTCTGTCTTAAGTCTCAGATGGCTGTCTTGGCTTTCTGCAGCAGATTTAATGACAGACAGGTTTACCCATCAAGCATCACATGGTCACAGAGTGCAGTTTCCGTCTAAAATCAGACGTCAAACAGCTGGTAAGACATTCTCACTAAAGCACACTTGAAAAACTTTTCACGTGCAACTATTTGCTTCACAATGTGCAACTGTACTCTTTGTATTTCTTAACCATCGCACTATATTCTGGAGACTGTTTTTAATTGTCCGTCATATTAATTGTCAGCCCTGTCTCCTAGAAATTACATTAATATAAAACTAAATTGCAGAAACAAATATGTCTTACTAGAAACATAATGCTGCTAAATCATGTTTTCTTTCGTGATGTTAGTTAACGTATTTGGCAAGTTGCAAAAATGATTATAATACATGTATGAGTGAAATGTAATGATAATGTACCTTGTTGCTTTTATTCCATAAAACTGGAATCTGATTTTACAGCACGAAATCCCCCAGTAGAATTAGTATTAATGGTTATATTTAGGCACTGGCAGCTCTCGGTTAAGGTTAGGAAAGAACGTAGTCTTGGTCACATACGGTTTGTTGGCGAAATGTCATTGGGAGAGCAATTCAGTTGTACATGAATATAATTATAGGAGACAGGGTTGAAGCCGGCCCAGGCCTTGTATGCCCAGACTTGCTATGAACCAGCCCCAAGTTATGCTGCTGTGAGCCTGGACTGCCAGGGGACTTCCCATGACGCACTGAAATCCTCTCTCCTCTCTCCTCTTTTCTCCTCACCTTCTCCATCTGTACACAATCATGCACCATTAATGCATGTTTTTTGTGCTTTCTCATCTCACAGATCTCTATGGATCGTGGACGTGGACTGCCTGGTTATTTGTCGCGAGCTCGGTAGGTCATGGTTGTGGACCCATGGGTGTGTCTCGATGTCTCTCTCCCCTCCTCCCTCTCTCTTTCTAAATCCAACAAGTCAAAGCAGATGGCCACCCACCTGTAGTCTGGTACTGTACAAGGGTTCTCCCTGTTAAAGAGTTTTTTGCTTGCTGGTGTTACCAAGTGCTGCTCTTCGGGTATGTTAGGTCTCTGAAAAATAAAGTATACAGCCTAGACCTGCTCTATGTGAAAATAGCCCTGAGATAACTTCTGTCAGCTAGCAGCCACTTAGCTTAGCACAAAGACTGAAAACAGGGGTATTTTGTTACATTTACCAAATGTGCAAAGGGAAAGGTTACAACTCCATGTTTGATTTTGATTTTGCAAGTATTATTCTTTTTACATGAAAACACAAGAGTTGAGATTGAGAGTAATATCTGCATAAATATACATATATATATGACAAGAATAGTTCTGTTTTTTATGTAATGTCTAATTAACAAGATAAAGTGTGAAATGCTGAATAACATAAAGACAGGTGGACTGGATAAATATTAGTCAAAACTGTATAATGAGGAGAAAAATGCCACACAAAAAAAAAACAGCTTTCATCATCCGATTGAAGGATTTTTCTCTCATCGGTGCAGAATGTACTGTATGTACAAACGCTGACAGAAGAGACAACTCAGCACCGACTTTTCTCTCCGAGCTTTTGTCTAAAAATACAAGACATCAAGCTGAGAGGCAGTGCTCTGATTTCAGGTTCAGAGTACACAGGTCCATTTGCCTGATGAGAATGGTCAGGTTTCAAGGTCCAGTGAGCCCAGTGAGAGGATGCCTGAGTGATGATGCCTCTTTTGCTAACTGAAATCCACCTCCTCTGCTGACAGACACGTACAAAGCCGCCGGTGGAGGTTCCCAGCTGATGGAAAAAAGCCGTTCTTCACAGCCTGTCAATCTGTATGAGGCATTAGAGATGGAGAAGATGGAAAGTAATTGGAAGTTTGTAGATCAAAGCTTGTTTCACACAAACAATTTCCCATTATTTATGTGTTTATTTGGATCCCCATTAGTTGCAGTGCAGCAGCTACTCTTCCTCTACTGATGTCCTCAGGAAATAAAAAAATAGAGCTACAATAATTTCATGATGTGAAGCAAAAGTGATATTAAATAAACAAATGTGCATTGCATACATATAAAACAGGTAAGACTTTTTTTTTTAAAGGTCATATACATAAACACGTACATACATAAAATGAACAGATATGTATTCAGTTACATACATACAATCATAGGTTTTATACTCTCACTCATCTTTTACTATTGCTTTTACTATTTAAATATATTTCAGATTGGATCAGCTCTAACATATACTGATATGTTTAAAAGGTTGACATTTCTTCCACTACTATAGTTTCTTGGCAGGAGACAGGAGCTAAAACGACTTGTTTCAGACAGAGGCTGAACTGAGTCACTGCATAAAGGGCCAGTAGAGTTTTTTTGAACTGAATATCATACAAAGATATTCCAGTAGAGCCCCAGATTAAAAACATAGACCTGTAAATGTCCCCTTTAAAGTGTTAGTTCTGGGTTTTGGGTCAAGAATGAAACAACAGAAGAAGGTCAAAAGACTTCATCATGCATTCAACCTCCTATCTGAATAAACAGTTCAATTTTAGATGTGGGCTTATTTTGTCAGTATGACTACACAAAGACATTTTCTCATCAAGGGTAAAACCCAGGAGCTTAGTTTCTGTCACCCACTCAATGGGATTACCCTGAATTGTGAGACACAGTTTAGCTTTTTTGTATGTGCATTTTTTTTAACTAAAGCTTGACTATGACACGTTTAATACAAATATGTCCTAAATGACACAAATATAAATCAAATTAAGTTCCCTTTGAAGGCTCAGTACAATTATTTGATTTGATATGTAATGTTGAATTGGCTGTGAACAAGGACATATTGCTATTAGATATTACAGGTCATTTATGATTTGTTTTACAATCTTGAAACTGTGACTATTCATTAATCAACCATTTTTTAAGACACATCTCTGGTGCTTTTGCCTTTAATGGTCTGTGTCCATTGGAGAGATGACAAATGTCCCTCAAACCAGAGATGATGCAGTTGCATAGTCATCATCCTAAAGCTATTCAACAGCTACAAATCTACTTGAGTGAAACAGTATGTACAGCAATGAAAACAATATTAAGATATAATATTTCCAATGGATATTTCTCTGATCAGTTTTTGTAATTTTACAAATGGTTCTATAGAGTGAAAGGATGAATATCTGGTTAAAAATATTAATAGTTGCTTGTAGAAGGGCTATAACAAAGAAATGGAGCAAAGTTAACCCAGTGGCTCCGGAACTGACACACACTGTAAAACTACAAAAAACTCAAATGGAGAAAAATTAGGAGAAATGAACAAAACCAAAAGGAAGAAAGTGACACTAAATTGACTAAATGGAAATTGATCTTTTAGACATACACACTGTGTGTGTGTGTGTGTGTGTGTGTGTGTGTGTGTGTGTGTGTGTGTGTGTGTGTGTGTGCTTGTGTTTGTGCTCTTATTTTGCATGTAAAAACAATAAAGTAGACTTTCGAAATAAATGAACGTGGTTGTAATCTAATAGTCGCTCTCTCGACTGGTGTAGTTTCACTTCGACCTGAATATAAAGTGCAACTAAAGCAGGACTTTCACACAAGTGAAGTATTTCAGTGCAGTGGCTGAGATTCGACTTGCACATTAGATCGCCTCCAGCTACAGAAACAGTGGATAAGCTCCCATCCCATGTTCCTCTCTGCTTCCAAGAAGGCTTACGAGGATGAATCATTTTAACTCAATATGACAGATTTGTCTCTCCTGCCGCTGAAAAGAAGCGTACATTGAAATCTAATTACGACGTGTTCTTTTGCACACTGTGTCATTTTTGTAATGGTTCATCTTTGAACACAAGATTCATTTATATTCATATTGAAAGTAATGAATCACCTTAGGGCTCTTGGTTCTAGGGTGAAAATCAAATTTCCTTCTTAAGTAGCTTTAAGGCCACTTTATTTCTATATTGAGCCCAATGTCAGGTCCATCTCACCATCATCATGTACTGTATAGTCTGTCAGTCCAACCTTTGTGCTTTACTGCCTCCTGCTGATCATCACGTATGTTGGTTGAAGAGATAAACTTGTAAATGTCCATTTATGTTCATTTTTGTGATCATATTTGATTTAGTTTTTCCTCATTTAAAGGACAGTCATGGTTTCTTAAACATCAAAAAATGTACAATATAATATTAATGTATTGGTTTTGAAATATTGAGGTTCAAAGTTTTGACATCCCAGGTAGCAAAACTGAGACTGTATAGTCCTTTTATTGGGCAAAATGACAGAAACTCTTAATGTACTCTAAATACGTAATATCAAAATCCTACCACATTTTTATTTACCATGCAAAAAGATAAAATGATTTTCAACTCCAATTGCATTGGTATCTGAGTCATTCATATTTCAACAAAATAATCCATTTGGATGTGCAAAATGTAAGTTTGAGCAACATTTCATTATCTTTTCAGCTTATTTAAGAGTCACAGTCACAGAGCAGTGAGGTAACACTGCAGCCCAGCTTTTAATATGTTTAATTTTCTATTTTAATCCATTCAATTAATTAAACTGATTTATTCAACAGTTTAAGCGTTGTATCTGAGGACAGATGTCATAATTCCCATTAATAAATGAGGACTGACAGAGTTACAGCTGCTTAACTGTAATACTCATTTGGCAAACATTAATAATAAATATGAGCACATAGAAGTGTAGTTGACATTTTATCCACACATAATAAACTGTGGCCTGATTTGCTTATAGTTGAAGCTAGGTGCAATTATTAACGCAAATTACTGGTATGTCATGTACTTCTGTTATTCATCTCATAAGTTTAAAATATGTTATGAGGTTATATTTACTTACGTTGTACAATAGAAGTGGTAGTATTGTATTGTAGATTTATGAAGAAGTAATGTATCATTGTACAACTGGTCAAACTCCATCAGTTGATGAAAATCATGTGATGTGGCCGAAAAACCTCCAGAACAGCTTCTAAAAGGAGCCTGAGGCGAGACTGAAACAGCTGTTTCCAAGGTCAAGAATAAACTTTTCATCAAATGTCTGCACAAAATATGTATCAATAACTGTCAAAAATATGTCTTGTACATTCAACAAAACCTTTAAACCAGAAATTCAAGTTGGAGACAAGTTCTCTTCTCTTTTCTCTTTTGTGGTGCCTTTGAGCAAACATGTCAGAGATCAGAATACCTAATTGTCATTGGACATTACTGTTCCAATGAAATTCTCGTGCAACCCCTCAGTGGTGCGACACAAACAACATAACAGACGATATAAAAATACATTTTTTTAAATAAATAAATATATTTTAAAAAACATAATTATGTACAGTCATCATATGAACAGTCAGTGTAGATGCTGCAGTCTGTATTGCACATTGCAGTTTTGCACTTAATGAAAAAGAGTCTACACGTAGCTACACCGTCGGTCCGACGCAGAAGCATAAATCAGGCTTTAGGCTGCTGCCCCCACGACCCGACCCCGGATAAGCGGTAGAAGATGGATGGATAGATGGATTTTATATGCCAACATGTGACAGCCAACCCTAAAGAGAATGTGACAAACAACCACATGTTGTAGCTTAACTAAGAAAAACCCTATCTAGATTATCGTCCTCTCTTCATACTTTTTAATGGTAATGATTGTTTTATTATGAACTCATTGTGTAAAAGCCTGGAAGAGAGACACTGAAGAGCTGGATATTTACATTTTCACATGAAAAACAATAAACGTCCTCTCACCTGAATGTCAAGTAGTTTACATTGGTAACATACAACAATGAGTATGTTGTACATGGTTTTAACTGAGGTGTGAAGAAATGATGATGATGCTGATGATGATGATGACGACTCCAGAAATTATTTTGGAAGTAACATCTCAACCAAATTCTGAAACTTTCATTACGAACACTTTTTAACAGCACCCTCTAAGAACCGAGATCTAGTGAATGTGACAACCAACCCTGTTCTCCCCTACATTTATAGGCTAGTGCACAAATCTAAACCTACAGTTAAATCTATAGTTAGGGACATTCAGACATTCCTCCTGTTATTAAGATTGGTCGAAGTTGGTTTGACATCTCCTGAACACCCTGCAGTGGTTTTTTCAACAGTTACAGTAAATAGCTCTCAACACTCATTAACTTTATCTCTGTGCCTGTGCTGCCTCATCATGTTTCCAGTGTAATACTATTATTTCCAAATTCACTATTGATTTTTAACAAGTAAGCTGATGGAAAGGCTACAGTTACACAGAGCTGAAAGCACTATAGCTACAGTATTCATAATAGCAAAGTATAGATTCTTAGCTGATAATTGGGGTTATATTACTCCACTTTTAATGAAGCTGTTGACATACTAATGTTTGCTGTCATTTTTACCTTTTACCTTTTTACAGGACAACCAGAACTCTAAATTGCTGCTGTTTGTTGAAAAATAGATGCTTCCTAAAGCCTTGAATTCGCATATTATACACATTATATTGTAGCCTACTAAATATGGCTTTGTTAATTTAAGTGTGCAATATCCAGATGTATTAAAAAGAAAAGTAAAAAGTCAAAGTTCAGTCAGGGAAGACACAAGTTGACATGAATTTAAAAATGTTATTTGATAGTCTTTGACATCAGCCCAATCAATTAAATAGATAAGGATGCAGCCCTGTGGATAACATCCAATATGCATGTCTATGGCCGCCCAAGGGGAGCCAGGGACAAGGTGGTGGTGGGGTGGTGAAGGGGGGTCAGATATGGCATACAGACAAGTAAGGTGGTTTAAATATTCCTCAGCTAAAATGATCATTGGATGATAACTGGATAACAATTGAATAGTGGAGCTCAGTGTGACGTAATAGGCTGACAGTTGCCGTCCTGCTTGAACTTGTGCTCAAAGTTTGATTACAATAAAAATACTGGATCAGATTTTATATCCACCCATTGACAATACTTGAAGGATTAGGAACAAAATCATGTGTTTGGGACATACTTTTGACTCACGGTACACCATGACCCAGTGGCCGTGTACCCGGTAGACCTGTGTGGTAATCCATCCCTGGTAAAATAGCTGAAAACGATTAAAAAGATTAAGAGTCTACAGCCATGCTAGTGGCTTATGTGGCTGTACTTTAATCACATAAGTACCCTGTGTTAAATGCTAATGTCAGCATGCTATTATTATATATCATTACTATTATTATTATTATTAATAACATGTAAATAACACAAAATATAGCTGAGACTGAGGGAAAAGATAGTTTAATGATGCAGGAATGCTGCAGGTGTCTAAAGGGACTTGTTAAGGGATCAACGAAAGTTCATCCTGGGGGGGCATGAATGTCTGTACCAAAGTTCATCACAGTCCATCCAATAGTTCTTCAGACATTTCATTAAATACCAAAATGACAACCTCATGATGGCACTGAAGGAAAGTTGAGGGATCACCAGTAACTAGGTTTCATCCTCTGGGAATCTCAAATGTCAGCATACATTTTGATGGCAATCCAATCAATAGTTGTGATATTTCAGTTGGATCAAAGTGGTGGAACAACAACCCTAAGCAACACTGCAAAAAAACTGAAGTAAAATGTTTTGAACTGGGTTGTGAAACCATTAAAGGGCAGTTTAGATACTTTATTTTTCTGCACTTAGACTCTTGCTGCTCCATAGATGTGTTTAATTGTGAGATTTTGGACCACATGTGATATTATGTTTCCTTCTTTTAGCAAAACACAGCAAATCTTTATTTTTGTGTGTCAGGTGTGTCGGAGGATAGCAGAACTATAACAAAGCAACCAGCAACCAGCAACCAGCCCCATCAGCAGAAACTTGATAGGTAGAAAACTCCACATAGACACAAAGTAAATTATGAATTCAGTGCAAACAAACTGTTTCCAAACAAAGGTCGGAGTGCTGTGCAGAATCAGACCTGGAGCTGAATAACAAATACATGTCACATTATGTCCCTGATGACAACCACATACTGGGTGAAAGATTTGGGTGAAATGCTTTTAAATTTTAAAGCATTTCCATTTTTCAACCAACTCATGAGTCATCGCAGCATCCGCACATAACCCTGCTGTGGTTTAATTAAACATTTATTAAGTGATTGTCTGCTGTGTCTGTAGTTCAGCAGCTTTTGGCTGCAGCCCCCGGGGCCTGGACTAATCCGCAGTATTTTGTACATAGAGATAACAAGAAGGTGACAGGACTGAGGAGAGGAGAGAAGAGAGGAAAGGGAGTTAAAGTGGGTTGTGGTTTTTCGTTGCTAACAAACAGAACACAGAGCTGAATGCTCTGATCCGTCCGTGAGGTTTTATGTTTCTTCGGTCTCTGCTTCTATCACATTTTCTTTTTGCTCCCACCTTCTGTCTCTCTCTCCATCTTTCTCTTCCTCACTAATGAGAGCCGGTGGGGTTTCTCAGCAGCCTAACAACCAGCATGTTTGTCTCTGTCCAGACACCAGGGGCCCACAGATTACTGCTCCCCCATCGACTAAATAAATAGACAAATAAATACAAATCTCACAGGGTTGCTGATTTTTGTTTTTTTGCACATTTTGACACCCAGAACATTGTTTGATGAAAAATGCATGCAGTAGGAATCCAGACGTGCATCAGAATATTAAAACAAACCAAGTCTTTCGCTATCATGATGCTGTAATTAGTGTATGTAGATAAAAGTGTCCCACATAGACCGTTATCACTTTATCATTAGTGTGACATTTTATGAAAGCCATTGTTAGAAATTGTTACAGGTAAAGTGTAATTTTCTCATCAGTCTGTACATTGCAGGGGAAGTTCTTATCTTTATTACATGGTAGAAAACAGTAGGAGAGAATTACCTCCCTTTAATTATTCAAGCAGAGTGCATCAATCTTTGCACTGCTCCATTATTACAGGCTGCCACTGCTATAAAACATCATTTCTCATACAGGATCAGGTGTGGCATTTCTGGGGTGCCAGCATTATTACTACGCCCTCTCTGGAAGGACTCAATATGGATGAGATGTTAGGATGTAAAATGCATGAGATAAGGTGAAAGTGTTTCATTCAATGTCTAAATATGTTATATATGTTAATTTATCATTTCTAGCCATTTTATGAAATACTTTAAGTTTAATTTAACTGGATCTAGTTTATGGTTTATTTTCTGTTTTTCTTTGTCTTCTACAGAAATGAGAATTTGTATTTTTGGGTTTTGAATTGTTGGTCAAACAAAACAAGAAGGTTGAATGTGTCAGCTGGAGCTTTTGGAACATATAACAGACTCTCTTGCACATTTTTGTGGCCTTTTACAGACCAGGAGATTAATAGAAAAGAAATTGGCAGATAAGCGACACAATACTTAAATAATACTTAAAGGACTCCCAATATGTACTAAAGATACAACTATAGGACTTCATTGACTCCATCTCACTGTGATGGCTTCATAATAGACATTTCTTTAGTGAATTAAACCTTTATTGAATTTTGTCTGAAATCCATAAATAAATCCACAACTTGATGAGTTTCTTATCTGAGTCCTTCATGAAAACTCCTCATATATTGTAGTTCATTTGCACCATTAGTGCATTTTGAAAGGTGAGGCTGCCATCTAGTGGTGCCTCCTTACTCTACAGACACTCAACTGCTGTAGTCAAAAGCAGAACAAACTAACATATAACACTGATCACTTTGGTCAGATGTAGATATCTTCTATGAAACTGGCAGATTTTGATTATTTACCACACTTAGATTTTGAGATTTAAAAAAAAAAACACCTTGCTAATAAACCCGTGTTTCTATTAATATAACACATAAGCAAGCATGAGCAGCCAATAAACTGCTACATCCACCATGCTAACGGACTTACGATCCTTTATCTGAGTGACCAAATAAACAGGCTGGGTTAGAGCTCACTTCACTCACATACTGAATGATACACGTCTCTGCATCTTAAAAATAAAGTGTTTGAAAATGCTCCTTAAGTTTTTAGAGAGCAAAAAAAAAACTGCACCAAACTTGAGGGGAAAATTGTACATTTATTGCCAAACCAGACAAAACAACAAATAAGTTACATTAATATTCACACATCCAGTTTCGTAACAGTACATAGCTTCTCAGATTAGGTTTGCCTCCACGACACAAAGACAAGTTGTTCGGTTCCGAGTTCAAGTTAGAGTTCAGGTTTTTAAAGATTTCAATCTTCTTAAAAGTTGCACAAATCATTGGGAGCTGAGGTTTAAAACCTGCTCGACATCAGCTTTCAATGTAATGCTGTTAATAAGCCACTCAAGTTAACAAGAATGGCTTAAATTGGGGACATTTGCATTCAGTAAGACGTCAACGCAGAAAAACTATCTGATGGATTTAATAAAAATACGTCTGAAATTGTCTAAGAGCCATCACACAGAATGTTTTGTGAATAATTTAATCTTAAGACTGGAAATGTGTCATGATACACATTGTGGGGAGGAGGGGGGGGGGCAAATCTAACCCATCTGCCGACAGCTGTGTTACAAACACTGGACTGAGTAACAAGATTTAAACAACTAGTGTAGCTGAGACTGCAGATAAGACGTTAAATACACTTGGCGACGACACCAGCCATGTGTTCTACCTCTGGGTGTCTCCAGTCACCAAACCTTGCCGCATCTCCCAAATCCTGCCAAAAAATTATTGTCTGCCTGCCTGTACTGAAAACTGTAAACTAAGGTTTTGTTTAAAGGTAGAGTCGGTCATTCTGGAGAAAGATTGATGATATTTGAACTAACGCCCAATTACACTGCTCCTTCAGAGGCTCCTACAAATTAATGTAAAGTTCCTCTCATACGTTCAATGGGTGCTAGAGACAGGAGACTGCTGATTGGCTGGACTAGTGTTATATGTCAGACTACGTGGAGATATTTGCTGAATTTGACAAAAAAGCGTATTGTACGATCTTCCTCCAGAATTGCCGACTCTATCTTTAATGCAACAACACGATCAAAACTATCTTTGCCCTGTTGTCAGGTTGCATTTCCAGTTATGAGGCCTATTATCACAGTGTCCATACGATTGCTCTAGTGTTAACAGGATAGTCTAACTTTTTAAATACAGAAGTTATTTGATCTGAAACCGTGGATGCATTAACAGGGCAGAACCGTGAAACAAGAAAAAGAAAGTCAAGTGTTTAAACATAATGAAAGGGGCAAACCTAACTTCATTATGTTTCCTTTACCTCCGCTCATCTCTTCCTCACATAATCCGTCTACTCACGGTCAAATGCACCAATCTGTCAACTAAATCTGAATATCCCTCAGCCATCGGTGTAACAAACAGGATTAGAAAGCAGAGCAAAACAAGTTTCTGTTCCTGGCAAAAGAAACTAATTAAGATAATGACTTTCTTGGCAAGAGGAGGAGCTGAGGAAGTGTTGAAAACAACAGTTCCCTATGCGTTTAGATGTTTGTCCTCAAACTGACATTGAAAAGTTGAAAAGTTGAGGAATGTTACTTAATGGTTTCTGGCCTTGAGCAACGATGATTTCACTACTCAAACTTACTCATGCTGCAGCCCAACCAACAAAACAGACTTGATAGTAAAATGAGTGGCTGAGGGAATAAAACTGAACGGCTCAGAGGAATCCTGCCAGAGCTGCGGGGCTCCATCTGTCCTCGAAAATCGTCACTGAGCGGTGATCAAACACTGACTCTTAAAATGTGTCTGTAGACTTCAGCTAACACTAAGATGTGTTGTGGTCCTCTCTCTGCTCCAGACATCCTGCCGTGGTGGTCGGGGGTGTTGCTGAGGGGATGTGTGTATGAGTGTGTGGTGATGAGTGCATAACGTGTCAGGGGGGCTAGCTCAGGAGCTCCGGCTGCAGGCTGATCCTCTGCAGGACGTCGTCTGGCATGCACAGTACAGGATTCACCGCCTTGATCGTTTCGTCTCCGAGCAGGGAGAGACCCGCAATTCCGAACAGTGTGTGAAAAGGATCAACCTACGGAAGAGTTTGGTGACAGTTAATAAGAGTCATAGTCATGCAAAAAAAAGTGTTTAAAAATAAATACAGCAACTGTGTTTGACAGCTCACCATGTCTCCTGGTCTATCAGCGAAACCTCCCGTCTCCTCGTCCTGACAGGCCAGAATGAACAGTCGCAGCTTGGATTTGTCGATCCAGTGGATCCTGCCGATGATTTTCAGTGAGGCCAAAACCCACCATGAGTAGCACACATCTGGAAGCTGAGTGAGAAAGACAATATTAAAATAGTTGTTAGTTACAAAACATTCTGAAGTGGTTGCTTGGTGAGAGTTCAGCTAAATCAATGTTTTCATGTTATTTTTACCTCAACATTCTTTAAATATTATTGTAATGACAGATACCGCCTATGTTTGATTGTAAAAAAATGAAAAAAGACATTTTTTTCATTCTTTATCAATTCTACACCTGAACAACTCAATTCGCTGATTAGTCATTTGGTCTTTAAAATGTCAGGAAATGGTTAAAAAAAAAAGACATTCACTGCTTCCCAAAGCCCATGTAAAAATGTCATGTCTTGTCCCAACCAACAGTCAGAAAATCCAGAAAATCAGAAAATTTTACATTTGAGGAGCTGTTACAATCATTTTAGCATTTTTCCTTAAAACATGTCTCAAAGTCATTTATTGATCATCAAAGCAGTTGCAGATTAAATTTCTGTCCATCAACTAATCACTCGACAAATCACTGGACCTGGAGCTCTAAATGAAATTATTGAGTAAACTGTAACCTGGTGATGGAGCTAGATGAAAGATATTCACTTAAAAAAATATATTCATTTTGATCACCAAAATGCTTAAAATTCACAGTGGGACTTGGAACACGTGCACCAAAATTCACAATAAATCTAATCAGTGTTGATATTTCAATTTGGGCGTAGAAGTGTGCAATCCTTAGAGCCACACTGCTAGCGCTGCTAAAATATGACTGACACTGCAAATGTTGACATGATGTTTTATTTACAAATGTTGACTAGTTCTGCTAATTTCACAGACTTAATTTCCCCCGAGACTAAATGAGGCTGAATGTCATTTGTCAGTCGGAGCACGAACCTTCTCTGGTCGTCCATTGAGACCTCCAGATGGCAACTGTCTCTCACAAAGCCACCAGCCCAGCAGGTCAGCATTCACCTGGTGCAGCTGACCGGTGAGAGATAGGAAGCCAGTGCAGCAGTAAATCTGAAGGACAAAAAGGAAAAGGCCACACAGATTTTATCTGAGGAGGATTTCAATTCATGACACAGGTATTTGATATTATATCAGCCAGACTATTTTATCCTGTCACTGTAAACTCAGCCTGCAGTCTGATATGTGTCAATGTGTCACATTTAATAATAGGTGACATAAAATGCCTGCAGCAGTTTTCTTGGACTAAATGAGTGTGTGAGTACTCACCTGTCCAGCATGAGACTCTGAACCAGGTCTGCAGCCGAAACCTCCGTCAAAGTTCATACAGGACAAGACAAACTCTACAGCTTTGTCGACATTTATTGAGTCCATCTTGCCCTTTGGGAAGAACAGAGGACCGAGAGTCATCTTCAAATCATACATTATTATATAAACCTAATAATAAAATCCTTGTATTAAAGTCTCATACACATACCAGTAATGCAAGTGTAGCAACGGCACAGAATGAAAACCGTGTGTCTATTTCTCCTGTAAGGACAAAAAAAGGTCATTGTTATAATACAGCATTATGTATTCATTTTCTATTTCAGATTTTTAAAGCAGGCTATAATGCAGATAAATGAGAGTCATGTGATTAATTACAAAGACAAAAAGAACTATGTTAAATAATTGTGTTGTTATTTCTATGTAGTTTTTTTTAACATTGTTAATTTGTTTCTCTTATAACAAATATACAATGTCAGTAGTGAAAAAAACATCTGTCAGACATAAACATAACTTTTTACACACAGTACCAGTTTGGACACGCCCTATCATTTACTTTAATCTTTTAAATGTTTTACTAAAACATACAGCCTTTAAATCATCATATAATGAGCAATGAAATATGAAATGGACTTCATCTTCAGTCTCATCTAAATGACACAATGAAAAAAGTGTTTCTTCTTGATGATATTATTTAACTTTTTCATTCAACACCTAATAGTACTGTCTGAACTTTGGTGAAGTTCACAGGTGACTCAACACCATACTTGTTTCTTATGAGATAATATGCAAGTTGTAGATATGTGTATATTTGAAAATAAATACTGTACACGCATTAAGTGTGACATTTTAAATGACTTTATCCTAAAAACTGAGGATAAAATCCATGTGTGCTTTTCTTTTATTTCATTTTTTTTTAATCAAATTTGAAAAGTAAATGTTTCTTGAGGTAACAAACCCTGCTCACCCCATTTGTCTCCTGCAAATGAGCCGTCTTCCTGCTGCAGGCCCTTGACGTATTCTACCACTTTATCAATGTCGATCGCATCCACGTTGTCATACAAGGACAGGATCTGGGGAAGAGATTTTAAATAAATACTGTGATTAAACAAAAAGCAGAGCAATCAAGTTGATTTTCAGAAGTTTTTCACCAAGCTGAATAACTAAAAACATCACCTTAATCATAAAGGTCCTACAGGAGAAAGTTATTTTAAAAAAGCATAGATAATTAGGCAGCTAAAGGGAGTGAAATAAATAGTATGAATCACCGAACCTGCTAGAAAATGACACAAATGGCGCTTTTCCACTATACAGTTCTAGCACTACTCGGCTCGACTGCACTCGTTTTCTTTTGCGTTTCCACTAGGGATAGTAACTGGTACCTGGTACTTCTTTAGTACCTGCTCTTCCGAGGTTCCGAGCAAGCCGAGCCAATACTAAATGTGTCAACAGACTGCCGGCCACTGATTGGTCAGAAGAGTTGTCACTGGAAGAGTCATGAGCCATTCGGCTCTCTTCTCTTGCTTTGTGTGTGATAAAAAGCCACATACAGCAGCAAGTACACCACTGCCTCCATGTCCTTGACTGTTTATGTGTTTGTGTCGCGTATAAAACGAGGTCACGGCAGTTTCGCACAGCTGTGCTATGACAACCTCACCCACATTTAGTAGGTACTATAGTAATGGAAAAGATTGTTCCTGGTACCGAGCCGAGTAGTGCTAGAACTGTATAGTGGAAAAGCGCCAAAAGAGATTCCAGTGCAATTAATGAATACGTTCTCTGCCAACTTGATTTGTATAGGGGACGACACATCATCAGCCTCAAACTGCAGCAATGGTCAAATCTAGTGTTGTCTTAGCAGTCACCTGCACAGCGCTGAGTGTGTAGAGCAGGTGGGGGTCGTGTCCAATGCTGGCGCTAATGCCTCCGCACTCATGCTGACAGGCTTTGATGAAGTCAATGATCTCCTGCCGGTTCATTCTGGGCAGCTGATCCATCAGGTCCATGACCGTCAGGCCCCAGTAGATGCCGCTCATCCGCAGGTACTCTGAGAGCGTATACTCCTGGACAAACACAGACAGGACATAAAATCAACTTGAATACAGGATCGGTTTACTGTACAACCCCTGGATAAGTTCTTTATCACACATACACACAATAATATGTGTGTTTTGAACTCAAACATAATAGCCAGCTGCCTGCCAAGACACCACACACAAATATCCCTCATTTCCTGGAAAAATCACTACCTCAAGGAGAACACTGTCATTTTTTTATTTTGTGCTGTTATTCTGTGATGTTGTTAATACTGCACTGTCAAAGAAAGTGGAGACATAAGAGTCTTACTCTCTCTTTTTTACCTGTGTAATAATGAGATGTAACAAATTCTAAATAAAATCATTGTATACTTTCCTTAATAAATGCATAAGTACACAGTATACAGAAGGTATATAACATATATTACTACAGCAACACCTACCAAAACCTTTACTCAGCACGTTTCGCAGAACTTTTTCAGGTCACACTTAATTTATATAGCAGAAAGTACGGATGATAAATAAATAAGAAAAATAAATAAATAGATAAATAAAATAAAAATAAGAAAGAATAAGAGAAAAAAGTTGTTTTTTTTAAGTTAGAGTAAAAAACTAGGTTAAAATAGGTTAAAAAGACAGGAAAAGTAACATTAAAAAGAGATCAAGTTAAAAAAAAACTAGAATAATCCTAGGTTTTAAAAAAAGAGATTAAAAAGACAAAAGAATAAAATTGATAAGATGGTAAAACGTGTATAACTACAGTAACGTTCATAATGTATATAGATTAAATTACATTTACCTGACTTGGTATTGTATTCACATTTATTACTCCTAGTTCTCATCATTTCCTGCACTGCTATAACACGCATATTGCCCCTCTGAGAATCAATGAAGTCCACTATTATTTAACCCTCACATACTGTTCATATTCTGACTCATAATTAGTCTGTACACCATTTCACATTCATAGATTCCCCATAACTCATTAATATATGTTTGATTAATCGTGTGGGAAAAAAGACATTCACAATCACTATTTTATGGTCCAGGAGAACATTTTAAAGAACATGATGAATACAATATGAATACAGTTATTCAATGCAATGTGTGAATGTTTGAATGCTGATTTTTTATTTTTATTTATTTATTTATTTTTAAATAAACACATGTCAATTTTTAGTGCAGCTTTCAATCTGTATAAGACATATGCATATCAAAAGCTGCACTATAATTTAAAAAACGCATTTTATTTCCATATTTGTATACTGTGGGTCACATTAGGAAAGGTCCAGCTAAAAGAAATGTGTATAGAGTGTTTTTCTACAGTTCTCAAATGTTTTTTAAAAAAGGCTCAAATTTGATCCTGAACAATATATAAAGGTTAAGACAACATTTATTAATCTCTTACTTACATAGTCATCCTTTTTGGAGCCGTAGGCAGCGATGTAGTCTGCATGTTTGTCCAGGAACAGAGAGTTGGGAGCATCAGGCTTCAGGATGACATCTTTCACTTGGGTACCCTGATTAAAAACACACATCAGACATTTCAATAAAACACTTCTGACTAACCTTTTTTAATTGATTTTACACGTGGTTAAACTACGACCATCATCATTTCACTGCTCAGGTTACATCAGTCATATGATGAAAGTTATTGGCTGAATATCAAACACAGGTTGTGCTACATGCTAACACTGATGCTACACCAAACTAGCTGCTGGACACTGATTATCCCTCACTATGAAGCTAAAATTGGATAAAATGGAGCCAAGCGGACGTTTTCACTTGGTACGGCTATAAAGTTGTCTTAATTCACACTGACAGACCATTAAATAATCAACAATATGCTAGTTACCATCCTGAATGTTGTCGCATGATCAGACTTCTTCTTCCTCTGTGTTTGTTTTAATGGCGGCTGGAGATTTACTGACGTCCTGAAGGCTCATGAGCGCCACTTGGTGTCGTGGAGGCAAATCTTCTAGAAACGACCATTGGCTCCTAAAATAGGTCCATCAAGAGGTGCAAATTCGGCCCCACTGGATAGGTTTGCAAAGTGAAAATATTTCAGAAAGGTTATTCCAGTTTTACCAATAAAACACACGGATATGCTTGCTTATTTTCACTTGTTATTCACAGTCAAAGCATTTGATCTTCATGGACCTCCAGCTTGATAATTAACTTGCAACGTACTTCAAATTTAAAGGACAAAGTCATAGTAGGCTTTATATGTATAATATATAATTTATAGATAAGGCTAGGCAATGTATCGATATTATATGGATATCATGATATTTAATACATATCACCTTAGAATTTGGATATTGTAATATTGTGATATAGCATAGGTGTTTTTTCTAGGTGTTCTTGTTGTTCTATTATTTGCCTTTTACCCACTTTGTCATTATTCTGCCCTCCTTGGGTGTAACTGACTGGCTTGTGTAACTTTCCGAATTTACCAGATTATTCTAGCTGTTAAAATATTTGCCTTTTACCCACTTTGTCATTATGTCCACATGATTGATGATTATTGATCAAAAAATCATTTTGTGAAAGCACCGAGTCCATGGGCCAGAGGCCAAAACTTCAGTTGTTGGTACCACTCAAGGTGGGAAAGGTTAGTTATAATTTTTGAAAGGATCCATGTCAGTAGATAATATTTTGGTATGATAACCCTTCCTAAGTCACAGCTGTATTATAGTTATCAGCTGTTGAAGTTCCAGACCAGACCAGTAAAACCATTGCATAATAACATACAAAAATATGTAACATATATATGTTTTTAACTTTAATATAACAGACCATCTATTCGCTGGGGAAAATAGATGGTACCAATATTATGTCTTTTTTTTTTTTGCACAAAATGACTCACTGTGGACAGCACACTGTGGATTTTGCCCCCATCACTAAAGCACATTTTAAGAGGATCTTTATAGTCGCCAGTATGAAAACATATTTCTGTGTTTATATGAGCACCTGATTATTGTTTTAGGGCACACTTTAAAAAATTGTAAAACCTGTACTTAATGGATAGGTTCACTGAATTCCTTTTTCTACCATCCTAAATATTTACATGCTGCAATAGGATACTCAGATGTATCTTTAAATATTGACTCACAATGCACCTTAGTGATATTTACATGTATTTTTTATTTTATTTGGCACCTTTATGTTACTCGTAGAGATGAGTAAAGGTGTGTCATTGGACGTACTGTTGAGCTACTCTGTGGTTGTAAAACCCAGAGGTGAGGTTGGGTAACAAACTAGGGTAAAAGTCATATACCCCCATGCCTGGCGATGTCACATGACCAAAACCCGCTGCTGTGATTGGCTGAGACGGCGTTCATTTATATCTAGGTCGAAGGTAGTGGTCAAACTGCTCTGCTATCACAACAATGCTGCTCAATAAGGTGAGTCTCTTAATATTAGACACTATTTACTTATATTTTTGGGGGGGGTGACTAATGAAGACTGCTTACGTACGGCTCGTTGTCTTACATTTACATTTTTACCCCTTTTAATGTCAACAAAGACAAAGGTATGCTAGTTACGTCACTGGCTAGCATTAGCAATGGTTTTAGCACATAGCTCGGTTACATTGCTATTAAAGTGTGTGAGACATTATTTTAGGTGTTTTCTCTTTAGTTTCAACTAGCTCAGCTGCTCTATCGTCTAAAGGTAGACATAAGGCTTGTGGTGTAAGACAACATTACGACATGGAGGTGTCATATGATTAGTAAACATAGCTATCTGCTCTTCCACGTACACAAAGGCGGTAGTGGAATTTAACAAGTGCATTTACTCACATACTGCACTAAAGTACAATTTTGAGGACCTTGAGTATTTCCATGTTATGCTACTTTATACACAATCACTACATTTCAGAGGGAAATATTGCACTTTCTACACCACTACTACATTTATTTGACTGCCTTATACAGTAGGTACTTTTCACATGATGATTTGACATAATGGATAATGTAACAAGTTCTTAAAATACAACATATAGTTAAAGATGACCCCAGTGGTTTCTAACCCTTTTTGGTTATTGACATCTTACAAAAAAGCAAATGTGTAGCCTGGGTAACATGTGAGATGTCTATGTTTGTTTCCCCTCTAAAAAATCTCACGTGGTTATTGTAAATAAATGTACAAGTGATCTAATATTTCACACACAAAAAAAAGATTAGAGAAAATGTTTTTTTCTTCTTTCTTTTTTCAATCAATCGCTACTTATATAGTGCTAAATCACAACAAAAGTCATCTCAAGGCGATTTTCACATACTCTTTAATTTAATTCAAAAAAACCCAACATTCCTACATGAGCAGCAAGGGAAAAAATCCCGTTAAACAGGAGACAGCTCAGGCTGAATTGGGCTGGGTGGCAATCTGCCTTGACCAGTTGGGGTCAAGGCAGTTTTGTTCTTCCTGCTTTGTTTGAGTGCAGATGCTTTGCTCTTTGCTCTCCACTTTACTTTCTTTTTTTCCTATTGAAATCCTATCCTTTTGCTACAAAATGTATGGAAAGCTGGTCCTGGATACTTCTATATCACTGGGAGCTTAATTTATGAAAGTATCTGAAGGATACCACTATTATTTAAACTCTTACTTCGTGAGTGTGGTCTATCAGCAGCACTATAGTGGAGGGAGAGAGGGGGAGACAGAGGCACAGTGACCAACAATCAACTTCTTCCATTAATCGTCTCCAGTACCCATCAGATTTATCTGGTTTGTTAAGTGCTGGCTTTACATTGCTGTATTGATGATACTTTTACTGAATACTTCTTCCAATGCTGCACACAGGTGCTCAGAGCCACTGTGCGGTCTGGGATCCGGCTGCAGAGTTCCAGTGCCGCAGCCAATGCTAAAGCACCATCCAGCGACCACTCGGCATCTCCCGGCTACTCGTTCGGTGAGCAGGATGTAGAATATCTCCCTTACTTTAGAAGATACATGAAAATGTTTTCTTATGTCTTAAAGAATACTCACACACCCATTTATGTTGTAAGAGTTACTGATTGCTTTCATTACTGATTAATCAGAAGGACTCTCCCACATTTCTTACACTGAAATAATTTTAAGAAGCCAGTATGGAGTGAAGGAATGATCACAGCGACCAGTAACTCTTTCAGTGTACATACGGGCAGGTGTTGTTTTAAAACAGACTTGGAAAAAATGTGAACAATTCTTTTTGTTTTAAATGTCTGAAGCTGTTCACGGTGGGTCATCTTGTTGTTTTGGCCCACAGAGCTGAGTGACCAGCAGAAAGAGTTCCAGGAGCTGGCGAGGAAGTTTGCACGTGAAGAGATTGTCCCTGTTGCAGCGGCTTATGACAAAAGTGGTGAAGTAAGTAAAGACAAAAGATTTGCCTGTAGGGAATGTGGCTTGACTGAAGGTAAATAAATGGTGCAATCTGTGTATACTCAGTGAATCTTCAGAGCCTCAAGCTAGTCAGGACTGTCATTACAATGTGCTCTGCGACCACGTTGGAACGGAGGAGTTAGCTGGGAGACGTGAAACCATTTTAATTAACTATTTGATTACGTCGATAGTGGCACATTTTTCAGACTGGGCTGTAAGGCAGTCATAGTGTTGCACTTGATTGTTCACATATAAAGTGGTAGAAATAATTATGATAAATGAAAAAAGGGAAGCTAAAGATAAAAGTTCAAACCCTGACTCCTCTCTCACCTCTGCACAGTTGGCTAATCACTGCATGAAGTAAGTGTGAATGACAGGTTGTCTGTTTCGGAAAGTTACAGAAATAGCCATGCCCACCCCCCCCCCTCCCCCTTCCATCACTGTTTGAAAGGTGCTTGTGGATACAGGGACATTTCTGTCCAGCAAGCATGTAAACAAACCAAAGTTTGCTTCTCAGATTTGGGTAATTATAGTTTTACCTTTTCATTTATCTAGTATAACTCTGATATGTCTTGTCATTCTGCAGTATCCTGTCCCCGTCATCAAGAAAGCATGGGAGCTTGGTCTGTTAAACGGTCACATTGCAGAGGAGTACGGTATGTTATTTTCCTCTTTGTTGCCCATTACAAAATGATCTTCCTTATGTGTGTATTTGTGTAGCATTAAGCAGCCTAACTCTCTATGTCGTGGGCCACCCAGACCTTGATGCATCCTGCCCTGAACAATAACTGCATGTTAAATCCCCTTCCACTCAAAAATGTGCATTTGCTAGTTGTTACTAAACTGTGCAGAATGATGTATGTGCTCATGTGATGAAAGTGGGAAAGTTTTTTCTGTGCTTACTTCAGGTGTGCACTCAAAAGCATGATACTATTTTGAAGTCAGTTTTAGAAGTCAGAAGTGGTCCAATATTCAACTTAAGCTGAGCAGACACTATACTTTATTGTTATTTTGTATTGTATGTTGTGTTCTCATATTAAGGAGAAGATGGAGCCATAGGTGCAAACAACATACAATGTGTCTGTTTTGCAGTGAAGTAAAATTTTATCACACGGTTTTATTCAAGATTACAGTTTTGGCTGCAACATGTAAAGTAGTACATATCGTTTGAGAGCAGCTAAGGAAAATTGGGCTGTTAAGCTGCTCAAACTGCAAGACGATCCATAAATACTCCTGACATGCCAGAAATGCAATGATCATCTAAGAGCCAAATTGTTGATCAATAAGGCATTTAATCAGGTGCCATGACCTCCAAAGTCAGGCAGAAATTTGAATCTGAAATCATTTTGGCCTAACCTGTACAGTGTCTGTTCGGCTTTACACATTTGTTGTGTGGAAACTTGGGGAACTTCGTGCTTCCAGCATTTAAACTTTTGAAATGAGATTAATTTGCATATTTATTCATTTTGGGTTTTTCAATGAGGGAGACTGAGTAGATGTGATTTTAAGAATCTTTTAGTAGTTTATTGAACTTTTCTTGGTTTCAAATCTGTATCAGACAAATCCTTTAAAACCTTAATGATGTTTTTTGATATCTTAAAACATGTCTGGAGAGGCTGTTTTACATCATTGCTGTGTGAGATAGGACCTCTGCTGAAGTGTTTAAATTGTCTCAGATGTGTGCTGAGAGAGTTTGCACATTTCCACTTTAACACATTGTGAGAAACCATGTTTGCTTTGTGTATTCAGGTGGAATGGGCTTGTCAATCTTCGATACCTGCCTCATCACAGAAGAGTTGGCTTTTGGCTGCACAGGAGTACAGACGGCTATTGAGGCAAACTCTCTAGGAGTAAGTTGTTCATTGTGTCTGTTTGAGGCAAATGTTTAGTTTTTGTTTTCCCCCCACTGAGAAAATGAGGCACATATCAAAGAAAACATTTCAGCGCACCAAGAAGCAACACAGATAACAACACAGGCTCTAAAACACAAGAAGAGCGTCACACAAACCGTTTTATATATAACATCACTGAATATTGTGAAAGTGTGATGTTGGGATCCACCAGCAGCATGAGTTATGGTTTTCAGCTGGAGGTGTGCAGATTGTTTTTTAGGGTCAATTCAAGTCAATAGATTAAAACACTGTTGATACTAAATATTCTGGATCTCATTTTTATACAATCCAAATTTCCAAGATGTACAAGTCGCAATGCTTTCAACACTGTCACATCAGCCATTAAGTTAACATACGCCTGTTTGTTCCACACAGCAAATGCCTGTTATTCTTGCTGGCAATGAAGCACAAAAGAGGAAATACCTGGGAAGGATGACTGAGGAGCCTCTTATGTGTGTGAGTATTTCATTCTAGTTGATTAAATATAGATACTACAAAGTTTACTTAACTACCAAAATAATGGTGAGTCTTGCCACCCAGTGCTGCTGTTTTATCTCTCTTTGTGCAAGTTATTTTTAACCAGTTGTTAAGGAAGATACATAAGTCCAGCAAGAAGAATCAAAAAAACAACATAGCAGACTGTTAATTACTGTGTGGTGTCTTTTTGGTAGGCGTACTGTGTCACAGAGCCGGGGGCGGGCTCTGATGTTGCGGGGATCAAGACCCGAGCTGATAAGAAGGGTGATGAGTATGTTGTTAACGGTCAGAAGATGTGGATCACCAACGGTGGTAAAGCTAACTGGTGTGTATGCATACTGCTTTGTACACATATCAAACTAACATGACTGTAAATACGTGTAAATACCTATGTATCCATCTGTTCTGTTAGTAGTTGACCATTTGTATGTCTCGTCGTGTTTCTAGGTACTTCCTCCTGGCCCGAACTAATCCAGATCCTAAATGTCCAGCCGGCAAAGCTTTTACTGGCTTCATTGTGGATGCCGACACTCCAGGAATTCTAGTAGGAAGGAAGGTAAGATGCTGCTTCATTTCTCTAAACCATGAACTGGCTCTGTATTATAATCAATATTTGTCTTGGAGCTTAGAGTATTAATAGAAGACTTTTTCTTTCTTCTATGAGAAAGTTATCTTGAAATTGAGAAAATATCACTCAAACATTTATGTGATGTTAAACCTGATCTGCAAAATTGGTTTGTTAGTAATGGAATATCTCCTCCGTCCCAGTAGGACCCTGTTTGAGGCCACATGTTTTTTTCATACTAGAACTATTGGTTGAGTTCTGAGCCCTTCTGGCCTTTTCTCTTCTCCAGGCACCTTTTGTTGAAATAGGTTAAGTTGTTCCTGTGTCTGTGTTTACTCTGCAAACATATCAGATAACATGATTAACATGCTTTTGGAACAGGCACTGATTGTTTTAAAATGGACACACGATACATGTGTTGGAGTTTCTTATTCCCAACTTGAAGAAAATATTCCTTTTATTCCTCTCATGTATTGTTTTTTAATATGTTGGGGTGTTTTCTTATGGCTGACCAAACTCCAACTGCGATCTCTTCAAGCTTTTTGAAACCCTGTAGTTCAGAGGAATAGCATAAATTATTGTCTTGTATTTTGTGGCTGTAGGAGATGAACATGGGCCAGAGGTGTTCTGATACAAGAGGCATCACTTTTGAGGAAGTGAGGATACCGAAGGAGAACGTCCTGATCGGAGAGGGAGCTGGCTTCAAAATTGCCATGGGCGCCTTCGACAAGACTCGGCCACCAGTAAGTCCTCGACCTTCAACTCCACTGGACTGAATATCTGTACATTTGTTTTTTATGTTTTTTAAGGTACATTTTAAATTTCAGTATTAAAAGCTGAGTGGAAATGCAAACTATTCTGAGAAAAAGTTTAAATATCGCTCAGCTGAGGTGGAAAAGTTTGTGTCAACAAGAAGAAAATGCTAGAAAGTGCAGAGGACTCAGACTTAGTAATCATAAATAAATCATGGCCATGAGTTTTATTGGAAAGTTTAAAAAAATCCACAGTAAGAAAGTCTTGGTCTGTATTAGAAAATGCCTTTTTGTACAGTGAAAAACAGCAATTTGTCCTCCTTTTTTAAATGACTTTTAGTGATTTATCAACAAAATACTGCAATTTCACCTTTTTACAGAGCTCATAAAAGGTTTTATATGAGCTAATGTACTTCACCTACAATATTTGTATTATATGTATAATGGTGAAAGATGTCACAGAAATAACTGCATCACACCAAAAACCTCACCAAACTGATGTAACTGATGTACTACAGGTTGCAGCAGGAGCGACTGGCCTGGCGCAGAGGGCACTTGAGGAAGCTACCCATTATGCACTGGAGAGGAAGACCTTCGGCGTAGCTATTGCTCAGGTTTGTTCACACACATCCTCGTTTCTTATAAGTTGTCAACAGAAATATAGGCTGATTTAATCTGACGTTCAAAAGTAGAAATAACAGCCACAATACCTGATAACTAACAGTCATGATTACCTACTGCCAGGTGACCACTTGTTCAGTGTTGGAAGTACAAAGATAAAAACAGGATTAACAGTCGCCTCTCTGTGTCCTCCTGTCTCGCAGCACCAAGCCGTGTCGTTCCTCCTCGCTGAGATGGCGATGAAGGTGGAGCTGGCCAGGTTGGCATACCAGCGGGCCGCCTGGGAAGTGGACCAGGGTCGTAGAAACACCTACTATGCCTCCATTGCAAAGGCCTTCGCCGGAGACATCGCCAACCAGGTGGCCTCTGATGCTGTTCAGGTATTCGGAGGCAACGGCTTCAACAGCGAATACCCAGTGGAGAAACTGATGAGAGATGCTAAGATTTACCAGGTGGGTGGAGATATTGCACATTTAATCACTGCTGGCAACATTTTAAAGTATTCCAAGAAACCTAACATCCTTTTATTTCTTTTTTGCTCTGTAGATCTACGAGGGCACTGCCCAGATCCAAAGACTCATCGTTGCCCGTGAACACCTGGGCAGGTTCAAGAAATGAGCTCTGCAAACCTGCGAAGATTCGTCCTTATTCTAACGTACTTTGTTATAACTTTTCTATATAAACACACAGTTTCTGGGGAAAAAGAATATCTGTCACTTCAACTCAGGATACAGATGCAGAATGTTGTTTGCCTTAACATCATTTCATCCTGCCTTGCTTATTCAGACTAATGCAGACTGAATTTATGGACTGTGGTCTGCCTTTCTACACAGAGATCTTGTAACTTATTCCAGATGCAGCTATGAACAGCAGCCTTATTTTCCCTGAATTCAGGGTCACAACCTTTACCGCCCTCCATAATGCCATAATCCATTCAGTTAGCATATTTCTAATCAACTCATTAAATCAGCAAATATTGTGATGTAGCATTTGCGTTCAGATGAAGTCATGAGATTGGTAGATATGTAATGAGACCAGAGAAAAAGCCACTTCAATGCAAGACAGAAATAAAGTAAACTGCTGTTGGCAGGATGTGTTTTAATTTAAAATGTGGTTTTAAATTAAATATGTCAACTGATTTACTTTTTGCTAGTTGTCCATTTGCCGTGTCATAACAATGAATGTCATTACTGCAGTAAAGGTGGAAATGATGGACTTGATACGTTGATGGTGGCTACCCAAACATGCATATTATTAGCCATGTTTTTTGCCCTAAATTGAGCATGTAATATCAAATCATATAAATCCTTTTCTCACCAGAACATCTAAAGAGACTTAGAAATTAGTATTAAATGGTTTCTTAAATAGTTGTAAAAAAATAAAAATTGCATGGTGTCAGAAAATGTCTTTCTGCCTGCTTCAGCCCTGTGATCAATAAAGTCCTGAACAACTGCTCTCACTTCGTCAGCTCTACACCTCACTGTGAAAACCTCTGCAGATATACAGCAGAAACTATGGATAATTATAATGTATAGTAGTTGTATTTTTTGTGTGGACATTAGTAATGGAAATTTAAAAAAATGGGATTTAAACTTGAAGTTGGTTGAATTTTATATATACACTTAGCAGCACTTTTGCAGTCCTATACAACAGCTCTGCCATAAATTTGACATTTATGAAGCTGATATATTTTCAGTTTTTAAGGTTTATGCTACTTTATGTTTATTATTTATGTTTTAAATGATTACATGAGTGTTTCTACTATTTTGTCCACCTCATCTCATTGTCTTTAAACTCCCCCCTTAGATCAGTGTAATCAATAAGAATAGGCAATAAGGTCACATATACCAACACACATTAAAATGCAGTTATTCTACAGATGGACACAATTACGGGGCAGGGAAGAAATTATTATAGCTCGACTCAGGTTATGACACACAGGACTCCAAACACTAAACATATATATGTAAAACATCCAACAGGACTTTGTTCACAATGCAGACAACCAGAGTCAGTTGAGCATGTGTTGCTGGAGTACAAAGAATACAGAGAGGAGCAACAGGAGTCATGAAATTGCTGAAAGAATGATCACATCAGGTAGTTTGTTGTGGAATATATCACAGAAAGGGTTGGGTGTTTAAATTAAATATTTAAAGGGCATGGGTGTAGAGAATAGGACATTGGGGGGGTTTTTGTTTTAATTTTGCTGATCTTTTGACCCACACTCCAGTCCAGTAGGTGGCAGTAAATGCAAGTCAACGAGCTGGGACTGCAGCTGTTATTTCAGCACGGCCCATAGGCACGGCCACATGTTGTTAGGTTGTTAGTGGCATTAGGTGAACATTTAACTTGAGCTGCATATCCTGCAAATCCTGAAATACGGATTTTATTTACAGTTGCAATAATATTCCCTGTGGTTGAAACACTTCTTTTATACAGTCTATGATTTCAAGTCATGTAAACTACAATGTATTTAATGACTCCTCTACAGAAAGACAAGGCAGGTAGACTAATAAATATACATGAGGCCTTATCAATTGAGGAGATATTTAGCTTTAGTGATGATGAATATTTGCAAATTGGTACACCACAAAATGATCCTCTTTTGTGGACCCTCTCCTCCTCACAACCCAGAACACACCAGACATGAAACACAGGGGTTAGCAGGTCACTTTTATGCATTGGTTTTTCTCCAGCTTCTCTTGTTTCACTTCACAATCATGCTGCTGATTGGTTATTCCAAATTTAACAATAAATAATAGCCTACAATTAAAAATTATGAGCACATAATCTAAACTCCAGCTTTTCACCACTAAACTTATGAACAAGTGTTAGACATTGCAGAAAAGCCTTAATGCGGTTTAAACCCACTTTCAGATTTGTGAAACTGCTTTTAAAACACTATATTTAGATTTGTTAAGTGTGGACTACATTAACAAGGAGACTCATTAAAACAGTGATCTGACAAATCTGTATGTCTGGTCTAATGTGATCCACAGATACAAGGACTTTAAAGAATAATCTAAAACCATACTTCATACTCCAAACAAAAACAAATACATGAAGTCTCAGTAGGTTTGTGCAGTTCTCATCATGTGCTCTATGCTCTATATGACCATGTACTGTTGTTATTGAAGTTGTTGTAGTCATTTTTCTATCATTATTCTTTTTTGTGTCTGTGTGAAGCACTTTGGATCCATGATGTTGTGTTTTAAGTGTTAAATAAATAAAGCTGAAGTTGAAGTTCTATACACATTCTTGAGTATTGAGATAACTTCCTTTAATTTAAACACTCTTGTTCAATACTGTTGATTCTGATTCACTAATATGCACCATAATTTGTGCATTATTATTACTGAGAGCCCATGATTGCAGTTGCCATTATTAACAATGTTGATTTTTTGTCACTGTGCCACTCTCTCCTCTTTATTTATAGTTTCTCCCTCCTCTTTGTCCCCAACCAGATGGCCGCCCACCTAGAGCCCGGTTCAGCCTGAGGTTTCTTCCCGTTAAAGGGGAGTTTTTGCTTGCCACTGTCACCAGGTGCTGCTCATGGGTGAATGTTGGGTCGGGTACAGTCTAGACCTGCTCTATGTGAACAGTGCCTTGAGATGCCTTTTGTTGCAATTTGACGCTATATGAGTAAAGATTGATTGATCGTCTCCTAAACTGTAATGATGGATCACTGTGATGAATTAAGACACATCAAGATGTTGACAGCTACGAGATGTCTGCTGATGAGATGGTTTCCTGCTGTCTATGGAGAGTTTTAGACAATCAAGACAAAAGGAATACATTCCTTTTAAAGCTATTAATAAAGTAGTTATTAAACTGAACATCAGTATTGCCAAGTCCTGTGAATGATAGAACTGTTTTATGTGCGTAACTGATTAATTAAATGTGGTCATCCTCAGGATTGTGCACAAAATGCCAAAATAATTTACTAATTGATAGTCCACCTTCAAGAAATAAACCACTCTTGCTTTTTATTACATGTAATTGTGTAAACAGAAGTGGTGGAAAAAATAAAAATGTAAATTTCCAAACCCAGCAGAGATCTCTCAAGTCTTTTTAGTGCCAATGCCCCACCTTTTGTTACTATTCTTCAACTGTAGCCCAACAGAAAAACCCAGAGGGAATTTGATGCTAAAACAAACTGTAAATGTGAAAACTTCACAATTGCTGAAACCTCAGATAAACGTTCTAATCTGTAAAAGAGATTTGTGCACAAGATGACTGGAAACACTGGATTTTGGCCACATCACTAACATTGAAACAGCCAGTATTAATAGTAGACCGTATTAAAGCTAGGTTTCTCAGTTAGTGTTCATATGAGCTCAACTGTTTTAGAAAAGGCATTAAAATTGAACATTGACATTTGGTCAGCTTATAAGAGATCTTGCATTGTGGATGAGACCACAAAAAAGCTAAATTTAACTCTACTTCAACCACTACATCTTATGCTGATGCATTTTATCAATAGTATAAATTTACACCATGACTGAAACTATTCTGCTGACCAGTAAAGTCATTCAGACTCATCTGCACTAACTGGGACAGAGAGCGACTACTCTTTGTGACAAAACAATATTTAAAACTGTCTAAAACAACTAAAATCATACATTTACAGGAAGATTTTCATGATACATACTGTAAATCCAGTAAAAAAAAAATTCAACCCAACCTTTAGACTACATTAAGCTGATATTTCTTATGATGTGAGGAAAGAAAACAATGCAATATTATGGTGCTGCTCTGTTGTAATACTACCAACACAGGTAACCTGACAGGAAAATGTTTATTTGTGTGAACTTTCATGATGGCAATACAATAAGAAAGAGGTAACGGCAGACTTTTGTGGGACATTTGGAGTTTATTGACGTATCAAACAGCTGTACATCTATTTGCCTTTCTTGGCCTTGATCTTCCTCAGGTAGAACTCGAGCTCCTTGCCTTCCAGGATGTAGCCGTCTGCCCTGCCGCACTGGCCGGGTCTGGAGGCGATGCAAGCTGCAGGATGAGGGAGAGAGACAGACATGATTAGAATAAGGTAGATAAAACTGTCTCAAAATGCAAACAGTGTGCAGTCTAATAATCTCAGGTAGCATCGTGTCAACTTCAGTTAAATTTGTCAAACATCGTCTCAAGTAGTGGACAAAGGATAATGTGCAACAACACTCATTCGATATGAAACACTTGTTTGAAGAGTTCACACTTCAGTTTAGAGCCAATCAAAGGGGAGGTTATTTCTCGCTTTTCTTTCTTGTTTAAGTATTTAACACTGAAATGTAAGTCATTATGGGCAGCATGTCTTTCTCAGAGTCTTCATTATCACCACTTTCATTCAGTAGCAGAACTGGACAAAGTTATCTTCATGGAAAGACATGCACCAAATCAGACAATGCAAAAAAATAACTTCCACAAAATTCCCTTATTTTATCATCTTGCCTCATTTTGCCAAGAAAAGCTAATTTAACTGTTCTTATCAGACCAAAATGTGCCTTTTCCCCAAAGACTTACTTTAAACTTCATGTACCAAATTTTTATAATCTACTACACTAAAACTCAACCTCAATTATAACTCAAAACCTGTATCTTTAAATATTGGCACTCTTGAATATTTGTTTTCATAGTGGAAAAAGGAAAGTTCCTTCAGTCTGAATTTTGGGCCTTTAAGACTCGATGTGAACACTTTGTAAGTTAGTAAAGATAAGTTTACATCTTTGCCTTTTTAGAGCCATCATATTTATAGTGAAGACTTAAGGAATTTAATGGAGATGTATTAGTGTGTGTTGTCACATGTTTGAACAATAGTGATTCTTTCAGATATGGATGTTGCTGCAAAGAAGCTACAAATGACAAAATATGGATGTTCCACAGACACACCCAGTTTCAAGGTGGAGACCCAAGATCAGTGTCACTAATTCACTATGGTCAAATATGCACAAAATCTACTGTACTGTTCCTAACTCTTCAGAATATTTTGTCATAATACAGCAGACCTTTGGGATATATGGTCAAATACATGTTTTGTGAGATCAAAGTGACCCTTGACCACCAAATTCTAATTGTGTCATCTTCAAATCCAAATGGATGTTACATTGATAACTAAGGATGGATATTGAGAACTGTCATAATCTTTTGTCTTTGAGTTTATCAATTCCTCTCATCAATGCCCAGGCATGTGGTGTTCACTGAACAGAGAAAACTGAACTCATCTATGAGGGCAGTGCAGCCTCTCGCCTGACTCTGCTACTCTACTTAAATTGAATGATCTGAAGAAAATAACTGTTGAGTAGGTTTCACCTCAACAACCCTGTAGCCAATTCAGCTCTCCACTGCTGAATATATAACGTAATAGCGGAGCACTCTGCCTTCCTTCATTCTGTTATTCTCATACAGACAGGAGACGCATGCATTTAACTTTTGCTTGTGTTTCTTTTACCTGAAGCAATGAAATCAATTAGAAAATAAGTTATTAAAGCAGTGGTAAGGTCTTTCCAAAGAGATGCCGTTAGTGATTAAACTTATTGTGAACTTTGCTATAACGCAGAACTATGACCATAGAACACTGCACATTGTTGAGACTCACCAAGCAGTTTTCCCTGTTGGAACTGCTCCTCCAGGAGGGTGCTGATCTTAGCTGTCTTTTTACGCTCATCGTACTTCTTCTGGGTCCTCTTTGATCTCTTTTTATTCAGAACCTCTTCCTCCTCAGGAGTCTACAGCAGGAGAGAGAACAAAGCTCATTAGACATCCAACACATACAGTTTAGAGCTAATACAGGGGTGGTTAAGTGTAGCTTTATTATTTTATTCTTATGTATTTAAACACTGAAATGCAAGTCAGTGTGGGCAGCATGTCTTTCTCAGAGTCATCATTATCACCACTTTCATTCAGTAGCAGAACTGGACAAAGTTATCTTCATGGAAAGACGTACACCAAAATCAGACACAACTATACTAAAAAATAAAGTATTCCCTAATTTCACCATCTTGTGCCCTCAAACCAAAATGCGAATTAGGTGCACATGGTCCTGTTTTTACCCCCATATCGCTTTGCTTTAAATTTTAGCCTTTTAAACCTGAAAGTCATCATTACAGCATCACAATATCTTATGACAGATGTTAGATGAAACATTTATAGCATACCAGTTTAGCTCCCTTCTTGCGTCCCAGAGGGGTAGCGTAGTGAGCCTCATACCACTGCCTGTAGGGAAGGCTGTCAACGAGCACGATGCAGTTCTTCACCAAGGTCTTGGTTCTGACCAGCTCGTTGTTGGAGGCGTTGTAGACCACATCAATGATCCTGGTCTTGCGTGTGCAGCCTGTGTACACAAATGCAAGCCCAATTGGTAAAAGAATTAAATAAAAACAACTAAAACCACATTAATGTAATGCATTCTTTCAAAATGTGAGTGCAGGCGACAGGTCTTTCTCAGAGTCATCATTATCACCACTTTCATTCAGTAGCAGAACTGGACAAGTTATCCTCATTGAAAGATGTGCACCACAGGAATCAAATGTGAATGAAATGAAAAGTGTTGTTTTTCCAGAGAAACTTACACTCAGAGCCCCAAGAGAAGTTACCAACATCAAGTCTCAGAGCACGGTACTTCTTGTTGCCACCGCGAACCCTCACCGTGTGGATACGACGAGGTCCAATCTACAGAAAAGGACATTTATATTAGCGCTGTGATAATCAAGGTGTCCGATTCATGTGTAAACTGTATACTGACGGCTCAAAGAAACAAACATTGGTTGTATTTAGTAGTATTAAAGCGTGTCAGAGTAACTATGACAAGTCCTAACATTGATAAGTCCAAAGCTTTGAACCAAAACGGCCCAAAAACAGACTTACCTAAGGTCATGTTTTCATCACCCACGCCACCTCACATTCAACCCAGTTTTACAGAAGGTGCTTAATAATTTTTTACCTTTGTGTTTGCAGGTGGGCGCCCGAGCTCATACTTTCTCTTCTTATGGTAGGGCTTGCGTTTACCGCCAGTCTTGCGGCGTTTATGCCAGTTGTCCCTTGAGATACCTGGAAAAATGTAAAAAGCGAGCAAAATTAGACTGATGGACACTTCACAGAATATACATAAGTGACTTTTAAATTTTGGCTTGAGCAATCAGTTCTCCAAGGTAGGTTGTCCGCATAATTAATTTGGATTCCGCTTAAAAAGCTTCATCATGTCACTCAAGCAATTAGGAGTTCCCATCATGACTTAATGCAGCCAACTACACTGAGCTTGACCTTTTAGGTACCCAAAGTAAACAAATTTAGATCTAAAAATCTATCATAAAACCAAAAGCTGCAGTTTACCACAGGTCCTAAATGTCCACTTTAACCGAGTAAAGAATAAATGTGTGCTTTCAACCCTGAGCTGAACTACAATGACCATGTGGCAATATTACAATCACAACAGTTTTTATAGACACTTAAACCCTTTTCTAAGCCAGCATGAACTTCAGCTACCCCAAATACAACTTTATACCTGAACAAGGACAGAGAAGATTTGATAATACAAGCTTTTAGAACAGTGTTAAAAGATGAATCCAGTAGCTAAAAACCTCATCCTTGGCTACAAAAATCAGCATGTAGTTGAGGTTCGAGATCAATGATATATGTTCCAATAAACTTGTCACATTTCTTCAGTGGTCAAATTACCTAATATTTCCAAATAAATTAGAAGTTTTTTTGACAATTAAAGTTTTTACAGCCAGGTTGATATTGACACCAGAAAAATCACATTTCTCTCCAGCATGAACTTAAGCTATTTAAGATTTAATGTCTGAATAGTAACAATAAATGCAGCAAGTAGTGAGTGCAGTAATCCTCATCTTACCCATCCAAAACGTGTTAACATGTGACAAGATGAAAGGCTATGCTAGCAACTTTAAGCCTTATTGGTTTCTTACGATTATTCAAGTACTCAGAATAGCTAACAAACTGTTTTACTACCTTGCTTACAGTCAAAAAGTCCACATAAATTAAGCTATGTTCACCCAAATCGCCACAAAAAAGTGTTTCCGTGCAACTAGCAGCATGACATGAACCAGCCAGGCTATTGCTAATGCTAACACTCACTCCTACAACTGTTAATACAAGAGCTTAAATAGCACAAAACTGTCTTAAAATGTTCAGCACACAACCATAAATATTCCTACTTAACAGTAAGTCTCACAAACGCCTGAATGTTTACGTTACCGAGCACATTTAGAGTACCAGCAGCTAACTATAAGGCCAACGAAGGGCAGCCATCTTGGAGCATTTCAGACACACATCAGAGAAATTTACTTGATTAAAATAAAATCAACCGGCTACAGACATGAAAGTTACAGATTAATCTATTCAGTGGACGTTTAGATTTAACATAGCAAACCATGATGGGAATATTCCTGTTTAAAAACATCAGATGGACACGGATTGTTCCTCCGACCCGAGCATGAAAACACGTACCCATTCTCAGGCGCCGGCTAGAAAGAGGAACCGCAGAGGCTCATGGGGAGGTTTGAAGCCGCGTATTCTCGCGATAATACACGACGGCAGCTGAACGATACTTTCTTCGGACGAGATTTCGCTTTTAATCCAAATGATTATTTTTATACATTATAAAGAGGGTTGGCAGGGTTATTTTGTAAATGTTATAGGTTACAGATTACTAGTTACCCTATTTAAAATGTAATAAGTGATGTTACTTTATTTTATTGTGCAATGTTTGTATGTAATAATTGTAATTGGTATTTATGTTATTTTGATATTTTTCTTTACATTGTTATTGTGTTTTATCTCATATAGGTGAGGTTTTTAGATATGCCTATAGTGGGTTTCTACCTCACCAGCACGTGTGTTTTTTGTTTGTTTTTTACTATTTTTCTCTGAATTTTATTTTACAATTGTGCAAATAAACCAATAAATCAATAAACCAATGATGATGATGATAATACTAATAATAATAATAATGAGAAGAAGAAGAATAAAAACCTATTTCATGTGATTACGTTTCTAATTTTCTAATGTATGTTCAGGTGTTTTTCATGATTACTGACTAGTTTATAAGATAGATCTTTTTTATATAACACAAGATTTATCTCTCATTTGAAAATGTATTCATTAGTGCATGTAGATTTTGTAATATAAAATAAAATGTTTTATGAAAAAAGTCAAAAGTCTGGCATGGGTTTACTTGGTACTGTGACAGCATTTAAGCCCACATCCTGATTTGCCTACAAAAAAATACATATATATATATATATTGATTTCAAGGAATTAAAATCAGCAATAGATGTATTCAGTGGCATCTTAAATATTAAAAAATAAAAGTCTGACTTCAGATGTAACCTCCTTTGTAATCATCAAGTAACTGTAATTTTAATTAAACATTTTTTCTCAGTAACTGTAACGTATTGCAGTTACATTTATTTTGTAATTAAATTACATAAAGCTGGTACATGCAACAAGTTACTGCCCAACATTGTCCATTATTGGTGGAGGAATAATTCAGACTGCTGTTCACTGATGATGGAGTTGCTCTTTTTGAATAACATACATATCTTTATCATCAGACATACTGATGAAAATGTTATAGTATTTCAAACACATATACAGTTTGACTGATCAGAAGATAACTCTAAATGCTTTATATTTTAATTTTATTGGCTAAATTTTCATTACCTATAGAGTACAGGATTCAAGGATGGATATAACAGCCACCAAGCTAACATGAGAGAGGTCAGGCTGAGAGTTGGTTTTCCCAAATGAAATTCTGTTGGCTAATTAATATTTTTACATTATTAAAATGATTTGATTGGCCTGGAAAATTAATACGAGTCTTTTTGTAAAGTCAGAAATCATATCAAATGTGCATAGCAAATTTAGGAGAAAGTCACAAATATTTTCCATTTAAAGCAGCCGTTACAACTGTCCAATACTGTATGAGGTACCATCCCATTAGAAATAGAGAAGAAAAGGAGATAAACATGTGTATACAATAATTTGGCTGGAAGTTAAACCATCATCTATTAACACCTGGAAACTAACAATGAAAGAGATTAAAGAAATGGAAAGAATCACTGAGAAACAGAGGAGAGGAATTTCAGAAACTGGAGTAAATGTGTCAAGGAAGTAGATAGAGAAGAACAGTCATACAATTTTAAAATACTTTTTCCACTTTATATTTTTATTTTATTTATGTACCATTATGTACTATTACTTCTGTCTGTCTGTCTTTATCTCTGTGGTCCTTGTTGCCTTATTTATTATCTGCCTTGTTTGGTTTTATTCTGTAAAGCACTTTGTAATATTGTTAAGAAAAGTGCCACATGAATAAAGTTTATTTATATTATTATTATTTTTACTTATTTTTTATTTCTTGTAGTCAAATTAACTTTCTAGGTAGGCTATCCTTCCTGGCACTTCAATATAAGTCTGAGGTGAAAGTCTCAGTGAATTGTGGGACCTGGGTGGGCTCACTTAACGGTGGTCTTCTGTGCTCAGGATCTTACTGTGTGCTGCCCAGATTGTGATATCTGATTATGTTCTCAGCTACGAGTGAAGCATCAGCCCTGGCAGTCAGCACAATGAGTCCACTGCAGATGGCACGGCAAATAAATACAAAAAAGAGCATGCACACAAGAACAAAACGTATTATCAGTATGCAGCTCAAGTTAAATGTCCACCTAATGCCACTAACAACATGTAGGTGTACAAAAATAATAGCTGCAGTCCCGGCTCTTGTGGTGTAGAATAGAGCTGTTTGTGCCCTGAAAGCAGCAGAGCCAATCCCTCTCCGTACCTTAGAATACACAACTGGAAGTGTTCTGTGAGCGGTGGGAGCAGCAGCTACAAGTCCTGCATGTGTCAACTGATAAAAGGTGGAAAATGCTATTTCTATCAAAACACTACTACCAGTATTTGTTGCTCGGATAATGGGGAAACCCACAAGTCCAAAAGCAGTAGCTCCCCCTATAACATAATGATTTTGCATTATGTTTCTATTAAACCATGTTCCCAACCGTTCAAAATGCATAACGTAAACGTGTATAGGTCCAGTTGGGGGCTGGTGTGTCGCAGGTATCATAAACCTCCTGGCACTCCTATGCAGTCTTGTGGAGTGTACAGGTGGGGCAATGGCAGCACTGAGAAGAGTCTGTGTTGTGGATGGTTGATGAAGGTGTGTCAAACTGGCCTCCATCTCTTGTATCGACAGAAGCACCTCCGACTCATGTTCAAGTCTGGCAGATTCTGGGGTTTTAGGAGGAGAGGGTGCTCGTGGATGAGGGTCCACTAAAGGCTGCACTGTCTTAATGACCGCCTGTGTTGTGGCTGGCTGGTGACAGTGTGTTGAACTAGCCTCCATTTCTTGTATCAGCAAAAGTGAATACGACTCATGTTCAAGTCTGGCAGGTTCTAGGTTGTTAGGAGGAGAGGGTGCTGGTGGATCTGGGACCACTAAAGACCGTACTGTCTTAGTGACTAAGTAACCAACAAGGAAACCGAGAGGAAAGAATGGCATTTCTAACAGAGGGAGTTTGTTCAAGTTAAGAATAAGTGATGCAATCTAAATTCTCTAAGGGGTTATAGATCACACAAAATGATTGGTTTCTGTCTATTGTGACTGCTTTTCAGTAATGAGTGGAGAATTAACACTTCTGTATAAATATTCTAAGCTATGATGTGTCTCTGTGACATCAATGTGATGTCATGAGATATGTCATAGAATGTGCGGAATGTGCATGGAATGGGCCTCGTGGTGATGTCATCTGTTAAAGATCTCCAAACATGTAATAATAATAATAATAGTAATACTACTACTACTACTACTACTACTACTACTACTACTAATAATAATAATAATAGTAATAATAATTGGCACTGGTGAGTCAGGAGGGAGATCTTGTATTCAATCCTAGTGTGTACACAGGGAATGAATGCAGAATAGGTGTGATGTGTTCATACTTTCACACTCTCATCAGGACCTTGCAGCGCTGTTCGGAACATATTGTGGTGTTTGGAGACTCTTGCTAGAGATCCCAATGAGAGGTGTATTACAGCAATCCAGTCTGGAGGAGACAAAGGTGTGGATCAGCTTTTCAACACACTGCTTTTTTAAATGCTTGGCTGTTATTTGGTGGCGATCTCCAAGCCTTCGGCATTAAAATTAAGACAAGCCTTTTATCCATTGAAAAAAGAGGTAACTTTCTCAGACATATAGCAAGCTCCATTCAAGTGGAGCCAACTTCTACAGCTTTGTGAAAAAAATCTTTTGTGAATGTTTGTGTGTGGCCGCAGAGACTAAATAAATAACAATAACAAGTTAATGTTAGTTTAGTTCATTTATTCGAACCAGTGGCGAAGGAAGAATTTTTTCAAAGGGTGGACTTTAATGAAGTAGGGTGGGCCACGATTAGGAGCGTAGCCAGACATTGTAAACATCCAGGGCTTAGCCCAGTGACACAGCAATGGTAGGGGGTCCGGGGACATGCTCCCCCGGAGGAAAATCTTTAAAAATAACTCTATCTAACAAACTGAGACTTAGAAATGTGAGACTAACCGTCAACAGATTCAAGTATGGACCAATATTGAAGTTTCCAAATATGAAGTCTTACCCTTTGCCTTGTTTTGGAAAAATCCAAAAAGTTTCAGTTGATTATTCCCTTACGCTTAATACTGTCTTTCTTTCTGCTGTAACCCCCCCCCCATCAGAAGTAGTTTTAATCTTTGGGTATTCTTTTTGTCTATATTTATTTTGACAGGCTAAGTGTGTTTGGAAGCAGAATGAAATAAATAAAAAGCTGTAATATATCCATCTACCTACTGCAGAGATCCCTGTCTCACCTGGAGGACACTGGAAATACTGTGAGGATCACTTTTTTTGATTTCTCCTTTCAATACAATTCAACCTACACTGCTCAGGAGGAAGCTGGAGGGAGTGGGGGTCAGTGACCAGATGGCTGCATGGACCCTTGACTACCTCACAGACAGACCCCAGTATGTGAGGTTGCAGGACTGCATGTCTGATGTGGTGGTCTGCAGCACAGGGGCCCCTCAGGGTACAGTACTCTCACCTTTCCTCTTCACCCTGTATACAGCAGACTTCTGTTACTCCACGGACAGTTGTCACCTCCAGAAGTTCTCTGATAACACTGCCATTGTGGGATGTGTGTCAGAGGGGAACGACTGTGAGCAGCTCCTTCAGTGACAGACTAATACACCCCAAGTGTAAGAAAGAGCGCTTCCGCAGGTCATTCATTCCAACTTCAGTCAGACTGTACAATGCTGCACTATAGTTGCACTTTAGGGTCCTTTATTTAGTTTTTTAAATTTTATTGTTGTATATATATGTTATAATTGCACTTTAAGCTCCTTTTTATTTAGTTTATCGTTTTTATTGTTGTATGTATGTGTGTATGTACGTGTATATATATATGTATGTATATATATGTATATGTGTGTATATGTGTGTGTATGTATGTATGTATGTGTATGTGTGTATATATATGTTATAATTGCATTTTAGGGTTGTTTTTATTTAGTTCTTAATTTTATTGTTGTATACATTTGTTTTTTCGTTTTTTTCTATATCATTATTTTTTGAGCTCCTGTAGCAATGAATTTTCCCCACTGTGGGATCAGTACATTTATCCTTATCCTTATTTTCAGATGTTTTATCGCTCAAAAATGTTATGAGTTATACCATGGCTGTTCATACGGGCATGAAAATAAATCATTATTTAAAAATGATCAACAGCTACTCTAATTAATTATTTGTGTATTTCTACTTATTACTGAATTGATATCGAAGCATTTAAATCAATATCGAATCGAATCAAAATCGAATCATGAAGTTCTTAACAATACCCAGCCGCACTGCAGACTAGACCACTGTAATGCTCTGCTTTCTCACCAGAAAGAGAGCACACATTACACCAAGTCTCTGCACTGGCTACCTGTTCGTTTTAGAATTGATTTTAAGATTCTTTTATTGGGTTATAAAGCTCTTAATGGTCTTAATCCTTCCTATTTGCATTTATCCTATGAACCCTCTAGAACCCTCTGGTCTTCTGTTAGTGGTCTTTTAATTATTCCAAATGTCTGGACAAAAACCCAGAGAGAGGCATCTTTTTATTAGGTCCTCGTATCTGGAACAGTCATCCTGAAGCCCTGAGGGCAGCAGAGAGTGTTGATACATACTTAGACCTTCCTTCTTAATTTGGCTTTCAATTGAACTGTATTTATTTATTGTCTTTTATTTATTATTCTATTGTATTGTTTCTACATTTTATGTCTGTTTTCCTACTTTACTTTTAATCTTTTACTCCTAACATTTCTGGTTTTACTCACTTATACTTTCTTTAAAATATATTTTCTGAATGTTTTATTAGCTATTTATTTTATTTTGTTTTAATGTACTTATTTATGTTTATGTATTTATTTTTCAATTTTCATCTTACCTCTGGAGTTATGATAGAATTCCTGTTTTTAATATGTTCCAATGCTGTTTGTTTGTTTTTGTTCTGCATATGTGAATCACATGAATGAAAAACCATGTATGAAAAATGCTATGAAGTTTGATTGATAGATTGATGTAGCCATATATATAATTAATTCATTATTAATTCATTCATATTATTACTTTACTTCGTTTCATAGACCACATAATAAAACGAACTTTTAAAACAGTTTTGTCATGTAGGCTATTAGGTCTATTTATTTTACATTGTCAAAAGAAAACCAAAAGTATTTATTGGTGGCTGGAGGGCAATAAAGATACTATTTCAACGCAGCGTTATCTTATATCAAAATAAAATATAAATATATATTTTATCTCATGGTGACTTTTACTTTAAAATAGTCTTGTTTCTGACACTCATCATCACATCACACAAGCTGCACAAACGTGGCGCAAAAGGATGTGACCTGTGAACCCTGGATGATGTGCGCATGCGTCGGCATTAGAAAATGTCATTGGACGGCAGAGTTGTCAATCACATATTTTGTATCGTGATTGGTTGATTTTGAAGACTCATTCACTCATAAAGTGAAATTGGTATATTATTACGTTATTGTCTTCTACAGCCCTTCTTTCAACATTTTAAAAAGTGTCTTTGATATCTATGGCTCCATAACTGCTCATTTTTGTTTCCAAAGGAGAAATAAAGGAAGACTCAAGTAAGACTCCTGTTGCTAGTTGTCCTGTCGACCTATTGCTC
Source organism: Scomber japonicus (assembly GCF_027409825.1). Taxonomy (NCBI): domain Eukaryota; kingdom Metazoa; phylum Chordata; class Actinopteri; order Scombriformes; family Scombridae; genus Scomber; species Scomber japonicus. The sequence goes on along the minus strand of NC_070589.1, from coordinate 23,902,542 downwards.
GTAGTGAATTTTAGGAGAAACATACGAGACCAAATAGAGACTAAAACAATGTTGAAATGAGAATCTCAGTTGTGCCCCCCACCCCCGAGCTGTAGAGCAGTAAGCTTTGAGCAGTAAAATGTTCCTCTGGGATGATATCCTTGTCCACAGACAGTCTACAGCTTCCCGAGGTCTACCTTTGTTTTTGAGGAAGAATCCAGTTCAGGCGAGGAGCGAGGAAACATCAATTAAGAAGCACCCCTGGTCAGTCTGGTCAGTTTAGCCAGTCAGTTTTACACCTATATTACTAACAGAGATTCATGGGCAAGTCTTTTTAGCATCAAATTCCCTCTTTGTGTTTCCCTGTTGAGTTGTGGTGGGAGTATAGTAACACAAAGAGGGAGTTTTGACTAATTAGAATGACACTTTCTAAGATATCTACTTGATTTGACTCAGTTGGACGACTGAAGCTTCATAACAGCTTCAGATAAACTTTTAAATACATTTAGGCACAGAAAGAGGACTGTGGATTTTGACCCATATCACTTACATTGTTATGAAGGGATCTTCTAAATACCAGTATGAATTATGGCAAGAAAAAAGAAAAACCTGTTTCATTCAGACACCTGATTGATGTTTCAAGACAGACTTGAAAAATTGTGAACTGGTCCTTTTAAATAATATATATGTAACACTTACAAGTTCCTCAAGTTTTTGTGGAGTTTAAATAGGCTAATATAGTTTGTCATATAGGAAGTACTAAGACATTATGGTGGAGTTGCACATCGTTTTAGGGATGATTACACACTTGCACCTTTCTTTTGTTATCTCTTTATCTTTTGCTTTTGGTCTTATTATTGTGCAAAATAAATAGAAATAAATTAAAAAATCATGAAAGACTGATGTCAAAAGTGCAGAACTTGAGCTCTTTTTCTCTTCTCCCTCGTCGCTACAGCTCACTTTTGTCCAGCAGATGGAGTCATTGTATCAAATTGTGTTCATCTTCAGTAACTGAGTCACACCTACAGTAACACACTGGAGCCTGAAGTACAAGACAGCTATCCAACATCATAACATATCTCACATGATCTCTCACAACGCACACAGCATTCAAAACATGTCACTCATTAATTCCTTTATAATGAAACCAACCGATGTGTGACCAATAACCACTGTCAGCCTGATAGAAACTTATTACAGTGATATTAATGTCTGCATGTGTGTTTTAACCCTTATACTTCTTAAATCAGCTCTTCATCATTTTCATAATAGCACCTCTGATGTAGCTCATTCAGAATTTACCATCATTATCATGTGTAAAATCCCAGATAAAAAATTAAATATACAAAAATATGAAGTATATTTGAAGCACATTATTGTTGGTGCTAAATATAAGCAAAATACAAGAAAAATAAACATTGCAGTTGTGTTTCACTGAACTACTCTGAGGTCTATTATTGCTCTCATAGTACTTAAGTGTACTTGAAATAAATATACTGATAAGCAAAACAACCTCAAGTGTTAGAGGACTCTCCTTCACTACACTGCAAAAACATACACTGTACAAGTAGTACATTTAAAGGCTTAGTACACAAAGATGTACTTAGCTCACTCAAGGGTAACTTCATTGTGCCTCAAAACAGTGTAATTCAATATATTCTAATTGCACTAATTATATATCATTAGTAAATTAAGTGTATTGTTAGTATGTGGACAATAGTTCACTTTATGTACAATAATCATGAGTCCACACAGAAATATAAACTGTTCACCTTTTTTAAAATCCTGGGATATCTGCATGTAAAACAGAGCCACAATGATTAATCGATTAGCTGATCAACAGAACACTTTATCACCAACTGTTTTGATAATTGATTATTAGTTTTGCATCATTTATGAAGACAAATAACAGCTTCAGCTTCTTAAATGTGAATATTTTCTGATATCTTTGTTCTTTTATGACAGGAGGACAAGGATGTTATCTTGGGTTTTGGGAAACAGTGATCAGCATTTTCTCACCAGACAACTAATCAATCAATCCAGAAAAGAATAGATTAATCGATAGTGAAAATAATTGTTAGTTACAGCTCTAATGTCAAATATATCTAAAATATCTGTCACAACTCTAAAATTGGTTGCAATATATATTTTTGCATCAATGGTTCTGTTGAATACTCCTCCTGCCATCCTCTACTCACTGATTATCCCACATGTTTTCCCTTGTTATACACAGTCTTAAAATTCACTAAACAAACTCAACACTGTCTGGAAAATAACACACACACACACACGCATGAGAAATGACGTGAAGAAATAACAGAAGCACTGCCAGAGCCTCTTCTTGGATGCACCTTGCTGCATTATTTACATTTTATTTGATCTTGATATGATGGGCAGACATCTTAAGCTGAAGACGCCAAACACTCCTCGCGGGCATCGCATAGCAAAAAAGACCAAGTGCTGTTGGTTGATCATGAGTCCAAAATGCTAATTAGTATGATTTTTCTGGATTAGAAAAAATAAACATAAGATACTAACATGTAAAAACATTTTCTATGACCAGAAATACCTCAAGAATGACAACATATTAGCTATGTACAAAAACATCAATAATATATTTATATATATATATATTTATATATTTTATCTTCTATACCCACTAAAATATACCAAAGAAGCAGCTATTGGTCAATCTGAGGAACTCGTTCGCCATTTTTTTTTTGAAAACAGTTTAAATATCCTTCAGCTGTAAATGTGAAAACTCAAAAAAAAAAAAAAAAAAAAAGAGAAAAAAAAAAAGGAAGGAAAAAAAACCCATGTAAATAAATTAAAAAAATATAACCCGGCCAAAAATCCTGTGTTTATCCTGTGTGCCATTTTGGAATACTGCAGAGTGTGAGGAGGTAAGCCACTTCAACCAGCTTCTCCAGTGGATAAGAGTTTTGTTCAAGGATGGACCGTCTTCGCCCATCCGACAAAGAGAGAGAGAAGAGAGTTCCCAAAAGTCTTTCATTATCAGTTCGTCATCTGTTTACCGCGAAGCGTACAAAGATTCAGACACAGTTCCATGACAACTGGTGTAGGCCACAGACAAAATAGAAGGGCACTTTTTTTTTTCTTCTTCCAAAAACTAAGCAACCCAGGGGGGTTAACCCTTTTATGGTAGTTAGAGGGGAGAGGGACACAGTCTGGACTCAGGAGGGGGGAAAAGTGGGTTTAGCAGCCTTCTTGTTTTGTCGAGAGTTTGTTTCACAGTTGAATCCATTATTTTCCACCCAGTCTAGCACAAACTTGGCAATATATATTTACAGTTTATGAACTACAATCATGAACGAGAGACACGTGACGTTCATCCTTAAATACAAAAAAAGTGTCTTCTGGCATCCGTGTGTGGACGTACTGTAGTGTGTGTTTGTGGCATCTGAAGAGAAAAAAATAAGGTCCTGAGATATTGAGGGGCATCTGGAGAGAGAGTGATAAAAGTGTGATCTATATAAAATGACAACAAAAAAACAAAAAAATATATTTAAATCTATAGCATCAATGTGTGTGTGTGTGAGGGATGTGTACAGTATGTTAGGAGGGACTTGACCGCGGTAGGGCCAATATTCGTCCATTGGTCTTTCCCCCGTTCATGTGTGTGAAGGGGATGTGGTGCTCCTCGTAACTGCCCCTCAGGCCCATGGAGGAGGCCTCGTCCCTGTCCAAACACTGCTCCCTCTGCGAGTAGGACGACGGGTCCAGCGGGATGCTCTCCATGTTCTCCATGTCCAGGTCAAAGTCTTCCGTCTCTGGCGGCTTGTTCTCCTCGCTGTAGAAGAAGGACATCTCCTGGAAGGATGGATGCAGGTCCTCGCGCATCATCTCGATGATCTCCTGGAAGCTGGGGCGCATCTTGGGGTTGTACTGCCAACACATCTGCATCAGGTTGTGTCTGGATGAGGATAGCAGAGAGTGTGAGATCATTTCTAACCAAGTAGGGTCAATTTGATAGATTTGGTTTATTCCATGGCAACAAAACGTTTTAGTGACTGAATGGAAAATAAAATGGTACTTGAGTTGAAAGGGAGCTGTCAATCAAGTGTTATCTGATCACGCCCCAACAATCCTGAGAAATGGTTTGAGCGGCCAAATTTTGCGTTTTTTTTTAACTAGGTTTTTTTCTATTTCTCATTATTGTAATTTTACTCTTCCTTCTATAGACTGTATGCAAGACATCTATTGAATTAATGTCTGTTACATCTCATGAAGTCTCTTTCTTTTTTGCAGTACCTTGTAGTACTCTGAAGCACGTGTGTGGTTTTGGGCTATCGTGAATAAAATGACTTGACCCAAGCAGCAGAACAGTAGATATTACCATCCAATTTATTTTTCTCATTCTTTTTGAACGGTTCTTCTCTTGTACTTACAGTCTGTCTGCGCAGTTGTCCGGCCGGTCCAAGTAACCTCCGTCCATGACAAACTTGAGGACCTGTTCGTTGGACAGACCCTGGTACGGCTGCTCGGCCAGTGTGCTGATCTCCCACAGCACGACCCCAAATGACCTGGTACACGGGTGGAAAAGACACAACAATGACACAGTGTGAATGAGGACCTGACAGAGTCATTCTGTCTGTAAACACTTGATGTGGTGAGCATAGACCGAGGGCAGAGGCAGAGGCTGCGATCTTGGTAAACAGAGCCAGATGAAAAAGATCAGATGGGAGCAGCTTAAGCTACACAAGTGTGCTCGAGTCTCATGTTTTAATATTTGTAATGTGTTTACAGTTTGTTATTCTGGTCTGTTTTATGACCTGTGTCGCTCTGTGGACATGCTCTATAAAAATGTTACCTAACAGGAAACGCTGCTGCAAGATCGGTTGTTGGTTGATAAATGTATTAAAAACAAGAGGAACACAATGAAAATACAACACGATACAAAAAACATGAAAAGAAGATTTTATTAGAAAGAAAACTGCTACTCATGAGTCTCCTGCCAAAAATTTGATTTCCAAACATTGAAGTTTATTTTCTTACTTTTTAGATAATGTGACTATCACTAACACTGTGCTGTGCTATGGGCACGCCCTCCACACCCTACTTATATTAACACAAGGTATTACTCACCAGCAGTCTGAATGTGCGGTGAAGACTCCGTCCTTCAGAGACTCAGGAGCCATCCACCTGACGGGCAGCAGGCCCTTCCCTCCTTTCCTGTAGTAGTCGGTCTCGTAGATGTCTCTGGTCATGCCAAAGTCTACGAAGAGGAGGTGATTTAATTTATAAATGAGTTAATGCCAATAAAAATTACATTGATTTTCAGTTTTCCAGTGTCACTGGCTTCTTTTATCTGCTTTTAACTTTTATCAGCTTTTAACTTTTATCAGTCTTTTTCATTACAACTGCAGCTGTTTTGTTATATTTAACTTCATGAAATGCTCCATATCAACATGTACTGTGTTTAAGATAAGCTAAATATATACAGCTCATTAGATTAGAAAGCTTTTACTGAGGTTTAGCCCAGTTTAGTTCTTGTGTCTGTTATTTATGGTCTTCATGAAACACACTGTTAAATATCTGGAATAAATATATGTGTGATACTACTAAGTCTAAACTGCGTAGATGGACAGGAGCAGTAACAGATACCTGCAGTAAATACAGCATACTGCACAGCTAGTGAAATACACAGTCCAGATTTTACTTCTTCAGTTTTATGTGGCTTATTGAACGCTTGCCCTACGAGCTTTTTCTGTTATTAATGCAAAGACTCATTATAGCAGCTCACAATTACCAAGATTTAATGGACCTCTATCTTAAAATGAGCTCCTACATGAAATATGAATTTCAAACTCAATCTACTGTCACAGAGGTGAAGCAGCATCTCGCTTTCTTGTCTGATAGTGTCTTTTTAAAATATATTACCACTAGGGGGCAGATATGTTACTTTCACCAAATCAGAGACTCTTTCGTTATGCTAAATATAAACATACCTCCTATTTTGACGGTGAGATCGTGAGCTACCATGCAGTTTCTGGCAGCCAAGTCTCTGTGGACAAACTTCTTGGCGTTAAGGTAAGCCATGCCGTCTGCGATCTCAGCGGACATTTGGATCATCTCCTTCAGTGTGGGTGGTGGGCGTCCAGGGTTGTTCTGATGGACATAAGACAGATTTTCATTTTTGTGATCTGCTGACATAGAGATTCATCTTCTTTTTTTTCTCCTTATCTGTTTTTATCATTTCTCAGATGCCACATCATGAAGAAAAATAATCACATTTACTAAAACCAAAAGTTGATTAGTGCTCAGTAGGAACAGTTTTCTCAGTCAGTTCGGCTCCAAATAAGATGCTACTGTCTGTCACCATCAAATAACTCAATGCCATCCTCCACCTTCACACTGAAATCTAACTGCAATCTGCACACTTGGGAGGTGATGCTGCAATGCATTATCAACTTGTTCGAGTAGTTAATAAACTTAACTACTGTAATCTAATATAAAGCAATCATAATTGAAATGTATGATAGTTTCAGATACTGTGATAACACTGAAATTCTTGTATGTTGTTGGTAGATATGATTAAGCCCAGAATACACAAAAACCTTGCTGCTGAGATAACAGCAGATAGAGTTAAACTTCTGCAAACAAACTGAAGATTTACATAACTGTCACTGAAATTGACATTTACTTTTTTCAAACCACTTTTACAAACTAAGTTTGTCAATGAAACCAGCTCAGGATTTTAAGTTGAGTAAAACTTGTGCAAAAAAAAAAGAAGATGTAAACTTCTGACTGTTCTTTAGTCCTGTTTTATGTCCTTGATTGAACTAATAAGAGATGAAAAGAAGCTGTAAAGAACTAGCATATCAGAAAAAAAAACTTTACAATACTGACATTAATCTACTGTATATAAAATGCAAAAGTGAAAAGAAGTGTATGTTAGAAGATATATCTGCATATATACTGTTGTAAATTTACCAAAGGAGGGTTAACAATTTAACCTCAAACTAATATGAGCAACATTCAAACCCTTCAGATTCAGTTCCAGTGAGTGTGTTTACCTCAGCGTCAGGTCGGAGAGACCGCAGGAAGCTCTTCAGGTCTCCGTGGGTCATCAGTTCCATCACTACCAGGGTGGGCTGACCCTTAGACACCACACCCAGCAGACGCACCTGGAAGACAAGAACGAGGGGGATTTCATGTCATTATAATATGCAAGCATGACTCTGAGTCTAAGATCACAAGGGGCGGATTTCTCTTCCAGAAGATGTCTTGTCTCCTTACCACATGGTGACAGCTGAAGGCCTTCATGACCGAGGCCTCATTCAGGAACTCTATTCGCTCCCTCAGGCTGGCCGACTCGTTGACTGTCTTCACCGCCACGCGTGTGTCCCCCTCACCCTTGATGATGTCCTTGGAGATGCCTTCGTAGACCATGCCGAAGGAGCCTTGACCCAGCTCCCTCAAAATAATGATTTTATCCCTGGCCACCTCCCACTCGTCCTCCTCGTACACTGTGGGCACATTTCCATGGTCATGTGACAAATGAAGCTTATCAGGACTGAGTTTACATGCACACAAGAAACCAGGTCAGAGGGGGAAAACAGGTTAAAACAACAAACTTTAGTAACAGGTTTGTCCGGCTATCAGGTTTCCCACCTCTTCAACACCTGTTTTTGAACCAGGGCTTGCATATTTAAATGTTAATTTATGTAAAATACACATGTGATGCTCCAGCCTAAAAGCACATGCTTTTTGTTGTTTGAAGACTTACTTTTATTTGTCATTTTCCCTTACTTTGTCAACTGCTTATCATCATGTTTACTGCACAAATAACATGCTGAATGGCATCATTGCTGGTAAGGCACGCCCTTGACAAAATGTAAGGGGCATAGGTTTGTTAATGGCTGTTCTTAATGCTGTTCAAGCAACTACTGTGCAGATCTTGTGCAGTTTGATATTGTGAGAAATGATCAAAAATCAAATTTCTTGTCCATGTAAAGAAGTCTAAAGCAGATTAAAAACAATAGCAAGGAATTATGTATCTAATTTACCTGGTTTTAGAGATAAACATCTAATAAAATAATAATCAATACCGAAATACCATAAAATATTTCTGAAGAAAACTATGTATTTAAAATCTATACACAGGCTGCAATAACAAAGGCTTCAATACTGAAATATTAACCTTTGTTCTAACTAAATTCAGGATGCAAACTAATTATATATAATAGCCATGGGAATACAAAAGTGTTTTAATTTCAAATTAATTATTTAGACCAAGGTGAACAAAAAACCCCAATCTGCTTCTTTATTATTGATAAATGTCTAAAACACACTGCTTACCATCATTGGCACTGAGATACTCTGGGTTTGAGGAGGCGTAGATGGGACCACTGGGCCCTTGAGTTTGACTGAAAATAAGAGAAAAAGAGTTTTATTTAATAAGCATTTAATAATAACACTGACAAAATAGAAAATAAAACATCTAATAAGACGTTTTTGACAGAATGTGAAAAATGGTCGTACTTCTTCTTGAACATGACGAATCCGGCCACGGCCACGAACAGCAGCAGGACAAAGCAAATGACCGGTCCAATCACGATCTTCACGATGTTGAGGGGATCTCCTGTTGAACACGCACACAGCGAGTCAAGAGTCAGGTTAAAGCGAAGGAAAACAAGCTCTTATTAAACCCACAAATGAAACTGCAGCAAGGAGCAAAGTGCTGCTCTGTGAACATAATATGCTTCAAGTACAGTCGATGGGAGTTCTTCATCTTGTTGATAATGGCTAAGAGGAACAAGTGAGGACGCTGCAAGGTTTAATATTCTGCTTTTTTACACAGAATAACATTTGATTTAAAGATTTTTGGAAAGGGAAATCACTTTATTGATAAGATATAAACTTATAATATTAAATGGCAGGACTCAAAATCAACATAACTGTTTAAGAACTTTTTCTTGATATAAAATGATTAAATTATTTTCCCATCGAACTAAGTCTTGCTCTGGCTCTGCCTTCATGACAGATGGAGACTTACTTGCGTCCTGGATGTAGAAGTACGTGGGCTCGGTCCAGGATCCGTTCCCAGCCAGCGAGGTGGCCCGGATCCTCACCGTGTAGTTCCCAGAATGCATCACTCTCAGCTTGCAGCCACGGGTTATTCTGTAAATGTTCCTGGATACACAGTGGTGCAGCTCCTGTGGAGAACAACACCGAGGTTAAGGAGCGAGGAACATCGTGAACAACAAACAACAGCCTCATTATTTCCGGCTTTAAATTTGGCTTGTTGAGTCATCCTACAGGATACTTTTTCATCTCTGTTTTATGTTTTTTATGTTTCCAGTGTGGAAACATCTGCCTTATTTTTATTTTTTTTCTTAGTGTTTTCCACAAGCAAATAATAGTCCTCAGCAACAGCCAAATGTTTTGTAGATGTGTCTCCATAGCAACTAAAACATAGTCCGACGTTGAAATTACTTCTCCATTAAGGTTATCAACTAAATGACATTAGAGAGACCACAAAGCCAGATTTCAAAAATGGGCTTAGTAATAAGTATTGCCTCTCTTATTTGTCTGTGCTTGCATGGCCAGTTTTAGATGTATAAATTTAATTAGAAACTATGTTTTATGACTAGTCGGAGCTATCGTCTTTAATGAGAAAGTGATTATTAAAAGGGCTTTCTGAGTAAAAAGTATACGTGTTCATATGTTGTGGTGAACTAACAGTGAACCCGTGAACTCAGTGACCCAATGACTCAAATCACAGCATACATGAAAGTAATAAAGGCATGACAAATGTGTGTTCAGACAGCAGTGTGTGTGTGTGTGTGTGTGTGTGTTTCTTCACCTCACTGTCTCCCAGTCTTTTGTAGTTGACCTCGTATAAGATGATCATGCCATTGGGAGACGCGGGCTCCTGCCATGTGATTTGCACCGCCATCTCTGACACCTCGTATTTGATTGGACCCACGATGTCATCAGCTTTATCTGAGGAGAACAAGGTCACAAAGTTTGGCAAATCTTACTCTATTAAAAGGGTAAGACTGGCGATTTTCCATATTTTTTCTTGTTGTCAACAAATCTCATGTGCAAAGCAAAACAAACAATGGACTCATCCTACTTATGAGTATCGTGTGTGTATCTGAAGCTTATTGTATCCCTCTGTGCCACTGTGGTCCAAAAGATATTAAAAACACATTGATGAGCCACACTGCTGCACTGGGTTACTTGTTCCTTCACCCTGAAGCCAATGGTTACAGTAGTTTGTTGAGAAATGGCTCCAAAGTTGAAGCACTGTAAACAGAAACATGTTCTTGTGCATGCACAGTGGCATCTGCTTCACAGAGAACTATTCTCCAGAGAATGAAAATATTATGACTGTCATTAGTCTTTGGATCTTTTCTAAATAAACTACGGTAACCACCTCCTTCATGGCAATCAACCACATGACCCAGTGCAGCACTGTGGTTCACTGACTTGTTTTATAGTTTTTGGACAACAACGGATGGAGACTTATTGTTTATTATGGGCATTGTTAAATTTGGTATTGTTTTGGCTCTGGAAATGAAGATATAGGTTGAAAATCACAAGCTATATCCTTTGAATGTACCCTTCATGTTTGTTTGGAGTAACAAGATGCCATGTGATTTGATTCTGGTCATGGATGTAATACCTCTCTGTCTTCCAAGGCGCCCTGTCTATCTTTACAGGGATGTCTCAAAAAACATCATTATTAAAAGTCTAAGATGTTTTAACGGTATAGCACACAACAGTGACGATGATGGTGACAGATTCATTTAAGTTTAAACCTTTAATCAAGTTCAAACATAAGTTAATGAACAGTAATGGACAGAAGGTTTAATTCGATACGATGGGCAGAACTCTGGGATTGCTTAAGCATGGGTGATGACTTTATTAGTTGGATTTTTTTAATGTGCCAACTGGTGCAGCATGAGGTCGCGCCACTCATGCTGTTTTCCAAGAGATGGCTGTTTTCCAGGAAGCTTGAGTGTCCATTTCATGGGGTCTTTAACAGTAGATTTGAGGATAAAGTGCACACCGCCTCAGCAATAAACACTTTAGACATCTTTCAGATTTCTACAGCCAGTTTACAGTTTTCTTATATTGTTCTGATGGCATTTATTTTATTTTATTGTTTTGCTGTGTTTATTATTTTTTAAAAAAGCTCTTTATATATTTGTTGTGCTGCTGTAACATGTGAATTCCCCCTCCGTAGATCAATAAAGTCTTACCTAATCTTGATGATAATGTGATTTCATTACGCTGACCCACAGTAAAATACCTGTTAGTGCCTCCTTACCTTCAGGCATTGTACGGGCGCTGACATACGCCGCCATGCTGCATCGCGACGGGTCGGTCGGGTGGTTGCAGGCGTGGATCTCGATCTGGTAGCTGGTGAAGTGGCGCAGATTGGAGACAACAGTGGACTCCTTGGCGTGCACGGTGACAACAGTCTTGGTGCTTTCAAAAGTCTCCTCGTCCTCACCGTCCGGGACGTGTGTGCCCCCGGGCGGGCTGGGGGCCGTGGTGAGGAAAGGGTGGGTTCGGTTGGCGATGCCCATCACAGAGCGTCGCTGTCTTGAGCGTCTGTACAAGGGACAGAAAGTTTAAAGTCAATGACAATTTACAGGAGAGAAGGAAAACTCAAAATATATTTAAAATAATGACTTAGAGGGGATTTCTGCAGTATTTGGAGTACAGTGCTATACAACTAATACTTTTTTTTACTGTAAAATCTAAATGTGCTGGGATGTATTTACAAATCTATTCTGTTTTTGTTTGTCTGTCAGCGTAACTGACAGGGGAATAGGGTGAAAGAAAGTTTTAATTGCATCCCTAGTGCTACCAGTGCACTTAAAAGTATTTTTGACTTATATTTGACTTCTGATTCTGTTCTTGAATGATAGTGATGAACATGATTAGAATACTAAACACAAGATGGAGCATGAGAGCTTTAATTTGTTTTGTGGGAAGCTAAAATGAAAACAATGCTGAACTGGATTGAGTCTGACAACATGAAGACAAAGAAAATCTATAAGACAGTGGATTTAAAAGCTGGAGTGTAACTCAAACCTTGAAAAATAATCCTCTTGAGGCCAATGTTCATGAATCATAAAGCAAAGAAACTGCAGTTCTCTTACATTTAATAGCTAAAAGACAATCGTGTTGTCAGCTGTCTTACTTGATTTCAAAAACTTCATTGTGGAGGTAATTTTCAAATGTTTTGCGGTATTCTGAGTCCTCTTTCTCTTTCTTGAGCTCCTTGTCCGTTTTGGGGCAGGCGCAGCATCGTGTCCCCTGGCCCTGCTCCTCTGTCTGGTTCCACTTCTGCTCCTCGTCACTGTCCACCTGAGTGGGCACCCGTGACGGCAACTTCATCCCTGGTGAAATGGAGACAGACATGGCCACACAGGGGGGAAAGAAAGCACACAATGAGATGACGGATGACATAAACATACACGTGCTATGCGGTTTTAAGCACAAATATCCATACACACACCCTCCCACACACACATGCCTGAGGGCCACGTCTGTCATTGTCATCCCCAGGTCCTCGCCCTTCCTAGTGGAGATAAATTACCAGTGACACGACCTCCCCGCGGACTCCCATTTCCCTGGATGTGTGGGAGTTATGGGAGTTCAAAAGAGGAAAGTTTGGGCTAGGCTGTGTGCTAACATGGAGGGGCACTGATGGCAGAGCATCGACGTAGGTCAGGCTGTGACAGGAATAATTCAACCGAGATAAATGTCTGAACTTAGCCTGACCTCGCGCTTGAGTGAGACGCAGATCCTGATTGTCCTTGTGCCAGGTTTCAGTTTAATGCCACCCGAACAAGATTCCTGCACCTTATTTTCTTGCTCAGTTAGTACAGAGCAGCAACTTCCCTCTAAGGGACAAGGTTCACTTCACACAGACGCCACTTTGTTTACGTTATTCATTATTGAATAACAGTGGTGATGTTAGCATTCATAACTTATTCAATGTTTTTACTGTTTCTGCTTTGTTAGTGTGGCATTTGTGTGCCTTTGTCTTTGTGCTGTGCCAACAAGAAATTTCTGTTACTAACGTGACACACAATAAAGTTTCTTCCAATTTCCAATTCTACTTCACATGTCCGTCTGTATCCTCCTGCTGCTGAGACACGATGTGTTCAACATTTTTCTGTAGTTTTGATGTTTCAATGTTTTCATTTTGATTAAAAATGGCTTGGAATGGGCGATACAGTGATTTAGAGGTTGAGGAGCTGATCATGAGCGAATGTCTTGTGGTTTGGGTGCGGCTAGGGACCTGTCATCTCTCTACTGTGAATATCTCAATTAAAAAGGGATAAAACAAAAATGCCCCAAAAATTCCTTTAAAACTCACATGGATAACTGTGGGTTGAGATGTCAGACCTTCTAGGACAAATTAAACCTCACTTACAAATGTCAAAAATAAAACCACAACAACAGCTTTTGGGTGGGAAGTGCTCTCAACCAATAAACGACTAATTTAACTTTAATTGAAAGCTGACAAAAGACATCTTTTCACTCTCAATCAAAACACATAACAGCCGACCACAGAAACGCAGACAACCACAAACAATGTGGCTCACCCTTCTGACAGTAGTCAAACTTGTAGAGCTCGCTGGCCTCAGGCTGGCGCTGGCAGAACACCAGGTAGTGAGTGATGTTGCCGTTGGGGTCATTGGGTGATTTCCACTTGAGGATGATCTGGGAGGAAGAGTTGGATGAGGAAATGGGATCCAGCGGGACAGAGGGCTCTGGGGAAACACAGAAGTACAAAGGGAAGTTGTTGAAAAAAATAGAAATGGTTGCTGCTAAGTATGGTGAGCAAGGGTGGTATTTAAAATGTGACAATATGAATCAATGACCTGAAAGATAAATGGGGATTAAAACATAAATGGGAACAAATATATATTACCTATGCTTCTTAAAGTGTAAAGTTAATTATGAATTAAACAATAAATCATGAAATGTTCTTAAATTAAGTATCAGTGGAAGCACTTACATTACAACAATAACATGAAACTGTTTAAAAAAAATTAAATTACTTTGTTGAAAATACTCTGGGTATATTGAACTATGAGCTGATTGTACAGCTAAGAAATTCGGTATATGATATGTGTCCTGTTTCTAAAATGTAAAATGGATTGTCATGAGAAGTAGTAATATGAAGTATAATTTCAAAAAAGTAGCCTACACCTTTTTTATCATGTTTATGTGTGACTTTGTGATTATATGATAAAAAGTTTTAGTTGTAAATGCGGCAAAAATCTAGTTTGATCTTAGTGGGATTCAGCAGGTTTTAAATTTATCAAGTATAAATAGCGAACGCATTTTTATATATATATATATATATATATATATATATATATATGTATATCATCACATATCACATATCATCTCTCTACTGTATATCTTTCCATTGTGTTCATCTAGTACATTGATGTTCCACTTTGCTTGTATCTACAAATGAATCTTTTTTTTAATCAAAGTATTTATCAAAGATAACAGAGCAGAAGTTGTTTCAGTCTTATTTGCATCTCATGTTACAGTACGACTCATGATGGCACCGAGCTGCTGTGGGACCAACATCTGCTCGCTTTGGGTATTCCCCATCACTTGGCAGTACTTGATGTACGTGTTGCTCTCATGATAGTGCGACAGTTTCATCTAATTTTCAAATGTCCATATTTAACAAGGCAATGAAGACTAAAAGATTAGAGACATTTTTAAAAACTACACACACTTTCATGTCTTCTGAACCAGAACTTACAGCTTTTCATTCATCATTAATGTAAAATCATATATCAGTTTTAGTTGTAGTTCAGTTATTTTGTAGTATTTATAGTTTAGTATTTACCTGTGGTTTAGATTTTTAGTTTCAGTTCCTGTTTCCAGTCTTTTTGGGTGTGGTATTATATCATAAACCTCAAATATTTACTTTACATACAACCAGCTGGTTTTTTATGTGCTCGTTAGAGATTTTCTTACCCTCATCTTAGATGTATCTTTTTATCATAACAAACACAAAGTAGTTGTGGTTAGTAGTAGTACTTCCGATTTATGCTTTCATAATCTTTTTTAAGGCAAGTTGTTGACATTGTTTATCTAGTTTACTTTCATAACTCTGCTAATCACACCAGTTTCCCATCAGTTTGTTTTGCTCGCATGATACGTATCCTACGTGGTATGTAGTGCATGAGTGAAATTTCAGTATCGCTTCATGTAGGACACACTGTGACTGTAGAGCTACTTGTATTTCTGAGCTGCAAAACAAAGTGCAATGTGACGTATATTTTTTCTATTCTTAATTTGATCCTTCTTAGTGAATAAAGATTAACAGCGCTAATGCAAGCAGCATAATAAACATGACTCAGCCTGTGATTTGCAAAAGCAGGACGGAGACTGGCACCAGCCTCTGCTGCATGTTGCTGTTGGTGAGATTTAATAAACCTAAAAATGTCTTTGGCAGTTAACCTCTCTTCTCAGGGACAGATTGTTTTTTCTTCTAATGTACATCGGAATGTGTTTTGCAGGCTCTGATTTGCATCAACTGTGGCAAGCGGACAACAAACTGCCGTACTGAAAGTAGAAAAAGAGGTTACCAGCTACATGTGGCATCCACACTGACTGGATTCACCGTCTATCTGATTGTTCAGCGAAACGTCTTTTTGAGTAGACATATGAATCAGATTTCTGAGTGGGCGGTAAAAGTAAGAGACACTTCACATCTTAGAACAATACCCAGCCTCACATTGGAGTCATGAGAGGGAAATAACAAAAATATCATCTCACAAAACGTTTACTTGTTGCCAACTGTACATCATGAGGAGTGTGTCAGCAGGTGAATATATGAGAGGAAGGAGTGGTGTTAGACTGAACCCTAAGGTGACACGCAAAGACCCGAGACCCGTTGCTGTCACGGTGCGATTATGTTGTCCCATGTTTTATGACGGTGCAACACACTGGTCCGACCGCATTGTCAGACAAAGTTTCACCGGCAGCAGCTTATTGGTAATGACAGCTTTGCCCTTCTGACGAGCTATGCTGGTTAGACACGACATAGACCAGGAACCCGGAGCGGTTGCCAGACGGGTAGAAAACAACCCTCCCTTGACACGGCTGGTTGACTGAATGATGCGTCTCCGCTGGAAGCCTGTTTTTTTCGTGCGAAAGAGGGATGTCATGTTTGATGCGGTTTATCAGGATGGAAGTGCACAATGTGTAAAAGGAAGCCAGTTAGACGGGCCATTATGACTACGACAAACCCAAACTGCACACGGCACACTCTGTGGGTGGCAGAGTACAATTAAGTACTAGGGAAGAGATTTATGATTGCTGCGTGACTGACTGATGCAGACACCTTGCACTGTGTAGCACCCTGTAGGTCGGTGGCACCTCGGGCGAATCGTGACATCTGCCTTCCTCTTCCCTGTTCTGGTGCCAAGGACATTTTGGCAGCAGCCAGACTGACAAACACAACACTGAATCCACTAGTCAATGATAGTAACACTGCAGGAACTGTGGATTCAAGATGGCCCTAAAAACAGTTAAATTAATTATAATGTAGCGGCCTGGTTTTTAATAGGAGAACTCAACGACCTGTAACCTTCCCATAACCTGAGCGTGTATGTCTTCAGTCCTCAGTTGTGCTTAGCTGTTTTATATATATACGTCGATGAAAAGGTGGCACCATTTTTATCTTGTGCTGTTTGGTAAAGCGAGTGTTGCTGTGGGAATGAAATTAGTGGCACAATTATTGATTTTCTTTCATGTACAGCACCAGTCAAAAGTTTGGACACATCTTCCTGTTCACTTGAATGAGACGGTGTGTCCAAACTTTTGACTGTATGTAATGACTTTTAAACATCACTATCATTAAATTAATGGAGGGGTCGACAGGAGTGAAGCGACAGAGACTGAACGAGATGGGCAGCAGACTAAGAGTGAGCCTCGAGACAGGATGGCTCCAAATGACGTGCTGGCAGCTGACAGCAGCCGTACTGCAAAACCAGAACACTGCTCGATTCTCCTTTGAATGGGTGCGGTGCAGGTGAAAAACATGGTAGAGAAAAGATGGCAACATGCAGCTGTACGTAGGTTTATGTGGACGACGGTCGTTCAGACACTTTTACGATCTGGTTTAATTTCCACTTGCACATTTAGCTTCTTCTCAGCACCAAACTAATTAAACAGAAGATGTGCAGGTGGGCTTCTCCATGAGCTTCTGTGACTTACATTTACCCATAATCACGCTTTTTGTGTAGGTTTACAGAAACATTTATGTGTATCTTTGTGGAAACTTCAATACTCACTACTAGAAATGTTGCATGATTTGGAAAATATTTATGCGACCCTAACATTACTGGGAAATGTAATTTAAGTGAGTAGCATACTCCCAACAGTGTGCAAAAAATCTAGTTTATACGGACAAACAACAAGTATGTTGACTACATGTTAGGTTACAGCTCATTAAGTTCCCGTAATGGTGGGTGAGGTCTTCTAGACGAGGGCTGGGCAATATAGCAACGTTATGTCAGTATTATGATATGAGATGTCGCCTTAGATATTGGAGATCGTAATATATCTCGCAAGTGTTGTCTTTTCCTAGTTTTAAAGTAATGTTATATTCTGAACTTACCAGACTGATCTAACTGTTCTGTTAGTCATTATATCCACATTACTGATAATTATCAAAAATCTCATTGTGTAAATATTATGTGAAATCAGTAATAGTCATCCCCATCAATATTGTTGCAATATCAAGATCATTGGGTCAAATATTTCATCATATTTGATTTTGTCCCCATCGTCCACTTATTACAGACTGATGCCAAATTCAACCAAACCTTGAACATAATATAAATTATCAGGAGTGATGGATGTACTTCTTGCTAAAGGACCAGTGAATAAATCTGAATCAGTCTTACTGGTGGCGTTGGTGCGCACATAGATGATCTCGCTCTTGGCTCCGTGGACCTGGTGTTCATCAGAAGCTGAGAGTTGGGTCTTCACCATTATAGCGTACTGTGTCCAGGGCTTCAGCGGCAGGATGAGATGACCTGGCTCAAAATGCTCTTTGTCCGACTCGGTGGCTCTAGGCGGAGGGTCCACGTCAGCAATCACCCAGCTGTTGGAGCCGCAGGCGTCCTGTCCGTCAAACTCGGTTACGTTCTGAAAAGGTCTGTCGAGAAGAAAAAAAAACACAGTGAAAATGTTAATGAAAAATGTGTTGCTGGGGTGTAAAATTGTGTTTTATTGAAGAGCACACACTGGTTCCCAGCACTTTATCATATTTATTTGACCAGAGAGCTGGCGGGGGGGGCAACAGACACAACTGGACTTGATCTATCTGAGCAGGATCACCTGAGGTTCTGTGTGACTTTCCACAAACAAAACCCGGACAAAAGATTTGTTTTAAGTTTTGAATCAGAACAGACAGCAAATTTGATGTTTTTCATACATTTTGCATAACGTATCTGATCAGTGATGCGTTTCAGATGTTCCAAAGTTGCCACAATTTTCTCCAAATGTCGTAAATGAGTCAGTGAATCAGGAATTTACTTTATCATTATCCAGCTGATCTAACTGTTCTGTTGTATTCAGCCTTTTCTTATCTATAAAGTACTTAAGCAGCTGAAAACAATATTTTTTCTGGCAGGGATCCAAGTCTGCTTGGGACTGTGACCTCATGACTGAACATTAACTTACGCTTCTTTGTAGAGCACCATGAAGCCCAGCAGGTCTCTGAAGTCTGGAGGCCAGAAGGCTTCCCACTTGACCATTATTTTATCGCTCATGGTTCGGATCTGGGTGAACTTCAACACATGGTTCTCACCTGAGGAAAGACATTAGTCAATGAAAAGCAATAAATGGATAAGGACAGAGGTCATTGTGTAAGTTTTTAAATCTCTGTTATGGGGACATATCAGTGGAGAAACACAAGTTTTTGCTGATTTAGTATGAAAATAATCTGATACCTGAAGGAGTCGCCCTTCCTCACCCACTCAATCATTTCTGGGTAGATAAGAGTTAGATAAGACTGTGAGCTACCTTCCTAAGTTTAAAATCAAAGACAGAATGGGTGTGCCATGGTCTTCAACTAACATATCAAAAATATCTTATTTATTGTGCTCATTTGAGTCTGTCTTTGCTTTCAGTAAGATTGGAGAGGACATAATTACATAACTTGGATGCTAAGCAATGTTTCAAAGCTCTCTGAAAGGGTAACTGACAAAAACAATCTGAAGAGAAGATGAGGGGATCACATAAAATTATTTCAAAATACTTCATGAAGGAAAATTAACGAAAATATTATCCTGGTTTGGTGTCAGTGGCTCAATTTGCTCATGAGGCTGCAATGTTCTGACCTTCAAATCTGGCCTGGAGTTTGTGTAGTAGATGTTTTTATGATATAAAAAGGACCAGTGGATAAAAGAATCTAAACCCAAAAAAAAAAAAATTTGAAAAATAGATGAGATTAAAAGAGAGACCTGAAGATAGCCAGGACCAGTCAGAAATAAGTTTCAGGGTTAGTGATAGTGAGCGACTCTGACGGCAGACTGATGCACCACCAATTAATGAGCGAGCCATGACCATTTTCCCTGAACTTAACAAACCACACTCCTCTCTGCCTCATTTTTTCTTCTCCTGTGATGATTATGATACAACACATGATCAGAGCTGCTTGCGATTCTGCAGATATCCACCGGGGAATAAAACAACATCAGAAAAAACCCAAATCTGGAGCTACAGGACTGGATACTATCAGAAGTGATTAGATTGAATAAAATCTGGATCTGATGCGACTCAGGTCCTGGGTCAGGTTTTGATTACTGGGAACTAAGAGGAGACCTTTACAGCATCTTACTCCCCTCCTTCTCTTCCTATTTACTGAATCTTTCTTATGCCAAATTAAAAGAAGATAAGAGTTTCCTGTTTCTATTTTTTTTTTAAAGCAATGGGCACATCGATGAGCTACACTTTTATTATCTCTTGAATCATACATGTAATTTAAAATCTAAAGAACAAAAGCAGCACATATCACCATGTCACTGTTTAACATGTAATCTTTAGAGCTTTGCTGTTCTCATTGTTTCTAGTTAAACTGTGTCCGTAAAAGACATCTGCAAACAAAGGAGGGGAGGAAATGACCATCATAACAGTAACTGTGACTATGTTTGCATGTGCGCCAGGGCTAATCCTGTGTTTACGTTGCCGTGGTAACCGTGTCTGCCTCCAGAGCCGAGGTGCTTACATGAGGCCTGGTCTCCGTTTGTCTTGGAGGCGATTTCGTTCTTGACCATTCGCTCTTTGGTTCCCGTGACCTCCTCCATCTTGCGGATCTCAGACATGCAGAGTTTGGAGTTATAGTGGAAAAACAAGCGTCCTTGCAGGATCGTCAGGTTGTGCTTGGACCAGTCCCAGAGCTGGCGCAGGTTCTGGTTGTCAAGGGCATAGAAGGAGTAATTCCTGGTAAGGAACAGAGAAGATTGCATTAACATATTTTTCATGATAAAAATGACATTCGGCTGAGGCTTGTTATGGAAAATCTTCTTGAGTAACATGAGAAGAGAATTATTTCAGCTTTTGGTTAGCTTTCAATCTGCAACTTAAGCCTTTTCTTTGTTTTCTTTATTTCTACTGTAACTGCAGTCTATTGTGCTGCAAGCATCTGAATAAGCCTCATATATGATTTTGGAAAGTCTAACCAAAAACAGCTACCACAGAGAGACATTTTGAAAAGGTCACTCCTTCCGCTTTTAACTCATAATTACAGGAGGAGGCTCTGACATGGTGAGGATGAGATGGGCTCAGAAGACAGAGTCTCACCCGATTTCCGTTTCCTCTCCACGAATAACACGAAGCTTGCGGAAAAACGAGAGGGATACGAGGGCGTAGGAACGTCGCACTGTCAGGTAGCCAGTGATCTCCTCCAGCTGGCCCAGGCTGGCCTCCAGTTCAGCTGCTATGTTGTCTACAGAAAACCAAAAGAGACAAGCTTTGAAGTGATTTCTGATTCTGAGCACTAAAGCTCGCAGGCAGCGGCTCTTTGGCAACAAACTCTCCTCTGAAGACTGCGTGATGTGATTTCGTTCTCACCTTTTTTATCTCTCTAAATCATAGATTGTGTCAGCACTCATTTCTTTTTAAGCAACAACTAAATGACATAATTTTCATCACAAAAATGATTGTTTTCACTATATATATTCACAGTATAGTGTGGCATATTTCACTGACTTTTTATAGATGAACTAATGAATCTATAAATCAGTTGTAAAACTATATTTTAATTCAACTAAATAAACCATGAATACTCACTTCCTCCACGTAGGTTGATGACCAGACTCCCGTTGAGAATAGTGCAGCCTCTCAAAGCCTGCGCTGCTGTGACCGAGTCCACTGTTTTTAGGCCCATACACACTTTGGGACAGAGTCCTGCACATGGATTGCAGTTCAGCCTACAGAATGAAGGAAAAATACATTAATACTCAATGTCATCCAAGAAAATACAGTATGTCTGCATAGTAACAATACTGGTGGTGTTTGAATGAAAGATTTCAGTCATTTTTCACCTTCTAAACCTGTAAAAACTGATATTTGGCGGAAACAAAATCTAAGACCGACATATTATTACATTTTAAGATGATTTTACAAACTTAATAGCAAACAGTTGTCTTTCTACACATCCAGCATACACAGATCAACATTAGCATTGACTTTTTCTGTCCACCTGTTGAATGCAAATCCAACATTCGTTCTCCTTTTAGCTGTTTTTGCTTCTACAACAACTCTTGTGTGAAAGATCTGGTTCTCTCGCTAATAAATATAACAGTAACAAAAGTAGGTTTTTATTTTAATGTGGTAGAAAAAAACCTATTTCCATTTTGCCTTTGGACAGACCATCTCATGTGTTAAGAGCTACTGTTGAGGAGTTTAAAAGAGACTGGTATGCAATAACAATATAACAGTATAAGTACAAACAAACTGCTTTTGTAATTCACCGAATTGTGACTACCACTGTTTGTGTGTTCTTACTGTTGACCATATAAATACTGAGCATTAAAAAAAAAAGTGTTTTTGGTCGCTGTTCTCAATGAAAACAATGACCAGCCGCTGCTCAACACTAGTGACGGGGAACAGTAGAAGTGTGAGTCAGAAAATCAAAACAATGAACTGAAACATGCTTTAAAGCTCTTGAGTTGGGTGATAATTCTCCGTGGGTTTACTACGAGTGACACCTTCTACAAACAAGTGATCATGTGATCCATAATTCGTTTAAAAATGTATTATGGTTTACAGTGTGCTGCCTGCACTGTACGCACAAGACAAATGACTGAAAATGAATCCTCACTCAGCTCCATGTGAGGATCAGCTTGAACTTTTGTTTTGTATTAACTAAAAATGAACTGACCCCAACCTTTCACCTCCACGGCTGAGCGAAACAACCTGGCTTACATAATGTTTTCGTAACGAGTCTCTTCTCATAACAGATATATGGACGCAGCTTTGCTATGTTAACCTATTTCCTGAAAAGCCATCTGTGCAATCCCCAGCACTCATAACGCTGCAAAGTGCAATCTTTGATGAGGTGAAATCCAGAAAGTATAACAGTAACCTCTGCAGCCTCTCACATTCACACAGCAGAGAACATTTTCAGAGTGATTAAAGTGAAGATTACACATTGATGGGATCTAAGCTCGGAGGTCATTGTCCTGCGGTGTGCTAAAGTATTTTTTTGTGCTGCTGGCTGGTTTATGAAGTGAGAATGGCTTTGTTTAGCAACAGTTGAGTAAGCTGACAGGACAATTACAAAAGAATGTGGTTTTCCTTTGTGTGAGGCAAATAATGGAGCTGGGTGGCAGCTAATGTGCTCTGGTTTTCATGGCACTGTCTAATCTCTGACGTATAAATACATGATGAATATATAACAGAGATGAGCATTGTGGGCTGCAGCCATGTTATACTTGTAAATGAGATTATTCACAGCTTTCAGCAACAAAACAAACCAATTAACTGAAAAGGAAGAGAAGTTTGTTGTTTCACAACAAAAAGCTGGCTCATAACTTCCCTAATCTATCTTGACCTTTTTCCCTCTCCAGTGCCACATCTGCACTTTCAGCCGAGACACTCGCTCAAAGCACTTTCATTTCCACAGCTTACTTTAAAGCCAAAGACAGAGAGGGATGCCAGAGAGAAGAGATGAGCCATCAGGGGAACATAAAGGGAGTCAAAAGAGAAAAGAGATATGAGTACAGGAGGGTTCGCCACAGGTCAACGGTAGCTTGAAGGTTTAGTCGAGCAGGACTGTTGATTCAAATTCAAGAAGCGATCAAATCTGCACGCTGAGAGGCTGCCTTTGAATAAATTATTGTAGCGTCATTTTGAAGATGTTAGCGGTTGAGCTTTTCATCTGACAATGCCACCTTTAATAAAGCTTGCACCTTTTTAATATATAAAAAACTATAAAAATTCACTCACACCTGTGCAATTTAGCTCTGGTGTTCCTCCATCAACATACATGAAGGGAGCAAAATATTAGGAACACTTTTCATTCTAATGCACTCCAGTACACCACCAACAGCACCCACTACAACCTCAATAATACATAAAAAGTAGAATTATCACTTTTCCGACAATGTGAACAAAAATTGAAAATGTATGAGCTTCGTAAAAGTTGAATTTATAGCAGGGCTGTTGTATTGGATAGCATTAGATAGCACAGGTGTTTCTAATAAAGTGGCCGGTGAGAGTGATGTTATGATGTTTTGAATTTCCAAGAAACACATAACACGTAACGGCATCTGTCAGTAATTCACTTTCTGGCTACTGAATAAAAACAACTGAGAACGGTATTCTAAAAATGCAACTTGTTTTGTTCAGACTAAAAAAAAAGTTATCGACCATTATCGATCAGCTGATCCCAGGTGATGACAAAACACCACAAAACACTGCACACATTCATAACTCTACTACAAACTGCCTTCTTCAGGATCGTCATTGTCAAAACACCAAAATATATGGGACCTGGGACGTATTCAATGTCTGACGAAAAGCTGCACGACTCATAATGTTTATGTAGGAGATAAAGTCAATCAAGCTAATAGAGCAACTTCTCACTGCTTTATTAGCTCCTTATCAACATAGTATTTGTATATTTGCCTTCCATTTCCTGATTTTAAAAGAATATCAGCATCACTCTTTTTCCTCTTTTCTGTCAACAATGGCCTATGTGCACTTGAGCAAGGCACTTCACGCTCATCTGCACACTAAAAAACTCTCTCAGCTGTGAATGTACAGTATGTAAGTGCATGAATGTAAAAGTGCATGTTGGTCTAAAGGAGATCAGCGTGCCTGGTAAACCCTCAGTGGATAAATAAAGGTTAAATACACATGACGACACAAACGCAACAGCAGCAGCAGCAGCAGCAGCAGCAGCAGCAGCAGCAGCAGCAGCACCTCCTTGTCATCGCAGTTGTCAGTGACAGGCTGCCTGGACTACCCTGCTGCAGTTGCTTGCCAGAGAGACCCCCCCCCCCCTCTCCCCCAAACCCTCCTTCTCTCTTAACGGCCAGCAAAGAGAGGCAAGGCCACGCAGCCCCAGGGGCACTGACAGCCTGTCCTGAACGCCTCTCTGCCTCCTCTCGTGTTCAACCAGCTAGCCAGTAAAGAACTAGCCCATCACATTGTAACAAAAGACAAGAAGTCATGAAGGACCCAGCTGTATTTTAAACCTCTGCCCGAGCAGAACGATCGGAGGGGGTGTCTGCAGCGTCTGTGCTCGCAGGCATGCCCACTCTAATCAACAACCCTGTCACGGTCAATGAAGGTGTCAAAGAGGGAGGCGGTGAAGGTCAGCGGCAGGTCAGCACAAGTACAACTCCCTTCTATAAAAGAGGAAAGTGTGTTTGGATGCAACAGAGATAAATTGCACAACAGGTTGTCAATTACAGATGTCGAGATAAGAGGGGAGAAAAACACATTCACATGTCTGCATTAGCTCGAACGCTGCAATGCAGAGACACCAGCAGCTGGTAAACAACCATCAATTTTGTGCAGCGAGTGAGTGGCAAAAAAAAAAAAGTAGCAGATGAATACTGAGTCAAAATCAGAAACACAGATGTGCCAAGCTTCCCACTGCACTACTTTGACCTAGCTGTCTGCAGTCTCACACACATACATACACGCACACACAAAGAAGGTGTGTGTGCACATATAGTACACAGAGCGCTGTGGGAGCTTAGCAAGGGAACCTTCAGTTCCTGCAATGTCACACTGTTACAAAACACAGTGACAGGAGAAAACAGAGGCAGGAATCTATGCAAGGTTTCAGTATTTTTCCACGCATGAGAATATTTCTTGTTTGTAAAATTTCTGCTTATTCGTCCTAAATTTTGTGTTACCTGTCACAGCCTTTTCTGGGTCAAAATAATCACTGCTCAATACACGTGAGTCTTTTTAATAATGCTCAGACTGTAGTAAGCAAAGATGCATTTGTAAACTGAAGCCGTGTATATTTTTAGCACTGTGCATTACACACATCATATCAACAAGTTGACAAGCTCCTACGTAAAGGCCCAGGATTAAACCCTGACGTGTTTATGAATGTACGTTAGTGTCTCTCCATACTGAATATTCAGCCAACTTCACTGATCACACATTGTTCCTTCAGACCATCAAGAACCCATCAGACCGGCATGAGTGTCCACTTACGAGGAGGAGTTGACGGTTGTGTAGCCAGAGGGACACTCAGGGATGCAGGCACCGTTGTGGATGACGTACTCGTGGCAGTCGGGGTTCTTGCTGTGCTCCTTTTCACGCTTGCATCTGTTGTGGAGTTCCTGGCAGAAGGCGAAAGAGATGCAGCGCCAGCCCTTGAAAGTGTAGTGGTTTTCAGGACAGCGCTCCACACAGGTGCCCTGTGCCTGGAGGCTGCGGCAGGCTACGCAGTGACTGGCTGAGTTGGGCTTCAGGCAGCCACCCAGGCACTGGTCGTGACAGCACTGGTTGTCCTTGGTGCAAGCACGGTGTTTACACTGAACAGGACACACTGCGGGGCGAAAAGAACAAAGTCAGGTTAGAGCCTGGAGGATGTTCGTGAGATGAGGTAAAAGAAAAAGGTTAACGTGTCAATTTCAACGTGTTAAGGGCTTATTGTGATTTTCAAAAAGAGAAACACAGGAAACAGGAGCTTATCATCATCCAGACACCTTTTTATTTCAGTTCCCCAGATTACACAGTGGGATTTTAATCAGTCCCAAGTGATGGTATAGCTTTACATCTTTAACTCCACAGAAGTCTCAACGGTCATATCTGTGTGTCAGCAGGAGTGAAATCCCTCCTCGCTGCACGAGCCAGCAGCCCAGAGGACCGACCATCTGCCATTGGTCAGCAAGCAGACTCAATACAAACAGCAGGGATCCAACATTATTTGACAAAAAGACAGACACTTATCCAGAGGGCTTGTTGAAAGTGAGACAGAAGGAGTTAACAAAATAAAAAACTGGCATTCCAAGCATAAGGTATTTTGTAAGTGAGACAAACTGTCTTTGCTCGGCTCCTTTTTTTTTTTAACTCATATGAAGGCAGACTGTAATGACTGAATGAAAACAGTGTATTGATCTACAGAAGAGCTTGGACACATAGGGGGGAAAATCACGATAAGACTGTGATTGACAAGAAGTTAATAGAGAACCATTTTGATAATTAATCACGTCTGTCATTTTGCAAGCAAAAAAAATGGCAGACTTCACTCAAATATGAGGATTTAAACTTTTCTGTTTCATGTCTTAACTTTAAAATATCTTCTTGTTTTTTAATGTACCACAGACAAAATAAGCGATTTCAAGACATCAGTAATGGGACATCATATTTATATTAATAATAATTAATTGATAATAGTCCTCAGCTGAATCCCAAAACAGTTGACACAGTTGTTGTCGACTTAATTCTGACAACAACACACTGTCACAAGTGATGATATAAAAATAAACCTTGTGCGTCACTACAAAGACAAATAATAACTGATAAATACCCATGTATTTGCTCGGTATTGGCTGCAATAATCATAATATCAACAAACCCCCCAAATCGTCTGAGGTAGCTGAACACACTGGCGTCTTTCTAGGAACATGAACTACACAAGCTCCTTGTGAGTAAGCTGAAGAAATAAACAGCAGAAAGATACAGAGTTCTGACAGCCACACAAACACACTGAAGTTCAGTGATGTTTCTGTGGCATAAACACCATCTTCTACAGACAGAGAAGTCTGTACGTTGGGTGTTTGTGTATACATCAGCACATGTGTGTGCCTGTAAATCAGCAGGTTACGTAACATTAGGCTCCCAGGATTCGCAGATGTGCGTGTGTGAGTGAGTGAGTGTGTCACTGTGCGAGTGTATTGGTGTGTAGCTTAAGCATGAGAACAAGTGCACAAAGATGGACGCTTCTCAGAGGTAAACACAGCTGAATGACCTGCCCACCGAGATTAGCTTCTCATCCAGGAGAGCCAGATTAAGACCGTTCAGCAGTGGGGGAGGTAATGAGTCGCTGAGATTAGGGGCAGGTTAGGGGGTTGAGCGTAAACATGTAAGCATGCATGTCTTTTATAGCATTAAAGACATTGAAAGCACTAAGAGGAAGGGACATTTAAGTGCTTTACTTCCAGTTTCAGAAGACAGCATGTCTTAATACTCCGTACATTTTTTTTTTTTTTTTTTTGCAATTGTTTTCTCCGCTAACTCTGTTTTTGAGCCTGATTCATGGGGGATTTGTCCAGAACTGCTGGGTTTCATTAGTGTCATGAAGTCAGCCCTTAAATGAACAAAACAACATAAACCCCTGTCCTCTTGCATTCACACAAGTAAGCTCTTGAAACACCTGAAGAGTAAATGTATGTGTGTGTGTCTGAGTGTGTGTGTGCGTAAGGCTGCAGCAATATGAGAAAGGCAGGGAGAGGGGGAAGCACAAGGGGGCACGGTGCTAGAAAAACAAATGATATAACCACCTTTTATCTGCGTCAGTTGAAATAATCTACTCCACAGAGGGATTTGCAGAGTCCTGAGGATGATTTGCACACTGACAAATAATAAAACTTTCTTTTCGATAGTATGTATTCAGTCTCCAAAGTTTGCTTCAAAACCTGCCCTTCAACTTTGCCTCAAATGCCTATTACACACACACACACACACACACACACACACACACACACACACACACGCACACACACAAACGCACACACTTATATACACACACAAACTGTATGCTTCCACTGACTCCTGATCCTCTAGCAGGGCTCCATGCCGTAGCACAGACCCAGCAGCAGATCCACCCTCAGCCTTAGCCAATGTGTTGGCTAGCCATTCAAATGGCCTCTCCCATCTCCAAGGAAGACAGGCGCACTGTTTAACCCTTTGTGTCCCTCTCTCTTCTCTCTCAGCCAGTCAGACAGCAGCAGCAGCAGTGGGAGGTATGCAGGGGAAAAAAAAAAAGGAGAAAAAAAAACACCACGAGAGCCAGACTGGGGCTGAACTAAAGTGAGCTGCACTCCTCTACTCTTTAAGTCTCACTGGCTTCTTTTGTGCTCATCAGAAGTACAAATTATTCTGAAGAGCTTTTGAATTGTTTTTAATGCACATAAATCTTGGACGGAAAAAAAATGCAGAAAGCTCCTGCAAAATCTTTTCATCTGGTCTGTTGTTGAGAGAAAGATGGGGCATTCAGCAGTAATGGGTTCATACTCATGTAATGTTGGTATTGTGCTGAACATCTCCGTGCCTCGGGTGGTGAATCATGCCTTATCATGTCCACAAGTCATTAGAGTTTTTACAGACCTCAACAACTCCGAACAACTGGGAAAAAATTCCTTCCAAACCGAGACACGTGTTTGAGTAACTGACACCTGCTCTGATGATTAAAATCAGAAATTTAAGATTAAGAAATTCCTGAAAATGTGTTTTGTGTTTTGTTGTCAGGCCGGTGTCTTTTATTTTTCCTTCCAAAAGGATGCAAATAATTTGTGAGTGAAAGCCATTAAAATGTTGCAGCACAAACAAAATTATTATTCAATTAATGATGTTGACTACAAAAAATGATTCACTTGCTGCTTATATTATACATATATACATATTTATATGCATATTTACAATGCAGAGAAAAAAGTGCTTAAGTGAGTATAAAACACTGCATTAGAGCTCTAACTATAAGAGATTGATACATATAACATAAAATAATTTTGACAAATTAAATAATTAATTAAGCAAGAATTTTTTTTTTTTTTTTTTTTTTTTTTTTTTTTTTTTTTAAATTGAGCATATGCTAAATACAGACAGTTTAAAAAAAATATATTTATAGACAAAGTAAGTCTAACTGTAATAACTGAATGAACTAATAATAATAAATACTGAAAATCAATCAGTTGCAGCCCTAAAATGCAACTTCTAAAGGTTTAAAGGTCACATGTATTATTTTTTTTAATCAGAGGTACCAGTAGATACAGTTTTAGTAGGAAAAAAAAGAAGAGGTTAATGTGGGTCAGTCCATTTCAGTGACTGACGTCTAACTGTAGACATGCGCTGAGTGCCACCTGAGAGAACTAGCGGGCAACCACTTTCATGAAGCACCAAAACAAACCACTCACTGTCCAAAAGATTTTCACAGTCCGCTTCGCCAGCAGCTGACTTGGCCATATCTGCAGAGCTGAAAGAAATGCTGCTGGCTAAATTAGCGGTATTGTTCACGATTATCATAGAGGCAACAACGGTGACCACACTGAAGCAGATAGACTTGTTTCTTGTGCTTGTCAAAAAAGTTTTCAAGGTCAGGACCCTGAGGATCTTTGAGAGTGGGGCCACCCCAAGCTATCTTTGATCTCCCAGAGCGAGAAGGACGCTGAGGAGACTGTCATTCTTTCCTTAAAACATGCAAATCTCTCAATACTGGGCCCAGTTTCTTTTTCATAATGGGCCCGACAGCTAGCAACATTCACGAAGATCAACAGCCTTTTCTCTGTTTCGTCTGTGTCAATTAGTTATGCTCAGCTTGTGTTCGGTCTTGTCAGCATCTTCTTTACTTATCTTCCATTTAAACAGAGTAAAATCATTTGACAACAATAAATCAATGGGTTACTTGGGGAGGCAAATGCTGGGTCTGCAGTTGGACTTAGGTCTGTTTACAGCTGGCAATGTATTTAAAAAAAAGAAAAGTATTGAGTAAGTGTGTCTCCGCTCGTCTCTGAACTCCTTCTTATTCTTATTACGCTGGTTCCTCTGGCATGCTGGCCTGGGCCTGTCTGATCTCTTGACATGCAGTTTGTGCAAAGTGCACATGAAAATCGGCGAATAATGCTGCAGAAATACCCGACTCTTTATCTCATTAGTAGAGGTTTCACTTGGACGAGGGGAGCCGAGCCACACAATGAGACGCTCAATCCCAGAGGCCCCAAAATGGACAACAACAACAAACCAACACAACCGCGGCCCCTGTTTGACAGAGATGAATACAGCCTGTCAGGACGATGCCAACTTGGAAACGGGAGGTGAAGAAACAGATTTGCCCAGGCTGCCAGCCAATAGCGAGCTTCAACAACGTGGGGTGTCGAAAAGGCAGAAAGAATCCACATCGCTGGCGAGGAATGACTCATACGAAACAGTTCCCTGTCTGCTGAATCGGACAGTTTTGCAACCAACGCACGTGCTGCACGAAGAGTCACCAGAGTTCCCTATATATTGTTTCTGTTAACATAAGAGATCACACCAGTAATAAATTAGAAATGTATTTATATAAGCAAAGGAGGGTTGTATCAAACTTCACTGTATCCTAAAACTCTGGGATTTCTGCCTAAATTTAACAACCTCTGTAACTTGCCAACGACCACAATCACCTGTAAAATCATTTTGTGGTGTTCTTTTTATTTGACAGCAGATTCAGACGTTTTGCATTCAGATCATATTAGATCCCAGAAAATGCCAAGCGGAGCACAGTGGTGCGCTGGTTGGTAATTAAAATTCCATGGCTATGACAAGGGCAGTATTTAGTGTCTTATGAAAGAAGTTTTTGCTGAAAGCCCAGAGGAGAGGTACCTAAGCAAGAACAAACAAAGTGCTTTTGAATATGCTGATATTCTATCTCTTTCCACAATTTTTGACAATTTAAACCAACTGACAACTTGACAGGCCAGCAGCTTTAATACTCTTTGCAACACAAAGGTTTCATTAATTGCTGGTTCAAGTTCACCAGGCAGTATATAAGGATGAACCCATGTTTTAACACAAATGATGACTGAATGTCCTTTATTCTGTTTGCTAAAACAACCCAAACTATATTTTTCAAGCAGACAATTATATAGTGAACCTTATTCTTCACCTAATTTTTTGGCACTGAATTAACAATTAGACCTTTACAATATGTCAATGGTTCTTATTTAGGTTAACTAAAGGTGTGTAAAGGTGAATGGATAGTGTGTATTGTTGTCTCTGACTGCACAGTATAAGACTGCGGGCCAACAACTCTTCTTGAATATAAAAAAAAATGTGAGTCTTCATCAGGATGGCACATGAGGCTGCTTTTAGTAATTAAATATGACAGAAGGCCTCTAGAGATGTTTGTTGAGTACTGGCAGGTCCATAACCTACAGCTCTGTCTATATACAGCAGGCAGACAGATGATACTAGCAGACAACTTAATAACTGTATAGTACCAGAAAAACAGACTGTAAGAACACAACATGTCAGACAAACAATGGATGCAAATATGAGCCAGATGTCCGAGCCTTTCGCCTTTGTCTCTTTATCCAATGTGATTAAATAGTATCGCCATATTTAACATTTGTAGGTCCCAAACAAATTTCCAAAATCCCCGACAGCACCCTTAGCGCATCAAATTTAGATGCAAACATACCATCCTGGATGATCTGCTTTTGGTGATGACTGATATCTCTGCCCTGATGCACACACGCGCACACACACGCACACACACACACGCACAGCCGTCTACAGCGGCCTGATTTCCTCTCTACTAGTGAGAAACAGATGTTATATAGTCCCTACTTTCATTTCCAAACATGTCTCTGCTTTCCAAAGCTCTTCAATAATGTTAATAAGAATGAGAGTGAGGAGTGAAAATGGATGGATAAATAAACAATACATGTATCAATCAAGTGTAAGAGAGTCTAGAAGTTGACTTTGAAGAAGAGTCCAGAGAAAGAGAAACAAGAAAATGCTTACTAAAATGTAATATTTTCTATAAAAGGAAAACCAGTGACTGTGGAAAATGTCGCCAATTACACAACTGATTAATTACTTCATTATCATGAAAACAACCACAGGCCTTCTTGACTGAACACAATTCAGATAAACGTCTTTCATTGCTGTGTTTAAGCTTTAAATGAGTTAAGGAAGTTAAAATAATTGTTTATCGTCAAATATTCATCAGTGATAATGACCAAATTGTCTGGACAGTGTTGTCTGGACTGCCTGCAGACATTGAAAGCTTTTATTAAGGGGTGAGAATGGGCTATTAAACAAATCAATCAATTGATTAGTTCACTGACACAAAATAAATCAACAATTCAATCATTAATCAACCGAAATGCCAAACATTACCACCACCTCAAATGTAAGGTCTTGCTGCTTCCTCTTTGTTTTTTTCTTTTCTGTTTTATTTCATTTAAAACTGAATATTGGGCTTTAAGTCACATTTAACAACCCAACCCAGTGAATTGAAAAAATAACAGTCAGTTCCAGTCCCAAATAAATAATAATGATAGATTAGCAGGAAATGAGCCTCACCTAATCTGAGTTATGTCACATTTTTATTTCTTTTGAGACAAAAAACAAAAAAACAGCATGAGCATAAAAAAACAACATGAAACAGTCTCACATTGAAACCCATTTTACTGAGTCAGTCTGTGTCAGATGTCTGTGGGGACTGATAATAAATCTCATAATAATTGACGTCAAAACATTCAATCATGCATCAAACTACAGATCAGGAAGATTAAGACACAACAACAATCTGCCATCAATCGAATTCAGATTGAAGCTAAATTAATTAGCGAGCCATAATGAAAACACAGAGGAATACAGTACGTCAGCGAAATTACAGCCTGAACGTGACTTTATAAAAAAAACGAAGATAATGACCGAGGTTTACTTGTCTCATTTTTTCCTAGTAACCACTTGTCATCTGGTCTGACTCAGCAGTAGCAACAGCAGCAGCAGGGCTCAGGCTGAGATGACTGGGGTAACAACAGGAACCGTAAACAATTTCATTAACTGGCCTTGTCCTTCTTTAATAGAACAAAAACACACAAACAACATGAAAAAGCACTTTTTGTTTTTAATGTAGCCCTGCCGCCACTGTCATCTGAAGGCAGGATATCCAGTTTGTCCGTGACTGGAATAGAAATGATAAACACTGTGCACTCATTGATGGGCAATTACACTGCCTGTTTGACAGGCAAATGACGCACGGTATGGCCTTGAATCTTCATTTCCTTCCAGGGTTCAGTGTCAGGCTGAAATAATGGTAATAATACATCTCTATGGTTGACTTTGACCAACTGTTATAACATCAAAAGCATTTATGTTATATTTATGTCATTAATGCCACATCAAAACATCCGTTGTCTGTTTTTTTAAATTATAATTTTAATGCAATTACTTTTCTTTCTAAGAGTGCCACAGTAAAAATAATTTTAAAATGTTAGCAGGATGAAAACAAACCAGAGTTGCACTTTCAACAGCTTTATGAGAACTTAATGAATTTCTTGCATCTAGAAGTATGTGTACTTGGCAAAGTTTGGCTACAAGGTTTTAATCATTAACTTGTTTTTTTATTCAGAGGTCAGAGTGACTGCTGCACTTAGAGAGAAGAGGATCTTTATTTACGACATTACGGCTTTGGAAGGTAGTATTTTACATTTCTGGCAGCCTCAAGCGCTAACTGTGCGGTATAAACAAAAAGAAAATCTGAAATGTGAACACTTTCGAGAAACAAGAGAACCTCTAAGGAAAAAGATGTTATATTACTAATTAGTAGAGATGTTAAGACCTCGTTCATGCCTTTTATTTAATCAACAACCATTTGGAATATCAAGAATGAAAACAAAACCATAATAATAAATTAAACATTTCTCTTACCTAAAGAGCAGAGAGTAACAGGCCTTAATTAGAAGCACATACATATATTACAGAGAGGCCTTTATTTCTAATCCCTTCTATATTTTCTCATATTTAAGAACAAACTTTCCTTTGTTTTCTGATCTACTTCCACTTGCTCTGTTATTTTTTGTTTCTGGATTACAGGTAATTACGGTAATCCACACCGGCCAAGCTGGTTAACTTCCAGTTAGCTCTCTGCTAACTTGAATAGGGATAAAATAACTTAAATCATGCAGCTAGACTTTCCAAATGTTATAGGACCGAATGGATCAATGAATCAAGATAGTAGCCTCTTAATGTATTAGTATGATAGGGGAGATACTGCTTGAGTCGAGTTATAGTGTTAATGTATATTTTGTGTTTTATATGTACAAATTCACTGCCTTCTCTCTCTTCAATACTCCACATCTGATTTTTCTTTTGGACTGCAGTAAAACACTACTTGGAGCCTTCAAGGCACTAAGATGCCAAAATCAGTTACACGTGTGTCCCCGCATCAACTTCTTTTCACAGAATACAATTTCCAAGAGCACCGGTAGATGATGTTTTTTCACCTCTTCATTCATTTGCAGCATTGATTACAATGTGTTATTTTATTGGAGTGAAGTGTGATATTATATGTAATATTCTGCACACACACACACATCTCTAACCACTCAAGAAAATAAATAAAACATCTGATACAATAACATGATGATTAATACATTGCCACTCAAGCTGTCTCATTTAATACTAAAATGACAAAAGAAATAAAAAAAAACCCATCTGGATCAAAGTTGTGAGAGAGTAGATTAAAAAAAAAAATCCTGTGGGTCTGATTAAATGAGCAGTAAAACAGCAGTGAGCTGTTGTAAATCGAATGGCTATGGTTAGTGTGAGCGCGTACAGCGGTGAAGAAACGCCTGTCGGCCCAGCTTTAACAAATGCCTGAAATGTCTGGGATTCCATGGGAATGGCTCCAGTAGCTGAACGGCGAGGGTTCGCAGGGTGCAGCTCCACAAGCCTGAGTGCCAGAGCAGTTAAGTCAGCTCAAAGGAAAAGGAGTTGGTGTGTGTGTGTGTGTGTGTGTGTGTGTGTGTGTGTGTGTGTGTGCGTGTCTGTCTGTCTGTGTGTGTGTGTGTGTGGGAGGGGGGGTAACTGAGAACGTTTTGGATTTAGGGTAGTAGAAAAGCCCTCTCCATATTGAACTATGAAGAGAGCGACTTCTGAGGCAGTGAAAAAAACATGACAGATTTTTATGACTGGTAAGCGTCTGTCTGATCTTTCCTCATTCCTTTTCATGAACGCTTCATGATTACAAACCAAAGTTTTGCAAAAGATATCAAGTACTTTTTAAAATCTACTAAATGAGTTATAAAAAGGTCCTGATACAGGGGATCGTGGGGCACGTTTTCTGCCACATTACACATTACATTTACATCCACTTTGCTGTGGCCAATTTAAATACACAGCAGCTTCTGTTTTGCTTCACCACGACTCTGTTGAGTGTTTAGATCTCATCTACTGACCAGTTTATTTTCAATATTTTATTGACGCTTCCTTGCCCTGATTTTTTGTGCTTCCTTGCAGGTGGAAGGCATTAATAAAGATCTGGGAACTTGCAGATTTGAGTGCGCAAACAGCCCCACCTTTGCCTTTTGTTTTTAAAAAAAATATCTATTCAAATACATTTTAACACTTTAAACCCTGGTTTTAAGCACTGATTGAATAAAGTTTCACTTACTTTGACAATTTAAAACAGCACAATCTATATAAATAAAACGAGCCTCTACATCAAGTAAGAAAAGAAAAAACAAAGCATCACAGACCAGTGGACTATTGGTTCAGACGTCTTTGCACAGAGGAAAGAAAGAAAGAAAGAAAAACAATTCAAACCTGGTGCAGGGTTTATAATGCTTCTTTCGGACAGGTAATCTACCAGCTAATAAGAAAATCTATAGCCCTTACCTTGTAATACACTCGCTAGCCATGTGTGCACGTACAGTAGAAATTGTGTTTGGATGATGTTTGACCTGACACTGTGTCACATCCTGGAAAAGAAACTGCGGTCCTACAATAAAATCACAGCAGTCTGTACGGAGGGCTTCTTTTACACATTGTGTGGAAAGGTAAATCAAATCTGTATTAGTTGGTGGGTTACGGACATTTTCATTCAATGGACAAGCTGTTAAATACTCGGCAGGGACAGAACGTCACGAGCCTAACTCTGGATTTTATTTCAGACGGTGCAGAGTTTAATTTACTTGCTTTGAAGGGCAACAGCATTCACAAAGCTGCAGATTTAAGCTTTAACATTTAATATTGTATAGAGCCTATGGGATGAATGAATGGGGGTCAC
Organism: Scomber japonicus; assembly: GCF_027409825.1. Classification (NCBI taxonomy): domain Eukaryota; kingdom Metazoa; phylum Chordata; class Actinopteri; order Scombriformes; family Scombridae; genus Scomber; species Scomber japonicus. The sequence goes on along the minus strand of NC_070589.1, from coordinate 23,866,055 downwards.
AACAAAAATAGAAACATAACTGGTTCATGTGACAGAAGGACGCAGGGCTGTGCAATATGATATATATCGTGACGACAGCAAAACTGGGATGGACCAGAAACTATTTATTCATTGAATTTACAGAAAATGTGCTATATCGGGATGTGTATCATTGACCTATATCATGATATGAGATTTTGGTTGTAACGCCCAGCCCTAGCAGGACGACGAGACTGAATTGGCTTTCACACAGTTCACAGTTCATGTTTTCCAGCCAAATCTACAGGCGATTATTACGTAAGTCCCATCAGGCTGTTGAAATTGGCTAACAGCAGCCCTCAACATGTCCAAGAGATATCAAAGAGTGTCTTTACACCACTGGAAGATAAAAAAGTGACACACAGTCATAGTTTTCAAACTTAAAAGTGACAATAATGAACACAAGTCAAGACAATATAGTAAAGCTGTAGTTTCGTCAGGGTTTTGTCACACCAGGGGTCACTTCCATCCAAAAATAATAAAGCCTAGCAACAATATCCTCCTTTTTCCCCACAGACAGCTTTTACTAGCAGCTAAGTTTGTCCTATTTCCTGCCTTGCTGACCTCCACGGGTCAGCCATCAGTATTTTGGGCTCATAAAAGTGTCTGCCGCTACTGAGGTGGTGCTACAGGCCCCCCATTCATAACCCCGGAGAGGAAGCAGAGGAACAAAGACAGGAAACAATTGGGAAGAACGCTTCGTGAACTTCTACGACCACCATTGTTCAGAGTGGAAAAGGATCGTGGCGCCAGCGTTAACAGTTGCGTGTGGGAGCTGCGGCAAGGTCGGCAGCGAGGAGAGCTGAGGTCAACGGTAAGGTGGGACCATCACCCATTCACCCGTCCTCACGCCCGGTAGTGACCAGTGACCTCACTTTTCCTTCAGATACAGCCCGGGTGAATGACTGATGTGTTCATATCCACGATTACACCACAGTGTTACTCTCCTGTTTCCTAGCAGCAAGACTAAACAATAGCCGTCCACTCTCTCTGCACACACACACACACAAACACAGATTATGTCCCTATGTGATTTATAACCCATGTCTGTGTTGGCTTTACACACACACACACACACACACACACACACACACGCACACACACACGCGCACACACACACGCGCGCACACACACACACACTGACCCTGACAAATTTCCAAGTCTGTCATGTGATTGGTGGATAGACGTACGCATGATGTCAGCCAAGGGTAAATTTGGAACCTCCATATCAAGAAAGGTCCAGTATCGGGTCCTCACCTGACCTGGCTCATATGTTTCCCCGGAAAAAGCTCCAGTTGTGACACCCTGCATGAATGGTAGTCTTCCTCGGCCCGCACGCTATCGAGGCACACGTGCTACAAGTGCGGAAAGTGACAAACCAATCAGATGTTGAGGCGTCTGCTAAGAGTCGCTCTCCACCGTATGGGTAGCTTATTAAATATGTAACAGATCTTCTGAACTCATGCACTGGCAAACCCCCCCCCCGGGTGTCTAATCTCCGGCAGACGGTAGATAATTAAGATCAGTTATAATAATGTGTGTAAAATACTAGCCACCTGGGAAATACATGCTCATTTATGTCTCTCTTGGTAAAGGGCCTGCAACAAAAACGGCTCCGGAGAAGAGAACAAACACAAGCTGCATTTGATTACAATGAAAAACAAAGATTTTACAATGCCCCTAAGTGAAGATGGCACGCTTTTAATTATTGCAGCCAAAAGAGTCAAGTGTAACCAAATAATCCAATTTTACCTGTGACTGGGGATGCACCGATCCAACATTTTCTCTCACAAAAACCCTTTTTTACTAATACCTTAATTTAATGGATATGGCTGGTGATTTTCTGCAGATGCAAACCAACTATGTGTGTGTGTGTGTGTGTGTGTCCCAGAGCTTGATATACCTTATTCGTCTTCGTCGTAGACCACCATTGTTGTCCAGAAACTATTAAAAACACGTCAATGAGTTACACTTTTGCACTTGGTGACATGTTACTTTTCCCCAAAGCTACTTTTCAGAAACGGCTTTTTACCAAATTGCAAACTTCTCAAGGCTGAAGGAACTTGGAAACGTTGTTGCCGTTATAATTCCTCGAAGTTGTTGCCTTCAGGGTCAAGAAACATAGTGCTGCGGTGAGACTCATTGGCATGTTTTTCATAGTTTTTGGACAACAAAGGCACTCTATGACACATCTGTTTACTTCACTGCATGTGATTGGACTGTTTTTATTATGAAGGTAAAATGAAGTCAGGAATTCTTAAGTTTTGGTGCCACACAAAACTGATCAATTGAATTTATCTGAGTAGAAACACTGAATAAATACATTGTAGCAACGTGTAATGTCCACATCATGGGAGTTACACTATTTACTCAATCAGGTCGGTATTAGCTCCAATAACTGTCCAATTTATCAGATAAGTGCATTCCTGTGGCTCCCTAATTCACACCTTTTCCAGGGTTGATCAAGTTTAAATATTCATTAAGTAATTTAAAGTCAGTTTTACAGGAATCGAGCACCGATTTCCTTCATTTGAATCATTTGAAGCACTCCTGCATCCAGAACAACGTTGAAGAGTTGCTGCAAAATGTTTTAATCTTGAACTCAGAATTTGATGTACGTGTAAAATAAAAAATGAAGTTGTTTTTTTCCACATTTTAATAAAATGTTGACCTCCAGGTGTACAATTTTAGAATATTTTGACGACAGATGGACACTTTCTAGAGCCGATATGATATATATTACCAATAGTTTTAAAACTTTTATCAGCAGCACTTTATGTATATTTGACCCTTTTTCTTGAGTCAAGTTTAATGTATATGTAGCTTTTATTTTTTGTTTTGTTTTTTATATAGTTATAATTATTAATTTGAAGTTTACTGTTACAACTATATATATCCAAATGTCAATTTTTTTTCACTCCTTAATGTTAGTATCCTACATCAGTCAGACCCACATTTTCAGTTCAGTTTAGCAGTTTACAAAAAATCTGGTCTTGAGGGGAAGCCCCTGATTTCTTATTGAGTCACAGCCAATATTTCCAGCTGCCAGCCCCTTTCAGGGCTCAAGCTTAGCTTAACCACCCTGACCAGCCAAACAAGCTGTGCCACATGTTTATAAATAATTACCATGGCACAATCAAATGCCCATTATTTTCAAATGAGTGCTGGCAAGGAAAAGCACTTCATTAAAAGAAAATTTACGACAGTAACATTTCCCTTCACGCCATAATTTCAACTCAATTATTAAAGAGGAAATGAAGGCCCGCTTTGTTTTGCAACAGATTTAAAAAGCCTGAGTTAGTAAAAGAATTGAGACATTACAGAGACACAGAATTAGACGTCTCACCACCATTTGTTATTACCAGTAACAGCGTTTTTCCAAGTAGTTCTTGATATGTTTTTGGATTAACATTAAAGAGCCTGGTTTACTCAAACACGGTGGACACAAAGTTTCTGTTAACAGTACATTGGGTGACGTATATGCATGTGTGGGTGTTTTCACACATGTGTAGTCAAAACGAACACAGATGACGCATGTGGTCTATGTTCACAACACTGACAGAGGAACTATGATTTAAGCATGATAAAAAAATATATATATATATATAGGGGGATTTTTATGCCTTTATCACTTATCATATAACAGTAGAGAGATGACGAGAGGGGAAAGAAGGGGAAACAACATGCAACAAAGGGTCGCTGTCTGAATCAAGCTGTTGTGGCTATGTGGCGTGCATTCGACATTAATGAAGTAAAATGGAGGGAGAGCTAAAGAGACCTCCACTAACATCAAAAGCATTTTCATGAAATATAATATTTAGGCTTATTAAGCTTCAGGGGAAATAAAGAGCATTGGTACTACATCACAGAGTAAAGACTGCATGTTCACTGAGTCAGGTGTTTATCTAAACTGTCGTCTACCATAGTGACTACACCGATAATGAGATGAGACGAGTCAAATATGTCTATTTCAGCTCAGCAGGTGATTGATTGATCAAATTGTGTGTTCAGTTCATAACAATCAAATATGTCTATTTCAGCTCAGCAGGTGATTGATTGATCAAATTGTGTGTTCAGTTCATAACAATTGATCAGAGCGGCATGTTACAATCTCAGGAGAAATAGAAGCATTTGATGGATGGATCCAAATGAACATTAAAACACGTTCTTCTTGACATAATCATTCCTCCTGCTTGTACTGACCATTACAGGTTAGCCAATTGTTACTACACTTCCACCACAGCTCAACAGGGAAACACTGTCTGAGGAAACACAAAGAGGGAATCTGATGCCAAAAAGACTGTAAATGTTGCAGATATCCACTTGATAAGACTGACTCAGACTGCTGAAGCCTCATATAAGCTTCAGATTAACTTTAAAATGACACTGAAACACAATGAAACTGTGGATTACATTGAAAGCACATTTGAAGGAGATCCTTTAATAGCCAGTAAGAAAAGGAGGAGAAAACCTGTTGTTTTAAGACCTTTGCTAACAGGTTTTCTGGGGAGTAAATCCCGTACTACAAAACTGAAGAAAATAGAAATTCATGTTTTACCACGTTTTGCCAATCTGGAGAATCTGGCTTAAGTCACATCGCCCACCACCAGCTAACAACCAGTTTTAGTGGTTAACTAGTGATTTCCCCCAATTTGAGGAATATGGCAATTATTTTTATTAAAACTTCATATCACAAATCAAACATATCAAACATAATTTGTGCAGAATTTCAAAGAGTTGATTGCAAAGATGATAAAGATGCTTTACAAGTTGATGCCTTGTATTTGCCACTATTAGAGCTTTGACATGGTGTGTGTTTGTGTGTGAGCACATGTAGTCAAATCTAATATGCTTTGGTAATGAGCATCTCCTGCAACCTTGCTTTGCCACTTTGCTAAACGGATCCACCCAATTAGCAGTGGCTGCTCTGGTAGAAGCTAAAATTACCCCCGTTCTAGAGGCAGGGAAGGGAAATGGGTTGTGACTCCAAACATGGGAGCTAAGCCAAGCCTCGTGGTTCTGCAGCTTTGTTTTCTGCTGGTGTACAGACTACAGAAACTGAGGGTGACCCACAGTCACCTCTGGCACTTACACTACTTATCCACTGCCTATTCTTCTCAGTACAAAACCTTTTAATGCGGCAATGTCACCCCCCCCACCCCTCCCAGTTGTACTATTTTAAACAGAGCTGGAACAGAGCAGTTTTAGCATCAAGTCACAGTTCTCTATTTGATTGAGATCTGTCATGCATATATATAAAAAAAGGAAGTTATTTTACGGTTATTCCAAAACTACTACTTTTGGTATCAGACCCATGATTTATATTGCTGATACATCTACTGTATGTTCAAAGCGATCTGAGTCACAACATCACAGCAGATCTGAAGAGACCAGAAGAGACCAGAAATAAAGAATGCAACAATTTCGGAAAAAAGTAGGTTACTTGGGAACTACAGCAGGGCTATAAAAAACATTAAGAGGGTACATCTGAAGAGGACACCGAATGCCTCGCACTCTGTCCTGTGGTTCAAGCTGGGGCTTAACGGGTCTTTTCATGCTTTAGTGAAAGTAGGCAAAAAACCGCAGGTCCCAGACCACAAGACCACAGGCCCCGCCCATGCCGAATGCAGGCCCATGACTGGAGATCAGTACTTGGCAGTCAGCCTCTGGTCTTGATTCATTGTCAGAGAATGGCACACAATTAGGAAATCTTTTTTTTCTTCTTCTTTCTTTCTTTCTTTCTCTGAAACTTTTTAAAATGTTTCCGCTTTGACGTTCACCACATCACCACAAGTTGACAATAAGCCTTCGGGGCCTTTTCTGCAGATGCCTTCAATAATTTGTGATGACTCAGAAATCAGACTAAGAAAATAACAAAAAAAAAAAAAAAAAAAAACAATTATTAATGGAAAAACTATAAAAAACACTCGTCAGTGGGCAAGGAGACTGAAGAGTATAATAATGGGCCTTACTCAGCTCTACAGAAGCTGCGTGCAGTCGCCATACCAAACAAGCATTAATAAGAGCTTGACATGTGCAGGGAAACTGGTTCAAAAGAGTTGTTAAACTACTGTACGCAGTGTTGCGTAATGGTGCGAGCCAAGGTGTTCAGACAGCACCCATGCGCAAAATTCTTCTCAGCACTAGAACTTGAACTCTTTGGCAGTGTGAAATGGGTGGGCTTGTCATTTTACAGTGAACGCCAGAACAGAGGGAATGGCCCACCATGCAGGAGCTGAGCTTATAGGGTTGGGTTGGGGGGGCTCTGTGATCGTCTTTACCTCCTCCACACAACATGAGCCATGACAACGCTACAGTCTTATTGAAAGTAAACTTTTCTAACTGGTGAGGGGTTGCGTCACGTTAGAGTACGGTTCAAGCTGCATTGACACAGAAATTGGCCTACTTTACTAAACCTGAGCACATGACACGGCTCTGACATTTCAGCACATAAAAAAATAGAAGGCACAACTTTCTTTCGGTAAAACAATTTTTAAGCTGCAGTTCATCACTCATTCTGACATGAAGAAAGCGCTATTTTTGTTTCAAACAGCAACCCTCATCAGCTTTTATTTGGTCCAAATGGAGAGTTGAATTCTGTAAACGTTAGACTGGTTAGACGTGTGGCGAAAGCAGCAGGGAATGGAAATACTGATGTGTTGATGGAAAGTAGCTGAGTAGAGCTACACAAGGAGCTGCTGCTGGTCGCCAGCTAAAATTTATATGATAATGTTGTAATGGCGGTAATCATTCAACTCTACATGTTACAGATACTGTTCATTATTTAAAACGTGTCGTAAGTGTCGTACAAATGTTTTAGAAATATTTCAATCACAATAATAGAAAAACAGCTAATCCTCACTTTTCAGAAGTTGAACCCTCAAAATATTTTGGCATTTTTTGTTTAACAAATGACTTAAATGATTAATCCATAATCAGATTTCTTGGTTATTAACTGTTTCAGCACTGTACAGTATTTAGCACTGATCCAGGACTGTCTCACAATGTATCACAGTGGCTTTCAGAGGAAGGTTAGGTTATCAGATACAAGTAAAACCTGTAACAGGAAGAAGGCTGTAAATATTAGCTAATCAGATAGAACTTCTTAGTAACTTTTAATACGGATAAAAAACAATGTCAGCTTGTGCAAAGTAACAAAAAGCTTATTCAGACGGTGATTTAGACGTTTTTATAGTCAATGCAAACCTTTTAAAAACATTAGTTAATCACTAGGTGAAGCACTGTTTCACACAACATGGTCTTCCATTAACTTGCAAAACTACAACTAAATAGGGATGAGTATCGTTGGGATTTTATTGATACCGATACTGCTTATTGATACTACTCTCCATGATTTGGTGCAAAAACATTACACGGATTGTAATGTAACCTTAATTAACCTTTTAAGTCACTAAGAAGATTGTTTTCCATCCAGTGAGTTTGTATTTTCTACATTCTTCCAATAATGAGTAACTGAAATCAAAGTTCACTCCTGATTCAGGACTTGGTAGTTCTGCTGTTTGTTTGCTGATTGTACGACACAGATGTTAAAGGCCAGATTTGAGAAATGAGAGAATTAAAACAAAAGGTTGCTTACTTCTTTGACAGTGTTTCTGCGTCCAGCAGCGCTCACTGAAGTGTCCATTGATGGTTGTCGTCTGGCAGGTGGTCTTTCCGATGGCCACCCCCGGGCACACATCCCCGCACTCTCTGTCATTCTTGTTGGCCACGATATAGTTGTCCTCCACTGAGTCCAGGACCTTGGACCAGTCCAGAGTGGAGAGATAGCAGAGATCTGGGTTCTTCTCGATTCTCACGGCTCCTCGGGTGATGTTCATCAAGCTATGGAGGCCGAGCTCTCGCAGCTGGAGCATCTCGAACACCACCAGGGCATAGTTGAAGAACAGGTTGTTGCCTCTGATGACAGTCAGGTTGGGGAAGAGATCAGTGAGGCTCTCCAAGCCGTAAACCCTGAAGAGCAACAAGTAGTCGGTGACCACTGTCAGCTTGGGGAAACTGAGGCCTCGAAAATCCTCTGGCTTGGTCCTAAACATAAGTAAGATCTTCAGGTGGCCTTCGATCACAGTGCAGTTCTCGAGAATTTGCAGGTTGGTCACATTGTTCCGGATATCCTTGTTTGAACAAACTGAGGAGAAATAAAAGAGATGACACAAGTTCTTTAGAAACCAGATACTTTGAAAATATGTCACACAGAATAAAGCATGTAAAGACGAGGCTGAAACTCTAGCTGACTCATTTCATTTATGTAAAAACTCTTTTTCAATCAACCATTGAACTTTGCAGCTTAACAGTAACTAAAAATAGCACTGAATTACGAAAGGAAATGTTATGAAGCTCAGGCATGAACAAAAAAAAAAAAAAAATTCCCAAAGACAAATTTATCTTGTACATTTGACGGAGGATTACAACTTGAACGTGACTGAACTGTTAGGCAAGACGTCTGTGCTCTGCAAACTGGAAAAACAGGGTCGAAGAAGTCAGACACGGTCTCAAGGAGGAGAAAAAAATAGATCTCTTGGTAATTAGAGGGGATATTTTACTAAAAAATATGTGGTTATGTCCCTGGCTTTGATGAAGACCAGACCATCTTTGCTGACATTTTGTTTAGCAACCACATTTCTGGCAGTAAGCCACTGTCAAATAGGGAGTGCTGTCATCAGAGTGAAGCTGTGCTCATCCTTAGTTACGCTGAGTTGATTTGTGAAGTTGCTTCTGTAACTGAAGACCATTAAAAACATTAGCTAACGCATTGAAAATATTTGTCTGTGAGGGGAATTTAAGTACTAACGGTCAAGTATTGTAGCAGTAGTAGATTTGTGGCTTCTGTCAGCCCTCACCCAGACACACGATACTGTTCGATGAGGAATTCCTTCACTGTGTTATTGTGCAGACGGCCTTTGTTTTTTTTCTGTCTCAATCGTTTCCAATTCTGTCGTTTCTACTGTATCACAATGACACAATAGGACATGAACGTAGGGTTCCAACTAACACACATTAATGTGTCAATTATGTTTTCATACTATTGATTGATAATTTGGTTTATTGAATAGGAAAAAAAATGAAAAACTGTGAACATCTTAATTTTAAGAGCGTATTTTGAGGTCTCTGAATTACTATATTGTTTTACCTACAGTCCAAAACTCAACAATACCTCATTTATAATAACATGAAGGAGAGAAAACAGGCTTCAAAATGAAGTTTTCTGTCCACCAGCCAAATAACTAGTGAATGTTTAAATTTTACCAGCCGCTCAGTAGATTACCATTGTTTTTTTTGGCTGGTGACTGAAGCAAATCTCCCAGCCACTTGTGTATTTTAAAAATTTCTGGCTGGTGGCTGGAGCTAATTTTGTGCCCTGAGAGAAAAACAGCAAACTTTGGACATTTTTCTTTGGTGAATGACTTATCGCAACCTGTTTTTCTGTAGCAAATAATCAACTATGTAATAATTCATATTCTGTCAATCAACTAATTTATTAATTGACTAATCATTTCAGCATTAGATTTATGCAGTAGATTAAACTCACACTAACGCTAAATCAAACATGATTACACTGAGGGGGAATCTCTATGAAGACAGACGACGGTAACAAGGACATGTAAACTTCTGGAAATCAGCCAACATGTCAGGCATCTATATGCTTTGTGTGACATAACAGTAAAGTAATGACAGCCATAAAGACGTATTTTTTTTTCTTTTACAGGTGCAACGTGGGACATTCCAGGCCCAATTTTACAGTTCACAGGTCTTGGGTACAGCTGGAGGTGTGCTGCCTGGTGAGAGGGGCTGTATTTGTTTACTACCCACCATTGAGCCAGGCACATCAGGCCGACTGGTCAGCCATGTGGGGAAGAGGTGTAACAGTTAGTCGTGCACCTCTTTATGGCAGCAGCTCGTTTTACACCTTCTGTTGCATAACAGTACAAGACAACCGGCACACACTCACAGAGTGTCCAATCACTGAGTGTCCAAACAACAAGCTTTTCAGTCCGTGACCTTAACCAGAAAGCAATTATCCAGGGTTCAGCCTACAACTTTGCGGCTTGTTTAAAATATAAGCGAAATGTCCTAACATGGGTTTTCATCTGCAGGCTATTAAAAGCAACTCAGCTCATTAAAAAAAGCACATTTCTCTTTTTAAACAGCGTTTAGATCTGCAGCTCTCATTGTGGTCTTGGGAGCGTTGCCGAATTTCACGCATGAATAGCATGGCCACAAACCTGTAATTTCAACACATCCACCTCCAAATGAAACATTTCCTATTTAACATCCAGAGGAGAGTGCAACAGATCTACACTACTGCTGGAGATTTACCGAAACACATTTACAACTACAAACAAGCTTACATCCTTCTCACACAACCACACAAACACCAACATAAACACAAACACTCAATTTAATGGAGGAAGATGCCAGAAATGAACAATACGAGGGCCAGTGGTTCTGCCATCTCAAAAAAAAAAACCCCAACAACGAGCAGAGTACTGAGTGACCCCGAGAAGGCGAATCATCACAGGGCGGCGAGTCCAGGCTCCTATCACAGTGTACACTTTCAGCCAGGCCAGTATTTTTAGCACCGCATTCCCAATAGAGAATCTAATACACTCCGGCCGCACCGATAGTGGCTCACATTGGAAAGTGGAACATGGCAGCCCTGGTGTGTAAGTCAGGAATTTTAGAACGGCATCAGAGAAAGAACTGGCTGAGCTGACTTCTCCATGTGTGAACACTTAGTTTAAGAACAAAACTTTGGCAGAGGTACTAAACTTTTTTGTTTTTACAGCATTTTTTTTTTTTTTTTAGACAACCACTGAAACTTGGCTCCAACTCTGCCGTGACACAACTCGAGCAAAACAAACCAGGTGCATCCCAGAATGTAAATGCTCTCAGTATTGTTGAGAAAGGAGAAGGAGAGAAAAAAAAGGGGATTCATCACAAAGGTTACCATGGTGACTGGGCCAGCTCCAGCTCTCCATACATCACCTACTTTGAGCCAGACAAGACTGAAAGCACAGCAGTGGTGCTCTGAATCATTAATCAGTTATTAGAGGGGCACATTTCCATTGACTGATGCCATCAAACATGTCGGCTATCATCAGACAGATAAACTTTTAAGGTTAATGAAGACGAAGTGGTGAGACGGCTCCTTATTTTAACACCACTGTGAGCAAGAAACAACCTGTTAATAAGAACAACCGGGACGATAACCAGACTAATGAGAGCTTTTAAAGGTTGTAGTTGGTGTTGTCTTTTTTGTCTTTTCTTATGTGCAACAACCATGAAAAGGCCAAAAACAACAATCAATCTATTTTAACAAGTGGAGGCACTTTTTAGACACAAAGCCAATGAAACTGCATGAAGCTCAGAACAAACACAAAGGAGAGGAAAGTTGAAGAAATCTACATAAAGCATTTACGTTTATTTGGAACATATTATTTTTCCACTTACTCATTACTAAATGATTATTCAGTTATAAAAATAGCTGCAGATTCATTTCCTGTCAAACAACTAATTGATTAATCTCTTTATTATCGCATCTCTATTGAATTATATTGACCACTACCATCTAACAATACATGTTAGTCAGACAAATTGTTGATTTTGGACTCTTCTGGTAATTCATTATTATTACTAAAGGGATAAATAACACATCCGCATTATCATTTAAAACATATTGTTAAGAGTATAATCTATAATAATGGATATAAGGAAGGAGAAAAGCATTTTATTGCTTAATATAAACGCATGCGGTGTGGAGCACAATTTGAATATGTTCTGATCTGATCAAGTGACATCTGTCTGGTGGAGGTCAGACCCGAGTCAAAGTCAGTCATGCGTAAAGTAAATCCATACAGCTTGATCACATCTGGAGAGAAAAGAATCTGACCATGAGTAGAAAATGTCAGTTTGTTGACAGCTGACTTCTGTGACCCTGCTTACGCTGTTTTCATATCATCAAGCTCTTAAACCATAACGCAGACGCAGTCGCAAAACAAAACTGCAACGCGTGAACGTGAACATCGCGTGTAAATGCACGGGCCGAGTTGTCTTGATAATAAATCAGCCTGATGTCGCTGTGAATTCCTGATATAAACTGTGTGTAAGTCACAGGACGTTGCTAAAATTAAATTAACATGTACAGAGTTGAGATACATGCAGAACACAAATACTGTACATATCTACACCCAAAGACTGTGTGTCCACTGGTGGTGTGCCCAGCAGCAAACTCACAGTCCTTTCACTACAGCTGCAAGCATCAACAGGCACTAATGCTTCTGATCTTGCGACGGAGGTTGATGGGGAGAGGAGGAAGGGGGGTGGGGGGGTGGCGGGTGTGGGCCGCTTTAGGTTGTTAGACTGATGGTGTATATTATCGTTGGGCCTCAGAGAGAACTGAGGCCTCATATTCATGCAACACAAACACTCAGTGATTGCAACACTTCCCTTTTCAAGGTTTCGCTGTTCTGTTGTTTTTCTGACTGAGGTGAAAACTAACTGCGGATCCTCCCCAAACAACGCAGAGGTCACAGAGATACTGGGTTTTTTTTTTCACCGTTCCCCAAATTGACGTGTGATGTAATCAACTTTAGGAACAGTTGTGAAACTTAATCGCCCGTCAGATACAACGTATACTGTAAACAATGAAAACAGCTTACTAATAATAACTTTGCCTTTTTCAGAACACACAGTACATACTGTATCCTTGAAACTGTGACAACTGTATTACCCCCACAACCTTTTTAATAAGTTAGTACACAACCATGTCACTTTGAATAGCTCTACACAGCAATTACAGTTAATTAAGACAAAGTTTCCTGTCTTCATCCGCATAGGATTAGACATTACAGCAGTTAGAAGTTGACATTACTACAACTCTTAAGAGATACAACCTCTTTGGGAAATTGCTCAAGAGTCAAGGCCATCCTGCACAGTATAGGCTCTCCTATAAATGTCTTGCAAGCAGGTGCAGGGGGTAAAAGAGCTTATCAAATTGCCGGCTGTTTGGTAGGAGCAACATCACGAGTGCCGCACATTAATAATACAATACAGTACATAACAGTCCAGGGAATACAATTAAACCGAATGTAATCCAGGCCCCAAGTCTCTAAACTGACTGAAATGGAGTAAAAGAGAGAGAGGGAGAGAGAGAGAGAGAGAGAGAGAGGGAGAGAGAGAAAGAGAGAAAGAGAGAGAGAGAGTGAGAGAGCCTACAAAACCACAAGTTCCCTCTGGGGTTTGTTTGATTTGTAGGGCTGCAACTAACAATTACTTTCATTGTTGGTACTTCTGTCGATTACTTTTTTCAACCGACTGTTTCATTGTGTTGTCTCGATGTTTTGACATCTTCAAACTTTCAAACCAATTGTCCAAAACAGACAATCTGAAACTCTGTGAGCCAATACAGTCATTTAACACTAAAGTCAAGAGTCACGCTGAAACAACAACAAACTGAAAGTACATTCATGAGCTGTATCAGGACTCATATCTGCCTGTTGTCATGGGCATTAAGGCCAACGCTGGCTTTGAGGCAATTATTACCTCTGAAGTGTCAGTACACAATAACAAGCACATTTCCTCTTGACAGGGGCACTGTGCCAAGGGTAAAGATCTAACATGACAAGCCTTCCTTTTCAGATATCTGTGTGGTAGAAGCGAAGGTGCGCAGGTGTGCCACATTACTTCATTTTCAAGCTGCACATAATTGCCAAACATGAGCCTGCCAGCCTGGATTAGACGGACGTTTGTTGAAAGGAGACGAAAGTCGTTCTTTTGTGTCCATGTCTCACACACTCATGACTTTGGTACTTGAGACAGCAGAGGCAGTTTGCATGTAGTGTTTTTGTCTGAGTGTTTTTGGAGAGGTGGAAGGGTGCCAGTTTCATCACCTACAATTGCTCTCCTGTCGGGGGCCGTAAATCAAGGGTGCTGGGTTTCTGGCCCGCTGCCCACCTACGAGACCTGCTTTGACCAGAGTGATACTCCATAAAAGCAGGCTGGTGGTTTCAGAGGCGAGCCCCTGCTGTTTGACACTCTTTATAGAGTTTGAGTTTCACTATGAATGAAAAGTGTGCAACAAATGAAATGTCACATTGTAGTTTCTGTTGACACACCGACCAATCTGAGAGCTCCACATGCAATCACAGTTTGTGCCTCTCATGTGTTAGATTTGATAAAATATGTATGATGCACAAAGACTGAGTTGGCGGTTCACATGTGAAACACATAAACGAGTCAGTTATGTGGAGAAAGCATGAGAGGAAGAAACTAGGGGGGGTGGGGGGTGTCTTTATCGTGATTATTTGTAGATATGTTACCGTTCTTTATGTGAACAGTTCATTTGGGGTTTTTTGTTTAGTTTAGTTTTTTATCTTGTTTGTGTTTCTTTTCTCTTCCTTGTTCCACATGCTCTGTATGTGCCGGAAGATGTATGTTTTGTAAAATAGTGGTGTCGTGTAACCCCAAGTGGGATGGGCCAAATGTTTGGATGACATACAAATAAGAATAAAATCAAACAAAAACAACCCAGCGACAGAGCTGAGCATCCTTTTTTTAAAACAAATGACAGGCTCATGAGAAGCTTGATAAAAACAACAATAATGGCTCTTCTGATGTTATTTCCAGAATCATAAAAAAACAATCTGATGAAGCTGCACAAACACAAAAATGACTTTTAATCAGTTTCCTGAGTATATTTCCTATCAAAGTAGCTGCAAAGAGAAAGACAAGAAAAACATACACACACTATAATACAAATGTATATATAACCATCAATATAACGAACTATAACTAACTAATAACAAAGCTTTTTAAGTTTGTTTCACACTGTACAAATTGAGTATGGACCTTTTTATTAGTAAACAATGGGTACTCGGGTAATCCGTTAATCTTTTTCATTGAGCAGCTGAGTCAAGTCCATTTTTATTCATACAACAAAAAGAAAATATATAAAAATCACAAATTTGCTGCTTTGCAATCTGCACAGCATTCTCTGTCCTTGACCCTCAATTCGAATAAGGAAAACTCTCCATATAAAAAAGAGGGAAATATGTGAAACTTGATTATTCTGGAAATACATTCAGAGCAGCGGTAGGTGTTGTTTAACGACCCGCTGGGTTTTTGGCTTTTTTTCGGCCAAAAAGAACGATACTCAGCTCTTTGACTCTTATGCAATATGTAATACATGAGAGACACAAACTGGGACTATCTGGAAGTGTGACATATATAACAAAACATGGACCAATTTGGCTCCATACTTTGAGCTGTAATCAGATGCTAAATAAATTAAATCAATTCACACTGCCACTGTTAAATATAAGCTTCCATTATTAAGTGAATTTTTCCATCAAGCTGAGCTGGACAGCGACCAACAAGTAGCTCAGAAGATTTCCTGACTTCGACACTGGTCAGTCCAGCTTATGAAATCCACCAGTGTGAGGCCCAGGTTCCACTCTTCCCCTCTGTGGTTCAGGCTCAAGTCTGAGAGGAGCAAGAGGGGACTGGGAGGCGGGTGAGGGGTGAGGGGGGGTGGTGCTGCAGTGCAATTACACAACTTGCTTTTGATTTATGTCTTAAAATTCTCGTTCAAACTGGTTTGATGACATCGCTCCCTTGGCCCCGCGCAAAAAATCTGATGAAAGGTGAGAGAGCTTGTGCTTTTCTTTTCTTTGGAGGGCCTCTTAAATTGAGCTCCCGACACATAAGCCCCCCACCCCCCCGCCGCCTTTTTTTTTAACGCATGCGCTGCGGCCCTGAAATTTTCCGGACATTATCCGGAGGAGCTGCATGTGAGAATGCAAGTGTCGGGCCAAACATTAAAACAAACTTTTCCCCGCCAGCTTGTGTAGTACAAAGTCAGTGTAATGTCCCATTGACCCCCTGTGTGAATACTGCAGGTCATTGTATGGAGAATTCACAGCGAGCGAGTCGGCGTGTTGATGACGTTTCTATCATGCGACTGGCTCAAAACTGCAAACATTTGAAGGTGGAGATGACAGGACTTTACTCAAAAACGCCAATGACAAAGTTTAACTGGAAAGACGGTGAGATTCAGGAACTTCTGTTGTTTATGAATAAATCACGAACCGGCTACATGACCATGCGAGCGCTCTTATTGTGTGATGTCATTCATCCTGCGAGCTCTACCCCGCACCACTAAACAAAGGAGTTTTAAAGCTACCTGAGGCGACATCCTGTGTATACATACAGTGGACAAACTCCTTATATCTTACACTGTACAGAGGAGGAGGAGCTCCTGATGATCCACCTTTGAAACAAACACTGTTCACTGTGAATGTGTGCTACTGTCCAAATTACAGTAAAACAACACAAACCTTGAGCATACAAGAAAAAGATGAATGGATTACCACATTTAAAGCAACTTAACAGTATTTAGTGTGTGATAATCTTGATAAAGGCATCTCAAAAAGCCTGTGTATTTACTGTAAATGTGCACCAAACTAATCAGGTATCTGGACATGTACTGTCTTTGTAGGCAAACATTTTAAGGAAAGCATCATAAAAAACATTATTTTTATAAATGTCAATCACGCTAACTAAGGTTAATTAACACCAAATTACATTTCAACTTCCCTAAAATAGAGATTTTAAGCATTATTCTACATAAAATCTATTTATCATTCATGCAGCAATTTTTTACCAATATCTTTTCAATATGTTGCACAGTATACAATTTAAAGAGTAATGGAAGATGGACAAGCTTAAGTTCTTCCCAATTAGTTATAAAGCCTAAACAACAGATGAACAACATCAAGAGATGTTTTTATATGTCTGTAAATGTTTCATCACACTTATCAATCATCAGTAAAACACACTGAATCATCAGCTTAGATTGGCTATTTCCTGGTGTATTGGGACTAAGCCTGCAACTAATTATCATTTCCATTATCAATTTATTATCATTCCATTGAAAAATCCCTTTTTCCCCAAAGCCCAAGATTGTGACTTCTCCCAATGACCAACAACCCAAAGATATTCAGGTTAACATCATAAAAGGTTAAATATCCACGTGTAAGAAGCTCTTACTCTAAGCAATCATCAAGATAGTTGGCAGCTAATCAATTAATCGAGCAATTGTTGCAGCAGCTCTTCACAGCACACTGACTGAACTGTGTCTAATGTTATGTTTACCACACTGCTCTTTAACAAGACATACTCAAGTACTTCAGTTTAAACAAGCAAGTAGTCCCACAGGTTTGCTATACATTACCACACAAGTATAAGTAATATTTACTTAAAGCAACAGATTCCAGTGAGTGTGTGCAGTCATTGTGGGGAAAATGCCTCAGAGTGATTGCAAATGCGTTCATTCATTCTTATCAGCCAAGCTTGTTGGCTGGTGAATATAAAGGAGCTGTCAAGAGCTGTAAAGAGAGGTTATTGTTAAATTCCTGTACTGGTCACAGCAACAAACCAATGCTTTCCATCCTACAATAAACAGCCAATTAATTCTCCTAAAAAATTCTCAGACTACTTATTTGGGACAAAACATTTTGTTTACAGTTCGTGCAGACTCAAATAGCCGATAAGTGTTAACCTTTGTCCCTTCAATGAAGTGACTGTCTACAACACCACTGTTGCTGCCTACTTGCCTTTATCAAATCACAATCACTAACAAAACAAAAAGGAATCTGTATGACAATATTGCAGGAGGGACTTTTAAGTAGTATACTCATGGCGTTTCTCAGCAGGTTATAAAACACTTTGTATTTTGTATGTTTAATACAATTGTTACAATGTTTTGTATACACTTTATAATATGCATATTAAAGCTGCAAGAAGTAGTCGATTAATTGATTAGTTGCCAACAACTATCAACTATTTTGATAATGAATAAATTGTCTTTTTTAAAGACAAAAATGTCCTCTCAAATGTGAATATGTTCTGGTTTCTTCAGTTTTCTATGACAGTAAACTGAATATCTTTGTGTTGGGGACAAAAGAAGAAGGTGTCATCTTGGGCTTTGGGAAACAGTGATGGACTGATCTGACATTTAATGGAGCAAACAACTGATCAATAACTTGAACAAAATAATCAATTATGATGATGATTCAGTGTATGTTACTGATGAATGATAAGTTTTGATGAAACAAACTTATTTGTTTAAATTAACTTTTCATGTGTTTCATCTGCTGCTTATGCTTCATAACTGATTGCCAAAAACTTTAACTTGTGTTCAACATCTGTCATTGCTTTGTTTTGAATTGTACATCGTGAAATTCACTGAAAAAATATTGATAAAAATTGGTGACAGACTGCTGCATGAGAGATAAATTAATTTCCTGTAGAATAACACTTAAAAGGTCCTCTGTAGTTAATTTAAATGCATTTTTCTAAAGTGAATAAACACTAGGCGATTCAGGATGATTGATATGTATAAAATGAATGACTTTAAAGCTCAACTATTTCCTAAAGTGTCCCATTATAATTATAATCAAATTTATTTAAATATCTATAAGGGGGATTCATGTGAATTCATTTAAAAATGAGGAATAATTCAGTTAATTTATTATAAGGAATCTGTATTTTTCGTCAAGGTTAATCCCCTCATCTGCAAAAGAAAAGGAGTTTTTAGACCTTTTTTTGTTTTTTAATTAAATGTGAGCCTTTAGTATGTTGCATAATTTCTGTGTACACACTTGCAGGTGAACTGTGCAACCAACCAGCCCCCAATTTTACACAACACACACACACACACAAATGCAACACATTAACAAAGATAAAATTAAAAAAACAGAGTATAAATAAATAAGATTACTTACTCTCTGCACTGGTTCGATGACAGCTCATCATTAAGCAGACAGCGGCCAAAACAAAACCCACAGTCCGGAGAAACATAACTGAGTCTGGATAATAAGTCACCATGCAGCAACTACTCCTGCTCAAATACTGAATAATCCTTTGGGCTTGGAGGAGGAGGAGGAGAGCTCAGACTAGAGGAGAAATGCCTTCAGGAAATTGTTTTTATTTTGCGGCATGGGCCAACAGGTAAACACAAATAAATAAACGACATCCCGGAAGATGGGCGGAGGAAGGAGTCCAACGTGTTCAGTCAAACACAAGCTAACCCTGCTGCTAAAGTTAGCCACCTCATGGAAACAAAGCTAACAAACCCCAGCACTGTGCATGAGTGCTTCCTTATTCTGTGTGTGTGTCCTTGTCAAGTCAAACTGGTCCAGTTCAGTTTGTCCTTGTCGATAAATTTTTAAAAAGCGGAGCAATAAAACAAAACACAAACAAAAAATGAAACACTTTAGCTGGCCGAGCAGGAGCTAGCACTGAGAGGCTAGCTAGCTGTGTAGCTTCAGTCCAGGCCACAAGTGAAGTTTTCTGCTGCTCACACTTCAAAACCTCTCCGTTAAATGTAATGTCGAGCAAATCTCACGCTTGGGCACGCAGCTGCAAAATAAAAAACACCCTCGTTTTGGACTGAAAAAGTTGCATGCGTGAAAATGTTGTGTGGACGCGACCTTTGACTTAATTCAGAGGTATTTTTTCTTTTTTTTTGAAGGCGTTTGCTGCTGCTGACTCGATGGTTGTGGCATGCGTGGCGTAACGTTAGCGTTTCTTTTCGTTTAAAAAAAGAGACAGAAGAAAAGAAACCCCCCTCCTGTGTAAAGTCCTCCAGCGAGCACAAAACATTAGTGTCGTTTGCTTGTGAAATAACGCTGTTTTCTTTCTCTCCTGGCTCCTCCACAGTCCCTGCAGAGATTTCAGTGACAGACACAGTCCGTCGTGGCTCAGCAGCAGCAGCAACAGAAAGCAGCTCTCTCCTGTTTGTTTGGTTGTTGGTTTTTTTTTGGTGTGTGTGTGTGTGTATGTGTTGCTGTTCAGGAATTATTTAACATTACAAAAAAAAAACATACACACACACATAAAATAATCCCGGTTGTGCTCATGCTCCACACACAGCTGGCTGATATCACAACACAGCCATTTCTCTGGATGAGAGAAAGAAAAAAAAAAAGTAGGTGGGATAAAGTTTGAGTATATTCTCCTTTCTTCTTCTTTTTCTTCTTCTTTCCACAGACAGAGGTAGATTGTACAGTCTCCCAGGTCCTGTAGGATCCCCCTTCTTCCCAGCCTCTCCGCCAGTAAACAAACCCTGCCAGTGAGCCAGATGGGCTTGAGGGGAAATACGGACTGGAGCTTATTGGATTACAGAAACAAACTGATCCCACTGTCAGGCTGCAAAAAAGTAATCAAGTTACTTCCACCAGTAGCTTACAGTGTGAAGTGTATTTGTAATGTAATTTCCCCATACTGTTATTGAATTCTTGCTATGGGGGAGCTCTAAAACAATTAGTTTAATTATAGGTTAAAAGATAGGTTCACAGTATTTCAAGACCGTCTTAAAACAATCACCCATGTGCTCAAATGAACATGTAATAGGTTTTTCTTTCCATTATCATTCCTGCTGTTCATACTGGCGATTTGAAGATTTATTCATCATGCATTAGCAATGAAAGTGATAAGGGGGAAAAAATCGACAAAAGGCCGTTTGTTCAAAAATGTATTTAAAAGTTTATGAAGCTCATATAAAGCTTTAGCAGCCCAAATGTGTCAAATCAAGTAGATATCTTTGTCTTTTTATGGCCACGGTCTCTCTTTTTGTTACTATACTTCCACCACAGCACAGCAGGGAAACACAAAGAGGGAATTTGATGCTATAAAGACTGTAAATGTGGAAAAATCCACTTAATATGACTAATTCAGACTTCTGAAGCCCAAAATAAGCTTCAGACAAACTTTTAAATGCATTTTTGCACAGAATAACTGCCTGGACACACTGTGGATTTAGTCCCCCATCACTTACATTGAAAGCATATTTAAAGAGGATCTTTTATTAGCCAGTATGAACAGGAGGAATTATTACAGTGATGAAAATCTCTTTCAGTGTTTGGACTGTTGTGGGGTAGACATGAAACATTGTGAACCAATCCTTTAATCTGTTGATGAATCTCTCAATTAACAGTTTATTTGTTTGGTTCAAAAAATGGTAAAAAAAAAAAAAAAAAATTAAAAAAAAGCCAGAGGTGGTATCTTCAAATTTATAGTTTTGTTCTATCCAACACTCCACAGTCTAAAGATATTAAACATTGTCTCATAGAGGACTAAAGAGACCAGAAAAAAATCACAGAATATTTTAGATTATTTTTCATTAAAAATGATTTAAAACAATTATCAACCATCAAAATAGTTGGGAATTACACTGATAGTTGGCAACTAATTGAATAATTGACTAATCATTGCTTTTTAAAGAAGTAGTATTATTATTTCTAAAAACACTAGTACATTGCTCTTACTATTATTATTATTATTATTATTATTATTATTATTATTATTATTATTATTATTATTACATTAATAATAATTAGTAGCTAGTAATACTACTACTACCAATAGTAATAATAATAATAATAATAATACAACTGTTAAAGTATTGCCATCTTAAATTTAAAACGCTGGTCTAACGAAATCTGGGTCTTTTTGTCCAGTTTCAGTTAAAATTGATTGAATTGAAACAGGCTGTCTGGGGATCATTAGCATAATAATGCCGTTATTCATGGCCTACTACTCTAATTGGATAACAGCCTGGGCTCGTTCCCCACCCCCACCCCATCAGACAGAATCAAGTGCCCCATACCAAGTGTGCCAAGTTTAGACTTGTGTACTTGCTAGTTCGGACTTGGCAAGTTGGAATCAGGAGTACAAACTTCCGAGGGCAGGAAGATGCAGTACAATCAATCTGAAATTGAAACATTAGTGTACTTGTTGACAGCAGCAGCTCAGCTTCAACACAACTACGTGACTGAACTGTGACAAAATAATCTCCACTGAAAGCTTCACTAACACTGTTATTCTCATAAATGATCTCATTGACAGAGCGATGCAGGAAGTCGTGTAATTCAGTCTGTAATGTAGCTAGAATCAAAATCCAACCTGTTATAGCTTAATTACATAAAACAAAACTTGATCTGGTCATTTTAATACAGTTAAATTTACGTAAATGTGGTGACATCTGTACATATAGAGCCCCAGAGGCAATGCCGTCGTTCTGTCCTGTAAAGCTTCACTTTACATTCAGACAAACTGATGTGGCAGCTACAATTGTTATGTTTCATCTGTGAGACCAACATTTATCTTTCAAAAGTAATTATATCATATATCAAAACGCTGCAGAGACATTAGAGACAGCGGTAAATCAGCAAGGAGCTGCACACATCAGTAAATCAGATCATGTTCTCCCCGGGATGATACGGCCGATCATCTCAGGAGTCCGGCTGCCAGCGGCTGACATGATGGGTCGGTCTCACCCAGCCAGCAGCTCCGAGACATCTCCGAAAACGTTGAAGCAAATTTTTCCATACTTTATTTGGATATACTGAAAATACTAATAATGTGACACATTAAAGGTGCAGTGTGTAGAATTAAGTGGCATCTAGTGGAACAGACTTAATATAATATTCATAAATATGTTTTAATTAGTGTATAATCTCATGAAAATAAGAATTGTTGTGTTATTGTCACCTTCATATCCACATGGGGGTCCGCTTCCACAGAGGCCGCCATGTTGCACCACCATGTTTCTACTGTAGCCCAGAGCAGACAAACCCAACACTGGCTCTAGAGGGTCTTTCACGTTTTTCGTGGGTTTTGCGGCCACCTTAGGTTCTCCTACACCCCTGAGAGGGGAGGGAGAGAGGATGGGTATTCAGTTGGTGGCACTAAAGCACCACTAAATCTTACACACTGCACTTTTAACACTCAAGTCAGCTCACGGCGCATCCTTGATAAAGTGGGTAAAGCAAGTATAGCCTACATCAGGTCATTTGGACTGTACTTGACCAGATGTGGAATTTGAATTGGAACAGTTCTTGGGCTGCGACAGACACCATCTCACGTCTCCATCTGTAGACTAACCAGCGATACAGTGAAAAGATTACAGTAAAGGTGAATTAAAACAGTCTTACACATAATGTGTATAGTATAATGCAGATATACCCCATCTACAATTATGTGATGTTATCTAAGTACAGTGCAAGTATACAATGTTTTAGTGTTAAAACAAGTAAATGTCCATAGTGTGACTGTAGGCGTGGTCGGTCTTCTTGTCTTTAAACACATGTGAGATGGAGATTTGGTGAAGACGTGGCTGTTTGGATGGTGGGCGTCAGTGGTAAAGTTGCCACCTTCCTTCTTCACACTGTCAAAGTAAATGTGTTTGTGAATTTGGTTAACATGAGTATTTTTAAAGTAAATTTATGGTTTCATTTCTGAATCAGCTACTTGTGTTTTAACTTACTCTTAATCACCAGTCAGAAAGTACTACAATATGTGCAAATATAAGATAATAATCAAATATACTGAAATAACACATTTACAAAATACAGAAAACCACAGCTTGCAGCAGGCTGTATTACAGCACATGAAGCAGGTTTTCTAATAGCCTTTAATGTATTTATAAAGTGATACTTGTTATGTTGCAATGCAACCAAATGTTCCACAAGTCAACAAGTTGCACACGTGTGTCAAATTAATTAGAGGTCTGTGTGTCTAATAATAAACATTTGAACATTGTGAAATGTCTGCACAATTTAATGTTTGAAACTTAAGAGTTTTTAAATGATGTTAAAAAAACAATGATGAGATACTGTAATATGAACTTTCTGTCAATTTACGTACAGTTTGCATGCACAAGTTGTGTCTGGCATGCACACACACATATATCTGGTGAAGAGTTTGTAATTGGATGTGAAATTGGAACAAATATCAAACTTTTTTGGGGATGTTGTTCCTTTGTACATTTGCCAATTTGGCTCATTTGAATTATGCTTCCCTCCAATTCAGTTCAACATCGCCTGCTACTAAGGAAGATTTTTTTCCACTGATCTAATCCAAATCCAAGCAAATACTAAAAAGTGACTGTATCCAGTTACACGGCACTCTAGACGTTTGAAAGTGAAGATTCTGAGAAGCAACAGGAACAAGATGAGGAAGGAAACCCTTCTGCAATCCTACTATTCTCTAAAAACAGAACTTGATTCTCCCTTTGATCCTGCAGTGCACTCAGACAGACAAATGGGGGGAAAAAAACATGAAAATTACACAATTCACACTGTGCTCACAACTGAGCTCTCAGGATGAAAATATCTGAGACGGTTCTTCCTGCTATGTTTGTGCCACAAAGCCATCTCCATCACCACTGCTAATTCACTACCTGTTTACATCCTCCATCAAAGCGTGTTTTGTCCAAGATGATCATGTCCTGTTTATTGTACTAAAAATAATATAGTTTTACTGGAATAGTAAAAAACTGCTCTTATGGGATTTCTCAGGCATTTGTGTTTCCCGAAAAAACACTCATCCATTACGTGTGGAATATTGTCCGGCTGAGATTTATCTGTGAAGAAACATGTAGTGTGAATGACCAGCAGCCGCTACCTTCTGTTGACGCACACATTGATTCAGAGGGAAGTGACCACTAAAAGAGTAACAAGAAACAGGAGAGGAGCTCATTAACAATATCAGCATCTGGCAATTAGAGTTATTTACCACAACGGCTTAAGAGAGGAAAACTCAGAGAGGCTCTCACGTGTTCAAAACAACACGTCTGAAACAGTGGAAGGAAGACCCCAAGCAACAGGGTCAAGAGGTGATGCTCGCCAACGCCTTTCAACAAGCGCCACTTATAGGGCAAGCAAGAGAGAGAAAGGTTAACAACGGCACAATGGTTATTATCTACTGAGCCGATTGGGCTGTCTCGCAGTGCAGGAACATCTTGCAGTATAGAGGAAGCACAGCTAAATTGCACCGCTATGAATTCTATATCTTAAAACGTAATCCCATATGGAGTGTGCAGTCTGTAGGTGTGAGGTGCTGTAATGAGATTAACGCCAAGTGACTGTCTGCATAAAGCTATGTCCCACTTCCCATTCGTGAGCTGCCCACATATTTACACAAATAGTCTTATTTTTGTCATGAAAATCATCAGTGAGAAGTTTATCTTATTCTCTCATTTTCTTTGGTACTAATGAATATGCTGTACAAGATGATGTTTCCTTAGACATCCAAAATGTTTGTGTTTTGTGTTGTAAATCCTCATCTGACTGTTTGGACATTATGGCACCTTACTTCTTTAAAACATCTGCATATGAGACACAGACATATGACAGTGGATGTCCATTAAAACATGTTTTTTTAATTTGTTTGTTTGTTTTATCCTTTGTAAAGCGTCCTTGGGTTTGTGAAAGGCGCTATATAAATCTCACCTATTATTATTATTATTATTATTATTATTATTATTATTATTATTATTATTATTATATCTGCCAAACATTTTAAACCGTAATAGACCTTAATGTTGAATCACCAGAGTGCAAAATGTACTTTTACAAGATTAAGTAATTTTTATTGCAATTTAGTGCAGTACCAGTACAGCCAAAACAGTTACGCACCCCGCTACGTAAGGTATGTTCTCTCCGAGCTATTGTGACCAGATTAGGGTCATTATGGCTGAGAACTATTGATGTGTTATTGAGGCTAAGATGAACAAAAAACAAATGACTCATGCACACATGATCTGATTGCTGACAGTGTAGGCTGTTGCCAGGGACTAAAAAAGGGGTTGTTTTTGAAATGTGACTCCTAATCCTGTCGACCTCCTAATCCTGACCTCTGCTGGGGTCACGGCGGACTGTTGGATCACTTGAAGGTGGAGCAGACCCACTGAAACGTGTGCAACATGGCCACAGTGTCTGAGGTTAAGGTGAAAGGTGGCGTCGGGGTCAAGGTGGCTGCTGAAATCCACCAGCCAGATCAGACAGCATCCATCAATATGGTGAAGGGAATTCAACTCCAGCTACAAGGAGAGTTTATTAGATATCTGATTTTAGGATAAATGATGATTTATTTCAAACATACAAGTAATTTGTGTGTTTTAACCAGTTTTTTGTTTTTTTTACAATGCACACATAACTACAGCTGACCATTTTGCAACATGCTGCAACTTTTTCCTGCAAATTTCTGCATCAAAACCTAATTACTGCAAAGCAATCATGTAACATTGACCAAAAACATTTGATATAGACTTGATATTCAGTGTGATGGAAACAACTCACGCAAGTTTGAAGAATATGCTGTATCACACTGTTCAGAAATTCAGGTAAAATAGTAGCATTTATATGCATTTTGCATCAGAAAATGGTCAGAAAATCTTTAAAATATACATGATTTGCTGTTAATGAGCTGTGTGGTCATCCATTTTTCAACCCATCAACACTAATGCATACCTGATTA
The DNA here is from genome assembly GCF_027409825.1 of Scomber japonicus. NCBI lineage: Eukaryota > Metazoa > Chordata > Actinopteri > Scombriformes > Scombridae > Scomber > Scomber japonicus. The sequence goes on along the minus strand of NC_070589.1, from coordinate 23,839,700 downwards.
CTCCAACACTTCCCAAAGCAGTACTGGTGAGACTGGAAACTTGTTCAGACCAGCACAGTTTACAATTCCCAGACATTTGATTTCCTTTCAAAGCTGTCGTTATGTGTTAATGCTCTTCCTTTGTGGTGCCTTCACGGAAGCTTAGGCATCCAATATTTATATGTTGGCTGTCAAAAAGCACTTGTTTTACAAGCAATGTTATCAGGAAATCAGACCAGGAAGACAAACAATAAGCAGACATGCATGTCCTAAAAAGGGACTTAGAATTTGGCACTGACATCAAAAAGGATTACTGTTCGAAGCTCTTTCCTAAGTGGTTTACACGACAACAACGAAGTAACACAGACTGAAAACAAAGGTGTAATAAAAAGTGTGGACACTTTTATTTAAATAGAAAGAAAGAATAAACTGCTACATTTAGATATTACTGTACTCATATGTTACACTACTTTTATGAAAATGATTCATTCGTGACTAGTTTTTGAAGATTTATATCTTTTGGTTTGTGTCTTTTAATAGGATTTGTTGACAATGACACAAACAGCACCAGCTTATCCTTTTAAAACATTGACTTAGGTACAACTACAGGAATCAGCTTATGTTGAGGCACATACAGAGTTCAAAACTGTTCAGTGTAACTTTTGAAAGAAGCTATTACCTGTAGAGAGTGGCTGGAAGTGAAATAAAGACGTGACTTGTGATTAAAAGCTTTAAAAAATTTAAAAACCCAACAGTTTGCTTTGAGTCATTCACAGGCACAGCACAGGTGTGTTAGTTAGTTATGGTATGTCTCTCCGAGTAATGACATAAATGTGCTTAAAATGATCAACTCACTGCAGGGAGAGATTTAAGTGCTCTCACATAAAAGCCTGAAGCTACAATTTCTGCCATTCTCCAGGCTTCTGCTTCGTGCAGCAGTATTAATCATGACCACACGTCACAGTGTAACCTTTAGCTTTTTCCAGCGTATATATGTACGTAGGTAGCACCCTGTTTGAATATGACAGCAAAAACAAGAGGGGTCAGGGTTCAGAGTGATAAGGCTGCTGGAAAGGCCTGACTCACTCTTACGAGATTCACTTATTATGTTATTATTTTTGTCAGTCCGCTGTATCTGAAAGAAGTAAAAAGAAATATCAGAGTTTTACAAGGAGTTTTAAATGAGGACTGTTTCCCAAAGTGTGACCTCAGTGGAAAAAAGTCTTGTGTTGTGTCCGGAGAGGTCTTGTGTGTGTGAAACAGTCAGTACCGAGAGGCCCACACCTATCCGTGGGTTAATCGTCAACCACATGTGCCAGGAAGTCATATGAGGAGCACGTATATAACATGGGAACGCAGGCAATGTGGCAGGGGTTAGTGACAAACCCAAGTTCACACAGACCTGTTTGACTGGAAGAACAATGAGGTTCACACATGATTCATCCCAGGGCTCTTCCTAGACGCCAGTACGCTACGTTTCTCCACTGCAGGAAAAGATGCTGCCGTGTGTCAGGGCAGACTGGGACATCCACCACTGGGCCCACTTCCCCTTCCCAGTGCGTCTGTGGGGCTCGAGGTGTACGTCTCTAAAGAAAGATTTCTTCCTGCTGCCATTTCCAGTGTTTGTAAAGACAATACTTCAGCTTTTGAGGCAGAGCTTGATGGATGCACTGCTTCTTTGAGGTTAATGGGCACTCACATTTATAGTAACGCTGCTGTGGCCTGCGTATGGCCTCTAGCCAAGTCCAGGAGGCCAGTTTTCAAACATGTAAGCACTCTTCCACTCTCATGCACCTAATTGAAGCCTGGAAAGTAAATGTGCTATGACAGCGACTCTGCATCACAATACATTCCAGCAGCTCCCCAAATAGTCACATGGCCTCTTTTTATCCCCCGACACGAGCACAAATAAACGACAGGGAAACACTAGAGGGGCTCTTGCACTCACACTTGTGCCTTGGGAGTGATCTGAGAAGCTACCTCATCTAAAGAGCTCAGTAAAGTTGCTCTTGTTAAAACATGCCCGATCCTTTCCCTGCCAGAGAGCTGTTAATCCTGACAAGGCTCCACGGCCCTAATTCCCTGAAAGCTGGAACCTGCCGTTTGTTGATGTGTTGTGTAGCTACAAGCACAGGAGGACGCAAGTGAAAGTAGCCACCTTCTTTTTGAGGTTGTGGAGCGTTTCACATGGAAAAAAAGCGATCTGTCAAACATGCGTCTGCAAGTCTCAAATGTGTGGAGCAAATTGAAAAACATGATGTTGTGTAAAACGGCGGCATGTCGGTCGTCGTTTTTATTCTTCTATCTGTTGGATTACTGGAGCCCACATGCCAGCATATGCACAGTAGTCAGTGATTATCGATGCTCGATAAGAGACCCCATTGTGCTGATGAGTCCATCGTAACTAAATCCACCTCGGTGCCCAGCGCTGTTAGAGGGCTTGTCAGGAAACAATGGGCATGGATTATGGTTAAGAGTCTTATTATTATCTCTTCTATCCCAGGTTAAGACCACATAACACCTGCTGCTCCACTTGGACACTTTGCCTACATCATCATATTCCAGCAGCAGGAAACAACAGTTCGGCAGACAGCCCAGACATGCAAAGATTGTTGTTCACATGTAGTGGGAAATGTCCAATTATATAGACAGTAGCTGACAAGGCTTCTGTGTTTGTTCAGGCAGACTCATTTTCCAAATGTACGAGCGAAAGTGATGGAAACGCTCCATTAAATCTCATGTAGGAACATGTACATGTGAAAAGCGTGACGAGCGGGATGTTATGTGCTTGGAAATCTCTCCATCTGCCCATGATATAAAAATAATAAAAACCCAATGTTATCACTGTCAAGTTGGTACATTCACAGTCTACAATCCACACTTATCATTCAGTCACTCATCATTCATACTGTGCTGTTGATTTCTGTCTGGAAACAGACATCTGGCATCAATGATTCACACGTGGTTGCAGGGGGAATTCAAGCAAACGCATAAACAGCAAACAAAGTAATGAAATGCGTGTTTGATTAATGTTTTATAAGTCTGATCCTCTACAACATCCAAAAAGTAAGGGCTCTTTTCAACAGGGAGTGAATCACACGTGCTCTGAGGCTCTAAAAGCCCAAATTCATCAGGAAGTGGAGTGTAATGGCCCAGTTAATGCAATATGCTTGCTTCATACTCTCTCATGCCATATATTTAATTATTCTCTAATAATAGACCAACTCACTTATCAGTCACACATGTTGGAAAAATGTGAAGGCAGCTGGAGACTGGATGAAGAAAAAGTGATGTGAAAACATGAAAGTGTTTTAAAACATAAATGAATCAACAGTTTCTAAAGCAACAATTCAAAGAGTACAGTTAAGTTATCGATCAAAAAGGGTTGGGATTATTACCAGAATCCACGTTTCCAAGCTTTAAAGACACTGAATGCTTCATACATACTTTCATTTCCTCATGCTCGGATGACTGTAATGTCTTCTGTGTAGTGAAAGTTGTTTTATTTAATTTGCAAATGTAATGTAAATGTTTGTCTTGTATCTGAACGTTTGGGCTTTCCTGTGCAACTTAGAGAAGGTGTACCTATATGTGTAATTAAGGTTAGTCAGAAGTGTTATGAAACAAGCTCATTTTACAGCAGTAAGTGAGATGGTGTGCTCATTGAGTTTTCTGATTGTTCCCATGTTGCACTTCTGCATATTCAGCTGTACTTTGATTCTTTTCCATTTCTTTCATTTCTGTGCTGGATCTTTAAAACAAAACTGCTGCTGTGAGTGATTTGTGTGTTTTTGACAGTCCCATCCTGTAGATACAAACCCACACAGATACAATCAGCCAGACTGATAAAAAAAACAAAACACATTACTCCCCTTTTCATGTCTTCACACAAGCCACCACAGAAGATTTTCCTCATTACCTTTTAATCACTTCAGGGCCCCTCTCCAGATTAAATCTCTGAATTGCGTGTCCTCACCAAGCTGCACACAGTCTGAGGTCTTCAGGCAGGAACCGGTCCGCTGTTCCCATGTCCAGGTGCAAGAATTTTCATTGTTCGTGCACCTCAAGTCTGGAACAACCTGCCCAACAAACTCAGACTTGTATAATTGGTGTCCTCTGTAGACTTTTCGTCAATTATCATAGCTTAATTTTTCACATGTGCATTTTAATCTTTATAATATCTGTTTTGATAATCTCCAAATAAATAAAGTTTAATACCGTTAAGATAAACCTCTCAACTTGATTAATATTTTCATTCTGATGCAAAAGTGAAAGGCTTATGATGCATATTTGTGGTCATCATTGTAAACCAAGGCAAAGGGCCTTGTTAAGGATTTTTTTCTTTACTACTGCCTCCATATGGCTTTAATAAAGAAGGGCTCAGAACAAAAAAAGAAAAAAGAAAATGAGCTTAGGTCTGCATTAGTAACAGTTAGGTTTATACAGTATGTAGGGTGGAGGAAATCACAGGAGCTGCCTTTGAACTCTGAAGGGCAGGATTACTAAGAAAACAGCTAACTAAGTTAGTCCGGTATTATGAACAGTGTGTAAAAGCTAACAGCTACTAGATGTTTATCATTTATTCAGCAGCCACTCGATTTAAGTTACCCCGGGTTAAACACTTAATAATAATTACACTCACTTAATTAGCTTTGGTAAAAAAACTAGGGGGAAAAAAAAGTCATGAACAGAAGGCAAACTCAAACATTGCATTGTACAATAAACCTTTAATAAATAGTTTGTCATTAGTTTCCCATATTTACATAATAACCACCATTTACTTATGTTGCCATACTCATTTCTTGGCTAATTTTAGGCACACAGAGAGGGGGTTCAGGCCACAAACCACATCGTACTAAAAACAGGAGTGGCTAGCAGGTAAGTCTTGAGAAATATAGAATCGCACCATACAACCAAATAGACCAAAGAGGTGGCCGTTCTCCCTTGAGCAATAAATATATACATTTTCTGTACGTACAGGTGATTGTACATTTACAGTCGTTTGCTTGGAAGCTGTACGAGTGCACATGGGGGCTGGTGCAGAATCTTACCAGTTTATGTAGGGTCTGAATTCATGGGTTCACCTGTGTGTGTGTGTTGGTCCAATAAATGATACATAAAAAAAAAAAAAGTAAACAGAATGATATTCAGAGACTTAATCAACACCAACGGCCTCCTGTCGGGTAACACCCCCTCTGTAATAATAAAAACAACGCTATGACGGGTTAAGTCAAAATGTTGAGGGGTAAAGGTGTGGTCAACATTTACAGCTTGGCTTGGAACATTCAGTGACTTTTAGTTATGATCTACTGACAAGTCGGGGGGGGGGGGGGGGGGGGGGGGGGGGGGTAAGCTCATCAAAATGTAACTAACCACTGTGAAATGCTCGTTAAATGAAGAGACTGAATATAGACAGATGGACATTCGATAATTAACCATCTAGCCACAGAAATAGTTGAAAAGATTCCTAAAAATGACTGGATGAAGTTTTAAAAGGCTATAAAAAAAATAGCATTAAAACTTAAATCTTCAGCCAAAGAAATTAAGACAAGAGAAAAAAACGACACACACACAAAAAAATATCCAAATCAATCAAGTGCGCAAGCAAAACATACACACACACACACACGGTACAAAAAAGCAAACCAAAACAAAAAAAGAAAAGAAATTAATAATAATAATAATTGGCACAAAATATCTGACGTACACTTCAGTTCCAATAGATGTCAAACAGCATGAAAGCCCACTGTTAGCTTCTAATCCATATCAGGTTGTAATTTGGTTATTTAAATGCACTTGAGACATTTTAGAAATCAAACAAATTGCGACATGAATAATTTACCAGCTGCTAAACACACTATGTGAATAAGGGAACACAGTGTCACTGATGCGAAGCACCACACAAAAAAAAAAAGACAAAAAAAAAAGGTGCAGCCAAAATCTTCTAGTTAGGATGCTGCAGCTCCAACAGGTCAACCTGCGCCACCTCCTGGCAAGAAAAGTAACAGCAGCTGCAAATTCAAATACAGACTTTCAGACAATGTGACAGATGTTTCTTGTGAGAGTTTGCATTTAATTAACCTGATAATCTTTACTGATAACTGCTGCTGGGACAACTACACAATGCTCTGAGTGGCATTAAGGTCTTGGTTGCTTTAGATTTCATTTCTACTGGGTGTTACTGTGATATCATGATGCTACATTTGTTTGTTACTTTAGCCATCAGGTGCAAAATGTAAAAACTTCCAATAACTCTCAAAAACATCTGCTTTTGAAAATACTACAACTGCAGCTGTAATAACTGTGACACTGCCTGTATTTAGGGCATCTGTTAAAATTGGAGCAGCTTCTTATTTCTTTGCTTCCTGCTGGTAAAATAAACATCTCAACATCTGCAAGTCTGAAACACTTCTGTCACTTTCCTTTCAACAGGTGGCACACAGGCTGACATGTGTAAAACTGGCCTGATGGAGAATCTGCAGCCTGCTAAACGTGAGTTTTTGAGTTACAAGCCAGCTCGATGAGGTGCTTCACATCTAAAAAACGTCTCTGCCATCTCTTGTGAATCGCGTTGGTGTCTGTTAATAACCATTTGCGTGGCAGCTTAAACATAAGGGAAACCGTTTTCTACTAAATATCCAATTACTACTGTAGAAATCTTCATCCACCACATTACATCACACTTAACCTTTGAGTTTTCTACCGCAGCGTGACTGATATTTTGTTTTAAACTAATGATATTAATTCAAAGACTCTGTGCTGATAGCAACACTCTAGCTTGAAGTGGTCCAGAGGCTTTTAAAATAAAACCATGGTTCTGTAAGCCTTAAACCCTGATGGTGATAAATGTCAGGAAACAAAGTAACAGGAAGGGCATGAAAACTAAAGGAATAAAAAGTTTGTAACGGCTCCGATGGGAGCGATAGTGTAAGATTACAGCCTTCTCAGACCTTGGTCTTCATACAGGTTACGTAATGTCTATGTATATATATACTGTGTATATATATATATATTTATATTTATATATTTATATGTTTATATTAAGTCACTTCAAGGCAACATTTGTTTCTTGAATAAAAACTTGAAGCACAACTAGCCTTCAGTTGGAACAGAGAAAAATATACAACCCAAACTGTACTACTAATCTAGAGAATGGCAAGTAAACATTGAAAAACAGTTTCAGCTAACAAAGTGGTCTCTCTCCTACACTCCTCTCTGTAAGAAGTGTGACATTTAAAGAAATTATACTCAGGCAGACAAAAGTCCAACTGTTATTTTGTTTCGATCTGATCCGGTTGACCCATCCTAACCTAAATTAGGCAGCACGTCTCCAAGACTGGTTTGCAGAGACTCCTCTCACAGGCATACAGTTGCTGTGCATACAGAGGAAGAACTGTGTTCCCTTCTTGGATGCTTTAACAGGAGCTCAAGTCTCAATGAAAAGCATCAAAACAGAAGTTAGCTTGTGAAAGACCATTAAACAAGTGCGCAACCAACTGTTTGTTACACTCCTGCTGGACAAACAGACAAAAGTTGCCACTTCACTGGCTACAGAGGAATATGAAGAATCACACAGGGATTTAGTAACAATGGGGATTTTACCCCACTCACACTCTAAACCAGAATCACTTCGGTTTGCACCAGGAGGGGGGCAAGCTGTTGTATGCTCCACTCTGTTGCCACTTTACAGAAACCAAGGATTAGAGTCCAGCTCAGCTGAGTCACTCCCTGAACACACACATACACACCTTTCCACTGCAGCCCGAAAAAATACTCAACACACTCTCATCATACAGGGTCTTTTAAGGAGTCCTCACAAAACCCTGGTTTAAAACTGAAAAAGGGGCTGCCGAGGAAGGAGCGCCCACTTTTGTGCCGTGGACACAAACACACGGACACAAACACCTTTTGGCTGCACTCGAGTCTGATGTGTGCCTGAGGTGCAAGTGTGTCCGTGTGGTAAAAAAAAAAAAAAAAAGTGTGTATCTCTCCATGTGTGCGGGGGTCATGGGGTGGAGCAAAGGGTGTCTGCCCCCCTTAGCTTAGGTTATACACTGCTGTCCTCCAGCAGCGGCTCCTTGCCCTCTGCTCCGCTGCCTTGGGGGCTGTGGGAGTGGCTCTGTGCCCCGTTGCTGTGCTTCTTATAGGCTCCGGGCCGCATGCCGGGCCCCGTGTGCTCCGGGATGAACAGGGCCACCAGCAGAGACAACAGCACTGAACATGCACCAAACAGGAAGGGAGGTCCTGGGATGATGGCACTCTGAAGAGAGATAGAGAGAGAGAGGGAGGGAGGGAGACAAAGGACGGCTTTAATATCATAACTCTTATTTTCTGTCTTATAACGGTGAATGAAAACTACCGTAAAGTTAAATGCATCATTATTACGTTCTTTGTATGTATGTTTTGTTTGTGTGTTAATACTCACCTCATCAGTGGGGTTGACCATGTTGGGTTTGGCACCTTTATCAGAGCCGTCCGTGTCGGTGAGCTCCACGTGGAACAAGTAGAAGACGAAACCGTATAGAGCGGGACCCAAACCGTTACAGAGGCCCCGGATTCCTGTAATCATCCCCTGGACCACACCTACAGACACACAGATACAACCGTTAACACAGTCAGGAAAAAATCTCTCAGAGACGCCACAATCGAGCGAACACTCAGAATGACGGATTTGTTAAGCAACTTCAGAAATGAGATGTTTCTTCTAGTTGGTTTATAAACTCGAACATACAAAATATAATGTGAATGTGTGAGACATTGATTTTATGACAAATACAGCAATCAAGTTTGTATTTGATGCTGACATATTTCGAAATCAACTACATATTTACACTTGATAAAACTGAACCACCTTCACTATGACTGCATATCAATTCACAGTAGTGCTGCAATGATAAGTCAATTTATGGATTCATCATTTTTTAACGAAAAAGCCAAATGTTCTTTGGTTTCAGCTTCACAAATGTCACAATTTGCAATTTTTTTCTTTGTCATATACGACAATAAATTGGAATATCTTCAGGTTTTGGAATTAGTCAGGCAAAACGAGCACATTAAAGACCTTACCATAGGCGTTGAGAAAATGTGAATGCCGTTTCTTGTGTACTTTTTGGCATCACATCGACTAAACAATCAATCAAGAAAATTATCAGCACATTCATCAAGAGAAAACACACCTTGTTGGTCTGGGTCTGCGTTACGGGACACGATGGCGCTGATGGCGGGGAAAGTGATGCTGGACATGGCTGCGACGGCTCCAGCTGCCCACATCATCCTGCAACATAAGCATCACATAATTGTTAAAGATCCACTCGAAAAATTGATTTATACACTCAGACTTAAGAATTACAGGCTATCCAAAAAATGTATTCTCTTGTGATCACAACACAAGTAGATATAAAGTTAGTTATCTTAACGACTTGTGGCTAAAAACAATGCGAAGGAAGTACTTGAGTAATCAAACCACAGCTTATAAAACTATCTGTTGACAACATAGTTAATATAATGATAATAATGACCAGGCTGTATGTGTTTTTTTTTACCATCATATGACTCATAGAGTTCAAATCATGTTATGTCAATAAAAAACAGAGACGCTGTTTTTCCCCCTCTTGTGTACTTGGAACATAGTCACCTAAATATAAAACACGGCCTGTTTGGCCTTTATTTAACCTAATTTGGAGGGTATTGACCACAGCAGAGAGGAGAAACGAGCAAACACGTTGTGAATGTTTTCTAACAGAATCAATAGATATTATGGTTGCACTGCGTTTTCCCTTCAGGCCTGAACAACAAGAGAAACTCATAAAGCTGTTATGATCGCACACAGAAAAATGAAACTGAAAGTGTAATTTAGGTTTATGGATGGTGCTTATACACCATCAATATTATACACCATTCATTTTTACAGGTTTTAAGTGAATAGACATTTTTTAAAAACATTACCTGTACTGCTGAAAAAAAAAGCTTTTCTTTTTTAAAAACCAATGTTTCCAATGTATTAAATCTCACAATTCAATATCCAAAGTAATTACAATGCCTATTCTTATGTTATAACTCCTCACAAGAAATAAGATCAGTTTTTATATTAGTCGTCATCATCAGCCTTTGAAGAGTTGGAGCTGATTACAGTGTTAGGCTATGCTCCCCTCTGGTGGTCTACAACAGGGCATTACAACAACAGACTGCAAAACAGTATTTAACTTAAAAAATGAATTAAAAACTGAGAAAGAGTGGCTGTTTCTGATGTATCGATTAAACAATTAGGCCTGAACCACATTAAGTTTGGTATAATCTAGATTTTATTTATCCATTTTAAAAATCCTGCTGTAGAATTTGGTTTCTATTTGTTTGTCTTCCAAATTCTCATTTTTTGAATGAAAAAATAAAATGACAGTAAAACATACAAACATTTTCACCAGATTTAGATTTAGATTTAACATTTCTATTAAATTAAAATAAGGTTTGTAATATATTATCAATCTTGTCATGCACACATTATGTATTGGCTGTTTGACTTGAGTCAACTTTTTTTAAGCATCCTGCAGAAAATGCTTTATGTTCCCTCTCTTAAAATCTCATTGATAACATTTCACAAAGGATCCAAACTTTTTATCCTACAGGAATCAAAAAGCTTAAAAAAAAGCGACTTCAGGGACAGTTCAGATTTCTTGAACTGGGGTTATATGAGGTAGCTTTTCATAGTAAGCGTATTAACCGCAGTAGATTTGGGAGTGCCAACATGGAAGCTGAGAAATACACTGCTGTGGCCAGAAGAAAAATGTATTTTAGCCAAGACAGCTTTTCTCATTGTCACTACATTTTCACTTCTGTATTCCTACAAATGCCAGCCCAATGTGTTACGCCACAGTAGCGCAGCATTTTCAAAAACTATCCCTTTAATCTCCCTTTAATCTCTGGTTCTCCCACCGGAGCTTTTAAATCCTGTTGAAATAATGTAATGAAAAAGGTGAGAGGTGTTTGCGTGCAGGTGTTACTGACCAGGGCTGAGAGCCGAACCCGTACCACGCCAGCTGGAGGATCTGGAAACCGAGGCCCAGCAGGATTGTGTTTTTGTTCCCTATTGAACGCATCAGGATGCCCAACACCACCGTCTGAGAACACACAGCAACACAGGTCAGACAAGAAAACCCAGAGGGGACGTTAAGTAAGTAGTTACAACTCCTTTTTATAATTCAAATAATAATATTAAATGTCATTTTGTGATTTTTTTTTCCAGTACCTGAGCTAGTATTGAAAGGATCCCAACAACAGCGATGAAGGCAGCCACTGTCTCTGACGAGAAGCCGATGACCTGAGGGTGAAACAGCAATCAGATAACTGGGTTAGGACGTTCAGGTAAAAACGAGCAAAGCCAGACACCGCCCATTACTCACTCTCTTAAAACCCTGACAGAACAATGGAAGAGTGGAGTTTTGTTTGTGGCCTTTTGTAAACATGCACTGTTTACTACTCCTTCTTAGAACAATAAGAAGTGCTTTTTTATTTAGTCTTTTCTGCTGTTTTTCAGGTCAAATATGCTGCCATTTATCTTCTTCAATAGAGGCAGCAGCAGTAGTGCGGCAGCTGCAAGGTGTGTAGAAGTTATGACAATGGACACATAGATATATGATAAAGGACTTTTGGCACAAAGAGGACATGAGAAGTGGTGAGTAATGTTAGCCCCGATGCTCAAGAACTACTTTCACAAGGAGGCAGAGAAGAGTATGAGGCTCTGTGTGCGTCAGACTTGCTCGACTGGTTCATTTGAGACTGTTTACACACACTAAACAACCATCAGTCTAAGAACGCTGGGAAAGGAGAACACGCCTTTTCAGTTCATCTCAAAGCTACCAGCTGCTACCGTAGCATATAATGTATCTAAAGCTGTCCATTTCTGGCTGCTTGTGTGTGTTAAAATGCATTGCTAATTTGGCTTCCACTTGCAGATGTGGTAGCATTTTTGCTGGAGACACCTAATGAATTTGCTTTAGCTATTCATTCAAGCTGAAACAAGCCGCTCAGCAAACCTGCTTTTCCAATCTTGAAGCTAATCTTGAAGTGTGTGGTCGTTGTGTGTCCCCCCCCCTCCCCCGCTTCCATCTCTACTGAAATAATTCCCCTCAGCTTTCCAGAAGCAATTTCGGATTGTCATTTGCAACACAGATGGTAAAAGTATGAAGGTGTCAAATACAACATGCACATATTAATACTTTCACAAACATAATCATCTAATAAATGTCTTATATGTATTCAGAACTGCCTACTACATACTACCAACCAATGCAGTATACATGAAGTACTACCAAACTGTACTTTCCATAGCAGTATGCTGTAGGAAACTGTTAAATCTATTTGAATATGCAGTATGCTAGGCCAGGCTTAGGCTTTTTCCAGGTTTGGAAAGTGGAAGTAAACAATAGCACGGCTAACAGCAACAGTTGAGATGACCAGCTGGTCTAATCTACTCAGAGGCTCCTCACTTCTCCAAAAAGGTCTGAACAAATTTCCAGACAGGTTATATTTAGATAGAGTGACCATATATTAGGAATCTAAATGCTACTGTCTTGCCTGAAAAATATTAAAACTTACTGAAGTGACATATTCAGTCATATAGAAAAAATTACAACAGTTTTTAGCCTGGCTCAAGATCACTGCTGTGTTGCTCTCCGTCATTTCAAAGCTGCTCCAGCACTTTGCATTGTGGGACACAGTAGGGGAGCTAAAATAGTTGGACATATACTGGAATTCTTCCTGAATTAATACGACATCCGGATATTTATGGCACACTGCAGATTTATGCTTCTGTTTGCATCTTACGTGCTACATTTTGGCAGGTGGTTCTTCAAATTCAGCCTTTATCTATTTTTACATTTAATAAAAACTCCCTGTAACCCCACAAAGTGAAGACAAACACGAGTGAGGAGAGCAGAGTGTTGTTACCTGTCTGAGATAGAGGAAGAAGCTGGAGTACTGGCCGGCCTCGGGGAGGTAGGAGAGAAACACTGTGATGCAGATGAGGAGCACCGTGGAGTCCTGACCCACTTTACGCAGAGACTGGCCAAGAAAAAAAAAAAAAAAACAGCGACAGCAACTATTACTTGTTGCATGGGTAAAGAATTCAAAACATGAACAGCGTCTGTGGAACTCTGCTGCTCAAGGTCCTGCCGTAAACCACTGTCAATATTGAAACGGTCATGCTGATACATTTAAGTAAGCAAATCAAAGCGTTACTGTATGTTTGTGACAATATTACTGTATTCCTATCATGTGGCCAGTAATGATATAATCTCTACATTAAAAAGGAATTTAACCATTCTAATTTAAAGTCAGATTTAAGCATCAAGGAGAATCAAATTCTAAACATTCCCACTGATCACCACAACGTAGGTTAAAACAGATCATCTGTATTTTAAACATTACTCTATAACTGAATGAGGGATGGTTATGCATCATTGAGTTTCTATGCAGGAACTGATAAATGAATGAAAGAAATGATGAAGTGAAATGTTTCTGAATCTGTCTGTAACCTGACCTTGCTTATAATTTGCAGAATTATTAAGAGTGTTCACAGCATGAGGCTCTTAGCTATAAATGAAGTGAAGTAAAAGGTTTATCTTAATGGCTTACATTTAAAGTGTCATCTAGACTAATATGTTTTGATGCAAGGCAAACACTAACAGCAGATTTTAACAAACACTGCCGTCAAGCTGTGCATAAAACTGGGTCATACTGTGAGTGCACATGGAAGAATTATCAATGTAGAGCCATATTGTTACTCACAGCGAAAGGATCCGCCTGCTCCCAGGAGATGGGCGCTCCCCACGACGCTGGCCTCATCTTCTCCGGCAGCGACTCCGGTACGGCCACCAGGATGAAGCAGATATCGAGCAGGGCGATGGCTGTGGCTAAGATCACCACCAAGGTGTCCCCATAGGCCACAGATAGGTAGGCTCCGATGGCCGGGCTGGTAACCAGGCTGGCCGCAAAGGTAGCCGATACCTGAAGGGAGGATGAAGCAGAGCGAGAAGTCATTAATCATTCTTTTCACGCATTTATCTTTTATCTTTAAGCCTCTGTTGGTCATTACTATCATTCTCCACTGAGTAAATTGTCAGAGTTTTGAATTGTGTTATTAATATTACTTCCGTGACCACAACTGTGAAACTTCTGAATGACGTGAGCATGTAGGACTTGCACATTTGTCGTAATTTGCAAGTGATCGATTGTGAAACAGGAAGCTTGTATCATCTGAGATCTGTATGTAAGTAGTGCTCACAGTTTGCTCTCATTTCCTGACAAATGGTTAGAGTGAAATAATATGCGAGGTCATATTTTACATGCATCCTGTTTGCCTTGGTTCATTCATATTTATTGCATGCAATAGGTTAGATTAGGGTTTATGAATTATGGTTGAATCTTTATTCATAACTGATTAGCTGTATTAATATGCTGTTTTTAATTTTCTCCTGAGCTACATTAATGACCTCTTGTTATATTTGTCAGTTTGTGTGTTAGTTATAATATTGTTGTTGCAGTATTTCTGTCAAATTGTCTGCTGTGAACTGATCTATCTGTCAATCTATCTAAAAATAGAAGCATAATTCTTCACTTCTAATTAGCTTCCTGAGATTACATAATCATTGCGGTGGTGTTTAAAGACTAAAAATATGTTTTCATAAACCATCTCCTTACCAAACCGTATGCTGTGCTCCTCTCATGCTCCTGCGTGATGTCCGCCACATAGGCAAAGATCACAGAGAAGGTGACGGCAAAGACGCCGGACATGGAGATGACTGCGAAGTACCACCTGAAAGAAGAAAAGTTACAATTTTCAGAAATGAACCTAACCTCTTTAGATCGTAATGCAACTGAGAACCACGCACTCACCATGGGCTGATCTTCATCAGTGGAATGGGCGCACACGTGAAGAAGACTGTTAGCAGCAGGAAAGACTTGCGTCCCCATACGTCTGACAAAGCTCCGATCAGCGGAGCACTCAGAAATGATAATAGGCCCTGCGGGGGGAGAAAAAAAAAGTATAGAAAAAAACCATGAGAGAGATAAAATGTTAAGGTGTAGTTATTAAAGAGAGTGCTGTAAAACTGATAACTTGAGTGAAGTTTCCACTCAAATGGTTCAAGTAGACACATACAGCCAACACAGCTGGTTTTAAATCCTGCAGGGCTGGTAAAGAGCCATGTAGAAAATCTAACTATAACATAAGCATGACACTGTCAAATTAATGCCAGTCCAGTCACACACCTAAAGCTCACCATATGAGCTGCGGCTGCTGTGTTTGTTCTCTAAAGCCACAGTGACACAAAGGCAACCGTCGATCTAACAACTATTTCTATTGTTTGGTCAAAACAAGTCCTGGATACAGGTTACGAAATCTGATATGACCAAACCACTTAAGACATGAAACCTGAGGAAACACGAAAATAACAAAGCATCTGTGGTCAGCTGGTTATAAAACAGAGATCTCAGTGAAGGGCTGCTGGTTTAACATAAAGTCTATGACAAATATGAAAAGGTCAGAACGTATAATCCTTAAAATGTTGTTATTGGTTTTGAAATAATGACGTGTTTTTCCATCTTGACGGTCAAATAATCATTACATTATTTCTATATTATGTTCTTTTCTTGATCACAAAGTTAATATTAATATCAGAGAACAACAAAGTTTGTTCTCAATATTGTGACAGTTGTGATCCCAAAAAATTAAAATCCTCTATACACTTAACAGCATGTCCACCTCAACTATCTTTAGACAACCTCTTCATCGTGGTGCACTTGAGGTACTTAACCCTCAAAAAAGAGCTTCGGTGGGCTATTCTGTGGCCAGCTGAGCGACCTGCTGTGGTTACTGGACAGTTGGCGGGTGTTAACATGTAGCTGAATTAGTGTCAAGCAGGGCGTCGCTGAACAAGAGTACACACACTCAGCAAATCTTCCAACGGGCAAAAAAAGTTGCAACGCTGAAGGAGGAAGTCAACGGACAACAGCTGCAGTACCAAAAACACAAAAAGTAAGAGGCTGTGTGTGTTTAATGGCTTTGTGTGACCAGAAAAAACAAATAAACTTAAATATATAATGACTTCTGAAGTGTCAGATAAAGACAATCTATAATATTGCTTATTTCTTTCTGGTGGATAAATGCAGATTAACTCCACGGTTCATTACCTTTTAAACAACACATAGATTTTACTCACTGTTGAGATACTGTGAATAAAGACAGGAGCTAACCTCCATACCATGTGGGACTGCTTTTAGGTAATTTGCATGTGTCTGTGACCGTTATGTTGCTATTATAAGCGCCTGAACACTGAATCTAGTTAATTCTGTTTGTGTGTGTGCTGTTGTCTCTTACCTTGACACCATGAATTAGCCCATTCATCAGGAATGTGTGCTGGGGGAATGTCTGGTGTAAGACCTGCAAGAACAAACACAGATAACACTGGATGAATAACACATTACCCACGTAAGAGGCGTCACATTTCAAGCATTTCCACCTACAGGGTTTTTTTCTCCCCAGTTTTAATCGAACAGGGGATGACATTGTACAAAAATCTAATGTTTTAAGTTATGGAGGATTGTAAAAAAAAAAAATGTTTAGGTATATTTAAATATGTTCTGTATTTTCTCAGACTGTCCACAGGGCCATGACACATATGTTGAGATCCATTAAAGTGAGTTACACACAAGAATTACTCAGCAGCTAATGGTTGTCATTCCTCATGGGAGTGGTAAATCCTGTAATTTTCACACGTGCGCTTTGGTCATAAAGGTAACAGTCAACAGACTACCTAAATGTTTAAGGTAACCACTCACAAACTTGAGACCTGTTTTACGGTCTTACGTCAATAATAATGGTCCACCACTAAGTAAAAGTGCTGATAAAGTGGTCAGTTTTGGTACGTACTAAATGGTGCATAGTTACAAGCATTATTCATGTTTTATGCTAGAAAGGCAAAGGTCTGAGTACTTTCACCTGCTCAGCTGAAAGCGGACATTTAATTGTTTAGTAAATACGACTGTTAAACTGCCACAGAGATTTTATGGCTTCATCCAACCATGATATCAGGATCTGGTAATATGAGCTACGAGATGGGTTATTTCAGAGAGAGAGAGAGAAAAAAACACGTCTCTTTGTCAAATCTGTTGATATAACTTCATGTTACAACATTTGACTTGTGACATCTGTTCTTTGGTTTTTAGATGGCCAGCAGTTTTGCTGGGTAAATGTTTTGTTATTAAACTTCACATTTAAAACTGCACCAAGGCTGCAAAAACCTCAAAATGTTATTTTAAACATGAAAAGTTGCTCTTGAGATTTACTTCCAAAAATAATGGCATTAGAGGGGTCTTTTTTATTATTTTGAACACATTTAAACAAATATTTAGGGAACTTTTCTGTTGGGGACAATACTCAATAACATGGTTAAGAGCAGCCAGGCTCTGTACTCCTAATAAATCTGGATGGGAATACAGGAAGGACGTCAGATGGTTAAAAATCCATTAAATTATCAGTTCAAAGTCTAAATGTCAGTGTGCAGCAAATATGGTTCACCGGTGTCATTGACACTGGCGTGCGAAAAAAAATCTTAGTTTAATTTAGGACAAGAGGAGCTTGGCTGAGGTTGAACAGCAGGATCTGGTTAGTGTTCAGGGGTGCGGGAGGGAAAGCTTGTGGCATGGCTAAGAATCCCCTCTCTTCCTCTGGGACTCAGTTACCCAACACACAGGCTGTGAATGCTCAGTGAAGGCTGTTGCTGTTGGATACTAATGAAGCAGGGCGCTCATTGGGAGCAGTGAAGCAGTCCCCTCTCATCTTCACGCGTCCTCTGATTAGTCCAAAATGCAAATCCTGCCTCCGCCCAGGGATCTTCAGGGCAACTACCCCCCGCCCCCCCTCGGTAATTAATGCTTAACAGTTACACATACAACCACCTCTTCAAACAAGACACCGTTGAAAAGCAGGCATTGCATAAGCCTGTCTGGCTCACATCATGTGGCTCACAGATGTTTACTCATCATATGTTTGAGATAACAGCTTCTACTAAACGTACTTTGTGTTAGAAAAGGGAAAACTGGTGAGAAAAAAGAAAAGAAAAGAAAAAAAACCTGGATAGGAATTCAATAAATGCAGAGCTTGGCTGAAAAATGAAAAGCTACTGTCAGATAAAGAAAAACTATTAATACACAATCCCTGCTGGTTTGAAATGAAGGGTATGAATGTTGTGAGTCACCTTAGCATTTCACTAACAAAAACAGTGAGGAAACAATAATCTGTGTTTTTTAAAATATTGACAAGTGGGTGATTTTCTAGTGGCGTCACTTTTCAAACGAACGTGTATCGCATACCGGAGTGAAAATCTTGTGAATAACTCCGCTCCACCTGCCTGTAGCAAATACTTGAAAGTCACCTCTCTGCTGAGGTGAATGTGTGGCGTGGTTCGCCTGGCCCGGCATCCGTGCTGTGTGGCCTGACAACACAGACCAGTGACCCCCCCCCCCACCCCTCCTCCTCCAACGATAAGCCTTTTCAACAAAGAACTGGCACTCAGACAATACAACCGTTTTGATGCCCTTTTCATATTTCTCAGTACATTAGCGCCTGGCAATACGTGTGCCAACACAGGCGCACGCAAGAACAAAAAACAAAACTGCGTCACCCAGGGTCGCGCTCGGTTGATTAGGGATTCAATTATTCATAGACAGTGATGGGCCTTGTATGATTCCCGTCAATGGGAAATGCCCCTCTTTTGGCTAGGTTTCTAGGGAGCAGAGTTGTAGGCGTGTGAATACATTACAAACTGTTGTGTCGGTTTGCATAACAGTGTGCGTCTACGTGAGGAGAGTTTTTGTATCGGTCAGGGCTTACCGAGAGCATCGGGGTGGTGAGCAGACCCCATGCAAAAAACTCCAGGAAGATGACCACCACAGCATGGTACACACTGGGCTCACCGATTCCCTGAGGCTGTAGAGAGAGAGAGAGAGAGAGAGAGAGAGAGAGAGGGAGGAGGGGAGAGACACACACAGACAGAGACGTCAGCTGAGGAGCAATGATGATGTTAACAGTAACGTATTAACAGATCCAACCTTAAACTTGTCTACTTTAAAAGGCAGCATTCGTTTAATGATTACTGTGCCTCACCTGATCGCGTGAGACAGCCCACAGTTTGGTAAGAGTGAATAAGAAGATGTGAAATTAACGTTTTCTGGTGGATTTATGGAAGAATAAAGTAAAAGGAGGGAAAACCTGAAGTTTGAATGTAGCATGATGCTAATCAGATTATTATTATTACTGTGACTTATATTTCTCTTTTTAGCTGAAATTCACATTTCCTGTGTATATCTACTAAAACTTGTTGACAGATAATCACTGAGTCCACAACAATCAAATTGATAGATTTAAATAATAAAAAAACTGTTTGATGACTATAAGGGGAAATGTTCATGATTTGGATTAACCCCCTTTGAACTGAGTTTACAAGCTGCTTAATAATCAGAAAAGCTAGATTTTATCCTGCACATAGTTAGGAGATCAGCTGTAACATGAAATCGTTGAATTTTTTCACCATCACTTTGCAACATAAAAAGCAACTAAGCTGTATACATGATGACGAGTCATTTAAAATCATAGTAAACATCATGGCTCTATTAATCCAGTCACACTTACTCTAATTATGACATTAATGCATTTAAGGCAACACGGTTAAGATGTTTGCTGTATCTGGTATTATTACTTTACTCTGATTTAAACAAATGTTGGTAATTGCATGTTAGATCACAGATTAAAGTAAGAGAAGAGGATCATTTTAACCAGACATAAGTGATACTGTGTAGCCAATATTTTCTTCATTTAACTTTAACATACAGCAGGAACCCAGCTATTTAATGTAACAGGTAAAATAGCCAAATAATGACATGCTATAGTTTACAAGATCACACTTAGCTGCTTAACCTTCTTTTTTTTTTTTTGTATCTCTCATAGATTGAGCTTCCAAGACAGGAAGTCACTCCACTGCGGCACAGTAAAAAATCTATACGAGTCTGAGAGGTAAAGAGAAAGTGTGATGGAGTGAGCGTGAATGCTGAGCAAGATCTTTAGGAGGAAATGAAGCACGGTGAGATTAATCGTGGAGGCTGTAAAAGTAGGCCAGGGTTAACTTAACAAAAAGACACTAGCGGCTACTTCACTCTATCATGTTTCCCCACGTGGAGAAAGAAAAACATCACAGGAAATCAGTACACTTGGGTTTGACCGTTTAGGGTATGTACACAGCAAATTTTCTGATAAACTCTCACACTCCCCTTTTCCCCGTAATAACGTCTACTATCACACCATCTGCTTCTTCATTGAGAAAAAGAGGAACAATCTGTAACTGTCTCACTATGTGCTGTTGCAATATCCTCTCTACTGAGATCACTACCAACCACATATTTTGAAAACACATTTAGCTATTGACCACTGAGCATCGGAGCCTGTTAGATGGGAGGGGAGGGAGGGGGTTGGATGTCGACAATGAAATCCTAATGGCTGAGTGGTCAGATCGAGACTGCAGTAACACATTAAAAACCATAACAATTATCTGAATTATCTGAACTAAAAAAGGGCCTTGCTGGAGCAGAGCCACGTGATGTCAGGTGTTTTGAGATATTTACATCAGGAAGCCGAGAGCATCACACTAAGAAAACAACAGTCTTCATTATGTTTACAACTCGGTGTGTCTTTGTGTGGTTTCCAGTATGTTTGATGTTTGGCATAGCTGTCCTGCCGATTACATAACAAAACACTGATGCCTCACTCTAATTTATAACAGCCCTGTCATACTCAAGTCTTGCCAACAGCCTAATTGATAGGAAAAAAATCTAAATGATCTAAATACCCAGTATCCCTGATCTGTCAGTTTGCGACCTCTTTGATCTTTCTATTGAGGAAGTGTGATGCTTCCAGCTAAGGGCATCACATTATCACATTAGCTCCATCAAAGCTGGGCTACAGGTGTAAATGAAGCAGAGAAATTTGTTTAAAAGGAACACAGCACCTCTCTAATAGTTAAAGGGCAAGTTCACCATTTTCCCATCAAGTGTGTCTTAAAACACCAAAGTCTCCAAATGAACAGTGAAAAAGGTTTTCCTCACTGTAATAATCCCCCCTTTTACTGGATATTAAAAGATCTACTTCAAAATGTACTTTCAATGTAAGTGTTGGGGGACAAAAAGCAGTCATATTGTGCAAAAATGCATTTAGTCATATCAAGTGGATATATGTCAAATTTACAGGCTTTTTTTGTTGTGTTTTCCTGTTAAACTATGGAGGAACAGTAACAAAAAGATGGACTTTGGCACTAAAATTACCATAAATAAGGACCACAATGGAAATAAGCTCTTGGGCTTTATTGTGCTTTATCCTGTTGACAAATACAGTACAAACATATGGTGCCTCCTGGTTGTAGCTGGGCATGTTATTTACATGTCTTTTATATTGTTAATAAAGTATTTCAATCAAGATCCTTTGTAAGATATCTATTTGATTTGACTACTTTGGATGGTTAAAGCTTTAAATTTGTTGCAAATAAACTTTTAGATACATTTTTGCAAAGAATGAGGGTTGTGGATTTTGGCCTCCATCACTTATACTGTTAAATGCATTATGAATGGATCTTCAAATGGTACGTGGGAAAAAGAAGGTATTATAATAACATTGAAAAGCCGGTTTAAATGTTCAAGTGGGCACCTGTACTGTTGTTTTTAAGAGACTTTTCTTTCCAGAAAGTGCCAACCCCGTCCTATAAATCATAAGTAATGTTGATGTTGGCTTTTAGCAGAGGCAGTCTTGACTTTACTTGCCGGGGATGTTGACTTTAAACGTGGTGTTTGCTTGTTTTTAACCAACGTGAGCAAACCCCGTGAATGGTGTTAAAAAAAACACTACTACGACTTAAACCCAGCTAACATTGTCTGACAATTCACCTGACTTTGCCTCTTCAACAATTATCCAGACGGTAGACAATTGGCTTAAATGTAAATTAGCTTAAGACATTAAGGAGGGGTTTTGCTACCGAGTCAAATAACCCCAATTAAACACACAACATCAGGCTAACATCGTCAATGATGCACAGTAACACGTAATTATTTGTTTTTTTAGGGTCAAACGTGAGATAACGCGAATATTTAGTGCTGGTTTTAAATGAGCTAATATACGCGGTGAGGTTAATTGAGCTGTTGTAGAAAGGTAGAAAGGTGTTGGATTAATAAAAACCCACCTATTAGCCATATTAAGGCTGAGGTTACCTGAGCTGACGTGTAAACGCCTAGGCCGCTAACGTTAGCCGAGGCTAGCCGCGTTAGCATCAACATCCAGCTAACGGGGCAACATTTAATCAGCCATCAAACACACAAAAGAACGCCGCTTCGAACACAAACAATTATACACAATAAAAAAAGAAAGTCTACTGGCTAACTTGCAGCGGCCGAGAGCCAGTTTAACGAAGACAAATAAATATTTAACTCACACTTCCTCCATCTTTTATTATAATTTTCTTTGCTAGAAGAATGCTGCGGTTCAGCCGCTTTTTCTTCTTTTTCTCCCCCGTCATTGTTAACTTATGTCCATCCTTGGTGTCAGAGGGTCATCGTCGCACCTACTAAAAAGTAAATCTAACCTACAGATTTCTGCTACTAATCTCACAACACCTCGCCAGTCGGCTCCAGGTAGCCAGCAGCGAGCTAACCAAATGATGATTTCTCATCCCCACCTCACTTCAACCCGTCTTCCTGAACCAAAACATTGTCCCGCCCCTCCCGACCGACATCGATTAACGATTGGTCGGTTGTGCAAAAAGCAAGTCCTAACTCTGTATCTGATTGGTTTAGAGAAAAGGAGATGACATAGATCCTGAGAATGTGATTGGTTAACACTACACCGCGGGTTTGGGGTAACAAAGAGGAAATCCCTTATTTGGCGATGACAATGTTTACGAACGAAATGTACATGATGTACAGCTATCTCCAATAACCACTATTAACACAATTCAACAATAGACTGTACTGTATGGTTTCATAGAGTATCTTCTATATGCTTATTAATGCCAATATTTCTGGTTTATCTCTTACAGTTGGTTTAAAAGCTTCATAATAATCAAAAACTAACTTATTAACAACAACATAGCCAATCCAAACAAATTAAAATGTAGCTGTGGGCAATACATATTATAACTGCTGAAAATTGAGGGGTGCAAGATTCCTTCAATTTCTGTTTCCAAAAACTAATTTTCAAAATTCTCTATAGCCTAAAAAGACTCTAAATGTGGCAGATATTCACTTGATATGACTAACTCTACAAACGCGAGGATCTTTTAATAGTCAGTATGAACAGGAGGAATGATAACATGTAAAACCTCTGCTTATGTTCATGTGGGAACATGACAGTTGTTTTAAGACAGACTTAAACAATTGTAAACATATCCTCAAAGTGCCCAACAAATTTGAGAGCTAGATGACTGTGACATGTTATTTTAAGTTTCAGTTTGACGAGACCAAAATGTGTTGGGGAAACTACTGAAATGGAAACCTTTTGTGTTGGAAATCTGCCAAAGGGTGGGTCACTGTAACTGGAAGTTTGAAAATCATGCTTGGTAAAGATTAAACAAGAAAAATTAGAGCCTGACTTCAGCTACATTTTTCTGATCTGGAAAAGACACAGCTTTCTGACATTTCTGTCATATATTTATTCCTAATTAACGTCCATAATCCCTTACTTTTTATAGTGAACAGAAATGTATCCTGAATTTGTACTAATTCATGATCTCATGAAAATAAAAGACCGCCATCGGCTGATACATGCCCAGATGTATATGACTGGTTATCTTTTACATATAAAACCCTTTTGTTCACCTTTTTGAATTTTATGTGCTTCATAACTAACCCATTTAGATGTTATTTGTAATGCACATTAACAATTTTACAGGTGTCATCGTTGTGTGTTATTATTTTTAGTATTCCAGCAGGAGAAAATTGAAAATGGTCAGTTTATTTTTTTTAGACACAGGAGGACATCCACCCTAATATGCACCATTCCTACCCCATATAAAATATACAGGCATGCATATTAAAACAAACAAACCCTAAATGTACAGACAAAAATGAACTTGGTGAAACTGCACAGCTTTGCAAGTACCAGGAAAAGTGACAGAGGAAAATATTTTCAGTCAGTTTAAAAAGGCAGCAATATGACCATTTCCTAAACAGGTACATTGAGTCAGTGGTCAGTCACAGCAGTAAAATGAAATAACAGATTTACAATAATATACTCCATATGAGATCAAAATGCAATGTCTCTCTGTACAATGGAGAATTGCTCTATTTACAAGGCAAGAATTTTCTGGTACAATTACAAGACTTTTTTTTTTCTCAACAAACTGCGTAAACCCCCATTAGTACTATAGTGGTTGATCTCAGAATAATGTCCATTAGTAACGGAAGCACTTCTATTTTCTATTCTTTTATTGCTCCTCATGACACTGTCTTGTTTGTATCTATAGACGAGACACAGCTTGTCAAACAGCTTAGCAGAACTGATCCTAAATAACTGCCTTTATAAAACATTTCATGTACAGTGTTTAAAAGTGTAATCATGTACAGTGTAATCAGTGTACTGATATAAAGATGCTGAGTAGTCACAACTGTTGGGTCTTCTCCAGATCTGGTATAAAGACGCTGAAAGAAAAGTTGGTATGATCTCCCATTAAATACATATACATTCCCAACGCACTAACTGCATTTCCATAGCAGCACAGACAAATGGAAAAGTCCATAAAACAAAGTGCACAGTTCTTTTTGCCATAACACAAGTCCTCTTTTAACACATTATTGAGGATATTTAATTTTATTACAACTTGTGGTGTTATGCTCAGGTTGGATCTTCTTCCTCATCTATGTAAGGGATGTCCAGGTCGTCAAAGCTCCCATTGTGAGCCCTGCTGGTGAGCTGTGACTTGCCGGATGCAGAGGAGTCTAAGTTGTCTTGGCTGGGCAGGAAACACATGGATTGGGTAACATCTGTACGTCCTGGCAGGAATTCAGCAGATTTGAACTCTCTCTGTTCATCATCTGTCTGAGCCATTAGACTTCTGACTCTCTCTGCCAAGTCAGCAGGTTTTTGTGGGCAGGCAGGCTTCTGGGTGTTCCGCAAAGTCACCTTTGCTAGGATTAGAAACATCTGATTAGTCAACATATTTGGTTAAAAGCTTGTCGTACACACGCATCCAGCCACAACTTCCTGTGTTGGTTTATTTATGGAAACAATGAATAGAATCCGTTATTCTAATGAATCTACATGGTCTGTAGTGTAAACAGGATGTGTAATTGTAGAAGTTTCAGTGCTAATAAAACATCTAATGACATCATCTACTCTGTTGTGACAGCCTTCTGTGTAAGGGCTTCAATATGCTTCAATGTTGTGTTTATCACTGTGTACACTGCTTTCTGCTTTCAAATTTGCCTAAGTCAAAGGAGCTGCATGCAATCATTTTCATGACTCTAAAAACAGACAACACGATAACGACGGCCACTTTTTGGCCAAGTGTGTCCAGATGTGAAAGTAAAGCAGAGTCTGAACTTCTCTGTCAAGCTCTCATTTCATTTCTTGCCATAAATGCTTTTGAAAGAAGATCGTCCAGGAGACGGATTATTGCTTATAGACATGCACACACCCTAAAGATTTTTTGGAGAGAGAGTTTACAGATCCCATTGTGATGCTGTCAGGAGGAGGAGGTTATGACAGCCTTTGAGTGTGACCAATCAGAACAGGTATAAATGTTTGCTTTTAGATGTGTACTTATGACCTGTTGTACAAACAGGTTAATATCAAGAATATTCAACTCTCGAGTACGACTTTTTGACATGTCTTGATATATTTTCTACACACAAACAGACAGAAGCACAGAAAAACAACCTAATCACATCAAGATTAATAGTAACTAGTATTCTTAAAACCAGAGGAAGGTGAGATTACCGTACCTCACTACTGACCTTCCGAGTCCAGACTTCTCAGACGGTCCTCTAGGCTGTCTGTACTCATTGATGACAACGAGTCCAGGTTATCATTGTCAGACTGGTCCTGCTCCAGGTCAGGTAACCTGCACGCCAAGTCCACCCTAAAGATAAGAAAATAAGGTATTATCATTCAAACTCCTGTCATTTCAAATGTAATGAACACAGTACATATACTGTAAAGACTTCAGCTCACTTCTCTTGCTTGATGGATTTGATCCTTTCAATGAGGGTCTTCTCTGTTTCATCAGAATCTAATTGCTTGGGAACCTCAAGCTCTGAGGGTTTGTCGACAACCTGCACATAAATCAAAGAAGCAGTTTGTGGTTAGATGTGTGTCATTCAATACACAAGATATTAGTTATTCTTATGCTGCAACTATGGTAAGACTATGGTCATCTTGAACAGTATTTTAACTGATTTTTTGTTAGTTTAAACTAAGCACTAAATACTAGGAGACAACAGCAGAGTCTGGATCATACTGTCCATCTCTCTGGTGTATTTGTGAGGAATAAAAATGATTTAACTTTTCTCAGATTAATATAAAGTTACATAATATAGAAACAGAGGAGTTGGGACAATCAGAAAAGCCTTTGCCAGTGAATTGAATATATCTTTCTGACAGTTAGTGTCCTTTTCCTCTGGCATGGGCTGTGCTGTCTTGATGCATTATACATCCTTGCAATATTGTAGCCAGATTGACAAACCTTTCAATATACTGACATGAACTGCTCAACTCAGGTTTTCTTTCCTGATACATTTCCTTCATTCAGTAGTGCATCTCACCGTGTTTTGTCTCTTCAGTCTGAGCTGATTGACAGCCAAAGCTTCTGCGTATTCCAACTGCTGGATATTCTGCATCTTCTCTGTGTACCGCCTCATCTGCTCAGCGATCAGGATCTCCACACACCTGCAGGCAACAGGGTCAGTGCTTATCATACACTGCCACAAAAACTACATACAGTGTAGAGCTCATAATTTGAAACAGGGTCACTACAGATGTGTGCAGTGTGATGACTTACTGAGTAGTCTTTGACACATCCTTCATACCGAGGAAGGGGTCATCAGCATTAGGAGTGCGCAGGATGCAGGGGGCAAACACGATCGCAAGAGAGCTTGCTGACATCTTGTTGTGGTGTTCATCCTTTGCAACCCTAAGACAAAATATCAAGATCTCACCTTAGTTATTATTACACACATTAATGTCAAAATCTTTGCAACCCTCATTTTGGAATATAACAAACATTTTTATTTTGGCTCCACAGACAATATTAGGTAATGCAGAGTTATAGTGTAGAGTGATGAGAAGAAGGAAATAAATCTCCCTACTTGACGAGGTGAAAGATGAGCCTCTCCAGTGTGTTGTAGTTGGCAGGAGGAAGTTCATCCACCTTTTGGTATACAGCCCTTATTCTCTCAGCTTTCTCTGGCAGCTCTGGGGATGAACAAACAAGGAGATCAATACATTTGATCAACTTGTCAGTGTTAACATCCATATCAAGCACTTGAATGATTTTACATTCAGAAGTAAAGAAGCAGGCATATGATAAGAGAGTCACCAACTTCCAGTTTTTGCCCACACAAGCAGACTAATTGTACAGCTCCTACAATGTGTTATAATGTTTACTTCACTTTATGAAACAGAGAAACATCTGCATTGTTTCCCTTTAACTATTACTGAAATACACAGCTCTTTGCTGCAAAAGTGCATACATGCTCACCACACCTTCCTGATTTATGTTCTAAAATAAAAATAGCATCAATATTTACTTACCCACGGCATGCAGGAAGTCATGGTAGAGGGAGAAGGTCATGAGGGGGTCAGGCAGCTCTCTGAGCCAACGTTTAACCAGACCTGTGATTGTGTGGATGGGGTAGTTGTCCAAAGATGCTCCTTCAGGATCTAATGCCACAACACAGTGACAATGAATGTGATGATAACCATGATGATAAGAGATCCTTCAAACTATTAAAAAATATAGGTCATACAAGATATTATTTTGTGCAAGTTAAAGGTGCTGTGTTGAGTTTAGGACAATGTATTTAAGGTAGGTCCCCATTTTGTAACGCTGTAATGCACCAAGAAAGGCAGAGAAAAAGAAGACTGTACGCTTGTAATCATGGATGTAAACAATAGAGAATTTAAAATATGTGTTTCATGGGGAGTAAGTGCATCCATCACATTTGTAGCACACAATGTGCTTAATGAGTAACACTTAAGGCGACTCTTACCTTTCTTACATTTCACACGGCACTTTGAAAAAACTTGAGCAGCAACAACCCCTCCTCCCTCTTATGTCCCACCCCCGCACTCCCCCTCCGCGAACGCGCCCTACAATAAAATGTTCTGATATAGTTTTCTTTTTCCCCGTGGCAGTGGCTGGAGGTGGAAGCCGTGGCCCACTTTTGTCGGTCATTGTCAATCGCTACCTGCCATTACCTTATTAATAGCATTTTAACCTAAACAAAAAAAATTGTAAAAATGTAACAAAGGTAAGGGTAGCTTTAATTTAAACTTAACTTTTGTTTGTTTACAAGAAAACATCTGCAGGGCCCATTTATTCTGATCTTAAACTATCTGAAAATAAATCTATAAATAGATAAGCAAACAAAGAGATTTTTGATAAAAAATGTTTTGAGGATGGGTTCACAATTGAGCATTAGGAAGGGGATCATCTAATGGTCAGTATGAAAGGGGAATTTTTATGGCAAAAAAAAAATCACCATAACCTTAACCCTTAACTATTATTTTAAGACTGTGAATCACAGCACAAAATTCAAACTAAATAACATGCTGTATATCATGTTTTTCAACAGTTTTCAGTTGGTGTGCAAAAAAATGTCTTACTAGTCTCGAGAATTTGGTGGAGCTCCCTTGCTCGACAGGTTGACCCCGACTTGCGGTAGATGCCTTCTGTGTAAAGGCCATTTAGCTCCACGTGCATTAGTAACATCTCCACCACCTTGGGCACAGGGTTAGCTTTACTGGTGAGGACGCACACCTGCACCCCAAAGTGAAGGGAACCTGGTGCGTTGTCATCCTATCAAACAGATAAACAAGGATAGAGCATTCATGTAATGAGCAGGGAGTATTTGGAGGTTGTGTTTGTTTACTACTCAAACATTATAGTATTTGTGGGAGTATTGGTCAGTTCTTACGAGTCTGGCACATCGCGTTGAACAATCTGTGATGATTTTGCTCAGGCATTTCTTGTGACAAATTAACTTGCAAGCTACAAAAACAGAGACAAAGAGAAGATTAACCGTGGTCTCCTTGACATTTTTTATGCAATTACATCTTCTAGTTTTGTAGTCCTCTAAACTCACCACTGCACATGTACGCTTTCTCCATTCCCCAGATGTAGGAACCACACAGGTCACATGACTGCATAATGTTCACCTGGTATGTGCTGAACAAGTGATCCAGAGGACTATCAAGCTGTAGAAACAAGAAATAAAAAAATACACAGGAATGATTTACCAAAATTTATAGCGAGGAAACTGCAAAGTACAGATAAAGAATTTCAGCTTACACATTTGTCCTTTTTCCTTCTCTTCTTTGTTGCCTTGGTAGCCTAAAATAAGCCACAGGTGAAATGTGAATCAGTGATGATTCACATTTGTGTTCATACTCTGAAAATACTTTAGCTGATGAAGGACTGAAATACTCAAAATTACCTTGACTGGTTCATACTCTGCTTGTTTCATCTTCCCCCTGATGAATCCGTCAAGTACAGACTGGAACAGATTGACCACCAGTGACACTTCACTTTTCTGTGTGTGATCTGCTAGTGTGTTCACTTTGTTACGATAGCCCTTCATTAGATCTTTGTAGGCGATTTGGGGTTTCTGTAGATAAGAAAGTGTGCATGCAAAGCAAAATGAGTGACTTTTATCTTCAAGTCTCCATATTTTGCATATTTGACATTTAGTAGTAGACTTACAATTAGTTATTTCAATATGATCAACAGCAAAATGAACTAGTAGAAGTTCAGTCAACAAACATAACAAAAATGTCCATTAATTGATGATGAATGATAGAGATGTGCTGGAAAAAGGACAAAAGGACACTGAACTGACCTGGAGAGAGTACATGCTTTTGATGGTCTCTCTGAACTGCATGGTGGCTGAGAGGAAGATGCTCTCTGTGGGTGAAAGCTCTTTTACTCTTGATTGCAGCTCATTCACCTGAGGAAAAAGGTGAGGTAATTATGATGCAAAATCATAATGCAAACAACTAACAGCCATGGATGTGTGTAAGATTTGGAACTGCAACTGTCTTGGCAATCTGCTGTGCTTCTCATCTCCCTCATCAAACTTCAAGCTTCTCACCTGGTTGCCGAGGAATTCGTCCAGGTTTCGCAGCTCTTTGGGGTTGGTGATCTCACGGTCCAGAGATGCGTTCCACTCAAGAGCGCGTGTGGCCCGGCTGATTCGAATTTGGGGGTTGCGATTGTCCCTCCCACTGTTGTGGTGGTAGGGATGTGGGGTGTAGCTGGGCAAGACCACTGAAGGCGAGCAAAGGAGAGAGACTGCATTAATATGACTATCTATTATAATTTATAATTTATGTCCAGTCTCAATATACAAATTCATTTTTTAAATAAAGATACATACTCAAAAAAGAGACAGATAATTAAATAGAGAAGCTCAAACCAGCACAATAACCCAACTTAAAGTTGTTTTTTTTAAACTTTTTTCTGCAGTCCAAAAAGAAACAGGGTGTATGCTGAAGCTGCAGCTTATAATAAATCACTTTCATCCACTACTAATAGCTACTGTTTATACTGATGATGTAAAAGGTTATTTTTTATATTTAGTAGAGACTCTTTACACTCAAGATTTGATTATAGCTCTGTTGTGAAGACCACTTAGGTTTCACACCAGTTGCTACAAATGTCCTCCAGATGGCAGTAAAGAGAGGAAGTGATGCATGATGGTAAACTGTGACCTACTGTTGTGAGATTCAGTAACAACAAACACCAACATCATAAAATAATTACCTTTCCATACAGAAAGCTGCATCATTGTCATAGTTTCCTCTTTTCTTTAGACTTTGACCTCAAATAATTCACATTCTGTTTACACCATTTCCTTACTGCTTCTATTTAAAGTGCACCATATGTTTATATTCAAAATGTTTGCTCTGTATAAACAAACACACGTAGGTAACGTCTTTGCGGAATCAGCTTTTTAAACTTTTGGTTACCAGATTTATCTGATGGAGACGGTTCATTGGTGGGGGAATATTTAGGCGTTCGCTTCTTCAGGAATCTTCCGAGAAACCAAATCCTGCAGAAAAAGATCATCTGTATAAATACCATGCAGCAACACATTAAAAACTATATGTAATGTTAGAAACATGAAGATTGATTGTGGGAATATCAAATCTTTTAAATAACTCTGTTATGAATTATTGAGAGATGGATTTTTACTTCTCAGGAGTTGTGAGTGACTGGGTTGATCCCCGTTGTCGTGCCTCCTCGCTGGTGCTTCTGGCTGGAAGGCTAAACCTTGACCCATCAGCTTCTGCTGCAAGCTGCAACAGTATTAAAACATGAACATGCTAATATAAACTTGAGGACAAGCAAACTTTTATGGGAAAAAACAAATTCTTCTGATATCCCAAGTCAAAGAGTTATTCCTTTTTTCCCCACCATGTCCCACCTTAAGCGACCACACCCGTCTTTCCAGAAGGATCCCACAGCTCCCCCGCCACCAGACCACATGAACAAAATACAATAATGCCTTCACCATTTTTATCATGCAAAGTTGCGCTGTCTCTTGCCGCCACCTGAACTTTGACCTTTTTTGCTTTAATTAGTATGAGCAGAATTAGTTCATATAATAGCAGTAATAAAACCACCATCACTACGCTTATCACCGTCACTACATTACAATTACTGTATGTTTTATTCACACCTACAGGTTAGTAAAAATTAACAAATGTTTTCAATTATATTTCCCATGTCTGTGGAATGATAGTATGATTTTGTGAACAATATTCCATATTTGAAGTACTCCCTTTTTTTTGTACTTTATCATGCTTTTCCCCCACACTTCACTTTGCTCTTTTTGTTTTATTTTTCCTGTTCTGAATTTTTACAGTTTTGTCTTACCTCTGGTGTTTCCACATTGCAAATTCATGACCGTTATGACAGCATTTCCTCAGTTCCTGTTTTCCTCCCTCTCACTTTTTTCCTGCTCAGTTTCTGTTCTTACTGAGTCTTCTATTACTTTATTAC
Source organism: Scomber japonicus (assembly GCF_027409825.1). NCBI lineage: Eukaryota > Metazoa > Chordata > Actinopteri > Scombriformes > Scombridae > Scomber > Scomber japonicus. The sequence continues at coordinate 23,807,415 of NC_070589.1, read as the reverse complement.
TGTGTCATGCATGGTTTGATGCGTGGATTGGGGCGCTTGGGATGCTATAACCTTATGAACATATGATTAAGATGACTTAAAGCTAACTCACAAATGACTGCACAAAAATCTAATAATAATTGCTTTAATCAGATTCATAATGAATTTTTGTGCACCACAAAATTAATTATGTATTATAAAATGAGATGTATAAGAGGCAATAAACGCAAAATCTTTAAGCCACAATGATCACATCCCTTCGCTGAAGTGACCAAAATACACGGACTTTAAATAAATGTAGTGCAGTTAGTAAGGAGTCTGAACATATTTGCATTTTGAGTTGCAGCTCATTTGGATGAAATGGCAAAAAAAGATCACAAATGAGCTGTGGAAACTGGAACAGCTAATTTTCACATTGAGCTGAGATGCAGAGCAGAAATGAGAAGTCCCAAAACACTGCAGGCTTCAGAGCGTTTGGGACATACACATGCAAGGCCTGCATGCAGAGAAGAGTCGTGAACGGTCAAAATGTCCCTTCGGTCAGTACCTTGACCTGGGATTTGAGGGCCCGGACATCCACGCTACTGGCTGAACTCTTCAGGTTGGACACATGTGGACTCATAGGAGGCAGGGGAAAACTCCAGTACTCGCTTTCCTTGGAGCCCGCAAAGTTAATCACCAAACCGCTGCGGGCGTAGGCTAAGCGCCGCTTGCGTTTTGGCTGCTTACGGAAACGCACCCTGACCTAATTGACCCAGAAAAGGTACAGAATGGGTGCCTGTTTGACTTGTGTTTTGTGGAGCCTCTTTTCATGTGTTTGTCAGCTTACACTACACAACATCTACAGTACTCCAAAAAGCCAAATACCAGTATTTATGGTTTAAAAATGATACCAATAAAAACAATGGAGTGTTTAAAAAAAAAAAGAAAAAGAAGCATTTTATGGTTTATGTAAAAACAAAATGAGATAGGTTACCTCATTTGTAGAAGGTGAACTATCAGAGCCTGATGAGCTTATCTTGGACAGTTCGTCAGCAGACATGGACTTCCCTTTGCGCCTGTATTGCAGAGTAAAATGAGAGCACAGTTGTAGACTATGGTTGGACAGCCATATGAGCTGAGCTCATATGGCTGTTTCAAAGAAACATTTTTATGAGTTAAGGATGTCTGATGAAACCAGAAATCTTACTGAAAGTCATTTTTCCGATTGTCTCTCCGTCGCTGTACCTCTGGACTTGATTCATCTGTTGGTTCACCTTCGCTTATTTTTTCCCTCCACCTCTCGGCCTTCTCCTTTATGTCTCCATCTTTGTAGCGCTGCAGGGAGCTGATCTTCATGTGGCTGGTGGAATCATCATCATCGACAAATTTAGGGTCCAGAGGAACGGAGAAGGGTCTATTGAGTGGGGGAGGAGATACCCTGCCCTCTTGTTTCTCCCTGCTCCTGGACCTCTGTGCAGACTGGCTGTTGGCTGGGTCGAGCTGCTGTGTCCTGTTGGGGCTGAGCTCCACTTTCTCCTGCCTCTTCAACTCTTTTTTCGTCAAGCTGTATATAAAAAAAAAAAAAAAAATCAGACTGGCATCACTGCAGCTGTATTCATAATGCAAATCCTAAAGCTATAACGAGAACATTATTTAAATCGGAACAAGAGTAACCTACAGCAATTGTCCAGTTTAAGCTAGCCGGAGCCGACATAAGCAGCTTATAGTTTATCACAGATATTGGTATATATGTTGACTCACATTGCTGAATAGAAATACCAAAAGTATATTTGAGGTCATTTTGAAAGTTTCTTAGTACAGAGATCCTTATCAAAAATGTTACTTTATATTATGCCCTCATGGCCTGTTCTTTGCAGGCCTTGAGGGCATATAAAATAACGCAAAGTCTGCAGCTTGATTCCTGGGTGGGGACAAGGAACTTGTTGCAAGTCATAACCATCTCCCTTCCTTTGCTTCCTGTTCCCAATATTTACTGATTATTATTATTATTACACTTTATATATTCAGATGGTGTCTTAGGGAACCTCCTATAATAAATCAAACTCTAATAAAGTGACAATATTCTTTAACTGGAGCAGCTGGTGCTCCTACAATGCGAGCAGTTTTGGTAGTATACCTATCTCGTCCAGGTCGGCTGTTGGGTGTCTTCTCTGTGTCCTCCTCGTCCTTTGACATTTGGAGTGAAGTCCGCCATGCTGTCTGCATCACTGTTGCAGCTCGGTTTTGTTTCTCGTAAAACTCACGCCAGCTCCTCTGAAATACCAAAGATCCCCTATCAGCTTTAGTCTGCTTTCATGTTTTTTATTTGCTCTTAGACCTTTAATTTAAACCAGGACACTGAGCAGGCAAGGCAAGAGGACTGACTGTCTCCGCAAAAGTTGAAGGTGAGAGATGTATTAGATGAATTATTCTTCATCTATAATGTTGTGGTATGAGAAGTGACATTTGGCCCTTTTATCCAGATTTCTCTCTGAAAATTTGGAGCACAAGAACTTTCTATACATTTAGGTGGATAAGTTTAATTTATGTGTGTGTGTGGATTGTCAATGATGTTACAGTATCTACCACATCTTTGGTAACCTGTGATGTGTGGGTTTTATTGCCTAGCAGCTTTTTATTCCACAGCATTTTAAAATATAAATCGTACCTGTATGAGCCGGGTGGCATCTTTTTTTTGTAGGAAATGCAACCTTAATTGACAAGCACGAAACCAGCGCTGCAGGGTGATGATGCGACGCATCACCTCCTTGTTAAGAGTGTCTTGGAGCAGTTGCCTCTCTTTTTCCCTGAGGAACACCTGGATAGATGAAAGGGCAGCACACAACGTATGAGATGTGATGAAAGCATGAGACACATTTGTTCTGTGTATTCTGTGTTGCATTTTAGTATATGTATTATTCTTTATCTGACTTTTAGGTGCTTTTAAGATTTTATGTATGCATGGAACCTGCCAGGTCTTGTTTATAGAAAGTGACAGCATTTAATGATTCATGATAATGTTCTCCCATGAGAGACAATAAAGGATCTTACTTCAAGGAACACTAATACTCACAAAATGTCTAAATGTCATTTGTTATATGACTTTTCCCTAAAACATGCAGTACAGTAAACTGAGTTTGGTTTCTCAACATGTTATAGCTTTTTTCTTCCGCTGGCCGTTTTGATCCATGGGACATGATGAGTCATGATAGCAATAAATGACTGATATGATAAAGAGTATTTACCTTGGTTTTTCCTATTTGGTAGGCAGTCGTATCCAGGTCCATCTTCTTAAACAGCTCAGTTATGTGCTCTGGAGTCCCAGTTGCTCCTTTTGGAAGCAAAATTCTGAACTTCTCTACAAATTCCTGTCATCAAGAGAAAATAACAGAAGTGAGAATTAACTTTCTTCTTGTAGACAGGCCAAGAAGTGAGTTTAGTGTAATCCTTGAATATAAAAGTGGAATATTCACATACGTTAAAAAATACTGCATTATTCTTGATCAATTACGCACCTTAAAAGTGTACTTGGCACTGTAACCAGACTTCTGAATGTGAACAATCTGCAGTAAGCCTGTGTACTTGATTTGCTGAAGCAGAAGTTCATCATCAAAGTGGAGTTCCTTCTACAAATTAAAAAAAACAACAAAACGAAATGATGAACTGCCTTATCCTGATAAAAAAAAAAACTAATGAAGATGATGTTATACTGCAGATTCACACACAAGCTTACCTTTACAGCATTGGAGCGCATGCAGATAATAAAGGAAGGCTCTGCTTTTTCAATTGCGTCCATCAGCCTCTTAAGTGATACCTGTGAGATACATAAGTAAAATGAGTGGTGGTTGATGTTAAATTATAGATGACATATATGGACTCCAGGGAGAAGCAGCTGTTGTGCTGCAGCTAATGGGGATCCAAATAAATAAATTAACAAATAAAACAATCAGCAAAGTGATATGTTGGGCTTTGTTGAGGCTTGAGGTGGGCATATGTATTTTTAACAATGTATGGATACTTGAAACTGTATGGTCTATATCATAATTGTTTTAAAAAAGTAAGAAAATGCCCATAATTCAATTAAAATGTCATATTCTGAGGTGCCTCATAACTGTAATAGTAACTTATATTGCTTTACGTTCAAGAAAGTGAGTATCCCTTTGTCCAAATGATGGATCCCTAATTTTTGACAAAATGTTCTCTTACCACATTCATCTAAGTCACATGATGCCATCATTTTGATCATCAATAATAGTATGAACAGGAACAGAGCAAACAAACCTGAAACTGAGCACTAATTGTAGGAGGCTTTGTCCTCTGGAGGGGGTGAGGGATGGATTTGCTTGTTCGGTCGTGTGCAGCGAGACTCACAATATGTTTGAGTGAGCATGAATCCATGAGATTCTGATGGGTAAAATATAAAGTCTGTGAGCTTTCTGACTCAAAACACAAGAACTTTTGGATGGTAACATGGGTAAAAGATGAACTGAAGAATGAACGAAAAGCATGAATTTTAAAGGTGTTGACTTGTCTTAACAAATAAACTCTGAACACTGCATCAATTTCTGACACTTAACCTTTGGAATGACTTGCTTCTGTCGACCGCCTTTGTTTTTTCTGCAGAAAATACAAACAAATTGAGGTTCCATACACATACAGCTATATATAAGTAAATCATAATGTGTAAAAATCAGTGTGTTTAAACTTAATACATATGAGCCACTTACTTTCTCTTTTCAAAATTGGCAAAGATGTCTTCAAATACATCAAGAGGATGCTCATCGGAGTGATCAAAGGAGAAATCCAGTGACATGCTGTTGCTATGAATGAGGTCATTTTTTTTTAACTTCAAGCATTAATCAGGTAAAGTATATTTGCCTTTTGTCAAGCACATGTTTATACAGGTGATCTTTATCATCATCATTATTCCTTCTGTTAAAATATACACAAAGGTAATAATATTTATGTCCATGAATTTATACATGTGTTTATCTCTTCTTGTCCCATATTTTTGCCTGCTTTATTCTGTCTTATTATCAGCTTGTCAATCAACTGTAAAGCACTTTGAACTACATTACCCTGTATAAAGGTGCTATGTGAGTAAGGTCTGATTGATTGTTTTGTGAGAATGTAATGTAACCTGAACGGCCAATGACTACAGCTGTGAGCCTAAGTCTGAAGTTGAAGGGCCCTGTTCTATGTTTCACGTTCTAAAACAGAAAACGCTTCTCTATGCCTGCATCAAGAGCCACAGAGGACTGTCTGGTTCTTGTCTGGTTGATGAAAATCAATTTAAAGTTGAAGAGAGACATGCAAGTGTGTTGGAAAGTCCAGTGCTGGAAAAATCCAGTATGAATATAGCAGTGGCGTGCACGTACCTAGAAAGTCTCTTCGTGGTGTTTTGCTGTTTCATGTCTCTGAGGGACTTGCGGGGGGCACGTTTGGCTGCGACTGCAGTGACAATACATCAAGTCAGTTGTGTATAATCCTCAGAACATTGCTCAAAAAAATAAGAAAATCAAAAAAAAAATGTTGAAGAGATGGAAGCTGACTGAATCCTTTAGGAAAAGTTGGTTAAATAAACATGTCATTCCTGATAAGTTATCCAGCAAAAACACATGTACAGTGTTTTTTATGTTTTTAGGACTGATCTACAAAAAGATACATTTTAGCCGTTAGTGCTGGAAATTAGGCTCAACTAGGAACTACAGCTACCTACCCAATTCTGCATGCTTGCGTCCCATGCTCTTGAATACTGTGAGGATGCGAATGGTGGCTCTGAGGACACCCCATCGAAACAGGGCTTCTGGACTGGACGCAACCAGGTGATGCACGAATGCCAGCTCGCTGCTGCGGAGGAGTGAGATGACCTCGGGACACATGTGCTCTGTGTTTTTCTCTCGGAAACCCTGAAAAATGAGTGAAATCAGGTTTCATATACTGCACCCTTTCATTCCTGCACCATATACAGAAAGGGGGAATCTGCAACACTCCACACTCGTTGCACGTATTCACAAATATAAACTTCACAGTACAACCACAGTCGTCATAGATGGGGGAGCTGCATTAATCATTTACTTAGGCAACACAGATTTTCCAGGTTTTTCCCAAACTGGCTTATCTCACAAGGTTACTGTAGTCCCAGTCTATGTTACCGTGGTCAAGATGAATGATTAAACTGTAAATGTATATAGGGAAATTATAATTTACTTTGCACAGCAGGGATGTTTGCAGTGTGAGAATATAACTTCACCTTGATGTGATATTCAACTTTCCCAGCAAAATGCCGAACAACAAATGTTGGCTTCCTGTCTGTCGTGGGTACAAAGAAGAGGTTGTCCTGATGCTGCTGTTTCAACTTGTCCAACAGGGTTTCATCTGTCGCCTGAGGGAGTCTGAAGATACACAGAAAGGAGGACAGAATATTAATTTCAACGTAAGATGGTTGAGAAAGTATATAAGACCAACATTTTTTTTATAGAAACAGGTTTTGTTATACATTATCTTAAGAAATGATCATTCATGCAGTTTTGCTTATACAAGTCATTTCAGCATAACAGATAAAAATTCCACGGCAGACTCTTAGATTCTTTTTTAGCATATTACCTGAACCAAATGAACACCTGATTCTTATGGTTACTGATCCGCTGACACTGCATAAACTGTAATGTTTGGGCATTTCTTGTTCATCAAAAAGAAGTATTTCTCTTTGCTAGACTGACTAACTTGTCACTAATCTGTATAAAAAGATATCTGAATATGAATGCAGACTCTCTAGGCAATGGAAACGATTTTGGGACTGGTAGCATTCTGGCTTAGGTTCGGTGATTTCTACAACATGATTTGGTTGCATGCAGGTAAACGGTCTGTGTAGGGAGTAAAGTAGGTGGAACGAATTGGTGGAAATGTCCTAAAACACCTACTAGAAGTGCCGAGGTTTGTTTTGTTTCAAAATGTCAACTGACTGTAAAATGGCTACAATTCAGTTGCAGATGTCACAACATCAGCTCCAACTCCATTTTTTTGGGTCTCAAGTTCTTAATTTGACTTTAAACAATGAATAGGACATGGAAGAGGAAGTCTTGGCCCAGATATCCAATGGCTACATTAGAAGCCCTGAAATATTACACCCTGAGACTCAGGACTTTTTTTGACTTGTATAATATTACCATGAAATGTCTAATCCCAGCATTAACATCGTCCACGTTACAAGAAAAGTTCACCTACTTGCTCTCCTCATCCAGCAGGTCAAAGAGTCCGACTGTTTTCTCACTGATCAGCTGAATGCAGCCAGTGTTATCAGTGTAGCTGATGTTTTGCCAGGTGATTCCCTCTGCCACATAATCTTCCTGGAACACATTTAAGTGACAATAATCAGGTAAAATACATGTAAATCAACCTGATAACATCACAGGCAACAAAGGCAACACAACACTTGATAAAAAAAAGTGATAGGCATGTTGAGACCAAATAAAGACTCAATACTAATAACAATGACTGGAATGAAAAATTGAAGTAGTGAAAAATAATACACCCACTTGCTTAATCTTAAAGATGTGCTGGTTGATGTAATGCTGCAGTTTCTCATTGGTGTAGTTGATGCACAGCTGTTCAAAACTGTTTGCCTGGAGGTTCTCAAATCCAAACATGTCCAAAACGCCGATGGACAAACACTAAAAACAAAAACGGCAATGGGCCACCACAGAAAAAGCAGTGTGTTGAAAAAGTGATGATGTAACTGTAATATGACTTTAGATGTGTGTCCTCGGACATTTTACCACTGAATGGTTGATAATTTGTTACATTTGAATTATTTTGTTCCCAGTGGGTCATTTTACAGACTTTGAGATCTTTTTACTCTTTTTTTTAAAGCAGTGCAACCCTTAATTGCATCATGTGACTTACAGAAACAGACTCCTCCATGTCTCGTCTATTAAGTAGAGCGTGGTTGATGTGAAGGATGATCCAGTCAAACAGAGCACTGTACAAGGACTTTGCCATGGAGTCCCGCATGGTAGCAGCCTAAATACACAGAAACATCAAACAGAACAAATAAAATATTTCACTATAATGAAAAAAGTGACGATAACCTGACTGACTTTTTTTCTCTTAAATGAAACAGTTTAACATTTAATTAGGATTAAGAAAAATAGAATTTGACAATTAAACAATTGCTGGGGGCACACTGACAGTTGAATTTCAGGGGGAAATCTAAAACTCTATTCAAACTTAACTTAAATAAGTAAAAACTTTTTACCTCTTGTAGTGTGTACTGTGAGACTACTGCGTCTTTGGAAGTCAGCACTCTCTTCTTGGTCAAAGCCTTCACCAGTAGCTCCTTTTTTACCTGGAAAGAACAGAAACACTCATAACAATTCTTCAAAACTCTATCACAAATTTTACCTGCACACAAATCTAACAAACAGAACAGGCTGAAACATGTTTGTTGTTTTTTTTAATACGGAGAGCTATTTTAGGTGCACCGATGACGCAGTTTAACTCTGAGTGGCCTACTTAGTCAGACTTTTTTCAAATTGCAGTCAGTTCATGCCTGTAGTTGGGATTAAGTACAAATCCCAACTTCAAAGGTTTTGATGAAATGACAGAACACCGACAAAATCAACTGGAAAACTGAGATCATTGAATTAACACGATGGTTTAGCAGTGTGTAGGATGTCAGGTAGTACACATAATCAAGTGTTTCAATTGAGGATTGTACCTTGAGCAGGTCAGACAATGTGGACAAGACTTCAGCAGGTCCAACCTCCAGGACTTCAGTGTCCTCTGTCTGAGTGTACGTCACATTTCCCAGGTGCAAGATGGCAGACAGGACCGAAAATATGCTACACACACACACACACACACACACACACACACACACAGACACACATACACACAGACACACAGACACACACACAGACACACACACACACACAGCAAACACAAAGAGGCTTTTAGGTGGTATAAAACATCTGGCAGCCATAACAGAGATCCTTTATTAGATTACAGATAATATGAACAGCTGACTGCAGCTCTAAATGTCAAACTAGGCCACCTCACCTTCTCCATTAAACATTTTAATGACATGATTTTTTTTTGATATATCTGACTGATTTTGTGCATAAGTAATTTGATCTGTTAGGTAGCTTCAGGAGAGTCATAGATTTTGGCAGAGACAACAAAACAACAAACCCCCATTTATTTCTGCCTGGATGAATTTATTGAATTTCTACATATTCTGCAGATTTAGTTTTGCATTGGGGAGTTTTACTAAACTATATTCTGTGACAAGTTTAGGTCCCAAAATCCATGTCAACAACAAAGTAGATTTTTCATATTTAGATTACTGTTTGTCCTTCAATTTAGACTTAAATTAAACCCTGTGTCACTTATTTGTCAATGAGTGACATTTCTTCTCACACATATACGCTTACATTTGTATCTCCTGGCATCTCATTAACATCTCCTTTTAATTCAGCCAAGATACTTGTAACAGTATGTCAGTGACAGCCTGTGGTTGAGTTGAAACTCAGTTGGTATTAGACAACTGGTCTGGTAGTCTAAACATAGAGCAGGTGTGCTGATGTATATCAGTGTTCACTTCAAGCAAACACATCCAGTACAAACTAATAGCAGTTGATATTAAGATGATGTTTTTCTACCTTCGACAAGGTGGAACACAAGCTGTACAAGTAAGTTCACTAATCTGGCCACCCTGAAGCTCTAGGGTTTCATTTTCCCGCATTCTAGGGAATGGGATTGTTTGTTTGGGAATGTGTGACGCAACTATTTTTCCAAGAGAAAAACACCATTTATAAAGTAAATACAAAGTGTGAGGGATTGTTTGTGTTGTGTGTGCCTTAACGACTCAACGCCTAAGCCTCAGACACCTGGTAGTAGAACTGACCATTTCTGATGTAGGTGGTCAGTAACGGTTATCATCATTTCTTGGTTGGTTTCTGTACTTTATTAATTTATGACTTTGTTACTGTGTTACTTTATTACATTTTTGCTCTCTCTTATTCAAATTTCCACTAGGAGCTACAGTGTAAAACTGAAACTGCTTGATGCTTGGCAGAACGACTGTGTGTCCTTCTCCATGCTGGCACGTAATGAGTAAAGAGAAAGATTAATCACTCCGTCGTCTGTGATTCTTCAGAGAAACTTCTAGTAAAATAGTTCTACTACATTTGGCGTTGTCGGCAGGATGGACGCTTACTGACTGACACCTGGGTCTCAATTGAAGGTTAACCGTGGGTGGGGTTCTGCAGAAAGACCCGCCTGACGTTAGGCACGGGTGTCAGACAACAGCGCTCCACCTACTTTGATAAGTGAGTACGGGGTTATGAATCTTTGCTCCATAGTATGCGTTTGATAACTATAGGCAGCCAGCGCATATCATTCCTGTGTGGTATTGGCTGGTTCGGTCCCAGAGTCATTTAAGTTCTGTTGGTATTGACAAACTAGTTCAAATGTGGGCCTAAAGATTAGATGTAGTTATATATTAGATGTGCACACACATTATACAATACACACGCATTATAGACTATTATTATTGTCATATTATTAGAGATAACATCTTGGGCATGTGTATTTGATTTCTGGAACATTTTGTTGTATGTGTGAAGTAGAAACTACGAAGTTCACATTAGATGTTTTGGCTAACTTTAATTGGATACTTCTTGCCTGTTTCATCACAGTGTCCAAATTATTTTGAATTTAGGAATTCTTAAAATAATTCTGAGTGAAAAAGAAATGTCCAAAAGTTTAATCTTATCACTAGTACTCTTATGTCTAATCCTGAGTGTTAAGTTTTAATTTTACTTTGGTTTCCTGTTATTTATTTTTAGGTTTTCAAAAAGCTGGTGATGTTGCAGGATTATTATAGTTGGGAAAAATATATATTTGATTGTGAGAGGTTTGCCATGGGTGCTAATAATAGTCGCCAAAATAAAGTTCAGTGCCCTGCAAAAGTCATGTAAGAAAAATATGGCAGCACAGACATATAGTTTTTGCTTAAATGGCTTAAAAATTTGGGGTTTCCTCAAAGTGAGTGAAGTCATCATGCCTCAGTCCGAACATTGAGAGATAAGATGGGAAAATGATTGGATGATAAGAAAGTTTAAGTACGTGTTTGTAAGGATTGTAATGGTATTGTAATTTGAAAGGGTTATTGCAATATAATATTGCAGAGATGACACTTAGGGCTCTTGTTGATAAGGTGAAGTTATTATGATACCATTATGTGATCATGTAACAGAGTTTGAATCCTGGAGGGAGAAAGATTGGCTGATTTGAAAGATCTCAGATAGCATTGTTGAAGTAACACATAAAACCTCCCAACCCTTTGGTGCCATCTGACTGGGATAATGAGTATATGGAATGCCTTGAGGGTAGAATACCACTGGTCAAAAAGTTTGTCACACAGGGCAGATGATCTGCAACTGCCCTAAAACAACTGAACAGTGTTCATAAAGTGAAAGATGCTCAGCAGGAAGACATCCTCCAAAGCTGGGACCTTGGAACTGCAGCTGGAGCGTAAGGAGAATCTTAATAGTCTCTGATCTTTCTGATCTAGTAGGGGGTCAGCAAAGCTTATCAGTATTCCTTGGTTGGTTTCTGTACTTTATTATTTAGACTTTGTTACTCTGTTACTTTATTACATTATTCAAATTTCCACTAGGAGTTACAGTATAAAAGCTGAAAATGTTTGAAAATGCTTGGCAGAATGACTGTGTGTCCTTCTCCCTGCTGGCATGTAATGAGTAAAGAGAACGATTCATCACTGTAAAGTGCTCTGTGGATAAATATAAACAGTAACAGGCCTCAGTGGAGTTATTCACTGAGGGAACCAACCTGAACAGGTTACAAACTATGCTACTAGCACTTTTATGTGTACGCTGTGTCCCGAGGCTGTAAGGCGCTTACTGACATGAAAGCTGCATTTTTCGCCTGCTTGACTTGACAAGCTGTGACCTGCTACTGACACCAGTATAAAAAGCAGAAACTCTTCGACAGTGTTCAGTTAAATTACACACTACCTCACCTACTTCCACAGGTTTTAAGTACATACACTTACAGGTACTGAGAGCTGGACAATGTCATTGTAAACACTGGTAATACTGAGAAGTAGAGTGGGTCGTTTGTAGCAAATATTTTCTGTAATTAGAAGCTTTTTTCGCCCTCCTGGATAAAAAAAAAATGAGAGGAAATTTTCCTGAGGCTGTTTAAAACGTAGCATTCACAGCTGTGTCCTTAATGACAAATCCTTAATGTCTGGGGCTGAAATTTAACTAAGAATATTAATCAATCTGAAGCACATTTTCCAAGTTACCTTTTTTACATTGTATTGAGATAGAAAGTTACAGTGGTCCATTTTGTCTTCTATTGCAGTTTGCAAAAACCCCCCCCCCAAAAAACGTAGGTGTAAGTTGGTTTGACGCAGGCCTGCAGCCTTTCTGTTGTTCATTAATAAAATCATACATACTGTTTCTTGGTGGAGGCCAGGAAGCCAACCATCTCCATGGCTTGATGGAGCCTATTGTACTCCTGCCCAAGTTTCTCCTCATCATCTAAGAGGAAGTCTTCCTGTAGAATGATCAGATACGGAAAGAAAGAAATTGTTTGAGGATGGGGAAAACCGACTTGTAGACATAAGATTCACTGAAACTATGTTACATGAGTAATGAACTGGTGAGCGACAGCGATGACTGTTGGTGGTTGGTGGATGTTGCATTGTTACACACAAACATGAAAAGCATTTTCAAAAGGTATGACATTAAAAGGAAACAGGAAATGCTGAAATGGTTACATGTGTTAGACGTGAACATTGTCTTAAATTCTCAACATATTAAAATGATTTAAAAGTGGGAAAAGGAAGAGAGTCTAAGTGCACTTTTACATTTTTATGTGACTGTGTTTCACTACAATGCGTCATTAACAGGTAAAACATCTGCTTCTATAAAACATCTACCACGGATTTCCGCCTTTTGATAACATTAAAAGAATGATCATGACTAACCCCTGCACTCCACCTCCTATATTGCCCCTGTAAAGTGTATGGATCAAAGGTACCTTCTTGAGGTAGCGAAAATCTTGTGGCTGTAATAGATGAAACTCCTCCCGCTCTTCTTTGGACGCTCCCACCAGCAGATAGTAGAACACGTGATAGTTCCTGAGGGTCAGAGGTCACAGAGTGTCGACACTGCCAATCAGAGCTCACACAAGTGACATCTCAGCTGTGTTATTTACTCAACATTTCACTGCACAGGGAGCTGTGAAGGTGAATCGGTAACATTGACACTCCCGAATATTAACTGGCTTGAGCTACAGGACAGGGTTTAGGTACAAATGACTATTTAAGTAATAAAATGTAAATGATTACAAATCCTATTCCCACATGAGTACATATAGGTTAAACACAAAATCTAACAATTTCCTGGAAAGATTTTATGAAGATTTCAAGATGCCATCTGATTCTGCTTCTCTCCTACCTTTCGTTTTTATCTCTGGAAACCAGCCGGCACTTTTCAAGTAGGTACTTTTCGATAACGGCCCTATTGACAAACACAAGAAAAGAATGTCAACAAAACCTAAAAAGTTTTAGTGTATTTTCCCCACATAACAACATACAACAAGGAAGAATAACAAGCTGTTAAAAGGGGACATATTATGCTAATTTCCAGCTCTTTATGATGATGATTCACTGTTCAGAAAACATCTTTTTTATCTTATACTGGCCCTTTATGCAGCCCCTGAGTTCAGCCTCTGTGTCTAACAGGCAGTCTCCTGTTTCTTTAAAAAAACTCCCAATAAGTCCACTTTGTTCTGATTGGTCACCTTTCTGAAGGTTAGTGCCAATACAAACTCATCATTTAAATAATTCTAAATAATGAGATTTTTATTATGAATAATTTAAAGGAAATTAAATGTGTTCCTCACTGAATGAGCAGAGCTTTGTTAGCATAGCTATAAACCAGTCAACTCAATAACATATGGGCGTATTTGGAGCTATTTTTTCAGCACATCAGTTAGAAATAATGCAGGGACTAATAATACAAGCAGAAGCAGCCACAGTGGTGATTGATGAAGAGATACTGATGACCAACATACTTCCAACAAGGAAACAATTTATTTTAATTTGCCCTGCTATGTAACAGAAAAATATTCACACTGTGCCAACTCAACTCAAGTCGTGGCTAAGTGGGACTACCCTCACAACAGTGGAAAAATGCCATAACATTACAGGAGTGGAGGAGTGAACTATGCGTGGAGTAGATGACCATATAAAGGAATCCATCATGAGCTGATGTCAGCTCTGCCTAACAGTAGAAAAAAACTTTTAGAAACTGAGCGTTCAGAGCAGTCTGAAGCCAGTCCCTTTTCCTCACAGAGATTACTTCCACATACATCATTATTTGACACTTTGGCCATGTTTAATTTAAACATCCAATATTGGGACATTATATATATGACTGAAAATAAGGTAAAACATAACAAGTCCCCTTTAAACAACACAAATATTTCAACCAAAATAAACCAAAGAAACCTCTGTTAAATGCTGTTAACGGTGCTCCAAGAGCCTCCCAGGACAGGTTCACAATTTTTCATGTAAGTGATGGGGTTGTGCAGTTATTTTGTGCAGAAATGCATTTAAAAGTTTACATCAGGCTTCAGCAGTTAATCATATCAAGTGGATAGTCTTTTTAGCATCAAATTCCCTCTTTGTGTTTTATCAGATATAGTTTTCCTGTTGTGCTTTGGTGGAAGCATTTTGCTTATAACTACTTGCACAGAAGGAGGCTTGTGGATTTTGGTCCCATCACTTACATTTTCAGCTCATAATAAAAGGGATCTTCTAATGGCCAGTATGAACAAGAGGAAAGACTATGATGAGAAAACCCTCTTTATATGTTCATTTGGGCATCTGACTATTATTTGAAGACTGACAAATATTGTGACTCATCCTTAAAACTTTCTAGACACAAGAAAGTTTGAAGAAAGAAACAAAACAAAACCTGATGGCTCACCCTCTTATCACACCACTCTCCAGGTAGTTGAGCTGGATGAACTTCCCAAAGCGACTGGAGTTATCATTCTTTGCAGTCTTTGCGTTGCCAAAGGCCTGTTAAAACACAGGAACATTAGTATTCACTAAAATAAACAGCCAAATTTGTCGGGCATGTTTCTCACAGGCATTGGCACCCAGACTAAAACATTGTAAATATTTATAGCACAGAGCAGCTATTCGATAAATCACTTCGGTTTGTGGATGGCAGGAAATTGTTCTGTTAGCAAACTTATGTAACAGTGAGGATGACGTCCATCAAGTAGACGCACAGTCCCTCTCATGCTTTTACTCTGCAACAAAATCTGATAATGACTCAGCATAAGACAAATGAGACCACATGAACACATAAAAGATGCTATCTCGCCGATTTTAAATAATGTGAAGATACTAAAGCAGCGTTGACGGATTTATTCGTCCAATTTGAGTGAACGCAGTTTCTTGTGTTGGTCGTCTACTCACACTTCCACCAGACATGGAGCAACGTTATCATTCATTTGGTGCTATGTTTATTTCCGCCTGACCAATATTCAGTCTCTTCTTACTCTGTTTTGGTCTCACTCATCTCCTGAGGAAAAAATCTCGCTTTTTAGTTGCTGAATGCTCCACTAAGTTCACCAGCTAGAACTTTGTTTTACTGTTAGTGTGCAGCGGGTTTACATGTAGTCATTTGATCCATTGTAAAAATAAAACACACAGCATAAATGCTTAGATTTTAAAGTATAATCTAGTAATGATGTTTTTATTTATTTATTTTTTTTACATGTTTCGAATTATTACTGACATAATCATGACTTGAGCATTATGATTCCACCTCCTCCTGGCTTACTCCGGTGACTGCAGCTTATTCTCATTGTTTTAATCAGTAATGCAGTTAAACCAGGAGACTCATGTTAGTTATGCACATGGCTCAACGGCCACACGTACTGAAAATAAAAGCTCCATCATGTTGCCTTTTGTTCATTTGACAACATGGCTGCTAAATAAACACACTGAAGTTTTCTTTTGCTTTTCCTCTGACTGGCACTCGAGGTACCGCAGTATCAAGTGAAAAGCAATACTTCCACAAAACTACTACAGCTGCTCTACTTAATTCAAAAACAGGAAATGTACCCACTGCAGGGAAGGAGCTATACATTTTTTTTTAAGAGATTGGTTTAATGAAAAAAAGACAACTACTGTGAAGTATTTTAATAACTGATTAACCATTTTGAGTCATTTATCAGCTAAAAACATAATTTTCAGCTCTTCTTTTGTTTCATATCTTTGTAAATTGAATAATTTTAGTTTTCAAACTGTTGTTCAGATGAGCTACAACTTTTGACATGTCGTTCTGAAAAACATTGTAAAGGCTGACATTTGTTTTTTATTGTTTTCATTAACTAATCATCAAAAATACACTAATAGAATAATTGATTATAGCAGCTCAGGTAGGAGTTTGTAATTCTAAAAACAAACTAAGGACAGTATCTAAGGTTAACCTACTAAGAAAAACAGACTCCACCCAGATAAAGTCATCGGGTAAAATGACACATACAAGATTATGATCAAACATTAGCTGCTGCTGATTCTGTATCAGCTTCTACTTCCCAAATTTAAACCTTATCCTTGAAAAAAGGGGAAAAAAACAATCAGACTGAGCGTAAATCAGCATCTGGAGCATCTTTTTCATTCCTGTGTGAGCTATGCTGAAGGTCGTGTCTTAACAGGCCAAAGCAATGCCTATGTAGACAGCGTACCAGACCTGCATACTGTACTGATCATAGGCTGGAAGGTAAAGCATTGAAACGCTGGAATGTTTCTGCTCTGTGCACCTCTGTAAATACAAAGAGACATTTTTTTTCAGATATACATGGCTTTCATCTTCAACCATACGAAGCAAAAGTTGGATACTCAGGAAATAAAGTTTCAAAAGCGTGTGTAGAAAAAAAGAAAGTGAAGAAGGTATTTTGAGAGAGAGATAGAAACAGGTGTTAGGGGCTGGATGTGTAAGATAGGAATAACTTACTCTTCCTCCCTCACAGACACCAAAACTAATAATGGATTTAGGCAGACTTTGCAAACTGCTCATAAAGTTAAAAAAAACCCTCCAACTTGATCATCAGAAACTCATCCTTAAAAAACTGCCAGCAAAGTGATAACCAGAGATAAACTGGGACAAACGTAACGATACCAGAGGTGACAGAACAAGCTGTGACATTTACTTTGATAAACAAAGCAACAGTTGGCAAAGAATGTACCAATCTAAACGTCAATAGTTTTGATAACTGAGGACTTATCAGCAGTTTCAGTTTCCAGCTTCGTGAATATGAGGATGTGTTCTTGTTCTCTGTGTTGGGGGGTTTGGACTGTTTGTTGGATATAACAAGTTATTTAAAAAATGTCACCTTGGACAATTATTTACATCCTGCCTTGACTCGTTCATCTAGTTTGTTGGTTCCCAAAGTTTGTGGCAAAGCAACGTCTGATCTGACCCATCACTGGTCACGCAAAGAGGGATTTTCATTTTAAATACTTTTAGGGACCTTAAGCAAGACAAAATATGAAATGCTTAAGGAATCTTTTTAAATTTCATGCTTTTTTTGCACTTGCTTTCCGATTCTATACATTGTCTCAAACCCCTGAGAGTTTTGGAGGGACTCCACTCACAGCTTGGGGAACGCTGCTGTAATTCATATAATACATTTCCCAGTGTTGAGTGACCACTGAAATTATCTGAACATTTGATATTTCCTGACTTTGTGAATTGCACAGAATTGTCTGAGCCACAACTGACTGATTCACAATGGATTATGGGATAGTGAAGTCTGCACAGGAAACATAATTTGTGCCCTAAATATTCCTGAATGTGGGAAATGTGAGAAAAATGTGTATTGAAATGCAGACGTATTTGATCATCTGTGAATTGAAACACAGCTAAAAAAAAAGGAAAACGGGGGGAACAGGGAATGAAAATGTGCATTTATAAGAATAGGAGTTGGGCTTTGGAGGGAAAGGAGGGGATTTATTCTTCATTGTGCAGGTTTCTCAGCAGACCTGGCTGAGCCTGTTCTGACACGTTCCTGCTTCTTCTTCTCTTTTCTCTCTCTGGTGTTCCCTCAAAGACAACGCCCAGCACATTCCCCATGTGGAGCTCAGTGCTTCCTGATCACCAACACCCGAGACAATAATCTCACTGCAGCCAACGCAGTCATTCAGGTGGCCACCATGCTGAATGTAAGCAAGGTGCAATCACCTGCTAGCTGAGACTGAACACATTTTCCTAAACTAACAATATTCTTTGATTTCTTCACTTCTAACCACTGAGTCAGTCAGTTTATTGCACCAGCAAGATAAAAATCTGCAGGCAGTTACAAAGAGAAAAGAGAAGTTTTTTTTATTCCAGATTATAAAAGGAACTAGTATCTCAGGGTCTGACTCATGTCTACAAAGGAAACCCCAAAACTTTGCAAAGTAGCTGCAGCACCATAAAAACCCCAAACAACAGATTACCATAAGGTAACAGTAGGAAGCTGTCAATAGATCAACAGGTTGTGACGTGGCCTGCATTAATATTCAACTCTGGTGTAAACACTTGTGAGGCTAACTGTTGTGACATCTTCAGTCAGCTTGTTCCCTGTTTAATAAAAAGACACCAATACAACACACCAAATGTCACTTCTCAAGCTAAATCTCTGCCTTTTTCACCGCCTGTTTGGAGAGGAATGCGAGAAAATATCAGCAAGATCAGTAACAGGAAAAATACTTGAGCTGTTGCTTATTTCAGGGAGAAACTTGTTGGACTTGTTCAGAGAGAGGAGGAATCCATATTTAGTCACTGTCTAATGAAAGGCCGGCCTCTCAGGACTGTTTGTGTGTGATCAGTGACAAAGTAGGCCAAGATCCTTTGTTTAAAAGGTTAGTTGGTCTATTGAAGGACAGATAAAAGTATATACTTGTATGTTACTCTGAAAATGATTTAAGTATAACCGACACACCTGCTGTAGCTGCAAACTGTACCTGTGTTAATAGAAAGTTATTTTTGTTTCCTAATATTGAATTTTGAATGATGTGAAACCCAGCTAATGTTGTTCCTCAGGCTTTGAACACTAAAAATAAGGTCTTAAGAAAAAAAAATAATAGGTATATTTTTCATAGAAGACTAAGTTCCAATAGGATGGGAATTTCCCCTCCAAAAAAAGTTTCACATCATTTAACATTCAAGTACAAACACATGGTTTAATTTGATAAACAGCTAAAACAGAAAGCAGACATAGAGGCAGGGAAATGTGGCCAATCATGTTGCTTGTTACTCATTGACAGTACCACTGTAGTGTAGCACAAACTAATGTGATAACCAAACAAAGAGTCCCTTTAATCGAAAATGTATGAGAGTGAAACTGAATTTAACAGGTTACAAAAAGTGTGAATCCTCAGCTAATAGATACTGTATTGCTCTTTGATGCTTTCTGACTGGAAATGAGCTTGTTGTATTTAAAAAACAAACTAACAAACACTGATATGATATATTACTGATCTTTAAAAGTCTTATTTCAATGTTTATGGTCTTTTAGGCTCATTGTATTTTCTCAAGAGTGGTTACATGAGGTTATGGTTGATTACAGTGTTGTGTTTATTACAGGAAATGCAATAAACACATGGCACTGATATACGTTTCCTTTTTTAAGAGGGTGGTTTCTTTATTTGTCACTTTGTGTTCTGTTAACTCATCTAAAAAAAAAAGGAAATGAAAGGAGTGGGCATTTAATGTGTGCAGTTTCATTTAGACTCTGCACCCTGATAAAGAGCCACAAAATAAGCACAAAAAAAAACCGCCCACATGAATCTTAACTCACCATAATTCTGTGAAGTCAGGATGGCTCAATCTTGAGGACTGCGGCAAGTTTATCACTATTTAAATTTACTGAGGGGTTGAATTCATCACTCAAATTGAAAATACGAACATCAGCGTCATTTGGGTTGTTTTTTTTGTGTTTTTTTTAACTTTGGCTTTTACTCATGTTTACTAGTATGCAAGTTACTTCTATCATGAAAGATAGGAACGTTAGGGGAAGTTTACAACTGGAAATACATTCATTTATCATATATCTTAGACTGAGAGGTGTCAAGATAGGCTCTTCAGTTTGCTTTTTCCCCTCCAATCAACAGTCATAAACCACAAAATATAATCCTCCAATTTGAGAAGCTTAAACTACAATTTTTATAATCGATTAATCATTTACATTATTTTTCCAGCTAAAATGCCAAACGTTCACTGGTTTCAGCTTCTCATTTGTGAGGACTTGCTGCTCTTGGTGGTCCTCTGTGATGATAAACTCAGTATCTTGGCAGGCAAAAAAGAAGTATAATGGTTATAGTCTTTAGGAAATTGGGATAGGGTCTAGTTCAAGCTCTAATTCAATTTGCTACTATATTTATAAGTAAATCCTCAAATGTTTGAACCTGCAACCAGAAACTTTAGTGTCATTTTTGTTTGATAAAGAATTACTTATCAAAATTGTTTCCTGTGGATTGACTAAGTTTTATCTTTAGATTTAAGAAGTTTGAAACTATTTTGTATATTTGACATTTGACCCAAATGTTGAGGGTGCGAGACTTTTTGGTGGTTCAGCAGGTGGCCGGCTTGATGTCACAGTGACCTACCTCTAGCACTGGGCTGGCCCCGAGGATGGTCCGTTCGAGCCCACTGGAGTACGTCTTCTGACTGAGTGCAGTAAGGCAGTGGATGAGATAACTGCTGCTTTCAGTCTTCCCTGAGCCGCTCTCACCAGATATCACAATACACTGGTTAACATGCCTGATCAGCATGGCTCTGAAGGCCACATCTGCTATGGCAAATATGTGAGGGCTCAGTTTGCCCAGTAGCTGGTTCTCGTACATCTTGATGTACTTAGGGTTGTAGTAAACAGGAAGGAACTTATTGGGATTGATGGCGACGAGGATGTTGCTGGCGTATGTGTAGATTTTGCGCTTGTGGAAGCGTTCACGTAAAGCGTCCAGAATGCTGTCCTCAGTTACAGCGGGTAGGTTGCAGAGATCATCATACTCCTCTGTGCTGGTGTGCTTTGCCTGCTTCTGCTGCAGGATAAAGTAGTACCCATGGTTCTCCGGGTGCCACTTCTGGGCTCCTTTGGGCCACAGCAAGACTCGCTCCAAAGGGCAGTCCTCATCTTCCAGCATCCACTCCTCTCCACCGCTCTTCCTGACCTCAAGCAGGCAGTAAGTCAGGCTGGAGTCCAGCCCCAAAGTGACCACAGCATTGTGGATGACCGTCCTCGCCGTGTCCACAGCGTTGACCTGCAGGGGACAGTAGGTAACCGTGTCCTGGGATAGCCTGGGGTAGATCTGGACAACACGGGCCTCTCCATCTGTAGTGCTCATCCTGATACACAGAGGCAGGCTTCAGCATAACTCAGTGCCAGCATCCACACTACAAGTAATGACACCAAACACCACTTTATAATGGTAAAAATAAAGCAGAAACTAAGTTAAAAGTACAAATAAAGAGTGAGACATGTAAAACAGTCTTTACAATAAAAATACCGTCTTTTTCTGGCATAAAAACCCAAGCTGCAGGTCTCTCTATCAACAAGTCAAAAACTGTGTCAACAAATATCCATATTTCCTTTAACCTTAACAAAAAGGTTTGACATATACACCAGCCCAGGTGATACATGTCAAACAGTAACAAGCGTCAGACACTAAACATAAGCCTTACCTTTCGAGGGAAACCACTCATTTCATATTGGAAAGCCTGCTGAAACTCCGGCTAAGTAGCGTTAATGTAACTTACTCCTTTACTAAAAAAAAAAAAACTTTCTTCACCTGCGGTTCCACCCACCCAAAAAAGGTAAAAAGGTGTTTACGCGCAGTTTTAAACGACGTAAAATTACTTTTCCCAGCAGCTCAGCGACGTTATAGCTCCTAAAAATCACAGTGTCTTTGAGAAAATGAGGATTATCGCCTTCCCGTCGTCCTGGTCGAGAAGTTTGGCCAATGTTACTTCCTAGATTTCTCCACACACACACACACAAACACACACACAGACACACACCCGTCGACGAGGTGAAAATAAGTGGTTTTCCCTTCACTGACCTGAAAGATGTCACCCGTTTTCCTTCCTCCAATAGGAGAAAAAAGTGCACAGAAAATGCGTAAGCGAGAGAGAGAGAAAGTGATAGTGTGAGAGAAGGGAGGTGACACTTTCACATTATCGAGGAAGAATATATAAGAGAAGTTTAATGGATCTAATTCATTATTACAGGTGAGTTGTGAAGTAGGGGCGCCCCCTAGTGGACAATTAATTTATTACAGGAACCTCCTTGCGGGGACACAGTAAAACTATATCATAGGTGTAAGAAACACTATCAAGAATTAGTGTATGCATGGCCGGATCTACCATATGGGAAATCTGGGTAAGTGACCAGGGGCCCTTGAGCAAAAAAGGGGACCTCAATGTGTGTGGGGTTTTTTTGGGTTTTTTTTTGTGTCTTGATGTTGATTTTTATTTATTATTTATTTATTATGGTCACTGTCAGACACTTAGTATGTCCGAAATCATCGTTCAGCACCAATATTAATATTGTATATAATAATTTTTTTTTTTTTACTACATGTTTTGTTACTTTTTTTTACTACATGTTTTACTACTATTGTCTTTTTATTGCTTGTGTATTTATTATTTATTGTTCTTTATTCTTTCTATTGATGCTCTTTCTATTTTTTGCCCATCCATAAGGCACAAGGTTTGATGAGTATGAAAATGATGTGAATCATATTTCCTGACCTTCACAGTCACCAGATCACAACCCAAATTAACACCTATGGGAGATTTTGGACTGACGTGTTAGACATCGCTCTCTGCCACCATCATCAAAACACCAAATGAGGGAACATCTTTTGGAAGAATGGTGTTCATCCCTCCTGTAGAGTTCAGAGACTGTAGATGCCAAGGTGCACTGAAGCTTTTTCTGGCAGCATGTGGTGACCTAACACCTTTCCTTTCATTTGTCACTCCTCTTCAAATGCATATAAGCAAATGTTACTCCCAAGTTCACAGGATATATGTGCAAATTAAAAAAATGTATTGAGACTATCAAACTTATAAACACTACAAAACGTAGTACAACTGTCAAACTGTGAACTGAATGAAGTGAGGCTGAAGTGTTATTCAGCACAAATCAGCTCCTGCTGATAACCACTGCTTGCAGAGGCGCCAGATTCACCCACACAGGAAGACAAATTAGAACACACTTTCAAACACACATACATTTGTCTTTATATTCTTGTGAGGACACTCAATGACATAATGCCTTCCCTAGCCTCTAACCTTAACCTTAACCATAACAACTAAATGCTTAAACTCAACCCTTTTCCTAAACTGAACCTAAACCCAATTCTAACCTTAACCTTAAAACAAAATCTTACCCCTCAAATTGGCCTTTGGAGTTGTGAGGACCAGCCTAAATATTCTCACAGCGCTGGTTTTCAACTGAAATTAGGTCTCTCAAAGATGGAAAATGGAAAGACATGCACACACACACAAACACACAGCTATCAGATCATTGTCACTTTTGGGGACATTACATACACCTGCATTCACTTCCTGGAGACTCACCCTAACCCTAATCACACATAGATATAGCTTTTGTCCCCAATTGAAACAACTATCCTCAATTTCATTGTTCCTAAGTCTGAAATTTGTCCCCAAATGTAGCCTATGACAGACCACACACATACTGTACATGCAGAAAAACACAGATACAGACAAAAGAAACACACACACATCATTTCTTTGTGTCCAAATCGCAAATTCATCACTCCTGACAAAATCCTTGCTGCTGAGTGCTATAAACATGTCTGTGGTCATGTCTGGTGTGTTAATTCTGATCATTTTAATGGGGACAGTGGTGACAGCCTTGTTAATGTTGATGGTGTCACATCGGGTGTCACTCTTGTTCCTGCTGGACTGAGCCAGTTCTGCAAAGACACACTGAATCCAGTTCAGTAGGCACAGGAGTACACAACCTGACAAACGCCATGTTACCACAATCCTGAAATGATTGAAAGCAGAAAATTTAGCAAACTTTGGTTCTATATTAAACTCTGCAAGGCACAGTGATCCCATTGTTAATACACTGCTAATGCTTTTTTACACTGTAGAAACTATACAGCAACTGTGAGCTGTTCAGTGAGCTCTTTAAAGAATAATATACGTTATTTATCATAATTTCATATTAATTAAGTGTTGAATACATGTCTGCACTGTTTTTATATTTGAATGTTTTCTCAATAAAGATTGAAAAAAAAGCACTTAATTTTCACGGCAAATTCAGAATAAAAAGAGGCAATCCATTAATTTTTCCCAACCAGACATCATAAGTCAACTCTCTGTCTTATCATAGTGGTCCACATTTGTTGGAGATATTTGTTGGCAAAGAGTTTTTCTCACTTAACAGTGATGCAGAGTTGCAGTGATTTCTTTTTAAAATACTTCACAGATTTATTATTTGCAGACACTCAAGAAAGACATTGATGTAAATTAATAATAGTAATAATTATTATTTTATTTATCAAATTCCCTCTTTGTATTTCCTGTTGAGCTGCAGTGGAAGCATAGTAACAAAAAAAGGGACATCAGCACCAAAAAGACTATGATGTTGAAATATACTTAATTTGACTAATTTGGATGACTGATGTTTCATATGAGCTTCAGATAAACTTTTAAAAACATTTTTGCTTAGATGGAGGACCATGAATTTACATTGTAAGTGCATTATGAAGGGATCTTTTAATGGTCGGTATGAACAGGAGGAATGATCATGGAAAGAAAGACCTGTTTCAGTGTTCATTTGGGCACCTGACTGTTGTTTTTAAGACAAACTTGAAAAATTGTGAACTCATCCTTTGAGGTAGTTTGAACCGAAAGCCACTGTCTCCTTGTACAAGAAATGTTCTGCAGTGGTCCAGACGCTCCAAATCATTCTGACAATTTTAATTAACATTTTGGCCTCAAACCTTCTCATTGTAAAAGCAGCAGCCAAGAACTGGCGGGTTGGTTAAGTTGGAGGGTTTAAGAGGGTGTCATATAAGGTTATTTTAAAATGTCTGTGGCTTGTAGCTGCCTAAGCTTCACGTAATAGAAAATCTTTATAATGCTAAAAGTAAATAATCTTGATAATCAGGTTGGATTATTATAGAAATTATAATGGCCAACACCTAACAGGCACTAAAAGTGTGCTTGTAGCAGTATACTTACATGCTTCCAGATTGATTTCCATGCTTTCTCTTTCCTTGACATATTCAGTTGATACATGTGATGGATACAATAAAAGCAGCACCTGAGCAATATAATGCAAATCAACACAAATCTGCAGTAAATGTTAGTGTCTTTGTGGAGCATATCGTGTTGTTGAGACTGACATTTATTCAATTTAACCACTTAACACACGCCCCTGTTTTTGGCAGAGGTTACAATGGTGGGGTTGTTTACTCACCCATAGGTTTGCCTTTACAATGACATGTGTACAGACATTCAGGGACCTCTCAGCAGGATATAGACACAATGAGGCCACAGCCACATGTCTTGGCATCATGCAGTCCAAATTTGGAGTCAAAAGACCAAAAGATGAATTTTTCAGAATTATTTTTCAACAGGTATGTCCATGCGTTTTCCTCAGGTCCTTTTTGGAGACTCCAAATGGACACTTGGTTACCAAAGCTGTATAACCACAATCAAACACCTATAACTTCACATCCCCTTTGCCTACAATCAAAATCTTGGTCTCTAATGAAAGCTGACGCCATATTATTATTATTATTATTATTATTATTATTATTATTATTATTATTATCATTATTACATATAACCATATTTTTTTGTTTGGCCATATCTATCTATCTATCTATCTATCTATCTATCTATCTGTTTATTTTGGTATAAGTCATATGTTAAGTCGAAGAAGAACCAACCGTGTACCAAAATGCCGAGTGCGTAATGATATATGGTTCAACTCTTTTACGCACAGGGCGCACGCCGGTTACGCTTGGAGTTTGTTTATGGACAGCCAAACTAATAGCTTAGTGTCATACACCGTTGGAAACCTTTGACTATTGGCTAAAAGGTTATCAACTTCATTTCACCGAATATTTCCATAGGCTAGAACAGCTGTCAATCCATGTCGTCATTGCTGTCGGTCACATGTCCTCATTGGCTTTGGAGACATGTACTGCCTAATCCTAAACACCGATTGGCTTGTGTGTGGTGTCGTCAGAAGCAGAAGAGGCTCACGGTCGTAAACATCTAGTCACGTGTACTCTGAGATGGACGCGCAGGTCAGGAAATGACGTAAACGGACCGCATATGGTTTGTTATTTGTGTTATTACGTTACGTGTTGGACTAAATACATGGACATATTGAGGAAAGTAGTCTGGTTTTATGGAAACGGATTTCATATTTCACAAGAATGGATATTTGGCGAGCTGTACAGAAAGTCCTGAGTCATAAGATGATCGTTGTGGATAAAGGGAAGACTTTGAAGGTATGTAGGCATTATAGCTTTTCTTACTTAGCTCAGGGGCTAGCCGAGCTAATCGCTAATACTATTACGGCTGTGAGCAACCATATAAGTCGTGAGTGGTCTTGAATGAATCAGGACAATCTCAGCTTTCCAACGATGTACGGCATGAATATATATGTTTAAGGGTTGGTGTTTAAAACATCCAGAAGAACTTGTGGCTACCTCCTAACATCCGTCCTGTCCCGTAGAAGGAACAGCGTGCTTTAAGTGGTTAATAGTGAAATGATAAAAGCTGAAATTTGCCTGCGAGGTGAAGCTGCAGCATTATGCAAATAATTATATTTTTACAACTTAGAGTGGTGCATAACCTGCAGTCTGTTAAGTCAGTTTTGTGATACAGTTCAAAATCTCACATTTGCCACAACTATGTTCTCAATCTGTGCAGCATATGACATCGTCTATCCTTGTAAACTACTTTAATGGGGAAAAAACCTCAGGAAGTTCAGTTCTATCATCAGTTAATCATTAAGTTTATATCTAAAGACGTTCATCTTGAATCACTGGGTCACTTCCTGCTGCTGTTTTTATCTCTCCTGCATAAATGATATTCCCCCTCTCTCTTATTGTTAAAGGACAGGTTCACATTTTTTAAAGTCTGTCTTAAAACAACAGACAGACACCTACATGAACAATGATATTGAAGTTTGAAATAAGTTCTTGCCATAATTATTCCTTGTTTCCATACTAAGCATTAGAAGATCACTTCATAATGCACTTACAATGTAAGTGATGGGGGCTAAAGTCCACAAAATGTAGATAACAGTTGTTTCTATTGATAATATACTTCCACTGCAGCTCAAAAGGGAAACACAAATAGGGAATTTGGTGCTAAAAAGACTGTAAATATGGCAGATATCCACTTTATGTGACTAACTCAGACTGCTGAAGCCTCATATAAGCTTCAGATCAACTATTAAAAATATTTTTGCACAAAATGACTGTGTGGACACACTGTGGATTTTGGCCCCTATCACTTACACTGAAAGCACATTTTGAAGGTGATGTTTTTATAGCCAGTAAAAACAGGAAGAATGATTACAGCGAGGAAACCCTCTTTCATTGCATTAGAAATATTGTGAACCAATCCTTTAACTATATTGTCAATCAACCCATGCTATTAAAAATGGTACAAATAAACTAAAGTAAGCTGAAGTAAATGACACCACATAAAAGCACATGGGGAGTGGCATCTGATGTTGACTGCAGAACTTTTTTAATGGAAGATATTTTGAATAATCTAAAAAAAAAAACAGATTAATTAGTAATCACATCAATGACGGCTCTCTTTATTAGAGTGTGACACTGTCTCAGCCAGCACAATAGCAAGACTGACACTGAAGCAGATAATTGAACTTGGCCATCATTCATTTTATTATTTACGCCGGTGCTTTTGTGCTATATGTGACGTGTCAAAAAAGGTTTATTAAGAACTTTAGTTCTTTAATCCTCCTTAACAAGACTGATCTTCCTTACAAGATATTTAAATCAGAAAGGCGGAAAGATAAGGATGACATCTATAGTGCAATTAACAGAATAGAAATTGATGTGAACTCCACAGTTTTAATGCATTTACCCACATAAGGATTAAATAAAATTTCCACAGTGCATTTTGGGCTTTCTCAACATGTATTTCGTTAGACACCACAGATAACTACTAAAGTATGCGCTTACATAGGTGGCTTGCACATGTGCAGATTTTCTAATACATGAGTCCACAGGAAGAAGGCCCAAGGTGAAAACCTAATGGCACCTGATAACTGCGGACATCCAAAATCAATAACATATCTTATGATGATCATTTTTTCTTATGCTAGTGCACTGCCTTTCCATTCAGGTACGTAATGACTGCAGAGGTGTTGAGCTGGTGTATCCCAATTTGGCGGAGAAGCTTGCAGACACACTGACAGCTTATTATGAAGTGAGGAATGAAGTGAAGCAACGTAAAGTGTTACTCAGCACAAATCAGTTGCTGTTGATAATGACTACCTGCAGAGGAAGCCAGATTCAGGCACACAGGGAGACAAATTAGGACGCGCGCGCACACATACACACACACACACACACACACACACAAACACAGATACAGAAGAAAGAAGCACACACACATCATTTCTTTGTGTCCAAATCGCAAATTCATCATTCCTGACAAAATCCTTGCTGCTGAGTGCTATAAACATGTCTGTGGTCATGTCTGGTGTGTTAATTCTGATCATTTTAATGGGGACAGTGGTGACAGTCTTGTTTAATGTTGATGGTGTCACATCGGGTGTCACTCTTGTTCCTGCTGGACTGAGCCAGTTCTGCAAAGACACACTGAATCCAGTTCAGTAGGCACAGGAGTACACAACCTGACAAATGCCATGTTACGACAATCCTGAAATGATTGAAAGCAGAAAATGTAACAGCTTGTGGTTCTATATTAAACTCTGCAAGGCACAGTGATCCCATTGTTAATACACTGCTAATGCTTTTGTACAGTGAGATAATCTTCATTTTAGAAATGATGCAGCTACAGGAGATAATCTTTTCCAAAACAGACATATATATATTGTGGGAAATGAACTCATATCAAAGAGGAATATTAGTGCTGTGGTTCACAAATCACACTGACTAGCCCATCTGCCATCCATTGTTGCCCTTTCTTCTTCTTCACAACCCCCCCATAAATCAAGATAAGCTGAATACTGTGTCTGGACATGCTAAGACATTTACAGCATTCCTCTTCGCTTTACAGTACAGGTGTCCTGGTTTTTTTCATCCTGTGCATCTTCTCCTCACGCCTCTCTGTTCGGGTACGTCGGGGCTCACAGGTATGCAGGAGCTAGCTTCTTTCATGTCAGATGCTGAACTTAGCCACTGTGAACAATTCCTGTTTGGCTCAATGCTCACTAATGAGCTAAGTTCTGCATCTTCAGAAAAGTCACATGGAGAGTGACGCTTGCATGATGGACATCTTGGTGAAATCTGAACTTTGCATCTATTTCTGAATGAGAGAAAAAAATCTACAATTCATAAAATCATAAATTTTTCTTAATGGAGATCACAGATTGAAACGATGCTACAATTATGCTCATTCCTGTCATGCAAAATTATAATTTCTACTGCTACTTAAATCGCTGCCTCATGCTGCCATGTATCCAAAAATGAGAAATCCAGGTCAACTGCCGTGATTTGATATAAAGGATTCAGATAATAGGGGTGATTTGCTTATAAAAATACACTGAACTAGTTTAATATGATATACTGACCACCTAAATGAATGAAGAATGTGCGGCGGGTGGTGAGGGCAGGCAACATATTAGACCACAATTCATTACTTTCAAATGCAATAACTGCATTGCTCTTTTCATGACCTGCCAGTTAGAAAGCCTTGAAAAACAGGATAAAAAAGACTAAATTGCCTCACATCAACCCTCAAATATAATTACTAAAGATGCAGGCCCAGATTTGAGCAGCTCAGCGTTGAAAGGTTTAGTGAACTGCATTTAAATTTCATAACGACACAGTGTTTTATAAACCTTAAATGCAGATATCAGCTTTCAGTCAGGGAGTGTTTTTTTCCCACCACAGCTGTGGAGAAGTTTCTACCATCGACGTTTGTACTCAGATAGTTTGTCTGAGCCTCAGGACAAAGGCTCAGTTTTCAGATTAAACTGTTAGTCCGCCCAAACAGTGGTGTCATGACATCACCGTTCAGTGGAAAACAACTTACTCTCACGTTCATGCTGCCTCCATCTGGAGCTTCATATAAAATCGTTACACGCATACAGGCACAAATTCTGTCTCGATGCAGTTCACTTATCACTGTGACTATTTTTGCTAATTGAAATGACAGATTTTGAGTGCAGTGATTGTTTATTCCCTCCTCTAACTTGCTCTGGTTAATTAACAGTACATTAACGAGAATATGACAAGGTGGTAACAGTATTTATGAGAGCACTCTGTAATTTACTTGTCACCCAAATAAGTCACCGTCACAGACTGTTTATTCAGAACGACTTGGATTTCACACTCTCTCAGCGGCACAAATCTTGTAAACACAACCCAAGAGTTGGATAAGTTTCAAGGGTATCGGTGTCCAAATGAAGTTACCTGAGCTCGACAGCCATTATGTCATTTTTCACCCTGCTTCAGGAGAAGAAAAGGCAGCTGCAGCCTTTGTCATCCCGCCACCTCCTCTCCTGTGGAGAAGATGTGAGATGATCCTCTTGGGAGTAAATAACAACAACAACAACATAACAAAAGAAGTCTGTGCTCATTGTCTTACATGACTTTATTCAACTTCTTCAGCCTTGTTGTTGTCTTGCTTAGGTGAATGGACCCCCTGTAGAAAAGGTGAACCAAGAAAAACACTTCAGAGATGACGCTGTTATGAGAAAAAGTGGGTGGAAGAGGGGGATAGAGGAAGACATGAAAATAGGAGAACCGGAGGTAAGGGCGGCACAGTCTAAAAACAGTCTACACAAGCATTTCGGCAGCGCCATATTCAGCTAAATTGGCTTAATAAGAAAGATGCTTTAATTAATGGATTAGTGAATAATTTCAACACATTCTATGGATTACATGTTTGATGCATCCCATTCCTCCTCTGTTGACCAAAGAGCTAATAAACAAATCTTCACGCATCTAGTCACAAAATTGCCTGTAGAGAAATGTGAATCTCAACTTACCTTAAAGAGGATGAGATGAGAGAGAGGCCTTCAGAGCCGTTAAACCCGATTTCTCTGTTTTCTATTGCATGTTCTTAACAAGACAGCGCTGCTTTCCGCTCCTCAAGCTGTTCAGTATGAGGTGTGGGTGAACAAGGGGGGGAGCATGTGTGAAAAGAGAGAAGGCACAAAAGGGGGAGGAGGGGTGAGAGAGGAGGGGAGGGAGATAGGATGATGGGACAGGTGTGGAATTTACACACCCTGCTGGTAGTGTGCACTATTGGCATATCTGCTTCAGTGTGATGAGTCACCCTTCCTATAGTGGAAGTGAGAGAAAATTTTAGTACCCGAATGAGAGGGAGACACAAGCTGAAATTTAGGATTCAAGGATTCAACAATCATTTATTTGCCAAGTATAAAAAATTCAACGAGTTTGCCTTGGCACAGCTTTCAAAACATGCAAAGACATTTATATTCTGTAAAGAAATCTAACAAAAAACATAGGCACTGTTATGATGATGGGGGAGTTTGGCTCAGGAGTTCATGAGTTTTATGACGCAGGTGAAAAAGTATTCTCGTGTCTGATGGTTTTATTTGTCAGGTATCTCCTTCCAGAGGGGAGGGACTGGAATATGTGGTAGAATGGGGTGCAAGGGGTCGGCCAGGATGCCCCTGGCCCATTTCCTAGCCTTGGAGGTGTGGACGTCATGGAGGGAGGACAGGCTGCAGCCAAAGATTTTCTCTACTGAGCAGCCTCTCTCTACTCTCTGGGTGGCTATGAAGTTATTAAATGTCAGCAGGTGTTGTTCTTTGGTTTTGAGTTGGGTTTTTTTCTTACTAAAATGCTAAAGATTCAACTCTTGATACTATTGATAAAATTAGTTTAACAGAACATTACCACATTTTTCACATATAGCCAATATTAAAAATTTAAAAGGGCATTCCAGCAATTTTGTATGGCACTTCCATTTAGTTGAGCAACTCACATGAGATGGATTAAAACAAAAACTGAAGCATCACAGCATGAAATATCCTGACTTTAGTCTCCAGTACAAGCCCAGTGCCTCTTAAAATGAGTCAGTCTTCTTGAAAACAATATACATATATCCTTGACCTATTTTTAAAGATTTACACATTTACACGTCAGTAGGAGCTAATGGACTTAGAGTACCTGAGCTGAAAAGTGCTGAAAAAACACATTGTTGATTTTGGTCTTTTCATCAAGGGATGTATTGACTATAAAAAAACACTGAATAACACCACCTTTAACTTGTAAGGAAGATGCTTTTTTAACCAAATGAGAAGAAACGTTGCCTAAGTTAGGATCCCAGCCAGTAAGAAAAATGCCAAAAGAATATTATCCCTTATTTCCAGTTTTTTGTTTTGTCTCCCTTGGATACCTGAAAAAGATGGTTACTAAATTACAAACCACTGCACTCACTTTTTGTTTCCTACTGTATGTGGCACTTGTCCGATAGCCCATTAAAACAAAAACTAAAAATTATATTCAGCTGTAACAAAGCCGAGGAAATGGAAAACTTTCACCCTCCATCACATGAGGTGCCTTCATGTCACTCACCATACCCTCCATATACATTCTGCCCTGTCTCCATCAGGACTATTGTTTTGATTTGACGGCTGTAACCTGATACGCAGCGCTTCCATACATGGTTGGTATGTGTCACTGTCCTTCTTCAGCAGGGCAGCGGGCTGAAAAAAAAAAAACAGGGAGGCTATCTTGAGTTGTTTTTCTCCTCTCGCCTTTTAAGAGCACTCTACAGCACGCTCCTCTCTGGCCCCTAATGCACCCGGTCCATTTAGCAAGGCAGAGCTGTGAAACCCAAGATCACAGGCATGGTCAAAAACAATTTCACCCTCTGATTGAGCCAATATCCACTTTACATTTTGAGGAGACACCAGAATCTGATATGTGTTATTGTACATGTACAATATTCTCTACACTTGTAACTGTGTCTCTTTAACAATTTGTCTTTTAACCCAGAAATATGTATTATTTTGCCAGTTACCTAACATCCTCTGCTAGACTTTAATTTCATGGCAACCTCAACCACAAACCGATTAGTATGCAGGACAAAAACCATATTCCCTATCCAGCATCAACTGCTTCATGATCAATCTGATCTGTCCGGTTTCTCAGAGGTAATTTTTTTGGAGTTGCCCCGAGCACCAAAAGATGTGGCGGCTTCTGTGTGAAACCAGATCCAGTCTGGAGTGATACGGGCAGCGCATGGCGGGGAGTCCTGGATGCATTAGCCCAGGCTAATGGGCTAGCTGGCTCCAAGAGGCCTGACTGTCCATTATGTGTGGCTACGGCTGGAAGAGTTTGAAAACAGTAAACTGCTTTTGACTCCTGTGATGTCAAACAAGCACCTAAAGTCACATATCATTATGTGATGTTGATGCCTGTGCTGTTTAAATGTATGAATTTCATATAATTTCCTCTGGACATGTAGATTGTTTATTAACCTAATCATGTAACCTTTCACCCAACTTAATTTGTCCACTATTTGATGTAGCAATGTTAGATTAACATACTAAACAAATAGGGTGATTGAGCACATTAGCATTGTCTATCTAAATAATTCAATGAGTTTTTATTTTGCTTCCTGGAGGATCACAAACAAATAGGAGTGGAGCCCCAGTGGAAAAATATGTACAGGAATATAATCAAGGAATACAAAGAACTGGAAAATGACTGTGAATCAACTCCATTCAATTTGTCATGCTTATGTAATCTGACATTCACATAAAATGGCAATACAAATCAGATATGGCCTTGTGGGAGAGAAACGACCCCTTGCTTCACTGAAAAGGTGACTTAATAGTCTGATTGAAGGCGGATAACGAGGCACTTGTAGTTTTTCTGTACTTGCAGTGGAGGAGTCCAGGATTTTGGCAGCAGCTCTGGAGGAAGGTGTGTGTATAAGTTAAAAAGTCCACCTAGATGGGAAGAAGCCATGTGATAAACAGCTCTTTATGTAGAGAAAAGTGGATTGCTCTGCGTCCTTTACTGCACACAAAGCCAATAGGCGTTTTGGAGTCAGTGAGTAATGTAATGTAGGGAGAGAGCACTCAGGCGGCAGGTTTTTGGATGTACTGCAGGACTTTGGAGGATGTGCCATAGAGGGTGCTATTGCATTAATCAAATCTGGAGGTGATAAATGCCTGAATAAGAGTTTCAGCAGCCAAGAATGAGAATGAAGGACAGAGATGGGCAGTGGTTTTGTGTCAAAATAGGTTGCTTCTGTCAGCAGGGTTACTCAGCATAACATCCATGAAAAGGCTGCGCAACCTCATTTCTATTTTTTTATTCAAAGTTATATTTT
Organism: Scomber japonicus; assembly: GCF_027409825.1. NCBI lineage: Eukaryota > Metazoa > Chordata > Actinopteri > Scombriformes > Scombridae > Scomber > Scomber japonicus. The sequence goes on along the minus strand of NC_070589.1, from coordinate 23,772,811 downwards.
ATGCCACATTTTAAAAACATATTTATAGATGAAACAAGGCCAAAAATATATAAACTAGTGAAAAACCCTTACACTTGTAACCTGCTCACTGTTTCAAACCATAATTTATGCCTACAAAAAGATGACCTTGCAAAACTGTCAAGGATCATGACTGCCACCTATTGATCAAGATGGGAATTTTAATATACTTCAGAGGAGAAAGAGGAAATGGTTAAAACTGGAGGAGACAATCTAACAGTATAATACATCCAGGATCATTTACATTGTGAAAGCACAAAGCATCGTGCATTTAACACCAACACATTATGGACTCTCAGCAGGATCAGTGGATATCCAGTTGCACGCAGAACAGGAAAACAACATCTGTGAAAATGACTGGCTGACCTTTGACCCTCCCAGTGGTTAGTGGGAGTCAGTGACACTTGTGCATTCCTAGCTGTCAGGTCGGCTGCACCGCTCCTCCCCGCATCCCTGTGGTGTCACACAGGAAATGCAGCTCAGCTAATTATAATGAGAAAGTTTATAGCGTCTCCAAAATAAGCATTTCAGTTTGAAAGTTGATAAATCATCCAGAAATCATCTGTTTAGAGGAGTTGGCACTATGTTATTTTATTTTAAGTGGTAGATCTGTCACTCTTAAAGCCTAAACTGAGTCTGTTAAACTAACTGGATTGGGTTTCCTGTGAGTTTTACCAAAACCAATAAAAAAACTGAAATATCACATACTGCACTTTGTGTCAAAACTGTGTCTGAATCCAGACTGAAAACAAAGTGTATAAATACTGTTATTCAATGTTTTTAGCCACACTAGCAGCATGGCTCTACACTTTTCAGATAAAACAAGTATTGGATGGACTGCCATGAAATTCTGTACATGCGTTCATGGTTCCCATAGATGTTTCTTAATAACATTGGTGATCCCCTAATTTCTTCCAGTGTTGTTATCTGTTCAAAATTTGAACTTGTCAAATCAATGCAAATACAAATAAAACTACTGACATCTCTATCAGCCTCAGCTTTGTCTTTCTAATAAGCACATGTTAGTCTGTTAACACACTAAAGTCATATAAAAGCAAGGAAAAAGGAAATGGCAAATTTGTATGAACAGGTGAGGTTCAAACACTAATCTTCAAAGGAAATACATAATTATATAACAGGATACATCTGTGAATGAACCAACCTATTCTTCCCTTTTCTAATGAAGGAGGTGAACTTTTTTTTTTTTTTACCAGTATGTGGGTGTAAAAGACATGTCCTCTAATCATAGTACCACACTGGGAACAGTTCAAACATGTCAAATTACAACCTAGTAGGTTAGACAGACAATGCTGAGGTGGTAATCAGCAATCAGCTCTGACCAAGGTGTCCCTGTGGTTCCTGGCACGCTTATTGGCAAATCTTTAAAAGAATGACCTACTAGAGGGTCACTGCACACATCTTAATCTCTTTGGATAATGGAGAAAACTTTGTAGCCAACAATTTTAGAGTCCCTCTAGAGGGAGGTCTAGGGGCTAATAAACCGTTTCTGTCAACATCTTTCACTTCATCAAAACGGTTCCTTATCACATGACCATTAAAGCCTCTATCTATGAAATGATTACACATATCTATACCTTGTTCTCCAAATACGCTGGCATTGCTGCGGATTCCTTGACCATATGGAAGACTCTTAAAACCTGGAGGATGATAGCTACTATAAGTGTAAAACTGTATTTCTATCAGTCTGTTTTCTAGTGCTGAGATGCTTTGTTCACTGTTTCCAAGTTGGCACAAACCTTCAGTTGTATAAGCTTCCTTATTTTGAACCACCACTGCTCCTCCTTTATCGACACTCCTTATAACAACAGAATTATCATTGGACAAACTATTAAGAGCTTGATGCTCTTTTGAGGATAAAAGAGAAGCCTTTATACTTGTCTGTTTTGAACACGAATGAGATCTCCTGGTCTACCACCGGACAGAAAGTGGCTACAGAGGGATTGCATACTGGGAGAATTTAGGTACTTTTACATTTCAAACCAGACAGAAAACATGTGGGTTCAACAGGAGGAGGAAGAGGAGGAGGGGCATGCTGCGTATGAGGAGACGGGGATAGTCTCCTTTCATAAAATGCTTTTAGTTTTACATATCTAAAGGACTTGAATAGTTCTACTCTGGTTTTAAAGAGTCTTAAAAGGAACAAAAGATAAACCCTTTGACAATAGCGACAGTTCATCAGGAGTCAGGAGCCTGTTGGAGAGGTTGAAGAGTCCTCCCCTGTTCTCGATGCTTTTTGCCACCTCTCTGTGTCAAGTGTCTTTTGTGGTGGCTTTGGTTAAGTGGTGGGGCACAGGTGAAAAAGAGTGTGATCTGAATTTAGCAGATGAGCCCTCGCTTCCCTGAGTCCTCCGTAGACAGATCAAATTATGAAGAACCCTCTCATTTGTATGGATGGCAGTGTGTACTTGACAGCCATGTGTATGATTGAATCAATTTTAATTTATATAGCTCTAAATAATAACTGAAGTCTTCTTAGGGCATTTTATAGTTAGGGCATATTCCATATTCTTTATTTTACAGAGACCCAAAATTCCCCCATGAACAAGCACTTGGCGGCAGCGGCAAGGAAAAACTCCCCTTGTAATGGGATGAAACCTCAAGTAGAACCGGACTCTTGGTGGGCGGCCATCTGCTTTGACCGGTTTGGTTGAGACAGAAAGAAGGAGGGAGTGGAGGAGAGGAGAGGAGACGCAGAGAAGCACAATAACAACAATAACAATAATTATAGCAGGCGTAGGTGTCAAGCAGGACCACGTCAGCACAAGTTCCCCACAGCCCACCAACCATAACTAAGGGGTCCATGACCCTAATCCAAAGGAACCTGTGAGACAAGAAAGCACAAAAACTCTGGGGAAGAAGCCAGGTTATTAGCATGCATTAATGGTACATGAATGCATACAGATAGAGTGAGAGAGGAAGAGAGAGGTTCTGTGCGTCACAGGAAGTCCCCCGGCAGTCTAGGCCTAAAGCAGCATAACTAGGCATAACTGATGCAAGCCTGGGCTGGCCCTAACTAAGCTTTATCAAAAAGGAAAAGTTTTAAAGGTTCTCAACATTTCTTTCTTTAGATCCATGTTTTCATATTGCATTTTGGATAGTTCATCTTTGATAAAATTTAATTGGCAGCAACATTAGATCCAAAGAGCAGTTGTTCAAAACCTTGTACCACTTCTTGGGTAGTGTGGGTTCTTTATTGATCCTTTATTGATCCACCCATTTGGTGTTTGTTGCACTAGTACTGAGCCATGGTGATTCATATGTGTCTCTTTTGTCAAAAGGTGCTCAACATGCTTAGATGTAGAGAGTTCAGAGTCCAACATGGGGCAGGAGGCATCTTGCATGCTTTCAGAGTCTGACTCCAGAAAGGCCAGAGTGGAAGCTCTCATCTCGGTTAGTTTGTCAATGTCTTGACCCACAGGAGGTGCATCACTCAGTGGATGAAAACGTAGTGAAAATTAGCTCCAAATCTTAAACAAAGTATCGGGTGTGGCAAGGATCAAAACAAAACACGCTTGACTAGAACATGATTAACATACATAACATGCTAAATTAAAAAACAGAATATTAGCATTGTCATTGCAAGCATGTTAGCATGCTGATGTTAGCTTTTGGTGAAAGCACTGCTGTGCATTAGCACAGTCTTATAGTGGCATTAGTAATAAAAAGAAATCAGCATATTTTCATTAAGAAAATGATTCGATACATGTGCCATTTAAGAATTTTTGTGGTTTTCTCGACCCTGTTTGCAATTTATTTTACCTTTTTTTCAGCTGCAAAAAAGCAAACTCAAAAGTGAATGTTAATCATCAAGTAAAATTATTATTATTGTTATGTTATTTATTATGTATACTAAATTATCATAATATACTAAATCTTCTCTCACTTTTTCCAGTGTGAACACATGTACCCATTATGAGTATGACTTATCATGTCAAGACTTAAAATATCTCTTCCAGTTGATTAATCTATATTCATATTGTACTTGAACTAAATTACAGTCACAAAAGTATAATTATAAGTCAAGTTTAGTAAATAATATGTAGTTTTGATGTTGAGCACAATGTTTTTTCCAACATTACAGCAAATGGCAAATACAGGCTGCTTTTATTCAAAATGGTCTCTTGTTCTGTGAATCTGATGTTCGTCCTCCAAAGGCTCTTTTACATAAAGCATTGTTGATGCCAGCTGGTGGTGGACACAGGCAGATTTTATTTGTTTCTGAGGCAATCTGAGTCTTTCCTGTTGCTGTGGTGAACACGGCAGTGAAATGATACAGCACATAAATATACTTTCGTAATATAAGTATTATACATTTCTTCTTATACTGTATATCACTGTTCTTATAATTTAAGATGTAACAAGACATTTGATTTGTTACAGGAGCTTTGCAGAAAACAGACCATGTCCAACAACCTCTTAGAAAACATTGACTTCTTACTATCAACAAATCCCACAAATGACCCAAACCAACAAAATAATCGAGCTTACCAGTAAGGATTGTCTTCCTAGCCAAAACCCAGTATATATATTCTTCTCTGAGGTGAGGTCTATGACACACATAAACATAAAAACACATGAATGAGCCCTACTGTTACACATTTTAAGTTGGTTTGAGATCAATTCCGAGATATGTGACATAGATATCTTACAGTATAGAAATGATAGAAAATCACAAAAAGCATGGCATGTCCCCTTTAAAGGATCTGTGAGAAAGATTTAGTGGCATCTAATGGTGAGGTTGCAGATTGCAACCAACTAAATACCCCTCCCCTCCAAGTATTAGGGGGAACCTTTGATGGTTGCAAAAGGCTCCCTCAAGAGCCAGTATCTAAAGTTTCTAAAAGTGCTTATTCTAACACAAATATGACCATTCCTTGTTTCAGGTGATTATACACTAATTAAAACATAATTATGACCATTATATTCCATTTCTGCCAACTCTGTTTCGCTGGAAGTCCTTTAACTTCACTGGACCTAAGTTTGGAAGTGACATCAACTCAGGTTGTCTATAATTTAGAGGACAAAAAAGGTTAAACACTCATAGACAATGCCATATAAGAGCTGTAACACTAAATAAGATACTGCCACTTAGGAAAATAAGAGAGGTTGCACCACTGGAGCCAAGATTGAACGTTGTGTTTTAAACCACACTCCCAGGCTTGGCTTATCCTGGAGCTAGTTCAACCAAGGTCTTGCAGAACTGTCCATTTCTCTTTAACGACTGTTTGCAAAGCATAACACCCCTCAAAATCTCCATCAGTAACTCATCTAAAGCTTAGCCTAGATGAGGGCATCTTCGCCAACTTTCTTTAAATAAGGTCAACTGGCCTTTTTAATGCTTGATCTGTGTCGGCATGTTTCTCCTCAGATTAGATGTGAACCAAGTGATGTTCTCACCAGCAAGAAAGCTTCAAGTGTCTCCACAGTGCATTAGAAGTTTTTTTTTTTTTTACCACCTGCTGTAAATTTCTTCAATAATAGACTCTTAAAACATTGGGAGGTACTTGAAACATGCACAAAAGGACTGTACTTATCATTTTCTGGGGGAAACTTTTGTTTGAGGCTGATTTAAAGTCATCGTTTGAAGCAGATGTGAAACAGTGAAATGCAAATTATGTCTTTGACATTAACTGGTTACCTTGGAGGATTTTGTGCAATATCATAACAGATATGAAATTAGAACAATAGGTAGTGAGCGGCTGTCAAGTTGAGCACAGCTTTGCTTTCCCCTTGGTGCGAAGCTTTAAGTGCACTGCTATTCATCTAAGAAAGAAAGAAAGAAAGAAAGCTGGAGGCTTTACTCTGTGTATGTGTTAAAAGGCAGCGCTTTCAACTGTTTCCTGTCTCACCATCAACTATGACTTTGCTGTGTTTCTGGAAAGTTTAGAGATGCAATGCTTTGAATGGCAGTGAAGAAATTATTCAGCTTTTGTTTGTGGGTAAACATGAGAAATTGCTCAGAACAAAGGGTTGTCCATAAATCTGAAGGTCAAGAATAATAAAATTGAGTATTTCAAGGCGTGTTTGTTCTTAAACCAAATGTTAAAACTGCTGCAAACTGAATATTTTCTATTTAATATGTATTACAGCAAAGACATTTGGAGTAATTATATGTCGTCTGCATCAGAGAATTATTTAATCAAGTCTGAATAATGAAGGTCTAATGTGTTTAATGAGGTGAGACTCTAATTCCCCAAATCATACGTGATCAGTTTTAAATATCTGCATACCTTACCCTGTAACTGAAATATGTGGCTACCTTTCACTATTGGTCTTTATATCCCTTTGTCTTGTAACTCCTTAAAATGAAAAAAATGTCCACTTGTGAGATTTTTAGATGCCCAAAGAGATAAAATTACCAAGCAATTCACAAGAAAATGAGCAAAGTTTGCAGCAATGTAATTCATTTTTGTGGCCTAACGTTTTTTTTCCTGTTTTAATTACCTCTCGACACCTCAACTTTATTTTGTGTCCCCGTTGAGGGTCCTCAAGTCGGGAACAAATTGGAAGCACAGCCAACACTAGAGAAGCTGATTGAATTTTTTTATTTTTTATAATATAATATGCCAAGAGTTTCTGTGGTCACTTAGCTGATGAAGATACTTACATTTACCTTCTTTACTGTTCTGCATTAAAAATGAATAATTTATTATCTCTCTCCACTGTTTGCAAGTGGCTTCAGTCGCTCAAGGAGAAGAGCACAAACTACTTGAGCTTACTGTAACATGAACTGTACCATCTTTTCTTCTGTGTAAGATGTTGACCTTCACACTGTTTTCTCAAAGGCAGCCCTTTTCTAAATATGAAAGGAGGTTATGGATCCATTCAGTCAATTGTTCAGGGACGAATAAAAATACAGATGTTACATTTATAATTTTGTTTCTTGATACTATTACCAGAGAATAGTGAAGTTGCAGATAGGAAACAAGGGAGAGAGAGAGATTGTATGAGATGTAACAAACATCCCTGACTCAAGTCAAATTAAGGACGTTGCAGTTTTGTGGTATGCTCAGTTAACCATATGGCTACCAGGATACTCCAGGTGAAATGCTTCATAATTCAATTTAATTCTTCATTTTCAGTTGTCAGGAGATTCAATTCAACTCAGTTCAATTTTATTTATATACCACCAAATCACAACAAAAGTATTAAAGGGTACTTTTCACATACTGTAGAGCAGTCTAGGCCATACGCCAATGTAATTTAAAGAGACCCAATATTCCCCAATGACCAAGCAAGGAGAAACTTTCCTTTAATGGGAAGAAACTTCGAGCAAAAGCAGGTTCTAGGTGGTCCTCGAACACTTAACTCAAGTACAATTTTGAGCTACTTGAACTTTATTTGTGTATTAATAATTTCATGGCTACTTTAAAACTTTATACTTCTACATTTTGGAGACACATTTACTTTTCTTTCATCCAGCCCCTCAGGTCCTCTGGAACTGGGGTGTTGTGTGTCTCAAGGACAAGAACCAAACAAAGTGAAGCAGCATTTAGTTACTATGCTCCTCATCTGTGGAATAAACTTCCTGTAGATCTGAGGTCTGCTCAAACTCTCAGCTCTTTTAAATCAGGGATAAAAACTTTATTGTTTACTGTCGTGTTCTCTTAAATTCAATATCTACTTGCTGGTTTTTATTGGTCCTATTTTGTTTTTTGTTTTTTTTATTTTTACTTTTAAATCGTATCTGTTCCTATCCCAATTTTTATCTATTTATTTACTTGCGTTTTATTTACATTTCTTTTTCTTTTCTTTTTTTCCTAATAAATAATGTTTAAATGTTGTTTTTTTTGTATTATAATGTGTTTCCAGCTTTTGTAAAGCACTTTGAATTACCCAGCGTATGAATTATGCTATACTTGCCTTGCCTTTTCTAAAAAAGTTTTCACATACAAAACATTCAACTTTTAAAATATGAGGCGTTGTCAAAATATCCAACAGCAAGTTCAGTACCTAAAATGAGCTGTACACCAATGCAGCAGACCAACTAATGTTGAACATAATGTATAATAATATGACACTCACAGGGCTTTACACTTTGATACTTTAAGTACACTGATAATACTTACACATTTAAGTAAAAATAAGATTTGAATGCAGGATTTTTTTTTCTTACAAGAAATTAAGTATTTTTTATGTTGCTCTATCGTTACTTTTAGTAAAGTAAAAGATCTCAACACTTCCCCCACCATGGCATAAAGTCAATGAACTTTGGCAGTGGTCACTTCAATTTTTCAGCACTGGATTTATCACCAAAGGGCTTGGCTTTATGCTGTTTAATGAACAATGTGATGTGGGCTTATCTGGGTCAGTGTATGTTACTGCTGCAGGTCACATCCGATTGAAAAGAAGCCTGACTGTCTGTTCCTGTTTTAGACGCAGTGTCTTGCGCTGTGACGCCAAGCCAGGCCAGACTTTCATGTCCCAGACTGTGGTGTGTGTTCATGGTGCCACGCTGCTCAGTTCCCAGATAAAACAAAAGCCATTTAAGAACCATTTCTGTTCATCCTTAAAAAACATATTCTTATTTTTAGCCACACTACCAGAATGGCTTTAGGGAAGGCAATGTTGGTCTGATAGCCTGCCCACCGCTTACGTCCAGAAAAATCTTTATAACTATCTGAAAGCACATTGATTTGCCATTGTGTATGAAATGCGCTATACAAATAAAACTGCCTTGCCTTGCCTTGCCTTGATGTATTGCCACCAAGACTTTCATAGTCCCCAGAGGATGAATCCTTATAACTTTAAGTGGTCTTACAAATTTTAATTTAGTGTCACAATGATGTTGACATTTGTGGTTTTAAATGAAATATTTCAACAAGTATTAAATGGATTTGAACGTTCTCCTCAGGACAAATTGTCATAACTTTCATCCCCTGACTTTATCTAGTGCCTTCATCAGGTCAAAGTTTTATTAAGTAGCCCAAATGTTTACGGAAAACGTAAATTATGGAACTTAAATATATCAGGCATCAACTTTTATACCAGCTTGCACAGGGATTTTCAGACACACATGTATTTGAATGAAAATGACAGTAGAGTAGATCATTAAATGTGCTGAAAGACTCTCTTGCTCTCCCTTTATATAACTGTATCCATGATACACACTAAAAGGGAAATTACAGCTTGTGAAGAAAATCTTTCTCATGAATGAAGAACATTGTTAAGTGTTCCTTTGATTATCTGACAGTTAAATCATCCTCTATAGGTTCCAACTTCTAAATAGCATTAATTTGCCTTAAAGTCAAGCAAATACGGACGTCTCACATCTGCTAAAGTATTTCCTTAAAGCTGCAGTTAGACCGGCTGAAACTCAGAGTTACTACTTACAGTGGACGCTATTTTTTTCATTTTGGAGCCGGGACCTTCTATGTAAGGACTGTGTAGTGTTGCCTGTCACACTCTAGAAACACATCCCACTACTTTGAGCCAAAGTAAATGCCAGCTCACTGGAATACCTAATGCTGCACACTGCCTAACGATTGGCAACTTTTTAGCAACAGCTAAAATGACATTAGCAGGGTTTCATAATCAAGAAACATTAAACTTACCAAAATAATGCGTGACAGCATCCGGGAGGTGTCTTGATGGTGAAACCACAAACACAATAGTCTGCATGTCTGCAGAAAAGTGTTAGTTTATTCTTTTAACATAAGCTCAGGTAGTCTGGCTCAGTGTGAGTACTGGAGCCAGACAGAGCAGCAGGTGGTCAATCACAGCTGTCAATCAATGCCTACACAGACGAGCTACTACTACTACTACTACTACAAGCTACTAAAAATTGTATTTACAGAGAAATCATTTCCGAAAAGACCACCAGCACACTAGACACACTAGACTGTAATAACGTGTTGAAAAAAAAGATCAAATGTATTTCTACAAAGAATGTAAAGCTTTTTAATGGGAGTCTATTGGAGCCAGGGTTATTTTTAAAGTGCCATTGCACCTTAAGGTAGTTCCACTTCAGCCTCAAGCTGCTAGGTTAAGGGTTGTAACATCAAATGCTAGATGTAGCATGGTTAACTGCAGTAGCCCACAAAGTTATACATTTCACAGCTTCTTATCAAACATTTTACTTTCATTAATCTCTGTCAGTTACTCTCTGCAGTCAGACAACCTCCTTTCTTTTCTTCTGCTTGTACTATTTTGTCATGAAACAAGAATGTAACCAATCAGTATTTCTCGAATGAGAGTTTAATCCCACACCCCCTTTTTGGCTGAACATCGAAGAGCCTCGTGAATTTGTGAGTCAAAGTTCAAATCAGCAGGCGAGTAAATGTCACCAGGCGAATTTTGGCCTGGCTGCAGCTTAAAGCGGTCTTAACTCCAAACATGCCCTTGCACTCATTGTGATGTGTCCTTTTGTGCTGTCAGTGCAGTGCTGATAAAATTGCTCTCCCATGCCCACCATCTACCTCTCCCTCCCCTTGCCACCACTCAAGAGCCAAACGAGATAAATACAAATCTTTTTTTCTTTCTGTCTTTCTTTCATTTTGTCCCCATGTCCCAACAGCATATACAATCCCACGCCAACAGGGAGGGCAAAATGAATCATTTCGTTCCCATTTTCTTACTGTCAGCCATGGCAACAACTGTCTGCGAGCCATCTCAGCTGTGCTTCTCAAGGCAACATTCGCTCTCCTCCGTCATTATCCTGTCCATTAGTGCTTTTTGCCATTGTCATTTGGATGTCAGGCCTTTTTTAACAGCTGACTCCAGTGTGGTGTCCTTGATGCTCAGTACATAGAGACAAATTAGCTACAACAGCCTGAGGTCTTTTACAGATTTGTTCAAATTCAGAGTCTGTACAATATACAGTGTAAACAGTATTTCAAGCTGTAGGTTTAATTTAAATTATAATAATCAAGATGAAACCGTGTGGAATAACTTTTTTTCTTTTTGCAGGAGTTTTCCAACGTTGAACAAACAATGAAGGGGGAAAAAAGGCAGTGATTTGCTTGATAATGCAAGAACACATTGTGTCTCTCAAGTTCCAACCGTCACAACATTTTCTTCTCCCGCAAAACTCAAAGAATAACTTATCTTATGAATTGCATGAGCCAGCATTTTTGTGGCACATTTTAGCCATGATGCAATTGGGTTTCCTGGCTTGGAAATAGGAATTGTTTTATAATCCTCTTTTGGAACAACGTAACCATTGTGTTCCCAAGAGCAGGACGTGCACCGACACAACGAGCACTGATATAAGATATGACCTCACTGTGTGTTAGATCTAACGTAGTCTTCTGTAAAATAGGTTCGACACTGTCACTAGTCACTATCCCACAGTGGAGAAATCACTTCTGACTGCAGTTTTTGTGAGCACTTTTTCTTTTCTGAGGGAGTCCAGTCTTGCTTCCAATGTTTTTGAAAATTTAAACACCTTAAAGAAGCTACTGGAAAGGAATTCTTGTTAATTGTTGTCTGTTTATGATGTTTTTTAAATGCACCACTGGTCAGATGTTACTTTATTTCTTACCCTAAACAAAATACAATCTCATTTTCAAGCTCAAGGGAAATTGTCCTTGCTATTTCATGATAATAGCTCCTCAGAAATATAATAATCTACTCACAATAGAAAATCATTTGGGAGTGAAATTAGATTGACCTCGTCTAGAGATGCAGGGATGATTTATCCTCATTAAAAGCACTCAGTCATCATTGAATGCGCAAAATAGGAGGGCTACTTATTCTTTTCATATATTTGACAATAACATGAGGTAACAGGTGAAAGACATTATCTGTCATTGATTTCCTTCATTACATTTATAGTAGTTACTAAGGAGAGGGTGTATATACAGAGAAGGAGACAAGTGTAATGAAGATGCACCTAATATTTTATACATTCAGTGTACATTAGAGTATTGATGTGACTAGCCGCATGATTGATTCAAATATTCGATTTTCTCAAGACTCAGAAACATTCAAATAAGACACACTGCTGAATCTGTTTTAGGAGGGGAAGTCACTGTTGTCTGCTGCTCTTTTTAGCTGTACTCTTGTAATTATAATGTACGTAATGGTGGATTTAAAATAAATTATATTGCACACCCCTGCAAATAAAGAGTGTGATTTGATCACTGCATTGTTGGCTCTGAAAAGTATCTGTATCATGCAGATGTTTAACATACAATATCAGTGTGCCGGTGTAGTTACAACAGTGTGATATGAGGCTCGCGTTTCCATTTTAGATAATAACACAAATATCACTGTGAACACATCACAAGTACTTTCAGTTTGTGACTGAGCAGTTGACAGTGTAAAATCTGACCCTCAAATTCTCTGAGTATTTTGGAGATATTGTAATAGGTTTTCATAAAATGTCAATTAGGGCTTATTTTTTTTTTTACATTTTTTGGTACAAACAAAAATGTTTGACCAAGTATTAAAAACGTTTATGAAGTAAAAGCTAACAGCAACAACATACCCAGTCCTTGTAATCATATGCAATATATGTACATTTTTAGTATGCCAATACCCTGAGAGGTAAAAATACTATAGCGCAGCAAACTAGTTTCCAGCCTTTTTAGCAAGGTGTACGACCATGAAGCTTTATTTATGTATATGCATGTAATATATGCATAATTCTAATACTTTTCCATTAATCCATTAATTTACCACCACCGCTTTCTCATCCTCCTTATAACCCCATGGGAGACCCTGATCCCCAGGTTGGAAATATTAGAGGTATATAGAAAGTAAAAAAAAATGCAAACAAAGGTGCACGTATAGAAATATTAAAAGTAATAATGATTTATGATACAGTACATAATAAAGTAGATAGAAGAAGCAATAACTACAGGTCAATACTTAATGCTCAAGCTATAAAAATTAGCTTTCAAGCATAATTTGAAAATATCGGCCATGAAATCATAATATGGTAAGTTAGTTTAGGTGCCAAATCTACAGAAGCTCTCTGTGCTCAAGTACGTAGACTTTAATGGACTTTAATGATCAAACAACTGCAGACATTGTGAGAGAGAGAATGTCCATAAAAATTCAGCAATGCACTCTGGGCTTCTTCCATGTAGCGCCGTTTAAGTAATTAAAATCATTTTAAATCAATACAATGAACTGGGACTCTGTTTAATGAAGCAGAACCTGGCCTATACAGTGGCATCACAGACATAACATTAATCATATCACACTCAGTGTTTCTTTCATGCTAATGCATTACAAACAATCTGCATATTGTGTGATGTGGGGCAGTCAAGTCTGCATCAGTAAATATTTGGGCTTGTGCATCTGCAGGAGGATAAACATCTGACACATCCCATATTGAGCTCCTCTTCCTATAGACTAATGTCGAAATATCCATATGTGCTAATTAGGTCGTCTTGACGCTGGTAAGGACATAAGTGTGGACAGAGTGGCAGAGTGGTGAAGTGTGGCTCCCATTCTCTACTTCACCGTTGCCCTGCAGCCGTGCAGCCAAGCGGGAGGTGGGCAGACCAACACAAAACAGTGTGATGTAAGAGCTGCACAAGCAGGGAACTTTCTGAGGCAACTCACGCACATACTTCACCCATATATATGTATGGGTGCAGACGGTATGACAACTACAACCTTTGATATTCCTTTTTGTAGCTTGTAAACAAGGATCTGACTGAGGAACCCCCACTGAGAAAATGTGAGATTAAGATGACAGGTTGAGGTGTTACTGTGTCCTGTCTCATCGAATTTCTCATCTCTCTGTCTGGATCGTGAGTATGCATATGTATGAGCCAAACAGAGTTGCAATGCAGTGCTTCTATTTAGGATGGGAAATACACCAAAATCCCCCAGTCAGGTGTAAATATTGCTAGTTTGCTGATATTCAAGTCTCAAGTCAAGGTATGTAAAAAAGACCAGAGTGAAAATTTGCCTGAGTTGTTTACCAAAAGTGAACAATGATGCAATTAAAGTAAAGGACACAGTTGACTTAAAAAAAAAAAGTAAGGCCAGATTGCTCCTCTCTCTCGGTTGACTGACTATTTGCTGTGGGTGGCTCCACCTTTGGCAATTTTACAATGGACCAGTTTATGATTCTGTGCACATTGAGAGACAACAAAGATGTGTAACAGCTGATAAAACTACTGAGATGGTATTTAAAATGTGTAACTGTACATTATACATTGTTAATAAATCTCATGTGCAGCACAAAACCAACAATTAATTGTTCTTACTTAAAAGTATTGTGCATGTATCCAAAGGCTTATATATCATATTCCTGTGTGCCATTGACCTCGGTTATTGTCCAAAAACTACTAAAAACAAGTCAGTGAGCCACACTGTTGCATGTTGGGTGGCCTGGAAGAGTATGGGCAGGTTAGTTTATTTAGAAACAGCTCCGAAGACTAATAACCTCTAGGCTTTGTTCAACAGTGTACATTGTAAAGCTATCCCATTGAAAGAAATGTGGAATTTCAACAGAAATAGCTACTCTATTTCTACATGACAATACTGGATATATTCAGCCATCACTCTATGAACAGCACTATCAGTCTGTTGGTCTATCTACCACTTTGACTGAAAAGTCTCAACAACTATTGAATATATTGCCACAAGATTTTGTCCAGACATTTATATTCCTCAGACGTTGAATCCTCATGACTTTGGTGATCACTTGACTTTCCCCTCAGGTTTCCCAGGTTGATATATGTGGTTTTGAGTGAAATATTTCAACAACAATTTAATGAATTACATTGATTAGGTGCAGACATTCATGTTTCCATCTAGATCAATTGTGAATGTAATTTTGGTGATCCTTTAAATGTGCTTCTAGTATCATGGTTGGGTCAAATTTTTAAATTGTCCATTAGTTTGGATTCAATCAATTTCTCCCCCAAAGTTATTGATCCCATATAGGGCTCTATGCATATATCCACTCCTAGTATGTCACAGTAAAAATCAACTGAATTATACAATAGGTGCAATCCTTTGAATGTGCATCCAGATGTGACTATCCCTTCCCTACTGTGAATCTATATATAAGGTAAAGTTACTCCAGTTGTCTTTTATCTATAACAACCTTTCTCAGCAGTTGGGACTTGACTGCTCATCCTCCTGCTGGGATGAATGAATCCCCTTCATCCTCCTCTACTGTTATTCCCAGTGGTTCATTTTTACAACTCATTGTTTTCAAAGCTCCAGTTATTTTCTCTGAAAATAAACGCCTAGCTGTCCTCTGTGGACAAAGAGCCACAACACAGGGATGTTATGCTATTTTGGAGAGAGAGATCTTGATTGCTCATCCCGCCTTTCTAAATTTGTATAAAGGAGTTTTTTTTCCCTTTCAGTTGGAGATTATGTTTATCTATAGCGAGACAAGTTTGATTTACAATGAGTCGGATGATGAATTTAACATGGTGTGAGCACATTGTGAAACTTTTCTGACTATGAAGTGGCATTTTAAAGCTATTGTATGGATATGAGCGGAAAAAGGGTGCATACTTTCCTATAGAGAGCCTCTACAGTGCAGAGTGAAGTTTTGTTCAACTGTTGAGGTGAAATCACTTTAACCGAGACTGTGATTGAATGGGAACGACACAGGCAACAAAGGACCAAAATTGAATGGAATTGGAAGAGAGAGAGGTAGAAAAAAAGAAGATATGGTGAAAAATCTTCCCCTTGTAGCCAGTGGCTGTCTTTCCTTGAGTCAGAGTGCTGTCTACTCCCTCATCTGTGTATGTTTGAAACCCCACCTCCCCCAGAGCTTCTCTCCTCCCCTCCCCTCCCCTCCCCTCTTCTCTCAGTCTCTGGCCGAGGAATCCCAGGCAGCATTTAATTGCAGAGTGCAAAGGCTTTAGTTGGGCTAATGAGCTCAGCACCGTAGCTGGGACTCTTTCACGCACTCTCAGACAGACAGAAACCCATATGGAGTCCTTTACCGGAGGAGCCTCACGGGGGGGCCGGATTTCAGGTGGAGAGGAAAGAAGGATTTCACATATTCAGGTACAGTCGACTATGTGAGAGAATATACCAGAGGCAAGAGACGGAGTAAGAGGTAGAGAGAGAGGGTAGAGCAGGAGAGGGGAGGGGAGGAAACGGGAAATACACAGCCAGAGTGAGAGAGAGAGAGAGAGAGAGAAAGAGAGAGAGACTGGAAGCCTGCAGCAGCAAATGAGACAGAACAACGAGGCGGGAGAGGTAGAAAGAGAGACAGAGTGGGAGGGAGGAGGAGAGGGGCCCCATGTAGGAGAGAGGGCTACAGGGTGAGGAAGCAGAAGGAGTAAGAAAAAGTTAGCAGAAGTACATGTCGGAGAAAGGGGGTCCTAGGGAAGAAGAAAGGAACGGGCAAGGAGATTAACAACTACAGGAGAGAAGAATAAGTGAAACAACGGACAGGAAGGAAGGGGAGGGAGAAGTTTGGGCAGAGGAGAAAAAAAAGAGCTGAAGAAAAGTTTTCTTGTGGGAAGACGCAGATGAGGAAAACAGAGCGAGTGAATGACTGGGCTGGAGAGAGCAGGGAGGGGAGGAAACCAGTTGTTTTCTAAGGCGTTTTCCCCACAAGCCTCTGGACTTCTTTGGACATGTACACAGAAGGCGCACAAACAACGGGACACCACCGATTCCTTCAGCACAACAATACCCCCATCCCCTACCCCTGCCAGCATTGCGTCCACTATGAGCAGACGTACAGTCATCACGGTGGGCCGGGATACCAACCATCATCAGCCAGACAGACAGACCACCCATCGCTGGACTGCAGGGGAGACATCCAGGCTCCTCGGGTTAAAGACGTAGGAGGGAGAGCTTTCGGAGTAGACAGAGTTGAGAGAAGCGGTCATCGCAGCCCACAGAGGAGGCCTGTGTTTGCAGGGCCCGGTCCTTACAGCCAACCGGATGACTTGAGCCAAGTTTGCCCCTGGGAGTTGAACCCTGCCCAGTGGAACTACCCACTGGAGCCTGGGGTGAGACACTACCCGTCTGTCAGAGAACAGTGTGGCTGTGTGGTGCGCAACAACACCAGGGCACACCCCTTTAACACTGTAATACCGCATCCACTCCCTCATCTTCAGGCCAAAGGTCAGGGGTTTGTGCACCGGAGGACTGTCAGGTACGTATCTGTGGACAAGGAAGAGCAAGGCTATGAATGCACCTCTGAGAACTGTCATTTGGAGCTGCACGCCCCCCAGTCAGGTCATTTGTACATGCCAAATGTACCAAATGGCCACTGTGGACCAAAGTCTGTGTTCTTTGAGGGAGGGGAGGAAAGAGATATCCATCAGGACCAGAGTAGACTGAAGGGTGGATCAGAGGAGGGATGTAATGGACGTAGTGGTTCTCACAAAGGTTTTTTTCCCACTGAAGTCCCACAAAAACATTTGAACCAAAGCAGACGGAAGGGGCCCTATGTCGCTCCCTCTGACATCATCAGTCCAGAAACCTCAAAATCGAATGACCACCAGCGCCAGTGTTCGGAAGTGGTGAAGCAGAAGAGGAGGCAGGATTCGGTGAGGGATCAAATACGACAAGTAGTGACAAACCTGGAAGACGTGTTGGGGGGTTTAAAGCAAGTTCACGTGGAGATGAAAGAGGTAGGAAGGTCTATCATTATACGTGTTTACTATTTTTGTATCAGGTGTCTTAACATGAAGGTCTGTGTCAGGTGCAGATGGCCCAGCCTTTCATCAGTGCTCCCCTGGATATTGTGACATTTAACACACAGCTCAGATGCTGACAAAATGAGCCACTGTGCAGATCAGTTTGACACAGGTCGCTGTCTGCGTGTCAATGTCTGTTCATGTGTGTGTGCACGCTGACTGCATTGTTTGTGACTCACTCATCATCTCTTACCGAAGTGGTGATTGAGAACAATTTGCACTGACCTTTTGCAGAACGCTGCAGAAATTGGCAGTGTTCCGGCCAGCACATTAAAACGCCTGGTTGAGACTGTTACTAACTAAATTATGCCTTGCTCTTACAGTATCCATTTTGCATGCAGCTGTAAAACAGCACTGATTCACAGTTGAATGCATTTGTCGAAGGCCTGGCATTGTACTGAAGCAACATTATGAATAAATATATCTCTGTGATTGTGTATTGAGACAGCTGGAGACCAAGGACACCAGCTTTGATTTGGATGAGTACTTTTACATTGGTGCAGTACAGTACAAGTATTGACTCTCTTTATTGTCCCTCAGGTCGTCGACCAGATTGATCGTCTCACAGCTAATATCGACCTCAGTGAGGAGGCACTCAGCATCACTCAGGGGTCATCCAATAATTTTCACGGCCCAGCTTGTCCAGGTGACCTCAGAGTGGCCCCGCTGTCCAATCACAAACCTGCACCAGTGCAGGTGTCGCAGCACTTCGATGAAGACCGCATCATCCTAAGAACTAACTCTCCATCTCCTGTGCACATGGCATCGGTTGTCAAAACTAGCTGCTTCACCCCACCCAGCCACAGTAAGGACATCAACCATGAAAAGCCAGGTGTAAACGGCCACCCGCCTCACCTGTACCCCCACAGAGACTCCAACCATATCGGTCATCCAGAGCCTCATCCGCAGAGCTTAGACCCTAAGGTCATCATTGGGAACAGCACCTCTAGTTCAAGGACTCAGAAGCCTCCACCGTACCCTCAAAATGGGCGGTGTGGGAAGGGCTCATACCCACCTCCCAAGCCTGTGAGGACCCCTGCATACCCAGGTAGAGGCCGCCAGAACACCAGCATGGTGTGAAGGAGGGGGTAGTCTGCCCCAGTGCCATGGGGGCCTGAAACATGAGACCCTGCTGCAGTGAGTGGAGGTCAGAGTGGGACCAGGCAGGGGAACAACTCATGGTAAGTGCAGATACAAGAGGACTTTTTTCTTCTCCTCTTTTACGGTGTTGATGTTTCCGTCAGCACTCACAGCCGATGACGTTTGCTGTGTTTACTGGCAGCGTAGTTTTCAAAGTCAGTAAATGAATTGCAGTGTTCCTCCCTCTTACAAAAAAAGGGTTTATGTGTGTGTTTGATGTATGTGAGTGTGGTGTCTGTGTGTGGGCGGCGGGGGGAGTGTAATGTGTCTGCTTTTGTTGATGTCACATGATTTCCCAGTCTTCACCACACTGCAAAATGTGTCTGTCTCAGCAAGGGAAATAAGAAATCAGTGTTTTGTTAAATCCCTGTAATCTTCAGTTTAGTTAGACATGTAGCAGATGTCTGAGATCGTTTCACTTGCTTAAGTAAAATTCGACTTTTTTGAGGTGATTTGAGGAATTTCATTTTAAACATTTGATCTTGCTAACAAAGTAGTGCTCTCAGCTGCTGCTTTAGACATATTTTAAAGCACAATTCTTTAAAAAAAGGCAAGTTGTATTACAGAAAGCAACGTATAAACCACCCTCATGTACATTTTTCTTACTTTAGTAACAAAATTTGAATGCAGACAGGAAGATAAAATCTTAAGACAGACTTTTTTTTGCAGTGTAACTTAGTCATAACTTCGAGGGAACTGAGAGTTGGCAGGAGCTCAGTCGTTCCTGGCAAAGGAAGACCCCACAGCCGCTTGCTTTGAATCATGTGACACAAAGGAGGCGTCATTTTATTTACAGGATGATCATAGCTCTGACTCAGGATTGGCATAATTTACTGTTAGGGGTTGATGAGGAGCTAAACCTTTCTTCTCATGCCACAGTCAGATGTGTCATTACTGACTGTAAACTAGAAGAGCACTTAAGATGACATCTGTGAAAAAGACCCCGGAGCAGAAGTGTACATTTAAACAGCAGATAAATACACTTCAGTATTTCCCCCCAAAAAAAGTCCAGCATTGCAGATGCTGAAGAGACATACATGCATGTTTCTGTACTTCCCTCTTGTGCAGAGTATGCGTAACTGCAATCTATTTTTCTGGCCTCTCAGAGTTGGGCAAGCACAATCTGGTTTTAATCATAAAACCCCCTGGCCAAGTGCCAGAACGGAGTGAGGCAAACTCTTGGTATATTTGTGACGTCCATATAAACACGAGCACCGCTGCACAGCAAAGCAGCTCTCCTCACTTTATGCTGCAGGGAGAGACGCACTCAGAAGGGTGCAGCTTCAGGTCGAGGCTGTCAGCCAGGGAGACGGGTCGAAAAGTGTATATCCTTGAGATTTCATTTATTTCGTGAAATGAAAGTTTATTTGGTTGTGAGCGTCAATGCTGTCCTTTCTTTTGGTTTTTCAAAGTCTTTCAAAGCACTGTTGCTGTTACCATTTTAAAGGCCTGAATCATCTGAATTACTCATCCAGAGCAGGTTCAATGTTAAAATGGCCAACACAACAGATATTGCGCAATGCAACTCAGCCAAGCACAAAGGTCTTTATACTTATATACTTATAAGGACCCTCAATGACATAATGCTTACCTGAACTCTATCCTTGAAGAATTCTTTCCAACAGTCCTTTTCTTTATTGATCATAGCTTTATCTTCAGCTTCTTAAAATGTGGTTGCTGTTCATCCTGGTGCAGAAGAAAAAAATAAAAGATAGAAAAAGTTGGATATTTAATAGAAGCCATTAATAGAAGTCATTTAATTGATTGGTGATATGCAATAGCTGAGGTAACTGATTAATGTTTTCAGTCATTTTTTAAAGGCAAAAAGACAACTGAATATATGTTTGGGTTTTGAGCTGTTGGAAGTGTTGGTTTGTGTTACAACTTTTTAAAAAAAAGATTAATGGAGGAGATAATCTGCATATTAATTGCTGACAAAAATAATTTGTGTTAATTTTAGGCATCCTGTGTCAAAACACATCTGAAAAACTTTATAATTTTAGTTGATGTTATGCTGTCATGATGTGTATACTCCGAAATAGATTTGTGTTTAATCAAAGTACCACAAACTATACTAAACTGAAATGTCACAGCATCAAAACAAAAAACAAGATAAGATATGAATGGTATAACATTAAAAAATAGAATACTATGTACAATATGAAGATCTATTTCAGACAGTATGAAGCATTAAAAACAAAAATTTAATTGAAATACACTAAATGTCATGTACACAAAAATTAGACCTAAAAAGATACTAAGGCAAAAATATTAAAAATACGTGACAAAATGAGGCTCCAGACCGATTGTAACTGTGTAATCTGTCATGTGGTCTGTAGTTGATGGATTAGTAAAGGAAATATGTTCGACACGCAATGCGGTGGGAAAGACAGAGGAGTCCATTAGTGTCTCCTACCAGGTTAGAGCACATCTCTGGTAGTATATATAACTTGAAAAAAGTGAAGAGGTGAAAATGTCCTCTCTCTCAAGGTCTAAAACTTTGTGAGTGAACATCTCTTGAGACCTTTTTTTCTTCTTTCTGACGAAACCTGGTTCACTTTGCAACATGACTCACAAGGACATACACACATGCACACACACACATGCACTGTCTCGCTTGTACAGCAGAGATGAACTCTGCCAATGACTGATTTTACAGGAAAACACTTGAGAAGAAGCAGAAATTGTATACGTATACAGTATTTGATTGGGGGAACAGAACTGACTCTGAGCTCACTAAGGTGCTGAGGTCTGAATTTAAATGATTTCCCCCTCTTCTTTGTTATAATGTTTCCAGCAGGAGCTGATGCCACTGAGACAAGCTGTCAGCCGGTGGAAACAGAGCACGGCCTGAAGGTGGGGATATTTCCAAGGGAAAACTCCCCCCAAGAGTCGACCCACAACTGTATGTCATGCAAGCAAAGAAGCGTGGAGGGAGGATCTGAAGAGTTGCAGTCAAACCTCAACGAGAATTTCTGCTTTTCTGGTGATGCAGTGGCAAATAATGAGAAGGATCAACTGTGAACTGCTAGTAAACACCCACAAATATAAACATAATGTTATCTTTCCATGACAGTATTAATTTATTGTTACTATTTCAGTTTTTTACCGCAAAATATAAATATATATTTTCAGGCAGCTTACACCAGTCTGGATACTACCTAACCTAATGTATGCTATACTGAGATTTCTATCATTCAAACTGTTGTACAGATATTTTACAAATAAAGAGTTTAGACTGTCTTTTACTCTGCTACATGGATGTTTTAGTATGTAAGAAGAAAAGCCAGCAGGGAGGTAGGAAAGTTGGAAAAGCAGAGTGAGGATTAAATTGCAATACAATGGATTCTTCTGCACTTTCCTCAGACAAATCAATCTGACATCTCAATTATGTAGCTCAAGCGGTGATCCATTGAGCGTTGAATGTCCCACATTTAAACATGAAATAAAAGAAATGACGCCAGCATTTCATTGCCCTTGACTCTGCAAAAATGATTTATGCATTCAGTGAGCCTAATATAAGTATCCCAGGCGGTTGTGGAAGTTCTACGAATACTTCTCGGGCTGATCTAGAGATGGCAGTGTGTGATCTCATGGCCTTATTCTGTCAGTACGCTGGCTTCTGGGCCAGTCAGGCCAGCGTCTGTGTCTCTGTTTGTTTAAATCTTGTCTGAGATTTTCACCACGCAAGCTCCTGCTGCTATCAGAGCTCACCGCTTTCCTCTGAGAACTATATAATCCATCCACCTCACAACAAAACACAACCCCCATCTGTCTCTCTCTCTCTTGTCTGTATCACTGATGGCAAGCTGGCACGATGACAGATGGAGCAAGGATGACACATGCAAACTTTTAATTTAAAACTATCGCGGCCACTTTGTCACTACCTACCTGTGTCAGTGGACCTACAGCAGTTAGAGTAATTATGGTATAAAGTCAAGTTAGAGGCAAGGCTGTAAACAGTTGATAAGCCACTGAAGGTTAGAGCGATGGGTGAGGTCATGTGCCTGAGGCCATTATACCTGTCAGGACCACCAATCAAAATGAGAAATGAAATGAAGTCTTCTCAAGCATCCCAAGGATTGAGTTCACACAGCGGTGAACAAAGTAGCTTCACATTTCTGCCCAACCACTGTCGAATTTGTCTGCTGAAATGACAACCGTAGCTGACGGATAGATAATTAACGTCGGTTGTCTGAAAACGTCTCCGGCTGACTTTATAAGATAAAATCTCTGAGGCTAAAGCTGCATGCCCCAGTAAATGTCACACTCATAGTAGTACTCATAGCTGCAGAAGACATGTGAATAAAGGCATTGATATTATGTTGCAGACTAGAGGCACTTGACTCACTCTGACAGAGAAACATACCTAGACTAGCAACTCCTCAACTACATGAGGAAATGATTTGAGGATGAGGTTAATGCTGCGTTCTATTTGCCTTGGAAGTCAGAGCTGGAAATTACGCCATGGCGTTCCCAGTACAAGAAGACGGAAAACCAGTTCTACCTATTTACTGTTTATTAACATGGACAAGCCGACTCCACTTTAAAACGCTATTCAAAAGTCAAACCAAAGTATCTCCTTTCTTGGACCTACCATCTGCCATGTGTGACGTCATTTGGAGCCAGAGTCTGTGCAGTAGAGTTGTGTTAAAGGATGAAGGTCCACGAGTTGCTCCATTACCCCCCCCCCCCACCATCTGTCCTGCCACCTGATAGAATTTTAAAAGTGGCTGTCACAGCTGTCAATCATAATGTCACACCCCCTTTTTACATGGTCAAATAACATATCATTAAAATGAGCTTTTGGACTAAAATGAAAGAAATCATCTTAAGAATTTTTTTTTGATGTACTTTGATTTTTTTTAGTTCCCTTATGCTAAAATAAAGCAGGCCAGATTTATGACCTATACTGCAACCAGCCACCAGGGGGCAATCAAGTAATTTTGGTTTCACTTTAGGGGGAGCTGTCTGTCATGACATCCATATTTATACACAGTCATAGGTCTAGCCAGGTTAGTCATTGTTAGCAATATCAGTTGATAACGCATTACACGGTATTTTTGGCATATAAACAACATGTCTACAGGTAGAAGTTGGACAGTACTGTGTGTAAAACTGGAAAAGGACAGGAGTGTTCATCTTCCCCAAAACAAACAGTGAGAAGAAGCTAATGTTAGCCTTACCTCTGACATCACATTTCGAAGCAGGATCGACGCTGGCTCTCAAATGATGGGCTTGTCATTTGTTTAGAAAAACATTTACTTTGCAAATAAATTGCTTGTAGTTTGGCTGTGGAAATATTGCTGGGTTGCAACTACAATATAGGTAGTAAACTTTTGAGACAGATATAGGCTAATATATGCAGCTTACAATAGAGCAGATCTTAATCAATTCCTTACACTCTTTCTCTGTTTTAGAGAAGTTATTAATGAACTCTTCATCCTCTGACAGCTTTGAATAGCATCTAGACAAACATTAGAGACATGAAATTTAAAGAGAATAAAAATCAAAATGAAAATGTAGAACAAACATGTTAAATGGTTGAGGAAGTAGGAGGACTTTGTAGTCTTGACCTCATTATTTCTTATCTTCTGCTGCTCAAAATTATTAACTTCACATTCACATTAGAATAGCTGTAATCAGTGAATGTTTGGCAATGTTGCTTGATAAACGACTTAAAAGATTAAGATTTGATTTTGTGTTGATTGATTAATCAAATAACCAACTGATCATTTTAGCACCATAGACTGATGACTTAAAATGGATCTCCTAAATTCTGTGTTTTCTGTCAGGAACAAAGACTAAATATTTGTGTAGTTTAGTCATGAACTGTGTCAGAATATTTAACTTATTCCAGACGCAACATCACTCTGATTGCTATTCATAAGAGAGGTCTGTTTTGGCAGAGAGATAAAAATATTTTTTAAGACCTTTCTTTCAACTATTCTATGACTAAAATCTAACTCTTTAAACAAATATCTCAATGATAAGATATGCACAGTACGCTGGTTGAATACCAAGTAGAAACTGCAAAATAACATTCATCGGTCACTTCAGAGTCTGCAGACCTGGCTCAGAAAACGTCTGCGGCATGAAGCTTAATGAGCTTTTTGAAAGGCTATGTCTTGGCTTGCTGTCCAAGTTTATGCCTTTCTGCATACTCTGTGTATGAATCTTGTCAGACAGAGAGCATATTGGCTGAGCTGTTAGACGTGCCGCCTTTGTAAATACTGGAGTGACGCTGGAATTTCAGACAGAGATTTAAACCAAGAACAACACTCAGTACATCCACCTCCGATTTGTCTCATCCATCCAAAAATAATACCTGAGAAGGATGCTGTTAATACTGCAGGTGTCCAATTGTTTCCTGGTCTGGACAGACATACAGCACACTGAACAACCGCAGTCTTTGTCTCAGAGGCCGTGGCCTGATCCTGAACAACAGCTAGGTGCTAATTGATCCAAGCAGCCTTCTGAAACAGAGCGAGACAGAGACAGAGAGAGCAGCAGTTTTCAGATCTGATTCCCATTTATTACATAACAAATGACTAATTTTAGAGACTGGACTCTGTGATCTGGTTTTGCTTACAAAAAAGTTCATTAGGAACATCTATATTGATATTATGCTGCATGATTTGACTTTCATGGATTTTAAATTATGTTAATTTGAGCTCCACGGATAAAACAGCCATGCTGATATATTGGTAGTTATCGCAAATGCATTGATATTGGCGTATATGTAGGCTGAAGTAACCAGAAATCACAAATAGGTTATAGAAATGAGTAATTACACAGCTGATTAATTGCAACAGATTTTTTTTTATTTGTGAATATTAATACCTAAAAAAACCCATTACAGCATTAGTTGAACTAAAATGTTATTTAGTAATAAGTTAGCTGAGGGATGACATACTTCAGAACAGAAAGGAAAGAAAAGTGTGTCGGAAAACATTAACTAAAAAACAGTAGGACTAAAAAATTAAATAAGAGAGTTAGAAAATAAAAAATGAATATCACAACGACAAAAATTCACGACAATTAAGTATCAATATACATTAATGGGCAAAAAATGGAAAGTGGAAACGTGTTAATTTACTGTAGGTTGTGGTAGTCAATTGTAACGCAAACCAAGAAAGTGAAAGGAAGCGTGAATCAAAACAACACAAGTGCGCCGTTTATAATCAATTAGGGATTTTCTGAAGTCAACAAAACACCAATTCCTTAATGACATTCAAACAAAGAATTCATTTTTGTAGAAATGTTTGTTTCGCAGTGTTTGATGCCACAAAATGAGAAGCTCAGTCAAAACAACAGTTTTGCCATATCCATCCTGACCGGGGGCTTCCTTTGGGAAATCTTAGTGCACAAAACAGATTGGTTTTGAGAAAAATTAATATAAGTGTTTGAAGTACGAGATGAAAAGCTTACAGACAGACAGTACAGTGAATCAACAATCAAAGAACAGCAAATCCTCTGAGCCATCCCTCCAAGTACCACCCAAGTCACAATACCACCCAGCTTGAAAGAGAATTCATCATCAGTCAAAAGTTGACTGCTGTGTTTTGTCTCAGCAGACGGTGTAGTTTTCACTTTAAATGTACACTGTATCTGTGTCTGCTGCCGGTTGTGTAAGTGACCCAGAGTGAGGAAGTTGCCCAGTGTGTCTGCCCTACACGCCCTTGCTGGTCTACGGCTGACCTCAGCGCTGTTCTTAATCTCAACAGGATGACAGAGCTGCTGAGGAATTTCTCTGCTCTGTGCCTAAACCAACCTGTCAAGACCCTCTCTTCAGGCCGAGCACGTTCCACTATTGCGTCCCCTGCGTCCCCGCCGGCTCTCACGTGGCCCCGCTTTGTTGAAATATGACCTGCAAATACCAAACCATGGCCTTAGTAACCCCTCCAAACACTGCCCACCTACGTGCAGATGCATCCGGAAAATGTCTCTCTTTGCCATAGTATTTTGGGTGTTGGCCACAGGCAGACGGCAAAACACTAACCCATCCCCCCCTCACCTTACCTACCTGTACGCTGAATCTGCTGAAGGCCAAATGAAAGGTGCCAACCTGCCTTTTCCTTCCTTGCTCTGTGCTTGTGGAAGGCTAACGAGAGTCCAGATGTTGGTGTGAAGCTCCGCAGCTGAGCAAACAGGCACTGTCTTCTCTACAGCATGACATGTTTAAAATGACATGTCGGTCCAAAAAGGAGCAGACCAGCTGAGATGTGAGAAGCACATCTGATTCCCTTGTTGTAACAGGTTAAAGTTCAACACCCCTTGCTGGTTGAACTTCTAGAAACAAAAGCGCAAAGTAACTAATAAAAGAAAGATTAATGATTAAAAGATACGGCTGGTGACTTTCTGTATTTTTCTCAGCAAAATATCTCATGTGCAGATCCAAATCAACAATGAAGTCATCTTACTCACCAGTGTTGTGTGTGTTTCCAAAGTCTAATACATCTTATTCCTCAGTGCCGTAGACCTCAGTTGCCGTCCAAAAACTATTAAAAACATGTCAGTGAGTCATACTGCTGAACTGGGTGACACGTTCCTTCATCCCTTAAGAGTTCAGTTATTTTAGCTTGTTCAGAAACTGCTCCAAAAGAAAAAGCAATGATAAGATTGTAACTCAGTGAGGTTCCTTGTATGGCAGACACCACTGCACAGAGCTTTACTAGATGTACTTGCTGCATTGCACAACCTCCTGTTTTGACTGTACTGAAGTTCTTGGAGTAGTACACTAGCAGAGTGTCTTAGCTTCATCTGTTTGTCAGTTGGATCCGTCAATCACTTTTCACAGGATGCTATGAAACTTTTTACAGACATTCATGCTTCCCAAAACATGAATCATATTGACTTCAGTGATCCTCTGACTGTTCTTCCAGCACCACCAGCAGGTCTAATTCTCCACTTATCTCAACTTCTACATATTTGATTGGCAAATCAAATTTTGTACAGTCGTTCATGGTTCCCAGACGATGTATCCTATGGACATTAGTGATCCCCTCACTTTTCCTCTAGCGACACCATGAGTTCTAGATTTGTGGCTCTGAGTGGGTGAGTAAAGTCTTAACAACTATTTGATGGATTGCTACAAATCTGGTACCTCCTCAGGATGAAGTGTAATAACTTGAATGACCCCTTAAGGTTTTTTTCTACTGCCATCATCAGGTCAAAACTTTACAAAATGTGTCTAATAGTTTGGTTTATGACTGAATATTCAGCTACTTTGTGCTTTGCACTAATTAGCAAATTTTAGGATGTTAATATGCTAACCTAAAAGAGTGAACATGGTATACCTACTAATAATTAGCATACTAGCATAGTCATTGTGAGCAGAATTCTGACGTTAGCGTATAGCTCAAAGCACCACTGGGCCTTTAGTTCAGCCATATAAAGAAACTGATTTATAGAGAAAACTGGTTTGGCTGTAGATTCTTATGTAGTCTTGTTTTATGTCTGTTGAGGAGCAAATTTAGACTTGAACCCTGTTGTACTGGGATCATTTGCTGAAATAGTCCCTGTCTGCAATTATTCTTCTGAAAACTCCTAGACAGACAGGAATGGAGTCGACTAAATAGGAGTCGGAGGGATTTTCCAGACACTTTCAATAACACAGACAATCTATTCTGGCAGGGAAGCACCTTGGCAACTTCCAACGTAAACCATTTCAATTGCGCTTAATCCCCCAAGTTTGCTGCTTTCTGAAACTGCAGAGCCCTGATTTGTTGTAAATACTCAACATCTGTGCATTTAACAGTGCATATATAGACTGCCCCCACATGTTTTCCAGGGTTAGGGTCCTTCAAATGTATGTGATGCCTGTTTGATTCAGGTGTGGCACTACCTGCTCCGGAGTGGGCACTCTCCAAGCAGGTTTAATGTTTTTCGTGTCGCTCTTCTGCTGTTTGAAACAGTCTAGCGCTTGCTACAAAAACACATTTGTCCTTTGTAAAAACATCTTTGAAGGACTCACTGGAGATACTCTCTTGTGGTTTGTGTCAATCCTCCCACTCAGACAAAATATCCCAGGGCTTTTAAAACGCCTGTCATCCCAAACAGTCCCCAAAGGAAGTGAATGAAGCCACATTGTAGTGAATTCTGAGCCAGGAAGGATACTTTTACAGCAGCTGAGAGAAGTTCCTTTTTACATGCACAAGGAGAGTGAGAAAAGGCCTCCATTCATCCTGCTCTGTGCTGTGTTTTAGTAGATATGCCACAGCTGTATAAGATCCTGCGGAGTGTGTCTTCACAGAGGCCTGTGAGCAAACATGCCGCCAGCGTCTGCCTGCAGCCCTGTTTGTCTCTGAGGCCGCAATCTTCACGCATCACTCAAAGTAAAGCTCCTCCATTCAACAGAACCAGGATGAAATACTGATTCATCTCTGCAGAATGCTGAACTATCTTGCTATGAACAAGCCGCTTTTGTCCACCTGGGACTCTAGATTAGAGAGTATTAAAGGAATCTTTTTTATAATTGTCCATAACATCGACATGCAACAACAATCCAGAGAAAATATTTCGAGATCAATGGATAAAGTGGAACAATTTTCATAGCCGGGCATATAACAAGATTAAACTGAACGTCATGGTTTTTTATATCAAAAGAAAAACAAGGAATTGTTATAATGATAAACTCCTCGCTTCTCCATCTTTATTTCATTAAATCCAACATACAGTAATAACAGAATGTAATAAAGTTTTCAACAACAATGTTTGAGCAATATTAATAGTTTCCACATTTTTCCATTCACTCAGTTACCCACAAGCACATATTCACGTTAACATATTCCAACAAACTACACTTTAACAAAATAAAATAATTGGAGTTGGTGCTAATGTGACCAATAAGCGATTAGAAGTAAATCTGCTGACACACATACACACACACACACATATATATATTATGTCAATAAATCCCAAAAGCAGCAATGAACTGATCTTAGTAACTTCTGTCTGTGCATCCATAGCCTGATGTAGTTTATTCTTCTCTGCTGTCAACCTCCACTGATGTCCGGAAATTATTATCATATGATCATATGAGTCATATGATTGCCCAGGGTGACATTTTCCATCATTATCATCATACCTTTACTCTAAGTAATTATGGGTTGATCCCACACACACTGTCCTGCTTCTGTAAAACCCACTCATGTATCCAAATCTTACTTGTTTTTGAGTAACGTTAGCTAAAAACTACAGTACCCAGAAATGAACACATTGTTGGTTTTCTTTTTTGTTTTTTAATGAGATTGGTTGACAATAACAAAAATATAGAACATATTATCCTTTAAATAAAACTGAAACAACTAATGATGTGCAACTTAACAACACAAAGCAGAAAAACAAGACAGTACGCAGAAAGATAATCTTTTCATAATGAATCACGGCACAGTTGTAGAAATACATACTCAAGTAAATCTGATGATGTCACTAGTTTCATACACAAAATTGGTGTAAACTGGTTCTGCATTTATTACAAATAAATTCGCTTCAAGACTGTAGAGCAGGAAAGTAGCGCAAAATTACACACAAATTAAAAAAAACAAAATGTTATCAATTGCACCATTTGTTAGTCAGAGTGTTGATTTTGATGTACAGTACATGGAGAGATGTTTGCTGCAAAATTCCTGTAAATAGTCCAGGAATGGAACACTTCAAGCCCTGAAAATGGGAAGAAACAGATATTAACATACAAATATGTGCACAAATCACATACAACATGTACATAACAGATTGGATTGATTCAGTGTCACTGGACTGAATATCTGAAGTGATCCATGTGAAATGTTCAACAGAAGCACTCTTACCTTGTTACTCTACAGTTGCGTGTCTGAACATAAGTTCCTGTGTATGTGATATCACATCTCACTACATTGTTGTTGAAGTCTGACTCCATGACGTGGAAATTGGGATTGACGGTAACCTGAAACAAATCATTAATATAACCGTTTTAGCAGCCCTGCAGGCAGGTTACTAAAATGCAGTGGACACATTGCGAAATAAAACTTGAACTTAAACTAAATTTTAAGTGACATATTTTACCTTCAAGATATAGTTTCCTGGAGGTACATCTGTGATGTCAATCCACTGACAGTCGATGTTGGCAGCATAGACGTCATGGCATCCCGGGCTCAGCCCCTGAAAACAAAACCCGAACCCCTTCAGTGTGGTTCAAAGCTT
The DNA here is from genome assembly GCF_027409825.1 of Scomber japonicus. Lineage (NCBI taxonomy): Eukaryota > Metazoa > Chordata > Actinopteri > Scombriformes > Scombridae > Scomber > Scomber japonicus. The sequence goes on along the minus strand of NC_070589.1, from coordinate 23,741,861 downwards.
TGACTAAAGGCTCTTCAGACAACTTTGACCACTATTTTCCTACAAGTGCTGCAAATGAGGCAGATTTGAGTTTTAGTTATACAAACACTTCTTGGCAGCGACGCTGTTATAAGAAACCGGCGCTGAGAAGCACAAAGCCAGAATCACAGAGCCCAGACAACAGATATAATAAATATTCCCATGTCCTCAGGATGTTTTTTTCTTCGTTGGCATAAACTTGAGTCTTAGTAATGAAAACATTTCTCAGAAGAGGACCTGTAGGATTTGTCAAAAAAACAAACAACTACATGAACTTTGAACCTCACAGCAAATGGGAGAGATGCGAATATAGTATATAACATCATGAAAAACTATCTCTTTCATTTCTCTTATTTTAATTAATTCCAGAGTTCCTGATTTCTGCTTGACTGTTGCTCATAAACGGGACATTTTTGCATGCAGCCTTCTCAAAAAGTTACAGGTTTCTTCCATTAAAGTCAGTACAAGCTTGTAGGGTCAAATATGTTTTTTTCTACTTTGCACTAAACAGATGTTGTTTTCCCACCTTATGAGTTACTAAGAAGAGTTTTTATCATTTGGGGGGAATTTGTATTTTCATTAGACCTATTTGGCTTCTTTTATGAGCTGCTGAATGACTGAAGTGTCCACTTTCCAAGTCATTGCTGTATAAGACAGTTCTGGATTTATTTTAGATATTACATATGTTATGAATTTCAAAGCAGTTTAAAACTTGAATCCCACTCAGTGATTTTGAACTTGTAACTTTCTGCATATTTATATGTTTTGGTACTTTTTGTAGTTGGTTGAAAGTCTTCTCTCTATATGTTTCTTCAGGCCTCTCTTGCTAACCCCCACTCCCCCCCCCCCCCCCCCAGTCTTTATTTTGTGAGATTACCTGATGAAAGGAAGGTTATATAATATTTACTTCACATAGTTTGTAAGAATATATATATATATATATATATAATTACCTGTGTATGAGCCGTGCAAGCGTAGCGCCGCCTGAACCCCTGGTCACAGCCTGTGTCCTCCAGACAGAAACTGGCCTTGTGTCCCTCTGCGACTTTACGCCCAGTGTTGACGTCCAGCAGGTCGTAGTTACTGAAGGCATCCATGCTGTGGTAATGTCTGAGGGTGGAGAACACAATCGAAAATAATTGAACAGGGAAATTTATACTCGTGGAATGGCTCAAACAGGGTTCAGCGATGCCTTTGAGACCACAACTTCAGCTGGATTTTGTGTTCCTGGTTACATCAGAGTCGAACGGAGCCATGCAAATTTTTTACTGAAGTCAGGTCATTTCATGTGAACTCACTGGTGACAGCTGTGCCACTCCCACTGATATCTCGGCTTGACAGGAAGGAAGTCAGTGGTGCCTTGATTCTTCACTTTCTGTGGGAACCGCAGGAGGACTCTGAAGTCGATGTCTCGCACAGCAGGTCCATAAGCCGACCTTGGATAGATCACAGGGAAATGGGCATAAACTGAGTTGGAAAGTGATTCTGGCTGAGCTCCCAGGGCTAGTTTTCTTAAAAGTAACTGAGCGCAGAGGGTTTGTTCCATTGTGCTGAATGCTTTTGGGAAAACCAACCCAGAACATTTATGTCTTGGCAGGACATCATGTTGATGAGAATAATTCCACCATAATATGATCAAACAGTCATTGTAGCTTTATCAAAAGACCAGTTATTCTAACACATTTAACACAATTAAACTGTCAGAGTGAATGAGAAATTATCTTGAAACAGCCAAAAGTTCTGCTCAAACATGTAAAATTAACATGAACAATGAGGAGTGAAAACACAGGAAATAACTGTGTGTGGGGGTGCGTGTGTCTACGTGCTGCTGTGTGGATACTGAAGAGGTGAATCACTTTTGGCACCACAGGTTACCTGGCTAGACAGTTCTCCTCTGCTGCACAGCGCAGCGCATACATCTGCATGCGCTGGATGTAAGCACCTGCTTGGATGGCATATGGGTCTGGCACCAGGTCTGGCAGTCCTGGGAGAGGAGATGAAAGGGACTCAGTTAGTCTCAGAGAGAATAATCCACTGAAACACAGGGCAGCTGCTTGTGTTTGTTGGCATAATTTTAAATATTTTACATTCCTGAGCTGTCAGGGATCCAAACCAAAAAAAAAAAAAAAAAAATCCTTTCTTGTCATGCATGGTTTTCTTGCAAAAACTAACTGATTTAAAAATGTTCTTTTTAATGAATAGATGGTTATTAATCTTCGGTAGCCTTTATCCTAATTAAGACATCCACTGGACCATCAGGTTAGTCTAAAACCATTTACATTTAGTTCAATTAAGCTGCCTGAGCTCATTACATATGATTAAGACATTAAACTCACCGTTTTGGAAATATCTTGTTCCATGTCCTGTGCCAGGCGGACGGCGCGTGCGAGCCGCTGACCTCCCTCTCGTGGGATACATGTTATAGAGGACTGAATTCCTGTGGTTTTTTAACGGGTTTCGAGGGTCATCGTTAACCATGTCCTCTCCATTACTGGTTGCCTGGTTTGAAACATCCTCACTAAGTGCAGGGAAAGGAACAGGAGCCTCAGATTCTCTCTCCAAAGTTGTGGGATTTACCGGGATTGGATGGTTGGTCTGCGCGGGTTGCCTGGAGACAGGCATCGCCTCTGGCACCGTGCGTAACTGCTGGTACTGAGCACCGGGCCCCGGCTCACCTCCTCTGGTGTGTAATGCAGTAGCATCCACGCGGGCAACACCACCTCTTCTGCCTGTGAAGTCTGTATAACTCCCCACAGCTGAGGCGTTCATGCTATTTTCAGGGTTAAAGCGTCGTGCACCTGGATAACCTGCAGCTCCTGCTCGGTGTGGGCGCTCAGGCTGCTGTCTGGCCCCTGGCGCGCGACCATTAACGGGCACATACTGCCTGTTATCTAGTCCAGGTGCAACAGATCCTGGTTCTACAACCTGGTCATACCTGAACTGTCTGGACTCAGACTGTCCGGTTCTTACAAGGGTACCTCCTCTGTGCGCTCCAGCCACCTGGCTTCTCATGCCATCCCTGCTGCTCATATAAACCCTCGACTGACTTCTGGACCGAACCGCAGGCTGGTACTCTGATCCAGTGCTCATTAAGCTGTATACCTGCCCGTTGTTCTGCCACTGAATCCGTTGCCGCCAAGGCCCGGTGCGCTGATGCTGCTGCCCAGTGATGAGTGGAAGTAGTCCTTGGGAAAAGTATAAAAATAGAAGAGACCATTTTGCCATCGCAATAAACCTTCTAAAAATGAAACCCCTGCTGTAAATCAATGATAAGTTACTTTATGGCATGAATTGCATGCACAGATGTTGCTTTGTGGAAACTGGATGAAAAGCAGGCGCACGCTCTCGGTTCCAGCTCTTAAGCAGCACAACATATCAGTTCTCAGGAGGACTGACAACTGCAGAGGAGAGGAGGGCTGGAGCTTTTTTTCCTGGTCATTTATCGAATTCAGCCCAGTTACTTACGCATGCACAGAAAGTCAAACTTTCTAGCAAGAAAATTTAACCCATCCCTTGCCGCGGTTAAGATCTGTTACACAAGACTTACACAAGGACGTTTGCTGAGTAAACTTTACGCACGGGTGTTAACTGAAGTCATCTGAATGTTACCTCTCAATCTGGTTATTTTCCAGGACCAGTTCATCCAGTGAGTGAAAAACTGAATAATTCAATCAAAATGTGAAAAAAGCCTTCTTTTTATTTTTACATGTACTTTTTCCTGAACTCTGAACATATAAACACCAGAAGACAAATGTGTAAACTTTTCACAGAGAATTGTTGCTCTATTAAAATGTCATTATAAAACCTAAGTAACATAAATATCAGATTTAATTTATCTCCAAGCCATTAAAATCCAATACACGGTCATTACTAATCAAGATTAATAAACAAATATCAGATAATAGCATACATCTTCTGACATTGTGCAACAAACGTGAAACAGCACTGACTGCACAGAAAGGCTTGATGGCCTCATGCAGACCTTAAACTTCTCCACAAGGCGGCAGTCTGTATCTGTGTTACCATGATGAACACTTGATGATCCTTTTATCCTGTGGGATCCCTCCTGGGTTAATCTGTCAGTCCAGGTCCATAAAAAAATCCACTGATCATCCGGTGTCCCTCTTTGATGACGAACATCCTTCATGACAAACAGTTATTTGCGCTGTTGCTGGATCATTTACAAAGTTATGTTTTAAAAGTCTGTTTTTAATCTTTCTTTATTTGTGTGTTCAGTTGTTTTACACTGGAGTCAAAATACTAACATGGTACTAACAAGTACTGCAAACAACCTTAACACACCCTGTTTGAATCAGTACTGCCCTACTTAAACAAATATGTTACTTTTATTCATCATTTAATAGTAAATTAATCTAGTTTCCTGTGATTTATGTGTCAAAATCTTAAAACACATCAGATATATTTTTTAGTTTATTTTCACTCCACTCAGTTTCAACATTCATCCATCCACTGATTCGCCTCAGTCACTCACCTGGATTTCACCAAGTAATTCAGCACAGTTTATTGGCTGTGCACAAAAAGTTCAGCACTGGCGTAGTTTGGGTCCAAATTTTGACAAATTGTGATTATTGGTGATATGTCTCAAAAGCACCATCAGCAGCAACACACAATGAAACAAACTCAGTGACTCATTAGGTGATTCAAACAGGTGACCTTCCTTATATTATACATACATTTTTGCAGTTTCATTGATTAAAATTTATGTTGTTAGGTACATTTTTGATAAACCTTACAAATGATTTTAAAAGCTAAAGATACATATTTTCATGTTTAGATCTTGAAAACAAGACATTTAACTGTGCATAATGGCAGATAATGGCATTGGGTCAACAATTTAAAAAAAGTCATATAATGAACATTAAGATACTAAATGCAAGATTTGTTTAAAAAAAGTAAGTACTGCTCCACTACAGTTTAGATTTTATTTCATAGATGCAGTTATTCACTAAAACACATGGGCTTTACATTGAACACATTAAAATGATGCTCACATGTACATGAATCAGTATTAATGTTGTAATAATGTGTAATGTTCATACAGTACTGTGAAAAAGCTTTAGGCACTGAAAGTAAAGTTAGCCTTTCAAAGTAATGCCATGAATGGTTTAACAGTTAAAGTTAACTGAATTTAACAGTTAACTTTATACAAAGTTCACAGTTGTTCAAGGTACTTTGTGTCTTCATGTAAACCCAAACTGACTCCATGATGTTGACATCAGAGCTCTGTCGGGACGAAACCATCTGTCACTGGACTTCTTCTTGTCACTGAAGATAGATTTAATCACTTTGGCTGTTTGCGGTCGTTGTAATGTAGTGGAATAAATCTGAAACCGATCAGATGCCTCCCTGATGGTATTGCATCATGGGTAAGAATCTAAACGCTTAAAGTGCCCAAAATTTTAGCACAGTACTGTGATAAATATAAGACTATAAACAGGGTCAATTTACACCACTGAGAATATCCTACTCCTTAGTGCTAAACGACCAATTATAAGCTGTGACCCGTAAAGTTGACATGAAGTTATTATAAAGCTCCACAAACATAAATGGTTTATGTGTGACAACCTGAAACTCTTCATATCATAATATATTAATGGTGATACGATACAGATTTATAAAGTCATAAACGTGCTATTAGCAGCACTCTCATAAGTTTATTATTTATACTTTGAGATGTTATTAAATATTCTGCTCAGCTGATTGATATGAGTCACAGATACACACACACACACTGATGTACAGACGCGTCACACACGGCCCAGTATTTGTCACCCCTCAGAAGGAGCGCTCGGGTGTACGTTTCCTCAGCCAAATAGGGCATCAAGATGGTGAACTATTCTTAGCCAAATAGACCTTTACTCTGCTCCAGAGCGAGGCCCCGCCTTGAAGTCCAGATTTATAAGAGAGACAGATCCTCGGCACTGGTTTGGCACAAGACCTCCCAAGCAAGACATGTAACCCACAAAATGTAGCCAGTAAGTATTGACGTTGAATTGAGTCTTTATTGTGTGCCTGAAAGTAAACAAATCACAACATAATGTTGCCACAAAAACTAATCTGTACTGTAAATTAGGAGTGTTTGAAAATAAAATAAACAGTTTCTGGTTGTTTTCATGGTACACCTACAGCAGCAGCAGAAGCAGAAGCAGCAGATGGTTGCCCGTGTGAAAGACTAATTCTTTTACGCTTTGAATATATCTTATCCCATGAATCTAGGTTTCCAGGGCTGCTCACAGCTTTGCTTCTTGTGAGATTTAACGAAGATGATGGTCTTAAAATGGTTTTACCACAAGAAACTCTCTCACATGGATTATACCTTTGGTCTTCCCCTGAGGCCTCACACTGCCATTCTGAGGAGTAAATGATAAATCCAGAAGGTTTACCACAGATCATGGGGAGACAATACAGGTGAGATGCTGATGAAACAATGTTTGAAATACATGAAAATTAATAACCTCTGTTGTGGGTGAGTCTCCCATTATGTGGCCGTTTGGTTCCTCCTGAGAGTAAAAACCATAACCTTTTAAATAAAACGGAGCCAAACATGAGTAGAAATAGAAATGCAGATATATCAGATATATAGGTCATCTGGACCATCAGGTTTCTTGTGACACATGTCTCGCTTATCTTTGACACCATAATAAGCGTGGTCAGCTCTCCCGTGCTCCTCGTGTTTCAGCTTTGAGCAACATGCTGGCGTTTCTTCACATTTTGCTATCAACAAGTGACAAATTAGTGTTGAGAGAACTTAATATGCTGCTTTCCAAACTTTAATGTTAATTTATTTTTAACGTCAATACACTTTGATCTCAAGTTTAAGAATCTGCTTTTTTAAAGGGATTACTTCTGCCTCAAGGTTTATGTTGGCTACCACTATTTTTTTTACAGTTTTTGGATATATATATATATTTATCAAATAAAGTTTATAAACCACATAAATAAAACACAAACACTGCCAGAAGGCACCAGAGCAACAGATTTATTTTAATTGATCTTTTTTTTATGTTTTACATGATCTAACCCAGTCTAAAGAGGTATTTAGTTGATTTTTTATTTTTTTTACCAAAAATCTTTATGAATTAATTTTAAAGTATTAACTGTACCATATTCACCGTAGATACAGAATACATTAAAAGAAAGGTAGAAATATATCATTATAGCATCAGTACAGTGCTGGACTACAATGAGCAGTTTCAAAATCAGTCATATAGTGTTTAATGCATGTTGTATATTAGACTTGTTTTACGTTGGTGAAGCAGGACATCTGCTCCTCAGTTGGTGGTGTGATTGCAAAAATCAAAATTCAAATAATAAAGGCAGAGTTGGACATGAAGACTGTACATGTGGGTGATGGTGGTGTGGAAAATATTCATGCTGAGTACTAATATGGAGAACCTGTGGTAAAGCATCGCTGCACAGTGGAAACATTAATATCAATGGCAAATACAAGACTTGAACTTGGATTGTCAGATGAATGGTGATAAATCAACTGAAATAAGTGACTGTTTTATGATAATTATATGTACTTTGGTGGGGTCTTGCCCTTCTTTTTTCATCATTATTGAAACAATTCAATTGTAATTATATGATTTTTGGGGTTTAACTTTTAGGATTAAAGTAGTTCAAGAGGAAAAAAGAATAAAGATATGTTTCCTCTGATGAGCTTAAAAGCACCAGATGTAATTTCTTTTTGTGTTATGGTATGGTTTAAATCAGTATGAAACAACAAAGTGTCACTTACCAAATCCCTTCACGGTCTTTTAAAAAACTAAAATCAATTAGAAACACTAGGTCAACCTTTTCTTTTATGACAGGCATGAATTCACTTGTTCACATGTGTTTGACGCAGCGAGGCAGCCGTAAGTATTTCTGTCATTCGGTGGCATAACCACAACTGTTCACTGGCTCAAAGGGGAGTCTGCAGAGCATGTGACAGCTGCTCATCTCCTGTGTCCCTGCCTCTCGGCCCAAACGTAGACACCCTGCCCTTTCAGGGTTGTCGTGGTGGAGGCTGACGTGGGAGCGCATGCCATCCCACAAGGTTCTCACCTTACCCGCCCATGCGGTGGTGCGTTGGGACTGGCCCGACTTGAGTCAGACCAGCAGAGTGGGTGTGGGGCAATCAGTAATTGGCTGTACACTTGTTAAATATATATTCCCCTGACACTTGAGGCACTTAGCCTAAATATAAACTGACAGACCAGCTCCCCTTTGCTCCAGGACAACTGCTGGCATGTAAAAACTCCCAGAAACGCATCACGAGATCATGAACCAACCACCCCCTCACCCCCCAACCCCTCCCATGCGCACCCTGCATTGCTCTGCTAGGGCCTGAGCCGGCCGAGTCTTTTCTCATATTAATGTACAGTGTGAGAAAATCTGTGATCATGAGAAGAAGAGGGAGAGATTTAGCAAGTCTTATAGATGTGTTTATTGATAGGTGGCAAATCCATTATTATAAGCTTTGGGTATAAATCCTGACATCTTAGTCATCACTTCCTGTCAGTCACAAGTAATTAGTTTTAAGCTTCAAAGTGACTACAATCAGCAGCAGATAGGACAAACAACCTTCAAGGTTAGTATATAATTCATTGGGGTTTTTGATATTGAAATATCAATAAATGTGAATTACACTGCTCATGTTTCCCCTCCTTTCTGTGCAGACAGTGTTGGCTGAGGGTAGAGCAATGTGGGTAACCTGATCATTTGTTGGTGTGCCTGCCGCTTTCATTGCATGTCTTGATGTAACCAATGCCAGTAATCAAACAATAAAAAAAATGTGTCCTTTCTTCCACTTGGCTACGGGCAAGAATAAAGAGACAAGGGCATGTTTAGGGTGTTGTAAATGGTGTAGTATTATTATGGCTCTACCCTGCTGTTGTGTCCTTGAGTTAGACCATGTGTTTTTGTGGCGGCCTATGATCTCCTTGTTCAGGGTGCAAATAAAATGATTCAATATCCCATAGTTATTATCATGAAGTGCTCCTGCAATACCCACTGATTGCTACATATCAGTAGACACAGATTTTCTTCCTTTGTTTTTGTATTTAGTGTGATATATATACTTGAGTTTAGTCGTATTAAACACCTAAAACCAAATTCAGTCTGGAGAATCAATATTCATGCAAGTTTTTCCTATTTTATATACCACAAGCTTAAATTATGGGCATGATTAAAGTGACCATTTCATATTTGTGTATCCAGATCTTTAAAATGGTCATTCTTTAGAAATGTCATTTAATAATGTAGTCTCATTGAGATTAAGATCTCTTTTTCAAGAGTGGCACGAGAACAAGAAACATTTAAACAACCACACAACCTGCATACAAGAGCAAGATGTATAAAACCAGACAATTAAGCTACAATTTGAAATTAATAAAGACAATTTCAAATGCAATAAAACAATGTAGCTTTAGGGCAGTAAAATCAATGTATTTGTACTTTTTTCTTCATGTAGACTATAATAGTTTATCTATTATCTTTTTGAGGAGATGATTACAGCCACTTTAACTATGGCACTTAATCTAATCTGGTTTATAAAGAGGATTTTATCAGTCTTTGTCGATATGTGTAAATATTTGAGCCGGAAAACGTGAGGTTTGTGAATGAGAGCAGGACTTTTATGGCAACTTTATGAGTGTTTGAAGTGAATAGAGAAAAAGAACAGGAGACATAAAGTAGATTCAGTGATTTCTTTATGTTGCGGACATAAATCTTTCTTCCCAGTGGGCATTTTACTTACTAACGTACAGTACAATTGGATCAGACTTGAGATCTGTCCCTGATGTTAAACACTGGGCAATCCAGAGGTGGCTTCTTCTTTTAGAAAAAAAGTTACACAAGCTTATACAAAACAATACTTCTGCTTTTAGGTCTTAATAAGTTACATGATTAACTATTTACAAATCAGAAATCATATAGGCTAGAAGCACAGAACTGGTGTTACATATTTACTCAAAATATATTTACAAGTCTATACACAAATCCTCTGTTGTCCCCGTCCTGCTGTAGAGAGAGAGAGAAAGAGGAGTTACTCACACGGAAGAAATGATGATCAGAATAATGATCTGACTGAGATAATGTTCAAGCTAATCAATGTTTAAAAGTTTATTTACCTATGAGTTGTTCAGCAGGGCATTCTGAATACTTTCATATACTTGGTTGTACATATCTTCCTTTGATGACATCCCGTCAAGGTACGCTGTGCAGAAAGGGAAATCAGTTGTGAATAAGAATCATTTATAGTCAAGTTGTTTGTATTTAGGCAGTAAGGATGGAAATAGGGAGTCAGAGTAGTGGAGAAACCTGGGGGATCATTGATATTTAGATCCACAGGTGAGGAACTGTCTTAACATACCTATTCTGTCGCTATTGCTCTCCATTTCTTTTCTGTGTTTCAAGTACATGGGCCAGACATGGCCGTCGAAAAGGCCGGGGGGGTCGGGGACTGTGTATGTCCTTGTACTGCAGGAAATACAATCAATCAAGTCACATTATAGCCTACACCTGCAATACTGTGTCCAACACTTGTGCAATGTGTCAACATCACTCCACAAGACCGTTACCTTCTTCTCCTTTTGCACTCCTCATAAGGAATGGAAATGTAGAAACATTTGTCATAGACGTCAAGGAGAGGCCTGCAGAGGGGAGGCAAAGCTCTGATTAATGAAAAGCTTTAGAGATCAGGAGGCCTGTTGCCTAGATTTGAGAGAAAACGTGGTGGTAAGTTAAGCTGATGTTGGCAAGTGACCTACTTGTAATTGTAGATGAGGAATCCCTCCACGATGAGAAAATGGATCCCCTCCTCCGAGTCGGACAACTCGGCTTCAGGTGACAGGCTGACACCGTGGGAGCGGGCAAACTTGACTGGGTTCTCCTGCCAGCCTTTCACAGTGTTGATCATAGCCTCCATGTCCAGGGCAGTGATCACTGATAAAGAACAAGGAGGAAAGAAAGAACAGCAGGCTTCACCACACATGCAATCGATGGTCCTCACCAATGTGCTTAAACACACATTAGTCACGGTTAGTGAATGTCTGTAGCATTCACAGAATATCAATGTTTAGGATTGATTGGTTACCAAACTACAAAAATGTGCAGGAGAAGAAAAAGTACATTACTGCATGGTTTTCCTATGCGAAATCCATTCTTACCATCCCACTGTCTAAAGCCGTCCTCCCCGACTTCTATTTGATCGGGTTTCTGAAATAACAGTAACCAATAAAACATTGCTGCAACCTAGTAACCAGTTGGAGCTGATCACACCTGGACAGGACAAGTCAGGGACTCGTCTCCACCAAAAGCAGCACACGATGAATTTTTTTGGTGCGCTTTAAAACAGAGTTGCGGTAGGACCCCACCTTTCTCTACACAATGTGTTTTACAACATCTAAAAACTATAAAGTAGGGTGAAAACACTTGTTGTTGCTTCACTTTGATGAAAAGAGGGATGTTTTTAGGGATGAAACTTCTAGCTAGCTTATTTCGCGAGGGTCTCGGACACTTCGACTTGGAACTTGCGATTTTTTTCCAGTAAAACGACACCCTTGTTGTCTTGCTGTAGTGGTATAACACATGTGATGAGATGAAGTGACACTGATGTTTTAAAAAACATGATTGGTGATTGGTCGTCAATCAACCTTTGCGATGGACGATGGATGAGGTAGAAATTAAATGGCTTGTTTTATGCCAAATGATGTTAATAATATTAAAAAATGGGCAAATAAATTGGGTACAGAATTTGTAACATGCTTGGACAAAGTCTGACTTTAAGTGGGGACGCTCAACCCTTTCATTGGCTGTCCAGGAGACAATCAGCCAGATGTATTACTAGGCTACGGCCATGACAGGACATCTGCAGGTCAGACTAGCGGGTTATTTCTGAGCATTACTTTATTATTATTATCAATTAAACATTAATGCATTAAAATTATATTTATTGTAGCTTTAAAATGAATATACAAACCTCAAAGCTAACAAGAATAATGACTTTAATTTTCTTTACCTTGAAAAAGTCATCCTGATGCACCACACAACAGTTGGGTAATGTCCTTAAGAGTCTATTTGTCAAAGTGGTCTTCCCACCGTTGGTCACTCTGAAAAAAAAAAGAAATTCATGTCACACAAATAGGATTTACATTCTGAGTTTCGACAAATTTTCATTTATAGACACACAGGAAAATACAGGAAACAATACTCACCCTCCAATGCCGATAATTAGCTTCATTTTCTTATTTTGGATATTGGTCACCTCTGGAATTCAGTAAATAAAAGAAGGGAACCCAGCCAAAGCAAACAGTCTCTCAAAGGCTCAAAACCTTTCCTTCTCTTCTGCCACAAACGTTCCCCCCTTTTACTACTTCATTGATAGACTATCTCCCTGCCGAGCATATAAAGGATTCAGCTGCAGCATCACAGCTTGTCAAACCAATCAGGCTCCCTTTCCTGCAGCCAATAAACTACCACTTTACAGCCCACAGCACCAATGGTGGGGAGACTTAGGAGCGTCACATTTGCATGAAAGTAGACCCCAAATTTTCCACCTGCTGTCAGGGGGTCTGTGAACACTTGCCAGCTGAATACCTGACAAATACCACACACCTAACAGTTCTCCAAAGATACTAGAGACTTTACAGCAGGAAGCTGCTGTAGACTGACGATGCTGACAGATCTTGATTTGTTATACATTTGAGGTCATAGATTAAATTCTAAATAAAAGTTTTGGCACTGTGTGGAGAGCAGGCTAAGAAGTGTACAATTTTTTTTAATTTACTGTAAAACATGCCAGAGTATATAAGCCGTGTCCTGTTTCTGAAACATCTGTGACACAGCATAGAGGAAAACCTTATTATTTGGGTTTTTTATGGAGGGAAACATTTCCATGCTTAGACAGCTCTGGGTGGGTGAAAACCAGAAGCACTATATTTAGTCGGCTTTTGTGTGTCTGCCTGCTGTGTCACGCATATTTCTGATGCAACCAGCTGGAGTACATGACCACCAGCCATGTGACCAGAGTGCCTCGATATATTTATTAGAGTGTCTATAGAACAGGCCTATCTCTTTGAACTTAAACAGTACAGCTTTTATGAGCCTCAGTTATTACACACCTATGTGTACATTTGTCCAGCTGTTTCTTTGAGTATTTGAACAAATTAATTTATGACTGTTCATATCACTGCAAGAGTGAGAGAGGCGAACTTTGAGTTCCAGCTATCGGAGCACATGGTGTCATGTTTCGCTGCTGACACTATGTGTTGATAATATTTTTTCATCTCTTGTATCATAAGGATTGGTTGAACCTTCACATTTTGTAGTAGCCTGATGTTAGTAAACAGAAATTGTTACATAAAATATGTACATTATGTTACATAATATATGTTTTTAAAAAAAGGTTCAGATTACAAAACTGTTACAAAACTGACCCATATGTCTCTGCTCACACATAAGCACCAAACCTTGCGGTCCACTGTGTGAAGCATGTGGTGCACATACTTTTTCCCTCTGTACACTGAGCGGACAGACAGACCTTTGGATGACAATTTTGTTGAATTATTATATTTGTACAGTTGAAATATGACTTAAATGTTACTGTTAAAGTCTTAATGATACCATGAGGCTAAGATAAATGGAAAAATGACCTACATGTCATGGATAAAAAGGAATAGTTTGACTGAGTTTGGGAAATACACCAAGCCCAAGATAATAAGATTGATATCAACCTCATGTCTGGAGGTGGTTAGCAAAGCTTAGCATAAAGACTCTGCAGTCTGTGAGAAAGCTCTAGCGAAGCTCTGTCTGAAGTTCAAAAATACCCCAAAAGCTCACTAATTAACACAATGTATGTGTTATGTGTTTTATGCATACAGAAAAAACTGTGAAAACAACAATTAGTGGTTTTAGAGGGAGTTACAAAATGTGACTGCTTCTTGAAGCAGACTCGACAGTAACGACAAGTCTCTGGACCCTGTCATTTATCAAGAAGTAGCACACAAATCCATGTAAAACCATAAACTGTCACAAAGATTAAACAGAATGTGTTATTAATGAGCTTTAGAAGTGTTGATAAGTGTATTTTTTAATTTTGGTTTGCTTGTGATTTCCTCCTTGTTGAAGCTGATCAACTGCTAGCTGTAGCTTCATACTGACTTCAGAGTGGTCTCGAGATTGTCATCGAAGTCGAAGGAAGAAAGCAAATAAGCGTACTTTACTAAACGATTCCTTCGATTTCATCATATTTTGGCAGATGCCGCTATCAATTAATCATGAACATATGTTCAGTATACAATCTATTATTGCTGAAAACTAATTTTATATTATTATAGGTCAAGAGACATATGAAGTAATGTAATAAAAACCAACCAAACCAATTCATCAGATTAGACTGATGGATTTTACATTATAGACTTTCATCAATGGTAGAAAAAAATATGCAGGACAAAGGCTTTTAGTGCTGACGGATGGCAGTGACAGTACAGTTCATTATGAGTTATATATCATCCTAATAACCTTGTGATCACAGTAACCTTGCATATAAAAATAAAAAGGGATCTGAAAGGAACAGCAGCACAGGAGGTGCCATCAGGTGACATCAACCAACTTGGCTACCATGGCCTTCTCATAAATCATACCCATGTTCGCTGATAACAACATGGAAAATGTTGCAAAAATTCTGGACCAAACTGGAAGAAACTTAACTTATATTAAAATATAAGTTTTAAAGTACATCAGCAAGCTTTCCTTGCACAATATCTGTTGTGTTGCAGGAGTCAAGAGGGATACAGGGGCGTGTGTAATCATGACAAAAGCTTATTTTAATTAATTGATTTATTTTTTTATTTTTTTACAAACAGTAAATGGCACATTTTCATAAATAACACTTTGAATTATTTGACTCTTTCATTAAATATATTTCATTTGCAACAATGTATGCTTTTCTTTCTTCTTGTAAAAGTACTTCTTCAAACATGATGGAAAATGACTTAAAAACTTGACAAAAACAGATGTAACAGAGACAGAAGGATATAAACAAGCATGCCACCTGCATATCAAACTCTGGAAAACTTGAAAACTATAATACATGTTTGCATCAGTAACATTGACTGTAGGTCTAAGAAGAAACAACATCATTGCACGTTATTTTGCAGTAAACGATCATGAAACCAAACAATACCCATGCTGTTCTTATCAAAACAAAATATCTGTGCAAACACCTGTCTCAAAAATATATTACAAGTATATACACTTTGAAACGTCCGACATTCCTGGCTCCATCGGAATGTGCTTGAGAGTTCATCCAAGTCCTTAAATTTTCATTCATATGGTTGAATTCATGCTATAAATAGAGCTCAGGTTGACATGCAGGAAGCAGATATATTTTATTTAGCTTTTACTTTTTAAAACTTTAGTGTAAATTAGCTTTCAGCTGTTAGAAGCAAGTATGATATTGAAAATAATGTTTTGAGAAATGATTGTCTTGCACCTAATCCAGTTGGGTGATTAAATCCAGTGCAACAAGCGATGGTCTCGGCTGGCTCCCGTTTGAATGAATGGACGTTCTCCAGTGGCTTTTGGATTCAAAGTGCTGCAATGCAAATACAGAGAATTAAGTTCTCTCTCTCCGACTGACCTCTGTCCTGACAGTCCGAACGATAATTTGATA
Source organism: Scomber japonicus (assembly GCF_027409825.1). Classification (NCBI taxonomy): domain Eukaryota; kingdom Metazoa; phylum Chordata; class Actinopteri; order Scombriformes; family Scombridae; genus Scomber; species Scomber japonicus. Next base: position 23,726,164 of record NC_070589.1, on the reverse strand, counting down.
ATGATTTAGGTATTTTGCACCTGCACAAACAAAATGTTCCTGATACAATTTTAAAATCTGCTGTATGTCATTGAGCATGAACTATTCTCCTCAGTCCACCATGACACATATCAGGTTTGCCTATATATTTTTCTCGTGCTTCCTCCCTAGCATTTGGTTAGGGGATAGTGCCTCTGTCCATTCCTGAGATGTCAGCCAATCCTCTGGTTGATAGCTCCTGTGATATATGGAGGTACATAGGAATGGTCAGTACAAGTCAGTGGCAGAGTACACCAGAGGGGGTGGGGAGCTTCTAAAATAACCTATCCTAACTAACCCCAACATGCTGCGGCGGGTATTTCCCTTGATTTTAACACAGAGTGTGTGGCGTGGATCAATTTGCCAGACCTTGGTTGTACAAGCCATTTAAAATAGAAGTGATTAGTTGTGAACAGGCAGGCTTAAAGAGGTGAGCAGCTGTGCCTTATGTAACATGACGTACTGAGGGAATACTATGTTTGAGGTACAGCTAGCATTTCTTGGACCCTCTTATAGTCTGAGCTGAAGCATGACTTGGCAAAAGAAGGAATAATCTGCTGCTTGATGAGTTCGGTAGTCAAAATATTTTGCAGTACTTATATATATATGTATAAAATGTTTTGCACTTTGGACACTTTGAGAGGAATCAAAGACCTCTAGGAATCAAAAAATTGTGTCTTTAAGTCCTTTTTAATGACCAATGTTTTGTTATTGAATAAAAGAAACAGTGGTTAACTTCAGTTTCCTTTTGGGGCTCAACTACCCATGAAGAGAGATGTACTTTGAGTTGGACTTATTTTATAAAACTGCAGATATGATTTCATTTTTTTAAATACTGTGTTTTAAAAGAAGATTTAACTTTTAAGATCTGAGTCATCCCATCATCTGGTTTGACTCGATGTTATACTGTAAACTGTTCTTGGAGTGGTGAGTGTGAGGTGACCCTGTGGACCTTTGGTTGGTGATCCAACACTCCAGACAGGACATCGTCCAGCATTTCAGTGATTTACTGTATCGTGTCCCTTTGCAGACATAAGCATGTGTGTATGTGCAGAAGAGAACATTTCCATTTATGTCAGAGATTAGTTACAGTGGGCTGACATTACAAACCAGGGTTGCAAAGCTGATGAAGGGGCAATTAAGTCAACGAGAACCCTTACCTTAATGTCAGATGTCACTGCCCACCTCTGCTATCACTGACTTTGGCCTGGAAGTGACAGATTAAAGTTAAGCCTTAAATAATTATTAATATCTTACTAACTCATGTTAGGTTGAGCCATAATAAATTCAAGTGGCTGCAGAAGTCTTTTGTATTACATTTTCTTGACACTAAAGGAGGAAGCTGCCTTATTTCAGTCTCTTAATGGATTAAATTAAATAACAAATAAACCTTAATTTTTTTCATGTTGTAGTATTATAGTTCTGTAGCAGAAACAATATTTAATTCATTAAAAAATGGCATTGGACTGTATGTACTGGAAAATATGGGTTCACCTTTCTTTGGGCTGTGTCGGGTTGGTCTGCTGATGCTCTTGCTCAAGCCTGTTAGACAGATAGATATAAATACTACATCAAGAGTCTGAACTCTAAATCCTTTTAACGTGAAATCACATTAAAATCTGTTGCTCACCTTTCTCTTTGTGCTCTTAGCTTCTCGTCATCATACCTTAGGGGGAAAAAAGTAGAATGGAAATTTCTGACTGATGTGTCATTACATAAACGTACTTCTCAACAGATATATAAAGAAACTGATAATACATTGCTGTACACTATTGCCTGTTTAAGCATTCACTGCAGTGTTCTGGTTATGAGACTCACTCATGAATTCAAAGGTACAGCCACCTACAGTTTGCTTAAAAATTATGACTTTTTAGAGATTCTGTTATGGTGAATGTTGTAGAAGACTTTACTGTCATAGGCTCTTTTCATTTGCTATAAAAGACAGCAAGCTGACAGAGTGAATGCCGATTTAGAGTAGGTTTTGTGACTGCTACTGCAGGCTATTTTGACCATCTATTGTTTCAGTTAAGTGCATTAAAATAAGTAGCAGCAACTATACAATTAAATACATGCAAACAATCTACAATACATAATATTAATTAATGATCCATAAACAGAGTTTGACTCAGATTTAGTTTGAATGCAGTACTGTAAACATTCTTACATGATTACTGTATGCATGCAATGCAACACTTTATTTTAGCTGCCACAGACACATGTAGTGTCTCAGTAGTGACCCTTGGTGGCTGAGAGTACTTACTGCAGCACACACTCAGGGATTTGCACATGCTCCATGGGGATGATCTGGCTGAGTTCTTCCAGGGTGTGAACGTAACGGATCTTATCCATGAACTTCACACTACAGAGGACAACAAATGTTTCAAAACGAAATATATATATAAAAAAAACTAAAAAGAAACAGAGCAATACAAATAAAAAATAAAAAGACAGTGTTAGTTAATGAAGAGGTCGAGGTCCATAATCTTCTAGAGTCATATTCTTTAATTAATTTGATTTATTTGAAGGAGAGTCATGCAGTAAAGACACTTGAGACAGATGCCAGCACATTACAACTGTGTTAAATGATCTAGGAATGACTATACTTTTTTTTGACGACAACAGAGAGAGAAGGGGCTTGACAAACTACAAAGGAACAAGATTCAAACTATGGACACTGCAATTACATGGTCCGTGCTTTAACCTCTTGGCCACCAGGAAATGACGAATTATAATATTTTAATATTTTGTCATGGTCTGAATAAATACACCACAGGCTTTTTACGACATGATGTAGTCATTTTCTATCTTCTCTCTATTTCTTAGATATGCTGAGACAGGGATAGACTGATGGATCATTAACATATCCTCACCTGATAAAAGGTCTTGAGATGGCAAGGACTGTCCGGATGAACCATGTTGGGTGAGCAATGATGAGACACTTGAGATTCTTCCTCAGTCTGTAGTAGACATGCAGATCAGAAGTGTTTGAGATGCCTTCATATTTCTCATCACCATTTTTAACATCACTACTTTTTATCATCATCCTCATCAACAATTTCATCATGTTAGCCCAATCACAGTGTTTTTTTTTCTTTCTTACTTCCTATCAATCATCTGGTAGCATCTCTTCAGCCAGCTGATGCCGGGCATCTTCCTGCGAGGAGTTGCTCCATTCAGGTAAACAATCATGTAATCTTCTGCCACCAGCAGCTCAAGGCTGCTCACAACGTACCTGATGACAGAACAAACACACTCAGATCTTCAGACGATACAGCAGCATATTAGAAACATCAATTACACAGAATTCCTGCTTTCAAATGGTGATTTGGAGTGGATCCAGTTTAGATATGAGCTTGTAAAAGGAAACTTTTTGAAGCCAAAATGATGCTGTTAAACTGAGTCATCTTTAATTTCCATCATATCATTTCAAACATGATTTGACATGCGCATTTCATAGACAAATCATCTCCAGTCATGTCTTTTAATCAATTATTCTTTAATGCAGTGAAAACAGAACAAAGTAAAAGAATAATGTTATAAAAAGATTAATGATAAAGCACGCTAACTCTGAGAGAGTTTCTTACAGGAAGAGATTCTCCATGATGTATGTGTAGTCCTCACAGCTGCTGTCAGGAAGGTAGCAGGCTGCAAACACGATGATGGCATTTAGACCTTCACCATAATAACCTGAGAGAGAAGAGAGACACATTCAGCATGATGGCAATGGCATTTTAACAGTGATATGAGCAGAGGCATTTTACTAAAAATCAATAATGATATCAACTCTATCATAGTCTGAAAAACTATGGAGGTCTACAAAATAACTAACTTTTTCTATTTTCTGTTGCCTTATTTCAACAGCTATTACATTCTGGTAATTGAATTAGCTGTTTGTACTTATTTAGAGTCAGTAGTTGCGTTTTAATCCCATTAAGCAAACATGTATTTTTAATATGAAGCGCATGAGTTTCCCTTGTGTGTAAAATGAGCCATATAAATAGTTTGCTTTGCTCTGCATCTTTGCTTTTATGACTCTTAATGTCCCTTGATGATGCTTCAGAGGCATTTCCACCCTGACAATATATTTAATTTCTGGGGAAAAAACCTTGTAATCTGACAGTGCTTATCTTTCAAACAGTTTAACATGCTTACTTGCATGCAAGCACATAAAGCCTCTTGCATATTTATAAAAGCCCATATATACATTTGTGACTCGGATTTACCTCCATGTGTAACCACCCTCAGGTACGGCCTGATGACCTGCATGTCAATCCGTTGCTCCTGGTCACCGATGATCACTGTTCGCCAGAGACGGCCAGATGAGTCTCTCTCTTCATCACTTTCACCTGGAAGACGTTTAGCGCTGGCAACAGGAGTGTCATCTGCAAGCAAGGTGTGAAAAAGTTGTTGCTTAGATGGTTTAATCCTCCTCTTTGCTTGTCTAACATTTATGATATGATATCATATGTTCAACAAGAGGGGCAGGGGGTTGAAGATTTTCATACCTATCCGCTATCAAACTTCAACATGACTCATAGCTTGAGACATTTTCTACAAATACATGTTTTAGTCTTAACCAATACAAATCTAACTAACTACATAATGTGGAAATAAAAAGCTGTGAAAATTCAGCTTCACATAATTTTTTGTCAGATTTGAAAAGACACTTTAATTTATGTTTTTGTTGAGATTTTGTTGTATTTATTCAACTCTATGGTGGATTATGAGTGTTGTCAGTGGTACTATTGTACTGGATCAATGATGGAAGATGGAAAGAGAATAGACCAAATTAATCCTCAAGTAAAGACTCTAAATGGAGCAAACTTTGCTGAAATAAGAAAGCAGTCTATGTTTTTTGGCCATGCACTTCTGAGAGCACTCGCTGTTTGGAGAAGTAAAAAGCAGTAATTAGAACCAAAGAAAGATGACGTGAGGTCTGAGGCAGGGCACAAATCAAAGACAGAGTAGGTAATATGATTTGCTTCTAACATGAATCCTTTGCTCTAAAAAATCCTCAACATTTAATCGTTTCTAAAATTTTCATCATTATGTGACCTCCATCTGACCTTCCCACTCCAGCTCGTTGCCATTGTTGATGAACTCCAGCGAGTCAGTCTCATCAGGAGTCTCAATGTCGTCCACATTGATGTCCAGGTCGTCGGGCGTTTCCAGGAAGTCATCAGAGAGCACGGACCCCTCGCTCTGATCCAGTGACAGGTTCATGTCGGGGGCGATCAGTGTGCGGCGTTTACACTGGGATTCTCCCACATTCAGAGAGGTGGGGGGATCTAAAAAAATCAAGTCAGCTTAAAAACAGCATATACAGTAAAAAAAATAAATAAATAAAATAAAATGAAATGAAATGGTGTTTATTTATTTCACGTACTGGTTCTTATGTCGGTGAGGCCACATGAAGAATCAACATCTCCATCTTCTGGTAGTGGCCTGAAGATAAATACATATAGGCATAAATACAATGACAATAGAAACAGTACAAAATAGAAATGGACTGACCTCTGGATGAATTATAGTTTCTCTTTGGTTTTGGTCTTTTTTTTTTTTTTTTTTTTTAAAAAAAAAGCTAGTTATTAACATTAAGATTCCAAATAAATTACTATAATAGAAAAATCAACAATAAAGTAATGTAAGACAAGTGGTTCCTCTCTCTTAGCTTTTTTGTTTTTGAAGCTCTATTGTGATTTAACCACAGTTTGTCCTTGAAAACAATACGTGTTGTTTGAGAAGCACTACCAGTAATTCTCAGCTCCCATCTGACATTATAATAAGACGACTGAATGCTGAGTGCTGTGGGATAGGAGGGCAAGATTATAGTAGATTGCACTCAAACAGACACACACACACAGAAAGAAAGAAAGAAAGAAAGAAAGAAAGTCACAGACATTAACGCAGACATGCATGCAGAGACAAACACACCCTAAAACACCACAAGTATGGGCTCGCTGATGGAGCTGCCGGGATAATTGCTGTTATTATGTTGTCGGTAGCTTTGTAGAGGCAAGTTAAAGACAGCCTCAACAGATATTCAAGAGCGGATTAAACAGCAAGGAAGAGAAAAACAATTTGCGGTGTAGAAGCAACATTGAATATTTTTGACATTAAATTTTGTCTTATTTCTTGTCTGAATTTCACCACATTTTATGTTTTTTTTAAAAGATATTTCTGGCCTTGTTAGCTACTAAGAGATGACTCATACTAATGATTCTGAACTGTGTTAGTACTAAGATGACTTGCAGGAGATGGACAAAACTATTGTATGTAATATAAGATGTAAATCTGTTAAAAAAAGGGGTAGGACTAGAAAAGTTCCTTACTTCATCCACCCATACACCATTTTCGAACATTGAATGGTTATTATTTAGTTGTTTATCTACAGTTTGCTGTCATTTCTATTTTGTTATGTTTTGCTGCCTACTTTATATTTCATTTTGCTATTTTAACACGTGTGAGATAAATAAATAAACTAAATTAAAGGATAGAGTTGATATCCTGGAATTATCTGTTTTCTCTGCTCATTTTTACAAGCACATTTCCAGTGTGGGTGTGGGTGGCCAACTATTTTTAATTGCGAGTCACTACCATGTGTGTTACCTTCTGTCTTTTTTTCTTTGTGCAAGCTGCTAGTTTGCTCACTGACATGATACAGCCTCATCACGCATCACGTAACGACTACATCACGGAAAGAACACACCTGCTGCCATTCAGCTTTCAACGCATGTGACTTTCCATCATTGCCAAGGCCATAAATGAATAGACAAACTGCACATCGACAGACACTCTCACTTTCATACGCATGTAGGGATACCTAGGGAAATCCTCATCCTGCCACTCGTCCTTGACTTCCATGCTATCCATGCGTAAAGTTGCTTCTGCTGTACCCATCCTCAGCCGGGGAGGACGGGATTCAGCTCACTGTGGTTGACAAACAGGAAAAATGGCATCAGTCAGGAGGATACCATGCTATGAACACAGTTAAAAGATATGTGCAGCTGTTTTCATAGGACGAGTAAAGTCTGACTCATCTACATATTAGTTTTAAAAAATGTATTATAATAAAGTATTCTGGAGAGCAGAAATGTGAAGAATCCAAAACGCCAGCCTAAAGAAATGACAAAGCTTGCAATTTTTACAGCTCATATACCATTCTTGCAGTAATAAATACTGTACAATCAAGTCAGTGTAAATACACATAAGTTGGCAAAAGTAGGTCTTGTGTGTGGTTTTCTTCTTCTGCTTCTCTGGGCGAGGAGACAAAAATAAAACAACACATTGCTCATACAATCCCCGGAGGGTGATACAAGCAAATAATATCTCCATATTTTACATAACCAAATGAGAAATGACAGAAATGACCTGTCCTTTCCTTGGTATGTGACGTCAAGCTTTTGATACACATTGTCTCCTCTTTGGGTCAATTGTTGCAGCCTGTCAAACAAGAATCAGTCATGCATGGAGTGGACATCATGTATGAGCCACGTGTCAAAAATGTGTATGGAGGGGGGTGGGTGATGGGTGGAGGGGGACTGTCCTTTCTACATCACTGTCCCAGACATTGATCATGCTGCAGCAGACATTCATTTGTCCACTGGCATGGCACTGATGAGCTACAGTGAGACACATCAGAGGGGGAAAAAAGTGGGCTAAAAGGCCTTCAGGCTACATGTTGCTTGTGCTACTGTGTTGTGATTGGATTCTAAATGGTGGAGCTGTTTATCAGTCCCGTGAGGATATTGTGGCTATGGGATGTGGGCTTTGATAGGGAATTCCTTAAAAGCTGTATTAAGATGCTTCAGGGTAAATTACTCTTCAAGTTGCCTTCCTTTGTTGTCACACTCGCATAAAAAAGTCTCCTGAAACGGATTGATCATTTTTCCCTGCTAAATCAAGAATGAAAGAAGGAGTGTGACAAGCTGAGAAAAAAGAGGGAAATTCACACATAAACAGCAACTCAGTGCGTGTGGATTGTTATATGTGCAGATGTCTCTCGTTCCGGCTAAACTGCTCATACAGTCAGCTGCTGATTGATGGACACAAAGTAATGTTGCAGCAGCACGTGCTTGGTAGGGATTTGAGTCCAGATGGCAGGGCAGCATTTATTTTCCAAACACTATTTCCAGAGTTATGGACTGTGCTCAGTCTACCAAAACCAACACCTAATAATCAGTCTCACAGATGGAAATTAAATTTATACAACTGCTGAGTAATGCTTTAATAATAAAAAAAATTGTACTTTTCTTCTAACATGAATGACATTAAAGTAAAATGTTTTCCTAATACTCCTCTGCCCTATTGAATCATTTACATGACTTGCGTATTGAAGATAAGCATCGATAGAGCTGACTGATGATGAAAGGCACCAGAGAAATCATGAGTGGAGCCTTCCTCAACTTGTCTGATTGCAATCTATGGCAAGAGGACAGTGATACAAAAAGCCTATATGCTTCATTGGTGCTGTGGATTTCAGGTGTCATCAGATTTTGATTAAAAGTCCCCATCCACTTAGAATAAGTGGGAAGAGCAGACGAAGAAATACATCTAGGATGGAATAACAAATGAATAAATAAATACATTTGGCAGAGAATAGTATGAATAGTATGATTGTACAGTTGGATTCCTCATAGGTTTCCAGGGCTAATCAGTGTGTGAGAAGCTATTCAGTCACGACTGCCGCCCTTTCCTTATCTGACAAATGGAAACAGACACCGTCTCAGTAATTTGAACCACAAATAGGAGCAGAATGAAAAGGAGCATTGATTGAGTGTGTGCTCTCTGTGAATCACATTTTGTGCACTTTATCAAGCTGTAATCACAAAAAAACTATGGGTCATGTTAAAGCAGGGTACTCACATAGTGTAATTAAGAAGATTTCCTCTTCACCGTCTTGGAAAGCGTCTCTGTTTTGCTCTCAGATTCTCCTCTCTCCCTGCTTCCTCCTTAAACCTGCTTGAGCAGAGTGAGGCTCATTACTGTTTACGTCTGCAGGTGGGACGCTCGTGTGCTCAGGATAGGAGCTGCTGGACGACTCTTGCTGTCTACTGATGCTTCTGATGGAGACTGAGAGAGAAATCTTGTCCTCCTGTAAAAAAGAGGAACAGTTAGGAGAGTCAGGGTCATCACACAGCAAACGCCATCCTGCTCTCATCTTTTCAGTCTCCTCTGTCAGATCCCATGCTGCTTTTTGGACAAAAGATAATCCTCAGCCTGTGCTCTCAGCTTGTCTCATGATGATCACTCTCTCTCACTCTCTTGCTCTCTCTCTCTTTTCCTCCCATTCACCTCTGCTTGTCTCTGCTGAATCCCCCTCTACCCTCCTCCTCCTCCTCCCTCCAGCAACACTAATGCCCCCACCCCAGCCTTTAATCCTGCTGTGATGATGTCACCCGTACTGGAGCTGTGTTGTGATAGTTATGTAATCAAACCTGCCTTCCTTCTCTTTGATTTTCTTTGGCTGAGTGCAGCGCCCCGAGTCAGGATCAACTGTTTTCCTTCTTGCCACGTTCAGTCCATTTTGCATCCATGGTTGAACATGTTTTTATCCTCCTGCAAGCTTGAAAAGATGGACGTTTCTAATTCACCGCTGTTCCCTGGCAACAGCATCTTCCCTCCCTCTCTCTCTCTCTCTCTCTCTCTCTCTCTCTCTCTCTCTCTCTCTCTCTCTCTCTCTCTCACACACACAGAATCACTCTCTCTTACTTGCTTTTTCTCACCATCCTTTTTAAGCTCTCTCACTCTTAATGAAACCCCTCCTCCACATGAATTCCCCTCCTTTTTCTTGTTCGTTGGCTGTGCTGCTTACACCCCTTTCCCCTCCCTTCCTCTCTCTTGCTCTCTCCTCACAGCTGCACTGAGCTCTGGGCAATGTCAGTGAACACAGAGTGGTATCTCTCTGGTATTGCACTCATCACCCAGTGGGAGCGGCCACAGTTTCCTATTCTACTGCTACTGACTGCATTTCGGGTGTGTTTACTGTTTTCTATTAATAACGCTACTTTGCACAGCACTGTCATACCTCAATATGCCCAGACTTGTGGGTGAAGGAATTTGTTTTTCCACATTTTTGAACACTACACACCCTGACTATTAAGTGTGATTAAGAACACACACATATTGTATTAATTTGTCATTATAATAAACAGGTAAAGTTGTTGTTGTTTTTTTTAATTAAAGGGTTTACTTCCATGAAAAGCTTGTCTAGATTTTAATTTTGGCCTATTTTTTTCTGAAAATATTTGAGTCCGTTTAAATAGCCAATAAGGTGAAATTATATTTCAGTACTGCCATCTCTATTTCTGTACCTTACAGTGGTGTTTTTTTCAAGAGAAAATATAAAACACCATCATGTTTCAGTTACACACATTGTGTTTACATCTGCAGTACCATAAAATATGCAACACTTCTGTATGTATTCACATGAATTAACTCATGACTAACTGGGTCACTGAGATATATAGATATTATTGCATGTTGTCTTTCCTCCCACCAGATGGTGGTAGAGTGCTCACCATGAAAGATGCATCTGCGGAGCCAGAGGGGATGAAGTGCACTGCTGTAGTTTTCATTTTAAATATAGGGTTGGTCAAACTCTTGATTACCTTCATGTAAAGCCTGATATTTTTACTATATTTGGCATACTAACTTCAACATTAATGAATTAAATGAGAGAAATGACAGTAGTTGATGTTACCAACTGAATTACAGTAATACCAGAAATAAAAACATTTACCAAACCTACGGCTTAAGGAAAATATGGCAAATTGCATCAGTTACAATCTACCAAAAACTATGATGTGCCTCTAATATGAAATTATTTTTCATGCCATGAAACCATTTTGCATTATTGGACCAAAAACTAATCTAAAAAATAACAATAAAAATAAAAAATTGGACTATTAAATTATTAAATAAAATGTAAAATAACATATATCTTTTTCCAAAATGCTAAAGGACTATTCCCTATTAATTATGTCAAACTTTTACATTTAACTTTTTATATCTAACATACCCATCCTGACAACACTCTACCTGATCTTTTGTTAGACTTTGTAAATACATAAAACACAAGTCTAAGACAATGACATATGGTCAAATCTCATTGGAACTAAGCTTTCTTACACCAAGCAGGACCACAGCTCTGTAGGTCATGTTTAGACAGGTGTTGCACCACACCAAATCAATACAGTCACCCAGCACATTGGTGGCAGTCCTCAAACGATCCTTGTCAACAAGTCGATTTGACTTGAGCACAATAATATAAGTTTAGGATGCTGTTAACATGTACATGTTCTTTGAGGATGTTAACTACGTTATAAATTAAATCAACTACACTGCTGATGTGGCTAAAATATATCCTCACTCTATATTTTCACATCACATGGAGACACTTACAGAATCCAATCAACCATCATGAGCAGTGAAATGTCTTCAGTAGGCAGTCCAGCTGATGCCAACACAATCACCATGGATACCATGCCAGTCTGTGGGATGCCTGCCGCACCAGTACTTGCAGCTGTGACAATCAAACTAAACAAAAGCGATTGCGATGGTTATCTAATGCTGCAATACTAATTATAGGCCAGTAATATTAATTAACATTAATAATTGACCAATCATGTTTGTGGTTTCACACACTGAAAATCTGCATGTCCAAGTCCAACCAATGAGAAGGAGACCTGTCAACCTATGGGAACTGGTTCTATGTAATGGCAGTCTTCTTCTGTTAAGTCTTCAGTGACTCATGAGGAGGCACAGAAAAGTGGTTGGAGGCCTTTCCTTGTGTTTTTAAAAATAGTGTGTGTACTTTACAGTACAATGGGCCCTAACAACTTCTTGAACTTAGACACGACAATGTATTTTCCCTAAAGCACACAGAAACCAAACAAGTTTAAGATTACATGCAAATATAACAAAGATTAAGGCTTACTAAAACAAACAGAACTTTTACATTATTTTACATTTTCAGTTAAAATTGGTATTCATTTAATCATACCTGAGGACAATGATTTGACCTAGGTTAAACTCTATATTACTAACCTGCGCTATGAATAAAGCAGTTACAGCTTCATAGAGTGCTGCACCATCCATGTTCATTGTGGCCCCTATTGGCAGCATGAAGCGTGTCAGTTGCTTGTCCATGCTGTGCTTCTACTCAATACAATGGGAAGTTACAGGAAGGGTCGCAGAGCTGTGAAAAAACCCACAAGGTATTTAAAGGACAATGACACTCTGAGATTCTGAATATGTTTGCAATGTATTATGTTTAATATTAAGACCCTGGCTCACCTGAATGAAGTCCTAAAGGCGGTGGTGAGAGCCTTTACCAGACCAACAATAAACCTGAAAGGATTCGTACGTGATGACAAAATAGATGAGGGCAAGAGTATACATTGCAACTTCGTGACCTGTCTCTTAAGGGTCTCTCATCTTCAAAATCTGTCCTGCCATTAAGAACAGGATTCCCACTGGAGAAGGCCAGAGGAAATCATCATATTTGACTGTAAACATTTTTTATTAGTTTATTTGTCGGGGACAGTGCATATTAATAAACATATCTGTAAATATGCCAAAATTAGCCCAAAGGCTAGTTTTCATCTGTTGTCCCTGGCCAGGTGTGAGTTGGCAGCCTAAAATCAAGATCAAGAAACAGATTTAAAACAAAGCAGTAACACAACAGGACAATTCAACTGCATAAACAGGGACAGACATAAGAAAAACAAGTTCAAGAAACATGATAAAAAATAAAACGGGTCAGGCAACAAGACATTTTGACAGCAAACACAAAGACAGACTAGCAGAAACAAGTAAAAACAGGTAAAACATATATGAGCGATAAGGCAGCAGTTTTAGCAACAGGTCAGTTTTGTAAGGTGATGGTTTTATCCAGATTAGTGCTGACAGATTTGGAGACTTTTGAGCCATGTTTTTAATTGTCTAGAAAAAGACCTGTAAGTGGTAATGTCTCTGATGTGGACTGGTACAGCGTTCCAATCATGTCCTGCTTTGATTGAGAAGGCAGATTGACTAAAAGCAGATTTTCGCAGGGATAATGCAGTTTCCTCTTGCGTAGTGCACGTTGATGGTCACATTTGCAATAAATGTCAAGAAACTGACCTTTAGCTGCCCTCAGTTGGATACCTCATGTATAGCAAACACTTGGATTATATATTATTCATAGTTTATCCAAAACCTTATCACAAAAAATTGTAGAGTGATTTGCACTTTCATCACATGACTAATATTCCGTCATCCCTTACTAATAACAGTGATAACAAAAAAAATTACAGCCATTATATACAAAATGTAGACTATATGCAGACAGTAGCTAATGGACTTGTGGATTCAAGACAGTGTTGACTCAGAGGTAAAATAGTAATTACAGTAGTTTCCCACTCTTAACAGATGACTATGTTACTAGTTGCATGGTGGCCTTATTCTGGCAGTCTACAAAGTCCCTCAGAGGTTTTCCCTCATTCTCCATACTGCCAAGGACAAGGCCGAATGAAATACAGAAGACCAATAAATAGTTGGCGAGCATGAACGTTAGTGTAAAGAAAAAGAAAAAATCATAACCATGACAGATGTTACCTTTCTGAAGCAAGCTTCCACCAGATTTAAAGGGATCATGTTTCTGTGAGCCCTGATACGTCCCATTGCACCTATAAATTATGTTGAGAACATTCGTTGTATAGTTTTATTGAGAATAGTTTGATACATCCCTGATTAGATCCAAAAAAGCATTCACAGTATGTACTACCTCGACATTACCACCAGAGGACGCTGCTGTGTTTCTGGATGATTTCCCTGGCTGGATAAGAACAGCTAGAGTAATGCAAGTGAATGCACCAATAAGTGTGGTGACCTTGTAGTAGCTGAGGACCCTGAGCCCAACTTTTCCATAAATCATCCTGTCCACAGATAACATGCCTGAAATCAAAAAGCTGAATGCAAACCCCATGTTTAATTAGTGTAGCAATTTCTATTAGTGCTAATTTAAGACCTGCTTAAGTTCTGTATGTGTTGTTTGCACGTTCTTGCTTTATTTAAAGTATAATAATTAGTGATTACAACATGTACATGAGCATATTTTGACCTGTATAAAAAATTGGAATGATTTTAAGGTCCTAATGCAGGCACATGTTTATAGAAAACCTGTAAACATTCAATCATCCTCTATTTGAACCATGGACTTATCTGAGCAAAACTAAAATTGAGATGAAAGTTTCATATTAAAAATCATGTCTAGTAGGTAAACAAACAAACAAACAAAAAAGCAAGCAAGCAAACCAACCAACCAACCAACACATCAGGTGTCTCATAAAGTATAAAAGGCATTGTCATTAGCTGCAGAAACACAAAAAATCCAGGGAAAAAATAAACAAAGCTACTCAATGGATGATAGAAAAGCATTAATGTGGTGTTTGAGGAGAGGCCATGATACTGAAATGAAAATATATTTTCCTCTGTCAGGTGGAAGTTAGGACATCTAAATTGAAGATTTTAAGACTGAACTTTATGCTGTCAGACTTGGCTTTTCTTATCATTGGCTTTAAAGTGCTTTAAAATAAACTTTGTATGTCCAAACCTTGAAAAGCAAACACATTTTGCACCAAAGTGCTACACAAAGGTAGACAGTAGCAAGATAGTAGTAACAGCTAAGACTGTAGGATTATAATCAGGAAGCTCTTACCATGTTTATTGTGCATCAAACCACTGACTTCTTGATTTAGAAAAAAAATCACAATTTCATATCCAGATTAAAGGTAACAAAGGTGTGGATCTAACCTGTAATCACACTGGAAATGGTGAGGGGAAGCACCAACATCTGCAGGATCCTCATCAGCTCTCCAGGAAAGTTTAAATATATTTTAATATATTATAATATTTTAATATCTCTGGCTTTCAAACTTCTGTTTCTCAGAGAAAAGCCCAGGCCGACCCCTTTACACATATATAAACACAGGTCAGCACATCAGCAATGACTCGACTCGGACTCGAGGCTGGAGACTCGCAAATTACCATTATTTTCATGTTATTTATATTCTCATCATTTATTATCTGTCATTCGTCTTCTCTGTTTGCATTTGGGAAGTGATCTCTGGCTGTGACTAAGGCTGACAGTAAACACCAACATCACGCACGCGCCGTGTGTACGCGCGCATTTCGAGCAGAGCCCGTCTACTACTGTATACTGTATTAGAAACTCTCTGATTTCAAGACAATGGCGAGTGAAAGAAGCCCAACAGGAGTCCCTTGGATCGTTACATTTGGCTACAATGCCTTCACGCAGTCAGCCAACAAACGGACAGCAGTGTGTGTTATCATTTACAACATTATTAAGACAGTTATGTCTTGCTAAGGAAAATATATATTTTTTTTCAGGAATGTGAAAGAGGTTTTAAAGAACCAGTTTTTCATTTTTAAGTTAGTAAGTCAAATGAGTACAACTCATAATTTACTTGCACCATTGTGGGTGTGTTTTTTCATTTATTGTTAAAATGCAAAATATTGTGTGCTGCGTGCCTGTTATCAAAATACATTGTTGGTGCGATATATTTCTTTTATTGTATTTTACAGCATTGTTAAAAAAAACTCTTGTTAAAGAAAAATACAGTTATGAAATTGAATTATTTTTTCCACATCACATTGCTGTAGATTCTAGTGAAACAATCATCAACACTGTCTTATATAGAGGATTTTACAGCTTATAGAATTTGATTTAGTGTTTGCGAGAGACTTGAAACTTGACTTGGACTCTTAACCAGAGACTTGAGACTTGACTTGGACTTGACCCTCAAAGACTTGAGACTTGACTCGGACTCTCACTCAAAGACTTGAGACTTGACTTGGACTTGCAAAACATGACTTGTGAACACCTCTGGAAGTTGTCCATAGAAACAGTTTGGAAGAGGGCAGACACTTTCAAAAATTACTTGTTAGGTGATTGGATGAGCCTCATAAGGCCTCGTAACTCCTACAGGTGTAATGTCCAGAGCCCTTTTAGTTCTTTGTTAGGTGCAGAGATTTAAGGTCATGGGGGTGTTAAGTCCACAGTGTCCCTAAATTATATGAGCCTTAGTAGGGCAAAAGACAGAAGGATCAGGGACATTTTAAGTATCTTATAGCTCCTTGAGGCCAGAGGTTCTATCAGGACATGCCAATATTACATACATGATCCTTTAAGTACTTTGTTATGTTTGATCATATCAAGTGCATTATATGTTTTAATATGAAAATATATAATAGTTCATATTGTTGTTGTGAAAAGAGTGAAGAGTGAACTTTTTTTTTTTTTTTTTTTAAACCTGAGTAGGAGTGAAACTGCAGTGGCCTACATCTCGATGGTCTGTTTTGCTGCATATTGTTAACAAAGTCTTGCCATTCACTGTAGGCTGTCACTTAAGAGCTAAGCTCTTTAGCGGTTTTACTCAAGCCATTAGTTTCTGTTACAGTCTAGCCAAGGTTTCCATTTGAAAAGTTTGAGAGATAATAATCTGTTGAATTAACAGATATCATATTTATCAATTACCCTTCTCCTCTCCACTGGCCCTTGGTTTCCCTCACCTCATTCCCTGTAGAATTGCACCATTAACATCTACCTGGAGTGAGCAATGCTGTTCCTAATAAATTAAATGGAGGTTGATAAGATGAAGAGTTATACCGGAGGAAGTAAAATAGATGATGCAGGAGCAAGTGGAGGAGTCCAAAGGCATGTCCAGGGAGGAGTACTAGAGGCAGCTGGGGGAAGAAAAGTGAGTAAGCATGACACACACTTATATCATATCATCCAAGCAAATTGAGTGCTACAAAAAAAATTATGACTGGTATAGCGCAACGCGTGTGCTGAAAAAAAATAACATTGGGCTACTTTTTATGGGCAAACGTAAGCATAATTAATGTGAATTAATCTGAATTGTTGAATAGAGTGGAAATCTGTAAAGAGAAAATATGACCTACATGTCCAATAAGCAGGGATTAGCATGCACGATTAGTATTACTAACTACAGTAGGCTCCTACTTCATGTTTGTGTCAGAGCCACAGGTATAAACCAGATATACACATAACAAAAGGCCTCACCTTCAACAGTGGAGGAATGATACTGCACAGCACTGGTAAACAGCACCCATTTTACCTTAAACGTCAACAATTGAATGGGGACCAAGTACATCTAGTGAAACAGGGCGCCATTGCGATGTGAGCGGGTTTAAATTTCAAGCAATGATTCATTGTTATTACACAGAAGCTAGATGCTGGTTATGGATACTGACTTTACAATCACATAACCATAAAATGAACAAAACACAGTTTTTCAGCGTCTTCAGGTAATAACATTTCTTGTTGGTGTTTAGGTTAAATCAATATGGCCATAAAATGCTGTATTATTCTTAATCTCACTGTATTATTCTTGCATAGTTGCAAATAAGTTGCACTTATATCAACCCATTATTCTAGATTAGATTTTCATCTCATTTGATACCTGACTTTTTTTCCTTGTTTTTTAAGTTTGAGCTCTCTGGCCTGTGTGGTTCAGTGTGATGCATGTGTGACATCAACGGATGCACACAAGGCTTATAAGGTAGCTTTAGGTGGGGGTTTATTAGCTTGGGGCTCAAATTAGCCAGAGAAGCAGATTAGGCTCTGCGTATAATAACCTGTCAAGACGCAAAAGAGACTACCATTAAACATGTTACTTAGCCTCAAAACAATTATTTTGAATCCCTTTACACTCGGAAGTGATGCTGATATTTTGGGCATGTTCAATTAAGCAATAAGGTCTCATTCTCTATGTGAAAGTGTGACGCCTATACAAGTCAGTTATGTCTTTAAATTCAAGTGGTATAGGGTGTCCGATATGACATTTTAAATTTTAAATTAGGTGTGTGCGCGCGCACACACACACACACACACACACACACACACACACACACACACACACACACACACACACACACACACACACACATTAATTTACATTTTCTTTGTTAATCAGAACAATATATGTTCAATGTTTGCATAAAATCCATCTGCATCCATCTTTTCAATTTTGTTGTACATGTACAGTGACAATAAAGACTATTCTATTCTATCAATATTATATTATCATACAGTTTAGGAGCACATTTATAGTTTTTTCCTATAGCTAATTAAACATACATGTCAACAGTAGGGGCTTACTTGGAATACTTGACTTGAAATGTCTGATTAAACTGTTAAGAAGATGCTGCTATAGTCCTCATTTTGTTTAATCCACATAAGAGACAGTATGTACGTCAGTGGCTGAGTTGCAGCTCCAGTAATACCAAACATTAAATGAATTTGACTACAGTGGATTTCATATAGATTTCAGTGTCTTTGCTTTGTTTCTAAGTAATGAAGCAGATACAGTGAATGCTGATATCTTCTTCATGTAAAGATGAGACAGTATTAGAGAGGAATAAGGTGACAGAGTAGCCCTGGCCAAGACATCAAGTACCTGAGGATATGTGCCAAGCTGCAGCTCTTAGTGCAGCTAATCTTATTTAAAAAAAGGGTCAGAGCCCGAGCAGACCACCCTTAAATAGACACAGAACAAAATATAAAGATGAGCCTGGTTCAGCAATGAAGGTGAGGTGTTAGCTCAGTTTCTCCAGGCCATACACGTTAATCTGGATTGAGGACGTGAATAAGGTAGGTAATAGTCTTCTGCATAAGTTAATTTAACTAAACCCTACTATTTCGTACAATGCAATCCAAAGGTGAGTTTAAATGTGAGATCCTGATATTATACTTTGACCCATTTTTAATGAAAATAAATGTGTTGTATTCTGGCTCATGAACTCATTTGTGGAATGTAGACAATATTCTTTAATGACGTGAAACTAGATTAAACCAGGACTAAACCCCAACAAAACATACTGACCCCTAAAAGCAACTATATTAATGTATTGGTATTTAACTGAATTATGTCTGGAAATAAAGATGAATGAATGATGAATTTAGCTTCTCCTCCAGTACAAACCTATGCCTCAAGTGAAGCAGCGATCAGAAACAGGAACAAGATTCAATTGTCATCCCTCGTCTTTAGAAAGTAATCTTAACTAATAAGGCAACAAATAAAACAGAGGTTTAAAGTTTTGACATTTAATTACAGTACTGCACCTGCTAATGAGTACCATCAACAGACCCGTTGAGCCAAACGTATGATTTTTAAAGGTTTGTTACAACTGGTCAGTGGTTTTGGAGAACTTTAAATAACATTGACACCAGTGTGCTTTAAAACAAGTATACTGGGGTTTTGTGCGACAGAGGCTACACAGACTCGGCTTGCGGCACCTGTCTAGGATAATAGAGGACTATTATTCTTGGAAACACACTGTCACTGAGGAGTAAAGTCGATGATTTTTAAGCAAATGTGAACGCATGGACTGAAACCTGGTTAACAGATCATGACCTGGCTTTGGTCAGCCTATCCGGCTTGGCTGAGGAGACAATAAGTCAATATGGGTACTTGGGCACCATCCTGGATGATACCAACACTCACTCAATCTGCAAAAAGCTAAAACTGTTTCTTTTGAGAAAATTGAGGGCTTTTAATGTTGGTCACTCTTGAAAATAGTTTAGTCATCTTTTATTGAATCAATTTTGACTTTTGCGATGATTTGTTAGTTTGGCAACCTCTGCCTGGTTAGGAATAATAGGCTGGGTAAGATTGTTAAACTTTGCCAAAAGACCATTGGCACTAACTTCAATAGTCTTGGCAATGTTTATTAAGTTGGAACCACTCACAGGGCAAAGGCCATCCTGGTGGGCCCTAAACACCCTCCTCATAGAGAGGTTCAACTCCTGCCATCAGGGAAGAGGTACATTTACCCCAGAAGGGCCAAATCAAATGAATATGAGATCATTTAGACACTCAGTAGTTCTTAAACAAGCTGTAGGCTTATTGCTATTGCACATACACTTTAACAAAGAACTGACTTTTAGTGCTTTTATACCTCATTGCAATTTTATCTACAGTGTGTTTATTGCATGTATTTGTCTTTTTATATATTTTATAATATGTATTGGTTGTGTTGCAAATCAAACTGGCCCTCAGGGACAATACGGATGGTCCAATCCAATCCAACAGCTCCACAAAAGGCCATACGGATGAGGATAGGAATTACAGCTTCCTTAACTGAATCAAAACTGTACACGGTGAGTAGTTGATTAGATCAATAAGATAGTGTTTCATGGTATGATCTCACTTACCCTGATTAGATGTTCCTGGTGTAAATTGTTTCTCTTGGCTAACAACATTATGTTCCTGTTCTAATACTGCTCATGGTAAGACACTGATGTTTAAGGAAAGCTTTACTCAAAGTCACCTGCTTCTTTATCTAACCTTTAACCTTTTAATATTCCGTCCTTATGTTAAGACACTTGTTAAGCCTGGGCTTCTTGGAAAAGGCAGAGTGAAGGGTAAGGGGTAGTCATGTGCAACAACATGTACTGTACGTATTACAAGCTTTATACTGACAAACTAACGGCTGAAGGAAATCAGGAAACAATAAAATAAGGCTGAGTAATAAGTATAAACAGGAACACAGGAGAATTAAATGCACCAGCATACTGTAATCACTATTTGTGGCAGCTGACCTATCCAGAAATGGAGGGTCATCATTCTGAGTATAATACTATTTTATTTCATGTGCCATAGAGTGCTCAATATGCCACTGACCTGCCAGAAGACCATGCAAAAATAGTGGAAGAAGATAAGGAAGATGACACAAATGACACACCAAAGCAAACTCAGGCCACAGTAACAGAGATGAAGCAGACTGCTGAAGAAAAGTGTTTTCTCATGTGGCTAAAATGCAATTAACCTGCACCATTCATAGGCCTTCAAAAATATGGTCATATGAACTGCAATGTTAGACAATTCAAGTTCAATGTGGATTTGTTGGCTATGAATTTTGATCCAGGAAGTTGTTTCTCTTTATGAAATATTATAATTGAAAAGTGATTTGGCTAAAGAGGGCCCGCTACCTCACAGCTCTTACAAAACTTCCCTAAATTAATTTGTCATCTTCATATTAGAAGACCTTAGCTTTATTTATAGTGGGATTATTAATTTGACTTTTTGTCAGAATCTGTTGAAAATATCAATTTAACAATAATAAATGAAATTAAAAATGGAAAGAACACAAAGTGGTGCTGTTTGAGACATACACTCAACAGTTTTGTTTAAAAGATAAAGAAGTTAAATGAGACTTTAAGTGAGGGAAGCATTAACCACTAGGTCAAAAAGAGTCCTAATCTGGATGAGTGGAAGGAGGGTTAACTCCTTTAACTATTGTGACAAACCAAAAGATTAAAAGATAAAGTACCTGAATGTTTTGAAGATTTCTTTCCTCCTCACCTAATGACTTTGTCTGCACCAGTTAAAAATATTAAATAAGAAGTATTCATATTCGAAGCATAGCGGAAGAACAAAAGTATAGGATTATAAATAAGCAAATTTAGCAATTTGTCCTATGCAAGAACATCAATGATGCACTCTTATCTCTATCTGCACACCTTGACTTCACAGGTATTTTTAGTTGCTTGTACTGTACCCATAGTACCTATAGGGAGAAGCACATAGATTATTACATACATTATAGGACATACTGTTTAATCTAGGATTAAACTTTAACCCTTATACCTGCTTGCCCCCTCTACTGCATTATGGGTAGACTCATTAGATTACAAATTAGATTACTTGTTTTGTTTTGATATTAAAAACAACATTTTTAAC
Source organism: Scomber japonicus (assembly GCF_027409825.1). Classification (NCBI taxonomy): domain Eukaryota; kingdom Metazoa; phylum Chordata; class Actinopteri; order Scombriformes; family Scombridae; genus Scomber; species Scomber japonicus. Next base: position 23,704,376 of record NC_070589.1, on the reverse strand, counting down.
TATCATACCCTATTTGAATATTATGAAATTACATTTTAAAATTCAAACATTTTAAATTTTACTTTTATTACACCAGTAAATAAAGTCTTAGTTTAAAGCCAGGTGAAATATGTGCTACCTGCATATTGGACAGAACAGACTGACAGTATTTTAAAGAGTCAGCTCTCCCCTCACATTTCAGCCCAAGCTGATCACATGGTCAGTCTCTCAGCATTTTACCCTCCCTTTCCATCATCTCCCTGTCATACCCCTGCTGCTCCCCATCCCCCTTTCCCCCTGTAAGCTGACACAGCGCCTTTAAACATTATCCGCTTTCTTCCTAATAGGATCTCAGGGGCTTAAATTGTCATCTGATAAAACTAAGGAGCTTGATAGCTACGCTGCGCCCTCTTAACCAATTTGTACTCAATTAGGATAATGGGGAAACAAGCAAAGAGGGACAGATTTAATATATTAATGTGATAAAATGATTATCAATTTCTCTTGCCAACAACTTGGGTGGTATTAGGAGCCTCTTTCAGGTCTCAAATTAATATTATTATTATTATATGTAGTGGGCCAAACAATAAAGATAGAAAGAAACACTTGAATTAGTTCAGAGTAAGTGTTAAATATTATCTGTCAACAGATGCATAGCATTTACAAATACAGATGTTTACACAAAAGACTCTCTCACAGATAAACAGGTGTCATTTATAAGAATTCATTGGATTCCATTGAGGTGTATAATCTCCAGGGCTCTGACATAAATGATACATGCTGGCTCTCACTATTTGAACCTAGCCATCATTAATGTTTGATGATACAGTACATGTTTCTGTGATGATTGTCGATCGGCAAAGATGAATCAAATCAGGAATTCTGTCTTAATATATAATTTATTTCGAGCCTGGTTCATGTCTGCATGCATGAAACACTGACAAAGATTTGCTCCAGAGCACAAGGTTCTTATACTCTTACAGATAGGTCCGATATCTCCTGCAAGCATTTTAAACAGAATGTGATACATCCTTATGGGGCTCTGCCAGCTATTCTGGTTTGTTTTTAGTCATTTGTAGACACATTTTCTAGACAGGGTGGCTCCTTGCAAAGCAAGACTGCTAGACTATGGAAAAGTACATACTAACAATGTTATAAGTTATAACTCTGGTTCTCCTGCTACATCAAGACCACCATACAAATGGAGTCAACTGCAGTGATTGTTCTCTTGGGTCAGCCTGGTGTAATCACTACTTCAACTGAAATGAATTACATTTGATTTCTTAAAAAACACATTAAAGCATTCAAGGCCTTAACCTACAAATTTTAACCTAAATATTTATTGTGAAGATAAGTGAAATTGAGGTACACATTTGCCTATGAGGTTTGTAAAGTCTTTATATTAATATGACAGTGCTCACTAAGAAAACAAAACAATAGCTTCATTAACTGACCATCTCAAGATAATCAATCAATTTCATTCAAGTTAGTTTAGGGTTGACTGCAGATACATGTTGTTTGCTGAACATGTAAATCTGAATCACGTATATCTGTCATTACCTTCTAATACTGTTAAGATTAAGTGTTGGTCAGTAAAGTTATTCTGATACCTCAAAGTTTTCCGACCAAAGGAAAGCTGTCTCTGTGACAACAACTGGATGGTAAATGTATTTTTGGACTGCATTTATTTAGTGTCTCTCTAGTCTTCAAACTGAAAGTGCCTTACGGTAAATGTCAACATTCACCCAAACATTCATTCAATGATGGCATAGGCTGCCAATCTGTTCATCAGGCTCTAAAATAACACACATTCATACACATGCACTCACACACTGCTGGCACAGCCATCGAGCGCAATTTGGGGTTCAGTATTTGAACATGCCGACTGGAGGAGCCACCAACTGAATCGACGATCTTCTGATTTGTGGACGATCTGCTTTATGTTCTGAGTAATTCAGAACATAAAGCAGATCGTCACTCTCTCACGATGAGTCTTCTCACTTGCATCACTAATTGATGACACTAATTATCATCCTCTAAATCCTTTGACTGTCTTATAGTGTCAGCTTACTAAAGCAATTAATGCTTAATTTGATGTTTTATCTTGCTAAAAGTATATTTCCGAAAATAGAAACCCAGGTACAATGTTTGACTTGACAGAATGCCTTAATGCCTTAATTAACAGTTTATAATATTCATACCTTCATAAATACCTTATTAACTAATGAATACATCAATAGCCTGTTAATAGCCTGTTTCGCCAGATCTTTTCATTTAATACATAAACTAAAAGTTGGAGAAAGATGGCCAGGGGAGACTACATGTCTGACTTTCTTTACAGATACCATATGGCAAAGACATTAGTTGTTTCTTGTCATAGCAGTGGTAATCGCTCACAGACAGAAGTAATGGGCTTTGTAGTCTCAGCTTTATTGGAAAACAGCCATGACAACCAGGAAATGTTCAGCTAAAGCCATTTAACCCATTGCCATTCTGCTTGTAGAGATCATTGGCAGTGGAGCCCAGTGGAGCCAGATGGCCTTAAACATGTTAGTATTAAGAATTCCTCATCTGTTTACGCATGAGCCCATAATGCAGACAAGTGAGAGGTTTCTGGAAATGTCCCTAAGTCCAAGAAGATGGTCATTAACATTAATGGTCTTTAACAAGTATTTAAATGTATTAAACATGCATGTAATGTATTAAAATGTACTGCTAAGACTATGAGAAGTGGCATGATTATGAGCATGCAATAAATATGTGTATGTACAGATAATACTTCTTGGTAATTGTAACAATTTTCATAAACAAAGCCCTGTTGAAAGCATTGCAGAGTATACAACTGAAAACTTAAAAACATAGTGCTCACTTATCTTCTAAAGTAGTATGGCAGACCAATAACGACATTAATTCTTTAAACATTTATACACATGACACTCTGTAGGGAAAACTATTGCGTGTACAACTTTTCCATTTTGGATTTTGCTTTTGGTGTGCAAAGAACTCCTAAATATATCACCGCATGGGAGGAGTGAGGTCAGAGGAAATCTCTAGTGAAGTCTTTAAACTCATTATAGATGGGATTGATCTCTGCAACACCTACTGTAGCTGCCACAGCTTTGGCTGTCCCAGCTGGCACAAGGGAAACTGCAGGTTGCAGGATAAAATGTCCCTATTGCCCTAACCCTAACCCTATTACACTTTCAACCATTAGCCACACTAATGGTCATTTATTTATCTGACACACATAAACAATAAGAGTATGTGTAACAGTCTTAACTGAAAAACTTTCAACAAGTGACAATGACAGGGTTCCATAGTCATCTTGTATGCTAATTGCTCATATAGTATTTGAAATGATAAAGGTAAATGGGATGATTCTAGACCAATACATTGTTATTTTTACTTCTTTGAGAGAAAATCAGGATCAGACCTCTGACTATTATTATTATTATGATGATGATTATTATTTACATTACATCCTCTTCGCTATATATTTACAGTAACTCAAGTGGACAAATAATCTAAATAGGAAACCTTAATAACATTACTTATTCTTTCACTCCACAAAAAACCAATTATTTTGCTTTGAACCACAAGTGATTCATTTATTTGTTTAAATTCAATTTTATTATTAAAGCTTCCTATTCCAAATGCAACAGTGCTCATAAATTATTGCCTACATGAAAAAAAAAATGAATACAAGTCTTTACAGTGTGTAGCCATTCAAGTTAAAAGTCCATCTCTGTGTCTTTTCTCCCTTACATTGTCTATAATGAAGGGATTAGTGGAAACTCTCAGTACGAGCCATTATCTTTCTAACAATAGATTTTTTGAAAGTTTTGTCAAGGCTTCATTAGCAATGGCCTCCCTCTGTGGTCTGAATGCAGGACACATTTGGAGCAATTACTTGACCAGAAAACAACTGTCAGTCATTCTTAAAGGGGAAGGATTCCAATTAATAAACCTCTTAAACCCTTTGGTTTTACTACCATTCCCCCGCGAGCTTTGGTGTCCTGTGTGGTTAAGGAGAGTTTTTGTCAGGAGAGAAAGACATTACATATGCTTGTTGCACAGGGCTCCAACAGCATGTTCTTTGCTCACTTGTGTGCAGGGGATTTCAAGGACTTAACAGGGAGTAACAAGTGCCTACAGTAGATATTGTCATTTGTGTACATGGACTACAGAGACACAATGTGCACAGTCTAACCTCCGATAGGACTTTGAATAAAGGTAAGATTACTTTATGTACTTTCTTTATTGTAAATTTTGTCATTCGTAACAGATAATGATGTATTGTATAGGTTTCCAGAAAGTTAATTTATGTCAAGTAAGAGATTCAAATATCGTTTAAGTTCAACTTGTTTTTCGGTGGCACACGAGATGTCTTTGGGTGGATTTTAATCCAAATTAACTGCATACCTATGTGAATACTTAAAAATGCTGCTGTTTTAAATGTTTAAAACATTTAACCAGATGGGCATCTGATAATTGAGTAATTTGGTTTTCTTTTTCAAACTATTATAATATGCACTGATACAAAAAGTGTCCATGTGCAGAGCAAAGATTCGTCATTGATTCACTAGAATTCTTCCCACTTTTATCTTTTGTTGAAAAAATAATGGTCTGCTTGTAGTCAACAACATATGACTGTGACAGAAACAAGACAAAGATGATGAAGTTTCTTGTGGTAGAAAAGCATGAACTTCGTGAAGGAATTTCATACTCACTATTGAAGTACTTGTACTACTTTGAGTATTTTAATAATCAAAATGAGGGATCTCGCTTGTCAGAATAAATCTCATTTCCACTACAACAACAGCACGTAAACAACCTATAAAGACTAACAAGCTATTCAATGATTCATTAAGTGTCATGAATGTGTCATGTCATTTTTTCCTTTTCTCTCACTTACTTGTTTGCAGACAAAGATGTGAGTTTGTTCTGCTTATCCACAAAAAAACATATTCAACTTCACTGAAGTGTTCCCTGAAGAACAAGGCTGTTCCATTGCATGTGACGCAGGATAACAGCTCTCTACAACAATTGCTCTGCCTTGTCTCACTTGGTAGCATTTTGGGTTTTTTTCTGACAAGGAAGAGAGAAAGTATCTCCAAAGGCTCGGATGCATTTGTCAATGGATACACTCGGAATAGTGGACGACAGTTGCCTGGACAACTATGATATGGCAAAAGGTGCTGGGTCAAGCACTGGAGGCAGGGTCCACAGCATCGATGTCATACTGGGATTCACTAAAGACCAGGACCCTTTACTCCATTCAGTAGGAGATGATGAGGGCCAAAAAGCCAATGAAGAAAACCAACAGCACCCTGACAAGCAGGACCCCTCAGATCCCTATGGGCATCTTTCAGAGCTGGGTGACAGCTCCCAGCATTCTTCCTACCATGGTGAGTCTTTTCAGAAAAGAACGTATTGTCTTGTACAAACAGTCTCTGTATATGTCTTCATGATCACAGTAAGTTCAGGGATTTTATCTTAGACTGTGCAGAGAGTGACAATGGACATATATAAAGTTTATTAGAGTCTCTTGGTGTATCTCTGGTTTAGAATGCAAAATCCCCATATTGTTGTCTCATTGTATTGGACCGGTATCCAGTACACTGTCTTCCATAACAAAGTTCAATGTCATGATGGCTGTGGTTGTCTGCAATGACAGTGGTGTGAAGTACGTATATAATTATTATACTTTAGACCCTGAGTTGCAAAATAAGCAATAAGGTCAGAGTGCAAAAGGAGGAGCATAGAACTACATATAAGTCCAGTTATACTTGTGTGATTCAATCTAAAGATAATAGTTGATGAAAGAAAACAGACAATAGTTACCTTTGATTTAATCTCACTGGCCTTTCACGTCAGCCAAAATAAAGGCTTGACTGGTGGTAAACCTGCTGTTACCCCTTAATGTGATGTTAGATTTGTGTTCAAGCTATTCTTCCAAAGTCATATATGGCTTATACTGAGCAATATATTCAAAACCAAGAGACAATGTTTTGGAATGACTTGCCCTTATAGGACATTTTGACTTGTTAGCATTAATACTGCACTCCAATCAGATGTTTTAGGGCCCTGGCACTGTGCATTCAGCCCTCTGGAACATCACCAATGAACCAAAGCCATGTAATCAGTTACACTTGTACTCTACTATGTCCACTCCAAAAGTCAATTCAGCCGATTTACCTGTGGTCTTTGCTAACTTTGACATGTTGAGCAAAATCAAAATATTTAGAGTAAAACATTTTAAGGTAACAGATGCAGGCCGATGTGTGAGCGAGGATAGAGCAGTCAGCGGATAGAGCAGGAATGCATGGGCAGTGAGAAGTGGATTATGCAACAGAACAGAGATGATTTGTTTTTGTTTTGATATCCTTTCCTGTTGTGAAAACTCTTCACTATAATATTCCAGTGTAAACAATACAAGCTGAGCACTGTTTTCATTTTTAGCATGCTAAAAAAACTTAAAAGTTATAAGTCAAAGCACAATTTTGCAACACTTTTGATCCCTCTGGCAAAATTAGATTTATTTTATAAATTTTGTCCACAGATAAGATGAATGTGTCAGGCTGGATACTTTCATAGAACTATGTAACATAGACATAATGTGGAAAAAACAAAAACTTTTTTTCTGTTCATCCCCACCCCCTCCCAAAAACAGCTTTTGCTGCTTGGCATCATTATTCCAAACCAATGATCTGGTGACCATCTTGCCTAAAACGATTTGGTATGATTAACAAGCTTTGGTGCACCACACACATGGCTCAGTTGCTCTACATCTATTTCTTGGAAGACACAGACTATGACTGCTTACTTGGCTTGTGCAAAGGCCAACTAAAGTCCCTTGTTAGATTAGAGGAGGCGGGGACTTGCAGGTTTAACTGGTAGCATCTGTTACTGTGGGATTACTGCAGGGGAAGAATTCAGTGAAAGACGTGATGTCATATGGGTATGCCAAACCCCTGGTGTTCAACTGTATAAAGGGCATCAGACATTAAGCTGTTTTTATCACGAGAAGAAGAGTTAAATTTCACTTAAGACAATATGTTCTCTCCTAGGATATTCTGTCTTGAAAACTAGTGTTCAGAATATGAGGTATTGTCTATGTTTTACTGTTGTCACAGTGAGTAGAATTAATGAAATAGCGAGAGTGACCCACTTGTTAGAAATGCTGTGGAATGTGAACCATGTTTATGCAAATCTGACCCTGATTTGAAAGGATGCAACTTCTTACAAATTTAGTGTCCAATGCTGCTGAAGTTGGTAATAATAATTCTCAAAAAAATAGAATGGCAAATTTTATTTTGAGAATTGATCGCCTAAGAAATGCTTTGGCTATGGTATTCAGCTATCATAATTAATAAATACCAACAAAGGTGTCTTTGGAAAACCAAAAGAGGGTTGAAGTGTGAATTCTGAAAGATTCACTGTACTGTCACTGTTGACATTATTTTATTTTATTTATTTGTATTTGTATTAGGTAATGCATAAAGTAGAACGTCTCTAAACTGATGTAGTCCTTTGCTGAGCCAAATAAGATTTGTCAGAATGGTAAAGTTGAAAGTCAGGAGTTGCCAAAGTGTAAAGAAGACTGCTACTGGCTACCATTTGCACACCAGTTGATTAAAAAATATATATCTTAGATTAATTCTGATAGATGTTAATAAATATGAATACTGACACCCTGCATAAAACTTTTTGTTGTCTATATTTTTGTATCTACTAATGAGGTAGAACTACTTATTCAAGCGTACAAGAATAAATGGTTGTTACATGTAACATAGCATGACCATGTCACAGCCCTAAATATGTTGACATGTTGCCAATGAGGAGTGCTTTTAATTTCAGCTTGGTTTCTGACATCTGTAATGAGAGGGGCAGCTGTAACAAACATCCTTTCCCTTCAAGTGTGAACATTTCAGAGAGTTAATGATAACTATTTTGGCCTTACTATCTTCTTCATCATTTTAGAATCGGACCTTTTCTCCAGTGACAAGTGTGATGGGGAAATGAGCAACATGCAAAAGGAAGACATTGCTGAGGGGTCTCCTGACATGGCTAAAGAGGAAGAGCATGCTAAAAAGAAACACAGACGGAACCGTACCACCTTCACCACCTATCAACTTCATGAGCTGGAGCGAGCCTTTGAGAAATCTCACTACCCAGACGTCTACAGCCGTGAAGAGTTGGCAATGAAGGTCAACTTGCCTGAGGTTCGGGTTCAGGTAAAGACTGATATCCTAATGTCCAGCATACCACATTTACTAATCAGATATAAATTAATTTAGTAATTGTGACAAATAGGTTCTACCTACAAAAACTCTCATAACAACACTGTTTCCAGCTCCAAATATTCTGCTACAGCTCTGATCAGCAACAGAATCAGACATGGACATTATTTATTTCAAGGATGTATTTCAGTTCAAAACTGATCCTTGAGTCAATAAATAGAAAGTGGTGCACTATTTTAAAGCTCTTATCCTAGTACACGCTGTATCAAGCTATTGATTTGTGTCCTTTGTCCACTGAACTGAAATATGAAACATAACTGACAGTTATGCTAACTCGTCTTGATGAAGGTGACTGTCAAGGCGACAAACAGAAAAAAGCAGAGAAACCTTTGTGATTTAAAAATGTTCACCCCATTCATTTGGAAACATATTACATTCTTCTGCCTGTGTAAGCATTTAAGAATAATCATATGAAAGTGTAATTTACTAATCAACATCATTAGTCAACTATTTTTTGCAAAAACAAAGTGTGTGTCTGTGTGCGTGTGGGTGAGTGTGAGTAATGGAGTAAGAACATGCAAAAACAATACTGGGAAAAGCACTTGTAGAGAGCCTTTAAATATCAAACTGACTACAGAGAGAGTCTTTTTCTTCAGTGATTTAGTAGTAATTTGATTTGATGCTGAAGTGTTGCTGGTGTGTGTTGGTCAGCCGGTCTTATTTGTTAGTGCTGGAGTTCAGCCCTGCTTCGCTATCATTAGTCTTTAGTGATAATGTACTATCACAAAATACATTGTCTTGGAAAGCTAATTATATGGTATGTGCATGCTCTACACCATCTGGGAGCTGCACAACTTTCACAATCAAGTTCTGACTATTTTTTGAAAATCTCATTTCTCGCATTAAATTATTTTTTCACCCACCCCAAGTGTTACCATCAGAAAACACAATGTAGCAGCCAGCCCAAACCCTCCGAGATGGATTGTATTTTTCTGGTGATCATTTCTGCATTTCTGTGTCTCAGTGCCTCCATTACACTGTACCATCATATCTCACTGGATTTATTTCTGTCCAGGTGTGGTTTCAGAATCGGAGGGCAAAGTGGAGACGTCAAGAGAAGATGGACACTAGCACCATGAAGCTGCACGATTCCCCTATGCTATCTTTCAATCGTCCACCGATGCCTCCCAATGTGGGGCCAGTGGCCAACCCAATGCCCCTAGATCCTTGGCTCACCTCGCCCATTTCCAGTGCCACACCCATGCATACTATCCCAGGGTTCATGGGCTCACCTCAGGGCCTGCAGCCGGCCTATCCGAGCCACAGCTTTCTCAACACCCCACCTGGTATGGTCCAAAGTATGCAGCCCATGGGTCCACCTCCCTACCAGTGCCCACCCAGCTTCAACGACAAATACCCAATGGAGGATGACAGGAGTTCCAGCATTGCAGCACTCAGGATGAAGGCCAAAGAGCACATTCAGTCTATGGATAAAACCTGGCAACACATGTGACCTGATGAGGTACTTTTGAGGCTGCTCCAGTGAATGTTTACAGACTTGTTTTCCACTGTTTTATACAACGGAGAGGATTCACGAAGACAAGAAGTTCAAAAGTCAAATTTTTCACTGACACTGAAGAATAGCTGAAACTTAATTTCTTGGGAATTAAAAAAAAAAAATTCACCTTAAAAATGTTATAAATTTTATATGAACTGATCAACCCTGAGGAAAAATGATCAAACCTCTGTGGGTCAATTTTCTTTAGACTTGGACGGGAAAGCCTTATACATGACTTCTAAAGGACCTCCTTATCATATATACATTTTTGACTACTACACTGTTTGGAAACACACTCTTTTGTTTTAATAAATGACTATCCTCTGCATTCAATTTTTATTGACACTTTTATTTGTGTCAAGATTAATTTTGAATGTTGTGATGCATTTACGACAGCACAAAGAAACAGCAATGTAGTATATGAAAGGCTAAGTGCAGCCTTAGTAGCAACATTTTTTTATTTGGAGTTATTACGTGTTGACAAATTGCAACAATTTTATACGAGTTTCCTGTCTTAAATGTGGGGTGTTCGGGGTGCTTTACTTGCATTTGAGGTACATTATAAATAAGATGATACTGACTTAACTCTGTGTACTTTGTAAGATTTTGCTGCTCACTTGAACTATCTTCATGAGGATACATGGACACTGTTGTGCTTTGATACAGTTTGTTGGCACAGTTTCTAGTTCTCAAAACTGTAAAGCTTTGTTATGAATTTTTGTTTTGTTTTAAGAGGCGTGCTTGTTTGTTTTAACACCTCCCTGTATATCTGTTTGGTTGGGTTTATGCTTTGTCCATCTTTCTAAACAAATTTGCAACAGGTGTTTATTTCAAAATTTCTTCTCCCCAGTTTGACCCCGGTTTAAAGGTAATATTTTAATTTTTAACTTAAAAAAAAACTTAAATAATTAAAATGGCCTTTGGAGAGTATTTAAACCTGATGGGGGAGGTTGTCGGAAGTCACAGAGCGTAATCTGGTTTAGAGGCTAATTTAAACAGACAAGCATACCTCTTAACACCTAATTACTACTTTTAAAGCGATTAACCTCGGATTCTCAGCCATAGACAGGATGCCCTCAGATGCCCCGGGAGAACCCATTTCAAGACCTGATTAACTCTGCTCAAACTTGCCAATTTATCTCTAATTTATATAAACAGCACAACATATCAGTGTTGCTCTTTATTATGTCTTAATCTTCATCCTTGGTAAAGGATGCTCCTCATGTCATTGATCACAAAATGTTCAGTGAAGTCAAGTGGATTTAGAGTGAGAAAGTTAATGGGAGCTGACAACTTCTCGTACCTCTTGGAAGTAGCACAGTTTGATGTAACAAGAGGGAAATGACGTTGAGATGACGTTGCGATGACGTTGCGATGACGTTGAGATGACGTTAAGGTGACATTGCACTGACGCTGCTCAGAGACATACTGTGTGGTCATGTTGATAATGTGTGTCTGTTTTTATAATGTACTTGGTGTGTGTGCACTGAAGTGATGCAGAGGGGTCCTGGGTAGCAAAGCACTACTGAGTATACTTACTGTGCTTTAAGGCAAGTCTATCTGTCAATGGTAATCTATCTGTGGACACTATAAGTGTAAGGAAGTGTTCTCATCTACATCACTATTGAACATTACCTGTATATGATGGCCTTTAGAAATGGCAGCATCTACACTGTCAGTTGTATAGGTTTGGTTGTATACTTAGTTATAATCCCTGTTGACAACAGTGGACTAAAAGCCAAAGAAACAAAAAGGCACATTTCTTATTAACAGAGGACACATAAATGAATGTGTAAGGTTGTTTATTATTTTAAAAATATTATTTTCATCAGTTTTCAACATTATTATATACTAATTTCTAGTCCTTTCAAGTTTTTAGAATGTGACTTTCATTTTCCATATGCAAAAGAAAAAATAAAGTTACGTTACCACCACTGTAGAAGCATTTCGACTGCTGATCTTGTTTTTCTTTCCACACATGCATTAGCAAGACACCAACATGACTTAGTGCCGTTAATGAGCGCTGGTGTACAATAGGCCATGTAAGCTGTGACAGAGCGAGCTGGCCTGATGGAGACCTGTTGTGTTCGTTCAGGCTTGTGGAGCTTTGCCAGGCCGTTAGGCAGATGAAACTCCACTCCATCAGGCCCAACCAGGGGTGTCAGGAGGCCCCGCCTGCTAGGCTGCAGAGGCCACAAGGGCTCAAGCTCTAATTGCCCTCCAGTAGCCTGCGTGGCTTAGCTGCCCCAATTTATTTTGGATGAAGCTTTGCATAGAAGTCTGTTTTGCATGTGAGCACTTTGCAGGGATGTATTAATTGGGTAGACGATCTAAAATCGTTATACACTGACTTCAATGAGGTGCCTCTGTTATATGCTTCACAATTTCTGCTTCACAAACAGTTGTGCAGGTTGATGGTAGGAAACTGTTAAATACTGAAACAATGGTTTTAAGAGGGGCTCTGTGTTTTAGGGAAGGAACAATGATATGAAAGAGGTGAAAATTAAAAACTCTTCTGAGTGCATGGTTATGCTTATTGTATTAGGCAGAGCAGCACATGAACTGACCGGAGGGACAGAGGGTAAACTGCTGGGAAAAAGTACATTTAGAGGAAATTAAAATACTTTTGCATTCACTGGTTTTTAGTCTTAGGTGAATGTATTAGTGTGCTATAGGCAGGGGGTAGGGGGTAAATAAGTAAATCCCTCTGATTTAACCTTTACATTGCTGCAGCTGAAGAATTAAAGGTTGTGTAATGCTAGGTCACTCAACAGTTTTGATAAGTATCACTAAACAGAAATTTAAAAAACCATGAGATGTAGATTTTAGCTATCTCTATGGTAACCAGACGCTATCCTCGGCCAGCTTGTTTAGTTACATCATATCATCTTGACCAGGACTAAATAAACAAGGACATTGGTGGTAATGACAAAATTCTCCTGGTGCACAACATGAAAGCAAAGTGTGGAGTGACACTTTTTTTTCTTGTCAAAAACACGTCATTTGTGTCGTGCAACAATCAAAATTGGCCTTCAAAGCCAACTGCTTGCTTATGCAGTAGACTGATGAAAAGTTGGTTTCAAACTTGGAAAAATTATTTCTTAGAATGCAATACTTAAAATTAGACAAAAATAAACACTGGGGTTAAAAGATTTTGGAGCCAGCCTTGTCCTAGTTTTTAACTACTGAATGGGTTGCTACTGCTCAAACCTTTAAGAACATGTATGAATAATGAAATAATGAAATGAAAATAATGATGTATGAACCCATCGTAGCCACTATATAGAAAACTTACTTTCCTTATCATCTCAATCAAAAGTGTATGATTGTAGACATCCTGATCTTGGTTTCCGGCTTTAAAATGCTACTGTGGCTAAGGGTTCAACCCAACTTAGTTGAATTGAGAGTTTTATCAAACAATATGTAGGCCTTTTAAGTTCATTTTCTCACTGCTTTCCTATTAGTTGCTACCTTTAAGTTTTTCAAGGAGAGCATTTACCAAACTTACTCATTAATAAGTCAGTTGAAAGGATGTAGATGAAAACTGTTAGACGTTGGTATATTTAGTGATAGTTCTCTTATACCACGCCTTTCTCATGAAGACTTAATGTATCAACACCCAGGATTTGGTAGAACTAGTAAATAATTACACACATTATTATGTTATTTGCTTGGCCAAGCGTGACCTTAGCTGGGGCCCAGGCTCTAGTTAACAGGCTGACTAGCAGGACGTGGTCCATGGTGGAAATAATAAGGGAAAGGAGCGGAATTAATTGGGTTTGATTAAGAACACTTTTCAAAGGGACATCATTTTCTCCTCTTGACATAATTGGGGATCACTCAGGGGGTGGGGGTGGGGGGGATTTGAAGGCTGGCGCCAGTTGCTCGTCTTCACCCAGTGTTCACTTTTAGGAAAGGGTCATGTCACTCAAACAGCAACCCCTTTTTAACCTTACAGACACACATGTGAATAGCATGCACCCACACACATTAAATGACATAATTTAGCATCCATTGCATTGACTAACATTCACTTAACTAATTTAGTCTTAGCCTTAACTGATAAATGCCTAACTGACACTAATGCTGACCTGCAAGGTCAAACAAATACTAATCATAACTCAGGGGAAACCACACAGGCAACAAAGGGCTTCTCTTCAACATAGACAATCAACTGGCTTGAATGCCTTCCTCTATAACAGTATTTTCCAAAATGAGAAACTGTATAATGTGTTTGCAAAAAAAAAAAAGAAAAAAAAGGCATATAATTTTAAACCATACTAATTGGAAAATGATTGCTGTGCCCAGTTTGAATGAAGTTTATTACAGCAGAATGGGAAAGTATAGAAACGGCCATTCTTATGTTCAATATGTTCCACACATATTTGTACTAAATTGTTGCTAATTGTTGTGGCTGAAAATTGAAACAAGTACAATGGTCAACATTGTACTTGTTTCAATTTTCAGCCACAACAAACAAGTAAGTAAGCAAGTCTCTTTATTTTTTTCCCATGGGTGACAACTACAATTCTACAGGGAGTGACTAATAAGAGCCTGATTAAATCTATTCACTGAATAGTGTTGAATAAAACTGAAGTTGGGTGTTGAGAACTGTAAAGATTCAAGTATTATCTGGCACTGTGGCAGTACTTCTCTCTTGGCTTCTCTCCAACAAGACTTACCTGCATTTCAGTGCTGATGTGAGTGTGGGCCTGAACAGTCTGGTGGTTGGCTTTGTCTCCTGAGGTGTTGGAGGTATCAGGCTTTAGCTCTATTCCCATCCTATACAAAATGTGTCTGTATCAAAATCGTATTCATTTTACAAAAAAGCAGTAAGATCAAATAGGAGACCTTGTTCCATTTTATGTGCTGGGATTGACGTCTATACATACTGTACTGACCTAAATCTAATCTAATCTAATCTGTCTAGATCTGTCAGGTATTTTGTGAACAGAGCAGACATGGAGAGTTATTTAAATGGTCATAATTTGAGGCTGCTGAAGAATTTTACACATTAAGTTTTTTTTTCATGTTGTTTTCAGGGACCAATTTAGAACCACAATGCTGAGAAGGGGTAAAGATATTTGCGAAACTTGATGACTAGAGTTAACTGGATACTTTATATTCTAACCCTATACTACTAAATGATTGGAATATCAGTCATTTATAAATGATGTATACTAGTATCATTTACCTGTAACATTCCTTGATTGGTGAGAGCTCTGCTCTGAATTCCAATGTCAAGAGTTTTAGGTAAGATGAGAAAGAACTAAAAAGGAATTTACCAGGTTATCATATTACTGGTATGAGTAGACTTACCAATAGCATTCAGGCTTTGTGATCAGTTATTCAATTAAAATATTATTTAATTGCAACATTTGAGAAGCCATTTGCAAAATCTGGCCAACATACTGACTGGCACACTGAATCCGATGCAAGAATGAATGAATGAAAACCTCATCACTTTATACTACTTTAATAATTTGTCAATTAGCAGACAATCCATGCTAAATGGTATATAATGCCTAATACTAAATCTTTACAATGCAATATAATATAATTAATAACGATCTTAAGTAGACATCTTTACAGGTATTTGACATAAAAAACTAATTTATTTTCACTTTAAGCAGTATTACACATGAACCAAACATGCAGCTATCACTCATGCTATGTCGCAAAGTAGGGCAACGCCACGCAAGATCCAGTGGTCTGGTGACTGGGGGGTAGGCAACACCACTGCTGTGATATAATTTAAGTCTGTGCGCCTTGGTTTCTTGTAAATGGGGCAGACATAGAGCTTAGGATCCACAGGGGCAGTGGAGTTGATGGCAAACATGTGGATGACAGGTAAGGGTGTGAACAGCACTTTAGGTGAGGACTCAATGAGACAAGTGTTCTTCCTGTCCCAGCCGGCACCGTCCAAGTACAGACCATAGACATAAACTCCCTCCTGTTGAGGAAAAGCAGTCAGTGAATAGTATGTTCCCTAAATGAATAAACATCACTTCTTTATGAACAATGTATACTGAAGTTTATCAAGACTGTAAGTGGCAGCTGAATTTGGGATGCATGTATTATTATTAGCTGGTGTATTGCTAGTATATGACTCACCACAGGGGCAGTTGTGATCTCCTCCCTTGCCTGCTTCAGTACTTTGTTGGTCAGGGTCACTGTGTCCAGAGCCCAGCCTTTGTTTGCCCTTGTTACTTCTTGTCTCATAGCAGTTAGGAAACCTACAATCATCGCCCAGGACAGAGACAATAATTAATTGATATCAGTACTGTAGTCTGACATAAATTCAACCTCAGCTAATGTTGACATTTGCCTTTATTTTAGAACATGTTACCACCCACAAGCTCAATATGTATCTATCAATTGGGATGAATTTGTTGGAATTTATTTATTTTTATTTGAGTACAAAATTAAAGAGACTTAAGATGAGCATTTATACAACCAGTCTAGTCTTTAATTGGTCTGTTTATTGGTTGAAGGTAACTTTAAAAATGACGGTATTCTTTTTACTCACCCTGTGGGTTAAAGAAGCCTGTCATCCAAAAGGTTTTTGGCCTTCCTTCAAACACCCAGCTGTGGAACTGTTTATTTCTCTCCACAAGCTCAGTGAACCAAAAGCCAAGTGTGGATGACTCCCAAGAGATTTTCCTCCATAGGTTTGGCACACGGGCATCAAAAATATTGTCCAGGGCATCACGGAGGTTCTGGGAGTAAAGTACAGATCAGTAGTTTCACAGCACTTTAAAGTTGTTAAAAAAAAAACGTTTTTTTTTACTGGTAGAGAGGGATGACTCAGTATTCTGACCTCACTCATTATGATAGTGCCATCAATAGCCAGCTTCAGGTCAGTCAGACTAGTGCGCACAACGCCGATGATCCTTTGCATTCGATCCACTTCCTGACGTAGGAAGATGTTCATTGGGTTCAGAGCACCCATCTTCAACAGCCTGGCTCTGACCTTAAACCATCAAAAGTTACATTTCAGTTTAGAATATAGTCAGTGCAAAGGTTAGTGACTAAAACCATGTAGTGTTGATCAAACAAACAGACCTCATGTGGCACATAATTAGGAGGCAGTTTCTTTAACATGTCCTCTGCCATGCTGTAAACAATGGACTCCCGAGTAGCTCCTGACCCCCCTCCGCTTTCTTTGGGCTGGATATTTGTGATTGTATCCAGCACTTCGGCAGATGTGTTTGTCTGGTATCTGGTCAACATTAAACACCAAGCACAATTTGTGATTTTAGCAATATCATACATTATAAACAGTGCCTGGCCAAAAAAAAAGTTGCCACCAAAAAAAAAGGTCACATGCTCTATTATTTCATTGGACCGTCTTTAGCTTTGATTATGGCATGCATTCGCTGTGGCATTGTTTCGATAAGCTTCTGCAATGTCACAAGATTGATTTCCATCCAGTGTTGCATTAATTTGCAATCCATGTGTGAAAATGATGTCTCATGCTCCCTGAACCACTCTTTCACAATTTGAGCAATCCTGGCATTGTCATCTTGGAATATGCCCGTGCATGCCTGTAGTAAACATACCTTAAACATTTGGTGAAATCAAATCGTAGAAAAACAACAGTAGAACTCAGGGCTATGTTTAATAGTGAAAGTAAGAGCATTTCGGGATTGGGACTGCACAGCTGTGCAGCCTTAAGAAAACCACTTATCAGTGAGGCTAATCGGAAAAAAAAGGCTTCAATTTGCCAGTGAGCATAAAGATTGGACTCTGGAGTAATGGAAGGTCATGTGGTCTGATGAGTCCAGATTTACCCTGTTCCAGAGTGATGGGCGCATCAGGGTAAGAAGGGAGGCAGATGAAGTGATGCACCCATCATGCCTAGTGCCTACTGTACAAGCCTGTGGCGGCAGTGCTATGATCTGGGGTTGCTGCAGTTGGTCAGGTCTAGGTTCAGCAACAGCATGTGCCCAAAGAAGGAGGTCAGCTGACTACCAGAATATACTGAATGACCAGGTTATTCCAGCTATGGAGTTTTTCTTCCCTGATGGCACGGGCTGGCATATTCTAAGATGACAATGCCAAGATTCATCGGGCTCAAATTGTGAAAGAGTGGTTCAGGGAGCATGAGACATCATTTTCACACATGGATTGTCCACCACAGAGTCCAGACCTTAACCCCATTGACAATCTTTGGGATGTGCTGGAGAAAGCTTTTCTTTTTGGTGGCCAGGCAGTGTATTATTGAGAGGTCAAGTATAATATCAACTTACGTGATGTCAGCATTAGGATGCAGCCCCAAAGCTTGGGGTGAATCCATAGTAGGCAGGTTCTGAATAAATTCCATATACTCCTCTATTGTCTTACACACTGGGATTTTGTAGCCCGTGTAGAAGCAAAACGCTGGATCAAACATCTTTTTACTAAACCACACCTATAATTAAAAATGGAAAAATAAACGTTACACAAACTCCAATGTATTGTACTAAGTACATTGAGTTGCCAGTGGTGCTGTTGAATTGTATTGGTTTATACTGTCCCGTATTGTTTCCAATATGTAATCTACAAGAAATTCCAGATTATGAAAAAATGTGATTATTACTCGAGCAAAACACTTCAGTAGGCGTTTGTCATAGTCATCTGTGACCCTTCCTCCATACTGAACTTCGGCTAGCATGTAACGCACAGTTACCCATGACACATCCTGTGGGGAAAAAGCAAAACGTGGTAAGTGAGGAAAGATGTAAAGAAATTCTTAAAAATGAGATCATTGAATCCTTACCTTCTTGGGACCACAATCATCCAGGTGTCTCTCAACAAATTCAACACTTGCAGTGAAATCAGCAGAGTTGAATTCATAGGGTATGTTCCAACCCAAGGGTCCAAATTTGCGCCGTTCCTTAAAAAGGAAGCAGTAAAACAAATGATCATATACTGAATCAAGCCAATAATAATAATCAGTTAATTCTGAAGACTATGTGATTATGAAGGCCTGTCTTCCCTAGCTGTGTTTGAGAGAACAAACTCAAAAACATGAGCAGATTTGAAATTATGTTCAATCATGTATGTAATGTGAACCTGAAGAATGCGAAAATTAAAGTGTAATCTTACATTTTTAAATCACTAATGACTCAAATCATGACAGCCTTTCAGAGGGATTTCCAAGGGATAAACCCCAAACAAATATATCCGATAATCATACAAAACATTCTGGGCCAGATTTATTAAGAAAATGGTGTTGCATTTATAATGTTAGTGAGTTCCTCACAGTTCAGGCACATCTTGGTCAGAATTAATTAAAATGGCAAGTAATACAACACAGATTATTTTATTTTGTATAAATAGGATTTAGGAAGTTCATTTGTATGTAATTAACTTGTTGAATCCTAGAAATAAAAAATAATAACATAAAAAAAATATGATGAATTATTTTGACCCTTCTGTGCTTCTAGTCTGAACTCAGCCAGGGTTTCAATATTTTGCCACCATCTTCTCAGTGATAATTACCTGCACAGCAGTGTGGAGAAAGGCCACACTGTACAGCAAAGGCTTCCATGTGGGCAGGTTGCTGACTTCCAACTGGATCTGTGAAATTCCTGCAAATGTTCGTTTTAAGCCAGCACGAATTCCCTGGGGTGGATCGTTGGTAAACTTGATAGACGACTGCAGGTGAAGGGAGGAAAAATGTTTGCTTGAAGCTTGTTCATATAATATAATATTTTTAAAAAATCACCACAGTATTTATAGAGGCTCGGGGCAAGACGCAATGATGACAAGTAATACATTCATAACACCTTGCATAAAAACATAGTAAAATGTCACCTGTAAGAGTGTGATGGAGAATAGATTGTGTGGTTCCGTGGTAATCCACACCCTGAAAGTATCATGCATGCTCTCTGCTGTAGTGATTGTATCTAGCAATTCATCCATAAACTCCAGTCCCAGATGGCAATTCTGCAGGAGGACCCAACCTCCCTATGCATATTCAGATAAAGAGCCCACAGATCAGGTCAAGTAACCAGACATCAATGTAATACTTGATCAACTCAGAATACATACTTGTGACATTGACATCTGAACGAGCTTCCTTGCATGCACCTCTTGCCCTTGCCCCATGGATATAGCTCTGCATTCTGTTAGACAGAAAAATATTATGAGAACACGACACAAAGGAAGCAGTCGTCAGGGTTAAGACAAAATGTTTCAAACAATGGAGTATAAATATGGGAGTCTCACCAAGTTCGAGTTTCTTAGCAAGTCCTTCAATTTGTTCAGTGGGATCTGAGCCCATGGAAAGGAAACAGATTAGTGGGGTGCGAGGGTCACTCTCCTCCCATGTGCTGTGAAGGTTCAAAATGACTGGCTCAGCAAACCTCATGCCGAGGGAATCTCCCACATACTTTCTGGCCTGAGACAAGGTACGATCAGGACACCATGACCTGGAAGAAACGGATTGTAGGAATATAGAATTAAATGTTATATTGTGTATTTGAACACATGCAGTAAGCAATGCGATTGGCAGCAGGGCTCAACCTAATTAGCAAAAGTTTGTTGAAGACTTCAAGGGCGTTGTATCCATCTGGGATGACACATTCCTCTGGAGCATCAGCATTGAGCCATGCTTTCCAGGCCTTTCCATTTTGAGACACCTACAAGATATGTAAATAGCAACACCTTAGGGCATATTTATGAATGAATAAGATTAATATATGATATAATCCATAGAACTTTAGCTCACCTGGTTTATAATGTTATTGAACTGTTGCAATTTGCTGAGTTCCACCAAGTTAAGCCACACCATATCAAGGATCCAACTGAATGGCTTTGCGGGACATGTCTTCAGGTCAAGAGCTGCACCACCTAGATGTACATGTAGGATATTGACATGTTAAAATACACCATAGAAAAAGGTTGATTACATTTTTCTGTTAATGACGATTTTCTGACCTTTAATCAGAATCTGAAATTTGTTGTGCTCTATTTTGTTATTCTGTAGGTCAATCTTGAGGGCCAGCAAAAGGGTGAAGATGAACTTGTGGTTTTCATACAGGCCTCTAACTGTGTATCTGAACACTTCAAAAGTCAGATGTTCAATGATGTTTGCAATTCGCTTCTGAGTTTTCGAGGACTTCTCAGACCTATAAAAACATAGTAAGCACAGGAAAGACTTCATGTACGGAACAGTGTGCGACAAGGATATGCTCTTCCATTATTTGGTAAAAATTAAGGTTGTGTTTAAATTGTCATCTTTTTTGGTTTATCTATAATATTAATATTAGTTTCACAAAGCACAATGCATTCACAAAGTATACAGACCCCTTCATTTATTTTCACATTATATTGTAGCCTTATGTTAAAATAGTTTAAATTAATTTTTTCCCTCGGTAACCTTTAATGACAAAGCAAAAACAGATTTTTAAACATTTTTGCAAATTTATAAAAAAGGAAATACTGAAATATCAACATTAACATAAGTATTCAGTCCCTTTGTAATGGCAGTGGATGGCTGCAACATAACAATATGTGAGAAAACATTTTCTGACTGTACGGTACTGAGTGACCTAGTATGACAGGTAGGGTCCTTAGTTCAAATACTGTTCCATGCTCAAAAAAAGCACTAAGATTATTCAGAAATAAACTTTTTAAACTGGCTTAGATTAGATCATACCTTGCTAGTGACAGATCGAAGATTTTGAGGAACTGGCCGAGTGAGGTCTGGTACATGACATTGACCATGCTCATCTCTGTGATGAGGAAATAAAGGGTGCTACCTCGGGAGGCAACGGGTCGATATTCTGCTTGAGCTACATTAATCTTCAACTCTGCGTCTGCTGCAACAGTGAGCTTTGCACTAACTTCAGCAGCAGTATGCTTAGTGACACTCAAAATGCCGATCATGGAGTCATCATCAACCAAGGAACCTTCAATTACACAAACATAACACTTTTTAGTTTTCAGAAATATATGACATTACAGGTGTCCAAGAAATGACATGAATCTACTTCATGTCATGAAAGGTACATCTTCCTGATGTACCTTTTGTGCTGCTAAGTTTGTACAGCAAGTTGTCCTCCAACTCCTGCATCTTTCTCTTATTGGCAGTCACATCCTCAATTAGCTTCAGTCTCTCTGCCTCTAGTTCCTGTAAACACATTAAGATAACCATCACAACTCATCAGTGGTACTTAAATCCACATAGAGCTTTAGACAGGATCAGTATTACATTACAGGTGACAGAAAAGAGAACATTTAGGTGATTGAGCCAACCAAACCCAACTGACACGTTGTTGCTGTTTTAACCATATAATGTGATATTTTGCATTAATAAAGATCCATGTGAGAAAAAATGGTTGTGTACATGGCAAAACATAATCACTTACATGTTTTTCTGTGAGGATGACTCGACCAAGTAGCTGGTTCTCCAGGCCCTTCATGTTTACAGTGAAATCAATGATGGATGTTTTGGCGCTGACTTCTGGGGTGTATGCTGGATTAGGCAGTTTGGTAGTTATATAGAGCTGGAATCCATCCATCACATTCACCTCCTTGTCTCCTACTTTAACCTACACAGGAAAAGTCCAAGAATTTAAAAGAGGACATATTTTACAATTGTATCATCAATTACAAGTGGTTATAACATTGAAATACCTTGAAACTCCTCCCAGACTTGATGAAGTTTTTCTCAAGGACATTGTCAAGGGCAGGGTCCAACTCCTCACACACATCTTCAATAAGCAGTGGGCGTCCCAAGGAAAGACAGTCTTCCATATGAGTGCGAAAGAACTTGTGATTGAGGGAAGTGGCCTGAAAGCGAGATGACACAGTATTTTCATTATATAGGTTACCATACGGGGGGCGGGGGGGGGATCAATTGCATTTCATTAAGGTGTTGTACCTGGAGTGAATTGGCCTTTTCTTTTTCCTTAATCCAAGCCTTTCCTTGTGTCTGGGGATCAATGAGGAGGGGATATCTTGTTGCTTTTGTGACAATGATGCCGTTCTGCACTGATAAGTCATCTCCTGGCAGTCCTTGAAGGTTCCACTCACTTATCTTAGACAGTTAAATAGAGGTATGAATATGTTTCATCACATGAATAAAATCTTATGCAAGCTACTGTAGAAGTATGTTTTTGTGTGTGTGGCAGTTTTCTGTTGTTCTTACAGTGGGAGGGTCCACTAGGGCAGAAATTAGGTTAAGATTTTCTGTGAAAGGGATTTTATGGCTCCTGAGCTCTGCCTCCCAGATGTCCTTCAATAACATATCACGGAAACTCTGGTTGAATGGCCCACAGTAAGAAAGGAAGCCAGTGAGCTGTAGCACATCACCCACAAGTCTGCCAAAGAGAGCAGAAGCAAATGGCCTCATTTAAAGTCTTTCAAATGTTCAGGATACGTACAACACAAAAAATCTCCTCTGAAAAAGTCAGACATAATCATTATAATAATTGTCCCCAACATTGTATGGGTCCATGAAAAATTATTTTTCAACTAAAATTAAACTAGATTCTATTTTCTTTGTAACCTACCTGTTGATCTGTGATTTAAATTCTTTGCTTTGCTCAATCCAGCGTATTTTTTCTCCACTTAGTCCATCAATAAGTGCAGATGCAGCCTGCATTTTATTTTTACACATCTCAGCATCATCCAACAAGTCCTAAAAAACACGATATTTTAGGTCACTCCAAATTACAATTTCTAGCTCGAAGTAAATGCAATGTTTAGGTAAAATCACACCTGTTTTTCTTTCATTGCAGCATCACATTTGGCCTTGACTTTGTCAAACTCAGCCTGTTTCTCAGCCAGCGTTGATTCAGCTTTGTTTAGCTCATTGGTAGCCACTTTTGAGCGGCTTTCCTGAATCGCCAGGTTAGCCTAGTCACAGATGAAGGACACTGATGTTCACAAAACTTAGAGTACAGCAAAAATATTTTTATAAGCATCATATAATTTGTAATATACAGTGGAATATATAACATCAATTAACTAAATTCTATAATTTACATCCTAAAAAATATGATTCTTATAAAATGCGTGATGCCACTCAAACAAACTTAAATTTTAAAGTCAACTTTTGTTTCCTTTCTAAACTTACATGCCAGATTGGAGAACTAAAATAACTGAAAATGTGTTTGTATTGAGCTTTGTTACATTATGTACATCAGTAGGTGAGCCCTTTAGCTTAAATTATGGGTATCATTAATCCTTAAATACAGCACTAACTATGCCATTAATATATTGCATAAATGATGAAGGTGAATTTTACCTTAAGTGGCAGCACCTCTTTGTTTATGCCAAAGAATGTGGCCATGGCCCGCGTCCATGCAAGCATACCAGCTACATTACCACACACTTTCTTTGCATTTTCCATTGTGTAATCATCCATGTCAAAGTAGACCTGCAGAAGTTCTACAGTTTCTTCATTTATTTTGTCCTTTGGGAACTGCTGGAGGGAGGTCATGAAACCGGCGCCACTCATTAACTAAAGAGTAGACAAAGACAGACAAAAGGCAGCCATGAGTAACTTTTGAATATTCTTATAGTACAGAAAACAATAATTTAGGTTCACAGAAAGCACTTAGAACGTGCAGGTGGTGAGTTACTGGAGCAGAGGTACAACTATAAAAATGTATTAAAAAAGGATTTTTGCTACCTTCAGTGCTTCTGACCATGTTGGCTTAAGACATAGCCGTTCTGGATCAATAGAGATAGGGTCTAACTTCTTTTGGAATAAAAGCACGCAGCAGTCCATAATCCTCATGATCAGATGAGGAGGTTTGGCCAGTTTTCTCACAGTGGCAATGTCAGCAGGCTTGATGGTCTGTAAAATTTCAAAATATATCAAAATGTATATTCCATATGTTGTAAATATAATATACTCAACAGAAGTAACATAAGTCTTACATTCAGTGCAGCTTTAGCCTCTTCTAATGCTGGTTTTGCAGCCTCCAGTTTTTCTTCTGCAATGGCTTTCTCTTTTTCAATTGCATCCACAATTTTTTGGGCTCGATCCTTCACAACCTGGACTTCATTCTTGACAATGGTAGCAGCTTCGGCACTGACTGTTACCTCTGCCACCACCTTCATGATTGCAACAAGAAATGTCTCACATAAGAGGTATCATATAAATGTCCATAAACTGCTGACATGTGATACAGTTTTCCAGTTATTCTTGTTTTCACAAAATATAGGGCAAACATTTATATTTATTATAACCCATATTTAATGAAAAATACAAAACCCCCATTGACAAATTGATGAACTTACTCTATATGTCATACTTGTCACTACCTTTGTTTGTTTTGTTTCATGTCACTTTTTAATTCAGATTTTATAAGTTATACATGATCCATCCATTATATATCATGCTCTTTATCTTTTGCAGGGTCATGAGAGGCTTTAGTCTATATTATTATTTACCTTGTCAGCTTTGACAGATGCTATAGCCAACTCCTTTTCCTTGATTTCAAGATCTTTTGACAGTTGAGCCACAGACTTACTAGCCTCCATCAGTTTGTCCAGTCCTGAAAATCAGTAATATCTTATAAAAATCCTTTCCCTAAGTAGACCTAGCAAAGCTGTCCCAAATAAGATCCTAATCGTAGTTTATCTTAGCTTTGCTGCTTTCTTACCGACATTCATGCGCTCTGCAAGTGTGTTGATGTAGTCATGTTTTTCAGAGTACAGTGTTTTGTAACCATTTATAAAAGAGAGGTAGGATTTGGGGGTGACATGAGTTCTTCTTCTGAACCTGAAAGATCAAACAGCATACAACTTTAAGTTCATGTGAAATATGTTTCTAAACTAAAAAGTACAGTACCAGTCAAAACATAGCAAACTTGGTACTGTATATATGGATATAAATAAATATAATGTAACAATATTAATATAGATATTATCTCAGTGTTATACCTTTCAAAGTAGCTTTCACAAGTGATGGATACTTTGTCATGATATGTACCCATGGTGGTCACCACAGATGCTTTCACATCAGTAGAGCAAACCATGGGAAACTCTGACAAGAAATAGTTGGACACAGCCACCAGAGCCTCATTGGGCCAAGGGGTGAACCAGTCCATTGTGCACCCGGATATCAACCCTGGAAATTTCAGAGATCGGGAGCGAAACTTCTGTCCCACCTGTCAAGGAGAGTACACAAGGCTACAGTGTGCAAATGTGAAAAATGATTTGGGCACTCTGATGTGAGTGACTGGGATCTGACTCTCAATGCATACAGATGTCACTTTTGCTGGTTAAGATGACACAATATGAAAAAACTAGATGACAGAATATATTGGAACTTGGCTAATGTTGGGTTTGTGTAATCTCTGTAGCCTCAAAAGAAATAGCAGTCTCTAAGTAGTACAAAAAAAAGATGCATTAATGAAGCATAATGCACTTCTGTCCTTTGCTATGTCTCAACTCAACCACATTAAAATAGCTGATTTACAAATGTAGAGATTTATCTGGTGGTGATAGACTTAATCAACAGTATGTGAACCTGTTTGGCAAGGGCTTAAATGTAATGAACGTTCTTTTATATATTAAAGTTCAAGTATAGTAGTAGTAGTAGTATATAGTAGAATAGTTAAAGTATAGTAAAGTGTGGAGCCATGATAGATACAACGTAATCTAAGAAAGAATATTAATTAGTGCAGGGATAGGTTTGTAAGTGTGTGTGTAAGGTATTAGTTCTAGTTTGTTTCTTTTGGGCATGTAATGCAATAGAACAAAAACAGGACATTAGACAATGACATTACCATAGGTGACAACTGAAACAAAAGGTATAAATGTACAAGGATACAGTTTTTGAGCATCTGATCTTAGGGCAACCAGCTTTTCATAATGGATGGACTAAATTTTAACCTACCGGAGAGAAACACAGGACTACGTGCAGATTCTTTTTGGACCGTGCTATGAAGTAGTCATAAAGGTTATCAAACGTTGGTGGAACACGAGGCAACTCCCTTTTCATCACAGGGATCAGGTTCTGGGTGATCTCTTGGATCTCATCTTTAGCAAAAAGGTTGGAGACCTGCACACAGTTAAATCACAGTGAATTCATTAGGGCTAGCATTACTTTGAGATCTTTTTACAAAATTTGGACTTAATTTATAATACCTCAGTAAGCCAAAATTGTAAAAATGTTCCATTATGACAATAACATAATCCTAACATGATTTATTGTTTCAATGGAATAAATAGGAAAGTCCTCAACTACAGTGTCTAAATATAATATAAGTTTGTTTGGGTGATCATGAATTGAGGGTTCACAGACATCAGTGCTTTTCACCCTCAAAGTGAAGTCCTCACCTCTCCAGAAGAAAGAACATTGTTGAGGTACTCGAGGAACGCCTCATCTTTGATTTCATTGTCAGTGAAGATGAAGGTGATGCCTTTGCCGTCAGCCCCAGCTGTCTTATACAACACTTTCAGATCTTCCATGAAATTACTTACATTGTATGTTCTAATGAAAAGACAAACACAGCAGTGTAAGAAACAAGTATTCTTAAGTGTGAATGTAGCAAAACAATGAGGATTGGTAAGAACACATCATTTTGGAAAACTGGATCAAAAATACCAACAAAGGTTCAAAGGATACTTATTCATTTGGCTTTACATACACGACTAACCTCTTAAAATGTATTTTTCTTATCAAAATAGCCTTACCACTAAAAAAAATTGCCTTTGAGTTGAAAGTGGTTTCTGTGGGCAGCTGTATAAAATGTATAGCTGTTTTAAAGTTGTAAAAATAGTACAGGAGGACACCGTCTGAAATGAGATTGTCTCAGCTATAAAACATGAATCTCTCCAAAATCTTATTTGTAAAAAATAAAAGATGTTAAATGAAAATCTGTTAATAACAGAAGCAATCAGTATGTAGCGTCTGTTGTTTCTCTTCACAGTAGTTGTTGTTCAGTTATAACTGAATGAATTAGCTGATTTACATCTTGTTTTTGTCAGGTTTTTCAGAACAAACTACTGCACACATAAAGGCAGCTGTGGCCAAGAGCAGCTTCTGTTTCTGCTCAATTATTTGACAGTTTTTCCTCTTGTAGATTTCCACCAGGAGCAGGATGGGAAATAATCTCCAAAGAAATCTAGGTGTAGTCTTGCAAATGGTGACAGTGCAAGATCCTCAGCCTTTGCAAAATCTGTGCCTAAAAACTCAGTGACTAATGACACATTGTCTTTAAATGTGAGAGGGTGTCAAACTTCAGTCTTTTCAAAGTCTTTTAGTGTATGGTAGGCATTCAGGTGAAAAAGTGATCAGTATTGGGTTAACAAAAAGTTACTTTAAATAACATTTAACAATATTGCATTTCTACACACACTTTAAAACAAAATACATCATTAGCTATTGAGTTTTCATCCTATTTACCAGCATCTCTTGTTACTGCGTTGCTCTTTTTACCTTGTCAACGTGATCTGGAAGATGTTGTATCCAGCTATGTATGAGGCCAGGCGAGTCAAGCTCTGTTTCCCTGATCCTCCTACTCCCACAAGCAGGGCATTTCCATTGTCCGTTCGAATGACACGTGAGATCTATGGGAGGCAAATCTCAAATGAATCAGAATTATCTGTAGTCTTCACTACAGGATATGTATCTGTTAGATTGGCTTCTAGTCTGACCTTGACAAGATGAGTCATGGCATCCGTAAAGAAAACTAAATCTAGGCTGGAGCCTCTGATGACCTCGTTGTGTTGGGCCTGATACATCATTAGCTTTTCTGATAAGAACTCAAAAGTTGGCACCTGGAAGAACATTAGTTTGCTCAGATGATGGTGACATAACAGTACAAATATCATTAAATGGCCTAATTACCAAGGTCATACCAATTCATAAATTTTGGGGGCATCAAAACAGGCATCATCATCCTCTTCTCCAGTGGGCTCAGGGGCATCTCGCAGGAAGTCGACGAAGTATGGCTCAGGATGAAGTTCTGGTACGAGGTTGGGATCAACATGCTCTTCGACCACACGAGTTATATTTTTTTCAAACCACTCTCTGTCCTCAGCGCAAATAAACCTATAGAAAAATACATTTCAGTTGAACTTTTTGGCATTTTATTGTATTTAAAGGGGGATTTGTGGAATGTAAGAACTTCACTGTACCTATCAGCAATCACCCTCGTACATTCACTCTTGAAAAGAGCCAAGAGAGTGGAGACATCACCACACTCCTCAGCCTTGATGTTTAACATTCCTTGCCAGATCCTGGACAAGTCCCTCAAATTAAAGATATAATGGAACTTGGACGGTGTGGGAAGCATTTTTGCCTTTAATGTGAAATCATACAATCAGGACATGTCTTCATTAATAAATCTATCACTATGATCAATTCCACATTATTTTCCAAGTGATTACCTTTGTCCACTGCCATAAAATTCTCCCAGCAGACACAAGACATGTCACCATTTCTGATATCTCAGGCTTGAATTTCCTGCATTCATGGAAATATCCACAGCCAATTATACCTGTACAAACAGAACATCAGAAAACAACTTCAGTGTTTCATTAGAGCTAATACATAGAAAGCAGAGAAAATGTAATTTTAGGGACAGGTACCAAAGATCTTATCAATAGAGATGTTAGATGGCAGAGTACAGTTGAAGACAGTAAACTGTCTCTTAAGTCTTTGAGGAATGTCGTTTCTCCCTCCACCAGGATGAATCATGGCAGCCAGTATCTGCACGTCCACAATAGTGGTGAAGTCTCCTGGTTTGTCCAAATTATACATGCCACTCATTTCCATCATCTGCCGGACTATCTCGTTGGTAATCTGTTGGATAGATACATACAGTAGTTACTCTAATTGAATTGACTGAACATGAAATAGTAAATATATAACAAAAACCTGCTATATAAACACCTGATCTCCCCATTCATTGACAATGGGCATGTTTATATCATCAACGAAGACAGTCATCCTGCGTCCCCCTGGGGGTCCATAGGTACTGCCAATTCGTTTCTCAATGTAGCTCTCCACTGTTCGCTGTAATGAAAAAAAAATTGCTATTGCAAACAAAACTCTATTTTAAACTTAATAAGGACAACAATACAGAACACAAAAAATATTCTACCTGAAACATAACAGGCTCTGTTGCTGAAGAGAAGTTCAGAGATTTGGACAGGTCTGTCTCAGGATCATACTTTTTTGTATGGCTTTTTATCATCACTGTTTTGGCTGTACCTTGTTCACCAATAAGCAATACAGCCTATACAAGAAAAATATGTAAAGTCTTTCATAGATATACTGTAAACAAAATTAAGTAATTACTTTTTTAATAAAAATTACATCCATTTGAAAGGGACAAGATCACCTTGCGTTGTTTGGCAATAGTTTCCAGCAAGAAAGAGGTTCTTGTGTTATCCACATTTGGCACAAGGATGGAGGCATAGTCTGGCACATAATCTGTTGGATAGATATACTCCCCCACATGGTTGTTCCAATGACACCACTCACCTGTAACAGAAATCACCATACATACAGTGGTTATCCATCACTTAAAACTAGATAAAAAAAAGAGGTGGTATTAAATATATGAAATTAATGTACCATTTGAGTTGACCATGTACTCAAACATAGTCTCTCCTGTCTTTGTTTCAGGCACATCAATGCCGCTGTCATGTGCTCTGATAAAGGTCTCCAGTTTGTCACGATCGTCCAACTCCAAAAGGGCTCCCACACTCCACATTAGACAGAAGACAAAGAGACGTTCCATGTGTTTGCTACCAACTAAGCCCCCTGTCTCTTTGGTTGGGATGAGGCCTTCCAACAGATTCACAGACTAAAAGGAAATCATTATCAGATTATTCTGTGTTGTAAGAAAAAGGTTAACAGCATTATCCAATTACTGTCTGACTTCAGCATTTCTTCTTGGTACACACCTGCATTATGTAGTTGCACTCCAAAAAATCCATTTTGGGTTTAAGGTTCTGCTTCATATACAAGTAAGCATCCTCAAATATCCTTTCATATAAACCCATAATGCTTCCTGCTTCTTCTGCATTACGCTTGTTAGTCCATCCCTAAAACATAAAGCCTGTATTCAACTTAAGCACAGAATTGTGATAAAAGTATTGTTTTAATCTACGAAGACTTTCTCCGTGGATGACTGATGACAACTTTACCTGCAGTATGGGATGCCAGGTGAGAGCTGAGGAGCTCATGAAGACCATACCCACCCGAGACACAGTTGCAGGGGAAGCATTATCCATGTTGTGTACTTCAAACACCAGCTTGCAGCATGGAGACATTGTGATGCGATCACCATTAGCCAGAGTCAGTGTTTTGTTATCATCCAGCACAGAGTTCAGGTTCTCAATCCATATGGCATCCACAGGACCATCCAACAAAATCCATATGAACTCTCCTGAAGGGAATCCATGATCAGCCATCAAAATTCAAATGTTAAATTAAAAACTACCTCTTGAGTATTTTACTTGTTGGGCAGGGCTGGAGACTCAATACCCAAGCACATCATGTCCACATGTTGAAGTGTCCTTGAGCAAGATACTGAACCTGAAGACACACCTAGGTATGTGTAGGTGGGTGAGTGTGAATCAGAGCTAAATTGTAAGGCTCTTTAAGTAATAGAAAATAATTCATTCAATAATGCAATGAGGCAACAAATGACATACATGAAGATATATTTAAATGTGCACTCAACTTTGTGTCACAAACCTTTTTTGGCTTTTAGCGTCCTCCTCCACAGAGTGGAAAAAATGCCATCTGTCCAATCATTGGTGGCTGCATCTAGACGGCCAAACATCTGCGGTGCCGTGATGGCCTTTGGGTTCATGCGCAACTCTCTATGTGGGGCTCCACATTCAGTCATGGCTCGTTGGAGGATGTTGATGACAGCAGTCTTCCCAGCTCCACTTGGGCCCAGAGTCATCAGGCCGTGCCGTACACGTGAAGCCTCATAAAGCTGTTGGTAACAGTAACATAACAGAGTGGTATTTTCCAAATTAACACTTGGTAAAATCTAAGACGACAGGAACAAAGCATGTGTATGAACATGTTTTGAGGTACCTGGACCAACTTAAGATTCCATGGGGGGTGGTTGACAATTCCAGCAAGCTCAACTTGATGAGCTACAGCAGCTTGAAGTTCAACATATGTACTCCCATCCAGCTGGATACCAGGGAAAAGGTCATTGATCAGACTAAGAAAGAGAGGTTCATCTTCATCCACCTGAAACACACAAAAAGATTCAAATACGGTGCCTGCCTACACAGTAAAATATAAGATGTAATATCTCGCTTTGTCAATAGAGTTCCTGTCTTTACCAGTTTAGAAAGATTCATGTCACGCAGCACTCTCATGACAGTGCTGGACTCTGAATCATTGGGTCGTGCTCTCTTACTGGCCCCTAGTGTTCTCAACACAGATAAGATGTTCCTCAGGCCAAAGTCATAGTGGACCTGGTAAATAGTAGAGGTTGTGTGTCAATAATTATTCACTTTCCGAATTAGGCACTGGTCATTTGCCTCTCACCTGTTTGGTGAGTTGTTCTTCACACAGTTTATAAAGGACAAAAAATTTCTGGGCCAAGATAACGTTTTCATTGAATCCGCAACTGGCCAGTTTGACTCTCATGATGATCTGCCAAAAACAACAGTGAGGAAGTGACTTTCAGTTAGGACTATAGCTAAAATGAATAAAATTACTCTCCATCAATAGTAGCCTTGACGTACCTGCCGGTCTGGCACCATCATAGACACTGTCCTGAATTGCACTTTTAAGTTTTCAGGAAGTTCTTGACGACCAGCATATCCAGGGTTCTAGGCATGGAATGACAACATGTTGGAAAAAATCTGATGTTGCTTTGAAATGTTAATTACAAGATTTATAAGATTTGTTTGTTCTACCATAGTGATGAACAGGCCAAACTCTGGATTCAGGCTCACGCAGTCTCCGTCAGTAAAGATGAAAGTGCTTTTATGCTTCTTGCGTGATTGCAAAACAATGTAGATCTGCTGAGCAGCGACAGACAGCACTGGCAGGTCAATTCTGTTGAACTCATCAAAGCAACCCCAGGACCCTGATTGTGCAAGGCCTGAAACAAACAATTAAAAAAAACAAAAAAGAAGACAAAACTTCAAAATAAGATACCTAAAATAATTAATATCCACACTACTGGATGAATCATTTTGTTAGGCATACCTTTGTAAATCCTGCCAAGTCCTCTGAAGTCCATCTGGTCGGAGCAGTTGAAGACCACCACATACTTGCCAAGGCAGCGACCCATGTCCTTAGTGGTTTCAGTCTTTCCAGTGCCAGCTGGCCCTGCAGGGGCTCCCCCCATGCTCATGCCCAGAGCCTGGGCTAATGTGATGTAACACCTGCAGATAGAAAAGCAACTCTCTGACTCAACTTAAGAAATTAAATCCCATATGAAAATTTAATTCCATTATAAAAAGCTTCTTAAGGAAAATCCTGCATAGTATGCCTTTAAGTAATTTGTCTTCTCTTGCCTGTCAGTCAGAGGGGTGATGACCAAACGGTCAGTACAGCCAAGGAACTCATTCTGATAAATGAAGTCGACATTAGTGATGGACACAATGACTTTATCCAGGTCTTCCTTGTAGTAAAATCTGCTCTGCTTTAGCCATTCAAAGTCATTGATAGATTTAATACGCTTTTTTACCTGAGGAAAAAAACAGAACATCAATCTGAATGTGTTATACAAATGACAATAACCATTATTTTATAATATTAAAAGATCCATGATAACAGTAAGACTTTTCAAAGAACCTACTAGGTCGTTAAATATATCACTTTGGTGCACATGGATTGTGACAAGCGTCTCATACTTGATCCTGTCAAACTTGCTCAGGTCATAGGTTGTTTGTTTAATGAGAACGCTGAGTAGATTTAAGAATTTCTTTTTGGTTAGAGGCATGATCTCCTTGTCATCTTCAGCATTTTGAAGTGCCTCTTCTGAATCTCTTGTCCAAAGCATTTGGATTCCCAGCAAGCCCACCTAAAGGAGTAAAAAGGCATTAAAAAGATGAAGGGGGATGGGAAGGTTTGTCTAAGCGTTTGACTGGTACTGTACTAAAAAAACAACTAAAGACATAAGAATGTCACCAGTTTCTCTTCATACTCCAACACTACAAGGTTACTTATCTTTATTATTATTATTTATTTATTTATTTTTACAAACTTTTGACAAAAAGTACATCCAAAAATATAAAAACTATGTTCACAGAGAAAGGTAAATTCATTTTAAAAAATCATGATTAAATTTGTAGTTATTTCATTAGTCCTGAGGTCATAATTCCAGACACTCAGGCTAAAGTTGTCAAATGATCACCATGTAGTACTTTGATATGAATATGGATTCACATTATCTACAATGTGCAATGATGATAGTCTAAGTTTATAGAGAACAGAGTTTCAAACTGCTGTTGCAGAAGCATCTATGGGGAGTTGTGGTTAGAGGGTGGACAGTTCTTGTCATAGTTCATAGCAAGGGAGAACATCTGCTATAATAACACCCTGTACAAACCAACCGTTGACCTAGAATCTAATCCAAAGGCATTTGGGTGATATCTAGCCTTTTTTTCTTTTCTGGCATACACTAGTCACACTGACCTGTGCTTGGAACTTGTTGAGGAAGGAGAGAAGATCAAAGTCTTCATCATTGATCTCTAGTTCTGAAGCTTTAATAACAGTGTGCAATGAAGACTGCTGTTGCATCAACAGCACTCCGAGCCAGAGCTCTACTGGTCCTTGTGCCAGGACATGACTGTCCAGCTGGAACCACAAACACATGTTTACTACTTTATTCTATAAGATCAATGCTGGAAATCAAGTACAAAATTAAACAAGTTTACTACAAAAAGAGTTTAAAAAAAATAAAAAAAATCCACAATTTAACACCTTTATCACCTTTATTCTTCATGGGTAATTTTACTTTTTGTACATTAGTGTACGTTTATATCTTTTTGTACCCTTTTCTATTAATTCTTGCATAATGTTACAGTTATTATAAGTTAATACAATTAACATTACATACCGGTAATTTCTCTCCTTCTTGTGAAATAACAGCCAAGATCCTGTCATATTCTGTTGTGTGAAACTCTGCTTCATTGACATTATCAAAAACTCCAAGGAGATGTGACTGGAAAAAAAAAAAAAAAAGTTACTAGTTTTACAAATGCTTTTTTCCTGACAAACTCAAGCAATCAATAAGTCAATATGGCTGACAGTTAAGTAAATTCATATGAAAAGCAATACAGGAAAAGCTAAAACTCCTTATTTCTCAATGTTAAGAAATCTTTTAAAAATTCAAAATAAGTAAATAAATAAATAAATAATAAATGTTCTAACCTGAATTGTGTGAGAATCACTTGCTTGTCCTAGGATTTCCAAGAGGGATGGATCAGACACAAAGAAGAATCGTGGGAACAGGAGTCGTTTTTTCTCAAGGTACCTGTTGAGTCAGATAACATCAATCCAGTGTGCATATCATCTTCATCCACTGTACAATAACATTTGTATGACCTGCAGCACGTCATTCATTCCAAACCCTTCTTCATGATTCAAAGACATTGGCAAGTCAGAGTAACAAAAATAGGTGGAAAAAAGGTCTAATGAAAACTAAAATGCAAATACTGATTTTTCAAACAGGGTTAGGGTACAAACTACAAAGAGCTTTGGCAAAGCTTTACCCTGCAAGAGACTTTTGACAGAACTCCAGCTGTTTCTGAAGGTCTGGGAGGAGCTGTCCAAGAGTTGGATCTGCCACACAGCACTCCACCACATTTGTAACCTTTTGGGCTCGCTGCATGATCGTAATCCAGGACTTGTCAATATTCTGGAAACGCTTTGCTTCCTATGTTGGTAAAAATCAAGTATTTTAAGAAGAAATTAGGATTACACTGTATGCTATATATTTGAAATATCTCCATGCTACAATTAACCTCAATACCTCAACATTTTAATTTTTTAATAAAATAAAGAATAAAAAGATATAAAGCATAAATTATACCTGTGGAAGGTCTTTGGCAATGTCACCCCCAACAAACACAGCCTCCAAATAGATCCACAGATTTTGCACAATAACCCACTGTTCAATGACATCAGATGATGTTGAAAGCTTGGAGACCCAATCCTGGATCTCTGCTTTGTAGAAGGTACAATACCTACAAAGAAATAACCACTGTCACAAGGTCCTAAAGACAGTACAAAACATTGGGCTTCATGTTCCTGAATTAGGTTGAGGACCCAAATGCGACACACATGGACGTGACCAGTACATTTTACAATTCTGGTGACCACAGACATAGGCACAACACAGATGCAATCCGGCACAGTTAGGTACAACGTGGAAGAGAGGCTCAATACATTATCAGTAGGAGGAATACAAAATCAGCAGGAGTTGTCCGGGCGCATTCAATAATGACCAATCATATAAGTTCCTCTCATCCCTTATAAAAATAACCACAGGTGAATCAGGGGTAGAGAGAGAAATAATCACACAAAAAATGCACTTAGCAGCAGCACAGATTTGTGATGTGCTTACACTTGTTCCTCATTCTGAATGTGAAATCTAATTTTCCAGCAACTCAAAACTTCAAGTTACTGTTTGCTCAGTTCTACCTGTTACTCAGCAGTGACCCCAGCACCATCAGACTGTCCTCTAGCATGGTAAGGATCTCTGTTGTGTCTGCCCCTTTCAGCATTAGTTCTCCTCTATCTTTGAATGTATTCAAGCTCAATGTCTGCACAGACCAGACTTCTTTCACTTGTGTCAACTTGGCCTCGATATCCTTCTCCTTCACAGCTGATATGCAGATGTCCTACAGATGAAGAAAGCCAAGCTTAAGAGGGTGAATACAAATGAACAGATACAATATTGTGGCTACAAAATGGGATGTGTGTTTAAATGTTACCACACTGTCTAAACTGAGAGCAAACCTCAATATCTTCTTTGTATTTCAACAGAGGTGCTTCCATGATGTTCTGTAGTGTAAAGGTACTGGACTCCACTTCAAATTCGTGACCAGTTAGATTTGCGATCCGATCCCAGTGTCTTCTCATCATAGATTTGTTTGCCATCATCTCAAGCAAAGGGCATGACTCACTAAAATCATCAATCGTCTTCTTCAGGTCCAGGAAAGCCTGCCATTCCTTTAGTCCTTTGGGTAGCTTTCGGCACCTAGAAAAGAAAAAAAGGATACATTTATGAAGAAATACAGTAATTGTTTTTTCGCTTCCCTTCATAATATATATTTGAATATTTCCACCCTATTAATTTAGCTAATTACATTTTGATATTGGCATGTGCCTAACTACAAGCCAAATCATTCCCCATCAAAAAAACTCACAGAAACAGAAAACAGTGTTGGAAAATGTACCTGTTCTGAAAGTCCAAAAGTTCTGAATTGATCTTTTCGATGTCCACATCTGTCCACAGAATGCTATAGTACCCACTGATCTTACCCATCACTGCATTATACAAGCCATAGAGTTTCTGAAGCAGGTCAAGTTCTTTTCTAAGGTAATCATAGGAAATCAAAGCTTTATTAGTACATTATGAAATACAATTATAATCAAAGTATTAATACAATTCTTAGTGTAATGTATGATAAGCCTTTGTAGAGTAGTAACACACTTTTTCTTTTGAAGACATTCATACTCCGTAACTGGCAGGCCAAGAAGCTGCTCCCCAGATGTATATGTGTTGAAATTTTTCCACAGTTCTTCAAATTTAGCCTAAATAAAATTAAAAAAAAAGGTCATCAAATACACAAGACACTACCATCTCAGAAAAGTAAGATACTAATATATATTTGTATTTTTGTAGTTTACAAAAAAAAACCAAAACAACATAAAACAAACAAACAAGAAAAAACACAATACAAAAAATTGAGACTAAGCAAAATGTCAAGCTGACAAGAACTCCCGCCAGGCCAAAAATAACATCAAATATCTATTCATTCAAAAATCAATAGTGTTTGATAGCTTTTGTGCAGCACTGTCCTGAAATGCGAGTCAACCTCCATGATGCTGCCTGGGAAACTATTGGTACTTTTATGGAATAGAGCAGCAGAAAAGTGACACTGAATTTGAAATTACATGAAATTACCTGACATGCACGGAGCCTGAGGCTGGCTTCTTGAGGAGCTATGCCCTCAGCCATGGGACCTTCCTTAAATGCCATAGGAACTTATTAATATATGAATTCAAATTGTTATGGTTGAAAACTTACACACAGTGTTAAACACAAAAATGTACAAATTACTTACTGTATCATATTGTTCTACAAAAGTGCAAACATTATTTTGGAAAGTGGCAACGCACTCCACAAGGTTTAGTTTGAACTTGGGTTGCTTTCGAACAAGTTCATCTTGAACTGATCTCTGGGAATGTCCGGAATCAAAAAACAAGATCACAGAGTTACTAAAAATGAACTCTTATACAGATTATAATATCCAAAAACAAAATAAGCATAAATATAATGATAATACTAACAGCTTTAGACTGCAGCTGTGTGAAGAAATGCCTCAGATTGTGTACACCCTCTGCTTCTTTTTTGGTTACTTCTGCTTCATATTTAGTCAGAATTTCAAAGGCTTCCTGTAAAATGTCATAAGATGGTTATTTGACAATTACAAATACACATTAAAACTCCAGTTCTAACTTATGAAGATACATACTAAATACAGAAATGCAACAGGACACCAGATTCCCCCAGCAAAAACCCTGAACCTGGCTCAGATTTTGCAACAACACAATCCAACTGGTCAATCACATTTGCAAACACTCCTATTTACTTCGCATTTGTTGCAGTAAGAGATTAGATTTATGCCACTCTCATCAAAAAGAAATGA
Organism: Scomber japonicus; assembly: GCF_027409825.1. Lineage (NCBI taxonomy): Eukaryota > Metazoa > Chordata > Actinopteri > Scombriformes > Scombridae > Scomber > Scomber japonicus. Next base: position 23,665,769 of record NC_070589.1, on the reverse strand, counting down.
CTGTGCTGTTCATACCTCAATGGAAATCAATGTCATGTCAGTCTGTATTTCAGCATCCCGAAGCTTAGACAGGGCTCCCATGGCATTGCGTACATCCTCCAGATTAGTCACAGGATGAGATAGTTGCATGATGTATTTGTTGGTATGTATGCTGGTGTCAATCATTTTCTTTTTGTACTGCTCCTTCAGGTATTTGCATAAGAGTTTCTTCCAGCCTTTAGTCTCAACTGTTAGTGACCTTTTAAATGGATCTGTATACAAGAGATATCATTTGTTGTGCAGCCTTCTAACTTCTACACAGTTCACACACCAAACACAAATGATGACGTAACCAGTGTGAAAAGAAACAGCATTTAAAAGATTATAAGTGTATGATTTTTAAACCTCAGCTCTATCATAGTGAGTTTCCTCCAAATGCCACCATGAGGTTGACATTTGGTTTTTAGTTCAATCTCTTGACAACTATTGGGTAGATTTTAATATTGTACAGACATTAATGCTTGACACAGGATGAACTGTAATCAATTTGAGAATCTCCGTCTTTATCATGTACATCATGAGGTCAAAATGTAAATCTGTTCAATCCTTGGTTCATTATCAAATACCTGAAAAACTTACATTGCTAATCAGCTTCAACTGTATTTTGTGTTTAGAGCTCATTTGTAAATGTTGTCATGGTAACGTTCTTAACTAAAGCTTAGCTTTTGCTCCTCCCTCTGGCTGTGTGCCGTAAAGCTATCTCTCTACTCTCTACCCAGAAATTTAACCCACTATCACACCATGTAAAATGTAATGTAGGGGCCAGAAAGAAATTCAGAGTGATGAAAAATAATAGTTGCTGTATACAAGACATTACTGCTACCTTACCTGTTGACAATTCAGTGAACCCGAAAGCAATGATGGATTTGATATCATCAATTTCATGTTCAACTGAGTCATAGTGCTGGATTTCTGATTTCATCTGGATCAAGGATGGATTGCTGTTCATGAATTCCTTTAAAAGTTAAGATAATATTAATATCATTATAGTAAGAAAAAAAAGAGATTCTGACTAAAAGTCAAAACAATATATTATGTTCACAGGACAACACACCTTTATTTTGAGGTCTCTGTCTTCATCCCAGATCACTCTGAATGGACTGAACTGCTCCAAAACATCAGTTGCTTGTTCTCTCTCAGAGCTAACAGCTGATTTCAGGTTGACCACAGCCTTTTTGATGTCCTTGTGTTCAACAACTCTTTGATAGAAATTCTCTTTCTCTTTGCCTATGAGATGATTACAAGTAACCACAATTTGTTCTTGAAAAGGGTTAGGGTTAATAAAACTAATCATGTTCACATCACACCACATCGAATACTGAGAGCTGCCCACAATTGTGAGTATTGATTTTATTATACATTGTATTATCATATTAAATAAAAGATGAAATAATCAATGTTGACTATTCATTTTTTTAATACAGAGCTCAACAATTGAATAACTTTATTAACTTAAACTTACCCCATACTGTATACTAAGTGTTCTTTATTACTATCCCCATATTTTTATTATACATTCAGGCATATGTCTTTCCTTGTAGCTTATCTTTGTTTAGTTTTTAAAAAAATGTATGTGTCTTTTTACTATGACTCACCTTTACTCTTTGTGCCATCATGGCCATATTCCCGCTGCCAGCAAATAATACCCTTGCTAACTTCCAACACCAAGTCAATCAGATGAGTTATGGTTTGTTGGATCTCATCTACAGTGGGAATCATCACCTAATCACAAACAAATATCAGACAGAGGAACAACATTTTCTGTTTCACAAGATGGGCAAGCAATTCCAGATTATCCTTTCCTCCTATAAAGTAACTAGTGTAACTAAAATCAGCTGTCAATTAGTAGTAGAGACTCACCACATTGGGCATGATCAGTTGGACTTCAGATTTTATTAGTGGGACCAGCTTAGACACAGAGTTTGACTTCTGATAAGTTGATGTCTTTCTGTAAGAAATTGTATGGTGTTGCTAAGGTACTGTTAAGGTATTATATTACATACTGATAAACCCAGAAATACTTACTTGGTGCCAAAGATTCTCCTTTTCAGTGTGTCAAGAGATAACTTAGTTGTCTTGACCAGTGCATCCAACACCCTTGCACTTAAGTATTCATAAAGCTTCTTAAATTCCTGAAATGTCAATTTTCATTTCAAGCAATCACATGTTTATTGGTATACTATAAACACCATGAACAACATTTTGGTGTTAATAAACAAACTTACCTTTTCAAATTTGATTGCTTTATGTCTATCGGGACCTTCTGAAGTCATTATCTCCTCCTCATTAGGGGTCTTCTGGATGTCTCCTGTGAACTTCCATGCTAAAACATTTTATAAGTAAAAAAGTTAAGTACATACTGTACCCAACACACCTTCTAATTGAAAAAGTGTGTCCAAGCATAAATTAATACGTAAAATAATACACAAATTATGTTTGATTTTAGTGGATATATGATGGTTATTTATGTACTTTTGACTTGCATGCAACTATAAATAGGAATTTAGGGGTACCTGGGACAGGTTCCTCAGTCTTCTTGGTGCCTTTTAATTCATAAATGTCACTGAACACATTACACAGCTCCTTCACTGCATCTTTAACATGACCACATTTGTGGTCCAATGTCTTTGCCCACTCCTTACACTGAGTCTAAAAAAATGATAACACAATGACTGTAATGGTGACTCAGATATAATAAAAAACTCTATAGCATACAATTTTATACTTGCCCCACTACTAAGTGTAAACTTAAAAAGCTGAACCTACACTTGTATATACAACTTTATGTAATGAATTTATTTGGAGGACTAAAATAAGATGGTCATTACAGTCCATACCTCATTAAGGTCAATCAGGTGCTGCACTGAACAAGCATGATCATCAGGAAGCTTAATCAGCACAGTCTCTGAGATGTCTTTAAGGATATCATCAATGTGTATCTTACAGATATCCCGCACCTGAAAACAGAAAATGTAGCATAGAAAAATTTCTAAGAACTGATTCATTTCTTATTTTCAGAGACTCATTAGTTTTATCACTATAAACAGTAAATTAATATATTTGATGTTATTGCGATATCCATAACTGAAATGGAGGGACAGCTCACGTGTTGTTTTTATTGAGTAATGTACCTTCTTTACAAGATGTTTGAGCTCAAACAAAGCAGTGTCAACATTTTGAAAGAACTTGTCCAGGAGGAAGGATGACCAGGTGAGCAGCACTGACCCGTGGCGAAGTGCAGATTCCACCTTGTAATTTATCATAAAAGACAAAGCATTGATAAATTAAAACATAAACACTCAAAAGATTAAAAAATCCATTAAAATATGAACAGCTGGTTCCACATGTATTCAGTCTGTGGCAAGAAAGCTTATTTACTGAAGGCACTAATGTTTGTTTAAACTGACTGATGAGTTGAACTATTTATGTTGTAGTTGAGGACATGAAATTGGTTATTCTTCCACCATTTGATATTTTTGTATTTAATTACATTTAATAATTTTAAGTGTACTGTATTTACAAACTGCTTACATTTTTTATTTTTGAAGCCATCAAGCTGGTGAAGTCTGGAGGTATGCTCTCACAAGTGCTGTCATAGTCTGCCAAAATGGTCTATAAGAAAAAATAAAGTATACAAGTCATTTTATTTTAGGTAACTCATCCCACTGTGACAAAATATAACAACATATTTTACCTGCAGTCTGAGGTGATTGGCATTTATGCTGCTTTCCAGCTTGACCAGACGTAAAGCCTGCTTTGGAACCTCCAGACCCATCTTTAACAAACACTTAGCCTCCCGAATGACCTCAGTTACTTTAGGATCAAAGTTGACGACTAATTTTCCGGTCTTTGGGTGACGAACCAGCAGTGTAATATTCAAGACTGAAGAAGCAGATTATGGAGAAAATATATTGAATGAATATTAACATGATCTTATAATGCAACCTAAAAAGGAGTATTGTGTGGCATCAAGGGTATGATAATATTAGATCAAGGCAAAAGAACCAACCATAATCCAGCTTTGATACTTCACTCATCCATGCTATGTGGTAGACAGACTCAAACTCTACTAATGCAGCTGCAGTCTGATTGTACATTTTGACCACATCTTGTCCCTCAGGACTGCACAGGATGTCAGAGTTGTTCTGTTGATCATGACATACATGCAACAATGAAATATTTCAGTACAACAATTTTGTGTTGTTTTAATGGGAGAAATTAGGTCTTACTCTTATGTATGATATGGGTTCCTCTATTTTTCTGTAGAGGTGCCTGACCCAACCAACCCTCCCAGCCACAGGAGGCATGTTTCTGGCCAAAGAAGGGTCATCTCTTTGTAAGTCATAGAGCTGCAAGAAAAGCAGATATACACATAAGCAGATCAACACATAATCAAAGTCCATGTTAGAACAAATCTGATTATACTATGTCAATTTCTTTTTATAAACTCATGCAAATGGTATACCTTTTTCACAAACTCCACTTCTGAGGCATAGTGCTGAAGAATAAGACCCACAGTATTGGATATTTCTTTCTTTAGACAGGGAATGTTCAGCCTCTGAAAACTACAGGTAAAGGAATTCATTAGAAATCATCCAGTTTACATAATTACAGTCATATCTGAATATTACATACTGACCGCTGTATTAGGCAAAGAGATTGCTGAGATGTGATGATGTTTGAGAAGCATGAATTCATAAATGCCCGCAGCTGGTTCTGTAGATAAGGGTAGCAAATAATTTTATTCTACCGTACTTCAGAAACAATGCTGAGTATAAATAGGGAGATTGGAAATAGGGGCTATCAATACCAGAACAATTTGCAGATTTAGAGAAGCAGGATAAAATACATACCTCAATGTGGCTGACTTGAGTCATGAACTTAGCAAAATCGGTTTCGAATTCAGCTGTCCTTGGAGCCAACATATCATACTGCTTCCTTTTCACATTCATGGATATAGTGTGGAATTGTCTGGCCAGAACCTCAATGCCTTCAATGTTTGATTTGCTGAGAGATTCATACGTCTTGAACACGGTTATTATTTGTATGATCTAGAAAAGATGATGCTTATTGTTACTTGATGAGGCTTTGTGGTAAGAGGAGGAATAAAAATGGGATCTTGGATTGTACCTTTTCAAGTTGCTTACAGAAGCCCTCAAACTTGCAAAAAATCTGCATCTCTGAGACCTCAAAGGACTTCTTTCCAGGTCTTTCCATTGTCTGTTTCTTTGTTTTCTGGAAGCAAGACTGATACTCCTGATACAAGCCGATACAGTCCTGCCAAAGACAAAAGATAAATAAAGCCGTAACATGTTGATGTCAATGTGTGTTTTATTCAAGCCTCACTAATGATAAAAAAACAATGTTATCCATATGGGTGTGATCATTACCTGCATTTTACTGATGATGTCTTCGGCATCTTGGTCCCATATAAGACGAGTGCCATCGTCAGTAATATATGATCTGCATGCTGTGACCATCTGATTTGTGACCTGATACATTTTTGGAGGCATTAAATTATTAAAACATCACAAAGAAAACTGTGTCCTTACATTATATATTTTGATCAGAACTACATTTTCTGAATACTACTCAACTCAACTGAACTCACTCACTTTAATGAGGAGTGCAGATATTTTTTCACTTGTATTGTAGTACTGTGAAACACTGTAAATCATTTGAATGGCACTGATCACATTCTGCACACTTTTCATCATGGTGACCTGAAATCATACAAACATATTATTGACAATACTGTGTCTCTAAGGAAATTAATTTCTAATAAACACACACTTTAATGATGACGACAAAGTGTTTATCCTCTACTGTTTACTGTACATACCGGGTCACTGTTGTAAAGAGGTTGACAGACTTTCTCCAGTGTGTACAAGAATTTTACATTGTCTTTTGCCTCATTGGCACGATCTGTTATCCTGGCATCCAGCTCCCTCCACATCTACATGGTTGAAAAGGTTTGGTTAAATACAATCCTGTGTATGGCTTGATGGCTTTTGAAGTTCCTATTGAAGTTGATAGCTGATATCTTGTGTCAATATTTAGATATGAATTTGAGCCAATGTATACATAATGATTACTACTTCCCCATAATAGTATTCTTATTATAAAGGGAAGGACTCTGAAAAAGCTAGGACTAATTATTGTTGTTTTTCTTATATACAATAATAAAGTTATTAAATGAACAATATGACAGAGAAAAGTGAGCAATTATCCACTAGAATTAGACATTTAGAATGTATGTTCTGTACATGTGCCACTTTAAAACACAATATTTTTCACTTTACAACCTTATGAAAAAGTGAACCAAACATTAACAATTTATCACATATCCACAAATGCCAATTAAAGGTTGAATATGTAGAATATTTATTAAAAGCTATATTTAAAAAAATAATAATACAGCCACGGGGCGTTTTGAGGGGTACAGAATGAAAGTATTGCTTTTCCATAAAAATAAAAAAAAATTAGTCTGAATTAATATTTTTAAATTTTTTTGACGGTTCGACAATGACGTTCTGACACGATCTGTGTACATTGTACCAGCCAATTAGCGGCCGGAATTGCGGGTTGCCAGGGTTTTCTGTTGTTCCGGTGCAGCTACTGTAGGCAGGCACTGGGTGAAATGGAGTTGTAAACAAGCAGAGCCGTGTTGGACTTACTAAAACCAGCGTTTTTTGCTCTCAAGTACAACTTTTCATCACAAAACTTCGAAGGTAAGACAGAATATCTGTTAGTAGCTGTAGATAAGTGGTTATTGACCTTTGTATTGTTTGGCTGCTGGTTCACTGAGGTTTTAGCACAATAATAGTGGTACTGTTGAACTCGCCAGGGTCTTAGCTTTCATATGAGATGCTATTTGTTTGTGTACCATGAAGTATCAAAACGGTAGCAATGGAAATGTGGAGAGTGGGTTGACTTTCTGACGCTATTCGGATTTTGATATTTGATCATTAACCTCTTAACGCACGCTGTTCCGTTCACGGGACAGGACGGATGTTAGGAGGTAGCCACACGTTCTTCTGAATGTTTTAAACACCAACCCTTAAACATATATATTCATGCCGTACATCGTTGGAAAGCTTAGATTGTTCTGATTCATTCAAGACCACTCACGACTTATATGGTTGCTCACAGCCGTAATAGTATTAGCGATTAGCTCCGCTAGCCACTCAGCTAAGTGAGAAAAGCTATAATGCCTACATACCTTCAAAGTCTTCCCTTTATCCACAACGATCATCTTATGACACAGGACTTTCTGTACAGCTCGCCAAGTATCCATTCTTGTGAAATATGAAATCCGTTTCCATAAAACCGGAATATTTTCCTCAATATGTCCATGTATTTAGTCCAACACGTAATGTAATAACACAAATAACAAACCATATACGGTCTGTTTACGTCATTTCCTGACCTGCGCGTCCATCTCAGAGTACACGTGACTAGATGTTTACGACCGTGAGCCTCTCCTGCTTCTGACGACACCACACACAAGCCAATCGGTGCTTAGGATTAGGCAGTACATGCAGAGACATTGCTGCTACTCCCACTGGCGTTACAATGTAATGTACCTCGGTGGTTTCAAGCAGAGACATTATAATAAGAGTTTCAAGTCAGTTACAGCGAGGGTATGTTCGCTTCCTGTTTTCAAAATAAAAGCACCAACTCTATCGTTATGGTTTTCTTAATAATAAAAGGCAACGGGTGTTTTATTTTGTGAAAATGACCGGAAGTGCGTTACTCGCTACGGCTAACTTGAGTGGCTCCGAATTCGCAGGAACAAAACTTTAAGCAGATGTTATTTGGACAAATGAGCGTCACATTGTGGATCTAAAGGGATACTTTCTCGCCTAAAAAGGTTAGACATGTGGATAAAGTGGTATATTTACAGAGTTAGAGCTAAAATAAAATCCGGCACCGGACCTGGCAACCCGACTGCTGGAATTACTTTTTGGTTGTTGCGACTACGATCTCGAGACATTAGATGGCGTTGTTCTGCTCATTCTACATATTCTACCTTTAAGGTCGAAATCAGTATGTAAAATGCAACAATAACCTTTTTTTAATAATAACATTGAAATACATTTTTTCGGGTTTTAATTTCGCAGAATCTATTAGTATACTACACTGAGTTTTTTTTTTTTTTTTTAAGTTTTGAGTGACGCCTTTATCTCTACACAAACCTTGATCAGACAACCAAAAACTTCTTAATGTATTACTTTTTAGGCTGAACACTCAAGTATCCATACCTTCATAATTTTGGAATGGCTTATATGTAGCACCATTACAACTGCCTTGCACTCTGGGCCTTTGATGTGACTGATGATGGAGTTGAACCTTAAGGACATTCTTTTCCAATGCTCTAACTCACTCAGCGGCCCTGCAGAATCAACTCCTTTCCTCAGCTGATCACTCTCTATAAGGACCTGATGATCACAGATACAGAGAAAGATTAGAATTTCTTTTCACAGGATAGCAATTCAGTTAATATATAGTAAGATAGTGATAGACTTAATATTTCAAAATATAAATTCATTAATCATGAAAAATCTATGTATAATTTAATCCAGTTTTTACTATTATTTTAGACAGGGTGTATAGATCCCGATCAGGCTCTGAGATTGACATCTCAAGTGTAATGCATTGTTGAATCTTAGTTTTTGATACCTCGGATTACATAAATTGAATACTTCCTTTTAGAGTAGTAATAGAACAAATAAGATCTTCATTTAACCAACCTGCTCGATTTGCTTATACCATAGCATCAGAATTTCTTCCAGTCGATGCACAAGGTCAAAGTTGGCAGCCGCATCTTTCATATCTTCAAGGGTCGCCAATTTAGTGAAGTCAACATCTGTGACTGTATATAGATGAACGATACTCTCATTGCTCATCTGGATGTCTGGGGTACAAATACAAGAGACAAAGTACAAGATCATCAAAACTACTTAAAGACCACCATTTGGTTACAGTAATGGCATTGTTGCAACAAATGACAATTTAAAAGCAATCAAGTGTGATTTGCCAATAAAAATGGTGATGACAGGTTAAAATTATAATTCTAAACATCAAAACAAAATTTGAAAGCAAAACATGATTTACCATCAAAGGAAAGGAGACAACGTTGTATGGTGTACTTGAAGTTTCCTATAATTTTCGCTCCATGTCTACACTTCTCTAAGACACCCCAGTTTTGTGCTGCATCAAGAGCTGGTAGCAGAAATTTGAAGGCATTCCTGGTTCCTTTCAGGAGACCCTCTGTGGCATTGACCATTGAAAACAAGATCTCCTACAAAGCAACAAGAAAAGATCATTGATCACTTCACAAAATTAAAAGGCAAAAAAGTTCAAATTTGTGTACTGCTAATTACATGGTCATCTGGAGCGAGCATCTTCCTAGGTAATTTGACAAAGTTTCATTAGTTCCATCTAACTGGGTAAAGTTATACTAAATTGACAGTTTAGTTGAATACAATCAAAAACTGTAAACTCCTTAGACATGATAGAATATCAACATAAATCAATCACACAAAATTTGATAGAATTTTGACAATTGGTGCACTCTAACAACATGATGCATTTAAATTGCCATAAGTCAGTTGTGATGATCCTGTCATAGTTGACATTTTTAAAAATGAATTAATGTACAAAGCCCCAATATGCACTAAACCGTGGTAACCTTGTAAACTAATCAATTTCTATTATTAAAATTAACTTATAGTTGTCCAGCCTTCGTGGATTATGTTCTAAACTAGAGTTTTCTAGTTTTATTAGAAATATAAATTAAAAAAATGTGTTATCAAAAGGCACTGCAACACTCATAATTGTTTCATTGTTACAAATTGCTATGTAAGCACATTCATTGATTCAGTGATTCATTATAAGTTAATTATCTAATTCTTCACAGCTTTATTTAGCAACAATACATTTAATACAGTTACAGAAAAGACCATTTTACACATTACACTTCTTACCTCATGTATGTTTTCTGGATTCACAGGAATGTCCACTCTGGTCCGTGTGAAAGAGCAGCAAATGCCTGTAAGGCATGTCTGAGACAAATTGGCTATAAATAGCCTCAATACTTTTCCCCCTTTGGCTGCCCCAGGATATGAGCGGCCACACTCTGAAATTAAATTCAAATGATTAAAGACATAAGAGAAGAGATTAAAAACGGAAATGGACATGTACATTAACATTACTCAATGCTTATTTAGACTTACATTTGAATATTAACCAGTATGGATACAAGTACAATCAACTATGTTTACTAGACAGTACAGACTTATACCCAAATTACACAGATGAACCATCTAAAAATGCCATACAGTTCACATATGGACCCACAGATGATCACTTATGAGTGCTTTACAACCATCTGTCCTGTGGGACTTGCTGCTATTATTTTATCATCTATTAAAAATATCTTCAACTTGCTTGAAGAGAGTCAAGTAAAACCAAATTACAGTGACATAATGGCTAATGTGTGACAGTTGAGAATGATTATCTTCCTACCTGTTCCTGGGACTTCAGACTCTTGATACACAAAGGAAATGGTTTTACAACCTCCTTCGGCAAAGAAATTATCAAAAGCAGCCAGCTGTTCAACAATTGAAAAGAGAAAGAAATGATAACTTAGACACAAATGCAGCTTAGGGATAAAAGACATTCAACCAAAAACACTATGTTCTGGTCATGTCAGTCAACAAAGTATAAACGATCTGACCCACATCAAAGCTCCTATTTATAAGACTGGACTGGAACATTTCTGTTATTCTGTTTTCCCCAACGGTATTGTAGTATTAAAAGTGCAAGGTGCAACTGGAGCATATTTTCCCCAAATGCAGAGAAGATCTCGTTATGTCAGTGTTGTCATTTATTTTGATCAGAGACCTGACTGGTCATAATCAACACAAAACAGTCCAAGTCCTATGAAATATTCTGAAACTCCATAACAAAGACCATAGGACACACTCACAGATGGAGAGTCTAAAATAAAGTCCTCTACTGCTGTTGGCTCCAACATCAGCCTATCAGCCAGGACATCAATCATGTACATGTGTGCAGGGGCGAGGAGCTTCTTTCGCTCTTCTCTTGCCTGCTTGTATTTGGCCTGAGGATGATAAGCAGTGTTAATGGTAGTAACTTGTTAAATTAATAAATGCAGTGCCGCATGAATTGTGCTTAATGGCATTGATTGCCTGCATTTCCTATGTCTGTTAAAGATGTTACATGTATTTACCTGAGAGCCATGCTTCTTTGACTTTGGTTCATGTGCATCCATTGTGAGCTCAGGCAGAATCCTCTTTCGCTGCTGAAAGACTCAGTTTTGCTTATCCTCTCTGAATTCAAAAATAAGAAAAAAGCCTGACTTGATACTTGTGCTTTAGTCTTAGGCCATTATGTTGACTTTAATGAAGCCTCAGAGAGGTGGGATACCTATAAACTGATATATTAATGACATTTTTGAGTAAATTAGTGCAGTTAAAAAAAAATCGGACCAATATTCATGACGAAGAGTTTAATTTAAGGGGTAACCATTAGATATGTTGTCCCACCCCACAAATACACACATCATCAATGAAACTGACTGTTGAGCTAGGTTAGCATAGGCTGAACATAGCGTCAATACCTAACCTACCAATATACTCCTAGCGAACTTGAAGTTAAATTAAAACTACATAAATACAGTTTAACAGCTATTACATTGGTTAACTTACCTATACTAAGGTTCCTAACACGTTTACGTTGGTTTAACTAAAAACGTCAATGTCACATATCATGTTAATAGACTGTTAACTTGTTTCTGTCCTTACCAACACTTCATTATCCGTCACAACGACAACTTCCTTTCAAACACATTTTTTTCTGACTGTTTGAGTCGCTTTCAGGTGTAAAAGGAGTCGTTGGTTTATGTTTTTTTATGATTTTCTCACTAAAATCAATATTTCATGGCCCATTAACTGGAACCGTTGTGCAGCCGTTAGTGCCAGACGTGACGTTTAAAAAATAACTCTTAACGTTCCTAACGGTTCTTTTACTACTACTGTCTTCAGATAAAGTAATGATGCTTGTCAGATAAAGAAATGATGCTCGTCCAGGTACTTCCTTTCAGTAATAATTAAACTTGACCTGTAGTTGAGTTACAAGTGATTCATTATAACTGGCATAGGCTACATAAACTTGCAAAGTGATGACGCCAAATAAGGAAACTATTTTTATTTTCTGTGGAAGCCCATTTCCACCAATGTGATGAAAAGATACTAATTAGTATATCAAAATAATGACTTAGTATCTCAAAATAATGAGATACTAATAAGTCATAAGTTATTATTTTGAGATACTAAGTCATTAATTTAATATAGTATCTCATTATTTTGACAAAGTTTCTCATTATATTGACTTACAGGTTTTTTTTCCCATCACATTGGCGGAAATGGGCTTATCTAATTTGCCAGTTCAAAAGTCGACATGAAGTTTTTGTAATATGCTTTCTAGTAAATGAGTAAACCAAATCATGGTCATTACGGTAAGTAACTCAGATTTCTAGTAATGATTAATGCTTCCTGGGTGCCTGGAGAAATGTTTTTTATTTACTTTTGTTATATTTGGCGCCCTCTGCTGGACTGTTGCTGTAATAACAAAAATGAATTAACCTGAATAACAGCGGATCCTGGATCAGCCTGCGGACAGGACCTGTGTTTCGTGGTCTACTCTGATTGGTCCAGACCACACCGTCCTGTAGTCCAATAGCGAGCAGACATCTGTTCGCTGGAGCGACTCTAAAATATCCCCCCTTCCTCTCTTCCTCCTTCTCCATTAAGATATTCACCATTTAAGCAAAGGGGTTACAGTCAGCAGCGGACAGTGGAGCCAAGATGGGGAAAATGCAAGTCTTAGGTGTAATTGCAGTAATGTTAGTGGTTTACAGCGTACATGCAAAGGTTTACTTTCGGGAGGAGTTTCTGGATGGTGGTAAGTTATGCAGAGGAAGTCATAATACTGCTTGTGTTAGTTAATTCATTGCACGTTTAGCTTCACTGTTAGCCCATCTTTCAGGTCAGAATAATTAGTGTGATTTTTTTTCCTAAACTCGTATTCTCATGAAACTAGGATTCTTCTTTTTCAATCAGCAGTTCATTAAATAATACCTTCACTGTTTTGCATTTTTAAGTCTAAGCTAAGTTGACAATTTTAGCTTGCTAACCTTAGCAAGGCCCCGACAGCTAGCAAACTGTTAATTAAATAGCAGAGTTAAATAGTTGTAACCAGAGTGACAGTAAATTTAATAAACGCAAATGAATGAACAGCAGGTTAATGTCACTTATTTTGGGGAAGTACCTCTTGAACTTAAGTCTTGAAATACGTGTCCTAACTGTTAGACCTCGTTGAACTTAATAGTCATTTTTTCTATTCAGATGAATGGAGAAGTCGCTGGGTGGACTCCAAACACAAGTCTGACTACGGAGAGTGGAAATTGACGGCTGGCAAGTTCTATGGAGATGCTGAGAAAGATAAAGGTAAACTTTCTTAATGTTGAAATGAATTATTGATCAGTCACCTGTCATTCAAACGTTTCCTTTGTGTAACTACTGGAGGATATAATGAATGAGTTTTTAGAGAAAGTTTGTTTGTTGCTACCTTATTCTGCAGTAAATTACTGCTTACACAGCTCAACCTCAGTGCTGTAGTTTTGTTTGAACAGCTCATCTTACCTCCAGCTTAAGTGCAGTGGTTTCTATTGTGTGCCTGAATTAAGGATTTCTTTCACACTTTTTTGTTGTTCAGGTCTGCAGACAAGCCAGGACGCTCGTTTCTATGCCACCTCTGCCCGTTTTGAGCCTTTTAGCAATGAAGGCAAGCCTGTGGTCATCCAGTTTACAGTCAAGCACGAGCAAAAGATTGACTGCGGTGGTGGCTATGTGAAGGTCTTCCCTACTGACTTGGAGCAGACTGCCATGCATGGAGATTCCTCATACTACATCATGTTTGGTAAGTGATTGTTACCAGAATTCAGACAGCAACTGTTGCAGTCAAATGGCTACAATAAAATAATTTGCAACTTTCAGTGATGGTGTTCTTTTTTTTTCCACATAGGCCCTGATATTTGTGGCTACAGCACCAAGAAGGTTCACGTCATTTTCAATTACAAGGGCAAGAATCATCTCATCAAGAAAGAAATTAAGTGCAAGGTAATTCTGGCATTTTAAATGTGAAAACATTCTTCTTCTCCTCCTCCTCATTATTATTATTATTATTATTATTATTATTATTATTATTATTAGTAGTAGTAGTAGTAGTAGTAGTAGTAGTATTATTATTATTGTGAAATACAAACACACACTCCACAAGTGGATTAATCCAAAACACTTCTGTTTCTTTTAGGATGATGAGTTGTCCCACTTGTACACACTTATCCTGAATCCAGACCAGACCTATGAGGTGAAGATTGACAACAATAAGGTAGAATCTGGCAGTCTGGAGGAAGACTGGGACTTCCTGCCTCCTAAGAAAATTAAGGACCCCGAAGCCAAGAAGCCAGAGGATTGGGATGACCGTGCCAAGATTGATGATGCTGATGACACCAAGCCTGAGGTGAATAAGCTCACTAACATAATTGTGCTGCCATTAGCTTGTAGTTAATCAACCTTATCCAGCATAAAATTTCCTGTGTTTTGTCTTTTTGGCACTGATCCCGATAGGAGTCTTAAATGCTATCAAATCAGATTTGATGGAAAAATGAACCAGTTAACAGAAAACATTTTACCGTTCAATGATCCTGCCTTAAATCAAGGATTTATTATTTCTTCTTTAGGATTGGGACAAATCTGAAAACATTCCAGACCCTGATGCTAAAAAGCCTGATGACTGGGATGAGGATATGGATGGAGAGTGGGAACCTCCCATGATCCCCAACCCTGAGTACAAGGTAGGTTTGCTTGGACTAGAGTCTGTACTACTGTGCCTAAAAATGTTTGGCATTCAGTCTACTGATGCCTTTGCAGCATAATAAATAGCTTTTATATTGCAGGGAGAATGGAAACCCAAGCAGATCGACAATCCCAACTACAAAGGAGCCTGGGTGCACCCTGAAATTGACAATCCTGAGTACAGTCCTGATTCAGACATCTACAAGTTTGAAAAGATTGGCGTTTTGGGTCTTGATCTTTGGCAGGTGAGCGAGAGAAACAGATATTTTTAAATTTGTATTAATGTAATTGCTGTAATGATGCCAAAGCTAACATTTATTACGGTTAATTTCAGGTGAAATCTGGTACCATCTTTGACAACTTCGTGATCACAGATGATGTGAAGGAAGCAGAAGACATTGGAAATGAGACATGGGGTGCCACAAAGGTATGCCGGGGCTACGATCCATACTTGCATATTTAGTAAACCTGTATAACAAATGCAACTGTTACCTGTGTAATACAAATTCAATTAGAAGACACAGCTTATGATTATCTGGACTTTGTCTGCAGGAACCAGAGAGGAAAATGAAACAGGAGCAAGATGACCTGAAACAAAAAGAAGATGAGGAGAAAACCAAAGAGCAAGACACAGAGGCTGATGAGGAGGAGGACGAAGACATAGATGAGGAGGAGGACGAAGATGACGATGAAGATACAAAGGACGACATGGAGGATGGACCTTTAGAAACAGATGATGAGGAAGTAAAGGAGAAAGATGAGCTTTGAGGAGGTCTGGCCAGATAGTTTTTCTGTCCCACCTCCTAGAGAAACTCTGTCCTTTTTATTTCCCAGGGGTATTGTGGCTGCTGTGCATCCTTTCCCTGCGATTTGGACACAACCCAACTTGGGGGTTTATGTAGTGAAGGGTGGGAGTGGGTGTTTATGGACTTAGTTTCTCTTTCATTTTGGTCATGATGCCACCCTGTTGCCTCTAAGCTGCTGGGTACTTTCTAAGGTTTTCCACCTTCCACCACATCCATTCCTCACATGCTCTACCAGCATTTTAGTAAGACAAAGAATATGGAGGCCCTGGCATCCACGGTTGTCCTTTTTAATTGCAGATTCCAGAAAGTTTGTAGATGTCAAACCATTCAGATTCCAACATTAACTTTATTGTCCCCAAAGGGAAATTTCCCCTTGCAGCAAGGTAAAACAAAATGCACATAAAACAAAATGTGTAAGATCAAACAATAACAGATAGAAATCCAGACTGTAATATAAGGTAACTTATTCTGGTTACATCTGTGGCACTGACTTTGTTTTTCTTTCCCCACTCTATAAGGCAGAAATGAATGAAATGTTTGGACATAAATTAATCTTCATCTAAGTGTACAATGCAGTTGGTTTTCTACATTTAATGATTCATCATGTTTTCATGGTAATGTGATGGGTCCTGCATTATATCCTGAATGTCTGGAGAAACAGATGGTGAGCCCCTGGTGTGACTGATGACATCACTTAGGGTCACACGCTTATTTTTATTGGACAGAATGTTATTGATACCAAAGTTTTTATTAAAAGATTATAACCATATTGGTGTGGTCATATTCTGTACTGTACGTAGTCGTATTTTTAAAGTATGTAAGTTGACTTGACAACTACAGTTTGTTCTCATGTTTCACATAAAATGAAAAACAAAACCTTGAACATACCATATTACAGTATTGATACCAAGATGAATTGCTCTGAGAAATGGCGGCTGTATAATGGTAAAAGCCTACTCAATCTCTGATGTCAGGTTTCATATGATGCATGCAACTACAGGAAAAAATGACTAATAAGATATGACTAGGGTTTATAAAATAATAATAATTCAATGTTGCTGTTTTAAAGGAATAAATGGTAAATTCATGGTACGAACCTGGTAATACAGATCAGTTTACAAAGATAAAAACTGAATTGTTCAAGTGTTGCTACCTTTAAATCTGGTTACCACCCCTGCCTACAATACATTTTCCCGTAAAGGCTAGTCCCTCTCAGCATCAGTCACTGCTCCCACATACACCTTGCGGAACCACCAGCACGTCTAATCAGCATTATTTTCCCACCAGCACGTCTAATCAGCATTATTTTCCCACCCGCATACTGCGAGGACCCGTCCCTACACTGCCTCTGATTCAAGATACAATATTTATTGTCATGTCTCTGAGTATTTTTATACTAGGCAAGAAACGAGATATGCCTTCTCATTAGGTCCAGTCAGTGCAATTAGATTAGAGTGACTGATAAGTCAAACCTCTAGCCTAGATCAGGGGTGTCACACTTATTTTCATTCAAGGGCCACACAGCCCAAAGACAGATTGAAGGAAGAAAGAGAGGAAGGACAGATTGAAAGAAGAAAGGGAGGAAGGACAGATTGAAGGAAAAGAAGACAGGAAGAAAAGATGGAAGAAAGGGAGCAAGGACAGATGGAAGGAAGGAAGAAAGGAAAAGACAGGGAGGAACGATGGAAGGAAGGTAGTACAGATGTAAATAAAGAAGACAGGAAGCAAAGTGAGCTGGGGTGGACCGGTTCTGGCCCACGAGCCGCATATTTGACACCCCTGCTCTAGATAAACTAACCCACCTAGCCAACGAAGGTAACGACTACCAGCCAATCAGAGGCGAACTAGGGCGCGTCCTCGCGGAATGCGGGTGAAAAGGCGTCTGTCGCCGCTCGTGCATGTACCGGTTAAGGGGCGTTCGCGCGCTCCCGAGACACCAGGAAATATGGCGGCGCTTATGACTCTCAGTCAGGTAACAACTTCCAACACCTCGGGAAAAAATATGCGAATTTTTATATTGAACACCATCGAGTGACAGTTACAATCGCTATATGCTCTCACCACACAGCCAACCCGTTTATCAGCAGTGGTGGATATTAGCTGGTGGGGCCGTATTAGAGACAGCTCGTTGTGAACTAGGTTAAATTAACACGGTTAGCTAGTTGTAAGGACAGCAGAGCAACTGTGCCGTTTAAATGGCACTGGCGTTAATTTAAAGCAGCTACTGCTGTAAGGAAAGCAGTAATTACTAGTGAGGATTGTATTAATAACATTAAATGCTTGGTTAAACTGAACAACAACCTTTAGTTAGCTAACGTGAGCGTCGGACTAACTTGATGATGTAACTACAGTCTGCTAACATTACAGCTTACGTTCATATCCAACAGCTTAATGTGGACAATATGTTAACCAATGCAATTATTTGGGGTGTATATTTACTATTTTTTAAATAATATTTTACATTCTTCTTCTCTAGTTATCAAGTGGAAACCCAGCCTATGAGAGCTACTACAGACAGGTATGGTCGGGGATACTGCTTTGCGCTTTGTCTTTTAGTGTTTATTTAGCTAAATATCACCAGTCATATGATATCAATCAAACGCTGTTATTTCTTCTGTACGGTACTTCATGTTCTTTGTAGCTGGATCCAGGAAATAATGGCAAAATATCAGCTGGAGATGCAGCTCAGTTCCTTAAGACATCAGGGCTGTCAGGCAGTACATTGGGAAAGGTTGGTCATACACACATTCACTTACAAATACATTCATATATTTGTTCACTGCCCTCTTGACTTTAATTTAGTTTTTTTTTCTTCCATAATTTAGTATTGTTTTTGTTTTGTTTTTTCTTAAAGATTTGGGATTTGGCAGATTCAGAACGAAAAGGCTACTTGGATAAGCGGGTAACAGAATTTCTCTGTACATTTGCAGTGATTGGTAATGCTTATGTGTGCAAAAAAAACCCACTAGATTTGCCATTCTTTCTTCCTCTTTTGTAGGGTTTCTTCATAGCTTTGAGATTGGTGGCCTCAGCACAGGGTGGAAATGATATCAGCCTCAACAACCTCAACCAAACGTTAGCGGCACCCAAATTTGTGAGTGTTGAAATAACTGCTTCAGCTACTGCCACATGCTGGCAGGGGAAAAACTACTTCTGTGTTAGAAAGTAATGTATACTAAGTGTCTCAGGAAGTTATTTTGTGAGGAGAAAATGTCCTTACTGTCTTTTCATTATCTTCATGCGATTGTAACTGTATTAGTCTCTGCAGATAATCTACCTAGTAAGTCATGTTCTTTTTTTCTTTTTTTACAGAGAGACACAAGCAGCCCATTATTAAGTGTTTCAACAATATCAACTGACTCACAGTGGGCAATAAGGGTGAGTTGATACCATCAACCAAAAACATTTCATAGAATATGAAGAAAATGTGGCTTGTTTCTTAAACCTGTTTTCTTATTTCCTTTTTCCAGCCTGATGAAAAAGGGAAATTTGAGGGCATTTTTGAGAGTCTGTCCCCTGTAAATGGTCTCCTCTCCGGTGATAAAGTGAAGCCAGTCTTGATAAACTCTAAGCTACCTCTGGATGTGTTAGGAAAGGTGATATTACATGTTAGATGTAACACTGTTGCACAGTCTTTCTGTCACCTGATAACTCAAAGCAACCTAATCTTCTTCTTGTTAATTCTGGCATTTTACTTTATATTTCCGTAGATTTGGGACTTAAGTGATGTAGACAAAGATGGACACTTGGACAAATATGAATTCACAGTGGTAAGTTGTCACTCCAGGCTAATTTTGGGGTCCTAATACTTAATACTTAAAAAAATTTGGAGTTAAAAAAACAAAAAACTTGTTTTTGCTAATATTATTAAATGAACTGATTTCCCATTTTGTAGGTCATGCATCTTGTGTATCGGGCCATGGAGAATGAGCCTATCCCAACTACCTTACCCGCCTCCCTCATCCCTCCCTCCAAAAGGAAAAAATCTGCGTCAGTGCTGCCAGGTGCTGTGGCTGTCCTGCCCGCTCTGTCTGGTCTTACTTCTGGTCCGGCTCCTCTCAAAGACACATTGCGAAGCACTCCTCCACTGGGCAGAGCTAGTCCCCTCACCACCACTACTGTCAACCTCTCTCCAAAACACTCCTTTAAATCTAACTCACAGGTTTGTAGCCTCACTTTTGGGATGCTTAAACTGTTGATGTAGGCATAGTGGGACTTTTCATGACATTTGATAAGTGTAGCTGCGCTGGGCAATGTGATTAAAATTAATATCACAATATTTATATGATAGTATAAATATATAATATAATATATAATGTTCAGTGTAATAATATAATGTATATTTGTGCTTCACTTTTCTGCAGTACGCCATCAATCTCCACACACATGTAAAACAAGAACTCGAATAACTAATTTTTATAAGCTTTTAATTAAATGTTGTTCATAATCATTAATTTAGACAATCACATTTTAAAAAACAGTAACCAATACAATCATATTGTCACAATCAAATGTTACTTAAAGTCAATAATCACTCGTATGGGATTGTTGGGTTAGTTAGTCCTACTCACTTCTTAAAGTAGACTTGAATGTTCATTTTTGCTTTATTGTATGGAGAGAAAAAAGTAGTAGTTTGTTTACCAGTCTTGTTTCCTTCATGGCAAAGTAAACATGGGATTGTATGTCTGCTGTCATGGGCAGTTCTCTTCAAACAAGCATTGTGTGAAAAACACTAAAAACGTTGAAGAACATCAAGTCCCTCTCAATAAACTCATTACATTTATCTCTTGTTGCTCATCCCTTAGTAATGGTCACGAGGGCAGAGCCCAGTGGTTAAAAAAAAGACACAGTTTCATGCATTAATTCTTTCTGTTGATAATGGGTGAACTTGTTTTGCCGCATTGTTGTGAGAATTGTACACAGGCCTATGTGTTTCTTTATACTTTTGTTATTGCTGTAGGGATCTTTCACTTGAGACCTTTGGAAAAACAGGTTTCCTCCTTGACAGGGAAGAAAAGTGAGGCTCTCTGCGATGTCGTCGTCTTTTTTTTTTTTTTTTTTTTCTTTCTTTGCTATTTTAATTTTACCATTTTGTATTTTCTGTCTTATTCAACACAAAAATTAGACTGTCCATTTCACATTTTATGGTAACCTTTCCAAACCACTTCCTCTGCTTTTATCAAGTAATTTAGTCACAAAAGTCTGAATTTAAACTTGAATTTTACATGATGATTTTTCCAGTATTGAGGTTGGTTAACTCGGTAACAAATCATCATGCTGTTTGTAGTAAACTATTGGTAAAAGTGCATTCTATTGGCGTCTTCTCGGACATGTTGGGTAATCTATAATACTATAGCACAATTTTTACTTTTAATCAATATAATGAATAAATATGAAAATACCACCTTTTCTTTCAGAAATCCAAACTCATCAATCCAAAATAAAGCTCATAAAGAGAACTGTGAAGATGTAACATATGTTTTGTCCCTCATCCCTAATCACGTAAATGTTGCTCGTTGTTCATTCCAGCCGGCGGTAAACTGGGTAGTACCGGTGGCTGACAGAGAGCGATATGATGACATCTTCCAGAAGATGGACACTGACAATGATGGTCTCGTCACCGGGACTGAGGTCATAGAGATCTTCATGCAGTCCAGTCTCTCCCAGACTATGTTGGCACAGATATGGTGAGACCACAGATTAGTTCAGATCATATTTATTTGGTTTTAGTTGTTCTTTTTTATTTTTTATTTTTATTACAGGGTTCAAGACAGCTCAGTCATCAAAAATTTCAGGAATAGTAAGAAACACATTCATCAATTTGGACATGCATGTGCAGCATAAAAAAGCAAACAGCAAACAGAAAAATTGTGCAAATACAACACTACAGAACTGAGATTCTACACAATCGAAGCTTCTGGGAGACACTAAAAACTGAAGAACTCTCTCTCTCTCTCTCTGTCTGTCTCTGTCTCTCTCTATCTAATATTAGAATGTGTATATACAGAATATTATTAGAAAAACTAACTTATCTAATTTTTAAACATCATTAGTGAGTGTGTAAAGCTGGAATGTGGGACTTTTGTCTCCCCCTTCTGGCAGTAAGAGTAAAGGGAGGCTCTGCTGTGATTGCTGATACAGGCATGCAGCATGCTCTCACCCCGAATGACAAAGAGCTAAAAACAGATATGTTTTGGTGGCTGCGGCCTAAGAATGTATTTTTTTGACAGTTCACCAGCCAGCTGGGGTTTGTCCCAGTTTGCTCAATGGCCAGCACACCCAGCCATAACCTACTATTTCGGCTATAAAACGTTGAATTAATTGTTTTGAGTGTTACACACCCCCTGTGAAATTACTTTCACTGTCAGATCCATTGATCCATTCGCTTCTATAACGTTTATGAAGTCTAGAAACTTATTTTTTCTAAATACTGCCTTTCTGTTGTCAAAGTAGTTAAGATGTGCTTGTGTTTTCTCAAACTGCAGTACATTGCAGTTCAGAGTGCTCTTAGCCACCACAGAAATTAGACCGCATGTTTGGCAATATCAGATGGATGTCATTATCTGTGATTGTTGGGTATAATTTTCTCTCCTCTCTGCAGGGGACTGGCTGACACTAAACAGACGGGCAAGCTGAGCCGGGAGCAGTTCTCTCTGGCCATGTACCTGATTCAGCAGAAGGTCACTAAAGGCATGGACCCTCCCTCTACTCTCACCCCAGATATGATTCCCCCCTCAGAGAGGACTGCAGGATCCGTGAGTCCCAACTTTATCCTGAACCAATCACCACTTGATCTTTCAATTGCTTCTTTTATTAACGGGCTTATTATCTTTCACTCTTGCTCTTAAGTGCAAGCCAACAAACATCTTGAAATCCATATTGGTGGTTTGCAGTTGTTGCCTTTCATCAATCAAAAGACTAAGATTTTTCACTTGCCTCTGTTCCTCAAGAGTCTTATGTTTCCCTGCATCTATGTACATTGTAAATGGTGAGTGCTGCTTTTGGGCTTTCCATACTTGCTGTTGCAAAACTGTTCTGTTGTTGTTTTTGCTTTTCTATCCTGTCTAACAGAGCTACGCGGGGCTTATGTCTGCTGTGAGACCTGAATATGCTGCATTAGCTAATATCCGCAGAGTGAGTAGTTGAGGTTTTCGTCACAAGGTGGCGCTGATGTTCTGTCATATCATCTGTCTCAGTTCGGAGCACAAGGTGTAAACGGGCCCATGCCCTTTCTGTTCTGCCAGTTTTCCACTTTATTTTCCAATATAAAGGGAACACAGGAATAGTTCCATCTTAATAATGTTTGCAACAGATTTGTAATGACTTGGATTTTACCCAAATTTCTCTACTCTAAACCTTCCTTTGCTCCGAGAGAGATCAGTGAGTTCTAATAATTACAACTACACTTTGCTAATGCAAATATAGGATATGGCCAACCAATGACTTCATCTTCAAAAAGCATCAAAAGTCAAGGGTGCACTGGTAACATCAGATGTCAGTTTATCACACTTTGATATTTAATTTTGGATTTCAGTTTCTATTTTCTAACTGTTAGAACAGTCATCAAGCTGCAGTTTCTCTGACTGTATAAATAAACTAAACACCCAAGAAAATGTTTCACTTGTTTAACTATTACGAAAACATGTACAAACATTTTTGCTAACAGCTGCCTAAAGTGTGTAGGTTTTAAAATTAACCACAAAGGGAACAACTTCTAATATGTAACCACACCCTAGTTTCCCACAACAAAGACATTCTAGTTATTTGTATGTATTATAAACAGATAAGTATTATTAATAGAGAGAGAAAACTTCAGCGGAGTAATAATTCAAAGACATAAAGTCTAAATAAAACAAATATTTTAAAAATGGTATCATCTCAAACAAATAGTTCTTTTACACACTTCCCTTTTTGTGGTCGAACATGAAACTTAAAAAAAAAGAGATAAAGTTAAAGATAGCGTATATCTGATCAATGCTTGACTTGCTCACAGGGAGAGGATTCTGGGACGGTCATATTTTCTATTGAGACTCGTGGCTGTTACTGATCACATTTCTTTAAAAATTTAGCCAAATTCCACTGTAATCTCTCATATTGTCTTATCTGTGTGCATGCCTCCTCATTCATGTATTGTCTGGCTCTGTCTCTGTCCTTCCTTAGCTGTACAAGGTGTTTGTATTTCCGTCCTGTGTCTTTTGTTTTGCTAGACATATCAGCAGGGAGCTCCTCTCAGACCCCTGCATACCACTCATCTCCCCTCTGCTCTGTTTCTTCATCCTTCTTGTTTCCTTTTCCCTAACCCCTGTCTTCCCTCTAACATTCCCTTGTATCCCTCGTATCCATTTTCTCTCTTACCCGTCTCCTGTTTTCTCTGTTCTCACCTCCTGTCCCCCTAACGTCCTCCTTACTTGTTTGATTGTCCTTTTTTTTTCTCTCTCTCTCTCTGCCGTCTCACTTGTCTGTCTCAATGTCTGTCGCCTCAGGACAGCACCAGCTCCACAGGGTCGGCGGAGCTGACAGGCATCAAAGAGCTGGACGACCTCAGCCAGGAAATAGCTCAGCTGCAGAGGTGAGCCCCGGAGTAGCAGGAGGATAGCTTTGTTTCTTTTCCTCTAAGAAAATAGGGGAGGCTGTAGTGAGATCTAAGCTCCATTAAACTATAAGTGCAATAAAAAAAATAGATAATTATGATGGTGTTCATATCTGATTTTTTATGTATTTATGTATTTATTTATTTTTTACAAAGGGTGAGTTAGCTGAGAAGTTATTATTGTAGAGACCTTGGTTCGGCCAATCAAAGCATATTTTGAGCTTACATGAATTTGCAGCTTTATGACAGTTGAAATAAGATCAAGCACATCATAATACTGGAGTACTCTTTCAAAGTATCATGGCATGTATACAATTACAGTCTAAATTTCAGGGGGGGTTTTTCCTTCAAATGTGTATATTGTCAATGAGGGTATAAAATGTACTACTGAATACAACAAATTCCACTTCCTTTGCTTTTTCTTTCACGTTGATTTTTTGTAAATCTCTCTGTTTCCACATGTCAACAACAACAGTATCAACAGATAACTTTGAACATACTTGTTCGTCAATGCTCGAACTACTAAATAAGTGACATTCAGTAGTGTCAGTAGAGTGGGGTGTCGCTTCAATGCTGTTACTTCCTCTCATCACACTCTTCTTCATTAATTTGTCTTTACAAACTTGTTAAAAAATGCCTACAGTTGCTTTGTTAGTGAGTAATATCAAATTGTAATTTCCTCTCCTTTGCTCTTTTACTATGTGGTTCATCTTTTTAGAGAGAAATTCATCATGGAACAAGAGATAAGGGAAAAGGAGGAATCCATCAGACACCAAAATAGTGAAGTTCACGTAAGTCTAAGCCAAAAAATCTACAAACCATAATGTCAGATAATTAGTGTCTCATGAAATGGAAACACAAAGAGTAGGGGAGACTGGGGACAGTTGCAACAGGGGACGGTTGCAACAAGTCTTATTTCTCCAATCAGAAGCATGCTAGAGTGATGACACTCACACTGCACATGCTCAGTTAGACCCTCTGCCCACCAAGAAGAGAGAGGCCATATTGAGCACCTGGTCCTGTTTTTATCAAGAAAAGTTGTTTTGGATGTATGAAAGTAGCTTTTTTCATGAGCTGAATTTTTGTCATACTGTCCTGACCTTTTGTATGAGTGAATTCAGACTTACCTAGTTTGAATCATTGTTTTATTGAGTATTCAGTGATATGGTTAGCATGTGTCAATGTCAGTGTGGCTAGCTAGCACATGATGTTTTGTCCTGACTGATACCATGGGGACAGTTGCAACAGTTTTAAGTTGGCTAGTCATATCAAAACAGACCACTAAACAGTTTTTTTGAAGATTTTAAGTTAAAAATAGGCACAATTCATGTATTTCATTGTGAAAACAGGAGAAAAGTCGATGTATTTGTTGTCCTATAGTGAATAAATTATCTAAAAGTAGAAATTGTATTCTGTTTGTTTTCAGTATGCCAAGAGTGAGGAAAAGAGTCACTAACAGAGGGGTTCCCCTCAATATTTTGGAACGAGCCTCAGATATTGTAAATCAGTCAGGGCAGTAGCCAAGGCCTTCGACATATGCCACACCACATTATTCAGGTTCCACAAAAAAGACTTGTAAGCGGGACATCAAATAAGATACCGCTTGCAGGGTACTGGACCAGCAAAAAAGTATTCTCAGAGGACCAAGCAAGTTATTCAAGTTTTAATAGCTTCAGTAACATCTGTACATTGACACAAGGTAGGCCTATGATAAATATTAATAAATAAATAATAATTAATTAGTTAAATTTACTGTGTTTTTAATATATTGCAACCGTCCCTGATCCGTGTTGCAACTGTCCCCATGTTTAGGGTCAGTTGCAACATCTGAATTTTTCTATTCAAATCAATATTGTGATTGTTATGTTATATGTAACCATCTTTAAATGGTATGGGTAATTAGCAGACATGTGTAAGTTTAATATGTAAAGGTTTGGTGGGCCTAGTCCAAATAGTCTCTGAGTAACTGAGAGTAATGTAAAAAGTGTTGCAACTGTCCCCAGTCTCCCCTACTAATGAACCTTTCTGTTAGACAGCCTAAAAATACATAATTTATATACAAAACTGTAAACAAGGCAAACTCATAGTCATTTTGAAGTAATGCACGTTTTGAGATTCACTCAAGAAGATTGTCAAGTTAAGCACCAAGTTCTGCAATTTCTAGGTGAACTGGAAGAGTCTTTTTGTTGAATATGCCTGTGCGTGTGTGTTTGGCCTCAGGACATGCAGAATGAATTGGACCGGGAGAGCAGCAGCCTGCAGGACCTCGAGTCCCAGAAGCAGGAAGCTCAGGAACGTCTGGAGGAGATGGACCAGCAGCGCTCCAAGCTGGAGGGGATGCTCAACGACGTCAAGCAGAAGTGTCAGGAAGAGTCACAGATGGTTAGAGTCTTGACACATAAAAATGACATGCATATCATCAGAAGAAACGCTGCTGTGTTTTGTATTTTGCTTCGGGTGACATGTGAATGGTCATGCATCTTTGATCATGTTGTGGTGTGATGTTTGTGCTTAGCTGATGAGTTTAGGTATTGCCAGATATCATATGTCAATCAAACTGTGAGGTCAGGTTAGGGATAGGTCTGTTTAAAGGAAAGTACTGCAGGTTATTACTTCTAACAAAGTCATCAAGTGTTTGAGACTGTCTCTAACTTAGCTAACTGTTTTGCTGATTCAACTGAGGCCAATTACTTTATAAGTATGTGCAAGGACTGCAGTCTTACTGCAATGCCTTTCCTTGCATCCTCTAGAAAATATACCTTAATATTAATGCTACCTCAATCTGTCCTAACAAGCAACCTAAATGACACATAAGTTATAAGTACTTAATTTGCAGCAGGTAAAGTATTACACAAATGATGAGTCTGCAAATATCTCCTCTTCCACCCTCTAGATTTCGTCCCTGCAGAGCCAGATCCGCTCTCAGGAGACTGACCTCCGGAGCCAGGAGGATGAACTTGGCCGTTCCAAGGTGGACCTGAGCCGGCTGCAGGAGGAGGAGGCCCAGCTGGAGCAGAACTTGCTCTCTGGTCGCGTCCAGCTGGACAGCATAGTTAAATCACTCAAAACCACCCAGGAAGAGATCAACCAGGTCAGTACAGTTAGAGAGACATGTCACATGAAGATGTTCTGGCACTTATGGCCAATAAGGCATCTGATCAGCTCAGCATTGTGTTGCATTAAGACTGGTTATGATGATAATGACTTCCCTTTTGTGCAAGAAGGTGTAAGGTGATTATATTCATGTACTGTCTATAGAATATGAACTTACTGTATTTTGGTGTTGGTGGGTATATTTTGGATACAATAATCTCACTTGAATACATAAATTTTACTTTTTTCTACTGTGCTACAGTGCATTGGGGAGCACACATTTTTAAATGAAGTGAAAATGTTAATTGCCTTCTTGTATCATACTTTAATTGCTCTTTTGGACCAACTCAACCACTCACCACCACTTATAGCATTTGCTAAAAATCAGGTCATATTGTTTTAATCTGGTAAAGACTTTTAAAGAACATATTTGTACTAAATTCATGGTGGAAAAGCAAATAAATAAATTGCTTCAAGGATAATAGTGTTCAATTTCTATTTTTACTTTAAAGAATGAATTTTGTAAAAACTTTTAAGGTGCAGATTGAAATCATAATTATTTCTACCTGGCAGGAAATTCTGCACTGTTGAATAGAGAAGGAAATGATGCCGATGTCTTTCATGTGTTTTTAGGCTCGCAGTAAGCTGTCGCTGATCCAGGACAACCAAAAGGAAGTGACCAAGACCATTGAGCAGTACAACAGCTCCTTAAACGACATCAATGGAGGAAACTTCAGCGACCTGCCAGATTTGAGTGAACCATTTGCTGAGAAGGAGAACGGAGGTTTCAGAAGTGCGGTGAGGAGATGAAAAATAAAATAAATACATTTGACCCCAAGAATTTAGCCTAGTACACCGAAACCTTATTCACCTTTACACCTGATGATCCTGGCTCAGATTTTGGTTCCCATCCCTTAAACAAAAAAAGAGAACCTGACTGAAAATCTTTTTACATCACCTCCTGCCAGTTTGGCTGTTTCATTACCATTAAGATGCCATAGGGATACACAAACATAAAAATGCACATCTGTTTGTTCCCCTGTTTTGTTGCCCCCAAAAGGAGATTACAGTATGCCTTGTCATAAATTTACTGTGTTTTGATGTAAGATGGCCGCAGACCCCCTAAGTGCACAGTTTTTTATGCTGAATAATATTTTAGTGCAGAATCAATACACGTCTTTATATTATGCTACTTTTTTTTTTTTTATCTTTATCAGGATCAATCTTTCAAGTCAAGGATAGCCATGTTCAACAACAGCAGCGCCAAGGAGCCCCCAGCTGACCCCTTCCAGACAGAGGACCCCTTCAAGTCCGACCCCTTCAAAGGTCTGAACACCTGTATTATGAATAAGCATTTCGGCTAAATTCCTAAAATATACCTACGTTATTGATGCCAAAATTGTGCAACTACGTAAATGAAATGGAAATGTTTGTTTGTTCCAGTCTGTTGGAGTTCATGCTGTGGAAAAAAAAACCTCAGATTCTTTTTAAAGGTTGAAAATGATTCAAGTCCTAACCCAGCCAAGCCAGTTGCTTTTCACTCACCACTGTTTTGTTCCTCTTCTAGATCCATTTGGGGTAGATCCATTCAAAGAAAGTGATCCCTTCAAAGGCGCCGCATCTGAAGATTTTTTCAAGAAGTCTGACATGTTTGGATCCTCAGACCCCTTCAATAAAAAACCCACACCTCCAGCCAAGGTATCATACGCGTCTTCTTTTTAGCTCTCTGATTTTCTTAGCTAGAAGTGTCATTCTTGGTTTGATTGGAAGCAATATGACTGCAAGAACGCTATCACTCTTTTCCTTTAAGTTGAAAGATGTTATGCTCCCTGTTTTAAAAGACCTGCTGTAGTTGTCAGTGCTGATAGAAACAAGTTCTGACGTGTCTTCTCCATTGTAGATAATGGGAAATGTAAACCAGCACTCTAAAGAAAGATTTTTGGTGGCTATGCTATTGTGGTCAATGTTTTTTGTATCTTAAACAAGCTCTTTTAATAGATTATTTACTGAACTTGTACTTTGCCGTTTTGTGTTTTTTCAGCCAAGTGCCTTCGGAGCTGACCCCTTTTCATCAAAACCAACGGACTCAGGTACTTTGATGGCCATAAGCATTCTGGAATGTCAGTACATAAAGAGAGATTTTACTCTTGGTCTTCTAAGTGGTTCATTTAAAGATTAACCTGAGGGAACGTTTGTGCATGTTTGTGTGAGAAATACTACATTTCTCAGTTTAGCTTTTTTTTTTAAATTGGCTTGTTGTATATAACAGTTTGAAAAACAATTCAGTATTTTTATTCATGTTCTTTTAAGTCATTATGAAGATGGGAAAGTATCATGTGATACTGCAGTAGTGTCTTTGTCAGCTGAAAGCACAGATGCATAGTCATCTCTGCACTAAATACGTGCAACTTTCCCAGAATGTGACTCTTTTAACTGACATCTATAGGTGAGAGAACGTTCTCGTTGTGCAACACCATCTCAAAGAGTCATTCTTTGCCACTCTGGGTGACGTGTTAGATTTAGATTTTATTTTTGGGGGCATCAGGGGCAAACAATTTTTACTCACTGCGGCTTCAAATTTTCCTGTGGCTCAGGGCTATTTTTAGTCGAGTACCTACGCATTTAACTACTGGCCAACTAAAAATACTCCCCCTACCCTGGAAAAACAGGAGGCTTGCAGGAGCCAAACATAACAGAAACTCTGTGACTGCTGGTCCTGCTCTACTAGAATACACTGCCACTCCTTTAACCAGTTCACTCCTGCCTCTGTCCTGCCTTTATATCTGCCACTATTGAGCTGCTCTGCTTCATTCGTCACGGAAGTTGTTTTAAGTTAGTGGCTACTGCTGACCAATGCTCTGCCATGCTACACACCTTCAGAGGAACACAGAGGCAACTGTAGACCTGAGCTGAGTTACTGTGCGCAAAAGAAAACACAGCGTGCTCCACATGAATGGGGTCTCTTGTGGTTGCACATTCACAACAAACATATTATATTACAATGTTTTGTTTTTTCACTGTAACCATCTGCAGTTTGCCCTCTCTTTTTTTTTCATTAAGCGGCATACCACTGAGCTTCAAAACAACCTGGGCACAGTTCTGGTTAACAGTACTCCAACTGACGCCTTTAATTAGCTGATCAGATGCATACGTCAGGTTAAACAAAAACCTCTGCTTTTCAGGATTTTGCGAAATGTCATGGAAAATTTAACGGTCATGCCACATTCCCTTTGCTGAAAATAGCACGCAGGCCCTTTACAAAATAAGCAAAGATGCTGAGATGATTTTGAACGTGCGGTTTGGGACTGTACTTCATTATAGTTTTCTGGCTCTTTCCGTAAACGTATTCAAATGTTCCAAATATATTTCAATGTACTCTTGTCACTCATAGATGTGTTCGGGACAACGGACCCCTTTGGAAGCAACTCTTTTGGAAGCAAAGGTGGATTTGCCGATTTTAGTCAGATGTCGAAGGTAAGCTCCACAGATTCCCAGAGTTATGAATCAGTTGCACCATAAAACATAACTTTCCACTCAAGTTGTAGAGAGCTGTGTTGTTTACTTTATTCTCATTATAAGTGATTTCTTATTCTTCTGCCCATTTATCTTATTTATGAAAACAACCTCTGTGGTATGAGGCCAGAGGCTTTGTAATTTGGCTGACATTCCTGTTGGAGTCATCACGGTGAATGACAGGTGAGGGATTTATATTGTCTTTTTCCTTGTGTGTGAACAGAAGTCAGACAACCCTGCGCTTCCATCAAAGAAAAATGTGCCTAACCGGCCTGCACCTCCCTATGGTAAGCCCTGATTTAATGTGCTTGTGTGTGTGTGTGTGTGTGTGTGTTTGAACATGACTGTGCTTGCTGCTTAACTCGATATTAATGGTCCAGTGATGTTCATAATTAGCATCTAACATTGTATTAGACCAGTTGAAATCAATACCATTTGTCATGCCAAGTTATTTTCTTTTGAGTGCACATTTTATGTGCCACTTTTAATGGTTGCAACCTGTCACTAAAATGTAATGGCAGCATCATTTTGGGTATTTATTGTGATTGACTCTTGTCCTTCTGAACAGGGATTTTTGTGCTCTAATTGTGTTAAAAAGTAAAAATTGAGCTGTGACGTTGCAGTGAAAGTTATTTCTTCTTTTGAAGTTGTCAACAGGAAAGCTGACGATCGAGATATGGGTGTACTATGGGGTTTTAAAGAGTGATGTGACCTTGTTGGTGTTATTGAAATATTAATTCAGTTGTGTAACTTTTAAACAATGTGATAAGACTGAGAACCATTTCTCTGCCATTTGGAGGCATTAAGCCTCATTTTCATCTTGAGGTTTGTGTGTGTGTGTGTATGTGAAGTCACACACTACCCACAGGCCATGCCCAACACGTTCCCTTCCGCTGTGACCTTGCACTTGTTCTTTTAGCAGAAGCCACAGCGTGAGAAAGTTTGTGTTCCCCTTTGCTTTACCACACAGAAAGGGGTAGAGACATGTGTCCACAGTCAGCCTGCCAGCTAACTCCAGATATGTGCCTTGTACGTGAAAGGGAAGTGAAAAAGATGTGGGCTGTATGCATCACAGGGACAATTGCACAACAAATTTTGGTCCAGTTAGAAGGTTTATATTGGCTAACCGCCTCCAGGTGTATTGCAGCATGTATTACAAATTAGATGTTTTATTAGTGCAATATTTAAAGGGGCCATATTATGAAAAACTAACTAAAACTACTGCGTGCGTGTGTGTGTGTGTGTGTGTGTGTGTGTGTGTGTGTGTGTGTGTGTGTGTGTGTGTGTGTGTGTGTGTGTGTGTGTGTGTGTGTGTGTGTGTGTGTGTGTGTGTGTGTGTGTGTGTGTGTGTGTGTGTGTGTAATTTTTTTTTTTTTTTTTTTTTTTGTCTCTGATGTGCATGCTTACACTCAAACTGTGAAATGAGACCACTGAGTCAGTTTGTTGCAGGCTGGCCTGCTCTGTACTCTTATGATTCAACAAGTCATTCAGATTTGAGGCCCCTCTTATGTCACTCGAGGCTTCATTGAAATTGTACCGCTCCCTCTGATCCAGAGCAGTTTGCGGCAGGAGGAGTTAAGTTTTTTAACTTTTGGGGTTAAAGAGTAAATTT
Organism: Scomber japonicus; assembly: GCF_027409825.1. Lineage (NCBI taxonomy): Eukaryota > Metazoa > Chordata > Actinopteri > Scombriformes > Scombridae > Scomber > Scomber japonicus. The sequence goes on along the minus strand of NC_070589.1, from coordinate 23,633,171 downwards.
TGCTTTATCTTAAAATCTCAACCCTGCGCCTGCTGTTGCTCACTGGCGGTTTGGGACATTTGAGCAAATGCAAGTGGTCCCACGGTCAAAGTCGAGTAACGCGAGACAATAGGAGTTTCTGCACCGCTATGTTTTTCTCTGGGGTTCATACACAACAGTTGCCATGGTAGCTGGCTTACCCAAAGAGTAGGAGGTGAAGGGAGCAGGACAGGCACTGAAACTAGGTGTTCTGAAAAGGGCTGAAGAGACAGAAAGCTGCTGTGGTGCTTGGTCCTTGTTGTATTTTTACCAAACCATGTCAGATACATTTATTAAGACACCGGGGAACTGTGTTAACTTGTGGAAAAGGGGTATAATGTGGCCCCTTCAAATAAACCATAGGCAGAATTTGCACTCTTGACTTTTTTTTGGTAGAAGCACCCCAATTCCCAGATTCAGTTTGTGTCACTCACTGAATTGAACGAAGCTTGACAGATGAATAATTGTAGCCAGATTATAATACAATTAACATACGAAGTGGGTTCAGCACTTACGGTAGACAAGGGTGTGCCCGTCTTTTATAAGTCTGTGCTCAAAAAGAGCAACACTGTGCTTGTTAAGCTTCAATGGTTCAGTGAGTTTACTCAAAAAATGTGGTTAACACCTTTTTTGAACCAGTATTGCTTTCCCCTGGGTGACTTATGTATGCACTTGAAGCTGTTGGCTTCCTGTGAAAATTTGTCAGCACAATATTACACATTAGTGCTGGTGTGACCTTATTTTCCCAAGAGGTTCTTAATCGTGAACATCTTCAGTTTAGGCACTTAAGTATGTTTTCGTACATGGATTTGGTACTTACTTAAATGTCTTCCCTCTCCAGTAGGTATGCTCAGTTTGAGTGCATCAGAGGCATCCCAGAGTGCTTGCTCCACAGCAGACAGTAAAGACACTTTTGTTACGACACATTCGAGTAACGCATCCAAAGACTGTCCAATGGGTTTTGCAGATTTTGGCTCTGTAAGTGTAGCATACTTACAGTTTTCTGTTGGGTCAAGTATTTGTGTCTGCATGAGCTACTGATCACTGTGGGGCTAATGGCTCAGACATGGCAGCTCTCTGTCACTAGGCCTAATTCTGTTAACTTTCCCTCACGCAGTGACTCAAGCACGCGTTCACAGGACCGCCATGTTTACTGGCTGTTGACTAACAACTGACAGAACATCGGAGAGCTTTTTAAGGGCTTTTTGTTGACGGAAAACACACATTTGCATGACTGACTTGGACAGTCCTGGTACTTCTATCTAGCTGATTGTTGCCTTCGTCTGCCTGGTAAAGGGTCTTGCATGCTTGCTGTCGTCTGTGGCTTTGACAGGAAGTCAGGATTTATAAACTTTTAAGTCAGCAAGTCAGCGAACTTGCCCGGTCAGGTAGCACTCGGGGAGCATTTTTTAAGTCTTGAAGTACAAGGTAAAGGCTTATTTGCTGTCAAAGCATGATATGCCTTGAAGCAGAGCACAACAGATTAAATCTCCTTTATTGTCCTCCGTCTTCCGCTTCTCTGCCATCATGTATAGCCTAACAGCTGAGCGTGCTCTCGAGTGGAGAGATGATGCATGGCAGCTTTTTGTGTCTGGTTTGTATCGTTTGACATGACATTAATTAATTTTATCCCACATGCCAGCATGACAGTTGTGAAAGGGATTTGTGGTTTTTATATGGAGCTCTGTGTTGTAATCTTTGTTTTTCTGCCAGGATCTGAACGTGTCAAGGTAAGACTGTACAAGGGTGTGGTGGTCAACTTCAATCCTTTGCATGTGAAACAACCTGAATAATCTTGAGTACGGTGATTGATGAGCACAATTAGTTTAATAAATATCCAAGCACTTATGTTTATGGGAAATATATGGCCGATAATTTCTGTCAACTGTATCGCTTTGTGTCGTGTAGGAATCTTTTTGTAAAGCTTTTATTGTTTTTTCTTGACTTTCATGTGATGTCCAAGTGAAATCTATATGGCTTGTTGTTTTTTAATTTGCTTAACTTGCTGTTCTGTATAAAATTAGTTTGGACGTAATTGTCGACAGTCTTCCTAATTAGAAACATTTAATTTTAAAATTTGCATCCACAGTTACTTTTAGAACCTGTACTTGTCTATCTACGCGCCTCTTTATGTGTTGACATCTCTGTCTTTGTCTCTCTCTTTTTTTTTGGGGTCCACATCTAATGTTTGTTTCTCTGCACTAGTTTGGAAGTGAGAACCAGCAGCTGGAGTGGGCCAAACGGGAGAGTGAGCGCGAGGAGCAGGAGAGGCTGAGAAGACTACGGCTTCAGGAGCAACAGGACCTGGAGCTGGCCATCGCTCTCAGCAAGGCTGACATGCCCAGTGCCTGACTGGGCATGCCCCACCACAACTTCTAGTCCCCCTCTTTCTGCCTAACAGTCCTCCGCACACTCATGACAACAACACCGACACTGGCCCAACACGACTAGCAGCCCTCGTTACCAATTTGTGTAAGAGACCAGTGTTTCTCCAGCCATGACTGGAGACATGTCAAATGACTCCAAATTTAGCAACCAGTTAAGGTTCATTGCTCCCAAACTACATGGCAACTATAATCAGGGACAATATGGAGCCACTAGATCTAAGCCTGGCTTCATCTTGCAAGAACATAGCGATTTAATGCAACCCAAACCAGCTGGGTACTTGACTACAACTTACAACCCTGCCTTATCCAAGAGGATGTTTGTTGCAAGAAAAATAACATTTTAAGAATATTTTACTGCTTTATTTATATATAAAAGCAACAAATCTGTGGTCTATGAAGTACTTGTAAAATGCACTGTTTAAACGGTTTTATATAACCTTTAATTACTCAGAAATATTCATATTGATTATGGATTACTATACATGCTAACTGCTCTGTTAGCCTGTGATTTAATTTGTCCAATTTCAAATGTTGTTTTTTTTTTTTAATGAAACCTCTTCATGTACTGTAAATATTATTTGATGATGGTTTTATGTGTACGCCTAAGGGCCAGCGGAGTCCATCTTTAAAACAAACCAGTCTTAAAGAACTGGAGCTCAGTCATCTGATCATGAATGGCACAATTCATGTTTTTATTTCAAATGTTACAAGTGTTGCCATTTATGCCTGCTCATCTATTATTTATAGCCCAAAAGTACATACATTGAAGAAATCAATACTCTTCAGAAGGTACATACAATTGATGTTGTTTTTTGAATCTCTTGATAGGCATTTTAGTTATAAAATTGCTATGGTTAAATGAGATTTAGCGCCATATCATTTGTCAGCTTTTGTATTTCCAATAATTAAGATGCTAGTGATAATCATTGAGGTCTTCCTTTATGAACAAAGTTCAATCCACCTGGAGCGCTGTTGCACCATCACTCTGATGTCAGCAACTTGTGTTTGTCACATGATTCATCTTTGCCTTCTCGTAACGCCCACAAAAAACTTGCACTCCCATACAACTAAGAGCCTCTATAAAATGGAATAAGTGTAAACCTCCATAGTTTATACTGGTGCTGTTACACTAAGCTTCGTCATTTTTATTTCTATGCTTCACACTACCGCCTATACAAAGTGAGATCTGCTTACAGGTTAGATTTTTGCTTCTCTCTCGATGTTCAAAACAACCTTTTGGATCTGTTTCTATTTTGTTTTCTGTGGATTTGTGGGGGTTTTTCTCCCATAATGTCTTATGATCCAGTTAGAGGACATTTGTTTAATTGCCTTAAAATATTGCATTCTTGTAATAAGTTTCACACTAATCAGGTTTATTTGGCACATAATGTATTCACTGTATATTCCAGAGCTTACTGGACATGTACAGAATGACGGCGCCTTATTTATCAACATATCATCATTATAACATGTAATATTGCACAGTATGTATGTGATTATTAAAAAAATGGAGTTTTGAGTGGCTCAAAACTGTAATGTTTAATTGAATAAAAGTGATTTTTAACATTCCTGGTATTAGGTAAATCTTGTGCTTTCAGTAAAATATTGTAACAACCACAGAAAATAATCTGTTACTTTAAAAGCAAAGTAAATATATAAGTCATGAGTATAGAATTTACATTTGTGGCCTTAAGGAGCAGTAACACAGAGATGATGTGGTATAAAGGAAGGACTTTGATGAACTCTGCTTAATCTGCTACTTTAAAAAAGTTTCTTGTAAATACACTGCAGTGAATTTAAGATAGTTTATACATCTTGAGGTTCTGCATTGATATTGGAACAAAAAAAAAGTGAAATGAGAGTGATACATTTGCATCGACCACTGCAGATATTTTTGTCCTGATGTGTACTTCCTCTTTTCTTTTCTTTTTTTAAATATGATCATTGGATATGTTGAACAATGCAGCCAATGGTTATACATGTTGTTGTTATGGGTGAGTTTTGGATACAAGATAACTGCGGAAATGAGGGACACCACATTTCATGAAAGGCGTGGTGTTTATTAAGCCATGTTTAAAGTTGTAAACTTTATCATAAAGCAACAGGAAGACTTGTCAATGGCCTGCCATTTACTGTATCTGAAGACTTTTTTTTTTAATATTTTCAAAAATGCCATCTGGCTTTGATACCTCTGCTCAATGCAGTCTTTGATGCGGATGCTCACTGACACCATACAGACATAATATGCACAGACTCATACTTTGAATCTGTAGTGTAGAGTGACTCTGTGTAATTGTAGTATTAAGGCCCTTTGATGTCCTACTATAATTTCTACCCATCAGAAAGGGAGTCTAAGGGCTCCCTGATGAGGGTTTGCTGTGCCCCTCCGTCCAGACGGCTCCCAGCTCACTCTGTAATTATGGAAATTGAGTGTTTGTATTTATAGGCTAAGCCCACAAGCGGCTGCCCTTCACTGTCTTGCAGCTGCAAAACATCACAGTGGAAATCAAGTGCCCATGTTTTAAAATTAAAGTGGTTATCCAATGGCAACGTGTATAACCTATTTAGTGTAACTGATGTGATGATCTGCAGGTCCACTGCACCTATTTAAAGTGCTTTCAAATGCTGTGCAGAAGGGTGAGTGAGTAGGTGGATGTGGTCCATTTCATTGAACGTGTGAACTATATACATCTTTAGTGACTGCGTGTGATTTCCTGAAGTAAGGATTTCCCCAGCCAAAAGTTCAGTTTCATTGAGTTTTTTTAATATTTACAATAAATACACATTTTACAGTATAAAATCCATGTACATATTTATATAAATTTAAGTAGAAAATAATGCACAGGACATCAAGCCCTGATAGTGTACAGAGGGGCTAAATCCAAGACAAGACAATATCACCCAAAATAAGACCACATTTAAAATAAAAAGGTTCAGGCCATTCAAATAGTGAGGCAGTTTAAATAAAACATTGTCTTTGCACATGATAGGCAACTGTATGAGCATTTCACTCTTGTCGACAACAACATACACTAGAGTTTTACAGTAGCATAGTCATAGAAAGGCACTTTGTGTTTAACACAGCATTCCAGTTCTGTCAATGAAGAGTAGTATATACAGGGCCAGCCCCTTCTTGGTCTGCCTGCTGTAAAGCAAACAAAGCTTTTCTAAAGCTTTTATATAACCAAAGTAGTACCAGCTACATTATTAGAAAATGATAACTTTTTTAATTTTAATATTATAAAAAAAAAGACTTTGGTCATGTGGAGAACAATTTAAATAAAAAATACATCAGTTGAATCACAAGAACCCCCCCCCCCCCTGTGAACCCCAAGTCCTTATGAGGGCTACTTCACATGTGTCTCTTCATGTGAAGAGCTAGGTGGTCAGACCTGGAAAAGGCGCGCTCACACAGGTGACACTGGAAGGGCCTGTGTCCGGTGTGTTTGCGGAAATGACGGGTCAGCTCATCAGAGCGGGCGAATTTCCATCCACAACCCTCCCAACTGCAGTGGTACGGCTTCTCACCTGCGTGGACAAAGAAAGGGGGAAATGATTAGTCTGTGCTGAAAGGGGAAACATGGGTTTGATCTGTGAAGACCTGTGCGTAATTACGCAAAGCTGTGGTCCTAATATGCTACTACATAAATTATAACATGAGCTTAAACGTACCGGTGTGAGTTCTGAGATGTGCCTTCAGGTGTGAGCTCTTGGTGTAGGTTTTCCCGCAGCCAGCAAAGGTGCAGGTGTGTGTCGCTGTGCGCTTGCGTGGCCATGTGCGCCGTCCTCTCTTGGGTTTGGTCTCGAGCAGCTCGAGGGGAGATGAGGGCGGTGTGAGCATCACTCTTTGCGCGCCTGGCTGCAGGCTAAGACCTTCATCGTACATGCCAAACGCACCATGCGGAGCGTGGTAGGTCATCTGCATCTGGGGAGCCTGAGGATGGTGCGGGAAAGCCGCCGTGGTGTGATACTTCTGCGCGAAGTTCATGGGCTGGCACATCGGTGCCTGACAGTCCGAAGCCCCCTGGTCATCTGGGCTCAGAGGCGGGGTCATGCTGCTGGCTGCCCGAGGGGAGATGGCCACTCGGGGCTGCTCGAAGGACATCATGCATGAAACGTTCCCCTCCTGCTTGATTTTGCTGCAGCTCTGGGGCACCATGCCCAAAACAGGGCCGTAACTGTCCATGGATGGCTCCACTTTGATGTTGTCCACGCGAGGGAAAGGCGTCGTGTTGACATAAAATCTCCCCTGAATGTTGGGATTGCGCGTAATGCCATAGTTGTTGGTTCCTTCGGAGCGGAGCAGCTCTGTCATGAGGCTGGCGCCGTACGGGGGTGGCGGGGAGCGGTGGTCGTCTGTAGGGAAGGGTGGCACAGAGTTTTCCGTCGTGTACATGTTGGACTCAGTTGTGCCCACATATACTGCCGCGCTGTCTGAGCAAGTTGTGTTGGCGAGAATAAAATCCAGATCCAAAAAATTACTCAGATCCTCGTCGTCCTTTTTGCTGTGATTGTCCAGGTTGTGTACCATTTCAAGCATGGAGCAGCTGCTGGAGACTATTTTGTCCATCTCTCCTTTCCACCTCTGAAAGAATAGAAAATAACATTTAGCATCATTGTTATGTTGCTGTGAAATAAAACACTGTATATGATACTGATGATTTCCAGCGGACAGGTCATTTAGATTGAGCTTTATTCTATTAAAAAAAGGAAAAACGTTTTTTTTCTTGTTTTCCAAAAGCGAATACATTAGTTGCAACTACTTAACAATATATTAATATCACCATCATAAGAGACCACAAAGTCACAACTAATGCAACTCACTGATTTTAAAGCACAATACAATATAACTTTTAACTTACGTTTTCCCAGGTTTTTTCTCTTTGGTTTGAGAATGTCGAAAATGACGGCAGCATCACTCCGGATAAGGCCATCGTTTGGTGAAATAATGAAAAAATTATGTTTAAAGTCGCGTCGTTTTGAGCGGCAGTCGCACTACAGTCTGTGCGCCTATCTTACTGTCGCCTCTCCACAGTTGCGCTTCAAAGTCATGAACAAGATTGAGTGGTGGTAGGAGGTCCTCCAAAGCTTATAACCCTCTAACCCGACTACTCCTGGCCAATTGTGAGAGCTCAGGAAACAACGTAAAGTTTGGTAAATTTAGCTCTTTATAAAGCAGCTACAGCAGGCAGCAGCTCAGTGCGCTGTGTGACAGGCTGGGGAGAGCAGAGCCGTCTATAAAGTGTAGCACCTCCCCCACACACTGACGCAAACACAGCAGACCAACCCACCTGAGCTGAAGTTGGAAAAAAGTTGCAGGCAAATTACAAACACACGGGCAATATAGCAACCATAGATACTTACGTAATATGCTGAAAAGAACAAGTCTAATGACAGAAATTGCTTAAGGCCAAACCTTAGCAACAGCTTAATAAAAAGGCTGTCAGTACTTCAGTCAATCATAACTTGAAGAGGTGTGTTTGTTGTTAGGGTAATAAAATGAAATAAAATAGTTAGTTAAAATGTTTAGAGGGTTAAACTAGAAGTTAAGATCGTTAATAATTTTAACAACAAAAAGGCAGCCTGTTATGTAATCATCCTTTATGACACACGCACGCGCACACACTGTTTGTTAATTTCCCCATAGCCTATAGTTTTCTTTATTTTTCTCCATTATAATGAAAAATGAATCATCACTAACTGTTTAACTTTTTAAACTGAACTCTGAAACTGGTTTCATCATCATTAAAAAAAAGTAGAGTGTACAGGTCAGTGAGAGTTGAAAATGATTTTCTGAGCTGAGTGAAGTGCTGCCTCCACCTGTTTGGCGCGTTCAGCTCTCGGCTCATTATCATTAATGGAAGATGGTTTTGTTCTGTCACAGCAGGCTTGTCCAAACAGGCGCCAGGGTAGTCTGAAACGGTTTTCACGGCTTTTTAACGCTCTAACCACTCCTGATGTAAACACGATTTAAGGTAACATCCCATTCAGGTGTTAATGACGGACGGACGGGGATGGGGGCTGGGGGGACTGCAGTGTCGATTGAGGGTCAAATTTACATTACAACTGTTGTCTGTTTCTGTTTCTCCTGAGAGATCTGGTTTCTGACATGAGGACTGTCTGATGGTTTTCTCAGCAGGACCCCACTGGCTCTCAGTGCTGGACATTTTCAGATCCTTTACTGAAGTAAAAGTACAAATGCAGCAATGTAAAATACTCTATGACAGTAAAAGTTGCGTTTTGGTCCCTCTTACTGATATATTATTATATATGACATCTTTAAAATATTAATAGTGAAGCATCAGTGTTAGAGCAGCATGTTACTGTTGTAGCTGCTAGAGGTGGAACTAGTTTACATTACTTTATATACAGTTAGCTAGTTTAGTCCAGTGGTTCCCAACCTAGGGGTCGCACAGTCAAAAGGGTCATAGATCTGAGGGGTTGTGAGATGATTAATGGGAGAGGAAAGAAGAGAAAGTTCTGATACACATCTGTTTTCAGTTTTTGGACTTTTTCTCTAGTCTTTGATTTTTGGTGAAATATTGGATCATTTGAACATTTATTGAAATAAAACCATGTGAGAAGTTTAATGGGAAAAATCACTAGTTGGTGGAGCTGTTAACAACTCATAGGCATCTGAAATGTGACCCCGACTACACACTGCTTTTTGTAAGACGTCAAAAGACTAAAACCACTGGTCTCATCTTTTACAATGTGCTGTATTTTAAAATCTTGTTATATTATCCATTGTGTCAAATCTTCATCAAAAAGTAACTAAAACTGTGAAATAAATGTATTTGAGTAGAAAGTACAATATTTCCCTCTGAACTGTAGTAGAGTGGAAGTATAAAATAGTATAAAATGGAAATACATAAAGTACAACTCAAATTGTACTTGAGATTTGTTTTTAGGTACTTTCCACCACTGCTGGTTCCAGAGGTCATTAGGTCACCTGTAACTCTGTCATATGTGTCATTTCTACATTCCTGAAATGAACTGAAAACAAATATTGTTTCTGGATTAAATCCCATACATTCACTTCTATTGATTATATCTAGATTTGTAATCACTCTAGCATCACTTTGTTCATCTATATATCTCTGTTTCTCTCATCTATCTCAGTGTGTTTTGCTTTTCTATTCCTGTTTTATCAGATCTTACAGTCAACACCAGTGGCGGAAGAAAGATAGCTGCCACAGTGTAAAAATAGTAAATTACAATACTAGAGCACTTAGAGCACACAAGTGTTATCAGCAAAATGTTCTTTAAGTTTCAAATGTACCCATTTTTCCAGACAGACTGTCCTCTGTCAGTGATAATATTATATATTATAGCACTGAATTATTATATCCCATGCATTGTAGTTTAATTAATTTAAATAATCTCAATCTGCAAAAAAACAAAGGAACAGGTAACTGTTTCTGTTGTATAAATGTAGAGAAGTAAAATTACAACATATCCTTCAGCAATGTTGTGCAAAAAAAGTAAGAAGTGATATAAAATGGGAATACTCAAGTGCTTCAGCACAGTACTTGAATAAATATACTTTAGGGCCATGTGTTTTCTTGTTCTTTATCTATCTTCACGTACTGAATCATCATTTAATCCCAAACTTCCCCTTCCCCTCCTGCGACAGGTACAGTGAAAGAAAAATGTAAAGGCACTCTGTACTGATGATCTGAACAAACACAGAATGACTGAGCTCAGCTCCTCGTGACAGACAGATCTCCTCTCATCAAGCTGTCATGTCCACCATCACCAGTCAGTGCAGCTGTGAGGTTTCCACATCCTGATCCCTGATCTGTGCTGTCTGTTCAGTGGAAAATGCGTCACACGGCAGAGATCCAGTAAAGGCCGGAGAGGAAGTGTGTTTTTAGAGGCAGCAGAGCAGTCGACATGATGTCTGAACCTCTGACCGGTGCCTCTGACCTCAGCTCTGTGCAGCAGTCCTCTGCTACCAGTGAGAGCGAGGGCACTCTCACTTCTCCAGTCACTCAGCTACCTTTAACGCTTTGTAATGTTTCACAGTTTCAATTGAGGGAAGTTAACCCACTATTGTACTCTTCATAGTCACACTTTTATCTCATAGATTAATTATTTCAAAAAACCTTTCCAGTCTTTGAAGGCCACATTGGTGGTTTGCACCTGCTGAACAACAGTGTCTGTGGACATTTGATTGTGCTTCAATATATAAAACTGGCTATCTCAACAGAATATTGAATGTGTGTGTGATTTTTCACTGAACCTTTCATAGCCTCACTGATTTTATTTCATTTTTTGGATGCTTTTGGCCAAAGTGGCTCACATTTTTGTGTGTGGTTTGGTGTCTTGCTTAAAGCAATAGTTGGGAATAGTTCTGGAAATAAGCTTTTTCGCTTTCCTGCTGTGAGTTAAATAAGAGGATCCATACCACTTCTATGTTTGTCTGTTCAATATATAGTTGGAGCTAGGAGATGGTCAGGTTAGCTTAGCTTAGTTTAGCATAAAGGCGAGATGACAGGGGGAAACTGCTGGCCTGGATTTGTCAAAAGGTAACAAAATCTGCATACCAACCACCTCTGAAACTCACTAGTTAACACATACATCTCAAATATATATATCTATATATGTGTGTGTGTGTGTGTGTGTGTGTGTGTGTGTGTGTGTGTGTGTTGTTTAAAAGCAACAATTTGTGGTCATATAGGATACAAGTTATATAAAGGCAGAATCAACCCTACAATGAATAGACAACTAAACTGCTGTTTTCATATGACAAAACGGTTTGTTCAGATCATGACTAAATTCTAGAAAGATAAGGAAGTTCAAATTACTCTGGTGACCTTTTAAACTGGGAAATTACTTGACAAAAAAACAAATTTATCAAATCAATGACTCATTCACTCACTCATTCATTCAGTTTTACAAACTAAACATTACTCGTTCTTCACAAAATTGTCACCATAAAGCAAGCATGTCACCTACTAAACCTAGCTGGTTTATCCATTATTTGCACACACTCCCTTTTGCAGTATATTGTTATGATGCAACCAGATGGTGATTTTCAACATAACTGTAGTAAGACCTTCCTTGACATCTCTCAGCTCCAAATGGCAGACAGACAGGACTGTAAGATGTGCTTTTGAGTAGCCTAAAACTGTACATAGTGTGCTCGGCTCTGTGAGGTGCAGCAAAGGGATGAGAAAAGACAAAAAAAAAGGTGTAGTGGCCAAGTCTGGTGTTTCCTTGCAGGGAGTGCGCACTAATTCACATGACTTTTTTAGAGACAGGTTTGTATTTCATTCTGATCCGTCACTTCCTGTGGAGAAGTGTACATACCTGACGAGAGAATTTAATATGGGCAAACTGGACGAATGAGCAGGGCCTCACATAAGATGGGTGGGACTCTCCTCTGACTCCAGCCCACACAAAAACATTTCTCAGTGGAGGTTTCAGGGAAAGAGTCTTGTAAGTTCATACAGAAGTGGTGCTTAATTAGTCCCTGTAGGGAAATTCTCTCCTTGACTGCCCCCTCTATAGAGAGGTCAGAGGTCACAAATAGGACAAACACCATGGAGCTGGTAGGGATTCAATGCCCACCGCAGATTCTTGACCCTGTGTCCTTTTTAGTCAAAACACAGTGTCACTTTCGCTCTTCAGACCTGCAGCCTCATGCAAGTTGCAATTTTTTTCTCTTTTTTCCTTGAGAAGAGGAACCAATGAAATCGTCGTATGAAATAAGTGTTGAATGTAACATTTCCAGAAAAGCCTCTGAAAATCTCTTTCCCTGAATTGAGATTTACACAATAGTTTAAGCATTGGGCAACTGTCATTTCACAATTGTAAAGCTTGTGCTATCGCTGTTGACTTATCTGTGCAGCTACACTGAGGTTAGCAGGTTATCAACAAGTTGTCAAGTTGTTGTCAAGACATGAAGTTGACATGTTCTTGCAGTGGTGACAATGAAATACATTGTTGAGGATAGTCTGCTTTTTAATACACCTGCTCTTGCAAAACACTTTCCCATAAATAACTTAAATGTTGCGAATTTTCCTGGTAATTTGTGTCCTAAAAACAGCACAACGCTTGGGTTTCATGGCTCATCGTATAGATTTAGACTCATATCGTCCATGATGAAACCCCATGTTGTCACTTATAAGTTATTATTGGACTGTTCAAGTCAGTGACATGAATATAGGCATGCATCATGTCTGTGTCAGGTCTGTAAGTTTTCCGTCACTGCGGTGAGGATTTGGACACATCAGCTCTGCATCATGTGGCACACTCCACTAACTTCCATGGAAAAACAGTGTGTAAGTGTGAGAGGTAGCGCCGTACCAGCACGGGACGTCCTGACTGAGCGAGAGTCAGTGAGAGTTTGAGAGTGAGTGGGATCCTGCTCCGGGCTTATATAGCCCGGTTATTTTTAACCGCCCACCCCTTGCTTATTACAGCGTTTCCCCCCCGGACCACTCAGGAAGCACGTTTGGCTCCTTTTCCTGCTCACATGCGGCCAGATTCAAACAGAATCAAAGAATGATAGCATTGAGGCTCTCCATCCCCCCTGTAGGAAAAAAATGGGGGAAGGACAAGGGGGTGGAGAGAAATGTTGAGCAGAAAAGGTTGGCACGTGCCAACAGTGTGACACTCAAAGAGCTGGCTCCAGTCCTGCTCCAATTTCAGAAAACCTCAAACATTTGTTTAAAAAAACAGCACAGGGACTGAGCAGATAGTCCTGAGCCCACATTTGTACCTGCTGGGGATCATTCAGCACGGTTTCTTTGGTTGAATTAGCATAACTGAAGAACAGTTGAGTTTCACTGTTAGAGATAACTGTCACCAAACAGAGCAGCCAGTAACCATCAGTATATACAGTGGTTAATGACACTGCATTCATTTGAATAATGTATGGCAGCTGCATGACACTGCCTGGTTGTTTACATGGTTAAGATGAAAAAGCAAACCAGTTGATACTGGAGAATACAGAGACACCAGTCTAACTTCAGGCCTTGTTCGTTTGTAAGTGTCTGTAAAGGCTTTTCATGGAACTGAATGTCTTTAACCACACAATTTAATTACTAAAATACAATTTAAAGTCAGGATTTATCACAGGTCTGCATTGACATTAGCTAGGTTTATCAGTCAGTTATATTGGTAGAAAGTTGTCGATAAAAGCGTTAAAACACCCAAGGCTTTTGGTTAATCTGAATTTTGTTTGCCACTCAGTCCAGGTAACAAACCTGTTTATCGTCTCTACACACATAACTGAGGTGAGACTTTTGAAGACAAAGAGCTCCTGCTGCGTTCCACCGCACCTCTGCATTAAAACAGGCAGCGTCTGGCTTCCATAGAGCTCAAACATGTGTCTCGACAACCAACGTAGCTTTCAGCAAGTGTTATGGAAACCCACCTTTTAAAAATATGCAGCCCACTCCAGCTAACATGGCAGGAATAATGGCTACATGTGGATATAATTGAGCCAGTAGAGCACCGGGGGATGGGCCCCAATTTATTAGCTGTTAACACCAGGAATCATACCGGTCCCACTCGTCACACCACACACACATGGCTTCGTTGGCTGTGAAAATGTTGTTTTTTTCTCTGCAAAGTGCTAAGAAAGGTGCTTTTTATTTGATAAATGAGAATGGGCAGGCTCTCAGGGGCTTCAAGTGGGTCACTCTGAAAGTACTGAAACATTTTTAGGCTGGCCTTTGGACACATGACAGTTCAAAATGCTGGCCAGGCTCAGTGCAAATTGTGATATATGAAGTGAAATAGTAAAATAAGTTGTTTGTGTGTGTTTTTTCACTTTAAAGGAATAGTTCGACATTTTGTGAAGTGTGCATGTTTGTTTAATTCAATCTTCTTACTCATGGAAAGATAGTAAGTAAGTGTGTTTTCCAAAATGTTTAACTTTTTTTTAAAAGCTCATGTATTGACTGCGCGGATGTGACAGGGGTTTCACTGATAATATGTAAATTTTTTGACTTGAGTTAGTTGCTGGCTCAGCGGCAGACATAAAAAAAGACAACTGAAAGCTGCACACTTCCACACTTATAAAGATAGATGTTCTGACTAACAGCCTTTCAACTCTCTTTTTTTGATGCACTGATTTTTGAACCATCTACTGTGAGCAGCTTAACACGCCTGTTCGCACAACACGTTGAGCATGATGACACTGTATAAAGTCTATCCTGCCAAAACCGGGGGAGGCCTGTGTTTTTTTCCCCTGTGTGGTATGACAGCCTCAGACCTGTGCGCATTTGAACATGCCGAACTAAACTGTGCCAGCTGTTCAAATAGCATAACCCTGGCCTCGACACAGGTTCCCCATTGAAGCCACGCTCTGCTTGATTGAGTGATCCAGCCTGCACTGCACTTTATAGTGTACACACCTTAAAATGGCGACATTTGTAAAAACGCTAATAAAAACATTCCTGCATTAAGGAATGTTCCAGGTATTTCCTCTCCTACACCTGGTTACGATTCCTTGAGTGTACTCGTCTGTTTTCACAGAACCGCGTTCTTTCAGAGAGTGGATATTGATCCTGTACCCCTGAATGGTGTTGTGTTTTTGCTAAATGGATGACATTGAAAACACAGAGTTCAAAGCCCAAAGATTGACCCATTTCAGACAGCTCACACTGTCAGAAGTGAGTTGTTTGGGAAAGGAGTATGAGTTACAATGTGATGGTGAAATAGAAATCGAATTGCGTAGTGAATGGCAGTCATCGTGTAGTAAATCAAGTGGGAGGACAGGTCATCAGCTGAAGTGTCATTGTGCAGAGGTCAATTGGTCAGGATGCCTCTGCAACAATGGGTGAAAGCCTACTATAAGTTATTAAATGTGTGTGAAGAGAGCTCATTCTCAGGGCAGGGGCGTAAGATTGGTGATAGGATGTGTTACTATTTTATATTCTTTCTTGTTGTGTAAAGAACTTGCGGAGGATCATGAGATTTTATGAAGTAAACTCCAAGAAAACCCTGACATTGAATCGTATTTGTACAACCTCGCTATTTAAAGTCAGAGTATGCTTTGATATCTAACGTCAGGTCTTGGTGAGAGTAATTACAAAACCTTAAATCCACACAGGTGAAGTCTGTTCTTCTCCATGTCTCAAGGCGAGGAGGCATCATCACGGATTCACCCGCAAATCATCCAGCACCTAGACAGTCAATAACTCATCAAACTGTGGCAAAGGCAGAAAGAGAGAGGGGTGGGGGTTGGAAGGTGAGGGGCTTGGGGCAGGTAGGTTCCTCTGCACATTACAGATGCTATCTCAAAAGAGTAAAGGGACATTTACCCCGAGTCAAACTGTCATAAAAAAAAATCAGCAGATGAGGGGTGAGAAAGATGCTTACAGACAGTATCTAGTGCATTCAGTAGCACTTGTTGGCTTGTGCAGTTGAATATGGAAACTATGAATGTCTGATGTCTTAACAGATGTCTAATAATGATGACTGTACTGAGAGGTTCAGTTTGAGAAAAATAGACATGATGATGTGATTTTTGGGTGTAACAAGTACTAGTAATACCTTTTCAACGTTGGACAGTTAGAACAGTTAAGAGGGATGTTCAGGTGCTATGGGTGTATCTACAACTGAGTAATTTAGATTTTTGGGTTTGGCTGTAAAAAGGCAGAGAAGATAACAACCTGTGGTTGACAAACAAACGAGATCCGGTGTGTACCGACCTTTTGGCACGCGCAGTTTTCAGATTTTGATGTGTCCTCTTTCAGTCTTAGCCTGCAGACAGGAATTGGTGTTTATAGTGTGGTTTGTCAGCTAACCAGGTGGGTCCACGATGCACAGAGTGAATCCACACCAATGCAAAATATTCAGTTCATCATTTGTGAAGTGTGCTACCTCAACGGAGAGAGTGGTTTGCTGAGCCGCACGTCGGTTTCCTCTCGACTTTCAGCAGTTTCTTTTGTGGCTATGTGCAATCCACTGATGAAACCTGATTGAAAATCTGTTCAGTCGTTTACAGTTGGAGAATTTTCAGCTATTTTAAATATTCTCATGTTGTATTACTGTAGCAAAACTGAAAATGCCCACACTGTGCCAAATATAAAGTTTAAGATAGCTTTGAAAACTCCCCCGAGGAATGAAGTGAGTCAAATTACTTCTGAAGCCACATACCTAATTGATTTATTTACTACACCTGGCTTCAATAAAAGGGACCAAAGCGCAGGTTACTGGTCTATTTAACACTTCAACTAAGGTATAATTAACCTACTGTAATGGCTTAGGGGCCTCACCCGACTGGTTAACTACAAACCCCCCTTCTCCCCGCTGTTCTTAAATAACCTGTATCTCTCGTATCATCGGTGCCTCTTCACTCACTTCCTGAATGGGGCCCACCATTGATCAGGCTGGAATTTACGGGCTTTTTGTGAAAAATAAATGGGGGGTGGGGGGTTGTTATCATAGGTTGAGGAGTGAAAATTAAACTAATAGCAGATGAAATTTAAGTAAATGACACCATCTGACATCAGCACAGTGTTGGATTACAGATGGTATGATGGTATCAGTCAAAAGTTTGGACACACGTTCCCATTACCTTAAATGAGAAACAATGTCTAAACTGATACTGTGTATAATCAACATGCATATCCAAATCAGGCTTCAAGGCATATTTTTTTTTATATGTCAAGGCAGAGTCAGGTCTATTTCAGCATTTCCAAGGACTGTTGATGTAACTCCTCTGTGGCTGTCTTATTCATCAGACAACTGTTCCCAAAAAGTGTGATCATCTTGTATTGTCATAGTGAATACACACACCCACTGCTTAGCAACAGCATGTGCTCTGACGGAGAGGGGAAAGCCGACACAGAGCAACTATCCCTCCTAAACATCTGAGCCTATGACAACTTCTCACAGACTACTTTGAGGGTCAAAAGGTCAAAGTGGCTGCTTCTCTGAGGCATCCAGGAGTCCATGACCTCTGGAGAGCAAGAGATCCCCACCCACTCAACCTTGACTGACCACTTAAAACACACCTTAGCTCTCTCTTAGGTACTTATCAGACCCATCTTGTTTGCAGCTCAGCTCAACTGTCAGAACCAGTTCTCACGCCAGCTCTTTGCAAGACCTGTTGCCTGTGTTGTCCCCTGAGCCGCTGACACTAACCTCTCAGATAAGGACACTTGGCTGGATTTATTCGTTTCTTGTTTTCATTCTCATTTAAGCCCTTGCAATTGTCAGCTTGCCTGGGCACAGCCCCACAGCAGGACAGGTCATGTACTTCAACCTGCGGCAGGCCAAGGGGATAAACACACTTGATCCATAAATGCATGTGCGTTCATTTGGAAGAAGAGCCATGCAGCTCAGGACGACATTCTCAAATGCAGCTGCTCTGTTTAACCTGAGGCACAGCAATCAGCAGCACAGACACGGTGCAGGGGAATAAGCCTTTACTAATCTACCTGACTGGCACATTATGCAATTCAGACATTCTTTTGTTAAAGGGATAGAGATATTCTTTAACAAAGGCCTGCATGCACGTGAGAGGGAAACTTTCTAATGACAAGGGATTGCTTCTTTGAGGGGCTGCATTCCAGCACAAACGAGAATCCTTCAATAATGTGCTTGTTTGAACATGCATCTGTTTCTTATGCAAATAAAGCAAATAAAACATGAATTCGAGGATTCGATAAAGCAATTCTCTAAGTCCTTCTTTGGAGTTTAAAATATTCAGACATCGGTTGTCATTGGCTGAAAGGTTGACAGAGTATTTTGAGTATTACAGAGGTGCAGCTGGTAACCACTTCCTGTTTTTCGAACAGTGAATCTTCTCACAGTTTGGCCATAGTTTCCTGAAATGTGTGTTTCGAGTGTGTGTGCGTGTGCTTTTGTGTGTTGTGGGTTAACGCAAACTGAGTTAGCTTGCATGCTTGCAATGAACAATCACAGTTCCTCTCTACTCAACGTAGAGCACCTTTTTGAGACTGCAAATAAAATGTATGTAAAGCTTTTGGCAATAATCCACCAATCACATTTGTGTCTGACTGTTTTGAGCATGTGTATTTTCATGTGTGTATGTGTGCAGGCTGTCTTTATGGAGTGATGGTGTAATGGAATAAAATTAATATCCCTTATTGTCTGAGTGACATGTGTTGAAGTTTCTTCGCCTTTAACGTTATCAGGAAACGGGTGCATCATTCAGCATTCTGGCATCATGCTGTAACCTTCCTGTTCAGCCTAAGCAGAAACATGTGAGAACTGCATTAACATTGTCTCTCCATCTCTGCATCTCTCTTTTGTGCTTCGTCTATAATCAGCACAGCAGCGTGGACCTCACACAGGCTCAAGACAGAGATACCACATTCTTGCCTTCACTGAGGCCCATGTCGAATGTTGTCTTTCAAATCAGGGATTAAAAGAAACACATGTACACCAGTTGTGTATATAATGTGTGTGTCTGAATGAGCCAAGGGTACTGCCGGGCCCTAATTTGTTTTTGCAGACTATGAGGTCGACTAAGATTTATATTCATCTGGCATTTTTCGCCCGCGCCCCATTGTGTTACACAAGCCTGACTGATACACTGTCGGCCTGGAAATGTGGTGAAAGGAGCCACAGCTTGTCCTGTTTTCTGCATGTGATACTGTAATGACGGATTTGCAAGATATCATATTTGTTATACTCAGGGGATACTAATACCTAGATTACCTAATACTCTGCCTTAATTAGTTATTGCTAATTAATGTTAGCTGCTCATTCTCACAACATCAACCTCAGAAAGAGAAAGAGAAAATAAATACTCGAGCAACCACATTACATCGGCCGCCACATGAGCCACAAGTTAGAGAAGTGGGCCTGACTTGTGGGGGAAGAGGTTCCCCACTGGTTTTACTCACCGAGATAAACAACACATTTTGCCAAAAATAGATCTCCTTCATCTCTACTTGACCTGGAATTTGTGCAACCACATTGAGGGTTTTCTGTCCAACCCTGTTGTTACCTGCTACTGAACAATTGAGGAGAAATCTGAGACATTCAGCGGCTAGAAGTCCATCTGTGAAGGCCTTAACCCGAAGCAGCCCCTCACAGGGTCCTTCACCAGAAATTGGATAAGATGCCCTTCATCCTGAAATAGCCTCATCAGAGGACAAAATGGGGTTATAATGGAAATGTATGGCAGGGTGTGTCATGTTATGAGAATCCCACAAATTATGGGCTGGTGGGGAATTGTTCTAATCCAGCAAGCCAGCACTGCGGAAACAGAGCTGCCATTTTGGGGAAAGGGAGCTGGTTATTTCATGAGTCCAGGCCGAACCTTATGGTTCACGGGGGAAGCTGTGTGGGCCCGGTGGTGCTGGGGAAGGGGACCCCACAGTTTTGAGGGTTGCAAGTGTATAAAAATACCTGTTAGTGAGGTTGTAAGACCGATTCAAACAGTGTGGGAGTTATAATTAGGGTCAGTTCTTATCCAAATATGGATTCATGTCTTTTGATTTTCCTTCTCTCAGCAGGAAAATGTGAGGAACAGCGATCACAGATAGCATCTGATGTATGTGTTTCAGTCATTTCAGATTTTAGCTATGCCGTCTGTCCTATGTGTCATTCCTTACTAATAATTCAATGCACTGGCTCAGCTAAAGCTTTCATCAGATGTTCAGACAAAGCAACGTCCTGGATCATGCTTTTCTTGGAATGTGCGCCGGCTCTTTGATTGTTCTGTTTCCTGTGATTTCAGAGGCCCTTTGTCTCTGCGTGGTAACTCACTAATCAGGGAACTCCGTCATAGCTCCCCGTCGCTTAGGCCGCGCTCCCCTAATGTCACCCTCTGTATTATGATATTTTTGGCTCTGTTCTCATGCCTCTTGCCTTGTCCATTGAAGCAGAAAAAAAGTCAAAGTCAAAGTTGGCAAGAACAATCACTTTTTGGAATGTGCAGACTAAAAATGAGGCTATGGCATCAGTGGCAGCAGAGAGGGGGTAGCTGCTACGTCATGAGGCAGAGCTCCAAAGTGTGAATAATTCTGTGAATAGAGAAAAAAATAATATTAAATCCCTCTCAATTGGACTTTCCTCTCACCTTCATTTACCTTTTTAGCTCCAACATGATTTATTATATGATATATTACAGGCTACTGGATTATTTTTCTCTGTTCGTAAAATGTGCGAGGAGGAACGCATACTTTATGCCAAGACTGGAGAATCATAATGAGGCCAGTTTTTTTGCACTCTGGGTTTCCCCCATCTTCTTTTGCTTAGACTGTGGTTTCATGATGTGTTATGGGATCCATGAAACAACAATGAAACCAGATGTGCTTAGTAATGCTTCTATGTACAGTCTTAACAACTTTGCAGAAGTTGAGCTGAGAGCACACCATGTAGTCAGTGTGAGAACTTTGTGCCGTCTAAGCTTTCTGGAAGGGCCTCTCTTCCCTTTTATACCTCCTCTTAAAATAAGCCCCCTCCCATTGGCTGAGAGTAATCTGGTCATTGAATCACATCATGCCAATTAGAGAGTAACACTTCCTTTACTGTGAAAGATGTTTCCTGTTGATAGTAAACGTGCAGCCTGCCGAGGAGCAAAGGGGGGGTGGTGATGTGTGTGTGTGTGGGGGTCAAGTGCGCGCTTGTTGAAACGCTGCCAGTGTTTCCCTGACCTTTGTGGCCTCCATGGCGGAAAAACTGATGCTGTCGTTGGGGTGAGGTGTGTGTTTTGACTGCGTGTATGTGTTTGCGGGCCTACAGCGACACACAGGCCTAGTGAGAGGAGCTGCTTGAGTCAGAGCGCACACGCGCGCACACACGCAACATAGATGTGCTGTGAACCTTAATCATTTCTGCCAAGTCACAACTTCCCTGTGTCACTGACATCAGGGCAGATATTGCTGTTTCACACGACGGTGCCAACCTAGGGATGTGAAGTGGTCTGCTCCCTGTGGGAATGACAGCTTCACTCCGATCAACTTTGGCAGATCAAATTCAAAGGCTGTATTTGAGCAGCAAACACATCTGATGTTTAACTCCTTGCGGCACTGATTTTTTTTTTTTAATTCGCAGCCATCTAAACAGAAAGAAACCGCTAGGGATCCTTTATTTTTTTCTCCTTTTAGATGTCCGTGAGAAAATCAGATGCACAAAAGGTTAAAAGTATTGTTGAGGATTGGTCTGTTGACCTCAAACAGGGTTCCAGTGGGCAGTCTCACCTCGCACGCCCACCTGTTTCTGTGGTCTGCATAGACTCAGGGTTGTTTACCTCTAATGGGACTCTGCTACAGAGTTAAAACCGAGGGGCCCGATGGTTGCGGCCACAGGTTGGAGGAATGTCTACAGTCTGGACGGGAAAATGTAATCAGCTGAGATCAGCGAATTAGAGGCCGGTTACTCTTTCTGCCTTCGCGCTCTCACTTTCTCTCCATGTGCTTCTCACGCATGCAGGCACTCGCACTTTCTCCTACTCTCTCTCTCTGTCTCAGCCATACACACACACACACACACATAACACTCTTTCAGATGAAGAAAAATGACACCTTTTCTTTCAGCTATTTCCTCTGTTTTTACATACTTGGGCCTGGGGTAAAGAGGCAACCTTGTGTTTTCATGTGACAAAACACACAGAGGTCTGTGTGGATTTGAGAGAGGTGAATAGCCTAATTCATCATTCAGGGTTAGGCCTGTCTAAGCCTCATCTGGGAATATCTCTATCTACACTTAAAAAGTAGGACTGTTGGCGCTGTCTCTTGAGCTTTAAGAAACTACAACTCAGTCCTGTCCTCTGTTTGACTGATGACTTCTCTGGAGAATCAAAGTTCCAGTTGAAATGTGGTTTTACCTAACGGCAGTACGCCTGCATTTCTACTCAAAAATCTGCCTGTTTGACAAAAATGAAACATCATTTTGCATAATTATGTTGTCTTTTTGGCTACATTCACAATGAAACAAACATCAAGATATTATTATCTTTTACTTGGGAAAATCTGGAAATACCACCTTTTAAAAATGCTCCATTAAAACTAAAATTCCTGCCTTTAAAATTACATAAAAATAAAGGTACATAAGTTATGAACCAGCATGATGGCACTCCACAAAGAAACAAAGAAATTTTAAGACTATGGCCTAGATTTCTTTTGTATACCAAATTGTGAACTGAGGTCATTGTATTGTTGTGGTTTTGGAGTTTTTGTGTCCTTTTTTAGATATTTTGCGCAGTTCATAAGTTGTTGTCACTGAGCAGACCTCCACAGGAAGCTCACCTGTCTCAAATTAAAGGCACACAGTCAGTCAGTATTGACAGTAAGTTTGCTAGATTCTCTATTATGTACACATTTCTGACTTTCAGGAGTAGCCATTCCAAGTATTTTCAATGTTATCCCCTCTTAAGTTTCATTGTTACTGGTGAGGTCCGCCTTTGTCTGACAGGATTGACGTTAAATAGCTCATGTTGCATACTGACTCAGTATTACTGTAAATGGCAACACTAATGATTATCTTCTTTCATCTTTATTCTGACGTTTGGAGTAGCTGTACAGAGTAGCTGACCCTTATATGTGTAATTTCGAATGGATTTGTAATGATGTGTGTGTGTTAGTAAGCACACACACACCATATATCATAGATGATTGTAATAATGATTAACATGTTTTATGTGCCACAACTTGATTTGTAAAGTAACTTAAAATACAGTATTCCCTTATTAATAAATATTGTAGCATAAAGCTGCATAAAATGGAAACACTCAAGAAGAGAACAACGACCTAAAGAAAAAACTGTACTTAGCGGTAACATTCATGGTCAGCAGTACACTTCATGTATCACACTGTATATTACTGTAAGTCTCACCAGCAGCATTGTCTCTGATAAGTAAGCTCCACGGTGGACATTAAGGGTAACAGGTCAACCGCAGGCACGCTCAGCCTGCGCTGAAAGTCCTCCGCTGCCTGTCACGTACACTCACTCTCACACATTCTCACTCACTCTCACACACATGTTGATAACCGCACTTGTAATGTGAACCTTACTGCTGAGGAGAGCAGGCCTATAATTACAGAGCAATGGTGGGAAAGCCATAATCACAAAGACTCAAATAGAAATCTGAATCAACAGATGATTCCAGATTGTTTCGCTCCGTCTGTTTACACGAGGCAGTTTTGATTTACGTTCATAACTGGAAAACCTATTGTCCTGTACGCAAATGTTAACAACAACAGTCTGATTGAGCCTTCAAGAAGCCTGCAAGTGGTGATATGCAATTGTGCTTTTGAGTTTTTGCTCCCACTCAGCAGCCACATCAAATGTGTTTTTCTGTATTTTGCCAAACGATAGAGAGGGCTGTTTGACGCCCCTTTGACTCCTATCATACCCTTTAAAAGCAAAAAGAAAAAAGGTGCAGATTTTAAGTAGTGGCAACCTGTGAATCACACCCCTGTGTTCACCAACTTACAACAGATGCCTCAGTGTGTTTCAGTCACATACACAAATGCTGCATTACTACTATTTCAGCCCAGCTGGCGGAAACCGTTAAATGAGCAGAAACTATGACACCTCTGTGGTATGAAAATAAGATGTAATGCACATTTTCTTTCCATATAAGTGTATGTTATTTTAACTGGAGGTTTGTTCACCTGTTTATAGAGTTGCACTGAACTATGTAATGAATAGCTGGCGGAGTACTCCCATCATTTTGCTTTTTCACTGACACAATCTTGAATAAATCTCATAATTTCCTTTTTACAATACAGCTGGACTGTTTGAAATCAACAATTGCGACGAAAGAAATCCAACATACTGCTGAAAGCAAAATTGTTTAGTGATTCGTCTGAATATTTACAGTATTAATGAAATATGTGACTCATGGCATCCACTGATTTCACTGTCAATGCATGATCCAAAACATGCACCAGAGATTGTTTTCTTTCTATCTATGTCTATCTATCTATCTATCTATCTATCTATCTATCTATCTATCTATCTATCTGTCTATCCGTCTATCTATCTATCTATCTGTCTGGAAGAACAACTCTTCCTCTGTTTTCTGCACCAAAACTGAGCTGTTTGTTACTGTAGCTTTAAAAAAACACTGTTTAAAACACTGTCGTTGCTCAATGGCAATTGCCTAAGACACCCCATTCCTGGGAAATGAATGCGTGCCCTTGTTCCAAATTTAGTTTTTGCCCGCCACCATGGGCTGCTATTTGGTCTGCCATTTCTCAGGGTTGTGGGCTTCTTTAATGAGCACTTTGATCCCACTCAGGTCTGGCGCTGGTGTTTACGCGACATTGGAGAAAAAAAAAAAGAAAAGGAAAACGTATCCCATTCTCTGTTAGAGACCTCTGAGCTGTGGTGTCCAGTGCAGAGGCTACATCAGGACCCCAGAGACCTTTTCTTCATCTTCAGACACTGAATGACCGCAGAGAGGTCACGTCCACACTTTCAAGTCACGGCAGGGTGGATTTTCTGTGGGAAGTGCAACAACAAATGACAAATCCAAAGGAGGGTTAGGAGACACTGATTGTGAAACATTTCCAGTCAACTTGTCAAATTCCTTTGGATTACCATTCACAATGTAGATGTCAGTGGCAGATGGTTTCCTTAACTACATCTGTAATACAACATGTGTTCTTGATTAGGATTTCCCTTTATCAGTCTCATAAATTTCATAACCTAACTCCAACAGATTTTTGGCACAATGCAGCAGATATTTTATTTCCAGCTTGCTTTGACATGGAGCAGCTGTGTTGTACTTTTTAACTTGCTGCATCGGCACGCCTTCACTGTAACCTGTATAAAATCCTCCACTCGACAAGTTCTTTTCCTCCTTGTAACTTCACACTTCAAAATATCCTCAGCAATAATGTTTCATTTATCCAGAACAGAGTCTCAAAATGTGATTCTCTCAAACAGGAAAAATCTGAGAGATAAAACGGATAAATCAAAGTATTATTCAATTGATTCATTGGCCCTCAAGTTACAGCTGTTATTTATTGATGTATCTGAACTCTATATAGACATGAAATGTTTTTTTTCTGTAAAACAGAGTTGATATTATGAAAACAGATCGCCATTTCATTATCTACTTATTTCTTAAACCCTAACTGAACTGCTGGTGAGTCAGTTAATACAAACTCACACTGTGCAGCCAAACATTGTTCAAACCACATAGCTTTATTTTAAATTATTGTGGAGATCCTGATGTGTCCAAAGATATCAAATATGTCAGATTGAATGTTTCTGTAAATGTGTGCTAAATGTGTGTATATTGCAGCTACAATATTTCCATCTGATTGAATAGTGCAGCCTAAAAAAAACTGATTTCACTTGTTGTAAACATCAGAAAGCCTCAATGAGCAGCTGGAACGAGCTGCTACAGATATGGTGCTATCAGACAGTTTGGGTTAAAAAGATTTTTCTAAAGGAATAGTTTGATGCTTTGGGGAAATAAGAAGATTGATACCACTTTTATGTTTGTGTGTTACAGTAACTATTGAGGTGGATGAAGGAAGTGATTAATTTAGCTTCGAACAAAGTTAAAAAAAAATACACCTTCCAGCACCTTTGAAGCTTACTGATTAATACATCTTGTTTGTTCAGTCTGGGCACAAACAGAAATATAAAAATGACTGTTTGAGGATTTTAGGGAGAGTTACATGCTGGGGCTAATAGGATGTTAATTTGTGAACTCCAGAGTTATTATTATATCTATTTTTGAACTTGCTGTTTCTCCCTGCTTCCAGTCTTGATGCTAAGCTAAGCTACTCAACACTTTCCTCTACGTCTATACTTAATGCACAGACATGACATGTGGCATCCATCTTCTAATCTAACTCTTGGCAAGAAAGCAAATAGGTACAGAAATGTTTAAGTAGAAGTAATCCCTTAATGTTACTGAAGGGGATAAAGGGGAAGTAGTATTATAGCCTCATTCACGATCTATGTTTGCTCTGATATAAACATTTAGCAACCCTGCCGTCAACTCTTTGTTAATCTGGTTTGACTTTTGAATGTGTTCGCTCTTAAGGTTGTTGTCAGCACAGAAACAGTTGTTTTTCATTACTGCTTTCTAGTTACGTGCTGCTGCCAACACAGATGACTAGCCAACACAACCGCAAAACAGGCCAGTTTCACTTATATTAGGTCCAGGGGCACGAATGTGCTCTTGAAGATGGAAAAAAGATCACGAGAAGTAAAAGTTTGGCAGATTACTCAGCTTGTTTCATGTCATTTAATTCAATAAGTCTTGGAACAAGCTGTGAATTTACACTGAAAGCAAATGAAACCCCTTAAAGCCACAAAACAGATTTTTGTTTTTCCTGAAAAATCAGATTTTATGCCTCAGAAATCTTAAAAGACTTGGACAGTTGGTCAGGTCTTTTCTCTTTATTTCCCTGAGGGCATCAACAGGAATTGCCACATTCCACCAAATGAATTACCAGCTGTATTAGTTCCCATAATACAACTGAGAGCTTAAACCAGGAGTACTAAATGTCCTCATGTCATTCATATTTTGGCACAGAGTCCAATCTAATGTCAGGTTGAAGAAAGCCTGCCCTGTTTACCTCTGTGGGAGCACCCTGGATCAACTAACACCAGCCTAACAGTAGCCTTACAAATACCTGGTACGAACCACATCTCACAGCTGTTTATGACTGTTCTTAGGAAACAGTGAATGAATATACAACACATCATATTGCATCAGATCAGTTTATATCAGCTTGGACAAATTTATTGGCTGCAGCATATGCCTCGCTTAGTGTGAAAGATAAATCTCAAAATCCTGTTCAAAAAGGAAGGCGGGATATGCAAAGCCTGTATAACTGCCAGAGTGACAGGTGTGTGCGTGTGTGTGTGTGTAAGCGTGTTTGCTTTTGCAAACTGGACTTGAAACTATGAATCAAAAACATAAACAAAAAAAGAAAGGAAACACGTGCATATTTTTATGTGAACGTGTATAGGTATTTTTGGCAATTTTGTCATACATGTGCACGAATAACTGCTCAACTCTTTCTTGGGCAATGTAGAAATATTTGGACAATGGGATGGGAGCTGTTTAGTGCCAAAGAAAAGAAGACAACTTGCATGTTGACTCAGTGACTCATAGCAGGTTTGTTGCTGTTTGCAATAGGCTGCTAATCACAAGAGTATATGGCCATGTGAGCGGGTGAAAGATCCTGCTGCACATAGACTTAGATGGACAGATCCACCAGATGTAAACGGCTGTCAGGCTGGATGCAGCCCTTTGCCTGGACTTGCCTGTTTTATGCCCATCCACGTGTTCTGGATACCCATGTGTCAGTGGTTATGAGTCATGCCAGACATCGTTGTTTGCCAAGCTGCCATGACTCATCGCATGCTTGCTGGATGGGACCCGGATTGTTGGTCTTTTCTCATGCCTTCAATACAGTATCTGTTTGAACTGAGCTTTAGTGAGGTATTCCTATCTGCGTTTTTAGCATGCTAACATGGTCACATCCAGTTCAAGAACAAAATACCTCCCTCTCCCCTTTTCTTCCTGTCAAATCTGCATCTTGCATGTCACTCAAGACTACGTTGGGTCTTTACGATGGAATCTGCTTTGTTGAAACACATACAAGGGAATGATGCCCTCTCTTTACCTCCAAAAAATGCAAGAGTTGGGTACTTACAACGTAACACACTTGTACATAACTGCACACACAGACCTTGGCTTTGAGAACATGCGTGGGCGACTGTCAAATCCTTGTATTGGTGCCTGACCAAGGGTTACAGCCTGATGGAGACAGTGTTAACCTCACTGCTGATACGGAGAAATTATAGGTGCCTTATCTCTTCCTAAGGCTCCTCAAGCCAGCTATAGACCACTTCAGCAACAGAGTTTTACAGCAACAGAAAAAATGGCCATAAACATAAAATGACTGACTGATAGCTGCACTTGGCTGGAGGATGCCCTCTAATTAGTGTGTTTTATGAGCCCAGGATCCACAGTGAAAACATGTTCATGCTGCATCGGAGAGTAAACACTGCCTGGGAGGTCACAGTGTGGCCGCACAGACTTCTGGAGCAAGACCAAGTTCAGGGCACTTCATTGGAAGTTTAATGGCAGATCTCTGGCGCCAATATCATATTTGCTAATTGCATATTTAATTACAATATGAGTAATGCAACTATTATAATGTCTAACAGCAATGAAAGATAAGCTGTAGTGCATTACATAATTATCATTGCTCTTTAGCAGCTGATACATTCTGCAGATAGTCACGTTTACAAAAAAGTCATTCGAAAGAACTAGAACGGATAGTTTTTTTAACGGAATTTTACTCTAATGCTAAAATATGGTCTTGAATTGTAATTTGTAATGGTCTGAGGGGGAAAATACCTTTAATGCATAATTTTCAAAAAGGCCAAATTCACTGTCTTAAAAAGAAATATTTGCTTGTTGGATTAAATACAAAAACTATCAAACATGTGACAGGTCAGTATATAAACTGAGACAGTTTTGCTTTTTTTTGACAAATTTTGATTATGATGCATTGAAAGATTTTTTATTCCCAGGACATGACACTAATAATAGCCATTAAATCCTCTGGCATCTCAGCAATCCATCAATCCCTGGAGAACCCCAACATCTCGTGTTTCACCTGCTCTAGCTCAAATGAGCTCTCGACTCTGACAACTGGAGGCAACCTCTCAGCAAAGAAAAGCTCTTTAAATGATTGAAATATTTCAGATGCTCCTCCAGACAAAAGAAGTAAAAACAAGGGAGCTGACTGAGAGGCAGGATAGTACCCCTGACCCCCTGGTCAACCAGAAAGTGGGAAGGGTTAATCCCAGTTTACACTGACCTCACTCAGCAGGTCCTCAGCACTGAAGTGATAAACATCAAGAGTACAAGAAGGACTCTCCTCTCACCTGGAGACAACACAGTGCCCTGGGCCTGACCTGAGAGGTGACGACAGACTTGACATGAAAACTCTGCTGTGGGACTGAGAAAGAGAAAGAAACACACACGTGGGAAAATAAGTAAAAAATTTGCTGTTAAGGTACTTTCTTTTT
Source organism: Scomber japonicus (assembly GCF_027409825.1). Taxonomy (NCBI): domain Eukaryota; kingdom Metazoa; phylum Chordata; class Actinopteri; order Scombriformes; family Scombridae; genus Scomber; species Scomber japonicus. The sequence continues at coordinate 23,603,805 of NC_070589.1, read as the reverse complement.
GTCATGAAAAATGTTCCATTCTCATGTGATGTTTTGCATATAGCACGAGCCAATGCAGGAAGTTACTCACAATGTACAAGGTGAAAGGTTGTTTAATGCCACGGAGGACTTAGAGTTTATATCTAGTCTAATTTCAGCATCAGCAGCAATTTTCAAACAATTTTTGATGAAGTATTTACATTTTTAAAACTCTTTAACTCATACTGACCCTTCTGCTGCCCAGTGCTCAGTTCAGTCTCTGTCTGAGGCTATGTCCACACTCACATCTTTTCATTTCAACTGTATTTTAAAATGAAAATAATCTCTGTCCATACTCACACATATCACATGACCATTTACATACACTGGGCATACATGTGCCAGTGTAAACAGGAAGCAGGTTGTCTACTCGGTGGTTGGTTGTTCGGTTAGTTGCAGAAAAGACTGAACAGCAGTGGCAAAAAGATGACCTTTCCTGGGACCGATGATGAGAGTAACATGAGTTAAGTCGGGCATGTCATGACTGTTATGACCCAATCAGGAAGTGAACGTGGGTGTCCCGGTCATCGTTTACAAAAGTCTCTGTTTCCATCGATCCAGAGGAAGACACAATCCCAGAGTTTTCAAACTAAAAGTAGCGTTTTCAAAAGTGTACGTTTAAGGGGTTCGAAAAAAGCCAACAACACATGAAAAAACCGTGGACTACAGAACCAACTGTGTGTGATGAGGTGACGTTAGCTCATTAGCAAGGCAGAAAAAACCTTTCGGAGCAGGATGAAGCCTGGGTTGAGACCTGTAGGGAACATTTCTATATATATATCCACCTCAAGTTTTTTAATTTTCACTTTAGCGAGATCGAGCATCCTAATAGTATATAAATAGCAAAAAATCCCAAACAGCAGAATATGTCCCATTTAAAGTTCAACCCACAGCTCAAAATGATCTCCATGCAAGTTTCAAATCTTTGTGCCTCATAGTTGGCTCAAAAAAAACTGTTACTGCTTAGTTGTGTTGAAAATGTTACGGGGAAAAGATTTCGAAAGTGAATTTAACTGTATCAAAAAGATGTGCACATGAACTAAAAACAAGCTATTTCCTAACAGCTAAATTCTTTGTATATGCCAATATGACAGGGATCTCATTGTTAAATATTTATTCCACTTAAAATAATTTCAAATCCATCGCCAGTTCAACTACACTCTTATGCTGCTTTGTTTTCACTGTCGTGCCTCGTGTTGCTTCATGCTAACGCTGCCTCAGCCAAGCAAAATTATGCTAAATGTCTTGGATGAAAGGCGAAGGTTTACTTTTTGGCATATAAATACTGAGAACTTCCTAGTGGCATGTTTGATACAAGTTTGGATTTGATTTGGTTTCACAATTAAAACTGGTCCAAACTGGAATGGCAAAAAAAAAAAAAAAGATCCACTGAAGAGTGAAGAAGGAAGAGGAAAGGAAGAGAGAAAGAAGGAGAGAGGTAGCAAAAGCGAAAAAATTGACAGAAATTTAACCAATTATTTATCAGGCCACTATTTTCTTCTCCTCTTGTTTGTTTTAAGGGGAAATCAGCAAGCTTCACCTCACTCTCCTCTTGCATCTGATAATATCCCTGCTATCATTCAAGGTAAATGCAGAGTTCAAAGGATGGAAAGGAAACTGTTTGCAAAGCATTGGGCGTTGACATTAGCTTTGCAGCAATTTGTTTTTTCATTTTGTACTTATCTGTATTTCTATTGATAAGGTGAAGCTGATTCATCAGTGTCAAGGGTGTTTTTTTCACAGCGGCTCGATCGCTTCAGTTTGAATAATTCAAAAATGACTAATGTTAAAACTATATGTTGTGCATATATTGGTTGGACGATAGCGATAGTTTCTATCTGAGACTCGTGTTGGGGTAATACTTATAAATCAACTTTGGACATGTTTTTGTAGACACGTTACTCAGTGTAGGTGTGTTTTGTGTTAAACAGGCTTATAAAACTATTACTACATTCCATGTGTGTGTTTACCTTACCTGTACCTTACAGGTCTCATCTTCCACCACACCTTCAATGTGTTTTTATAGTTACAACCATAGATCCTCATAGCTGGATCCTTAAGGAACAGTTGAAAAAGGAATTTGTGTATCTTTTATTCCGGTTCGTTGTTCATTTTTTTTGAGATTTCTGTAACTCTTTCTTCATAATGCTCTCCTCTGAAAAGATGATGTCTGTCTATATGTTTAATTTTGTGTCTAATTGACTGTTTTATCAATTATATCTGCAACAGCTCATACTGCAGGTTCATCTGAATCCATAAAAAAGTTTACATTAAGCTAAACTTGAACCTGGAAAAAAGTGGTTGTGTGTTGCATGGCGCTTTCATAGATCTGAAAGTGTCGAGTAAAATCAGCAGCAGGATTACAGCTTTGCCCCCTGCAGATACACACAACGGAGCAAATTGTCAAAGTGAGACAACTCCTGCAAACAATTTTAGTGAGTGTTTTTTCCTGCTTTGTTTACATCTTAGAGCAATAAAACTGTAATAAAATGATCTACAGAGGAGCTCCTTGAGCACGACCTCCCAGTAAAATGCTAGCTGAGACTCTGCAAGTATTTTAATGAGCACATCATAAACTGAATATGTGCTTCTGTTGACAGAGAGAGACAAATAAAAGAGGACTGACTGCGCTTTTGTCTGTTTCTTTCTGAGTGCTTTCTGTTCATTTTGCGCAGTAACGTGGGATGTGCTGCATCTGTCTGTTACTTTGTAATTATTTACCATTTATGAGTAGCGTCAAGTCATGCAGATAAGGCCATTTATGGGTTTGATTTTCTCACAGCCAACTGCATAAAATTCCTTACAGTACACTGACACTTCAGGGTGCATGTGATTTCTTATGTTGGCTTTTATGCAGCTCCTGACTCAACCTGTTTGTGGAGGAAGCAGAAGCAACGATCCTTCAGATGCTTTTTGCCTTGTTGACTTAGCAAAAAGACAAACAGTGTATTCAACTGAAAACGTTTCTCAGTGTGAGCTTGTAGTGTCTCAAATCTGACAATACACCTCAGAGCATCCCTGTTTTTGGACCAGAGACAAAGAAAACAATTGCAGAGAAAGGGGTAATTCTGCCATACATTGTCTTTGCAGGCAAGAGGAAAGATGGAAAAAAGCATTCATCAAGTCAAATCCTGACAATCTGCAGCTTAAATTGGACGTGCTTCCACACACGCTCACTTAAACACACACATACGCACGCTCCATGCACCTGTGCAGTATTGCATTGAAAAGAGCTGATAGCAGAGTGAAAGAACTTGACATTTGTTTTCCTAATCACCTCCGACACCTCCTCTCTGTTTGTGCAGAGTGAGAAGTATCACAGAGCTCAACAAAGGCCCCATTTACTCGCCGTCCTTATTTGTCCAAGCGTGTTTCCCTCCAGCTCCCTGAAACCACAAGCTCATTATTTCATCCTCTGTAATGTTAGCTTTTAAATCCACATCAGCACAGTCATTTGGTTAGAGATGGTAAATATTTATGCGGCGTGTCACTAAAACACACACACGTGCATACACACACACACACGTGCAAACAGACAGACACAGGCAAGCACACTTATCTCTCCATTTGTTCATATTTCCTTTTTTTAAATTTTTAAATTTTTTTCTATTTGAGCTAAAATGATTTCATTGGTACTTTCTGGCAGGATTCGTGAGTTCTTACTTATCGTTTAATGCCAGAAAAGCTCTTTGTTGTTTCGGTTGATTGCTTCTTTCAGATGCTTAGTTCTTTGTTTTCAGATGCAAAGTGTTTCTCAATTGACTAATGAATGTGTACACTGATAAAAAAAGAGCTTCTCGGGTTGAATGTTGAAGCTGAAGTGTGCTTGGCTGCAATATCTGAGGAATTTTGAAGAACCAAAACGTTGTTTAGATGTACCTTCTATTTAAAACCATCCATCTGTATTTCATTTAACTTTAATACCCTGCCAGATAAGACAAAGGTTATATGAAAATTAGGTGCCTTCTTGAAAAACATAAAGGTAGTTTGTATTGAACGTCATTCCTGCTGGGTGATATTGTTTTATCATCATTATAGGACTACTGTGTGTTTTTTTGTGATCAGATTTAATACAGTTAGTTAATCTGAATTTTAATGCAATATGCTGCCAGACACATAACAGGCCTCTGATGCTCTTCTTTTTTCAAATTACAAAGATGCACTGTGCCGCTGTACTGTATAAACAGATGTGAAAGAATTCAGTATCAGCAAATAATCACTATTAAAGGTTGCAGGTGTTGAACAAAAACAAATAAACATAATCAGGCCATCTGCAGTTTTGACTGATGCCTTTGACTTTCCAAAATAAAATCTAAATAGTTGCCATTTCAAACAGAGGATCTGGCTTTAGGGTCTCCTGACTGCTTGGGCTCCAGGGTCTGTTCCCGGTAGACTTCCATCCATACCTTCAGTTATGTTACAGGCTGTTAGCATGAATGGTGGTGCAGAGAGCTACCCTTATGTGGTGTTCCAGAGTTGACGCAAAAATCGGGCCGGAGAGAGCTGGAGAGAAGCCAGAAAAGCTGATATCAAATGTGACTAATAATATTCTACTGTCAGTCTCTATTGTAGAAGCTGGAAATATATGGATGTAATGTGATGTTTGAGCATGAGCACGAGCAGTTGCACCCATGAATTAAAGCTATATCATAAATACCTCTTTTAAACAGTTATCCTGATTTCTCCCCCCGTAACATTTACCAACAATTCATTCAACCCTTAAAGTGTCTCCACCGCTGCCCCTCCTTCCACCCTGCATCTCAGGTTGCCTGCAGTCAGGTATGATTGCCTGAGGCCTCTTCTTAAATCCCCAGCCCAGACGTCTGCTCAGCCCTGGTCTGCCTCATCGGGAGTCCTGCATTGATTGCTGCTTTAGTCCCTCTCATTGTTAATGGGAGCCCTTGCATTGTGAGGGGCCCCTTGCATTATTGTCTTGCTGAGTGCTGGTGAATTGGCTGTGTGGGCACCGGGGCTGCCAGCAGCTCCTGTGAGGTCTTGTTGACCTGCTGAATAAAAGCCACCTGAGAGTCCATCATGCCACCAGAAAACCCCAATAGGACAGAAGAATGTGGGAGAGCTGCCGTCTGGATTAAAAACAGTCTCAAACAGTGACTCCATTCCCACATAATGGGAGTAGGCTCCAACAATCACAAAAATATACTGGTATAGATAAAAGACATGAATGAAAACTGCCCGAATAACATAATGAACAGCATTTATGTCACATGAAACACAAATTCAACCTTTTAGCATGTTGTTGATTGTTGCACTACTTTCTTAATGTTTATGATATTTCTGATGTACTTGTCTACTTTCAGTTGTTTCTTATTTAAAAATGTAAAAAGTCTCCCTCTTTCTCATTGCTATTGTACAGCTACTTGAGAATTTGTACCAGACACTGAGTCACTATCCTTTAATGCTTTTGATTGTCTTGCCTTCCTTGTAAGTCACTTTGGATAAAAGCGTCTGCCAAATGGTAAAATGTGAATGTAAATAGAGAAGCACACAGCTGTATGGAAACACAATTATGCTAAAAAAGGACCCTGGATCGACTTAATCTTGTAGTTTGACCCTCTTTGATCACACACTGCAGACCATACAAACACGCAATGCATGCTTTATACTATAATGTAGATACAATCAGTTATAAGAATATTTAAGTGTTTATTGATGTACAATATTTGACAACAATCATAATACCTATGAAGACATATTTATCACTGCAAATGTGTGTTACTCGGTGTTTTATGGATGTCCAAAAGAGAGTGATAGTTTTCCACAAATAAATTAATAAACAGTTATAATGAATAAAGAATAAGGCAGGTTACTGTACTAGAATCAGGAACAAGTTTAAATAATTGAACTCTCTGGCTCTGGCAGATTTTTGTTATAACACTGTAAAGACCAAATCAAAGACAAAAAGGAATGTCTCCACCAACAAATGTGGTTTCCTGCTGGACCGCTTTTTATCAACATTTCAAGCTGCTTACAGTTTCATCACCAGTCAAAAGTCTAATACTGCATATGAAATGTTTTAATGTTTAGGGTTGAAGTTCTAGATACTAAAATGAACACACACACATAAACTGCCACATGCAAACACACTATGGTGAAATGTACACAAAGAGTAAATCTGCATTCAAATGCACTCAGCTGCACATTCAGGGTACAGGAATGTATTATTTGTGTTTGGACTCTCATGTTTTCCCTGCAGGATGCTGTAATTAAACCTTCAAATCAATATCTGCCTCAACATTCCCGCTCTCTCTGTCTCTCTCTCTCTTTTTGGCTCTGTGTTGTGATCTCACACTCGCTGCCGAACCATTGTTTCGCTTAACTAATCAAAGACTGGGCTGCTATCAGATGAGGGAACGTTTTAATGTCTGTCAGCAGGCAGACAAACCAGCCGAGCTCCTGCTAACAGTCCCTCTCTCAGCATGATGCTGAAAGAACAGCCTGAAGGCAGCGGAGAAGAAACTGTGTTGCTGAAATATACAGTTTAGATTGACAGTTAATTGCATATTCAAAGCTTTTGAAGCTTCTAATCTCAGTTCTAAGCAGTGTTATAAATCATTCATATTCACTCAGTTTTACTTTTTGTTCAGACTGTTTATTCAGTTAAAACATACCAGCCAGGCCTGCTGAGAAACAAAAGTTTGGTTAAAAAAATCACAAACTCAGCATGTGGAAGAAGTACCTTAACCACATTACCTGTTATTTTAGTGTATTATCTGAATATTATCTGTCATTTTTTCAAATATTGGCTGTGTTTTTCATGGGAGAATTTTCTACCCAAATGTAGGAAAACATATATACAGTAACATTTGGAAACACAAGCCATCATATGCAACCTTATACTGACGGTCATGCAGATAAACCCGAGGTTACCTGTTCAGTAGGGTCACTGGAGGGATGTGTGCCGGGCTCATGTAACTAAAGCTCGCGGTGAATCTCAGCGGATAATGACGGTGACTGAGCCTGCCTCTATTGTCCACCTGCTTTGTGTTACATGGGAATGAGGACGGCAGGAAATCTACCCTTTGTTGAACTCTTATATTTTGTATTATCACACCAGGACTGGTACACACACACACACACACACACACACACACACACACACACACACACATACACAAACACACGCACACACACAGCATTTACATCATATGCAAGAGAGCTTCACCACTTCAAAGGCTTCAATCTGTGCACACAGCAAATGGCAGGAGGAGGCAAATTAGAAGGGGAGCGCACTGCTTCTTCTTCAGAGGCAGAGGAAGCACATCGGAAGAACCTTTAATCTCCTGCAACCCTGCCAAACTGAACACCCAGGGGAAATGACATCACATGTCCTGCTGTAGCGATATCACATTGCAAAATATAAAATTCATAGCTGCCCCAGATATTGTCCCCAGCATGACGGAGGTCGTGTTTCTTGATATTCTAAGCTTCTTACTGAGCTGCTTCTTTGAGGTATTATGTTACTAATCCAAGCCGACAATAGACAAAAAGTAGTCTAAAATTATATTGAATAATATGTCTATGCAATGTTGTCCAACATCTTATTGAGGGATTTCAAAACTTACCTAAATACAATCTTTGGTCACTTTTGGATCCCTTTTGCTTGGGTCAGTGTGTAACATGTTACTCAGTAACTGTTAGAGGTAAACATATTGAGGCATTTAAAAGAAGATCCCGAGCTGATGACCCCAAAACAGAAAATGTGAATGAAGGAACAACCAACAGAAAAAAGGCACCATGGTCACTTGTTTGGTTGAAGTCATGGATATTATTCTCTGTTTACAGCTTGAGAAGCTGGGGGGCTTTTTCTCCCATTGTTCTGCTCTGCTAACATGAACTAAATTGTCTTGCAAAGCAAAACAGAAACCAAAACATGATTATTCAATTATAGATTGAAAAGGACGAACTGGAAAAAATGTTTGATGTAAATTGTAACCTTTAAAATACACCCGCTCTGTACCAGCCCTGCTTAACTCATCTTCTCTTTCTTTGTGGCAACCTATAATTGCAGACTTTTTAAGCAGCCCTGGAGATGTGTCGTAGATAAGCTGTCCAGCTTAACACAGTCAAGGCTTCTCAGTGGTTTCCTTTGGGCATGGCGTCCCCCGTAGGCTGCAGATTCTGTGCCGACAGTGTCGTATTTCAAAGATGAGCTGTTACTCAAAACACATTAGAGAAAGATGACTGATTCATCTTGTAATTAGTAGAACAGAAATGAATTTAAACGAAAGTTTCATATTTCGATTGGCAGTTTCATTTCAACGGTATCATAATTTCTGTGCATTTATACTTGGTCTCAGCTCGCATGGACCTACGGTACCATGAATTGGAGGTCAACAGTTGCTGAAGTGATTAGTGGTCACCGCTTTTAGTAAACTCTTTAATTACAGAAAACACCAATGGAGGTAAATACTCCGTCACCTGATAGCATCTCTAGTAAAGTAACCCCCCTACCCCTTCTCCCATCAACACCAAACACAAAGTGCAGGTAACGAAGCTGTAGCCCTGAGGTCCCTCCGTCCCCTAACTAATCAAGAATCACAATAGCAGTAAAACTCATTTGTATTGTTAGATAAACTTTGGGGCAATATAGAACAGAGAGGTATAATTTTTGATTTATCAAATAATCAGAATGTATCTGCTTCAACAAGCACAGGTTGGATAGTTTTCTTCAGGTAAGCCCTTTGACGGCAAACTTCACTGCACTTATTTCTATACTGGAGCAATACAACATGTGACTTTCATTAAGGAGACTTTTATCAGCACATTCCAGTGAGGTCTCTTCTGTGGCTGATTAACATCCTGCTTGACCCAAAATGAGGAAGATCTTGCTAAATCTTGACTCATCCTGAAACTCTTTTGATTACCCTTAATGTTCAAATTGCATTACTGTGCTCAACCTGTCGTGCTCAATGGGAAGTTGTGAAAAAAATTCTTGTAAATAATAAAACAGGCAAAGACAAAGTTTTATGATCGTGTTAGGTAATATACATATGAGTGAGCAGGGTGAGGTGACTTCTCTACCTGGGGCTCCTCAGGCAGGTCTTTCCAAAAACCAAAAAGGCAGGTCACCTTTGGTCTTTCACCTTGAAAGAGGATGAATTCAGGTGATCTCAGGTTGCATGCAGGAATCAATGGTAAAGAAAGAAAACTGGCATCAAATAAAACAGATCAGTTTAGGTCACTGCATCACAGGAGAAGAGATGCAGTTTAGTGTATAAAACTCTTTTATATAACTGGAATATTCAAGATGTTTGTAGATAACTGAATGTGTGGGAATATGTGCCGCTATCACTATGAGTGCCAGCAGCCTGATTTTTAAGCATGAGTCACCATAACCACAACCATGGGTGTGCCGTGTATTGTCCCCCATCAATCTCTGTTCATCAGATATTTGGACAAGATTAAATTTTGGCTTGTGTGACAGAAAGATCTATCTGACGTATTGAGCATGTTTCTTTCTCCTTCTCATTTAGTATTTTTTTAAATGCTACTTATGACCATGGCTGATTGAATAATATCACTTTTTTACACTTTTGAACTTAAAACCTAGTTTCATTTCTCCAAAATAAATCAGTGAATCATTTTAAAACAGAAACCTATGAGGAATAATCATCCCAATTTTGTAATTTTTGAAAATTTACTGTAAACAGTATGTACTAAAATCGAACTTTGCAGAGGTATTGGATGAAAACATATCTGAAGTCTGAGCCAGTAAAACACACCTATAGACACTTATAGGCACTTTTCGATAAGGTAAATCACATAAGGAGTACGCAACTTTATTTATATAGCAGGCAAGTCTAAACAAATGGGCCTTGAGCTGCTGAAGGTGTCCACAGAGTCCACAGATCTTAAATCCAAAGGGAGACATACCTAAAGCTTAGGAGGCACAAACTCAAAAGCAAAGTTTCTTTTAGTCTTTTAGTTTTAAGCCATGATTCAGGAACAAACAGCAAAACCCTAATCAGAGGACATTAGAGACCTTCTGGTAATGTCGATCTTTAATGTAGGCTGGAGCTTGACTGTGTGGAGCTCTACAGGTGATCCCAAGAACTTTGAATCGGATTATGACTTTGATGGGGAGCCAGTGAAGAACAGTCACATGAAACCTTTTGGAGGACCTGGAGGACCACTTGGAAATGATCCAGGGATGTTTTGCTGAGGCATGTGAAAATTGAGTTACAGCAGTCAAGACGGGACGATATAAAAAATAAATCAATGTATCCATTTCTGCTTGAGTTTTTTAGTGTTCCTTAGCTGATAAAAACATGAGCGAGACAGACACTCATAGAACATTTCCCTACTGTGCTGTAAAACTCCTTGGCATGGATTCAATGTCCTCCTGCTGCAGATTAGATTAAATGCACATTGGCACATTACCAACATTGATAACTTCTATTGCAAATGTTTTATTTATTCTAAACCAGAGATAAGGCCCAAACTTTTGCAAACAGTTCGCTTTGGGCGATCGTACGTCTTGGAAAACAAAAGCGGGGCGTAGATCTGTTTGACTGCTGCCTCACAGGTCACATGAACCTCACAGATCAAACATGTGCTAACTCACTGGAACCGTGGTCATCATACCCGAACACTGAGTAAATACACGTCGGCCCTCAGAAGATGTGACGGACAGCAAGACATTGGAGAGACAAGTCACAGCTTATAGCTGCAACGGCAATTATCCCTTATTATTCTTCGTCTTTATGATGAGTAATAAACACCAGGATGAACCGTGTGCTGTCTTGTTCTTTTTGCTCAAAACGATACTAGAAAGCAGAATGACTCTCACTCTCTTTTTGTCTCTCAGTCACTTTGTACTTTTTAAAAATACGTTGCAGACACAATACACAAAATGCTCCAACGAGTTGTAAATACAGGCTTAAAGATTGATGTGCAAAATGAACCCGTGTGGTTGCGGTGATATCGGTATCTTAAATGTGTTTACACACAAAGCATTGTGAGGTGTTGTGCTTTTGCACGAAGGCTGCTTTGTCAACTTTGAGTGAGGTTCAACCAGATGATGCTGTATGTTTCCTTAAATCAACAAATCTAATGAAAAGATTTACTCAAACAGAAATAAGTGGTGTAATTGTTGGGGACTATTTTCAGCTGTGGATTAATACACATTGTGTGCATATTTATGACTCAAAATGTACTCATGTAAAGAAGGAATAATTCACCAATGCAACACTGTGGCTCTCTTATGTGTTACCTATGACACAGAGGTATAACATTGATCAGAGTTTGACAACACAGCAACTTTTAAAGGGATTTGTTGACAATAAGACAAATAAAAATGATCACCACACCATCCTTGGAAGGGTTAAAGCACAGGAAGAGTTTGTGTTTTTACTTTTAATAAATGAAAGAAATGACTTGTGTATATTCTGTTCACTTTTCTTTTAAAAATAATAATAACAATGACTTTCCCTCATTGTTGCTGTGCAGATCAGGAAAGGTGCAGCATCTGTTAAAGGCGTGAAAGCCCAAACATACTTGTTCTACTCATCACACTCATGTCTAAAAAATGTGAGAATTAGGCCTACTCACGCAGAAGTTGCAGATCCTATGACTAAGATTTTACCCTCCCGAAGCACAAAATCCCCATAATACATTATATATTAAAAGCTTTGATAGAGTTGTCAACCAATCCCAATGACTCATAGATTCGTTTTCCAGCTTCAAACAGTTCTGGCTTGCAAAACTCATTTTCTGGCCAGTACACCATTAAATAGCAACAAAAATGCTCCCGGGCTGTACGAATTTCAAGAAAATTGTAATTAAAAACATGAAATAAAAATAATGGGAGTCCTGACCTGGATCATTGTTTATTTATTCAAGACCATCAACCACTCAGTTATTAGTATTTTTTACTGATGGTTGTTGCTTCATGTTTAGTAACCACATGTCTGGCACAATAAAGTGAAATGAAGAAACATGGCTGTGCAATATATTTTTTCATTGAATTTCATTTTAATTTAATCTTTCTGTCTGTAATCTAAGAAGTATTGTATTGTTATAATTACTCATCAGATGATTAAAACTTGCTGTGAAAATGGAATTACTCCCCTTGTATCTTAATCTCATTAATGAACCGAATTTCAACAGCTGTCACAAAAGAAGTATTACACCGAAAATTCATCATGTACAGCAACCAAAGTAGCTTTAACTAGTTACACCTGTTATATTGAGAACACTGCGTGCCTCAAATCTTTTCTTGGATAATGCTGGAAACTGGAAATGCTTTCAACTTGAGTGAACGCCTACAGATCATAAAATCCCCAAACTGGACAATGAAGCTTGAGTTGTTAAAAATTTTATAGTGAAATACCCCTGCCTGTTCTCTCAGCCTTGTACACACAAGCAGAAGTCAAACATTTACTGACCCTAAAAATAAATGTTTTCTGCCGATTGTATAATTACATGGCGCGGGGACCGGGGATGTTAGCGTGTAATGTGATGCCTTTTTGTGTGTGTTTGTGAAGGGAAGGGGTTGCGGAAAGGGGAGGGAGATGGGGCGGGGGAGCTTTGGTACAATATAATTAAAATAGGATGGCCTTCACAGGGCTCAACTTGTTATTGTCTTTTCAACCTCAAAAAGACGGTATGTAAAAATAGACATGTGGCGGAGGGTTTTCTTTGTCTTCCTCTATATATTTTACAAAGATTTGATGAATGAACTCTGCCTCGATCAGTGTGATTCTGACTCGGTCTGATAAACATCTTCAGCATCACCTCAATCAACTTTTTGTATCTGTGCAAACCAGTTGCGCAGCGTTTGCTGTAAACCTGTCAACACAATAAATCCACTCTCTTTAAAACAGTCCTTAAAAACTTCAGGTAAACCTTCAGTCGTTAGTGTTTCCCTGAGTTTCACCCCGGTCTGGCCAGCGCTTACTTTTCTGACTTATGCAATTCCATCCAAGAGGTATTTTATTGAAGTGGTTGCCTATTTGCCCTCACATTAAACGCCTGTGGAATGTGTCCCTGAGTTTGCTGAGGTTGTTTTGATGTGTATTCAAAAAGCTCGTGTGTGCAGAAGGAGCTCATTCACAGCTCGCAGGGACTCAATGGCTTCATTTGTCCTTGAAGGTAAACACTCACCGAGGAGGCCCTCAAATGTGGCCTTTTCAAATGCCAAGGCCCCCATAGCTCTCCATCTTATGTGACAATGAACAAATTCCTATTCAAAAGCACTTACTGTGTGATAGCGTAGCATTGTGGTGCCCTCAACACACCTGAGTAAATGAATGAACCACATCACTGCTGAACAAAGCCCGCCTTGAACTGTAAACGTGACATCCATGTCCACGATGCTCTTATATTGGACAAATGCATGTTTTATGTATTGAAATAAACCCAAAATAAAGACGTTTCATGTGGATTACAAGCATTCTGTCATGAAGTATTGTCTGGGTCAGGTTCCCAAACTTTTTTTTTGTTTGATGTCACCCCTGCATTGCTATCAGAACCCTTCATTAACAGCATGCCCACCATGTTCCTGTGTTCGTATGAATTGGATTACAAACTGGATGTTACTGCACTGTACGGTGTATTGTGAGAATAACTGAATTGTGAATGTCCACCACTTGGATAATCCATTTTACCATGAGTTATTTCAACAGAAGCCTATATCTGTTACTTTTAGCTATTATAACTATTACTTACAGCTAATAATTTCAGCTCTTTAATATCAGCCATTTATGGAATACTGTTACGTATGCTATTTCAACCATTAATCCATCAGTTTGTTTCCATCTGCTTCCCTTCGAACTATTTTTCAACTCTCAACTGCAACATTTGGTGACATCTGACATCAGTATGGAAAACTTACTGGTCATTTTAAATTCACTACAGATCAAAATCATATATTTCTAATTATATTTGGCTATTTTCTTCCTTTACATAACACGTGGATACATTTTTATAAAAAATCAAACAACTGTTTCAGTTTTAATTGAGTTAATAATTAGATAAACCTCTCACATACAACCTGGTAAAATGCCAAATACCTTCATTGGTTAGGGATCACTGTTCTGTGTTATCTTAAAAGGACCATATGATGTTTTTTTGTGATTTTCTGTTGTTGCTATAATATAATAATGTCACGTTTATGTTAAACATAATCCAAATTTCGACTGCAACGTATGTAAAAATGCTTTTGAATGTCACAAATCCGGGTTTTAGCCTGCTCTGAACGCTTAATTTGCAATGTTACCTTTACTTCCTCCTAGTTATTACATCGGATTGTTTGTCTTTGTTGCTGAGATTAATCACATTGTACACTCACATTGTTTGGATTAGACTCAGGCTTGAACACGTACTACTGTATTTGAGAGGTTTCCATTTTGAGTAAAGGATAAAGAAAAAGAAGTGAAATCTTACTACTACTATTTGTTTACTTTCCATCTGGAGCTGAGGGGCATCTTCCTGCAGCTGACCAATCACAACAGAGTGGGCTCATCAGGCGGGGGGGCCTTAAAAAGACAGGAGCTAAAACAGATGGTTTCAGTCAGAGGCTGAACTGAGGTGTTGTATAAAGGCCCTATAAAGGTAAAAGATATTTATTGAACTGTAAATCATGCCAAAGTATTCGAGTAGAGCCCCAGGAAATACAGGTATGCACATCATGTTCTCTGTAAATATCTTTGTCTCCTTGGTGAACAAAAGTTAAACACGCCTCTGCAGAGCACACCTGCCAACTGCTTGCACACAACCACTGACATCTTTGTTGACGTGAAATGCAGAGTAAGAACATCATGTCAAAAAGACTTGTGGAATCTGATTCTCACGATCACCTCAGAACAAAACACAACAGACAAATCTTCTAAAAATAAAGCCAAATACCATCAGCTGTGTCTGGATCTGATAGTCTAATCAAAATAACTCATAACCACAACATATTTCACCCTGCAGGTTCCCAGCTCGCCGTGATGAGTCATCACTGCCACTGTCTATCCCTGGAAACACACCATGCAGAGTAGTGGTAGTGTGTTGTTTGCGGCATTCCCAGGTGAGGCGTGAGTCTTATGTTGTCTGTCATATCTTTCAGTGCATCTATCACACACATTGAGAAAACCCTCGTGAGATCCGGACGGTATCCATTGTTAACGCCTCCAAGAGGAGATACATGCCAACTGACTTCAGGTTCAACAACAAGCATTAAGCCTCTGTAGGAGTGAAGATTATTACTTTATTTTTTTTCCTTTGCAGAGATGAGACTCACATTCCCACAACACCTGTAAAATTCCACTCTGTCTCGCCGTGTTGATGCAGCTGAGCAACATCCCACGAGCCAATACACTCATACTTTAGATGAAAGAAGTGTACTCTTGCATGACCAAAACCCACAATGGGCAACATTTTTAACTCCCGATTGACAGTTTGCTCCAACAGCAGATATACAAGACAAGTTGCCAGGGTGTGTTTTGTTTTTTACTTGAACTCATGCTGTTATAAACAAGAACGTTTCTCATTAACAAAACACTGATAGAGTCTGACATGGATTTGTTGATGCATGAATGGGCCAAACACTGTTCTCACAATCCACTGCACAGACATATTTGCTTTCATGTTTGCAAATGCACCTATGTATCACACTGAGTACTGTTTAATGTTGTCATGTCAAGCCATCTAGTTAGTTAGGAACTTCTTTTACCACAGATAATAAATTCAAAACAAAACAAGATTATCAATTTAGGACAGATATCACAAGCCAACCCTGTGTCCTAGAAATTATGTTTATTACTAAATTATAAGCATTAAGAAAGAAATTAAAGCGATGCAGAACTAATTTTGCTACGCTCCTCCAAACATACCTGAAGAGTTCGGTTTAGAACCTGCTCTATGTGCCTTGAGATAACTCTGTTGTGATTTGACGCTATACAAATAAAGATTGCTTGATTGATTGATTGATTGATTGATTGATCCACCTTTGTTGCTCAGTTATGACCAAATTGTAACAACCTAACATCAAAATAGGGACCCGTTTGTTAAAAATACCAACAGTGAAAGATCTTCTTCATCACTTCCCATAATATTTCTCTCTTTACAGCTTGTTTCCATGTACCTATGTAAGTATATGTATGTACTGTACTGGTACACTGCTAGTACAAAACATGACACTGTAAATTGGGAATAATTACTCTGTACTTTGCAAGCCATAATCTAAAATGTTACCAAACTCTTACCATGAATAATGCAGGCATGCTGCGTGTCTTAAGCTAAGCCATGATTGCTTCTTCAGACAGTAATTAAAACCATGCTAACCAAGATGATTCAGTCCCTGTTTCACATGCACTTATAATTTATAAAATGACTGGGATCTTGACTTGTTGTCTTTGTACCACCTCTGTTATGAAAGTGGCTCCAGCAGGAGCAGACACAACTGTAAAACCCCGATGACTCTTTCAACTCTGACTGTAACATGTGTCACTCAACAGTTGTTGATTAAACTTCACATCTTAAGTGTAATTAACTTGTTTTCTCATGTTCTGTAAATTTAGAGGAATTACATCACCATAATACATGAGCTCACTTACAAACTATTTCAGATTAGTTTAGTTAATCACATTTTTATGGCAACAGGAAATGAGTGTTTTTATGTTGAATCAGCTTACAGTGCGTTACAGTGAACATATTATCCCTCTGTATAAAATGATGGCAAGCATTAGCGTATTCACACATTCAGTAGAAAGAGGAGCGACATTAGCATTTATTTGCAGTTTTTGGCCACCTGACAAATATAAGTCCAACATTTCATCTCCATTTCCTTTTGTGTTTTGGTTTTCTATCAAATCCTAAAAAAATGCTCACTAGCTTGTCGCTAACTTTGTAAAACCAAAACTATGAGACTAAAACACCCTGTAGGACTGAGGGTAACTGCAGTGTCAGGAGATAATATCCTTTATGTTGTCAGATTCAATTAATATATTATTAATATAAACATATTAACTATTGCAGCTTGAAAAGACATACATGCAGTTAAAACAAATCCCTATAAAATGGGTGCAAGCTGCACAACATTGAACACACAATAGAGGCATAAGGAGGCAAAACATTTGGTATCATAATTACATTTGGCATGAACAACTTGCACATTTCTGGTGGTTGTAAAAAAACAAGTATAACCTTCTTTTGAAAATGTATATTTATAAGTTATTACTGTGCCAATTTGGAAATCATATAGCTGCTGTGAATATAATGATTTATGTTCCTGTATGGCATCTTTCATAAAACATTTTAATTACTATATTATTTTTCATTTCTACACATTTTACAAAGGATCTTCAGACTATTGTTGTGAGTTTAAAACTTTCAAAAACTCAAACTCTTACCAACACAGACGAAATAATGAAAAGAAAACTTGGCTTTACAAAGTGTCAAACTCATTACTTTTGTTTTTGCTGCACATCTGGACAGATTAAGTTTTGTGGCATTGGTGGTGTGAGGTCTGGCAAACACCTCTTACTTCTGTTTGCTTGTTCAGAAAACTGTTTGGAAGACAATCTCGTGCACCATCTGATAAGGCCGAATGAATTTTATGAACGAGTGACTTTAGCTGCTCGGTCATCCGTAACTGTGTAAGATAGCTGCTGTTTTATGACTGAATGAATCTGAATCAACCAGAGATTCCAGATGAAACTTTTGTCTTCCCAAACCCTGTCCTAAACAAGGAAAAAGAAACTTCCTGAATATCCACTGTATCAACATTGTCTAAGTTCACCCCATCAGCGTGCAAATCATGCAAATTGCAGGGAAGGGTGGGTATGTATGCTGTAATTTCAATGGAATATGTGTGCTTAAATTAGAGCACGGCGTGGTTAGGGGGGGCAAATGTACCGAGGCGCTGGGGCCTCTGGCTAGCGATTGGCTGTGTGTTGTGCTAACAGACAGGGCCTTTCCACTGGTTGTGACGGGCGGTTCTGATGTGGCCGACCACGCGGCCCTGATGACGGGGTTGCATGTGTTCCTTGACCCTGACCATAATGGACAACTTTTACCCGCCGGAAGAAAATTACAGCCCCTCTGGAATGTTGCTGTTATTATTTTTCCTTCTTCCTATAAAATAGAAGAGGACGTTTAAACGTGTAAGCCATTATAAAACCATTGCAGCTAACCATCCGCAGAGGGAAATGGGCTTTTTTGTGTTTGTTGTCCATGTAGGAGGGTAATAGATGATTAGGAGGGAGTGTAGATCAGTTTATGGGGATGTTCTGCTGAATTATACAAGAACAATCAACACATTGGACTAATTCCTTCCTCTGTAACCGCCTACTCTTCTACCACGGCTGAAATGTATCTGTCACTCATTTTCTTTTGAATGCTAAGGGAGTGGGTGCCATACATTGTGTTGCAGTGTGAGTCAACAAACGGCATACACAGTTTTCATCCTTGGGGAACACATGTTTGAAGAGTTTCCCACACAAGCTTCTAACAATATAACTCAAACACTATAACACATCTCCTGTGGGAGAAAAACTTATACTCCAGAGTTTAAATCATCCTCAAAATATATCTCTTGGAGGATTCCTTCAAACCAACCTGTGCACGCTGGTAAAAACTAAAAGTGACTCACTAAAGTTGACTCCATATAAACTGAAATTGCTTTATATATTTGGCTCGACTCATTCGGGTAAATTTAATGGGGTCTGTAAGAAGCTAAATAGAATCACCACATGGGTCAACACTAAAAGTGAGGCTGGTTTGGCTACAGCGGGTCCAGCATCTGTTTAAAAGCTATGAGCTCGACACAAATGAGGAACTCTGGCTCACCCTCAGACTCCTTTGGAAAGCGGAGCCCATAACAGCATACAAACAGGTGGCAGAGCTGAGCTGTTTCATCCCAGGGTAGTGAAACTCCTCATTAGGATTTAGGTCAAGAGATTTTACTGAACTTTGAGACAGAAACAGGATTTTTTTTGGTCCTTTGGTCCCTTTTTTGAAGTGTGGAGATAAGGATCACTGAGATTAGTGCAGCTTGCATTCGGAGAGATGACTCTGAAGGTCTTTTGGAGAAGGGAGGGTGAGGGACCATCAATGATCATATCTGCTGTGAAGGATCAAAGGAGAGGAGCTTCAGCCCTGAGGGATGCTGTTGCCTCTTGTTGCTACTTACCTCGCTTCACCTGTCTTGTCAGGTGTGCATGTTGGGGGAGAAGAGGAAAAGAGGAAGGAAGAAGGAGGCTGTCGAAGGTTTCCCAATCTTCTTCAATCTTCTAACTTTTTACAGGGTAAAAGTGATGAAAGCTGTCCTGCAGGCATATCCGTATCCACCACCTAAATTAAGAACTCCCTGTGTGGTTATTATGTGAATACCATGAATTTTACATGACATTTATAGATTCTGAATCTCCACTTCCTTCCACAAATACACACCTTAAAGGACATACCAGTGGTTTCGTATGTTTAAGCCCATTTTAGACTGGTTTTCAACCTTCTACATTGCCTTTTTTGGTCAAAGTTACATTATTGCATTGAAAGTATGGAAAGGTCTGTTTAAGAGTGCACCAATATAAGTATCAGAGCTGTTGTAGTTTGATGAAACCAAAGTAGGATTTCCGGTGTCACCGAGAGATGACATCAGTACACAATCCCAAGCTGTGACACACCAAATATGTCCTGCGTGGTAGATTAGTAACTTGCATAACTTTTGTAATCATAATTTCCTGTATGTTTATGTCACATACAAGTCTCAGTACTGGTGAAAAACCCCTTGTGTATTCTTATTAAAACAATAAGTTGAGCATGAAGGTACCAGGAAGCACATCCTATTGTGATAGTGACACATACCACACTGGAACGAGTCGGGGACACATCATTTTGCAAATTTTTTCTGTTCACACACTCGGAGCCGCAGTCTTAGATTCAGGCTTGTAATTTATCGCTTGAGTGCCTTATGATCTCCTGTGGGCATGGGAGTAAATTGCCCCTCTGTGTAGATGGTGAGATAGTGATCACAGCACTACAACCTCAGGTTTGGTGTGTTGACAGATGGCAGCCGAACCTTTTTAGACACTTGTGAGTGGTGAGAGTCAAGAAGTTAATTAACCTGAGGTGAAAAGGTCAATTCAAGAGGATCTTTTTACTGTCAGATATTCAGGTCTTTGTTCTGGTTTCAGTGACTTTACATGTGAAATAACCACTTCAACAAGACATCAGATGAGTTTCTCTATTCACAACCAACTTTCTGAAAGAATTTATTCAGAGCATGATCCCTTTGTCAGGTAAAAACTCTGCACTTATTCTTTTGGTGATGTTCTTGTTTTCAAAACAAAAGATTACAGATGGTTAGCATGCTCACATTTGCTAATTAGCACTAAACACAAAGTACAGCTTAAGCTGATGGGACAAAGTAGTAGACAAGGTGAATTCTTGACCTCATGATGGCTCTTTATGGAAAGGTAAAGGTTCCTCAGAGTTATCACAGTTTATTCTGAGGGAAACATGGATGTCAGTATCAAATATAATTGTACGGTTTTTTGTTAACCTAACTGTCTTAAATTAATAAATCCCACCGCACGGGGTGTGCTTGACCGGCGAAACAGTGTCACACTCAGCTCCAACACTCAATCTCTGTCTTTTCCACGTGTTTATTTTCTCCATTAGCAACTCCACACATGCTTATTTTAGCACTTAAAACAGTGATTGTGCCGTCAGCAGCAGGTAATCAACTGCAAAACACAAAATATAAACATCACTATGTTAATGGCACGGACATAGTTATGATATTTAACACAAATTATAATTACTTTGTATACCAACTCACCAGCTCAGCTTCACCAGTCAAACCGAGTCATAATGAAATAACCACCGAAGAAGAAATACAAAGTGTACTGCTGCCGCTAGAGGGCGCTATAAATGAAACAATATAAACAGTAGGAGGCAAAATAACATGTTTGAAAAATAGGAAAACTTCACACACCTCCCACTTGGGCTACTTGTCCTTGAGTAAGTAGGCCACAATAACTATTATTAACACAACAATGTAATACACAGATAATGTGCAACTTCTCAAATGACAACAACAACAACATAACTGTCCAGTGACACAGATTTGGTCTGAGTCCTGCATTCAAGTGTCCATAAGTCCTCAGGGGAGTAAGTTAAGCCTCCTCCTGCTGCTCTACTGGTAGCAACACCACCAGCCTTCTGACGTCTCTGTGTAGCACCGTGGAAGGACACGGCTCTTT
The DNA here is from genome assembly GCF_027409825.1 of Scomber japonicus. Classification (NCBI taxonomy): domain Eukaryota; kingdom Metazoa; phylum Chordata; class Actinopteri; order Scombriformes; family Scombridae; genus Scomber; species Scomber japonicus. The sequence goes on along the minus strand of NC_070589.1, from coordinate 23,582,575 downwards.
GTCCTTCCTGGCTTGGGACAGGCTGATAGGAAGACTATGACAAATCCTCACCCTGACGTCTCGGACAACACCTTTATCATCTGGACACGCCTCCTCGACACGACCCAGCCTGAATCGACCCCGGAGGGCGTTTTGGTCTGCAACCCATACCAGGTCTCCAACAGAGACATTCCGGGCTGGGGAATGCCACTTTTGCCGGACGAACAGGTGAGGTCCTGCCAACTGGCTCCAACGCCTCCAAAACTTGTCCACCTCCACCTGGACTGCTCGCAGACGACTGAACGGGTAGGTAGGGAATTCAAAGCCCTGGGTGTCACCTCTAGGCCCCGCTCGACCCAACAGCAACGAGTTCGGTGTCACAACGTCCACAGTCTCTTCCAGAACCTGAGCTCTGGCTCCGATCGGTCTCTCATTGGAAAGGTTGGCAGCCAGGTAGAGGAGGGTTTGGAACTCCAGGATGGTCAAATCACCCTCCTCACCAACACTGCTCAATGACCTCTTCAGCACGCGGACAGCTGCCTCCGCTGCCCCATTCCGATGCGGCGAGTCCGCTGGGCTAAACTCCCACACCCATTCAGTCCCAGCCACAACTGCTCTCCTTTGGACTGCCTCCTTGTCGATACCCGCCAGGAAGCTGTAGAGATCCTCCAGCGCAGGTCTGGCCCCCACGAAGTTGGTGCCCTGGTCGGACCAGAGCTTACGGGGATGACCTCTTAGGGCGGTGAAACGCTGATAAGTCTTGAGAAAGCCTTCAGTTGATAGGTCCTCGACCAAATCTGCATGGATAGCTCTCGAGGCCATACAACTGAAGACCACGCCCCAGACCTTCTTCTTTGTGCGCCGCCTCACACCGTCCCTGACTGTGTATGGACCGAACAGGTCCAGCGTTGTATACTCGAAAGGAGCTGCTGGCCCGGTGCGTACAGAAGGGAGATCGCTCATAACTTGAGAGCATAACTTGGCTTTGCGCTTCCGACAATGAATACATGAGTCCACAGTTTTGCGAGCGAGTCTAGGACCTTGCACCACCCAGGCTCTTTTCCTCATCCGAAGGAGGGTACCGGCAACGCCTTCATGGTTGACACGGTGGGCTTCTTCAGCAAGGAGGGTGCTGATCCGCTCCTTGTAGGGGATCAGCGGGACCCCAGAACCCCCCTTAACAACAGACTGGATCCGGCCGTGGCACAACAAGAGGCCTGTCGCACTGTCCTTGTTCACAACCAGACGGTTGAGTGTTGTCGTGGGAAAGGTCACACCTGTCTGGGCTGCGAGACATACGTCTTTGAATGCCTCCTCTCGCTCCCGGACTGTGAGTACTGCCTCCCACTGTTCTCGCACGTCGGTTCGACCTCTGCAGAGTAACCAGGAGTGCACGGCTCTGCGAACATATCCCACAGCCCCACAGAGTCTGTTCAGTGTAGAAAACCTTGAAAGATCCATCTGACTTACAAGAGCTGACCCCCAAAACTTCTTCGTACTGCAGGCGCTAGATGCTGATGATGAAGATCCTGTGGCAGTATCTGGCGAGGATCCCCTGTCATCGACTGTAGGAGACAAGGTGATCGCACCCTCCCCGACCATGGCGCCCACAACAGTAGGATCACCTGAAGCAGACAACTTCTTTGCCCGAGCCCTTGTAACGATGGCAGAGAAAGCTTTCCTTTGGAGCTTACTCACCACCTCCCTGGTACCGGAGGCCACCTCTGCAGCAGACTTCATGGGCCACTCCTCCACCGCTCTGGTCAGGAACTCGGGACCTCTCTGCCACGAGGAGTCACCATCAAGCTGCCCAGGGGAACACCCTCTCGTGACTAGGTCGGCCACGTTGTACTGACCGGGAACCCACCACCAATCTGTCACAGGTCCGGCCTTCTGGATTTCACCAACACGGTTAGCAAAGAAAGTTTGGAACCCATAACTTTCCCGCTGGATGGCTCCCAACACTGTCTGGCTGTCAACGAAGTGGTACCACCTCCCCACTTCCAGCCGCCCGTGCTTCAGTACATACCCCTTCAGTCGGGCAGCAAAGACGGCTCCGCAGATCTCCGCTTTAACAGCGTCGCCCTTCTGGTCGATGGGGGTCAATTTAGCCTTTGACTCCACGAGTCGGGTCACAACACCCCCTGAAGTCTCCCAGCGCAGGTAGAGAACCGCCCCATAAGAGTCACAGCTCCCGTCGGAAAATGTAATCCCCCAGGGTTTACCCAGCCAGCCGGAAGGTGTAATACTCCTGGGGAAAGTGATGGTACTCAGCTGGGCATACTCTTTGAAGAGCTCGATCGCCCTCCCACGCAGCTCACGAGACAGTGGTTTATCCCACGTATCCTTAGTCAATGTGCCGGCCTCTTGAAAGGCCCTCCTGACAAGAATGACACCCTTCTGTTTCAGGGGCGTCGCCAGACCAAGGGGGTCATACAGTCCGGCTACCTGGCTCAGTAACATACGACGGGTAAGGGGATCCGGTGTTTTCTCCTCTATGTCCTCCAGGGTGAGGTCGAGCTCGGTGCGCATCTTTTTCTTCCTTGTGGAGAAATTGACTGCCACCATGAGGAAAAGTTTGTCCTTCCCCACGTGGTAACCCACTCCCAGGGCCTTGTTGTCCTCGTCGCGCAGCTGGTTGGGCAATACAATAGTCTCAGTTTTGGTGGGAACACTGTCTTGCCTCCCACTATGGCCAGACCGCACCCATGGCTTAAGGTAAAACCCCCCAGTTGCGAGAATGGCCTCAACCCCCTGAAGGATCTCACCCAGCCTCTGGGGGTCATTGTGGGACACCAGAATGTCGTCCACATAGGCGTTGTCCACAATAACATGTCTTTCTTCCACTTTGTTGGCGAACTGGGGCAGATGGGCGGTCTCCCTCATGGCCACCTGGGCGATACAACCAGCCGGCTTATCCCCCATGTTCACCCGTACCACGGCGTAGTCCTCGATGTCATCTGCCGGAGAGTCCCTCCACAGGAAGCGATGGACATGCACCTCCTGATCCTCCAACCACACCGAGTTGTACATCTTGGACACATCTCCAACCGCTGCGTGCTCCCCCTCCCGGAAACGGAGCAGGACCGCCCGGATGGGGTTCAATACGTCTGGGCCCTTCAGAAGGATGCCATTCAGGCTAACACCCCTGAATTCCCGGCTGCTGTCCCAGACTAGTCTTACAGGAGTGGAGACGGAGTGTGGGTTGGGTGCTGTCAGGTGGTTAACCCACCACACCGCTCCGTTCCAACTGTCCATTGCAGCCCTGGAAAGCTTGACTGCGGCCCCCCTGGCTACCATGTCGTGCACCTGCCTCGCGTAAGCCTCCTTCCACTTCGGATCCCTCTCGAGGCGCTTCTCCGATTTCAGGAACGCCGCTTTGACAGCATCACGGTTGTTCGGCAGGGTAGCGGGGTTCTCTTTCCAGGGGTACCTGGCGTCCCAGTGGGGCTTGTCGCTGTGGTTGTCGCTTAACTTGAAGGTCAGACCTCCCCTGATGATCTCTAACTCTCGCTCGTCAGCAAGCGACATCTCCTTCCCTCCAGGGGCGCACTTTCCACAACGACAACCACCGCACATAGGGTTACAGGCGGCCCCAATGCTGTCCCACTGCAACCACTTCACGACCTCAGCATTGCACGCAGCCGTAGTTCCGACTTCTACGCTGCTCTTTGGCTTGGGGCAGTAGTTATGGAGAACCTCGACCCTCCTGGACTCCGCCTTCATGGAGCATGCAAAGTGGGTCGATGAGTGGCGTGCAGTCACCTCAATGTCCTCAAACAGTTCCGGGTGCACGCCACTGACGGTCTTTCCGAGTGGACCATCCCACAACACCAGATCGCTGCACCTCATCATCCGCTGGGGGGCAAGACGACCTTCCCGGGTACTGATAAGTAACTCAACTTTCTCCGGACGGGTCAGCTCCCCCGGTTTGACGACACCAGGGAAGAACTTCTCCAGGCGCTCCGAGTCCACTGCATGGTCCACTCTGGCGATCTCCTCTAGTCCATAGCAGAGCATCTCATGGAGCCGCCATGTCCCCTTTTTCGTGGCTACTTTTATGCTCACACAGTACCTCTTCGTCTCAACCCTCGCCTCCATACCACCTACACCATACACGACCAGTGTGATTGGCTCACCTGCCAATCCAAGCCTCTCTGCTGCTTGGTGAGTGATATAGTTAGTATCGGAGGCTAGATCGATTAGGGCTCCGACCCAGTCTCCTCTCTTCGTCGTGACCTCCACCAACATCATGAGGACCGGGTGCTCATTCAGTCCACTCTCATCCACCAAATCTTTGCCAGCACATATTGTTGAGGACACTTTATTTGTGCAGGCCTTTCGAACAGCCTCCAGCTGCTCTGGAGTCAGACCTAGGCTAGCAAACAAAGCCTCTTGTTCTTCGGTCGGACCACGGGCTTCTCTCCTCTTTTCCCCCTTGGTCTCCGCCCTAACAGAGTCCTTTTTGGCGGGTGATTTGAGGCACAGGAAGAAGTGGTGATCTGGAGGGGACTCACCTCTTTTACATTCGTCATTGCGACACAGAAAGTTTTTATTGCACGGACTGTCCCTCCCGTGGAGATCCAGGCATTTGGGGCAGGCTTTTGACTTTTTTACTTGAGCCCTCCGCTCTGTCGGATTGGCCTTCTTAAATGTCTTACAGCGGTACAGACGTCTGGGATGCCCCTCTTCGCCACACATACCACAAAGATCTCGCGACGATTCTTCTCTCGCCTCGCTTGCCGTGGCCTTGGTAAAGGAGCGCCTTTCCTGCCTTCGAGGGCTCGGTTCACCCTCTCTGGCAGAGTTTGGTCGCCTGGTGATCTGTAATTGCTCCAGTTGCACCAGAACCGTCTTCTGATCTCTCAGGAACTGCCATAGTTTGTTGAACCGGTTACGTGGGTTGACGTTGCTGGCCGCGTCGCACCGGTACACAAGCCACCTTTCCTTCATATTGTCCGGCAACTTACTTTCAAGTGACCGGATCACCAACTGATTTTTTATGGCGTCCTCACAACCCAAATCTATAAGGTCCAACAGCGCCCGTTCCACCGCTTGGATCAACTGCAAAGCCTCCCTTGGTTGGTTGTTGCGTACAGCTGGTAAGTTCTGCAGTTCCAGTACGATGTCATCCGCTATTTGCGACATGTCCCCATAACAGTCCTCCAAAACCCGGAAGACCTCCTCCGCAGTACGGCAATGAGACAGCCTGAGTTCGCGTTTTACTGCATCAGCGATACTGTCCAGCAGGTGAAACAGCCTACACTCTGGGGAGCCCGTGGGTTCAGCTAATGCCTGTAGGGTCCCCCAGTTACTCTTCCATCTCCAATAGCTTCTCCTGTCTCCAGAGAACTTTGGTAGGCTTAGGGGTGCGAGCGCAATCCTGGGCCCGATTGACCCCTGAGAGGTGGTAGACATGCTGCGTCCTGTCCCAACACTATCCGGTAGCACAGCGTGCGCTCCTCGCTGCTGCCGCGGTGTGCTAGAGAAGCCGGGGTCAAATGTGGGGTTCATGGACCACTGTGGTGGATGCCTCTGTGGTGGCGCTGGGGGAGACCCCGACGGGGGGCCTGTGCCACTGACTCCGCCACCGTCTGGAGGCCCACTGGGTTTCTCAGCGGTGGTCGTTCCTCCACTGTCCACACCGCCCTGATCATCGTCTCCGCCGTCAACATCCCCCTTGTCCTCTTCACCGCTTGCCGGGACACCAAGGTCGCCATGCACTGACCTTTTGCCTTGGTGTCTGTAGTTATTCAGTGCAACTATAGTCATTCTTCTCCTTTCTTTATAGTCTTTGAGGCGAACCCGCATGTCATCTACCTCCTTGTCCGGGACGAAGCGGTCCCAGGCTCGCACGAACTCCTCCAGCACTTCGACTCTGCCCTCTACTGCTGTGTGCACCACATCATACTGCTCATGGTTCAAGTGGCCCGACAGGAGCGCTTCAGCCTGGCCAAACGCTTCTTTGAGGTCCGCTTTCAGACAGCCAAATTGACCCGATACACAGCGGGACCACAAAGTCTGTTTTAACTTCATCTCTGTGTCTTGATACAATGTGCGACAAGCATGCAGCCTTTTCTTCACCTCTGCTACATCCTTTTCATATCCACTTGCATCCTCTTCTTCCATAACAGCAATGTAATCAAAACTGCTATTACAGATCTCTTCATAGCTGCCCTTGAGTGCCCTCAGTTCAAATTTGAGGTCATGTTCATTTAAAAGGTCCATGTTAAACTCAATGGCGTTTGCCCTCCTAGTAAAAGCCCCTTGTGCATAGGAACGCTTTTTCTTTAATTCTCCACAGTCCGCCATGCCTTTAATGTCCCTCTTTGGTTTGATGACGTACTTCCGGCCACCGTACCTGGACCAAGATGGCGGCGTTCACTTCCGGTAGCTTAGCAATTAGCTTAGCGGGTAGCTAACGTGCTAATAGCAAATTTGCGGCGAACGGCTTATCCTATGCCGTCGCGCTAAACAGTCACAATGAAAGTCACTCAAGCACAGTCACAGATCACACGATAACCTTTCCTGAGGGCCGGGACCGGGTCTGAAGCTCCGTCGATCGGCCAGGAAACTCTCCCGGGGTCTCGTTTCCAAGCTAGCCTCCTGTAGCTTGTCGTAGTTGACACTGTCCGACCTCCGCTTCTCCGTCACGGGGCTGGCTTAGCTGTTGATTACTGTACGGTTTTTTGTTAACCTAACTGTCTTAAATTAATAAATCCCACCGCACGGGGTGTGCTTGACCGGCGAAACAGTGTCACACTCAGCTCCAACACTCAATCTCTGTCTTTTCCACGTGTTTATTTTCTCCATTAGCAACTCCACACATGCTTATTTTAGCACTTAAAACAGTGATTGTGCCGTCAGCAGCAGGTAATCAACTGCAAAACACAAAATATAAACATCACTATGTTAATGGCACGGACATAGTTATGATATTTAACACAAATTATAATTACTTTGTATACCAACTCACCAGCTCAGCTTCACCAGTCAAACCGAGTCATAATGAAATAACCACCGAAGAAGAAATACAAAGTGTACTGCTGCCGCTAGAGGGCGCTATAAATGAAACAATATAAACAGTAGGAGGCAAAATAACATGTTTGAAAAATAGGAAAACTTCACACAATAATGACAATCCATCCAATAGTTTTTGAGACATTTAATTCAAAACCACAACAATGTCAAACTTGTGGTGACACTAGAGGAAGAAATCTGGTTAGTATCAAAGTTAATAGGATTCATCCTCATGGGAAACATCAATATTAATATAAGGCTGTATGTCCCCTCCTGACTGCAAATGAACAATGTTTGATAATATCATCGCTGTCTAGTACGAAGTCACAATCCAGTGGAACAAACTGCTCAGCTCCACGTGGTCTGCTGACTCACATTTTATTGATGATGTACTAATATCTTATGCGCTGATCTACCTACAGTCATTTCTCACTTTAAAAAAATGTTTGAGAATTTGTATCGCAACTCGTTTGAGTCACTTTCCTCTAACGCTTTATTATCTTGCCTCGCTTATAAGTCGCTTTGGATAAAAGCGTCTGCTAACTGACAAAATATAAATGTATTTCAGTCTGAAGTGGTGAACTGATGAAGGCTACATTCACACTGCAGTTAAAAATGACGTGGATCCGATTTGTTCGCTCAAATGGGACCCATATCTGATAAGTTTCTGACAATGTGAACAGCACAAGTCACATTGAATCTGACATTTCCAAATCCGATTCAGGCCACTTTCAAATGTGGTACTGAATCGGATACATATCGGATGTTTTTGAATGCGACCGCAATCTGAACAGTCAGGTTGCATTTAATGCGACTTTGACGTTATTCTGGAGCAACACACAACTAATGCTCCGCATAAAGACATCATTAAAGTATTAATTTTCTTTCTCCTCTTCCTCCTTTTTAACATCACCCGCTCACAAATTTGCCGGCTGCCGCCACACACTGTTTTTAACATTAGACCATAAATGAGACTGCCAGTAACTTCACTGGCTGTTGCTGTTGCCATGTTCGCTTCCGTAAACACCGTTCTGTGTTCGACGTCATTAATGATCAACTGAGCATGCGGGTCACATCAGGAGGCCACATTTAAAAGAGTAATATGAACAGCCAAACAAAAAATCGGAATTGAGCATTAAGGCCTGCAGTGTGAACGTAGCCTAACTGTCAGACTGACATTGCCATCCCCAGAGGCACTCTGTTAGCATGGCTAACAACTCACTGGGATTTTTACAACTTACCCATAAACCACTGTAGCATTTCAAAAAGACGTTTATGTGAATTCAACAAAAAGAGTTATTTTTGGTAAGCCCACACAGCAAATTTAAGAGCTTGAATAAATAGACTTAATTCCTGTTAGTACTCTTGAATTGACTGCACAAAAGCATCTAAGCTTCTACGTACCAAGAGCTTTTTTCCATTGTGAAATGCTAACTGTTACAATACATGCTATGCCATAAATCAGTCGCAATAATTATAGACAGTTATCTCCTTAATTGCTGCTAGGTGGGTGAAGGTTGTGTCTCCTTCCTTGTCTGCATACCTCATGCTACATTCACAGGTTAATCGACGTGGGAGGCAGTAAGCCTCCACCACACCTCCTAATATACAAAAGTTAGTACATCAGACAGTGATATGATGACATGTTGTGTTTGCAGAAAGACTGAAGAAAGAGCATCAGTTAATCTCATTAATCATGTCTAAGATTAACAATAAGTGGCATTCTCAACACGTGTGTTTATTTTGGGAGTGCAGATGTGTGTAATTTACATTTTAAGCTGTTTTCTTTTAATCTAAAAGCTGCGGGATGTTTGACTTCTTAAACCTTCTGTGTCTTATGCAGAAGCACACAGTAAGTAACCACGCGTCCAACCACCCTACCCCAAATCATAAATGGGGGTAGCTTTTAAAGCTCTTTGGAGAGACCCCATCATTGCGCCACTGAAATATATACCCATCAAACAAGCTATTTCTGGTCTTAGCTTCTTCATGTGGTTAAATGTCTATTTTTGCCTCACCCTTGAATCTTAACTGAATGATATTGTATACCCTGACCGTACTCCCAGCGCAAATTATACGAGGGGAATCATCTGCAGATAGGATGAATCACAGTAGGTTATCTTAACCAGCACAAAGTCAAGCACAAGTCATGCTGAATGCGTCTTCAAACCCCTGTCCCGAGGATGCGTCCCAAAGGTTTATTTTTATTCAGCTGTGAATGGTTATGGCAGCAAACCGCCATATGGCTGTAAGATTGAGTGGTCTTGGTGGAAAATGGGGATGGAAATTATAGGGGGAGAGAGCTGGTGTCACACAGGCCTCTCATTCCTCCTCTTCCTTCTTTACGAGCTGATTGGGTAAATACACAAGTTTTCTCATCGACTGGGAGTGGGACTTTATGAGAATACTGGTCACAAGCATCACCTGCCTTTATAGCGGGAGGGTTTTCTATTCAAACATTTGAGGCCTGCTGTATTTCAGATGAACCATGCTCAACATTTACATTCACTTCAGACTCACAAAATATCAAGAAGGTCCACAAAGCAAAGTTCTTGTTTGACTTAAAAAGACATAAAGATTCAGTTCCTGTACTGCAAACCCATCGTGTGACAGGCCACAACACACATTCCTATTTGCATGTCGTGTGAAACTGTTTATTTTTAAAGTCAAACAAGTACAACAAGTTTAAATAACAATGAACTCCATATAAAACTGAAAAGAATATGAACAGGCTTCATTGAGAATCAGACACAGAAAAGGAAACCTTAACTAGAAACTAAAAGTTTAACTAAAAATCACAATCTGACAGATTTAGAGGTAAATCCTCCCGAAGTCCACAGTGTTAAGTATCTTTTTATGTTTCCATCATGTAATCCTCTCATGTTGGGAAAAAAAAGTATCTTTCTGACTTTTCCATGTGAATTGAATTTTAATGTCTCACTCATTTCAAATCATTTCATAAGACAAAGTTTTATATGTGACCTAATATTATTTATTAGCTGAAACGCACATCTTAGCTCATACACATCCACACCTGTGTGTAAGCATTTTCCCCACTAAACTTTCGGCAGTGCAGCTGGAGCAATTGCCTGTTGACTGTTTTGATTATGAGCTCCTGAGTTGTTATGACAGGACGGAGCGACTCGTTCACTTTCCCCTGCCCAAACTGTCACTGCGCATCACATTTCTGGATAATATAGTGATTTAAAGCTACATGTGACTGCTCCCTTTGAAGTTGAGCATGTTGTACATGACTTGATAGTATTGGACAGTTTGTTGTGGCATGGGACACGCTGTACTTTGTGCGTCCGTTTACTTTGCTGCTGTCTATCCCGAGCCCTTTTCAAAGAGCTAGTATAAACAGCAGCCCAAACAGATTCAAAATGAGACACAAACCTTGAATCCAAAAACCATTTAACCTCAGCACATTGGGCTGTGCTCAAACGTGAGCTCATTGATTGGACTGTAATTACTGGTACTCTTTGACTTCACCCATTGTCATCTATCTGTCTCATAGACAAGTGGAGTTTGCCTGTAAAGGGACAATGAAGCCCCGCTGCAAAACGTCTAGAGTGACACTGATGTCAAACACATGTTTTCCCCCCGCAGCCCAACAGAAATAGACAAGCCTATTTAGAGGACTGGTTTGCATGCAGGCTCCAAGGACTGATGTTTGCAATCTGGGAGCCACAGAGGGTTTTTACATGATCAGTAATTCAAAAAGTGGTCGGCCAAAGAATTCATCTTGTGCCTCTTTGTTTTGCTGTTGCCATGCACTTGTGCTAAAATATCATTTGGTGCAACGGGCCGGCATTAAGACAGCAGAAAGTATGTCGGACGGCATCCAAGGCCTATCAAATGTCCAGAGGAGCGAGAGAAGCGAAAACACAAATATTTTCAGTAGCAGGGAGTGAAACCAAAAGGCGCTCTGGTGGACAATCAAAGTGAATGAGTGCGTCAATGTTTATTACAGCTGTTACTGTCCAGATAATATCCAGATGTAGATTTGGTAGACTGGTAGCTGGTTAAAATAGCAATTTAAATGCCATGGAACAGAGGTTTGTTCTCTCTGGCACTGCTGCAGGTCTGCAATTGTCATTAGCCAGAGTGCAAGGTGTCTGTGTGCACTTGTCTTTCTTTATCCGAATATGAGACAAGAACTGACGTTTACTGAAAGCTCTTTCAACCCTTTGAACTCATACTGAACTGCCAGGTGTCCTATGCTTTCTAAAACAGGACAGTGAAAGGATTTTACCCTCTATTGTGTCATGAGAAAAGACTTCTCCACTTCCATGCTGCCTCAAGCAACATTGATTTTGTTGGTTTTGTTCACTGACAGAAAAGAGTGAAAGACTTTCTTCTTTGTCATAAAACACAAGTTGTCCTCAGTGCTACATGAGTACATTAAGGCCTTCTTCTTTTTATATATCCGATAAAGGAAGACAACTTTTTTTTTTTACAAGCTTCCTTCTCACACAAGCCGGACACATCTATATTTGTTTTGGGGGGGGTGTGTTTACTTTTCAAGACCAGTGCCATCACAGACAGTTGTCAAAGGAAACATTATTCAAACTGCCCTGTAGATTTTCCCTCAGGTTGCACAGAACCGTCATTATAGATATGTCATTTTCACATAATCCTTCAGCAGTGCGGGGCATGTCGTGGCACTGTAACTCCATAGCAAAGACATGTTACTATATAGAAGCTAAAGTAATACCGGGGGCATATTTGGAAAGCCATACCTCTTGTCTTGACTTTTCGGGATTGGAAAGGAGTATGAGGAGGACACATTTACTAACTGTCAAAACAAACACAGCTCCCCTGACGGTGAGCGGTGAGTGACTTTTTTGTTTTGGATGCCGTGACAGTATCCAGGGTAGTTTTCCAGGAATATAAGCAGCAGAACTTTGAAACCTGGAGAGAAAAAAAAATGGACTGCCCGTTTATTTGTCACTGAGCCAACTCTGTAATACACACTGTCTGAGGCAGAGTCTCCCTTTCTATTAAAGGAATAGTTTGACATTTTTAGGAAACACGCTTATTTGCTTTGGTGATGAGAATTAAATGAGACGATCAATACACACTTTGATGTTTGTTTGGTAAATATTAGGTTACAGAAAGCAGTGAGTTAGCTTAGCTTAGCATAAAGATGGAAAACAATGGGAACAGTTAGCCTGACTCAGTTTTAGACACCAGTCTGAGAAGCTAAGCTAATTAGCAACAACCAGCAGCCTTATACAGTATATTGTAGTGAGTTTAGGATACTGGGTTCTAGCACAGTTATATAGAAGAAGTGTACAACTTCTTTTTTTTGTTCCTGGTTGGCTTCACCATAATGAACTGGCAACTATACAAGCTGAGTTGACAACTAGGGAGGAGGCTAGTTTACCTGTTTCTAAAATATCACACCTGTCCTTTAACAGCGAGTTATTTGAACAAATAATCTCACTCAGCAATTTATTAGCTGCACCGGTGCAATCTAAAGCAATCCACTACAACAGCTCAGCCATAAATTCTACTTTTACGAATGTTTTCAGTTTTTGTTGACATTGTCACAAAGGTGATAAATCTACTTTATGTTTATGACTGAGGTCGGGAGTGAGTGTTGGTGTACGGGAGTGCGCTATATTGAAGTGTTCCTAATATTTTGTCCACATCATTAATATAGATGAGGAGGGCAAACAAAAAAAAAGTTATGGCAGAGCTGTTGTATTGGATTGTATTAGATTGCAATAAAGTGTTAGGTGAGTATATCCACAAATGATTCATTAGATAGATCATTTTAGATACTGAATTAGTGGTTCCAAGTTGTTTTTGGCTTTTGACCCTTAAAATAAAGTAGAGCTGAATTTGATAAAAGAAATCAACAGAAAATTCATCAGTAATTATTTTCATACTTGCTTCAGCATTTATCTTTATTGATTCGACAAAACAAGCAATTTGAAGTTAACTTGGATCCTTAGAAGCTTTGATTAATCTATGAGTCAAGAAAATAATAAATATTCACAATTCAAATAATCAATATTAGTAGCTTTAAAATGAACCAACGTCTACTTTTGACTCCTTATCACAGATTATGGATTTATAGCAGAGACCATTTGTCATATTTGGAGGACTTTTAGTGGACTGAGAAAGTGAAAGTATTCAGTGTTTCACATACAAAAAGAAAATATAAGTTAGAGGCCTTTGCTCTAGTAGCTGATGATCATTTGCTCTGTATATTAAGACATGACCAAGGCATGGTCTACTGTACTTGCTGATCTTTCGGATTTTGAACTGCACTGCTGAGTCAGTCAGTTTCCAAGGCAAAATTAAAACAAAACACTTGTTACACGGGATCTCTTAATGGGAAGTAAATATAGCAACAGTGTGAAATGTTTACCCTAAAGTGCACTTTCACCCCGTGACACTGCAACAAACTGACATGCTGTGATGAGGCTGTGTGAGCTGTCATGTACTGCACGAAGCTGTCTCAGCATACTATCTGTTAAGGTTGTAGACACTAAAGGGGCTCAAGGTCAGCTCGGTTGAACACTCAGCTATATGCTCTTTAAACCAATATTGTTCTAAAGTCTACACAGGAGGATGGAAATATCCTTACACTCGAGGAATACCTTCCTGTATAGCAGGCCTGGACCACACACCAAGCTCGTGCTCTTTTTTTTTCAACTTCTCCAACTTGTGTAACAACTATTTCAGCTTTCTGTGGGAGGAAGCCGCTCGCGTTCTGCCTCAGCTATAGTGGAATACCTTTTCTCCAGTTACCGTCTCCAAGTGACTCATCATCTATTTGTATTTCACAACTGAGGCTGAGACTTCACACAGACCATTATAGGGGCACTTCGCATACCTGGGAGGGGAACGACCTGTTTTGACGTCACATGGATCAGAGTCCTGATGTGACAGGAGAGGATTTCCCTCTGTTGCTAGGCGCCGGGGTTCCGTGTGTGTGAATAAACACGGGGGTTCCTCGTGGCACACCTGTGTTTGACACTGCCACGCTGTCACAACTTTACCTGTTGCTTCATCACACCGTTGAGTAACCATAGTTATTTTCCATTGACAATCTGCCACAAAATCAGTGACAATAGTGAAACGTTGTCACGACAACCAAATAACCCTTAGAGGGGAAAGGTAAAGCTTTTATTCTACACACATGCTTATCTCCAATAGTCATACTGCACGTACGAGAAGGGTAATAATTTGATGTTTTGCAACAGGCCAAAGCTACAAGCATAACTGAACTAAAACTAGCCTGAAACTGTCATGAATCATTCATATAAATGCAAAATATGTGCATTACTGTAAATCCTTGAGGTTACTGCGACTTCTTTACATATACAAACAGTGATTATATTTGCAGTAAAAACAATCTTCAAGGTTCACATCTTTTGATTCAATAAGTTTATTTGTATAGCAAAAGAAAAGCAGCACCAGGTGTTGTGCAACAAAAAATATATACAATTTACATAAATCATGTAAATGTACATAGGATGGAAAATAAAACTCACTTTATAATATTAATGAATACAAGATGAAATAAAGTTTAAACACAATAGAATGCAAATTGTCATGGGATTATAGATTAAATTTTTTCCTAAACATTTTAAGGATTTTTTTTTTTTAGTTTGAAACCCAGTAAAGATCACTTATTTATACCGTTATCCAAAGTAGTCCAACTCATTCCATTCCATTTATTTATACATTTATATAAACAAATTAAAACGAGAAAGAAAAAGTGTATCAAGAAAAGTTTACTATTTTTTAAGTTCTTTTTTTAAAATTAGTTGACAATCACAGTGCTTCAGTCATTAACCAAAAGTGCTAAGATACACAATAGTGATAGTAACAGTTAAATACTGTGATTAAGTACAATGTTGCAGTAATGAAACTTTACTTTGAGTGTTTCTATTTCATGCTAGAGAGGAAATATTCTTCTTTCTACTTTGCTACATTTATTTAACAGCTATAGTTACTTTCTATAGTTAGTTTGAAGATGCAAATACATGGTGAGTATATACAGTATGATGCAGTCATATTGTATGGTAAACTCATCTGTGTACAAAGTTCTTTAAGTGAGCTCCACCTTAACTGACTACAGCATTAAAAAGTGTTCACACAGTAAAACAGTAATCAAATCAAATCTATAATATACCCAATAAAACTGACTAGACATATTCTACTTCCAATGACTGCTTTTACTTTAAATGCTTTTCTGTATATTTTTCTGATAACACATTAAGTTCAGGACTTGTTGTAATGAAGTATACTTATGTAGCGGTGTTGCTACTTAAAGGATCGTAGTACTTCCTCTACCACTGGTGTTTAAGAACTGAAAGTGTCCTATAAAAGCTAATTCATTTTTTCATTTTTTTTTTAAAACTACACATCTACCATAAATGAGGAAGCTGCAGCTTTTGGAAACTTGTTATGATACCTCTGCGGTTAGTCTTAGATAAGAGCATATATATTTATTTTAAATATTTGTGAACATGAGAGAGGATACTGATGGTTTGCTGCAACCAAGCCTTTTGCAAGCAATCAAAGCACGAGGGTAACATGTCAGGGCCCCCCTCTGCATCCTCAGAGGTTGAATTTGCTTCATGAATGCAACCTTCTCATCATGTGCCAAATACTACATTCACATCCTCTGCCAAGTATCACAGAGACTGCTCCCCACTGAGGGAATGCTCACATCAAGCTGCGGGCATTTCATGACTTGGAGTTAAGAGATACTTATATGATTATGTTTGCAGCATTAGTCTGTGTTGAAGGACTTGATCCAAAACCAGAGCTTTCCTAACACCAGACGGTTGAGATAGATGCAGACGATATACGTTAATCTGGTCTGAGTAGGCGTTATTACCATGCAGTCTCATACCTGTCATTCAGATTGCTGCTAGATAGGACAAGAATTCACATGCTGGACTGAACTCTAATATGGGCGCTTACCTCAAAAGGTAAAGTCTGCAAATCAGCGAAAAAAGCTCTAAAACCTCAATGCAGTCCCAAAACTATCAGGTAACAGACTGAACTGACTTGTTTCCTCGGTCATGTTGTCTCAATTGGGGAGGAAAATTCAACTTGAAATCCTATATTATTATAATATTTAAAAGATGTTATTTGAGAAATGTCCATGTACTTCAAATCAAAATGTCCAGAGGAAAAAAAGACACAGCTGCAGACTAGAACATAACATTACCAACTGGCATGTTTTGGTTACAGGCGGTTAACACTAAACTTGATCTTGATGACTATCCTGAGCACTGAAAGTGGAGTAACACAGCGCTCCTTCTTGTTTTTGAAAGTGAATCATATTTTGTTCCCAGACGAGGCACACCTGCAGCGTAGGCATTTTGAACCAAACAGGTGCTTCTGAGAAAGGTTTGAAAGAAAAAACAAAAAAATGATCTCACTCGACACAAGATGATAAAATCGAGACCTAAATGAAACAAATCAGGCATTTCAGGTCACAGTTACATGGATTCACAACTTCTAGCACCTGTTTTGAGTTGAGTCACATGTAATTAAAAGTATCACAGTCCTCTTGTAAGACAAACTTAAGAAATGACCTCATCCAGGACCACTGCAGTCTGGCTTGGCATGAACAATAGCTAGTCTGTGCTGGTCCATCCTGCATTGCTCTCTAGCATGTCTGCAACCATTGACCACAGCTTGAGTCACATCCTTCCCAAACTCTCCTGCATGTTTACGGAGTGCTGGCGCCCAAATTGCCTATGATATCACACGGGCTCTGGGTATTAAGAGTCGCACTGTTGAAAAGACCTCCAGGACGGGGTGGAAAGAACCATCCAGGGTTAGCTACAACCACAAGCCTGATACAGGAAACCCCCTCCTCTGTGTCTCTCTTTCTCTCTCTCTCTGCAGAGCTTTTTCCCTAAATTCAGCATTCCTCATTGACCTGTGAGACAGGTGCCTGCAGATGACACCGTGACAGGTCAGAGCGATGACTCTACGGGACTGACATCACATGCGAAATGACGCAAGGAGACGATGGAACAGTTTTCTCTAAATAGACATTTAATGATTTAAAATAGCGTGGTTACAGACAGAGAGAGGGGAAACAGGTGTCGGGGTGGAAAGAAGGAATATTTCAACTTGGTACTCTGTGTTTACCGTGCAACCTAAACTGACCACATCAAGTATTTACTGCAAAGCTGAATGTCAAAAGGAGTCAAATAAAAAGCACAACAGCCAAGGAGGAAGGCATTGCTCTGGCATGTATCAATGGCATCGTATGGAGGCGATAATACAAAAAAAAAAAAAAAAAGAGAGAGAGACCTTTTGCGTTTTTAATTTATAGACATTAAACTAATAACACTGAAGTTCATTAACATGTAACAAATATATACAGATAATCAACAAATAGGAATTGTGGCAGAACAAAGCAGCTTCTTATAAAAAATATACTCAAAGTGACAGATGAGTGTGTTATTTATTGACCTTGTGTGGAGATGATTACAGTAACGTGAGAGAAGAAGAGAATTGTAACATCTGATTTTTTTTTTTAACCACTTGACCCACACCGATAGATTGTGTGTAACTCTGCACTGTGCCGGTTGGATGTAAACATTTCGCCACCTTTCCTTGGCCTCGCTGACATTGGGAGCCACACCGTCTTGAAACAGAATTACTTTTTTTCTGAACCTTGCTAAACCAGAGGCCCCATCTAATAATTGCATTGATCGGAAATCATTGTAACTTCAACAAATACAAAAACAAAACAAAAATGTATATACTTGACAGTCCTATGGTCTCGTGACTGACACCTGCCATTGATAGCGCATTAGCGGCTCAACTCCGCCCCCTCGGGTCTCCACCTGCCTATTGCCAGCTGAGGTTGCTGCCTACTGGGTCCGGAGCTGGTAATCTGAGGAGGAAATGAACAAGGCTTAATCAAATGGACAAAAGAAAAGAGGGAATCGGAGAGAAATAAAGTGGAGGCAGCTGATGCTTTCCACCCAGAATGAATGGAACACAAAGGAAATGAGATGAGGATGTTTGGCAATTAGTGGCAACATTAGCAAAAAGACCAACATGTGCAACCTTGGTAATCTCACTATGAAAATCAGGGAAGCTTGGATAGAAAAAGTTCACTTTCTCACATTTCGCAGGACGTTGCCACATTGCCTCATGTTCTACAGTGTATCCCCTTTTCATAGAACTGCATTAGTTGAAGATTAGTTCCCACCACATTGCACTGCATTGCCCAACTGTTGCCTAATACCAACACATATGGGCACTGGGCACAAGTACGAGAGACCTCTTAACCTACCTCCATTCTGGGTGATGTAGCGCACCCACGGCAAGGCCTGATATCCACTCTTCTCAATGATCTTCAGGTAACGCACCTGTCAAACAGTGAAGAATAGAACACTTATTTTGCTGACAATTACAAATAAATGAAAACAGGTTTGCACATGTGCACAAAATAAGAAAAGCTGGAAGGCTGAAGTGTAATATGTAAAGCGATATGCACATCATTCGTTGACATTAACTTGATTTTTAAGGTAAAACTTGTTAATCCTAATCATATAATGCATTATTTAAACATGACATGTATGGTGGTACTCAAAACTGACTCAAAAATAATAGTGATGCAGCTTCAAAAATGATACTTACTTTGCATGTATTGTGTCATTTGCTGGTATTATAAAAACAATAAAGCATGCTCATTTCTTGCATAGAAAACTGTCCAAAAAGTATACTATAAAATATGAGTATACATAATTACATAATTATTTTGAATGGAATTGGGGCAGAGCCTTTGTTTTCTCATTATAGCAAATATACAGTATATCCATGCCATCACCTCTTCATAGCTCCTCTTACAGTTGTTCTACTAGATGAAGCGTATTTAGTGATTTAATTGAAAAGTGAGAGTTGTTTGGAACATACTACGGATGTGAATCAATGGTAGAGGAGTGAATTATGATGCAGGACTGTTTTGAGAAGGTTTCATGAATGTTTTCATACAGTTTTTGCGGTTGCTCTAGATTCGCAGTTAGAATCTATTCTAGGTGCGAAGTGATCACTGTTACACCTTTCGAGCCATTAGATACTACTGAAGATGGTTATTAGTGGAGTGCGCCTTTAAAAGGTGGTAGTGAACTCTAAAGTTATAGTAAGAGTAGTGTTGTTGATGAGGAAGCAGTAGTATGAGTCACACTGAGAAGAGGGAAGCAGCTACAGAACAGCTTTCAAGGGACACTTAAGTTAATTTACATAACTGTATTTTTCAAGGCCCAAAAGGGGAAAAAAGTGCACATCAGCATAATCAAGATACAACTTTCACAAGCCATTAACCGATATATATTTCACCAGACCAGTGTTACCACACGACAGAATTTCGAGAAGACACACTAAAAATACCCTGCCGTACTGAACAGCACCCAACATGATTGCACATAGTTTTTCCCTTCAGGTGGGAGAATTTTTGCACCATAAATTTACTACACCAGAAAAAAAACTCTGTGTTAACTTAAATGTACAGTGTCTTGCTCATAAATGATTGTAGATAAATAACTGTTTCCATCACAGTGTAATTCGACCACAATAAAATCGAGAACTTACTTCTCTGTGGTATGTCATCTCATCTTGTGGTGATAATAAGTATCTGTCAGGGTTTTATATAAAAGGAACTGCACTACAAAAATAACATGCGTCCTTCATGCCTCAATGTGTTTCGGTAGTAATAATTTTAACATGTATGCGTCTTCTTACAATTAACAAGGATGAGTTTTACAATTTTAACACTGACACGACCCTCTCTTTTGGGAGAGAAGACGCCGTGCCATGTCTCCACTATGCCGGTTCCCAGCTGCACGCAGGACAGACAGGGCAGGAATTTGTTGGTCGAGTGGCGGCGGGCCTCGGTAGTGGCCGCCTTGTTATTACCTTCCACTACACAGTGAGGTCAGAGAGAGAGAGAGAGAGCGCCGTGGCCACCAGACTCATGACGACAAACACATAGACGCGGGATCACCGAGTCTGCCGGCGCAGCACTTCTCCTTGAACCCAGGAGCCAAACATGCAGCCAGCCTGACCGTGGGTACGCAGTCAGCAAAAACGGCATCAAAAGCCATCATCCGCAAAATATCATTATGGCTTGTAAGATGAGAAGGGGAAAGGAGGATGTTTGTTGTATCTCGTTTGGTAAGTACAGACTACATGTGTGGTCTGGATTTATCAGGCTTTCGGTAGAAGCTATGGCAGAAAATGCATCTACCGACTTGTTTGGGTTTCCTCGACATCACCTAAGCAAGGGGAAGATGAAAATGTAACTGCAGCTCAGCTCTTCTTGCCACCCGGGCCAAAGTGTGGGGTTTCTGCTTTTCTAGTTACATTTACAAGGTGTAGTTACGTGCATCATACACGCTTCGCATGTGCGCTCCCCTACACTTAGTGGTGGAGTGAAGAGAAACTTTCTCATGCTTTGATATTTACATGTGTCTAATTAAACTTCACGGCCTCTTCTCACACGTAGAGAGTGGTGTTACTGGATGCATTAGAGGCTGAGAACCAGTCTGCTGTGGCCCTGTAATAAGGGAAAGGTTAGGAAAGGCCTGACGCAAGACTTGGATGGGAATATGGCTCTAACTAGTGCGCCTTCGAGAGGGTGGGATCATGAACACTGAGAAAAGTTTCAGTTTAGTCACCAGACTTTGTTATTTGTTGTTTTAGACTTTATTTGACAGACAGCTGTGGTGTGGAGGTCTATAGCAACTCCAGAACTAATGACATGCTGCAATTAAAAGCATTGATCTGATTATTTTAGGGTTGATTATAAATTGTAATGTGTACAGCAAAGCATGCCATTATTTCTAATATCTAGTCAAAACCCTTTAATAGTTTAATATTAACCATTTAATAGTCTTCCTAAACATTTGCTAGAGCACATATCTTGTTGATAAAATGATTGAGCCATCTGTAGCGTTCAGTTTATGTGAATTAGGTCAAAAAATAATCCCCCGGGGTGCAGTGCACTTCTCGGAAATAGGCCCTTTAGGTGGCTTTCTTCCTGGTAGTTACTTAAAGACAAAATGGTTTCACAGGTGGTATTTTGTTTAGTTTCATAAGTCTAACTGAACAGAACGAGGTAAATGCAAAACCCCCCAAAAGATCTGATGGCTTTGTAACATTTTTTTTAAAACTTGCTCACCCAATTGGTTAATATGGTGATTGTGGTTAAGATAATGTTCTTAATAATTTCCATGGAGGTCTGATATAATATATATATATATATATATATATATATATATATATATATATATATTGTGGTTATAAGCTGTCACATCCAGTCAGTATGATAAACTTAATATTGCACTGCGATCCTGCTAAAACTGGTATGAATGATTCAACGAAGTCAAACTTGAGGCACAATGTTTTGAGGATATTTACCGACTCACTCTGATCACAGGGTACATGACACTTCAGCACATCAGGGTGTGTCCAGATTGACTTGAACAGGAAATACTCGGTTTGTTTGTGTTTGAACGCGAGTCAGCAATGGTTTGTAGAAAACCACAAAAAGAGGATCCATCACCCAAACTGTTGTGCAGTTGGTCCACCACACAGATGAGCATGTTTTATCTGCATCTAGACTGCACTGCAAAATATAAAGACTTTTTGTTTTTATATTACTCTTTAAAACATCATTTCATTTTATATAATAAGCTTTAAAATATTTCTTTTTTATGTTATATGTAAAATCTTTACGCATTACTCCTGTTGATAAAAATAGATGCTTTTTTTTTGCCTTGTTGAAAGTAGATCTGAAACTGCGGTCAGTTTAAAGTTAGTCATTTTACATTACATTATACTTTCAGCATTACATACAAAGTTAAAGCCATTTTTAAATCAGATATTATTTAAAAGGATCTTAGCTGTTAACGTCAGCCGACTCAACAGTTTTATCGCTTGACTGTGACTTAATTGCACACGCTCTTATTCGAGCATCTGCTCATTTAAGGATTGGCAAAGATTTGGATGGAAGGAAGGGAAAGGACATTATTTCTTTCAGCTGCCAAATTACCTTGGAAAATGGCAAGCATTCTTATACTGCTGAAACCGCCCCAATTAAAAATATCATATATTTCAATTTGAGCTTCTTGTTTCCGAGTGGGCTGCATAATGTCCATACAACTTAATAATGTTTTATTGACTATCATAGGAAATGTGGAGATGCTGGAAAATATGACCTCTTAGCCCGCTTAATGAAAGTCACACAGAAAGTATTATTAAAAGTTGAGTAAACAAGAGTGTGTTAGCAGGAAACAGTCAGGCACACACCAGTTATTATGAATAAACTTAATGTTGGTTTTATTTAACTAAGATCGGTTTATTTCAAATTTTAGTGCTTATATTGTTAAAAAAATAATTAAGGGCATATTAACAAGCATGGCTGATCTAAAAAAGACATTTACAAATAGAATTCTTCACTAGCCCTTGGGGAATATTGTTTCAGAATCAATCTTGAATCTTTGGTTTCAGAAACAAATGATTACTAAATAAATATCTGCTGCTTTTTTCATACATATGTCTCCACAGTGTGCTGGAGTTCACTACTTTCTCCAAGAAACTGATGATTTGCAATTGTAATAATCAAAAGTTGAAGGGCATGACTCCAATGTTTTATTGTTACTCAGACTTAAACTGTGTGAACCCGCTTTTGAATCTCTTTTCATTTTAAGAAACAGTCTTTGTCTTCTTGAGGCTGCGATCTTTATTACTGGCTGAACGTTCTTACAAAACTAGTATTAAAAAAGGTACTCATGAACATTATGATCATCGAAATCATCATTTCAAATGTAACTACTACTACCTAGTTAAGCTGTATCTTACAACTTCTATGAATGAGTTCTGGTTAAGTTGAAATGATAAATGTACCTGTATCTGGAAAACACTTAATTTCCTTTAGTATGATATATACAATATTTTTAACTAGTTTGTCAAGTTGCCATTGTTTCCTCACATCAAGACATGGTAAAACATCATTTTGTGTTACTGTGGAGCCCTGGTGCTTGTAACAGTCGAATATATGAAATGTGCCTTTAATGTGTGTCGCTCAACAGTGATGTCATCAAGCAGTGTCTATTGGTTATTGAGCTAGTTGAGAGCGCGCACTATGCTGGTCGGATTGTGTATATGCCAGTTCCTGCTTTCTTCTCTATCTCTCAACTCAAGTGACGATAATAAGTCCGTGTGGTAACTATTTTTGTTCATGTATGAAGATATAGTAGCCGTACAACCGGGCTTGGTAAGGTTGGAGTGTTTTAAGTTTGTGTATGAATAAACGACGAGCATTTGTGAAATCCCACACACGTGAGTCCCTCTCACTCCAAGCTACACACAGACCCAAAATCGTCACAAGTGGCGCCCGAACATCTTTTTCCTGGACCTTTCATCGACGACCAGTTAAGTTATACGAAGCAGGTCGAGTTTCATCGAGTTTTTCAAACTTTTTGGACTTAACTACGTTGCCGGCGGCGACATCAAAGTCGTGGACGAGCCAGCGCGGCGTGCTGCAACGCGGACGGAGAGGGAGACACTGCTCTCATCTGAACTTGGAAGCTGGAAGCGACGGTTCGCGGGGTTTCTTCGGGAGGCTGCTGCGGGTGTTTCGGCCGAGACGGATGCGGCTCCCGGTATGTTCAGCTTCGGCTTGCGGCTCCCATGAACTGTGTGTGACAGCTTCTCCGGTTCTTCATAAGGGACTCTCCTCGTCTCTCCTCCTCCCATGTCGCCTGCTGCTCTCACCGCCCGCAGATTTCTTCACGTGCCTGGACTGTCTTTGCTGGAGCAGTGTCAAGTGCGCAGACTGTGAGATTTAACGAATTTATTAAAAAAAAAAAAAAACTGAACTGTACTACTGCTACGGACCCGTCAGGGTTACAACAAAAAAAACAACAACATGCAGACTGTTAGTGGTATGATGTGTTTGTGATTTGCACCTTTTTGTAGCTTTATTCATCACCTACAATTTGAGTATCAGTATTTGGTTGCAAGGGAAGTTATATCGATGCTAATGCTATTTTTCATTTTCTTCTTGCATTAACTGTAGTGGGTATTTTGAATTTCAGGTTTCTCCTTTTGCATAGGATTATTTCTAAATGAGTACTGCTTAGTTGTGCCTCATCACATTATACTACTAGTCTAGGTGGTTATGTAAACCCAAGTTACAGTTATTGATTTACAACAAAAAGTGTATTATGACGACTCATCCTGACTTACCGGACCTTGACATTGACACTGAATATGTGCCCCTCCCACCTCGAGCTGCCCCAAGTCAGCCTACTGCTGGCCTTGAACTGACTGTAAAGACTTTACAAGCTGAGGTGGAGATGCTCCGAATGTGTCTGCGTGACTCTCTTGAGTTACAGGAGAGCATCTTACAGCACTGGGACCAAACCAGCAAGGCAGCCCCCATGGCGCCACCTACTGCTCCTGCTCCGCTTGCTGCTTCTACACCTTATGCACCTGATCCCCCTGCCAAGATGCCTCACTATACTGATTCTATGACACCTGTCCATGCTCCAAATGTGAAAGCTACACCTCGTCCTCAGTCAGATTCCTTCGACCTGAGCAATACATCTAAGGTCCTCGCAGCTGCTCTGCATCAGGCTAAACTGGAGCCCCCTGTGTTCGCTGGAGACGGAAAAATACATCCAGAAGACTGGTTGCATTCTGTTAATACATACAGACTCTCCTTGGACTTAATAGATGCCCAGATAATCAGAGAGCTACCACGTTTCCTAGCTAAAGAACCAAGAAAGTGGTTTGGTGTGCTCAACACTCATGTCGTCACCTGGATTGACTTCTGTGAACTGTTCCGAGTGGTTTTCCTACCTGCTGATAATCAGGAGCAGATCATGAGAGGCATCTTAGACCGCGTCCAGAGGCCTGAAGAGCCCCTCCCTACATTCGTTGCCCATATGCTCAGTGAATTCAAAAAACTGAAAAGTCCACCCTCTGAGCAGGAGCAAATTGAACTAATCTGTAAGCATGCACTCGAAAGATACAGAGTCGCACTCTATGGCACGCCTGTCAAATCTGTCATCGAACTGATGTTGCGAGCACATGAACTTCACTCTGTCCTTGGTCCCAGCACTACACAGCCACCTCGTGCTCACACTAACAGTAAGCCAGACAGAGAGACTTATTGTTTTAAATGCTCCATGCCAGGTTTCACGTCCCGCACCTGCCCTAACTGCTCTACAGCCTCCAGGGGTCCCCAGCATTCTTATGGACCCGCCCCTGAATCATCGTCAGCCCCGCCTTCTGACCAAAGTCCCAACACTGATATGGCGAGGGCAGGTAATGAAAATGCTGTGACACAGGCAGGGCCCTTCAGTAGGAAGCAGGGAAACTTCCCAGGGGGGAGGACATTTCGCAGAGGCAACCCTCCCCCCGGTCACTAATTCCGCCTCCCCCTGTTTCATCCACCACCCACAATCAGCATGAATTGGGTCATGTAGAAGATGAGACTTCAGAGTCATCATGGAATACCCCACTCAAAGCAAAGGTGAACTTTAGGGGCACAGCAATAGAGGCCACATTTGACACAGGTGCCACACTGTCTGCCGTGAGGGCGAGCTTTGTCCCTGAAAGTGCTCATATTCGATCCCCAGCCACCTCATGGTCAGGCCCACCTGTCAGACTCGCTAACAGTGTGCCCTGCACCCCATCAGGAACCACGTGGTTGACTATCGGGTTTAGAGGTAAACGTTTCTATCAGAAGTTTGCCATCATCCCTGACCTCTCTTCACCCTTAGTTATGGGGATGGACTTTATGAAACGTGCGTCGATCGTCATACATGTACCCACTAGAACTGTGCTCATGGACGATGAACCCCCCTACTTTGATGAACTTGAGGAGGACAGTCTAGATGCAACTTACCTGGAAGGGGGAACCATGATGCCTCTCACCGATTCACCATCTGCCCTCCATGACAAGGTGGAGCAGGCAAACTTAGCAGAAGATGAAAAAACAGAACTGTTAAAGCTGATTGATGATTACAGCGACCTGTTCAGTAGTAATCTTGGCCGCACCTCCCTGACTGAGCATGTCATTGTAACTGAAGATGCAAAACCGGTCAACCTTCCCCCTTATCGCACATCTCCTGTCAAAAAACAGATAATTGAGGAGCAGATTGAAAAAATGCTCCAGGATGACATCGTCGAGCCAGCATCAGGGCCCTGGGCCGCCCCAGTGGTCATTGTCAACAGGCCCCCTCGTGACCCCCGCTTCTGTGTTGACTTTCGAGGCCTCAATCAACTAACTGTGAAAGACTCCTATCCTCTTCCTCGAGTTGATGAGTCCCTTGACTTCCTGTCCAGGGGAAAATTTATCACCACTCTGGACCTCGCTCGAGGTTATTGGCAGGTGGCTGTCGCCGAGGAGTCCAGACCAAAGACTGCATTCATCACACACTGTGGGCTGTTCCAATTCAAAGTCCTCCCCTTCGGTCTTTGTAATGCGCCAGCCACTTTTCAGAGGCTCATGAACTCAGTCCTCTCCGGCCTCATATACAAATCCTGTGCTGTCTATCTCGACGACATTGTTGTAGCCTCGCCCACCTTCGAACAACATCTGTCAGACCTGGATGAGGTCTTTGCTAGGCTGAGATCGGCCGGCCTCACCCTAAAGCTCAGCAAGTGCCAGTTCTGCCTCAGCGACCTGACTTTCCTCGGCTACCGTGTCACTCCATCAGGCATACACCCTGACCCCGACAAAGTGAGAGCTGTGACAGAGTTCGAGGTGCCATCCACTGTGAAGCAGGTGCGTCAGTTTCTTGGCCTGACGGGTTATTACCGTCGCTTTGTGCAGAACTATGCTAAACATGCAGAACCACTTTTTGCCCTCACAAAGAAAGACGCCTCATTCAACTGGAACAACGACTGCCAAAAAGCCATGGATCTTCTGAAAAACAGCATAACCTCAGCACCTGTCCTTCGGTTCCCTGATTTCTCTCGGCCTTTCTTCATTCACGCAGACGCATGTGACGCAGGCCTTGGAGCAGCTCTTATGCAGAGAGACGATGAAGGCAGAGATGTAGCTGTAGCATATGCCAGCCGGGCTGTGCACAAGTCTGAGAAACCGTATTCAACTCCGGAGAAGGAGTGTTTGGCCGTCATATGGGCTTTGGAGCACTTCAGGCCGTACGTTGAGGGCCTCCATGTGACAATATTCACAGACCATAGCAGTCTCAAGTGGCTGATGTCTCGTCCAAATCCTTCTGGCAGGCTAGCCCGTTGGTCTCTCCGCCTTCAGGACTTCGACTTCACCATAGTCCACAAGCCTGGTGAGCGTAACAAAGTGCCTGACGCTCTGTCCCGAAACCCTCTCCCTGCAGTTGACTCTCCCATGGATCTCTTACCTGCATATGCTGTGATAGGGGGTCTGGACCTCCGCTCGCTTCCCCCAGTGGTGCTAACAGACCGCCCACAAGTGCGAGCGCTGCAGTTGGAGGACCCAGTGACTGGTGAGCTGCTCCGTCACTTGGAGGATAGCAGTCACAATGCAGACGGCAGCCATGAGTCTCCACAGTATGCAGTCCAGGATGGGCTCCTCTACTTTCAAGACCCCAAAACAAGATGTGGCCTACATCCACTAAAACAGATGAAGCTTTATGCTCCTACAGCCACCCGAGGTTGTCTACTGAAGTACTACCATGATCACCCTACAGCCGGTCATTTAGGGATTGCTAAAACCCTGGCACGCCTACGCCTCAGATTCTTCTGGCCCAACATGGCCTCTGATGTCAAGAACTATGTTGTCTCCTGTGCTGTTTGTCAAACCACTAAGCCATGTCAAAGGAAGCCTGCTGGTCTAATGGTCCCCATTCACCCTCAAAGGCCCTGGGAATACACCGGTGTGGACTATGTTGGCCCGCTTCCCCGCACACCAAGTGGTAACGCTTACATCCTTGTCTTTGTGGACTATTTTTCTAAATGGATTGAGGTGAGCGCAGTGAGAGAAGCAAATGCTCAGGTCGCAGCTAATAGGTTCATCACTGACATCTTTGCCCGCCATGGTGCTCCATCATACCTCATATCAGACAGAGGGACACCATTTGTTAGCGACCTCTTTGAACATGTTGTGTCAACGTTAGGGACTGAGCACAGACTAACTACGGCTTATCACCCGCAGACAAATGCAACTGAACGTGTCAACCGTACTTTGAAAACTGCCATTCGCGCATATGTGGGAGATAAACACACATCATGGGACAAATTCATCCCTCAGATCTGTTTTGCACTGCGCACGGCGCCTCACGAGAGCACAGGCCTCAGCCCCGCCATGATGTTGTACGGACGGGAGCTGGAGACTCCACTTGACATCGTCACCCAGCCCACACAAGAGGGAATGGATGACCCCGGTGTCCCCTACCCTGAATGCTTAAAAGCCTCACTGCAGGATGCACATGATCATGCTCGTGCAGTGCTCTCTGAGAGTCACGATCGTCAGAAACGTTATTATGACCTACGTCGCCGTCAGGTCTCCTTCGACATTGGAGATCTTGTCAGAGTGAAAACCCACCCAAGGTCAGATGCATTGACTAACTTCACAGCTAAACTGGCCCCACTGTTTGCTGGCCCGTACCGTATCTCCCGGAGACTCTCAGATGTGAATTACAGCCTCACTAAAGCAGACACTGGAGAAGAAGCTGGAGTTTTTCATGTGGTCAACCTGCAGCCGTTTCATACCTGGGCCACAGCTTCAGCCAATAAACGCAAGAGACATACTCATCCTGATGGACAACTCCCTGAATCGTCAGAGAACACTCTCGAGCCTGCTGTCGGACATGTCCATGATTCTGAACCTGGCTCCAGCCATCCTGCTCAGCACTCTGCTCAGGAGACTGATGACATGATTGTGACTGACGACATGATTGTGACTGATGAACTGATTGAGACTGAAATGAACACTGATCTTGACCCACCACCGACCGGCCCTGGCTTTTCTAGTCACTACAGCCTGAGGCCCAGACAAAACCCCAGAGTAACCTCAGGATGGTCAGACAACAGGTGGACCAATCCTTTTCATACTGCCAGATTTGACTTTAAGTAAACTCAGTTTTTGTGTTCATGTGATTGTTAAACAGTTGTTACAGTGTTAGATGCCGCCCTTCTGTGGTTAGGGTTTTGCAGTATTCTGCTCAACAAAAGCAGTTGTCTTATTTTATGAGACATTAATGGGTTAATTTTATTACTATGTTCTTTAAAAGAAAATTTAAATAAGGGAATTTCATAAGGTACTTGTCTTTAAAATTTGAGTTTAGTTTTTGACTAACTGTGGCCTTTCATTTTACTTGGTACTGACATGTATGCCAGTTATCTAAATGATTCACTGTATCTCACTCTGGTCCCGACAGCTTAGTTGCATTGTCATGTATGACAAGTATACTTAGTCCAGACTGTATCTCAGTACGTACGGCTGGGGACAGCCTTTGTCTTACCAGGGGGGAATATGTAACAGTCGAATATATGAAATGTGCCTTTAATGTGTGTCGCTCAACAGTGATGTCATCAAGCAGTGTCTATTGGTTATTGAGCTAGTTGAGAGCGCGCACTATGCTGGTCGGATTGTGTATATGCCAGTTCCTGCTTTCTTCTCTATCTCTCAACTCAAGTGACGATAATAAGTCCGTGTGGTAACTATTTTTGTTCATGTATGAAGATATAGTAGCCGTACAACCGGGCTTGGTAAGGTTGGAGTGTTTTAAGTTTGTGTATGAATAAACGACGAGCATTTGTGAAATCCCACACACGTGAGTCCCTCTCACTCCAAGCTACACACAGACCCAAAATCGTCACATGCTACACATATAATCACAAGACAACTGTGATTATACACTGTGTGCAGCACATCTGTGGAAGTCTGAAGTCAGCAAGAATTTCCATTCAAACATGAAGGGAAAAAAATCATTCCCATCTTTTTTGATGTCATGGGATCACAGTTGAAACTCTGTGAATCTACTTACCTGACACTAGATAAAAATATATCATATTACTGTGATTAAGATAAAGGCAGATGGCCAAGTCCATATTGATAAGCAGTTACTTTCTGCTTTGTTCAACAGCAGAAATTTTCTCTACCACAAAAGGAATCTAACAGTCTTAACAGTGCTGCCTTACTGCCCCCTCTGGCCAAAAATGGGAACAAATATGAATTGTTCAAATTCCTGCTGTGGAGGGCAGACAGATGAGCAACACTACTACATACCATACAGCCTAAATCCAGGATGACAGGGAAACAACAGAAAACCACAAGTTATTTGAACTATGCATGCATGTGCACTGGACGTTAATCAAACAGCAGGTGCAAATTAACTGCAGCATTTGTTTGTCTCTGCTTGCAGACAGCTTACTAAAAAAAAATGTGTATACAAATTCTCCTGTGATTAACCCTTTATTCTTTATTAAACGTTTCCTGCTGCTGCATGAGAGATAAACAAATTACTTGTAGAACTACTTGCAAATACTGTTTGACAGAGGTCATGAGCTTCCATGTGTGGGACGTACCTGAATGCCTGAGGTGGTGAAGTACGGAATCTCAAATTTGACACTAATTGGTGGCTTCCCCTCTTTATCTTCAGCCTCTACACTTGGCAACCCAAAGTGGGCTCTCATCAAATACTCTTTTCCACCCTGTGACAAGTCAGGACACAAACAGTTAAGTACAAAACCAAAAGTCTGAATGTTTTGTAACCATATGTGTGATACTCATGAATCATAATTTCTGCTCACAGGGAAGGACTTGATCGACCAGACGATCTCACTGTTCTCAGGCACCCACTTCACGCTGCCTACTGTGGTCTTGAATTTAGGTGAGTCAGCGTCCGTTGGCACAGGAATGTGGATCTCCACATTGTTGGCTGTGGAACGCCTCTTGAACTGACTTTTCGCCTGCGATGCAAAACAAGCAGGTCAAGTTTAACACGATGTCCCGCCTAAACAGGATATCAAACCAGATCTGAATGAAAGTTTTGAATACATAGTTTGAGGTTGCCACGTGTTACAACAAGACACACAATGTAAACTACAAAAAAGCCTGTGAAAATCCTTACAGCGATGACTGCACTACAAAAATGATTAAACCTATGTTATATATTTTGTTCAGTTTTGTACTTGAATGATCAGAATTGTTTCCATCAGGTTTTGAACCCAGAGAAGTCTGTAGTCAAGGTAACAACTATTTCATTTGGTTGCCTGTCAATGGCGTCATATCCCATTTACCCCCTCGACCAGAGACTATGTATTGATGTTGCGGTCATCTGTCAGAACCTAAATGGATTTATTGATCCAGTTTTAAGCCACATTTATGTAATACACTTTTTAGACTACATCTTTGAATAGGATCAAGAGTTTCAGTCATAAGTTATCAGAGAAACAAGCTGAGCAAATGCTAGCAGCAGCTTGGCTCGTAGACCCTCCGGATGCCAGAACACTAATTTTTAACATGAAACTGCTTTATTCACTATTTTTACTGGCTTTAATCACCAGGTCCATTTGTTTCGGAGAGGTGGAGACCTCTGTGGATAATGAATAGCATATAACTTAATGTGGGGTAGTGTGAGGAAATACATATAAGAGAAACACTAATCCAATCTTCATCCTTCAAAAGAGAGCCATAAGAATAGTAAACACTTAAAGAGAACCAATAAACCCGCTCTTTATTAAATTAAAGGCTCTAAAATGTAAAGATTTGGTTGACTTTAAAAATACCTCATATCATGTACAAAGTTAAAAATCCATTATTAACTAAAAGCATCTAAAAGTTGTTTCAAATAAGAGAAAGTCCACATGGTTTGAAAGGAATTTGTATGTTAAAAAAGGACTTATGTAAAATATCTTTGTATGACAGTCAAAGGAGTTAATTTATGGAGCAACTGTAGTGAGGAACTGAAAATATGTATAAAAATAAAACAATTTCAAAATATGCTATTTTTAAAACAGAAAATGAAATGGGCGATCAGAAAGAAAGACAGGCATAGAAGGATGGGGGGACAGGATATGCCAGTTGCTATTGATTTGTATTGTTTTGTTTGTTTTGTCTCCATTGTTTTATTTTGGTTTTGATTGTTTTGTTTTTGTGTGTATAAAAAATTGAATTTGTATAAGCTCGCCAGAAAAGAAATTCTAAATAATTTGACTCCTGAGCGATGAACAATGAAGGAATCCTAACCAGACTGACTGAAATGACGGCAACGGTGGTTATTTAACTCCCATAATCCCACATTGTGACATCATCAGAGTTTGTCTTTGGTTACTGTTTTGATTGAGAAACCCCTAGCAGCAAAAATTACATATTGTGTGTTTAAGGTAATTTGAGATACATTACATATCAATCATTTGTTACTCTCTCTGTCTACCTTTTTAACAATAACTATGGAAACCACATGATAACAATGATGCAGCTATAATTGATACCAGCTGAAGACGTGACCTACCTTGATCATGTACTCAATCCGACTGTGAGAGTGCTTCTCGATTACAGATTCAATCCAGATCAAGGGCTTCACCTAAAACATAGGAAAAACACTTTATACCACAAGCAAATTCATTGTATCACATATCACATACATGTTAGTATAAACATGTGAGACTATCACCCTCTAGTGGACAACAGACATTACTACAACAAGAAAAGTTCATGTTCATTGTTGAGTGATATAAAAATTTAAGAGGAAAATATGAAAAACACAGAATAACAGAGGTCAGAGTTCAGTCATAGTAAATGATAATGAGTCTTATACATTCAGAAACATTTCAAACTGGATGTCAAAAGTAGACCAAATCTTTTAAATCACTTTTTAGTCACTTCACATTTTTCAGGACCTCACATTTATCTTATCATCATAAAACCAGACAGTTCAACTTAATGAAAATTTAGCAGACACATATTATATGGACTAGGTTGGTAATTCTGCATCAAATGAACAGAATTCAGACTGTGATAAGTTAGTTGAGGCTAAATTGTTTCCTGAACAGCAAAGTTGATGTAAATTTGTGGTAGAAGTAGCTGCGACTGCAAAAACCTCTGCTCCACTTGTACTTCCCTTCCCACAAGATTACTGGCAACCCTGTTGTGAAACATTTATTGAGAATTTGATCGCAGTTTAAACTTTCTTAACCTAAAGTCCTTGCCTAAAGCCTTCCCCATTACACGTTTTATATGATTTTCCACTTGCTTTCATGGGTCTGCTTTCGGTTTTAGAAATATTTTGCCTAGTTGATGACTTAAAGAACATTTACTTCCTCTGACCGTATCCAAGAAAGGTTTTTTCAACAGTCATTTCTGGGTTAGGAGTTCAGTATAAATATTTACAGAGTGTACTGACTGTGCCTCTCAAAACAGTCGTAAACATACTTTCTAAATGTAAGCTTCTCAAGAGGACAATCTTTGGGATTTACAGTTACTATTAACCAGAAATCGGGGTGAGATTTTCTGTCAGGCATACCAGGTGTTAAACATATGGCTGTGAGTCATGATCATGTATGCTCACATAACACTCTGTGTAATTGAAGGAGGTTAAAACTCCTTAATATTCATTCATGGTGCTGATGAAGTTAGTGTTACGAAGCACTTCACAGTAAATAATAGTCCAGAGGCCTGTACTACGAAGCTGGATTTTCTCCTATAGAGGTAACTTCAGGGTTAACTCTGGGTTTTCCGTCCTACAACGCTGGTTCACCTCTTACCAGAGTAAATCACCATGGTAACTTATGTTGAATGGCTAACCTGCTCTGGAGTAGGTTATGTTCTGGATAAGACCAATCAGTTCTCTTGGAAAATGGCCTGCCCATTCTAAGAAGATCCTGTCGACATTGGTGCGCAGATCGTGAGAGGAATTTTTTTACAATTACAATAAATAAATAACCTTACCACCACTCCAACTTGTGTCAGGAAAACCTGACAAAAAGTCTCAATAAGAACATCTTGAGAGTGTTCGCTGCAAAAGTGCAGAAAAGCAGAATTCTATTTATATTTTTTAACTGACCAAAATATATATATTTAAAAAATAATCCTTGAGGCACATGAGAGATATTATTGTGTATGTTATGCAGTTAGTTTGACATCACTCACTCAAATGGTTGAAGCGCATAATAGGTTTGTATTTTGAATGTCAAATGAATGTTGAATATTAAACTAACTTAATGTCTCTATGAAAGGAAGGGCACTGAGGAAGCACTCTGCCCCAAACGTCTGTGCCGTGATAAAGTGCCATTGTGTGATCAGAGTGCTGTCCGCTGTCCGTTTATATTGTCTGATAAATTAATATTGTATAATCTACAGAATTTACGCATTAACTGAGTCAGCACTTTTCTGCCAGCATTCCTTCCTGGCTTCTGCTGCAGCATCAGTGTTGCTTTTGGCCTGGATGATGCGTTTGAATTCTTCATATTGTTGAAGAATAATTGTCTGCTCCTCCATGGTAAAGTAGTCGGCTCTGCAGGGTTTCTCCATGCTTGCGATTGGTCAGACGCTGCAAACACCTCCCCTTTTAAGTGAGCGTGCAGTGATCCAGATTGGAAAACCCTGGGTTCAATTACCAAGTTGATAACCAGCTTCGTAGTACCGCTTATCAGGATTGCGAATATCTGAGTAAATCAACCCAGGTAACAGAGAGATATCCTGGGTATGTTAATCCAGCTTCGTAGTACAGGCCTCTGGACTTATAACAGAAACTCGAACAAGATATATGAAGCTATTATTATTATTATCATTTCATTCACATTCTCTGCCAGAGTGATTTTATTTATTTATTTGAATCCCTATTAGCTGTCACCAGAGCAGCTGCTTCTCTTCCTGGGATCCACAGGAATAAACATTAAGGCCATTAAGAATCACAGGAAGGTGAAAAGGATATGATGTTTGGTGAGAGGCTTCTGGACTCAGCTGTTGGCTGTTACTATGGCCTGTGCGGACAATGTTTGCAAAGTCAAAAGTGCTCTGTGGAACTGAACTGGTGTCATCTCTGAAAATGAACAGTGAGTATGTTGGGATATGGTGAAATACAGGTGATTTTTGGTCTGTCTACGTTACTACGACAATGTTTTTCATGAGGGTGTTGAGATGGCAGTACTCACGTGAGTGTTGAGGCGATAGGACATGAGCTCAAACTCTCCATCAGGAGGAATAAAGGAGATAGTGCGGTCGTTCTCAAAGCGAGACAGACGGACACACTGGTGAAACTTGACATCCTCCAGCTCTACTGATTTACTCTTCCCTCCTGAATGAAGCAACATAAGAAACAATTTTAAAGACACAAACATGAGTTTACATCTGGTATAAATGAGGCCCAACTCAAATAGCATGCAATCATTTTTATGGTTTTCCAATCAGCTTTAAAAATACCAGAAGGATGTGGTGTATGATACAGGACAGTGCCAGGAAAAAAAATGCAGATTGCCATTTATGTATACTTTGAAAACCTAATTTATTATCATCAAAACTTCTGTCAGACTCCTCATCTAGCTCAAATCATTTGTAATCACGATTTAACCCAAGTCGGTTATTAGAAGGAACTCACGTCCAGTGTTTTCAAACAGAACCTTGTCGTTAAGGCCCAACCGCAACTCAGGCATCCCAGACAGGAAGACACGCATCTTAATGGAGCCCACGATCTCACTACGTAGAACGTTACCATTGGCACTAACCTAGAAATAGAGGGAGTAAAACTGTCAATGGGTGACAAAGACATAGTGACACGTCAATAATAGATTTCATAACTTAAAAAAAGCCCATAACAGCAAGATCAACTAGTTAGACACAGAGAATGTGACGCACAGAGGAGGGAAGTTTACAAACAGTATGTCTGTCATTCCTGAAGCAACACTGCACTTCTAAAAGAAGCAGTTCCTACCAGGAGATTGACTGACTCAATGACGTCCAGGAAGACTTCGTTCTTCCTGTACTTAATGCCCTCTGACCTCCAGGAGACAGCGTTGGTGACTGTTGCTGGGGGGCGGGGGGCTCCGGTGTCTAGTTTGTGCCCCTCCTGGGTTATGTATCTGAGAGACAAAAACATCAACACTCAGGAGAAAACAGAGAAAAGGGGAAACGAACTGTCTGTTGTGGTGAGTTTCCAGAAAGCATCAAAGACAAACCCGTGGTTACCGACAGATGATTTCCTGACTTATTGCTGTAGTCAGACAGAAGAAGGGGGGGGGGGGGAATCCAGATATAGCTAACTTGTCTGTGTCATGTTCATTTACTTTAAGCTTAGGAATACAAATAAACACAAACACAAATATATGTATGAGAAATTTAAATTATAGGACTGTCAAAAAGCTGCAGTTTGCAACATCATGAGTATCATCAATGAAAGAAACCCTTCATTGTATGATTAGCTGAATTAATGACAACAACTGTCTCCATTCATTAAAAGGTACCCTGTGGGGGCTTTCAACCTCTGGCAGTTTTCTCATGAGAGGGAGACGCGACTAAAGTTCATTATTATGAATTAAAGTGTGTCTATAAAATGTCTCTGATCATTTCTTGGAACACAAAGTGACGTCTTCAAATTCATTTTACTATCATATGAGACACAGAAAAGCTTCAAATCTTCAGTACCCTGTTAATATTTAGGATTTTTGATCAATCATCAAAATATTTGGCAATTAATAGCAGTGTGACGAGATCTCATGTCGCGAGCTCTCACGAGATTAAAATGTGCCGATATTTCTCGTCAAGGTCAATGTTGTCTCACAAGGCAATATTAAGGGTGTGCACCAAAAAACAATAAAAAAGAAAAAGACGATCGGTTTTCTATCGCTCATTTGCACGTCATGTCATGAGCCTGAGGAAGGAGGAGCGGAGGAATCTAGCTGAGCTATGGAAGCCTAATGATGCCAAAAGTTAAATGAGTCACCAAATTATGACACTATTTATATATTGTTCTACTTGTGTATGTGTGTGATATAGAATTTGTGCAATTTACTTTTATTTCTGTTTTTTATTAGCAATATGTTATATGATCATTTGACTCTTCATTTATATACTAGGATTGTTTCTATTCTTTATAATCCACTTTTTGGTATTTGTGGATGTATATAATTTAGGTATTTATGGTTGTTATTCCCATAAATATCAAAATGATCTATCTATAAAATATCTATGGGGAAACCTTTCACAGTGCTTCCATATTGCTTACTGCGTATGATCATTCATAGTTAGAAAGTAGAACTGAAGTGATTCATAACAAGATGATTAGTTGAAACATTTCAAGATGCATTTTGTGACTTTCAAATAAAAGAACAGTCATATATTTCCTCATTGAAGTTTTCTTGTTAAAATCCTGTCTCGTCTCGGTCTCGTGAACCCAATATTGTGTCTCGTCTCGTGAGCTGAGCGTATCGTCACACCCCTACCAATTAACTCTCTGTGGATTGACTAATCGACTGATCCGCTAATCATTGTAGCTGTGGTTTTGTTTGTTTTGTGCAAGACGATGCACATGCATGCAACTGATGCAATGCACATCCTGCCAGTGGTTTCACAATCTTACAGTAATCCACAGGTGGTAGTAATATGCCAGCAGAAGTAGGGGTGAAGATTACTGCTATGTGGATGTAAACAACACAGGTGTCAAAATCTTTAAAGAAAAAAAAAAAATCAAATCTCTGGAAATGTTTGATGAAGGAAACGCATTCAACATGTTTGTTAGACCTCGAGGAAACAACACATTTAAGTTGGTGTTTTATCAGGTTAAAAACAGCAAATGTGTGCTCACTTCCTGCTTTTCACTATTTCAAAGTGTTATCAAGTGAATGCATCAGTTTGAGTGTTTTTGTGGCTAATTAGTTATATAAAAACAAATATGACATCAAATTGGACTCTGGGTTTTAGTGTTGATCATTTGTTGCATTTTGTGGAATGATCAACCTGATATTAAATTATTGATACTGACATGAAGTTATTTAATCACTCTTTATCATATCATTATATCCCTCAGGGTCATGCTGCTGTAATGCCTCTCAATCTGTGAGATCTAATAGTACACTGCACTGCTCACTTTACTACTTATCTTACTTTATTTCATTTATCTAACTTCTGACTCATTATGCCTATTGTGTAGATGTTCTTTACTTTATTTTTATTTTTTTACTATAATCACCAGGACCTGAGTACAGTATTTTGTTATCTTTCGTGTATCTACATGGCTGGGAGGACAATAAAAATATTTGACTCCTTGAATCCAGTGAGACAAGACGATACTCACTCTTGCAGAATCTTGCTGTCGGTGGTCTGAGGGTAACCGAAGTCCATCAGCTCGTCCATCAGCTCGTATATGATGACAAAGTTATCTCTGATGCTTTCTTCCTCCAATTCTTTGAAATACTCTGAAAAAACCTGAAGAAGACAAACACAGTTTGATAAACCACAATAAAGCTGTTGTTGGTGTTGCTTATAAACCAAAAGCAAGGGAAGTATTCAAACCTACCTGGACTATTTTGTACAAAAAGGAGAACACCAAGGAGACACTGGAATTTTTCTTGGATGTTGCAACCACTGAGGTGATGTGTGTTAAGATATTTAGCAATAAGTGTCAGAACAGCACAAAAACAATTTTGAAAAAGCATACTGACAAGAGTGCTTGAGTACAAACACCACACGCAAAACAGTAAGGATACAGTAGAGGTTATTGTGTTTGATCCACATGAAACGAACACCCCCATGGGCCAGGATTGGAGAGAGCGTCCCCTCCTCCTCTTTGTCCATCAGAAGGCTCATGAAGTGCTCAATCTCTGACATGTCCACATCTCCACGGTAGTTTCGGCACACCAGGACCTGAAAGGAACAGAGAGTATGTCACAGTGTCTATGCATCTCCAGCAAGCAATAGCAATCAGAAACACCTGAAAACTTGCTGGCTGTCATAAATAACGATAAAATGATTATCAAAATGCTGGCAGTAATGTTAACAATATAAGAAAATACATTTTATTTTCATGCATTTAATTCTAAGTAAAGTTAAATTTTGTGCTCCCATCTTTGGACGTTTGGCTTCACTGTGCAGAATGATGTATGTGCCACATGCGTGACACTAGAAAGCTGTTTTCACTCTTTTAACACTTGTTTGTTCAAACATGATGTTGTGACATCACAACTACTTTGTAAGCTAATCCTGGTTTCAGTACACAGCTTACACAAGTGTGATGTGGAAACTTGAAGCCTCTGGTAAACACACACTAAGAATGGACATTTCGGTGAATTAGGAGACTAGAGCCGCAATGATTAGTCAGTTGACAGAAAATTCATCACTGATCATTTTGATAATTCATTCATATTTTTTTATAGTATTTATTATAAGGGGTGGATGTAATTTTAATCAGGGTAACTAGGTAATTGCACTTTGTGGAAAACCATATTAGGCAATCATTATTATTCAAAGCAGAGTGCTTTTCTGAAAGTATGTCTGGAGGGGATCTTTAAATACTACACATTTACAACAGTACTTCAAATGTTTTATAATTAATAGGATTCTACAATTCAGTGTACATTAAACAGCAGTGTTACACTATGTCAATGATGCATGTGGTACAAAAAGGGGCGGGGGGCAGTAGCAAGAAAGACATGTTAAAGATCCCCTCACATATCATATTAAGACATAACTATACCCCTGACAATAATGTGTATCAGATATTTTCCCCACAAAAACGACATCATTAACACTTGAAAACCCTTAAATTTACATCTGGACCCCTCTCTTAAAAAATCATATTATTATTATTTATCATATTTATATACTATATTTCATTTAAGAAGTTTAACTACTTTATAGAAGATATGTTGTACTTCACCAGGGGTATGGGTACTCAATACCTTTAAGGTACCAACCTATGAATAGACACCAAGTAGTATCAAAACCTTTTTGCACCTAGAGCTAGATTTGTATGGACTTGTATGGACAGCCAATCAACGCAAACGTTCTTTGATTTAATGTGAGGTGTGATTGGCCCACTGTATTTAATAAACATGAATAGTTTGACGACTTTCAAAATGCATTTGTGTGAAAATCAAATCATGTAGATGTGGAGGAGTGGTGGCATTTAATGTAATTTAATGCTTCTATTCACATGATGGGTATTGAATGAAGTACTCAGTTGGTATCAGTATCATTTTAAGGGTACTTGGATTTGTACTGTTATCATTTTTTTTTTTAAACGATACCCACACCTATACTTCACTGTAGAGGTCATCATCAGTTTGTATGAGCACTGAATGATTCAACTTTCCAAATCACACTTCTGTAAACTGAATATTGAACAAGGATCTATTTACTAATTAACAACGTGATTACTTCTGATGTCACAAATCATGCTGGCAGACCCTTCACCTAAAAACTGGATTATCAGTGAGTGCAGACAAACTTTACACTTTTCAGCAGATGAATATCCTTCTAGTGTCAAACTTTGCACAGACACTATATTTCCGCTAAAGACATGAAACTGAAGTAACAAGGAAGGAAAACTGGATGTTTCCTGAATGTAATGTATCACTATTATTATTATCATTATTATTAACATGTACGGCTTATTGATAATAATTGACTCTATATGCAAGGAGACGTGAACATGTAGAGGTTTACAGGGATGTTTTGTCATCACCTTTGACACTCAGTGCTGATGTGTGAAACAGCTGTCCACCTGTCTGTCTGTCATTGTGTCTTTAGTACATTTGTCATAACGCTACGTGGACTTACACGTCTTCACCTTCACCTTCGTTTGATCAACTGATAACCTAATTTGCCTTAGTGGTCATCGTGAGTTAAGATTCGAGCCAAACCTCATTGCTGCATATCAACCGGTTTATAAGCCACATCATAATCTGTCAGTGAGGAATGTGTTAGCAAAGCCGCTAGCTAGGCTAATGTTAGCTTAGCAGCGTCGCGGCTCGTCCCGTTATCTCACCTTTCCTTTTAAATCCAAGACATACACGGCGCTCGCAGACATCTTGAACTAATTTTGAGCTTAGTTCAGCTCCTTTTCCGCACCTCGTTGATTATGTTGTTGTTGATGATAAAGCTCTAATGTTACAGGGCTAAAATCAAAGAACAGACACTCATTCATAATACCAAGAAGAGAAAAAGCCACCCTTCCCTGTTTGTCAAAGCAGGCAGTTATCGTACGAGCGCCCCCTTCTGGCCGGGAGGAGGTACTACAGTCAGGAGCGTGACAGGCCTGTTTTCTCTCATTTAAACTGACTTGAGTGCTATTTATTTGTAAATGGCTGTAAAAG
The DNA here is from genome assembly GCF_027409825.1 of Scomber japonicus. NCBI lineage: Eukaryota > Metazoa > Chordata > Actinopteri > Scombriformes > Scombridae > Scomber > Scomber japonicus. The sequence goes on along the minus strand of NC_070589.1, from coordinate 23,541,307 downwards.
TGCGTGTCTGTAATGTTTTGACTCTAGAAGGAGTAAGGGAATAGTTACAGAGCCTGAGAAAAATTTGCACTCTCAGTGCTCTCAGCAGTTTCCATTAGAGCTCGACCAATACTGGATTTTTGGGGCAGATGCCGATACCAATATTAGACAGTAAAAAATCTAAATTTCAATATCCATATATTGGCTGATGATCTTAGTCATATAGAATACATATATATAAACACACTTTTCCCCCCAAACACTTGTTATTAAGATAATGGAGCTTCACTGGGAATTTAACAATTATAAATAACCAAAATAACAAACAAAAGACACACACACAAACAAAAGGAAGAAAATAATGCAAATATTTACATGTATATTAAACTATAATTAATGAAAAGATATACATGAAATGCTGCCTTTGTAACTTTAAATTTAAAAAAAAACAGACACAACATATGCACTGATACCGATATATCTGTAAAAGGCCAATATTGGCAGATAATATTGGTTTCCATACCAAAGATATACAAGTGAGAAACAAAAAGAAAACATTTAAATAATATAATCAATCACTGAGCTTTAATCACTTATATTTGTCAGCATAGTGATTTCTGAATACGCTGATTTACTGCTGTTATGTCCACTGACTTTTGTCTCTTTTCCTTTCAGGTCGGTCTATCCCTCTCTGACTGTTGGGATTGTTACATCTGACTCTCATCTCATCTCTGGAGCTGTATCAACCCTCTGGTGCCAGTATTCCTTGCCATTTGACCACTGAGCTGCCTGTTGAGCTTTGACACTTTGTCTTTTAATGCTTTGATATTTGGCTGGTGCAGCTCAGATTAGTTTCTGGAAAACTGTTAAGGAAGCTTTGTAGGGGTTCTCTGCTGTTTAATTTTCTTCCATTTTTTCTTCTGTTTTGTGGTTAGTAAGGGAACCTAGTTTTGTGTTTTTATCTTCAGTAGTAACTGTATTAGTGATCCTTTATTTTCCTGTTAATAAACACAATATTGGAATATTTGAAGGTGTTTCAGCTGTCTTTTTCTTTGAGGTCATTTTTCTCCTGTGATCACAACTTAATAAACTTTAGTATGTTAGTTCTTGTGTTCCTCTAGACTAGTAAACATTGTAACAACTGTGACATAAAAGAGAGAGCCTGGCATTCCTTTCACACAATGATGTGGTCAAGGATAAACGGTATTATCTGAATACACACATGCGCACAAAACACACACTCCCTCCCTGCACTGTAAATGGACTGTGAATTATCCACATCTGGCGAACAAACATCTAGCTTGTTTTATTTAGACAAAACCCTTATTTATATAACATGCTGCTACACTCTGGTGCAATATCCATACTTTGCCTGTTTTTCTAATGTGCAATAGCTCCCTCTAACTGCTGCTCCAGTTCTTCATGGGAAGTCCTGTTGATATATTGTTGGACAGCTGTTCATAACTCTCTCAGACCTCGCAACTCTTTTCATTTTCTTTTCAGCTTCATTTTTTAATTCACTGTAAAATACTTGACCGATTGATCTACACAAGAACTCCAGTGTGCTTGTATCCTGTGCCTATGCAAATGGCAATAAAGTCTCTTGAACTTTGAATGTGGAGTTTAATTGTCTTTGTCAATGCATCAATCATAGATATTGTTCATTCATCTCACTGTTAAAATGAAATGAACAACTCCAATATGTTTTCCTGCTTATAGTGAGTTGTGCACTGTAGCACCACACAGATTAATAAAGAACTTTTACATTACATTTCTGACATGAACAAAACAAATGGCAATCCTATCAGCATGTTTGATAGTAAATCCCATCAGATATCCACTGTGTTGTTCACTGTACTGCCTGAACTTTCCAGTGCTGCATGACTAAGTGCACACATGTGGACTGTACTGATAGATGGATAAACATCACCTAATTAATCACCTTTTTATATCAACAGCCCAAAAAGTTGTTTTATGTTTCATTTCTCATCTTTAGATATGAGATTGTTGTGTAGACTGTAACAATCAGTTTCAATATTCATATTATGTAATGTTTTTGTAATAAAGCTCACATTTCATTGTGCTAAATTATGAGTTCACGGGTTTATGATCAGCATTGCAAAATTTACAATGCTCATTTGTTCTCAGTTTCAAAACACAAGATACAGATCAGAAATAAACACACATTTCAATGATCTCAAATGATCTCATGGTTTATGAGTTGTGTTGCTTCTCTCTGTGTTCATCTTGTCGCTCCCCCTACTGGAAGAATGGTTAACCTGCAGTTATGAATTTTTAGGTAAGACTTGCCACCTGGTGATCACCACAAGATAGCACCATTTCCAACTGTTTAGATACCTGACGCATCAAACTGCAATACAGCTGATGTCTCTGACATGCCTTAATACAAAATATTAATAGAACATTATATATACATTATCATACACACTAAACATTAATATTTCTACATTGTAAACCAGCCTAATGATTAAAACCCATCATCATTTGGTCATTCCTTTATTTCTATGTTTCTGAATGTCTATTCACTAGTAATTTTCTTTCTTTGACCCTTTTTTAAAATTGTATGTGTGGTTCCACTCTTCAACTAATCACATGCTCACCACAGGCTTAGTAGGTGTACACAACAAAGTCACGTGGACAACCAAAGATTGCATGCAGACACCTGAATATTTGGTTTTAATGTGGGCTTTCCAGGAGATTATGGACCCTGGCTGCGGGGATTTGCTCTTATTAAGACACCACAAAACAGAAAAGATTTAATGCAGCCAATAATGATTATGGTCAAATAGTTGAGATTGTTGATGATTTTTAAATACCTTGTTACATATATCAACAGTAGTCTTACCTTCAAGGAAATTACTGACCACATTAAAAAAAAAAACATTCACAATGCCTTACCTTACTATGTAATATTCTGGACACTGTGCATAAGAGCCTGGTGGAAAGCACCCTATCTTTTAAAATGATCAACATGGTCATGTGGTGCGGTAATCTGAACATCGAGAGGAGGAACAAGCTACAACAAATAGTGAGCATGGCCTCCAAAACCTTAGGAAAGCTGCCAAAGTAGCTGAGTAGTATGTATGAGGAAATCTGAAGAAGTAAAGCTGACAGCAATTATTAACTACCCATCTCCCCACCATATAGTGAACATGAGCTTTTACCAGCATGGAAATGATATCAATAGCTAACAGAAATATGTTTTAGAGATCTTTTTCCCCAAGTACTGTCAAGCAATTAAACAAGGGTTCGGTAAACTAGGACACAGGGTGGTCCTCCTTTTTATGAATATGTTTGCTTAGGTAATGTATTGTATGTATCTTTTTATGATATGTCATTTGATAAAATCGAGGGCAAATTTCCACATTGTGGTCAATGGGTGTTTCGCATTCGTATTCGTATGTGTGAGTTTGGGCACTGATGTTGGGTGATGAGGTCGCAGTCGTAGTCATCCAAAAGTGTTGGATGATGAATTGAGGTCAGGGAAACTTGTAAACTGTTTGTTTACGGACCGTTACTTGTGCACAGTGGAATAGCCAAGAGTCATCAGTTTAAAAATAGGGTCTAATATAGTTTTGTATAGCATTAAAATTCCCCTTAACTGGAACTAAGAGGCCAAGCCAAACCATGAAAAATAATTTCTATTGGTCAACAGTGAAAATGTGTGTCAACTTTACTGACGTTGAAATCAGATTTCTATTCTCCTGCAGTGGATTTGTGCAAATCCACTGCCAAAATGCTGATGTGCCTAAACTCAATACTGAACCTCAATAAACTGGATCATCCTCGGTATTATAGGTGCTGATGTGTGAGGCTCAAATGGCAGCCAAGCAACAAATACTGACTTCATAGGAGGTGAAAATACTCCTGAGACATAAACTCCTACTGCTTCTTATACCTAAAAATACACCACTTATGAAGATGCTACTTGTGGTAGCAGGGGCTTAACATTAAAATAACTCTAACAGATGGTACTGCTGTATTGTGACGCAGAGATTGAGATGTGAATTGATGAAAGACAACTACTGACAGGAGTGCTGTGGATGTGCATGTGGAGGAGGCACAGTGAAATGAGTCTTATAAGTTAAAATGTGATGTCCATGCAAGTCTTTTTCTTGAGGAACACCATACCCTTTAGGTGTGAAAAGCCTTTCAGCACTGGGCTTGACCAAGACAACTGTGTCTCATCAAGTTGACAGATCTCTGATCCCTTGGCTGTCAAGATGGAGTTTAGACATTGTCAGAAGTCACAGATACAACTGGACTGAGTTACAGAGCCAAATATAACAAATTACCACTTCCCTCAGCCACTTCCATACACTATACTCTGTGTTTGTATGTGAGACTGTTGTTCACTGCATGTTATTGCGTAGTTAACGGACATGTTTGTGCAGCTCAGCACTGCTGACGTGTTTACTCTGGTTGACAAATGGGTTTGTCTCAGTAAATATGAGTCATTGCATCACACAAGTGTTACATATTTGATTAGTCAGATGGGCAGGTACTGCCACAGCCAGCCTGGGAGTATTAAATGTTCACTGTTCGCTTCTGTAATAATTCAACTACGGTATGGAGCTGCATGGAAATGATGCTCTGTGTTGACCCAACTCTACTATCACTGGCTACATTTCCTTTGCATGACATCAAGCACTTAAGACTAAAATTGTACTAGTTTGTATTCTTCATGGTAGGATTCATATACACTCTAATCTGTTCCACCATTCCCATGGCTTTGTGATTTATACTTAGCAGGACTTTGACTCTACTCCCAAGGCGATCCTGTGGCTTTTGGGGGAGTTTTTACCATACAAGGAGAAGAGGAGTTTAGCTCGGTTTCCTGTGGGAGGGTTCTGATTTCTCTCACTCTGCATATGATTCACTCTGCCTCTATTTCTCTCTCCCTTACCCCCCTCTCCCTTTCTCCCTTTCTCTTTCTGTTCCCCTGTCTTGGCTTCAGACTCCTGTCTGTTTACTATACTACCTGAACAACTAAAATCATTTTATTAAATGAAAATATTCGATTTCCAGAATCAATATTTCCTGCATGAAATTGTCAGAATTGTATCCAAGCAATCTGTTATCATAACATTTTGAGCAGCCAGCATCCTGACAGACCAAATAAGGCATCCACTGCTCTTTTCCTTACAGGTCATGATGTAAGTTTGTATTAACTTTCATAAACATTTGCAAAAAAGGCTGCAGATTCTCTGACGCGTTGAAAAAATTCATACAACACATTCTCTGTATGTGGTGGTCTCTGTGTTGGGGTCTTTCTCTTAAAGGGAAGAGTGAAAATTTCTGGTTTTACACAATTGTTCTTGTTCAGTTAAGTTTCCTCAGATAATAGTATTTATATTACACACAGTGTAACTTGCATTTCTTTATACAATTGGAATGTGATGCGTCACACCTAATGATCTTAAATAATTTAACATTTTGTGTCTTCAAAACATCTACTTTTCATAATAAGCTTTGTGACTATGCATTTTCCAGATGATTCATAGCTAATTTGTCTTAAAAGGAGGTGAATTGTCTCTACCTATACAGAAACATTTAATCCTTTAATTTACCAAGAAAAATATAAATTATTAGCATATTAGTATAGACGCAATTATTATACTGATGACTCTCTCCTCATAAATGCAGAAAACTTAGCTGTGGTGTCAAGTCAGTCTTTGTACACAGTGATCTAGTAATTAAAAAAGGTAAAATGTGTGAATAAAGACAGAAATGGGGGCATGTCTACATAATCTGTGTCAACGCAACATAAAATGGAAAACAAATGCATTCGTTCAAGTTTATCTTCAGATGTTGCTTAAATAGCCACTGTACGCATCACTGTTCTTTGACTTTCCTTGTAATCTTTATTTTTAGCCGGAGCAGCTGGCACATGTGAGTTAAGAGCAAGAAGACAGGTCCATCGGTGCTAATGTCACCAACACACACACACACACACACACACACACACACACACACACACACACACACACACACACACACACACACACACACAATACTCAAGAAGTCAATACTACACATGAACCGTTTTCTAACATCTCATAGGTTGTATAATATCATATTCCTGGAAACCATCTCAGTAAGTTGTTGTATTCCTCGTGCTTTTTATATTGCATGCCTTACAAATTATGGAAAACAGATCTAAATAAAGGTCTGTCAAACCAGTAGCAATTAAGAGGATCTTAATTGCAGTAGACCTTTGGTTTATGTCTGTGCAGCTCCACTATAAAGCTCCTGCTGCCTGGTGTAGATCACATGCAGACGGCTCTTTCCCCAAATTTTCTTTGGCTGGATCATTTTCCATGCAGCCTTTTTTCATTCAGCGGTAGAATGAAAACTATGTCCTTTCTAACCAACTCTGGTATTAACATCAATTTGAGCATTCCTAAGTAAGAACACAGGCATATAGATATGCAGCCCAAAGGGGAAAAAGTGAACCTTGAGTTACTCATATTACTAATGTGAACAATGCCCTTTTGATGTCTGAGAGCTTGATCTTTCTTCTTATCTGCTGTTCCTCCCCTGTTCTGTCCAAAACAAAAAGACTGTGATCCAAATAAGGAGACAGGCTGGATACTGCCAAAACATCGACACCACATCATTCCTCTAGGAGCCTTTGAGAGGTGAAGTTTATATTAGGGAGGGGGGCACAGTGAGCTCTTGAGTAGCCAAGGCGGGGAGTGGCGGAAAGGGGTAAACGGTGGGAAAGGGCTGTCACTGGGGACTGGGGCTGTCTCCAAACCTCCAGTCAAGTTTAAATCACACAGAGCTCTACCGACTCTCAGTTTGCATCCTCCTCTCCTTTGCTCACTCGCTCTCAGCTCCCTCTGTCTCTCTCCTCCTCTCTGCATCTACCAGTTGCTTCCTCTATCAACCTTGCAAGGACTCTCGTGACGGGTCTTCGTCTGAACATCTGCAACAGCTTTTTACCTACAAAGAAATAAAACCTTTTTTTTTCCTTTCCAAAACCTGCAAGACACTAAAACCCAACTGTCACCATGGAGGCCATCAAGAAGAAGATGCAGATGCTGAAGTTGGATAAGGAGAATGCCATCGACAGGGCAGAACAAGCTGAATCCGACCAGAAGGCAGCAGAGGATAAGTGCAAGCAGGTGAGACATGGCTGATGGTTTTTAAGGGGAACAAAGGATGGATGCCATGGATGACAATGTGTGCTCTTATATAGCACAAGTCGTACTGAATCTGGAGTTAGCTGGGCAATATTTTAATACTATCTCAATATTTCTATGGATAAAAAGATAAGACAACATAAACTTTATTGATCCCACATGAAGTGATGAAATACAAAATACATTAATAACCACGAAGGGAGAGCTGCTACAACAACAGTTACAATCCATTGTCCCAATAAATGAATCCTGAGAAATTGTCAGTTTTAAAGAAACAAAAATATATATATTTTTGTTTTACATTTAATTGGTTTTATGTAATGTATGCATATGGAAACTCTTGTGGATTATTATATGAGTAAATGTATGTACATTTTGCACAGTGTAATATCAGAAAGTATTTTAAAAATGTTGTTTCCAGCAATATCTGGAAAAAATTATTTGATTGATTGATTTTTAGTCCAACAATGGCTTAAATTGAATTCATATTCATCATCTTTTGGACAAAGAAGCGAATATAAGATTAACATACTGGTGTTCTTTTTTATACTGGTGATTATACTGGTTATTGAATGGTCTCAAACAAAAACCTTCGATACTAAAACACTTGTGTTGACTGGCGAAGGGCTCAACACAAAATGTCAACTATTTCCCAGAGTACCAACTGCTGAAGTACAGAGAGCAGCTGATCCTGAACCCTAGGGGCTTGTCTTCTTGTGAAGAAGGTGGTTTATCCCTTCAGGGAGGCACAAAGAGAATACCAGAGTGAAGACTACTAGATATATAATCCATAATGAACCTGAGGAATTAATTGAAGCTATCAAGTGGTACTGCAGGACTTAAAACAACCCATCTAAAGCAGCTGTTGCTCTGAATCTATGGGGACTGCATTACCCAGCATCCTTATCTGATGTTTTTCTGTACCATTTCAGAGGAAACCTCACAAATTCTCTACATCCATATTTGGTGCTGGAGTGCTAGAGCCTCTGGCAGCTTGATATTTCAAGGGCTAACTTGATGACAGCGTACTTGTACCACTTGATACGAGCAAAGTAGAATCTAGAGATGTAATAGGATATTTGAGGTTTCTAAAAGAGCTAATTATTGCACAGTGGGAGGTGGTGTCTTCATCTTGGTGGAACGAGTGGAATGCCAGAGAGCAGCAAGTTGGAGAGGCACGGACAAAGCTAGGATCTACATTAAAGCAAGTGAAAAGAATCCTGTCTTGGGTGGCTAATGCCCTAATCATACCCCCAGAGAGTACAGGGAGTGGCAGTTGTCAGTGGCACTGAACATATGGACCCTCAGTATGTCTTCCACATCAAGAACAGTCAGCAATCCTAGAAGATTATTCAGAGCTCTTTAGTTTGTTTGGGTGGCAGAGATACAAGCTGTCCGAAGAGATGCTGTTGTTGTTGGCATGACTAAATTAACATCGGAGTGTATTTAGGCTGACTGACGGCACTGAAAATACACAAAAACCAATACTCATGTATCAACATCTATTAAACATAACACCAGGTACAGACCACAGCTGCAATTAAAGGGCTAGTTTATCCAAATTATAAAAGAATTTAAACATTCGGCAGCAATGAGTAGTTTCAGAAACAGTGTCCTGGTTAGTCTCAATAATCCACAGTCTTCATCATGAAGGATTTACTTTGGAACTACTTTCTACAGAGGAAATGGTCCTGATGAAAGCCATTGACAGCATGTTCTGTGGATCATCAAGAGTAACAGAAAACATCTCTTTGAATTTCTTAGCCACGCTAAAACGTTTTACTCCAGGGATGAAAGTGAACATTGGTGGAACAGTTTGGTCCAGACTCAAATATCTGAAGTGCTGGATGTATTGCCATGAAGCCTAAAGACTTTGGTGATCTTCATTGGCCTCTAGTGCCAACATGACTATAATATTTGTGACTCTTAGTGAAATGTCTCAACTATTTGATGGTTTGTCGTGACATTTGGTACAGACATTCATGTTCTTCTCAGGATGATTTATTATACCTTTGGTGATCCCTTAACCTCACATCTAGTGCTATTATCAGCTCCAAATATTTCATCCAATATCCTCCAAAATGTATCCAAAACTAATGACATTCACATCAGCTGTGTAGCAAAATCTAGCATGTAAATAAGCTAAACTTCAATGATGAACATAGTAGACATTGTACCACTAAACATCAGCATGTTATCATTGTCATTGTCAGCATTCAAGATTCCTTTATTGTCATTTTCATGATGCACTTTCTTACATAAGGAAACAAAACGTTTCCCTTAAAAGACCAGGAAGAAATTGCATCTAAAAATGTTAGCATGTTGATTCTTACTTTACATTCTTATACATTTCCACAAAGTTGGTTTGGCTTTGCTGTCTGCTTTCTGACTATCCTTCATAATTCTCTTGTTTCAGCTTGAGGATGAGCTGCTCGCTCTGCAGAAGAAACTGAAGGGAACAGAAGATGAGCTGGACAAGTACTCGGAGGCCCTGAAGGATGCTCAGGAGAAACTGGAACTGTCGGAGAAGAAGGCCACAGATGTGAGTTCACCACAAAGACGCCATCTGAAACACATTATCCACATTACAGTGGAACACCACAACCAAAGTTTCAGTCGTATAAAGTATCAATATCCACTCTCTCAGATGGACTGAAATATCGCTGCATGAGTAAAACCAAAATAAGCAGAAATAAGTTATTTTCTATCAAATTAGAGTGAAAAAAACTAACAGTATTCAGTTCAGTATTCAGACATGAGTGTTGCTTTCACTGCTAACATTCCCAGAACAGGCCATGTCTGGACTCGCCTTAATAGCTCAGTTTGGTTGTTCCCACATAGCAACAGAGTGATTAAAACATTAACCCTCAGAAAAGATAATAGTTTAATACAAAGATGAAAAATGTAATCACTGAAATGAAGAAAATTTTCTTTAATAGTTTTCTTTGATAGCAACGAAACAAAGGAATGATAAAAAAATAATAATAATATGACCAAAATTATACCAAAGGTTTATCATTAGATTGAAGGTAAATAAGCCGGATGGGTCATTCAAGCCCAAATCCCTTTTTTGTGTATCAAACACAGAGTGGCACTGTTCAGTATATTTGTCAGTAACTTAACTTTCAAGCCCCTCCTGAGCACCTTAGAATCACTGTATGAAAGAAACGATCGTCCAGGCACGGTATGAATAACTTGCATCTTCTAACCCGTTCAGTCAGTGTTGGGAGCAACTGAGTTTTTGGTGGCTTTCTGAAGTCTGAAACAGAGCTATTTCTCAAGCACAGACAAAACTTGGCCAGCCTGTAGTCGACCTGGAATCTCAGGAATGCAGCTTAAGCAAACAGAGAACCCCATACTGCAGTGTCTAATGAAATCAATGCTCTGGCCTTTTTTTGGGCGGAGATATCACACTTCCCTCTGTCTGGCCTTACAGTACATACCTTGTTGGTGTACAACAAGATGACCATTCACCTTCAAAGAGCATCTATTTGATTTATGGTCTTTTCTTTTGGTTTCTTGGTTCTCTTCTGTCTCATCTTTTATCTAAAGCAGTAAAAGGTTCAACAAAAGAAATGTGGAGACAGACACTGACTCAATTTAGATTGTTCTTCTGGGCAGTCATGTCCAATATTGTTGACATGACACACAAGAAACTTTTCCACAATGTTTTAAAAGACGCATTAAACGTCTTTTTTACTTTTAGGAAGAAGCCTGTTTTGTTGTACACACATATGACTACTAAAGGGGTGACTAATGATTGTTTTCACTAGCTTATTACTTTATTTTTCTCGATGAATTATCTGGTCTAAAAAATGTCAGAAAATATAAAAGGAACCCACAATTACTGTTTTCTTACATGACGTCTATTGTCTGACTAACAATCAAAACTTAATCAAAATAGCTGCTGATTAACCTTCTAATAATCCATTCATCAACTAATTGATTCAGCTCTAACAATGGCTGTGAATTTGAATTGAATGAATGGTGTCAAAAGAAAGCAGTCAGTGAAGTCATCATAGCTCTTAAACTACCAGTGAAACGAGGTTAAGATAAGGCCCTCAAAGGTTAAAGGTCAGATTTCTGTCTCAGATGGCTTATCAAATGCTTTTGGCATCCACTACTTCTTCTTCTAATGTGTTTCACACTGGTTTTACAGACCACTGATACATCACATACATTGTGTAATACAGGAACGCAAGAGAAAATAAACCCAGGAATTGCTATGAAAAACGGGGAAGAGGAGGAGGGGGGTGAGGAGGAGGAGAAGGAGAAGGAGAAGGGGGGCGTAAAAGGAATGTGTCGCCACCCGATGGCTGCGGGTCATGTATGCAACCAAATCAATTTACATTCCTAGCCACTGCAGGTCAACAACCCTTGTTGGAGAGGATTATTACGGCCCCACCCCACCCTTTACCCTACCTCCTCCCGTACGCAGAGGCAGATCGTTGGACCTTTGATTTCCATAAAGTTTACAACAAGACTCCCTCGTTCAAATCTTTACTTATCTATCTAGCTCCTCACACCAGTAATATGTTATGATCTACGTTAGATATGATTCATACATTTATATATGAATCAGATAGATGACTCACATGAGACAACTGCTCTCTCTAATCACAGCAGAAAAATGCAGCCTAAGCAACACCTTATTTGCCATATAAGTCCACAATAGAAAATCCAGACACACTTACATACACACACACACACGCACACACAAACACACCTCTTTTGTGAAGGAAAAGAGCAATGCCTTCCCCCTCCTAAATCCTGTGATGTCATCTGAGACAGGCTTCTTCACAGGATTGGAGGATCTCGCCATAAATTTCCTGAAAACTCCCAGCCCTTTTTTTCCCCATCCCTACACTGCACGTCCCTTATTTCCTGCCCCGAGAAAAAGTTTCCTCGGTGCCTGCAACTTTTGACGCCAATTAGTAACTTTTTTCAAGGATACATACTGCTCTATACGGGTTTACATTTTTACCTTTTGTGAGAAAACAAAGTAATCGACATAATGGAGATGGTCAAGAAGAAAATCCAAGCCCTCCAACAGCAAGTTGATGAGGCAGAAGATCGAGCATTGGCAGTACAAAGGGACTTGGACACTGAACGGGAACTGCGCGAAAAAGTGAGATTATTCAACATTTATCCAATTTAAGAATCAGATCTGCGGAGTATCTTTAACCTCGTGCTCATGTTAATTGGTGACTATAAATAATTGACGCGAACACCGTCAGCGTTCGACTCCAGGTAGCGATAATAATAGTCATATAACACTCCCAGAAGAACTTCAAACCCAACCTCCAAAAGTACATTTGATACTTTTGTGCTCTCGTGTTTCCATAAAGTCATTTTAGAGGCTTATCGGAAAATGAGGAAACATTGTGGCGACATTCCTTCGCAGACTTTTGTTCGGTTGCGTTATCTAATTTAAACACGCCCTATATCGTGTTAAACTGTTTTCAAAGTGGGGTCCGGGGACTCTCAGGGGGTCCTTGAGGGGGCCCCCAGCAAATGAGGGAATATATAATGCCCATTTTAATCATGATTTCATCCATAAGTAACCTAGTGACTGAATGTATGACTATGCTGGTCAGGGGTTTCATACATTTTATACATCTAAAAGCCAAAAGCTTATCAAATTGGGGTCTGTGGTCTAATTTTCAGTTTCTTTATGTGAAAAAGTTTGACAACCAGTGGTGTAAAACACCCAGAAGTACTCCCGGCACTTTAAGTATCCAATATAATGTCAGTGTGGTTGTATGAATACAGATTTATAATGTTTTATAAGCTTGGATTAGTTCCATTAGCTGTTTCAGACATTTGGAAATGCCAGTTTTGTCCAAAGTATTTGTTCTGCTCACCCTTTTAGCTGTTTGCCCTACTAAAAATGGGCACAACTCTTAAATGAGGAGCGGCAATCCACCCTGCTCCTCCTTGGCCTCTTGCTACACAGGAAGAAGAGAGCAGAGGTGGTTATCTGTGACATCAGTCCCACAGGAAACAGGCAGAGAAGAAGCAGTCTGTCGTCTCCTAAGACATACACAGGCTAACAGTACAATAGTCAAGCTAGCTGTGCCACTTAAAATGTGTCACAGGGTTTAAACGTTGCCAGACCATGAGTCTACATCAGCATGTTTTTATTTTAGGCCATCTGGTCAAAGTACAGTGTCTGGTCAAGCTGCAAAGTTCAGAACATCATCAAATTCATCACGGTTGTTAAGAGTGAAATGGATTACACTTAAGAAATCTGTAGCAGGGGGGAAAGAAAACAGGAACACATGCGATATCAGTGTGTTGCACATGATTCCTGACAGTAAGTAGGGATAAAATAAAAAAAACAGCATTTAGGTAATTTCACTGCAAGGAATGAGTATGCATGACTGAACAAGGAACTTACATCTGCTCCAAATCTTCCAAACAGACACGAAACATTTTTGAAGCTTTAACAATACTAAACCGCATCCTTCCTCTTGAAGCAAAAACATGTTTCCTGGCTGACCTATGACCTCTCCTGCTGTACTGCTATAGGCCGAGGGCGATGTGGCATCCTTGAACCGCAGGATCCAGCTGGTGGAGGAGGAGCTGGACCGTGCTCAGGAGAGACTGGCTACAGCCCTGCAGAAGCTGGAGGAGGCTGAGAAGGCTGCAGATGAGAGTGAAAGGTGACCATCAACACAGACCACATGAGAGGAGATTTATCTTCACTCAGCAACGGAGATTAAAGTTTAGAATTGATTGCCACCATAGATGTTTTATTAGTAGTCATAATGTAGTAACTACAACATGTAGATCAACAGTTCATTAACTGCTTATGGCTGTGGAAGTTATAAATTAGCACTTTGTCTACATAAAATACTACACTACAGTCAAAGACATAGCTGTAACTATTAACAGTTTAGTAACATAACACAAGTAAGTGAAGGTAACATAGTTTCCTTGAATACTGTAACATCCTTTTTAAAATTCTTTAAAAATGTTTGTGACTAAAAACACCAAAATCTTGATTATATAGAAGAACTGAAGAAGTTCATCCAATCTTAGTGTTCATCACAGTTTTGTCCTTGCATGATGTCTTTTTTTAGTGTTTTCTTTAGTATAAGTTTTGAAATATGTAATGACAAAAATGGGAAATGTAATCTGTCAGTCAAGATCAATGACTGTTGAGTTTCTGGTTCTGAAAATATTGAACCTCAAACAGCCCAGGATATAATGTTTGGACCAAAGCAGGATGATTTACCACATGAACTGTGTATGTCATTAAATAAATGGTATGTTGAATTGAAATTGACACCTCATACTGATGAAATGTAAATGTCTGATAATCCTTTGTTGCATCAGTAATGTTAGAAATGTGTTGCACTAAAACGTGTGTATATTTCCTGTCATTAGAGGCATGAAGGTGATTGAGAACAGAGCCATGAAAGACGAGGAGAAGATGGAGATTCAGGAGATGCAGCTCAAAGAGGCCAAGCACATCGCTGAGGAGGCCGACCGCAAATACGAGGAGGTGGGGCGGAACAGAGATCACATTTCAACTTAGTTTCGTTTTTTAGATGAAGATGACGCTGATGTTGTATTTTTTGTTTTTCCCTGATCGTGATTTTGTGTTTCTTCTACGTCAGGTTGCCCGTAAACTGGTCATCCTCGAGGGTGAGCTGGAGAGAGCAGAGGAGAGGGCAGAAATTGCTGAACTGTAAGTTTCAGACAAGATTTAAACATACTAAATACCAGAAAGCGTTATTGAAAAGGGTTTATAATGTTTTCCTCTGTTCCTACAGCAAGTGTGGTGACCTGGAGGAAGAGTTGAAGAATGTCACCAACAACCTGAAGTCTCTAGAGGCTCAGTCTGATAAGGCGAGTTGTTTATCTATACTAGCTTCTTTCATATCAGCTTGCTGCTTGACCTGACAACTTCTCACATTAACACTCATAGTTTTAACCCAGTGCAAGCACTCAGCAGTTCACTTGAATATTATATTTTCTAAAAGTAGAAAAATCGTTACTTATTCATTTAACCTGTCCATACCTGTCCAGAATGAGCTTCAAGACTGTAAAACTAGCATCTAATTAAAAAAAAAAGACAAATGTAATGTAAAATCTGTATTAATAAATTCACAACATAACTACTGAGCATGAAAAGTAAACATCATAATGTTACTGTTTTTGATATTAACTGATTTCCTTTATCTATCTCTCTGTTCATACAGTACTCTGAGAAAGAAGACAAATATGAGGAGGAGATCAAAGTCCTGAATGACAGACTTAAGGAGGTAGGTGGATCTGCTCGAGCTACACTTTCTGAAGTGAGTGAAGCTGTTTCTGTACGATTAACATGTGTGTTGTCTTTCCAAAGGCGGAGACCCGTGCAGAATTTGCAGAAAGGACAGTGGCTAAGCTGGAAAAGTCCATAGATGACTTAGAAGGTACACTTTTAATCATACTTTTAGTTTCTCTTTACTTTCATTGATGTTCATTTCCTCTTATACTCTGATCTGACCTTTCTGATTTCTCTCTTTTCTTCTCCTTGTTTCCCTGCACAACTTTGCATTTTCCTCTGAACCTGCTTTCCTTTTCTGCCCTGCCTGACCTTTGACCTGCAGACGAACTGTATACTCAGAAGCTGAAATACAAGGCTATCAGTGAGGAGCTGGATAATGCCCTCAATGATATGAACACCTTGTAAACCTTGCATTTGGCTCATGATGTTTTCACTTTCCCTGTTGTCTCCTTGCCACCTGATTGGAAGCACTTTGTCTTTTCTGCCTTTCCTTTTGTTTCTTGTTTTCCACTAAACTAAAAAGCTCAATAAAGATATTTTCTCTTTTACCTTGTCTTCTGTCTTTTCAACTGAGCCTGCTTTTCACAGCTCTGCCACTGTACTTTTCCTCATTTATGGTTGAAGGTTAAACACTATGCCTTAGTTATACAGTCAGTAACACACTTATACAGCATAAAGTTTTTATATTTATTGACCACAATAGAAAGGTCAAATTTATTGGTTTCCATATTGTGCACCAGTGAGTTCCTTTCGATTTACCTTCAATAAAATCATTCATGTTTTTTTTACTGCTCTATACTACTGCATTTTATATCTGCTGTCACTTCTTTTATTGCAGAGAACCTATCGCATGCTAAAGAGGAAAACATAGGAATGCACCAAGTCCTGGACCAAACACTGCAGGAGCTCAATAGCTTGTAAAATGCGAAGAAGAACACCAAACGATCAAAAAAAGCCCCATTGTTTTGTTAAAAGATATTTTCTAAATGCCATCCATCTTCTGTAATGTCACTCTTATCCCTGGTTGATAAAACACATGTACCCCTTTTATATATTTATGTGTCTTTTGTTCCTTTCCCCCTTTTTATAACATTTTTGGGTCCACATGATTTTCAATTGTGTTATTGACCAAACTGAGAACAAATAAAACTGATGATGATGATGACGGTGTCCATGTTGCTGCTGCTTCAACTAATTTGATGAGTTGACCGCGTGTGTGTGTGTGTGTGTGTGTGTGTGTGTGTGTGTGTGTGTGTGTGTGTGTGTGTGTGTGTATCTATGTGATGCTACAGACGGGTGACAAATTAAAGGAAAACTTTTAAGTGCCTTAGTAAAGTGTTGGGCCACCACGTGCTACTTCAGTGCTCCTTGGCATCAATTCTACAAGTATCGGACGCTACTGGAGGGATGAACAACATTCTTCTAAAAGATATTCCATCATTTGGTGTTTTGATGATGGTGTTTATTTGGATTGAGAAAAAATGGATTGTGACTGTGAAGGCCAAAACATGTGATTCACATAATTTTCATACTCAAGCCATTCAGTGAGCCCTCGTGCCCTATGGATGGGGGCCACTCCCATCAGGATAGAAATGTATCATCATAGGATAAAGGTGATCACTCAGACTTTGTATTGATTTGAAGTAGTCAAACGATGCCAACAGAATGCCCCCCACAACATAACAGAGCCACTGAATGTCCTCACTGTAGGGGTCAAGTATTCATGCCTGTACCTGCTTTTTTATTTAACTTGTCATCCATCTGTATGTACTATCTGTGTTTGTGTATGTCTGTAAGGCAATTTCAAAACAAAGCCAAAGATTCGTAGCCTGAGAGGAGCTCACCCTTTAGTTTACATGTGCTGACATGTAGTGTTTTCAGTGCACTCTGCACAGAAGGTGAATTCTTCAAATGCAAGACTGGAGATATGGCTCAGCTGCCGACCCCTTGGCTGCACATAACAGTAGTGTCAATGAGTATAGAGATTGTATGTTTTCTTAAGATATATGGAACTTATAATTATCTCCTTATTAACCAGCAATTGAATTCATCTTTATATAAGCACTCTACAATTAAAATGTATTATTACAATGGAAACACAAATACTTTTTACGAGCCTTGTTAATACATAATATGAATAATCTATGTAGGATGGCATATTGAAAATTGGTACCACTTTTAAATATCATGTAATCAATTAGTTAACGGAGACATTGCCACGTAGATGACGATAATGTTCATCAGCTTTTCTGGTTTCTGTTTCTAACTGAAGAAATAACCCCTTGAATTGAATTGAAGACCACAATGTGAAAACACTCTTGTTATAAGCAGGGTCATAAGAACTGAGGACACTAAGGGATAGTCAGGTGCCCAAATGAACACTGAAATAGGTTTTCTGTAATAGTTCATCTGAAGTTTATATGAGGCTTCAGCAGTCTAAGTTATCATATCAAGTGGATATCTTACACATTTACTGTCTAGCAATGGCTATATTGGAAAGTAGATTTTTGTTAACATTTGTCTGGAAACCTGTGAAGACAAACACCATGGCTCCACTGTAGTAGGCTGTCGTGATTTTTCGGAAATGCTGTATCCCTGAAAAACACATTCACATCTCATAGTTGTCCGTAGATATTTACAAACTGAAGAACAAACATGAAAGGCCCTTAAGATTGTTTTTGGCATGTGGGAAAATTTTTGTCATTTCCTCTTTTTTTAGGAGTATGAAAGGCATGTACAGGAAGTTGATTTATCTGATTTTAGCTTTTGGCCAACAGGCTGGTGTAGGCCAAAAAAAAGAAGACATTTTGAACCAGAATAAAGTAAATTTCTTAGGAGAAAATAATGGCTGTGGTATTATAGTCGCAGAAGACAGTATTTCACCTTGTTTCCTTAATCTCTGATAACATATTTAGGTTATTTTAGGATACAGTTTAGTAGCCTAAATATAGTACATACTGGTTCTTTAACCGTAAATCTAATTATGGGTCATCATGGCTCATCTGATGTGAAGCATTGGGTTGCGTTTCAATCAAATTTGTGATCTGGCTGCTGAAAACAAACTGAAATGAATTGAGAAAAAATAGATTACATGATAGCTTCACAATTTTCAAATATGTCATAAAACAACAGTCAGGTGCCCAGATGACAGTGAAAGAGGTTTAACCCCATGATATCACTCCTGCTATTCATACTGAACATTAAAAGATCCCCATCAAATGTACTTTCAATTTAAGTGACAAAATACACAGCGTGTCCACACAGTAATTTTGTGTAAAAATGCTTTTAAAAGTTTATCTGTAGCTGGTATGAGGCTTCGGCAGTCTGAGTTAGTCACATCAAGTGGTGGCTTCTAGTAATCAGTGAACAGGAAGAATGATTATGGCATGTAAACCTGTGTCAGTACTGTACTTCAGTATAATTTCAATGTACTTGTGCAGTGTGAAGTGTGCAGGGTCACATTTCAGATGTCTATGAGTTGTTCACAGCTCCACAAAATAGTGATTTTCCCTCTAAACTTCTCACATGGTTTCATTGTTCACATGATCCAATATTTCAACAAATATCAAACAATAGAGAAAAAGTAAAAAAAACTGACAACAGATTTGTGTACGAGAAAAGTGTCAGAACCACCCCTCAAGTATATCTGATGACCCTTTGGAGGGTTTTATAAAAATATTTTGTAAATAAATCATGACCTGGACTTATTTGGAGCACACATCGGCTTAAATGGTGTCACAATACCAATACCATGCCAGATTTTTGACTTTTTTCCATCAAATATCTTTATTTTACATTCCAAAATCTACATGAACTAATGAATACATTTCCAAATAGGGGATAAATCTTTCTTCATAAGAAATGATCTCCCTTATAAGTCATGTCAGTATCCATGAAAAAGAACTGAACATGGATTTAGGTGGGCTTAATGGGTACACTTACCCTAACACTGAAAACATTTGAAAATTAGAAAAGTAATCAAAAAGTAATCAAATGTAATAAATTACATTACTTTGACTAAGTAATTGAAATAGTTCCATTACTTATTACATTTTAAATATGATAACTAGTAATCTGTAATCTATTACATTTCCAGAGTAACATTCCCAACCCTGGTTATATAATACTTTAACTACATTTGGCTGCTAATCCTTACTTCAACATTGCTGTATTGGTTCTTTCATTTGAGTAAAAGCTCTGAATACTTCATCCACCACTAATAGTTTCTAAAATGTAGTTGTTAGAGCAGGAGTGTCAAACATACGGCCCGTGGTCCAGAACCGGCCTGGCAAAGGGTCCACTCCGGCCCACTGGATAACTAAGTATGAAAATTGCAGAATACTTAAGTCCAAATTTTCAACAAAACACATTGCTGTTCTCGCTTATTTTTGCACACCATTCTCAGTCAAGTCTTCTGATCTTTCTGTAGATGTTAAACTTGAGATAAAGGCCTTGCAACATGATTCAGATTTTAAGGACACATTTTATCAGTATCTCTTTCCAGGGTAACCCCAAACTGACAGGCCTGTCTGCAAAAATAATGTACACATTTGGGACGACTTATCTAATCTTTTTAAGGCATCTTAAGGCCTGTTCATCTGCTTAGTGAAAATATGTTTTATTATAGAAAAGTCATAATATATTTTATATACATTACTTATTATTCATCTATAAATAATAGTTGGCTCTCAACTCTGTCATTGAGAAGTCACCTCGGTCAGATGGATATTTTCTGTTATATTCATCAAATATATGTTCAGAATGGATTTATAAATGAGTTTATGTCAATAAAAAGTTAAAAAGGTACACCTAATGTTTGTTCTTTGTGTTACAGACAATATTAGATGTGGTTTATCACAAACACAAATTACTTTTTCAACAGAAGTTTACATTATGATGGAGTTGAAAAAAATCAAGCCCTCAGCTGCAAAAAGTGCAATTTAAGTAAAAGAAAAAAAATAACTGGTAAATTTGCCCATTACAGGATTTAATAGCCAAGACTTTAATCTTTTAAAATATATTTTCCCAGCAAAATTAAATAATAAAAATCAGAATCCCCAAAAAATAAGGTTTTGTCCCAATTCTAAAGAATCACTGAACACAGTTATTATGCAGTGGATTTTAATGGTTTGGCCCAAGTGAGGTCAAATATGTCTGTAGTCCTTGAACTAAAATGAGTCTGACACCCCTGTTAGAGGAAGTGAACGCCCTCTGGTCCCAGACATAAACCTGCTGACCAGCAGGCGGCGCCTCTCTGATCAGCAGCTCGCTGCTCCGCCGCGCGGGATTTCCGCAATAATATCAACTATGGCGAAGACATACGACTATTTGTTTAAATTGCTGTTAATCGGGGACTCCGGTGTCGGCAAGACATGTGTCCTGTTCAGATTTTCGGAAGACGCCTTCAACTCGACCTTCATCTCCACTATAGGTGTGTTTTTATTATTTAGGTGATGTGAAACTGTGTCTGTTTACAGTATTGTAAATGGGCTCTGCGGTCCCGTCTAATTGCTGGTTTTGCTATGCTACGTTGGGTCTTTATTTAAGAGTATTTTCTCTTTTCTCAATAATACAGTTCGTTGTGCGTTAATGTATAAGTACTATGAAACGCATGTATCTTGGATTACACATGGGGATAATTGTTTCTTGTGTGTTTTTTGTATGAGGCTAATTTCTGGAGAGCAGGAAGTAGTCATGCCGGTAGCATTAGCTGTTAGCCGCTAGGCCCCGTCTACAGCCTGGGAAAGAACCGGAAAGTCATATGTAACACGCAATTGCTGATTCATTTCAACATTTAAAAAAGCGCTGATGTTCTTTTATGACTTTATTATTGCTGTCTGCCGTGACAAGCAAACTGACCGCCGTATATTTCCAGCATAAGTGTCATTATCGTGTCATACCAAGCTAGGAAGCTACGGTTATGATTGACATGTATGATCCTCTTTTATCCCTCCAGGCATCGATTTCAAGATTAGGACAATAGAGCTTGACGGCAAGAAGATAAAGTTACAGATATGGTGAGTTCCTCTTAATGATAATGATAATGCTGCATGACGTGGCGTTTTGCTGTGTTTTTGCTAAAAAGCATAGATAGCACTCTAGTTTTATTGAGTCCTTGATGTGCCATTTGACAGGATGTGATCCAGAAATAAATATCCACACATCTTAAATTCAGTTGAGCAGAAGGACAGGCTCACATTTTTAAAGCCTATTTTAAAACAGTCATGTCCCTAAATTAACATATAGGTTTTTCATGCCATAATCATACCTCTTGTTCATAATGGCCATTAAAAAGATCCATTCATAATGCACTTACAATGTAAATGATGGGGTGCTAAAATCCACTAGGATGTGTTTAAACGTTTATCTAAAGCTAACAAAGCTTCAGCCATCCAAATGAGTCAAATTAAGTAGATATCTTTTAAACAGTCTTTTTAGTGCTACAGCCCCTCTTTTTGTTACTGTACTTCCGCCACAGCTCAACAGGAAAACACAAAGAGGAAATTTGATGCTAAAAAAAACTAAGTGTGACAGATATCCACTTGACGTGACTAACTCAGACTGCTGAAGCCTCATATCAGCTACAGATAAACATTTAAATGTAAATGTGTGTGTGTGTGTATATTTTATGACTTAAACTTTTATTGAACATTTTCAATACCACACCACAATACCACCAAAAACAATTAACTAAAGAAACAGAGAAAAAGAAAAAGAAAATCGATCTACACACCAGCAAATACCAATATACATCATGCACACACAAAGTGGGGAAAAAAAGGAAACAAACAACAACAACAACACCAGACCAAAGCAAAAAACGAAATGAGAACATGCAGGTCGGAGCAATTCCAGAGATCAGAAGATGTTGGATATATATCTGCAACCAAAACCCCTTCCATCCCCCTCCACACTGCGAATTATAACACCCAGTCCCTCGCCATGGCGCCAAGAATAAGTACCCCTGCGCCTGACATCATGCCCTACGCCGAAAATTACAAATAAATAAATTCTAAATATTTGCTCCACTTATATGATATTTTCCACTTCTTTCTGTCTGGTTAAAAGAAATCTTACCCCATCATTATCTGCCTGCTGATCATGATACTAGTTTGTATCCAGTCTGCTACTGGTTTTGAGATATGCTTGAGGGGGCGAGGATTCCTGAGAACGTATAACCCTGGACCAAATTCGTATTTGGTCTCCGTGATCGTGCATTAAAGAGCCCTCCCCTGCCCTACACTCTTTCAGACCCAGCCTGAACGGAGTTCAATAGAAACGATGGAATATCTTAAATTGTATCAGCCTTGTTTTAATATCCCTAGATACCTGCCTGGGAATCCCCGAGATAACATCCTATTCCTTTCCTAGTGAGTCCTAGGTCCCTTTCCCAAACAGTTTTAAGAGCCAAACTATCCTGTTACGATCAACATCGTTATCCATGAGTAAGGAGTAGTAAATAGAGGCCTCATGACCCCACCCGAAAATGGCCAAGATGTGCTTTAGCAGATCCATACCCTAGGGCTGCTCGATTATGGAAAAAATCATAATCACGATTATTTGGGTCAAAATTGAAATCACGAATATTAAAACGATTTTTTTTAACTTTAGAAACATGCTGCATTTATTTAGTTTTTTTAAATATTAGTTTATTTATTAGTTCTTGTCCATTCGGCTTAATTAATTTTCTCTCCCAGCAGCAGTCTTTTATCTGCCGCTTAACGCAACACACATCAGAAAATGTGCGGAGATATTAGTGCTGAGCGAGTTAAGATGACGATAGTTCACACATCACATCCTGCTTTTTAATAATTAGTCAGCATTGTCTGACGCAGGCTAGAAACTCTGCACTTTCATTTACAGTTAAAACATTTCGCCGTGTGTTTCAGCTTCTGTCAAACTAACAGTGCTACGGCGGCTTCCGGTGGCTTCTGATCTAAGCTTTTCAAAATAAAACCTTTTGTTATTGAGCGCTATCTCATTATTATTAAAAATCATTTCCCCCCCGATTGTATTATTTTTCAGATCTTTTTAAACATTTCCTCCAAGTGTTACATATTTCTTCTTTAAACTTCCCTTTACACTTCTCTACACCAGCCTGCTGGCCACAGCTGATGTCAGATAAACCAACTTCCTGTATGTGCCTTTCATACTCCTAAAATAGAGGAAATGACAAAAACTTTGCTACATGCCAAAAATCAATCTTAAGGGCCTTTCATGTTTATTCTTCAGTTTGTAAATATCTACGGACACTTTTGAGATGTGAATTTGTTGGTGTTTCTTCAGGGATACAGCTGGCCAGGAGCGTTTCCGAACAATCACGACAGCCTACTACAGAGGAGCCATGGTGTGTGTCTTCACAGGTTTCCAGAGAAATGTTAACAAAAATCTTCTTTACAACGTAGCCATTGCTGATGAGCTCTATTAACACAGAGGCATTTGATTTACTGTCCTCTACAGGGAATCATGCTTGTCTACGACATCACGAACGAGAAGTCTTTTGAAAATATCAAGAACTGGATAAGGAACATTGAGGAGGTACAGCGTGCATATATGTATACCGGCACCGATATAACCTCCTTTCCTTGATGAGCATGTTTTTAAATGAAGTTTCTCTCCTCCTCATCCAGCATGCATCATCTGATGTGGAGAAGATGGTCCTCGGGAACAAATGTGACATCAATGACAAGCGGCAGGTGTCCAAAGACCGGGGAGAGAAGGTGAGAAGTTTAATTGAAGTTATATCTGCTCTGACGGATGTCTTGTTTAATATATTCAGGAGGCCATGGCCAGATGGTACCAGTGCACAGTTATTTTAATTGGATGTCAACAAACTTGGTAAAATGTACCTGGTTGTAATTTTCTCTGACTCTCTTTTTAGCTTGCTTTAGAGTATGGGATCAAGTTCATGGAAACCAGCGCAAAGGCTAACATCAATGTGGAAAATGTAAGGGGCCACTCTTCCTTGACATATAATATGTTTTAAAAGATGCATCAGAAATGTGACGCGTGTATTTGCTCTGCTCACAGGCATTTTTGACACTTGCCAGAGACATCAAATCAAAAATGGACACAAAATTGGTAAGATGAACGCTTTGATCATACAAATGAATATTATGTACTGTGGGAAATAGAAAAAAGCAGCTCTTAAATCAACAGCATGGTGCCTCCGGTTGTAGAAAAGTACATGAGCATTGAAACCAGATTAAAGCCTCCACACAAATCACTCCAAATGTAAGAGCGGTGACATGTTTTTTTGTTGTTTCCCTTCAGGAGGGCAACACGCCGCAGGGGAGCAGTCATGGAGTCAAGATCTCAGAGCCTCAGAAAAAGACTAGCTTCTTCCGCTGTAGCCTACTCTGAGGACAGAGGCCTACGATACTGGCTGCCAGCTGGCTGGACATAAATGGACTGTGCTTGCTTTTAGCACTCCCCCCCTCCTCCTTTCTCCCATCCATGGCCAGTCCACACAAACCATGATACTCCCATAAGTGGAGGACTCTCCCTCCTTTCTTCCTCTTCTGAAAGCTTCCAGTGGTGCATCTCTTCCATCTTAAGGAGAAAAGCTATCTTCAGGGGTCAGACCACTTGACTGGTGAAGAACGCAACCAGGAGCACATCTTCAGATGTTCCATATCACACAGATAACAGGCTCGTACTTCTGATGTTAGTCTCTTTGTATTACACGCTCATATTTCACACAGCCGGTAGCACAACTGTTAAAAGTTCCACATTGGAGGGAGAAATCGTTTAATTAATGTCAAGAGTTTGGGATTGAAATACAAATGTGATATTTAGATCTATTTTTATTAGTGCTCTTTCCCTTTTTATGTGATAAATGTCAGCCAGAGACTGATGGGCTTGAACTCCAGTTAAACAGAGTTGCGCACTTTCATTTCAGCAGTTGAGAATCATACCGAGTCTAATGAGCATAACGCAGTCAAGGGATCAGAGAGGAATTGGATTACAAGGTTTTCCATTTGATTTTTGCTCCTTTTCTTTGTGTGTAATCATTGACAATCATTTGCTGTGACCACAAATGGGCATTTCATCTAGCCTTAATCATCACTGTTTATGTCACAGATAAACTGCCTCCAATTCTTCGTAGCCTTTTCGTCTAAGCTTTCAAAAGCAGTTTAGCTCTTAAAAGATCAGCAGAGCATTGATTCGGTGACATTTCCCTGCCTAGTCTTTCTCCATGAGAAAGTATTCAACATTCATTGTTAACTATTTAGTTGTAAGTACACATTTTGGGAATATTTCCAGAAGTACTTCCTGTATAATTTCAGTTAACATCTACAATATAAAAACATCCGTCACTGGCTTTCTTGATTAATCACTTAACTGTTTGGTCTATAAAATCCAAATTTCATCTGACCAACATCCCAAAACTGCCAAAATATTCGGTTCACTATCAGAGAAAGAAAGGCAACAAATCCTCACATTTGAGTAGGTGGAACTAGCGAATGTTTGGCAATTTTGCTTGAAAAAAAATTAACAAAGTAGTTGTTTCGTAGTTTGTCTCGAATGACTTTAAATTGTTGCCTTTTGATTTGAGTGAAAGTTTTGTAGCAGCTCTGGTCGACTGTCAAGCTAAATGATGTCTCTGGTGATTTGATCAGCAATTAAAATCACTGTAAGCTCCTTGCCCCCTTACCTCCGGCCCCCTCTGCTCTTATGCAGCTCTCCTTGCACTTTACCAGTAACTCGTGTTTTGTGTGTAGTCTGTGCCAAGTGATAGTTTTGCAATACAAAAATACAATTACTTTATTGATTTATTGAGTCTTGGTAATATAAGGGGCATAATTCAAAAATTTTACTACACCTACTTATTAATGAATATCTCTTTTGATATTTCACTGCTGGTGATCCACTGTCTTGGTAATAGTTCACTGATAAGCATTGCCCTGATTTACTTCAACAGCCCTCTATATTTATGAAAACAAGAAGAAGAAGAAGAAGAAGAAAAAAAAAAAGCTCTTTCTATGCTACTGCCCTGCCAAACTTTAAAAAGTGATATTTTCTTGGCTGAATACAGGCTTGACTGAAGCTTAAAAATGGTCCCATTTGTAGTATTGTTTATTTTCTTGTGTGTGTGTGTGTGTGTGTGTGTCATTGTGGCTCTTTAGTTTGACAGCTAGGTGGCACCAGAGGCACGGTATGCATTGTGGATGTCCACCCAAACTCCAAATTTTAATCAGTATTTTTAAGAACAACACGGTTGATTACACATTTGTGATGCAAATGTCTACACTGTCTACTCGTATTGAACATTTGATGTTGAGTCTTGATCTGGTTCCATTGTTCCTCGTCTTTTCCTCCATTTGTCACTAGTCTGAAAATCAAACTCCTACATGCACAACATTGAGGGGGGAATCACTTTTTGCTTGCCTGCACCGTTTTTCAAATAGCTAATAATTTGGGACCTCACGACTACCATGACCATTTGTCTTAACCGCTAATACTTGTTTCTGTCATAGGTGAGCTATGCATTGTGAATCTTGGACCTGTGCATATGTAATGTGTAATTTTCAGACATATTTGTAGGCTCATACAGTTGAATGTATGGGCTTTTGTTAAGTGGGTTTTTTTGTTGATTTTTCTTTCTTTTCTTTTTTTTTTGTTCACTGAGCCAAAAACAGGACATACTCTGTTTTGTAGAAGTGGCATTGCTACATCAATGCAGATAACATTTAGCATGATGGAAGATTGTTCAGAAATGTGGAGAAAGAGCTGTAGTCTCATTAGAGTGATACTGTAGCTTTTCTGTAGCTTTAAGTCGTATACAGAAAAACATTTGGGAGCAGACTTTTGTGGGACTCAAGCTGTGTCATTTTTCAGCTGAAATGATACTTTTTTTTTTTTTGTAACACTTTAAGGCCCCTTATTTATCATTTTATAAGCAGCATACAAATATTAAATAAATAGTTTGTAGTTATAAGCAGATAGAATGACATTAAGTGTATTTTAATGCAATTATAACTTCTATAATGACATATTTTATACTCTTCCAGCTGTTTTGCTATATTATCAATCATTATCTGTTTATACACCAGCGTCAACTAATGTGTGTCCACAGGAGGAGTTACAGTTGTTAACAAATACACTTCTATCTGCTTACAGCCACATTATAATGTGCTTATAAACATTTATTAAAAGTTTACATACTGCTTATAACTGCTAAATAGGAGGACTTGAAGTAAAGTGTTTACTCTTTTTGTTTCTAAGTCATATCCTTTTTCTTAAGACACCTATCACATGTCATATACTGTACATCCCTTTTTACAGCCATATTTCCATCAAGTGTGACATACAGGGAGAGTAATGAAAATAAATGCATTTTGGGAATAAAAAAAAAAAAAAAGTGGGGAAAAAACCATTGTAAATATCACATTGAACAAAGAGATCTTAAATTGTACTGTACTTTCTAAACCCATATAAAAATGTATCTACAATTTGTAGATATGTGTACTTTTGATTTAATAAAATAAGATTATAAAACTCAACTTTGATCTGTTTTTTTATTGGCCGGCTGCATATAGGAAACTGCTGTCAGTTGAGCCCACAGTCCCACAATGGAGCTTGACTGCTTTCATGACAACTGCCTCTCCCTTCATTGACACGCTCTGACCCAGTGGAATATTCTGGCATGCGTTCCCTTTATAATAGGGTGTAACTGAATCCTTTTATATTCAAAACCCAAATCTACTGTTGATGGTCACAAGTAATGAGCCTTGATATTGATGGATCGGCTGGTGTGCCGACCTGATGACAGACCAGCAGCTGCACTGTGACTCTTATTATTTCTGCAGCTGACATAATAGAAGATAAATAGGATGTGGACTGGATATGCAGTAATGCTTCATTGAAATATTGGTGTTTTTGTGTTTTTATTACAAGTTAAACAAATCCAACCTGTCAACAGTAATGTTAAAGACGTGATGTATCTACTGTTAAACTGTCTGGATGCTAAATGTCAACGTCTGATAAACTATGAGTAAGATCATAATCTTGTTTGCAGTTTTGTTTTTACAAAATGAAATAGGTCAGCAAAAATAGATGTAGATGTCCTCAGTAGGAGGACTGTTGCTTTTTAGTGGAGATGTCAGAATTCCTCCACTTTCCACACAGTCTGCATTATTATAAGTCCATCTCCAGGTGCTCTTCTGATTAAGAAAGGCACAAGATTGCTTCATTTCTTTATATCCTTATGTGGAAGGTGCTGTGAACAAAAAAAAGGTATAGTTTGAGTTCTTCATTAGTGGTAAAAACACAGAAAAAAAGGAGTTAAAAGGAGTTCTGTATTGTGTGTAGGTGAGTTAAACCTTCTTTATGGTTTGATAAGTAGTTTCTACCTGAGGAAGTCTGGCGCTCGCACAATCATGTGCTGGAAGTCCTCCAGTGACAGTTGTCCATCGTTGTCCAGGTCGGCTTCGTCGATCACCTTCTCACACACCATCCTCACCTCGTCCTCCGTCAGCTCGTTTCGTGTCAGCTTGTTGAGCGTCTTCTCCAAGTCTGATTTGCAGATGAAGTCATCATTGTTGAAATCTTCAAAAAGAACCGGAAATATTAGAAGATATCTAGACAGGAAATGATCGATTTGTCTACAACTTTTTAAAGGCAAAAATAGCGATTTTTCTCTTTTTCCTGCCCTTTTAAAATGTTTATTTGCCTGTCTTCTTTTTCTTATATGATGTCCATTTTGGCTTGAGGACATTTTGATTGACATGCCACGGATTAAACGATTATTTAAGAAAAGAATCCTAAAAAAAATAATTTTAATTGATAATCAAGTAATCTAAAATTGCCGTAGCCTTACAGATATCCATCAAATTAACACAATTCTCACTTAAGCTTACGTCAGTTTACATCTCAGTTGACATTTTGTTACAATATTCAGTGTATTCAAATTCAAAATGTAAAAGAAATTATGAAGATGACTTTTTCCCTTCGTATTTAAATGTAAATTAAATGAATATAATCATGTTTAGACAGTGATTAAACATATTTGTCTTGACTTACATTTTCACCCAGCACCCCGTACATCATTAACAAGTATCTTGAGTCTTGTTCACCATAAAGCACCTATACGTTTACAGTATGTCACCCTCCTATGTTGAGCTGAATAATGAATGAAAAGTTTCCTTGACCCATGACCCATGTCTTTGACCAGCTCTTTGCCTCCATAATAGGCTGGTTAATCATTTATAGCATCCCATGCACCATCCGTCATGCTTTAAGCTCCATAATCCTTCACCATGCCCCCCTTTCAGATGCTTGCATAACATTAAAACACAAGATTCCCTTATTTCATAAACTTATTGGGGAAATGTTAGTTGACAGTTAAAGTTTATACAAGAGATTGAATAATTTGCCCAAAATTGAGGTCTATTTTTGGTTGATCTGTGTGTTCAGTTCAGTTCAGTTCAAAGTATCAAAAACATAATCACATGTAAAAACAAGACCAGAAGAAATCACAAGCAACAATCAAGTCAGGCTGAATTGAAACCACTAAGGAAATAATTTAAAACTGTGATTCGGTGTAGCAGGGTTATTGCTCTGGGGACAAAGGAGTTTCTGGTCCTGTTACATTTGTGAAATGGAACTCTAAATCTCCAGCCAGGGAGGAGAGTCTCAAAGTAGCAGTGGAGGGGGTGGCTTACACAGTCTAGTATGCACCTAGCTTTATTGAGGACCTGCTTCTCAAAGATGGCTATGAGAGAAGTCTGCGGAGGTTCCACTAAGCTTACCAGCGACCTTCACAATGTGGCCCTTTTGGTTTTTATCCCTGACACAAATGCTATCAAACCAGGCGATAAAAGAAAAAGTAAACAGATTCAGTAAAAGACTTAAAATGAAACATCAGTTTCTTGTCCACATTAAAATAATTCAGTTTTCTCAAGAAGTACAAATGTTGTTGTCCCTTCCTACAGACAGCCTGAGAGTTAACATCAAATTTTAACTTATTGTCAATCACTGTTCCCAAATACTTATATTATATATGGTCAGTGAATTCTATTTGACTCCATTTAATATATGTGTGTAGGGTTGAGCAGGTTTGGGATCTTCCAAGGTCAATAACCATGTCCTTAGTCTTAGAGGGGGTACCACTGTACAAACTCATCTACCACTGCCCATGTTGAGACCCGTTTTTATGGAGAAGACAATAACAGTATATTTAATTTTTACATGTTATGGGACAAAACTAGGAAGCTATTTTTGAACTCCTTGATGTGATTTTAAAAGTTGTACCACTTCTTCAGACGTTACCATAAATCTTGAAAGCGTAGTAGGCCTTGAGGTCACGTGGTGCCATCTCACTCAGGACTGAGAACATGTCCAAGAAGTCGTCCAGAGTCATGTTTCCCTCTCCGTCCTCGGAGAAAACCTCAGCGATCCTCTGACGAAAGGGGTTGTCCTGGACAGCAGAGAGCCAAAACAGGTGTGACAAAACCCTCTGTGAGCAATTCATACAGACTTGTGAACTGGTGCATGGTGAGACAGGATTTGATGGCTCCCATTTGTTCATTTGAATTTATATCTCATATTCTTGTCTGATTTTTGTTTTTTGTGTGCAGTGCTCTTTATTTTATTTAAAATAGGCTGTAATGATGTCACAATTTAAAATAACAAATGACTACAAGGAGGAAGAATAATGCTCACAGTCTCACTCTCCCTTTCTCAGGACATGTCAGTGACCAATGTGTTAACACACTTGTTTACCATGCTGTCATTGTGTAAAGAGGCATATAATTGACCCATTTCCAACAAGTGTGCCCTGAGGGACCCACTAGCATTCTTCAAGTTTAAAGGAGTCGGGTAACATATAACCTTTCAAAGAATTCTGTCGATTAGTTGGCCATCAATTATGGATTGGGAACACAGGGAGAGCGGGTCTGCAGGGTGTGCGTGGAGCAGTGGGTCTACCTTCAGCTCTGGCATGCTGCCAATCAGTTCATATGGCAACTTCACATCTGGGTGGTTGGTGTAGTCAAGGGGAACAAGCTGAGGTGCCAAATCCCGATAACGATAGAACAGTCTGGAGTAGGGAAAGGTTTAAAAAATTTACTTTCAATATTGGATTACAAGATATCTTCTGTATTATATAGTGGCGTATTAATGAGGACCGGTTGTCATTAAAGAAACTTTGTGTTAGTAGTAATTATCGGTAATAAAAGCTTGTTTTTCCAACAAACACAGAAACATGTATACATTCACTACAGTAAAGTTCCCTTAATATTTTTTCTAAAAGCATATTTACAAGCAATACTGTAAACATCATATGATCTCAGTGGTAGTCCCCACTGAAGGACAGGTCTCCTGATACTGTAGTTTAGAGTTACAGTACAGTA
Organism: Scomber japonicus; assembly: GCF_027409825.1. Taxonomy (NCBI): domain Eukaryota; kingdom Metazoa; phylum Chordata; class Actinopteri; order Scombriformes; family Scombridae; genus Scomber; species Scomber japonicus. The sequence continues at coordinate 23,509,523 of NC_070589.1, read as the reverse complement.
TTGTGCAGATGTTACACTAACAATGACTCATGATTCTGTACTATTTCCACATCAGTGTAAACAAAATCTTCTCACCTGAGAATTTCTTTTCTTGTAAAATATGTGCAGTCCTGCAAATCCAATCACATCATGGTGAAAAAGTGCAGTTATTGCAAAGACTACTAGGATGCAGCTGTTATACAGCATGATGCAAAACTATATGCTTAGTACAGTGGTGGAAGAAGTATTCAAGAAGTAATAGTAGACATGTCAAACTATAAAAATACTTCAGTACAAGAAAAATACTTGTATGTATAGTAAAAGTACAGAGTATACAAAGTAATAGTACTACTTTTTACATCATCGTATCATTGGTTTATTATTATTGATGCATTAACATGTAAGCAGTACTTTAATCTGTACTAATGCATGGATTCTATGCTGATCATGTTTTGTATATCAAATCTGAGTATGGAGAGTAACTTTATCTTCTACCACTGGTTTTATATGCAAATAGAATTCATAATTAAACATTTTAACAATTAAATAAAAAGAAGACAGTAATTCTGTATGTTCACTAACTTTATACTTCAAATTGTCTCATAATATTATGTCAACAGTTACTGTCAGGAAAGGTTTGTGCTAGTTCAACACCATCCTGAAGGAGGCACAACATGACCCTGGATCCTCATTTCAAACATAGAAAGTTCGTTAGAGCCTCTTTTGTATATCTACCTTTGTTTACCTTTGACCTATGGATAATAATGATAAGAGAAACATCATTTAAACTGAGTGAGGATAATGTTCTCTTTCAGTAAGAAACTGGAGTGACACCAACCTGATAAGCATCTAGCTGTTGTGCTGTAAAGATGGTCTGTTTATTTCCCATGTCTGAGCTCGCAAACACCGAGGCTCAGGTCCATCGCTGATCCTGCATCAAGTGCTTTTTAGGGTGTGTGGATATGTCAGATATGAAATACTGGGACAAAAGGAAGCCAGAGCCAAAGAGGAGATCAGGTGTCGGGCTGCCACAGGGCCCTTTGGTCCCCATTATAATGGCAGCATTTCATCGTTTTCTCCATTGTGAATAGCAGCCCCTTTGACAATGAACAAGGGCTGTCGTCCAGCATCATGCCAAGTGCTATCAACCCTCTTTAGTGCCATTCGATGGCCAACGCCTTGGTCACTGCTCAGGTTACACTCTTTGGAGACAGGGTTTTGTCGTGGGCAAATAGAGTTTTTGATGGGACACAAGTTCAGTTTTTAGCTGGGAACTTCATTATTTGACATTTATGCAATGATCTACTACATTTTCAAGTTCAGCTTTAGAAGCAGACAGTAAATATATGCCCTAAACTGACTGAATGTGAAAAGGATGTACTTTGCACAAGAACTGAGCATTCAGACCCAAGGCACTAAAATAAAATATTGCCTTTGATCCTGCAATCATAAATCTTTGATCCTGCAATCATAAATCATGATAGCCGACGTACAGTTGCAGTCCAGGACACATGCACGTATATGCATGTACTCTGCTGATGATTTATAGTCCCACAAAGACAGCTTAATTTTGCCCATTGATTTATACATTTCATTTGAAAACTACATATGAATTACTTTTGTCAAGGCACTCTATGATCAGGACTCCTTGAGAGGTCCTAAAACAAAAGACGCTCTGCGGTCTGGTAACACGACTTCTAAAGAAATTGAATACTTCACAGTTTCTGGAGAGGTGCAGATGAGGTGCTGCAGATTTTGGTGTGTCCTCTCATCACATCTAGTCTGATTGCAGGTAACATCTACGGATGTTACCACATATGGCACAAAAAACATAACATTACAGTGAATTAAAAAGGCAATATCAAAAGTAACAAAATATTAGAAACCATCAAAATATAAGCAACACCACCAACTACAGCCTAAATCTACTTGTTATAAGCTTCACAGATGTAGGATTCATTGTAGTGATGTTAGGACTGCACATACAAATGTACAAGTGTGTTGGTTACTCAGTATGTCTTTGTTTTAGTTTTCTATCTAATCATCAATCATGAAACCATTGTACATGTGTGTTCAATAAGAGGGTGTTTACCATGACAAATGTTCCCCTTGAATTAGCAAAGTTCTTTTCATATAGCCTACTGTAAAAACTGAAAAGCTTGTTCAATTTTTATAACACAACAGTGTTTCAGGAAACACATGAAGCAACTGCAAAATTAAATGAAAAAATTGTGTTTTTGGTTTTGCTGTTGTGTTTTCTGAAATGTAGTGTTTTGCACCTCAGGGCCACCATATTTATAGTGCAATTATAGTAATTCAATCGGTATCAATGGGATTACATTTTTAAGTTACAACATGTTATTATTTCACTTTTGCTATCTGTAGACAGAAAGGCTTATGGAAAAATTAGGTTTCAGACTCTTTGCTAATACTCGATGACCACCCTCCTGACTGTGTTCACTGGTATTGTCTTAATTGCTCTAATTCAGCTGGGGAGATTACCTGGGAACTCCTCGCTGACCTCTGGTGGTAAAGTGGAGTCTGTGCAGACTGTGGATGCATTTCTGGATCTTATCAGGTGGGCTGAGAGAGTATCATGACTTGTAATGGCTTTACTGCGAATATAATAGATGACAGTACCAATGGCAGGCACCTCAGATGGGGCCAATATTTTGGGTTTATTGGTTTTCCTCATCCTCTTCAGCCTCATCACTATGGAGAATGAAGGAAAGCCTCTGAGGGACTTCTTTGGCTGCCTGAATATAGCCACCATTCATCTGGTAAACATTGTCATCCGGTAAGAGCAACACAAATAATAGGTGGTATTGAAATGTCACTGAAGTTAAAATATACCCTTGCTTTTGCCCCATACAATGATTTTTTCTTACTAAAGCATCTTTTCTGTATCTCACCTTTCTACAACATGGACTCTATTACTCATTTACAAATAGAAATAATAATATCAGGCCAAAAGGATCCAATCTATTCTGGCCTTGAGACAATACAAACAAACAGCAAACACTACAGAAGTCAGATTAAGGAGTTTTTATTGTGTATTCAGTATAAATGAAAAAAGTGACTTTTTCACCATTTTATAGGCAAGGCAAGGCAAGCAAAGCAGATTTATTTATATAGCGCACCCCCCCCCCCCCCCCCCCCCCCAGCCCCCACATGCTAATACATCTCAAATATGTCATTCTTTCCCTTATGTGTCTTCAGGCTTAAAAATAATCACATTTCACTGAACTGAAACAGTGCAATTAATTATGATCAACACTATTTTCACCCTGAATGTATCCGGAGACATGGTGGTTTTGGTCAAGTCATGCTTACAAGTTCCTAACCTCAGAAGTTCCTGTGTGCTTGTCGACAAAGATCATCTGAGGACAACTGCCAACTTGATGAATGATTGTATCAGTGTGGGTGTAGGGCAGCATCTGTGTAGACATGAACTGTAGAGTTCAAGTCCTGCTGAATGATGTTTTGTGGGAAAAAAACAGATACCTGCTGACTCAGAGGCAATACTGACCTTCATTCTTTTCAAGCAACAGGTCATATGTTTATTTAAGCACAGAGAGTGCTTCAATATACATTTTGAATCTGAATCTAATTTTTATTATAGAAAATAATGATGTGTTTTTTTTTTTTTCATTTCAGCTTTCAAATAGAAATACTGCAGGGATTTTGCAGAATTGTTCCAGCATGTGTTTGACTAATTTTGGACCATCTTTGACTAATTGTTGCACCATTTTGTCAGTCAAGTAGTTCAACAATCAGGAAATAATCAATCAGGAATAATGTAACATTTTTCGGTGAAAACAAATCTGCGAAATAAATCTACTCTGTCATGTTTTGTTTACACCATTTATTCTGACTGCGTAATCATTCACAACAGAAAACATAAAATATACATATTTACATCTTTCACATGATATCACTTTTATCACTGTCATATATTATAATTTTTTTTCCATATTTACATATATTACAATGCAGCATGTGGGCCTCAGCACATCACACATTATTTGAGTTTTAAAGGGCAGCTTGAACCAAAACCTGATTTACATTATATTTTTAATCTATGCAGCCCAACACCAGTAACCAGTTGAGAGATGTCAGTGGCAGCCGCAGCTTCCAGCCACCATGTCGTTATACTGTTTAAGCACAACATTCTCATCATCATCGAAGTATAGCAAGTTGATAGAGAAGAGCTTGTCGGGCACGCAGCATGGTGTCTCGATGCCTTTGATCAGCTTCAGGGCGTTGATGATGGACTGGACAGTGGCGTGGTTGGTTGGCCTCATGTTCTGACCCAGAGGGAAGGGGCAGGAGCCTTTGCAGTGGTATGCATTGTAACCACGGGGAGACACAATCCAGCCAGACCAGCCGATTTCCTCGAAATCCACGTAGAGGGGCAGGCGCTGGCAAGGCATAGACATACCTTCCTCCTCGCTGTAGTCCAGGGAGCGGGCACTGCGAGACGGGCCGGACATGGGGGCCTGGAGCAGGCTGGAAGTGGCTTCAGTATTGTTTGGGTCTGGTGGAGGAAAGGAGAGGCTTTTCATTAGAAATCACAGTATTTTATATCTTCTAGAGTTACAGAAGGTTCCCAGAATGCAAATTTAAGCTATGTTGTGGAATTACAGAGAACACAATCAACAAGTCTCACCTGTGCTCTCAAGAGTGGTGGAGCGGCGGCCATCATCAGTGAAGAGGACCAACATGGGCTGCTTGCTCTGGTGGTGGTTGCGTCCTGAAGCGAAGCGGATCAGTTTCATTTCCATTGGGCTTCCTCCCAAGGTCCGGACCACCACATGGAGCCCCAGGTTACTGCCTTCATCTACCATCCAGGAACGGACCTTCATAAATAAGTTCATATAAGTTATTTAAAACACATTTAGGCAGCTGCAATCAGAATTCAACTACAGTAGTTAATGCAGACATTGAAGAGAAGTAGATACTTACAGCTTGTGTAATGGTGAACACCTCCCAACCAGTAGAGTGGACTGGGATGAGTCGAGAAGACAGCAACTTCCTCTCCTGTGTGTTGTTGTTTTTGGTGGTGTCAAGCAGCTGATAAACACTAACCTGAGTAAAACAGAGTTAATGTAGCCAAAGTTAGTCACAACCCAGGTTGAAATTTGCATTAAATCATTCATTTATCCAGATTTGATCATTTAACTTTGTGCTTTACATACCTGACAGAAATGATGTCTGTTGAATGTCAGTGTTGCCTGAGGTCGCAGCTTGAAAAGATGGAGCTCTGCAGTGAGAATCTTCTCGGTTCTTGCAACTGTGGATAAATTGAACCTGAACTCCACCTGTTCACTGCGCACTGCAATAGAAATCATACATCATTAGAAACGAGGGCCAACGCGATTACATTTCATTTGTCTACTATTGCAAGCTTCAAACGCATGCATGCTCAACTCTGATCTTACATTTGTCAAAGAAACTGCGGACAGTATTCCCCTCCAGAAGATAAGGGTCCTTGGTCACGCCGTCCACATCAGCTACCGTGTTGTACAGATCGAGCATATACTGAGGTGGCTGCTTGTGTCCATGGATAGCAGGGGGGTCCTCCATCCCAAAAACCTCCAAAAGTCTCTTTATGGCAGCTGAGCGGACTTCCTCTGGTTCATTCTCGGCGGTGAAATGATTCTCCAGGTAATTGAGTGAAGGCCGTGCAGCGGTGCACACCAAGGTAGCAAAGGTGACCACAAACATCAACATCTTTGAGCCGCGAGTAGTTTCCTTGTGCATCGGTGTCCTGAAACCTCACAGTCAGCCAGCAGCTTGGAGTTGGAGTGACTGCCGTGTCCTGGAAACTCGACTTTTTATATCAAATACCCCCATTCCCTCTTCAGTGCCCCCAAACTCTTGGTAAACAGCAGTAAAGATGCTATTTGGTCGCAAATGTAAATCACCAATCAGCGAATGTAAAGGGAGACTAATGGCGGTGTTAACAAGGTGTGAACCCGATTGTAGATTTCATAAAAGCCCATTGTCCCCACGTCTGGCAATAAAGCCTCAAATAAACTAAATTCAGCTCGACACTTAACGACGAGTGAGTTTGCCTGTCTTGGAACACAGGTTTTTTCTGATATATCAATTTATAGTGGAAGAAAATGTAAAAAAAAGTGAAGCGAATAAACTTTGAGCTGATCTCATGAGGAAGTGCTGTCGCCGTGGGAGGTTAACTGTGCCCAAATGAATCCATTAATTAAGAATAATGGGCACAGTGTCTTAGGTGGAAACCAATTACTCCGATAAAGAGAGGGGTGTCATAGGCTACACGTCTTGAGATTTACATAACTGCTTATTCAGTTACAGCTGGATAATCAGCAAATTTCAACGTTTTTTATATGTAAAAGCCCATTAACTCCAGCTGGACTGATCGTGCATGGCACTTGAGCGGCAGTAAAAAAGTTGCCCATCACCTCTCCATGTGCAGAAATAATTAAAAGCTTCTCAAAATTCCACAAAACAGCTCTGAATTCAGAGGTCAGTTATTCTTTAAAACTGCTCGTTTTCATTTATTCTTCAAAGCCAACCTAGATGATTTATAGGAAACTCAGAAATGGCGCACTGTGCCATTTGGCGCCTTTGATCTTTACGCACAATTACGCACGAGCAAATGACAGATTGAGACAGAAAAAAGCTTCCCCCACTGTAGTAAACGTTTAAGGCATCAAAGTATTTGTGTGCATGGCACCTTGCAAGCAAGCCATAAAACTAAATCTCTTTAGATGACACAGAAAACTGTGACACAAACGTGTTGTTTCACACGTTTATATCAAAATACGGACCTATTGACTCATTGCACGTGTGTTTTTTCAAAGGGACATTTGCAAAATTGGTTGGCTTTTCATGATGTCCCTTCTAGTTTCTTCAAAGCTTCACCTTCACTTCGCAACTACAAAGTCTTGATGCTGATTAAAATTTCAGATTTCAGAAAGTCTTACAGTTTTTCATTATTTAAATGGTAATCTATACAGTCAATACTTGCTTCAATTAACTTTTCTGCACTGACCAGAATTTCACATACTGATTACATTTTATAGTAGTGTCTATAGTAATTTGAGGGTGGGTAACACAGACAATTTGTTCTGTGGGAGAATGTCTTAGGTACAGTTTTCTTTGTAATATTCCTGGGATAACTTTCCAAACACATTTTTTTGTTTTATTTGCAGTTTGTGTTGTACAATAAAAAGTCTTCACAGATTGTTATGGTATTAAATTTATTTACAAAATTAGCATTTTACATATATTACATATAATACAATAATACTTTAGGGTAGCAAATTCTTGAACAAATGTCCCAATGATTTGAAGGGGTTATGCAGGGTTATCCACTGTCACAGCTTTGGAGCACAGTAGATATTAAGAGTTGTTTTCCAATAGAGGGCGCTGTGTTCAGTTTTGGCAAAGACAGGAAGTGATGGAGAGGACAGTGCGCATCTGCCCATGCTGGTTGAGGAAGCTGTGACTCTCATAGCCCTGAGGAACGCAGGAGTTGGATTTTCTTTCAGCCCACAAGTGGCAAATTTCTGGATCAGATGGACTCCTGCAACAGAAAAATGTCAACTTCATATGTGAAGCTCTTCTGTCCTTGTATAATGTTATATGACTCAGTCCACTGACATTTTTATAGTTTTTACTGTTTGTTCCAAACAGGAGGATTCCTTTCCAAACTTTACATGAACTTATTATGATTGTGTTCAATAATATCTTGACAATAACATACAACAATGCAATACATTAGATATTGAATTATTAAAGAAAAGAAAAATTAGTCCCAATTACATCCACATTAAAAAACTCAAATACTTTTTATACCTTTTTTAAAAAAAATACTTTTCCTCCTTAAAATGTAACTATAGTTATATAATGAAGAAATTTTAGCTATGTTTGGAATGTGAACCTCTTCCTATGTTCATGTATTTAAGACAAAGTTGCACTGTTAGAAGTCTGCTACAATCACAAAGTAAAGCAGAAGTTACAAATGGAACATATGGTGTAGGAATTAACCTTAAAAAGCCAACATGCTGAGTGCAGAAGGTGTTAGAGCTCACAGGCAATTGTTATGAGAGGTGTAGAGGAGGTGTGTGTGCGTGTGTGTGTGTGTGTGTGTGTGTGTGTGTGTGTGAGAGAGAGAGAGAGAGAGAGAGAGAGAGAGTGTGTGTGTGTGTGTGTGTGTGTGTGTGTGTGTGTGTGTGTTTGTGTGTAGCAGCTGTGTTCGTACTTACCTGAGAAGGCATCGGTTTCCTGTAGTGCAGCCTCCCATACATCTGCCCACATCTATTTCCTGTGGAAAATTAGCAACACAGAGAGAGAGCAATCAGCTCACAGCTGGTCACAAATATTGACCCAGTGGATTTGGTGGCCAGCTGCTGTTTAGCATGTTAACTGCTTTGATTCAACACCTGCAGGAACCATTTGTGTTTGCACCTTTGGTGCTGAGCCAGAGCAGACGACTGAGACTAAATAGTGTCTCCAAGAATTAAGCTTCAGCTGCCTCCATCAAACCATTCATTTCATTTCTGTTAAAATCACAAATAATGACTTTCACTTTTGTGGCACTCTGAGGGTTGTGAATGCACTTTGTAAGATGTTCCTTAATTTTGCATGTTGACTGGTGCAAGCTGCTGAGAGTAGATGAATCCATTTGTTTCTCTGTTTGCTTCACGGAGAGACCCATAATATAACACTATGACCCATAAAACAGTTTAAATCAAGTTTTTAATGTTTTCCTGCAGAAAACAAGAGCCTGGACTCTTTTTAAATCTCTCAGTCTATCATGTGTATTGTGCATGAACTTCACATCCTAAAGTTTCCTCAGAACAGGATGTGTGGTGCCAGCCACTTGTCAGTGGATTAGCTTGATTAAGTGCTGTCTTCCACACATGTGTCTGATGAATAAAGATGCTTCATTACTGTCTGGCACCCCAACTACTCCTCTCATCTCATTTCCTCTCATCTTGATCACAAAAGGTAGTGTGAAACCAGCATTACAAATGAATCACTCTCCTAGTGTTACTTATACCATGCTACTCAAAGAAAAAATGACCTCATGTTTAAAGGCTGGATTCAAATATAAAACTGAAGTAGGGTATGTTGTGGGTGAATGTGGATAATAAAATAATAATATTTTTCAGGGTTACAAAAGGAGGAGCCTTTGTTTTAGTGACTTACTTTGAGTCTCTCCTCTTTGACTCCGTCCGCATGGTGGACTATTTCATAGTAATACTCCACATATGGGACCCTGTAGCAGCTCTCCTTCAGCTCACAGGCTGCCACTGTCTGGATGAGGTCCACTTTGTTGGGTGTTTCCACCAAGGCTGAGTCAAACTTAGTGGGGACACAGGAGAATCCCTCTGTGAGTGAAAGAAAAGTGAAAAGTTAGAGCTATATAGGAGGAAGATGATCCAAATTATAATCCAAATGTAAACAAGAGTTGTCACACCTCAGGAAAATTCAAACCACAGGATTAGCTCTTTAAATCCCCAATTGATTGAAATGATTGTCTTTTAACACACCAGAAAACAATTTCATGTAAAACTGTTTTTTTCTCTCTGATGCTGTTAAATGTTTGTTTACATCAGTTATGTTTGAACACAGCAGAAAAAAAGTGGCCTATATCTTTAATAATGCATACAAGTATTTTTTCATTCCTAAATCAAAGTCTTCAAGGATGAATTTGGTTAAGATGTATAAATGATTAACTCTGACTAACTGTAAGTTCAGTAAATTATGGTGAAACCAATGTTAACAGTGCTGACTTTCAGCCTCCAGTGAATATCAATCAGTGCTGTTTTAATCTTGAACTCAGTCCACAAACTATAAATGATGTAGTTCAACATGTAGAAATGCATCAACAGACACTGTTCCCTTATTATCAAGGTAGTTAAAAAAAGATATGTACAAGCAGTTAAAATGCTTAATTTTATCTGGATGTAAAGTTTAATTCCCTTGAAAGCCAAAAAAATTTAATTACTTAATTTTCCTTTTCCAATCACACTTGCTTAAATATTTTTTGCATAATTTAAAATGCACTTAAACCACTGAAAGTCGACAAACTAATTTAATTCAAACATTACATTTTGTTTAAAATAGGTTCATATGGAACTAACTGAATATATGAGCTATATGGGAACTGCATTATCTTCATCACTCATTTCATTCACATTTAATGAGCGGATCTTCAGTTCAGCATCCCTTCCTGTTCTCTCTCACACACACACACAGACACACACACACACACACACACACACACACACATACACACACCTGGAGAGCCCTTGGACCTTGAGCATCCTCCCACGTCGATGACTGTCTCATAAGGCGTCTCAGAGTTATAGGTCCTCAGTGCGGGGACGCGGATGCACTGGCTTAGTTTGATCTCACAGTGGCACTCCTCGATGACCTCCACTTCCCGGGATCCCTCAAACAGAAGCACCCGGTCCACGCGCATCCCGGTCGGCTCACACACCTGGTTGAGCCCGCAGGAAGGCAGCTGACCCAGCGAATCAGAGCTCTCTGCAACTGCCGGTCCGCCCGTCCTAAGCTTTTTGTGAGGAGAGGGAAATGATTAGTTGGGCATGTCAAAACATGTTTTTTTGCCTTAATTAGTGCAAATGATAAAAAGGCAGTAAATCGGTATGTTTAGACTTTTATTGAATGGTTTATACAGAGTGTAATAAATGACCTTGCAAAATACGTATTTTAGTTATTTCACAGCTTTGCATGAATACTGATATTTCTCAAAAAGAAAAAGATGCTTAATGATACCACACTGACAACATTTAAGGCAGCAGAGTAACCTGACAATCACAAAGTTGCAGCGCGCCCCTGTGGTGGTTTGGGGTAATTGCATCAGCCTCCTGCACCTACTTTTTTGCTCCTGAGAAATTCCAGCATTGAGGAATGTTTTGAGGATTCCTGTTGTCCTGCTTCATGTGATGGCCTGGGTGACCCCCCACAGTGAGACCTGCACATTCCCACATCCACACTGACGGGACTCCCAGAGATGTCTGAGGACAGAAAGAAACATAATTTGCTTTGATTTGATTTGAGACAAGAACGATTATTATAATGGTTATTATTTACTTTTAAATTCCCATAACACATGCATTTGATGGCAAATTGAAACCCCTGTGTTGACTGGTGGTGAAAGGTTATCCTGAACATGAAGAGGAATGTGGGGTTTTACCTTGGCCGATGTAGACAAAGTGGCTCTGTCTTTTGCAGCACACTCTCTGTGTGAACAGGTTTCTGTGATCTCTGATGTGTTTGCTCAGTGCTCCCGTAACTAGAAAAACATAACACAAACACTCATCACTGTTGTTATCATATTACTTGATATTGGAGTAAGTATACTTTATCCTTAAAAATGTAAAACTTTTTTTTTTCAAAAGTCAATCACAGTTTTTGATTACAAGAACACAACAGTGCAGGAATCCAACTACTTTCACATCATTGACTGATAATGAAAAGCATTCAAAATACACAAGGATATGAACATTACCAGGAAAATATTTCTAAGAAAATCTCAATTAATATATTTTAGAAAATCTTAGTAATGTACATATTTAATTGAAATATTTGTTCTGGATGTGCAAGAATAAACAGATATAAAGTAATTTGACTGTGTCACTGTGCACATGCAGTTATGCATGAGAACAAATTACCATCACTTCTAGCACTTATGCCAGCCACATAACAAGGGATTATTAAGTATATTTGAGAAGACTGATGTCAGTCAAGTTAGTACATGCTTCTGTATCAATGTCACAGCAACAGAAGAATAGAGCAAACAGTACTTACAGGTCAGGTGGAGGACACACAGGAGAAGAAGGACCAGTCTGAGTACATCCATGGCTTTAGTCCGAATCTGCTCCTCAGCTGCCAAATCCTGAGTGTCCCTCTGCTCGCTGACGCCTCTGATATTTATACGGGATCAAGCTTCAGCCCCAAATGTCACCCAAAAACAAGGTCTCAAAGTGTTGTTGAGTCAAAAAAAAGGAGCTAATCAAATTTCCATGCTGAATGCTTTGTGGGATGGTGTTCTTGCAGGCAGGAGCCACTTCAAAGTAAAGCATTGAGTTTTCACCTCTTGTCTGTTTCTACAGCAGAGAGGATACAGTGGCTCGAGTGTGTCGACCAGGCCCGAGCTCACCCTAATGAAGTGCTTAAGTAGCCGTGAGCCATTAAAGCGGTGCTCATTCAAAGGCATTAATCATCTTTTATCTCAGGGGGAAGGTGTTTAGCACCTCTGACTTAAAACAAAACCTGGCCCAAACACATAAACAGGATCAGCGTGGGGGCCTGAGCCTCCCCTTCAGAAAACTCCAGCACCTTTGTGTTTATTCAACATGACACCAAATGGCCAGACCTCGCAGAACTGCCCTTCAAATCTCTGCCTCTCTTTCTCTCCAGAGGAAAGGAAAAGAATAAGAACTAGAATAAAATACTCTTTATTAATCCTGCTTTTGCACAGGCAACGTTCCAAGATAGAAACTTAAGTAAGAATACAGTTTAATAACGAAAAGACCAAGAATACACCCCATGTTGTGTCAATTATACATCTAAAAGAAGAGACCTAAATACTTTATTTTGTGTCTTTCCCAGACATCTTACATCATGCTTTTAAAAATGCAACTTTAATCACAGGAAAAAGAAGTTTACCTACAAAATAATCTTAGTATTTTACTGGTTTCCATTCATATCTTAATAAGGTGTTAGTTAATCCTTCTTTGATGTGTTGATGTGATCCCCTCATTTTCACCAGGATCAACGGATCATCGTTGGGATAGTCGTCAGCACTCAGACACCTTGATTAAGGTAACGCCTCAATGCGGTTTCAATTGTTGATTCCTTTCTTGAAGTGCAAACAAATCACGCTGCAATTCTATCATAATCCCAGTAAAACCCAGATTCTTAGTAATGAGTTGATTTAATTATCTAGATTATACAACTATAATAAAACAGTAAAAACTGTAAAGTTGGCTTGAGTTGGTTAAGTTTCAGGCCTTTAAGGGGGAGGGAAGTTAAAAATGTGTTATTATTTATAATGTGAATATATTGTATTTCTTTTGTTTCTGTCTGTATGCAACCATATTTTAGAGGTTATCAGAGGTCACAAGCTACTAAGTTTGAGACCTAATAAAAAAAGTGAGTTTGATAAGACTTGCAACTGAAATCAAGTTAAATGCTGCTATGTTTGCAAAGCAGTCTCACAATAAAGTCCATTAGTAGCATATCACATGACCTTCCTCAGCAGATGGAGTTTGCACAGTTGTTATGAAAGTATGGTTGTTCAAATGTATGGCTGAAAGCTCCAGAACAATCTCACCATAAAGTATGTTAGTACCTTAGTACTTAATGGTGGGAGATAGTTTTCCCAAGGTCAAGAATGAACTTTTTGATCTCAAAAGGCTGTGTGTTTGCTAATTTTTAAGAGTCTACAACAGTGATTAAAAAAAAATTTATTGGCTGTGTGAAACAGGTGTCAAAATGATGTTGCTTGTGAATCTTCCCTAGCCATTAAACTTTCTTAGAATATAGGCCCATTATATGTTTCCTCTTGACAGCTTTATTGAATATTTGTGTTTACTTAAATCTGTCAAAATCTCAGATAATACATTCAGTAAGTAACTTTAATTATATAGCATCTTTCAGGAGACATGACAAAGTGCTTCACAGAGGAAATAAAACAAACATAAATACAGACATTAAACAATAAAGAACTGAACTAAATTGAAAATTAAGGTTAATGAGCAAAAGTTAAGGAGCTACAACCTCAAAAATGCAGCAGTCTCCTTTATTTTTAAGCCTAGATTGAGGAACAACCAGCAAAACCTAATGAGAGGACCTCAGAGACCTGTTGGTGATGTAGGGCTGCAGTAGACCTTGACTGTAGGAAGGAGCCTGGCCGTGCAGAGCTCTACAGGTGACACAATCATGTTGATTTTTGCAGTGTTTCTTAGTTGAAAAAACAAGAGCGAATCAGATACTTGTTCCAGAGTCAGAGCCTGGTTCATAGTGACATTTAGATTTCTTACACAGAACCAACAAGGTAAAAGACCCGTATCTTTGGAACTAGACAAGGAAGGGCAGAAATAAGGATTTCAGTTTTGTCTGCATAAACTGTAAGAAATTATCTTTCATCCAATTTTTACAGTGTTTGGACAAAACTGACAGTTTAGCTACATTTTGAGGTTTAAATGAGATGTATAACTGAATATAACTGAAAATTGTGTCTTCAAAAATCTTTTCCTTCTTATTTCTCTACTGGACGAGGCTTGTCAGAACCTACAGCTAATATTACAGGGTTTTATTTTTGTCCTGAAAAATAATTTGAATTTTTTGTCATTAAATGTCGTTTCACATTTACAATCATACCTGCTCATATGCGGCCACTCTTCCCTTTTCAGTAAAGCTCTCCTCATTACATTCAGTTCAATAGTACACGTGCTGAGATGATCACTGGGGCTTTGATTGGATTATACTCGTAACGTGAGCATGAAGCTTATGCATGATGAGTACTAGACAATCCCTTTGTCCAGCAGAGATTGACTTGAATGACATGAAGCAGACATTATGCCTGTGCAGACTGTCTGGCCTTGTGTCTGTCTTGTGTCATGACTACTTTTTGGATCACTCCACAGTCAGGTCACTCGGTCACAATTACAAGAGGTAGCCCACCTTTTGTGTTCACTTCTCTTAGCTTTGAGATAGGTTTACAATTTTTCAAGTATGTCTTGCCCAAACACTGACACAGGTTTTCCCTGCTGTACTCATATTTTCCTGTTGATACTGGTTATGAGATCCTTTCACAATGCACGTATAATGTAAGTGAAAGTTTATCTGCCGGTCAGATGTCTAAAACAGTCAAATCGAGCAGATAGCTTTCAAAGTTAATATCTTTTAAGTGTCAAAGTCCCTTTGTTTGTTACCTCCTCCACTCCTTTATACTAAAAAGGACTGTAAATGTAGCAGCTATGCACTTGAATTGACTAACTCGGTTGCCTGAATCCTCACATCAGCTTCAGAGAAAATGTTAAACACAGACTGTGGATTTTGGCCTCCTTCACTTACAATGTAAGAACCTTTGAAAGGCTTTTTAATGGCCAGTATAAACTGGAGGAATGATCACAGTGAGCAAAAACTGTTCAATTGAATTGGTATTTTGCTATCAGTGCAGCAACACCATGCATATGACAAAGTAGACCAATTAGATAATCCTGTTTAAATAATAATGTAAAAGGTAAACTACTACCACTCTTACTGCCATTATAACCTTGCCCCAGCTCCTTGACCCCAAACAATAATAATGGTCATATGCAGCAAATTTAAATGTAATCCCATCAGTGTCCTTTTCAAGCACCTGCATTCGGCCGCAGATTCATGTCTAGGGGTTAAAGTAGCCTCTGTAAAGCTTGTCTATTGTCTGGCCTGTCTGGGAGGAGTTTGACCCTCAAGGATTATAGGTTGACATGTAATAGTTCTGGATTATACACCAGGAGACAATACCGCAGCATAGGGACAGAGCAGTGGCACTATAGCAGCACCTTGACACACGGTCGGTTTTCGGAGCGATATTTTCCTGATGCATACAGATGCTTTTGAATTCACTTCATGCAGCTCACGTCTGTTCAGGTCACTTTTTTCGTTCAGTTTTTGGTTTGTGGAAATCTGTTTTCTCTGTAATCTACCACCTTCTTGTTTTTTAAATTTTTCAAGATTTCAAATAACAAAGAAAAACAGAGTTTCTTCCAGTGCCTGGGAAAGGAATAATGTATTTAAACAACAGAAACAATGCTATCAACAATGAAAGGACTAAGAAGAAAATAAAAGGGAAAACATGTGAGTATAGACACACCACTAAATTTAAATGCTGCCTTTTATGGTTTGGATCAACTTTGATTAAACATTATGATGCTTTAAATATGTAAATAAATTAACATTGCTGTTTGCATCCCAAACTTTAACATCAATCCAATTCCTCTTTCCTTCTCAGGGGCTCAACAGAAAACAGCTCCAGAGCAGGACATCATCCCCCTGACGTCACCAAAAGTTAGGGAAAGGAATAAAAATGTGGATGCAAAGGAGAACATGCCGGAGGAGCAGGGGGCGGTGCAGCACACCACGTTTTCGAAGGCCCTCTATGATCTGACCCATTCAGAGAAGGTGATGGATGATCTAACATTTGGACGGCGGGTAGGGCTCTATGAGTTAAGAGGGGAGATCGGTGCCGGCAACTTCTCCCAAGTTAGATTGGGAATACATGACCTAACCAAAGGTGAGATATTTGATGCTTTGCCTTTTTTAAACCCCCATTTTTACAACAACAGTAAGCAGGCAGGATGTGGCTGCAAATAGACAGATGATGTTCTTTTTTTAGTCATTTAATTTATTTAACTAGATAACTCAGAAACCATTCATTCCTAGCCATTTTTTCTTAATGATATAAAATGTTGGCTGGTTTCAAGGCCTGAAACAGCTGCAATTAAATATGTACAAGAGTTATTTCTATAAATGTTTCAAAGAAATGCTACATTGGTTATAATAGTTCACACCTCTTCATGTCCCTCCCCATTAGAACATCTGAAGCACCACTGATGTTTTAGCATGTCTAATATCTCCCACTTTTTAGAGCATTTACTTTTTAAATTTAAGGAATAAACCCGGATATCTTTTTCTAACTGTCAACAAACCCCACAGAGACCAAAACCAGCAGTGCATTAGTCCATCTTTAAATACTTTCCAGCTTTCCCAGCATCTCTGTGGCTCTTTAACCTTTGTTCCTATACAAAAGATATACATACATGTTTAATGGGTCAGCACTGTAGTTTTTAAGCAAACATTTCTCAAACAAGAGAAAATAATGTGAGCAATGAGAACTCCTGTAGCAGAATGATTATGTAGAAATGACTGCAGTGCCCATGATTGTGATTATGACCATGAACATGTCATCTCTCTGTGTTTAATAATATTTTACACAAACATTGAGCTGTATGGCATAAAGGAATAAGATGTCTCAGGCCTTTGCTACAGAGATGATACAGTTGGACCAGTTCATTGTTGGTTTTTCTCTTTTTTTGTGGGATTTGAAATAATAATAAGAAAAGATACAATACCATCACATGTATTTTGCAAATACTTCTTGAGCTACCTCTAAACATAAAAGGACCAGTTTGATTCAGGATTGTAAGGATAAAAATATAGAAAGAAACACAACTCAAGACATGGCAGTGTGAGAAGGTAAAATATGTTTCGTCATTGTTGACTCAATGCCTTCATCCATATCTGTCTTGCACCAACAGAGAGAGTGGCAGTAAAAATCCTGGATAAGGTGCATCTGGACAAGCAATCGAAGGCACTTTTTACCTCAGAGATCTCTTGCATGGAGAAGCTGGTCCACCCCAACATAGTGCGTCTGTATGAGGTGGTGGAGACATTCAAGAGGCTCTATCTGGTAATGGAGTATGCCAGTGGTGGAGAGCTGTTCTGTCGGATTAGCACCAGGGGGCGCCTCTCGGACCTGGAGAGCAAACTTGTCTTCTCTCAAATCGTCTCTGCAGTCAAATACATGGTAAGTCAGCAGCAGCTTTCAGGGAAACACAGTGAGAGAAATTAAAGGAGTGATACCTAGTGCAGTAAAAAGTCACATAATTCAATAATACTTTTTATTTTTTGTAACTAATATTTTAGAGCTGTCATGTAATGAATCCAGGCAGTGATAACACTTAAAATATAGCTTTTTAATTCGCTTTGCTTTTTGTGAAGTTCTCATACTATAAACCAGCTGTCCAGGTAAGCTTTAAACTGTCTAATTGGTCTGTAAATATTAACCTCCTTTCTCTTTTCTCAGCATGATAGTAATATTGTCCACAGGGACCTGAAGGCAGAGAATATCTTCTACACCAACAACTACTGCATTAAAGTGGGTGACTTTGGTTTCAGCACACCATGCTGCCTACCTAACAATGTCCTTCACACTTTCTGCGGCTCTCCACCCTACGCAGCCCCCGAGCTGTTCAAAGAGAAAGGTTACATTGGTCAATATGCAGATATTTGGGCGCTGGGTATCTTACTTTACTTCATGGTGACTGCCACTATGCCATTCAAAGCCACTACCACAGCCAGGCTTAAGTGTTGTATCTTGCAGGGCTCCTATGCCATTCCCTCTTATGTACCCATATCATGCCAGGAGATCATTAAAGGACTCTTGAGGCCCGTGCCTGTGGATCGCCTCACTCTGACGGACATCATGGCCAGTAACTGGATGAGAGGCATTGACTACCCTCAGCCCTACCCTACTTGTAACCCTACTCCATCCCACTTGGCAGAGCCCTCCTACAACCACAGTCCAGATGAACTAAATGTTAAGGCAGCTATGGAGGATCTTGGCATCACCAAGGTCCATCTCATCAACAATGGCGTAGATTTGAGAAGCCCCGTTACTGGGGCTTACCGGATTTTGTTACATCGCATTCAGAAGAGAAGGTCTGTGGAAGCTGTGGGATACAGCCAGACCTGCACCAAAGAGTCCCACAACAGACTCAGATGGAGAGCAGGCTCAGACAGCCTGCTGAACAAACGCCACTCTGTGGTCTGCATCATCATGTAGTTTGTTTATTAATGGAATATGTTCTCATTTTTTTGCCTTCTTTATAACAATTAAAGAAGATGATTGATCTTCTCATTACAAAACTCTTACAAAACCAAGTATAGAAGCATTTGTAAAATGTCAAACTGTTCCTTTAACATTCCTGTTGCTGTGGCAAAGCTAAAAAGAGCAGAACATGGCTTCAGATTTGAATTTCACCATGAATAGATGCTATCATGTTACTGGAGGTCACTGTGGATAAAAGTATAGACCTGTGACCAGACTTGGCACTCTTTTGTCCACTAAGATAACATCTGAAGTTTGTAGAGTCTCAGCCACATTTAAACCAACTGAGCATGAAAGAAATTTCAGATGAGGGCTGACAACGAGCAAGTGATTGCTCTTTCTGCAAGGCAACAGGAATGTGACAATAACAAAACCACATCCATTTTTTTTTAAATAAATGAGTGAAATGTCATAAAGTTAAAGTGAGCAACAGTAAAGGCTATTAAGGAGCTACCATTTTTATTCCAGCTTTCTTTGAAATTTAATAGCTTAGACTTGCCAAACAGTTCAATCACATTTCAATGACTTTTCCAGGTTATTAATGTGTTTTTTCTGGATTATTTATATCCCATAATAATATTTTAATGTGAAACATAATCAAACAAATATATTTGTGGGCCTGGAGGTTATAGGTTATTTCTTTAAATGGAAAGACAGGGCTATTAATGTGGGCATAAAAATGTGTAATTGCCCCAGAAATCACTTGTATTTAAGGGAGGATGAGGAGTCAGTAAATGATGAAATAAGGTCATTTTTTATTTCTGTAAAACTAAAAGGGACTCTATTTCGGAACTTCATTCTTATATCTCCTTGTGTTTCATACTGTATGTATCTTTCATTTGATTAAAATTGTTAAAACAGTACGTGTATGTAATTGTAATGATGTTTATTTTGGAGCGTCTAAAGAGGTTTCCTGAAATGTGCACATTTAGCCTGAAAAAAAGACCTTCACTGGTAAAGAATAGATTATAACAAACTCACAACATTCATAGTGCTGCAAAATATACCTGTCACATATTAGCATGATACTGCTAGGCAAACAATAAATTACAATTATGAAAACATAATTTACTGCTTAAAGTGAAAGAGGATACCTTCCATGACAGATTTTTGGTCAGACTTGAACCGTACAGGTGTTATGGCAATAAATATAATAGCCTTTTCAAATTATTCTGTGGTGTGCAATGTTTTATGACTGCTTTCATCTTTCTGTTTTATTTCTCATTGCACACTCTCTTAGGAGCTGTAATTCACAATCCCCAAAATGTGTGTCAGTTTTTGGCACAAATTGCACAAGACTTCTGTTAACACAAATTTCAACGTTTGTTTTTAAGGTGGCAGAAATGCAGCAACAGGGAACAAGTCTGTGCACTTTTAATGTTGTCATATCTGTTTTTAGCTAAGCTAGCAGCATGGCTTTAGGGATAATGATATTGGTCCACCACTTTGGTCCATACTGAAATAACTCAATTATTGTACGGATTGCCAGAAAATTTTGTGTACACATTAATTTTATCCAGAAGATGAATTCCAGGGTTTTTCCTCCAGTGCCACCAAGAGGTTGGTCTTTGCAGTTCAGAGTGAACTAGCTTGACAACTATTGGCTAAACTTTAATACAAAGTCCTACATATATTCACGCTCCATAGAGGATCATCTTCATGACTTTGGTGATCCTTTGACTTTTTTTTTTTTTTTTTTTTTTTACATTTTTCACTTATTTGATTAAATATCTCATCATCTAGTAAATGGATAGGCACACGTGTTTTTTGGACATTCATGGTTCCCAGATGATGTGTCCTAATGATGTTGGTGATTCCTTGACTTTTCCTGTAGCATCACCTGCAGGTTGATATATTTGGATGTTATTGAGATATCTCCACAAATGTTGAATGGAGTTCTGTAAAACTTTAGTGCAGACATTCATGGTCCACACAGCATGAACTGAGTAGTTAAGTAATAATAATAACTTAATTTGTATAACACTTTTCATATGAGAAATGTAGCTCAATGTGCTTTACAACAAAATAAATTATATGCACCAAGTATTTCACATGAAAAGAACATAAAAAGAACATAAAATCATATAAAAACATTACTGACTTGATAACATTAATAGAAATAAGATAATGCATAAAACATGTGTGCTTCAGTGATGGCAATTTGAGATATAATAAACAAAAACTCAGAAAGCATTTCGCCCTATGTACACAATCCATAAATCGCTCACCACCTGTCTTGATTAACTGAAATAAGGCTCTTTCAGCTTACCCCACCCCTCACCATGGGTCTTATCTGTGTTGGGTGCAACCCTGACCTCTGACCTCTAATCTTGCGCCATCATCTGGTTCAAATTTCATTTCACCCAATATTTTGGTTGATGACCAAATACTTGCAAAACCTATGACATTCATGAGCTGGACTTGCTGGACTTGCTGGACTTGCTGTATTTGCGTTAGATGGTGAACATGGTAAATATTATACACGCCCTATATCCGTGTGTTAGTTGATACATTTATCGCCAAGCACCATGTATAGCTTCAGAGTGCCGCTATCATGGCTGTAATTCTTATCTTAGTCATGTTTAAAGCCCTGTGTAATATATGAGAGCTTTATTTTTCCTGCCGCTCCAATCTGTACTCAAACACTCTTGTAATCCATCATATTTGTCTCATTATGAAGTGAGTTTTCCACGTTGTTTTCCCTTTCCATACCTAACTTTCATGGTTTTTCCCCTTGATAAAGGAAAGGTTAAGTTTCTGCTCACAATGCCAACCAGCTATTTCTTTTTGTCCCAGCATGCAAAAGTGAAGAGCGCAGCACATTTGACAGCATTGCTGTGATATAAACAAGAAGAAACAAAGCCTGAACACTAGGATCCTTTTCAAGCTGCAACCCAATTCTTACATCTCTGTTAGTCATACTCAATGCCATTTTGAAAGATTTTATTCATGTTTTTTTTATTTATTTGACAGTGTAGACAGGAGAAGTAGATAGGGGTGTGACATTCAGGGCATTATGTTTGTGTTTGCTATTAATATGTTGGTAATTATTATATATTTGTAAGGTTGTCTATCACCATTTCCTTGGGGCTAAGTTGGCAATCAATTTAAACACATACTTAAGCTGCATGCAAGGAGGATTCTCTGGTTTTAAATGTTGATTGACCTACATTTTTTGTTAGTAATCACATTACTCTCACCTTTCTGTCATGTGCACACATCTCAGTGGACATGTTCATACCTTTACTTTAATTAAAAGACAATAAATCATCAGATCCCGTGTGGAAGTCATCAATTTCCACAGAAAACACAGTGAAACACACTGCATTCTCCACGGTAACATTTCATCAGATACATGTCCCAGCAGTTCCTATGAATACCGGTGAAGATGAGAGAGTAAAGCACATTGTTCATTGAGTAGATCAGAAACTGTTGGTTGTAAATCCATCGTATCAAACTCACTGATGATTAATGCGTGTCTGACTACTCTCTTCAGGTATTTCAAAATTGTGAATATTTAAATGTTGTGATTTTGCTGGTTTAGTTACATCTAACTAGCTTTGCATTCTGTGTAAAACAAATGAATTACAGATAAAATATTAGGGGCTGTAAAGTTATATTGCATGACATGAAGTACAGAAGCTGAGAATGGCTGTCCTTGCAATTTGTTTTTAATGCCGTTATATCAAGATCGAGACATAATTTTTTCGTTATCTCAAGAAGACTAGATTGTTATCTTAAGACAATTGACACATTATTACGTCAAAACAAAAGTCCATTTCCTCTTGCTCAACATTTACAATGTTTTTGAGACACAAGTAGTACCATACCAGCATAAATAGATGGTGTCTTGATAACTGTATTTACTGATTTAAGCCAAAAATGTCAGATCAAGAGGGACCCATAAATATTAACAGCAATATTAACAGTTCATTAACAGTTTATTAAGGACGTCTTTGTTACGGCCAAATGGCAGGTTGCTTATCTCCTGGTCATAAACTGATGGAATGTTTAATGAAGGAGAATTACCAAACAATACGTTTCAATTTTATTAGACTTAACGAGAGAAAAGAAATGCGGGTGGAGAGAGGGAGAATATAAACTAATATATAGTGGAGAATAAAAACATATGACAGCTATGAACCCATAACCCTAAGAGAAGACAGGACTAAACCAACAAAAAATGAGCTCCACCCATAATAAATCACCTGATACAGTAAATTGTCTTATCTCAATAAATTGACCTTTTCTCGGTATAACAAGATCTCCAGATAAGGACATTAAAAAAATGTTCAAGTACAGCCATACTCGGCTTCTGTCGGAAAGAAATATAACAATATAGCAATAAAGATTAAATACACCTCCATAAATTTTCTATATCAGTTTATTCTGTTCAGGGTCATGGGCATGTGTTAGAGCTTCTGCATTTTCCATTTGCTAAAAATGTTTGATTGTATGGATTGCAGCATTTAAAGAACAGCTTATTTCTTTTTATTGCAGTGATCTCAAACTTGAACTAAAAGTAAATTCATAGTGTGTCCAAATGTTTGACTTGTACTGTCAGCAAAAATGTTTAAAGGTAAGATGATAATGAAACCTGAGACCAGATCGCACATCCAATACAGGGAGCTCAGCCTTAAGGTAAATATTTAGATTGCAACTTAGGCTACACACTCCTGAACTTTGTCTTATTTTTTACAACTCTTCACATTTGTCCTCTTTTCTTTTTACATAATGTCACTTGGTTTAAGAAAAGACTGCTTAGAAAAGTGTTAACGATTAAATAACACTAATAATAATGTATGGCTCCTTGTATGTATATATATAATGCTATTATCATTATGAATGTGTAACATAATAAATATAATATAGCAATATAATGTGTAATAATGTCACTAAAAAATTACTGCTTAAAAAATGTTAAAGGTCGAATAACACAGAATAAAGTATCAATGAAAGTATTATAACATTCATGTGTATATAATTACTCTTAATGACACTGAGCTGGAAGTGATATACAAGTTTATTGTCATAATGCTTTGTGGGAACACATATTACAAGACGTATATACAAAATGTGTGAAAAGACAGACATTAAAACAATTTTTCTATGACACATTAAAAAAAGTCACTTACATTCAAGAATTAGTGTTTGCAAATATAGAAGTATTTGCTAGATTTCTGGACACACGCAAGAATTTCTCTAAATATTACATTTATACATGATTTTAATTCACACTCCATCACCATTTAGATAATTGAACAACTTATTTAGTGCCTTAAAATGCAAAAAATATGGTCACAAACATTCTCATTGAAGCAGCAATGTTATATTAAATGAACTCAAATGTAATGTGTGGTAGCTGGTTGGCATTAGCAGTCAGTGTTGATGTTCTACTCAAGTTTTGACCCTTATTGTGAGGCAGCATAAAAGCAAAAGTAATGCTACAAGATTTCCATGATGAGCTCCTCCTCGATTGCCCTGCAGTCACACACCATAAAACCATAAATCCTTAATGATGGAGACTTGCCAGATGGTGGAAGATGAATTAGGGCTACTGCAGCTTTTCTACTCTACTGCCGTGGTTAATTTCGCTGTGGAGAACAAAGACATCCGTTTGAATACCACTTTACACTTATTAATTTGACTTTAAATGTTCAGGCTAAAAACTGTGTTCAGTCATCACCTTCCCGACGGGATTCCTGTCTTTCTTTTTGTCAATCCTCTCCATTAGTTCTGACACCCATTGGTCCTTTGGGTTTGCACAAAGCACACGTCCCCTCCTCATGGTCAAGCTAAAAGATAAATAATGCAAACAGATGTTAGTTCATAATAGCAATAATTAAGAAACACTGGCAAGGCTTTTATTGCATGTGCACTTACATTACAGCATTGATGTTGCAGCCTCCATCAGTCTCCTGTCGTCTGTATTTCATGACATGTTTCAGAGTTTTGTCTCTCAGTTTCTTCACATATTTCAGACAGCAGTCATCATAGGAAACTGAAGGATCAGAAATCCAGTATAGCACAGTTAGCCATACACACCAGTGCCAACACAGTATGTATAAGAAATAATCAATCTGTAATAATCAAAGTTCATTGAAATAAGTTTGTTAATCAAAAGGCAATTTACGCAATTGGGGAGTGCTGAAGGCAATAAAGGTGAAGACACATCCTCCCACGCAGGTATTTAGGCAATAAAGAATAGACCCTTATTTTATCTATGCTGTGATACAGTACTTTACTGGGTCTTACCTTGTGCCAATGCAAGATAGATACTGCATAAGATCACCAGAAAGCACAGCGCGTTGAACCGCATGGTGCAATAAGTACAGTTGCAGCTCTGGAAAAGAAAGATCAATGCAAAGATATATAAGGTTTACCTGCAATCAGCCTCATCTGATCATTTCTCCTCAGCTCCTCCTTCCCTTCCCTTTAACACCTGAAACTTTGAACCTTGAGCAAATATTGCACATTGATTCTGTTTGTTATGTATTTCTATATGAAACGTTCACTTTTTTTTTTACAGTGTAGACAATCTTTGCACGTGTTGAATGAAGCAATCATGGTTCTAAAACATTATCACAGTTGATGTCCACACATGTTTGCTGAATTTCTGCTTTCTTGGGTTTTTGGTAAAGAATAAAATGTATTTAATTGCTTTTTGAAGATGCAAATAAATAATTTATCATTAAGAAAAATCACATATTCACTGAATCCTTGAGTTAAAGCATGTAATTATAATCCTTAACATAATGAAAATTTGCCTCTTGGCTAAATCAGGCAAAATTATATAGATGCCATACATGGACATCAAATTAATGTGAATTGATGTGCAATAGGAATTGCAATAATGATAATAATAATAATAATAATAATAATAATAATAATAATAATAATAATGTGCAATAGGAAATAATAGAGGAAAGTGCAAACAGTTAAATAAATCTGTTTTTTGTTCTATTTCTTAAAAAGACAAATTATTCAGGAAACTCTAGGTAAAAACAAAGCAATGCGTCCTATATTAGGATTACAGGTCACTCACCTGTAGTGCTCCAGATGTGGTTTTTGAAGCTCTCTTCTTGTGTCTGTCAACCTTTGCAGGTGCGGCTCTCTTATAAAGCACTGAAAAGGCATTATGCCAAGTATCATATTACCATTACTGCAACAAACCTTTGACCTCATCTCATGTTTCTTTTCTTTTCAACCCAACACCAAAGGGTGTTGTTTTAGTTTCTTCTCTCTAGATAAGATTATATTCAAATATTAATCTTACCAGGTGTGATTTAGTAAAACAAGTGTAGTCAGAGCTACTTTGTGCAATGATGATTTGCAATATTCTTAAGAAGTAACAGCTGAAAAGGAGCAGCATACATGCATAGGAGTGGGGGGGCATTTATTATGTGCAAGCAAGAAGAAGTTCCACAGACTGCAGCTCCCAATGCAGGTACATTTATTTAGGATATCATCAGTGTGACATTTCGAGCTCCTCTTCAGACTAAAACATTTCTTAATTTTCTTTCTTTCTTAATCTAGATTCTGATAAATATAAATATATATAAACATTTTAAATATAAAAATGTAAGTACGTAAAAAAACACATCATGCAAGAGAAATAACTGCCACATTGCCTAGGGTTGTTGTAATTGGAGTGACATTTGGATATTGAGAAATCTTATTGAGAAGTCCTCCATAATACCTGTTGAATGATGGTATAATTTGGCACATTTATTCTTACATAAGTTGCCTTCAACAAAACCTTGCACTTAATGAAAGCAAGTAACAGAAAAGATGGGAAAACAGACTCAGGCAGTTTCTTTTTTTTCCCCCTTAAAAAAGCTGCTGTCGATTAAATATTGATTAAATGATTGTTCCTCAAATAATGTTTCTCTTTCATTACAAACACTTTCCTTAATAGCATCAATAGCATGGAAAGAATTGTTTATATTTTATACACATGCACACACAAATGTACATTCATATTGTATATCTAAATGCACACTACATACTCTTATAGCAAATTATTATATATACATAGTTGTAATGTACTTACTATAAAAATTGTGGAAACAAGAATAGATAAAAACTCAGTATGTCTCCTTCCCCTTTTAACTCATCCATTTTCACAAATTTAGATAACCGAATCAACAACTAGCCAGATGCAGGGTAGTCAGTAATTAACTCTTTATACATTACTTAATATTACTAAAACAAACAACCAAAAATCTGTCATAATGTATGACAGAGAGCTGTGCAATTACTGTGGAATACTTTTTACTATGAGATGTGCTTGGAGAGGGCAATATTTCCATAGATGATTTAGATACATAAAAAATCAGCAAGTAGTAATGATTTATTTAATGTCAATTACATACAAACAAGATAATAACTTTTAATCTCAAGTTTACTGAGTGCAAGTGCCCTCTGGGTCACAGGTTAGGTTAATTGTTAACTCTAAATTGCCGACATGCGAGTGAGTGTGAATCGTCGTCTGTCTCTATGTTAGACCTGTGATCTGTCCAGGGTGTATCTGTCTCTTGCCCAATATCTGCTGAGACTGGCTGCGGCTCCCTGTGACCCTCAAGAGGATAACTGTAAAGAAAATGAATGAATGAGTGCCCTCTCCATGTTGGGGCCATAGGTAGTTAATTCTACTAGTAAATAATCAAAATAACACCACTGCTCTATCAAAATGATGGTTGGTGTTATACATCCAGTATGAGATGCATGGAGACATCTTAAATATCTTTATTTAGAAAACTGTTCCACCTCTTTAATTGTTCGAGTATTCTTTCATGTTTCAAAAAAATATAGAGCAGCATTTTAATTCAAAATGATTCATCTTACCAGGTGTGATTTAGTAAAACAAGTGTAGTCAGAGCTGCTTTGTGCAATGACAATTTGCAATATTCTTAAGAAGTAGCAGCTGAAAAGGAGCAGCATGCATCCATATGAGTGTGGGGGGGGGGGGGGGGGGGTAGCATTTGTTGTTACTGAACAGCTCTGCATGTCAGACACAGTAGAAACAGACTATGTTTCTTTGTATACTGAATCATGTTTTATGCTGTGATAAATTCTTTTTACTGCCCCTGCTTATCATTTTATGCATCGATACAGAAACACTGCCTATCACTTCGACAGCATTATGACAGTGTAATGAAAGTATTGCTGTCACTCATTTACTTGTAAATGTCTGTGGAACTCCCCAACAGATGGCAGTCAGACAGCTTTATTGTTTTATAAAGGCTTTATCTCAGGAACAATATAGTTTAGCTGACCTGACAAATCCGACCAAACGGGCACACAGAAGGAATTACCAGGTCATTAGTCATTGCACTTTTTAAACCATTAATGTAAAACTAATGGCTTACATGTCATCACTGGTTGTCATATATGATGACTGATCACCTTGGAGATTAATGTTACTTGACAAATAATTGATTTTATTGCAGTAAATATTACTCTGACACCACTGTTACTTATTAATTCAAGTAATAAATCAAGAAGAATTGAGTGAAGTGCAATTGACAAATATAGAAGTTGGGGATTTAGGTTGTTACAGTCTGTTCTCAATCCTCCCCAAAAAGGATGTTGTTGTGAAAACACACCGGTCTCATAGTAAAAACTTTCTCAGCTCGTCAGTATTCTCAGGAGAGCTTGACTATCTGTAGTCATGAGTATGACATGTAGTATGACACATCAGTTGTACAGAGTCAGACATGAGATGTTCTTCCAGTCACATTGTGATCCGACAGTTGAGAGGTTTTGGATTAAAACCACTTGTCAGCATTGCCATGTTGCGTATCCATCCTTGGCTTTTCCTGTTAATTCATGAAAATAGGCTGGCTGTGTTTTTTTCACATGGAATTTTGTTGAACGCTTTGTGACAGATATTAATGAGCCTAGAGTGCCTGGGTGGACATATGATAGTGTTGTTCAGTGTTTATACTCTCTTCGCAGCACTCAGATTCAGCCATCTAAAGTCCAATGAGGCGTTTCATGGAACAGCCCTTTCCATTTTCTATGTCTGCAAGCGTACTGGTGTTCAATTCAGTTGTTTATTACTCTGCTCCTTCAGAACCCACAACTATATGTATCTATGAATTTCCTCTTTCTTCCCTGTTGCCACCCAGGCTTTAAAGCTGTTTATCTAAGTTTGGCTTGCTATGATTTATTCCCAAATTACCTCAGTCAACCGTACGAATCTGGTCTTGTTCCTGCTAACTGTGTGGGTTCGATCACAGTACAACAGAGCTCAGAATGTATTTTGGCAAAACAATCTTTTTTTTGAGAGTTGGCTGTGATTATCCCTTTTCCTGATTGCAATTGCATATTCTGCAAACCTGATGGATTAATGGCATTGAATTTTTGTCAGAAGATGATGGTCCACTGCCAAGGGCACTTGGGTGAAGGCTGCGCGATGATACACTGTGTTGTCTTCAGCATTCCTTCCCGACAATATGATCCGTTGTTTTATCCCATCACTGTTGCTGTCATTTGGCATCTCCATGAAGCCATTTATCAGTGTGTGAAAAACTTTCGTTTGGCACAAAGTACAAAAAAAGTAGAGTAGAGAGTAGAGATGAGGACAGAGCTGAAGACTCAATAATGAAACTGATTTAAGATTTATTGCTGTTGCAACCATCCTTATGTCAACTGTATGTACCTGAAAAAGAAGAAATGAAAACAAAACAAGATGAAAATAAGCAAAAAAGACTATTTTGCTGCTGGGGGCATAAATGTGATCAGCAAGTTTAATACAAAGCAGTCAGATAATATATTTATTTGTCACACATAACTAAGAGAGGTCAGGGTTTACCTAAAACAAGGATCTCCTACTCCTGGGATAATGAATCTAGAGAGCCAATCAGTGCAGCCATTCATTTTATAATACAGTATGCTTCTAACATACTAATTAAGAATAATGACAGATTAAGGCAACACATATGAACAATGTTTAAAAACTAAAACAAAACCATATCCTGTGAAATGGTGTCACTGCAGTACTATGTGAAAGTACTGTACAGTTTCTTTCAAAAAGAAATGACCCCTGCAAATGATATAATCACAATAAATGGTACTTAACGAATGGTAATTGGTAATAAACCAATTAGCTGTTAGTTATGGAGAGAACTGAAGGTTGATTTGGTTGAAGTTTAACACAGAGGCGAGATTGTTGATGTATTTTGTGATTTTATTGGTTGAATTTTTTGTCACATAAACTGAAGCACAAAAAGGCCTTTTTCATGGATCTTTATTTATTTATCTACATTTTGAAAATAATATTTTTCAAAATATCCATCCAGAAAAGCATGTAATATGACCACTTTGATGTAGAAGAATCAGCTAATCAGAGTTAATATGAACTAAGCACACAACCAATCAATCTACTGTACATGCAGTGCCAACGCACAATGTTGTCTGACCATTATGTAGAGAAGCAGAAGGTAAGGTTAGGGTGATGGATGGTGTGAATCATGTCTGACTTTTGTGGGGGGTTTTCAAACCATGAACACAATCTTTCCCTAAACTTACCATATCATAGTGTCCATTCAGATATTGTAGACAAGTAAGGATTGTAAGGATTTGAAAAAAACAGATTGAATCTGGTGTTTTGCACAATTGTCCAATATTAACATAATTTCTGGCGGGGTTGATGGGTTAAAACACAAAAATATACAGTATGTTGATGTGTCAACACTGGTAATTAATCTGTCGAGGGCACCGCAGGTCTCCCAGGTTTTATTTTCAAATTGTTCAAAGTGAAAAGTCATGCAGATTTTATGGTTGGCTAAACTGATTGTTTTTTTGGGGGGGGTTTTAACTATTGTTAAGTGTCGCTTTTCATCTGGCATTTGTATTTTATCCTAATTTATTCATCACTCAGATGTGGTTAGTGCTGCCCACAGGCTGATATCAAATATAAAACCACACAGCAAATAAGTTAGTTTTGGGTTCAGTGAAAGAATGCATCATAATTACTTTTGCTTTAAAGCCAGATTTGAAACAGTGTGCCTGCGGTGGTCTTACAGTACTTCAAAGCAGTCAACATATCAGAACTGTCTGTTTGATTTTTTTTGTCTCAAATGGATTCTGGTGGAATCAAGTAGCAATTTTTACTGTTTCAACAATATTAAAGAGATTGTTTGTTACCATCCAGTGCGGCTAAGACAAAAATGTGCAAACATTAAGCTGGAGTATAATTACAGTTTAATTTGAGCATACTTCCCTAGCCTGCAGCCAATAGAAATATGTTGACTCAGATTTAAAGTGGACATTGGCTACGGTGATGGATAACAAGAGAAATGAAAGTGCTGTGAATGCAAGCACAAGCCAAGCTCTCTTTACATATGAGGGCCTTCTGTGGCAAGCAGCATAAACACATGCAGTGGCTTGTTTGACTTGTGCCCGAAGGGAAATTCGAAGTATGTTTCGTTCTGAAAACTTTTGGTCGACATTGTGCAATGCAAACTCTGATGAAATGTGTTCTACTCAGTGTTTTTAACCATAATTGAACTGACAAGGCAATGTTTATGGTAGTGTCCATCCAGTGTTTTCTGTCTGTTTCTGGCATTTGGTCACTTTCAAGGGATACAAAATATGAGGTTTGTGTTGCATTGACCGTTACTCCACAGCCGAGAGAGTATGTGGAATACAGAGAATGTATGACAAAAAAATCTACACATATCATTTTAATGCCATTATCTCAAGATCATGAAATAATTATTTCATTATGTCCGGATGACAATGCCATTTTTTTCATGGTAAGAGAGGCTGATATAGAGATTTGGCAGTTTCTATGTTTAGAAATGATGCACACACACAAAAAAAAAGATGAAAAAAAAAAGAAAATGGGAGTACTGTATATCTCAATTTACAAATGGTATGTAACAATCAATGTAGCTATGACTCTATTGCTACAATACAGCACATATTGTGGGGTTTTTCACAGTTAACTTCAGTTAAAAAATACACTGTTATGCCAATTACATTTCAATTTGATTTGAATGGTAAATACACTAAAAAAATATGGTATCCCGAGCTTGAATTATTTTACTTTTACTATTATGGTTTTATAGTTTTGCTGAAGTGTTTAAGCCGATACATCATAATATACAGATTTCATAACTGTCATCTTCATATTTAGGTGCTAGTTTTCCCTCTGGTGGCGGGTGAAGTGAACTGCACTGGCTTCACACAATAATAGAGACCACCAGAAAGAAAGTCTCTCAACCTCATAAATTGTATACAAAATACAAAGCTGTAAATATTCATACGAAAACAGCTGGATTATACAAAAATGCCTGGCGATAATGGCTAGAAAAAGGTCTGAATTTGGATTCAAGGTTCATCTCTAAAAAAGTGACTCTTCTGAGTTTGAGCAGAGCAGAGCAGCATTTCTGTGTTTATAGTTCTGGGAACATAGCAGCTCTGCAGAACAGCACATGATGCTGTCAGGTCTGATTCACAGCACACTAAATGCAATCTCCTTAAATGCACCAATAAAAGAACAGGGGACAAGTGCAGGCTGGTATAAACAACTCTTTTAAAAAAAAGACTTTGCAAATGTTTTATAAAGTAGGAAATGCTTTCAACATGTTTGTTAGACCTTAAGGATACACAAGTGTTATGGAAAAGTTGAAAATAAAACACAACAGGCTATCTTTAATTGAATCTGGTTAGTAAAAATTACACATGCTTGACATTACAGGGGCATACCAAAGAGTTTTAGGGTTTTGTTTTGTGTTAAAGTGTTAAAACTTCCTAGCCTGGCTAACACCAGACCACATTTCAATCTCATGTGAGATTGAGCGAAGTAGAATCTCACTGGAATGAGAGCATGGGTATACCCAGGCTAAAAACTTACACTTATTGAAGTTATTTGTATGTTTTGTTTGAAAACTGAAAAAAACAGAATAAACTTTTAGGACAACAAAATTCTCACTCACTACAGTTTACACATGAGCTAACTTACTCTTTGGACTGGGTGAGAAAACACAAAGCAAATCAATGCAGATGTGAGAATAATCATCAATAATCATAATCTCCAGCTTTCACAGTATGACGTGACACTGCACCACCATGTGTACAAATTTAACCATGATGATTATAGGAGAGACAAAATCTGAATCCATCAAATGTGAACAGGGCATTGATCATTTACCTTCCCATAGCTGGTTGCCATACTAAAAACCACCAACTGTGACACTTCTGAGGAAGGCGGTGGCACTAAGCTGAAACTAGAGAGGTAAATTTAACAAGTATACTTGTGTATCAAGAAAGAAATATTCCACAATATACCTGACACTAGAGGGTCCACTCCTCTATTTTATTACAAAGTGTATGGAATAATTACTATTTGATTTCCTTTTTTGCGACTGACTCCCCCTCCTCTCTATCACATATGACTCAAAGTATTTTTCTTTGCTCCAGAAGCCTTTTTTATTTTTGTCTTGAAGCAAGGAATGTAAGATTCCTCAGGAACGTCTCTTGAGGTTTATTGTTGCACTCTGGGCATCTTTCATCTTGCTGTGTGGCTGCTCTTGCCTGTGCATCTTGACCAGATCTGTGCTGCATTTCTGTTGCAATTTGTCTCATCCCTCATTGCCTTTGGGGCCCATTTGTCGTCATCAATCATGATCCCAAAACAATGATTGATGACAACTGAGATATTTCCGTGACAACTAAACAAACTCTATCCTCTGAGGGAGACTATGAGATGTGGTTATGGTGTGGGTTTTTTTTTGTCAAACTATTCTTTCTACAGGGTCAGTAACTTATATTCTTATGTAGTATGTCTGTGCCACTTGGTAGTGAGTTTATGCCAGCTCATCATAGTTGGTAACACTTTTGAAATCACAGCGTGCTATCACATTTCTATAGAGCCCTGTGGAGCTGCTGTAGTAGCAGGTTATACAATCCAAGCAAACTTTAAAGGACCAGTTTGTAATTTTTCAAGTTGATCTTAAAACAATTGTCAGGTGCCCAAATATTTTTCTTTCTTGGCATAATCTCCATGGTGATTAAGATCCCTTCATGATATGCTCACAATGTAAGAGATGGAGACCAAAATCCACAAGCCTTTTTTCCTCCTGTGCAAAAATGTATTTAAAAGTTTATCTGAAGTTCCAGTAAAGAACAATGCAGCTAAGTTCCTTTAATTAAGATAACGTTTATTAAAATAATAAATTATAAATAATCATTTAAATGTATTTTTATGTGTAAAAAGTCGCATTTTGGTCACAGTTAAATGCATATGAAATATGATGCAGATTTGGTGCGCACTCTTGTAACCAGCGATTGTTGACTTTGTGTGCGTTGTGATGCAGACTCAGACCAGGATGTCTTTGGAGTTTGAGGTAACAAACAGACAGAAAAGATGCTTACTTGTCCTAAGTAATAATAAGCAGAGATTTTGTGTAATTATAATACATAACTGGAGCACTTTGGTAGTCAAGTGGTTACAGCGTGTGCTACATAATTGCAGTGTCCCTGGTTCGACTCCGACAAGGGGTCTTTGCTGCACACCCCCCCCCCCCCCCTCTCTCTCTGTTTCCTATCAGTTTCTACGCCAGCTACTTTCAAATAAAAAGGCAAAAATATGCCCAAAATAAATCTAAAAACTAAATTATAACACATAACTGATTAATATTTAACTCAACACATATATTTCTTACTATATAATTAACTCTGTTACACTCTTACATGAAATGAGGGAGGGAGGGGGCAAACTAGGGCCCCTAAAAAACTAGAAACAGCCCTGCTGAGGAAACATAGAAAGGGAATTTGATTAGAAACACTGTAAATGTGGCCGATATAACCCAGACTGATGAAGCTGATGAAAAGTTGATGAAAGTTTCAGGTAAACTTTTAAGAGCCTGACCGATACTGGATTTTTGGGACTGATGCCGAAACTGATATTAGAAAGTGAAACATTTCTGATATCAATATATACAGTAGGCTAATAATCTTATTTATACAGAATATCTATCTATCTATCTATCTATCTATACTTATACTTCTATCAGTTTAACAATAAAAGCTGCACTGAAACAGTAAACTTCACTGAGAATTTAATAGCTTATTATCAATAACTAAAAATAAAAAAACACAAAAAAGAAAGAAAAGAACAAAACATATTTACGTGTGTGTTAAACTTGAATTAAGGAAAGGGATCAGATATACAACATGTTAAAGATAAATAAATATTGGTGCATACTGGGCAACATATGCACCAATACGATATATCTGTAAAAGGCCAATATTGACTGATATCACTCGGGCCCTAGTGTGGATTCGCTGTGGATTTTGGCCCTTATCATCACTTACACTGAAAGCATATTAAGATAAGATAAGATAAGATAAGATATTCTTTTATTAGTCTCACAATGGGGAAATTTACATTGTTACAGCAGCAGTGGATAGCAAAATAGAATAGCTATAAGAGAAGCAATAAGAAAAGAATAAAGAACAACACATAATAAGTACAAAAACAATAAGAACAATAATAACTAATATGTAATATGGAATAAAGATAATCGTGACATTATTTACAAGAGTAATATTGGTATTGAGTGGTAATATACCAGAGGTGATATTCTTATTGCACAGATTCAAGTGAAATAAATATATATGTATATTATATGAATATTGCACACAATTGAAATTATAAGTATTGTATTAAATTTGAAGGGGATCCAATGTGAACAGAATGAATGATTACAGCAAAGACAAAAAACAATCTCTTTCAGTGTTAATTTAAGCACCTGGTTGGTGTTTTTACACAGAAAAAAAACTTGTGAAGCCATCCATTATATCTGTTCCTGGTTTAATCATAGAGACACTGTTTGTGAAGCTTACAGACGGGCACGGGGGGATAGTTGAGAGGAGGGGGGCATTAAACAGTGGCAATGTGCTCTCTTGCCACCGATGAAAACATTTCTGCCTCAACTTGTGTTATCTGCGCGGTGGGTTGTGGGTGTGTGAGCGTCGAAGTAAAATGGCGGACTTGGCAAACGAAGGTGAGTAAGTGGCAGTGTGAGAAAAAACAATACAGACACCGCGGTGGTGTTGTATATATTAAAACGGCGTCTTCTTTTGCGTTGTCTGCATATCGGAGAACTGATGTGAAGCTACTTGGCCGCAGGGTTAACGCTTTGGGGTTCAGGTGAACCATTGAGCTCAGGCGGCGTTTACAAGACACACAGCAGCGTTAGCATGTTGAGGCTAACATTGCTAAGCGCCAGGGATATGGGTAATACCTGGAAATGCCTCGGAACGCCCTCAATTGCAGCCGCTAGCTATTTATAGTTGTGGGGTGTTTTGAGTGAGTTACAGTGAATATAAGGATAATCCAAACCCGGTTGAGTCAAAGAGCTGAAGCACTGTTTGCTATCCAGCTCATGTAATTGACCTCCGTGTTGTTTTTAATGTAGTTAGCACTCGGTTGCAGGATTTGCTTGACGTGCATTTAGGCGCGTAGAGAGAGGGGGAAAAAAACGACAGTCAAAAGACAAATGCTTCCTTCATGTTTTTAATATCACCCCCTATTCACAAACACAGTGCCTTTACGCTGCTGTGTTATTTATGTGGTTGAGGCTCTTGTTATTTCCTAACAGGCGAGATGACTCATGCGAGATGGATTAGCATTAGCACGCTAACATTAGCCAGCAAGCTAAAAGCTATACAGGTCGGCTTTAAGGGGGAAACGACCGGCGGCCTCGGCTATGTGCTGGATTGGGTCAGATCAGTGTGAAGCGCCTAGCATGGTGGTTAACATTTAAACCGGGAACATGTGAATTGCTGCAGTTTTGAATACCAGTTTCGCTTTCTGGGAAATAACTCCCCATTTTTTGTGTATAATCATGTTTGCGTATTCCAATGGCTTGATGTTTTTTTTTTTAAACAAATATGGGTCATACACACACACGCGTTATCACGTTGCATGCTGTGTATTAATGTGTTTCATACATATATAAACAGCCATGAGGGTTTGGGTTAAGAGATGGTGAGTGTCGGGGGAGGAGGGGGGGGATAGGATGTTACCGCATGGGTTTATAACACCGGCAAAAAGGCTTAAAAAACGACAACGATGCTACACCTGCTCAGTGTAAGAGGCCCAACCCAGACAGAGGAAAACCTTTTGTCTGCTAACGTTATAGGATTACACATCTTACAGAGGTTACTGTGTGAAGGTAGACGCATTAAGCCTGAGGTGACTGGGGGAAATTATTACCTGGCTGTAACAATAGCACACACACCAGCAAGAAACATGTTTTTTTTTGTTTTGTTGGTGACCTGAATAAAATCTCCCCCCTATTTTTCATTAGATGAAAAAACTACTATTTGACAAGTTTAATGACTGTCTGATACATTATTTATTACATTAATGTCCTTGATGCATTTGCACATATTGTGTTGGTTTCCAGTGATGATTAAAATTTAGGTCAACTCTTGTGTTATCCCATTCATCCTACTTTCGTACAAGCACATTCTTCTTAAATAGGATTTTATGCTTACTGCCTGTATAGTCTGATTAAAAAGAGTTGATTTTAAGTTGCTATTGGCTGGCATTGACCAATGCAAGTTATTATTCAGCGTTTGTGAGTATTATTGCGTCAGTTTTTTCTCACACTTCCTCCTTTTATACATTCATTTTTGGCCCCTAGTTATAAATCTGATATTTCAAATATTCAACAGTTGCTTCACCGGTGATATCTTTAAAAGTGGCTCTGCAAGTTCATGAATTTATGTGGATTTTTTTCCTTCTATATGTTCATGTTAGAAGTTTTGCAATGCACATAACTTTCCATGTACTAGATACTCTGAATGTGTAGGCCATTGTTAAAGAACCAAACAGACTGGATTAATGTACACCTTAAGTTAGTGCTGGGATGACTAGCCTACATCTTCTCTTAACAGACAAGCCTGCCATAGCGCCTCCTGTGTTTGTTTTCCAAAAAGATAAAGCACAGAAGGTAAGTTTTTCATATGTTTTTCAATCGTTAGAATCAATGTTAAATTCATATTTTGTGATTATTGCACATTATTCTGTCTTGACTGTAATATTGGAAAAAGCACACATTGATGAAGAGTTGTTGATCTAGTCACATCTTTCACCGCTAAACGCAGAACTGTAAACAAGTTAAAATCTGTTGATCTCATGTCAAGCACATCTTGGTTGAATTAATACCCCTTTCACTTGTGTTAATAGTTACAGTTCCAGACTAAATACCAATGATGTATTATTTTCCATGTGTTTTTTTAAATACATTTTTTAACAACTTTAAAATGGCCAGTACTTCCCTTTTTGAGATAAATAAGAACTCATCAGCATTATGTTCTGTTGCAGCGATCTGCGGAGGGCTCGAGTGCAGAAGATGGAGAAGGTAAATCTAATATCCAAATTGGCTGCTTGCTGTGCTAATATCTTTCTAAAATATTTATTTAAAGTATAATATTAATACTTTGTCACTATTTCAGATTCAGACAAAGACGAGGGAACCTATTGCCCCCCTGTGAAAAGAGAGAGGACCTCATCATTCCCACCCCCACATTCTGGTAAGGGCACGTGGTGACTTAACAGCATTTACTTTTTTTTTCTTTTTTTATTTGGATGTTGCTTGTGGTGTACACGTTGATTTGTATGCTGAGTGCAATGCTTGTCCGCTACTTTGCAGTTCCCAAGAACAATGTATTCATGCCCTCAAGTTTCTGCCAGTCTCCGACTGGGAACTCTGACTCTGAGCCAGGTGAGGCATCCAGACCACCATTAATTTCTTTTCACATCTTTAATGCCCACTGCAGTGAAAATATTAGTCTCAAAGGTCAAAAACATTTTTCTATGAGTTCTTTCAACAGTCTAAGACAACAAACACAATAAATAATAAATTGATTTAAAGATTGTTTCCTAGCCTGAATATTCTCTATATTAGAAATATGTTTGTTTTATAAAGTGATTATAATTAGAAATAAGATGTCGGCGAAGTTTTGCATGTTCCCTGCCTGCAAATGCACCCCCACCGTGACCAGCTCTAGTTAACACACATGTGGTAATTTTACTTCTGAGCTAGTCCTACAAGTATCTGCTCTGGAGGTCTGCTGTTATTAATGGACTGGAGAAAATGTGTTGTTACAGAATATGAAGCAGCACACAGGCATGATTTGAATTTTCATGAACAATTTTAAATAAGTGAATAAGAATTGTAGAAGTGTAAAGTTGAAATAATAAACAAATTTCCTCTTTTGTTTAGTATTAATCTTATACTAAACAAAAGTATAAGTCAAAAGCACCTACGGAGCCAGATGAGTGCAGTCCAAGTCCAGTTTGATTCCTCTCGGTTCAGGTTGGATTGTTGTGTCTAGCTTTGGGTTGAGATGTGGTTATTTTTGAAATGATTTGGTCCTCGTCTTTCTTCTTTCTTTGTCTCTGCGGCTGTACGGGTGGGCTGTGTTTCTGTGTCGTGTGTTGCAAATAAAACCTGCTGAGTGACGTCTAGCCTATTGCAATTGTTTGTTAAGATAATGGTCAGCATTTAATCAAATATAAGTAGCTAGAATACCTCCTGAAAATCCCTATTAAATCAGGGAAGACTCGGTCATTGTGGGAACAAGATGACCTTGTGTGACCTGTGGTGCTGCCTGTACATAATGTAGTTCTGTTTGGGATTATGACCGTTTCAACTGCCAAGTTTAGCTGGAAAACAAGTTCTGAGTTTACGAGCCAAATTCATGTTGCCAGTATTGGGGCAAAAGGCATATTTGAGGTTGATATTGGTTGAGGCAGAGGATTTATTATTATAAGATACCATGGTGTCATGTGCTGGTAGTTGGCTGCACTTTGTATAGTGCTACTGAACATGTCAGTGTGTGGCTTATAATAGCTAAAAAGACATTCCTCTGTGTATTTGGTGTGGATAGGCTGCTGTTATTTATTCTGTCTGAACTTGTGTGTATATATGTGTATGTGTATGTATATTTATATTTATATATATATATATATATATATATATATATATATATATATATATATATATATATATATATATATATATATATATATATATATATATATATATATACACATATAGTGGCTGTTTCCAGAATATTCTTTTTTTTTTTTATTTGTGAGAAAGTCTTTCTCTGCATGCAACATCAAATTTGGCAGTATAAGTTGGGTTTAGTCGGATCTTAAACACAAAGGTACAGAACTTGTTTGGATCGCCATTTTGCACCTGTGAAGTCTTTTTGCTGCAGTTTGGAGTTTTCAAAACTCTAAATAAAACATATGTAACATGTAATCTGTGGCATGCTGTTCACCATTTATGACTAAGAATATTTTTCATGGTTCACCGTGTGCATTTTACTGGAGGGGAGCATGGAAAACATAATAATCATTGGAAATGAGACATTTCAGTCAGTGGTAATAAAACATTTAAATTGAAAGACAGAATCACTTTAAAACAGATCAGCTGTACAGTAGTACATAGAGGCAAGGAGGGGGGGCGCAATTAATTTGGCTAAAATAATGACTGCAGTGGGACTGTAACATTAGTGGAAATGTGTGTGTGTGTTTAATGTGTACGTGATTTGTTAGTAATATGCCTCATCAGAAAAATGGAATTACCTAGATCTAGACTTAGTGGGTAGATGATGGAATAATTGTGTTTTTTGTGTGTGAAACAACTCTGCCGTTATATTCATAATTTCGACCGTTCTCCTTATAACAAGCTCATTGTTTAGAAATGGCGAGAGGTGATGTCACCAGTTAACACAGCATTACAGAGAGGACGAGACATCCACTCGAGCAAACAGGCAGGGTATAATTAATAACCATTTTAAGTATATTACATAAAGCACTTATTTGGAAGTGACAACAAAGATGAACACACCAGAGATCTCCACTGTACAGCTGTGTTTAATACACCTTCATGTCCTTAGAATTAAATAAGCCCATTTGTTTAAAAAAAAGAGAGCGAGAGCGAGTGGAGGTGTTGTTTAATATTAATGATCAATAAAAATGTATAGGATCTCATAAATGTTGAGTAAAAAGAAGATGCAGTTTTTAGATGTGATTTTTGGCTCTCTGCTTTAGCACTAACCTGTTCAAAACGTGCCTGTTGGTACTGTTGATGTGAGATATGATTGAGCATGTACACTAACATCATGAAAGAAACTAACATATATTATCCACAGATGTTAAGTACTGTAATAGTTCATCCTTTCTCCTTTCAAGTATAATGTGGACTGCATTTAAAAAATAAAATGCATAACAGAGAGTGTCTGGGGGAAAAAATGCCTCCTAAACTAAAGCGGATTGATCATATCGGGCCTCTTAAATTTTATTGTCATTTGTGGATATATTTGTTTAAAAGATTTGTGCTTATATGAGACATATTGGTTTTGAACAGCCTGTGGAAAGTAGCCTAAGAGTCTGTCCATTCTTGATTAAAAGCTGCATTTTTGCTGTATCCTTTTTTCTTTTTAGAGCATGCCACGTACAGCTCTGCTTACCAGCTGCACTCATGCTTATGTTTTTATTATTATGGATAACAAAAAGGCAGAATATAAATATCTTTTGGCATAAACAACTTCTGCAGGGACTTGGTTTTATGAACACTTGCACTCAACATTTTCAGTAGTCTGTTTGGTTATTTGACCATTACGCATGTTAGTTAGGCCCTGTGCAATTCCCAAATCATTTAATCTTGTCCTGAGTAAAAACAACCACCCGTATGTCCAAGCACGCCATGTGAAAATACTTTTCTTTGACTCGCTGTACAGTTCTGATCTCTGGCCGTGCTCATGGCATGGAGTCATAGAGCCCTGAAGCCCCAGCACACTGCTGCTGAGCGGCTCGCTGGTCGCTTGTTCATTCAAAGTTTATTAATATTAAATGTCTCGAGTGTCCAAATTGTACTAAATTTGACACTGCACATCCTTGGGTTCTAAGCAATGAACCTACCAATTGTAAAGTCGATTGGATTTACAGTTTCCAAGATAAGGGAAGGATATACATACAGACAGAGTCTTTCATTCATACGTTGATTAAGGGCAGGTTATGTCAGGCTAGTAAAGCCACTGACCCACCAAATGACCGCACAGGAGGTGCAGCACTCTCTACTACAACTCTGGAGGCTGCTTAAGGTTGCAGTGTAACTTGGATGTTTCTTTAATGGCTTCTCCTGTTGTCCATCTCACCAGAGGAGAAGCCTGTGGGATTCCGTTTAAAGCCACCAACTCTCATACATGGACAGGCACCAAGTTCAGGTGAGTGTTTGATGTCTACAAGCAAAATGTTCTCACATTGGCTTGTCCTGAAATGGGGGGAAAAAAACAACCTTGCACTAATTTTACAAGGCTCCTCTTAGAAATGGAAATAATGCATCTAGATATTTCAGAAAAATCCAACCAGTAAGTTGGTTCTGTTTCAGGTGTCCCGAGTCAGAAACCTAAGGAGCAGAACCGCAGTGTCCTCCGCCCTGCAGTTCTCCAGGCGCCACCCTCAAAATCACATATAGAGTCCAGTGAGTAAAACTTAACCATCTTCACTCATTCATTGATTCTTAAATATAGCAAGTGCTTCCTGCATGTCCTTTTTTTCCCTTTGGGACAATAAACAGGAATTGATTTTATTCCTGTCTGTTCAATCAGATTCCAGTTGTGGAACCAACGGTGTGAAAAAGTCATCAGATGGGGCATCTGTGACCCAGTCCCTCTTCCTGAACAACACAGAGCACTCAGCCACCCTGGCCAAGTCACTGGTGAGGAGTAGCTAAATCTGTGCCATTTTTCTACAGATGGGTACTGAAAACAATCAGCCAGTCCAGTGCAGGTTAAACTCTTCCAGTTTCACACTTTCTGGGTCCCTAAGCAGAAGTTATTTACAGAAGAGCT
This sequence comes from Scomber japonicus, assembly GCF_027409825.1. Lineage (NCBI taxonomy): Eukaryota > Metazoa > Chordata > Actinopteri > Scombriformes > Scombridae > Scomber > Scomber japonicus. Next base: position 23,466,970 of record NC_070589.1, on the reverse strand, counting down.
AAAGATTTGCAGCGTTGTGGTTGTTTTCATGTTGCTCTATAATGAGGAATTACAGCGAATCTTGTATTCATAAAAAGGTCATGCAAATGTTTGGCATTAAATTGTCATTCAACACAGACGTGTAAATAGTACTATAGCATTAGTTAGCTACATAGATACCAGTGTGCCTGCAGTAGAAATGAGTAAAAGTCTGACCGCTGTTTCTCTCTCTTTTTTTTCTTGTTTCTTTCTTTTTGTTCATTTCAAGAAACATGAAAATGAGGAAGATGGAGCAAGTGGTAACAAAGACGAAGGCGGAAGAGAGAAGGAGACAGATGTAGCAATATCTTTTGTGTTTGGTCAGAATATCAAAGACAGAGCAAAGGTGGGGTTTTTTCACTCTGTCTAACATGTTTGTGACACACAGCGAATAGGCAAACTTGAGTTGTGAATGTTTGTCAAACTGTCCAGACATTAAAGTAGCATAGGAGCGACACTCTGAAGACTGAGATGCTGTTTTTAGCCCAAGAGATGTAATTTCTTTGGTGTTTTGTACAGTGTCCACTATGATTTTTGTATAATTTTTGTGGTCAGTCTGGAACTGTTGTTTGGACAAGATGGAGATGGTTTGGGGAAAAAAAAGCCTCACTGCTCACTTGTTAAGCTGCACATTCATCAGAGTTTCATTAACATTCATAATTTGTGAAAGTGTTTTTGTCGCTCTTTAAGCTTGAATTAACACAACTGTTGTTTTGACTTTCTCTAGTTGGAGGAGAACAGTACAGAAGACAAGTCAAAGGATAGTGGGCCACTGGACTCTCAATCAGAGGGCACTAATTATTTCTTACAGTACATCTCTACCCCAAGGTAATGTCAGAATTAAATGGTGTCCTCTTTCAAGTATTTTTAGCAACTCATTTTCATTCATGATTAACTTTGATCAACTTACTAATGTATTTTCTTCCTTTCCTGCTGTTTCAGTTCAAAAAATGCCGCAAACAGTACAGACAGTGGGGCAAAATTTGTTTTTGGGCAGAACATGTCTGAACGAGTATTGGTAAGTTTTCATAGCTTGTTTAATAGTCATTCTGCTCTCTTCCTTGAAAACTCCTGTTGATTGAGCTTTGAACACGTTCCAATGATCAGCTTTATTGTGTTTTCAGAGTCCGCCCAAAGGCGAGTCCTCAAATGAGGAAAATAAAGAGGTTTCAGCTGCCCCTGCTTCAGAGCCCTCATCACAGGAAGCCACCCCAGAGAAGGGTAAAAACACAATCACATTAATTGAAAAAATGTTTGCTGTTTGGCTTGACTGCTAAAAGTATGACGTAAGAGAGACAAAAAGAACATTTCTTGGCTACAGGAGGAGCTGGAACATGGAAATTCACAGAAATGTAACCGTGAAATTGTCTGTGAAAAAATTGTCTGTGAAGTCTGTCAATATTAGCATCAGAGTTACTTAAAGAGCTACAGGTGTAAAAGTAAAAAGAATATGTAGGTAATTTGAAATGCATATTTATTTGTTTAATATTTTTTGTCAAAGATGACCACCCCACGAGCAATATCTTTTTGTTTTTCCTGCCAACATCATGATATCGTATGCACTGTTTGGTCACAGCGAACAGAAATAAGTGCAGAAAGAAAGTGAACATTTCTCTGTTGCACTATCTGCATCAAGTTTGAAGTGAAATTATGCAGCAGATAACCTGGAAAAGATTATCAGTCACGGGTGTGACTGCTGAGTTTCTCCATGATTCCATAAACAACAAACCGGATTTTCTTACGTTATTTTGAGGCTCAGGTGGACAGAACTGAATCTAACACAAACACTTAGCTGTACAACATAATGTTAGAGCAGAGATGCGGTGCAACTATTACAACTTAAGTTGCACCATGGAATCAGACAAAACAAAACAAAAAAAGAGCATGCAGGAGAAAGCGATAGCTGTTACGACAGCAGCCGAAAAAGAGGCGCTGCAGCCAGAGAGGCTTTGCAACACCGACCTGTGAGAATCTTGAGAGAGAACGGAGGCAAAACAGAAAACTATGCTGCAACAAACAAGCAACTCTGGTAATATTCTGGCTTGTGTTCAACTCTCTGCAAGTTTGCCGCGATCCACGGAACTGATCCCTGCATACCGGTACAATATATATATCCAGACTCAATGAAGAAAAATGTTTGTAAATGTAAATAAGCCTCAGTAAAGAGATATAATCCTTTCAGCTAACCAGCTGCTCTGCTGGGAAACGTACTCCGCCCCGTGCGCTCTGTAAATACACAATCAGTAGCTGATTGGATGGGACCGCACACAATGCATTGTAGGATTCCCCCTTAAGAGCGATATGGGGAATCTAAAGCCTTTTTCTCGGTTTCTCTAGTCATAGGGCACCAACTTCAAAAGTAATTGCACATTTACACTACAAATGTGACCTAGTTTAAGAAATCATCACATTTACAGTGGTGAATTTTCCCCGTGAGATTTGCTCACTGCATTATTTGGTTACACAAATGTTTTTACAACCATATTTTTTATTGGTTTTCATATTTAAACAATGATGAACTCCTACATTACAACTGTGACCAATGTGTTAACACAACCGATAGTAGTCAGTTATTTTGTGGGTTTAACACAATATCATAAAAGGCTGTGTGACCTAGTGAGATTCTGTGTTGCACATTTGTGGGATTTGATTGTATATTTTTCTGGCTGTCCATTTAACCCAATGACAATGGAAGAAAATTCAGCAATTCATACCTTCTGTTGTTCATCATTGTGATGTTAGTGATAAACAGCGGCCTTTACAGCATTTGTGTATAAGACGAAGTACCACCCTGAGTCCATCATGTCCCACAAAAATGTTTGTGGAGTGGGAGCACACTTCTCACAGGCACACACAAATTGTTGATCAAACTCCAGCTAAGTGCTTATTTCTTACCGCTGTGTGCAATCTTTCCAGTGAACAGTGTGTCAGAGTCTTTGGAGGAGTCTGCAGCAGCGTACACCAAAGCCACAGCCAAGAAGTGCATCTTAGAGAAAGTCGACGTCAAAACTGGAGAGGAGTCGGAAAGCAATGTTTTACAGGTAAGTGGTTTACTCACGGGATTCAAGACATGCAGTAAATGTGGCAGAAAGCAACACAGTCCTTGTTTCACTCTTCTCCTTTAGATGCAGTGCAAGTTATATGTTTTTGAGAAGACTGCTCAGTCTTGGATAGAGAGAGGTCGAGGTTTGCTGAGGCTCAACGACATGGCATCGACGGACGACGGCACGCTACAGTCCCGTCTAGGTAAACACACATACAGAAATGTCTTGGGGGATGAACTCCGCTTCAGGTTTTCATGGATTAATCAACATGACTATAAAAATGTAATGCTTGTTTGTTTGTGGTTTGAATATTTGTGCCAAGCTGACGTGGATGGGATGATAAGAGAACTGTTAAAAAATACAGTTGGTTCTTAGTGTTTTTTAAATCAACATCATTATTACAGTATCTGACATTGGGCACAAGGGGGAGCCCATTCCCACACTACACACTTCTGTGGACTACACATCACAGCAGTTAAATATGCTGTATAATGGTCCCTAGATAATACTAACATTTAAAGCAACCAATCTGTCTCATTCTGTCTTCTCTGACACAAACTAACAAAACTGAGATTAGTGTCCGGTAGAATAGCAACAAGTCGAGCAGTTTCTTTGGCATGCAGTTCATTGCTGTGTGTTTTGTGTTAAACCCTTTCAGTGATGAGGACCCAGGGCAGCCTCCGGTTGATCCTCAACACTAAGCTTTGGCCCCAGATGCAGGTGGACAAGGCCAGCGAGAAGAGTGTACGAATCACTGCCATGGACACAGAGGACCAGGGGGTCAAGGTCTTCCTAATATCGGTACGTATTACCAAACTCTGTACTGGAAATGAGCAGGTAGTATGTTTATTTACTTAGACTGCAGAGAGAACGAAGGCTATGTATCCAGTTTGTCCTGTTTATCATGCCAGATTTTAATAAGAGGCATCCTTGTTTTCGAATCTACTGCTGTTTTAATTATCTGTTGATGGTTTAATGCACATGTATCACTTCCTCCATGTGTACTTTTGTCTTGCCAAATGTGGGATATGCCCACTTACACGGCATACGGTTCCCACACATCCTGGAAAACCTCGACCAATTTTCCAGTCATCAAAAACACCTGTGTTGTCTTGTGCTCTCCTGGAAAATGTATTCAACAGTCTCCTATTTTCCCTTGAGTTGAGAATACACAGTAAGATATAGTATCTATCAGAGCTCCCCATAATGCATAGCAATGCCATCTGAATGAACTAAGTTATGTTCAAGATCATGTTAACATTTTGTTAATAAAAATAAGCCTCAGTACAGCTAAAACTTCTGCTCACTCACTTTGTTTGCTGTGCTGTCATTCAGTCTGATTGGATGATTTTTTTTTTTTTTTTCTAAATCGTTCAGCCATGTGTCAAAGTTGCTGGACAATTAAAACGGTGAGACCAGAAATAACACATTTTGTGAGAGTGACGCCTTCAAAATACACAGGAGAGGGAAGTAGCTGTCTGACAAACCAAGGAGCCACTGTACATAAGATAAGTGGCAGTTATGGATGCACAGCATTTCAAGTATCCAGCACAAGTGAACAGGGAAAAGTTCAGGACCTTTTTTTTTTTTTTTCTCGCCAAGCCAAGTGCTTGAAGCAGAGATTCGCTTAGTAAGATGGCCATATCACTCTCCCCATTCAACTGCAGCTCTGATATGTCAGTCATTGTTAGTCAGATTTCCCAGACAGGGAGCCTGCCAAATGGTTTTCATGTGGTGCAATAAAGTCGGTTTAACTGGCATATTTTGGCTTGTGTCCCTGTTTCAAAGAGCAGCTGATCAAAGACATAAGAAAAGAGCAGTGCTCTGTAATGTCTTTTGATGACTGTCTAAATAAAGTGACACAGAAAGAACAGATGGATGCTGTTGTGCCAGACAAGGAAGAACTGCCATGCCCTCAGCTGCATCGTACTGTAGAGCAAAAGGGGCCACTAATGACCCCCTTTTTCAGGCTAAGTTCCAGTTTTTGGCATTTGTTACTAGTCAGCTGAAGCCTTTCTTGGATATCTTCCACACGGTTGCCCCACTGGTGCTTTTCTTGGCAAAGGAGCTCCAATCCATTCTTGCTGTCACACTGCATCAAAAGGGAAGAACTGGAGAAGATGGATACCTGTACAGCTGATGAAACTGGACCCACAAGATAAAGTAATCCACGTGTCTGCCAGTGTGCCACAAAGCAAGCTTTGGAGAAGGTGTCTGAAAAGCTCCAGGAAATGCCAGTGAATTTATAGATGTTAAAGAAAGAATGTGTCTCCATCCCTGCTGTGACCTTCAACAAAATCATGGAGGGAAGTTTATGAACCTGACAGTGCGGCACATGAGCTCCCTTGACTTTGTGACGATGGTACCAGTAATATTTAAGTAACTCCTCCAGGTTGTCCTCAATGCGGAATGGTCCACTGCCTCCAAGTGTGACAAAGTTCTTGCTCAGCATCAAGCAATTCCCATTTCATTTCAGTGCAAACCATAAAGCACAGTTCCCAGATTTTGTTTACAGCTGCAGGTTTGATGAATCTATGGAAGATTTATCAGCAGCAGAGCAGAGTATGCAGCACTGTTGGACCCAGTGAAATGTCGTCTCTTACTGTCTGGTGAACAAGCTGCAGTAGAGAGAAGGTACTCTGTCAACAAGGATTTGCTCATAGAAAACCTGAAGGAGAGGACTCTAGTAGTATTGCACTTGGTTCAGGATGTAATGGCTGTATATGAGATAGATGAAGTCCTGCCAAAATACCTCATTCAACACACAAAGGATACCAAGGATGTGGTATGTGCAGAATGAAAAGACCAAACAGCTGACAAGAAAACAAGAAAAGACACTCACCATGAAATGGCAATTATCAAAGCAAGACAAGACAAATTGGCATTCAAGGAAAAGTAAACATGGGACTTCACCTTACTGTCAAAATCAAATGCCAATTGTTAAAGCGTTACAGAGAAAAGAGAAGAGCTGTCAGCTCTAGCAAAAACTTAGTAAAACCTGCAGGAAAATGTCAAAAGACTAAACTAAACTTGTTTTTTTAAACATTGACCACTTTACAAAATGAATGTCTGATACAGCAGGTATCGTTTGAGTTAGAAGTGAACGTTTGTGGCTATGGACATTTGGCTGTTATTCAGCTCTATTTAGGTTAATTTATGTTAGGCTATGCACAACTCCTAATGGGTTGTCTTTTATTTTTGTTATCGACGTAGGCGGGTGCCAGATACTTTGCTGGCTCTTTATTCTTTTACTTTGTCTAATTGAGTGTGTATTAACGTAAGAATTTGCTGCTTGTTGTCATTGTAAACTGAATCAAGACATTTGAAGGTATCGTCTTGCGTTCTGAGAAATTGCTTTGGACAGCTTTTCACTATTTCTTTTGAAGTAACAATCAGTTTTACAGGAAAACAATTAAACTAAACCATTATGAAATCAATTATTTGCTGCCTCAGTGTTTAGCTGCTATTGATAAAACTCAGCAGTTTCTGCACTGATGTTTCACATTAAAATCCTTGCAGTGACTCTAAGGACCTAATCCCTTCCTTTTCAGGTTGAAGTGTTGAGTTGTACTTCACGACTGCTGTGATCACACACTGATGCGAACAGCGTAATTTGAAAGTGTTGATTTGTTCATTATGGTAAAGCTGTCTCTACCACCCCTCTCTCTCTTTTCAGGGTAGCTCTAAGGACGTAGGTCAGCTGGCGGCAGCGTTACATCATCGTATCTTAGCCCTTAAAAGCAGGGCAGAGCAGGAGCCTGAGACCCCAACAACAACCATCCCTGAGGCCGAGGTACCGCAGTCCAACGAGGATGACAGCGACGAGGAAGACAACGCCTCTGCCTCCGCTTCAGCCTCCACTCCTGCTACAAGTCAGTGAATTCATTTAAAAAATTCACATTTCTTGAATTTTTATTGTTAAATCAAATGAATGTCTAGTATTTGTGGTGCCATCTTGGTCAACTGCCCCCACTCTCTTCCTGCAGGTAATTCAGAGGGAGGAGAGGGCCAGGCAGCAGGAAGCACATAGCGTCACTCTCGGACAGCCTGCTAAGATGCTGCTGTTGAGGCATTTTGCTATAGGCATCTCCATGGACACCCCTTGACCAAACATGGTCCTCCAGACCAGTACTTTTGGATATTAGAAGTCTAGCTCCAGGAAATAACCCCCTGTGCCGGAGTGTCTCACCCAACTTGTGCAGTTCATCTTCTCTGCATTCAGCGTAATATCTGGAGTCGTTTCTTCCCTCCCTCTCCTGTTTTGTGTTTTATTTTTGTTTTCGAGTATTTTTTCCTCTCCCCGATAGCAAAAATAAAGACTTCAAAGCTTTGGTTTGGGACTTTTCTGCTCATCATATTGATGAGTGTAAGGGTGTTTTCCTCTACATTTTAAAGTATGGCACATGTTAAGACTGCAGTTTCTACTTTGGGACCTTTTTACTCACTCTACAGCCGTACCTCTGGACGCCACACATCCAGAGAAGCTTCATTCAGTGTATTTGACTAGTCATCCAGTTCAAGTCCTACATCGAGTCCAACCCCTCTACCCCCTCAACCCATCCCAACCAGTATGTGTGTTAGTTTTTGGCAAATGTAATTTATTTTTGGCTGTCATTTTCATGAGGCATCTCAACACATATGTGCTGTTTGTAATGGCTAGCCAAGACCACTCAAGTTGTCATTAATAGCAGTTTCTTATATTTCCTATTGACCTATATTATAGTGAATAAAAGACTTAAACAATGCAGTTTCTGCTAATGTGAGTTAATGATGTGAGGACAAAAGGGCAGAAGGATTCACCTCAAATTTGTCTCAAAATTAATAAGATGTGTTAGTCATTCACCCTTGTGGTTTTTTTAAATGACCATTTTTTTTCAAGTCAAGACAATTAACTCATCAGCCTACATTCTGCATGCAACTGTTTTTTTCTGTTTTTTTTTTTTTGTTTTGTTTTTTTGTTTTTTCGGCATCCCAAGGGTTTATTGTGTTACATATTTTTATTTTGAAAATGTACAAACTTTTTATTCATTTACATTTGGTAAACATGTTGGAATGAAGGCTTACTTCATGTGTGGAAAATTTGAGTGATAACTGTAATACCCTTTGAATGTCATGTACATTTGAATATATCATTTAGTAGCGCACCATGTTTTCTCATCTCCTTCAACTGCCCCCTTTACAAAATAAACCATTTTGGACTGACTTCTGCGATAATTTTCCTTCTAAAATCAGATTTTCTGAGTTAGATCCAAACATAAATCGGTCGTGGCTCCAAAATGTTGGTCCTAAGTTGCACTGTTTGAGAGGTTCAAAGATGACCACAATGTCACGATCTTGCAACCGAAGATAGCCCAGAACAAAATTCTGACTGCCGGAAATTTAGAATAATCTCACAATGTGACTTTATCTACTAACCAACCAATTAGAACTGACACACTGGTCAATGATGGAGGTAAAACGAGTAAAATGAAATGTTTGGGATTCCAACAAATATGAAAATCTTGTGGCAGCAGAAGCCTGTTTTGTATGTGCCCTCCAGGTGTTATGATCATGTACCAAGAGGGACGTAGCGTGGAGCCACAATTCTTACTTACTGTTAGTGTTAACCACAGGATGACGTACGCTGATGAAACCCTCTTGTTTATCACAATTAAGTTGACGTGATGGTCATACAGTCTTCATAAATCAAACTTGATGTCAAACTCAAGTTTATTAGATCCACGTGGCTCATTGTGGCTTGCAATAAAATTATATGGTTGCTGAAACCTCTGTCTGTATAGGCGCCATAAAACATCAGTCTGGTGTACTTTAACACTGATTGTCTTTAATCAATGCAATCATTGAAAACAGTACAATAATGAGTAACAACACAAACCAAAGAGAGAGGAGGGGATTTCGACCTTGGATATCAGTGAGAGCCTGAAATAAGAATAGTGTATTTGTTTTAGTATTCATGTGTTGGATCTGGCCTACAGGTTGATGTATGCTGTGCACTGACTGCATTGAGCAGTAATCAGACCAAAACTTGCTTATATACTGTATTCATCAGGCGCAAAGGCATGAATATTTGATGCATGTACCTATCATACAGCCCGACACTATCATATATATCCAAACTAGAAACATCACTTTATCCGCTCCCAAAGTCTTCCCTATTTATCTGCCTTACTGTGGCACCTCGGTAGAAAAACAGCATCTCCTGTTTGAAAGTCAAACCAATTTTGACCTTAGATGCTGGGACAGAATAAAATGTATATCTCTGTATAAATTACAGTGTGGAACTCCTACACACGGTCTATCCACCGACTAATGCTGTTTACTCATTTATATGCTGTCATGCTCTTGCAGTGATACTAAGACCTAGAACGTTTTTCCTAGATGGCGACAAGATGGTCTGATAGGTAAAACAGCAACAGACAGCTTCTCACATTTGGAGGGAGTTTAGAATCTCTAAGCCAGAGCTTGGTAAGTAAGTTTGGCCTCTGGGACAGTGTTTTTCTAAGCCATTAGATGGCGGGCCACAGAATAATCAAAGACTAATACTTTTTTTTTTTTTTAAATCCCCCTCTCACTGGATATAACTGAAAATGCAGTGCTCTCAGTGCAAATGCTCTCCCATTATTATCTCACGACCCCTCCCATTTATCTGATGACCTTTTGAAGGGGCCCAACCCCTAGGTTGGACTAAACTAGCTATAAAACTAGCTCCACCTGCAGCAGCTACAACAGTAATATGCTGCTTCAGTATTAATAATCTTATAATGTCATATATAATAATAAGTCAGTCAGAGGGACCAAACCACTACTTTTACTGCAATATTTAAAGTACATTTTGCTACTTTTTACATGCAGGACTTTTTTTGGAATTGCTGTAATGATACTACTCAGGTAAAGGAACTGAATACTTCTTCCACCATTGACTACTATATAGCCTAACTGCATCTATGTGATGACAATGTTCATGATAGAACTTAGCATTATAATTGTCATATCGCTAAGCATTTCCACTCTATTTAGCTTCATAATGGGATTGTAGCAGCAGCAGCCTGTTTGTCTGAAAGCACCATGAAATATTGAAAAGGAAGAAAAAATTCCCACACAAGGTGACATACTCAGATTACATTATCTGACTTTGGCAAGAGTCCACAACCACTGTAATGTACAAAACACACAGTTGTGTAGCTTTTAAAAGCAATTTGTCTTTTTTATTTATTTTTACCTTAGAGTGATTAAAATAGCCAATAAGTTGTCAATGTTATATGTCTATGTTATGATAAGATTAGTCTTTCACTGATGATCTTCAAAAGTTTGCAGATAAAAAAAGTGAAGGTTAAAGCTTACTTCCTAATGTTTCTTTTGATTATTGTTTTTTCTCTCTTCATGAAATGAATTTGACCATGAAGTCAAAACACTCCACTCCTCTCCTCTTGTACTCTTTGTTGATTCATGAGGCTTAGGACGATTCTTTCTTCAAAAAGTTGTTACGTAAGGACTCAGCACCAAAATAAGCACACGCTGCTCCACTGCAGAATGTGGAGTTAGTAGAATCTTCAAAGGCGGTGTTACCTGATAAGCAAAAGCATGTTGCATAGTAACATAACAGTTTTTCTTCTGAATCATGCCTTTCTTTTTTTTTATAATAATGTGTGCTTTAGTAATCAAGGTCACATAGGGGCAATAGTCTAATCTTAGTAACCATATATTCACTATGTGTTGTCAGAAATATGAGGGTTAGGAAAAAGGAAAAGGAACATTTTATCACAAGGGAAAAAATGAGGCAGCGTTTCCTCACAATTTCCCAAGACGAAAAAAATAAACATGACATTTTATATCAAAGCCTTTAATCTAAGTTAATCAATCTAACTTTTCGCTAGCGTCACTATGAGGTGTGCATTTTAGGTTTTGAGTAAAATAGTATTATGTATTAGACAGATTGGGATCAATTATATACATACATACACAATAGCAGTCAAAAGTTTGGACCTACGTTCTCATTCACTTGATAGAGGAAGTGTGTCCAAACGTTAGCATTTAGCTTAAAACGCTATGCTCAGTCTTACAGAGCATGGACTCTGTCTTGTTTATCTTTTTTTATCATCTTGTGATCCCCCTTAGATATTTTTTGGGAACTCTTCACAATGTCCCAAACCCCAACCATTGGTGTAATTGGTTATTTGGAGGTACTAAGTGTTAATTAGGGAAAAGTAAAAGATGTGCTTTGAAGTAGTTGCTTCAATAATATGTTTTATCTTGTGTTTCTGTGCTGTGTATTCATTTGCAAATCAAATGAGAACAGACTGTGTTCTTCAGCCTAATAAATGCAAATGATGCAGAGTACGAAATGCATTACTTCAGACCAGGTGGAAGGTGTAGTAAGGTGATACCTCTCTGTTGCAGCAGCCCCTGGATTTCAGGAGACTTGGACCAACTTTCAAACCTATACATGTCATGATGTCAGCATGAGAAATACCTAATATGCATTGTGAAAAAATAAATAAGTCCAGGAATTAACCTCTTACACAATGTCATTACTCAAGCAGCTCCTTATAAAAATTCCTTGCACATAGAAAACAAATTGCACCTGCTGACACTGCACTCATTCCTCTTTTCCCCAGTCTGCTCTGATCACTGACCGATAAAAAGAAATGAGAAATGTAAATTAGCTTACGCCTCAGACATCACATTTGTAAGACCTGTTATCACCTGTAAACTGCAAGCATGTTCACAAAAGGTAGATTTGTAAATGAGTTATGCAGTTCTGGTTGACTTGGGAAGTTTTGGCAATGCTTTAAGGGCAATATGATGGAGGATTACATTTGAAGGGGGAAGTTGATAAAAGGTTGCAATGAAAATACTTAAAATGAGAATTCGTGGAATGCTCTGATGGAGATGGGGAGTAGTGTTTTTACATCGGTGAAGAGAGGTAAATATCTATCAAAGTCACGTTATATTCATCCCTCTGAGCAGCTTGTGTAAACAGCAGGTGCCACATAAAAAACAATAATCAAAGCAAGAGGAACATTTATATGATCTCCCATGTAAAGCTTCTGATGATTCTTTATTTGTCATTTATTTCCTTACAAGGAGTGAAGTCATTCCTAAAAGAGCTGGAGGGGGCGGGGGTGGGTGTGGGGGTGGGGGGGGGGGGGTTGAGGGGCGGTGGTCACTGAAACTGTTTCTACTATGAGGTGTTTACAAGAATCACTCTCTTCTGGGTTGGAAATGTCATATAAATAAAGTAAGATTACTAACGGGAATAAAGAGCATGACGTGGATTTAATATAAAATGTCCAAACTTTACTTGATATATAAATAAATAAATCGCTCAATAGTCAAATATGGTTCCATCTTGTTATCAGAGCCTGGGGACAGTCTCAGTGTACAAGGATGTTAACAGAAAAAATTCTGGGTGGAACTAATGTTTTATATTTTTTCTGGGAGACCCTGAGAATTACTTATCTGATGACATACCATTGAAAATAATCGAAATTGACTGTTTGTGGGTTTGCATTCAAGCACAAGTTCAAACTAATGTGCTGAAAACAAGTAATATCACAGCTGTTTGTTATCAGAGTTGAACCATTATTTCATTGATTATCGACTACATTAGCATGCTTTTTACTGTCATCAAGTTTAATTTAAAGTTTGTCTGTACATTAAACAAACTGTTCTGCTTTAAAATCCAGATTGAACTATATCTACAATTCTTATAGTCAGCCACACAATCCATTAAGTAGCCCTTCTGGAGTTTGCTCCGTCGTTGTGGAATTGTTGATATTAATGCCTCAATTTTTCTGAGTGCTTTAAAGGGTAGGTTCACAATCTTTCAAGACTGTCTTTAAACAACAGACAGGTGCCCATATGAGAACCACACAGCAGTTTTCCCTTGCTGTAATCATTCCTTCTGTTTGTACTGGCTATTTTTAAAAATCCCCTTCAGTTGTGCTTTCAGTGTAAGTGATGGGGGCCAAAATCCACTGTGTGCCCAGTCCACATAGTAATTTTGTGTAAAAATGCATTAAACAGTTTATCTGACGCTTCAGCAGTCTGAGTTAGTCAAATTAAGTGGATATCTGCCACATTTACAGTCTTCTTAGAATCAAATTCTCTCTTTGTGTTTCCTCAGCCAGTGTTTTCCTCTTCAGCTGCAGTACAAGTATAGCAACAAAAACAGAGACTTTGGCACTAAAACAACTAAGATATCTACTTGACTGACCTCATTTGAACATCTGAAGATTCGTATTGGCTTCAGATAAACTTTTAAATGCATTTTTTCACAGACGGACGCTTGTGGATTTTGGCTCCCATCAATTGCACTGCAAGTGCATTATGAAGGGATCGTCTAATGTCCAGTATGAACAGTAGGAATGATTATGGCGAGGACAAAACCCCAAAACATTTAGAGAATAAATCTCACCTAGAGGTCCATTTAGTAGCTGCTCTTGATTGTATCTCAAACTCAACATAAATGTACAGGATGCATCAATATAAAGTGTGTTAATTAAGATACACTTAATAATAATTAAAATGTGGCCTTGAAAAGAGTGGCAGAAGTTATACCTGTCTCCTCATGAGATTTGGAAGAAGTCTTTCTTATGTAGGCCTATTTTTACTTGAGTACTTCTACTTTATGCTACTTATGCATTTACTTCACTGCATTTCAGAGAAAAATACTATTGTTGTTTTCTGTACAAAACACATGATTTTTATATGTAACAGTGAGTATTACACTGTTGCTACTTTTACTTAAATAAGAAAGATCTGGATATGTCTATCCATCATTACCAGTTTGTCTTGAAAAGCAGTTATTATTTATATCATCCATTTACTATTAATGATTATATTTATTTGAACAGTCATACTATAAATAATTGTTCAATTAAATATACAGTACCATATTCATCCATTACATTTGAATATGGCCTATAGTAATCCCAGTTCAGTTATGTTTGTCTCATTTGTCATCCTTGTGTTATTCCACAAGGGGGAGCTGTCATGTGAAAAACTGCATCCCTAGATACCTCATCAAAACTTACACATAATACTGCAAGATTTATTCATTTAAGTCAGGTCAATTAAATCTGTAAATCACAGAGCAAAAGAAATGTCAGCCCTGAAAGTGCTTTGGACAGGAATAGAAAGCCAAGTAAAGGCAGACAGTTAAAGGCGACCTATTGTGCTTTTTGTGGCTTTCTGTTATTTATATATATACATACATGCATATATGGCTATAATGTCAGATGTCTATGTTAAACATAGTTACAAAAAAATGAGATTAGCAATTGTAAAAATACTGCCTGCTTCAACCTGCTCTGAACACTTTGTCATTTTTTTCTACCTTGCCAACGATCTGACATCAGATTGTCGTGTATGCCTGTAAACAGCCGTCTATTCTGTAACCTTGGTTACTAAGATTGTTGTTTAGGTTTTTCCATGTGTTGTTTGTGTTGTTCACGCGCATATTGGATTTGAATGGATTCTAGCTCAAACATGCACAGTTGTATTTGAGAAGTTGACATTTCATGTAAAGAACATTGTAAACAAGTGAAATCCTACTACTATAGTTTGTTTCATGGTTTGTTTATGTAGCATCCTGAGTTACCTGTAGTCAGGTTCATTAAGAGGTTGGCCTTAAAGAGACAGGAGATAAAATGTAAAAACCAGTATAAGATAAATAAGGTTTTTTTTTTTTTTTAAACTGTGACTCATGCAAAGCTACTCTGGTGGAGTCCCGGAATGAAACTATAGAGATGGAAATATATCCCTTTAAAATTGAATTTCACAGACTCTGATTCTGTTAATTATAATAATTCAATATAAAAACGTCAAGGTTGTTTGTGTTCTATAAATGTTTCACGTCACAAGTAGGAACAAAATTTAAACCAAAATGATTTCAGCCACATCAGAGCATCCTGAACACAAGCCTTCTGTGACTCGTCAGACTGGACAAATATACAGTCAGCCCAATAACCTCATTCATTTCTCCTTTATTCCTTCTGTCCTTCATCCTTCTTTCTGTTTCTGCTTCTAATCACTCAGCACGCTTCTGTAGGCGTCTACTACTCAGCAGGGCACATGTTCAGTGTTTTGGTCTGAAACTAATTATAATTAAGCACAACTTAATGTCTTGGGGATTTATTGATTGGAACAAACCATGTCAATCAACTGGGAGGAATCAAATATTTGAAACAAGTCCAAACATTACATTTGAGGAAAGGAAGGATCTGCACATATAACACTGGAGACAATTTTTTGATAACTATTAATTGATTCTATTCTCCATATTTGAAATCCTGTTATCTAAAATCTTTAAATGTGAATTCAGTGCACATTTTTAAATATAATAATACACATAATAAAAATCTATATCGTCCTGATTTTGGGTGTCAGGGGTCAGAAGTCACCAAAGGCTGAAGAATTGAACTGAGCTGGAGCATCATCACTTTTTCCAGACTTCCAACATTACACCTTCCCAAACTTTTCCTTTCTCTCCCTCTAATCCCCCTTGTTCCATCAAATTCTACCACTCCCAATCACTGCCACACCCCAAAGCCCCCACAAACTCCTGTGCACACTACAAACACTCCCACACCCACCAACATTGAACAAGGAACTTCCAAGGAGGCATATGTGGCTTGAATTGCCAGTCTTTCTATATTATTATAATAATAACCAAGTTCCAAGTTAGATGCTAACACCAAAGAATGCAGCGACATTGCCGTGGGGCAAGAAACAGAAGTGTGGCAAGTATATCAGACTGTAAATAAAACCCCAAGATAACCAAGCTTATTAGAGACTAAACAAACTCTAACAGGTTTAATATCTTTCACAGTTTATGGACTGTGAACAACATTTTTTTTTGTTTTTGTTTAAATCATTGGGGTAAATTCTTCTCTTGTGTACAAACTGTGATAGTCTGGCTTTTTCATTTCTTGTCCAGGTGGAGTTCGTTGCAGCAATGTTTCATGTTCCCACAGCACAGCACTTACTTTGGTGAGTATGATATCATGATCAAATGAAAAGCTGGTCTAATCTACCATAAATAAAAAAGACCAATTAAATGATCATATAACTGTGATGCAGCACTACAGCAAGTAGCACAGAAAGCAAAAGAAGCATATCCTGCAGCAAAGATAACTTTGTCAACTTTACTACAAAGGTCTGACATATCTCTGTAACTATAAGTAACATTAATGTTAACTGTTGAATGGACCCATCTGCCAAATGTCCAAACAGCTCTCCACAGAGACCGTTATCAGCCACATCCACCTCAAGAAGAGACAAGTGAGACTGTTTGAGTCTATAGGACTCAGACTGGCGGACATTAACACCAGAAAACAGAAGAGCCTCTGTTCAACCAAACTCACGCCAACCTCGTCACAGAATGGCCATCATTCTTTTCTACAGCAGAGACAACGCTATAGGAAGTCTATTTTAAGACAGTAACGCTGAATTAAGCAGCCTTTGCACCTCCAGTGCAGCAGTCTCAAAGTGAAATCAACCAATCAGAGAGCTACGTTTATGTAGTTGCAACACCAGCAGCCCATCTGGACCCTCTCACGTTACTGAGCTCAAGGGCTGTGTCGCACCAGCTGATTGTAAATCCATCACTTCAAGTTTTTGTGTGAAGTCCTTCCCGAAGTTCTTAGTGACTACTGGCTAGTTTCAAACTAGTGATTGTCTAATCAAGTTGCAACATTAAGACATGTAAAATGTTTAAGCTAGTAACCATTTAAGTAATGTGTAAACTTGCTTCTAGGAGAGTCAGAGTCATGTATGAACAGGAAGTGGCACAAGCTATAACATAACTCCCCCCCCCCCCCCAAAAAAAAACAGATTTAGCTGTCAAAAGATAAAATAAACACCCAGGTCTGATTAATCGATTCATCTGTTGATCATTTTCTCGATTAATCAATTGTTTGCTCCATAAAATGCCAGAAAATTGTGAAAAACGCCAGTCACTGTTTCAAGTGAACTTCCTCAGATATCTTATTTTTTCCATCCAACACAACAAAAAGGTATTCAGTGTAATATCATAGAAGATGAAAGAAACCAGCTTTAAAAAATGAAATCAGATCATTTTGACTTTTTTTCACAAAAATCAATCAATTATCAAGTTGAGTTGATTAATTTTACAGTTAGCAACAGTTGCAGCTCAAGGTCTGATTATTTCATTTCTTTTTGCATTTCTGGAGAAATACGTGTTTTAGAATTAGAAACCTTGTATTAATTCGGTTTAAAATGATAATCTATATATGCTAAGCTAACTGTTGTATTTTGGTCATTGAGTCATTTAGTCTTATGTTACTGGCATCCATTTTTGTTATTTGAGATACATTGTGTATTTTTTTCATGAAATGTAAATATTTGTGGTGCACCAGTTTCAATTAAGCAAACCTTCATTTAGTAAACGTAAAAATAAAGTCATCACTAGGCCAAGTTTGACACACAAACAGATCGTACAGATGGCACCGAAAGGACAGTCACTTACCTTCATGGTCCATTGAACAGTTCATTCTGAAACACAAATTGCACACACACAATGTCAACTTTTTCTATTAGCAGTTACATAAATGTGGTGAATTATTAATGATTATCTAGGTTCAAAGGTTTTAAATATTTATAGATGCATATTGTGGATTGCACATGAATTATGAATGAATATGAGTCAACAAGAACAATTCAACACTGACTTGAACAGTTTTCATTATAAAATAATATATATCTATGATCTCCCCAAAGTGGGCCCTGTATAAATCTTATAATGTAATAAAAAATGTAACGCCCAATGTTTAGATGTAATAATTTGATTATGAAAAAACACAGCCAAATGTATGGTGTTAATTCATCTTTAGAGAGTTCAGAGTTGCTCAGTAAGAGGAGTAACACCTGTTTGCTGCAGTTGTCGAGGCTATTCGAGTCCTCCAGAGTCACCGCTGCATCCTCCGTCCGTTCTGCTGTCTTCCTCTAAAGATGTCTGAACTCACCAACATGCTGCAGCTGGACATGGGAGGGGAATGTAAAACTTTGGCATGTTTATTGTAGATCTTGTCAGCGCTGTTACCAACAACAGATGTCCTTGATTCACTAACACTATTAACTTCCAACATGCTTGAATGTTGACATTAATATTGAGGGGGGTTTCCTTTAAATCTGCAAATACAAATAATAGTTAATTTGATCTAATATGTGCTTTTAGCTAGTGTCAGAACAAGAAACCTACAGAAATAGAACATATAGAAGAGTATGATGGATAAACTTAGTCTTAATGAGGATCCTGTCTACTCTGTTTAAATCGCTTCCTGGCAAAGAGTTTCACTTCATTTAGCTCATTAACTCCCACTGGCCCAAGGTCTAACCTGCCATTATCACCCCATGAAAAGCATGTCAGGAAAAACAAATAACCATAATGATTATTTCTTTGAAACCACACTCCAAAAGTTAGGTGCAAGTTCCATAAGATTAATCATACTTTGTGATCAAATGGGTGCCATGTGTTACTATGCAGTTTGATTTTCTCACCAGTATTGCTTTCATTAACCAGCTATCGTTTATTCATTCCTGCTGATCTTCCAGATCTCTGCTGTGGCAACTAGTGGAAATATCTGTTTGTGTCTGAGGTAAAGTGGCTCCACTTTCATTGCTGTTGTAAACATTTTAAGGCATGGTTTGGGGCGCTCATTTTGGAGCATGAAAAAAAAAAATCAGGAAATCACATAAAGAAACTATGTAAATACAGCATGCTGGTTAAATACTTTGCTTTTCCTCTTGTAACCCAAGTGAACATTTTATAGCAATATCCAGGGACATAAATAAATAAATTAGATTTCATTGCATCCAAATGTTTGAGGGTGGTGTGCTTTTGATGTAAGGAAGTCATTTACATATCTGTTATTTCTGTAGTTGGCTTTAAAAATATGAAATTGCTCAAAATACAAACTGTTGAAGTCATCTCTCCCTCACAGCTGTAGTAAATACAGTAAGTCACAGTCAAATTGAAGCATGTGCTCCAGTTGGCCAAATAAATCCCAAAAGGAAAGGATTATTTTTTCACTCACAATAACACAACAGTTGCCCAGGACTAAACATGAGCCACATCATTCTGTGTGACCTGCCTCTGACCGACTCAAAACTCAGATAACTCAACTCGACTTCTGTGTTACCTCCAAAAGCCTGCAGTCAGGGTTTACGTGTAAACTCCAAGAGGTGGTGTTGCCTCATTGAAACTGTGCAGGAAGTTGTGTAAGCTGTGTCTCCCGGGGAAAACAAGCACTAAGTCTTCGTGTGTATAACCCAGGAGGAGGCTTTTCCTGCTTAATATAACTGATACTTAGAGGATGAAATATGGTCATAACATATTAAATTTGAGATAGCCCAAATAAGTGTGCAGATTTTTAAATTGGGTGGACTGAAAAAGGGAGCAACATTCACCAAACGCACTGCATTGCACAGCCATTACCATTCATAAAGAACACAAGACTTTCAGTATATACTTTATGTCATACTAAAGGGATGAGCTGTGCAGGGTGTGCATATACCTTAGACAAATATTGTTCTTGAATTACCTCTACATGAAATCGATACTGTATGTATAGACATATAAATGTCCATACAAACCTTCTGACCCCACTTTTGGCAAATTTAATGTTCAGACTTTTTTTCTCCCTGATGATTCCTCAAAGTGTCACATATTTTAAACTGTGGTTTTCATAGAGTTGAAGGAGTTGACAAGTGTTGTTGTTGTAGATTTTCTGATTTAACCTTCAACCTGCTTTCTCTGCTTCCCCTCCATGCAGCAACAGACTGTTTTCACACACTTTTCACATCAGGTAAATCACAGGTATCAGAGTCAGAGTCAGAGTCAGAGTCAGAGGTAAATAAATATATTAATGAGGATTTTGTGACCATTACGTTTCATGGAAAGCAATGTCAATGGCTCAACCTGACACACATGTGCTTTACCTGCAATGACCTGTCAAAATATCTGTTGGGAAAAAAGCCATATGGAGAGATTTTCCTTGATTAAAATGAAGAGTTAGTATTCAAAATATCTCACATACCTCTAGTGACAGATTCAGACAGTCACAACATCTTTGACTCCGTCTGACTGATTGTCTAGTCAGTCTAAACAGTCAGAGTCCGATATAAGCACCACAGTGTTATGAATTTTCAGCCATTGGCTTAACTGATGTGTGTACTGAAATGTAGTTGAACAGATAGAAAAAAGGAAACAAACATCATGCCAGTGTCTAAATATTTTTTTAACTGAACTGAACAAAACTATTAAAATCCAAAAAAACATTCCTAATTAAACCAAAGTTTAACCCGCTGAGACCCTTGTTATCGTGATTAAATATGGGGATGTCATTTTTGTGCCAAAGGCAGAAAAATGGCAACAGAATTGACACAATAATGGTGACAAGCACAGAAGAGATTGACGCAGATGTACAGGTTTTTGTTAAGAGATCTACTAAGACCTACAGGAACAGCGCTGGGCTTTAAAGCCAATTTGACATAGTGGCTGAACTGTGTGATTACAATATCCAGGTTTGGGTCCACAGGCATGGGAAAAGGAGTCGCTGTAAAATGATGAATACATTTTTTAAGCATTGCAAACCCCACAAAATGATCAGGATGGATCAGAATTTGCCCCATTGGTCCGATAACACTTAGAAAGACTAGAAGAGCACGACTGAATTATTTTATCCCCTTTCAAGTTAGCAGATCCAAAATCAGAAGTCTCTTGTGTGCATGCTCTCTCAGGAAATGTGAGCAACATCCGAGTAATTACTTTACAGCAGAAGTGGCTTTTTTGGTTTCATGCACATGAAGCCTGAGCAACCTTCATAGGAATTAATGGAAAATGGTGTTCATAATAACACCTCCCGAACAAAAAACAGCTAACATGGACAAGAAGTTAAACAAAAATGAAATGACAATTCAGTCTGATTATTAAAAAGACTAATCCACCTCACTGTTGACAGTTTTCATAGGAACAAACAACCTAATTCAACTCAGAAATAGTCCCTGGGAAAACACTTCACAAAGTTCCTGTTCTAATACAAGTTGCTGTTGAATTTTTCTGTGCATTTTTTCAATAGTTTGAGCAGCCAAAACAACATTCTCCTCACCTTATTTGGCATGGGATGCAGAAATCTTAGAATAAAACAGCTCAAAACCTGCCTTAATCTTAACTATCAGCATTGCTCGATACAAGTGAGAAAATGTGTTTCTTCATGATTTGTGTGACCCTTTGAGATGCAGTTTACCTTTTATAATTTAATGTTTAGAGGTTGAGGGAGTGCATCAGCTCTTGACCTCATGAAGCTCTTGTAAAAAGTTTAGTCATAGGTTTTGACCATGCAGAAATGCATATGATTGAACAATGCAGACTATGCACCTCTGCATAGCTTTATAACCTATGACTAAACATTATGACTAGAGTTTAGTCATAGGTTTTGAGTATGCAGAAGTGCATATGACTATGTCTAAACAGGCTATGCATTTCTCCATAGTTATAACCTATGACGAAACATTATGACTAAGGTTTAGTCATAGGTTTTAACTTTGCAGAAAGGCATAATGGTCAAGCTAAAAACAAGGCTGTTTATGTTCACCATTGAGAAGTTTACTTTTTTGAGATACAAAGTTCTGGGTTAAAAGGGATGCATTTTCCAAAAAAGAAAAAAAAAAATCTGTCACACTGTGCACATGGCAGATTTGTTAAGTTCTTACAAAATTAATATGAACCTTATTCAAAAATTTACAGTGGCAACAGAGTGAAGGGTGGCTCAAAGTTTCCTGTCCAGTCAAGAGGGATGAAAGCGTCTGGTCACATGTCCTCTTGTATAAGCTTATGTCATCACTGCTGTTCAGTACAGAGGCTGTTGAGCTGCTGTATAATAGATGAGTCCAGAGAAAGAACCTCACAGAATGAGCCAGCGTCATCAAGGAATGTTTACATATCAGTATTACAATGGCGCTGTGTTTTTAATCTGCTAAATGTTTTATTTATTGTAATCTGATCGCCAGCATCTCCTCTGCTGCTACATTCCCCTTAAAGATCTCACCATCCTATAGGAATTTGTTTCATTATTAAAAGCATCATGCATTATCAGAGTTGTATTATTTTATTAATGTATTTATTTATTTTAAATACAGTCTGAGTACAGAGTATTCGACCCCCCAAAATTTTGGGAGAAATGATGAACATCCATACCTCTCAAATATGTTTATTCAGCAGTCAATATAGAATGTCAAAATGATAAAACATTTTTTGGCACAGTTGCTTAATGATAATAAGCTGTCCCGTTTCTGTGTGGTAATCTAAATAAATATGCAAAAACCATAATTTACTTCCAAAATAAATACAATATAAACTACAATAAAGATGCACCGCATCCGTGCCCCACACTGCACCTCCTTAGGAAAAAAACAAAAAACATAATTTATCGTACTTCAGGCAAACAGTTGCAATGGGTTCCAACCAAATAGAGATTATGGAAGGTGGAAAAAAAATGCTTAATGAGTCATTTCAACAGCTTATTTTTCCTCTAAAAGTCTACCAGGCAATACAACAAGGAGGCATTTGACGGGCCAATAAAAGGCTGTACTCTGGGCTTAGGATCATAGTACGTTGCAGGGTTTTATGGATGGGTGCAAACACAACTCCAGATCCTGAGTTCATCCACACTTCAGCCTCAGATTTCCTAAAACATCTGAGTGTAAACTATTAAAAAGAGTTTTTCACCTGGAACATGAGACATGTTTATGGGTTTAAGTTTATGAATTCATCCCGTGTGTTGAATTGACTTGGTGTGTTTTGGCAATTCTTTGAGGAAAATAATTCCAGAGGACAATGGGTAATTACAATACTGGCTTGCATGGGGGAAAAAGTAAAAAAACAGATTAAAATGATCATTTCTTTGAGTGTGATGACTAATAAGTCTATGGGGAGAAAATGGGATCAAGTTTCATATTGTTCTAGTGTGTTGCTAAAGTGTTTTTATGTGTTTTTAAGCAGGGCCTCGTTGTTAATCATCTACACATTAATATACAAAACACAATATTTAAAGGTGGGTATCAGACCTGAAGCTATAGAAAACAATTTTCTTTCATCGTCTTATCAATAACTTGTTTTTCTTACCTGTGTAATAACACTGCAATCAGTAACAGTAATGTAGGGAAAGAGGTCATGAAGTCATGGCCTGTGATAACAAGAACTCAACACACCTTTAAGTCAACATACTTTTTGGAGACAACTGACATTAGAATTTGATAAATTGTCCAAACTGTCCTGCACAGAATGTAAAGTAAACATTGGTGTATTACATATTTTATACATTGTTTTTTATGGCTTTGAATTGTTTTTTTGAGCACTTTCTGCCCAAGAGGTGATTTAGTGTCATCATTATAATAATGTAAACTACAAGACCTGGACTTACGGAAGTTAATGCACATGGCTATGAAATGTTGTAACAGCAAAAATGTATTTCACCATGGCTCGTCATTATCATGAGCATGTACTACTACTCAAATATATCACAAATATAATGTTGCTACATTGTTGTTACACCACAGTTTACAGTGTTACTACACAGATAGAAAACATAATAAAAATGTTGTGGTATCAACAGTCATTTTCTGTATCTCAAACAAACACTTTCGCATTCGTTGTCCGTGTGATTTGATCCAACAGGTGGTGACAGACACCAGAAATTCAAAGTCTGTCTGTCAAAAAAGGCCGCCGTGGAGCAGCCATAAACATATTCCTGGTCTTTCTTCCTTGAGTGTTTTTTGTCCCCCATAGTTCATCTTTTAACAGCAGCATGAAGAATTGATAAGTCCATTTCTCTGGGTCATACACACCCACAATTCTTCGCCGAAACATTCTGTATTGTGTGATAGCGGCTTCTGTTGTCCAGGAAGGAGAAGTCCTTCTCGAATGCAATGGGCCGGCAGCAGGGGCCTTTGCTAACCTTACGGCCCCTCTTGAAGCGTGTTCGCATCATGTAGTCCATGGTGATGTCGTAGTTGTGACGGTGTTCTGTGCATTTGCCGCTGCAGTAGTGCAGCATCACCGTCTCATCGCTTTCATAGCCGAGACCCAGTTCACTCACAGTCACCTCCAGCTTCTTCAGAACGCAGGACTTAGGGCTCCGGGCTCTTTTAGTCCTTCGGGTTTGGCTCTGGCTCAGGCGCCGGCCCTGTCTTTTCCTGTCCAAAAGTTTCCCGACCACATGCTGAAACTCGCCTTCTGTGAAGCTCTGGAACATCATGGAGACTAAGGGAGAGGAGACACATCAACATTTAGGTAATGAAGAAATTATCTGATTTCTGCGTAACTCTGGGAAGCACATTCTTGATAATAAGATTGAACATGGCAGATGGTTCCGACAGACAGCATATTGTAGATGGCAAGATAATGAAAGTAAGGTGCCAGCAGAAGAAGAAGATATCTTATCTGATCTAGATACGATATCTAGATATCTTATCTGATATCATGACAGCTGCAAACTCTTATCTATCACACTGTTCCTGTTCCTGTGAAGCCAATTTGTTGACAAATATTTGTTAATGAGACAACAATAAAATGGGTGTGTCATCTATTCCAGAAAGGCTATAACCTTCCGCCTGTTGAGAGCCATTGAGTGCTAACTGCAGGTTATAAATAACAGTTGAGTATGAAGTGCTCTGTCTGAACCTCTGCAATCCTTTCACACGACACCTTATCTCAGTCCAGACAAAGAAGGCAGAAAATAACAGTTTATCTTACACTCTGAGAGGATGGAGTTCACTTCGTCTGTAGAGCGGGTTCTCCGATGAAGACCACCCATCGGCCTGGACAACACCGTAAGTTCTGCTGAGGAGGTTGATGATGATGATGATGAGGGTGATGGCAGGGAGGTTTTGGAAAGTGATTTTGATGATGAGGACTGTCTTGATGCGGATGAAGATGAGTATTTTGTCTTTAGATTGAACTGTCCGATAGTGGCCATGTTTCTAATGAGGAGGATGGACAGGGCTGCGCCACAGAGCATGAAGGCAAAAGTAGCACCTTTCCATAACTTCATCTTAGAACGTGGAGGTGCATTGAAACTCTGTCGAGAGAGGCAGAATGCAGAACGTCAGACATGTTCAAACAGTTAAACCTTCAATCATGTAAACCATCT
Source organism: Scomber japonicus (assembly GCF_027409825.1). Classification (NCBI taxonomy): domain Eukaryota; kingdom Metazoa; phylum Chordata; class Actinopteri; order Scombriformes; family Scombridae; genus Scomber; species Scomber japonicus. The sequence continues at coordinate 23,441,736 of NC_070589.1, read as the reverse complement.
TCTCAACACATTAAAGCACAGTGAACAAAGCCTTAATTGTCTTCATTCTCTGCCATCACATTTCTGTAACCTATCACAAATCCACTTCTCTCAACCAAGTTTCCTCTGACAGGGCTTTTATTTTACTGTCAGTTTACTTTTCTGATTCTGTATTAACACCCTGTCAGCTCATTTTCACTCTAAAGAGGTTCATGATCTGTAAGTTCAACATCACTTGCTGACACCTGAGAATGCAGTGTGTATTTAAAGTCATATCACTGCTGCCTGAGGAGGAATAAAACAGAAATTTCTTATTTGAACTGAAGGCAGGTTGGATGAGTTTTGTACCCTTTTACCCCTTTAAAACTCTCTGAAAAGTTTCGGAATCATTAAAAAAAAATACCTGATGTGAATGACAATATAAAGCTTATTTTTTTCATTTGGGAAGATTAAAACTTTGTAGGAGTTGTTAATTTCCCTGCACCACGCCTTTTGGGAGGGGAAATGTATTCCATCCTTGACAGGAATCACTTAACCACACCTATTTTAATTGTGATTTATGATGAGGCCTCAGTGAATGTGTGTTTGTACATCTCTCTATCTTACACAGCCCCTTCCTTTTCAAATGACACAAAGCTACAGCTACAACATTCCATTTGGAGGACTAAAACATTATATTTTTTCATTATTGTCATGCCACAGGTTTTTGAAATGTTTTAAAAGCTTGCTGCTTTTTATTTTTTCACATCATGTCACCAGTGAAAACATTTTTTTCCCCCAGAGCCGGAAATGGTATACTGGCAGCGACTAACAGCAAATCCAGACAGGCCTTAAAGTATTTTGCCAGACTGGATTCTGTAGCGTACATGTACAGGCTGCTGAATTGTTTATAATGAGGGAAAAAAAGTCACATATCATCATCTAGTTCTGTATAGACACAACAATCTTAAAAGCATGCACTTCCAGCATGTGAGTTGTTTCTGAAAGGTCACTATGGATTCAAACCAAATATTAAAGAAAAAGGATAAAAAAAAGCAGGAATGTTTTGGTTTTTCTGGTGGAATTAAACGACTTGCAATGAAACAAAGTAAAACAAAAAGAAAAGAGAACTAAATGCAAATTTAGAGGACATTGCAGTGTTTTGGACACCGCAGAGGGAAAACAAAAATACACTGTGCACATACAGAGTTGTGAGCAGTGGCATAAACATATAAACAGGTATAACCAGTCCTATCAGTGAAAGTGTCTGCACAATGAAGGGATAGCATGGTATTCATTTGAACGTCAAACATTTCAGTAACAGCCTCATTTGACACACAGTTGATGCAAATCAAATGTGGAACTGCGGCTGCTGCAGAATGTTACCCGGGGCCAGTCTATATGTCCAATGTTTGTCTCTCACTGTTTATTATTTATTCGTCAGGCATGATAGATAAAGCCCTCAATGGAAAGTCTCTTTTAGTTTCTGTTGGTTCAACACCAACTTCTAACACTCCTCCTCTAACTATGATAAATTCTGAATTTGAAAAGACCCAGTTTGTAATGATATATTGCAGAGGATGAGATAATTGTTTTCTTATGCTATTAATAGGTCAGTTTGGGACAATTACTCAGCCTTGGAGTTAGTTATTTCACACGGCCACAATACATCAATGTCTGTGGCCCGTTAGCTCTGTTGCTCACCTTGATAAAACAATTAGCTCCTCCAATGTTTCAATTGCTGAAGACACTGGCTGAAGCATGGTCATCAAATGCTGATCTCATGTCCCTGAAGACACTTTGATTGTCATAATTGCTCCACTCAGGAACACATTAGTCCCACCTGCAGTCGATTGGCACCAATAAAAGTGCCAAGGAGCATTCTGCAGCTTGTGTAGATCGTCACGGATGATTAATCAGCACAGACATTCAATATCTACAACTGGCCCCTACTGTCATCCACATAAATATACTGATATTGATAGAAGGAAGGGGCACCAGTGTTTTCTTTGGAAAGCAACGGAAAGACATGAATGAGTAGTCTTCTTCCTGAGAGGACAAATGCTGATGTTTTCCAGCAAACAGGAGAGCACCAAGGCAGAGGATAGAGGAACCCCAGAGGACTCTCCAGCAGAAGGAAAAGCCATCGTCAAACAGAGACATAAAAGTGCAGATGAGTCACAAAGACAACTAAAACCCCTACACAGTCGCAGCATGTCTGGCCCTCACAAAACACTGCTACCAATGAGCCCATCCCGTTTGTGGAGACGAGGCCGGACAAATGCGTGACGCCCTAAACAAACGGAGAAAATCATCTATTCACCAGGAGAAAAGATGAAGTTTGCACTTGACAGTCCTCATTAGGATTTTGAGTTTCCAGTGAGAGTGGGAGTGAATACGAGGTATGTACAAAACAGAACACTTGATATTTGCTGTCAGTCATATGTCATGAAGTGATACCAACAGAGTGAAAACAGGATTATTAACATGTTTGAGGCCAACCATGAAAGTAAACAGCTTAGCCAAGAATTTCTGTGTCTGTCAAGGCCATTCCTGAGACGTGATGCATTCTTGAACGTATGTGTCGTACATAACAAATGTGAACCACATCCTCAACAGAGCTCTTGTTTTGACTCAAAGATTGCATTATTTCAAATGACACAATAAAATTGATGTTTTCTGGGAATAATTGGGTCAGTGGCCATGGCGCTCCTAAGCTGGCAGTAATGTAATTACAGCAGCATGGCACTCATGTCCTCCCCTCCCTCCCATGCTAGAAGGAGACACTCAGACTCAACAGAATGCCACAGTCAATGGAAGATGAACTAGAGATCTGTCAAAATAGGGGGTTAGGGGCGTCTGCGGTTAACACTATTGAATGAAGCTGGCAGACAGGGGGGGCCTTCTTGTCAGCTTGCTTGGATCTTGAGCACTATGACATAATTACAGCGAGAGAAGATCACAGAAAGCCATGTATGAAGAGCGTCTTTGTGCTGGAAAAAAGCAGATACCAACTTTTATGTCCCAGCGCTCTGTAGAATGTGTTCCTATACATTGCCAGAATACTTCCTGTTCTCCCTCTGCTCACTCACTCTCTCTTGCTGTGACTCACACATACCATAAACAGACACATGCAGCACTTGCGTGGTTTCACTTTCCCAAATTATATGACGGGATCATGGAGAAATCGAGACAATGTCCAACCTTCCATTGCTGTCCAGACACCCACTTTACTTTCCAGGGCGCACACATGTTCCCAGCAGAGCCATCATATAACACTAGATAATCCATCTTACATAATACTGCTGCTTCTTGACATCTAGAAATGTTCACAGGTCTAACCAGACAGCATTCATTGTGTATTTGCCACTGCACAACCTGAGGCCTCTGCCAGCAGAACATTATTACCATGCTGTGTGTTTCAGCTCAGCTCATGTGACCAGCTGTCTCTGCGCTATACTCTGAACACACCCCATGGATATCCACACTAAAAAGATAACAGAGGAGCACAACAAACAGCGGGAAAGGCACCTACTGTGTTGTTCGAAGGAAACAATGTGGATTGGGGAGTCCTAGACAGGTCTTTTCTTGTCTTTTCCCTCTTAAGTGAGCATCAGGAGGCATGGGGACAACTAGAGAGTGCTTGGGGAGGTAATGGGACATATTCCAAAGATCAGGGCGGGATTAGCACTAATGCCTGCCGGCTTTATCTGTTGTCACGTGGGTTAACACCTGGCTGCAGTGTTGGTGGCAGAGCTGAGGCCTTGCCGTATGTGAGTGTGTCTGCGCTAATCCATCAGACACCTCTATCTGAGGGGTTAGGCCAGCATGCAGGACCAACTGAGAGAGCACCAAAAGGCTTCTTCTAAAACCTGCTTTCAGTCAGAATAATGAAGAAGAAAAGTGACAAGCTTGAGGAGTTAGATCGGTTGTGTTGGCATCGGGAGGGCCAAAAGTCTGTAAAATAAAGTGGATGTTCTGAGCCAGGATTGGCTGTTCTAAATCCAGCCCTGGTTCTAATGCAACTGAAAAAGGCTTAGGCTAGAGTGTGCTGTAATTTTGCTGGGCAACAGCTTCAGTTGGCTCACACTCTGTCACTCAGTAACCAGAGGATAATTAAAACAAGTCTGTTCCTTGTTAGTGATAAAGCTGCAGTTCATTATTGAGAAGAAAAAGGGACAAACTAGTGTGAGTAAAAGCCAGAAAAACAGTGATAATTGTTACACATGTAATCTACAAATTCCCACTACTGTCTCTTTTAATTTACTGGATGTAGGTGAGTAGTTAAACAGCTTCAATTTTATTCCTACGGATTTATACAGATTAATCCAGTGACCCAACAGCCTAGCATGGAATCTCACTACTCAAACCTGTTGCTGATAGGGTGGCGCTAATGAGGTACAAGGGGGCAGATACACATATAGATGCACATTTAACACCTGTCCCAAGTTGCCCTGCTAATTATGGGAAGACTTGAGTCAAAGTATAGTCCTGACATGCATTTAAATAGCCTTTCCAACAGACAAAGAGGGTTTACATGAGACTTGGCAGGTAAACGTCACCATGCCTCATCATTTTTGTGTGAGCTCGAGGCAAGATTGAAGTTGTCTCGGCTACTTTCTAAAGAAGAGTCTATGAGCTGCTATTCTGGCTGCTAATCTGTCTATGCCAGATCCTCTTTTAACACAACAGCATTGCCTCTAAACCCATGTTAAACTTGTTGATGTTGCTGTTACAAACGGTTGCCATCTGGCACATAATGACTACCACCTTCAAATATGACAACGAGGACAAGCAAGAGCAGATACAAATTTCTGAGATATGCTGAAATATTAGCTTAAGTTTACTTATCTTCCAGCACAATGTGTATTTTAGCAAGAATCTAGCAAAAAAAAAAAAAAAAAAAAAAAGAAGCTGATGAGGACACGAGGAGTGATGCATCAATGTAGCGTTTCCTACAGTTATGATCAGCTTTGGCAGGTTATGAAAGTTGAACAGCTCAATTGACTTCAGGCTTAACCTCTATCCGGCCTCTCGGGGCTCCGCTAGATTCAGTATAATCTCTACGTATGATATGGGCTTAGTGAGAAGGGGATCATCACTTCAGTAAAATGCCCACAGTGAGTATACTTTGCTTTTCTAAGAATGCCCACAACATTCAGAGATGACAACTTTAGCAATTTGATCAGGCTTTTCTTAATTGTTTTAAAGTATCAAAAGTGCATCACTGTAAAAAAAAAAATCTACAAAGTTATTTATAAGAGAAAAACAATTATCTATATTCAATATTATGAGATATTTCTAACTAGTGCTTCAACTTTTGGTAATGGAAATCCAGACAGTACTAGCAATTATGCATGCTAATGAGGCAAACCACCATCTTGGATCAGTGACAGGAAGGGAAATTATCTCTCTCTGACAAATAGTGCCTGCGTGGTGAACGGTTGTTCAAGTTCTGCAAAAATAACTGAAATAATAGCATGCTTTTCTTATTGGTCTTCCAAAACAGTGAGATGCCGCCTTGTAATTAGTATTAACAGCTCTGCAAACATTTCGTGACAGGCTGCTGTGCACTATTGACATGTGGTTCCAGCAAGGGCCACTTGTTGATACAGATTATCCAGCGTGTGTTTTCTGCCACTCAAGCACTTGGTGAGGCATCCCTGTCAGCGGTACCTAACGCCTTCCCCATAAGCTGCCGGCTTAAACTAACAAAAGAAGATGTGGTGTTCTTACCGTTCGGCCGGCTAATCCAGACTTAGCTGTGTGGCGTCGTCTTCAGCTGACCTCCACAGGCAAGTGCTGGCTGGGTAAGTCCATCATCATCACAGGCGAGGAGTGAGGGCAAGACTCCTGCTTGTTCCTCTGTAAATCATCCCAACTCCCTGTGCCTACAAGTAGGGGAGGTGTCCTGACTTGATTCAGGTCCAGGCTGTATTATTCATGTATCATGTTTGCACTTCCATAGAACTCATTAAAGGGTTTCAAAGATCAAGATCAACATTCCTCTGTACATAAGCATGCGCGTCATGGCACTATGGTTGATCCATTCAAAAAGAGGAGAGCCGGTTGTTTAAAAAACCATCTGGATCACGTCAAAAAGCTCCTGTCATCATGCTTGTCCATACAGAACGTTTGGTCCCTCTTTGTGAACAAACCTGAACCTGAAACGAAGCAACCGGACAAAACAGAGGTAGTGTCTTTCAGATCTAGTAACTTTTATTCCATCTGTTACTTAACTCCTTCCAACTCAGAACATTTTTATCTCCATATAAGAGAGCTGTTGGAAAGATAATGCACATCTTCTTACCCTCTCTTTAGCAGCAGGTCTTCTCTTCAGCTCCAGGGAGGGGAACTCTGTGGCTTGAGATGGGTTAGGGTGAGGAGGGAGAGCGTGGTTACCGTAAGTGGAGTAGAGAGCTTCTCTGATGCCTCTGCCTGCCTCCCCCCCTCAACTGTTGCTCCTCCTCCTCCATAGTTGTGCTTGTGGGCCGAGTCGGATTACTTCTGACATGATAATCTCCCTGGCTCTAGCTCCAGGAGCACTAAAGGATGCTTTGGCCTGAGTAAGGGCTTACATTTACCTTCTGCCGCAAGAGAGTCTGCCATCTTAAGCGGGCGATTGGTAATAGCCTCAATTGGGAAGATCAGTACATTTAGAGGGGTCTGCTGAAGTCGGTGTCTTCCAATCTTTTAGGGGGAATTAAGAAAGTTCAAAATTGGTTTAAATGCCGCTAAGACAACACTAAACCTACTTAAATGAAATTATCACAGCAAAGGTATTTCATGATGATTCAATCTACAGTTGGCCAGGGATAAAACCAGGGGTGTTGTTGTTGAGAATCTCACGTTCACGTCTCCTCCAATACAAACCAGTATTTTAGCCCTTGAGCCTCAAGCTGCAAACGAGGAGCAGATGGTTGTGCTTTCGGGAGGTATTGGGCACTCCAGACTGCAATCTAAATAAATACCCCATCCATGGAGGAAATGCGTCAGGTGTGTGGGGTCAGAAACAGACATATACTGTATAAACAAAGGCCAACCAGTTTGGAAAAGAGTGATGCATGAGGGAGGGAGAGAGATAAGAAAGGGACACACAGCCTTGCAGGTGCTGTTTGGGAGCAGCACAAAATTGGCTCAATATATATCTGCAGGTACAATGTTGATCCAAACAAACCTTTAGAATAGCGTCTGGCGCCAAGAGATGGTGAAATACAGTAGAAAATCTCTAAGTAAAGAAGTCAACTTCACAACAGGAAACACATTATTTGCTAACAAATATCTCATTCTAACACCATGAGTCATTCTGATATCCTGGAGCCAAATTATATACAAATCACACGTTGTGAAGTTCCACTTGTGAGGCAGAGATGAGGCAAACTTTATAGGACTTAAAATTCCTTCATTCCTTGTTGACTGAGTGAAAAAAAGAACCAAAGGAATCTTTACCCAAGCTATGTCTCATAGAAAAAATGTCTATTGATGGATATTCTATGGTTATTATCACAGTGAGTTTAGATTTCATGTTTGTTTCATGTCTGAACTGCAGCCAACAAAAATCATTTTTTACTTTCACCCTGCAGCACTTACCTGAAGGATAATACTCTGCCACAAATCAAGAAGAAGATACCTCCTTTTCTTCAAGATGAGATGAGAATATTTTAGTGACAGTAAAGCAGGTGCAAAATTACCCAAATTGCCCTCCCAAAAAAACAAAGAAAACATGAGAATTATTTTGACTAACTTGTTTGACATACACCTCAATTATTGGCCTGAGGTGCAAATGTAGTAAATACTTAATGACTTCCAGTTAGCAGGGGATATCGTGCTTTTCTAGCCTTGAAAAAGAACGATCAGCACAGAAACATTTCCTGACATCAGGCGGGAACATTTCTACTCAATACATATTGTTCACAGATGTCTAAAGTTTTCATAGACCAGCCTGGCCTGCAGTGAAAAGTGCAACAGCTGTTAATTGCTAAATCAAGTCTGAGACCAGAAGATGGAATACTTTATCTGTATACGATGCAAAGTTTCACTCAGCAGCTTAGATTACATTAGTCACGGGGACAGGCTGACATTCAGTATATACAACATGAAAAAAACCCAACAAAGCATGTTTCCAATTTGAATATGATAGAATCTCATGCACATAGGATTGAATTTTTTCCACTGGGTGTGGATGAGTGAGGAAACACATTTTGTTTAGGTTCTGGGCAAGATTTTAAGGAAGCCCTCAATCAGTAACACTATAAACACACGATTCCAGTCGAGGTGTCATTAGAATGGCTGGAAATAAGACACAAATGTTGCTACTACACTCGTCTTGCACAAGATGCGGTTTGATGATTGGATAAGTAGCCTTCAGCCAAATGTCATCTTACCGAGTGGAAAACTACTTTTTAGGGAACCAAAATCTAAACAAGCAGTTATGAAAAAGATGCAGTCGGACAATGAGGGCTTTTTTGTGTTGAAAGACAACACCTCTTTCTCGGGTAAGTGGTAACAAGGTAAATCCATTCTGGCACAAGAACAAATATACATTGCAATTTGCAGTTATGACCGGATGAGCTAAGGTCCCAGGGGGTGCAGAGGCCACTCGTGTTTAAAAAAAGAAGGCATGTGTTGATTTGGTTTTACTTCAGCACTTTAACACCTCAGTTTGTGTAACAATTTGTAGGCCTAGCTAATATATGTTTTAGCCTATTTACATGCATTACAGTGTATTTACTGCCTACGCAAATACAGCTTGTCAAGTTAGACAAAGTGAGTGTTTAAAATAAGTTGGGATCACAGCTAAATGCTGCCCCCATCTGTCTGTGGTTTACAACTACACACCACTCAGAATAAACAATTTTTCACCAGTAGACATACTTAAATACCTTCTGTTATTTATTGAGAAAAATTATTTTGTGTACTTCATCAGCTTTTGAACTTTTGTAGTATGTTGTCCTTGCATATATCAGTTATTCAGAACAGGAGGAATTACTCCATCCAGGGGACAGTTTGAGCTCTTCCTGCTGCAGCAGCTTCCCTCTCCCCCTACCACCCTGAAAAGCCTTCTTGTCGTCAGGGCCGAAGGGCTGACGCAGCACTCTTTGTAGCAAGCAGGGTACGTTTAGGTGCCCGGTTGCCTTAGTGTTTAATGCACCAGCTGCAAATTTGCGCCTTAGTACCCAGGGGCTCTGAGAACTCTCTTTCTCACAGTCTCCAGAGCACCAGCTCATCCTACTGTACCTGTGATTCAAACCACAGAAGGACTGGCCATTACAGTCAGTGATGATCTGGTCAAAGGGTCTTTGCATGGAGGGGTCCAAAGGCTTTTGGAGCAGAGATATATCCAGATTCTCATCAGAAACCTTAACAGACAACGACAGTTTGTCCTGGACTGAATCCTCTGAAGTTTTGAAGTGACAGTTTTCCTGGGAAGGCATCTCTTCAAGTTGGTCCTTGCTCTTTTCCTCTGTTGGTTCGTCCCTGGTGATGTGGTGCATTGACTGAAATCCTAAAGTTTCCACACACATGCCTTCACCATTAGACTTCTCCTCCTCTGCTTTTAGGACACTGAAGGCCTTACGAACTGCCTCCAATCTATCAAACTTCACTACTGCACACAACTGTTGGCCTAGCTCTTTGTGACGCTTTGCGTAGCACTGTAGCTCCTTGGGAAGCTCTTTGCCAGGATTCAGGATCCAAAGTGAAGTGGCGTTGCCATGAGCAGTGAACTTTTGGAGGATCCTCTCTGACAGTGAAGGGTGCTCCAGGCTTTGGGTCCGCTCCTCAGAAATGTTATGGGCGAGGAGGAACTTGCTGGTGGGTGAACACAGCAGCCATTTGGGAAGCGGCTCTATCCGTTTCACTTTGGTGCGTTCGTCGTTCACTTCCAGAAGCTCTGAGCACTCTGCTCCTGCCAGAGTCGTGTGCCAGTTCGTGGTCAGGACCTTTATCTGTGACAAACAGTGGCAACTTCAGCTATGTTTGCATTTGCTAGCATTTCACTGGACTGTTTATATTCAAACTGCTGGAATGTAAACACCATAGAAAGCATGATCAAATCCTACTGAAAACACAGCAGTACATACATATTTTGTTACCTTTTTTAAACATGTGAGGAGCTTGAGACTAACGTATCCCTGCTTGTTCTTCTGCAAATGTTTGAGCAGGAAGCCGTCCTCTGCCAGGTGACTGTCAGTGAACAAATCCTCCAACTGGGTTTTAATCTTCAAGCAGAGCAACTCACTGTCACAGCCCTCTTCATCTTGGGTAGATTGTGTATCATCTCTATGAAAACACATGACTCAGCATCAGGATATACTCTAAAATCTGCAGTGTACATCATATGTATTATATGCTCTTAAATCTCCTTACCCAGTTAGATTCCTCATGGTATCTCCTGAGATTATGGATAACAGTTTACTAAATTTTTCAGTTTGCTGTGCTGTTTCTTAATGACATAAAAGAGGCATTAATGGAAAGCAGCAGGCAGGATGGAGGTAATGCTAAGAAAAAAAAAATGCACCTGGGCGCTGTAGATAGCATAGAACCACAAACATGTCAGTTAGTTCTTTTGGATCCAAAACAACATTTTGTAAAATGCTTTAACCAAAATTCCACATAGCAAAACAGCACCAGTCATAATAATGAGCAGATAAAGAGAAGTGACTCTGCTGTACATGTAACAAAAAAAAAAAAAAAGGAATCATGCAAACAAGGTAACTGTAGTAACACTGTTAAAATAAAGACAAATAACACTGATGGATCATTATTATCATCATAGCACAAAAGAGTAACAGCATCATTATAGGTGTGAACAGTTCAACTTCAAGTTCACAATCAAATCAAAGGACAATTGTGATAGTGCTGCATTCCCAAATATACAAATACACAACACCACACAAATAATGAGACTTTATATCTAATTTTATATCATGTTTGTGTCTTTTTCTTGAAATAACTGATCCTGTACAGCATCTTTCTAGTGAGCGGCAGCATGTATATTTCATGGTGTTTGGTTTCTTTTTTGGCAACTAGAGTCCCACTGTAGGCCCACATATTTGAAAACAATAACAAATCCATCACTTACATGAAAGTCTGTGCTCTGTTTATGTTTCCATGTTTTATTTATGATCCGCCTCCTACTGGATACATATACACAACCCAAAACTTTTTCCTTTTTTGTTAGTTATATGCATTGCAGGCAGTGATTTAAGATGGTGTGTGGGCTGATAGTGAGAAGCAGAAAGAGGAAGATGAAGTTTAAGTATGAGCATATGCACCTACATGGATACACACACACACACACATATATATATAAAAAGAACACTCTTGCTGGTGGGGCGAGGACGTCAAAAATAATATAACCTGAACACTTTTCTACAAGTATAAATGTTTGTTATCAAATTAGCAACCAAGCTAAAGGGGAAAAGAACCCCCAACAAAACCTGAGTCTATTCATGATAAAGTACGCACTTAATAAATCTCAGAAGGTCTGCTTCATCAGGACTGTGTGAGTGTGGATTGATCTGATTTGACTGACAGTGGCGACCATGGCAACCATGTGTAAACGTAGAACAAAACAACAGCCCTCAGATTCTTAAAATGTTAAAACTCTGATTCCTTTGTGGAAATATGCAGTATGACATCAGACTGAGATGTGATTGAAAAAAACCCATCAGCCCAAACAAAAAACACCAATACTAAAATCTCTTCTGTGATATACCCAAAATTATTCTTTTTTTTTGTTCCTGTTGGATCCGATCAATTCAACATGAAACTCATTCAGTCCTTATGACACTGATTAGTTTACTCCACTGTGAGCAATGTGATAAATGGCACTGTTGAATTGTTAGTGGAAAATAGAGTACATGCCATGGACATGGACAAATGATTTTATTCCAATATATGGATTTTTGAGACAATTATTTAGTTTTGCACTCAAACTTAATTGAAATAGAATAATGAAGGGTAAATTCATTCTGATAAGTCTGTAGAAATTTGTAACTTTGTATCTGTTTCCAATGAAACCCGAGAAGAGAACACAGAAACACAAACACTGAGATATCTTGTGTGAAATAAGAACGGTTATTAAATAAATGAACTCTGTCTTTTGATGAAGACAGTGAGATGTGTTTGAACGCTCTGAAAAATGCCAGTAATTACACCTCTATCGAAAATTGTTCCAATCACTTTTTTTCTTTGGTGACCTTTCAGAAAATAGCAGGGGGAGGATACCTCACACACACACACACACACATGTTTCCATCACTTCAGAGGACATTACATTGACTTACATTCATTTCCTAGAGACTTAACCTTGTCAAGTCTTAACCCTAAAATGAATGATTTATGGAATGGTATGTATGTTTACCGTATGATTTATGGATGGTAGGGACTTGTCCCCAAAAGGAAGGCAAGTCCCTAAAACATGAATCAAAGTACACACACACACACACACACACACACACACACACACACACACACACACACACACACACACACACACACACACACACAAAGACACTTTGAAGTATGTGGACATTAAGTTGAGTGGAACAAGAAGCTCTTAAACTTCAAAGGAGAGATGCTAATAAAGTAAAACTGGACTTGTCATACGTCAGGAAATAATTTTGTTCAAAATAACATCAAAATGTCCAGCAAGAGGACATAAAATGAGACACAGCTGGTCTGCACCTGGAGTCTTGTGTCCTATCTAAGATTTAACTCCTCTCCAAACAACAGAATCAAAAAACAAAACATCTCAAGCAAAGATTTGTACAAAAACCCAATTATGTAACTTTATTAACATCAATGTTTTTTTCTTTTTCATCAACAGTTTCTTTTTAAATTCCAGTTCTTTATCAACAAATAGAAAACAGACTGTGTGTACAACAGATCGAACCCCTACAGCACTAAGCATTCACAAGGTAAAAATGAACATTTTTGTTTTTCGCCAGCGTTTTCAAGTCCCCCCTCCCTCCCACCGCCACCGCCGCCGCCTCCTTCACCACCGCCACCACAACTTTTAGGCCTCGGATGGGACGCTCCCCCTTTGCTGCGGCTCGTGTGGGAGAAGATGTGTGCTTGAGCGGTACGATGGCCGGCGCTGAGCGAGGAGTCGTCCATTTTTGATGGGTGGGGTGGGGGGGTTGTGCTGTTTTTCCTCATTCAGACGGACAACCAGCTGTCGAAGTTACTATGGTAGTACAGTAGATACAACGGTGTTTCCATTAATACACACTCTAGGACAGCAGGCTCTCTGCAGTGTCTCTAGGGTTGGTAGATCAGCAGAATTAATCCTTTTTAACAATATACTTTTGAAGCTGTGTATATATCTATGTGTAATTGTACATATATATAATCAATCATAATTATATATATATTTATAGTTCTATTTCTGTATAAAATAATATCAGGTTTCAGTCCAAAGGGCTGAGTCTCTTTCCCTCTGGTAGGAATGGTTGATTCTGTACAGGTGCCAGCATTGATGGCTCTACTCCTCAGCCCATATGAATCACATCCACTCCTTTCAGTCTGCTTGGTTCAACTCCAGCAAACTCACCAGGCTGCGAGGAGATGGGAGGGACTTGAAGAGCAACTATTTTCAGGAGATCAGGGAGTTTCTTTTTCTGTCAACTACCCTTTGGGTATAAAAGTCTGTTTTCCTCAGGTAAGTTCTCCGCTGGGGAGTATGAAGGCCTCAATGCCATAGGCTTCTGATGAAAAACAAAACCAAATAAACCAACATAGAAATCATGTGCTTTCCATTCCTGTACACCGCTGATTTTGTCTCTTGTTAGCTAATTCACTTCTTGTTACTAGCTAGCTAGCTACCGTGTTTAACAGAAGGACAACTTTAGCAAATGTGTGCTCTGAAATCATTTTCTCAAAGTTGATTTTTCTTTTTTATAGGAAACGGCAAGTGAAAAGGCATTTTTTTTTCGTTGTGTTGAACTGAGTCAGACCAAATGTTTATGACACATCATATGAATAAAACAAGAACATAATGTGATAAAAGAAATCGGACAGCAGCTCAGAGAACAATGGTCCTCCTGTATTAGTACCTAGGAACGTGTTAAAAATACATGTCCCTTGTGCTAAAGTACCCTAAAATAAAAACAAAGAAATAAAAACAAAAGTATCGATTATGAAAAAAATACGTGTCCGAGGCCGGGCAGTTTAAGACAGAATAAATTTCTGATGTTAAAATGATTATTAAAATCAACAAAAAAAAAAGTATACTAAACAATAACATTTGACATAATGAATCATAATATTGACAATAAAATTAACAAAAAAACAGAGAGAACGCTCTCTTAGTGCTACCAGTAGCCTTTGACAATCAGGGAGGTTTGGCTTCGACAGAGCAGAGAGACGAGCTGCCCGTCTGCACTGTCGCATCTGTACAAGAGTTGTCATATTTGTCATAGTCATTGTAGTGTTTCTGTTATTATATTTAAAGCAAAAATCTCATGTGGTTGGTTAAGTCGGCATGGATCTCTGTGATTGGTTGAACCCGTTGCCGGGTCTGCAAGCGCGTCCCTTTTCTCCTCCCCTCCGGTAGCTGCGAGGGGGTCGGGTTTTAGGGGGTCAAGTGAGTGGATGGTGGCTGAGATGGGACACTTGGCACACTCCTGAGAGGTTTGACCAGGGAGGCTGCTCGGTGGGAGTGGTTACGTTGCATAGTGGTCAAAGCTCCCCAGGTACTCCAATGCTGCCCTGTAGCACAACTGGTACTGGTCCTGAGGAAGAGAAGAAGAAGAATCAAGTGAGAAAACCACACATCACCCCTTCTTCTGAATATGTCCATATGTCAAATGACTAACTCAAACTATGTACATGTTCATACAGTGTTTCAAGCATTTATTTGTGTTCTTAAAATTTTGTCTGTAATCTCAACAGTAAATTGTAATATTAGTAAAACTCATTCAGGGCTACAGCCAAGATTTAAAACTGCCCCAGCACAACCCCACACACATATATATTTTTGATCAGCCAAAAATTCCAAAAAAGTTTTCTGTTCCCCTCAATTTTCCAGTCTCCCTATATCATGGTCTAAAACACATTTAAAGATATTGAGACTAAAAAAATATTTTTAAAATGTTGTGTAATGTTAAAACATTAATTAATTAGATTGTATCCCCACCAGTATTGTCTTCTTTGCGATGCATTTCCTCTATGATGCCTGGTCGCTCTATTATGTAATGTACTTGTAAATTTTTAATGTAAAGCTGATTCAACACTGAAGCTGTGTGTAAGCAGTAGCTCTGTTAACTGTGAGATTCCTGATGGGCCTCTAAAAGCCCCGTAAAGAACATGGAGCACTCCCTGAATGTACCACAAAAGACCACATCAAATTCAAACTGAAAAAATATACAATATTGATTTGGAAATATCACTCTAACTGTGGGATTCTCAGTATGAACAACATATTTGTCAATACTCAGTTCTTACCTCGGTCTGCACCATGGCAGGCCGCTGGGTGCGAAGTGTCTTCACAGTCTGGAAGAGGTCGACCACGCCCTCGTACCTCATCCTCTCCAGCACAATGCTGAGGGTGATGAAGACGCCTGTCCTGCCCACCCCGGCACTGAGGAGTACACACACCAGTCTTTATTACATCTGTTATCATCTATTACCTTCAGACTCATGAACGCTAGGTGTATCCAAGCTAAGTGTATCTAATAAACTGATAGCTGACTTTATTTGTAAGAGACAGTTTTAAATTTTGGAGCATCATTAGAAGGATTGTACAATGATTGGTCTATTAGACTGTGATTTGCCACTTTGACTTTTGTGTTTAAAGGTGCAGTGTGTCGAATTTAGTTCATCTAGCAGAACAGACATGGCAGAAATTGAATATAACATTCATGAACATAAGAATCATTGTGTTTTCATTAGCTTAGAATGAGCTCTTTATATCTACATTGGAAGCGGGTCTTCCACAGAGGCTGCCATGTTGCACCACAGTGTTTCTACAGCCCAGAATGGACAAACCAAACACTGAGTCTAGACAGAGCCTTTTGTGTTTATTACAAGTTTTGTAGCCACTGTAGGGGAAGGGGAGTTGGTTGCAATTTACAACCTCACCATTATATACCATTTATACACTGGTCCTTTAATTGATACTCAGACAATTACAGGAAATCTAAAACCTGCTATACTTTTGCACCATTATCTTAATTACTTGTACGTCATGCATGTTGAATACTAAAGGTTAAATGCAAATTGGCCGTGCTGAGAGCATGCTACTCCTGCTGTCACATAATCAAAATTCAAACAGTTAACTTTTGTGAGTATGAACAAAGCTCTGAAATGCCTTCACAGTTGTTTTGTAGTCTTAAACTTCCTCCGTACCTGCAGTGTACAGTGATTGGTCCATCCTGTCCAAACTGTTCCTTGGTTTTGTGCACTTGTCCAATAAAATCAATGAAGCCCTCTCCAGTTTTTGGCACACCTTGCTCGGGCCAGTCAGTGAACTGGAATTGGCGGATTGTTCTGGACTGGCCATCCTGTGGAGCACCAAATAAAGAGTTTAAGCACATTTAAGAGGCACAGTGTATTGATAAATAGAAAATCTGACACAAAGGTGTGTGTGTGTGTGTGTGTTTACTTAAAAGCTTATATTTACACCTTTTGCTCAACAAAAAAACATCACACTAGTTTCTCAGGTTTGAGGTCTACGAGTATCATAACCCTGTTGGTTTTTATTGCAACCTTCTAATCATCTGATGTATACCTGGGATGCGACACGGATAAAGCCGACAGCCTAGTATAAGAAAACAGCAGGACTCCAAGTCAAACTGAACTGTAGTGTGGCACTGTGATGTCAGCATGTGCGAATTAAATGTTTTTGTGTACAAATCAAAAGTTTATTTTAAAATTAATCCAAACACACACACACACACACACACACACGCACACACACACACACACACACACACACACACACACACACACACACACATATATACATGTATGTATGGAAGAAGGAGTGGATGTGGGATTAAAGTGTTGCTGTGTGCTGTGAGCCCTCTGATGACAGTAAAGAATATTTATAGCCCATTGAAACCACTGCATCACACACGAGTTCCAGCAGTGGCCCTCGGGGATTGGAGGCTAAGGTTTTTCATGTATTTTCACAGTGTTCTCGATACACACATGCACATACACACAACCCCAAATACACACATACATACAAACATACAGACAATCTATAGAGCAAGCTTGCTGTTACTAATTCTGGGTAAACATGTTGCATGGTGCTTTCACTTGATGTCAAGCTGTCAGGAGAAATAACACGGGACGCGTCCTGATCATCTCTACCTTGAAATCACAGTTGATAAAATTCTTAACACTTAGCGTGACTGTCAGCATTTGTGTGACAAGCTAAAATTAAGATGTATTTGGGTTGGGTGCTTGTATTTGCGTAAAATGCCAATTCATCCTCATCCCTTCCACCTAGAGTGAGTCCAACGTACCCTGGCATCTGTGACTTTGAACTCTCGGAGGATGTACTGGGGCATGTTGTACTCAGCCATTGGATCCACCACAAAGTACTGGTACCTGGCTGAACGCTCCGCTGGCCAGTACTGATGGCACTTCTCCTACAAAAGAAGAGGGGAAGGAAAACGATAAGATAAGTTATAAAGGAGGAATCTTTATCCAAACACATTCAGGAAAAAAAAGGTCTTACGTAATGACTACTAAATACTAAAGTATTGCATTAGTATTATTAGTATGGGTTGCTGTAAATTATTAGTCATTTGGAGTCATGAGAAGCTCTCTGCTTATGACAAAAAATAAAGGATAAACTAATCTATGATTTTGAAATATTGTCAGATTCATCTTAGGTGGCAATATATTTACATAATTTGTGTTCTTAACTACAGTGATGATGTGCATGAGGGCTTTTTTTATAAACTGTGATTATGGATGAGAGGTTGATAAAAGCTGCAAAATGCAGTTGAGTGCTGTCAGCTTCATTTGCATAATCACACAAAAAAAAAACCTCAGTTGAAGATATAACTGCTTTAATCAAACTGCTACTGGAATCAGAGTAGGGTTTACTTATGGTTTCACTCTTTGATTTTGTTTCACGGTAACCTCCTTACAATATCCTTACATTTTCTCCAAGGTCACTGATTACTTTTTTAATCTCTACTCTTAACTTTGTTGATTCCCAAACTATCATGAGTGAGGGCGATATAACAAAATATCAGTAAACTTTAAAAACTTTATAGTCATGCAGTACGGGATTTATCAGTATGGTTGGAATGCCACCAATTATTGACAAATCTGATACAGTAGCACGTTTCAACCCAGATGCATTCCAGCTACAGTGATAAGGACGGTACCCTTCGACCAAGTTATGGTTCAGGTTGGAATTAATTAATATTTGAGCAGTGTGACACAATTGCTTGACTGAAGCGCCTCAGCATATAAAGATTGTTATCAAATAAGTTCAGTATGTGTATTACCCGTCCCATCTCTCGTAGCTTGGTGAGCATGACGACAATTGTAGAGTTGTGCTCCCACAGCATCCTCCAGAAGTCCTCAGTAGTCTCGGCCAGTGGACCCTGTGTGGCCAGATAGGCCTTCTGTGTTCTGAAGATGCAGAAACACACATAAAAGAGGCAGAGATTAGACATTACACATTGCCATGACCAACTTTATAGTCATTTTACAACTGGTATAACAGAGGACATCACAAAGCAATAACTAGAAATGAGTGCAGTACTAGAGAGGTTAGTAAGGGCTGCTAATGCAACCTACACCTAAAAACCTAACATCAGACAGGATATACAGCATGAAACAAACCTTCAGACACACATTTATTCAATTAAAATTAGAAAAGGTCGGGGAAAAGCTTTCTGCGTAACTCCTTTTCGTTCTATGAAAGTAAAATCAACCATACCATGATAGGAAGCATGATTTGTAGTAAAGGGAGTCGACAACCAAAACCTAATGCAACTAAAAGCAGCCTTTTGTCCTTGCACTCTCTGTCAAAATGTCTCTGCAACAATACCATCAAACCAAATCCCTGCACTTTGAATATACATAGCAAATAATCCTTGGCAACAATCTTCTTCATCGAGCTATTTAAGCCTATATAGATTCAACACTTTTTCCTCTTTCCTCTTAGTGGTTCAATACAGAACAAGAGGGGGAGAGGGAGAGAGAGAGAGAGAGACAGACAGAGTGAGAGAGAGAGAGAGGGAGAGAGAGGGAGCTTGATATGCTCACAAAACTACAGATGAGCTCATTCACTGATGTGCCAGAGCTATGCTGCTGTCCTACGTGACTTTGGTCCTGCTGAGCAGTTATTTTGTTTAACAGCAGGTGGCAGCAGCGCACTGATGAGAAGAAAAAGAAGGAAGGGAGCTGAGTAATCCAACACACAAGCGCATGCATGAACGTGCACGCACACACTCACATGTTTGCAGCACATGTAAGCTTGCATCCAGGTGTACGCATCTATGCGTGCAGTGGTTTTGCATGTGTATTCAGACCCACTGCTACACACACACACACACTCAGGCACACACTGAGCTATGGTTGAACAACTAATGAAGGTGCTGCAGGCAAAGCACTAATGTGGAACCGGGAGATTAGAATATGCTCAAGGCCGCGCTCACACAAATAAAGAAACAACAGATTGGTGGAGAGGAGAGGAGATGGTATACGAGGAGGGGAAGGCAACCGAGTGAGGAATCAAATTAAAAAGATGAAAATAGGGAAAGAGAAATGTAGAGGAAAGAGAGGAGATGTACAAAGTTGAGGGAAAATGTGGAGGAGAATGAGAGAGGAGATGAAAAGAGTGAACACTGCTCTCTCCAGCTGGTCATCACAGCGCAGATTAGAACTGAGGAGGAGAGGAGAGGAAAGAGAGAAGAGTAGAGGAGAGGAGATGAGAAGAGAAGAGAAGAGAGGAGAAGGGAGCAGAGAGGAAAGAGAGGAGGGGAGAGGAGAAAAGGGAAAGATTAAGGAAATGAGAACACAGGAATGGGGAATGTAAGAGCAGAAGAGGAAAAAGGGGAAGGAAACCAAAGCTAAGCGGGGGATGAATGCTAAATTTCAAATTGATAGCGTGGACCCCTCTAACCTCCCCATAAAACGGCCCCAAGCCAAAACAAAAACAATTCTAACCGTATCACACAATACTGACTTCTCTGCACACAGTGTCCCGATGAGCGCGCTGCCAAACAGCACAAAGCACTCTCTGCATCATCCCACATGACTGCAGTGCTTGAGGACATAGTGTTTCATTTCAACCTCATTACAATGCTAAAACTCCAGCCTGCATCGGAGCATATCCAGGGCTCTCGCCCCTGATAGCATAGCTGGAATCAATGGTTCGCCTCTCATTAGCTTAGCATATTATTGGCTTTTCTTGAAGGCGCTGGGGTGAAGGGCACTGGAGGCCCCTGTTTAGTTTTTATTTATGCCCAGGCTTTAAAAGCGGCTTAATTACACAGTGCCTGTGGTGCACACAACAGGTCCCCACCCGGATATGTCTGTCTGTGCCATGATGTTTGGATGGAAAATTAAGATGGCGAGTGAGAGAAGAGGGTGGGAGGAGAGAGGGATACAGAGAGAGAGCGGAGAAAGAGGGGCAAGAGACAGATTAAGCAGGAGACAGAGATAGAAAAAGAGACAGAGAGAGAAAAAGCTAAAAAGGGAGGGAAAAGAAAAATAATAAATGAGGGAGGCAGAGAAACATGGATAAGAAAAGAAAAAAGGGAAGGAGGGGTTTGGAAAATAAACTCCATTACATTACTCTCTTGCTGCAATTATGCTATTTACACAGCAACAATGGAGGGTTGGCCTCTGCGGGGCAACTTCTCATTAACAGCTGGAGAAAGGGGAGGGTGGGGGTCGGGGGTGGAGGTGTTGTCTTCGTCATGGCCCGGTACGATACAGAACCCCATATGGACTGAATGGCATTTCACGCCCTCTAAATCTATCCCTTCACTGTACACTCCAACTGCAGAATATTCAGCTGTCTGTCTGTGTCCGTGCTTATATAGATATAAAACACAGAGCTGCCTTTTCTTCTTCTTCCCTCTAGGAAGCAATTTGGACTCACAGAGTACACGAGGACATGGGGTTGCTTCGATATAAAAGCGGTAGTGGCTCCGCAGATGAGAGCCACATTGACAGAGCTGAGAGTAATTCATGCAACTGGATACTGCCCACTGCGACGGCCTCATCTTCAATCTCCTCCCATACATTTTTATCCAGTCCACAGCGAATACCTATTGCGCTCTACTGTTTTCTCACTCCTGTAACAATCTCTGACGCCAGAAAATAACTGCAGACCTGTCACACTCAAGGTACCCAGGAAAGTATTAGAAGAATGGCACTTTTTGTTCATTTTAGCTCCTGACTCCAACACATTGGATTTGAAATGAAACAATGACTATGAGGTGATGATTTAATTTGAAGGTTCACATTAGATGAAACGTGCAGGACTTTAATAACTAAACCTAAATAAAAGTCACCATATTTAATATTTGGGAGCAAATATATCATTATCTTTCTGGTGATAATCAACCTGGTCTGTACTGCAACTTACATTCCCTTAAGTTTCTTATATTGCAGACTTGTTGTCTTCTGTTTGGTCTGTAGCAAGTCCACATCAAGACAAGGCCACAATTTACCCCAAAGACACTGCTTGGCTAGTTTGTCTGTATTAGTATTTTAGAGTCAGTATTCAGGATCATTGCTCTGCTGCACTGCCATGACATTGGGAGAATCCTAACCTGTTAGTCCTATCCAATATGGATATAAACATCCTCAAATGCACAGTAATAATCGTCATTTAAACATCAATGTACAGAGAAAACAATTAACTTGTGCCCCTGCTATAATAGAAACATCACTGGTCAAACCCCTCTCTTAATGACCCAGATCACAATGAGTCCTGTGCTGACCTGTAGCCGTCGATGCAGCTGGCATTGATGTAGTCGGAGCCCTCGACGCCACGGATGGGCTGCAGGCAGACGCGAGTGGACTCAAAAGGCATGATGTTGACCAGACGGTTCTTGAACTTGTTGCAGGGCAAGTTGGCGCTGATGAAGCGTGAAGTGTGGGCTTTGGAGTTGGCCAGTCTCTGTTTAAGAGAAGGTGTGAAGACAGTCGAGACAGGAAGACAAAGATGGAGAGGGGAATAAAAGAGAATTAGAATGAGTGACCTGTGACCTGGAGTAAACAAACAAGGAAGTCTGGAACACTTCGCTGTCAGGTTTCTATTCAGACTCGAGGCTTCCTGTCACAATAAATAAATAATTCTAGAGAAGACAAGACGTCAGAAAAGACTAGAGAATAGACTGGTATAATACATATCAGCTGGTAGGTATAACTAAGTGGAATGGAGCCCCAGAGACTGCATGCAGGACTGTAGGCGTGACAAGCTCAGTGCTGGCAGTGGACAGCGCACAGATGGACAGCACAGGAGTGTGTATGGACAGTCATGGTACTCCAGGAGAGTTTGTGTGTGTGTGTGGGTGTGTGTGTTGTGGCAAGACTGTGTGGGCATGGAGGCTGTGGCCCCCACATGCGCCGCAATCATTCTCTCACTCTTTCATTCTCCGTCGCTGGCAGGAGTGTAGATGCTATTATCACTTCAAACAGAATGGATCATGGTCATAAGAGGGCTAATGGTGGAGCCGCGCTGGGAGGAAAGTGTGTAATAACATCACAGTCGATGGCTATTGACAGAAGGTGTGCGTGTGCGTGTGATTGCGAGTCACCTTGAGCACCAGCTGTGTGTACGCAAGAGTGTCAGTCATTTTGTAAATCTCGACATGGAGGTGTGGATGTCTGTGTGTGTTTCTGGGGTTTTATGGGTGCGTTTGTTGTGGTACATTTGTCTCTGAAACACGTGTGTCCATGTGTACGTATGTCAGCGTGCGAGCTGCTGTGATGTCTCAGCACCAATGTCACGAGACAAATTCCTGTGCATTGGCTTATTTAGTGAATTAATTATTTCCAGCACTGACACCTCTATATGATCGCCTGGAACAACGGCAACACTCTGGACAGAAGGTCCGAAATTGCAACAGCAGTCTGTTGTACTTTTGTTGATGTTAGACATCAAAAGAACGAGTGCAGCCTGCTGCTTGCAGGTCACACTAGATTCAGAGATACATGCAGAATGGTAACATTATTTTTCGGATTTCTGTTTGTTATTAGCAAAAAAAATATTGCACATCACTTCATGTGCAGAGTTCTTTTGTCAAATAGGTGTGAGCTTCACTAAAGGTATAAGTTCATTTTTCATTGTGAAAAAGTAATTACATAAAGCCTTTGGACTGAGGTGTGTGCTTCAGTTACCTTGAACTCCAGCTCCATGGCGGTGACTGTCTCGCCAGGTGGTGGCTGGGTGAGTTTCTGGATGTGGGCGTACAGGTTGCGTGCCGGCACCTCGGTGTTACCGCAGGTGGCGGCCTCCAGTAGGGCCTCGTGAATGAAGATGTACTGGTCCTCGGTCTGTACCATGTAATTCCTCTGGGCTCGCATGCACGTCACGTGTCCGTAGATGTCTACAGATTTTTCATGCTTCATGCGTTCCAGCATGGCATCGATCACAATGAAGCAGCCAGTCCTGCCCACGCCAGCGCTGATGGAGAGAGAGGGAGAGAGGGGGAGGGGGGGTAAGTAACATTACATTACGCTCTATCACTGTATTTTCACAGATATTCTTACATCTATATGACAAGATCCACTGATAATACAATCACAAGTAAAACTCTGCAGAGATAAAGCTAAAAACACAGATAACATTGTTTAATTAGAAATTAAAAGTCCTTGGATACATTTAACAAGGTATGTTCAACATTTTAGTCTTACTGTATTGTCGTCTCAGTATCGTCGAAATAAGGATGTGTCAAGATTCTTGAGAATGTGGTAAAACCTACCTAACCTATCTAATGAAGCCCATGTCTAGAATGCATCACAAACATAAAACATAAATGTATTGTGTTATAATCTACTTATAGCCCTGCATAATTATAATTATTAGCACTCATAAATATTCATAATGCTTTATAAATATATAAGACCTGAAACATTCCTACTTAACCTGTAGCTGTATATTTTACTTTTATGTAAATGTTTGATCAACAAAAGTGTCTAAATGACTAAAAAACAGGTGCAAACGATGCACTGGTGTTAACATTTGGTTAGTCTCAACCTTGTTATGGCTCGCATCCATACAACGCTTTTCTCTGGCAGAACAGAGCTGGCAGGGCGCTGGGGATCGCTGGGATGTGCAGTGAGAGAATCAAAAAGTTGTGTCAAATTTGAGTACTCAATTTCTGTTATGACCCGTTAAACATATAAATTAATTTCACAACGTTTTGTGTGTTGTTTTGCATGGTGTCACGATGCAGGCCTATGGCCCTTGGAGAGTAACGACCATGGATGACTACACACACTGGCCCTGGGCCATCAGCTTAATTCTTTGGCTGACTGGTTAGCGTAGCTGTCTGTGGTCTGGGAGACTGGGATTTAAGACCCAGTGTGGGAACACTCCTTTGCTACACATTGGTTTTCTAACTTCACTTAAAGCACAATTACCACTTAGAGTAACTTATAATTGGATTATAATGCATTACAACAGTGATAGTAATGCAATTAAAATTATTATAATGTATTACTCAGCAAGTCATCAGCAGTGATTAATGTTATGAAGCATTATGAACATTTGTGAGTACTTACAGCTATAACTATACAGTGCTACAAAAAGACTTTAACATATTTTTTGTATATTTATCAGGCATTGTAGACATGGGCTGCACAAAAAGTGTTACTAAGAATGTTTTGTGATCCAATCACAGCATCCTGAATCAAAATCGAATCAAATCACAAGGTAAGATTACCAGCACTATTATGTTTTCTCACCATGTTTTACAGCTGGAAAATGGAAATCATACTTTCCAGGTTACTTGATTTACACTCTCTGGTACAAGAGCTGAAGCAAATAAGGATTATCGCTGCAGTTTGTTCACAGACTTTGTGATTGCAGAGGCATCCTGACAGGCTTTACAAGTAGCTGGACCATACGCAACACAGGGTTATCCAGCCAAAGTCATGGGGAATCAAAAAAGGTGTTGACCTTCAAAATAGGATTTCAGCATCTCTGTTACATGTGGTATCCTTTATGGTGTATTAACAGCAATCTCTGATGTGAGAAAACTTCCTATTCTTTTCTCGCTACTCTTCATCCAACTGAAATGAACAAAATCAAATATGACGGGGCTCTACATAAATGTGATGGTGATAATGTCAGGCATCAAAACCATCCATAGGTAGATGTTTAACAGTTCAGGACAAGAAAATAAATATTGCTACTTATTCTGATATGGCTACTAATGACCAGTTAATTTCTTTAGCATTTATCATGCGAACATTTGGAGTAAAAGTACCCACCTGCAGTGAACCACCATAGGTCCTGCATCTGGAGGATTGCAGGCCTTTACCCGCCTTAAGAAAGCCAAGATGGGGGTTGGGTACTCTGGCACCCCGTGGTCTGGCCAGGCCATGAACTGGAACTGGCGCACCTCTCTCTTCTCACTGGAGCCGTTCTGTGTGAGCCACAGTCAGAAAGTCGACAGGTTTAAACTTGAGCTTAGTGGGATACCCTGACACAGAGGACTGCTTTTTACAGAGAAACCTGTCACACTGGGTAAAAATGTTTTGGACATGTAAAGGTCATAGTGTTTTGATGAAAAGAGAGCTCAAATTCCTCAGTTCAAATTTGAAATGCACGCATGATTTAATTGTCAGAAAGGTAGCTATTTTAAGCAAAGGTTTAGAGTTGAATCATAACTTTGATAGCAGCACATAATGTGCTCTACTTTCATGGCTGTGATCATTCTGCGAGTGTAGGTGTAGATAACATGTATAATTTTGGAATTGAACTGCGACAGTTTCTCTGAAACGGTTTCTTGGCATTGTCACCATTCCTGATTGAAACCAAGAAACTGCTCCAGCAGACTTGCATTTAATTAGGAATGATAATTATGTTTGAAACTATAAGTAACTAATGGAAGAAGAAGAAACAGAGAAGATATAAAGGACAAAACATCATTCACATCATCACTGCAAGTGAAGTTTCTTAATTAAAGAAAAAAAAACATTTTCCCAGTTTTAATACCATGTCCCTGTGTTAATTGTTCATTTATCTCTTGTTATATGCCAAATATATGCTAAAAAAATCAGCATGAGACTATTTTTACATCAAAATCCCTGTCTTGATTTAAATCCCTCTTGTAATTGTACACCGCTCAAATATTGCATTTCACTGGAACATACATCAGAGTATAGAAGGTAAAGACACCCTTCTGTTTCACTAGAACTTAAAGAAAAATTAAATCGTTCATTCAAGAACAGGGGGCAAATCTAGGATGTTAAAAACCAATTACAGCAGTGAAAAAACAAATTCAGTGGTAATTGCTTTTATCTGTCCTCAGAAAAATAAGAAATTACATTTTAAGTGTAACCCTGGTGATGATGAACTGCAATTACCTGCTGGGAACATGTCCTTTATGAACCTGCCTTGATATTTGGCTAAATTAAAAAGGCAGTACTATACCTTGTACAGGGCGAATGTACGGACGCTGTAAGTGGCCAACTCCACAGTGTCCAGCATGGTGACCTGGATCATCCCATAGGTCTCTGTTCCTCGTGATGGCCAGTACTGGTCACACTTCACCTGGCAGAGCAAGAGAGAGGGGGCACGCTGTGAGAAGTGAAGAGCTGCTAATATCCACTACAAGGCTAGAGAGAGGCTTGCAGGATCACACTGATTAACAAGGAGGGAACATAGAGAGGTCAGATCAAAGGCTTTGTCCATTGTCTAATTAAAAACTGAAGACTCTGAGTCAGCTCATGTATCTCCCAAAAAATGGGCAGCAATGAACTGAGCATGTGCATGCTCGTCCATGTGTCTGAATTTGAAGTGTGCTTCAAAAAGGCATTATAAAGCCCACTTTGTCTTTTACCAGCCTGTGATCATTTTCAATTTGCAAATTGTTGGGTGATTTGCAGCCCTTTGTCATGTATGCTTTTGGTGCATTTGTGATGATTGGGCGCTGCATTGTGGAGGGAGATGTGTCAAAAAGCCTGTTCTGGCCTGCCGCTACGGGACAGCAGGTTTGACCACCTGGCTCCATATATGCTCCAAACTGATTCAAGCCATTTTCACACGTGAACACCTTTCACACATGTAGCAAACAGCAGGAAATCGTCTGTGTCAAGACGCCTACTGGAAATACTCCGTCTGGTTTAGGTGAGAGGTGCAGAAAGTCTCTCGTGTTTTAAAGCTTTTCATCAGTAGTATAACATTGTATGAGAATTCACAGGAAGTCCTCTCTCCAATTAGCTCTAGCTTCACATCGCTCACAATGTACAGGTTGTGGATGAGAGGGCTGGCAGTCAAAGACGTCATATTTAAGTTTATGTTCTGCTTGTTCAACAGTTGTTGGATAAATTGCCTCACTTACTGCTGGATTTTGTTGCACTAATGGCAGCGAACAATTGTAGCCCACTCACTGTGAATTCTCCAGAGAAATCACTGCTGTATTCACACATGGGCTCAATCAGACATTACACTGACTTTATACTAGGGAGCTGGCAAGGTAAAGTCCATTTAATGTTCAGTCTGACTGATTTGGACATTTGTGTTCACGCATAGGGCTCCTCCGAGTAATGTCCGGAAAATGTCAGGGTTGCATTGCATGTGTGAAAGGGGCTTCATTATGGTTAAGGGTAAAAATTGGCACTGGCACTGAGTGGCTTTACTTTGCTATCTATCTGTGAAAATAACTTCAATTTAAATTTCACTTTAATAATAATAATAATAATAATAATAACAATGCATTTTATTATAGGCGCCTTTCAAAGCACTCAAGGACACCTTACAAGGCACATAAAACACAACAACAGTACATCAAACAATATGAATCAGGTGACATTTAGTGCAAAGATAAAGAATAAGTATGAATGTGACTACAAAGTGCATTAGTACAATAAATAAACAAGGTGCGTTTTCAGGTGGGATTTAAAGGTGGAGACAGAGTCAGAAGTGCGAATATCTGGTGGGAGAGAATTCCAAAGGTGGGGGGCAGATCAGCTCTTGACCTCATGGTAGTTAAGTTCAGAGAGATATGATGGTGCCAGGTTGTGAAGGATCTTGAAGGAATGATGTGTTCAATAGAGGGAGTTCTGGTTATGATATGAGCGGCTGCGTTCTGTACCAGTTGGAGTTTGTGAAGAGATTTCCGCGGAAGACCAAAGAGGAGAGAGTTACAGTAGTCCAGAAGGAATGTGAGCAGGGTGTTTACCAGGATAGCGGTGCAGGTTGGTGAAAGTGAGGGAGGGAGACGATTGCTGTTGCGTAGATGGAAGTATGCAGACCGAGTAATGTTATTGATGTGGGCTTTGAAAGATAATGTGCTTTAATCTTTGTAGTTTGGCAAAGCTCAATAGGTGCTTTGCCAAACTACAGAACAAAAGAAGTCTTCTTCTTTACTAAGACATCTGCATGAACCCTTCCTAACCAGACTGATGAAGTGCACTAGTGGCTGTCATTGGAGTTTGGATCTTGTTTTCAAACAACAATAATATGATGTCTGCTCTGGAGACATAGAACATGTCTATCCTAAATGAGTTCTGAATAATTTAGAGTCAAAAATAGGCCATGCGCTTGCTCAATGATGCTTCATTTGATTTTCGTAACACCTAATTTAATAGTTGTTGACTTGGTCTGGTGGTTTCTAGAGGCGATGAGTCATATCATCATCTGAACACTGGGAATAGTCGGCTGATTGGTCTTGCTTCTGGCTTTGGGGGTTCAATTAATTCACGATGGATGTTTTCAAGACTACAATCTTGTTTGGAAACAATTGAAAAGCTTGTGACATGTGGTCTGACTTTGTGAGGTAGCTTCAGTCCCCATTGTCCTCCAACTATCACGTCCTTTTGAGGTAGACAAAGGACAACTCATTTTCCATATAGAAATTGAACAAATGCAGACACTGTTTGAATGTCAAAAATTGCTGCTACTAGAACTTCCTGTTATTGATTTGGATGACACGAGAGGAAGAGAAGTGGCGCAGGTAAGCTAATCATATTGATACTGCAGCACTGAGCTGACATTTGGAAGCAGCTTGGCGGTCTCAGCAAGCTGGTACAAATCGACAAATAAAATGTGCTAAAATTCACCCCCTCACATTTCACCTCCCCTGGTGACAGCTCCCATTCAGAGGAAGAGGTAGACCTTGCAGGAGAAACTCAATTGAGTGATGGGGAACTGCTTGCAGTACAAACATATGGATTAGCAGTCACCTCTGTAATGAATATCTCTGTGCTGCTGTCTGAGGTTGGGTGGCATATTCTCTCTCACAAGCACATGCATAAGCAGCTGTGGACACACACACACACACACACACACACACACACACACACACACACAGGCCGCAGGTTTCACTGTCATCTGCTCCTGCTTTGAACCTTCTATTTCACATGTCGTCACCTGGTCTTTTGCAGAGGACACAGACTTCTTATCTAGACATACACCAATACACACAACACTACACACACACACACACACACACATATATAGACATACCAGAAAGAGTGAATAATACCTCATTTTACTTTATTTTACCTCAGTTACTAAAACCTTTTAGGATTTTAGTAAGTGGTAATGATAGTGTTAGAGGAAGCTGAAATTTGCCTGGTACCGGATCTCATCCTATTTGTCAAGCTCCTGCTCTGTTTGGCATAAGACAGCAGTCTGACTGTGTGGTGGGAGGTTGAGTCACTCACCATATGTGTATGTCTTTGTGAGTGTGTGTGAGACAAAAAGACAAAAAGGAGGATGCGTTTTTATATAAAAAGAGTGGACAAAACAACTGAAATCTCTGACAATGAAGGTATACCACATGTCTAATTTGAAGCTTTTGTGAGTTAATTATCTTATTTCATGTCTCGTCATCATCATTTCACTTTATTGTGTGCCTGATGCAGTTTGCCAATGTGTTGTAACCTCTGACATCATTTTTCCACCTTCTAAATAATACTGTTGTTTTTGAGACTGACACACAGGAAATCTAATCGGTTCAGTTCGCTGCTGCCTCATACTACAATGAAAAAAGTCATTTTAACAATTGTGACAGACATGCATATCAGATACCTACTGCTAATTGTCATTTAACTTAACATTTACTACGCTGTATCACAGAGGTATTGTGATTTATATATACACCAGTGGGAAAACGCTGAGCTGTCACAACATTATGCGTTTTTCCAACAGTATAAATGTCAGCAGTGCAGATAACAACTCTACATGCCATTTTGGAAGTTTACACTGGAGTTAGTCATCTTCCACTGGTTTGGAAATCAAACTGCTACTGCAAAACTGACACACACCATTTAATGACGTCATGCTGAAGATTTTTGTGGGCAGAAAATGTTTTCCCTGCTGGTGACTGATTGCATCGATAGCTCAAAATTAAAACAGATGATGTTATGTTTTGAAAGATGGTTATTCTAAATGACTGCTCTTTTACAGACTCTCTATAGGTAATGAATGATGAACTCAACTTCAGGTAATGATTTTTTTATTTTTCATCTCTGAAAATTATCCATGGCTAGGGTTTTGGAAATGAACTCTTTCATTACACTCTCTGTTCCTTCCACTTCTTAGTTTGGGGACTCTCTTTCATTAGGGAATCGCGGACCCACACACTATTAAAGCACCACACACTGGCAAGACTCTATGCTGATTTATTTTCCCCTAGGAATTTATGAGCCTGATTTTGTGAAGGTAATTAAATAAACCCACCCCAATTTTGAATCTCTGTTGCCCATGTGATCCGTTTTTTCCCCTTTATTAGCCTCAATGTATTTTTAGGAGCACAAAAATGTTGTTGGGTGACAATCCTCTTAACTCCAACTTCAGAGTTTTCATTATGGTGCTGTGACTTTCCAGAGCGAGACTCAGAATGTGAAAACACAAATGAGGCACTCATCTATGAAACCTTGGCATGGCGGTGGAAAAATAAAAGTATAATAAGAGTACAGATGTGTTATCATCATATGCAAGGTTGTCATGGTAACGCCACCATAAGTGGTAAACAAACAACAGCAGGGGAATGGGTAATGGTAAAACACTGTTATGCAATTGTCTGCACTAACAGATTTATAAAGAATTCAGGCAGAGGTTTTTAGAGATTGCCAAAGACTCAGGAGAGGAGAAGCAACAAGAAGCGATACTGTCCACAAACAACCAAAATATCCTTTGAAGTCCTTGTGCCTTTGATCAAGCTGACAAATCCTGCTTTAAAGTAGGACCAGGCGTCTATATGCCTTCAGGCTTTGCTTGGTGTAACGTTACTTCCCCAGTGTCGAGCTACATAAATATATACATATATATGTCAGGAAACTCCGATACATTTCAATTTCCAAAACTGAAAACTGAACTGTCTTTGAATTGTCAATTCTGATGATCACTACTTTTACATGACAGGCATTTGTTTTCCTCACAGTATCGCTGCTCTCCCCCATCCCAGCAGCCATCTGTTGCTTAGTTTGGCCACCTCATGGTGGTGTAAGGGGTGTGGTATCATGTGGAAAAATGACACCAGCTCCTAATCCTCATCTTCTGCCATAATGTCTGCATGTAAATACGTTTTGATGACAAATAAATATATTCCTGTTTTTTTACATACTAGTTTAACCCTAATATATCATGAAATAATCAATATTTACATTTATTAATTATTATTCACAGCTGGATGATTAATAGTAATGCTGTGCATATAGCACATGCCTATAAATCAATACAATATGTGGCATTTACTGACAATGAAGTCAGTGATTTCTTTGCCCTTTTCATCAATATTTCAAACTAAATCATAGTCTCTCTTCTTACCCGTGACTTCTCCTCCAGTCTGGTCATCATGACGATGGTGCTGGATCTTTGCTCCCATACCATCCTCCAGAAGTCGCTCAATGTCTCCGGCAGAGGCCCCTGTGTGGCGATGTAGGCATTCTGCTTCCTGTAACCATCGATGTAGTTGGCGTTGATGTAGTCACTGCCAGGAACGGCTGAAAGAGAGTGAGGCAGTGAGAATATTACTCATGTACTTCACAGTATGTTTGTTTGATCTCATCAAATTGCTCAGAATCAAATGTTAGAGTAATTTTAATTAAAAAATGTGATTCACTGTGTTTCTGGATTTATGAAACAGATAAACACACATTGTACAAAGATCATCTAATTCTGTCCATCATTTATAACACAGGGTACTGTCTAATCTATATGTTATGATTCACACTATATAGCAGACGAAAGCAAAAAGCTTTGTGGCTTGAGCTGAAGATTTCTAAAGCAGCAGCTACAGGCACAGAAAATGTCCTTGGTACAGTTGAAAGAGGGCTAAATCAATAGCAGCCTTTGTCAAAAGGTATCTGAGGGGTTAAGTGCTTACATGAGCTCTTACCATCAACAGAGGTAAGGACTACTCTGGAGTGGTCGTAGGCGATGACGTTTGCATAGCGATTCTTTGGCTTGTTGACTTCCATGTTGGAGTTCTCCCAGGTAAACTGCTGGCCTGGATCAATGGACTGTGAGAGAAGGCAAGGAGGAAAAGAGAAAGAGAGACAGAGGAGTGAGAAATGTAAGGAAGATGGAGAGGGAGGGAGAGAGAGAGAGAGACAGAGAGAGTATGAGCGAGAGGATGGAGAGATGGACAAAAGAAAGGAAAGAAAACAGAAGCACAAAAGGAGGCTCTTGAGTTTTTTACTTGTATAAAATACTGCCAGACAGATGGTAAAACTACCCTACTGTCTGCGGTCGCCATTCAACTGCAGTACACCATTGGATCAAACAGTCTTTAAATGGAACATATACCCACGTTGTGTCTCTTGAAAAGCCACAGTGGAACAATACAGGTAAGTGGTTTAATACTGTGTGGTACTATGTGCACACTCACACTACTGTTATCAGCTAACAAAGCGTTTTATTGCTGCCTACGCTGCAACTACTAATGATGCATTAACATGTTAATAATTTGCGTGACATTTGACGCCTTGAATTCTAATGAAGCTGTGATGTAAGGTCATTTATTTTGGTGATTTCAATTGACCACCCAGCTCTCCTGTCACCATAAAAAGCAATCTGCCATAGATTGAGCCAAGACAGCCAGTGCATTCCTCCAATTCCAAAACCCTATTGGACACATTGATGAGAATTTTCATTTTGGCCAAGGAGATGAAACCTGCAGGCAACCACAAACACTCACTCCCGTCGTTTAGAGTGGCTACATCGAATTACCTGATTTTGAGAAATCACATGCATGACCATGATTCCTCTCATTCTCTGCTTGTCCTTCTGTTCTCATCTTCTATTTATGTTGCCTTTTCCTTTCTGCTATTTTTGTTTCAGCCCTCTCCCTTTCAGCTTTTCTCAGTTTCAAACCCTTTTCTACTTACGTCATTTGTCTCTTGGGATAAGACGACAGTAGACTGCATACATATTGATTTGGTGAGATATGTGACGGCCTCCTATCCCTTGGGTCGATAATGTCACAGAGTCTCTTGTTATTCTGTATCGATCCCTTGCAGCTCACATCGGAACCATGTCCACTAATTCCCCAGACCTTTCGCCTCACAAATCCAGCAGGAGACAGAACGACACCTTGGAAATTCCTTCACTTACTTAACTTGGCTGGAGCACTCATTTAATTATTAGAGGTTGTTTTGTGTCAAAACTTGACAGCTCAAATACAACAATAATTATTGGATAACGGATAATACGAAAGGTGCGAAGTGAGGCCTGCAGAGAGTGGTGATTACGATCAAGTGAGGGGAAAAACTGCATTTTCAAAAGTGTGCTAACTTGAACATGACACAGGCATAGTTTACCCCATTAGAACAAGACATGTTGTCTCTTTATAAATCACAGCTATCGATTGATCTCAAACTCTCACTATGTTGCCCTTTTGAGTAAAGTGGCACCTATCTTGGTAAAAACAGGGCATACAATGTAAAAACAATATTTTTAATACACAACGTTTGCCTCAAAAGGAAAGCCATGTATATACATATTGTTTTGAACAAGATAAGAAAAATGTGAAGTGCTCATATGCAAGAAATCTTCTGCTGAGGTTCCAAATTGCTCTGCAGTCATGTGGGTATAGGCCTATTGCTGCTGATGAGCTCAGCACTGCCAATTTCTCTGTCTGTGCCTGCCAGTATGAAGAGAAAGATTTCATTTGCAGTCAAAACATGTCATATCCATTTGAGTGCTCAGTGAACACAGCAGGCACATTAGACTGACAACTAGCAAACAAGTTAGGTAGAGATGCTAGAAAGAGGTGAGAAGCACCCAAGGTATTCTCACTGACAAATGAAATGCTTTCAAATGAACTTAATGATAGTGCTATGACGACTGCAGCGTGTTATTGTTCCATGTGATAAAAAAGAATGTCAGTGGGAGCTGCAGCATGCCTGATTGACAAATACAGCTCATTATCTGGTGTCCTCATTGCTTAGTGTGATGCGGACTGGCGTTGGTGGTAAAGGAAGTGTCAGGCTGCCTAAAACATCAGGGAGAGGAAGTGGAGAGGGCCTCTACAAACTCTGTGCCTTAGGGTAAGGCACGACGGGAGCAGCCGGCGAACGTGACTGTGACAAAGCGCCATGAGCTCTGCCACAGTGCCTCGGCTGGCACAGAGACGGACGACCATCTGCCGGGCCATGGAGGGGGTCTTCCCTGGCTTGGAATGACTGGAGCGGGTAGGGAATGGGGCTGGGCTGGTTGCCTACAGTCATACAAGTCTCTTCTCTGGCTTGATTCGTTTACACTAACTCAACAGGCCGGGAGGGCGATGTGTTGGAGAGGCACTGAGCAACACAAGAAAGCACTTAATTGAGTGCAGACTTTTACCAAGGCCTAATTATCTCCCCAGTTAGCTGTTAATTTCACAGTGAAACATATAAAAATCCATTACAATCATATTCCTCGTGTTATAAAAGTGCAGAAATTTGCATACAAACATATTATGTATATGGATGTTATTATAAATTTTCTATGAGACTTCATCTCTCAGCATAATGCGATAAAACTCTACAGCACCACAAACTTTACCCTCCAAAATGAAGATAGTTTAAACAGAACATGATAACCTCCATGAAAAGTAGGATTTATTGCAGGGCTGCTGTATTAAACAAAATTAAAAAAACCCTAATCATAAAATCTGAGTAAATAAGGCCTTAATCATATAAGACAAAATACACAAACAACGTACTTTAATGTAAGCACCACATATGGTTCTAAATGCTTATTTTTCATACTGGTACTGGGTTGATAATAGAACAGTTATATAAGCCTACCGAATGGATATTTTCACAGATTGTCATTTACATAGAGCAGTTATTAAATACTGGAAAAAGTTTTGGCCTCATTGATGCTTAGAAAAAGGTCATGAGATCACCACCATAGCAACATATGGTGATCAGAGACAAACTGAGATGGAGATGATGGAGGACAAACAAAAAGACGATCTACCAATGTGAGGACTAGAGCTGGTTAGACAGAATGGATCGAACAATCAGAACAAATAAATAAAAGACAGAACGTTTTTCTGTATTCAAGGGTGCCTCTCCTCTTCATCTGGTCTTGCTCAGTCTCCAAACCAACTATGTGCCACTTTAAATGCAAATTTGCTTTTTTTTTTTTTTTTTTTTTGAGAAAGAACACCGACACGAGATAATCCCTCACTGAGTTGCATCGGAGAGACCGCAGGCAAAACAACATTCTTCAGGGAAACATCAAGACGCACACAGATTGCTTAAGCAACTTGCCACCTGCTAGTTTTGTGAAAAAGCATCTCACAGCATTTAATGTAAGTGTTGGTTTCCTGGTGGGATTGGTAATAGAGTTGTAAAAATGACTGAAGAATGTCTGTGAACGACGTCTTCCATAATCCATTAGAATACATGCATATGGGATCAAAGAGGCATGCACACCAAACTTCCTTCCAGACATGATAACAAAGAAACACATTTATATGCTTGAAAGAGAGGGGAACACTGATACAGCATTAGTGCACGGCTCTTACCTCATACTCTTGGGAAAAGCGGAGGCCGTCATTGGCTTTCAGTCGCTCTATGTGGTCAGCCAGGTCAATGACAGGAATGGGTGGGTGCTCCCTCATTCCTGGAAGAGGAAGAGGAGGAAATACAAAGAAAAGAGTGAGACCTGGGTGTTCCTACATCAGACTTGCACATCGACTTACACAAACACTGGTTGGACCACAGGGTGAGTGAGGCTGCCGGTGGGACCATGAGGTGGCTGTGTAACGGTGAGGAGAGTGCACTTTGTTCAACAATGCATGAAGAGGGGAGAAGAGTGGAGAAGAAGAGAAGGGAGTAGAGAAAGTGCACAAGTTGAAACAGGCTGGTGACATTTGGTGATATCGTCATGCTAAGTGAGGAGGACAGAGGTGGGGCTGGCACGGCGATGCACATGAGTGACTGGGTGAGCATGCTTCTGGAAGGAAGCAGGAGGCAGACATCTCTCTGACTCCACAATGCTCAATTGGTGGCAGAGGTGGGATCAGAGCAAGAACCCACAAGTCTCTACAAATCAGTCACACTGTCACTTCCCAGAGAGGAAAAAAAACCTGACTGGTCACCAGCCAAAACTCATTTCTTTGAAAATCTCTTTCCTTACAATAGACTACCTTTCGGCCCAGCCTGGAGCGCTTGGGCTGGATTAATTTCAAACAACCCCCCTGCCGCTCTCTAGATTTCTCATCGCCGGGTTATTGGATGATTTATTGCTAATCTACCGACACAAATTCCCCCTGTGCCTCTGAACTTGGCAAAGCTCTGCACTTAAACGGATTGCTGGAAACTCGCCTATGTGTTAAAAGTTAACTGTATACGATGCATGAGGATGCTTTCAAGTTATACACAGCAGCATCATTAACCTTACATATAGCCTTAAAGTCACACAGAAATGAGAATGACACATTGAAAAAAGGTATGCATTAACATTAGTGCCTTTGACTGAGCTCATCTGTAAGGTCATGGGGTCATGCTTTCAGATGAGCGACTGCTGCAGCCTCATTATTGCTGTAACGCTAATGGCTAATGGCTGGTAACTATGGCCACTGCACAAGATGAGACCTGACCAATTACACTAATTTAATACTATCACACAGGGGTCCTATGAACACATTAGCATCAGTGTGTATGTGTTTGTGTGTGTTCAGCCAGGTCTTTTACAGCCATGTTGTTGGTTAAATGGAGAGTGAAGACATAGATAGCAAGGCTAATGTACAGCAAGTGTAACTGTCCGCTCTGCTAAACTATCCATGAAGCCTTCTAGTCCGCTTCTACACCAAAAAGGTGTTTAAGGACACTGCTGCATCCTTGGAGTGCCAGATGCTACAAAGTTGTGGGCTTGCGATGTCTGTCAGGATTGCAACAGGGGAATGGGATCAGGAGCGAGTGAGAGAGGAAGATTGCATGTGTGGGAAATACACAGTAGGGTGAGAGATCAGACTAACTTGGAGTGTTGGGGCAGCGATGAGAGCTGGGACCTGTGGAGAGAGGAGAGTCAAGGAGGAAGGAAGAAGAACACTCAATCAATGGAGATGGCTCAGGATCAGACCAGGGCCAAACAGTATCTGCAAATAACCTTTCCAGCTAGTTGGAGTGCACAGCGGGATGGTGTTTGCCCTTATAGGACAACTCAAGAAGTGCAGTTTAGGCTGTTAAACAGAAGTGCATACAAAGCTGGACTTTAAAATACTCCCCTGTGGTTGCTCAGTGTAAATTGCACTACTGCATAACGGGACAACCCCACTCTGTTACAGATTGGGTCTTATTTTCCAAGTTTTGGCTATGATTTCTATCAGTTGGTATAACATTATAAAAATGACTAGAATCTGGGAACATACTGGGGCAAAAATATGAGTTGAGACAGATGATCTAAACCAGTTTATTTGGAGGTAAAATTAAAGTCTAAAATGTTGGTAATAACCCCTCATTGAGCAAGAAAACTATATGTATACATAATTACAAAGGTAAGTATGGCTGTTAAAGTTACAATGAAGTTGGTGTGTGAAACTTGATGGATCTTTACAACTGACAGTTTGGGTGAATATTTTACTATTTGACTATGTGTACTTGTGTTCTTTGCTCCATTGGCCTGCACTGTCACTGTATTGCCAGATTTCAGCAATTAACCTATAATTACTGAAAGAAATAACTCCCAAAACTAAGATCCAGAACCAGATTTCCCCTTTAAAATACTATGACAGTAAAGTATTTGCCAATATTGTCTCAACCAGGTCTGCAAAGGATACACCAGGGCAGTTATTCATTGAATCACAGGTATGCCAGGTGTACAGCTGATCAGCTGATCTGTTTAACAAACCAACATGCTGGAGACATGAGCGGCAATCATCTACAATAATTAAAATCAGGGTGAGAATGTTCACCTGCTGTGGGTGAATCAAAGAGAGACAGAGTGAAAGGACAGGGGAATGGGCTGTTCAGTATTCACTCAGTTCAGCCTTGGAGTCTCACACGTTTACACGAGTTAGACGCAGCCTTGGTGATTTTTGATAATCACTGCTCTTGAAGCGAAACAGCAAGGTGGAAGGGGAGCGAAAGAAAGATATAAATGTTGACGTATAGAGAGAGAGAGAGGAGGGGGGAGAGACACAGAGAGAGAGAGAGAGATTACCCTACGGGGGAAATGGAAGACAAAAGAGAAAAGAGGTGGAGTGGGAGGATGGGAGAACAGGGCTCTTTTAAAGCGGCAGCACTGCTTAATTCCTCTGCAGGGGTTCAAAGGGGCTGTGCATGTGTGTGTGTACGGCGAATGGGATCTTTAATAACCCGCGAGAAGGGACACACACATACACACGCATGGCAAACCCACAGAAACACGCACACAGGCGCGTACACCGGGTCTGACATTTTCTCTCAGCTCCATTGTTCCCTCCGCCTGGCTCACCTTGACATCAGAGGCAGTAGGACTCATTACCAGCTGGGGGGAATGAAAGGAGCTCACGGAGGGAGGAGGAGCGAGGAGATCAGGAAGAGAAAGGCAGAAGGCTGATGCTGAGGCGGGCACCCTGACACAACTCACCCCCTCCCCCTCCAATCCACCCCACTTCACCACTGTGCGTGGATGGAATCTGAATTCACTCGACCTGACTCCACTCACAGCGTCCACAGCTGGGTATGATGACGAACATGATTTGTTTACTTTCTCTTACTGAACACATTTTCTATTTTTGAGAACTGGTCAAATCTACAGCCTGAGGATAAATGACAATATAAGCAGGACACGTGCATTTCATACAGCAACCTCTCCTACAAAAACACTAACAAATCAAGATATTCATCAAAAGAAATAAGAAGGCAGGCTCGCTTTGCAGAAGCCGATTGCTTCTGGAAAGTTTAGAGTTAGGATGAAAAAATAAAACCATTTCAAGATGCAATATCAACCGAAAAATGCTAGAAAATAACAAATATTAAGGAACACTATTAAAGGTATGAGCCCTGTTTAGATATTTTCTTTCAGTGTTGAAGATAGGATTATCTTTTTGAATTACTGACTGATGAATTTCAAAGAGGATTTTCATTTTTGGAGTGAAGCCCCTCTAAATCTTCAGTCACAGAGATAGAATATACTTTTTAACCCTCTTTATGGTGGGAAATATTGACTGAGCACATACTGTTTTCGAGCAACTCCCACAGACATTCACATGTGGGAGGTTTAATAGAACAAGCCTTCCTTATTTTACCACTTAGCGGGTCCATGGGTGCAAGCAGAGGTTAACTTTAAGGGCAGTTGCTGAGGGAAAGCAGAGCAAACTTTACTATATGTTGCTACATGTGTAATTGGTAGAACATTGTTCATTACCTGGGGTTTGGTAGTTGAGTCTTCTCATCTCCACGGGGTCGGATGAGTTAGCCAGCAGGGAGTCTTTCACCCCACCAGAGTGCTCATCCTTAGGTAGAGGTGATGCCCGTTTCCTGAGGTGACAGAAACAGACAGTGGTGGTTTAACAACATCATGCTGAGGCCACCTACATGCTTAATACACTCGCTCTGCACCTAGCCATCAATTCCTGAAGCTAACTGCAAGCGGCACTGACAGGGTGATTAAGAATGACATCAATGTTTGCTCTAAATGGTTAGAAAACAGGGCTGAGGGAAATGCATTTTCACTGTGTTGCACACTTGATGAGGTCACTGGCATAGATAATGGTTCTCAAAAATAGTTCTGAGGACCAGCAATTCAAGAGACAATAGTTACCGGGGCGTTACCCCCATTAGTTTGCCAACTGGAGTTTAATGTGTTTGAAGAAACGCCATCATTTTCCTGGAGTAGGCTAGGTTGGGTTTGTTTGCTGCTGGATAGGTGACAGCTGCTGTGCTGGTATGTGTACATGTGCGTGTGTGTTTGTGTGTAGCAAAGATTTAAATGTGTGGATTTTGCTGCCGTGTGTATGTGTTTCTGTGTGCTAACAACACATTGTGTTTACTGGCTTTCCAGATTGAGAGGAAAACAGGCGGATGCTGTAATTAGCTCATCAGCTGGGTGGCACAACACTGGGTAATTAGACCAGTTTTGCAGCACCTGCGCTGCCAGGCCCGGCCTAGCTGAGCCTAGCATAGCACAGAACAGAAAAGGCGCAGCTCAGACTGGCTCAGCTCATTCGACCGTAGCTTTGTCCATCAGGCACAGAAAAAAAAGGTAGCCTGTCTGTATTCTAATGTTCAGACAGCCAGCATCTGTTGACATACACACACAAACAGGCACACAGATGTACACTTTCCCACCTCTCTCACTTTCTCACACACACACACACACACACACACACACACACACACACACACATACAGCTGCAGACTCACAAGCCTTCTGACTGCAAATGGAAATGGGCGGAAGGCAGCATCAGGGCGCCCTGTGGAAATTTCACATCTCATTGCACTCCATTTGCAAGTGGCAAGCATGGGTTTTAGGCAGGAGCAGGGCCTTCTGTTGAAGCTCGATGTGGTGAGAATACATAAAGCTGGTGGTGCACATACAGCCTTAACACGGTCCACCTCAGCCGCTGGGCCTTGGGCCTCACGGCCACCTGTTATCTTATGCTGCAGGGGCTTAAGCTAATGCTAGCAGCGTGACGGCTAATCTATGACAAGCATCTCTTCCTCTCCTGCCGCGAGCTGAGCCAGGCTGTATCCGGTTTTCCCAGAGATCACTGATGTTGCCGGTGCTGCGGAAGGGGGGGTGGAAGAATTGGGCATCTGTGATCTGTTCTCCACACCCCTCATCTCTCCCTCTGACCCAATCAGATGCCAATCTACATGACACTTTAGTGCTGGGCTAAAGTAAACATGGCAGCAATCTCAATGGGGTTATTCATCT
The DNA here is from genome assembly GCF_027409825.1 of Scomber japonicus. Classification (NCBI taxonomy): domain Eukaryota; kingdom Metazoa; phylum Chordata; class Actinopteri; order Scombriformes; family Scombridae; genus Scomber; species Scomber japonicus. The sequence continues at coordinate 23,400,308 of NC_070589.1, read as the reverse complement.
CAGGCTCAAAGTGAGGGTTAAGACGTGTGAGAATGTAAGTACACACACACTGTAAAAGTGTGTGCAGCACAGGGTGTGCTTAATGAGGGTAGAACAGGGCCCTTTGTTGAGACTCCTGCCATGAGGAAGCAGGGAGAGGGGAAAAAAGGCTAAAAGTGGAGGAATGGGTCTCTGTGGAAAATGTCAGCTTAAAAGATGGGAACATTTCTTTTTCAGCAGTTTCCCCGCCTGGCATTTACTTCACAATGGCCCATTCAACAGCAGGTGATGTCTTGGCATATTCAGATGGGGCCAATCTTGAAGGAGCGCGCTGACACTGGCTGGATAATGAAACACGGCACGGAGATAAAGCACAGTAGACAGGACGATCTGAGGGGGAACACTGGCACTAGATGTGGAACATGCACTGGTACATGGGTGTGACCCGGGGGTTCCTTTAACCCCGGTTATCAAAGGCTGCAGAGCCGACTTCTTCTCATGTCTTGTTGGTCTTTCAAACCGAACAAATCAAGATTAGACGAACCAATTTCCTTTCATTTCTGCTTTATAGGAAGAGGTTTTTTTTTTCATGCAATGCCGATTGTAGCTGAGAAGAAGCTGACCCTGCAACCCCAAGGAATTGAAGAATACCACCAATTTCACAACACAAATGAAAGGGACTTGGGTCATGGAAGATGAAGTTGTTGCTGAGGTGACAGTGACAGTACCAACCTTTCCTGTTTGCTGCATTCACAGAAGGCAAAGAAAAAGGGGAAGGGGGATTAATAGGTAATTGTAATCCACATGGACCTAAAATTCCTTTCACTAAAGTTTCCTCTAACTTTGCACTACTTTCAGAAAGGTAAATCAGGTTCTTCCAAAATTTTAAACCACATCATGAAAGCACAGCACAAAATGTTATCTTAACGCTCGCTTGAGACTTTCTGGAATAACCTCATCATTGTTCACTGCTGGTGTTGGTCTTGGCGAATATGCAAGTAGCCAAGCTGTGATTATTCCTTTGCACATTTACTGCCAGTCCACAGTGAAAAGGGCACACAGCCACCTCCTGAAAGTCCCTCCTGTCAATCTGCGTCTACATGGAGAAAGGGCTTCCAGACAGAGGATGTGCTACTCAGCAGTGAGCTCAAGGCCTATTATTAACCAGTCCTGTTCTGAATCTACTGGAGATGGCAGCCACACAGCAGTCTGTAGGCTATGGATGGCTGGGTGGAGAACAGGTATGATTTGAAATAGCACATTGGTAATCATCAGGAGAATACAGGGAGATGTGACTTAATCAGAAAAAAGCCAAGTGAGGTGAGTAATGGCTGGTAGGTAATAGACTGCCATCCAAATTGTATTTTTATATAGTTTAAGACACATTATCATTATCATTATTCTGTCTGCTTAGACCACACAAAATATATTTATTTTTTAATTCTAAAACACAAAGATACTCACCTTACAATGATATAAAAAAAACAAAGAACATTTTTGCTTAATAAATTACCTAACACCAGTTATTATCAAAATAGAGTTTGACAAACTAATCAACTAATTACTATAACACTAGATTTACCATTAGCCTTTTATCAGTACCTCCCCATCACTTTCTGGCCTGTGTGTATCCACGGTATGTTGCATAGGGATAGCTGAAGAGATATTCACTCTGCTTTTAGTTAAGCCCTCTTTTGCAGTCTCCTGTTTCTTATTTGAAATGACCAATAGTGTTAGCTAAAACGGGTTTCTCATTCCTAACTAAGGGTTTTTGACAGCTAAGCTGTGCTTTTCATTAAGGAGGCAACGTCAGCTGCCATTTCAACTGACTCTTCACATGGTATTGTTACAAATGGCCAACTGAGCTAAAATCTTTTGGGGAGAAATGAGGATTTTCAAAAAGACATATCACTCCGCCATTGGTTCTTGTTACACTGTGTATTATGGTAAGGGAAATTGGATGTTACAGTTTGGTGTGTGAGCAGCCTGGTGCAAGTGGCAGAGGGGGGCATACCTCATTACCAACTCTGATGCAACCAAAAGAAACCCACAATCACAAGTGTCACTGCAGTTCAATCTCAAACAAAGAGAGGAATGATACGCAGAAGCACAGCAACTTACTTCTTAAAGAGCAGGATGGCGATGACGATGATGATGATGAGGACCACAGCCAACACTGGGCCCATGACCCACAACATTTCGGGTTGCTCCATCCCCTGAGACATACGTGTGGTGACCTGGATGAGGTCTGAGTAGGGACTTGCTGAAAATGTCATCTGTAAGAGAAAAGAAGAGCGAAAATGCAGGTGCATAAGACTCATTGTAAGCTATGCATGTTTTTGTTCTGATGCTAAGATGATGTGCCTAAAAATGTGATACAATGAGAGACAAGCTAATTGACAGCCCCAGATATTCTTAAATAAAAGAGAAAAACAGCAAACAGACATTTATTATACAGTATTTTCTGTAGTTGGAAACAATGCAATACTAAAATATATATTGAAAAAATAAAAAATAAATATTTATATATATATATATATATATATATATATAAATATCTATGAGTCTACCTTAATGAGGAAAGGGAAGCGTAAGGAATAAAATATCTGACTGAGTGGATTTCTGAGAACTAATAATAGGCCATGGTTCAAGGATGTAGAACAAGTTATAAAGGTATTGACCAAGCTCAAAACACTTTTCCAAAACTTAATCACCACATCAGCTAATGAAGTTGTGACCATGTTTCCATGGTTTCAGAGGTGCCTATGACAGCTGAGGGGTGTGAGACAGGAGAGTGAGAAAGACAGAAACAGAGTAGAGGGGAGAGGCAGGGATGAGTGTGAATGTCCCTTGGCTGCTGAGATAAATGGGGGCACAGGAGAGGACTCATCTCTTCTTCATTAGTGTTCACACCGTGACGGAAGAGGGGGAGGAGGTGACGGTGAGGGTGCGTTTCCACCTTGGTTGTAAATGAGACATCTCCCCGCTCCTTCGTCTTCAAATGACGGCAAGGGGTGGTGTGCGGTGGGGTGTGGGGTGCATGAGGTGACGCAGTATCGTGTTTAAAAAAAAGTGTCTGAAAGAAGAGGGAGTCCAACTGCGGAAGAGCAAGGAGACAGATGAGTAGGAGAAATAGGGAGGTGTGAGGCATCTGTCATTAGAGCCCAGCGTGCCTCCTATTGAACAATGATGGGAGATGCAGGTTGGGGAAGGGGAGGCGGGTGTGCGGAGGGGCATGGGTGACAGATCGCAGCCCTCGAAGGGAATTGGGCTCCCAGCATGCAGCGGGAGTGGCGGGGCGGCAGGCAGCAGTAATCCGGATCATTAGCCGCACAGCAGCCTGCTCTTCGGCACACAGGCAGATATTAATTGGAAAGATAAGCTGAGATGAGCTCAAAGAGTCCTGCGCTCTGTCACATAGTTCTGTTATCTCTCGCACACTTGGGTAACTGGCGGAAACATTTACAGTACGGGTGTGTGAGTGTTACAGGATGTCGCAATCATGTACGTGCATCCCAGCATGCTCTCATATTAGGAGCAGACACAAGATAAGAAAAAGATTCATATTTTCAGGAGCGGTTTTAAGTAGCAATGTTTTTCATTTGTCTTTGTCTCTTGCACACACAGATTCACATACCAGGCGCATTAGACCAGTTCTTTTCCATTCTGTGTTCTATCAGGAGGAACCTATTATCTAAGAACAAAGACAAAACACACTGTAGTGGGACACTGCTGATGTGATGACACCACAAGGCTTCCTGTTCCTCCGGGAGGGCCCAAAAAGGTCTGTAGGATCTGGCCCTGCAGGGAATCCTGGGAAAAAAACTTTTTTTTCCTGCTCTGGTGTAACAAATGACTGCAGCTGTGCTTTTAGAGAAGGATAAGGGAGGAAAGAGCGAGAGGAGAAGAGCGGGCCGAACAAAAAGAGAGGGCTTTTTGTCTGTTGGTCACGGCGAAGTACTGGGATCATCCATTTGAACGGCCCTAATATCTGATAAAAGCTCAGTCACGCAGCTCCTAATGCCCCGGCCCTCGCAGAGCGCTATCACAATGGAGCGGTGGGGCTGTGAAGGAATGTATGAGCTTGAGACTGAGCAAGTCAAAGACACTGAGAATCATAGAATATATGTGAATGTGTATCTCTTACCACTGTTTATGAGCACAGTGAGCACAGGATACCTGAATTTATTAAGCAGATCTTCAATGTTTTAACCACCCGGAGTCTTTTTAGAAGCAAACAGCAACACGCAAAAAACTGACGCTTCCCATTTTTAACCACTGCTCACTGGACACAATGGAGGACACAATGGAGGACACGGAGGCAATGGTGCTGTATGTGGCTTTTTGTCACACACAAAGCAAAAGAAGAGAGCCAAATTGCCTGTATTTACAAAATGCCAGGTTTGATTCTTGTGTGGGACGGCTCATGACTCTTCCAGTGACGACTCCTCTGACCAATCAGTGGCCAGCAGTCTGTTGACGTCACATTTAGTATCGGCTCAGCTCGCTTGGAACCTCGGCAGAGCAGGTACTAAAGAAGTACCAGGTACCAGTTACTATCCCTAGTGGAAACGCAAAAAACCCTGAGTCGAGTCGAGTAGTGTAGTACAGTAGTGGTGAGCCTTTACTGATAAAATGACCTATGGCATTATGGGCCTGCTTTCATATACCTGAATCTCCCATTTAACCTCATCACAACCATACCTCCAATATTTGGAGATTGTAAAAACTTAGTAGGGTACACCTGTTATTTCAATTTTTCAGATACAAATTCAATCATTTTTGATTACATTTGTATAATCCATCATTTAATGCTCCTCTGATCTAATTTTCTGTGCATGCTGACACGTTTTGAGCTTGAATAACACTGAAAATCAAACCATAAGTGTCTTCTCAGTCAATAAAAGGCGATTACAGATCTCAGCTGAACATATGGTTTTAGTTATTTATAAATTAAGTTGCTCAAAAATGTTGACAGCTTAACCTAAATAAATTTGATATGGAAATCAGATTCAGAAAGAAGATTAGATAATGGATTCAGATTTGATCAAATTCTATTATACTCCATCTGTAGTGAGAAGAGACACAGGAGATACATAATGACTGGATGTTTGTTAACAGATTATTTTTTGCTGTACTGTAAATACTGTATATATAACAGTAAGCATTGTGAATGAATAAATGTAAAAAGTGTGATGGTATATGTGTGTATCTGTCAGTGAGTGTCCTTGAGTTTAAAGACTATAAACAAATGTGTGTAGGAGCGTGTGTGCGAGCATACGTGGAACATCAGTTTTTCTGAGCCTTTTCTCAAGCTCCTCTGAGCCTCCAAGAGTGTGTGTGTTTGTCTAGGTTGCAGCCGCTGAGTATGTGTGTGTGTGATTGTAAGTGTTTGTCTGAGACAGAGTAAGAGAACAAGAGCGAGAGAGTGGGTGATGAGAGATTGCAGAGGGCAAGGAGACAGACTGAGGCAGAGGTGTTATGGTAGTAGCAGTATATCGAGCCTGCTATCTGGCCTGTGGGCTTCACAACTTTCCCAGTCAACCGATGCTGCACCATCCCCTGAGCTCACAATTCGCTACGTGCGGTACAGGCACATGTGTTTCAACTCAACATTGACCCCGCTAGCTCCTCGTCTCTCCAAAAGGGGCTTAAATAAGCCGCAGGGGTGTTTGCCAGACAAACAAACAAACATGCAAAGACACCCATCATTTATCTGCCGCTCTCTCTGTCTCCCCAGGGAGACTGAGGAGCCCACACTCATTGTTGCACGGCACAGGGAAAGACAGAGGGAGGTAGATGGAAGGCAAGAGAAAGTTGTATGGAGAGTGAGAGGGAGAGAGGATGGTATGCGTGAGTATGTCTTTATCTATTAGAAACAGAAATGTGTCTGCAGGGTCTAGCCTACCCTGTATGATGACCCTTCTTCTTTGCACTAAAGTTCTCCCTTCATACTTTTTTCCCTTGCTTACACTCCATTTTTCTCCTCACATGGCCTCTTTCCCATTCAGAAACAGAAACTGCACTTTTACCTCTCTGGCTGTCTGAATACAGAGCATCCAGATATCTGGAGGCATTGCTAGAGGGAGGCGCCTCTAGGAACGGAGGTGATATTGCACAGCTGAACAGAGGATCCCACTGATGTTGCCTCAATTTCCACCACCCTTGGTGAAAAGTTTGGCTTGATTATACCCTCATACTGTCTGTGAGAAAAAAAAATATCTTGTTTTCATAATTCTTTCTTGATATTGTTTGTCAAAGCCTTTTTGCAGTACATTTAAAAAAAAGCCAGTCTTCCATGTTAAGGGTGTTTTGAGCCCAAAGCACAGACAAAATTAGTGCTAAAAAGCCAATTCTTGTTGAGAGCGAGCAGAATATAAATGCCTGGATAGTATTGCAAACAGAAAACTGTGGTAAACACATTTGAACATCCTCCATTTGGGTTTCACTCTACACTGCAAGCTCACCTCGCCCTTATCAAAAGAAAGCCACACATTAGCACAATCTCCTCCTCTTCCACTGGTTCACTTTCTCTCATCCCAGCTTCACAGGTTGGACAGGACACAAGACAAAAATGTTGCGTCCCTCTTTTCCTCTCCCCAACTCCTCGCACATCACACAATATTTCATGCTACCTCCCTCTCTCACTCTCTTCTCGCATTAAATGATACTGTTTATACACACCCAGCATCTATCATCCCATTTCACACTTCCCCCGGCTTGTTTATCTGCCTTGGGGTGCTGGGGAGACATGAAGGCACACTCCCTTCTTCTTCTCTCTCTCATCCCCCTTTGCCTTCCTTCCTTCTCTTCTTCCCTCCAACCACTGCTGGCTGCTTGTGGCCATTGATATACGAGGACTTATTAAACCCTGGCGGTCCTGTTTGATCTACGCTGGGGGAGTTTGGGTGGTGGCGGGGAAGTGTAGTAAAGACACAAGTCATTTACTCCAGCACTTGCTGTCTTATTCTCCTGGGTCTGGTGAAGATCCTGCTCGAGGCAGCTTCCGCTAACTGCTCGGTCTCACTGCACACTTTTACCTTCTGCATCCGTTTGTGTTTGGTAATAAATGTTTGCCAGTGTCGCGTAGGGGTTGACAAAAACAAATACTGTTGTGGTATCAGAGTTTTCCAAAGAGTGCGGTTTGGGGATCAATGACAGCCTGCCTGTAGTCACCACCTCAGAATTCAGTATGTTTTTAACGCAAAGAAGAAACCAGTTTTTTCAGAGGAATCTAGGAAATCGAGGTGTTTACATGCACTGTAGTGGTCTTATTAGTAAATACTGTACTTATTATATGCACCAGGTCAGTTACTAGATTCCTTTCCCTTCCTCTACTATATTATTATTTTTGAACCAAGGAAGGCATAGTTTAAGTGAATTTGTGACACTGTGAATGCTACAGCCTGAGGAGGATTTTTTGCCAGTACATTTGGACTGATGGTTCAGTGAGAGGACAGGCTCTGTAGTAAGAAACCATTTCTTCCATTTTTAGTGATATTTTTTAAATAGTCTACTGTTCAGCTCTGGAAATCTATTCATTTATAGACTATTTTTTACCCTAGTTAAAGGAATCTAGAAAGCTTGTTTGCACAAAGTCAGAAATAAAAAATGGTGAGTGCAGAGACCCGCCAATAACTTTGTTACTTCAGTGCAGGCAAACGCCTGTGAGTGAAGCCTGATTAATCTGAATGATGAGAACTTTAAAGATGGGAGGGTGCTACATAGTTTAAGGAGGGGAAGTACACAGAACAAGACAAATCTTGAGTACGACTAATCCAACCTAGTGTGTCTGGCAGGTGCAGGGAGAGTGTTGTGCAGTGATGGGGTTTAAGCATCTCCTTTGAAGTCAAGTGTATCTTGGCTGCCCAATACATTCTCTTTCGCACCTCCCTCCTCTTCTCAGAGCGAAGGAGTGGGGGATTACTGGGGGAGGGTGGGCTTTAGGGACATTTAAAGCAGCATTTCAAGGGAATCAGGCCTGCTTTAGACTCCCTAGGCCCTGTGACCAGGCACTCGTCTCCCTCTTAACTCCAGCCGCACTAATCAATCTCCTCAGCTCTCTTCACAGTAGAGAAAGATGGGGAGAGGGAGAGAGACACAGCAAAGCAGAGAGTGAGTGGAAGAAAAAAAAGCTGAGAAGAGAGAGGGAAGAGAAAGAAATAGGTGAAAAGTCTGCGATTTGGATTTGGACATGAAGCACTCGTTCTCTCTCCCTCTGTGGTCGCCGTGGGCCCAGCTACTGAATATTCATGTCCCGGGTAGTGGTGGATCCCAGAGCAATCGCAGACTCTCATTCTTCCTGCAGTGAAGTTTACTCCAGACCATCCAAAGAGCTGGGCCTCCGTGTTAGTGATGTTTGACGAGTGCATGGGGCCTCCACTTAGAAAGCCAAGAGTCTTGTATAAGCATTGTAAAGGGATCTGGGCTGGGCCCTGCTGGCTGGTGAAATGGCAACACTGGATCTCTGATGTCATTGTCAACTGATAAGGGACTTATCAGGACAAGCTGCAATGACTTTTAGAGGTAGCCGTATTAAAGGGTAAGTGGCAGTAAAAACAACAACAATTTGGCTTGCTGCTGCCATTTTTGAAACGCTTGAGGGGCAGAGTGAGCCTGGGGTCGGTTAATAAACTTAAATAGTCAGAAGAAAGAAAATGTGACATACAAATACATACCTAGCTCATACAATTCAGTTTTAACACAAATCGGTTTGTTGGTTTGTGTCATAAATGTATCACTTGAGCATAATTCTCTGTCCTTAATCAGTTAATTGAAATTTTACTTAATGTGTGTGTGTGTGTGTGTGTGTGTATTTCTCTTACATAATTAGCAGTGCCGTCTGTCCCTTCATATCTGAGTACGGCCAGGACAAAACAGAGATACTCTTGCTGACTGGTCAGGGGCTTGTTGTAGAAGCCATTGTACGTCTTCTCATCGCCAAGGATGAAAGTGGTCGGCAGTGAAGCCAACTTGGCGGCAATGTAAGGCTTGGAGGTGTCAAGGTGACGTCGACGCCTCAGGACAGGGCCTTCACTTGACTTTAACAGCTGTGGAAAACACGGAGGGCAAAGGTTAAGGTCAAGTTTAGCAACACAGTAGAAAAGTAAATGTTGCAAAAGAGACTCAATTTACTGCATCATACTGTCACATCGAAGTCAAAGCCAACAATAAATGGGACTTGGGAAATTAAAAAAAGTGAATTAATTTATATGCAATCGAGCAACTGGATGCCTCAACTTCTAAAAGTCTAAACAAACAAACAAACAAACTATGCATACGCACTGTATGTCCAGGTCTGGTTATTAACATACCTCCAAATAAGAGATAATGATTCCACACAGCCAAAATGCCCTTTGCTCTGTGATATAACTTTGCAAACAATGCAGCCAAGTTACGAAGTGAGCAATTAGCGCTTACTCCAGCACACAATCTCAGCATGACTGCCAGCCTGGTTAATAAATGAGCAGGAGCATACAGCACTGCGGCATTGTTTTCAGCAGCATTTTGTTTTCTGTCAGTGATGTCTCATGTGCTGCTCTAGATGTAGCTTTATTAAATCATTATGTCGGAGGGAGGAGACAATGGCCTGCTCAGTGTTTAATGACTCAAGGAGTCCCATCTCTTTCTCTCTCTTGGTCTCTTCTGTTATTTCTACAGGGAGCTTGAACAATAGCGATCCAAACCAGCGAGCTTCGCAGTTTACTTAAAAATGATGCTATTAATATTCAGGCATGTCATTTAGCTTAAATTCCCCAGTGGACAAGGAAGACCTTTATTCAACAGAATAATAAAACAGTCATAAATCTTTATCCTCATTTGAATACTTTATGTGAAACTTTGTTTAGAGTTGCCAAACTCTGAGATTTAACACTATAAAGAAAAATATGTAGGTTGAACAGTAATTTCTGACTACTATTTTTTAAAGAAAATATAAGGTTTACTTGCTTAACATCTACATCAATAGTTACAGTTATAAGATTATGCTCTGTTCATTCAAAGTGTTGGATTTGGCAGATGGGAACTGTCTGCAGACTTGACATCCATTCAAGATACTCCCTACCTGCAAGAGTGAGTCATTGTTTCTGAAATCTCTCTGCCCTGCAAATCACCCCCCCGAACCCAGGAGGGTAGTGCTAATTAGCTACAACCAGTGACGTCCTACACAGTTGGAACAGTACAGGCTCTTGATGACCTTTGACCTGGCACATTAGCCAATCAACCACCGGCTGGCACTCACCTCATCCAGGTCCATCTCGTCTGGATTCTTCCACCGGCGCGTTGATTGGGACACCGGCACCACCACGATGTAGTACCACCTGCCAGGAAAAATAAAGCCTGTGTTAAGACCAAGTGACTGAAACAGATACACGCTGAGATCAAAGCAGGCCAAGCACATTGATAACACAGTCAAAACATTTAGAAAGACATACTTTCACTGTGAGGCTTGCTGGGCTGAATTCAAAACTTGAGTGCTACACAAGCAGGTCCAACCAAGGTCGAACACCAGCAGATTGGCACTGCATTCTCCAATTAATGGATAATCACTGAGAACATCTGCCATGTAGACTGAAACAAACACTGTCCCAGTGAGAGTAGCCTTCAGCTAATAGAGATCCCCACAGGATTCCTTAGGTTAATAAGACCAGCTATGTGACTACTTATGTGTGTGTTCTTTTACTGCTGTCGTTATATATATATATATATATATATGAAAAGACATTAAAAAGACATTTAGGAGTTTGGGGTGAAACTAAGGAGTTTGATAATGAACACACTTGTGAGTACACAATGTACAAACAACTGTGTCTGTCTTTATTTATGTGGCTCTTTCTTCTGTCGCTCTCATTTTCTCCCCCAGTCTGTCTTCTTTCAGCTCAAAGTTTTTCCTCCACTGCAGCATTCAACCACTTGTAAAATCAGCTGCTGCTGACAGTGAAAGCAGCTGCTTCTCTCCCCTTCTCTCCAGGCCTTGACTATGTGATTCAACAGTCAGTCAAGTCTCAGAGTTGGAGAAGACATGTATAACAAGACCCCCCCCCCCCCCCCCCCCCTCACCCACCCACCCCTGCACACACTCTTTCACTTCCCCATCCCCAATCACCTGCACTCTTTGCCTGTCAATCTGTGCTGGAGCTTGGCCAGCCCTGACAGCCCTGTAATCTTTTTACCAATCAACCCTGTGCACTCCCCCTACTCAGATGTGTCTGTACATGTGTGTGTGTGTGTGTGTGTGTGTGTGTGTGTGTGTGTGTGTGTGTGTGTGTGTGTGTGAACCTGAAGGAAAGACTTTATTCATCAGGGTCAGGCACAATTTTGCTCTGAACAATTTGAGCCAAAAGATAATATAGCTCGACCAGATGTTAAAAGTCTCAATTATCATCAGCCGCTGTGTCAAAAGTTGGCTAAGACCAAAAGCTGCCGTTTTAAGTTTTAAAATAGGTTTAGTATTGATCAGATACAGGCATGCCACTTGTGCTTCTGTTGCTATTAGACATGTCCAGTTCTCTGAGCTGCAGTTGAATTTGCTCCCAAAGGTAAAAGGTTTCTGACTGCTGTATAGGGGCAAGTGCTGCAAACAAGCCCCAAAATGCATACATTTCAAGTATAAATTACTCTGTTTTACTCTTAATTTACTTAGTATTGCTTTAAATATTCATGTAGTAATTCATTTGATCTTTCCATAAAAAGATATGTAAATGTACTCATTATTCCTGTCAGTGATCAAATAATTCAGTCATTTGTCTAACTTGTAAGTTTCCATGTTCTTAATGTCACAGTGTGTTTTTTGATAAATAAATAAAATCCAATAAAGTCCTATACTATGTGGTGATATATATATAGGTAATATATACCCTAATACATCTCTAGATGGCTAGTCTGAAAGGGCTACACAAGACACTTTGCTAATCCTGGATGGAAAGCTTGGTCATTGCAGTAGTTGAGAAAGAAATACAAATGAGGATGCATTATTGCCAGTGCAGAAAACAGAGTTAAAAACAATAATCATATATTGGAAGATTCATGCCTAGAATCAGAGCTAGTCTTTGTGTTAAGTTCAATGTGTGTCCGTACTGACCTCACACGTGTGGTGGTCTGGACCTTTGGCAAGTTGATGGTCATTTTACCACCTTGAGCCTGATGTGTGGTGTAAATGGGCCTGGTCTGGATCAGGTCTGGGGCAGTTCGGATGGACACCTGCTGCTGCAGACCTCCTGCTATGTTACCCCTGCTTGTCAGCACAAAAGAGTAGTCTGTGTCTGGCTGCAGCTGTGTGATCAGCTTCCTCTTCAGGTTTCCTTGCACCTCCACGCTTTGCTGGTTATACAAGATCTGCAGGCACACAAGGGAAAACCTGCAGTTTCAGTTCAAGTTCCATAAACAAAATTGTTTATCCTTCAAACAAATGCATTATTTTCTCATCTCACTGTCTCACACTCAAGAGCACACACATGGATCCAGAAGTATGGTCCTATGGGAGGCACCCATCTCATCTGACACCTCACCCATCAATCAGTGCATATCACATTGTTTACACTTCAAATTGTCTTTGCCCCATTATAATAGGGTGGGAATTGATATAATATCATTTTGACAGACTATTACACCTCATACATGAGCATGATTCTGGCTTTTCATATATTTTCAGTGCAAAAAGCCAATGCATCACACCCTGGTGAAAGTGTCAAGAGCTAAGAGTGTTGCCCTACATTACAGGTATATTACAATTATACTGAATATACATGAAGAAGCAACAAGGATTTCCAATGGGAACAAAATCCTCTTATCACTGTTACCTTCCTGTTTTGCATTTTTTGGATTAATGGATTGATATTTTACAATCCCTAATAGCAATCAAGATTATCCAGTATAAGAGTTCATACAACCACTGAAAAACTAAATGTTCAAAAGGTTTATTTGACTGAGTAACTGGATGGGACTTTTTTAGGACCTCTTCCTACCTTGCTGGAACTTACCTTGAAAGGCACTACTGGTTTGTAGTTTGGAGGCAAATCCCAGGTGAGGAGGACAGATGTTTTCATGACAGCTTTGACACCGAAGTTTAGGGTGGGAAAATCTAGGGTGGGAAAATCTTTCCATTAACATCTCCAGTAAAACATCTTGTACAACACGGAATGTAATCTCTGTGCGTAATTCAATTTCACACAACTGTACAACAAGTAAACCCTTCAGTAAACAATGTGAACATATTGCACAGTGATACCTTATGACCAAACTTGACAACCCACAGGGGGGTTCAAAGAACATCAACAATCTCATTCACGCTTGTTTACAGATGACATAAAAATAGCCTTCATCTCCCTAAGCCTGTTCTATTTATTATACCACGTTCACAACAAGACGTACACAACATGCCGAGATCTCTGTGATAACCAATAGATGTATACGACAGTGGGAGTGGCACCATGTGTCTTAAAATAGGCATCACGCACAACTGGTTATAAATAAGAAATCATACATTTATAAGATTATAAAATCCATGAGGAGGTACATGCAGGGTATGGTTGAGATTTGTGTGTAATGGGAGGGAGGATGAGGAGGCATGATAATGTGACTGTAGCGTGTAATGAGATTAGTACTCTATAAATCAATAAACACACTGCTGTACTGTACAGAGTGGTAGATGAGAAAGACATGGTACTGATAAAGACAGAAAAACAGCCAGTTATAGAGGGTTCAAAACATAAGCAGGTGATGTAGTGTACATGTATGGTGTGTATAGTGTGTAATGTATCTGTGTAAACCAAAAGGTGCCCTTGTTTACATGTTCGTGTATTAAACCCTGATATTATGTTTTCAAATCAAACACACCTAGTATGTTTTGGTATAAATGTCAGTCATGTGTCCTATCAATTATCCTACCATTTGACATGGTCCTGCTCTGGATGCTGGGGCTGAGGGGTCCCCCACCCTTGCTGGTGAAGGCCTGCACCCGGATGTCGTAAGTGGTGTCAGGATTAAGGCCCTGGATAGTCATGTGCCTGTCAGAAGTGCGGTTGGTGCTGTTCTGTTGACTGTTGATGTCCCTGTACACCACCATGTAGTATTGGATCTTGCCGTTCCTTTCGGGCAGCAGTGGGGGCTCCCATGTAAGCTGGGTGCTGGATTGGGTCAGTCCTGTGACTTGCAGGTTCAAGGGGAAGCCTGAGGGCACATCTTCTGGGGTGTTGATCTCTTTTACGTAGGCCTCACCGATACCTGCTCGGTTACGAGCACTAAGGCGGAAGACGTAGGTGGCGCCTTTATGCAATCCAGTGGCAGTGTAGTGGTCTTCATTCTTCCCCAGCTCACGTGAAATGAAAGTGTCGTCATCAGTACGCTTGTACTGCAGCTGGTAGCCCATCAACTCACCAACCATTTCCTTTGGCGGCTGCCATTGGATCAGCGCTGTGTTGCCCATAGTGGTGCTGATCATCATAGTGGGCTTGCCTGGCACTGAAAAAAGATTGAAGAATAAGTTGTGATGTAATTCTAATATGCAGGATTTATTTCAAACAATCCTGGGCTGACTCTCACCTGCTCCAGTGGTGGTGATGACTTTAGCTTTACTACGTGCTCCATCTCCTTTTGTGGTGTATGCTGCTACAGTAACAGAGTAGGTGGTTTCAGAATGCAGTCCACTAATGATGGCCTCCTGCAAAAATGGAAAAACTGACGTCAGAGGTTAAAAGGACCTAGCAAGTTTGAGTGACCCCTCCTCAGGGCTAAAAAAACCCCAAAGAAAAACAACCCAACCAACCCCTCTCACACAAGCGCCTTTTCCCCTGACAAAAACACACAAAGCCAAAAAAAATCAAAATCAGATTAAACACCCTTCTCCATCCACTTGTAGCATCTTGATCAATTTGCCTATAACAGGAAGCAAAACATTTGAAGCATTTAACAGCAAAAAGTTTTGAAGGCACACATACGGGACCAGGAACTTTTCTTAATCAAGAAAAACTCCTGGTACCAATTGTAAGGCACACGCTGAACCCATTAACCAACAAACAAACCAGAACATCACCAGTGTGTCAGTGTTCATGCCTGCTGGATGGATAAGCATGAGATTATACCCAGAAGAGCTTAGGGTCATCATGCCTCCGCAGTTTATGAAAGCCCATTAAATAATACTTAATAATGTGGGACATATTGTTAAATATTTTTAAAAGATAAATAAAAATCAGAAAGATATAACACATTTTATATTTGTATTACATTTTATATTTATTATGTACATGTTATCAATGTATTCATTCAATTGTAATGTATTTTATCTAATATAATTAGATTCTTGGTGTCTTATTGTCCTCTTGATTCCCACGTTAGCTGGGCTGAATGTTTAATTTCTCTACACAAAAACACAGACACACTAAGGTGGTTGAATAAATCAGTAACTTAACAGTCAGTCAGGAACAAACAAGCGAACAGAAAAACAGCAACAATTGAACACACTGTTAATGGTAACCTGCTACAGTGCTGGCACTCACTTCACCAGACTGCATCAGTTTGAGTAAAAACACACCCACACACGTTGAAATTAAAACTCTCTGAGCTTGAACAAAGCCCATACATAAACAGACACACGTACACACACTTTTATGCAAATACTCACCATAGTACATATACTGTATATAAACATACAGTACCAGTCAAAAGTTTGGACACACTTTCCCATTCACATCAATGAGAAAGTGTGTCCAAACTTTTGACTGGTACTGTATGTGAAAGTATGCATGCACGTAGAGCGACACACCATAAATGTGCACATGTAAACACACACAATGGTACACACGGACATGAGCACACACTCAATACCAAGAACAAATTAATGCCTGCGGTTTGAGCACACATGCTACAGTTGTCTGTTTCTGATTGGGGCCACCGAGAGGACGAATACACCAATGCCTACGAGCCTTCCTGCCGGAACTCCTTACATACCTCTAGTACTCTTGGAGTATTATACGGATTTGCCCTAATGATGTTTCTCTAACTAATGAAGTTTTAATTTCCTAACCATAGAAGAACATTTAACAGTCTATATAGGCCAACTGTGTTTGACAATGCTTTTTACTACCCCTCTCTTTAAGGGACATTTGGTGCTCCTGCACTAGCCTTTAAGAGAGACGGAGGGGGGGGGGGGGGGGCTAAATTACTGTATCATAAAACCATTTTAACTTTATGGAGGAAGTCTCATTACTTTAATCATACAAAATGGCTTAAACAGTCTCAGCAGTGGCAGCCGCAGAGATCTTTTCCCCCTTTTCTAGCAAGGTCGAATTGGGTCTAGTAACACTTTTGAAACTCAGCAGAAAATAGAAAAAGCAAGGCTTCAAAGTTTCCTTCCGAGCAAATGCTTAGAGCAGCACCAAAGGGCATTACAGAGATTATCAAGTCGACTAGTTATAGAAATGGATTCTTCTCTACAAGCCTCCCTACACCAATGTCCTCACTCGGGTAAAAACTGCCAGGGGAAATATGGGCAGCATTGAAAAAACAAATATGTATAATATATATATATATATGTTTCATCATTTTTTCTTAATACACTGCATTTGTATTCCCTATTCATTGATTTGCATTAAAAAATTAAATGAAAATTTAAATTCTTTAAAAATGTGAACAAGCCACAGGTCAACAAGACATGTTAATATTTTTGCTGCTGACATCCGTCTGTGACTAGTCACACTACATTAGTTACCTGGCACACAGATTGCAATCTTCTAAACATGGCTGCTAAAGAAATAATAAAGATGTGTGAACAGATGTCTCCCTCTGACAGCGTCTAGCTCTGTGTCTGTCAGGTGTTAATCAACATATTAAGAGGAGAGGGAGAGGAGGCAAACCTGACTCATGCCATGTTGGTGTAGCTGGAGGAATCTGGCCATGTGTGCTGCTGTTAAACTGAGTGTAAGCACATAAATAAAATGATCTGTGCACATCCTGCTGCCTGATTTACAAAGTTAAAAAAATAACCAGTGTTGCTACATAAACAGATGAACAAAAAAATAACAACAAAACATTAATCACGGGACTGATTAACTAGTTTTCTATATTTTGTGTCAGATACAAAACAAGTACTAAAATTGCACAAATCAATTATTTGATACTGTATTTTAAAGGACTATAAACCTATTTAAACAACTCATTTGCCCTTGTTTATTAGTTATTCTGGCAGGTTTATATTGAATTTCCAAACAGGAACAATAAGTGGCTCTGCATTTTTGCTAGTGCAATATGACGTCTAGGAGGTAATAAGCCATAACAAAGGGCCGCATGACAGCCATGGAACAGTGAGCTGCCATCCAGGCAAATGAAAAGAACATGAAAGGCTGGTGGCAATCTTGGAGATGCGTGGTTCTGATAAAACACACAGCTCCTCCCCTCAGATAGACATGTCATCTGGAACAGTGGGGGAGACAGCAGGTTAGGCGAGCCTGATTAATGTCAGCATCACGCTGGGAAAGTGACACAAAGCCTTTGACTGCACTGTACGTTCAATGACGAGGGGGGGGGGGCGTGGGTTGCATGCTCAGTGCAGTAAGTGCCTCAGATTATTCGCGAATGCCCAGCTGTTACTATGAGTTTGTCTTATGGTAAAATCTTGAAATATTAGACTGGTACACAATCGTCAGTGGGAATAATCTTCATGCTTCGTGGATGTAGTAGCACACACATAAACATAAAACCCGAGGATCATTATGGCACACATCTCTTGCTGTGGTTATGATGGGGTTATGATATTTCACGAGGATTCACACTGAGTGGATTACAGGCATGGCACACAAAGAAACAAACACACAGAGACACACACACACACACACACACACACGCAACTCATAATCCAAATACAACAAACACAGCACCCCCAAACTGCAGAGGGGAGACGAGTCTGCCCTGCAAGACAACCCAGCAGCACACATGTGGGTTACTCACATGCTCGGTGGACTCCTCAATATTCCACTGATGGGAGAGAAGACACAGGACACAGGGCGGGGAGAGAAATGAGTCAGAGACAACACAACAGGCAACGAAAAAAAGCGCTTGACTTTTTTTCGCTCAAAGACAGATGAATGTAGGTGTCAAGAGAGTCATGCAGTATAAAAAAAACACAGACACAGGGAGAGTGTGATGGAAGAGAAGTGAAAGAAGGAAGGCAACTTGAGTGGCATAAAACAAATTGTGTATCCAAGTTGAGCAATGTTGGGGAAACTCATTATAGCTTATGATGCACTGCCTTGTGTCTCATTTGCTTATGAATGTAATAAAAATCTCTTTCTCCCTTAATCATAGACCACCTCCATTCAGTATGATAACTATCTCGCTGTGGACATTTCCTCGTTCCTTACTGAAATGGTGGCGGGGCCTTTTATTCATTATATTTCAATATGTTTTCAAAATGTTCTCCTAGCTCGCTGTGCTTGTCCAAGTGATTCCTGGGGGAAGTGAAAGCCCATTTCGTGCTGCGGGGCTCCGTCGGTGCCGAGCGTGAAATCCTATTACCAGTGCCGCTATGCTAGCCCTGTGACATCAAACCCCATCGATGCAGAACGCAACGGCAACTTGCTCCACAGTTCAGCTACTGCAGAGGTGCTCACTGATGGGTGGCCTGGTTGACAAGGGGCAGGAGAGATGACACTGGTGGCACTGATGACGGACAAAGTGGAGGCTGAGCAGGTTAAGGGTGGTGATGACGAGCAATTTCATTTGAACATTAGGGTAACATAACTACCGTAACTAGGGAGGTGAGGTGGTGGAGGTTGGAAAGTGATGATGCTGTAATATGACAGGACTAGGAAAGGAGATGGTCAGGCCAGAAACTGTATTTAACCATCAAGAATTCTAGTTTATAGGTTGGTTCACCTAAATTATGAAAAAAAAGCCATGATAGTTTTGTCCAGATTGCAAGAAATCCATTTGAGATTCCTGTTGCCTTGTGAAATCAATAGAGGAGAAGCAATGTGACTGTAAGCTCAAGCAGTTATATATAATATTACTAAACCCTAAATCCTGGGAGAACCACAACAAGTAATAACTACGTCAATTTGTCTGATACCACGTAGACCAGAAATATATGTGTAGAATTTAATTTAGAAATGGATATCCCAATCATAATGTGGGTCAAAAAAATAGCAATTACATATTTTTTTCTCAAATTATTCATAATATTCATATTCATACGGACAGATATCTCAAAACTTGGGCAAATAACAAACACATACAAAGGGAGAAACCTTCACACATGCTACTGATTCATTATACACTGGGGGGATGGTGTTCATCATCCTCCATTGACTTTTGTCATGTAAAAAGACGAAAGACCCAACTCCTCCGCCCACCTCCCTGCGGATGGGTCTTCATCACCAACAAGTTTAGTGAAGCACGAGCTCTTATGGTCCCAGTTGTGACTGGTTGAGACACATGGCACATCAAAAACTGCTGCCTCATGCTCCCCTGACATAGCGGGGCACTAAAGAGTACCATTTAAGAACAGCTGCTACTTAAACCATGAATAACAGTTTGCGACGTGCCTAATTGCTTAATTTGTTTACCGTCAACTTCACTCAGTATGTCAACAGAGCAGCGAACACATTAAGGTTCACAAGAGTTCCTATCTCATCTTGGGTTTAATCCCTTTCTATCGCAACTGTTTTTGCTTTCTGCTTAAATCCATGGGAGAATTATAAATTATCTCCCATTTATATTTCGAATGCCAACGCAAGCTGAAAACACATCATTGCTGATAAGCGTCGTTTGTGAAAAGGGAGCGGTATAATTTGCAGGCGGGTGAATGCAAATGTGATGACATGGGCTGAGATGTGTGGCTATAAAAATGGGAACGAGGGAGGAACGAGTGATGTGGAAGAGAAGGAGCTGTCATGATTGATGGAGTGAAACAGGCTGAGGTGCTTCTTTTCTCTTTTTTTTTCAATTCTCATTCAACTTCAATCTGAGGCCATAGAGGCAGTGAAGCATTGCCTCGCTAGCTCGTACAAGCTGGCATGCAGAAATGCACACACAACACAAAACGCATGAGTGGCCAAACAAAATGAACCTGGAAAAGTAGCACTGAATGAAGGCAAACTTGTGTGGAAAATGTATAGAGCCACAGACAGTGGCTAATGCCTTCAAACTCAATCACATCATTTTCTGCCAACTTTTATGGATGTGCAATATGAAAAACATGAGCCTAGAGGTTGCTGCGAGTGCATAGTGATGGAGCAGGTTCTGTGGTGCGGAGTTGCCCACTCAGGTTCAGGCCACTTTCCCAACAGAAATATGGTTGGAAAAGGGGTCGATAACATCACACTGTTAACATGGCCTCTGGTTTAAATTTAGCAGGGAAATGAGGGCGCTGTGTGGGCTCCTGCTTGAAAAGAAAAGAGGCGCTTAAAGCACCCACGCACAGGCAAGCTCTCCTAGCTCTCCTCCCAGTGTTGCAGCTAACCCTGAGAGAGGGTGAAGAGGAGAGAAGGGGCCAGAGACAGAGAGAGAAAGAGATACAAAGAGAATAAAGAGAAGGGGAGAGGTGATAGCAATTTTGACAGGATCTGCAATCCAATCACTCAACTTAGATATGTGATTGAAGTCAATGGTGAGGTTGTGGTATGTTCTGTGAGAGCTGTGGAAACTTCAGATTTTTCTTTTCTTCCTGGCAGACTTACCCTGCATCTAATGCAGGTGAAAGGGCGGATATGGAACTGATTTCACAACACATTAGACAAATTCTTGGGAGAAACACTATGGGATGTGCCAAGACTGGGGAAAATTGTTCTTTTTTTCTTTTATTCATCACCAATTACAGGTGTGCGTATGAGGGATTTGCATGAGTCTAGGATGAGTCATGAACTCTTCTCAGCCAGCTGGAACACCTACTACAAGATTGATCTAAACAGTGAGCATGTTTGCTCATGTTATCTGCGTTGTTTTTTCCACCTGTTGTTGGGCTATGTGAATGGAAATATGCGTGAGAAAGGGAGGGATTGTTCTAAAACCAGTTGGGCGAATGTGAACAAGGTAGGGTCGGCTGACTGTGTGGTCCTTAATGATGTCTGGGCAGGTCCTTGCAGGTTGGTTCAATGCTGTCTCATAGAAAGAAATCTGTTGAGATGACTCAATCAAGGGTAACCAACCTGCACACAAGGCACTAGCAATTACTCAACTGACTTCTCAGGCAGGAAGTGTGCAAATGGGGGCCACAAGAAGAAGGGAGGGTAGTTGGAGGGAAAGAGAGGAAGAAATTTAGGTTTCTACCCTGAAGGGGGCAGCGAGTTTGAGAGATGTCCTGGACAGCAAAGTGGAAAAAATGAGAGCTATCCTAAGCGCCAAATTGCAGTTTGTCTTTGTGTTTATTGTGTGAACCTGGCACAAATGAGACATGGCAGGGAGTATTGTTTGCACAACAAGTAGGGTCATGTTCAGTTCAATTTTCATAATGCAAAACAAAGTCCCGCTGAACATGTCGACATGAGAAAAACACTTCCAGGAAGACAAGCAGCCACCATGTTTTTCTTTTGTTCCAGACCAAACGATGCTGCCATGGCTGTCAAGCACTCTAGTACACAGTCAGATAACAATGAACTGTCACCTGCAGATGCCAGAAACTTCTGCTGTAAAACAAAGGTGTTGGACTGTGTTTTGGAGTTGAGGGCAGACTATTTGGCCAGGTGTACAGATGCTGCCAGGTGACATCATCCAAGGCATCTCATATTCTCTTGTACACTCTTACTCTGAACTCTGTCTGTCCACAATTAATGTTAATTTTATACAGACAAAAGCTGTAGAGTCTCATGTAAAACGTGCCACTTGGGTGACTTTATCACAGAGTGCCCTATTACAGAGCTTTGATCCATAAGCTTTTCTTAGAGCCACTTGGGCTGTATAGTAGCACATCTGTCATGTTGCTTCAGGTTCATGATGAATTATTTT
The DNA here is from genome assembly GCF_027409825.1 of Scomber japonicus. Taxonomy (NCBI): domain Eukaryota; kingdom Metazoa; phylum Chordata; class Actinopteri; order Scombriformes; family Scombridae; genus Scomber; species Scomber japonicus. The sequence continues at coordinate 23,378,399 of NC_070589.1, read as the reverse complement.
GCTATTACAATTAAACATCAATTTATAGAGGCCAAAAAAATTTCAAACAGACAAAAATTTCAAATAGACCAAAATATAAATGTTGCAATTATCTAAGTTAAAATCTAATATCTCATATGATACATCTAAAATCTAAAAACCTTGTTGTCATGTAGTGATCTGCATATATAGGGGACAGGTGATTTCTTGTCACTCCAAGATGTGCTTCCTCCAATGCAATGATAAGTCTGAAGACAGTGGGATATATATAAATGAGGGTTAATAGCTACACTCAAGGTGAACTCAACACTCAACTGAACCAGCAACCTGCTGGTCTCCTAAATGTTGCTGCATTCATCAGCAAACACTGCTCAGAGACACATGCAAGGCTGTTTTTGTTCAGAGGTGTTCCTGTAGCCACGGAGTGCTTACTTGTTCAAATTAGATGCTTTTGTTGGAGGCCATCAAGGGTGTGATTGAATGCATGTTCGCGCAAATGTTACTCGCGGCAAACAATCACAAGGAGGCTCTTAAGTTGGTCTCTTCTCTCCCAAAGAGAGGGAAAAAGTGAGTGTGGGGTTTTTGATTTTAAGATATTCATGAATCTCTGAATCCCTCTTAAGGATTACAATCTCTCATCCATCTCATGGTGTCGCACGGCTTTGGGCGATTTGAAGCCGCCTGCATTAATGTGCAAAGGGTGGCATCAGGAAAATAACTCTAATTTATAAACATGGTAACAAGGCAGTGCATATGTATTACTGCTAAAAACCAAAAGAGAGGTGCATTGATTGCACTAAGCCCTATCCTGATGTAACGCTGATACATCGGGATAATATTTAATAGCTAATACAGTAGAATTAGAATGGATCTTGTTATGACAGCTAATCCAAAGCTGTGGGAGCAGGGTACCAATTTAGAGTCAAATGTCACATGGGGAGAAAGATGGAAAAAAGAGAGGGGGTGGTGGGGTAGGCTGCTGCAGTCGACAGAAAGAAAATTCCATGCGTGTCACCTGGCATGGGGGAAATGAAGTGTGAAGTCAGAGAACGGAGGGGAATAGGGGAGTGATGGAGGATGAACATAATGGGAAATGAACATAAGACAGCGACAGTGAGAGAGAGACAGAAAAACTGGACATGAGTAAGGTATCACCCAGTACCTGTGCCTCTGGCAAAGCCACGTCCATGATGTTAGGCTGGCCTCGTGGTTCACCGTTTTCGAGCCGGGAGAAGATGACCTGGTATCCTCGGATTTGGCCGTGCTGTTTCACCTGCAGGGGTGGCTTCCAGGTAACCCGAATGGCTGTTGAGTTTATGGCTTCAACCTCTAGCTTCCTGGGAGGTGCTCCCGGCACTGGTATCCAGAAGAGGAAGGGATTGAGGGAAGATCGAAATCAAGAGTAAGACAGATAGAGAGAGAGGAGAGAGAGAGAGAAAAGAGTCAAAATTGCTGAGCTAGTGATTTCTTTCAGCTCACTGTGTTTTCAAAATAATGATTTTTTTGTAGACTTGGGTGCTCAGGAGAAGGAAGTGATACTTGAATTGGCTATGAATCACAATAATCTCTTCTCATTCAGATCTTCTATGTCTTCTGTGTCCCCAAAATACGCTATGCAGGACAGCATGTGGTCTAGTGATGTCTGTAATGCCCTTAATTTTGGTATCGGAATTAGCTGTGTTGCGGCAGACTTCAAACACAGTAATTACAGACGACTCTCTCTAAGGAGTAGCTACTCTCTATCATACTGCAAACAAAACGAGGAACGAGTGAGGAAAAAAGAGAGAAGAGTGGTAGAATGGAGAGGGGGAGTTCTGCTCCTCCTTTATTCCAGAGAAGAGAAGAAAGAAAACTGGAGGACATTCAAGCAGTGAAAGAAGAGGGAAGTGGTGCTGAGTGTAATCCCAAGGTGATGAGCCTTAACCTACCACAGATGTAAAGTTTTAAAGTTATTAAAGAGGACAAGCTGGAAGGAGGAAAAAAGAGAAGGTGAACCCTTTTGCTAACACTACCATCACTTTAACTTGTAATTGATCAACAGGACACAGAGGAATGTGCAGTAACAGAAGTTGAAGAAAACAGTGACAGTCAGCCGTGAGCAACAGAGATGTGAAGAGTCTGAGAGGACTCTACTTCAGGGGAGGTGTCAACCTACCATCCTCTTTAGTTCTCATCCTCACTGGGGCACTCTCAGGGCCCGGGCCCACGTCAGTGTGTGCCCTCACCCACACCTGATACTCAGTCCACTTCTCCAGGCCGTTCAGCACATAGCTGGTAGCTTCTGCACCGATGCCCGCCATATCATGTCGCTCCGTGTCCTCTCCAGTCAAGGCCTGGTAGCTGACTGTGTAGCGCACAATGGCGCCGTGGCGACTAGCGGCGGGCGGTGCCACCCAACTCACCTTGAGGCTAGTGGAGCTGAGGCTGACCAGATGTACCTCCTGAGGGGGGGCAGATGGGGCTGCAGGGGAAGGGGAGCACAACCACACGAATGGGAGCACAGATCAAGCAAACAAAAAGTAAACTAAAACACAAGCAAACATAAGGCAAAACAATGGAAGCTTTTTTAAAGTGGTCAATATAAAAATGAAAATGTAACATTCAAATGTCAATTTAATATTTTTTTAGGTTCCTGTCTACAGTGTTCTTACAAAATCTGGCTCCATAGTTTTCGTGCTTATCTGCTTTTTTGTATTTTTTCAAAGGAAATAAAAACTGTAAAGTGGCAGTAGTCAAATTGGTGAAAACAAGAAAAGTCTGTTGAAATACTGGACTACAGCTTTCATATATGTCACATCAATGTACAGCCAGGCTATTCCATATTTTGGCTTTGTCCTCCTCCTTGTACTAGACCTTGTACCAAAAGTCTATTTTTGAGTTACTTTCTGAGCTAGTGAGATTCATACATCATTTGCACAAATACTGTAGGTGACACATTTAATGATATTACAGTACAGGCTCGAATATGACATTTTCATTTTTATATTGAATACAAAAAGCTTCCATTAAAAACATGATGCTGTCTCTGGACTGAGAGATTGACTGCAAAAATGAATTACCAGGCTGCTGTTGAAGCCGTGTTTGGTGCTACATTGATGCGAGAGACCATGAAACAGGGTGGGGTGAACAGAATATAAAATGTGCCAAATTTTTACAAGGTAATGTTTTCATAAAGATGTAATTTTCCCCTAACTACCAACTCTGCTGCTTCTCGCAGTAGGCATAAGAAGCAATAAACTGGCCACCATAGCTGTGCAAGTGTGTGAATAAGTGCTTGACAATGTTGACTGGTGTTCACACATTGATGAAGAAACTCTGGCCTTAACAGTTTTGTCAGACTCTGCTCAGAGCTACAGTGGAGATACAGCAGGCTGTCTCAGAAGTCGTAAATAAAGGAAACATTTTATCATTAATAATAGTTATTAACATTCCAGCCAGTGTCAACATCTGGTTTGTAGCCAGTGCACTGGAAAATAGTCTTATTGTGGTTATCAGATTAGACAAATTCCTAAATGATACAAGTTTACTCCACAGCATGGTGCCCTGTCATGAATTCTCTGATTTGAAAAGCCAGAATGGAACCAGCAACATTGCAGCTATATGTTTTTTGTCTTACATCTGTTGGTCCAACAGGCTATCATTAATGATATTTTATTCAATATTCAGTGTCATCATACCAGGCTCTGTTATATTCTGTCCAGCTCACCCTGGTATGTTTCATTGTCAGGAATCTCTCTTGCATTTGTGCAGAAAGTGAAGAAAGATGAACAGCATAATACAGTATAATGTGTCAGTATGGAGCTATAAATCTTTAGCTACACCTCCCCAGTTGGGAATAATATGATTACTGCAATAAATATGATTACATTATTTACAACAGACACGGTATAATATACAAGCAAACTCTCAAGTCCAGAGGTAAAAACTGAAAACCGATGAACTATTTTAAAAAGGGGAACAAAAACACAGAATAGAAATACAATAGCATTCACATATTTCATGCATCTAACTCCATCACAAATCTATTCAACTCTACAAAAAAGGCTTCTTCAAAATAGAATAAAATGAACCAAGGAAATAAAATTCAAATCAAAGTGTTCTTACACAGCATGCCCATGAAATTTCCGTTTTAATAAGCAGAGCAATGAACAGTGAGTTCAAATATGAACCTAATAAACTAATACCAGAAGATGAAACTCCACCTTTTCATATCAGTGGGTCTCAGCAAATGAGAGGTGAGTCTCATCAAGTGGTACCTGATCCACAAGAGAGTGATCAGAAAACTACAAAGACCTGACAACCCCAGAATGTAAATGGTGAAAGGCTGAATTGAAACAATACAGATCATTTATGGAGTAAATTGTAATGAATCTGCTAGATCAAAGTCAAACAGGGATGCCACAGGAAATACATATGTCTCAGAGTCATGACAGAGCGAGACAAAGAGAGGGCAGATAGTGATTAACAGAACAAAGATAAAATTAGAGATGAAGATGATATATTACCACTATCTATCTCTCCTTTTTTTAATGCAAAAGCCCAAGAGACATCATTCTTTACTTTGTTTATTTAGGGTACATCAACTAAAAATACAGACATATTCTTAGTCTGACTTTAATGTCATTAATCATGTAAAAAATCATCATCAACATAAAAGTATTTATAAGAAGTTATTATCCAATATTCTCTTTTGTTTAAAGTTTGTTCAATTATCTTAACCTCTGTAATGTTTATATTTCCTATCCTGTTTTAGGTAAAGTAGAAAGCAACTTTTACAGGCTATGAGCTGACTAGTAGACTGAGGTGACTATATATAAGTAGCAGAAAATATGAATGCGGCTCAGTTACGTTCATTGCTCTGAATCTCTAAAACATGATATGAAACGTTTGAATACAGCACTAGAAAATGTCACACTCTCCCAGTGTCTGCTTGCCTCAGAACCTTCCTTAGGCTGAGGCTTATTTTATGCACACTGCTTGAAATCCAAATTCAGTTCTCCACAATCTTTGACCTTGTGTCTCCTGCTATCAGGGGGCTCAAGAACACAGACTTATCATCACTCATGATCATGACTGACAGTTATATAGCTCAGTGGTTGTCAAATGTGTTAACTCTTCAGTGACGAAGACTTCAAAAAGATATATACCCATACTGACCACTCTGTTCTATTATTTTCTATTCTAACACATTGTGGATATGCATTTCAATGTGCATCTTTACTGTCCATCTTGCTTTGTTTTGTAAATTCTTTGACACCTTTAAAAAGTTGTCTATTTAAAATGTACCAATATAATCTTCAGTCTGCTGGCTAAATCATTCCTTGTCAAGTAAACTGCAATGCATTTGTTGCAAATCATCTGTTGTCAAGACAACACCTCACCGGCCCCGTGAAGACAAGAGAGAGAACCAGAGCCAAACAAGACAAGGTTAAAACCTAATATATGGACTGTGTATGATCAATATGGAAAATTGTGGCCAATTTGTCACAGGGATATTCAGTGGTAGTGTCTTTATAGTGAATTTCTGGATATTCTCTCACTCCGACAGCAGCTCTGTTTCTCTGTGCAGGTGTCTGTCCAGTATTATCTTGTGTTGCAGTTGGTAATGTAACATCACCTACTGTAGTCTATAATATTCTCTCTTCCAACATTTGTGACAATCACATGACCATTTTTTTTTTATCCTTATCTATAGACAGGTGAGAAACAGTCAGCGTTGCAGGTCTTTAAAACAGCCCCCAACCCTACAGGAGGGGTCTTATCAATTTGGTCCATACACATTACATGAGCCCCCTGCATGAGGTGGTAGAGCCATGGTGCCACCACAGCAAAAAGCTGTCAGCTGGCATGGAGTGACATTTTGAGTGCTGACACTTTAAAAGCACATAATGATATGAGGCAATATAACACAGCACAACTCACAAATGTGGGAACAAGACACATTAAACGTACCTTTGACACTAAACACAGGGCTGCCCTCTGATAGACGGACAGGAGTGTTAGTGTTGGGGACAGGGGGGAGGTGGTGGAAGTGTGAAGCTGAGATGGCTGCATTAACAGCATTTCAAGTTGTGCTGAAATTGACTTGGCATTCAAGTTGCCGACGCTGTCTGACTTTAACCTCCATGTAACCCAACTTTGTCCTGCTCTGAAAATAATGACCTCAACCTGCACCAGCCGGCTGTGGGTGACTTTTTTTTGCTCGAAATCACTGGTTAGTGGACAACGAGGAGATAAAACAGATGAGAGAGACAACACAAGAAAAAGATTATTGACTTACTGGACTGGGCGGTGCGAACCTCTATGGGCTGAGTGTAGACGCCTAAACCCATCTCAGAACGGGCTGCCAGCGAGAAATGGTACAGAGTGTCAGGCTTCAGACCATCCACAGCATATGAGCCCGCTGGGTTGAAGGACACATGGAGCTGGAGGGTTCAGAATTAGACAAACATTTGCCACTGAATCAGAGAGAGTCACACAGGTTCTTCCATGTATTGAGCTATGGGACTTATAATAGTATTTGTTGGAGTGATTTGAGATTGAGAATCTTCAACTAAAACCCTAAAACCCTAAAAAAGTAGAGCAGAACAATTTGTTCCAAAAACAAGTTGTTCTCCAACTAGTGGTGGAGCAGAATTTAACTGATGGCCACTGCATCCAAAGTCCAAAGCACACAATAACTGTGCTGTCTGTTATTACAGTAAATCTTACTTATCAGCCAGGGAGCTGACTGCATTACTACAACAACATTGCTTCAGCCAAGGCTTCCCATTCAGAGAAATTGCATCATAAAGCACAAGAATCATTTGTCTGCAATCTCACAGCAGAATATGAGAAAAGTGTCAAGTAGACAGACAGACAGATAGATAGACAGATAGACAGATAGATAGATAGATAGATAGATAGATAGATAGATAGATAGATAGATAGATAGATAGATAGATAGATAAAACATTTATGTAGCAGAGAAACACAGGTCATAAAAAGGCAAACACTTGATGTTGTTATTCTAACCTTGTTGTCTGAGCCATCCTCCCAGTACTGCAGCTCATACTTAGTGATGGGGTCCTGTACTGGCCACAGCCATGTTAGCACGATGCGGGTATCCAACTCGGCTTCAGCTTCAAAGCTGGACGGCTGGGCAGGGACTGGGTAAAGAGGGGCAAAAGGACAGAAGTGAAATGGGACATATTGCAGAAAGGGAGATTTAAAAAAAATTATATAGCAGGACTAGGTGCGATACATATATTGTGAAATATCAGAAAGTATCAAAAGGCTCAGTCCACAGAGAAATGCACACAGCCGTATTCAAACACTGTGCCTTTAAACAAACAATTTGGACTTCCATAAAGTTGTAACAACTAAGCAATCAGCGTTTCCCCATTCCCTTGGAGGGGTGACCAGGCCCCTCCTGAAAGAAATAAAATGTGTTTGTGCATCTTACTTATCTCATTTATGTGTACTTGTTTCATTACAGCTCAGTGTGAGAGTCTCTACTGCCATTTATTGTGACGCTAGGTTCTCTCCTCTCCTCTGCTCTCTGTGTTTCATTGGGGGCAGGGCTCACACAAACACACAGCGGAACAAAAGAGAGAGGGTCGCAGAGGAAACACTGCACAGTTGTTGGATGTCAGGAAGCAAATTTGTCATCGCACAGCCTTCCCAAGGTTGGATAACATTATCCTCAGTAATGGCCGTCGCAATTTAAAGTCCTAGTTTGACTTAGCGACAGTATGCTACAAGCTGTTACCCGTGGTTGCCACGGGCATGCATCACTCAGAAAACAGTAGTCAGCAAATCAGAAGAGAGGGGCACTGAGCAGACAAAAAAACAGCCTCAACTTCAGGCTGAGTGAAACAAAGAGGCTGCATCCATGGCTTGTACAGTTGTAGCTAGGTGGTTTTTTACCATAAAAACAAGCAAATGCTTGTAAGTAGACCACAAAAATGGAAATATTAAACTAGGAAAGAGGGATGAAATTGCCTCTTTAACCATATCCCCAAAGCTGACTGTATAGCAACCTGCCCTATTAGCCTTTTCACACATGCTGTGGATACATACAATACATACATTATCCAGATGAAATACAGGCTGTTGTATAACTATACATGGCTAATCTTTGCTTTTACCTTGTTTAACACCAACTCTCAAACAACTGAGACAAGCAAACAAACAGCACCACAACACTGTTGCTCACCTCCCTGCTGGGTTTTGACTTGCAGGATGTCAGAAGGTGGCCCATCGCCTACTGAGGTAAACCCCAGCACCCTGAGGCTGTAGGTGATATCAGGAGTCAGGCCTGAGATGGTGGTCAGACTGCTGTCATCTGTGTTGTGCTTCTGCCAGGCGCTGAGTGGAGCCGTTAGGTCCGAGCTGTAGTAGACCCGGTAGCCCCTGATTTGCCCGTTAGGTTCCTCGGGTTGCTCCCACTGGACCAGCATTGTGCTGGCACTCAGCATGCGTGCTTGGACGTGCAGAGGTGGTGAGGAGGGGGCCTGTTCACCAGTGCGTGTCTCCACAGGGTCACTAGGTGGCCCGCGGCCAATGTTGTTGACAGCCATGACACGAAACTCATATTCAGAGTAGGGGCTAAGTCCACCGATGCTGTAACGGGTGGTGGCCACACCCTCCACTTCCTGGAAGCCATTGTCTGATGCCTTGGCTTTGTACTGAATCATGTAGTAGGAGACAGGTTCTGGGTTCCCGGAGTCCCAGGTGAGAGTCACGCTGGTTGCTGTGGTCTCAGTCACTATGAGCGAGGTAGGGGGCTTTGGCAATGCTGAAGAGGAAGAAGCAGGGTAATAAGCTTTGATATCAGAGACAGACTATTAAGAGTCATGGGTAATTTAAGAAATATTGCACATCATTTGGTATCGTAATTCTCAAAACATGGGAGAATACACTAGTCACTCAGCTCTTATGGGAAAAAAAACATTACTGGTCTGTATCATGACACTAAAAAGATTGTTTCATAAACTTATCCTTAAAAGTGCTGTCAGGAGCTATTATCCGTAAATAAATAAAGAACCTAGACAAAAATCCCAATTTTGCGTTTTATAACCACCATTACTGACTACACAAGAAAATTGCAAGAGTAGTTCCTGCTGTGAGTGAATGAAAAATACAAACAGAGGGTCTTCATTACAGCTTCCTTAAAGACAGGGGTCTGTAATGTTTTGGTCCCTCTAAATGACTGTGACATTCTGTGTATCGATCAGTTGAGTGGAAAGTTGGATCAATACACTGATAAGAGAGGCTGCAATTGGTAGACAACACACTCACATAGTCATTCACACAAACACTTCGATACAGAAACTAAGGACTCACCAACAATCTAAACACAAACATGTACAAGCCCTGAGATTGACACCCATTCACACCTCATAAGCTCTCACCTTTGACAGTGACCTGGGCTGTGGCTTGGATCATGCCCAGGGAGGACATGGCCACACAGGTAAAGTTGGCTGACTCCCGGATGTTGGTGACCTCCAGCACGTTGCGTCCCATTGGCATCTCTTCTTCCTTGGTCAGCTCCACCTCACCCTTCATCCACTTGACGTAAGGCATGGGCGAGCCCACCGCCACACATGTCAGGTTGACGCTGCCGCCTGGCATCACCTCTTGGTTGGTGGGTGGAATGGAGAATCTGGGTGGGACTCTTCGCACTAACGAGATGAAGAGGAGGAGGAGAAAGAAGTGAATAGTTAGGATATGTAAGGTGAATATGATAGGTTTTTTGTGATTTGATGAATGGTCTTGCCCCATACAACACCAGAAGGCTATAAGCTAAGGCAGGAAAGCTACCAGAATGGAGGGCTGATCGCTTTTGTCCAAATGTGCAGGCGAGCACAATGGGAATAATAGGACTGTCACAAAATGGCTCGGGAAATTCACAAGAAAACTTTGAGGGGGTGTTTTATCCTCTTGCCTACAAAAGGGACTATAATCAAAAAATAGCCTGGTTTTGCTGGAGACTATGTCTGGCCCTCTTTTGTCAGAGTGTCAAATAGTGGCGAGAGTTGCATCATTGAGGGACCCTGTGGAGATGGCATTGTTTGATTTCTCCTCCCGCTCTCTCTCGCTCTCTCTCTCTCTCTCTCTCTCTCTCTCTCTCTCTCTCTCTCTCTCTCTCTCTCTCTCTCTCTCTCTCTCTCTCTCTCTCTCTCTCTCTCTCTCTCTCTCTCTCTCTCTCTCTCTCTCTCTCTCTCTCTCTCTCTCCCTTCTCTTTGTGCAGTTCTGATATGCAGATAGGCTGACATTAAAAAGGGGTTCCCATGGAGACAAGAAGGGCCCGTTGACGTCGCCAGGGACAAGGCAAACACCGATGCAGAGGCTCCATGCAATACTGAAAAGCTGCCCCAGAATAAACAGGCAGCCAGCATTTACATATGACTTGTTTTCTATCTAAATAAAGATACACAAGAAATGCCTGCCATATTTACACACTTGAGATCTTTTCCTAGTAACTTTTGGGAACCACAACAAACTTATCTTCTTGACAGTGCTATGTGAACATCCATCAGTGTCAGACCTGTTAAATTTATGACACACTGAACATTACCATAGTATGAGCTGAATGTAAGGAGTAGGAGCTCTGACTTCTTTAACCTTGATTATGGAGGAAAAGAAGGCAAGCCAAGTTCCCCAGTGAGGACCCATTATTGCTATCCCACTACTGCTGGTCGTATGTATTCAAAACACTACGTCATTAAACTATCCCTGCAGAATTTATACTGCTTGTTTTCCCTAATGCACTACAACATCTCTGTGTCTCTCTGGGGGGAAAAAAAGAAAAAAAAGACTGTAATTGCTCTTTTGCACCGGTCTCCATGAAAATGGATTTTCAAATGTGAGTCTCCCTCCACCTTTCCTTTCCCCACACCCTTCACCCATCCCTCCCCGATCTAATTTGAACCGGAACGTCGTTACAGCCATGCTTGTTAGTCCCCTCATTATGTGGTGAAATGGAAAAACACAAAAGCACCTTTTGAGATTCCAGTCAGGAAAGGACTGGTTCTCTGGACCACACTATAATAAGGGGGACCTGGTTCACATTCATGTGAATTTTCCCAAAATAATTGAGGTGCTGTATATAGCCTCCTGCAGTTTCTTTTAATCGATACAATCATGGAGCTTAAAATACTTGGCTCAATATCTCATAAAAACAGTAATATCCCAGGTATGAGCAACATGGTACAATGATTCATGCGTATTTTGGTCTTAGGAGTTTAACACAATTTCTAAAATTAATCAAAACTTTGCAGTTCAAGGTGTGTGGCAAACAAAAAACTGGGGACAGTACAGAGGTCAGCAAAGGTTTAGGTCAAGGTAAGCATGACCATTGGTATGAATCTTATGAAATCTTTATGAAGAGCTTTTGAAAGGGTTCACAGATATTTACATCAACCATAACATCTCTTTTCATGTTCACGGGCATAGGACTGATTTTTACATGCAAAGACTGGACAGACCAAGTAGTGTTACAGGCCTGGGAAAAGGATGGGGACGACATTCTCAAGCAAAGCATGCACAGAAGCTGAGGAAAGATATGGGAAACGACCACAAGCTTGAGTACACCGGGGTAAGAAGATAAAGGAGGCACTTAGACCAATTTTCTCATATGAACGACCGAACATCTGATTTTCAGTATGACTAATGTGTGACAGACTTTCCTTTGAGTATTTCATGAAAAAGTGTCTGTATTCTACTTATGTCGGTGGCCACCTGTGTCTTCTCACACAACTGTAACAGTCTCCAAATGCAGCTATTTTTCACAACATATACTTATGAAAAAAAGAAACCTGAGAGAAGCAGGCCTAATGTAAGACCATTAAGCTCAAATTATCTGTTATTCTTTCATGATTCCGTAGACTAAACAGTGCTAAGAGCAGTCAGTCAATGGGGCCTGTGTATATTGAACACTTAATGTTGTGAATAATTCATAGCATGCGGTTAAGTTTGGAGAGGTGCTGTGGAACAAAATGACTAGAGGGCAGGTAATTGTTATCGATTCCCCCAAAACCTCTCTCCTGTTGAGAGCGGCTTGGAGAGACGGGCTCTGGGACTCTATCAAAACCACAAAATAAGCCCTGTCTCCACTCTGCCTGCCTGCTTGCTGGATATCTATAAATTTAACTGCCTTGACAAAGTGCCCAAGGATAGCAGAACCTGTTCAGTCAATCAATATTTGAGCAAACTGGCACAGAGTCTGCTGGGTCCCAGGCTTCCTGGCAGCAGCAATGGGCTACCATGATGGCTGATCATCCCCTCTTGTCAGCACAATGCCAGCTCATTCTTAAATAATCTATAGGTCAGCTCAGTGTTTTACAGATGATACAAGTAAAGAAATTTCCAAAAACATTAGTTCTGTCTTGGACAATGTCAATGTCATCATACATTAACTTTAAAGATGACTGATGCTCAGATTGAAAATGTTTGGATGAAGGGCCAAAAGTCATACAACCCATTATTTACATATATTTCTTAATGATTAGTAGTTATGTAGTTATGTCAAGTAAAAGTAGTTTATGAGTTTTAAATTTTTCAAAAAGTCATGCAACGTTCTATGTTTTTCTTTCACCCTGCAGGGCCTCCTGCTGTAATATCACATGTATAAGGAGGGATATCTGTCTTCTCATTAGGCTAACATGTGCCTATCACATCCTTCAGTCTCCTGGGTGCCCATGGCGGTAAAACAGACATAATCCCTTAAGAACAGCTTTGTCAGTTCTGATATCCATGTCCCTCAGTGGGGGGGCAGGGGTGTTGCTACCTAAATACCTGACAAATCCGGTTGCCACCTGAATACCAAAGTAATCCATCACACACCTCTGATGGGCCTCCAGAGGTGGATGGAAAGTCTGAGGGTGAAAGCAGCTATAGTTTCTGCTGGATGTGGTTGACAGTGACAATATGGGTGCGGCTGGCAGGAATAAATAGCTACATAACAACACAGACATATAATAATGACTTGAGCAAACTGCACAGGGGCCCCTTGCATGTTTTGACATGGCTAAACGAAACGGGATTTGGGCGAGTGGCAATGGAAGGCATGCAAGAACTATTCAGGGATTCATGCGAACAAGGAGACAAAACTAAACATTTACACTATGGTACATTAGAAACATTATTATTTTTTTTTTCAGGGAAGGGAAATCAGTGTCTTCATCAGGAGGGCTGAAAGGGAAAGGGAGTCGACCGCACCTAAATCTGCACCAGGGTGAGAGGAAGGGGAATTAAAAGTGAAAATGACCAACCTTCACGCTGATCTGTGAGGAAGATGAAGTGATTTGATGGAGGTGAGCAATGGAAATGAAGAGATACAAAGTGGAGAGGAAGACAACACAGTGAAACAGGACAGTGTCTACGTAGACACAGTGGAGGTTAGTGACATGGCACAGTAGCGAACACAGAGGCAAAGTAATGCATACATACAGTATCAGGGAGGGAAACTTGCTATTAAACTGCTTTGGTATTGTTCACTGGAAATATTAAGATTTTTTATTGAAACTAACAAAGCATGAAACCTTTATTACTTTAATCCTTGTTGAGAGTTGAATGAAATGATCAATACCACTTTCATATCTGTTAACTACAGTAGTAGCCACTTCAAAGTTCCCCTCCAAGCTGAATGCCAGCTGAATGGCAGCTGACTCCCAGCCAAGTTCCAGCTGAGTTCCAGCAGCTGGAGAGACCCCCTCCTTCTCCTGGGCGTGTCTATCTTTTCCTGTAAACCCACCTATTCATTGTAATACAGGGTTTGACCAGAAGATGGCGCTTCTGTCACAAACTAGCCCACATTCTGATGTTTTAGGAATTGTTACTGTCAGGTCATCCAGATTCATCGAATCAAATCAAAAAATTAAATAACCTACTGACTGCTGATTATTTTGTTATTTGTTTTGAATCTAACACAAAAAACGAAAAAAAAGCCTTTTCATATTTTAATTTTAGGCTCAGATAAATAATACGAAATGACAAAAACGGACCACAGGACTGTATTTGATTATGTGCAATTATACAGCACACTTGTACCAGCCAACCCCGGTCTATTCAGTGCATGCGTTAAGCCAGGTAAACCCAGCCACCTTATTAGCATTATCATTGCTCAACCTTTTGTTTGGGTTTAATGGGCCATTTGGTTCCATGGTCACACAAATCACGCACAGAGATCAGAATAGTGTTCATGGACTTCAGAACTATTTTCTGAGAGGGGTCACTGTTAGCTTTCATAATAGTCAAATCTCTCCTGTCATGGTGCTGCAGCCAGGTTTTCAGCCTGCGCAAGGCTGAGAAAGAGCGCTCAGATGCCGCGACAGATATGGGCCAGACAGAGTTTAATGAGCATTAATTATATGAAAAAGATAAATATAAGACAGACAAATTGAGTTTAAATTCAGATTCGTTATTATTATTAAAGTAACTAAATAGTTAATTAACTATTGGTGTAAAACTGAAAACTCAACCGCACATGTGTGCTGGACAGAGTGGGGGCACTACACACATCTACTACTACACCCCTCACTCACTTAGAAAAGATGTAAAACTGAAAACTCAACCACACATACAGTAGCATATGTGCTGGATATAGTGGGGGCACAAACAGTGTCTTGATCTTGATTTTCAGTGGGGGAGGTGTCCAACACGAAGGTGATGGGTTGAGGGGGATGGTAGTGCTTTCCCATTGTCTTTCAAAGCGAATGCCCCCCGTCCCCCGCTGGCCCGCACTCACATTACCTCAAAACCCAAGTGTACTCAAGCACAATTGCCTCCGGCACATGCGTTGCGTAAAAGGCGCACATAACGTGTGCTGCGCCGGTAACACACAACACAGCCGATCAATTAACACAACGCACTATGATTAAAAAGTACAAGCATGTTCTTCTGAGTCATGCCTGAGTCATGCAGTAGGCTGCTACACATACTTGTGTAAAAAAGACGCACAGATTTCATTCACGCTCGCAGCCTCTCCAGCGGAGCAGCTGAACAGACTTAGTTTAACTGAATGTCTTAGAAGTCACCAAATGACTTGCTTTAACGAATTTCGTTAGTTTATATAATGCAGATTTGTAAAATATTACTTTTATGAGGGTCACAGTCACAGACTGTATAAACTTAGCATTTCATAATTGTGGTAGCAGCGGTGCAGCAGATGTAATGAAGTCCACGCAGCACGCTGGATGTAACTAATATTAAGCCTATATCCTATTCATTATAATGTCCATCGACATAAATTGAGTTATTTTGCCTTAATAATGACAAAATAATACACAAAAAAATGGTCGGATTGGGAACCCATATAATATTAACACTACGTATTAAATAGCGCGTCCTGTTTTAAATCAGTAGACTGGGTTTGTCTCATGGGCTGTTTCTTGGTTTGACAGTGACAGTGATCAGTGATCAGTCAGAGGAATTATTAAGTGTCCGCGAGTGTTTCCTGTGACAGACGGTGTCCTGTCAGATGTACGTCAGCTTCAATTGCATCTTTCTAATGGATTAATATTGTGCTTCATTAGGCGACTTTATACAGAAGAATAGAAGTAAATACATGTAATATTAGTGTATATAATATTTAGCCTAGTATTTTAATCAGGTTTAATCACAGGGTTGTAACGTGATGAATCCGGTTAATTTTTTTTAATCGTTGGACAGCCTAGTCTTTCCTATGAGCAGTGGGTCTAAACACACTGCTCCTCCCCGTGGATAAATGAGGCATTGCAACTGGTTTTCACTCGGGCAGCTTAGGGGCGTTCCCAGTCGGGGCCTCATTGACCACGTCATCGCGGGGGGATCGCATTTCCCCCCTGCTTCCATTATCGGCCAGCCAAGGACCGGTCAAGGACCAGTCAAGGAGCCATCAAGGAAACACGGGAACTTTGAAATGGCTTCATCTGTATAAAGCTACAGCCAGCAGCAGGTTAGCTCAGGTTAGCTTAGCTCAGCATAAGAACTGAAAACAAAGTGCTAACCCTTTAGTCTGGCTCTCTGTCAGAAAATGGAAGACTATCCACCTACCAGCACCTCTAATTAACATGCAATGTCTCATTTGTTAAATCCATACATAAAATGAACTGTGGAAACAACAAATTGTGTTTTTTAATGGGGGTTATGTGTTAGACTACTTCTTGGCTGGGTGCAGTAAGTTCCTGGGGTCTACGCTTGTTGCTTGGCAACCTCCTAGTGACAACAAGACTCCAAGAAGACCATAAAAGAAGGAAGGGTCATTACGTCAACATACCAGTGCTCTAATGCCAGACTTTGGTGCCAGACTTTGGCATGATTTCTATTGAAGGCTTTAGGAGATGATACATGAAGAAGAACACTGAAACCCAACTACACTGCATGACCTTCAATAAAGAATGCCTCAACCAAATGAAAGAACACACTTCAGGGAATACTGGCTGATTTTTCCCAAATGTTCTCATTTGTAGTTAATCTCCAAATAGTCTCTAAATATGATTATAGGCATACTTTACAGGGCTCATGGTGAGTCAAATTAAAATGCTCACCATGGCAAGTTTTAAGTGTTCCTTGAAAATATTGAGTTTAGGATAAATAAATATTAACAAAATCTGTATTCTTCATTCCTTCTCTCGCTCTCATTCTCTCTCCTTTTATTTTGATCCAGAGGCTGCTTTACGCTGATTGACAGGGCTAATAAAAGCTAATGTTATGGGAATATTAAATATTGAAATTAACATCCACAAACCTTCTCTGATTATTAATTTTGCATTGGTAGGCTATAAACCAACCCTTATAAAACAACAACAAGATACATTTCATGATTATCAAGAACTTTAAGACGTTAAACAACAAACGGAAGAAAATAATGCATCGTAATTATTAATGAAGCAATCTCTGCTGTAATAAAATCAACACCTGGGCTGTAACCCCATTTGTTTGGTGCCCTGCTGTGGCTAATCTACCTAACACCTGCATGGGCCCCATATCAAAAACTGTATATTACATATTGTTAGCTAATGGACTAAGAATTAATTTAGGTACGATATTATCACAGTTTAACTAACTTAAAAACTGTTACTGACCTCAATCACATGCATAAGAAGCTCCAGGCCATTATAAATGTGTGTCCACCTGCTACACAGTGATGTAATGACCATTCCTTCTTTTATAGTTTCCTTGCAAAACTCTATGATGCACATTTCCCAAAATTTCCCAAACAATTCCTTTAAATTTGAGAGACATCTATATAATTAGTTAGCATTAAGGACAGACTGAAGCACTACTGTTACCATTCTTTTTCTCCAAAAAATTGAACTGAATTTTGTACGTTTCCCCTCCTGACACATAGACACACATACATAGAACAGCATGAAGATATTTTGGTAAAAGAAAAGCCCAGCTGCAGCACTTTATCCTCTGTGACATATTGACATGTCACATGGATATATGAAGGAGTGCCAGCAGACAGAAGCTGACATCCCTCCTCCGTTGTGGGATAAGCACTTGACAAATGAGCGTTCATGCACAATCACAGGACTCTTGTGATTCTGCCCACGTCGATCGAGTCCTCTTTTAGAGGAGGGTCACCGAAAGTGACCTGTGGCAAAAAAGGTGTGTGCGCAC
Organism: Scomber japonicus; assembly: GCF_027409825.1. NCBI lineage: Eukaryota > Metazoa > Chordata > Actinopteri > Scombriformes > Scombridae > Scomber > Scomber japonicus. The sequence continues at coordinate 23,360,831 of NC_070589.1, read as the reverse complement.
CTGCACACCTACAAACACACACACACACACACACAACACACACACACACACACACTTTTAATGGATGAGAAGTGGAAGGACATAAATAGATACACAGCCAGGGAAAAACAGCCCTTTCTACAGCCCCCTCCTCCCCTCAGTCTCATTCTCCCTCCCACACAGAAATATGAGGACATCATTCTCTTGTGGCTCTAAAATGTCAAGACAAGGGTGGCGACAGTGGTACAGTGTGTTTGTGTACCTGCAAACAGGAATTGGATCAGGTAGCGACAGTGATTGTAAAAAAACAGAGGCACACTCGCAGACACATAACACCAACCCATAACAAGCACATTTAAGTCTGACAGGGGTGTGTGTGTGCATGTGTGGGTGGGTGTTATAGGGGTGGTGATTGGGAATAATACTACAATTCTCTCTGCCATGGTAATCTATTTATGTCACTTTGAAGTTGTGCTAACTTTATTGACATTTCAAGGATACAAATTATTGCACAAATGGGTTCCAGCCTGGGAGCATAACATTTTTAGAAGGCAGTGAAGATATTAAGATTCTCTAATGTATACAAAAGTGAAAAATGAGTAATAAAACAGTTTATCTCAGCACAGAGTTCTGATATGTGTGAGATTTGTTGTTGTTTCACTGTCTTAATTATAACCCAGGTGTCAATGTAATACTGTACAAGGAGCTTAGAATCAAACAAATGTTATGCAGCTCGCTGCTACATATGAACACTGTGAAATTTTACAGTTATCCAATGACCTGCTTGCTTCTAAAGCTTGTTATGTTTACAGGTTTGAAAGCAGACAAGGTAAGCCCACTAAATCTCCCCTCTGGTGCCTCAGAATAATAATAAAAAATAAAACAACAACAACAAGAAAGGAATAGAGGCAAGTCAAAGGCCGCTTGTCTTGAGTCCCTCATGTTTTAAACCCAATCAAGCAGCCCAGTGATAGTACAGCCCCTGGTCTCGTCTCCTCATTCTTGCAGCGCTAACAAAGACAGAGTGAAAACATGGCTGGAGACTTTGTTCTCCGTCCCAGGCAAGTACACTTTTAAAAGGTTACGGTTGGTTTGATTTCTATCTCTCCACTGGTGTGGTGAAGCTGGCGGAAAAGTTGGTGTCGGGGCCAACGGGTTGACAGCTACCTGGGTGGTGTTACAGACTAGCTGGGCCTGGGGGCCCTGCTGGCGCCATGCCACACAACTACTGTAATTACCTCTGAGGGGGAAAAAGGCTGTGTCTGCACCTGTGACAGACATGCCCTGATTAATAGACAAGACTTATTTCCCTTTCTCGCCTTTGCTGTTTGGCTGACTACCTTCCCCTGTCAAGATTTAAGATCTAAACCTTCTGGAGCCCACAGTGTTTAATCTAAGAATTTGATGCTGCTATAGTCCTTGAGGATGATTTTACCTCTCGTTCGTCTGATCCTGGAGGAAAAATATATTTCTTGGATAGTTGCTATATGGAAAATACTGATGCTTAACATTTACTGTATGGAGCAACAGTTCTCTAAAAAAAGTAGTTCTATTACTTCAGTTTTCCTTAGCAGTGGTTCAATTTTCTGTCTCGGGTACAGGGGGAACACTGGACACTAATTTACTTACTTTATTTTGATGGATGGAAAAAAGAGATGACGGAAACACTAATATATAAACTACCCTGTATGCTATACCACTTCTATGGAACTACAAGGAACTTTCATTTTACACTACAGTCTGTATACTGTTAATTGTCTCATCTGATTTCATGGGGAATCACATTCAGAGTAACTATATAGTAACAGAAATTTGAGCCTGTTTTATAACCAGTTAAAAACTTATTGTAATTGCTTAGTTATGAAGTGATAGGCAAGGGTGTCTCTTTCTCACTGACACTTTCACTCACTCCCTCCCTCCCTCCCACCTCCACCCACACTAACAACTGGAGCAGCTATTCTGTTTCATGTACATCAGACATGGTGGTTTTATCTACAGGGGCTGACCTAGAGTACTCTCTCCCCTATACCAGCTTTTTCCAGGATGGGTGCAAATCTGCCCTTGCCCTGCATTAGTCTGTTCACGGAGACACCACAACAAAAACAAACCCTGAAACTCCAGACCCTTCCACGCCTTTAGGAGCGCTGGGTTGTGCGGGGGAGAATAATGGATCCTTTCGATACAGTCAAAATAAAAAAGAAAGAAGGCCTGGCATGGCTTTCAGTGCCAGAAGAGGAAACGGTTTCCATGCAGCTGTTTTCACAGAGGCTGCACCTGGTTGAGTTCACAGCCAAACAGGAGGTTGAGATTAGTTCAGCTCATTGGTATGGAGGGAATGACATGGCAAGGATAATGGTGAGCGAATTGGTCGAATGAGCGAAAAAGACAGAAAAACAGTGGTATAAATGTGTAAACTGGAAATTACACAACAAATAAGAAAGATGCACGGTCACTGGTCAGTGAACAACAGTTGAAATGAAACAGACAAGTTTAAATGAGTCGCATGGTCATCTGTGGTTAGTAAATGCTTGAGACGACAGAAATTATTCATTCAAGAACTGAGAGAGACTTTTGACTTTACCTCGTACGTAGAGATTGGCAGGGGCGGAGTAACGGGTCCCAGCACTGTTCATGGCAACACATTCATATTTCCCCTGGTCTGATTCCTCGCTGTTCTCAATTTGTAGGGCTCCTGTGTAGAGATTAACAAATTTAGCTGTCTTGACAGTTGTGGAATAAGAGATGTAACTTGGCATGAAACCACAGAAAATATATGTACAGTGGCTCGCTAGAGAGCCTGTTGTCAACTAGTCTATAACAAAGTCCATGTGTAATTAAGTGTCTTAGACATGGACACAGTTTTGTCAAGAAAATGCTTACAGCAACACACACATTTAGCTGATTTAGCAAGTTTAAGGAAACTGCTAACAGAATATTTGCCTGGTCGTGTTAAGGAAAAAAAGACCATGACTGAGGGTCATCTGAATAACATGTCACAACAATTAAAGACTGATTCAGGCTTCTGCTTGTGGAAATAATTTACAAACCAAAAAGGGTTTGTGTCTTGGTGGGTTATCTTTCTCAGCCAGATGTTAACATGAAGCTGAGCTATGCTGCAGGAATATCACTATAAGCGTATCAGAATGAATGTGGTAGCTAAGGATTGGTACGTATATCAATTTATCAGTTTTGACCTGAAAGTACACAATGTTTTCAGAGATCCTCATTTTTGAAATAAAACTGAGATGCACTCATATTTAACCTACATGTGAATTGGTGAGTTAAATGTTCTTTTCACTCATTCTGTGCTTGATGCCTTGGCATGTTCCTGAAAAGCAACTGCAGGCATCTTTCCTCCAATCTTTGTTAAGCACACATTTAGCAGTGAGGTCATTATCATGTTCTTTCATTACCAACTATTTGACCATGTCTCACCGAAGCCCTCCAGGGAGACGCTACTCTGCCAGATGGCTTAGATTAGTATTCACAATCCCAAGTAGCTGTAGTCATCAGACAGAAGGCTACCATGTTGTTTCTAACAAAGCGTGAAAGCCCAGGAGACCTGTCTTGGTGTGGTCATTTTGACAATCCATGTCCACAACCATCATGTAATCATTGTTACTGAATTCCAAATGGCTGGTAAATGAGGCAGGTTGTAGTTTCACAAATTGAAAAGAGACCAACAATGACAAACTTACCTGCATCCCATGAATGAAAAATATACATGTTTAAAAGCCTAAACTACTTTTTTCAGCACATACACATGTATGTCACAAGCAAGTGATAACAGTTATCACGTCTCCAAACCAGCATGGTACTAGCATTAAAGGCAGCCAGCCACCATGCAGTTTGAAAATGACAAAAATACTCAGCATAAGATGATATCAGGAAACATTTTTTCACATCATGCAGTATGAGATGAATGCAACAAACACATTCACCACCAACCAAGGGGACTCGAATCATGGCGAGACCAAAGAAGAGAAGCAAAACTGGGCGGGACAGTGACATGTGATAGTACCGCCTCAGATCTCATGACAACACATCCCTCCAAGGTGTTTGCTCTACACACTCATCTCATCGTTGTCTGATTCAGCACTGACATGTACCTGCATACTAATGCCGGTGTCACCAATCTGTCAATCTGCCCATTTTCCCATGGGAGAAAACAGTGTGAGTACCACAGGAGTGTAGAAGGTTACTGCTATGGCAGTTGTCAGTGCTGCAACACTAAACCCCTTCAATTACTTCCAACTACTTCAACACTGGTGAATCTTCTATAAGCTCATGTCACAGTTTTCTTGGGGCACAGAAGCTGCCATAAGGCAACCTTAACTCCTAAATACTTAAACATCTAGTTAAATATGGGCTGTATTAGGAGCTATGGATGAACAGACAGCCAGACAGACAGCTGATAGTTCCAACAAGCTCCAAATGTATTCAGCTTGCCCCAGACGTCCACTGTTTACCTTCCTGTTGTTCAACAGAAACCATTCTTTCACTCGAGGGAAAGCAGATGATTTCCATAAAAAGGAGTTAAAGCTTCCACCTTAACAATCTTTACCAGGCATCCAGTTCCCATACGGGGGGCAATGCTGCATAGGCTATATGCAAATGTAGCCATTTCGATTTACATTAAGGCTGCATAGTGGAGGCAGGTGGATCCTCTCGTGGTGGTGTTGGCCTTTAGTTTAAAGTGCAACTCCTCGACCCTTTTTGTAAAAAAGGCCAGAGGAGTTCCTGAAACTGAAAGATGTTTATTTCTTCGTAAATGTGTGTGGCTTATTTTTAACACTGAAGAACGAGCCTTGGAAAAAGCTCATTTAAAACATAACACCTTGGACTTGCTTCTGCATTTTCATCCTCCTGACAGCAGGGTTGGTGATCATTTGTTTGTTAAGGAGCAGACACAGCAGACAGAACATGAGCTTGACGAGAGGTGGGGAGCGACGGAGGAGAAAGTGGAAGAGGGTGGGTTGTCGCTAACAGTGTAGATGAACCTGGTGATGTGGCATCAGGGGTAATGCAAGGGTCTGATGTGGATATGAGGGGATGGTGTAGACGTGATATTTTCCAACACATTTTATTCATCATCCTTACCTCTAATTGGTGTACCACCTAGGTGGGAGTAATTTCGATGCAAACAAGGTTGAGAGATTAGTTAGTAATCCACTTTAAACAGTGGGAGAAAAACATGGCTTCTGACAGGCCACAGTTAATAAAAATGAAAAAAAACAAAAAAAAACAAAATCTAATACAGAGTAGAAGCCACTTAAATGCAATATAACAAAGCGTATTTAATCATTGTGATGAAGCAAGTATACATTTTGGACTGTGCATGTTGTCCGCAAATGACAAAAATAGCACAGGACCCCTGCTGTAAGGCAACATTTTTAAACATAATGTGCTACTGTTGTATTTGCTGACAACAGCTACAGCCAAACCTCTCCTTGCTTCAAAGCAGCATTAAAATAGTATGCAATTTTTTTTACAGGTTTTTAATTTAAGCTTTCTAATTTAAGATGATCCCCACTCTTTGTAAATACTGCATTTGTGCAGACAGCAGTTAGTATAATGGGCAAGAAGAATGAATGGAAATCAAACACAGTAAATAGAGTGATGCACAGCAAAAAGTATTCAGGTCAGACACATTCAATTGAAAAGAAGTTAGTATCTCTACAGAATGAATGGTTTGGATAGTGTGAAAAGAGACACCAAACGTGTCTGTGGGGCTCACTTAATATCAAGCAAGTGCGATGCAATAAGAGGAAGTAGGTCTGGTACAGGGCTGTCTTTTCTGTTAAACTGTGGCAGCAAATTAATGCGATTTTTTTCTGCCATCGGAAAATTGGCCTCATTTCAGGTCATATGCAGTAATGTAAATCCTGATACGACAGCAGATGTTGAGAAAAAGAGTGGTGGATAAAAAGAATTGTTAGTCTGAGGGCATTACATATCAGCACATTTTCAGCCACTCTCTCACCATGTGCAAGAAAGAAAACTAATTAAAAGTTTGTTGCTAGAAGTAAAAAAATAATAATACAGTGTTATGCACAGTTTTATTCTTGCTATAAAAACATTATCAAAACAATTAAGTAGTTGTGTTAGAGTCTAATCTGTTAGAAATCTGTATCTAAATTGGGCTGCACTTGAAGTAGAGTCACATTTTATCATTGAAGGAATGTGGTCAGTCCAAGTGAATGTGCTCTGATGACCTGCATTCGGCATCACAACAAGCTTTTTCTGGAGTAGCTCTCATCTTTAATCTGCAGTCTGGCTTGACACTCGCTAAGTCAAGTAGATTTAGTAAGGACTGACAAGACTGAACCTGGTCAAAAGCCACTAATCTTTCCACCTTACACCTTTTTCATCTGAGCCAGGTCAGGCCAGCATTGTTTATTTATCAAGTGGACTGGTACTGTGAACAAAGTGCACCTCATTGATTTTTGATTTTTTGCAAGGTTGAATCATAGCTAATGCATCATCGACTGGCCGCTTTGTGGCCTAAACTGCCTGTTAAACAGGGGATTAAGGATTATTTAATATGATGAAAAATTCTCTTTTTGTACTTCGGAAGGTTACAAGCTCATGCATCAAAGATTGCACAAATGCAGGAAACAACTTAATTCCAACTTTGAAGTTACTTTATAACATGTTGCAGCTGTTGTGAGGAATACAAATCTGAAAGAATTCAAGCAACTAATCAAGGTGACAATGGCAAGCTGAATACAATTTTCATGTCCTTTATGATAAAAGCAAGTATTTGCTTTTATCATACATGACAAGACAGGCTTGTGTTTTCCCATCATCCTCTTGTTTAACACCTGGGGCCTTTTTTTAACCACACAAGTGCAACGACAAGCACAAGGTGGTGTCTTAGGCACACGGACTGTGTGGGCGTCTCCATGCACATCTGCTAGTCTGGTTCATGTCTGTGCAGCAGCGTAACTTGCAAACAGGCTGGGTGAAAGTGAATATTGATCAGCGGGTGTGGTGAATATTATTATTAAAATCTCACCTTGAACACGGTCGCATAGTTATGTTATTATTGTTACAGTGCTACTTTTGCTAGAAAGAAAGTTGGAAAGCTGCTACGATGAGCCAAGCTAACCCGACGTCTCCTTCATAAAAAAGGAGAATATTGAGTTTTAACCGACCAGTCTGATGTATGTTGAGGTGTGTGTGGTTATACTGTAGCAGTATAGTGACATCAGACAATTTAAGGGAAACACTGTGAACAGGATTTATCAGCATATCAGTCCTACTGTCTTTATATGCTGCAGAAATTGAATGAACTGAAAAATTGAATGAACTGAAGAAGTTTTTCTTACAGAACAAACAGCTGTGGACAGCAGATACTGGAAGAATCACCCACATTCATTTATCAATGCAGACTGATTTACTGACTTTCCTGCTTTAACCACATCAAACATTATTTTCTGTGCCCATTTTGGTTGGAGAGTGTTTAACTGAAATAAATAATTTATATTTTAAGCATTCGCCCATTTTTGCAGCACATCTGCAGCAAGTATTTAGTTTGATCCTGTTGATGAAATAACCAAATCAGCACAGACTGATGTCACGCAACAAAAAGATGTGGTTCTGTTTGTTTTAGGTGCAACATCTATGACAAAATTTCAACCATGATACAAAAACTGAATCTCCCACCTGTGTGCTGGTCACTAAAATACCACATCGACACGCAGAGTGAGTTTCAAGGTGAGAAAAAGACCAAACAGTCGAGAGCTGCTTGTGCTGGTCGTTGCACCTCCACAAAAATACGGCCCCTGGTATTTAATGGCATCTTGTACACTGCAACTTGCCCTGCTACATTTCAATTATCAATATATCCTTGAAGACATGAAATCAAATCAAATTGTACCTGAGCGAAGCTGTTTAATGCGCCCGTTGCTGCTGCTGATGTCCACGGGAAGCATGTCCTTGAACCAGGAGATCTCTGGGTCTGGATTTCCACTGGCAGCACACAGCATGGTGGCAGTTCTGGTCCGTTCAACCACCTTCAGCTGGGGACCCATGTCTATGACGGGGAAGCCATGGGGGATCTGGTTCTCTGAAAATTTGCAATGGCATTTTTTCTGTTTAGCCACAGACACAGAGCAGGGAATAGGAACAAATAAACAAGAAGAGGGAAAAAAAACATGTTTACAAAAAGATTTTGACAGAATAGGCTCTCAATTGCTGTGAGAGGCGTTGAGTGCGTCAAAGCTGTTGAGCTGGCAAAGACAGAGAAGTGGATGAAAGAGAGCAAATACATTTCAGGTGCTACAGGCCAAACAGTAATCACAACGCACTGTTATAAATTCCCTTTGTCAGAGATAAAACTAAAGAAATGCACCCTTTAATTTGGGTCTGTTTGGTTCATGCAGTTACAGGGCAGCTATGTTTACGTTTCAGGGGTCCTAAAAGGTGGGGTGTAGAAAAACACGTGATGTGATGCGAGTGTGTATTTTGCTGAAAACTCTCATAAAGAAGTTGAAACGAAAGAACGGTGTCCTTATTCCCTAACCGGAGTACGCTCACGGGTGAAGAGTCCCAGCACAACAACAACAACTACAGTTAACATATGAATATCTAATATTGGTCCTTCGAGCCGGATTTCCTCACTCGCGACGGAGAAATGGACACACCGATAACAACCACGACAGACGGCGGCGCGCTCGGAGCAAGACAGCGGCAGCTTCCCGCTCGTCTGGAAAGCTACAAGGTTAGCCTTCCACAGTCCCTCATTCCTCACGGTGCCTGCGCTGAAGACCGAGGAGAGAGCGTCGGCGCCCAGCAGCTGCAGTCACTCAACCCACAGACCGAGTCTGTGTGTATTGCGGACCAGCCGCACGGAGCGCACGCTATCCCCTATCGTCTTTTATCGCCGGAAGCGGCCGACAAGGTGAGCGAGTGGAACATAGCTATGCATGCTAAAGACTTGCCAAGCCAGCTAACACAGCTAACAGGCCAAATGAGCCAACCATCGGCGGCGCCCGCGGAGCGGAGCTATCAAAGCAGCCAGGGTTCCCTTGTCCTACAACCACCAGCTAATCTCAATACGAGTATCCCACCACATCAGTCGCCCTGGTTAAGCTGTCCGGTAATTCACAGCACCCCTCTGCCACACACCACCTCTGCAGCATTAAAGCCTCAAGCAGCGATGACTCATACCCCAGGTAGTACACAGAACTACACACTGACGCAGTCTCTGCCATCAACTGTGACATCTGCATGGGCTCCGCCTCCCCTCACCACGCTGAATGTATCCATGCTGCAGCCTACACCTCAAGCATCACAAGCGGTGAGTTATGCAAGTCCACAGATGTCAGCTACATCAGGCTACCAGCTAAATCAGCCTCCTACATCGATGGTTAACATTGTGCCAGACAGAGTGCTGCCAGCTGCACAGCTGCAATACCTGCCCATGCAGACAACACCTGTAAACCCAGCATCAGTGCAGCAATACACCCCACTAATGTTTGCACAACCAGCCTATCAACCCCCCCAGATAGCATCAGCGCCATATTCTACACCACAGCTACCTGCTGCAGCTGCCACGCAGCCAGTTTTCAATCCATCGCCCTACAACGCTGCCACTCCTCAGGGGACTGTTTATCCGCCTCTATCAACCATCCCTGCGCAGCCACTATACCAGTCACCATTGCCACCGCAGAACCAACAGCTGCAACTTTACCAGCCTCTGTCTCCCCCTCCAACTCAGCCGGCATATCAACTGGTGTCTCCCCCTGCTGGCTTCACCCTGCAACAGCCCTCATCAGCTCCACAGGTTCAGTACAGCCCCCAGTCTCAGTATACACCACTGCAGGTACCATACACTGTCCAGCCCTCCCGACAGCCTGTTCCAGTACCTGAACTGCCTAAGTTGGTGCATGACAGTGAGAGAGAGTTTGCTGACTTAAAAATGGCACTGGATCACCTGCTCAATCCACACACTGAACTTTCTGAACATTACAAATACCGTGTGCTCATGGAACACTTGGTCCTGGACGAAGCCAAGCTGATAGCTCAGTCATGCAGACACTATGTACAGCCCTACACCGCCGCCATGCAGGCTTTGCAGAGACAGTACGGCCAGCCGCATCAGCTGGCGCAAAGTGAGATTGCAGCCATCCTGAACTCACCTGACCTCAAATCAGGAGACCCCAAAGCATTCCAGAGCTTCGCCCTCAACGTTGACCTGCTGGTGGGAATGCTAACCTCACTGGAAGGGCCAAATGGGATGGAAGTGATGTCTACTGGCCATGTTGACCGACTACTTAGCAAACTCCCGAGACACATGAGAGACAACTTTGTGGAGCATCTACAGAGTCAGGGGCGCCTCAGCACCAGCAGCCTAAATCCATACAACCTCAGAGACCTCGCAGAGTGGCTCAAGGTGAAGGCAGAAGCTCAGAGACTGTCCGCGAAAATGGCACAGCGCCATCGAGCTGAAGGAGCACAGCCTGCAAAGAGAGACAGACATGTTCCTACTCCCCGGCCTCGGACTCAGCCTGTCTCTGTGTATCACGGCGCAGACCAGCCTAAGTCAGCTGACACGCCTCGGCCAGCAGCGCAGCAACAGAGGTTTAAAAGGATGTGTCTCTTCTGCAAGAGTACAGAGCACTACTTGTCACAGTGTCAAGACATTATTCAACGCTCAACACAGGAAATTGAGAAGTGGATAACAGCCGGAAAGCGCTGTCGCAACTGTGGCCGCACTAACCATGATGAAGAGAGCTGCACTTTAAAGAAACCATGTAGTGAGTGCCAGGAGATCCACCTGAGAGTGCTGCATGACATCACCAGGCCAGGCCCCCGCGTCTACCTCATCACACCGAAAGACTGCACCTCAGCGGCCAACTCTGTGCAAGGAGGGAAAGTATATCTCAAGGTGGTGCCAATCATCATCAGTCATGGGACCAGATCACTGCAGACCTATGCAATCCTCGATGATGGGGCTGAGCGCACCATAATACTTCCAGCTGCAGTTCGAGACCTGAAGCTCAGAGGCAGAGCAGAGTCCCTCACCCTGCGGACTGTTCGCCAGGATGTTGTTCATCTCACTGGATCATCAGTTGACTTTCATGTAGCTTCTCCAGCATCACCATCAGAGCAGCATCTGGTCGAGAGAGCCTACACGGCAGGACGACTCACCCTGACAGAGCAATCCTATCCAATAGCAGCGCTCCAGAGACGCTACCGCCACCTGCGAGGATTACAACTCCAGAGCTTCAACAAGGTGCAACCACTGCTGCTCATTGGTGCAGATTACACTCACCTGATCACCGCCACAGAGCCTGTGAGGTTTGGCCCAAAGGGGGGACCCGTAGCTATCCACACAGCACTCGGCTGGACGCTCCAGGGCCCAGATGGTTCACAGGCCTCCGCCACATCATGCTACTACACCGCCTTCAAGCCCACACCAGACGACATCTACGAACAGGTCGAACGCCTCTGGCAGCTTGATGTGCTCCCATTCCGTAGCGAGCGGCTAGCAGTGAGGTCACGTCTGGACCAGGAAGCGGTGAGCGCTTTGGAAGCACGCACTGAGAGAGTCAAGGTTGGTGACACACTTCGCTACGCTACACCTCTCCTCCGGGTTAAAGGTGCACCACCGCTGAGAGCTGATGTTGACGTAGTGATGCCAAAGCTACGCAGTACAGAGAGACGACTACTTAAAGACCCCGTCAAAGCTAAAATATATGAAGCAGAGATCCAGAAGCTCATAGATGGTGGGTGTGTCATAAAGCTCCAGGAGGGGGACGGAAACAGCTCCAATGAGTCATGGTTCATACCTCATCACCTCGTCCATCACAATGGGAAACATCGTCTGGTTTTTGACTGCTCCTTTAATCATGGTGGTCTCTCTCTCAATGAGCAGCTTCTCCCAGGTCCAACCCTCGGCCCATCTCTCATCGGAGTCCTCCTGCGGTTCCGCCAGCATGCTGTCGCCATCAGCGGAGATATCCGGGCCATGTTCCACCAGGTTCGGCTGTTACCGGAGGACCAGCCACTGCTGAGGTTTGTTTGGAGAAACCTGCAAAGGGAAAAACAGCCTGACATCTACCAATGGCAAGTTTTGCCATTTGGAACCACAAGCAGCCCGTGTTGCGCAACATTTGCGCTGCAAAAACACGTCAAAGATTGTGCTGCAGGAAATGAAGACGTCCTGCTGTCCATCGAACAGTCTTTCTACGTGGACAATTGTCTTCAGAGCCTGTCAACGACCGCCGACGCCAAGCTTCTGGTGGACAAGATGCGACAATGTCTGGCCACCGGAGGATTTGAGATTCGACAGTGGGCAAGTAACTTTTCATCTGTTGTCTCCCACTTACCTTCCAGTGCCCGATCCGAAAGCACGGAGCTGTGGCTGGCCGAGAAGAGCAACGATCCACAGGAGCCGGCTCTGGGTCTGCGGTGGTATTGTCCATCTGATCGGCTCGGCTTCAAGCCAAAACCACCAGACAGCGAGACCCCTACTATGCGCTACATCTATAAGGTGCTCGCCCGCCAGTATGATCCGCTCGGGATCATCATCCCGTACACCACGCGGGCCAAGATCCTCGTCCAGAGACTGTGGGCGAAGAAGAGGAGCTGGGATGACCCAAACCTCCCTCCTGACATCCTCCAAGCCTGGTCCAGCTGGGAGAGAGAACTCCCCGAGCTGGCCAACATCTCCATCCCTCGAACCTACGCACCACTGAAGCTTGCTACTGACACCACAGAGTACACTCTCCACGTCTTCTGTGACTCCTCCGAGCAAGCATACGGGTCAGTGGCGTATCTCACCACCACAGCAGATGACACTGTCTACGTCTCATTCGTCATGGCAAGGTCGAGGGTGGCCCCCAAACGCCAGCAGTCGATGCCGCGGTTGGAGCTCTGCGCAGCGCTGACAGGAGCCCAGCTGTCCTCCCTCCTTCACAAAGAGCTCACTTTGTGTATTGTCCAGACCTTCTTATGGACTGACTCCACGACAGTTCTCACCTGGCTGACATCTCAGTCGTGCAGGTTCAAAGTCTTTGTGGGAACCCGAGTTTCTGAAATCCAGGAGCTGACAGCCACACACACCTGGAGGTATGTGGATACAGCCAACAATCCGGCGGATGACCTCACACGTGGCAAGACGCTAGCTGAGCTGGCTGCACCGAATCGCTGGATCCAGGGACCAGCATTCCTCCGCCGTCCACCGGATGAATGGCCATCATGTCCTAACATCACAGAGCCAGAGGACAGCAGTGAGTTAAAACACAGTGTTTTTTGTGCTCTCATACAGACCAGCTCACCACCCACGACGCCAGACCTCACACAATTCAGCAGCTGGAGAGAGCTGGTCAAGGCTACGCAGCAGTGTCTTCACGGGGCGGCAGCCGACCCTGCTTCACCTCTGTGCGACCTTCGAGACGCAGAAGTCCACCTGCTCAAAGCCAGCCAAGCAGACTGCTTCTCTGAAGAAATCAGACGCCTCAGAGCCGGTAAGCCAGTGCCCCCCAGCAGCAGGCTGAGTACGCTCGCCCCAGAACTAGATCCCACACTGGGTCTTATACGGGTTGGAGGACGCCTGCGCCGGCTAGACAGCTCTAGCCCCACTGACATTCACCCAATACTGTTGGATCCACGTCATGCAGTTACCACACTCCTTATTAAAGAGATGGACGCTCAGCTGCACCACCCTGGGCCTGATAGAGTGTTTGCTGAGATGAGGCGCTACTACTGGATTCTGCGGGGAAGGCAGGCTATCAAGAAGTATCAGAGAGCTTGTGCTGGTTGCATGAAGTGGAGAGGGAAGCCAGTGGTGCCGAGGATGGCGGATTTGCCTTCAGCCCGTCTGCGGCTCCTTAAGCCTCCATTCTTTTCAACAGGAGTCGACTGCTTCGGGCCGTACATGGTCAAGGCTGGGAGGCGAAGTGAAAAGCGCTGGGGGATCATTTTCAAATGTCTCACGACAAGATGTATACATTTGGATCTGCTCACCAGCCTCGACACAGACGCTTTCCTCCTCGCACTGAGACGGTTCATCGCACGGAAAGGCACTCCCTTTGAGGTCCTCTCTGACCAGGGGACTAACTTCCGAGGGGCGGACAAGGAGTTGCAGGAGGCCTTTGCAGCAATGGAGCCACAGTTGCAGGAGCGGCTCGCAGAAAAACAGATCAAGTTCCGTCTTAACCCACCAGCTTCTCCCCACTTTGGTGGTGTCTGGGAGCGTGAGATCCAGTCAGTCAAGAAATCCCTCCAAGTGGTCATAGGCGCACAAGTGCTCCAGGAAGAGGTCCTGCTCACACTCCTAATCGAGGTGGAAGGCATCCTCAATGCCAAGCCACTAGGATATGTATCCTCAGATGTGGCCGATCCAGACCCAGTGACGCCCAGCATGTTGTTGATGGGGCGGCAGGATGCCTCTCTCCCCCAAGTCGCCTATGCTTCTGACAACCTCACCAGGAGGCGCTGGCGTCATTGCCAGATGATGGCCGACCACTTCTGGACACAGTTCATCAGAAATTACTTACCCTCTCTTCAGACCCGCCAGAGGTGGCGCCAACACACAGATCATCTCCTCCTGGACACAGTTGTTATGATTGTTGATCCTCAGCTTCCGCGTGCTCACTGGCCAATGGGGAAGGTGGTGAAGCTGAACGCAAGTGATGATGGATGTGTACGGACAGCCGAAGTCAGAGTTGGCGAGAAGACTTACCTGAGGCCAGTGGCTCGGCTGGTCCAGCTGTCAGCTCTTCCTGAAGATAATCCTGTTTAAAGGACTGTTGTGGGAATTTATGTTTGTTTCAAAATAGCCATGCTATTTAGGGGGCGGCTGTTATAAATTCCCTTTGTCAGAGATAAAACTAAAGAAATGCACCCTTTAATTTGGGTCTGTTTGGTTCATGCAGTTACAGGGCAGCTATGTTTACGTTTCAGGGGTCCTAAAAGGTGGGGTGTAGAAAAACACGTGATGTGATGCGAGTGTGTATTTTGCTGAAAACTCTCATAAAGAAGTTGAAACGAAAGAACGGTGTCCTTATTCCCTAACCGGAGTACGCTCACGGGTGAAGAGTCCCAGCACAACAACAACAACTACAGTTAACATATGAATATCTAATACGCACACAAACAAAATAAATGGGTGTAAGAGCAGAACATACGACTGGTGATTGGTAGATCTGCTGCTGATCTGGATTTCAAAGTTGGTTGGAAAAAATCCTGTCTCTGATTGATTATCATAGCAGGCTTAATAACCGTCATGGGGAGTCTCAGGTTTAGACAGAGGAAGGATAGTTGCAATCTGCTTCTGGGCACCCATGCATAAATGAGCCGCCTTAGGCTTAGCAAGCTAAACAAACCTATTTGAATAATCCAACTCATCATAATGAATGTATCGGCATATCCATCATGACAGCACATTAAGTATAATCCTTGAAGCTGAATTTGGGATTCTAAGGTTGTTAGAATCTACAAACTTAGATCATGAATTATGGTCAATATGTTACTTCAATGAACAGTCGGACATAATTTAAGTATGCACCTATATAACAAAAAGCACAGTCTCTGGGGGTGGATGAAAAAAAAGCATTCACATAATAATTGTTATACTTATTTCCTATGATTCACAACTGTCAAAAGTCAATTTTCTAAATGATGAAAACTACTATGGAGGCCAGTGCAACGCCTGGACAGTCTATAGTGTGCACAGACTACAGTTATCTTCAAATTCATCTTCAAAAAAGGCAGCGATTGCAAACATGTTTTGATTTAATGACTAAATAAATAACTTTGCAAGACAAAAGTGAAGTGTATTGTGAATACTTTCTACGCTGTCAGTCAGAGACTAATGTTAACGGAGTGGAGCAGGGATCAGCAGTAACAAACGAGAACAACACACACTGCTGCATTTAACAACTGAAACCAACTCTGAGGTGAAGAAAACAACTCTGTGCTCAGTATGTTTCACCTCAAAAACCCTGCGTCCACTCAGTGTGTTGGACAACAGTGGCTTTCCCCAGAGCTAATGGTGCAGCAGAGAGGCTGCTCCCCACTGCTGGAGACATGATGTTCATAACAATACAGCAGAGCACTCTGCCTCCCCCTAATTTTGTTGTTCTCATACAGGCAGGAGACTGTAAGATGCTTCCAAATTAATTAATTAATGCAGTTAACTTTTTAAAAATAAAAAGGCTACAGAGCATTTATCTTATCAGCTAGTTATGTTTCATACAGTATTTCAATGGACTAAGGACATCAGTGAATGGTTTGGCACACAGTATATTGGAGCAAGAGACTGTCCCAAGAGACAAAATACTGTCCCCTTTTCTATCCATTTAATTAAGAATCAGTTTTGAATCCAGAATGAACTCTGAATCAAGTAAGCACCCAAGTATTGTGACAGTAATCGCATTAGGAGATAAACATATCTTCCCAGGCCTAATCATTTCCAGCAATTACTTCTTAATATCATTAAATTGACCTGGACTGTGTTATATAAAGTCCTAATCAAGAGTATTAACAGATACTTAATGTCTTAATGTGCCATCAGATGTTTTCAATTGACAATAGTAAGCAAACTAGGAACACCTAGACAACTGTTTGCCTCTTAACTCTCTCTGTCTTCATTTAAAAAAATTAATATCTCACTTTTGATGACATATTGATGGAGTAATTGTAACAAATCATTAGTTATTACTCTTAAATTATATAAATAGTTAATGTGTCTTGTAATGATTTTTAATAAAATATACAGCCACTATTGTCATAAAAACTGTCACTGAAATGGCATAACTGTCTTACAAAACCTAAATATAAGCCCCCTATGCCGCCCTCATATCAAATCCTAATTTAAGATCTGTGCAACGTTAATAAAAAGGAAACATGATGCCTCTTGAGAGGTCTTATTATCTGGCTCTCTAACCTGTAATCTCTTTTATCTCTCTCCTCTACTGTACTTAGATGTCTCCTTGGGGCCAAAGTGTTAAAATGAAATACTTAAGAAAGTGCTACTGATTGAAACTTCTGCCTTTCGGTTCACCGTGAAGAGATACCTAGCAGCAAGTTAACAATAAGCAAATAATGGCTGGTCTGCAGGGATGAACTAAATGAATACAAGAGAGTCATCTATTACAATGTCCCAGTAGTAAAACTGAATGACCGTGACAGAATGGTTCACTAAAATGTATTAATAACTGTCTAGACTCACCAGACACGAAACAGGTATCTGTTAAAGATCTTCCTTTTGCTCCACCTAAAGTGTTAATGGTGCACATTCATTCTAATTACCTCTAAGATTACAGTAACAAGAAAGCTGTCTAACTTAGTCTATGGGGTGTATTAAGTAGGGCTTTGTTAATTTTACCTTCCCTCACTTGTCTTGTCTGAGTCAAAAATCCAAATGTAAACTCGTGTGGCTGGAGCATGACTAGGGGCATGGGTGTTGGTCTTTATTCTGATCCCTAGCAGAGCAGTTGTTCCTGCTTTCACCCTTGTATTTGGCCTGCAGCCCGGATTGTCTCATATTTAGATGTAGCTGACAGATCTCTGCATGGCCTCTTATCTTTGTGGCGAGGCTTACTTCCTGTCTAACGATATAGTATTTGTTTTCAGACATCCCAGCCGAAGAAGTACAAAATAGACAACTACAGCACAATGAAATAATACTCGACAATTTGTCATTGTGTGAATAATGGTAACAGTAGTGCCCTGTGTTCCTCTGTGGTTTGTTCTCTCTAACCTTCAAAGACAAAGAGGAGAGAGATACAGAAGGAGACAAAATAAATAAATAAATAAATAAATATATATATATATATATAACGTGGTCGAGTACAACACCTGCCAAATACACCCACACATGCACACATACCTACACAGTACATACAACGGCATCTTTTGAATTAAAGTTTATTAAAAAGAAAAAATAACAACAAATGAATAATTTGGTTGACAAAGACGAGATAAATACCAGATTCCTCTCTATCCTCCTGTTAATGGGAAACATGGAGAAGCCAGTTAAGTATACTAAACCTACAGGGAGCTGAACTTCAACTACTCATGATTCAGTTTATTTAGAATATTTTCATAATGTTCACAGATCACCTGAGAGGAAGTGCCTTTGTGGCTGAAGACACATGGGCCCAATTTTCTCCTGTATGAGGTCACTGGGATGTGAGGCACAGTTGGTGCAGGTACAGGTGGTTTTGTTCCGGGACAGCTGGCAGTGTTTGAGGACTCTGTAGTAGAGCTAAGCTTGTCTGTACAATGATGTATCAACAAAACTCCATGTTGAGTTATAATCAGGATTTCTGCTGAACTAGAGTGCATTTTTGTGTATACATCAATAATCGTTATGTTTTCATAAAATTGTCAGTTTCATTGCTCAGAAACAATCTCACTACAAATAAAAAAAACAAAAAACAAAAAAAAAAACAAAATAAAAACAAATTTACTGGCTTCACAGACCATGTTTGCAAAACTCTACATCAGCAAATTGTCCCATCTTATTCAACATTTCCATGAATATGAGATTTGTAGCCATCAGCAGGTGGCCGTTATTCAATCAAGAAAAAAAAGAAAAAATCAGAGCATTCAAGTTCATGTTTCGTTCCCTCTGAGATTCCCCATGCAGTTGGTACATGTAACATGTAACTGGGCCCAAATCACTCCATCACTGCCAGAAAAATGGTGTCATTTTCCTTAAGGTCTACTATAGAGTAACTATATGGTGGAAAGCAATCGATTCAATGAGGCATGACACCATCCTGTCAATCACACCTTGCCAGTTACCCTGGGGACTGCATGGTGGAGGACTGAAAAGTCTGTTATATCACATTTTGAGGTTACATTTCTGAAAGATTTGAGCTATTTTTTGTACCTACAACAACTTTAAGATCACAAAAAGAAGTGTCTTGGAACTGCTTCAGAGGAGGGGAAAGCTATAATTTATGCTGTAATGTTTCGTTGAACTGTGTCTTTTACTGGAATATCAGCATGGGATATTTTCAACCCAGCCTCTTTGTATTGCTGCCTATAGAATATTTATGATTAAGATTATTGGCAAATGTTCCTGGGCTGTGAAAAATGCAAACCGTTGGTAAAACAGGGTGAAAGACCCCAAAGGAGTTATTACACGAGTCAGCGGCTCTGTCATATCAGAAAGCACAAACAGGGAATAATTCAAAAGGCAAACAGCTCCAGCAAAGTTTATACATAAATCTATCCCCTTCTACCGCTTGATGTTTGCGTTGCAGGTGAACTGTTATTAAAGCTAGGAGATATTACTTTGTAAAGTACTGTATGTCTGATTAGTGCAAAGCATACAGTGGCTTCAGTTGGTAGGTCAGTTCTAACATGGGATGATGTTTAATGGAAGAGCTGGGCTGTATTTAGACTGAATGTTATACATATATAAAAGGCTGAGTGCTGCTCAGCTTCAATGTTATTTCCCCAGTTTGTACTGTTAGAAAAGGGAGATATCGAAGGTTACTCCTGGGATAGTAAAACCGAGGATACAGAAAAGCTGTTCTATTTCTTAAATAAACTAATTAATTGCTGTAGAAATTAATCAAAAATACACAATCCTCTGCCCTCAAAAGCACAAATACAGGACAACAAACCTCATATTCAAAACAAGATGTTGAACACAAAGGTAATACATATCTGCAATGTAAACCTTTGAGCTGGATAAAATGTTTGCGTCACCCCAATCATCCACCTTTTAGGAGAAAGGACAAAGCTTCACTTTTTGTACTAAGTTTCCATTGTCCCAATATGGCATCATGGTCACAAGGGTAAGGCCATAGACTGAAGCTGATTGGGTCTTTTACATGCAAGCCCTTCACATTTCTGACATCCTGCCTCAGGAGATTAGGCTTGCACAATCACTGTGATTCAACTCTGACAAAACACATTCTTTATGTACTCCATATAAAATTTTATGATGGGAAAAAATCTTGATAATGAAAAATAGCTAAGCTGATAATTTAAAAACACCTATAACGTTTGGAAATGTGAAATTTGTGCAATAGTCAAATCTAACGTAGCTTTCTAAAGCTGTTCTAGTTGCATATGTCCTTTGATTTTGGTTAATAAAAAAGAATAATTGAGTGTTCCCTCTATACAAAGATCTTGTCGAGCTATTGGGGGAAGATTTGAGCCCTGTCTGTCTCTTCCATCTAATGCAACTCCTGCGGCTGGCCTTGTCTGCCAACTTGTCATCTCAGGAAGACAGAGACATGCCTTTGTTCAGTCCTCTTTAATTTGAAATAGAGCAAAAAGCGATGGGGAAATTTGGAGAGAATCCAATGAAATAATGCAGGCAATGCAGGTTGATGTTTGTCAAGATAGAGGGCATTTTTAATAAAAAGGTCCTCTTGTGCTACAGTGTAATTCATCATAAAAAGCACCTCTCCTCTGTCTAGTCAGGGCAGGAAAATACGAATAGGGAGAAAATCCTGCGATAATGTCACGTAGGCTCCCCGCTACTAAGATGAACAGTGCTACAGCAAAACAAAACAAAAAACAAAAAAACAATGTCATGTGTGATACCTGGGAGGAGATAAGTGTTTTCTACTTTTCAATCTCTTTATCAAACTGGTAAATTATTCTGCATGTATGCACACTACAGTCTAACATTATGCATACTGCAAGTAGACTGTTATACTGTCACTGATCCAATATAGTGTAGCAGACCTTTCATAGTGAGTGAGTGAGATAGACCACTGATGACTTATCTGATGGGGCTCTGTTTTATTTTGTGATGTGCTTCTGTGATGCAGTTGTTACAACAAAAGTAGTAGAAACGTCCCGGATTTGTGAATGAGCACGGCCATATGCAGTGCCAGAGAGCCGTCAGACGTAAAGCTGGGTATGCATGAACTGGTTCCTCCATGTTGTGGAAGATCAATAGGACCATTGTTCTTCCAACAGCCGTTTATCATGCACAGACTCATAGTGCAATATGAGCAGCTTAGCAGATGAACTTGTTTACAGTGGTTACAGCAGCACGGTAGAAAAGCGAGGGCAGAAGGGAAAAGCTTAATGTGGTTTTGTGGTTGTGCTACTCAATTAGGGTACCAGTGGGGGACTTGACTTTACACAAACGGCATGGGAAAGCATTGGCAACATCATTTGTAAAGAGATGCGGCATTACTAATATGGTAATTAGTGAAATTAAGAAAATATGATACAATAATCAGAAACTATTGTATCATGGAGGTATATGCCTCTGCTGTAACAGCCACAGGCAGGTGAGGTAAGATTTAGATGAGAGGAGAGGGGGAAAGAAAGTAAAAAAAAAAGGAGAGGTGAAGGTAGGAGAAGAGGAGGGGGCAGGGGAGGGGTGCATGCTAACCTCCTGCCAGCTGCAATTACCAGTGTGAGTGGAGCGTGGCAGCTAGGGCGATGGGTCTAATCAGAGCCCTGCTGAAAGAGACCCATCCCTGTCCTCCTGTCCCACTGGGAGCCTGCTGGAGCTCAATACCACACTAACATAAGCCAGCATTTTTCCCTCAACCCAAACACACTCATCTCAAAGGCGGAAAACACTCCAGACACCCCAGTTCCTTCATAACAGGGGAGTCCTGACACAGTGGCACAAGATACAACACTTCTGCATAAAAAAAGGTCTGCCTCATTTCCATTTCAGCTTATGCCCTGGTATCTCCTTCCTTCTCAAGTGGTGAAGGACATGTGCTGCTATGAATGTTTTAGGTGTGAGTTAAACGACAGAAAGGCTCCTTTGGATGGAAAATAGTCGTGAAACATACAGGGGAAGCATATGTTTGGGAATGCTCATGAGAAGCATTGCTACAACATGAACAGAGGTTGTGTGCATGCTTGCAGGCTGCCTATAGCAGCTTCCTTCATTCTGTATCAATAGTTAATCTATTTCAGCATCTATGTGCGGCCATCAAAAATTAAGGTGACAGAGTGAGCCTTTCTAAAATTCTTTAACTTATACATCTGAGCTGATCTCATTTCGAGCAAGAAATAAAAGGCCTTATGATCTCCGCGTGTGCCCGTTGCCGAATGATGGATGACAACAATTAAAGGTGATGTCTCCTTTGATAGTACGAACGAAAGGACCACAGTGGCAGCAACACAGCCACTTGCCTCATGAAATATTACTGCTCTAAAATCTACCCTTTAAAACATACATCAGTGCACTGTCTTAATAGTTTAAAAAAAAAGAATAAAAAAAGGTTTATGTGCTTTTAGAGAATATGTGGGACATTTTGGCATGTGATTTGCCCAGATGACTTGTGAGGATGTGTTGTATTTGGCTTTTAACTGATAGATAAATGTTCGAAAGAGAAATTTATGTTGTTAAATTTGTTAGGTATAAAAACAAGCATTGCAGTTTTAGTATCTATGTTTTACAGATAAACTTCAATTATTCACTTTCTGCTAGTGGACCTTGCATGGGAAACTAAATATAGTGCAATAGGTGTTTTCTGTACCTCGACTGCTCAACTGGTCTAGAGTCAATCTGGCACTGAGAAGCAGATGAGCTGTCTGCAGAAACAAAGTGCATGGCCTGCAGCTGTTTCTAGCCCAGAACGTCGTTGAGACAGACATTTGAATCTGCCTGAGACGTGGAAGTGTGTGAGAGGTGTCAGCAGAAGGATGAGGTACAAACAGAAAGCCAAAGCTAACACAAGTTCAACTGGAAAAAACTCAATAATTAGTTGGGTCGTCGGTGACGTGTTGAATATCCAGTTCACTTGGAAAATGTTCAACTGAATTAGGTCAAGGAGGAAGACGAAGGTAATGGTGGTGTTACACTGGTGGTGTTGTTGGATATAAATGGATTCGGATCTGTGGGTGAACACTGATTCCAGTTATTCCAATATATTGTTACAGCTATTGCTTACTAAACATTTCCCGAGGTTCAGTCAACATTAGTCGTGTATGCATTTGATAGGTATGGTAGAGCTTCCAGGTATTTCTTTCTGAAATATTGTGTCATTCAGACAGCAACTAATAGGCCCCTCAGAAAGGCAGAAAGACCTGACTGGTATTCATGCAACTGCCTCTCTCTGTTTTTGACTTGCAAAACTTCAGAGGGCAAGAGGTTTCCTCACATGTTCTGTCATGAAGGGCATGTGAGCAGGACCCTCCTGCTCTTCAGAGAAATACTAGCTGGCAGAGCTCCCACTGTGGAGGTCTCCTCAGCAGGGATGACATGGCACACCCCAACATCAAAGACATGGCATGGAGGCCATTGATGTAATACTGTTGTAATGACATGAAATTGGTGAGAATCCCCGTGGAAAAGGATGGCAAGAGTGAAAAACTAAGAGGACGAGATCCAAACAAACAAATGCATAATTTTCACATATGGACCTGAGTTGGTGTGAACCCTGACGTAATTGGCAAATACACAAAAGGCAGATAAAGAACATGATTTACTACAGTTAGGATCAGGCAGCAGGGAAATACATGCAAATGCACAATGCGAATTGAAACGTGTATTGAAATATGTCTGAACATCTTGTCAAGCCTGTTGTCTCTGGCACGCTATCTCTTGAACCAGGTGTTATGGCAGTTGCTATGGAGATGGTAGTGCATCAAACAAACACTCCTGTAGTCATAAGAACTGCACGCATAGGCACACCTGAAAGCAATGGACCATCACAATAAGTCATAACAAAAAACACTGTTAATGTGCTTGTTGGTGTTGTTGTATCACTGCGATGTTATTCTGCTGTTTATCCAAGTGTACTTGGAGTAAAAAGACTGTAATGCATGCCATGACCTTTGAAATAATACACTTTTTTGTCTGGCTGAGCAGAACATTTGGCCTTACTTCCTCGCCTACAGGCAGATAATCAATAACAGTAATCTAATTCTCCCCCCAACTCCTTCCTTTCCTTCCTTCTCTCCCTCTCTTTTTATCATCTCCCACTCTCCCCTTTCCTATTTATCTCTACTTCTCCCTCTTTCTCCTATCTGATATCATACTTGCACAGTCGTCAGTATGATCTACAGCCCTGCCAGATGCCTTGTGCCTGTTATTTATGCCGCGGCGCACCGGTTAGTACATAACCGTGGCCTTCGACTCCTTACTGCAACCCATGGGTGGTCTTCTGAATTCACATGGTTATGCTGACCGAGTCACCTTGTGGGACAAGCCCTGCTGCACAGAATCCCATCCTCCATTAACTACACTATACGAGTAGCACAGCTGTAGGCTTTCATTTTGTGATTACAGCTCTATTTCTTGCTTTGTGGTACTACTAACAGGAGTTTGATTGAAGACCCTTGAGATTATGGTATTACGAAGTACACGGTTTGTGGTTTACTACTTATTTTAATGTAACTGCCTCTAAGATGGAAAAAACCTCAGGGCTCATGGTAAATTTCTGTGGTAATGCGATGTAGCTAATAAGACAGGCTATTCCTCCAGGTGTCTCGGGAAAAAGAACGAGGACAGGACCAAAAATCAGGAAGCGTGACGGTTAATGAAATCGGTCTACAAAAGGAAGCAGAGCGGCAGTTTGCAAATAAATTAATTAATTGATCCTCTCCACAACTCAAATTAATCATCGGCAGAGCTTTATTGTGACATGTTTAGTGTAATTACGGCAGATAGGGATGGCTTTTATGAGTTCTCAGAAAGGCAGTGGATGTAGTGGAATGTGGCAGGTTCCCTTAATTAAATCCTCACCGACTGGGCTCCTGTGACAGCCTTTACTTATTCTCTCAGTCAGAGATAATGAACAATACATAGAGTCTGTGAGTCAATGTCGACAGCCTCAACTTTGATTATGTATGGGTTTGCAAAAGTGATGGGTGTTCAAAAATATCACATTGTGGCACGACCTGTAAACCATTCATCTCGAAAGAAGAAAGATGCAATCATTTCATCAATGCTGGTAAGCAACACTGAGGCAGTAGCAACATGGCTATAAAAAGAAAGTCAAAACATGACCTCGGACCACAAACTGCTTGATTGTTGTTAGTATTCTGTGGTTACAGCGAGGTAGATTACAGTCATGAATATCTTCAGGACTGATTCGATCTAAACATTACCATTTAACTTCCTGTAAATAAGCCTAACATAGCATTAACCATTTTTGGGTTATTTTCTGTAGTTGGTTTAATCACTGCTTTGGTTCTAACCTCACCACAATTTATTCAGGAAAGGACAGAGACCTGCTTTCACTCAGTCACAGTTTGCAAATAGGTGAACTCAGATGTGTGAAATGTACTGTTCCTTCCTCCTAAATGAGTAAATAAAATAACCTGTAAATGCTCCCAATTATTTGGTGTGAATATGCTCTGACACTGTGGGTGTTAAGCAGGGCGGGCTTCAATATGAGCAGTCAACCATCCCCTTGCAAAACAGGTTGAAAATATTGATGCACATTTAATGCATGCAAAATCAGCAGTGCTTTTGACAGCTGTACACAGACCAATCAGTTACAACCTTGAAAAACACAGCTTAGCAGCTTTGAGAAAAAGGGACTCTGCCTCTTAAACACAAGAAAAATGTCAAGCTTAAGGCCAAGCTATAAGGCTGGTAGTGAGTCAAGCCGTTCTCCCCTGCCTTCTATGGCCCAGTGGGTAAGCCAAGAGGGCTTGGTGTGTAAATGTGTGAGGAAAGGGGGTCAGGGTGAAAGGACTCCCATTAGCCAGCTCATTGAGTGTAGGTATTAGAAATCCCCTGACATGCGGTGGGCCCATCCATCCATAGCCAGTCAGGGCCTGGGGAGCCGTTGACTCATTGGCCTGCAGAGCCATAAGGTGGACCTTGCTCTTTACCTGCAGGGTTACAGGCCCGGAGCGCCATTATTAATAAATCCAAAGAAAGAAATATGTCAGGTGTTTTTTTCTATTGCATTGTGTGTTGTTCTTTACTGTACTGTTTTTACACAGAGACAGAAACTGCTGAGCAATGTAATGCAGAAAATGCAATATAATATAATAGTCTTGCAATAAATACTATGTTTATAGTTTTGATGTTAACTTTTTTGGGGGGATGTGTCAGTGCAGTATTTTTTGTAAGCTGTTCTGGATAAATTAGGATGGGCAAAAATATTGGGAAAAAGAAAATTAGAAAAAAACTACTACTAAACCACAACGCCACCAACTGCTGTGGCCTAAAAATGACCAAAGAAGTGAATCAATTCGCAGGGCTATTATGTTAGATTCCTGCTGTCTTCCTTTATATTGGGATTTCTATTCAAAGTGTTGTTTGATCATTGGTTTTCCATGACTCACAGACAGAGGCGGATGCAGGCAGCTTTTAGCAACATCAAAGAATTTGCTAAACCAACCAATATAATGTAAAATAATAACGCTAATAATATAAAGCAATCATTAGCAATATATCAATATTAAGTCATTTTATATCTATTCAATAAGTTACCTGAGCCCATCTCTGATTTTTTTATGTCATGTGGAAAAATGAGATGTAAAACACCCCTTCATTAACAACCAAAACTGGAGGAAAAGTTTAACCTTGGCTGAGTGAAAAAACGCTTTCAACCAAAGAAGAAAAGCATGAAATAATAAACAAATTGATTTGATGCAAATTTACAGTGTAGCGGTCTGGGGGTCAGAGCACTGAATTGTAAGAGAGCGACTTGACTTGAATTACACCCCAGAAATATCAGTTTGAGCACATTTAAGTGACAGTTTTCATCACAGTCCATGTGTTTGTACTCAGTATCTTGCTTATATTTCTAAATGTTTAGATCTCCACATTAAGATGTCTGACTCTCTCGCTGTAGAAGATGACAATATAACTTGCTTAAATCCTCTGGAAATTTAGCTTGAAATAATAAAAATGCATATGTGATATCAAAATTGAATGTTTCAATAAGTATCCACAAAAATCTGAATGAAAATAAACAGCCATAACAATTACAAGACTGTATGGATAGCAGCCCACATTCTGATTGACAACGGCACCGGGGGTCTGGTTAACTACAGTAGACCTATAAGTGCTTCAGCAGAACTAGTGTAATTCATAATACTTTTCAGATGTTTACTATTATGTACATAACACCCTAAATTAGAAAGTTAGAAGGCTGTTGTGAATTTGGATTTCCAGTGGCTTTAACACTCTAATGGAGTAAGCACTGTGTCGCTCTGAATATGTGCATCGTACATAATCACATCGTTCATGCTCTCACAAACAAGTCTTCGTTAAAATCTGCTATAGAATAATGAAAGCCTGTTGCAGATGTTTGTGGCTGATATGTAATAGCAGATGTCAATTTTCAGATAGCCCTGTCTGTTCATGACAATATGCAAATATTGATGGATGTGCATGCCTTGTCACATCTCCAATATCTTGTGGAAGCCAGGTGAGGAGTTCAATATGCCCTGACGATCAACAGTGGCTTCAGCTTCAAGTTTAAAACACTGACAAGCTACAACTTTGGTCTCAATATATGTTTGACAGCAGCCAGAAGCAACATTGTTTTTTATGTTTTTTTTAACTATGTAAGAGATGAAGCACAGAGACTGGAACACCTTTGTAATAACGTGAAATCGAGAACAAACTGCAATGAACATTACCACCCGGTGGCTAATTATGATACGTTTGTGGTTAGGATGATATCATACTGTGGCATGTTCTGCTCTCTATGATCTCCAAATTAGGGCAGTATTTAAGTAGGTTTAGCATGAGGAAAAGTTTGGATGCCTTCCCAAAAAGTCTAGCGCTGACATCAGCATTATCAACATTTTAGATTATAAGAACAAGAAGAAATTCTTCAGCACAAATTTTAACATTTTCTTTTTCCTGCTTTTTGAACTTCAAAGTTTGAGCAAACATGTTCTTTAGGGGGAAGTGGAGAACTCTGAAGCGTTAAAATAGCCTGTACTTTTTTTTTTTTCAAAAGCAGTGGTTGAAGAAACCTAAATCCGCTCTTGAGTCATTAAGACAGGCTGCAGACATTCTTTTGAGGTTTTAATACCAAATTACATGCTTTCAACAATGTAGAAAGTTGTTGAAAGCAGACAAAAGCTGCGATCATCACACAGCTTTTAAACAACTGATCTAAGTCACTACCTGTGCTAAGAAAAAACATAAAAAGATTCTTAAACTCTACTTTAATTCCATAGTTACACACAATTACATTTCTAACTCTTAGTTTCCCTATCTTCTACCAACCACTTTCTTTTCTTATGTTTACTGATGGATCTCTCTCTCTCTCCCTCTCTCTCTCTCTCTCTCTCTCTCTCTCTCTCTCTCTCTCTCCCTCTCTCTCTCTCCCTCTCTCTCCCTCTCTCTCTCTACCCCCCGAGGTAACAGACATGATCAGCACCGATGGCACGGGCATACCAAACATCATAGATACATTTTGCCAAAAGCATGGAGCAATTGATGGACAAGTACAGATGATAAAATGTTGCCCCAAAGCAAGAATGACTCCATCCAGAAGTCTTGAAATATTTAATCTCATGTCAAACAGATTTCAACTAACGAGAGACAAATTTAACAAGTAATTAAAAATTTAAGTTACTTATCAATTATAGCACTTTAGTCTTACATTTTTGTACTTAAAAAAACATCCCCTCCGTATTACATTCTGGAAATCTGTTTCCTTGCCTTTTTTTGTTGCTTGTTTAAAAAAAAAAGTTTATATAATTTTTTGATCACACAAAGAAAGACTGGAGCACAAGGTCAGAAACAAATCAAGCCAGCTGAGATTCCTAAGAGATTTAGTGTTGCACTCAGGGACGCTTCAACAAGGGTTGCTGCGGTTGGTTAAAGCCACCCACACCAACCCATCTCAACAAACTGCTTATTTACATTCCTGTGTATTGAACAAACTTAGGCTTGATTTGTTGAGCAGGGAAGAATATCCAGTAATATCAGAATATCAGTAAAGCAGAATTATTTACATTCTGATTTGTCTTCATTTAATGTATTAGTCTTTTGTGATTTTCCTTGGTTAAAAACAAGTTTATGTTCATGTTTCTTTTTAATTCCTTGTGTATAAGTTGATAAACAAGGTCTACAATATAACTCAGGTGTTACAACCAAACCTAGGAACTGCCCTTGGAAGTGAGGATGTAAGGATGCATATTGTGTGGCCAGCAGAGAGTCCACCCTGCCATATTGTGTAAGTCCTTGGGAGTAGCATGCATAGACAGATGCAGTTTGTATCTGTCAGTCTGGATATGATCTACGATGCTGGGCCTCCAGCCAGCAGATGGTGAGAGAAATTAAATCTGTGACACAGATCGCCACAATGGAGCTCAGAAATACTGTAGGGGGGGCTACACCTGTAGATATGTGTGTGTGTGTGTGTGTGTGCATCGGTTTGCGTGAGCATGCGTGTCCCTGAATGATTTTGTGTGCGTGCAAGTTTCGGCTTCTGTATTCTTACAGCATGTTGTGACAAATAACAGCCCTGCCTAGAACGGAAGCCAAACCTGTTCTGCCAAAAGTAAGCTCCAACATTCACCGACTGTATAATTTTCATTTACAGTCTATGCAGGGTTAAACACAGTAAACTGACCGCACAGTTCCTTAAAGAATACGACGGAACAGCTATTAAAATGACAACATGAGCATTACAGTAACACAGCATTCAAGAAAAGAAAGAAAGAGAGTGAGAAAGTAATGTGAGGGAATAGCAGTTACACAACAGACCGTATTTTGGTTATTGTGCATGATTTGAATAGTACGAAGGAAAGGAGAGGATTAAGTTGTAAGGAGCAGGGCTTGGTATTAAATCATTCTGATATAGCTTCTGTATGTATTTATCTTGCCTGGGAAGAGGCGCAATGAGATTTCTATGCTGTTTATCCAGTCAGGTTTGTTGTCCGCACTTGCCTGGCTCCTGAGATATTTATTACTGGCATTGTGTCGCAGTCATTTTCTGCCTCTGCACCGGGGACTATAATGCATGCCAAACAAATAAAGGCCTTTTCTAACCGGTGAGGCCGTAATTTGTTTACTGCCACCAAACACAGGGCCACTAAATACAGTCAACACAGTAAAGCTGGGACACTGTACTGATTTCCATTTTGAAAAAAGTCAAACTGTGTCAAAAAAAGCCAATGAGTTTTTAACACAGCTGTATAATTATAGACTCTTTTCCCATCTTGAAATTACAATTATAAAATGGACTGAAAAAAATGGATAAAAATACTAATGTAACAAGGTGTTCAGTCCAAAGTATGTTGTTTAAGAGACGTGATAAGATACGGTGTACCTTTATTGATACTTCGTAGGGGAGATTCAATTAAGTGGTAAAATAGATTGACATGTTTTCCCAAGCAAAGGCTTATTTCTTTCTCTACCAGAGAAGCTTTGAATCCTTGCATATTTCTAGCTTGACCTTTTCCAAAAAATCAAATTTCTACTCGACATTTCATGTTCAAAATGAGTTGCCAGGGAACTTCAAAAAGTTGTGCAGCTGGTCTGAAGGAGAACCTTTCTAATTCACGGTCTGACAGCGCAGGATTCCGGTAATGATGGGGCTTTTGATCTGGTACCATTAGATAACATTCCTCCCTTCTAGAGACAGGTCCGCTGTCTCCCAAAGGACAAGAGAATGTTCTCCAGCACAGCAGAAAAGGCTAGAATATACCTGAATTTCTGCTCTCATTTAAGGAATCTTCTTGGGTCACGGGGACCCCAATTTGATGTTGACATTATGGAGGAATTTTGCTGTAACTACAGCCAGTGTGTAAGCAGATAGGGGTTAGGATTTTCACTTTCGTGGGGTTTGATAAAATATCTTTAATCCACTTTGGCTGGATTAAAGATTTCTGGCTTTCAACACTCACTTGTATTCTTGCTTTAGAAATACATGAACTAATGCAGAACAAACACTAATTTGAGCCGTTTCATTCGTTTGCCATAAAAGGAAATAAAAGCAGCTCTAATGCTTTGCCAATAGCGTTCTTTCTGTTTGTGTTGAATCACCTCACTAACTCTCTTGCTGATTCGCTTTTTTACTTAGGAAATAGGAATAATTATTTTCTAAGTTACAAGAAAGCCTTTCCCAAGACTTGTCAATGTTGCAATTTGCCAATAAAACTATGTATGATTTTGCCTGAGGCCATTTCATCAGATTTTGGCTGTGGTTTTGGGAAAAAACTTCAGCTTCCAAATGTGAAAACAGTCACTCTATCAATTGCACCACTGAGCCTCATCACTTTTATCATCACCATTAGTGTCACGACATGACTTCGACACCACCTTAGTCATTTCTTGATCTGAGTCATTGCATTTTACATTTTACATGCTCATCAAATGTTAACGGCGATGAAAATGTGAAATATTGCCTTGACATGGAGACGTGGCAGCACACTGCATTTAAGACTGATGTTGTGAGCTGAGATGTCTTCCCTGGCCGGCAGTAGTTTATTTCATACATCACCAAGACAAGCACCATTTACCTGGACATTTACTGAGGCAGTTCAATTCAAGAGTAGCGCTCAAGGTCAGAACATAGGCATCGTTACCAGTGTAATGACTCATTGTTCCCTCTGGTCATCTCTCCATACCACCCTACAGCATCATATCACCTCACTGTCCACTACATTCAACACAGAGAGATAAAAAAGGATAGATACACAGAGAAAAAGGTATACAGAAAGAAACGGAAATGAAAGACAGGCGAAGAGAGCAGGGAATGAAAGACTGATGGCAATAAT
This sequence comes from Scomber japonicus, assembly GCF_027409825.1. Taxonomy (NCBI): domain Eukaryota; kingdom Metazoa; phylum Chordata; class Actinopteri; order Scombriformes; family Scombridae; genus Scomber; species Scomber japonicus. Next base: position 23,329,241 of record NC_070589.1, on the reverse strand, counting down.
ATTTCTCAATCACACCTCCCTCACACCTCTGGTCTCAGCATCGTCTGCATCATTATTTATCCATACAGGTCAGACCTTCACACGGCTGACTGACTTTTTTCTCTGGTACAGTTTGAAACTTTATTTTGCATGTAGAATATTATTCGAAACATCACATTGAGAAAAAAAACGAGTTGTAGCCTCAGATGATGACTTGATGATGAGTGTGACAACAATAAAGGGACGCGACTCTATACTTTCATACTACTCAACGTGAGGACTGGCTGAGCTGACTTTGGGCCTGTATGTAAGTCTTAGTGGTGTGACCTCTCAGGCGGGGGCGTGAGAACCGCCGTGAACAAAGAGCGGGGTTGTTACAGCGTGACATAATTACAGAGTGACTTGAGACTCATGACTGCAAACGTGCTAAAGCCCAACTTGGCTAGTGTGAAAACCTGCCTTTGCAGCTCCTCGCAGGTGAGTGGCACAATAACCCCCCCCCAGGTAGAGAAAAAGATGAGGAAGAAAAAAGAAAGAGACGATCGGTCAACTACGGTCAGAACTAATTAATTGATGTTGAAACTATATGTTCCATATAAGGATTGGTAACATACATTTTAGTCATTATTTGATAGCATTTTCATGGTTGACCCAGCCATATTGACTCATAACTGCCAGTTATGTCTACTTAAATGCATTAGTCAATACTTTAATATGACACTGGTGTTTTTAGGCCAACAATCTCTCAGTTCCTGAAGTTACACAACATACTGGCAGCACTGACAGAAAATCAATGCAGCCCCACTAAATTAGGCTAAAAATCCCACTCAAATGTTCTAGACATTGTAATGCACTCCAAACTAAATATTTTCCTTTATTAACTACAGCCTTCCTTTGAGCACGCTGAAGAGCATGTGTAAAGCTGCACCAGTATGACTCTCATAATCCATATTTTGCAGGATTGGCATAACAAAATAAAGAGCCAGTATATGAAATAATCATAATTAATGCTCGACCTTCCTTTGCTCTGCTAAAACCTATAATCCAGATCGACTTAGTGGTATAATGACTTCACCATTCTCACTGCCTCTCCGGATAGAGGTGCTCAGTGTACTATGACAACTTCATGTGGCTGTAAAGTCACATGTATTTTAAAATCGTGGGGGAGTGTGAGGGTTTTCTTTTGGAGTGCAAAAACAAGAAGTCTTTACTTATGAAGTCATCTTTTCAACCTTTATATATTCTGGAAAGACTGGCTGAGACTGGCTGAGTTTTTCAGCAATGCTTGCCTTCATTCTCTTCACACAATCCCCATCTTTACATCTGGAGAGCTATAGTAGACAGTTACCATCTTGTATTATTGGTCAGCTTCACTGGAGAAACTACAGGTGGTTGCATATACTTTGCTCAAGGGCACCACAATACAATTCTGTTTACAGAGGCTTAGCGAGTTTCCTGGTCACTTTTTTTCCAGATTTTATTGTATGGGCTATGATTCGAAGCAGCTACATTCTGACGTGACATCAGCTTCTCAAACCTTCAGGCTTTCACTACCCCATTAAGGGGGAGGATCATTAGTCTCCGTCTATTTGGTGCTGCCCCAGTGTTTTCTTGTGTAGTGCTTCTGATATGAACTTGATGTATTGCTCGGCTACAAACAATAGTCTTAAAATAGAACTGAGCTGACGGCATTGCTGCATGAGGGGGTGTGTGCGTGTGTGTGTGTGTGTGTGTCAGTGAATATGCATGGATGTGTATTAGTGCATGTATGAACCCAACATGGGCTCTGAGTTGTCCAGCTGTCCTCTGGTTTCAGGACGAGCAGACTCAAGGGAGCTATTTTGATTAAATATGTTCTTCTGTAGTTCTGTTCTTACATTAACACATTGACACTTGTAAAGTCGTCTCCAGAGAAAAAAACAAACTACAACTTGCAAGGCTGAACGTTCTTTTGAACGTACCTTTCTTTACTGCATATAAAGATTTGTCTTTGTTTCCAATAATATATATTCTAATAGAGGGTGGGCAGCATGGATGTCTACCAAAATAACTTGGTAGTGCTATTAGAGTCCAGGTAAGAACATAAATATCTGTCTTTCTTTGCCTTGCTAAATGTTTCAACAAAATCTTCAACTTCAGTAGTCACTTGTTGACTTTGGCTGTCTGCCACTCCACTCTGGGCAGGTAGCGTAGACCTGGCTTGCTTGAGCATGCAGGCTGAGAGCAGCTGTCCACAGCTTCTTTTATGAGCCCACATTGTTTTGGTTTGTCAGACCAAAACAATGAGCTGTAAATGTCTCATCTCAACATATTTATCCAGACTCAGGTGTGGAATTATCAACACTAGCAGCCATCTCATATTACGTTACAAAGAGTCATTCAGTTCAGTGCCATTATAAAAATAATACTGCTTAAAGCCGTTCAGAATAGCTATTATGATGAAAGAAGAAATAGTAAGTATTGTGAAAAGTTAATTGTACTTCCACATCTATTTCAAGCCAAAATGGAGAATAGCTCTGCTACGGTTAAAGATGTAAATGTATGCTCTGTAAGTGTACTAGTAGGACTCTATGGATAAAAGCATCCGTCACATGACATATGCCTGACTCGACTTAGGAGTTAGCACAGCACACTGTAACACTGAGCACAGGATCACAGATAGAAGGTAACTTCATGCAAAGCACGTCTGCTGGTTACAACAGTTGCTCACTGTTGAGTAAGATTGTTGTCTGTCCTTATTCCACTTGAGGGAGGCTGAACTCTCCATTGCATGTTGCCCTAACACTACCACTGTGATTAATCTCATCTCATTCATGTGCATCTCATGTCATGTAAGTGTTTTGTTTATGCAGGCAACAGTGTTCCTTACAATACAGTGAAAAAGAGGGGTAGAAATAAAACCTTTCTTTGCGCAGGAGAAAAGTCCCTTTGGGAGGGTTATGCAAGCCCAGCCGATGATATCATCAAATCAGCGTGGACAGAAAAAAAAAAATAAGGGTGGGTGTAAGAAAGATGGGATTCAAACGGGGATGGAAAGGCTGTATTTGAATGAGAGGGAATCTGCTTTAATGCCAGTGTAATGGCTATGGACGGCCTTAATCCTCCCGCTGGCTAGCTCTGAAGCTTTTTTTTGAAAGTTTCTAATGAAATCAACCCCTGCGGTGACTAGCACCCACATGACAAAATTACAATCAATTAAGAAAGAAATTCATGCTCACAGCTCAGTGATATGGAAGGCTGAGCAGAGAGAGGTGCAGAACTTCTGTCCACATAAATCACACACATTAACAAGAAAAAGAAGGGGAAGGAGGTCCACAGAGGTCAAACTAGCCTGCAGGCATCGAGGGTAGCCCTACATGTGGAGAGCACTCTAAAAACTGCTTATACTGTATGTCCATGCAGAGTATTTCTCTTCGGGTTCTATGGATGTGCCGGCATTGACCTATACAGGTTTATTGAAGTCACATGTTATCTGTTATCTATCATTACTCACAATGAGGCTGTTGATGAGGCAATTGCTGCTTTTTTATATTGACAATGGCATTGATTTGTTTTGGCAGATGACTCAGAAACGACTACGTGACTCATTGCAGGAGGAAGAGATAAAGTAAATACAGCATTGTAGTTAATAAACGGAAAATAATAAATACGACTGGATTCTAGGTCATACATTTGCTGAATTGCTAACCTGTATGCTATCTTATTTAAAAACGCATTCCTTGCATTTTTGTTCACCTTGTGGAGTTTACATTAAGATATATCTGCTCTACTATGACACTGCCAATACCAAGAATCCTTGGAGCTTGCATATGTTTATGTATGAATTATTAAAGCAAACATTCATATTTGCTTATGGATATATTGGAATAAAAGCATCAAAACCAGCAGCAGAAAACAGAGGAGGGGTTAAAGAAAAGAAAGAGTGAGCAAAAAGAAATCTTACCTTCAAGCACTGTAAGCTTGGCACTGGTGTTGATCTCGCCAGCACTGTTGGTGGCTGTGCACTCATAAATGGCTTCGTCTCTGTGTGTGCGCAGTGGCTGGATCCGCAGTACGGAGCCCGAACCATCATCAAACTCAATCACCTAGGAGAGCCGGAGCAAAGCAAAGGGCAGGAATGTTTATTTTAAGGGGTCTCCTTTTCTTCTCCCTGGATTTCACTTCATTGTAACATACAAATAACATTCATTTCTACATGTAGATTACTGTTTTCTTGATTTTTTATGCTTCTCATCTGGGGTTAAAAGATAAACTTTTGTCACTTTTGCAGCTTTCTCAAAGGCTATTTTCATGTCCTACTGCAAAATCAGACTTTTCAGAAGTAGCAGCTGAGTCTTTTTGTTAGTCTTGTAAAAAAAAAATTGACATAATGTACCCCAGATTTCCTCTTCAATAGAGAAAAGCCACATCCATTATGTTTAGAAGTCATGACTGTATGAAGTTATATCCAAAAGCACTGTGTGGTACAAGGAACGTATTAAGGAATAGCAACCAAGAATATAAACCAATAGTACCCTCAGCCACCACAGCTACTTTAGAAGAAACACGGAAACAGTGTGAGATCCCACCTAGGGGTATATTTTTCTGTTCATATGGGTTCAAAAGAGGGAGGGGAAACATATCAAGAAATACATCAAGGGGATGCATGGCCAAAGATGGTGGAGCTGAGAAACAGAAGGGGAAGGATGAGGGTGTGAAAAGACTAAGAGAGAGATGAAGCAGACTATATAAATCAAGATGGATGGAGATTAAAGAGAAGGGAAGCCTGTCTGGTCTCGCTTGGAGAAAAAAATAAAGTTGGTGTGATGCTCAATAACAGGGCAATTGATTGTGTGTGCTTTGCGTGAATGCTGTGAGTGTGAACGCATGTGTGGATCCATCTGTGCTAATGAGAGACGCTTACAGAGGCAATTTAAAGCCCATGTGTGTTGTGTTTTATCACGTGTGTTGTGTTTGAATCTGTCTGTATTTATCTGTAAATTTGAGTTCATGTGTGAGTGTTCAAAGTCACGCATGAGTGCTCACCTCAAAGCGTTGAGAGCTGACTTTCTTGCCTTTCTTCATCCAGGTAATTCGGGGTTTGGGCTCCCCGGCGGCCTGGCACACAAACGACGCAACTCCGCCTGAGATGCCCGTCTGGTCCTCTGGGGATTTGACAAAACTTGGCAAGCCTGAGGAGGATGAAGCAAAGGGGGCAGAGGGAGATGGAGAGAGATAAAATGAAGGAGGAGAAGGGGAGATGTAAAGGTAATGTTAGTGCCTAATGCCAGTCACGCTACCATGTAAAACCTGGTTATCTAAGCATATCACTTTCTCCCCACAAAGGAAACAATGAAAAAACCCACACAGGTATTGCTGCACACACCTGCAGCTCAGTCATGGGAGAAACATCCAGTCATTGTGTGGCTGTCTGTCACTGTATCATGTTGAATTTCTCACCTTTGCTTTGGCATACCATTTGAAAGAAGGGCACATTTTGTCACCTACAGTTCTATCTATTGAACATAAGGGATTGTGTTAAACCCAACAGTGAACCAGAGATAGCAGATCAACTCACACCCTTCCATAAGAGATGTCTGCCAGATGAAAACTGCTGGCAAATTAGACACTTTGGGAGTTCATCATGTTTTTAAGCATTCAAACATCAAGCATTTTTTGGCTGATGAGGCTGTACAACTGGTTGGCATATTCTAGAATCCAAAGCTACAACTATGTATTGAATCTGTAACCTCTTTATGGCTTCTGAACTGATAATGTGTGTTTACAAAAACACACAGGCTACCTTGGAGAACACCTAACTAGCAAACGTAGCTTTCCCTGTTTACCTTCAGGGTGTTTTTGAATACCACACCCAACATCATTGTACACAGGACAATGATGTGTGTGTTTCAGGGACAGCCTGTCAAAGTAGCAAGATGCTTCAATGAATACACCTCAGCACCCTGCTATACCTGCAATGCTTTGTTCTTTATTTACAACATCAGACATGCATAATATAAGTCTGGCTTCAACATAATACAATGTCCTTATTACCAGCTCTTGTTTCATCTCCAGAGTCATTAGAGAGGGAGGTGGGGAACACCTAAACCACAGTGGTGACAAGGAGACCACCCCGTGGAGACATGCACAAAGGGGTGAATCATTATGCTGCGTACACAGAGGAAACGCCAGCCATCCCTTGCGGAGCACACGCTGGGGAAAATCCTGCAATGGCTGCCACCACTCTTTCCTTTTTTATGTGTGCCAATATAACATTGGTGAGAGAAGTGTGGGAGGGGAGGAGGGGTTGAATATCTAGTTAGCATTAAAATTGTAGCTACCTCTGATATGGATAGAGCCTTTAGTGCACCCTTTCTCGTCATCCACCTGTTATATCATCACTCCCTGCCCTTACTTGGCTAGAGAAATGGAGGTGATGCTGACTGTCCTTGCTCGAGGACATCTATTCAGTTGAGCTTTCTTGAACCAATATAACAACGTACAATAAAAAAAGACACTGCAAGCATGCAGGCAGCGAGGTGAGTGTGCATGCATATCACTTTGATGTGAGATACTTATACACATACAAATGCAGCTAGCTGGAAGGACAGAGGCACTGGCATAAATATGAGTTTCATGCTTACTGTCCAAGCAGGACAATCCATGTAATACTGAATTGATTTCTTAAGTCACTAGCAAAATAAATTACATTCTAGTAAAAAAGACTACCATGGCTTGCCCCTATGTTATAATAATGTAATAGATGTTGTATTACTTGTTGGTTACTGTTGCTTACACTAAAATCAGTTGCACGCTCAAAATCTGACAGGCAGGCAGAGTTTCATGAATGACGTCAGAAATATCAGATTATAGTAGTGCAGTTGTAATTATAAACATTATCAGTCAAACAGAAGGTAATACCATGGCACTGCTGCATACACCCAATGTTAGAATGTACTTCTTTAAAAATCAAAACAGGTACTTATCTGACATTATTCAGATAAGAGTAAGATATTTACTTTGTCTTTTTGGAATCCAAAGTTTTATGACTTGTTTTTCTTTGTGTGATGCTTAATAGAACTGTCAAACTAGTTTGATTGAAGTAAATATGGTCCTTCTTGATAAGCAACAATCATTAACAAAAAATACTGCAACATCCACATCATTCAAAATAACAGTGGTATGATGAAGTCTCCTGCAGTGCAGTGTAGTATGTGTAGTATGCAGTGTAGAGTAGGCTGTTCTGCGTGCTTTGTGATACATAGTAATCCAACACATCTATCCATCCATCTGTGATTTGTGACCCCTTCATAGTACCTAAACCCACCTGACATTTAAATGATATTTTCGTCCTGGTTCTTCCACTGACAAGACTTAGACTGCAACAGCACAGCCATAAATCTTTTCTATAGCATCAGAATGTGCACATGCTAGCGACAGCAGGAGAGTTGTACTAATGATTCAGACATGATAAGCTCTTAAGAGTGTATGTCTGAACATGCACCAGTGCGTGCATGGATGGTGCGTAGGAATTCTCAGGACCTGATTATCACCATCCTGATTTCCAAGAGTTCCTGGTAACATCTGTCCATAGCAGTTCTATTTAAGTTGGTGTGACGGCTTTTGACTTTGTTGCTAAGGAGGAGGATCAGGCAGCATTAAACAGTTCTCAGCACATGCTTCAAATTAAAAGGATGTAAGCTCACTACCCATGTTTTTGCCACAATAATTTAGGGGAAGAACTACTAGATCTTAGAAATCATGGGGATTTTTAGGGATAAGTAGAGGAAGAGGTTAAACTGGCCCTCATTGAACCTTTCCCGCATTAATCCGCTTAACCAAGCTTCTCCTAAATTTCGATTGCTGTTCTATGACTTGAAGGCGAAACTATGGCAAATTCATCCGTCCATCGTTAATCCAGATCCCACCAAGCATTCACAATCACAAAATCTCAAATAGGTCTGTGGTGACCCTAAAACCATGACTTATGAACAGGGTTAATAGTGCTCCTAACACACTCAAACAGAAGAGTAGAAGCATTTATTTTTGGACTGTGACTGAGTTTTTGCTCCTCCATCACTGTGCCACCACTACTGGTGGGTGAGGATATCAAAATGTTGGGTTTTGTCAGTTCTTTTCTTCGAGAGAGAAAATCCAGCCTCGACCCTTTTTTTCTCTGCCTGTGTCCCATTTTCCTGGCTGTCAAGCAGTTGTCACATGAAAACAATGGCAGGGACGAGGTGGAAAACACATAAGCCTACCTATGCAAATCCTTCTTTCAGCACAAGACTGCAAGCTTTGAGCTGAGCTCTTTCTAGACTTTCATACATCAAATTCAAAACTCCTATTTTGACACACATGGGTTTTAATGCATGCTTTCTTCTCTTTTATAAAGAAGGTACTGCCATAGCTGTCAACCCAGTACTGGTTATAGGGTGCCTGAATTTCAAGGTTGGTCTTATCAACTTTTGAATACTCATAATTACCATTGCTCAAAATAACCAGACTAATGCATGTTCTAATTGTTGTAACTATCATGTAAACACCTAAACTGGGTTATCTTAGTCATCATCAAACAAGATAAACATATCTGAATAGGACAATCATTCAAATTACTGCGTATTAAGGACACTGAGCTTGCTGGAACAACTGGAAACGAATCAGTAGCATACCCAAGGAGTTTGTTAGTATCTATGTACTCCTGAACCAAATGGCCACTGAACAAAAACTTAACCTTGGTGAGATAAAGAGATCAATAAACTTTCTGAAGCTATTACTTGTCTTGAAATGCAGAAAGCAGGTTAGACTTTCTGGAGGATGAGCCAAAGACCTTAAAAGAAACTCCACTAGCCACCTACAGGACAGATCAAGGCACAGCTAACAATTCCAAGCCGACATTCCCGGGGAAAAATGTGAGGGTAGGGATCCTGAATCATTCCTATCTGGGCTTATCCCAGCCATGCTTGGATTAGACTTTGTGTCTGGTCTGGTGAATGATCATTGTTGCAGTATCTCACCAGTTCAGAGGGGGCTAGCCAGCTTCAGAAGATCCTTATTGCTTGGTTTCTTAACTGGCGGCATATAGAGAGAGATTTGCTGAAACGGCAACCTTGTCCGAATCTTTCAAGACTTTTCTTTGGAGGTGGTGGCCCTTCGGCAGATTACGTGAATACACAAAGTTGCTCCATCAAATTAAAGGCCCATTCAAGTTAAGATACCCTGCTGTACTATACATTACAACTTTTGTGAAGGAGAAGAGATTTGAGGACCCCAAGTCCCTCATTTCTATGGAAGGTTTGGTTATATTGTGGTATTAAGATGGTGGGTGACTTATATAATATACTACTCTGAAACCTTTTGCTAATCTGATGTTTGGAGGGAGAAGTTGTTGATGACGAGGGAGAAGTTGTAAGTGGTTTTGGTAAGGTACTTGGGATTGATGATGATCATGTCTGATTTATGACAATTTAGTTTGAGGAAGTTGGTTTACATCTATGATTTAACTTCAGTGAGTCAGTTGGTTAGAGTGAAGTGAGTTGCAATAGTTGCTTGAACAGCCTCTTTCATTTAATCAAAGACACATCTTAACAAAAATAATGCCCTCACCATGTTTTCTTTATAGTGAACTGCATGTCACCGGCCCAATATGAAGGGCCACCCTAAAGACTTTGAAAGTTGACAAAGGTGTCAAAACATCAAACTTAGGTTATAAAATGGAGTGGAAGCCAAAATATGTAGGGGTCCGCCAGTGGAAATGCATGGTACCAGTTCGTCGGTAGAGTTACCTCTTATGAAAGACTCTCCTACAGGCTGGCACACAAAGTAAACACCTTTGTTAAAAAAAGATCATATAAATAGATCTTAGAGAAGATGACAAGCATTGATTTCCACTGGCAGAAACATCATTTGTGGTCATATTCATTATTTTTCCTGCAATCATTACTGTTAGTTTACACAACTGCTTTTTTCTGCTGCTTTTGCTGTGGTTTCTCTTGATTAGTTATCTTTGATATGCTTTTCATTGATAATATTCCATTCACTGGTCTGACATTATTATAGTATGACCATTTCTTATATGCTAAAATATCAAGAAGATCGATATTTGTATACCATGCCAATGCTCAACAAATAAATTGCTCATCATAAAAAAAGTAGAACAAAAAGGCTTTCATGTTATAACTAATGAATGGAATAAATAATTCATCAAAGCAAAAAGCAATACACACCCTCAATTGTGTCAACAAATAAGGTCTTTCTTGTATTGTACCACATCCTGTCAGAAATTAACCTAATTATCCAATGAATCACTGGGTTATTACTTAAATTAATGCAGACAATTTTAACCCTTTATGTTCAAAACCTATATATACAAAGTGTGAGCTTGATCTAGTAGTAATTATAAGAAGATGTTACAGTATTTAGCATTTACTAATGTAGTAAGTATGTACTCAAAGCAGGTGTTTTTCTCACTTAAAAACACAAAGATGCTTGTCTGCTTCGTCGACTTGAAATTTTAATTTGACCCTGAGGGCAGGCTATTGACAGATCAGTAGAGATCCCTGGTTTTGACAGCATTGAGGGAGCCTAGAGTCTAATAAGCTGCTGATTGCTCTGTGTGTGGGGGATTAAACAGCTTCTCTCAGTTAACCTAATGCCTACAGCAGTATTTGTGAGGTCTGAGGTCATCAGAGAGATGAAAGGTATGGAGTTCCCAGACTCTGGGTTCCTTTGGTGATCAGGAACACCTGTTACTGTACACTACACAGTTACTGACTGGAACAACACAAGGAAATGGGTTTGATGAATAAACTGATGAATATGGGTTTTTTTAGGACAAGAGCAGATGTGAGCTTATAGTAGGTTATGTAACATGTATATTTATACATTTTTTCCACACACAGTCAACACATAATTGTGGTACTTTTTCCTAGCAACTATACACTTTTCTCTTTTTCCTTGTCAGGGGCCTCAGAGCAACGATTGTAATAAATGCAGAGACAGCAGGGAGTGTCGCGTAAATGGCACTTGTGTGGCTAACAATTAGTGTATTCCCAAGCATGCCAGAGTACGCAATGAGAGCTACTCTGGAGTGTAGAGTATCAGGGATCGATATGCACGCGGCAGAGAGAAAACCAAACCATTAATTCTTATTAATAATGGATTAGCAAGTTATCATTTTCATGAGGCAACACTTAGTGGAAATTTGTCTGATGGCATCAGCACTGCTTGTTTTAATGGAACACTTCCATTAAGGCCTTTTCAGGCCATTAGCAGGCAACTTGTTTGCAATTAATTCCATATAAAGCTGCCTTCCCTGCAAGTTATTTACCCCGATAAAGTCAACTGCTCTTCAGGCTGTTTGTTTAAACCAATAAACATCATGTTTTCTATCTGCACTTCTGTTTTACTGCTGAACACCAAAGAACATTATGGGGTTTTCCCTAAATGACACATATAAGTACATAGCAGGTGTTCTAATTTATGAGGCTGAATTGTAGGTCTGGTTGATATGAAGCAGGGTTACCAATACACAGCCCCTGCTGGCCAAAGCCAAAGGTGGATGTAAGACAGTAAGGATGATTTCAGTTCAGGTTATTTCACTGAAATGTCTTTCAGTGGCTGTATTGGAAATATTTCCCTTGGTACAAGGATCCAAATCCAACTAGGATGCTAAAATCTCTGTTTGCTGGATGGTCCAGTTTCCTCGCACCACCCACTCACACTCATTTACAGTCAGTTCTCCCTGAATTCACTTGTGTAACACAATAACCAAAGAAACTTTTTTTTAAAATAATAGTGTAGTGGCCGAACACTGATGGAACTTCGTAAGCTTTATCACAAGAGCAATGTGAGTCATCCCGCTGAGATACTGTAGACAAAATGTCTAAACTTATGGAAGAGAAAGCGAAAAGGAAAACATCAAACTAACAATACTCCAGTGGACCATGAGAAACGGGCTTTCTATCAGGCCTTCCAGTCTTCAGTGAATTATTCAAGACAAAGAAGAACAAGAACTCTAAGTGCAATTATCGTTCACTCCTCTCTTCCCAGTATGAGCAACATTAATATAATGGCTTTCATCTTCTCAAGCCGATTATGATCCAGGGAGACATCTCTCAAGTCCACACTCCCTCTCTTCTCTTCTGTCAGTCAGTATATGACATTTGGAGGGGGAAAAAAACACAATGTGCTTTGGTGACCGATGCCTGGAGTGGGCATTTAAAACAACTGTTTGAAAAACATGCAAGGATAAATGCTTCATTGTGTACTTTTTGATGGTGATGATGTAGGTGTTCTTAGTATCACACAATTGGCAGCCTAAGGTTTTATGTTACCTGTGGTATTTAAACTGGCGGCGAACCTAGATCTAGTCAAAGATGACTCACTACCTGTGGCTTCTTTCAATGCACCTGATTCCTTAAGGGAAGGTTTTAACCAGATAAAGACAAGACACAGAAAGACAATTCCTTTGTTATATAGCTACTTCTGTTTCACTATTGAATAAGAAAATGCTAAATGCTGTTTAAATGAAAACTATGCTTATAAAATGAGAGCAAGCTACAGTATATGTTTTATAGTTCCTTTCCTCTAAGCAAACCATCATAATTGTTTGCTGGCTGAAGACTCATTATATCATTATCTGAAAACAACTGATATAGAGGAAAGCACACTATGTGGACAATGCAAATGTAAAATACAAATTCACTCCCTGTCTCTAATGAATGGGGTCTTCATGATGTATATAACGATAAGACAAGCCTGCAAGTGCTGGCTGAACTGCAAAGCTCATCAGCATAACCCTGAGGCTACATCACCTCCGATGTTCATTTAGTTCATTTGATGAAATGTTCTCATTTTCACTGTCATGAAACTAAGTGTTTTTCCATTTTGAAACTGTGAAGGACGACTGAGTGCTGCATTTGAAGGCATGTGTGGGTGGGTAATACAGTGTCAACCTGGGGACACTCACAAAACAAAATATGAAAAGGGAAAAGTACATTTGGAATGTATCTTGAATATGTAAGGGTATATAGCGTGACGCCTTTGTAATGGAAATCCAAACCACTCTGCAAAGTTGCTGTGGGAATACGAAAGAGATTCAGGGCAACTGATGGGAGGGCTTTATTAATGCTGCTGGGTAAAGTCCAATGGTCACCTTGGTTTGGACTCTAAAAATGAGTAGACCAGGGCAGGGAAAATGTTAAGTGTTTTGAGTGCTCCCTGGAGGGGTTGGGTTGGTGGCTCAGCTGATGAGCTGGTTCCTATAGCTTCTTGAGACTTCCCATTTTAGGGTTAGCTCATCATCCATCACCATGCACCCCCTTACGACCCCACTAACCTCATTAATTTGCCTCCCCAGATTAGCCATCCCTAGGAGACCACAAAGAGTCCCTACCATTGTTCTCATTTTCTCACCCACACAGCCTTAAGGTCTTAAGTAATTCAACTCTCCACCAGCCAAACATGAGCGGAAATTAAATTATGTTACTGTAGGGACAATGAAACAACTAAGAGATTCTGGCTTTACAGGCTCTTTGTTGCTTCACTTATAATTTAGCATCTTTGAGACGCTAGGATGACCATTTACCCATGAAATAGTTCCCACTTGAGATCCATGCTGCTCCATGTCCACAGGCTGTTTGGGTTGAGTTAAATGCTTTTAAATGCACCTTAAAGGATGCTTAACAAAGTAAACAATACATGGGTGTGAAGCAATGTATCTTTTTTGATTATTTCTTATTTGATTCCAGCTATCGTGAATTTCTCAAACCTCAAGAGTGTAATCAATGACCTGGATGTGAAAATACATATCTGAGTGTCAATTAGCAAAGACTTTGCACATAATGCCTCTGTGCAAATTTAATCCACAGCCACTTTAAATATTGCTCTTCAAATGATCTGGTAATACTGGACAGTTTGAGCTCAAAGTAACCTAAGATTGATTGAGAATATAAGTAATCCACAATATGTGAGGGTATGGTAAGGGACTAAATGTGTCTATCAAGTAAATAAAGCCATCAATATGAATACAAAATTTGCCCTGATCTGAAAGGACACTGATGGACCTTGTCGTCCTGTGGCATTGCTGAATCCGGGACACAGCAGAGGGTTTGGGCCAAGGGTTTGGGTTTGTGCCCTGCTAATTAGGGAGCTCAATAGCCCTGCTATTGAGCTCCCTAATTAAACTATTAATCTCACATCATTAACCTCTGAAGACCCTTTCCTCCCTCCATTCTGACATTGCTGCACTGGCTTATGAAAACAACTTCCCCTTCATTCTTTCACCCTCTAAATTTCGTTTCTCCAACACGTTATTTTGCTGATGTTTTTTTACACACATATATTTATTTCCTCCTGCTGCTTTCTTGTAGCACATTTCCTATTGTTTAGCTCTTGCTTCATCTCAGCTCAGTGTGCCTGTCGGTATGATGTGTCGGGGCCACAGCTGTGTGCTAACTGCATTACTCTCAAAGTGGCTCTCCAAGGTGGATATGGTTACTTTTAATTAAAAAAGAATCAATTTCTATCCCTGTCAGATTTTGAACTGGGTGACCATATGGACACTTAAAAATACAATCCAATTTCCAGCCACCCGGCTCCCCTTCTGGCCACCCCTCTACAAACCACTTTGGCACATCCATCACATCACTCCATTGGAGGAGCTTTACAAATTGCCAAATCAATCCACAAAGCTTGTCTTATAGGTTCATATAATACATGGCAGGTTATGTGGGTTTAAGCACTTTTTCAAACACTTTCCAAAATGTTTACTCTTTAAAGTATATAAGAAATGCTATAATACAAGGTATTTGTAGATATTTCTGTTAACGTGTATATTTTGGTATGGCGGCCCCTTTGGAAATCTCTTTGTGGTCTAGCAATTTGACTACAGAACCACAGCAGCTAGAAAATTGAATTTAGGACTAACAAACAGCATTAATCTATTGGTGACACATGGGGGAACACAAACAAGACACTATGGGGTTGTGGAATGAGACAGTTGTTTGATATAATAAGTCACTTTAAACTTATTAAGTTAATTATGGTGCCATTGTCAGCCTCCTGCCACTGGGAGTGAAAAGAGCAGGCTTGATACAAAAGAGGCTTCAGTGATCTTGCCGCACCTCACATGAAACGCCACCCAAGATTATAACATGAGGAGAGGAGACACATACATCAAAAGCTTATTAAAGCCAATGAAATAACTCACAATGACAGCACTACAAAAAGATAACCATTACATTTAAGTGCTGGGTATGTGTGACTTTGAGGCTGACCTTGTGAGCCTGTGGCCTATTGTGTACAAGGAGGCTGTATAGAGAGCTGGTTGATTAGGCTGAGCTCCCTGGGGATCGATGGGACGTCTGCGATCAGCACTCAGAGTAATAACACTGTATTGTGTGCCTACTCAATGACGATATAAGATGAATGATGTCACAGGGCTATAACACTGATAATGTTGGTGGTGGATTTCTTGTACATATTTGTGCTGCTAAATCATGATGAATTGTACTGTCTTAAGCATTATGCCAAACAAACAGTATGACAACAACCTTTTAAAATGTAGCCAACCAACAACTACAACGAATAAGGCACTATCCTTTAGTATTATTGATGTAAGGGGACGATCTAACACTGTTCACACATGTTCGTTACCTGTGGTTGCTTTGACAGCTTAACTTTTTCAAAGGGAAGACAAGGACAGACAGAATAAACCCATGTAATCAGTAAGTTGCCAGGCACCCCACCCATAATATCTGTCTGGTGTCTGCCTTGTAATACAGGAAATCCAAACCAGAACTATCAAGTTCACATAACTAAGTTGCATACAAATTACAGGCACAAAACTTACACAACCCTGCTATTAGTGGTAGGTGTTATTTTTGCCCCCAACAGTCTTATTTTAATTCTATGTCTGTTTGCTTTACTGTCTGTGTAATAGCAGGTCTAAGCCTTTTCCCATGTGTGCTTACATTAAACTATAACCACAGGTTAACCTCGGACCAGAGCCACAATTTATGAGTTCTTTTTTGTTTTATCTGCCTCTTGAGCTGAAGATCCTTCTTTTCTCATGTACCTTATTCATGTATCAATGTTTGGGTGTATCTTCAGTAAAAACACTTGTCACAGCAGAGTATCTTTGTCTGTTAATTAAAAAGCTTGGCTCTGTGTTTTTATCTGTAAATGCCATGATTGCTGAAATTAAAGACCAGGGCAATCTTGCTCTCATGGAGACAGAGAGGTAGAAAGCAAAAAGACAAGAGTGGCAAAAGTAAAGATACTGTTGAACACTGTCCAATGTGTTAACTAATTTGTCACTGAGTGAACACATTAAAATACAATTATTTTCTGTCAAGTATCCTACGTCTAGTTGTCTGTCTGTACCTTTAAATATCTCAGAATTGTTTGGAAAAATGGGAAGTGGAGACTGTAGGCAACATGCTCTGAAGGCATAGAATACTATAGACTCAACCATGACAAAAGGTTTCTCAAAATTTAAACTCTTTGGTCATCTGGCATGTGCTTTTGCATGTGGATATCTGCATACTATAAAAACAGCACAAATGCAACACAGATACACACAGATTAATAATAAAGGTCGAAACTCAGACAGACTCAGCACATTTAAATAATATCTTGGCAGCTTCAATGCTCCTGACATTACCTTTTTTGCTTGGTGGTCTCTAAAAAAAGCACATGCAATTCTGTGTATTTTTTTCATCCCCATAGGTGGCAATTAAAATGCAATGCATAGAGAAGCCAAGGTACACAACATAACATGAAAATGAACATGGCTTACAACCAGTAAATAAATTATCAACTCTGCAGATCTTGTTTGGTTCATTGGGAAGACTATTATGCCAATAGAGGAAACATTGGCTTACATATAATAGTCAATTTATTTCTGACAACTTCTGTCAACAAAATGTTATTCTTCTTTAATTCTTCATTCGTAGTTAGTATACATTTTATAACAGAATCCAATGAAAGTGCTGAACACAGCAGCACATCATAGTAGTTTTGGGTACCAATCAAATACATTTCCCTGTATTAAACTCTGGGGACTGAATCAGTGCAGTGGGGCACATCTTTGAAGTCTCACTTAAGCACTACTGCTCAAGTCACAGCCTGATTTGGCCCGATCACATTACAGGCAGAGCAAAGACAGTAATGCAAGACCACAAGAAAAAAAACACAGGAGTGCAAAACTTTCCTGCAAGGTCAAGTTCACACTGACACTGTGCAAAAAAATCTAGACAACACCGCAAGAGACAAAGATGATAACACATGGCTGAGTGAGAGAAGGCAAAGGGTACAGAAAAACAAATCCTATTGGACCTGTGTATGAAAGGACAGGCCAGTTGGCGAGGTTGGGTGGGGGAATGGGAGGGGGAGGGGTTGGGGCATAATTGAATTACAGTGACCCTATGACAGCACTATAGGTGAGGTCATGTGTTGAATTAATTCTGTCCCTGACCTCGTCTTCAGCAGGGTAGAGCCTCTTGGTTGGCCCAAAGACCCAAAGGCGCAGCGACAGTGACACATCTTTCTGTTCGGCTTCTTCAAGCCGAAACTGTCATTCAGATTGACAGCCAGGCACAAAGGCCGATGGAGCTTCACTGCACGCACTGTATGCCTATTTTTAGTGCAAATGCTAAAGCCCTCTATACTGTGGGACATGCATTAGACAAGCTGCTATATCAGTTTGCGGGAATCCACATAGCACACCAAATATAAATAGAATCTACGGTATATTTGGTCTTAAATGAAGATCTAGACTGTACAGGATAAAAGCTTGTTCATTGTGAATAGCCACACAATTAATGTACAACAATACAGTGCAATATTACCTATATTCATTCTGCATTGATGGTGACACCCCCCCCCCTTCTAACTTTTTTAAATGGGGAGAGTCTACAAAACGGCTGTATTTCATTATTAGATAAGGAAATATACTAAAATTATTCTCAAAGAACTTCCAAAGTGTGTAATTTTCACCAGACAATGAGGATCTAAACATTTTTACTGTCAAAATACTTATAAAACCTAAAATATTAACACATTAAGCTTTTAAAGACCTGACAGGTGAATGAAGTTACTTACTGTCTGCCAGAGAGGAGATCCCCATGCAGTTGAGTAGAAGCAGGAACAGCAACGCCCCTCTGGGCAAGAGGGGCATTGCCAGGTGAGTATTAGGCACCATGTTCCAAGTTGGCACTGCTCCCTCCTCAGTCCCCTGCTAGACGCGTCCCACTCTGACAGGATCAAAGACTAACACCTGGGAGAGCAAACACATGCAGAACAGGAGTGCAGAAACATTAGTATTCAAACTCACCATATATTTGCATACATTTGAATGAGCATAACAACACAGTAAAGCAGAAAATATCAAAAGCAAGTCGCAGAGCAGAGCCAAAGGAGACAGAAATTTTGTACACTTGTAAGAAAACAAGAACACACAACACTGGAGATCTTTGGTTGCGATCAACAAGGCACCAAATACCCACAACAAAATCCTGCTCAGGGCAGACGAAAATACAAGTGAAGCGAATGTAACACGCAAACCACATCAGCACAACAGAACAAATGTAGTACAGTGCCACAGAGAGAAATCATAGCAAGAAATAACAAGAACAAAGAGGAGGTCAGGACACAAGATTAAGCTCCACAGTCATCCTCTCACAATGGGGATCAGTTAAAAACCCAGAGGACCTCCTAAACTGTACTCCCTGAGGACCACCACCCACTTAATGTTCACCATTAAGAAAATGAAACTGTGTCTTCCAGACGGGTTCAAATCAACAAAGTGCCATGATCTCATTGAATGACAACATGTACGCATACATAAACATTTACCACAAAACACACCCACGAGGGGGTTGGGGGGGGGGGGGGGGGGGGGTTGGTCAACAAAGCAGCAGCAGGTGTACCACAAATTAACCATAATTAAACAAGCACTAAAATAGAAAGCATTGCTCCATCGTTTTAAGTGGTAGGTGGAGACAAAGAAACAAAGGCGGAACCTCAAATGACACTGCGCAAGGAGTGCTTCTTTGTCTTTTTAGGAATTAGATTTAGTGTAGGAAATGACTAAGCCGACTGATAAGATTTAGATATATGGCTGTAAGTTTGTTATAGCCTGCAGTTTCAATGTCTAATTCTATTACAAACAAAGTAACTGTGTATCCCCATAAATTGCACTAACAAAATTTCTTATCCCTACACTCTTGCCCCTTGGCCATCTGTGATGAGTAATCATAACGCTGTAAAGCAGACCACAATATGGTAAGGATAGATATCTCTCTTTTGATGGAATTAAAGCACTATCTCCAGAGGACTTCAGGAAAAAAAAAGAGAACTAAAATGAGAAAAGTTTGAGAAGTTTTAAAGTAAGCCTACTTTTGTCTTCAAGGGCTTTCTGACAATGATTCTGTACAAAGCTTTAACAAGAGGCCTGTTGGAATTGAACTGAGAACTTTTTCAGCTCATCTGTTTGGTCTCACTGCCCAGTTTATGGTGACGATTAAACAATAATGATTGTTGAAATTAGTTAAAGGAGAAAGAGAAGCGCTCACAATGTAGAATATCTTGATGCTTGCTGGGTGGCCGGTCAGCTTTAGTCTGTTCAGTTTGGCTAAATAAGTTTGATTGTCAGGAACACAATGCCTCCAGTAGCTTGTAGGAAATCAGTATCTTCCATTCTTGAGCCTGTGGAGGTGTTAAGCACCCTTATTACTCATTTGGCTATTCAATGTGTGGAAACGGTAAGGAAACGCACACACTGAGCACCTGTTCGATCACCCTCTCTATGAAACAAGACCAGGAGAAACACTCGGCTGGCCGGAGATCTTAGCAAAGCAAAATTTCAGATGTTCCTTTTTCTTCATCTGACCTCTGCTTTAACATCTTTGAACAAGTCACTTGGCGAAGGAAAATACAGGCATGGCTGAGTAAAACGATGTAAAGGAATGCTGTGTGAGTCACGGTGCTCACCTGGGGGACAATCTCAGACAGGTATCATTGACGCCGAGCTCTTCATCACTCTTTGTCACTTACAAGAATGCACCTCAAGGCTTTCATGTCTACTAAACCAATTTCCGATACAACACACCTTGCATCTCGGGAATTTCCAAACAGTGTGCACCATTAATATCATCCATCATCAGTTAAAGTTCAAGCTGTGATTGTATCAGGCCGTATTATACTCTTCCCTGCATGTCGAGATTTAAGAAATACCCACAAGAGCAGCTTAGATAATTTGAAACCTCTGAAATAAAGCTTCCCTCTGTGTCTTCATCTTCACTAGTAATAAGAAAGAAACTCATTGTTGGTGTCTTAAACTGTAATAGTCTAAAGAAGAAAAAGGTATAACATTACACTGCTCAGGGTGCCAAAAGAACTGGATCTCACGTGACTTGAAGGAATTTAGGCCCTGTTTTGATTTTAAGTTAAAACACCAATTTAGCTTTGCAAATTGAGAGTAACTCATATCAAGTTTGACTGACAAATGTGTTTTGACACTCATTTTTACATACACCAGCCTTGCAATGGTTCATGTCGCTGGGTAGAGAGAGTGAGTGAGGCTGATAGAGTTGGCTACTCGCCGTGCTCCAAACCCTTAGCGGTGGAGGGATATCTTTCACAGCAGATGCCAGAGAGAGGCAGATGCTTTTCATCTTCAATGAGACAAATTCCTAGAGCGAGGTTTATTCTTTATTTATTTAGCTACTTATTTTTTTCCCAGTGCAGCTCGGTGCCTCCCAGCTGCACACAAATACTACGGGACAGCGCTCGCAATGTGCATTTGTGTTGTGTGGCGGTGATGCTACTAAGAGAGGGACAGGGCACCGACGTGATCCAAAAAACTGAGCACGTGGCTCTGCACACAGGAAGACATTGTTTGCGACTATGTGGGAGAGCGAGAGAAAAACACAAAGAACATGTAGGGGTGGACGTCTGCCCTTGTGAGATTGTATGTGTATCCTTCTGTTTTGGTAATGATTTCATTCTGAGGCCTGGTGTGTCTTTGTATGTGTGTGAGTGTGTCTGTGTGTGTGTACGTGTGAGAATAAGAGAGTAAAGTGTGTGTGAGACAAGAAGAGTTAGCGCTGCATAATTATGACTAAAATGATTATCTAGATTGTTTCACAAGAAATCCTAATTAATTATCAACTTCTTCAGGATTAGTCAGACTGACTTCAAGAGCTAAATTAATTTATCACAACATTGGATGAGCTCAATTAATATTGTTATAAACTGCAGTTCATGATCTAAACTCATTTTTATAGATCAGTATTCCACAACATATATTTACGCTATACTTTTAAAAAAATATTTCAAGGCCCAGCACCATTGAACTTAATAATTGTTGTTTACTTATCTTTTCTGAGGCTGTAGTAGTAACAGCAGCTCAACATGTAAAGCTGTTAACCTGCTGTACTGCTGATGCATGAAAACTTAACTTGTTAATTGCAGCACACCTAACAAAACGTGCTAATTTGGCTAACATCTCATGGCTAACAGCTTCGCACGTGTCAAGCTAGTCCAACTCCAGTTAGCACACTTTCATACACTCAAGTCAGTTTCCATCACAATTAAAATCTAATTGTGTGGCAAACACTGTGTTGAATATAGATAGTCTTTGTGCAAACACTATTAGATGATTTAATAACTAATTAAGCATGATAAAGATGTCCTAATATTAATAGACAAGGTTCAGTCAAAGAGGTCCCTCCACTTCGGAGTGCATTATCTCTCACAACATGGACACTTACAGATGAAAATAAACTTTAGGCCTCCAAGGCTGATTAACTGTTTATGACACAATGAGCTCCAGACTTTTTTTTTTTTTAATCACTCAATAAAATTTGAAATGTAGGTGGTGATTCAGAGGTCTGCAATCAGGCCACACACAATTTAGGGTGCGGCACAAGGTCTCTTGTCCAATTTGTCAAGTGCATGTATACTATAGACAGAGGTGGCAACAGTTTATGTAAACACCAAGACACAATGAAAGAGACCACAAGGTTATTATATTGATGCTGAGGCAGGAATAACTCTAACCCTTATTGAGTAGCCAGGTCATTCAGGCTTCCTTTTAGGAAGTAGCTTTGAAGCCAAGTCAGGAGAGTTCTCAGTAATGCAAAGCATGACATATAGGGTATGTGTAGCAGACAGAGGGCTAAGAGGTTCGGTGAACTAATTAACAAAGGAACAATGGGATGTCAACATCTCAAACGGTAAACTATCGAGGACAAAAGAGCTTTTGAAGTGAGTTCAGTGGGGGAGGGGAATAAAGCAAAAAATACACACCTATCCTGTTTGCTTGTTTGCCACCCACATCAGGTCCCTGTCATTGAAGTTATAACTGCCTCCTAACCTCCCTTGTGTGTGTGTGTGTGCATGTGTGTGGTAAGGGAGTGGCCACCCATACAGCAATGGTACTCTACAAACAAGGCAAAGTAAGACACAGCTGCGCAGAGTGAGCGCTGAGTAAACACTACTATTACATTAACTACAGGTAGCATCTCTGCTTTCCATCGTTTTCATCCCTCCTACTTGTGTTCATTTTTCTACCTCCGTCTCCATTTAATGGGTCATCCTAAGCGTGCGGAGGTGGGACAGCTGAGATATATAGCTAGCAGTGCGGGGAGCTAATCATGGCCGTCTCTGGAGGTGATAAACCCAGACTGGAGAGGTTTGTGTTGGCGCAGTCTGCCACGGCTCCATAAACATAGTTACAAGCTGAATTTCGACAGGAGTGTTTTGGCCCCTGATTAGTTTTCCATGCCCTAGAAGGCTCCTCACAAGTCTGTGCTTTTTTTTTTTTTTTTTTTTTTTTACTTCAGTAGTGAACATGCACCACAAGACCCCCAGGAGAATAACAGCAAGCCGGTGAGCCCTGTATTGTAAAATGAAAGTGTAAAGTAACCAAATTAGGTTTTCACTCTAACTCTGAAAGCTTCGCTGTATCCTCAGACTTGATGGTGCATGTCTTTTTTTTTTTTTTTTTTACAGGGCTGCGACAAGGCGCTGCATTGAAATTCACCTAACAAAGGGTAATGTCCTGTGACCTATCAAGTTTTACAGCACTTCTGTTTACAAGCTGATTCCAGTTAATTGCTAACGTTTTACAGCCAAGATGAAGATTAAAGGACAACTATAAGAGACAAGTCCACTTCCTTCCAGGGTGAGCAACGGATACTAATGCAATAATACGGTGAGTATGCTGACCTACAAAGGCACAAGGTAAATTGAATAAATCACAAGAAAAACATCTGCCTGCTTGGATGACTGCTTGGAGAAATCCATGAAGTGAATTAATTTGAGATGGTTAAAAATGATGTATAGCAATACTACGGCCTGTGACACATTGTGAGGCAACCTGTGACGCATGAGGTCTGGATTTAATGCACCAAGCTGCACCCTGATGTCATGACGCAGATACTGACTTGCCTCTCCACAGAACCACCGCATACTGCCTTCACCCATACGATACAATGTCGATTGGCATTTAGTCTAGTTGAGTGAACATTTAACAAAAACTCAAGCGCCTCCATAAATTGTCACTGAAGTAGAGAATTTACAATCACCTCTGGGGGTGGGGGGGGGGACACCAATCTTTTCAGCTGCAAATCAATCTGGGAATGAAAGGTGATAAGTATTACACTGATATGTATTACATGGAGTAGAAGAGACATACCAGAGTGCCACTTCCATTTGAATTTATTGCAGAGTGATTATTGGCGTCGTAGAGCTGCAGAGCAAGGAGAAAATGGCTTGCACTACAAAGTGCTGGGCAAAGGGCCTGCAATAAATCAAAACGCAGGCTCAATGTAAAACAGACATTCATCAAATAAAAGCAATGCTGTGTATACCTAGAGCAATCGAGTGTATGAAACAGCTTTCTGTAAAGTATCACCAACCTTTGGAGCCATGTTTATAGAATACAAAACCGTTTCACTTCATTGAATTACAGTGGAATATTCCTTAACTATTCACTTCAGAATTTCTCCATGTTTTAATTTACCACAGTTTCACGTCAGCATAAGAGCTGCCATGTATTGATTTTTCCCTTATCGCACTATTTAGCGAAACCATTTAAGCAGAAGGTAACCCCCATATAACCCCATGACATGTTAACGCCCATAAAAATGATTTAAACCACAGATGTTACAAAATAATTTGTTCCTAAATACTGTATTGACCCCAATATAAGGCGACCCTGATTATAAGATGACCCCTCTTTTTCTTTTTAATACAACTTACATCATAGTGTAGTTGCACAGTCACACTCTGTGGCAGTTAGAATTTAAAAGACTACCTCTTAGTCTTTTTGAGCTCCTTATCATCTGTTACAGCGGTATTTGGCAGCTTGACATATGCCGTGTCTTCAGTAGAGATGTCGGAAGATGTTTTGGACTCATTTTCACTTTGATTTATTTCTACCATGGCAAAAACCAGATTAAGTAAAAGCATTACACAAGCCCCTCAGAAACTCCTAAAGGTTAAACACTTTTAGTTTAGAACTACAAACAATCCATAATGCCATACTCTGCGTTTGAGTCACTTTTACACCAATACTATATCCATTCAACAAGAATATCTGATGCTGTGAATTGTCTACAACCCAAATAGAAGACAACCCCACTTTCCGAATGCATTTATTCCTATTCTATAGTCTTAGTGTGTATCTTTATCCCAATGTTGTCACTGCAGCAGGAATACTGGTCAGCATTCAACTCAATCTTAACCAGCTGTCTGAATCTATTATTAATTTAAGGCCCCCCACCACAATCACACTGTCATTCTGTGGGAAGCAGCATAAACATATGTTTCACTCACATTCAGGTCTGTACAAAAATACACAGTAGGACCTTTTTTTTTTTTTTTTTTCATTTCATTAATTTTATTTTAAGAACTTTTGTGTGAATTTCCTATTTTATTTCATGTACCGCTGTTGCTTCCTCTTTTATGTTTTATTCATTTCATCTGATTTGTTGACACTCCAATGACTGGATTAATTTAACATTCTTATTAAGTATCATGGGCATTAACATTAGCATGATTATTTTTCTCATAAATCCTTCCTGCTTATCTTCCTTTTGCTCATCTATCTTTCACTTTTTAATCTCAGTTGAGTGTGAAGTACTTTGTAGCTTTGTCTTTAAAAGTGGTATATAAATAATAAAATTGTATTATTATTTAGGCCACCCCGTAATTCCTCAAAGCTAGTTCCAAAATAAAACTAATGGAGAATGATAAAATAACAACGCTTTGTATTCAATTCAAGGACTCAAACTGTACAGCCACTAGCCTTGCCCTAGTTCCAAGACTGAAAAAGATTTAATATTTGTGTTTGTTTACATTTTTTAGAGAGTTCTACAAATGAATTACAGCATAATTAACCATGATTTTGTGCTCTGGCCAAACATTACACCGGCACTATAAACTGAGACACATTCTCACCAGCAGATGTGCATATATATCAAAAGGAAATTCACACTGTCAAGCTAGAGAGATGGGCTAAGACGTCACCACTTGACGGTTTGCTTGTGGACAGATGGTGCCATAAAATGACTAGGCAGGCAGCACAGAAGGCACGGACTCCCCCCCTCCCCTCACACCACGCAGAGGACTTCAACCCCCACCCAACCCCCCAACCCCCCAACCCAACACAACCCCTAGGCAGAAAGTCTCGTCTCCGCCAGTAAAAGACAAACAGAACGAAGGCATGTGAGCAGAAAGACTGGCAAATACAGAGCTCCATAGATCAATAGCTTGCCAAACAGAGACAGTTGTTTGGGCTCAGCTCAGTCCACAGACGTCATGGGTGGATTTTAACAGAAAGAGGAAAAATATAAAAATTAAGCATGGTCAGAATCAAGAGAACATGGCAGGATATCGAATACAATACAAACTGAAAACACCCTTTATAAGCATGTTTTCTCACAAGCGTTGCACAAAATAGAAAGAAACCTCTCGCTTCTTAAGTGTGTTTATTTTCTACAGGTGGCACTGAGGTGAGAATTTGCCTCTCTTTGTATAAGAGTGCTGGGAGGGGGCTTTTGAGGGCTTCATACTATACTGCAGGTGTCTCCGCTGTTCTAAATCAATTACCTCTAGCCAGTCAGTGCTTAGGGTAGGGGGGTATTGTAAATCAGCTTGGTGTCAGGCCAGATTAGCAACTGTAACGGGCTGCGAATGAAGCTCTTTAGCCAGCATGGACCCTCCAGAGGCCTGTGTGACAACGAAGCTGCGGCCTCAGTGCTTAGTGACAGCGCAGCAACTTTGGCAATTGTTTGCCACAAACCTCTGTACTATGGTTTTCATCCTTTTAAAATGTCTGGACTTGTATAAAATGATGCAAATCAATAAGAAGGAGGAAGAGCTTTAAGGCAATATTGGATTTGCAGGATTTTTTCATCAATGTGATCAAATACTGTGATTTGTCAGGTATTTCATTCACTGGGTAGCTCTTTTCTAGAAGTTAATCCATATTCCCCCTACTTTGCACACACATTATTACATTTCTACAGAAATTAGGTTTTGCCTACTCATACCGACAAAATTCAAATTGGATGTAAAGGGATTAGCCCGACTGTTACCATTGGCTATTAGTCAAAGAACGTGGTCATTCTCTCGCTCATGGGCACCGCTCGGAAGATTTGTACTTGTGCAGTTCCTTATCTGACTACATCCTTTTATGCAGATCTACTTTAGAGACATTTTTCAGCAGCTATTATATCCCCTTAAAACTTACAACTTCTGAACACAAAGCTGCTGACGTGCAATTGTGACCTACACTACACTTTATAACACAGAATGCCCTTGAATTTTCATATCCTGAATGGTTTATGGGTTGTTTGGCTTCAGACACAGTTGCAATGTGCAAAACAATATATTGACGTCATGATTTTATTATTTAAGAGACAGAGTAAAGAATCATGTGTAGTCCAAAGTACAGAAGAATAAAGCCAGTGTTGACAGAGGGAAGGGTTACACTAACTCAGGGAGGGTTAAGAAAAGCACCTAATGTACAATCAAGCATTTGGTGTGTTGTGGGGGGTGGGTGGGGGGGTTGGGGCTGAAACTTAAAAATAGCACCTGGTGTTTGAGACAAAGCATAAGGTTTTATTTATAGAGGAGGACCCCCTGATGTGAATTGTGTTTAGAGGAATTAAAAAGGCATACAAACATATGCTTTTCTGGGGCCTATCATCAAGTAAGAAACCTGTGCCACACAAAGAAAGACAGAGACTCCTGGTCTACATGAAACAGTTAAGACCAAACAGCTTCAACATGGGTTGGTTGCCATTGCAAACGTGGAAAAAATAAAGAGGATCCCAAAGGTCCAAATCCAAGTCTTTGCCTGTCTTCTATTCCAGACAGCTATCCTCTCATCCCCTGTCTAACTAGTGAAAAGAAGCAGATTCTAATAAGCCGTTCTGTCTTTCTGTCAGTCGCTGTTTCTCTCCATCCCCCTGTTTTGCCCCCCCCTCTCTCTCTCTCTCTCTCTCTCTCCCTCTCTCCCCTCTCTGCCCATGTCTCCTTCCCTGTCTCTTCCTGTCTGCCTGAGCCATGAGCCAGTCTGGTGGAGCAGATGGAACCATATATCCCCATTGCTCTCCGGAGGCCTGAGGATTTAAAATGTAAAAGAGATGAGCGCAGAATAGGCAAGGGGCAGTTGATAAAGGGCAAGAGAGGCAGGGAGTTTAAACCATGTCCATCACTCAAGGTAGAGTACAGTATGCCTAAAACCTGATGATTGTGTTATAGAGTCTAAAAGTACAGAGATAGATTTTACACTCACCTCTAATCCTGCATGTTTGTCCTTACTGAGAGTCTAATCCAAAATGATGTCCTTCATTACAAGTGCAGAGCAACAAACTGTATTACCAGTGTTAACAGAGACAAATGACCAACACAATTCAAGTGCAGATTAGGCGTTAGGTCAACAGAAAATTAATCAACAACAATTTGAACAGTCAATTACTGGTTTAAGCCATTTATCAAGCTAAAAATGTTGGTCCCAGCTTCGAAATGTGAGGATGTGCTGCTTTCTCTGTTTGATATCACTGTAAATGGAATATCTCTGGATTTCAGATTGCAGGCTGGTTAGAACATGAATTCTAAAAGCCAAAAGGTTTCAGCCATTTTTTCCCTCATTAAAAAGGTCAGGGTCATATGTTGTAGAGATCATAAATCCCCTTGAGGCAAATGTGTGATAATGTGCTGTATAAATAAAACTGACTTGATTTGACGTATCCTCGGAGCTCTGAGGAATTGTAATGGACATTTTTCACAATTTTTTGACTAAACTATTTCACAAACTTAACAGTTAATCCATTAAAATAACAAAAACTGACAGATGAAAAGGTAATTAACATGATTATTAGTTGCAGCACAAAAAAAAATCACAAGTCATCCTCACTTAATAAAATGGTAACCAAGTAGGAATGAACTCATGTAGCTTGTGTTAAATTAGGCTGATACTCTTGGGGCTTTCTTTCAGAGCTACTCTGCCCGGAAATTTTGATTCACACCAGCCTTCCTCCACACCTCACCTCAGGCCACCTTTCAGGTAATGAGAAAGTATCTGGGCACTGTATCTGTCGTCTGGGAGAAGATTCTGCTTCGTCCTCCATCTCTGGGTGGCAGCTTGACAGACAGGAAGAGTGAAGAACAACAGGCGGACGAGGTTGTGAGCAGTGCAATCGATGGCCAGCTGACTAGCAAGGTCCATTATACTGACAGGCTGGAGCCACAACACGACGACCTGCACTTTCCCAATGCCCTTATTACTACCTATGAATCTCTCACTGTGACCAATCTCTTGTGTGCTTTCCTCCTTCTTGCTCTCTCTTGCTATCTCACTACAGAACATCTCCCTGGAGAAAGCATAGTACTGAATTTCAATCTGTCAATCTGATGGAAGTGTCTTAAAAGAGGCAAAAGCTACACCTAAGCTGCTAACTTCGTGTGCTAGGCACGCCATGGCTACAGAACAGAGATGACATGAGGTTACACACTGTTCTCGAGATAAACGCAGCCTAAATATACATTTAAGCCTTGAAAAAATTTGAACTGTCTGCAAGAGACACCCTCTGTCATATTAAACATTTCTCCCACCATAAACCCCATCTTTCAGCTATACTATCTGCTCTCCTTTTCCTTCCACCCCCCAAACCCCCCACCCCCCCCACCCCAACCCCAACCCTCTAGTTATTCTGAAATCCTTAGTCCTTGGAAGACTTATTTATACTCTCTCCCCTACCCCACCTTCCCCCTCGCAGTGCAGCTGCAGATAGGATTTACCTGCAGCTGAGGCAGCCTCCAGACTATCAATTACCACAAGTGTAGAGTCACTGTTCTGTAGCTCGGCTAACAAGACATACACACACAACACAGTGCAGGCACACACACAGATCTCTTGGACACATCCACTTAGAGAAATTCTGGGTTTACTGCAAGTCGTAGGATTTTCCTGACTAATCAAATAGTTCCGTGAAAATCCACTTCATAAAAAAAAAATCCAAGCCACGAGGGCTTTTCCCTGTGATTCAATGCCAGCAGAAATACATCCGATCAAGCAAACTGGTATTTAGATCAAGTGTTATGTGAAAGAAGAGCAGAAATTATAAGTGAGGATGCCAGAGATCTAAGTCTCCAGAAAATAAATCAGTGTGATTCATGAAAAAAAATCTGTAAAATTAAAAATTAGGTCATCTCGAGCATTACAATTGACTGTTGAAAAATGAATTAAGAACTCTGCAGAACATCAGTACTGGTGCTATGACTAAGCTTTTGACTCACAATATACACAGATAAATGTTGTTAAAGTTCATGTGGGAAGAGGCAAAAGTGTATTGCTTGCATTTTACAAACATGATTACACACTCAAAAAAAAAAAAAAAAGCATAAACACGCAAATCTTGTCATCACTGTCTATTTGTACAGTTGTGATGTTTGACTGGTATGCGACGCGCCGAAAGCAGAGATCTCTAAATTCTTCCTGACATGTCGTCTCATTCCCTGACAATGATTAGACTGAACACCAGGCCGTTACACATACAGAAAGACATGCAGGGACAAGACCCGTCATTCACCCCAACGGATCCACCCTGACGCCTAAAGTGCCTCTGTCACGTCAGCAAATGAAAAGCCATCACAGCCAATGTTGCACTCATCAAGCTTGAAGTCATTTTATAGACTGGTTAAAAGCTATCTTGCCGGCTCCTGTTGAACTTGTTTAAGCATGTTTGGGCTCAAGGCATCAGTTTTGAGTCTGAACAACCATCTAGGTGGTCGAAATTATGTTGGGGGGCACAGGCTAACAACCCTAATAAACCTCTTACGAGAACTACAGCCTACAATCTAGCATGGCTTGACACCACAGTCAGTACAAACATCCCAGTGTAAGTCTATGAAGTGAGATCTGAGGAAGTGAATTCCTTTTAAGTGAGCCATAGAGTCTAGCCACAGGAGCAGTGTAGTGATCATTAAGATAACATATTCGGGTCAAAAAGCTAATGAATGTGCATTGACAATGGACTATATAGAAACTCTCTGTATAACCCTGTTTTTGCAGCTCACCACCAAACCATTAAAAGCAGTAGCCTCATGAGATACTTAGCAAGGGGATATTTTTTTCATGCTTTCACCAACATGCAAAAAAAATACATTATCTACTCCGCACATAAATTAGATCGCCTTACCACAAGACTTAAATGCATTTCCTCGGTATAAATGTTCATTTAAGATGAGTTTCCCAGCATGAGAGGCAAATGGGCTTTCCTATGAAGTATAAAGAGGGAACTGGTTACCCCCCCACTTCTCCCTTTTCTCAACCAGTGCTCTTGTCTGACTGTCAGCCAAGGCAGCCAAGTCTCCCATGTTTACTAATGTAGAAGCAACCCCTTTATCAGGGAAGAGATTTGTAGGGAAGAGGCAGGGGATTAGCCATCAAATTACCAGGCAGACAGCATCCCTGCTCCAGGGTTGTGAAGCTGTAATCTCCGAGGCTGAAGGGGGAGATCCTGATAAAGGTTTGGGAGTGGAGCTGTGAAACTACAAACTCTGAACTGAGCGAAAGTGAAATATGAAAGTGTGGGGATTTTTTTTTGTTTATTTTGTTTTTCCTGGGCAAGTTCCCCTTCCCTTTTTTTTGTGTAAATTTAGATCAAAAGGCATTTGTATTGACGCTATTGTCATTTTACAGTTCTACATCACCATGTTAACTTTCAGCCATGTTGTTGAGTTATGTAGTATCATTACATAGCTCAATGCTCCCCACAGTGCAGGACTCTTTGTAGAGAAAAGCTTTCAAACAGAAGAATGCTGTAGCTAGGCAAGACTCGCAGAATTAGATTTCAGTGGCCTTGCCCGTGGTTCTTACATTGTCACCCTGCTGCCCTCCCTTAAACAAGCAATGCTCTCTTCAGAGAATAGCCCCTGGACACAGGAATGTTTCATCAACGCCTCGGCCTCAAGCATCCTTACAGGGCCACAGCGGGCCAACGGGCGCTGCACAGCCAGGCTATAAATAAGTCAGGCTTTATAATGAAACCAAATGAATCTCCATCCATCTTCCAAAAACAAGCCAGGGACCTCAGAGTTTTGCAGGAAGAAGAGTCATTGCCTGCACTTGAAAATAAACAACAAACCATAGGAAGAACAAAAGCCAAATGTTATACTGATGCTGAATGTGTCCCCTCTATACAATAAGCCACACAAGTATCGTACTCTCTCAGAGCTTTAGTGTGAGCGTGTTCAGGTCCACGTATGAGAAGCCAAGAATGCGAAGACTTATTATGCCATTATATGACATCTTATTGATAGTGAGAGACCAGTCCTGCTTGCTGCTGGGAGAGTTTAGCAGCACCGGACTGCTGAAAGAGAAGTCATAACTTTGGAGGAAGTGACAGGGTGGCTGATAAAGTAATCAAGTCAAATGTTGAGTCTATGCCAGGCATTTGAAGAAATTGGAACGCTGAGCAAACAAGGGTGGTGGTGGAGGGATAAATCAGCCACATGACTATATTCTCAGAACCAAGCACCACATAAATCAAGTCTACATTCAGTTTTATTTTCTTTACTGCAGTTTAGCATCACAATTATCCCCTCATACTCAAGAGCAAGGTAAGGTGACCTTTAATTTTCTTTAATGGCAGTCCACAAGCAACCCATCTGACCATGCCTGCCTACAGAAAAAACCTGTATTAGATTTAAGATATCAGCAGCATCATTCAGTAATTCAGTGATATCACATAAAGTAAATGAACGGTATAATGCAACAGGGCAACAACGGTAATCCATAGTCCTCTACTATTCTCAGAAAATAGCTTACAGCATTGTAGATTTAATATTTGTTGTGGCCACTGTACGTCTCCAACCTGAATCTCTGCACATTTCACACACACCGTACAAAAAGAGCACAAAAAATGCTGCTGCCCCTGAAAATGGAGGCTGTTTCAATCAATGTGCAGGCGTAATGGGATGATATGGAATTGAAATGAGTTTTGAGCAAGGAGGGAAATGTCCTCACTGACAAAGCGGATTTGTGTTTCCATTGAGAAACCCATGGCTATAATGCATGCAGGGCTAAGGTTTAAATGAAAGGTACAGGACTAGGAGTACAAAATAGACCTCTGATGGCTAGTTATAGCTGGGCGTAAAATGTAGATAGATACATTTCAAATGTCGAATAGCATATATAATGTCAAATAAGAGTACAGAAAAGGAAATAATAAATACAGAATGAACAGAACTTAATACAATCTGAGTACTATTCAATCCATTTTAAAGACACAATGAGCTAATGCTACACATCACAGTTGTGATGTTATTGTCATTTTAAGATCATTTTGTGCCACTGGTATCATGATAATATAATAGTGTATTAATGCAAGTACACCATTTCAAAGAGCAGTGAACTTTTTTATTCTTAAGACATTGAGCGCGTCTGCATTCACCTCAAGTGTTAGATAACGTTTGATACAGTGATGTGTAGATGATAAAGTTGTTGTGTAGTTCATCTTCAAAAAAGGCAAACATTTTTTGATTTAATAACTAAATAATTACCTTTGTGACACAAACATGAAGTATATTGAGTAACAAACAACACAAACTGCTGCATTAAACAATTGAAACCAACTCTGAGCTGAAGAAAATAACTCGGTGCTCAGTCTGTTTGATCTCAGAAACCCTGTTCCTGCTCTGCATCTTGGACAGCAATGGCTGCGTCCATAGTTTACGATGCAACAGAGAGGCTTCGCTCCACTGCTAAATATTAATACTAACACAGCAGGTGTCAATAAATGTAAGCTCAGTTAGGCTATGCACAATTTTAACAGCAGGAGCAAAAACTATCTAAATGCTTACCTTCTGTAAACAACCTGCTGAACAGGTAGAAAGATTATTTCCCAAAAATAGATGTTTATTCTAGTATCATGTCCATATATTGTATGTTATGTTGGTAATGTCATTATTGTGACAGGCTTACTGCCTTCTTTTTAAGATATGATCTTATGTCAAAATGTTAATGTGTGTTTAGCAAGCCTGTGCAGATGTCGAAGCATAGGCGCAGACCTAGTTCAATCAAATGAGCTCTCTGCTTGGGGCAGCAGAGGAAAAGCTGTCTTGTCAAAACACTGGTGATTTTAGTGGTAAAGAAGCCCTTTTTTCAAAATGTTCTCCTCAGCACCTGTCACAACGAATGAGACTGTCTGCAAGAAAGAAGTGTCACAATTGAGACCAGAAAGTGACTATCAGTGCAGCTAAGACATCACACAGGAGGTGGCCGCTGATTGACATTGCACATTGCACAAGACGTATTTGTCACACTCACCCCTAGCTGCATCAACCAGTTATTTGGGACATAATGGAGGAATGACAATTAGGCCTTGTCATCATAAAGCAGCTACTTCTGACCCTGTCACCATCAGGTAACAATTCCTGTCACAAAAACAAATGAATATTTTTCTGCAACTGACATTTTCAAAGTCTGACTCTAATCATAAACAAGTCTGTACTTCAGCTACTGCAACAATGCTTTGAATTTCAATAACCCAACAAAAAGCTAGTAGGTTTTCTGTCTGCTTACAGTATGTGTCATAGACAAATGTCTAGCTCCACTGACACAATTGCCTTCGCAGACATTGATCTGTGATTGTAAGCAACCTTTTTCATGTCCCAACTGGGACAAGAGTGATTAAGCAAATCCATCATGCGTTAACAGGCCATTACACATCACCCAATTCACCAATGATGAGAAATCAAGTTCCATAGAAAAATCCATATACTCTACCCATAATTACTTTTGAGAAATCCGATGGGGAGAGAGATTTTGAGTGATTGACTGTTGTTCACAAGGTAATTCAAGAGGAAAGCTTTTGCCAGGGTAGTCACTTGAGTGAAAGATATTTTGTATGTTTGGTCAGGGAATGTCATAAAGAGCACTGGTAAACAAATAACCATAGTTATTTCCACAGGTCAC
Source organism: Scomber japonicus (assembly GCF_027409825.1). Classification (NCBI taxonomy): domain Eukaryota; kingdom Metazoa; phylum Chordata; class Actinopteri; order Scombriformes; family Scombridae; genus Scomber; species Scomber japonicus. The sequence continues at coordinate 23,294,785 of NC_070589.1, read as the reverse complement.
GTCCAAGATATCATTGAATGTTTTTCTGGAACATTACCGGTGACAAACTGACTGAGACACAGTCGTAAAAGGGGAATGAAGGGTCACTGGCCTGTGTGGTGGAGGTGAAGGAGGGCGACCTACAGGTCATCCAGTGTGGCTAGGGGTTGGCTTTGTTTGAACAAATGACTATGGCTGACAGTTCTTTTGTCTTGTTTGTTTATGCTAGTGAGCAGCTGAACAGACAGTGTAACAGTAATGTCCATCTTGAGTTTTGCTTCAAGGTCATGTTTTAATCAAGTCTGGGTTACCACTCCAAGTCAGAAAATAACAAGGGAGAGTTGTTATGTGAGGGATGTGGAGAGTTGTACTCCTGAATCATTAAAGAAAAAGGAAAAATATTTTTTTTAAAGAGCAAAAAAAAAAAAGTTCCTGTTGCAGTGAGACAGGCCCGTGGGGAAGTCTAGCCATTTCAAAGGCCAAACAAAACAAGACAGACATGTTGTCTTCACTTCACTCTTGGAAAACTTGAAGGCGTTTCTACACATGAGGCGTTTAATCCTCACTTTTTAGTCTTCTGTCTCAAATATGTGACACAGAACTGGTATGCTTTTATCTAAATAAATACAATTGTCTACAGAGGCCGTGAACCGTTTCACTCATGATATATATATGTATAACTTTGACATAAAGTGGATTTTTATGCTTCAAGTCTATTTTCTTCAATTTTACACTCATAAAAACAGTGAGTGAGTGGTGGGTTGTGACCAGGTGACCTACACATCCTCTCATGGAGGAGAGCTCTGCTAACATGCTGCTTTTGCTACGTTGGCTGCGCAGGCACTGTGTAAGAAAGCTTCGATGGAAAAAAACAAATTGCAAAAATGATATTTTTTTCCCACTGACAACAGCTGTATTGAGCAACAAATCAGTTGAGCAACAACTGCCAACTTTATTGTGACCAAAAACAACATGAACTCAGTCCAAAAGTTTCTGATACAAGCATATCAAAGTTTTATGCTGTCATAAAAAATAAACAAAGATTTGAGACATAGCTGGAAATTCTTTTGTTGAAAAAGTGGTACCAAAAGTTTTCAAGAGTCTTGAGTTGTGTTTTTCCTCAAAGTGACTATATGTACTATAACTATGATAATCACAGGAAAAGAACTCGAAGAAACATTTAGTGAGGGTTATACTTGGCTGAAAACAAGGCCCCAACATTTCCCAAAAATTATAATTTACGACTTCCAAAAGTTCTCCTCTACAATTATCCAGGATTTCAAAGCCTTTCAGTGTCTCCTACTGACTTGAATTCTTGTCGTTGAAACTTTACCCTCCAGATTGCCCAGGGAGATAAAGACAACTGGAAAAACAGGTTGTTTGGCCTCAGTGTAGGCCTAATGCAGTAGAACGGCAGGGGGCCTCACCTTAGCAGCGGTAGCTAAGGGACATTCTATGGCCCTTCTATTCAAAGTCCTCTGAATAAGTAGGGGAGGGCTCGCACCAGACAGGGCAATTTGCCAGAGAGCTAGCCAATAGAGCTAAGCCAAGACGAGGTTAAACTATTGTTTTGGCTTAACAAGCAAGAGTGAGCAAGGACAAAAGAAAAGGGGACAAAAGAATAGTAAGAAAATACCTGACCACTGAAGTGTGACACATCAACTTATTTTGTTACTTTTATAATAACAGGGAAGTTAAAAAAGGTATATACTGATATCAAAAGCAGCACTTAGGAGAATGGAGATATATAGATGAGTAAAGAAGATACAACCACTTTCAGAGTTCGGGATGGCCCAGTCACTTAGAAAAAACACACCTGTACCTCATCTCATTTTAATTTTCTTCACTGACACATTGCAACAATGCTATGGTGAAAAATGTACACTTACCCATGCATGTCAATTAGATCCACTTGTAAATAAATCCTTTTTATTCCTTTTTATTGTTAGGCACTTATTCCAGAGAGAAAGAGAGAGAGAGAGTGTGTATCCAAATCCTAGAAAAGAAAATCCCGCAGTATCCACGAAAGATTATCCCTGAACAATGTCTTACAAAAAAGTCTGAGAGAAAGTGTTCTCCAGTTCCTCCTCAGTTATTCCATTCACAGCGTTTCATTAAAGCAGAGGAACTGTCTTTTGGCTCTCCAGCAATATGTCTCCAGCTGAGGCTATAGCGCAATGTGGCTTGGGGAGAGATCCTTCAGAGGCAGCGCTTGTTCACACACTGAACTGGTGTACTGGGGCTGCCTGGGAGAAGCCAAACCCACCATGTGATGTCACTGGTGTCAAATTTCAGTGTGAAGAGGGAGGAGGCTTGAGGTCCTTACCTTTTTGAACCTTGACCAATGAGAGACAATTTTGTGGTGCACCTGCATGTAAAAAAAACAGGTTTGACGTACAAGTACACGTGATGTTATGTATTCCCGCGGCTTAGAGACTCCATTATGTTTTATCTATTGACCACCTTCCACGGAGAGAATGTGACCTAATATAAGCTCGTATGCAGGCTTATGATAAACCTGACAAAAAGGGTAGGCTATCTGACTTGTTCAACATCCCAGATTCTGCATTAAAAATGAAACTCCTGGATGTATATAAAAGCCATTTCAACATGTCATTACCACGGAAACTAAGGGGCTTAACAAAGTGTGACCTTGAAACACACACAAGCCTTCCCCAGGGGGCTGTGCCAATGTCCTGTGATATGTTTTTTGTGAGTAATGAAACCATTTCAAAAATAATTTGACCCCTACCTCCCTCTCTCTCTCTCTCTCTCTCTCTCTCTCTCTCTCTCTCTCTCTCTCTCTCTCTCTCTCTCTCTCTCTCTCTCTCTCTCTCTCTCTCTCTCTCTCTCTCTCTCTCTCTCTCTCTCTCTCTCTCTCTCTCTCTCAATCTCTCTCAATCTCTCTCTCTTAATAAACGGGAAGAAAATAAATATGCAAAATCCTTATTCTGAAATCAGCAAGTCATTGAGTAGACACACTCACATACAACTCCCCACCACACTGGTTCTCACTCCCTCCGGTCAAACTCTGCTAGCCATGGAGCTAATCATCCACAACAGATGTTCAAAAATGTTCAGTCGGATTTATGACGGAGCTCAGAGGAACAGCCAAGTCAGCCTCTGGTGCTGTTTTTCTCTTCCGTCCTACAAGGACAAGGGATTGCACTGAGAGAGGATGTCAGCACAACCATTCTCTTCCCCCAAAATTCCCTCGCTCACTGAGATTCACCATCCGAGACGACAGCGCCTTAATAGATCACAGAGCCTCGGGACCTTGGGGAGAGGTTTGCTCATTTATCCCAATAATACTGTGTGGACTGTAACTTGACTCATCTAGCAATGCTTCAACAATGTTTCGCCCTCCACGTAATGATGTTTTTTTTATATCAGTGGCATTGCTGACGCTGCAAGCCATGACCTAGACCGAGACAAATGTTTTTAGATAAGGACATACATAATATCATGTAGCATTAATAATTAAATCACGCATAGTAACTAAATCACAATAAGTCAGTGCTTTCTGAAAGGGAAAATAAACTTTTAGGAATGTCTATACTGTTGTCTGCTACATTTCCTATAAATCTGAACAGGGCAGTGCTACTGAGGACATAACAAAAGATATTCAAAGCACTTATGGGGGTTTCCACTAAGAGCAGTAATGTTGAAAACTCTTCTGGGTTTAAAGTCTGCCAAAAGAAATGGCGAACTGCAACATGTTCCACATTTCTCTTTGTTGTTAACAATGAGAGACAGTCAAATCTTACTGGAGGCTCTGGATCTGGGCATACGACTGACTTCAGCGAGAGAAAGAATTATTTCATCTCTAACTTTTCTTCTAGTTTAGAACAAATGGGATTTCGGTCGTTGGATTAAAAAACAATTATGTATGCCCTACTATACATACATGTACACATATATATATATATATGTGTGTGTTCAGCAGTAGTCTGTTTAATAAAAAAAATAGCATTCAGGCATGGACAAAAATAACCTCAAATCAATATAAACCTTAAATGCACATTAAGTATCTGCAAAAGAAGAACAACCAATGCAGAAATTGTAGATACCTTACAAAGACATGGCCTTCTGGAGAATAATTATTACACTCACACAGGCCTGAAGAAAGGAGAAAAAGTATGGATGTGGGTGTGAACAGTCTCTGCCGACTCAACTCAAATGTCACATGTGTCTGAGATCAAATCGCGAAACAAATCACACAGTAGTAAAAGGTGGAAGTAAAGACTATACACAGCAGAGTGGGAGATAATTAATTGTAAGCTACAGTAATGTAGTGTAGTGTGTCAGTTGTATGACATAAACTATTTCATCTCTAGTGTAATCTCATTTTAGCACAATGTAAAACTCAAAACAGAGATGGACTCTAGCATCAGTCCCTTATACCAGATTAGAACTGTTGCCTCGAGTGAGATTTTGTAGCTGAGGCAGTTTTAAGACTTATCTTTGCCCCACCCCCAAAGGCTTGAATAGACTTAGAAACACCCCCTACCAAGTCTGAGAATTTATAACACTGTGACAGCCGCCCATCCCCCACTCATTTCATTAGACTGAAAAAAGGTTGACAACCTCTTCAATCCAAAAGGAGTCGGCCTCTCGCTGACTTAAGCCAGTCTGCTAACAATACCCGTCTCACATATTCTGCTGTAGGAGAAAGCTTGTTGCAAGTTATCGCATGCACAAAATCAGTAGTGCAGCTCCAGGGTGATCTGCAGGTGAAGAACACCTGGATCAAGCCAGACACCTCAGCTCCTCTGTGGCAGCTACAGTCATCAGCTGATGGGAAACAATACTGGCTGCTGTAGGATGGGATGAATCACATAGGCCCTGGGCTTTATCAATATAACTGTCTGCATCATCTAAAAAGCCTGCCAAATATTTTAACAAGGTTCAGCTTTGGGGTAAGAAAATATGTTTGGTTTTTTTTGTCTATGGTCAGAAAAGCACACAGTGACTGAATCAAGGATTTGTATCATTACAAGAATGTACTGTATTTGCAGCATTTTGAAACACTGCAGTCTGCTATCTAAAACTAAATGTACCGTCATCTATATGTAAAATACTGACATTAAATGGCGTGCTTTATTTTCCCTTGACACAGGGGTCACTGATCACAATTCTGGCTGCATGCCAGAGAAAAAATGCTGACCTGTGTCATAAACAGTGAGCTGTGAAAGTCAGAGTGCTGCTGCTGATGGGCTCTTAAGACTTGTACTATGTCATCATGTCCAAAAGCACAGCTGGGCAACACCTGTTAGCTTCCCAGCCCAATTCACAATTTACTGAGGCTTGGATGCTGTAATTGTCTGTCTGTTGGCTAATTTACCTCCAGGTTGCCATGGTGGTGGTAACTGAATCACATACTTGGATCATATTTGAACTTACAAACATTGATTAAGGGTATTTGCAATTTATTAACATAGAGTAATCCCAGCCTGTAATCTAGGATGTGATATGTTACAGGAGTGCTTAAGTAAGCATTTTATGTGTAGCACATGAATGATGTGGAAGCTATACAAGTACATCTAAATAAATCTAACTGTCATTTGCTTGACTCAAGATCGCAAATTATGTTAAGGTAGAGTCAGAGATTCTGGAGAGAAATTAGTTCAATACAAATATGCAAATATCTGCTAGCTTACTGTTCTGTGTGTGTGCTGGTTTTCATACACAGCCCTGGCTCAGTAAATTGGAAACAAATAAAGTGGCTTAGACTGAGCCATAAAACACTATTCCAGCCAATCAACAGGGGACATTCGTGCTCGTGCACAGGACAGGAGAAGGTCATGAGAGCAGCTGTCTGTGTGAGGACATGACAGTCTACCGTCTCCAGCACCAGTTCAATGCTGGGAGAGGACTGGCGAACTGGACAGAGAGAGGCCATGGCAAATTCGCAGAGAAAGTATTTTTTCATGAGCAGATACACTTCCATTTTATTAAATGTATAAATCCATGCTGAATTTAAGACCGTCTGATGGAAACAACCCGCTTTTCTTTACGCTCCGAGTCTGTTTCTGTCGTGGTAAGTGAAGCATAACCTGACCAGGCAGCTGGTTACATCACACAAATATGCCACTGTATATGCATTTTCAACGTATTAACCGCATCAATGAATCGATAAATACAAACACTGTTCATTTCTTCCCATGGAGGCGACTTGCAAACTCTTTTGTTTCGGTAAATTTGTGCTATCAGTCAGCCTGGTGAAGGCAGTTTGGCCGACTGATGTCCTCTCAGCTCTGCAGGAGCTGCAGCTGACAAACGGCTGCTTCTGTGGACAGAGACACTGAACACTGGTCGAATGAGGAGCGGAGAGGCCATGAAGAGCCGGAGAGTGTTAATGGGCTGTTGTGCTCAAAGAGACTATTTATTTATTTATTTTCATTTGTGATAATATGTAAAGGAACAGGGGTGACTCTACAGCTAACACATCACTCTGAATTTTGCCATATCGCTCTCTTTTAGTTGTTGTCTTGGTAATGGGTGTAATGGGCAAGCTAGAGAGTAAATGAAGAGAGGAAGCTTCAGTAGTGAGAACAAAGCTGTGAATCAGAGAAACAAAACATTATATTTGATTGTTTTATGTCGGTTTAGCTCTAAAGCACAAACAAGCACACCCACACCTCTGCATAACCCTGTGGGATGGTGCTGCACTGCCGGACAATGGCTCCAGCGCTGAGAGGGAAGTGACAGGAGGTGTGAAAGAGACAAGGACAGTTGGAGCCAGAGCACATAAAAACACTAGATAAGACTGCCTTCACTGCGCTGACCTTCAGTGAATGTCTACGTGTGTGTGTGCCTCTATAGATATGTGGCTGTATGTAGAGTATGTGAATTTGTGCATGTGTCGCAGGGCCTCTGTGCCTATATGCAGTAAGTGTCTGTAGAAGTGGGTGTGACTGCATGCCTATATTGACTTGTTAGTTACCGACAGAATGAGAAGTGCAGGAAAAAAGAAATAAAACTAAGACAAGTGGAGAAATGATAGGAGAAGGCGCAGGCTATTTTCCCGCGACTCGTTGAAAATCAAAAACAACTAGCGCTCTCCATTACACTCTGCTGCTGACAACTGGCGGGGCACACTCTCTGAGGGGAACAGCAGAGCATGCCGCCGAATGCATGAGACAAATCATTTTTATCTGGGACCCCGGCGGGTATTGACAAACCGGGGATGCATTTAGATAGCCCAATTAAAATGGGGAAATGAAGCAACATTGAGGCACTTTACAGCACTGTGCTCCCTCTCTACCCTCTGGCCCCTCTGCGCTCCCTGAGCCTCTCCAGAGACTGACTTCCTTGCATACTACACTCATCGGGGGGTACGGGGGTGGCAATGAAAGCAAAGAAGCGGGTGGCTCAGAAAAGTCGCTTTGAGGTGAAATATGCAGTCGGGAGAGGCGGTAATGTTCAGGAGACGCATAAGTGACATAACATAATTTTTACACAGTCCTATTGAGGCGTGAGATGCTGCTCCAGCACTGAGGAGATCTCCAATGGTTGATAAGGAATATAGCATTGTCAGGAACAACGTGCAAGACAAAGGACTCGATGCAACTCGGTGCAACTTCAAAGGGTAAGTTAGTAATCAATGATATGGATGTTGGCTTCATTTATCCAAACGTGTCTTAGCGGGTGACCTTCAATGTCATACACTCGCTTGCTCCACAGTCCTGTACGGTTCAATTTGCTTCTTTCCTCACCTGAATATGTCTCCCGCGGTGTAATTTTCAGACCCCTGTTTGTCTTTTTGATCAATGATCATCCCACTGAGATTACTGTCAGGTGGGGTTTTTTGGAACAGATAGCCGCCTCAGTACTGATAAACAACAAAAATCCCATTCATCTGTTTCCTTCAAGTTTACTGAAAGGTTACGAAACCCGGGGTGTCACAACATGTCTCAGCTTCTGTGTAGACGGTATGATAGCAGAAGCGGGCTGCTTAATTTTCCAATCAAGCAAAGGTGAATGGGGAGAAAGAGCAATGCTGTGATGTGCTGTGACCAGCTGTTCAGCAGTGTTACATTTCACAGGTTAGCGTCAACAGATCTGCAGAGAGATGCAAGCTGTTTCTACATTGCATCCTGTTTGAGGCTATTGTCAGTGAAAAATGTGATATTGCTGCCTCTTTTATTATGTTTCTCTCCTTTAATATTTATAAACCCTGTTAAAAAAATTTGCCAGTTACAAACTACTGCCATTTTATAACCACTGCAGTTAGTAAAATGAAGTCTACTATTTAACTCATCTTGTGAGAATAACAACAAATGCACCACCAAACAAGGCCACACTTCATTCTGTCCAGTCTTTTGATGTCTTAGAGTGTATTTTTCCTTTAAACCAAACACTCCCATTGAGATAAGAAATCAATGTAGACTTGGCTTAGAGACCAACATTACAACAAGAATAAGAGCTGCAGACAAACATGCGATGTACACAAGAATACAAAGAGTGTACCATCTAAACAGGGGCTGCTGGTTTCTGCAGTACCTCAGCTGGAGTGAGCATGCTGTGTACTGTGGAGACTTTGATGAATCTGGAAGACTTTCAGTGAGAGATTCCTAATAAAAGCCCTGCAGAGCAGTCTCTCCCAACCTGAGGAGGCTACACTTTGTCTCTGACAAGACAGCCTTCCACATGCTTTACCTCAATAAATTTTTGCCTCACACCGAGGATAACGTGCTAGCACTCAAGAAGATAAGTAGCCTGACTGGCTACAGTGAAAAAGTGTTAACTGCTTCTCAAATACACTCTAAGCTTTGTGGCTTTTCAATGTCAATATATATTAGACTTCAACCACACGAAAACAACATATGACTCTATGTTGTGCTTGTCTCTGGAATCATTTTCCAAAGAACAAAACCGTGTTGTTCTAATACAACATTTTATTATTCTAATAATTTCCCATTGGCATGCAGAAAAAAAGCAACTTAGACACAAAGGGATGCGTTCAAAAAACACAAATGAACTTCAGCATTGTTAATGGCCCTCATTAGAAAATCTCCCCGAGCCTCGCAGCAGAGTGCATCACTTTGCTGGAATCAAAAGGAGGAGGACATTAAATTATTCCCTCTGTTGGAGAAGGCTTATTTCACTGTTAAAAGGAAATAAACCACAAATAATGAACTACACTCCTTCATGAATCACTGTAATGGTCAGAGTACTTGGATCTTAGAATACCTTGAACATATATATAAATAGTTAAAGGATTCTATTTCTAAAACGAATGCTGTAAAATATAAAAATAGAAAAGTAGGTGAGATTTTGTCACACTGAGTTTTAAAAGTTGTGTAACAAATGAAGATCTGTTGATGTATTATCTTGTTACATTCTTCCAGCCAAGTAGGAAAACCCTTAAAATATGCTGCACTTCCAAATGTCTCCCATTCATCCAAACAATGATGTGAACATGAGCACGCACACACACACACACACACACACACACACACACACACACACACGCACACACACAAGCACACACGCACACACAAACCATTACAACAGATGAAAAGCATGCCAAATAAAAGAGTAATCCATCACTTGTGCCATTTTGCGTTTGCAGGGTCCCTTTCTTTAACAATGGCTTGACTGACAGGGAAAGATAAGGGCCCTCTGTTGACCAAAATAGTGAACACATGGAAAATAATGGCAAAGTCATCACTCTACGGCAACAACAAACACACATTGTATGATGTTGTGTATGAAATTATAACAAATTTTAGAGAATGACAAGACAAGAAAAAAAAATGTTTTTCTGTCTTACTGCTATCTTAAATCTCTATGTCCAAACTTAAGCTTGGACCATACTGAATGATAATTCATAGTGATACTGGATCTTTACATTTCAGAGATATCAAATGATTAACATTAGCTGATTATTGTCCAGTAAAAAGGAATATTCAGACTATTCTTGTGTTCAAATAATATATAAATGAGGAAAACTCTGCAGTACTCTGAGTCCACCACATCTTCACTTCTTCTCTATTCATTAACCATTCATAGCAGGGAGTAACAAATGGACTTCAACCGCCTGACTAGAAAGCTAGCCCAAAATAATTAAGGATATTAAATATTAACCATAAAGCTTCTTATTATAGCATCAGTGCCTCATAAATTTATAGAGAATAGATGAGTGGATTAATTTGAGCACTAATGAATAAGAAAGGCGCTCATTTCCCTTTTCTCCCATTCAACTTCATTTAGCCCTTTAACAGTTACACCTTCTTTCACTTATCTCGGGGATTTCTGGCACATAACTGGCAAAAACAGATCAGGCAGACTACATTCAGGGCATTGGTCTGTATTGTTATAAAAGAGAAATCTGCAGCTAAAAGTGCAAGCTAATAATGACAAAGATCTGAGCTTAAGTGCTCAAATGGGAAAGAACATTTTTTCAAATAGACCAGAGCCCTGTACACCGTTTTTACCTCTTGATGAGGACGTCTTTTTGTTGAATGTAGACGTGCTAAAGTGCAGTGCTCTCTGAGGCGGTATGAAAAAAAAAACCCTCAAAAAACTGTACTTCAAGAGACAGTTATGCCTGTGGAGAAGCTAGACTGGGGAAAACACCAGCACTTCATATCCTTAATTCAGACAGCAACAAAAGTTCTAACCACCAAGCTTATATGCATGTGATAATATTTGATAGGTGTTACATCATTTCAATGGCAATTTCAAATTGATGTGCCATATGGTTTGTTACATGGCCACAAGCGTGGATCTCAAAGCCTGAAAAAAAAGGGTTCTTGCGTAATTTTGTGATCTCGTGAATCCAGCTGTCTTTGTAAAGGTCTCAAAAAGACGAAAAAAAAAAACGTTTCCCCAGAATGTCTCACTTCCTTTGCCCACGCTTCCTTGAACTACAATGTCTAAGCTTACCAAGACTGACGGGACTTTCACAGTAAAGTCAGGCCAACTGTCAGGTCGCTCTCAGACACCAGTGGATCATGTGGTGGGGGGGGAATCCCAAGTAGAGATTTCAGAGACGTGATCAGCACACAAAGCAGAAATGAAGAACATGGCAAGACCCATTTCTTGTTAAAGATCAAAGACCAAACCATGTTTTTACAATTTTAGTGAATTCTAAATATTCTTTAAATTATTCATTTCCCTTGAATGTTGTGTAAATTGTTTATAGTTGGTTGTTTAGAAAAACAGAAGATGCAACACTATTTCAGATAAGTGAATCCTCTCAAAATTAAGATCCCATTTAACTCATGAGGGATAAAATGTCATCCAAGTGCACCACAAAAGATGTTTTTCAAGCTTCAGGGTTTACTCAATGATCAAGTTAGGACACTAAATTAAATTACATAGATTTGTTCTGATCATGGGTTCTGTATGACTGAGTGTTCACACTGGGTGTGGCGAAGGGATCGGCATTCCCAGAGTTACAAAATTCCATTAAGGCTCCCTACTGTCTAACCATGCAGACACACACTCTGATCACCAACGTGACATTAAAAGGGCCACCATGTCAGTGGACTAACACTGAAACATCGTAGTGCAATCCCCATGCACCCACAGTCATCACATATTTTGGGACTAGGTCAAAGTCGCAGGTCATTTTGTTGGTGTTGCTACCCAGTAAACGCAGCATGCCTTCATCATCACACATCAGACTTTAAGAGGTGACTAAGTTAGACTGTTGGAAAAGGTACGGCCCCTATTCGTTCCACAAGTCGATCTCCTGCTCTGAGCCACGCAGCTGATCCCATCGGACAGCCCATAAACTGAACGGTAGGTGAAGCGTGATGTAATTTCCTCCAGCATCTCCTGATGAATTTCGCCTGGTGTTCGCCTGTGAAGAGGCCTCCCGCTAGGAAAATGTTCAGATCACTTCTGATCCTTGTAATGAGTTTTGTCACTCCGGTTATATCTCTGACAATATTAAGAAGAGCGCTGCAGTAGAAACAAATACCATCTCTCTGTCACTGTGTGTCAATGGCCAGAGTTACGCCTGTCTTTTAAATGTGACCTTTTGCAGTTGAAAACACATCTATCCATGCAGATGCTTCCATATTTAACACTTGAGTGTAAACACAGTCAGTGTTTGGACTTAATACTCTGAATACAAATGTTTGTCCCTATCTTGGCTGCAAACTGTCCACATGTTAATAGAAGCTGATAGGATTGCGAGCCAAGTCACTGCAGGATGTTGACACTTAACCTGCATCACACATTGTAGGTGTAATAACAGTTAGTGTGACACTGTAAATAGAGGTGTAACCACAGCAAATGAGTTCACATTAGGACAGTGAAATTGTTTCCTTTTTAACATTCGCAAATTGTGTTTGATGGTTTATAGTTATTATCTGTGTGTATTTCCCCTTTAGTTTATTCCAAAAGCAATTTTTTCAGACCCACTTTGGAAGATTTTAGAACAAAGGGGCAATTGGCTAACAAGGTCACAAATGCAGGAAGAATACAAAATAAATAAATATTCTTTTTTTGGTCTCATTTGTCAGGCAGCATGATTTATGCTATTAAATAATTAAATTATAGGTACATCTAGGCTAGGTTTATGCTTGGGGGCTGAGTGGGTAAAACAAAGCAGTACTACTGTTAGGCTAAAGTCTTGCCAAGTATAGTATAATACAGTTGAATACAACATCCCTGAAATACATGTGACTTAGTTTTTTTATCCATAAAAAAAACAGACATGTAGTCTTTCAAAACCTCAACAAAAATGCAACATTATAACCTTAACACATGTCTGTTGTATCAGCTTGCATTGCAGTGTAGGGGTGTTTATGTCTCCCCTCCTGTCCACTTCCCCTTATATTACTATGATTAAAAAAGAATCATTCTTGGGCAATATAACTCTTCTGGAAACCCTACACCTAATTTTCCTGGGGAGAAGTTTTGAAATTGTGTCACCAGATGGCCGATACTGGTGGGCGGACAAGCCACCATGGCAGCAAAATATGTTCACTGCTGAATTAAACTAACCCTGTGTCCCTTAAGTGACTATGCAAATTAGTCTACATGTCAAATACTCTAAACTAAATTGGCAATTTAAATCAAGTAGCTAAATAGTAACTAAATAAAACAAGTGGTGTGGAATAAGAAGAGTCTCTGGGGCAAAATATGACACATATTATTTTCTACAAGTTAGTTGGCCCCATGAAAGTTTAACAATTAAAACTGACGAGGGTGTCACAAAGGCGTAATACTTAGTAAATGTCTTTCAACCCCTTCAGTTTACCATTTGATAGTGTAAAATATTATAAATTGTTCAGCATGTTGTGTCCAGGGTTATCATAGCTTAGCTTTATGGATTTTCCACTGTGTATATTTCTTTTTATCTTACATAGCTTAGTGACCTTAAAAAAATCCTCATTCTCCTTTCTTAATATGCTGACAGACACAAAATCCTGTAGCTTTTTCAGGATAAAATAACACACGGGCTCCCATTTGCAAGTGCAAATAGGCCAGTAAAATCCAATCAATACACATTATTGGCTTGGTGCAGGCCAGGATTTGAGAGTGTAAAAAGATCCAGTCCGAGGGGAAATCCTTTGAACTCCTTAACGTGAAATCTGAAATGAAAATTTCCTGTTAACACTGCTGCAAACCTTTTCTTCATCATCTATGTGGAACAGAGAACACACTATAATTTCCAAATGTAAAAGCTAAATGACATCAGCTTTCCACAAGCCCAGCACCCCAGTTAAGATGAAAATAATCAGAACAGACAAGAAATTACTAAAACATGCTTTGACCTTTCAAGTCTAAGAGGGAAGGGCTGTGTATAGATTTACAAAATGTGAGGGGACAGTAAAAAAAAGAAAAGGAAAAAAAATTCCCATCACAGAAATTGGGAGTGTGACTAATCAGTAGTGAAAGAGCTGGTCTGTAACCTGAACTCCAAAATAATCTTGCCCCAGTCTCCATGGCCACTTTGGGGGAGCGGTAGGGGGGTTTGACAAGGGGAATGGAGGACCACCTGCACACCCAGCGGAGCCAGCTCTGTGCTGGCACCACCATTTGTTACACCCTGGATTCCCATTACTTCAGAGTTAGGTTGGCTGGGAAATCCATCTCCTGGTGTCAGGTTTATCAAACCTTTATGCAAACTGCAAAGGTGAAAAGGGGAGCGAGGGATCACAGCCATGCAAGAAACCCGCAGGGGGATAGAGATGTCTTCACTTAAGGTACAGGAAATCCATTGTATCAGAGTACCCAAGCTCACTTAGTTAGGAAAAAGAATATTGCTCTGATCTTGTTTTTTCTGTGTTAACTTGAAATATTAAAAACCATGACATACTTTTAGTTCAGTGTGGAGCCCAAGATACAAGCCTCTGCATTAAAATTATAAGAAGCAGCATTATATGCATACAGCCTCAGCAAGCTTAGTGTCGGCCCTAAATTTAATAGGTACTTGACACACAATGAAAGCTGCTAACAGAGGTAATAGATGCTGTATATTACCCTAGCCTGGTTTGAATGCCAGCTGGGAACATTGGCAGCAAGGTGAAGGGCTTTTAACCCATAATGTGGAATGATCAGCGGCCATAGAGCTTGGCTATAAATCGATTTTGTCAATTAATCCGTATCTATAATTTAATATTAATGGCCAAAATTAAAAAATTAAAATCTTTAACTTCTTAACTTTCTACTTTAACTTGGGTAATTATGGTATGGAACCGCCACTTCACATCACTAAAGATATGCCACCTGTATAGTTGAAAAGCCTGAGTTCATCAACATGCTGAATACAATCAACCCCAGGTATGAGCTAACAGGACTGATGTTGCCCTGCTCCTTCTATTCAGCACTACTTGTGAAAAGAATCACAGAGCAGCTGGATGTGTATTATTTTACTCCACTACGACAGACCTATGGTCCAGTCGAACCATGCAGCACCTACATGAGTTTGACGGGGTGTTTTATTACCGATGATCTGACTCTGCAAAGTGTCTGACTCCAAACAGTTTATTTCCCTGGTGACTATACTGGTGAAAAAACTCGCCCGGGGGCTGAAAGATGAACCGGGCTCCTGGAACCTCTGGGAACAACACGTCTGCAAGACTATAGACAAAATGTACACATACATCATATACACCACACATACACTGTATATATGTCTGTGTGTTTGTGCAGCAATTACATTTTAAAAAACGCTTGTTTGGACCCATTATTGTGTATAAATGAATGAACGTTTGAGACAGTATTGATTATTTCTTCTTACTTTCTTTTTATACAGACTGGTGTGGACTAACAGTATGAAAGTGCCATCCGAATTTGGAAAAAGGTTGTCAGTGATTTTTCCTTCGGGTAAAAAAAAGAAAAGAAGAGCAATGGCGGTAGTACAGGCTGAGCTCAGTCTACCCACTCATCAGCTTATCACAGAGTCCCCAACCAGGTGGGGTTCAAGGCAAAAGATGACAGAGCGAGTCCTGGAACAGGAGAAAGCCAAAGCCCATGTCCTGGGGTCAAAGAAGAAAAGCGGGCACCTTGTGTTCACATGGAAAGACATAGTTGTATTAGAGTCAGTGAATAAAAGCTGTGCAACCACTGCAAGATTTCACTGACACCCTGTCTGAAGAGGCTTATTCCAGCGTCTCCTACATCAAACCAGAAGCCTTTCTCCTATAGCCAGAGGAGGAAGGCACTGAGCTCACACAAAAAAAGAAAAAAACATACTGGGGTACCCTAAAGACAAATACATTGACCCTGTCACAGATTAACTCCTGGACATGGACTCACTGATGGACCCCAGGTTCCCAACAACTTACACCGACCATGACAAGGTGGAACAAATGAAGAAAAGAGCCGTCACAGAGCCGCTGTCTCTGCCTGCTGAATAAAATCATACCACAGCCTGGTCCAGCTGTGCAGGTGCATCAAGAGGAAGCCTGAGCCAAAGAAGAAAGAAAAACTCAAGCAAGTTTCCTCCAACAAAATTGAAACTGAGCTGGCAACCAACAAATAACCAACACCTGACACAGACCCAGACACTGATCCACTTCAGTGGTGGAAGCGCCACGAAGCAAACTTCCCAAGGCTCAGTAATCTGGCCAAGTAATACCTCTATATCCCTGCCACAAGTGCCCCAGCATAGAAGGTTATTTGTATGTGTGCGTGTGTGTGTGGAAGAGGGGGGTGGGGGCATTGTAACACGCCACAGGGCAGACCTCCGGCCAGGCCTCCGGCCAGAGGCATTAGACAGGCTTGTGTTCCATCACAAGAACCTCATGTATGATTTAGTTATTTAGCATGCAAATAACATGGTTAAAATAAAAAAGAATTTATTTGAATAATTATTTTCCATTTAGTAGTTTGTCTTCGAGAAAAAAAACATTACAATTGTAAATTGGGGTGGTGTGTAAAAATCTGATATTTTATTTTTAGGCACTATAATGCAGGGTTGTTATGAGCCAATCCAGTGCTGGCCTTATTAAAGGCTGATCCTCATTCAATACTTCTTACTTTCTTAGTATAAAATCATAAAAACATAATCCTATACATATTTAAGGACAATATTAAAACTGCAATGAGACTGGACAGAGTTTTTAATGATTTAAACCATCCATCCAGTGAGATACACAGATTCTTCACAGATTTTAAACTTCTAAAAAGAGCACTGGTATCAGATTGGTACTGAAATGATTTTGGATAAGAAAAAATAGTGTACACACACCTTGTGAGTCTTTTCTGGGTTCAAAAAGGTTTGAAAAGAATAGAGGCAGCAGAGATTTTCCTGCTTACAGAGACAGACATCCTTGAGGTCTATCCCTTCTACATGGTTCTCTGCATCAATAATATAGACTGACGTGCACAAGATACTCTCAAGGAGAGCCAGTCAGTTTGCGTCGCCAGAGTGCTTGCCATGAAATAAACAAATGAGAACTGACAATCCTTGTGATAGTCCATATATCCTCATGAACAGGATACATCCTCGTCTTCTCTGTCCACCCCCTATGGGTTTTTAGAAAGAATCCAGGTGACTTTGTTTTACACAACAAAAGATATTACAGAGACGTAAGAAGTGCCACACCAAACAAAGATATAAATAGTTCAGAGTTAATTGAATGTTCTTTGCAAAAATCTGAAAAGAGAACACCAAGTGACAGTGAGTGTGCTGTTATGAAATACAGATCAGATGTACTGAGAGTGTGAGAGCAGCAGCACAGAGAACATGCACTGGTAAAAGGTCTATCAGGAGTTGAAGCAGACCTGGAAGAGCGTAGAAATTGTATTAGTTGCAACAATATATGGTTCCCGTTGGGGTTTTATAACAGAAGCGTGGGAAAGAGCAAGACTGTGTTGTAAATGTATATCACTGTTACTGTACCAATAATCAGATTGGTATGAGATGTTGCTACACACCCAGAACAACAGCCAAAAGTTTGGACGCACTTCTCGTTGAAGTGAATTGGATATGTGTCCAAGCTTTTAGTACCACACTAGCAAATCACCACAACAGGAAAACACTGTTGGCATCATTACATTCATTAGTTAATAAAGTCATGAATAATTAATAATAAATTTAGCAACTGGCCCGGAAACTTTAGTTGGAAGAATAAAAGAATGACAAAAAAGAAAAGTAACAAATATTCTGCTTGAGTCCATTTGAAAAAAAAAAGCTGAATATTACAAGTAAATTATTTCAAAAGTCTTCCTAATTAGTAAGTAGATTGTGAGAGCTTAACAAGGTCAGATGTGTTAAGAATGTGTATTTGTACAGTTAAAAGTGCAGACCAATTTGAAATAATTGCAGAAGTAGGGGCAAATTGTGAATCTGGGCGAACACACAAGGGAGATTAGTTCCCTCGAGTTCAAACACATTAATTCAAAATGTATCTACCCCTGCTGATATTCCAACATTTTTCTCAGTAACACACCGACAACTTTTCAGATGAAAGCCTTTTTTTAAATAGCTGCACATCATTCAACACAGCAACACGGCAACATTCATGTCAAATTATGGTTGATCCAAACACAGTATGTGTCTTCTTAATTTCTTACATCTATATGCACACCTAACTAACACATCAGGGTTTGTATCATACTGAAATATGGCCCAGAGAGATTTTCAAGGTTTTTCCAAAATTCCAAGGGGTGAAAATACATTTTGCCAAACTATTTAATTAAAGATGTTTCACATGCTAGAAAA
Organism: Scomber japonicus; assembly: GCF_027409825.1. Lineage (NCBI taxonomy): Eukaryota > Metazoa > Chordata > Actinopteri > Scombriformes > Scombridae > Scomber > Scomber japonicus. The sequence goes on along the minus strand of NC_070589.1, from coordinate 23,276,670 downwards.
GATTTATGACTGTAGTTCAATTAGGATGCAAGAATTCAAGAATGAATGGCTGAACATACAGTAGATAAGTCACGCTTATTGCCTTTGTTTTAATGGGAAAAAGCCACACATGTAAAACCAACATTTAAATCCAACACAGCAGGTCTGAAAAAGGGGAAAAGAAGAAATACAAAGTTAGTTCTATGATGCATTTCTACAGCTTTGCTCCAAAGCTCCTAATTAGTTGAGACATTTTGCTTAGTGGCTTGGCATTTTAGCCACAGGGGGGCCTGATACAGTAGATTGTATTGGACATGCTAGCAGAAGGACACAACCTAAAAGGCTGATTCAGGGGTCTAAATCCTTTACTTCTACTGAAATTGTGTAAAACATTGCCAAACAAGCACGACCAGAGAACAAAGTATTAGAATTCCCTGCTAAATGTGACGGATGGTATTTGGTCCTCTTCATGCAAAGTCATGGTATTTTACTGAAGGTGTGGAGAATATGCGTCAAAACTCAACAATATAAGGACACTGGCAATTTGCAGGAACAACAAATTACCCTTTTAAAATTACACGCGAGTCTATTCTGCATACACACCGCATCAACAGCAGCCAGGCCTAGATAGAGATATTCATTAGCCTATTGCTGAGACAAACACATTTGATGGATTAAACAGTCAAATATAACAAGATGCTTGAACTGCTGTCCTGGTTGTTAAGGAAGATCAAAGTGGGGCCTGAGGGTCTGGTAAGTACGGGGAGCAGGATTGGTTCAGCAGAGCTCCAAAAGAACAAGTGCTGGACCAAGAAGATACGACATCAGACGTGCGCACTGCATTCCCTTAGGCCTGTTCTTTCAAAACTGTCAGCCTGCCCTGCACCAAATGAGCTGCAAAGGAGGAGGGCGCAAACATTCTTTCAGAAAGCACTTCTAATCTAACAATATGCATAAGCCTCATTTGGTAATGTGCCATCTTACAGAAGCTGGTTGAATATAGAAAAAAAAAATCAATTCAGGTTTTTTTTTTTTTTTTTTTTTTAAGATGCCACCCTCCTGTAAATACTCATCCTAGTGTGAAAAATGTGACACAAACCAGAGGGGGAAAAAAGAATCCTGGAAGCAATTAGTGATTATAGTTCTGTGTATCATAATAGGTATGCTTTGGTTTTAAATTTCACTGAAACAAAAAATATATGTGTGTGCAGTTACAGAAAAATGCTCTGTGGTGTAAAAAAAAAAAAAAAAAAAGCAAATAGCATGTTATGCTTGAGAGAACAGCCAAGGTTTTGAATTTTAAGCCAGAGCGACTAGACATTACATATGGACATTAAAAGTATGGATGTGTGTGGCACTCACTCCACTGCAGGAGTACTTTTCTCAGTGACACACACTATATTTGCTTGTTGATGGATTGCCTGTCTGCCTGTACTGGTGCACATACAGTAAGGAGACAGATGTGCTGATAAAATGTTTTTTGCTTAGCTCTCAGGCACATCATAACATACGAGCCTGGGTTGTATATTTCCGTGACATTTCAGCAACTCAACAGTATCAGTTTGGTGTTTTTCTAATGCAAGTCCAAGTTTTGTAAATGAATGACGCCTGGCTAAACTTGTGTTTCTCATCTTGTCTGTTAAAGGTCAGAATACACTCAAAATGAAGTGTTAGGCAGACAATTATAGTAGTATAAGCTTGTATGGTTCGATAGTGTTCAATAAGAGTAAATACCACATTAGATTACAAATGGTCAATTAACTGATTGGTAAACCAACAGAAAATCAACATTTTTTCTCTTTGATTTCGATGATGAGACATTCAAATACTCATATACCAAATATTTGTTGGTTACAACTTCATAAACTTGAGCTTCTATTTTTTGCCATTGTATATCATCGTAAATAAACATCTTTGGGTTTTAGACTGTTGGTTGAACAAAATGAGCCATGAGTCTCTTTAGACTCTAGGAATTCATGATTGGCATTATCAGTATTTCTTGCCATTTTATAGAATAAACAATTAATTGAATAGTAATTTCATGTATTTTATGTGTCTTTTGTTGCTGTCATTACACCATTACACCCCTACAATTGAAAATGAGCTCAACTGGCACATTTACAGAAATGTTTAATTAATGTGCACCGTCCCTGTGACTTTAAACTACATAAATAAATAAAAATAAAGTAATGATTTAATCATAAAATGATTTATAGATTGCACCAACAAGAATTAAGACATAAGACGACTACTTCCATCTTATAACCAGAACATCACACCCCACCTTAACCAACTCGGCCTCCTAACATGGTGCATGATGCATCATACAGCTACATTTTATCAAATTATTCTCCCAGCCTTAAAATTACTCATCCACTCAATTAGCACTTGTACTTTGAGCAATACTCGAAAGTTAAAGAAAAAGCATACAACAAAGAAGTTTACAGGATGTGTGAGAACATCAGCTGGAGAGCTGCTGTTGGTGCGTTGACTTGACACGCCAAATAATTCCCCTAATGTGTCTAAATCCACGCAGGAATGCATGAAGATATGTCTGAGAAAAATGGTGTCCAGTACTGCACTGCTGCCATAGGAGGACATATTATCACCATCCTTCTGCAAACTGTGACCAATCAATTTAGCTTCCTCCTGAAAAAAAAAAAAACAAAAAAAAAAACACGGCTAGTGAGGAAAATCGGCATCTGTTGTGTCCCACCCTCTGTTATATCTGAAGACCATTCAAAGACATATGATATCATTCAATGCTTAGTTTTTGAGAGAGTAAAACAAGGGAGTCAGAAGAGGGAGGAAACTGTGAGAAAGGGAAGGAGCGGGAGGCTTTTGTCTCCTCATTTCTCACGGTGGGTATCGGAAACAGCCAGATGCTGTCCATCAGAAGTGAAGGCCAGAGAATAGAGTGCCCTATTTCTCTAATAAAGAGGTCAAGGACTGAGGGGGGGTGGGAGGTAAGTGGGGCATAGCCAAGACTATCACAATGCTATACCCAAAGAGGTCCTTTTGCTTCAGCTCATTTCAAAGTTCAATAGTCAGTCAGACGTTTATGAAGGATGGGAAAATGATGTAATGCCAAACAAATAAGCAACCTGTCATCTAATACTGAAATGATTATTTGATGGATAGTGTGGTCTATCAACAAAAGAAATGATGACTTTTTGATCCTCGGAAAAAGTAATCTGTGGTTTCCACTTCTCTAATGTAAAGACTTGTGGCTTTTCTCCATTTATCAGAGTGAGCATTTGTTGTTGTGATGTGATGGTACACAGAATTTCACTTCTGTTTTTGGCACAGCAGAGGAAGCAAAAGAATTGTCTATTCTTTGTCATCTATTAAAAAAAATGTTAATATAAATTTGTGGTTGAATGCTCAACCAAAAACTTGTCTATTAAAACTAGATAGTGTATTATAGCAGAGCAGAATGAGCTAGCCGCATTCAGTTTAACATTTTATGCTTATATTCAGACAAGATTCAGCCTCTTTCCACGTTTTGCACTGTGAAGTTACTCCCTGCAGCCCCGGGGTTGAGTCTATCATTGATGAGAGCAGCTTCCAGGGCCATGGATAATTCCTGGGAAACTGAAACTTGTGCTTGTTTATAAAATGAAGGCATAATAACATTTTATGAGGTAACATTACAGCAGCCTTGTAGGGCTAAAATACATACCATTTCAGCATCAATCATGTTGTGTGCATTTCCAATAGTCACATTGCAGTACTTGTGATGTCAAGCACGGCAAATTAGCTCAAACATATCATGCTACAACTTATGATGTGCCCAAGCTGACCCCACTAGTCGCCTACTGAAAATAAGCGCAGCCTGCTTTGGTGGTTTGATAAACTGATCGAGTGCACCCCGTCACCAGAGTACATAACAAACTGATTGCTGTGCTTGCAAAGTGTACATTGTTAAGGCAGCTGACCGGAGCTGTGGCCGCAAGGTGGTCGGTGCCTGCCGTGGCGGCAATCCCCGAACCCGCTGGTGGACACCGGCAGTGAGGGATGCCGTCAAGCTGAAGACGGAGTCCTATAGGGCCTTTTTGGCTTGTGGGACTCCGGAGGCAGCAGGCAGGTACCGGCAGGCGAAGCGGAGTGCAGCTACGGCGGTTGCTGAGGCAAAAACCCGGACATGGGAGGAGTTCGGTGAGGCCATGGAGGTTCTGGACCACCATCCCGTGTGTCAGCAGGGGGAAGCAGTGCGCCGTCAACACTGTGGTCGGTGGGGGCGGCGCGCTGCTGACCTCGACTCTGGACGGATCAGTGGAAGGAATACTTCGAAGACCTCCTCAATCCCACCGCCTTCCGGTAAGGAAGCAGGGCCTGGGGACTCGGGTGTGGGCTTTCCTATCTCTGGGGCTGAGGTCGCCGAGGTGGTCAAAAAGCTCCTCGGTGGGAGGGCCCCGGGGGTGGATGAGATCCGCCCTGAGTTCCTCAAGACCCTGGATGTTGTGGGGCTGTCATGGTTGACACGACTCTGCAGCATCGCGTGGACATCGGGAGCAGTGCCTCTAAATTGGCAGACTGGGGTGGGTTTTTCCCCAAATGTAGCAACAATTGCTTAGCCTAACCTGGCTCATTTAAGATGGACTGACTTTTAAGGTGGACTGGCTATTCTCATTGTATTGACAATTACATCCACTCCTCAACAGAGAACAGATGTCTGACTGCTGAGTGTCTCTTAAGTTTTGCTCAGCAGAAAGAAAAGAGATCTCAATGTCAGTTTTTTCCAATATGATGCAGACCTTCAGCCTTGTGATAGATGCTTCAGGGTGATGCTGTCAGAAATAGTTTGACATGTTTGACTGTGCACCCCCACCCCAAAACTAATTTCCGTTGTGTTCTATGCGAACCTGCAGTGTTTCTGTATTTGGCTGTGTTTTCTGTATTTGCAGAATATTTCTGTATTTGTTCTGCATTTGTTTGTGCTTACTCACTGTGTGTTGTCACATTGATGAAGATGTTTTCATTTGCTTTTCTTTTGTCTTTTTGTTTGTTTTTTCTTATTGCAGTTTGTCAAGTTTTCCTGTTAACCACACAAAACAGACATCTTTCTCATCTGTCATCACCAAAGGGTCTCTACTACACAGTACTTAAACCCGACCATCTCCCGCTTACATAATAAGTTTACCTCGACTGCCATGTTCCATTTAATGAGCTGTAGATTCAAGAACAAAATAATCAACACAGGTTTCGATGGAGAAATGGAAGTATGAAATTGTCAAACAACTTGAGCAGAGCAAAAGAAGCAGTTGAGGGTTTAAGCAACTCTGATGTAATAACTTGGCCCCTCTACACAAAAACAGATGATTGAATTTCTGCTGATTGCTCCACGGGCCATGCAAATTTTCATAAAGTGAAGCTCAAGCATGGAAGAAAAAAGAAAACTGGTCGACAATTTTGAAGCCTCATTTCAATTAAACTATAAATAGCACCCATAGAGAGGAAAGTATTCACAGAATTTGTATAGCGGCCCCCTTTTTTCCTCATAATAGTCATTTAGCCTGACTTCCTCAGGTACTTCGAGCTATACATGGTACTTGTGCTACCTCACTAGGCGTGACATACATTTGATTACAATATCTGCATAATGGATAATTCTGTTACCATAGTAACACCTGTGATTGATGGCTTTGTTAAGAGGAGTAGTTACACACCATTAAACTGGTGTAATAGTGCATGGCAGTCATCTCAATAACCAGGGACAAAGCAATTACCAACTCATTAAAAAAGGAATAGGCTAATACAACATGGTGCACACAAGTATGAGTGACATGCCTCGAGATCAGTCTGTGTGACAGGTTTTTTTTAAACGTTATTTGTGTGTACAAACTGTGTTCTATGGAACTCTTGTGCATGGATTTACACGATATAAATCCTTCTTATTTCTGCATATAAACATTTCCACTGAAATCAGACTTCCTTTCATGAATTGTTTCATGAAAGTGCCAAGTTTTGTCTATTTCACATCTCGTATGCTTCCTCATCTTACACTACAGATGCTTTAATGGTGCAAGCTTGAATGCTCATTTCCACTGGGATCACATTCAGCTGGGTCTTGATAATGATTTGATGGCTAAGTCAAGAATACTTGTTCACAGGAACACCATCCTACACAGCTACCCACAAGCTGGGGACTGAGCATAGCAGCACTGGCAATGATTGAGACAACTCAAAATTCAAATGAGAGAGGAGAGAGATGGAGTGAAACAGATGTGCTGTTGTTCGGAGAGAAGAGCGGCATGCATACGGGGTGAGCACGCACAACCGCACACCACCACCCACAAAGTTATATACACGTGCGCAGATGGCACTGCCACTCAATCATCTTGGTTGAAGGCCAATCCATCTATTGCTGGTTGACTGGGATCCAATCACCATTCCCAACAGGGCCAGAAGAGAAGAATGGCAGACAGCCTCCTCTCAACTCATAGTAGATTGATGGGACAAATCTTGGGGCGGTTCATGAGCCATCCCATATCAAGACGAACATCCCATAAAGAATCTCTGATGTGATACGGCACTTGAAAACAGTCCTTAAACCCTGCTCTGTGTACGTGGTGTGAGTTTGTTGCTCTGCATCTTTGTTGTCAAAGTGCGTGTTTTGCTATGAAGGTATTTTTGCCATTCAACCGTAAGAAAGCCCATTAGGAAGTGCCACGAGTTTCAGTTTTATTTGTTCCTACAGGATAATACTCATTTTCTTGTGTTTAATGCTGCAAAACATCCTCATTGTCTTAGCAATGCCAAAACAACTTGACATGGCATTCAGGAGAGCAGAAGTGGACAGGAAAAGAAGCCTTAAAATTACAGTTTTCAAGTGTCACTAGTGAGCTATTAAAAGGGTCTTTTCAGTGTGTTGCTTGGCATTATAAATTCATTGTATCCTACTGGTTGTCACAATAGATGAGATGGTTAGACCTGGAAAAGGAAAACAAGAAATGAAAGAGAACAACTGGGACTGGAAAAAGATGGCGAGAACATTTGTGTTGCCTTTCTTGAGATGGAAAGCTCTGAAGATGGACGATGGACTTGAAATTGAAGCTGAAGTTTATTGTTTTCAAGTTGGACACACAAGAAACCAAATTATAAGGCTATACTCAATTTGTCTGTTCTGCAGAGAGATTTGACTATTTATTCCTTTTTTTCATATAGACTATCTGGCAATCGAAAAATCAATTGGCATGAGTCTCAGTGATGATGTTGAGCACATTAACATAGTCAAATGCTTCAGAGTCATGGGAACATATTTCTGAGCGTTTACAAATCAATAAAAGACAGCTGCATATGATGCAACATTTGACTTGTGGCCTATTTGAACTGCTGACATATAATGCTACGCTATCATATGGATTTATCAGAATAATGAGACATGCAGCACAATTACTACATAGTATTTCTGTCTTTCTTTTTACTGTAAATGAATGAAATCATGAAAGGGTTTAAAATAAGTCATGACACTGCCTGCTATGAAATAACTGACATCCAGTTTAACTAGATGGGACACTTTCTTTAATTCTCTTTAAACATAAAACTAATAAATAAACACATCCTGTTATTGTAATGCACAAAAAATAAAAATGGTTGCTCGACCTGAAGAATCTCAGTCGACTCATCGACTTTTGAGGGCAACCCTACCGAATTACTCATTGAGATGCATTTTTTCATTAATAATCATGCTGTGTTATACTAGCTGGCTGTTTTACAGTGGAGGGCTGAGCCTTTAGGGAAAATCACTGGGAAACCCCTTAGTGTTCCTTTAACTGACTCTGAATTATTTAAAATGTGTTATTTTTAACAACTCCATAATATTAATTGGCCCTTGCAGCACATTTTGTATTTCATGAGTAAGCCCTCTTACCTAACAGATAGAACCCTTTCTGTAAATGTAATCAGCAGTAACATGGAAAATCACAAAGAATAGCAATTCATGAGGCTAGTTAGTCTCTACATCCGTTTTGCCAGTAAATGAATCGGACCTGATGTCGGGGTGTGAGATGCTGCATTGCCAACATACAGACTAGGTGCTGCTGGCTCAAATTACAATACAGCCATTTACTCTGTGTTTGCAGTAATAGTCTGTGTTTGCAGTCATTTTCCTCAGAACTCAGCCAGATACATCTTGCTCATGATGTGGTATTCATAATTTTCAGCCTTGCTCGTGGTTACACAATCAAACATCATGCATTATTTCTTTGTATGTCAAAGTTGCTTAATGACATGATGTTCTGACTAACTCGGAGGTGGCATCCAGTAAAGCCGTCAGAACAAATTTCAATATTTAAATTTTGCTTTAATGTGGAAAAACATTACGAAAAAAACCAGCTCACATAAATATCCGAGAACTATTTTATTTTTCCTTTATACACTCTCTCTTTCTCTCTCTCTCTCTCTCTCCTCCCCTGTGTGAAAGGCAAAATTTAGGCCTCATGTAAGTCAATTTACAGCACAATAAGCATTTATTGAGTCTTGCTTTAATGTATCACTAGTTAAAGTTCAGAAAGTCCAGAGCAGCTTGAAGTGGTTGAACCTTTTTGATCATGCAACAGATCAGTGGTGCTCATACATGGAACTGCACATCCTATCATTCATAATTATTTACTAAACATAGGGAATAATTAACCTTCAGCTGATTTTCTTTGCTTTGATTAAAAAAACACAACAGAACTATAATTAAAATTAAGTCAATAATGACTATGCATCATGAAAGCACAACAAATACAGACAGGTATGCAGTCGAGGCAGAGGGTTAGAACTGACATCTATATTTTAGTAGATTTTTATGTAGATCATTAAACAGTTACAAAAGGTTCATTTCCATCTTCCCTCTTTCTTTCTACTTTATTCTATTACACTAAATATTATTATTTCAATAAAAGACAGAAAAACACACAAGCTGAAGAAAAACATTGTGTATAAGCTTGACCGCTGGATCAACAGCCAAAATACATGACTGTAGATTAGCTGTAAGCTAGCACGCAACAACAGGACTGCGTTTGAGGGAGTGTGTTTCTGTGCTTGTGTTCAGTTCAGCCTCTGACTACCAGTTATTTCCTTCCAGTCTCTCTCCTTTTCCTCCTCTCCTCTCCTCTCTTTACATCCATAAAGCACATTCATACAGCTTTGAGATACGTGTGAATTTTTGGCTCAACTTAAAACATCTTCCACTCCCACTGACATGTATTTGCAATTTGCATCTATTCTAGTTGTTGTATTGAGTGTATGATACATATATCATTATGTATTTTGTAAGACAGGCTCCACTCATGCCTTTACAAAAAAACAGAATACTTTTTGTTCAGTATATTAAAATGCGATAATTTAAATGAAAAAATAGCTCTAGTGACAAATCTCATTGGTTACATAAAGGGCAAGACAACAGAACAAAGAGGTGAAGATTGTATTTATAACAAGTCAAATAGCTTTTTCAGGCCTGATCAAGCAAGTGATCCCAAGCCACAAGACAATTCTTATTGTGAATCCAATCTTACATGAAGATCGCATATAGACGCCGACGTAAAAAGCAGCCAGGATATTGATTTATTTGCAGTCATCCTCAGGCAAAACTGCCATATATTTTTCCTGACTTTCTAGATTGACAAAAGCAATATAATCCTCCTCTCTCCAGTCTGTTTATTGACATGTGCTGGAGGATCAAGTCCTTGCACAGGCTCTCACTGCTCCTCTAGTGTAAGCATCACACACAAACACTGCAGAGGCCTTTTAACCAGCTCAGTAAAATGGCAGCTGCAATGTTGCTCTTGCTAATGTGAAGAAGCACATGCTCACATAGGAGCAGAGCACCAGAGGGGAGAAGTGCCTCAGGACGGACACCTACTGAGCTCTGGTCCTGTGGCTGCCGCAGCGCTCTTTAAGATCCAGCGTGGACCCCGAAGTGTCAGTCGCTCCCATCTCTTAATGACGGAGACAACCTTGACATGTACCACACGGAAGAGGAAATCTTTAATTTTGCAGTTCTAATTTGTATATGGGTAATTTGTCTGATGCTCTACAGTCTTCACAGGATTTGTATTCAGCTCATCTTTGGAGATATTCATATGAATTGCAGCCTCCACTAGACAAAATGCTTCTTAGGCAGTGAATATGATTACTGAATTACACTTCACAATGATAAAACCATTTTACTGCATGTTCTCATTGAGTTAATAGCTTATTGTTCATACTGATGGTTGCAAGAATTGAGTTTTGACCAGAATTGAGCAGCTCAACATGAACATACATGTCCACGCTGCACACCTGCATGAATGTGATTGGATGTTATTGACCACACAGCTGTGAGTCAATGCTTGTGAAGTATTAGAAACGACTGATGTCAATCAGCCAATTCAACTTCAGAGAGATTTCCAAGCTCTGCTACAACAAGCCCTAGATTTCATTTAAGGATGATGGTTTACTCCTGAAATACTGTAGTGTATCCAATTTTACAATGTTGCCTTTGCACAGAACATACAGCATCACTTCCAGCTAAGCCTTGTATGGTAAAGTATGTTAAAATTATGAAATGTATAAATATGGAATATCTCAGCAATAATAATTAATTATTGCTATTATTTCCTCTGTAGCCTATAAAAATCACTATTGTGCATTTTGACATTGGTCGAACACAATAAGGCTAAATTATGTGCAATGACACCATAAAAGATTGTAAAGAAGGATCAGTCCACAGCCATAATATATTCAGTGCATCCTGACATGAAAATGACTATGAACACGAGCTGCAGAGAAGACAAACACACACAAACACACACACACCTTTTCCTGACTGTCCACTGATGTTCATCTTTTTTAGGTAAACAGAAAGCCAGTATCTGGAAAGCCCCAAAAGACACAAACATACAATAAACATGCCCTGTAGACTGTATAATAATGCTTTGCTCCATTTCTCTTTAACAACAACAGAAGTATCATATATTGTTTCCAAGGAGCAAATAAAGGCACCACATACCATTGCAAATGTCAGCCACCACGCCTGCTAATGAATGAAGCAAGTGCAGCTGCTCCAGTACATTGCACAGCACAAGCACATTTAAGATTGGGCTAAAACATGCAAAAACACCAGTATGGTCCTTGAACATCACTATAAAACATGCAACAGTGAAGAGGAGGCAACAATGAATTCATCATTCTGTAGCCTAGGGTGCTTAGCAGTACCAGAGAGTGTTATAAACACAGAGCCAACAGAGGATGCTCTCACACAAATATGTTAAGTACCAAACTCACTTCTGCACATGCTGATGAGAATTTAAAAAAAAAAAAAATGTATTTCTATTTTTAAAAAAACATCAGAATGAGTCCAATATCAACTAATATTGGTGGTAATTACCTGCTAAAATTCCATCATTGTAAAACTAATGTGGTAGTAATTACATTTTCCATCGTATCAGTGGATCATTTATTGGTTTGTGCCTCCACTGTCAAAACATATGGCTATCCAATGTATCAGTTCCTCTGTAGCCCTGAAAATGACATTTCAGATATATGAGGATTTAAGCATGACTCTATATGTTGAATCAATCCACACAAATTTTCCCTGGCTAAACACCAAAGGAAGTGTGATTTCACCATTTTTTTAGCACCCACACAGCTGATATTTAGATTGTAACACATCCAAAACAACACATGTTGTATATTTATCAACCCAGACGGACTGACGCGTTATTGACAAACATTTACTGGCACTTAACATCTGTGACAAAAATTGCTGCGGATGAAAGCCACTAGGAGCTAGATAATTGGCGAGACATGAATCACAAGTTGAAAGGCCAGCCTCTCCTTAAAACTTCACAGTACTATACATCCATTGATCTGACAAACCCAATTAAGTTATTAATCCATGTTAAATGATGATTACAAAATAAAGGCAAACTTTTTGGTGTCTTAATTGAGTTTGAATGAGGTCAGCCGCTGACCTGGTTCCCTTTTGAAGCTTTAAGTTTGAGGGACTGCTCATCTGCTACCACCACAGGTCAGACTGTCTCTAATCAATAGGCCCATCTCTTCCCTCAAAGACTAAACTCATTGGAATGCTCCAGAGGCCCACAGGGGGGAAGTACACACAGTCCTTGACCATGATATGCTGCTTAAAATGTAAATGAGCCTCTGAATAATGGGACAAGTCAGCAATGAATATGCAGACGACCACAAATTATTTTTGCTTATCTTATAAATCACTTTTTCTTTGTTGGCGTTTTGGAGGACTCCAGATTGTTGATTCCCAACCAGAAACCTGGGACCTTGATTCCCCTAACCTCACAGTGTGGAAAGTCCCTGCATCTAAGACTTTGTTCCCATTCAGCACTTTAATTTTCCTTGAGCAGTCCAATCACAAGTGGGCAGCTACAAATGTAGTTGCAAAACCATTAGCTTTAGATCAGTCAAGCCAGAATTAGTCAGAATTTCCAACACAGTGGGATAAATGTCCTGGAACAGGATCTGAGCCAAACAGGCGTTATTTTGTGATGCAAACGAGAAACCATGTGGTTACAATTAATGATGATTATTGGTGTTCATTGGTGGGCGATGCAAGTGGAGTCGTTTTGAAGTGGGTGGCGGTTGCCTCCAGTTTGCTATTGGTTGGAAACTGCTTTTAAACTTCAAGTAATTTGTTTACGCTTGGAACGAAGACAGGCTGTTCAAATCCTGTCCAAAGACTTCTGCTACATTTGTCACACTGACACTTATTGAGCACTGTGCAAGACTTTACCAAATATAATATGAAACCATCAAAGGAAAGCAGTAACCGTAGAGCTGTCAAAAATGTTTCAAATATTGACCTCCTTCAAGTTAAGTATGCACAGTGGAGATATATTATGGAGGGAAATGTATACTGATTGGATTCAAACCCAAATTTAAAGTATTAAAATGTGGGCATAACAAAAAGCTACTGTACAGTTTAAAATATCATCAACCACCAAAACATACAACTTTACTCATTGACTGTTTTTCTATGGATGAAAAATGAGGCATCAAAAGTGAGATTGACTTTGTTTACTTTGTACAAATTGCTAACATAACTGGACCACTAATAGTACAAAACACCAGGCGTAATAGTTGTGTAGGTTATAGTTTTGTATTTCATCTGTTGCCCCTGTAACTAACTACCCTATGACTGTTCAGTGTCTTACTGTTTCACTTCGTTCCTCCCTTTTTAATCAGATAACATCCACACGTTTACCTCAGAGGGAGTCAATTAGAACTCCAATTAATTTTTCAATTAAATTAATCATACTTATTTCCCCAACTTGCTGGACTTTACTTTGATGTTTGTTTGTTTGGTTGCCGCGCTTCCTTTGGCAGATAAAGTATGCTTGAACATTACTTTCAGATCAGATCAAAGTGTCTTGGCTTTGTGCAGGTACAAAAACGCAGATAAGACTTGTAGCAGCAAAAAGTGAGAAATACTCTTTTTTTGGCCTTGCTGCTGCACATGACTGGTACCTTGTTATTAAGTGATTGTGCTGCCTTAGCCTTATTTTTTATAATCAATTTTTTAGAACAAAGAGCTGACTATAGAATAAGTCAGTGTCACTATAAACTGAAAAAAAGAGAAAAAAGGTTGGGAAGGAGTTTTAAAGGCTGCTGAAATATTACAGTGGGCTTTTCTAAAATCAAAGATTGATGATCTTTTCCGACCTCCAAGAGAGAAAGATAACAAAAACTTAGAGCCGCTTTCTTCATTTGCCTTGGGTAAGATTCTCAGCAGGTACTTTGCTCTTCACTTCAAATCCCATCTCATAAGCTTTTTATGGGTGGGCAAGTCAGGACTTTTCCCTTTGTCACATCTGAGTTACACATATGAAAAGCAATCATGAATACCACTATCAATGCACTTTTCCATTTACTTTGAAAGTGTTCACTGAGAACATGAAAAATGTATCATAAGGGTTACTCCTATTAAATTATAATAGCTGACTATCACTGAATAAATGCACTTTTTCTGCCAAATATTGCATTGCTTCTCCTTATCTCTAAAGCACCACACCACAGCAAGTGTTGTAATCAGAGGTTAAGTTGCCAACAATGTTTTTTTTCACACAACAGTAAGCTGATCAAAATCCTTATTTGAGTGAAATGTATACAGCCTGAGAACTTAAAAGACTGTGTAAAGCAAAAATACAATATGTACTGAGTTTGTCACACCACAGTGTCTTCTCTGAAAAGCACAGTCCAGATGAACAGCCTCTGAGTTTACAACATTCATACCAAACTCCTGTATAATAATACACTATTTAAAATAGGTCCTATTGCAGGTTTCAATCATTTACTGCCATCTCAACATAGTTGATATGAATTTGGTTTGGTGAGCTCACACAGAACAAGAACGAGAACTGCAGTCAAATACAATGATCACCTTAGGGCATAAAAAAAGTATTAGTAATAATAATAAATCATTAACCACCCCGCCTCGTTGGGGGCTGTCAAAATATTTTTCATTTTAAAATAGGCCTTGTTTGTAGTGTAAGGCAAGCAGCACATATTATACACATTAGCACACTTTGAAAACAGAGTTACATCAGGAGCTTCTGTTCAATCAGGCACATATTTTGAAGGTAAATGTGGACCCATTTTAGTACAAATGTTACTGAAATGTTCACAAGAGATGCATTACCAATCAACATTATACCAAATTGCAATTACCAAGTTTTTTTCAATAGAGTTTGGTGCACTTAACATTACTCACTCCTTTGGTTACTGGTGGCTTCATTGTGGCCGTCACCCTTGGAGCAACTGCTTCTAACACTGCGCTTTTAAGCGACAGATTATCCAAAGTGAACCCCAGTCGTTTCCAATGAAAGTTTGTAAAATAACCCGGTGTAAAAATAGTAATTATGAGGTTGTGTGCTCTACTTTTTATATAGGCGGGGTGAGGGGTGCTAGTAAAACCTCTACGCCATAGAGTCACTATTTCAGGCCCACCCAAACAATCCTGAACACAGAAATAGAGAAAAATAGTTGAACGCACTATTACATAGTTCACAGTCTTCTCACATTTTCAGCAATCATTTTCCAACAGGAACGATGTGTTTAAATCACTGATTTTCCTTTACTTGAAAACGTGTGATTACCTAATCATATGTGAAAAGGATCAAATCCTCTATTTATGTCTGCATTCATGATTTCAGCCGTAATCAGTGGTTCGTACAACAAAAATAACGCTGAGCATTAATCACATGACAGAAAGAAATCTAATTGCATGTTCTATACAACCAACCTGCTACAACAGATGTGTTTGCGAGAGGTTTCAATGAATCTTCTGTAGAATCACACACACTACACTCAAAATAAATCCTATAATTTGTAGCTTCAGAATTCAGATTGATCCAGAATGGGAAATCTCACCATATTGTTTACTTTATGCATGAAACATTTGCCTTGTAGTCTTTCCTATGTTCCATTCAATGTCATTACATTAAAGTATACAAGACAGAGAGGGATTAACCATTCCGTGTGAGCTCTCTAACTATGCCCTGCTCACATGAGATGTGTTAGCACAGACGACTACACAGCAAAGCGAGGAACGGGGAGAAAAACAAGCTAATCAACATGCAGGGAAAGGAAGCAGAGTGAGTCCGAGTCAAGCTGCCATGCCGCCAGATAAAGATCTGTCTGACACGTAGCCTTTTAAATAATCCACTTGTAAGTACAACATTTAGAATCATTAACACCCAGCTCGGGAAAAAAGTGATTTTCTGATCGGGGAGGGAGGGGGGTTTAGAAGATGGTTGATGGCGTGGACAGACACTATGTGAAGACCTCAGAGACATACAGACTTTAGATGTCACTCATTAAAACCCAAAGCAACGGCTGGTGATCCTCTGGTCTGGAAAGTCCCCGTGGCTCCTCAGAGACACGAGATGTGAGCTCCCTCTCTGCCTTTATGGAGATCTTATGTAACAATGGTGAGACAGGACTGGGAATTTTCTAATGGGGCGGACTGTGCCACTAGAAGCAGGTGATGTTGGCTCAAAACATTCTCTGTCAGTTTGCATTTGAAACGCTTCACGAAGTTAGTCAAATCCGGTTTGTGCAACCCTTGTTTGCAGTCTGGCTTGCCCTCCCTCCTGGTTCTGCAAGTCTCTGCAATTCTGATGAGAAAAGGCTAAACACAATCACAGGAAAGGACATGCTTGATGTGAAAACATGCAGGTTGCTTCGTCATTACTATAACTTACACTTTGTCAGTTAGTAATCCTTGTTGACTTAAAGAAAGCCTAATGCCTGTTTGCGTGTGAAGCATAAAGACCGTTTCTGTGTACTGCGGGAGAACCAGTGTGGGAATCAGACAACTAAAAGTCTGTCCAACTAAGAGATTGGAGGCTCAGTGAAGTTATTTGCCACATTAATTGCTCTGTGGCAATTGGAGGCTTGAATAAATCTATTCTGTTTCAAGTGAGTCCAGCTTTTTCAAACATTTTCAATTTACTCTGTCAATTAATTATCTCAAATATGGTAGGCAATATTAACCTGGCTGGAAGTAGGAATTGAGACCTGCTGGGCACAGATATAAAGCTTATTAGAGGAAGACACACACAGCAATCAGCCCACTTTCTTAACTATCTGAAAGGGTTTAGCCACACTTTTTCACACTATCTTAAAAGAGTTTTCTTTTCAGAATTAATATAAAAAGGAAATATTTTCAGGAGTACAGTGGTTTCTTTGTCAAGGATAAGGTTCATATCTATATATAGGCCTTGACATAGAAAAATAGAGGTGGAAAAACTGCTAATACGTTTGCTTGACACATTAAGAACAATGGGCTAATTCTTTCACTCACTACTTCTGCACCATACATTTAGTTCTTGGCATCTTTTTCTAACATTGACCTAAAGATACACAGATTGTAAGCAGTGAAGCGTGGAGCTGTGAGTATATATGTGAGTTTTGTTTTTGTGCATTCAGGGGTGGTGGTGGTGGTGGGGGGGGGGGCTCATACCTATGCTAGAAAAGAGAGCTAACCATTCAGCGCATCCTGAGCTATAAATCAGTGCCTTGGTCAACCTGGCCAAGACCATTTTCAAACCCATTTGCGGAAGATAATGCCAGCTATTCCTCTCCGCCCCAGGGACAGGAGAGCTGGCCTCATGAATCATTACCCTTTTTAAGAAGGAGCTGCAGCGTGGATATCACCTTGCTGTGTCTATAGGGGCTCTTGACTGTTTCTGGTAGGCAGAAACGAAAGGAGGCTACAAAGGAAAATGTTTGAACTATGACTGAGGAGTGCCAAAAATCAAGTTAAGAGTCATAATGACTCAGTGCTGACAGTATTTAGGTTGAGAAAAAGAAGCTGGCAGTGCCACCTCCACAGTAAACTGGGAATAAAATATTGCCAAATACCTAAAAGATAAGGACTTTATTTCAAAGCTCATAGGAACTGCATACTCCATATGGGTTTTTGCATCAGTTCATTAAGTTACATAATTGAATAGCCTGTGTGTGTACGTGTGTGTGTGTGTGTGTGTGTGTGTGTGTGTGTGTGTGTGTGTGTGTGTGTGTGTGTGTGTATTACTGCTGGGGAATTACACTTTGCCGGAAATCACTATCTGGACAGTAGGAATAGGCAAAGACTGACACAAGTCCAAGTCCAAATGAGCCAGACACTGAGTCTGCCTCAGTCTGTCTGTCCTATTCTGAGCTTTAACCACACTGTACTTTTTAGTTGTGTTCAGATATGTTATTTAAATATGATATAATCTCAAGAATTGAATGAGACCATTTAGAAAGAGTGTCACCATTGGATAGTTTGTCCCTCACACAGCACTGCCAATCTTTTAACTAAAATGTCCTGCTCAGTACATCTTCATCATAATTTATTATAAAACACATTAAAATGGATCTTTGTCAAAAATAGTTGTTTATAATCATGTTTTATGTGGAAGAAACCCCTACTTTCTAAGACTATGCCAAAAAATGTCTGTGTATAGTCTATTATGGTATTATATAAGCTTCATTTTATAGCATAATTGAAAGTCATGTCTCACTATGCCTCAGTCTAAAGAAATTACATCGATTTTTACAAAGACACTAAATTTACTAAATACCTTGTGCATGTCTACACATGTGCACATGACTAGGTTTTTCCAAAGGTGATATGGTTAAACATCTCAGCATTTCTGGCTCATTTACTCTGAGTTATCTATGGGGAATTATAAAATGTCAAATGATGAAGCCTGACGCATTTGGACAGAAAGCTTTCTCCATTCAGGGGTCTAATATGGTCTAACTGTAATAAATAATAAACACACATTTCTAAACAGACATGAATTCATGTTGACCTTTCAGATTTAATTTAATTTAATCTCTATATAATTGCACATGTATTTCATATTGCATTGTAGAGGTTTCTTTTTAATAAAACTCCCTGCTGCAACAAATATTAGAAATAAGCTTAGGTTGTAAATGTTGTTATATGTGAGATTAGTCAGTTCAGTGAATGTTTTACTTATATATCTGTTCCCATAAAAATAAATATTGAATCATTTATAACTCAACATAGTTGTGTTTCAATAGAAAATAAACTGTAGACCTTGGAGAAATGGAAAGCAGCATTTTATCCAGTGTCTAGGCTCTTCAATGCGTTTGTGTTCAGTGTTCGGCAGATCCACCAGTCCGGTCCTCGCAAAACCTTCCTCCAGCTAGCATCCAGGCTAACAAGCTAACATGGCACCAAGTCCCCATGACAGAGCTGAGCTCGGGGTGAACTGTGCTGTTAACACCGGGTAGTTAACAACATGTCTGTGTGAATATTTTATCCCAGTTTATATCTAAACTCTCCTGTATCACTGTGCAGCTGCAGGCAGCACGCTAAAGTCGTTTTCCACCAACCATACAATTTAATAGCTTGTCCAACCAGATTCCATTCATAAATCGTAGGTTTAAGGGGACTCGGATGAAGGCCAGGTACTGCTGCTCCATTCGGCCAACACACAATCAGACGAGCATACTTAAATTTTCACACACAAAAAAAAGGAGCTAATACTGCATATGACCACTAATCGCGCTGTTGAGCCACCCTAAATCACTGCAGGGGAAATTCCTTCACCATGACAGCCCTATTTATTACAGATAGAGCTAAATGGGTTCCCCTCCTTCCCCAACCCAAACCACTGTGTAACCTCATGCTGTGATATTCCATTACTTCCTGACTACAGTTAGGAAAATTCTACATGATTTCAGCTCTACATTACAGTGTGTAACCTTGAAACGTACTTATTGTGAGTCTGATGAATGCTGGTAATGTGAAACTGTGTATTGGGTCATTTATATCATCACATCCCATATTTATATATAAACAGGACACAGGAAACAACCCATCATTTCAGTCACTGCATGGACATTCCATTAAAAGCAAGTTCAGAAGTAACAGTGCTTATTCCTTCCCTGTTACTTCATCTTCTTTTACCGAGATAAGAGAGTGGAACAGTAAAACCGATGGAAAGTATTAGGAATTTCAGCCTTATCTCTTGGCAATTTTCTCACTTAAAATAGTGTGTGATTAATTTATGTAATGGGACGCCAGGTCGGCTTTATATAAGAAGCATAGTTAAAACATCTGATTTTGAGAAAAATGTATTTTTAAAAATATGCAGTAAAACTCAAGAAAAAAACTCAAATTCCCACAATGTCATATCTCATCACTCCAAACTTAAACATATAGTATGTGTTTTCATTGAACCCAACCATGTGAAATCATTTTCACACATGACAAGCACAAGCCCTGAGAGTAAATTATTTACAGTAAGTAGACTTAAGTCTTTCAATTTTTGGGGGAAAATTAGGCCTAGCTGTGAGAACAGCACACTCTTAAGCCTTTCTCAGCCCTTAATTCAGTCACTGACTTATTGCATTACATGGCTTTATTAGAGTCACTTGTCTTCACTTGTGTCATACATTCGGGTTTAATCAAATCATGGCATCTTGAAAAACATCTCCAACACTGTAGAGGCTTTCTAGAAAGTCTCTGCTCCGAGCAAAGGCCACAGGCCCAGACAGTAGTTGGACAGCAGGGGAAATATTACAAATAAAGCATCATCTGAACAGCCTGTATGTGGCTTAGTCAAAATATTAAGTCAATGTGATGTACATGAGAGGAACAAGCAAAATCCTGTTTATTTCCAAGTGTGCCATCTTTATTTACTGTTCTTACTTATTCATTGCTTGACCATGAGCTGCAGTGTGACATGATGACACGCTGTCAACACTAATGGTCTCTGATGGCATCAAGGTTCTGTCAGGAGGACACAGTAGGTGCTCAGAGCCAAGGCCCTTGGTAGCCCTCCACGGACGATGAGCTGTCATCTCCGTCCCTCACTGCCAAAGAGCCCCGCCCCCACTTCCTAAAATCCTATCCATCTGCCGTATCAGCGGGGCCGACGGAGTGCAAGGCATGCACTTTTCTGCCATACACTGCTGTGCTTTAGCAGCACCGGCTACTGCCAATGAGGGATCCTGTGTCAGAGGTTTCATTTGTGACAATCAACACATCGTCAGCGACTGTAATTTGTTCTTCTGTATGCAAAAATAAAATTGTTGTTAGACAGTCTTTATGCAAGTGTGATCAAATCTGCCTTCAGCTGTGGGTTTCAACTGTCAGTCAGGAAGTAGCTTAACCGTTTCCATAAGCTACCTGACAAAGTATCTCGCTACTGATTTGTAATTCTTTTTCCTAACAGTCAGCATGATTTTTGCACTTCAAAGTGCACACAATTTCATACTCCAACCGCCCATGTACTTGTGTAACCATATTCTCGCCAAAACTGGTAATGGCTTGGACAGAGATTCCCTTGAGGAACGGAGCTTTTAGAGAAGAGAAAAAAACCCAAAACAGGCAAAAGCTGTGGTGTACTGACATCCTTCCAATAAAAAGAGAACGCAAAGTCATGATTTCCTTCTCTAACAACATAAAGAATGGCTTTATGACTGTCAGACTCATCTCATCAATATTTATGCATCATTATAACTGTCAATAGTGAATATTAAAAGTAAATGCATGACAAAGAGAACATGATTTCCATCTCTCAAATGACAGATCTGCTATCATGTGCTGCTGAAATGTTCACGAAAATTTAGAATCCAGGCCGGCCTCAGTGTGAAAAACTGTCTCATTGTTCATTGCAGTCGATATTTAATCAACATAACCTGTGTGCATTTATCAAATTTCTTCCTCCATTTTAAAAGCATGGCGTATGTGACATTTAAGTCCAGCTTGATAAGACGGCTGACTGTTTGACCTTCATGTAATGTTCTGCATCAATTCAGGTACCGCCTGTGTGTTTGTGTGTGTGTGTGTGTGTGTGTTTGTGTGTGTGTGTGTGTGTGTGTGTGTGTGTGTGTGTGTGTGTGTGTGTTTCTCTAATTAGAAGAGAACCTGACAAGATTGGTTGACAGTGACAAGCAAAACCAATGACACCAGCCAGTGAGCTGTTGCGCCATTTGTCCCCATTCAGCGTTTGTCTGAAATGAAAGAGTGCATCATCTGAACACTTCTGCTGACCGGGCAAATGCGGTGTCAAGGCACTGGGGTTTTACACGCATGTAACATGTCTCCCTGGTACATTACCAATACAGAAGATTTTTTTTTAAAGGGTTAGGGTTAGGGTTAGGATTAGTCTTCTATGCCTTAATGTATGCTGAGTATCCATACAGAATGTCTACCATAAGATGTTATAACCCACAGAGGACACAAGGCTATTTGGGCTCTAATGATTCATACAATTCACAGTCAGATTTGATGTATTACAGTGGCATCAGGATTTTATATAGGCTATTTTCAGCTCTGGAAAAATGGGGACCACCTGAAAATGAGTCTCATATTTTCATTATCAATTCACTTTAACACTCAATGATAGGAAAGTATAAAAGTATATTATTCCAGAGCTGAAACATATAACAATGGAGTTTTGTCCCATCACAAGTGCTTTCTCTATGGGATAACCAGAAACAAAAGCAGCATTTTACAATAACAACAAAAAACAGCCACATGTGGTGTCAAAAACAGGAGACATCACTTCAGCTGAACAACCACGCGACTGCATTGTTCAGCAGACACCGAGTAAATTGCATGGTCAATAGTTTGATTCATCGCACGTATCAGATCAAGCGCTGCATTTGGTGATACTAAATGGGTACAATGTGTTGTTATACCTCAAGAACACGCACTGCCATCAATCTGCGCACACCATCAGTACCACATTTATTGACGCCCTCATACCCGAGGTCAGCAGCAAGGGGAGCGAGGGGGCGGCTGACGGTCTCGTGAACATGCACAGGGTCTGAGCCACTGCCATCAGAGGTTATGATGGTTCATCTTTTTCAACTTGCCTCCATGGATCGCTGTGTGACCACGGCAACCACAGAGACCACAGCGAGGGAAACAGCACGGGAGCTCATTTTACTGGTATCTGAGTTTCCTGAATGAAATACCCTATAATCATTGACAGAGTAGAGAAGTGACAGACCAAAGAAGAGAAACGGTATAGGAGCAACATTAGCTTCAAAGTCTGACTATCCAGTTTGATGCAAAAAACATTCATGATACTAGTTAGTGAAACTTGTTATATAAATGATGTCTTATTGTTAATCATTTCCTCTATTTTAAGCTACAACTTGCTCTATTTAGTAGCAGGATGATATTATTCTTGGTGCATAAATGCAGCGTGTTTGTGCAATGCTTGATATTCCATAGATGATATTTGTCAGGTCAAGTGGAAACGTTGACCCTAGAGGAGGAAAAAAGGGATCCTCTGAGTACCATAGTTATTTCTACTGAATTGCATGTAAATCCATCAAACAGACATTTCACCAAAAAACTAAAATTTGAACCTCATGGTGGCACTTTAAGGACAACTCAGGCGATCACCAGACAGTAGACTTCATCCTTTAGGCACTATGAATGTCTATATATTTCAGGGATTACAAAAGTCATTAGGACTCATCCTCAGGGCAGCATGAATATGTCACAATCCAGCCAACAACTACTGAGAAATTTCACTAAAAGCCCAAAATGTCAACCTGCTAGTGGCGCTATAGTACAGCCCAGGGGATCACTAACATCAAACGTAAAAATGTAATGCCAATACATCTGACAGTTTAGTGAGATATTTCAGTTTGGATTAAAGTGGTGAGCCAACAGGCTAACAGACCAACAACAACAAACAAACAAACATTAACATCCCTGAAAAAATAAAACAATCCCCCTACCAGCAGGCAAATTATGAGTAAGCACCTTACTCATCAAGAACACACAAACCTGTAATTATTCTGTTTGGACAAAAACAATAATTGAATTTCACATTGCTGGACTAGAGTGCCAATGATGTCTGAAACCATAAAACTATTTGCTAAACACTGTGTTGTTATGAGTGTTGTTCACTTTTAAATTACTCATGTAAGTCCAAGACAAACTGCATTACTCTGATTGCTGATTGGATGAGCAATCTGCTAATAACACTGTGGAAAAATCAGTACATTCCTCTGCAATATGTGACACGAATAGCACATATAGTACCACAAAAAAGGTTATGTATTAGCATCACAAAATGTAGATAAATTGATTCAGTGTATCCTCAAATGTTTATATCGCAAATATTTACAACTGCAGTGGGCGGTATGTATTTTTCCATGCCTTCATACCTTCCTGACATTTCACCAGGGTATACAGTATATGACAGTGTTTTAAAAAATGTCAAAGCTGAGCTGCTGGTGATAAAAGTCATTGTAGCATGCATGACATTAATGACACTGTCCCCGTGATGATGTGCAGGGTGGGGTTTTTTAATATGTGCATCGACCTGACCCGTTATAAGGGTCAATGAACACTGCCCCACCCACAAAAATATGCGTCAATCAACCAACCAAACCCCACCAAACACACAATGAATATGACTGTTTAGGTAGAGGTGCAAAGCAAAAATTCCCAGATCAATCAATTGACACTGTCTCTTACCCTTCATCTGCTGGTACCACAGTGGAGAAACAGATGAATAAATGTCAGCAACAAACTGACCGAAGGCCAGAAGATGAATATCAGCTCAAACAAAGAAAAGTCTTGAGTCTTCCATTGACCACAAATTTAACAAGACACGAATATCTAGCTTGGAGGGGTTATTACATGCTGCCTTCAAGTGCTGCTTGTAAACTCCAAGGGCCTGATTTACTAAGATCCCAAATAGTGGGTACTAAATTGCGTGCACAGTGCAATAGATTGCGCATTCGTTAGCACAGTTGCAAGACGCAAACCTCAGTGCGCTGCGTTAGTAGATCAGCTTGCACATTTTTAGCGGGTGATGTCAAGTTTGCACACGTTTTTACACACACAGACCTTTAGTAAATCAGGCCCCAAGTGTACTCCAGAGTCTGTATTGTTTCACCGTAGAAGTGCATACATTCAGGATCTCTACTTACCCTGGCATACCGTAATACAGTGATACCACCTAAACCTATTCTACATACAAGACAGAGGCTAATTACCCATGTACAAACAGAAAGAAGAAAAAATCATAGTCCTAGGATAAATAAAACAATAACGACACCTATAAACAATTCACATTTCTATGTTTAAAAGTTAAAAGTTTTAATTAGATGGTCTGTGTGGTGAGAATGCAAAGCCATCTGGGCCATCTGAGATCACAGGGATGGCAGATGGATAGCAACAGTTTCTACATCTCACTGCAGACTTGGTCATGCATACCAATGGGTGGTTAACTCAACATTGTGTGTATGATACTCGTCTGGAGATTGCACTCCTCACATCAGAAAATCTATTCTATGGCAAAAAGAGCAAAGATATTTTCAAGTTGTCGGCAAGTAATAAAGCAGGATTGTATCTGATTCTCATCTTTGATATCTTATCTTTGCAGCTCCTCCCTGTGTCAGTTTATCCATGGTATAAACTGTAATGATGATTGGTAAACAGAAAAATTCTAATTCAGATTTAGTCCATCTCCTAACCATTGTTAAAACCACATTAAATGTACGTATGATACCCATAGTGACTGTCAATCAACACATCATGCATGTCACAATCAAAGCTATAAGCAATAATATTTACTGAGAGGCTCATGCTGTAAAGCAGATGCAGCACATGTTGCTTTAACATGTATGAAATGTGCTACATCAACCAAGCTTGACTTGCCTTGAACAGAATACTGACAACATAAATGGCCAATCATTAAATCTCAACATCCTTTGCTCGTTAGCCCTCGCTCTCTGAAGAAGTCTGCTCCTCTTGCTCCTCTGTAGCACTCTGTAATGAGTTGTGTGTTTTTAAGGCCTAGGTGGTAAAAGTATAATTATGGATCCTTGGTCCATTTATGTAATGGCTACTTTCTAACATATGTTGATACAGAACAAGTGCACAAATGTCACAAGGTCTTGAAGCAGCAAATTGCCTCAGCCAATTCTCACAGTTTGGACAGCAGTTCTGATTCACACATAATGGCTCGACAAAAAGCTCTTGCATTTAAAGAAAAGGCAGCACAGGCTAATTCTAACCAGATGGATCCGCTGTGTCTCAGAGGTCCCTCCACTTTAATGAGAAACAGGGGGAACTGATTAACCGAACATTTGACCTTTCAATGTCATCCATATTCACTCCTTCACTCAGCAACACTAACATCATCTTAAGTAAAAACAACAAATCGCACAAGGAATAGATAAAAATAGACCTCCCATCGTAGCACGGGCCATTTTTAGGCCGTGTGTCTGTTTCCACTTTCCCCATTGCAGGGGTGCCCTGTAAAACATTGGTGTAAATGGTTTATAATGCCACCAGTGGACTCTGAAATGGGAGACCTGGTTTCAATCAGCAGTCAAATTGCTCCTACATTACCCTCGCAGACAGAGTAGTAAATCACTCTTTGCTTCTATGCTGCTGACGTTAAGGAACAAGCATTGTTAAAAATCCACCATGCGTGCTACTAAGAGCACCCTGTCCCGATGTGGGGATTGGATGCTAAACAGGACAATAGCAGTTGCTCACGGCGTCCTTATAGATGCGGGAGAGACTTATCCTGATGTCTAAGTGGAAAATAAGCACACTTCGTATCTGTGTCTGAGCAGAGAATCTGAAGCTGCTGTTTAAAACCTGAAATAACTGAGCTGATTTGCAGCCTTGAATGTAAACTTTAGCTTGAATCCTGGATCCTTTAACCCCCCCATGCCAAACAACCGATCACAACCAGTTTGAACCAGTTTGCCTGGTTAAAAAGAGTTCTTCTTTCTCTGTGCCAACGCCCTGACAGTGGGCCAGTGAGGCATCTCAGAGTAGTTAAAATCCCCTATAAACTGGAGAAACGCTGATCCCGCCCACCACAGACCAACACACTATGGGCAAAACCTCTCATTAGAACTCCAGGGCCCTGAAATTACCAAGATTTAACCCATATGGAAAGCATGAGAGAGCGTCAGCTGGGAGAGGGTTGTGCCTGGTGGTTTTTCAGCATGTGGCCACAGAGGAGCTTGAGCTCTATAACAGTGCCATTCAGCCTGGCCACTATCAAGGAGCACCGGCATACTAGGAAGCTGAGGCAGATGCTCTGGCGACCAGCCCCAGACCAGGCCTGCTAGGAAATACCCTTCACTACTACATACAAAAGCTCACACAGGCCAGTGATGTATTAAGGTCAATGAAACACAACAGATACGCCATGAAAAAAAGCAAGTATCAAAATAGATAGTGATTAATTAAATAGTTGGCAAGTAATCCACTGATCATTGCAGCTCCCCTAAACTAAGCTCTCTAAATATACAGAGATGAGCATGTTGTAGCAAATGTTCTTTATTTCACTGAGTGTACTAGATTGTAGGAGGAGGTGCATCTGTGTCTCAGCCTCACCTGTCGAACAGTTACCACATATTCAGTTTTCTTTTGGTTGCTATGATTTTTTTTGTGTGTCATTTTTCGATTGCCAATTTGTGGTAACAGAGGCTGTTCTTGGTGAGGATCTATATCTTTGCTTTCTATCTCTGGCAGTGGTGTTTGGAAAGCAGTGTTAGTGTGTGAGACTGGTCAGAGTGTGTCTGAGGGGGGGGCGGAGGGGGGGGGCAGTTATTCCCAGCACCAACATAGGACTGGACTCTTTTCTGGGCTCAGCTCTTTGTGTTTGGAGGGTGTCTGTGTGGCTGGATTCAAGGTGATTAAAACATTTGAGCGCTCTCTTTTGAATGTTAATTATGAGAGGTTATCTGCCTCATTCTGCTTTACATTCATTTGTTGGTGTTTTGCTGCATATATGTGTGCAAAACAATAGGAGCATGATAGGGCTGGATGACACTATCAAATATTTTAAGACAGATTTTAACTAGAATTTGGAAATTATAAAATTTTCTCTTAATTTTATTGACTTTATCTCTAATTATGATCAATTGAGAAAAAATGTATTCTCTATTAATTCACACTCTTCAATTATATTGCTTAATGTACCTTAGACTTATATTGGCCTTTAAATCTCACTCTACCTTCTTTTGAAATAAATCTAAAATCATAGTTCAAGGTGAGGTGACTTCAAAGTCAGTTTCAATGTTGGCGTCAGTGTTTTTTTATCCTTTCTCAGCCTTGCTTTTGCCAGTGTGTATGCACAGTCAGTGACGTCAACAGCTAAGAGCCTAGACCAATTTCTTTCAGAGACATCCTTTTAAAAAAAATCCCAGTTGAAAGGCTAGATGAACTGTTGACTCTTATGGCAGGAAACAAAAGAAGAAAGCGATGTAGTGATCCATTGTGTGCCACCCTGTAATCTCTCAGGAGTCAGGGGGATTTAGCCAAATAAGTCACGTGTCTTCTCTTGAATCATTCTCGTCTTGAAGAAGGCCTAATAGCATGCAAGAATGTGTCATTGATCCACAAATAAATGTCAGTGTTTCAGTCAAAGTTTAAAAAAAAAAGACTTTACAGAATATACAGGAAACATTAAAAAGGTCAAAGATTTATGGAATAATGGCTTTCACGGGCCATAAAAAGAGACAATAAACAGGAAAATAAGCCAGGATAAACACAGTAAGCTTCCATACAACCACTCACCAACATGACTGAACAAAACCTTAATGCTTCAGTAGCATGGCAGCCAACAGTACTGTCAACACAGATTTAAATGATGAAATATCTATCCAACGGATAACAACAGGTAACTCTATACAGATCCAAACAGTATCAGATATCCAAGGGGTTGGCTACAAAAAACGTTGCCTTTTTTTTTTTTTTTTTTTTTTTACGGTAGGCTGAGGCCTCATATATTAGCACCATGTAGGATACAGCCTATAGGACTGTTTATTATAAAATATCCCTAATCTAGAATATAAATACACCATGTAACTTTCTTAACGGTTGGCAGGAGCTGAAGGTTAGAAACCTAAACATGCAGTGGGGCCTAGGGTTCAGTTGCAGAAAGCCTCTGATGCAATTCCAAGAAACTATCCCACCCTCTATCATCTTGTTACAGTTTGGCTTGTAGTTAGGTCTCTTCATTGTGTCTGTGACAGCTATAATCGGATTCATGTATTGATAAAAGATAGCCATGAGGCTACTTCAGCATGTCACTCACTCTGCAAAATTGCTTCCAATCCTTTCTTTAAATATAAACCAAACAAGGCTGCAGGCTTGATGCAATGCTGAAAATCTTTCTGTATATATCCTCCCAATGAAAAAAAAAAAAAAGCTCCCCCTCTTTCAGATCTATTCAAGACCTGAAGACTGCTTTAGGCTATTATCTACAGTGGCACACCTGGAAATGCTTGTCACAAAATAGATGTTACAATTGAATCCTCTAATGGATGATTGATGAAATGTATGCTTCTTGTCTCAGCTACAAGGAGCAAAATCATGACATCAAAACCTGTCTCCACAGCCAGTGCTGCAGCAGTAGTGATTTTTAAGGGCAGATGAATGACACCTACATGGCAGAAGCTTTTTGCAAAAGATGGACATACAAGAACTCAAAAGCGTGACTCTGGTAATGATAATAAACAGAAAGCAAAAAAATGTTATATATTCGGGGGCGCTCAGGCTCACGCAAGACATGCTCACGCACTCATGCGCGTTCTCGTGAAGTGAAAAGCCAGGTTTAAGGAGAGCAACTGCAGCCTGTGGATAGGAAGTCATTTTTAATATAAGGTTAAAATAAAATAGGAGCAAGCCATTATAATTACAATTAGACAAAAAGAAAAACTAGATGACGACTAGCTCACGCCCACACAGACCACTACTGCTCCTATGTAATATTTTATTAGTGATTCTCGACTGATTTTCTGCTTGACTGAATCTTTCATCCCTGCAAAGACTAACAGTTGCGTCAATTTGCTCACTGAAAAGTGTCTGCGCTGGGTTTACTGCCAACTCTGCGCAGCTTTGCACATCGAAAAATCACTCATGAAATAATGAGTGATTAAGACAAATAGCCTAATCCGTCTCTTCTTTCTCTCTCCCCCCCATTCACCTCAATATCTGGGCATGTTTAATAAAAAACTGACGACTTGAGTATTTCTATGACACTCTTTAAAGCTAATTACTACCCACTCCTCATTAAATTTTAGCATTCAATTCAAAGTTATTCGCTGTGCCTTTGAGAGTTAGCATAAAAATAAACAGCAACAAACTGTATGCGTGGCTGTCTGTCTGCAGCTAGCCAGTGTTTTGTCAGACGGAGCTGACTTCCAATATTTTTACCTTTATCGTTCAACCTCTTAAAGCGTTTTTCTAAGTAGTCTTATCCTCTAAAGTACGTTATACAAACACACAAATGAATGCCCTCGCCAACATTTCAGCAAGTTGGTTAATGGCAACGTTGAAAAAGCTGCGTCTCAAGTTCAATGGGGGACATTGTATAAATAAAAAAAAGAAAGAAAGAAAGAAAGAAAGAAAGAAAAGATAACGCTGCACTTACTGAATCTCCTCTTTGTCACCGCTGTTGGCATTTCTCTCCGTCTTCTCTGAACCACTCCGTTTAGTCCTCGTCTTCAGTTTTGTAGCAAGCCCCGAAAATCCACCTCAGTGATTTGAACAGCCAAAACGGAAGAGTTAGAAGCCCAGAGAGTAAAACGAGAGGGGGGGAGAAAAAAGGTAGCAGTCCACTGCCAGAGAGGAACACGAGGTCCTATCCCGGCCGACCCCGCTCGTGGATACCGTATCTATTCGTGGCAGCTCCTCCGTTATCTCACCAGCAGTCAGCTCCGCTCAAGTGTTCAGTGTCGCTGCCCGCATACGAGAGAGAGAGACGCCGAGAAGAAATGTTCCTTCTTCTTTCCTAAGTAGTAAATGTTTTTCCTTTCTTTTTCCTCTTTTTTTTTTTTTTTTTTTTTTACCGTGCAAGTTAATTCTTTTAAGCACGTCTCTGTATGCTCAGTCCACCCTCCAGAAAGGAGCAGTGGAAGGTAACGGAGTAGTTACGTCTTTTTCCCTCCACAGTCACGCTTCTCTGTGCCTCTGTAGGAGAGAAAACACACACAGGTCTGGTCGGTCAGCCGGATTTTCGGATTCACTCGGCTACACTCGCTACTGTCCATTCATTCCTGCTCCCTCAAAGTCCTGCCAGCTCTGAAATCCGTGCAGTGGGGATCAAATACCTGTCGTTTATGAACCAGTGTGTTTGCAATTATTTTTGCTCAAGGAAGCTCGACCTAAGGGGATTTTTTTTTTTTAAATTAAATTATGGTTATGATGGTTAAGATATTACAGGAGGCAGCGGAGACAAGGAAAACATAATGAACCTCTATGGTAAATACAGGCATCTTAATACACTTTCTGATTACAACAATTCCTAATTTTCTCGGGGAGCCCCTTTGGCTAATCCAGGTGACCCCCCCAGGCCCTGCTGCAGGAGCCTCTGCAATGAGAAACATTGAGCAAAGAAAATGCATAAATACTGCCTTATTATCTACATTTCCTATGACAAATAAAATTCATCTACAGCCCAGCTCCTCATCCTTGCTCTCACCTTGCAAAGGCCCAGGACAAGACTGCAATTCATTATTTATAAGTGCAGGCCAACTTTCTGGCTCTTTTGCCAGTACAGAAATTGTATTTTGAGACAGCCTTGGGAGAGGGTTGTAGGAAATATTCTCCACCGCTCAGTGACACACACAAAGCATGGTAACAAGCTGCCTTTCACTTGGAATGCTTTGATGTTTTTGCAAGTTGTTCACATTGAAATACTTTGAAATATATTAAAAACCAGGGCTGCACAGTCCTGGCAATAGATGGTATCAAAATACCTTAAATCTAGATTTTGTATCTCCAACCAGCTGGCAATCAAAGACGGATTTTGAGAACTGCTGGATTTACAAGTAAAGCAATGTGTAGAGGGAGAAAGAGAGAGATGGCTCTGCTTACTGTGCAGCTTGGCTGTAAGTGCATGACCACTCAAGCGACTCGGTTGAACGTGCAGGGCATGGATGCTGTGACCCCCAGTAATGAAGACCTGAATATCTTTAGGATTCTGACAACCCATCTACTTCGCCTTCTAACCTTACCATGATCAATCGTTAGCTTGGCAGAACCCCTACTGAACTGCTGCCTGGCTATCCACCACAGTTTTACACAAGGCTTTACCTCGCCATAAATGTCTCATGCAATTGGTCAGACAGGTAGGTCATTCACACATGCACACACTCGAAGCGTACACAAACAGTGCTTCATCTAACAAAATGAGTTGCCATGCAACCTCACAGTGCCTATAAGGGAATTCTGTTCCTTTTAGCTTGCAAATGATAACCTTGGTCAGTGCACAATGTTCCAGGAATAGGATCTTGTCAGACAAATAAGAGGCTCAGCCAACCTATTATACTCAGAGAGAAGCCATTGTTTTGATACAACAACCATCAATATGAAGGTGTCAGACAGAGAAATTGGTGCATGTGCTCAATAATGCTGTTACGTATCTCTGGTGGCAAACACCAGGCCTTTTTTTCAGCGTCAGACATCTCATGTGGACAGGGCAGGAAACCTTTAAACAACCTTTGACTATTAAGGTCAAAGAAGATGTCTAGGCTGTATTTTTGCAGCTACTGTTTAGTGCTAAAGAGTCATACAAGGTCAACCATGCCCTGAACTCACCATACAATGAACAAAAGTATCCACCACACATTCTCATTCTGTAGCTCTGTACTTTCTTTGTTTTTAGTGTTGAATTATACAAACTTTTTTTCATTGAGTCAGATTTCACAAATAATATTTTTTTATTTAATATAATGTAGAAAGATCTGCAGCTTTTGTATGTCACATTAATTAAACAGTGATATAAAGAACTTTAAAACCATTTTTCCAGTCAATTAAACAACTTATATCCATCAGAGTATAAGTGGAAAAATACGACTCTAAACTATTTCCTGCTCTTAATTATTGCTGCGATTTGGAATAAATGGTTAGCTAAATTACTGCAAATCAAAAAGGGTCTGAGGTACCAAATCAGCCTCCAACCATAACACTCCTGGAATGAAGCTTCATACATGGATCCCTTTATCAGCTGTTCCTCCTTATTAATTTTTTTATTGAACTCTGTGGGGAAATTAGAAGAGAGAAATTACTTGTAAAGAGATTCATTTCTATCTAGAAGCCCTTCAGTTGGTACTTGATGGTTTGAAGGCTGATTTGGTACAGTTACTTTTCTGTCCATGTTCTGTATTACTAAGTCATCAAAACAGAATGTAGACCATGAATATGTTTAAAGTAAGCAACATTTAAAGTAAGCATATTTAATACTTATGTTGAAATGATATCAGCAATTTGATAGTGACAGAGCTTTTTTCTCTGTTTTGAACCAGATTTCAATTCACTTCACAAGTTATATTAAAAGACAATACTACTGTATTTCCTCAAATAGTGGCCTTTATTTTCCTGAACAGCAGAGAGTTATAGGAAGCAGGTTTATATTGGAGAGATGTGTTTATTTCTAATTCTCTCTGTTTGATAAGTATGTTTGCTCATTTTATAGTACAAATCCTCCTTGTTTTCTGATCTGTTTCTGTTTTTTGGACTGACCTCCAAAAATCTTTAATGGGAGTGAGGTGGAGGCGGTGCGCTGGCACACATGTTTACCCTTCACCAGGTCAAAGTTTTTCTACCCTCTTCCAATTTTTTTCTTCTTGTTTTTTATCCAGCTTGTTATTGGGGCTTGAAGAAATACAGTATATGTAACCATCTGAATATTAATGCAATCACGTATTAACCACACATTTTGCTAATGCATAACCACAGCAAGTTAGTTTAAAGCAACTTATCATGTACCACAATGTTATTAGCATGCATTTTTAATTACACCACATGAGAGTGGTATCATGAGATTATCACACCAAGATACGATAACACTCCATAGGAGACTTTTGTTCTGAAGCCAAATTACAAATGATATAGAGGAAAATTACTAGTGTTAAGCTGTTTTGTCAGTAGTTCACTTGATTTTGAAAGGCTTACTGGGCTACAATTACTGGATATGAGAATGGTCTCCACATTTAATAACAGGAATGGCAATCAATAGTTTCCATGAAATGGGAAATGTCTTCTCTTGTATGGTGGGAGAAACTGAAATATATGTTTTGTCAAGTTGCGTCATTGGTTTTGACATTCTTTAGAAATTAATGATTTTTTTCATGTACGCTAGTTAGAAACCAAATTTTAAAAATACTGATGTAGTCAAGTTCAAGTTGTCACACCATTCCAGCGAAATGGTTGGTATTTCTCCACAATATCTTGATATTCCTTAATTTGAAATAGGTCATATTTGGAAAATCACAACTGAAGCCATTTAAAAACTTATATCTTTATTTGTGCCTGGACTTTCTGATTATTCATGAGAGGACATTACATCTTCCCATTTTAATCCTATAAATCATTATCACATGCAACATGCAAACACATAATCAGCCTTAACTAAATTTTGACAATTTTTTTGATTAAATAAAAATGTATAACTTTATGAGTAAAAAAAGCTGCTGGTGATTGATTTGAGATTTAGAAAATAGTTCACTATAAAGAAACTGGAGCTTACTGTAACTGTGGCACACCATTATCAAGCTTTCTTTCCCAAAAATATGAGTAATGTGGATCACTGTGATTTTAAAACATAAACTTAGTTATATTATAATACTTAACATTTTCATTTTGTTAATGACATTACACTGCTTACATATCTGTACTCAGAAAAGTCGTTGTTTTTCTTTACCCCAAAAGCAACAGCAACTTAAAATAATAGCGTTGATACAGTATGTTTAGAGAACCTTACACTTCAGAGCAGGATGCTATCATCTTATAGCTAACTGTTACACAATTTACGCAGGATTCAATGAGGCAGGAAAACAGTTAATGGAAGTTAATGATGAGAACACACAGAGCTCTTTGTATCATTAACCAACATGCAGTCAAACATGTTAATGATTGCAGTTACTATCTCAGTAGTTGGACAGAATGAATACCCAATTTTCAGTCTTCACCTGCTGAGATGCTGCTGCACCTTGCTGCATTTCCTGAGAGGAAATATTTGGAAGTTTAAAATCACACTCACAGCTACATTTAATACTCAGATGAGAGTTTATGATAATGTCGTTTCAGGCTCAATTTCAGGCAGAAAATGCAAATGTGAGATGCAGCAGTGATGCCGCATAAATGAGCAGAAGGAACTCCTACAACACTTGTTACAATAAAATAGACAGCAACACATAGAATTTCTGAGAATATATTTTTGATATAAATGCAGTTCAGTCTGTGTCGTTACTCATTCATCATTCATTGAATAGCTCAGGCTACAAATAATCATGTCTCTTTCATTGCTAGACACAGAAAAAAACAAGATTATGTTGATGATGAAATCCACCTCTTCAGTGACAGCCAACCAAAGATGCAGTTACGTGGTGTTATTGGAACGGTTAGTTACAGTTGCTAATAATATACACATATCATATCAGTAAATAACATAATAATCAGTCAGTCAAAAATCGATCCATATTTCATATATGGAGGATATGGATCTGGTTTTGTCTCTTAATTACAAAGCAGATTATAGTTCTTTCTATCTTAAGCCATTCATGTCTGATGTATCTATAATACTGATTCATCATAAAATACTTAAGTAAATAAGATAGAAAATTGCAGATAATATGACGTAATCAACTAAATAGTATTGCACCACAAAGCATACCTCTAAAGCTGCCAGAGAGAGACATGAATGATCTGAAATACTCTCTTCCTTCAAATACTGGAGCCAGAGCACTACTCATTTATAGTAAAAGATTTACGTAAATAAGAGAGGGAAATGCAGATAATATGACGTAATCAATGAAACAGCATTGTACTGCATCTCAAGCGCACCTCTTAAGCCTTGAGAAAGAGACATGAATGATCTGACATGCTGCCTTCCTTCAAAGACTTGAGCCAGAGCAGCGTTTTCACAGGAACTATATGTAAAAGGGGCAATGCAGAGGAAGAGAAAGCAGCGGCAAGAGAGAGAGAGAGAGAGAGGGAAAGAGAGAGAGAGTGGTGGGTTGGAATTGGATGAAGGACACATAAGCTCTCATTGAGTTGGCAACAGTGAAAAGAGCCCTTGGTTATTGAAAAAAGAAGAAATCAAAGGCAGAAAATTCCTGCAGAAGGATGGGGGCAGAGAAACAAGCCTGTCCTCCTCTTCTTTGTTTTTTTTCTGCTGTGGTTAGAGTAGTTAGCCACTCAGCAATAGAGGAGCGATGCATGGTAGCCAGCAGGTTGGCGAGGCCCTTGAGCACAAGGATCTAAGAAGGAATAGGAGGCGACACAGCACAAATTGTTTTATATTCTGCAATGTGGAGGATTGTGCTGAGTGTTGGGCGCTGCTTGTACAGGAAAGAAAACACTATACAGTTGCTCTCTTTTTCAGTGATGCACTTCCTCGCACTATAGACATGCCTTGACGCACTAATTATTCATGAAAGGCTATACATATATTACAGGACATGACAAACCATGTAATATATGGGCATGTTGTGTCATGTACGGCTGCTCCCCTGCCTGTATGTGAGTGCAGCTATTGTACATGTAAGGACACTAACAGCAAGGTCATGATGTAGTGTTGCACAGGATACAGCACAGAGTATGGTGTGTTACATGACAGCTCAGGAATAGACTCTAGATTTTATAGACGAGGTCAACTTGCGGTAGCCAGCTGTTACAGATGTGAGTCATTCATGATGGATGTGATGGACAGGCATTATCCCTCTGTTTCTTCCTGCCCATCTCTGTCAGCGTTTTCCCTCCAGCAGATTGGGTTCCACAAGTCATCCCTCACAGACCATCACTGGGGGAATCTGCTGTTTCAACCGCGCCGAGCATCCCATCAGACAAATGGATATTAGCTGGTTAATTTTTAATTCCTGAGATGCAAGGGAGCCGTGCTCTTTCATGGCTGGAAGGAAAGCTAATGGGCCCGGATTAGGTATCACGGGCGGATATCTGGGAATGGCCCCTTGGGAATGCAGTGTGGGTCTCTCCATTGAACACCATTAAGAGTCTTGGAGTAAGGCAGAAAGCCTCTCAAAGACACACTGTCCAGCTATTGACCTTTCGGAGGCGGTCCTCACTGAAGAGATATTGAGTGGATGCTGAGAGCGGTTCATTAAGCCATGGTGGGAGTAAAAACATGGTTGTTGATAAGGTCTGTATCCTATTCAACACAGCCAAGCATAGATTTCTGTTTCCCACCAAACAATTGCCCTAGCCCACCAAGAGAGATCAAAATGCTGGATCTGCATACTCAAACAACTGTTAGGTTTGGCTGCAGTTGCCTGTCTATCAATGATGTAGTCCCTTGCTTGCCTGGTGCAATCATCAATGTAATCACACAAGACACAGAATACAGAAGATCGAGACTGTAATAGGTTTTCTGGCTAAGTGCACATCAAGCCGCTCCCTGGACAGATAGATTCAAACACCTCAGCCATGTTTTACTTGACCACCAAAAATAATTTCCTTGCTTTCAGTAGGATTGGCAGTGATGATTGTTTTTATTGACTCAGATGTTCCATTAGGCGAGGAGCTGCTTGGGGTAAATGGCTCCTGACAGCAGCACACAGCCAGCTGATGATGCCCCGTCACTAGACCTCACACCAGGGTTATTAACTGGCCGCCACTGCTGCTGAACACCAGCGCTCCCCCTGACAGTGACGCGTACACGGACAAAATATAACGCTGCCCTCCAGTCCTTTCCTTCTTCTAACAGAGCGTGGGTGAGAGCAAAGGACTGTGAATGGGAATGACAGTTTTTGATATTCAAAGGAGGTTCAAAGGAGGAAATTAACTGAGATCTGAAGAAAAAGGATGGTGGCTCACGTGCTGAGTTCCCTTTTCTTGTAGTGATAGCAGACACAGGGACTAAAGAGTGAATTCCATGGTGCATTTACACTGAATAGCATGTGGTGTTTTACATAGTTTTACACCTGCTTTGTTGTTAATTGCTGTATTTTTGAAAAGAACATAACATTTCTGCATCACTTATTTAGTGATAAAAAAAACTTAAAAACATGAGTGCACATTTCAACTGATTTTTATCTTCAATTATTCAGTATTATTTTCTGGAGTGATAAATTAATTGGTTAGTCTATTAAATGTTTCCCATAATGTCAACTGAAGTTGTTCTATCTGACCATCAGTCCAAAAACCCAAATATAATTACTTTACTCTGATAGAAAATGGAGAAAGCAGTAGTTTCTCACAGAAGTTGGAAACAGTGCATGTCAGCATGTTTGTGGGTTTAAGTTCATGTATACTGTACATTCCTGTCACAGTATGACAATCGGCTGTTGCTCAGAAGGTAGAGTGGTCGTCCACCAATCGCAAGATTGGCAATTCACTGTGTCCTTGGGCAACACACTTAACCCCAAACTGATTTTAAAAATCACATTTAATGAAAACTTTCAATGGTATAAGAAAATCCATAAAAAATGTGAAAACACATCAACATTGAATCAGTAATCAATGGACTGATTGATTTGGCTTTATGGTCTTATTCTAATGAGTTTACTCATCCAAATGGTGTTGATGTCCTGTCCAACAGCAGCTGAAGTAGACAATGAAGGAAAAACTTTGACCTGCAGGAAGACTGCCGTCTCTAAGTTCGGGACACACAAAAAAACGAAATGTAAGTGACAACTGCTGTGAAAACCACTGCCATTTCACGTCAGGATGTCATCTATAAATCGAAATGCCGAATAATGTGTTTACCAGGATGTCACCTCATCCTGTCAGCTGAAGTCCGCTTGATAAAACAGACATGCAGGTGTAATACAGTGAGTGACGAGGTGCATGGTTGTTCAAATTAGGACACATGAATGCCCAAACACAAGCTTTGTCAGCACTAATAGACACACACACACACACACACACACACACACACACACACACACACACACACACACACACACACACAAGATCCGCAGTGCTGTCACTCTGTGGACCTGCACCTGTGTGTGGCAGCATAACGGCCTGCAGTACCAGATAGAGAAATGTTGTCACACAGGAGTGATTAGAGGCCCCCTTTTTATAATCTCCCTCCTCTGTCCTTTCTCCACACATCATTACAGTAATACAGCAGGCTCTATTACCCCTCAGCACCCTGTCACCCACTGCAACCACCTCCCTCCAGCCTCCGAGCAGGCCTCAGAGGGGTGATGATGATGGTGGGTTAAGGCAGGGCCCAGGGTCCCTGCAGCATGGCAGCTTTAATTTCACGCTTTGTTAATGTCCCCCTTGCAAGTGCTCGTCCTGCACGATGTCCTCCGCAGCCCCAACCAGGGTTGCATCCGTCCTGATCACACTCTGGCCAAAGGACGGTGCCCAGAGGAATGATGGGAACTCTCCTTCCCTTTTTTTATTTCTCTCTCTCTCTCTCTCTCTTTTTTTTTTTTTTTTTACAACTGCCGTCCATTCGTTTGGAAATCTCTACCTCACAACCTCCGCCCCCTGCTTACCTCTATCTTATTCTCTACCCGTTGTGCACTCTGTCACTGTCTGTTTCACTCTCGGCCGCCCCCTCTCTCCATTCCCTCTCACCCACGTCGATTATCTATCTCTCTCTTCTATTGCTCTCTCTTTCTCGTTCGCTGCCTTCCTCTCTCTGGTAAACAGCTCTTTCTCTCAGCTCAGCCCACTCTGCCCATTCACTGTATCTTCCTTGAGTTCTCTCACTCCACTTTGATTGCTGCTCTTCATCTCTTTCCCTCTTTCTGTCCCATTATCTTCCCCTTTAATTCCGACACACTGTTTTCACTCGGCTCTGCTCACTGTCTCAATTTAGATGAACACGTCTCATTGCATCTCTCCCCCACTCTTTTTCTCTCTGTCCCCATCCCTAAGCCTCCATTTACACACCATACCATCTGTATTTGCAAAGCACTGAGAGGCTGAGAATCATCATTTTGTCAACCTGCTCCTTCTGTGTGAGTCGGCAGCCACTTTCAGACATACCTAAAAAATGCCACCGTAGGCACAAACATGTTGTACCATAGTTTTTAGAGTCAGCTTGAAGGGGTGAAACAAAGGCAACCTGATACCCCATTCTGTCTCATAAACAATGTCCTTAATTATCCTGTTCCTCCACACTGTTATTTACCTATTTGTTTTGCATACAGTTTGGCACTAATGTTGCACTGCAGTCATGGCTTTAGTGTGAACATATATTTTAATAATAGATGGAAATAATAGTTTTTCTTTTGCCAGATAAATCACCTGCCAGGAATCTGTTCTAATTACAGAGATCTTAACAGAACACAGTGTTTAGGCTTGTAAAAATGGTTAAAACCCACAAGCCACATTGGGTACTAAGCCACTGGAAAAAGGTAATTAATTGGCATTGGTACTAATCACATAATGT
Source organism: Scomber japonicus (assembly GCF_027409825.1). Classification (NCBI taxonomy): domain Eukaryota; kingdom Metazoa; phylum Chordata; class Actinopteri; order Scombriformes; family Scombridae; genus Scomber; species Scomber japonicus. Next base: position 23,236,843 of record NC_070589.1, on the reverse strand, counting down.
CACTTTTAAAGCATTATTCTAGTTTATCACAAATTAGGTCTAATTTTCATAGTTTTGGCCATCATTCTTATCGATTAAGAATGATGGCCATGATGATGATTACTCAGCAAGTTCATTGTTCAGATCAGAGAACCCAGAACAAGGCAACAAACTTGAGTAGTAACAGTTGGTTGATCAGACAGGTTTTTATAGGTTAGCTAAACGTATTTGGAAGAGAAAATAAAGGTCAATAGTTTAAAGAAAAAACTCAGTTTATAGACCAAATTCCTGCTTATACTCAGTCCAACCATACTTATTGTATCTGTGTTTTCATACAGTTTTCCTATTCAGTGATTCAGGGATTGTTACTTGCATTTCAGGTGTGCTCACCTTGAGTTTTAAATGCTAAAAGGAATATAAAAGATTTAGATAATCTGCCAGAACTGTTGTCTTCTTTATAACCGTTCTGATTGTTCGGCTGCTCCTGTTTATTGCTCCACCATATTTTGTTATAGCAGTGTCTCTATGTTCTTAGATCTCGGCAGCCACTTTGGTGGTCACTTTGGTGATTACCATAACGGATGGAAACAATAAAAATAAAACTGAGGTTGTAATCACTGGGAGTAGCCTTATAATTTCCTTTGGAACTGTGAGGACATTTATACTCCTCTACTGTATTTTATAGTATGCTGGTTAGAAGTGGCAAAACAAAAATATATGGCCAAATAGAAAGATAACAGGCTAGTAATACATACCATTGTTAATATAATAATTATAATACTAAAATAGGAAATACATATGGATATTTATTGAGTCCGAGCTGCTGTTGAGCTGCTTCCAACACCACTCCCGCCAAAAACAAGAGTCATATTTTCACATTTCATCTTCTTGCTTGTATTATGTAGGAAAAATATTATAATCTAATCAAGTAATGTTGAGGCAAACATTATCTGTAATTTTCTGAGGTGTTGAAACTGGATGGTAATTCAACAGCAACTTGAAGAAATTGATTGAACATTTTACAATAGCATGGAGAGCATCTCTAATAAACATAAAGAACCATAATGACATATATTCATTAAAAACCAACATCATTTGTCTGTTATCTCATTGGGTTTGTATCTTAGAAAACTAGTATTTCCTGTGTTATGTTTCTTCTGTGTATTAGTAGGGCTTTCCAACCAAATGAGTGGATAACACAAAAGACTGGAACATAAAATGAAGGCTTCCCAAAAGGAGAATAGATAGAAAAAAAACGCTTTTGGTTTGAGGAGGGTCTTGTTTCCTAGATGGGGGGGTTTAGTTGGGATCGGGGAAACAGAATCTCTTTGTGAGTGAGGTCATGGGGTCTCCTGTGGGAGTGCATTGATCGGAGGCGAAACATTGAGGAAAAAGGGAGCACCTATCAGATTCCACCCCCCTCCCCATACCCACACACACACTGACCAAAGTTTACTCACAAAACTGTTTAAGCACACACTCTTATTGGCATGCAAGTCCACAAACTTACTCCGACTCAACACAATGCTCACGCACACACACACACACACACGCACACACACACACACACACACACACACACACAGCACCAGAGGCAGACACCAATATTCATCGGTGTAAAACTAATCAGACAAAATATCTATTCATTAGATCCACACTCTCAGATTGCCCTTTTTTGCCTCTGGCTACACTTCTACAAAACAACAAATCGGTGACCATTCGTAACAAATTTTGGTTATTGTCTGTCTGGAAATTGTCCCATTAAACCATAACTCATAGTTTTAGCTCATTGTTTGGCAGAAACAGCTGAACCATTAACACCTCTATGATTGTTTGTCTCTGAATTTGACTTGCCTTCCTATGCTTAATCAGGACAAATGATATGACACTTGCCCGCAGAACACAGGCCATAGTTATTGTTGACTTCACTCTAAGCTGCTTGTTGCTAGGTAACTGACATTCATCAACTCCCTCTATTATCTTTTATTGTACTTTTTACTTTCATTGCATGTCTTGAGTTGCTGCATTCTACAATTGCTACAAGGCCTGTTCCACATTTGGTATACTGTCTTTTGTAGTTACTGTAATGCATGCCAGATAGAGTTTCATACCTCGGGCTATGGTGCTGTGACACATCAATACTTAATCTTACATTACACTTGTCTTAGATGATGCTCTGCATGACTGTTTTCTTGTCTGTTTGTATGCTTGGCTCCATGCATATGTGTGTGTCTGCACGTTATTATGTATGTGTGTGTGTGTGTGTGTGTGTGTGTGTGTGTGTGTGTGTGTGTGTGTGTGTGTGTGTGTGTGTGTGGTGAGTCCAATCTCCCATGTGAAAAACAGGCAGTTTTAATCTCCACAATGCTGTAAAAATATTATCATTTTTGCAGAACACTGCCAGGATCCACACTGTGTTTGTCAGTTTTGTACTATTTATATTGATACAGCCAGAGATGCTCCAGCAGCTAAGATATATGGCAGTATGAAGTATGGCCTTGTCCACAGTGAGAAGGTACTGAACGCTATTTTGTGATGAGATGGGGACCAGGCCAAGGTGACCCTTCAGTAATATATGGGCTGCGGCTGCCAAGGCCTCCCAGGAAGGTATTTGTCATCAGTGTCCCCCAAGTGTAAGGTTACTGGCAAATCAGGTTATCAGTCTACTGTTTTTGGCAGGAATGGCACAAAAACACAGATTATCTTTTCAATATAGCTCAGCGCTGCAGCATCAGACATACAGTACATTCACATATACAAAACCAAACACACAAGCACACACACACACATGCCCAACCTGTGTTATGCTGCTCTGTTGATATATATTCAGTCCTTATTCCTAACCTTCCACATTACATCACTAACCTTAACCTTTTCCTTAACCGCTAACCTAATTCTGTTTGACCCACTGTATGTAATCCTTTATAAACAATGACCCGGCAATGACCTGATTGTGTTAAAGCCTATTACATTTAAAATGTTTTAGCATTCTTGGTTTAATGTGCTGAGTTTTAGAAAGGATGACACAATGCAAAGGTCAAAACTGGTAATATTAACATCAGTGGATATAAACTTTAAGTCATTAACATTGATTTACAAACTGCTTAAACTTTTGGACTTTTAAAGAATTTATCAGAATTTTCAAACCCCCCCTTCTATTAAATCCTACTTAATACATCATTATTGCCCTTCCCGGGAGCCATTGATAGTTGGTATGCTGAGTTTATCTCTCCTGATAGCCTAGAGCACGAAGCCACAAAGGATAATCACACAAAGACAGAGTTGTGCTTTCATAACTGGGAATATGCAAAATGTTTATTGAATAATGAATATGTCCGCCAGTGAGCGTGTCCGCCCCACACCACCTTGTTGCTATAAAAGTGAGGCTGCCACTCCAAAGAGCATGAACCCTCCTGCACATCAGCAGCAGAGCGTGTAGGCGGGAGCGGGGGTGACAAATGTGCAGCATTATGTGAGAGGAGGCAGGAAGCTGCACAACATGTCAGGATACAGATGCTTGCATCCCCTTCACATAGCCTCTAGTAATGTATCTCAACCCACAGGTTTAATTGTGTTTGCCCTGAAAATATCTATCTCCTTGCTCACCTCAGTGGTGGAAGAGCAGAGGTTAATGTAAGGGTCACGCGCCTCTACAGTAAGTGCTGTATGGAGCTACTCATGGTTGTGCAACTATTAAGTTACATATAAGCTGTATATGCGTATCCCATGTGTCCATTCTGGGTTCATTACTGCATGCCATGGTTATTATCTTTATGTAATAGAGGGTTGTGGAGAGGTAAGAGTATCAATCTTGTGGAGGTGTTATTTGAAATATGCTATAAAAAAAGAAATTAAAATCTCTAAAAAGGTTCAAATTAAACATTAAAAATGTGTATGCTTCATTTTCTCACTAAGAAGAAGAAGAAAGGAGGATTGAAACCACTTTGATGTCTTTGTGTTGATGGTGCTAGAGTTAGGAGGTGATTAGCTTCTTAAGTGGGGGGGGGGGGGGGTCATTTTTTTGGTTTCTGGTTATGTGTGGATTAAACAAAGCTTTGGGGAGAGCCAAGTTGTTTTCCTCATGCTTCAGGCATTTATGTTTCATTTTATTTTATATTGCTTTATTTTACATACAAGTCATAATGGAGAGAGTGATAATTGAATTTCTTTCCAGTTAGAGATCCTGTAAAAGGTTTTACAGGTGTCTCTTTTATACTAGTGATCACATACTGCATGTCTCCAGCTAAATTGATCTTCTCATCTAACAGTCATCAAGAAAGCCAGTGAGAGTATTTGCCAAAATGTCAAACTATTCCTTTAAATCTGAAAAGTTTTAAAATAACTTAGATATTCATGTTATATTAAACTAGATCATAACTCCTGCTGGCATATTCTTAAGATGTTTCATTACTTTGAACGGTGGGGCCAGTCCTATATATGCCTACATATGCCATTATCAGAATGACTGAGTGATAAAGTTACACCATAGGTTGGTTTGCTGAGTGTTGGAGTTTGACAGTTTTCTATTACTTGGGTTATTTGTTTAGTTTTTTTTTTTTTTACAGTGCTTCCACCCATTGCCCTACTGGCACAGGAGCGCAATCTCAGGGGATAAATGAAGTCTGTATTTTACTCAAATTCACTGACATTAACCTGGATATGCGTGACAACATAACAGGCTGCATACCTTTATGGTCTTGTCTCTGAATGACCTAAATACATAGCTGTAATGGAAACAGAGGACAGTGTGACTCAGAGCGACTGTTTTTTCCTGCTATGAGTTCTCACTCAGCTCTGGTTTTAGGTTCAGAGAATTCAACTAAACATACCAGCATGTCTGCCATCTCCTCCTCTACCATCTAGTGTAATTGACTCTCCGGCTGGCAGTGCTACTAGCAGCCGGCAGAAGGGAGGCTCTACAGTGCTTTGAATTTTATAACTGAACTAAATACAAGGACAAAAACTTTTTATTTCGTTTCATGATTAAAGCATTAAAATACAAGTCCTGCAGATAAAACATGAGACTCATAGGCTGTTATATCAGTTTAGTGTAGGCACGTTTGCTGTTACTTCAATAAATGGTTGGAGATGAGCCTCCTGAATTTGCACCAAAACTTTCATTTATAATTCCCACTGCAGCCTCCAGATGAACATTTAATATCCAGGAATTCACATTGTAGACACTATTAGCGACCATCCCTTTAACAAATTGGCCCCAATTTTGCACGCCTATACACAGTTCAGCCATATACTAGGTTTTGACTTAGTCTTACTCTAGTCCACTCTGGCCCTCTGTAGCATTTTTAAAAAGTGTGCAGTGCCTTTTTAAATCTAAATTTAACCACAGCCAAACCTTGATCTTTGTCTCACCACCACGACCAACAACAAAGTAGCTAAAGCTCCCAGACACAACCGTTCATGTGGTGAGTGATGAAGACAAGAGAGTCTTCGACGGCCTTTGTCTCTCCAGGGATGTAAGCTGCGGCAACCTAAGTAAGGAAATAAGCCCTTTTGCAAGCCAGAGCTGACCCACAACCAGCTAGGTGACAGAACTAAATAAAGACAAAAGCTGTCAAGAGGCTTTGTGATGAGCAGCTGACCATACAATCGGCAGACGGTTCGGTGTGCCAGCCTGTCTGAGCAGGCCATGAGCTGGGCAGGCATGTGTGTCAGTGTGTGTGTTTATGAGTCTCTAAAGATCCTGCCCTGGGAAAGACATGCTCACCTTTTGTTGTTGTTTATGTACCGCAGTCAGGCCACTCATGCTGCTTGTCTTTTGAAATGAAGGATGAAAACCAGGTCAACAGGCATGAGTGGGAGGTGTTTGATTTAATAAGTGTTATACCTTTGATTAAATATATTTAAAACATGAAGGAGCCGCTTAATAAATCCCTCTTAAGCAGAGCAAAACAAGTGTATAAACAGGCAGTTTGTTTAGCTTCAGACAGCTGACCTCTCTGTTTTCAGTACATGACATTACAGTTGAATATTTCTCAACATGTTAATTAAAAGCATCAATCAAAGGTAATAAAATATCACATTAGAGTAACTAAGGGGTAGCAGATATGATTAGCTGGTTCCCCATACCACAACAAACCAGATAGGCCAAATAACATGAAGAGTAATATCTAGAAAGTGGGACACAGCTCTGGAGTGATGGAATATGTCTAAGAGGCTTGGGGAGATCCTATTAAACACAGCTTCATGACACCTGCTCCTCTTGGCTCCAACCAGGAAATGACTGGCTCTGCTGACCTGTATCTTCTGAATCGTTCCTGTCCGCTTTGTCGCCCCACAGATGAAGAGCAGCTCCAGGAATGTACCGAACGAGCACAGCAGAGCTAAAGCCAGTATTTCATAAGGAGCACTGGTCTGCACTTTTGTGATCCTACATCAGAGGCTTTCTGTCTCTAGCTGTATATGATGAAATTGAAAAATGTAATGGGGCATTGTAAAGCCCTTTTGAAATTATTCTTTACGGAACTGGGCTGAAATGGCTCTTTGTTGAAAAAAGAAGTAGTGGAAAAATCTTTAGAATGCATGAAATTGTTCAAGAAGCAGGACTCAGAAACTTTATTGTGATTTTGAGTCCTTGTATTTCTATCAAGGATAACTTTCCTTACTTAGAAAAAAAACTTGGAATGACCTTTTTTTTTTGGGGGGGGGGGGGATTACATTTTAAATTGCTGTCATTGCAAAAATACAATTTTCTGGCCTCTGAATTAGCATTGCATCAGTTCTTTGTAAAACCTACAGAAACATTTGATGAAAAACATTAAATGCTCCAATTTAGCTGCTTAGTTAGTTCATCATTTAGTACCACAAAGACGTGAAATTGTATTGAATGCTATAGACTTGTTCAGCATCCCCATGTGTACAACTACTGAATTTGATTACCATGTAATGTCACATTAAAGAGATTAGGCAGTTAATAAGTAGCATGGGAGTGCTTTTCTAAAGGCCTCAGGGTGGGGCTATTGGTGCCCTTCGTCATGTACATGCTCACTGAGAACTTGTGTACCAAGTTCAATTTATTAAAGACAACGGAATTTGCAGAAATATCATATTTTATGTTAACCCCCGCCCACTGGAAGCTGAATAGTTTTGAAAATCTATCAAGACTAATGACACCCACAGGTGGGATCAGACCTATGACCTCATGTTTATAAGACTACCATGCTATGAGCCTACAATGCCGCAAAGCAAACAGCAAGCAAGATCAGATTTCCATATTTAGACCTTTAATTGCATAGAATAAGGATAGTAGCTTTGACATTCTTATTATCATGAGGGGAGCTGGAGTCCCATAGCATGAGCACACAATGAACTTAAAGAAACATTGTTCATACGTTTTGTGATTTATCCAGACAAAAACTGAAGGTTTGACTAACAGAGAAAGAGAGGGAGAGGGTCTTACTATAAGGATTGTTTTTTTCAGTCAATCAGTGGATTTCCAGCACCTGGATTCAAACTCACAACCTTTGGAACTAAAGGGACACACAAATAACAAGATTTTAAACTATTAGACTATTCAGATATACTGCTACCACCTAACAAAAAATATATCGATCTTAACATGCATAACAATCAAATATTAAGAATATTAAAGCACACTGGATTTGTATTGAATGACACTACATGATACACATCTGAAGCAATGTTGTTCATAGGAACAATGTTATGAGGAGCACTGCCATGAGCCCACAGTGAACCCAGAACCTTGTAATCTAATAGGGAAAAGACTTTAACCACAGAGCCAGCAGAAGTTACTGAAGGAAGAGAGAATCTGTAAGTTTAAGAAACAGGAATGAGAGGAGACTGAGAGTCTGCAGGTTGAACTGCAGTCAATGAGAGCATGACAGTGACTCAATATCAATTAAGGTTAAGATCTAAAAACAACCTATACGTCTTATGGGAAATATTTTTACATTTCGAGACAGAGGAGGCAGGTCGCAACATTTTAAGGTATAAATTGTACTTAAGGAGTTACAACTGGGAGTGAGATGTGTAGATCTTTTGTCTGGTCTAAAAATATCTCTACTCTGCACTTAGCCTGATCACATGACACACTGGAGAGACCTGAAAACTACTGTAAAAGCCCTCAGTTTAGACTTAAATAGCTACAACACTATGAAAGGTATCCCAACAATCTGATCAATTTGAAAATTCAAGGTTTTGTAAATGTTTGAAAGTTTGAATGGGGTATGACATTTTAACTCTTAAAAAAATACACAAAATCACTGAAACATGTTAGAATAAAGAAAAACTATAATGTATGTCCTGAGGAAGGTGTACATTTTAGTGTTTTTATGAAGTTTGTACAACAGAAGTAGACAGTGAAAAAACTCACACAAATAAGAGCTGAGGGCCAAAATTCACAAGCCTCCTTCTGTGCTAAAATGTATTTAAAAGTTTATCTGATGCTAATATGAAGCTTCAGCTGTCCAAATGAGTCAAATTAAGTCGATATCTTTCAGCGTTACAGTCTTTTTAGTGCCAAAGTCCCTTTTTTGTCACTTTATTTTCAACAAAGCTCAACAGTGAAATGCTGTCTGAGGAAACAAAGAGGGAATTTTATTGTTAAAAAGAATGTAAATGTGGCAGATATCCACTTGATGTGACTAACTCAAAGTGCTGAAGCCTCATATAAGCTTCAGATAAACTTTTACACATACAAAACTACTGTGTGGACATATTGGATTTTGGCCCCCATCACTTACATTAAAGTGTTTGAAAGGGATCTTTTAATAGCCAGCATGAACAGGAGGAATAACTACAGTTAGGAAAACCTCTTTTAGTGCCCTGACTGTCCATATACCTGACACACAAAAACTGTGGACCTATCCTTTAATATTAGTCACAACCTTACCTGCCCATCTATAGGAGTATTAGCTTGTATTTTGCTCCAGCACAGTAACAGTTCTTCTGTCCGATTATTTGGTATTCCTTCTGCCATACTTTAATCTCTATTAGCTAACCCCTCTCCCACGGGGCATGAGCATGAGCTTTACGCACATAATCATAACAAGCTCTGTTTACTGCACAAACACTATTATGAAAATTGTCTTGCAGGAGTCAATGCCCAAGATGGTGGAATGGTGAAAAAGGTGGAGTCTGTATATGAACGGCCTGCTATGGGGTTAAGGGGTGGGATGAAGTGATTCGGAACAAATAGGATGGCGGGCTCAGTGTCATCAATGTCAGCCGTAATTGAGCCAATGACATATTGATCTTTGGGTTAATGAAGACAAAGCATGCGAGAGATACGGTGTTTAAATCCACCATGGTTAATTCTATGAATGTTAATACATTCATTGTGCATAGGATGAGTGAGCGTTATGAAAGATAGACATTTTTGTCTCTGGAGGGATACTGCTAATGAGAACTGGTGGGCACATATTGATTTATATTTTAACGCCCAGTGTTAAGTTTGAAAAAGGATTTAAGAATGATTGTGGTTTGGGGGTTCCTATTGAAGCTTTATCTTTGAAGCATTTCTGTCAGTTATGATAAGAATACTCATTAAAGAAATGACTAAGATCTGGAAAACATGCTGGTACAAGAAAGGACAAGAGAATGAGGTCAGACCATGAGAGAGGTTGTAAACAAACCAACAGTTTAGCTAGTTAATCTGATTATTCTCTTTTTGTCAATAAATCCTATTTAAGACCAACAACAATAATGCATTTGTCTGTCTCTCAATTAGGATTTCCCTTCCCTGTCTGTGGCATTAAGTCTTAAGCCCAATGGTTCCTACTGAAGATGTACATCTTTATAAACAGGGCACAAATATAGCACAAATGGCCAAGTAATTTAACTAGGCAACTAGTTTCTAGTAGATATTACCCAAACAGTAATGTAGTGCATTTCTTGGTGGCTATTTTCAGTGGCAGATTAATATACATTTTGTGCTCTACTAATGATTTACAGCTATGGGATGGTGTACGCGTGATTGAATCTAAATTACAGTGACCGTGTTCATTGTAATGAAATGACATGTCACTCAGTGCAAAGGTACTGTATGACTCACTGATGTGTTATTAACAGTTTTTGGACAATAATGGAGGTCTGTAGTGCAGAGGAATAAGCAGTATCAGACTTTTACATGAACAATCTTCCTGAAAAGTGTCAATTCCTTGTTGTTTTTTTTTATGGTGGACAAAAAGAAATACATAAAATTAGTGGATTGAAATGAAAAGACAGGACCTGCAATAAACTGGAATTTTTCACACAAATGGTGACACAGTGCTTTCATGGCCTACACATTACTTTAAAACACTTGTCTGATCTGTACAGAGGAAGACAGATTGCCTCCATTTCTGCCACACTTGCCTACATTTTAGCACATGGCTCCTGTCACTGGCAGGGAGTTGGCCAGTGAAGAGAAGTGTCACAGGGAGCTGCCGTCTATGGAAGCTCCCAGCAGCAGGAGTGATAAGACAGAGATGAATCACAGCAATGTCCATTCCTGCAGCTTTCAGCGGGGATCAGCCCACGACTTATTCCCCTCCTTGTGCGACTTCAGCAGGGGCACGACCTTCAAAGATCACAAATCTTGCAAGTGTCACCAGTCATTAACCAAAGCAATATGTCTTGAGTCCTCTCTCTGTGGCCAGGTCCGCAGCAGTTCACAGACAGAGCCCTGATAGCCACTGTCAAGTTCCCTCATTGAGCTTTTGTTTTTTCCAAGTTATGTGGTGCCAATAAAATGGTGTATAAACTATGACCTCCAGCAAGTCATTACCATCAGGCAATATAGTCCAGAAAAGTATTAATTTATGTTGTATAACTTGCATCCATGTGATCTTATTTTCTATCATTTTATGCATCTCATAAAGATTTAGATCAGTCTGGATTGGTTAGCACTGGAGTCACTATAGTCAATTTCCTCTTATACTACTGTAGGATTTAAGAGACACATTTAAATGTGTCACAGTATTTCTAGTCAAACCACTCCTTGAGCTTTATGACCCCTCAAATATGAACAATCTTCTAAATATGTCTCATTAATAATTCATAGCTGATATTCCTAATCAATTCCTCATGTAGCAGAGCAGAAGTCTGGCAGATGTAAGCCGGTGCATATGCCACATGCATTAGAATAAAAAGTCGATTTCAACTATGTCAGTATTTCTTGGTTTAGTTGAAGAAGTTGCTGCTTTTCTCTTTTGTATTTTTTAATGAACTGTTTTGGGAAAAGAGTAAAAGATAACAGACAGCTTGGTAGAGAAAGAAAAAAAAGTGTTACGCAATTCTATCATAAATATTTGTCTCTTTGAAAGATACTAACACGGAGAGTGAAGCTGGCCTACTGCATGTGTTCTCAAACTCTTGTTTGGAGAGAAAAAGAGTTTCACAATGAAAAGCACCTGCCCCACACACACTCACACAACTCACTGGAGTCTTTATTCTAACATCCAGAGACAGTTTGTGTAAGACTATTGATTTGCCTCCTCCCACCTTGTGAAAGCAAAGACACGTATGTTTAGAGCCATGACTAATCAGGGGAACGTTCACTGAGGGCTGGATTAAGACGAGGGGGGAGTGAGGTCGACATGTTGGATGCACTTCACTGAGCTGAGCTGTGGGTAGACCCAGTTAGCCACAGATAAACAGTCTACAGACACTGCACAGTAAGACTGATTAAAACAGTAGCAGATGGAAAGAGGTGTTCATACCACGACAGGAATTCTTTCTTGCTTAACTCCTGCCTACTGCTGTGATGAACTAAGCTGAAGCCAATCAACATGCTGTAGTCTCTTCAAGAGGGCTGCCTGGGAACCAAACAACTGCTGCTGCTTTCATTATGCCATTTTCACATTTCTGTGTACCAGCATGGGTAGAATTAAGTATGGAAAACAGTCATGTACCAAAAGCTAGTACTTAATGTCGGTCAGATTGTTATGGTACACTCAGATTTAACTTGTTAATAAGAACGTTTGTCTCATCTCTCTCACATGAATTTGACTGTTGGACTGTTTTTGGAGTCTTTATTAATTTGCATCAAATGGAGAGTGTTTTTATGTGAGACTGACTAATATCAAACCTGACCAGTGATGTGTCTCTGATGTGTTTCCCTATGTGTATCTGTTATATCTTCAAAATATGAACTTTTGGCTCAAGATGAAACATTTTCAGTTAAGGAAAACACAGCAATTTGCTGCTTTGATAGAAATTCACAGCATGTCTATTGACTTTTGCCTTTTTAAAATTGCACCACTGCTAAAAATTACTTTGTGTTCAGTCAGAAACCTGTTCTGCCTTATAAGGGTACAGGTGGACAGTATCGTTATAGTAAGTACACCACCCTATTATGATTTATTTTGACTATACCTCGTTGAATGGCAGAGCCCTCCTTTTGCTTGACCAACATCAAATAAAAGTCGCAGAATTCTTGGTCAACAGCCTGCACCAGCAAATCATCTGGAAAAATGCTGCTTTGTTTGAAAAAAAAATGCTGCACACAACAAAAAGGTGGAGTTGGTAAAAAAAACAAACAATCTACAATTTCCATTACATGAACATGGCTCGGGTTTAAAAAGTCAGACAATGAGTAGAAAATGATAATCTGAAAATTATATCTGACAGTGGACACAAGTGGATCCAATATACATGGTACCTGGCTGAAAACACTTTAGCCAAATTGAAATGCCAACACTATACGGCATGGTCTGTGAGCAAAGTGGAGAAAGTTAGTCTGAATATCAACTTCATCAACAATGATAGGGAGTTATCTGGCAAATATTTACACACTTCATATTAACCTGATGACCACACGGAAGAATTGATAGCCCAAGACTTGAGGGAAGCGCTGGTATCATGGGGGCTTAAAGAAGAGTCGCAAGTATGCTTAAACACCAACAAAGCAGTGGCGCTTAACGAATGGTCAAGACTGCAGTGCTTTATACGGAGTGCCTTGGTGGTTGAGTGGTTAGGGTTCATACCATGTAATTGCATCCCTGGTTCAAATCTGGCCAGGGACCTATGCTGGAGGTCATTCCCCTCTCTCTCTCCCTGTTTCCTATTGGCCTCTCTGCCAAGTTACTATCTAAATAAAGGCAATAAAAAGGTTGCCACAATATGTATCTATTTTTTTTGTCGAGGTGTATGTCATCTTATAGTGAATATTTTTAAGAGCTTGCACTCCCAAAAAAAACCAACACTATAGGTCATAAATTCGGATAGCAAAACAACCTATAGCTACATTTGAGTGACACACACCATCTAGTGGCCATAGTAATTATGTCTAATTAAGTCTATATAAGGTGACACATTTCGATTTTCTCAGGTGGTAGTTTGGGTGGATGAATGAATCTCAATTTGCAAAATAAAAATCAAGTTTGTTGAAGGATGGCACTGTTTGCCTTCTGTTTCCAACCGCAAGTCTTCCTTAACTTTAAGTAGTACCTTTAACCCAAACCATGATCTTTTCTTAACTCTAGCCAAGTGGTTTTTGTGCTTAAATCTGAGTCAGACAAATGATGTCCTTGCCGACCAGATAATAAAAATGCTCCAATGGGTCGTTCATGAGTGCATGGTACAAACAACATCAACAATTGAATTGGTTATGTAGTTTATAGCTGAACTTATTTCAATCAAATATTTATCAAAAAGGCCTTTATCCCATATGACAGTCAGAACATTTCACAGACATACTTTTTTTTTTTTTTGTCAAGAGAGAGAAATGTCAAAGAGGCCTGTCCTGAACATGCAGTTGGAATATTTAAGGAAATTGTGTGTGCCTCTTCCTACATGTAGAAAAGAAATAGTCACTACCCTTGCTGAACTTCACCTACATCCTCATCTCTTCATCACTGAAACACCAACCAGATGGGGGTCTTGACAGAAAATGATCCAAAGGGTGATTGAACAGGCTAATACCATATCTCAGGTCCTTGAAGCTGATAAGAAAACATGGCATCTGGCAGCAACATGGCAAGAGATGAATGTGTTAGACTCTCAGCCCCCTGATTGAGTTCATAGATGCAATATCCATGGAATACGTCAGTGTGTCATACCTCAAGTCTGTGCTCCATCTTTTCAATAACACTGTTCTGACTCCAGTTAAAGATGACACAGACATGACAAAGGACATGAAGAGGCCCATCCTCCAGTATTTAAATGAGAAATACTCTCACCATGCAACAGATGACCTGTTAGACATGGCCTCCTTCCCACGTTTCTGAAGGTGCAGGTAGAGTGGCACCAAAAGATGAATGTTCCACAATCTGGCCCAGTGGCCCTCTCTGAAAGAGATCTAATTTAAATTGAGCTCAAGAGCTACCTGCTGGCGGTTGATGGTGAGGCACATCGACTGGAAAGGTGGGGGCTGCACCAAACAAATTTTCCAAGAGTGGCAAGCTTGATCAGGAAGTACTATTGTATTCAGAGGGGACATTCAGCAATGGTGGTAACATTGCAGCCTGCCACAGATCTGATTTGAAGCTAGGGACAGCTGATCTGGTTGAATGAGGTTGGTAAGTAAACTGGCACAAACAGGAATGTTTATTGTATTTGTTACACTTGCACTGTTGTACTTTGAGCACAAGCCAAGTAAAGAGGTATACTGGGATGCTGCAGGGAGAAGTTTATTTATGTATTTTTGCATTATACAGGCCTATTTCTGCAATACTGTAACTTAAGAGGATTTAACATGTTTTTTATAGTTTTGTATTATGAGTTTTGCATCGTGTATGCTGTCTAGGGGAAATAATCCTGTGCTGCTGTTCTAGACTTTACTTTTCAATTTGATTATATACAGCTACATTTGATTATATTTAAGGTTACAAGCAATGAGACATGTACGGTGAGATTCTGCAAAGAGAAGTTATTCTGGACAATGCAGAAGTGATCATACCAATTCCTAAAATACTGTAACTGAAAAAGTGTCATTGTTTTTGAGTTGGTGGAGGAAAGAAACCATATGCCATGCTGTTCTTGAAGTCAGTTTTTATTTTCACTTTGTGCAGCTTGGTTTTATTGGAAAAGGTTTCGTACTTTTTTCCTTTATATTCTGGCAATTAAGTGTTTTTAAATGACCTCTTAATTATGCAAAATACATCCTAGTAATACAGTTAAAAGTACAGTGATAGCTGCCATGCTGTCATTTTGATATCATATATATTTTGCCTCCTCTTCTCAGCGACTGCACATTTTTCAGCCAAAGGGTGAATGGCTTTGTGGCTTTCTTAGTTGGTGTGAGATTTGTTTAACCTTGACAAATGTCCTTGTCATCTTCTTCAAACTTACAGCTGACTGAATGTGCCACTACAAAGGAGTAAGGG
The DNA here is from genome assembly GCF_027409825.1 of Scomber japonicus. Classification (NCBI taxonomy): domain Eukaryota; kingdom Metazoa; phylum Chordata; class Actinopteri; order Scombriformes; family Scombridae; genus Scomber; species Scomber japonicus. Next base: position 23,221,580 of record NC_070589.1, on the reverse strand, counting down.
GCGAAATATGATGAATCGAGAGCACAAAGTAGTAATTTGTGCACATAAATTATTTAATTGCATAAAATCGATAGCAGATCATGTGGACAAATTATTAATTCAAGAGGGCACATTTTATTCTCCATGACAGTTTCTGGGATGTGTGCTTTGTCCAGACAATGGGTTAGGGTTAGGGTTACAGACAGAGAGAGTTTAATACAAGTGATATAAGATATGATGTGAGCTATGTGGCTTATTTTGTTTATTGAGCAACACGTTTTGTAAATACAGCTCTATATTCTTCAAAGTAAGCTACAATTTTGGCATGAGTAGAGAAACTCAGTGTTGTTATGGTGATACCTACAACCCTACTGCAAATGTGTGACTTGAATGCATGTTCTCACTTTTTCATTACACTTCATGATAGATTTAATTACCATAAAAAGATTAGAATCTAATCCACACAAATGGCAAAACACACTTGTCAGTGCAGAGCTGAGTTTTTTTTTTTTTTTTTTTTTTTTTACATTAAAAGGTGTATTTTCAAAGGACTCATTGTTTCTCTAAAGTTAACGCTTCCAGCTGAAGTTGCTTTCCAAAAGCCACATTGTAGTGTTGTGCCATGATGGAAACAGAGCTTTAATTTCTCGTTCGTGCACAGATGTATTTCCTTTAATGTCTGAAGTCATATTATTCAGCCAGACTATGAGAAGAAAGAGGTATTACTACCACACCTTTGTCAATTACACCTACCCTATAATTAATACCTGTGGCAGTACAGTAACTCGCTTGTAAGAAAATAACTTTTTTTTCACCACTGAGGTCAGACAGTACCAAGAAAAGATTCATCTGCATGCCGTAACCTCGCTTCACTTCTCTCTGATCATTGTGAACTTCTTAGCTTTTTGAGCCAGGCAAGCAAAATAATTTCCCGACCCTTCTGACTGAATAGTATAGAAAACCTTTTTCTCTTCTGAATACAGCTGTATTTCAACTGGCCAGTGTCATCAGACTGAGACATGCTAAGCCTTTGTAGAAGACAAACCATAGGAGGGAGGGCAAAAGAGAGATATGACAAAATATAGACAGAGGCAAAGAGACAAAGAGAGCAAAACGTGCATGTGTCGAACAATGACAGCAAGAGCTCACATGCAGTTTAAAAGCAACTTGGTTGTCAAAAGTATCACTGTTGTACTGATGTGAGATCAGTCAGGTCACCAGCTGGTTCCTCTCTGGCAGAGCTGGATTTCATTTGACAAGCCATCCTTGACAATGGCGTGACAGGTCTGTTTCCATGGGAACACATTTGTCACTTCTGTGGAGCGCGGCCAAAGTGTTCGAGGGCAATGGCCAATGAGGATTGTAGGACTGGAGGGAAAATTAATCACACTAATGATGATTCAAAGCGTGAGCCATGGCAGAATGCAAAATTTTACTTCAGCTCCTTTAGTTTTTCCCTGTTTCCTCAGAAATTGAAATATGTTGGGCAGCAACAAGGTTTTCTTTGAGTGGTTTTGTGCAGACATAATATTCTAAATAATTTCATGTGGATATTGGAAGTAAAATAAAGCAGACAGGAGAAGGAATGCCAATGCTTGTTGTGAGATGTGAGGATATTACAGTTTGGCTTTGAATTACAGAGGAGGACCAGTAAGTACAAAGACGTTAAGATGTCAAATCTCTGGCATGTACTGATGCATGTTTTCCAGCTGCAAGACGGCGAGGAATACTGCTGTGCTGCGTCAAAACTCTGCTTTGATTTGGAGTTGGATGCAGTATGTGTTAGAAGCTTTGTACAAATAAATGTATAAATAGGGTTCACTATTATCTTTTTTTTTCTTAAAGTAACTGTAATTAAAAAACAGGAACTAGCTGCACAAATCAGATTTTATTTTTGACTGTTTACAACATTAATTAATGCATTTCTCAACTAAGTTTGACGACTCATGCTGCTCAAGCTGTTGACAATTGCTCCATCACTAAGCTCCACCTCTAGTTACTGTTGCTGTGCCTGTTTAGCTTTTCACTTAAAAGCTGCCTGCATGCTGTTTAGTGATAACCGGGGCACATTTATCACTCTAAATTAATGGTACTTTTAAAACAATGGGTTCTTGACTTGACTGGTAAAAGCACCCTTGGTTTCCCGGCTGAAATAACAATTGTTGCAAACAGATTTTTCAGCAGCAGCCAGCTAGTAGTAATTAACAGTATTCCTGCGAGTTGGTTGGAAATATGAGCAGAATGAAGATAAAGCTTACAGTTCCCAGGCAAAAAGTCAAGCATTCTCACCAGTGTATAATCCATTAAGAAGACATGGAAATAAAGGACCTGCATCAATCTTTTATTATAGTAAAGCACTATAAGAACCAGTATCTTATTGCTTTACAGCATACCTCTGTTTGGATGTTTAATTATAAATATATTTACGAGTTGTTGTTTAGATTTATGATATACTCTTAGTAAATAACACAATACATTTAAATTTTGCATGAGGAAGTGGTATGAGGACAAACTGATGACGCCAACCTTGGCTTACCAAAATCTAATGTATGTTACCCTAATTTCTGTTTAGGTTAGTAACATTTAGGACTGGTGTGTCATAGCCCTGTAGGGATTTTATCCAACTTGTTACACCACAATGATACTACCATGATATGCTAACTCTTTACATTATCAACAATTGTTGATTACTACAGTTGACAACAAATATACAAACTGAGTATAAAAACAGAAATAGCCTGCTGTACATGAGATTCATCTGCAGAGACCTAAACCTTGCAGTGTATCATGACCAACCCCGCAATATTCTCCAAGGCCATTTCATCTTAATGCGTGTCTGTCAGAAAGTGGTCCTTCCAGCATCATTTTGATAGCACTCCAACCTGCCTAGTGCAATCAGCTTGGAAAACTCCACTATTGTCCTTCTGTATCATATTACCCCTTACTGGTACTTCACTGCTTGGAGAGCCAATGCACATTCATTATGTGGTTGTGTGTAATTTATGCTAACTCTCCATATTAATTTGATGAAATTGTCATAAAAAAGTGTTCATAAGAATGCTCATTCTTCGTGTTTGACTCATGAATACTACGTAAAGATAAAGTTTTACACTTCAGGCGTCATAAAATGAAAGAAGTCGATAAATAATTTATTGTAAGTCACAGAGCTGACCATCTGGACGGTGTCTATCCTCCGCAGCAGTGCTCTCACTGAATCATTTCCGTTGCTTTACCACTTCTATCATCTCCCTCTCTATGTTTCTTAAGCTGGCTTCTCTCAGTTTGGCTTGGCATTCTACACCTTGGCGCTCCTGGTTCTGCTGGTGAAGAAAATCCTGGCATTCAGGGACTGCGATTCCTCCGGCTCATTCTGAGTCCTTGCCTCCCTCTATTTTCCCAGACGCGTTCCCAGAAGCCCGTTCTTTCATGGCACGGCCGAGCTCTCCAGATTCCTCCTCCTTTTGGTCTTGGTGAGAACTGACTTGGAGCTGTGCTGAGAGGGTGGTGCTGTGGCCCCTCTCCAGTTGCCCGGCCTGCCAGGATCCACAAGTCTTTCCAGTTAATGCGCCCATGCCAGGGGTGGGCAGGGGGAGCAGAGGAGGAGGAGAAAGAGGAGAAGGAGGAGGGCAGGAAGAGGGAGTGGAAAGCAGGCAGTGGGACTCTGGGATCACTTCACTGTGACCCATATCCCTACGTTCTGCTCTGAATGCCTCAGTATGAAAACAACCCAATTACTGTTGACCCCTGCACTGCCTCAAAACACAGCAGCAGCGACTAATTAAAACTGAAAGGGTTCCCATTCTCTTCTTTGTTTTTCCACAGTGTGTGACTTAGTGTGTGCATATATAGCCTTGTATTTAACTGAAAGACTCAATTTGGACCTACATATTTGTGGCAGTCATGAGAAAAAGGCAAGCTTGCATGCATGTTTGTGCTGAATAAAAATATGATTGTCCATGTGTGGTTTTTACCCACTTGCTCGGAGCAGGGCAGTTTAAAGTCAAAAGCAACACACAGAGCCATCCAAACAGCCTGTTTCTGTCGCACCAGCCAGACCCTGGGGGCCTGGAGCGACGAGTCATCAACCTGCCGATGTGTCTGGCAGTGACAGGGGCTTCCAATCCAATCTCTATTTCATTCAATTATCATCCACTGCAACAGGCCTCTGCGTTGTTTGCCCTCAAGACTTCTGCCGCACCCACGGTAGCTAGCGTGTTTCGTCTGCGTTGCTCTCTTGCTGTACCTTGACTGAAATCCATTTCTGTTCAAACAAACAGTCTTGTGATATAGATAAACAAACTGTAATAGAAACAGAACCTCTGAGGGGTTGTGTCGCTTAACAATGAGCCTTCAAACTGATTCTTAAACTTATAAGAAAAGACAAAAAGAACAAAAGTATATTAGGTCTATGCTGTGGGAGTGAAGTTAAATCATTAATTACTAAAGTGAACAAATGTCTACCAAATCATAAAAAATTGGTTCTAGACAGCCTGTGATCTGCGACAAAATCCTGGAGCTACTCCATTGACAATTAATTGGTGCCTGCACTTTGTTGGCTCACAAAACACTTGTCTGAGCCTTTACACTCAAATGATTTCACTGGAGTGTTAACAGTTGTTAACAGGAAAAAGTGCCCATACCCACTCATGGCTATCCTGGGTGACATCATTGCAACTGCAAAGTTGACTCTATATTCATAGGCAGATGTCCAAGTATTTTCTCTTACTGGCACATAATGAACAGAATAATTTTCTTCAAGAAAAAAAAAAAAACAGTAATTATTTAAGGAGAGGATTTAATTTATGGAGTGATCTTTGCTTTTGGGCAGGATTGTATTCCTGGTATTTGTTTGCAATTCAGACTCAAGTGAAAAAGTATTTGCAAATGATTCTTGAGTTTTGTTTGAACTGGCTTGATGGAGCTGACAGGTAGGATTTGCCATGTAGAGAGAACTAAGATGCAAGCATAAAGGATATGACTTTTTTTTATTGAATTTGGATTTCAAATATTTTAATGCAATTGTCTCAACTAGTTGCACTTGTGATGATGTCCTGCCCTTCAGTTGGCTGGATTTATTGTACAAACACAATCTGAATGAGATCTTCTAATTTGACATTCAACTGCAGTATTTTCAAGAATGATGTATCACTGTATGGGTGAATGAAATAAATGACTTAAGTGATATTCTATTTTAAAATCTCTGATGAGATTATATCCTTACGTAAGTAGCTGACTATAAATACAAAGACCTTTCTAGCTTTCATGTTGATATAAAGATGATAATTCCTCTTGACAAAATGTCAAAATGTCACACAAGTAGCTGACAAAACAATCTCACCACACGGTGCATTTGGTAGCCGTTGAAGCTTCAGTCATATCACAACATCTTCCTCACCTGATGGAGTTTGCACAGTTGTGATAGAATTGCGGATGCTGAAATGTCCAATACAATCTTTTTCTGAGCACTTTAAGGACTTCTAAAGGTTAAAATTGTACTTTTAGACTTTTTAAAAATCAACATGGACAAGACATCCTTGGTGCCTAACAAATGTGCTGCTTGCATACAGTATAAAACATTAGCATTTTTGATTTATGGACACTATTGGCAAGCCTTATGCTCCTGGGTGTGCATGTGCATCCTTAGTCGAGCTCACAAGATTCAAACTAAGTGGAGGCTCACTCATTAAAACATTGCTCTATAGTGCTAGCAGTGGTCAAAATATCCTTTAAATACTTTTTCAAACTATCAAGTAACTGCAAAAGGTATATTGTCTCATTATTTTATTTAATCACTGACAGCAAATACTTAATGTTACCAAAAATGGCTCTTTCCTGCTTTCATTCATATGTTGCTCAAATTGCATCATTATTAGTGGTTAGATGACAGAGCTTTGTATTTACACCTGATTTTTTGCACCACATGGATGCATATTAATCTGTGGTATGAAGACGGGCCCCATCAAGAAATATTTGTTTAGATTTGATCAAACTGTCCTTAATACCAGACTGCATTTGACCTTCCTTCTTGTCAGACAATTTGGTTCCTCATTCTCTTTCACCCTCAGCAGCACCTCTGTCTGTCCTCTGGGAGACTTCAGCCCCTCTCCCACCCAGCAGATGGTCAAGGTCGAGCACTTAACTGGACTCTGCTGCACATCAAACTGTGGCTGTGTCTTGCTGTCTCAAAAGTAGAGTAAAGTGTAAAACATATCAATGTCACCTCTGGGAGTAAAACGAAATATTTTCAGCTGAAGTGCTTTTTGTATATTCATTGTGTTTGTCACTACCAAATCATAAGTTAAAAAGAATTATAATTTCCAAAAGCAAAGGAAATGGTTGAACTGGCACATTCTGCCAGCCTCTATACTGCATTTTACTTTGTGTGCCACTGGGTCGGTGCTGTTTATCCAGCACAAACACAGATTTCAAGATTTCACAACAGCAGATGGTGGAATGAGGGAAAGGCAAAGTCAAGGAAAATGGAGAGAAAAACAAGAACATCTCTGCTATGCTTATCTTGCTCAGTGCAGTCAAAGAAAAATCTTTTTACTTGAAAAAGCAGCAACATTATTCATGAGAAATGAGTTCTTACAATAGTTTAGAGAAAAATCTCCGCTAGCAACACCACTGTGGCGAGGGAGAAGATATCCATTATCATCACTGTGGTGGTGTTTAATATTTTAAAATGCAACATCTTACATTAACGATCAACACAGGGTAGTGGAATTTAAATCTTTGCTTGAGCCAACTGGTTAACCTGTTGCTTGTTACATGGCTCCTGTTTCTTGAGAGAGAGCAAAGGGGAGATTGCTTGTGTGTGTCAGATCTGGTCCAGGCCCCCTGAAGCAGAGGGCTTACAGAGCACAGTGAGGACAGCCACATCAGGGCAGCCCACAGACAGCTGGCTCCCTCAGATGATACATTGGCCTTGGCATCCTAATTGGCTCCAGTGCCTCAGCCAGGGAGCCTGGTGTTTCTGTATGTGTGCACCCATGTGTGTCTGTGCATGTGTCTGTCTTTGTCTTACTGAGGTGTATAGTATAGCTCTGTGTGTACACATCTGCATTCTGGGGCTGCTTTTCAGATATGTGAGGTTGTTTGTGCCCAGGTGTGTGTGTGTGTGTGTGTGTGTGGGGGGGGGGGGGGGGTTCTTGCTCTCCCTTTGGGCTGGGGTGTACTTCCACTGACCTTTCATTTCATTTGCTGCAGAATCTGCTCTGAATACACACACACACACACACACACACACACACACACACACACACACACACACACACACACACACACACACACACACACACACACACACACACACACACACACACACACACTTTTCCATTTATATAGCACTAAAACACCAAATGCACATACATCCATGCACAGATAGAGGATATGCTGTTTTTTAACTGTTTGTGCACTTGTGTACAGTATATGTGTGGCTTTATTCTGTATTTTCTGGTACAAATAAATATGTATTGTTTCTACCTTTTGCTGCCGTCTCAGAATTAAAATGAATTAACAAAGCGTGTGTGTCCATGATTTTACTGCACGTGTGCATGGCATTAAACATTCAATTCAAGTGTGTGGCTATGGTGTTAAGAGTGTGTGTGTGTGCACTTGCTGTCATGACCAATATCAGTCAAGTAAAGGATTATAAACAGAAATGACATGAGGCATTCACATAACCCTGGACTGTGTAATAAATGGAGTTAATTATTGTTGTCATCCTGTCTGTTACAGAACTGTCCGGTCACTTTAAGCGGCTGCGTTGGCCTGGTGGGGAGAGAAACTGTCTTGTAAATGAAAAGGTCACAGGTCCAACCTCAACAACAGTGTATGTGTGCATCACTGCAAAGGAGGGCATTTAAGTTGTACTTGCCGCAGGGGGTGAGACGCATGATGCGTGTACATCTATCTCAGAGGAATATGCAAGGGGTGAGCAAAAAAAAGCCCTCACTACTTTACTGTACTGTACGTGATGATTCACTGCTGGTAAAATATTTTCATGTACCAAAGAAGAAAATACATCAGTCCTACATACATCAATATCTAACAGCTGATCACCAATCACAGCTGGTACAGTATTTTGCTCCTCCCCACTTCTTGTTCAATCTCAGGACCCCATAGTGAAGCTGCAGGCTGTAATAGCAATTTTAACATGGACCAGTGTCGACTGACTGGAAAAATAGGCTGTGACTTGCTTGGAATTGGAAGTATATAGTGGACCAATTACCCCTGTGGTGATGGCAATATACTAGTGTAGCTATAGGCTGGAGCTGCTGTGGGTGTAATTGATGTTGCTCGGTGGCTGCCAGAGAGGTTGGAGGCATGTAAACCACAGAGACATTTCCTCTAATAGACCCTGCCAGGGGTCATGGCACACGCTACAGACCAAAGCACTTACAACCTGACCGGCTCTCCAGTGTCTCCTCCAATACACACTGTATCACATGTGAGGAGCAGGTTTGTTGTGGTGGAGGCGTAAACTAACCTAAACTCTTTTGACCCACCTCATTTACGCAGAGCAAAGTTTGTCCTTAATAAACCTTTATGATCTCTGTTCACAGTATATCATATATATATATATATATATATGTTAATATATTTGCTTTCTTAGAGTAGGATGAGAGGATTATCAATTTAATGTGTATACATAGGTGGAGTAAGGATGTGATTAGCCTGGCTTAGCATAATACTGGAGGCAGGGGGACATAGCTAGACAGGCTATCCCCAAATTTTATGCAATTGTTTGTTTCCATAACCTTTACTATTTTAAACTTTAAATCATGACTGTACAGCTAGACACAGCAATGACATTTTATAACTTTTTGAAGTTAATACGGTGAAGCCAGTAAACAATCGCTTATTTCAGTCAGACACTATCATCAAAGAATATGACCATTTATAATAAATAATTACACAGTAAGAATTGCCAGAAAAGACTCTGCTGTTTGAGGAAGATTTTAAAAAATCTGAGGATTCTTGTGAATCGTGATCATGGGGTTATAAAAAAAACTTACATCAGAGAAGTGATTGTGTTTTAAAGGAAGACCATACTAAACTAATTTGTTCTCCTAAAAGTTACAAAATTGAGTAAGTATGCAATTATGAAATGACTGCCGAAACATTGTTTGAAAAATGTTTCAGTTTTGGTAATTATCAAGACACAGAGTAGAGTGGCCACAGACTCAGTTTTACCTAATTAAGGATCATATTATCATTTGTGCGACAAAGTATAGAACAATTCTGAAAAGATAACGATGCACTCCCCATTTTATGAGGACATGAATCATCTAAATATGAGTCTATGATGGACTGTGCTTATGTGGAACCTAATGAGCCACAGATGATGGATATCACGTTTATTAAGAGCAAGCACATTTGAATAACTCGTTTTTGGGAAAATGATTGATTTTCCTCAGAAAACCTACACCTCTGGGTTTTATAATTAACATGCTAGGCTATCTACTGTACCTTGGAGAACATTTCACAGTTCCTGGTTGAGTACACTTGTTAAGTCCATGTACCTCTATATTATACCTCAAAGAGAAGCAATGAACTTTACTTTATGGCTATGGTAGACATTTTAAAATTAGGATATATAGGAAGGTGCCCTGAGGAGTCAGTAAAGCTCAGCCATGTTCTGCTGAGCGACAAGATCCACATTATACAAATATATGAATTGAACAAATCATATTATTTTGCAGACTTTCCTAAAAAAATATGACAGAAAGGATCTGAAGCATCTCTTTTTGCACACAAACCACACCAATGAGTGTCCTGTGGTTCATTCATACATCAATTTTGCAGGTGCAGTGCAGTGTCCAACCCCAGGTAACCAAGGCAACCACCTGTGATTTAGGTGTTGCATATGGAAGGCTTTTAGCTTGAAGGTCAGCTCCCATTTGCAAAATATGGTTACCCGGTGGAAGAAATCTCAACCAGAAGGCTACAGAGATAATGCATCAATTGTCAACTCCTTCCTTTACTTTGTTTTTATACCATTTGGATATCTAAAACCTTCACATAAGCTGTCATATTTTCCAGTGGGCCACACACAGATGTCAGACTCAGAGGGAGGTGCAACTTGTGCTGCAGTCCATGAATTTGACTTTGTGAACTATACGTGCCATTTCACAAGTCAAGTGAGTGTACAACCTACAAGGGTACAATTGCCTCATCCTAATTTGCATATGCTGAAAGAAGAACAGTACCTGATACAATAACAAGGAAAACATTTCATAATATAGGAATATGGCTAGGAATATGGTTACATGCTGGAGGTTTTTTAGATTGAAAAGCAAAATGCAGTTTTTAATGCAGCTATAATCTTGAGTACTAAAAACTTTACAATACTTAAGCAGACACAAAAATGCAAGGAATATGATTTAAGTAAGTGAGGTCAAGTCAATCATGAATTAACAAGGACATGCTTTTTGTCAATGTCCCTGTTAATGATGGGCAGTGTCTGGAAACTGACCAGTCGGGGGTGGGGGTGGGGGGCTAAAGACAAAGGAGCTAAAATGGTCAGTTTCAGACAGAGGCTGAGGGGCTGCATAAAGGATAAGATGAGATAGTTTTTTGAACTGTAAATCATGCAAAGATATTCCAGTAGAGCCCCAGAATTTAAATATAGACCTTGAAATGCACATGATAACTCCCCTTTAAGGATGTATACCTTATTTAAGGAGAAAAAAAAATGTGGTAACTAAATGGTACACATTAAGGAAGTAATGAGTAGTTATTTGTTTTGTAATCAAGAACAAAATTCATGAGGGAAGCAATCAGTGAAGACTCAGAGATATAGGAACAAATCGTTAGTCACTGGCTAATGAACACATCAGATGGCCTGCTCTTAAAGGGATAGTTTGGATTTTTTGAAGTGGGGTTGTATGAGGTAGTTATCCATAGTCAGTGTACAACCTGCTGTAGATTTGGGTCAGTACCCCCGAGTTTAGAGAAGCAAGCAGGAGTACCAGTGTGGAAGTTAAACAATGTACTGTTGTGAATGGGGCCAGCAGCAAAACATACTGTATTAGGCCAAGTGAAAAAAGGCCCACCTAACAGAAGGGGGAAAAAAATCAACATCGGTTTAAGTGCCTGCTAGATTTAGAATATTTTTACGGCTAAGCTTTACCCTTATTTTTTCAGGTGGGCTTTTATTTAGGTGAATAAAATACATTTTGTGGGCCCTGTCCACAGCGGTACATTACTTAGTTTTTGTGTTGGTACCTCTGTCTGCCTCTCCAAAATGGGGGCATGCTGACCCCCAACTACAGTACTGCATTTACTATAGATAACAACTTCATACGGTACAACCCTACTTCAAAATATCCAAACACATTATCTACCATAAGTCCTAGATTCATTGTTTAGTGTACAAAAACTATTTGTTGCCAAGGCTGCTACAAGTAATTAGTTTCGTTATTGATTTAACAGGTTATTATTTACTTTCCAACCTACTCCCCAGTGTTAACCTCCAATCTTATGTTGTATTTTTATGATGACCTTCTGTAACTATCTGCCCACTGAATAGCACTGTCTTCTCCAAACTCCACAGTAATTGGTCTCAATATCTCTTTTATTGCCTCTTTTAGTTCTTGTCTGCTTTTGTGATCATTTCTTTCTGGTAACTGATTTACTTTCCTCTTTGCTTTTCATGACCACTTGTATTTTGGTGACCATTGTGTTAATCTTAAATTGTTACGATAACTAGATTGGGGTCAGCTACAATCAAAAATTGTATCTTTACTCTAGTGGTAATATCTGAATAAAAGGTCTGATTTTATCCTCATATGAAACTAAAATTGAATACACTGTAAGGACATTATCTGCAGAGTGGACATGTGCAACCAACACAAACTGCTGATAACCACAGAAGCACCAGAAAGGTCACACTGTTTCTATGATGCGTCCGTCAAGTGCTGATCAAACGACTTGCAATGACACTTCCTCACCTACTGCAATGTGAGGTAGATGCGACATGACATTTTAGTGAATTTGTCCTTCAGAATACACAACCTTCATATGAGAGGTTTCTATCGTATAGCCTTGCACTGTGCAGTTTTATAGGAAATATTATGTACACTATCGAATGTTCAAATCTGAATCCCATTTCCTGGAAAGGTTTCCTACCTGGCTGTTATTTCCTTTCTGTCGTATACATGAATTTTCAGCGGACAAGAAAATATCTGTTTACATCTCTTGTTGAGGCTTCGACGTTTGCCCTCCTCACTACTGGCTGCAGTGTTACTAATTAAAGATTCAGTTGTTTTCTATTCCAGCCTTCAGCAAGCTATACCAGATGAGTGTGAAAGTTTAAATGCTAAAATATAAATGTTATTTTGTTGACACGCAGCCCTTATTAGGAAAGTGTCTCTTTAAGGGAAACAATTTAAAACTGTGACCACATCGGCATATGTTTTGATATTGTTTATTTTCAGCGGTTGTGGCAAGGAGAGTAAGCCTCAATTACTGTGGTGTGTTGTATTCAAGCCTGCCTCTTTCAAGCCCTCCTGCATTCTGAACCAGTGTACTGTTCCTCATTAACATTTTACTGTGGTGTGACCCTGCCATTCATTTACAGACAATTGCTTCCTGACAATGTTTTTTTTTTCTTCCTCTCAAAGGAGAGCAGCCCATTCTCTCCAGAATGTTAATGCCTTGTAAATCCAGGAGTGAGGCTGAGTTGAGAGGGAGCAAACTACCTTCTCTTCTTTTGGTGAGCGTTATTAAAAAATTCGATTAGGGTGCTGAACCATAGACAAAAAAACATTGCCTTCAGTGTTGGTGCACTTTTTTCTCAGAACACAAAGTCGTTTTCTCGAGGCTGAAAAGGAGACATTTGCAGGGTTTGTACTTGGCAGAAGATCTAGGTGACACAAAAAGGGATCGATTCTGAGCCGTCTGCAGGGTGAATTTAGAATCAATGTCTGTTCTGGGGCAGCCGCAACAATGAGTACGTTTACATGAACATGAGTGGTTATGATCGGGCTGTTGAAGTATCCCATTTTTTTGTTAGTGCATGTAAACATCATATTCTGATTTCAGACACCTCTATAGCCCTTTATCAAACCCAATTATGCTAGCTGTAATATTCCAATAGAAAGCGGGATACTGTTATGTATATATGTATACATCCTAGTTTCTGACCTCTGCCGGCTATCTGTGCATGCACAGTTTCAGGCAAGTGACGCAACAGAACAACAAACAGTGGCGGCAACAAGAGCGTCTCACTTCTGGAGGGATGAAGAAACAGGGTTTTGTCTTGGTTAGTGATAAAAGAATGAAATATACTTGGCAATTCAGACGGGATAAAGAACTGAAATCTTGATCTGTTCAAGTCTGTAGTATATAAGCTATGGGACGCTGGTGTCCCAACATGTACAGGGGAGCAAGCAAAGTCAGATAGTACAAAAGAAAAATAACTATGGACAAGCATCAAAACAAAAGAAGGGCCTCCGATCCAATAACATGAAAATCTTAACATTTTGGATGAGATATTTGGTCCCCGTCTGCTGGCCACCACAGAAGATAGTGGTGTTGACATTTGCTTCCCATGCTGAGCTTCTACAGGGTGACATATTCATATTAATTGATATAGATGAGGACACACTTGATCAGGATTTAAACCCAGAGAGAGCCAGTACCTCTGTAGCATCTGAGGACACGTCAGCATCCACCAATACTGACTCCCCGGTATCTACTGAAGAAACCACTACACATCCTTCAGCTGAGGGACACTCCCAGTCCACAACACATTGCAACCAGTGTCATACTGCATGTTATAGCCCAGGTAATACTGGAGTCTTTTTTTAGCACGACAAGCCTTCCTACTGCAAAACTTTTCACAGTAACCGGTGATAATGTATGTAACTGACTATGTATGTAATATCTGATTTTGCTAGGTGACATTTTACTTTTACATTTTACAATCAGGAATTATAATACACTGACATACAGTAGGTCCCAACACATAAATAAACCAGACACATATCATGAATGCCTTTGAGACACATACACATGTATATGTTATTTAAATGCAAGTAATCTCAATAAATAATGAATAGCAAACCCAACTACATATGGTGGATTACATTTTGCAACCCTGTACATTGATGCCACATGAAGAATACACCATTTAAATCAATTTTAAAGCAAGTGACTTAGATTGTTATATGTGTTGTTTCCAGGCAGGACAAAGAGCAGAAGACTTCATAACACCACTAACTGAAAGCAGTATTGATTCCCACAAAAGGTTTCAGCAAACCCAAAATGAATGGATGGAGCTGCAAGAAAGCTACTAGCAAGAGCGTAGGCTTCTTGCTGAAGTGATCCGACAAAGCAAACTCATGGAATCAGTGATGAGTCAGTATGAGCAGGATAAGAGGCTCTGCCATACCATCATTTATACAGCAAAGGTTCTTTTAAATCAGTCTTAATAGTATCCATTATGATGTCCCTCCACCTTATTACCCTGCATCTGGTACCCGTCAACAGCGAAGAGGAAGAGCAATGGAGGATGACTCTGAAACCTATTTTTAAACTTTGAAAGGAAAATACTTGTTCTAAATTTTTCATATTACATTTTTAACTTGTTACAGTTTGCAATTTAAGGATGTTAAGGACTAAAGGAATGAGTGGCTTTCAGTTACAGTTTTGCTATTCTCCAGTTTTAATGAAAGCATTGTGATCAGTTTGGTCATTTCTATATAGTTTTTTTAAAATAGTAATCCAGTTGAAAACATTTTTTGTGGTAAAGTATTTATGGTAAAGAATGCTAAAGACATGTTAATAATAACAAAGAACTGTTTACATTATTATTTATGTTACAAAAATGTTACACTGTGGGACCAAAAAACTACTAGCGTTTAACAAAAATTCACAACCCATCATGGTCAACAAAAAACTTCCCCAAGACACAGGACAGAACATGTTATTAGTTCAATGACCCAACACTATTAACACCTTGTCCATGACAGCTCAAGGACGCACACCATGATGGAGTGGAAAGTTTACTGCTGTGTAATTTTTGAGTGCTGTCTAACTGCTTTGACACCTGCATTGACAGTATTCATGGGATGATGCCCAGGCTGAGGAAAATGTTCCTCCAGAATTGTTGCCTCATGCATCCATTTTGGGTTGCCTTGGTCCTTTTATTTATCACAGAAGTTGTGTAGGGCACAGCATGTCGCAATCAGATAAGGGGAAAAAAAGCAGTGCAGATTGCTTCTTTTCAAAAGAATTCTCAGCCTTGCCTTTAGTCTCCTAAATGACATTTCCAGACATGTACAGGCAGCTCTAAGATACATTAACGTTGACTGTGTGTGTCCTTTCATGAGCCTTCAAGCTGTGGATAAGCAGGGTCACCTATGATGAAAAACTTAACATCCTGTCTGTCAATGTCCAAAACTCTCTACAAAACAAAGATCAATATTAGCTGGAGGAAAAGGCTTCAGATTATCCTGATCTCCACAATATACAAAACATTCACCTTTGTAAGTTCTGAAATTGTATACTGTCATACTAATGACTTACTTCATGCAACTGGTCAGCATTTTGTAAAAGATCTGGCTAACACAGGACGTTGGTATCTTGGGCATTGGGTGGTAGGGTTTTGTAGCTTTTTCCCCTATAAGTTTTTAGATTTAAGACTAATCTTGACTGCTTTTTACTTGGAAACTGCTGATCAAGTAAAGCTACATGCTAATCAGAATCATTTTATCCAAATTAAGAATTGGAAATTCACTAAAAAATTGATGATTACACCCACTATCTTGATGAAAAGGATTTTCTTTGGTAAAAACTTTACTGTTAGATATAAGAAAACTTTACTAGATAAATGATTGAGTGAGGACTGTTAACATCAGTTACTTTTAGATGATATATCATATCTAGTTGTTAAATTGAGTCAGCTGTTAATGTTTTTCATTGGTTTGCTGTTATTCTGGCTAAACAAATGCAAATAAAATGAATGAAATGATTTTATAGGTGAAATGTCTCCTATGTGAAGAGGATAATAAAAGACAAAAAACAAAAACTTACAAGTACCAGGTCATATTACACCCTCAGAACCATCTTGGTAGTCGTCATTATGTGGCAGGATGAGAAAATGGTTTCCATCTACACAGCAGATCACTTGTGGAAGTCTGTAGGTTTGTTGAAATTACTTGGCTAT
Source organism: Scomber japonicus (assembly GCF_027409825.1). Classification (NCBI taxonomy): domain Eukaryota; kingdom Metazoa; phylum Chordata; class Actinopteri; order Scombriformes; family Scombridae; genus Scomber; species Scomber japonicus. Next base: position 23,205,424 of record NC_070589.1, on the reverse strand, counting down.
CTGGATGGCTTCGTCCTAGCTTGGACATTTTATGAAGTGGCTCATAGCTTTATCCACCATACTGCAACAGAACATACACACATTTTTTGACTGTGCTTCTGTGAATCCCACACTGGTTAGCGACCAAGCGGTATTCCCTATGACTGACCAGTTTATACAACACTATGCCCACTCTCATGGGTAATGGAACTGGTGCTCGTGTTGTTTCCTCTGGTCTCATGAATGGTTCAACTGCAATTTTCCTCTTCACTCGGAATCATTGAACTCCATCATGACGATCCTATCCCATCGGTCATGGCTGGCTATCTTCATCCACTGCTCTCATTTCCTACAAAGTGAAAGTAACAGCCTGACACTGGTCAAAGTGGAGGATGTGTTTAATATTTCTGCCACTCTCTTCTCCTATTGCTGGCAATAAAGTGGATAGACCAAATACGCAATGCCATGTTGTCATTTAATAGTGATTTCCCGCTATAAACCAAAGTGGTCACATTTTCAATATCCACAATCAAATGAATTTAAGGTTAATAAATTGCATGCAGTGATCAGTAACCAGGATAATTATATTTGTAATGTGCACAGGGATATGAATAACCATATTTCTGTGTCCACGTAAATACAATCAGTGAACAAGGTGCACACATCAATAATTATGTCTGGTCATGAATTCCTGTGGTTCTAGTCATCCAGTCAATATTTTGGTTTCCTAATCTGTGCAAAATGAAATCAATAATTGCTGTGATGCACAAACACACTTTTTTTTCAATTTCCAGGCATAGGATGTATCTAAATGTAGGTTAATAAAGGATGTAAAATAAAAAGAGTACAACTAAATACATTCACTACACTTCTGTACTTAAAAAAACACTGCTGGAAGTTTTCTAATTGCCAACAAATCTAATGAGCAGAGCCAAACCAACTTACATGTATTGTGTGTACATCAAAAGCCTGCTATACCTTTTTTGTCCTCCATTGTTGTCAAAAAACATGTAAGTGAGTCACACTGTTGCACTGGCTGACATATTCCTCTGCCACAAAATGTTTTGGTGGGGTAGCTCGTTAAGAAGTGATTCCAAAGACTAATAACACTGATCACGCTTTCAGTCTCTGGAGAGTAGTTCCATGTAAGGCACTGCACTGTATATTGTAGGAAACTTGAGAACAAATATGTGGCAAATTAAGCTAGCATAACTAACTGTGTTCCTGCACATGCTAAGAGGCATCTGCATTATACAAAACTACTCTCCAGAGACTAAAAATGTGCTGGCTTTATTTGTCTATGGAGCTTGTTCTGCTCCAATACATTTCAGAAGGAAATACTGTATTGTAATTTTTACTCCATTGCATTTAATGTTACAGATAATTAAATTTCACATACAAAACATAACTGACTTATAAAAATTAATATATTTCAATGGGCTAAACAACTCCACGCTTTATAAAGTAGTTCAATTGAGCTCCACTGGCCAACTACTGTACAGTGGTGAAAAGGCTGCTCACACATTAATGCATCAGTAATTACAATCCAGTGATATAATATATAATAGTTTGAGACTGACAGGAGCCATTCTTCTACTTAATGAGTACTTTTGATAACTTAAGTACAATTTACTGAGAAGTATTCTATACATTGACTTATTTTGAATAAAGGATTTTCTTCCAGTTTAGTGTGTTTTTTATAATGCAGTATTTTAACTTTCTTCTATAAATAAATGTAAATGATCTCAACCATCAGCCCTCCACCATTGCATGCACCTCCCTCTCAGTCAAGGACAGCATGATAAAAGTCAGCCTTTACTGACTCCCTGAGCCATCACACTTCATGCTTCCCTGTTCTGCTCAGACGCACATCATGAGAACAGTCCAGACAAGTTCAGCCGATCGATCAGACGCTGGACTATTTCCATACAACAAATCAATTCGGAGCAGTGGCATGTTGTTCACAGGTAAGCAAAGACACACAGGGAGCAGAGATCAAAGTCTCTGTTTAGTTTTCACTTTAATTTTGTGGTAAGACAAGTTACCCTCAAGCAGGTGATGCATTCATACTGTCAAAATTACCTTGGTAGTAGGTGATGTAGGTATGAAAAACATTTTCATAACAACATGGAATTCCTACACAAAGAATATTGAGCTGTAGGATGTTTATGGCACAGCTGAAGGCCATGGACAGACTCTTACCAAGCTGCCTGTGCAATATATTTTTCTCCTCTCAGGTTTCTTTTTTTTCTCTGCAGTGCTTCTTTTTAGCTTGTGCTTCTGCTGACCGGGAGGCATCCTGTAACACCTGTAGTAGATAAAGTCGAAACAAGGGTTGGTGCTGGATGGCTCATAGAGGCATACTTGATAAAAGATAGCATCTCTTCCTTTTTCTCTCAGTCTCCTGCCATGGGCCGGCCTCCTCCTGTTTCTTCTGCTTCCTAAACCAAATCTCCCTCCTCGGGGACGTCGTCAGGCACCTTGTTGCCGGGTAACCAAAGAGGATTTTGGGTCAGAGAAATTATCAGTTGAATACCAACAGCAACTCAGCTCTCAGTGCAGATAATGATATCAAACCTGAAGCCTGATAAAAATATGATTTCACCTGACGTGGCTGTTTTTAGAGTGGGAATGTATTAATTATGAGAGTTTTCCAGTGTTATTTTTCCCCTGCTGTTTTCTCAGTTTTGAGTGTGAGGTTTTTCAGACACATTGAATGTGTCAGTGTACTGTTAAAAGAAATGTCCATCTGATTACAACTGTTGATGACATACACTGGCTCATTGTCACCATTATTATTGAGTTTTAGAGAATAAATACACAAAGAGAGGAGAGATCAGTCAACATGTTAATTGTGAATAGTATGCCACAATATGTTAGATAAAACTCAAACCATCTGTGATTATGCTGTCAAGCTAAATGATTTCATGAATCAAAAATGAGACAAAAACAAAGCCTTATGTAAGAATATCTGTGGTCATTTCCAAGATTTTAATATTTCATGAAATTATGTGCAGTAATTAGGTTTATTGACGGCAGCAAAACAGCAGTGAACCAGTTTTCAATCAGCTCTAGCCAACGGAGATATGAAGAAACTTTGGCAGCCATCCATCTCTGAGCTGTTTAACACATGTCTCGCTATTTCAGAATGTGAGATAAAAAATTAATGGCTTTAAATAAATGTGGGTAAAATATAATACAGAGCCAGTGAGTATGTTAATAACAGTTGTGTCTGAAGGCATCAGTTATTTACAATGCGTTCCTCAAGGTCGGGTCAGTACTAACTGAACAATTCTGGAAGTTACAAGGCATATCTACAATTATCTGGACTGAATTAGAAATGACTGACATAACATGAGCAAACATTCTTGCCTTTCATAAAATACATTTCACAGATCTGAGCTTTGACAGAAGAGATCCCTGTAACTTCTCCCAGTTCATTGGACTATGTAATCGAGTTTAGGTAGTCTACCTTTATTCAAGTGATCCTCTGCAGAATGTTGGATGGATAAATGCACGTTCTACTTTTTCTAATGCTGATTGATACAATACATAATAGTCATTCAACCAGTTTAGTAAAACTTATTTCTTCTGGGGTTTTTCATGATTAGGGATGGGTACCAATACTTCTGAGTTCTCTATATTGACAGTTTTGTTACTTTTTGTTGTATTAATAAAATCAAGCATTTTAATATATTAAACAAATTCCAAAGAATATCTGATGAAATGAGGGGTTACTTTCAAGAATTTACATTTGTGGATATGAGATTTACCAAACAAAATCAATAAATTATAACAATAAATTCTGTTTTATCATTCTGGTGGTCAAAGTAAAAAATGACACTTTTACAATCCATCAATTTTGATAACACTTATATAACACAGTATCAGATATTCTTTGGAATTTGTTGAATAATATTAAAATGCTAGATACTGTATAGGCTACAGTATCTCTCAATTTGAGACCAGAAGTTTAGTGAGTATGAACATTGATAGAATAAATGAGATATGGATTCAACCTCATTATTATTTTCAATGTCTAACATTTTGGATGGGTAAGCGTTAGTTACTGTACATATATATTGTGTAAAACTTTGATGTGCACTTGTTTAATTTGATTGTTAATACAAGCTCTCAGCCAGTCAATGTCAGTAAAGTTGTCATTCCTAAAAGCTTTCCTGGGTACCGATACTCAGTACCATAACGGGACCAGTGCTGACGTAAACGGTAGTAACCAGACAAAAAAATAACGCACATTCCGGTGCTTCATTTCGGTGCCACTGAATCTTTAATTACCGTCCCCCTAGCGCTATTGCCGTGCCGGCGCTACACGTGACTTTAGTTTTTCACCTGCATGGATGGAAGTCAGACATCCCAACTCTCCCGCATAATGATAGCGGCTCCCTGACGCCCACAAACGAGCTACTACTTCCCGGAATCTACAGCAAGCGAGCAAGAGTGCGCGCTAGAGAGTGACTGCGCGCGCGTGTGTGACTAATCAATGCAGCGCGTGTGAGAGCAAAGCGTCCTGAGCTCTGTGTTGCTGCTTATAAGAGCAATCGCATTTTTTTTTGCATGTTCTCTGTGTTCTGTATTGCTGCTGGTTTTGGCATCGTTTTTGGACACCGGCACCGTTTCAAAAGTACTGGTTTAGCACCGGCATCGGATAAAACCTAAATGATACCCAACCCTATTCATGATGCCCTCAACACAACAGACTAAAGTCTGTGTTTCTGTCTGAAAGTCTCAGAACATTGTTTCTAATCATTAGTACCAGATTACATTGTACCAGATTAGATGGATTACATGGGGCGGCTGTGGCTCAGGAGGTAGAGCGGTTCGATTCCCGGCTCCTCCAGTCCATATGTCGATGTGTCCTTGGGTAAGACACTTAACCCTCAATTGCTCCCGTTGCTGCTAGTCATCCCTCTAGGAGCCCCTGCCATCATTGTATCAATGTGTGTGAATGGGTGAATGAGAAGTAAAAGCGCTTTGAGTGGTCATAATGACTAGAAAAGCACTACAGAAGTACAGTCCATTTACCATTTACCATTGTTCTCCCTTGGAAACATCTTGGTAATTTAATGGGGGTTTATAGACCTGTAATGTATTACAGGTATTTAGTTAGGTAATGTATTACTGATTTAGTTCCAAACATAAATTCCTTTCAAAGCATTCTCTATCCAGTAATACAATTCTGAAGGAGGAAATCTGAATATAATGCATCCAAAACACTGGAATCAGCCTAAGCATGTGCATGTATTAAACACTGATAATGGAAGATGACCACTACTCCACCTAGCTAAGTCTTTGTAAGGTGCCGGAAGCATCAATGAGTCCAAACTTGATGAAAGAGATTTGCATACACTTCTATCGATCTATGCAATCTAATGCTACACAGATCAAAATGTGTGGAAATCTCTTTCATCACGTTTTTAAAGGTAAAATGTAAACTCCCCTGTAGTTGCTAAAACCCTTAAAAGTCCCAGAAAAATACTAAAAACAAGCTCCCCCCTTTGTTGCTGCAGCCCTGCAGCCTGCGGCACCATCTATGTGTAAGTTCAAAGTTAGCCCAGTTATAATGTAAATTATTACTAAGTTCGTATTTTTGCATTACTAAAATGAATATGGATGCACCAGAGAGATATGTTACAACATAACTCGAAATAGCTACACATAACTAAATATCTAATCATAAAATGCCACTCACTAGTGGTAAAACAACAGTTTTTGTGCCACACAGCATCATTTATTCATTAATCGCTGCCATTTTGGTACACAGTTATCCAGCAGAGACCTAATTTATTGATATATTTCAATATCAATCTAGCAAACTACAATGTGTTATGATGCGAAATGGTTCATTCCAGTCAGAAAGCTGATGCACACAGTAACCATAACGCTGGATCTTTAAATGTTGATTGGCTACTTGCCTTAGTTATGACTTACTTCCAACCTAGTTAGGTTATGCCCTAAGTAATCATGGTGTGACCAATTTTAGTAGCTGACTTAGTATCGGCTTTACACCCAAGGAGTGAAGCACCATTGAGGAACAGAAAAAAAAGCAGAACCATTTACAGATAGTTTATTCTCTAAAACAAACCAGGTGTACTATGTCACACTCTTCAGATAGCAAGCTATTTCTACTAAAGCTATACACGTATCCTTAAGACTAAACACAGACCCTGTAAGCTATTCCGTTGAGCTCCATGTGTTAGCCAGTATTGAAATGGCATGCAGATGAAAAAAATCCCGATGCTGGAGCCAAGTGTTGAATCATCTGCTGATCCACTTCAACATTCTAATCAGGGCCCTTAAATTGGTGATCCAAGCCAGGGAGCCGGGTTCAGCCTAGCACAAACGGCCTCAGACACGTGACTGAAGCCATTTGAATAGAAATGGCCCCAGCTCGGCAGCATGCCACTGCACCCAGCCCAACGTCTCTGTATTTGAAATGATTGTGCTATTTACCCCACAAGATCCACTTTGCTTCCTTTCTAATGGTGCTTTAGTTGGGCACATTTGGGTCAACCGTTTAAACTCTTTTACCTCATTGAATGAGCATATTAACAAAGAGCTTCTGTTTTGTTCAGCGCCCAAACTAAGACACAGGCTAATAAAACCACTTGAAAATCGGGGTCATTTTTGTATTGGAGCATGTTGCATCATGCAATGACGACAATGTTGGTCAAGGTCTCTGGATGATTTTTGATAGTTTGTGCTTTGAATGTTGTTTTGTGTAGATTCGCAGGTGAAAAAAAGATGGTGGTTTAAATTCCCCTGTGCAGATACTAAGATTAATGAGGCTAACTGGAGTTTTCTTTCTTTTTCTTTTTTTTCCTTTTTTATTGCGACCCAACCACTAACTACCAGGACTCTGAACTCCTACCCACTAATTACTTGCATCTCTGTGCATGTGCATTCCTGAGCGAGTGTTCGTGTGTGTGTGCATGCTTTTATGTGCAGTGGGCAACACAGACAAGTGTGTAAGCAGGAGAGGAGAGAGTGAGCAAGAGAGAATATGATAATATTTGTCTGAGTCAATGAGTTACTCACCAGAGTTACTAAAAGCCTCACAGCTAAAGCGTGGCTCGCTCTACTTGTGTATGTTTGGTATGTACAGTATGTACAGATGGGGTTAAGGATGTGGTATGTGTATGATGTGTATTAGTGTGGGTGTTTGTATAGTGGGAGGGGAGTTGGGGGGTTGAGAAGGGGGCACTGCTTAGTGAAGCTGAAAGAGGAGATATGACATGCTGTCAGTCTGAGTTGACGGTCATCGCTCAATGCTTTAGTGCCTCCTGACACTTTCTATTCAGACCAGGGAGACCGCAGAGCGCCTCCGGCATGCCGAGGGATCCCGCCTTTTAATTGAGCTTTTACCCAAGATTCATTTCAGTCTGCACCTTGGGCCTCACTGGGAGCAGACAAAACCATGAGAGTGACAAAACTGGGCCTCATATTGTACGGGCTCAGAGGCTGTTGAAACCTAGACCTACATAAAAAATCCAACCTTTGGAGACATTATCCCAGTTTCAGAGGCACTGAAACCTCACTAATCTGAACCTCTAGCATGTGAAAGTAATTTTATAGTCAGAAGACCCCATTTCCATGCAGTAAGACCTCCATTAGTCAGTGTAGCTTCATGGTTAGAGGTGAATCCCCTGAGTCAGAGAATATTCTTGATAAAAGACAAATAAAAGGGAGGAAATGACCTTGTGCAAAAACCTGAGCATTGAAATATGACATTAGAATGTAAAAGACTGCTGCAGGATTTTGTCCGTCTTTATTAGTGTTGAAACGATTAATTAATGAATTGCTTCGTTGATCAGCAACAAATTAATACTAAAACAGTTTTGACAACTGATTAATAATTTTAAGTAAGTGCAAAAAAAAAAACAGTCTTAGTATTTCAAGTGTTATGGTTTGCCACCCTTTTATGATTTATATCTTTGTAAATGTAATATCTTTTTAGGTTTTGGATTATTGGGGAGAAAAAACAGCTATGTGTCAATCAACACTAGCCAACAAATCATACTGACTGTTTTTACTCATTCTTGTTATTGCCTTCATTATACTCCGATTAACATTCCATAAAGCCACATTAAGCGATGGTCCATTTCAGACAGGCAATCACATGGAAATCCCTGTAGAGTGTGAGCAGGAATGGGTTGATGATGTGTAGTTTTGCCCTCGTGTTCTTATATAACTTCACTTCAAAAAGAGAACCGGATCTCGATGTGACTTAATCTCTAAAGCCTGTTCTGACAGTGGAGATGAGAAACCACTGAGAGTCCTAGTAGGCTTCATTAGCACCAGCTGGAAAGGAAGGGCCTCACCTGCTGTGACAGATCTCCTCAGACCTCTCAGAGCAAACAATGTGCTTCATTATTCTCCTCCAACAGTGGCTCTGCTGGTCCAACATGATGACTCCCTGCTTGAAATGAAGTCATTCAATCTGATGTCGTGGGTCTGTATGACTATTTCAAATAAGTAGAAAGATCAGACAAGGTGCTAAGATGCACAATACTCACTAATTAATTCTGAAACATCAAAATTTTCAAATTATGATCTTATCTTGATACAAGAATAGTCACACTTATTTGAAGACACTTATTAATGTGGATTACAAAGAATGAAATTTAATTAACATGTGAGGGAGCACTGAAAAAATATTAGGTTATACAGTTTTAGTAACAGACTGAATTAAAAAAAAAGTTAAGATTCAACACCAAATTAATGGAAGCAGGGAGGCAGGTAAACTTGTCATTTTCAAAATATCATATTGTAATAGTGAGATTCATATTTCCCAGAATGTATTATTAGTTTGGTGAGTCCAACAAAAGAACACACATGAAGAAGTGTGGTTTTAATGACTCATTCTCATCTATATAAGTCCAAATCAGATCAGCTGTACCTGAGCTATTGTGTAAGATGGAAAAGAGTAAAGTATGGGATGAGCAGATGCATTAAAAGTCTCCCCTGGCTTTCTCTTCAGGCGGTCGTACTTGTTGAGCAGCGATTTTAAGACTGGATGAAATAAATAAATCACTCGTTGAGATGGACGTTTTTTGCAGTGTATGGACAGGAGCAATTTCCCTGGTGACACACAGCTCAATAGTGATCCCTGTCTCTGTGTCTCAGTGTGTGTTCTGACTCCCTGCCTGTTAATAAGCAAACCTCCCCAAAGGCACAGCTGGCTTCTCTGTTTGCCTTGTTACCAAGGTCTGTCCTATCAATACTAAATTTAATGGAGCGACCAGGATGCAAAATGCACAGCACAGGGCTTTTGAATGTGTATATTCTGCACAATAGGTGACAAGACAAATACTAATACTTTTTTATGATTTAATGTAATGCACACAATGCCTCTGCAATGAATACTGTATTGGCAACAAATATAAGACTGTTTTCTCCTCCGGAAATTATTTTTTAACAAGAATGATGGCCGCTCTCTGAGCCTACACTAAATGCAATGTGGTGTTTTGAGCTAAATGCTAATGTCAACATGCTAACATGTACAATGACAATGTGAAAACACTGGTGCTTAGCAGGAAATGTTTACCATGTTAATTTGGTAGTTTAACGAGACAAAATTTGCTAAGTAGAACAAAACATAAATTACATCTATGGCATTTTGCAAGTAATTGGTCATAAAGCAGAAAATGAATAAATTGAGCTACATGAGAAGTCAAGGGATCTACAAAGCCATTAGGATATGCTGTCTGAGGACCATGAATATCTTGTGCCTTTCACCCGCTACATATTGAAGAGCTTTGACCCGATAAGTGAATATTTTGACATGCAGATGCTGAACAAAATATACAAGGACCAAAATAACTATTTTTAGGATGGATCCTCTGGAGATCTTGAAGATCTTCACCAAATTGTATGGCAAGCCAGCAAATAGTTGTCAAAACATTTCACTGAAAAATCTAAACCGCAAACCTGCTGGTGTCAATGTGAGAAAAGTCGGGGGATGAGCAAGGCCATGAACATCTGCACACAATTACAAGGTTATCCATCCAGTATCTCTTCAGATATGCAGTCTTGACCAATGTGGTAGTCCGACTAACTGACCAGTCTAATGAAATTGCCAACCCTTGAGCAAAGCTGCCAACATAGCTACAAAATAAGTGATTGAGGACAAGATACCTCCCAATGTACAACAGCAGACTTCGTCTTTAAAAGTAGCAGGTACAAACCATGTAGAATTTTCTTCTAGGTCAAAATTCTTGACTATTATGCCCCGGCATCTTTACCACAGAAATGGACCAGTTACACTGACAGCAGGATCTAATCATTCACGCATACTAGTGGTTCAACCATTGGGAGCAATTTGGGGGGCACAGGGCATTTCAACAAGAGGACTGGAAGAGCTGGGAATCCTACCTTCTGAGCCATAGCCGCCTCAGACAGCAAGCTCAAAAAGATGAGAAAGGAAAAAAAACGTTGTATTTCAAAACCTGAATACCTCCACAAACTTGAAAGAAGAGTGTGACTGAAAAATTTAACACACCATCATTCAGCTGAATAGTCTGGAAATAACCAAACTTAATAGGTAATAGTCTTTATCCATAAGCAGGTGTTGCAAATTGGATGTTCTTGTTATATCCAAGTACAAATAGTTTGGCCAAAATAGCACTGGCTTACTGGAAATGTTCAGGTTTGTTGAGACGTTTTGGTATAGTCTGTACGAAGAATGATGTTTAATTATTGTTCCTGAGGACTATTTTATTATCCATGTACATGCTTCCACTAGGACAGATTATTGGTAGTTTCAGCACCATCTTCTCCAATCATTTGTATGCTGATGGCATCTGGTTATATGTTTCCGTCAAACCTGATGGGCTTGATAGACTGTAATGAACAACTGTTTAAATGAAATTATGGACTTGATGGCAAATAATTTCCAGCAGTTAAATGCAGATAAAATCTCAAAGTCTTTATTATTGCTCCTGATAACCTTCACTCAGTGATCAGGCAGAATCTTGGTGCCTCATCCTCGTTTTCGCTGACTAGTTTGCATAATCTTGGTGTCATTTTTGACCAATCAATGAATTTCGATGCTTAAATTATTATGCTGACTCCCTCATGCTTCTTTCACTTCACAAATAATATAACCAAACTCAGGTCTGTTGTGTCAAGAGCTGAATTGGAGTTGCTAATAAAGGCTTTTAGTTCTTCCTATCTATACTACTTTAATTCTCTTTTTACCTTAATAAATATACCTTGGATCACTTACAAACCATCTAAATGCTGTTGCTAGGCTATTAACAGGATGCAACAGATGGTCACATATTACTGCTATTTTAACCTCTCTACAGTGGCTACCTGTTAATTTTAGAACTAATTTTAAAATATTGGTGCTCATGTATAGAGCACTACATGGCCCGGCTCCACATTATAGTGTGGACCTTCTGTACCCCTACACCACAAGCCAAGGTCCAGGCCTCAGGTCCTCCAACCAGGGTCCTCTAAGCGTCCCTCAAAGATGTTTTAAGACTCGGGGAGATCATGAATTCCAGTTGGCAGCAGCTAAGCTTTGGAATAGTGTCCGTAAAAGTCTGAGGTCTCTGGACTCTGTGGACTCTTTTAAAAAGCAGTTAAAAACCCATCTGTTCACGCAGGCACTTAGTTAGCATGTGGTATTTTATGCTTTAACTTGTGTTTTATGTCTGTTTTTTTTATTTGTTGTTTATCTTTGATTTATTTATTGCTGTGAAGCACTTTGTGACTGATGCCTGCCATATAAATACATTTTACTTACTTATTTCTTATGCCTCATTTCAATACATAGAGGATCTGAATTATTTCACACCTTATAATGCACTAATCCAATAAACAGCCTTCAAAATTACTATACAGTTGAATCAACACCTCCCTGACTCAACAACAAAATTAACATTTAGAACTCATATTCAATTACATTCATATTCATATTTATATTAAAAAAATGTTACTTCAATATCATTAACAGTTATGTAATTCACCAGAGTGCACAAATTGCAATAAGAAAACAATAACATTCAAAGCGTTTCATCCTAAAAACTACATTAACTTTGAGAACTTTATGAAACAGACAATATAATTCTTACAAATGTGATCTTCCAACAAAAGGTTGTGGATTGTTAATTACAAAATTACAATCCATAGCCAGTTTTATTTTTATTTCAATCAATGTAAAAGTGTCTTCCTTTCTGAATAGTATTTCATTTTTATAATGAAACTTTCCTTTTTTTCATTCCAGAGACTTTTTGGTGTGAAGATTTTTCATTATGATGAGTCATGAGGACAGGGCTGTAAGTGGTTGCTTCTGGCAGCCTGAGGTGCCGAGTCAATTCATGTGGATATAGCAGTGCTTTTTCTGCTAACAGAAACAGCGGGTATAGCAAAATTTCCTTTTCCTTCATTTTAGCACCCCATCCCTCCACCCCCTAAAAAAGTGTTCTCCACCCTTCCCACCTCTCCAACATTGTGATTCTTACTCAAACACAAAATAATACACACAGAAGGAAAGAAGCAGGAATGAATATATACCTGCACTGACTTCAGCCAAAGACACATACACAAGCAATGGCTGTTTGCATTCATATGTTATATTACTCAAGTATACTACTACTACTTATACATTTTATGCCTAATTGGTTAGACTCACTCCTTTACCTCTTAATCACCTCTTAAATTCCACTTAATCCTTCTTCTAAAGTTAACCTTAAATCTAAATCCTTGGCATAAGTGAATCCTTCAAAGAATCCCTAAGAGGACACAGTGCTCACAAGAGGAAAAATAAAAAGAGCATACACATACACACTCTGATGTTAATGTTTACAATGTGGCATGGAGGTGAAGATGATATTTGCTGAGTGTCCCTGCCACAGCACTGATCTACTGTCCTCATCTGACAATGGTGAGAAGCTGCCAGGCTGCTTGGCTATCCTTGAGATGCTGCCCATCTCTACGGAACTCATGCCAGTGGACATTAGTCTCGGCTCCATCCCTCTGTTTGGGATTTATATCCATTAATAATTCATTCACTGCTGTGGACTTAGGAGGGCCTTCTTTTTCCTGACTGCACCACGCCGGTCCATTTACACGCTCAGAAATGACGCATGGTGGAGTAATGTGCAGAGCTGCTTTAGCTGGAAAAAAGAAAGAAAGGAAAAAGAAAGAGACGAAAGAAAAAAGCTCACTCCTGCTTTCTGTCTCCATTTTCCTTTCTCTCTCTCTCTCACTCACACACACACACACACACACACACAGACACACACACACACACACACACACACACACATTATGGTTGCTAGGCTACACCATAACTAATCACTAGGAAAATTATCTTTGTTCACAACCATATCTCTGACTTGTGTAAGGACATACAGTATTTACCCTGCAGTTCAGATTAAAGATATGGAAAAAAATAAAATTGTAAAGCAAGCAGGAGGGCTATGTTTATGAATATACTTGTGTCCAGTGGTTAAGGATGATTTAGTTGACAATATGCCTAAATAAATCACCAATTCGGTGCTTATCAGTGTTCTCAAATTGAAGTTTAATATCCTCTGCTCCTAGCAATTTCCTACATCCTCGAGCCCTGTGTGCTGCCAACCAGACACACAGGACTTGGATGGAAATCTTTCCCATCACTGTTCACCACCTCTGAGGGAGAAGATTATGAAGATTAGATTTGCCTTAAATAGATTTTTTATGGCAGCCAGAAACAATGCTATCTCGGAGTCACTCTATATGCAATTCACTCTGCCGAATGCCTGACAAAAAGCACTCGCCTTTCATTGTGCGTGAAGCATGGCTTTGTGTGCTGGTGATTGAATCTTGCAGGGGAAGTAATGGCAAATGTTATGACCACTGACGTAAGGGGATGGAGACTAATACCATTCTCTGCCTTCCTCAGCAAACCACAAGTCTACGCAATCTGTCTGCAGGCCATAAAAATGCTATACCTGCCATGAGCTACTGTGCAGGGCTGCATGTCTGAATGTGGGTATGTGTCATGTCAACAACATGTTATATATGTTATATGAAGTCTCTGTTCTTAATTTCAGTTTTTGTGAAGGTAGTTTGATTTTCCTCTACTAAATTGTGAATATACACCTGCTTTAAGCAGCTATAAATGACCTTTTTCAAAAAACAATGTATCATATGACCATGTGTAATGTAAGAAGCGCAGCTTATAGTAATGAACATACAGAGACTTATCACCTGTAGGTCCCTTTGGCTTTACAGAGCTTTGAGTTTCAGCTTATTGTTTAGCTGTACGACTGCAACTTTACTGTTTTGGTTTACTCTCATAGGGTTGTTTTCAGTCAAAGCAGGCAGCCATTTTCAGAGAAAAAGCTCTAAAAACCCACTGTCCACTACCTACTTAGCACCATACTGCAAAGACACACAGTTAGCAACTAGCTTGTGAACACTGTGAAGCATTTAGCAATTGAAGAGCCAAATATTTCTCTCAGGAGATGGTAGAGACAAAAAAAACAGAGCTAAAAGAGAGAATGAGTAATGGTCTTACATTCACCAGGTAGAGATTATCATAACTTAAATTAATGGCAATTTTGCTCAATGACTGTAGGTTGTGGAAGTGATCAAATGCAACAAAACAGCTTAAAAGGTGATGATACGGTATGTTGTGTTGTGTTTAAAACATATTTCTGCTCTTATAATATTATGAGACATTTGCCTGTTTACACATTCAACACAAAGTGAGAAACATTTGCACAGTTTAAACCCATTTAACAAATGCAAATCATTTACTTATACCTCCATTTTTGTCTCCACCGTCTCCTGAGAAATACATGTCTTTTAGCTCTTTGACTGTTTGCTTTTCTTCATTAAACTCTATTCAATTGATCAGAATAGGTTTGTTTGTTACTTTTTTCTAAAAAGAGCAGCCTGCAGAAACAAGGCTGATAACCAACACAAAAATCCAAAATAGAATAAAAGGTGTAATTCCCTGTGAAATAATCCCAGGGGAATGACAGCTTTCATATTACAAATAGTCATTTGACCATTGATCATTAATGCAATAAATATTAATTTGTTCAGCTATAAAAATAAGAAAGAGTACACACCATATATCCTGCACACTTCTTTACTGATCTTTATTGGGTAAGATTCAGGTGAATCCTATTTGCTTAATATTAAAAACCAAAACATCAGAACTAAGTAAAGTCACTGTATCCACTGCATATGTAAGCAAGACTTGGTGGTGTTCATTAGTTACCAAAAATATCAGTTTTACACTGTGTGATCTCTGTTGATTGTATGTTATATACTGTATTGATCTTTCTCTGTTCTTCTTTCATGTTTTTCCTATTTAAATGTTATTTGTTAATAACCCTGACGAAGGCCACAAGTTGAAACTTGTTTCCAATACTGCAAGTGTTGATGGAGCTCTAATGCTTCAGTGTTAGTGCACAGCTTTGCCCACTAAAACAGACTGATACAGATGCAAGATACAGATGAATATTTATTACCCATAGTTAGCTTTAGGACATGTTGACATTGTTTATGGTCCTATCATCAGAAGTTATGACCACAAAACTTAAATCCCATGTTGGTAGCAGGTCTAATAACCATTATTCATATATTGCAGTGGTGAGGGAGCGGTTTACTCTGTCCTTCTGGGACCTAACTGTGTCAGTAACAGAGGTGACTGGTACAGCACCTATTTTCTATCCAGGTGCTCCTATGCTGGATGGTTCACTGGAGGCAGCAGGGTTTGTTAGTGTCCTGTGGAGGCAGAGCAGGTAGACAAGAGCCAGCGAGATGTAATGACCCCTACCACACCAGCACCTCTGCATGGGTGAAAAAGTACACTTGATATTAATGACAGCAGAACTATAATAACCACTGCTGCCTCAGTCTTGTCGCTGTCACTGGAAAAGTCAGGTGGACAAGCTGATGGTGTGAGTGAGATTGTGTGTGTGTGTGTGTGTGCGCGTGTGCTGTGCGTGCGTGTGTGTGCGTGTATCTGCACCTGTGTGCGTGTATCTGCACCTGTGTCATGTTTTCCACAATGTAAGCAGGTGGTGCTAACTATTTTTATCTGTACAGAAAATACTACTTTTATGCTTCATTTTTTTGTCACTGATACTCATTTTGACATATCAAATTAAATGCTTTGAGTCAAATGTGCTTGTTGTTTATGAGGTTTGATATTTTGACAGAATAGCTTACACATGCAGGCTACACCACCTGTAATATCTCTACAATTCAAGACTCCTGCAATACATAAACACACCACAGCTAAGAGGTAGACTTTTCAAATGAGTCAGCACTTCAAAATAAATGATCACCCAAAGATTATGTAAAACGGATGGATTACCTATCTCAAACAAAT
The DNA here is from genome assembly GCF_027409825.1 of Scomber japonicus. Taxonomy (NCBI): domain Eukaryota; kingdom Metazoa; phylum Chordata; class Actinopteri; order Scombriformes; family Scombridae; genus Scomber; species Scomber japonicus. The sequence continues at coordinate 23,189,085 of NC_070589.1, read as the reverse complement.
GTCAAACCACTTCTAAAATACCACTTCTCATAGTGCATCAACATGAATGGAAAACACACACACACACACACACACACACACACACATATTATAAGACATTAGAATTGTATTCCCAATCATTATCTGATTATATACCATAAGGATGAGTTATAGTCAGATGTTGATAAATACATTAATACTTACATTTGCTTATAACTACATTATATTGTGTTATAAACCATTAACCATTATACTAGTTAATACTCTGCTTAAAAATGCTACTGGGGTAACCTAAATTTCTGTATTTGACTTCTCACAATGAAGAAAAGGTCAGGCTCATCCTCAAGTGCAAGTGACCCCAGATGTATCTCTGCAATGCATAAGTGAAAATTATTTTTAATGCTTGCTTAGATCATTAAGTGATTTTGACTGGTCTCAGTTGTAGGCATATTGATAAAATAATGTTTTTCTTGGAAACATCGTTTTAAGCTTAAAAATATCCAAAAACATCAGAATCCTACTCCACACTTCCTAATGACTTGAGTATAATACAGTGCCTTTTGGATGCTGTTGTTACAAAGAAAAAGTTACATTTTGTTGCAATGTCTTATAAAGTAAATGATGGAACTTGCAACTTAAAGTAGTCAAAAAAAGTTCAAGAACAGAACATCACTGTACATCCTCATGTAGCCGACTGTCTTCTGGATTAATCGAGTAAAGCCCAGAAGCCTGTGATTAGCCCAAAACCAGAGAGTTCATTACTTCAAAGTAGAACCTCATTAGCTTAGATTTGCCTTTCAAGTTCACTTTCTCGCAGGATCCTGACATTAACTGTTAATTACTGTTCAATTAATTAAAGAACTGGTACCTCAGAGGCAGGTACTGATACCACATATAACTGATCAAGTTCATCTTATTTCCATAATTTTGAGTAATATCACTACTGGGAATACCGAAGAAAAATAATAGACTATAGCCTATCGTCAAACTGATAGGGCACAGTATGAGCAAATATTCATACGGCATTCCAGCTGTTTGATGTTAATCTTGATTAAACATCACAGTTATTAATTTCAAGGCAGACCCTGAGTGGATAGTTAATTACACAAGCTCTGTTTCAACAAGACTTATGTTCTCCTGCAATTAATCAAGGCAGTCATAAACCAGGACATATACAAGAATGCCATCCCGCCCCTTCTCACACAATCCAAGAACTGACCGGCTTCAACGAGTGGATTTAATTCTGAAGGGAGGGAAGTGTTGTGTGGGTCACACTGCAGATATGGCGGGCTAAAACAGCAGTGCTCAGCTAAATCCCACAGAGTTATTTTGTTACATGTGTAACTGAATTCAAATTAGCTTCAGCTGCCAGTTGGGAAAGTATGATTTTGCTCTCACCTCACTACTCTTGTGCCCCTGTCACCTCAGGTTGGAGCTTGCAGAAAGACATGGTTGGAGGGACGCAATGTGCTGGTTGGAAAGAAAGATGTGAGCCATACAGAGAAAGAGATGAATGTATACGAGTGTGCATGCTTGCCGCCATGCACACAAGTAAGCTGCAAGCTGTCATGATGATTTTACCTCCTCGTTTTTCATGTACAGTACTGTTGAATGTGCTGTTGCTCAGCAGGGGAGAGTGATTATGTGCAAAGATTAGATAGAGGAAGAAGGAGATGTAAACCTCAAGCAAAAACTCAAAATCTCTGCATCATCAGGTGCATCACAAGCAGGACTGTGGATCAAAAACTCCTGGCTATGGAACTTCTCACTAAATCAGAATTGCTCTTCTTCATCCTTGTATTGTGACAGAGTAGAACTAGCAATGCTTACAGTTCCATGTATCTCTGTGGGGAGGCTGAACCACATCTTCTCATCTGTTTGTCAGCCACAACGTCTGCAGATTTCCAGTGATGGTTTCAGTTCAACTGATGGAAAAGGTACACCACAAACTTTAAACTTATTTCTATTTTCGTTGTGGTGTATTGAGTTCTGCTACAATCATTTCACTCCACTGATAATCTTGGTGACATTTCTCAGATTTGCAGCCCCAGAGGTGAACAAGAGGTGAACTCACACAGGTGCAGAAACTGCCACTATGCTTTTTCTGCTTTTGAATTTTGGAGTCTTGATAGCATCCTCGCACACACACACGCACACACACGCACACACACACACACACACACACACACACACACACACACACACCTACGCGCGCACACACACACACACACACACACACACGCACACACACACGCACACACACACGCACACACACACACACGCACACACACACGCACACACACACACACACACACACAGACACACACACAGTCAGGCTGCCAGACTTGATGACTGGTGATGAAAGTAGTGTAACACCTGATGCCACGAAGCTGTTCTCACTCAGGTAGTAACAGAATCTCCAGTTAGTATTCAATGCTACCACCATTGTAGGACCAGCATTGTGTTTCCAATATTACATCAATATTTATAAATTTATTTTTCAAGTTTGACTGGTATACCGTTAACTTTGGCAGCCACATTGTTGAACAAATCTCTTCACTCTATTTAAATTAGGAAGAATATGTTGTTCAGTTCAAAAAGTTCCTATGATATTATGCTAATGACATGAGAAAATAGCAGAAAGCTCGTGGGTGAGAAGCTAAAACTGAATGTTAATATGATAAGAAAAAAAGAGATCAGGTTGGATGAAATTGGAAGTTATAATTATCAAGTGAAGAATAATATCATAAAATACTATAAAAATATTTAGAAAGACTGTATCATGGCAACATTAGAAACACAGTAAACCTTGTTAGTGTTTCACATCACTATGGTAATCAGCTACTAAGACTACAGGTTACTGCTACAATATACTAAAGTGTATCTTACGCCACAATTTTAACACAGAGGTATACAAATCTGTATGAAAGTCCCCCTCCGGTTGAAACTATGTTTTTCTCCTTGTTACTCCAGTTGGATGTTTGAGTTTCACTGTGCAGGATGATATATGTGCAGAGTTTGACACTAGAAGGCTGTTTTCACATTGATCTGCTGAAAATGGAAAGTTTCTCTGAGCTCACAGAAAAGTTTAAAGGGTTCATCTAATGAGCAGGATTTATGACATCACAACTAGTTTGAAGCCAGTAGTGCTCCAGTATGCAACTTAACATCTTGTGTCCAGCAGTTAAACAAAATTGAAATGAACAATATTTGCATTTTCATAGATTGTGGAATTTTTAATGAGGGATACCATTTTAAGTATTTTAATGAGAAACATGAACTTTTCTGCGGATAAAACATATGAGACACAAGTTATTATTCAAAGTAGCATATTTTATATACATCAAGCTTCTTATTCATTTTTTTTAATTTTTTTTGCAAGAGGGAATGGATATGGTTAAATAAGCCACTTTAGAAACAAAATATGTCTGTTGTAAATTACATTCTCTAATTTGTAGCGAGATGTTTTAAGATATCTGAACGTTTACTCCCTGGCTGTATGATATAATGTTCGTTTTGGCAGAGGCATTTCACTGTAGAACTGACTCTTCTCAGATATTGTGTTTGGGATGTGATAAACGCAATACACACAAAAACCCATGTAGCTCATTATTTATAATTAGCTCCACCTTCTCAGCCTGTTACTGCTGGTTTTACCAATAATGCCTGTCAATAATGTTTAGCAGTATCATCCTTACATTAGAGACCTTTTTGATCTGCACTGGAGGTATGCAGAGAATAAGAAATGCAGTGAAAGAAGGACACTGATTAAAACCCCCCCCCCAAAAAAACAACTCATTGTAAGTCTCATTGTGTTAATGATATTACTGTCGCAATTAAATTCCAGGAGTTTGTGGGTTTTGAAGAATTTGAAGTAAATAATGACCTGTAACATGTAAGCAAGATCCAGACTTTGCTTCTCAATGCCCTTTTACTTTTCCTGTTTTCAACATGCAAAAATAATCTTTGAAAAGATTTTCAACTAACATAAATCCTTGACATCCCAAATGGCCTTTCTGAGTTGAAATCCTCATTACCTTCAATCGTTGTGAATACGCTGAATGGCTTCTCCTGTTTAAGTAATTTGGCATGTGACAGGTTGGGGTATATTAATTTGATAGCTTCTCAGAACGACATTACTTTGAGTTGCCTTTAGGCAATTAGGGACAAAAGTGTGTTACAAAACCTTTTACAGAGAGTCGAAGATGAAGCACTATTTACTAAAAGCCATCTATAGAATGGCTGCCTTAATTATTATGTTCTGATCAAGTGCATTAGTCTGTCTGAATTGTCAGATAGCTAGATGCATTCCATTTGAGACAAATTGAGCTACTATTAACAATTAAATATTTAATGTCCACTGTTACTTTGATCAAGCAGCAGCTTATCATTGTTCTCTTGATTCAGGTGAATGAGCTTTGCTACTGCAGTTATGTGACACTTGCAGCACTAAAATCTTCCCCATTTCACTAATGACCAGAGTCATTCCCTTCTGCAACTTTGCCTTATTCACCTAATTCTGGTGATTAAGCTACAAAGAATGAAACACAACCTCTGGAATTTTCACATTAAATATTTTGCAGCCTTCTCTTTATAAATATGCTTTCAATGTTAAAGAAGAACATCAGAAAATGCTGGGTTTCATTAAAGGTAGCTTAAGAGCAATCAGGAGTACACCAAAGAAGAAACAACAGTAATTAATTAGAGTATGAAAACATTATTTCTGTTTAAAATAAGACACGCTGAGCAGCATTTATAACCTAACTTGGTTGTTGCACTGATTGACTTTGTGCTGTGGAAATGGACATTATACTAAATTCCCCAGTATGGCGGCAAATAATTACAATCACTTTAATGTTTCTATTTTTTTTTTAACTGGCTTTACTTGTGGGTCCTGGCAGCATCCCCGGCTATTATTTAAGAATTATCCATTATTTGAATACCAGCTTTTATTGGAGAATTTATGGTTAAAAAATAAAAAAGGCTCAGGGCTACAGAGCTTGGACAATATTCCACAGACTGTGAGATCAATACTCAATCTATCTCATGTTTTGAATTTACAGTATTTCTGCTCTTGCCATTTTCTATGAATTTAGCCTATATGTCCTCAACCCTTTGACCATTCCCTGCGTGGACCGAGCAGTCCGTAGCTCGGGCCACCTTGAGCCAATGACCTCATCAACGTACAACACAAAGGAACAGGAATGACAGGCTTTTCATTATTGCCCAGCCATTGTGCCGGAGGGGGAAATCAATTATAAAAACACGACTAACAGCAAAGATAACAGCAGTGTCCTCTATTGTGTTGGAAAGAGCTAACTTTTTTTTTCCTCAAGGGTCTCTTGACCAGTCCAGCATCACCTTGGTGCAATTTGCTCCCCATCTCAAATCCCATTGCCTTTTGGAATTGGATTTACCTGACTCATTCACACAGTGAATGGAGTCGCCTTCCAGTGAAAAAAAAAGAGAGATTCTGTGTGAAATTGCCTGAGGAGTCAGGAGGTTTTGGATTCGTCAGGTACCTCACTCTGTCTGCCATTAACCTTCCAACAGGAAGAATGTCCTCATTACAGGGAAGGACTGCAGGAAAAAGCAAGAGCAAGAGCTGGACACTGAAACAAGCAAGAGGCATGTGAACAAGAGTGGGAATGGTACTGAAGAGAATGAATGTGTATCACCATGAGCTTGGGGAAAAGGCCCATGATTAATGTAGTTTAATATGTTTTTGTAATTAGTCCACAACCCCAAGTTAAAGAATGAATCTTCACTGAATATTTCTAGGCCATCAAACATAAAACACTCAACACCCCACTTCTGGGTTCATGAGGAGATAAAGAATACATTATAAATAGAATATACTGTATGTGTTGTACTGTAGACTATGACAACAACAAAAAACAAAGAAAATGAAAATTTGAAATAAATCTTGACATCATTTTTGCATGCTCTGGGACCTTCACTCCCAGATAAATAGCTACTAAATAAGGGAATGACTTCCACTCACAATAAAGCTGGAAATGAGGCTAAATCAGCATGATGTCAAATCAACTCAGATGCACATTTCTTTGACAGTAAACTGGTTTTCTGTCAATTCAAAAAAATCCATTTGAATATAGTCCTGCTAAAGCACACCATTCTTACTTCTCTTACAGCAATCAGTGCATAACAGTATCAAACCAAGTACTGAGTTAAGCCATATAAAGTGCTACAAAATGACACGTCCAGGCTTGCATTACAGTCAAGTTCAATTTTCTAACTAATCTATGTTGGAATCACTGTACTGCAATACTAGTATATTTTATTGTGCAATTCAACACTAATACCAATCCTGGCAACAGCACTAGGTTCTCGTGTTAGAATAAGCAGTACAATACATAAACATGAAGCTCTTCCCATATCCACAAAGCCTGCTGCCAGTAAGAGATTTGCAGTACCATGCTTCCCAAACTTTGGCATCACTGACAATAAATGTTTCAATACCACAACACTATTATACAACTTCCCTTATTTATCTCTACCAACCCAAATAAATAGACTTAAATAGACAGCAGCAAACCATAAGACTGCATAGAAATGATAAGAAGTTCAACAAACATGGAGCCAGCTTTAGAGTTTATAATATTATCTAGAAACAGTAACATTGGAGGGCTGGCATGCCAACAGATGAAATGCTTTAAGTAAAAAAAAAACTGAAAAAACTCTGGTTCTGAAAAACTTCTACACTCTTAAACCTATACTTAAATGTTTTTGGTCACTTTGGGGCAGTATGACAAGCCTGAAAACACAAATTTGGACATATAATAAACCTGTAATGGTGGATATCCATCCATTTTCTTTTCCACCTAAAAATAACCTGCATGTTTTTGGTCTATGAGAGGAAGTCAAAGTAGCCAGAGACAACCTACTTATGCACAGGGAGAACATGCAGACACCACACAGGACACACATACCCCTTTTCCACTGAGCTGGAGCCACTTCTGGTTAGGAGCTAGTGCTAGACCCGGTGCTAAGTTGGTGTTAATCCAAGCACCTCTTACAAACCTGTTGCTTTTCCACCAGCAAGGAGCCACGTGATTACGTTACTGTATAACGTAGCCAGTGCGCGCCTTTGAAGCACTTCCATGATTCACCGGTGAGAGGCAGCAACATGGCGCAAGCCATGTTTATTAGCTGCTAACCAGCTAATAAACGTTAGCCCCGCCTCCAGTCCGCTGATGTAATCGGTTTTTGCTTTAGACCAGTGAAGAGTTGGTGCTTGCTCTAGCTCCTGTTCTGAGGCTCCGGGCTGGAGCTTTGGCGGTGGAAAAGCAAAGAACCGGTGCTTAGTCAGGCTCTGGCTCCGAACCAGCTCCAGCTCCAGCTCGGTGGAAAAGGGGTAACAGAAACCTACCAAGAGATAGACCCAGATAGCTGATGGGTTGGAACCCAGAACCCGCGAACCAGCGCTAACCACTGCACCACCATGCCGCCAATGGTGGACATTAACAGCCCATTTACACAGATCAGTATTGGCATTCATTTGAGTTCATGTGTCTGGATACCTGATCGAATGTAAGTCCAATATTCATTCTTCATTTTGTTCTGTTTTGGTCTCCAATAACTCTTTAGAAACATACTTGCTTCTTTATTTGATGCTTAATTGTTAAATTCACCTGTTTGTTGCTAACTTTTTCTTGCTGTGGCTTGGTGTTTGCTGACAGGTAGCATACAGCAGATTTGGGCTACTTCACCAACCAATTGGGTTTCTAGTGACAAAGGAACAAATGTAAAAACAAAAACAAAACTGGACAACACTAAGATACCTAACTGGAAGAATTTTCTACATTTCACTAACACATTTCAGTACAGGCCTGGTGATTTACAGAATGATGAAAATGAAAACAGCAAATATATACTCTACAAAAGCTTGAATCCTCATCTGTTATCCATTGAGAGCTTGATGAATTGGCGACCAGCCTTTAAAAGGATGTCACAGCATACTGCAGGTTTATCAGAACTTTTCTTTTTGCTCAAAACAGCTGCCTGGATCAATGAAAAAAAAATCTGTGATCCGTAAAACTAAAACAATGAAAAATGAGGCGAATAACTGAGGGAAACTGCAGAGTTGGGTGACAATTCTTTGTAGTTTTGTCAAAAGTGACACCTTTCACCTTACACATAATAATTTGATCCATTGCTAATATAAAAATGTCTCCTCCCTTTTGCACATATGGATCCTTTCAGAGGATGAAAACTCATTGATCATCCTTGAGCTGGATGTGGAACTAAAGGACTTCACAGGTCCTCTCAGTTCCAAGTCACCAAGAACTACTATCCACTGTGGTTATATGTTGCATCATTATCTTTGTGGGATAAAAATGTCCGGTGCAGAGTAGAGCGAATAGAATGAATGCAGAGAAAAACGACATGTATTTCTGCTCTTTTTTGCCTGCAGCTGCTAGTTAATTGGTGATGCATTGCATTGTTGATGTTCTCTTTTTGGGTCTGTTTATTTAGAGTGTCTTCTTCAATTAGATGTAATAAGCCACAGGTCTATTTTAGACTAGGTCTGATTGTGCTGGGTAACTTAAGGATCCGGGCTCTCTTTTTTTTCTTTTTTTTGGTACTAATTTCAATGCACTTCTGATTTTGAGTACATTTTCCATGGGTCTGTTTGGGATCTGGACATGTGAAGACCTCTGAGTAGATCTGCCCAAATGAGAAATTCATGTTTTCAAAGCAGAAGAAAAAAAAGGACATCATATTTTAACATTGTCAATATTATAATCCTGTCTTCCAACTAGGTTACATGTGATCGGTGTGCTTTGAAAGTGGAGAGAGGATTGCAGTTGAAGGGCCGCCCACATCACGGACACCTGTCAATATGTATCTAGACAAGGACTCCGAATTTAATTTTGTGCAGACCCAATAGAAATAGCTCATGTATAGATGGCATTCAGAAGTTAGAAATAATGACCCCATCCATTCTGAAAGTGTTTCATTCTGTGCTTGATGTAACCCATCTGCAACCTTGCCACCCCCCCTCTCCCTCATCCCAACAAGGTTGATCCCTCTGACCCATATTCATCATCTCGTCTACATGTTTCTTTGAAATTTGTTGTGGTTGGTCCCATGAGGTCCGTCTATTTGTTTCTTGCTCACATGGGAAGATTATCAGGCTGTTTGCCAGCAACGTGTGCAACCTGGTTTGAATAAAGGATGATTTTCTGTCAGGCTTGTTGTGTTACGTCATCCACAGGGAAAGTAATTACTGGTTGAAACTGTTTATTCTATAATCTTCTGAGAGGTAGTTTGCTGTTATCCCACAGGGAAGGTCCTGTCAGATTAATCAAAATGTAGTCATCAGCAGTGGCTATATAGGAAACAAGCAGCCCAAAAACAATAGCTGTTTACCATTTAGCATTTGAGTTAGATCCGGATTGAACCCCATCATCAACTGTAAGGCTAATTCAAGCTGACAGGATGTGACAGAATAAACAAAGAAGTTCAATACCACTTTACAGAGTAGAAACCCATCCAGAGTCATTTGTAGAAGCCTCAGTCATTGTAATCTTTTAAAAGAAAAGGCAACACAACAGTAAGTAGGTTTCATTTCTCACAGAATTGAATTTCACTGGTGAACAATCTAGCACAGCTGAGGTAATCAATGTGATTTCCATTGCATTCTATTATATTTTGGATACCAAGTGAGGCAATATGTTGTGTTTCTTTAGGGCTTTCAGTTCAATTTACCCTGCTTCAAAAAGAAGCACTGGAGTAGAAAAGATGCTGAGAGTTTGAATTGCTCAGTCAAAACACACATTTTTCACACTGGTATAATCACAGATCAGTTTTCACTTCACAATTTCATGTTGCTGCCAGTCAACAAACATCAGGAGGTGCAGGGAGTACATTTATTAATGCCTATATTAACCTTTTATTTGCAGGGTCACTGTCACCAATACCATCAGGCTTTACAAACAGAAATACCACATAATGTTTACTGTTATTTTAATGTGCAAAATGTCATAAAACCAAGGTTTTCTCTGAGTTTTGGTATGTTGTTTTCCAAAACTCTTCAAAGCACATTTTTAATGCCATCAAAAATAAGTCAGCATTCAGTGCAATTAATGTCATTCTTAGCTTCATCTTGGTGAGAATATGACAGGCAAATTAGTTTAATTGTATATGCTCATACTGTGCTGCTGATCTCAGTATAATACGATCAAACACTCACACACAGGCAGGCACATGCACAGACACACCACCACAGGCCTGGCACAAAACAAAACAGATGTAGGACTAATGACCCACTCGCAGAGTAAATGACAGTTGAAATAGGTTTAGAGCAATCGGGAATCAGATAAATGGACCTAATCTCGTTCTGGTCGGGACCCTGGCCGGGAAATGGCTCCTGACACCTGAGACCCTGCTACACGTCAAGGCTCAATCGAGGCTGGCGGCACAAGCCCGTACATCTCCATTTTAGATGACAAGACACAAATCTGAATCCTCAAGCAGGAGAAACCTTGGGAGGATCTGCTGTGGTTCAGAGTGAGATTAAAGGGATGAGAAAAACAGGAGGTGGCTGTGGTCAACAAAGATGTAATGTGTTTGTTTTACTAGATAAAGGTGACAAGAGAAATGGCTCTAGTCTAGGCCTCATTAAACCAGGCTAAAAGCTGACTAAATCCAAGTGCTATTTCTGAGAGTGGTCCTTATTTATTTCACCAGCCAGCATTTGCCACTTTGAGGATTAAAACCAGTTTTAGATGCATGTCCCCCATTTCTCCACTCAGCTTTAATCACGAGGGGACAAAAAATGACAGCAAGCCTTAATTGAAGATCTGCAGGTGGCCAATTTTAATTATAGCTGTTTAATCGAAAGCTTTTTGTGTAACTACAAAAAATTGCTTCATGTTCAAGGATACAGAAATGAGGCATTCATGTATAATACATCCACAATTATTGTTTATGCTGTTATCACATCAATCACGCTTGTTATGTTTGGTGAGCCAGTTCGATGTATTCAGAAAAGTAATGTAATTTATTTATTACTTCTGATATTTTTCTTACTTTCCCACTAAAAAAATTAACAAATATTTGGTTAACATTTGGTTTTCATGAGACCTTTCATTAGGTGTCTTTTTTTTGTCCTGAGTCTTCAATTTGGGTATAGTTAAAGAGTAATGCAGAGCTATGGAGAGGACAGCACACCTGAAATGTGCCGACTGTGATGTCAGATGATAGAGAAATTTGAGTCTCTAATATTCACTCCATCACCTTCAATCACCACCCCAGACTCAGCTCATCAGATAGGACCCAGATAGCAGAGATCAAAGGTAGAAATTGCTGGCAGAACAAGAAGGAGAAAGAATGGAAAAAGACTCGACAGTATATGAATCTACTTTTTCAGGTCAGGTGTCACAGTCAGGTCACATTTAACTGGGATATACACAATTGATACTAATTCTTTTAACAATCTGCTGATGATACAGAGTGAAAGAAGTCTGTTTGGGTTAGACTTAGACATAAGGTAATGATGATAACAGGAGATGTTAGGTTTAAAGATAAGATGATTGGAAGGTAAGGATTAAGGGTTTCTGCTATGAAACCTTGTTAAATACCCGTTTGTCTTTTACTTACTTTTTTAAAATATAACTTTGTGGTTCACTATTAATAGTCAAGTAAAATATGAGAAATAGCTGGGATTTCCATTATTTTCTGCTCTAAATTAAAATCTATGGACTCTGCAATTCTGTGATAGTTTCAACACCTGACTAGAATACAAGCCAATTTCAGTTTATTAAAATGTGTGGTGTTCAGTTTGTTGATATAATATTATAGTACATATCTTTCACAATGGATTTGCTGGACAAGAACCTAAATAGTGCATGATTCTTCAAAATCCAGGTGTAAGTTCACATGCCAATGTTTTTGAAATCTTCACTTCCTGCAATATCTGTGCATGGCAACAATGGTCTGTTTAAGGTAAAAGACAGATTGAGGTTATGGCAAATAAACTGTGGTTAAAACATGATTAAGGTTAGGAGACTAAAACAATTGTCAAAGGTTAGATCATGACTAAAAAAGAGGCCAATGGCAACTGCAGGTCTCCGATGAACATGAACTCCAGTCTCATACAAACGTTAGATATGCCACACCTACTACATAAAGGGAACACTACTTCCTGCCTTTGCACTCAATATTAATTTTGACGTGTGGTAGTAGACCATATTAAAATGGTCCTAACACTTATGATACTGGGCCTGATTTAGTTTGCTACAATTTTGCTGATAGGAGTGGTCAGAAGATCAGCACACACTCTCCTCTTATGATAGACCATTTTATTTAAGGAGGAAAAGAAAAAAGTAAATAAATGAATCTTCAGAAATGAAAAGAGGCGTCTTAATACATTTGTAGTTTTTTGCCCTTACGCCCTAGTGAGCACCTGGTTCACCTGTACTTAATCAAAGGGGACACTACGCCTACAGATCACATCAGACATCATATTGTTATAATCATCATGAAAATAGCAGCAAATAAAATAACCAAAACTTCATCACAGGACATTTGAACACATGATTAGTGTAATTGACATCAGAAACACATGATGTCTCAACATAATTATAAATCAATAGGGCAAATCTGTAAAATGGCTCCAACATCAGGATTATGTTACATGGAATGAGTCAAGTTAAACTACATGGAAAATTTGGCATGTGCAAAATATTTACGCATGTATTATTATGAACTGGACATACATTAAGCAATTTAGATATGACATGAAGGCATCACATAAGAAAATGATCCTAAACATGATATTACCATAGTTACGAATTGTTTTAATCTTTCCTCTCATTGTGTAGATAAAGCTACATACTTGAAAAAATGAATAGCAAAAGAAATGCATCTGCTAAAAACTCACCTTCACTCCTTCTTTTTATGGCAGCTCTATATGGGATAGGTTGAATCCATCAATCATGTACCCAAAACATTTAACACACATCTCGTTGTATTAACTGTTGTAAAGAAATGGGATCATATCATTTTAATCCCTCCATCTTTTCACTGGTCACCTGTCAGTTTTGGGCCACATTTTTAAGATGTTACTCAGTGCTTTAAAAGAAGAGCAGCTGGCTTTTATGCCCAAGCTGTATGACTCAATGTTGAACTTGATATGAGCCCGTGCAAAGCTTTAGATCCTCAGACGGGGCCCTTCTGGTCATTCCAACTTGTAGGCTTGAAAAAGAAAAGTGACCCCTGCTTTTGCTTCCAGAGCAGCTGGACTTTGGAGAAATGTACCAGGGGACATCAAACACTGAACCTTGTTTTAAGTCACATCTTTAAAGCTTTTTTTTTTTTTTTTTAGAGAGAGAGGGTGACAGACTTATCTTGAAAAAGTAGTGTTTGCTGCTGGCCTTTTCAATAACTGTATCCTTTTGTTAATCTTTTTCCCTGATCTCATGTGATATTTTGTGGTGTATCATTTGATTAGATTTTTTTCTCATTCTCTTTTGGGACAATTTCTGTTGTTTTTATAATGTCATCTTGGTCTATAATGTGCCGGAAACAGGATAACATAAATAAATCTCCTTATTGTTACCATGGATTCATGCGCTCAGTAATCAAAGTATTTTTGCTAACTGAATTGCACTTGTGATATCCATATATTAGCCTGTTTATAGGGGCGTCTTGGTTGTGAAAGCGACAATAGCACCGCAATTTTTCATGTGTCATTTTCAATTTCAACATCACCAGTCATAACTCCACTACAGATAAACTATCATTTAATTAAAGCGTACATAATAAGTGTGCTCTCAGGTTATGGCCATTTATCACCGGCATGCCAGCGTCAGTAAATGTTTAACTGAATTTAAATGAAAGGAAACACATCCATTTGCTTTGCTACAGGTCACAGATTTATGGTTACAGCCTGATTTGATCATTTGTTCCTTAAGTTGACTGAAAATTGATCAAGAATCCTTTAAATGCACATCTGGAAAAAGAAGATAACTTTACAAGATTTAACAAGGTTGGAAAAATACAAGGCTCACAGATTAATACAGCCATAAATTGGGTGTAAAACCAGAATCCTTATCAGATATAGACACAGAGAAGTTCATTCCTCCAGCAGAACACTTCACCCATAATGCATCAGGGGGGTGAAGGCCTCTGAAACAAGTCTGTTTGTTTATGAACAAGTAAAAAGGACCTTGTGCACGCATAATGCAGAATTTTACTAGTTTCATACGTTTTATGAGTATCTTAAATTTCCATTACATGGCTGTGACACTTGAGAAATGTATTTAGACAGCTGGTGTGTGCTGAAAGATACGGATCAAATTTGTCTCATTCAACAAGGGGATGGAGTTTGATACACTTTCATTAGCTTTGTTGGCTTTGCAATTCGTTACACAGGAGGATAGATTCAAGTGGTAATAGAGAGTGTGACACATGGGCGTATTATGATTTATTCTTTTAATTAAGATGTTAAATGTGACAGATTAGTCTTGCCAATTACATGCTGATTTGAACATATGTAAAAATGGTAGATTACTCTATAGATGCATGATGTCCCTGAATGCACAGTGTGTGGCATTAACTGTGAACAGACCTAATTGCAAACTAAACATTTCATACTGTACGGCTTGCACATACATACTACTTTGGATGATCTAAATACAAACATAAGGGAGAGACATTGATGCTTGCTGTTCAGCTCTCAGTGGCTCATTAGCTTATGTTTATGAAAAGTGGGAAATGCTATCTCCCCCATTTTCCCTCCAGCTTTACTGTCCAGTGTTTTATCTCCTAGAGTGCTTAATGTACAGTAAAGTATCACATTTCAACAAACAACCAGATATGTTCCAGTTACTCATTAGAGCCAAACAATACCGGGATGATGACTCAAGATTAATATCACCCTTCCAACTAATTGCAGTGCAACATCCAGCCGTATGGAGGAATGGAGGAATGGAGGAAATGAACGTCATGCTGAATGGCACCGATGAACCTCCCCCTTTCGGCATGAGAGTGAAATCATGAACTCAGGATGAGACATATGACTATCATAAAAAGTTGGAGCGAATTCCTCCAATTTCATGGCCATGACTCTTGCATAAAGTTTGAGGTGACAGTGTATACAGACTGACATCAATGTCACTTTTTCCCCCTACTTCATTATAATTAATCGCATATCTCTAGGGCACAGAGAGAGCAAGAGAAGCAAGTTGAAGCCAGGGTGGTTGTAATCTGACATTGATGTACAGCAAAAATGGAAGTCCTCATTCACCTTCCCTTTGTTCCCGAGAAAGGGAAGTGGTGTGTGAAAGGCTGTAATTAATGAACCTACAAATAGCTCCAGTTTCGTTTAATGACAATCTATGTGTTAAGAGGCAGTACCCTCTGTTACTGTGGGTGTGGGAGTGCTGGCAACACTGGCTCCCAATAGAGCCCTGACAGGTAATTTTGCATTTTGAAATGGTAATGAAGCAGAATGCATCACTGGATTACACCTAAGGGACTAACATGTTGAGCGTCCTTCTGGGTGTAAAAATGTAACGCTCTTGATCATCAACGAGGCCACTAGCAACTGAGTATCAGTGGGTGCGAAGGTCGAGAACTGTATCTGTGTGACTTACCCCAGGGCTTCTCCAGTGCAGCCAATTTCTAATTGCAGCTTTAAACAGGGCAAATGAAGCTGGCATGACAAATTGCGTCAAAACAAGTCTGTAGGCTGGCGCTCAGTTAATTTGTGAGACACAGAGATGCATTTGGTGCCAGGAAGAGCTCATGCGTAATAAATATCATTTCCCAGGTAGCAGCTCACAGATGATGTATTTTACTGCATACTGTGCACAGTGCATTGCAAGACCAACAGACTGCTTGATGTTTCATTTAAACTGAACCTGAACGCTGCAGTGTCTATACTGCTACATATGATGAGAGCTATAAAAATGGAAATGCTACTGCCTTCTCTTTTTATTACAAATCTTATGATTGTCATGTTGTATCAGATTGTTATCTTAAATTAAATGTATTCTTGTTCAGAGCAATTTTACACATTGGGTTTTTTAATTAATTTTTCAGTTCAGACAGTTTCTAAGACCATATCTTTGTCTCGTATCTGTTAGTCCAAAAAAAAAAAAAGTTTCTGGCACCATCGCTGCCCATCTATTTTCACAATATGCTTATCTCAGTCCCTGAAAGATTCTCATTGTTCTTCCGGTAATCCTCCAAATCTGCAGCATGACTCAGAAGTTAACCACACTCTCTGGTGCCAATACAATCCCAGTCTGTATTATCCTCCAACAGGAGCCACACGTCATTTTTCCCTCTTAAACAATGCGCCCGAAATGACTCCTTGTCTGCCAAACAGATGATAAAATGCCCAGCTGTGAGTTTTAATAATGCTCGCTGGCACATGCGAGTCAAAGGAGCAGTGAAAGAT
Source organism: Scomber japonicus (assembly GCF_027409825.1). Classification (NCBI taxonomy): domain Eukaryota; kingdom Metazoa; phylum Chordata; class Actinopteri; order Scombriformes; family Scombridae; genus Scomber; species Scomber japonicus. The sequence goes on along the minus strand of NC_070589.1, from coordinate 23,172,674 downwards.
ATAACGACGCACTTTGTTATAATGAAGCTCATTGTCTTACACAACAGTGGGTGACCTGATACAGAAATGGTCTGCTTTGCACAGTAAGTCTACTTGTAGTGTACACCTCCATTGTAAGCAACACAATAAAGAGCTGCGGTACTTCTCCTGGACAACCATAAGAATAATAAAACAACTCTACTTATATATTTCTCCTGGATACCAAGGAAAAAAGGGAAAACTACAAGAAAAAAAAGAGTTTTGACCTCTGAGGTACATAAAATGTCTCACTGACAGCTTCTATGCATGTTATACTTGATCCCTGACCAAAGCCAATTGAGATGGATCCATAGGAATGTAATGCATTCTTTGGGAGGGGCTGGCTAGTCGGAGTCGCCTGTTAACCTTCATGGTCATAGGAATTTAGTCATTATGGAAAAGGATGCTGGCAGCCTTAATACAAAATCATGGCAAGCTGTGACATTCCTGCACAAGTGTGGATACTTTTCAGTGTGGCCCCTAATCTCCAAGGTCTATTTTGGACACCACATCGGTCCCCAGGGCCCCCTTACCCTGTGTCTCTCTATCTCCATCTGACCAACTGCCCACTGTCACATAATACACTGTCTGCCTTTAATTACTGTCTGGAAGTATCAGGGTTAAGGGTCACACATTCCATCGGGAGCCAGTACGTACGTGTGTGTTCAGTATGTGTATGTGAGTAGTGGCTCGACTTGATGTGCAGCACGTCCTTTGTATGACGCTGAGAGTATTGAGGGAAGTGCTGAATTCCACAGCACTTTTTTCCCCTCTCTCATCACGTATGGCACACCCTTGACTCCCCTGCAACTACATCAGCACCTCAGATCCGTTTTAGGAGTGCAAATGGTTCACAAGGAACCACCCGGAAGCACTGAGAATGCGCCAGACTTGTGATTCCAAGTGTCTAATTTAAGTATGAGAGGAAACTCTGAAATTATATTGGACAAAATGTAATCCTCCGTGATATGCAACCCAAACCCAAAAAAGGTTTGTTGCCCTTGAGGTTAAAGCCCTCCTATCCCCAAGGCTCAACTTCTACTTTCACTGACAAGAGACAAGATTAGCCAGCTGTACTAAAGACCAAACTGCTCTCAGCAAAGCAGCTAATTTAAGCTCTTATCTAAAAGTGAGAAAGGTAAAATTATTTTCACATGAAGTTAAAAGCCCAAAGCTACTGACTAACAGAAAAATATCTCCATAAGTGTCACATGCCCCTGGGTACCAAAACTGTGAGGCCAATATGTATACATGAGGGTAGAAACAAAAGAGGCTGGTCAGAGATAGAAATAAATCCCAACACTCCACCCTGTAATTTGACTACAAATATGATTGCATAAATCAGCTGGTGGCCTTTCATGCTCTACTGTCATCAGCAAGCCATCAGTCCAGCCAGGCTATAAATTAAAGCAAACAAACTTAGGTGTCGGACTACAGTAATTGGGTTTGTGGTCTCTTGTTATATTTTCCTATCTGGGCAAGTTGTTATGCATAATCATAAAATTCAATGACTAAACATAATAGTGTTTTCATGATGAGAAGACAGGCAAGCACAAGGGCGGATCTGAATATGCTTTAGCTGAGATTTAGCATCTATGCCTCTGGCGTTGTGACCAGCATTATTTTTTATTGAGTTTTTATTAAATGCTTAGAGTCACCACCGCAATTCCACACAGGCAGAAATAACATATTGTTGAATGCTGATGCACCACTGGCTGAAAACATAATCTAGCGGCTGGGCAGGAATAGGTTGTTTATCATGGGATCTGTTGACTAAACTGTCTCAGACCATTAAGCAGAACCCTGAGATACTGATCACTAAGGGGGACAAAAACATAAAATGCAAATGCTTACAATGACTGAGGTGCAAGGCCACAATGCACAGTCTACTCAATCAGGGAAAGCAATGATGTAACACTTAACAATAGAGGAAAAGAAAAAAATAATAAATAAAATGAAGTGACATGTTCACACTCACACTGAGGACTTGGACATTTTCATTATGAGGAGGCACACAAAACCACATTAATTCCACTCACTGGTTATTCAATACAATATGCATATATCAAGCTTCTGAATTATAAATGATGCACTTAAAGTGAAACCATGAGGACATCTATTGATTAGGCCTCTTACATCTGTCATATAACCCAAAGATTATCACATGATCTGCACAGATTACTTTACATTTAGTGCTCTGCTGGCGACAGAATTGAGCACAGCAGCCTGTGGTTCCACTGAATAAATGTGTTGATCCATTGATGAGTGGTCCTTATGGTTTATCAAGTTGCCTTGACCTTGACCATGTACAGGACAATATGCAGCTGGCAAAGAAGCATTATAGAAACAACAACAATACACAGATGCATTGAATACTGTATACACAAGTGCAGGAGTGTCATGATGCGCAAGAGCAGATGGGCCCAAATGCAGGACACGACAGGAAAAAGGAACTGAAGAATATATTTATCAAACAACTCAGGAACAGGACACAGAAGTGCAGGCAGGCCTGACTAAATAGAGCAGAAAAAGCCAAACAAATGATCCAACAAGACTGAACTGAAAACCAGGATTTAAATACAAACTGAACTAATGAAACAACAAGGAACAGGTGGCAAGACACAAGGGTAGAGTGGAAGCTGATTGGCTGGGAAAACACAGGTAGCAGGGCAGGACTAATGAGACTGATGTATGAACAGTCCCAGAGCTCACATGAACACAACTGGAATAAGTGCACAACAAGCAAAATAGCTTGCCTGAAGTCAATGTAGACAGCAACAGTTTCTCAATTGGCCCTAAAGTATAATCTGCAACTTCTTACCTGTCCTTCACACTCAGCCCAGTCTTAAACAGACAGAAAAGCCTGAGGCCATGTGGTAGACTGGTCGAGGGACATAAAGTCAGACTGGAACAGAACTACTAACACATGAGGATGCATAAGTTAGCTATCACAAAGATTCGCCTGAGTTGTGCATTGTCAGTAGATAAACCCGTCAATTAATGTCTTTAATTAAAGTCAATTAAAGTTTATGAACTCAGTGACAGTAAGGATATTAATATCTTACCACAGATTTTGATTTAGTGAAATGTCTCTACCCCAATTATGAAAACTGTAGCTGCCAACACTCTTGTCTGATCATGTTTTATACAGTTTGCATAAGTTTACAGAACAAAGAGCATAAGCCAAGAAATGTAATGGGAGCAACTAGTATTCAGTCATCAATCGTCTGGCAATGAAGGCAAGAAGAGAAACAGCAATTTTTTTGAAAATTCAGCTAGAATTATCAAATTATTATTCGTAAATTTTGGGCCCTCCATTTCTTTCACAGATGAATATGAAAGCACAACAATGTGTCACAATATCTACATGTAGAAATGGTGGTGACACCTGGAGTGGCATGTGTCATTCTGATACAGACAAGGGTGGTATGATAACAAAAAAAGACAATTTTCTGTCAAGTCCTGTCTAGCAGATATGGTACACTGTAAATCTGACATTTTTTTCTTATCCAACCAAGGCTTAGGTCTCTTCTCTCCCACTGAGTTGTCTTATCCTCCTCAAGCATCTGTTTTTGAAGCCAGGCAGCTTAAGCACAGATTAATGGAGAGTCCTAGAGTTCTTACCGTGAGGGCACAAAACAGAAGTCCTGGCTTGAATTTTGGCATTAGGACCAGCATACAGTGCGTTGCTATTATCAGGAACATATCTATTAGGCTGCTGAGACAGCAAGTTTGCTAACATCGCCTCTTTGACTTATCTCAGCATAGTACTTTTCAGTTCTTTGGTTTGCAACATCTTCAATTGAGTACCCATGGGTTACTCCTGCCTTCTTTTGTTTTACTGGGGTGTGTGATACGTTGGTGTTAATGTGCTGTAATAAGATAGTTGTCTTGTACTTTCATTACCACTTTCATTATTTTCAAGAAACGCTGAAACAGCTTCTGTTGTAGATGGTGCTGTAGTATAACCTACTGGCATTTATTACCCAATCAATACTGTCCTTAATCTAATTTAGTGGGAAGTAGTGAACTCTTTCACTTTATCCCCTCCCCCTCTCATTGAGCTGAGTAAAAAGGCCTCTCATTCTCTGCTTCTATTGCCAGGCTTTTCATCCTACAGACAGATACAATGTTCCTGAAGCCCTGCAGTGACTGTTCTCACGCTTTCTCCCTCACTGTTCTGAAAAAAGGAAAAAAAAGGGTCTTTTCGTGAGCCCTTTCTCTTTCTTTCCACCAGGAATAGAGGGGTGGGGGTGCCAGCGATGGGGGCGGCAGCAATCCAGCCATCACCCCTCCCTCAAGTGTAGCTGCGACCCTCTGGGCAATGCCTTCCCTCCAATCACACCAATTGCTGCAAAATGTGCTGAATGAAATGGGCCTTTTTAAGCGAGTCAAAGTGAGCAGAGTATGAAACGGTAGCTCTGACATAAAGAACGTGCCTGGACTACCAGCAAAGATGTTTAATCACAGATTAAATACACACTGCATAACATTCCCCACCTTGGCACAATGACAGCTCCCTCATCATTCTCCACTATTTCCACGAAATATAGACCAGCGAACCCCCCTGAAGTGAGATCTGTGTTTATTTCTGTTGATTATCTTTCTCTCCTGTTGCTCTTGTTGATTTATTTACCCTCTTTTTTATCCAATTTGAAAGTTTCCTTTTCATTTGTAATTCTTACTCACTAAATTGGACCAGCATTATTGGGGCCATCACTGGACCACATGCTGTGCGACTACCAATTCAAACTGGTAATTCCTATGCAAATCTTGCATTAGAAGTATAGCCATTAGGCTAAATGCACTGAAAACATTTAAACATCTAACACTAATATAAACATCTCCTCTAATCTTGTTGACTGGTTGACTTGTTGACAATTGACTAGCAAAGAAACTGCATGGCCATTTGCCCATAACCTGAAACTTTTAAAGCCTTTGACTTCTAGGGATGGGTGGACCAACTGCCAGCAGTTTATGTTTACTGTCTACTATTTCCCTCTATGTGTCTGTCAGTAAGTGTGCACACAGCAGGGAGCCAAGCCCAAGAGTAATAGAAGTCAGCCTGAACACCATCTTTTCTATCTGCAATGTCTAATTTTGCTTTCAGTGCCCCTCTCCCCCTCCCTGAGTCTTTATATGTGGCAATTTGCATTCAGGACAGAAACATGTGAAAGTCTGATTTGGTCTGATTTTCACTGATTTTGTTCCCAACTGCAGCACTTAGTGGATGCTGATTGCAGTTCAAATTACCACTACACACTATCAGTGCAAAAAAGTAGTTACCATTCAGAGTGAAAAAATAAATAAATCATTGATTGACATTATAGTGCATATCCCATTCACATTTTTTATGCAATCAAGCAGAGTCTCTGGTCGCAGATTGCCCTTGTGGTTGGTGTGTTTGTGAAGTGAGATTTATGGCCTATTGAAGCTGTTGAAAGAACAAATCAATAGATTTGTGTCTGATATAGTGTGGTGCTTTCAGAAACACCTCCATGCACCATTGTTCTGTGTCCACCTCCAAGACAGACAATCCCTCATTGTCATTTTTTGAGACATGACATTCACGGCACAACTCTGACAATAGGACTTTGTCCCTTTTGTAGATGTCTGAAAACACTTTCAGGCAGCCGATTTTGATTCTCTATAGATACAAATGGTCATTCCTTTACGTACATATAGACTTATTAACTATTGCTGAGAAGAGCAGCCAAATCACTTACTTATGCAAATGTACCAGCACAACAATAGAGTAATCATTGAATGAAAAGCCGTGCATGAAGATTCTGTAATGCTTAAGCAGCAAATTAAATATTACTTGTAAAGAAAGATCACAGTATACTATATGTGTCCCTATAGATCTCCATTGTGTTATCAAACAAATGATAATGAAACAATCATTGGAAATTGAGTACAGTTAAAGATTTAATGATTTTTAGTTGCTGTATACTGAGAAAAAAAGTCTTCTGTTCTTTAAGTCCATACCAGCTTTGTGCTGATAGACGATCATGACTGTGAACAATTGAAGAGAAAATTGACAACAGCTGATGCCCCTGCCGATTTCAAGATTATATATTTGGAAAGTGGGACAAAATGTATTTAAAGAAGTGTGCAAAAAGCGATATTAGTCGTAATCTACTGGTCTAAATATGTGACAAAAAACACAACTAGAATGTAATATTAAAAAAAAAAGAAAAAAAAGGTCAGCTACCTCTAATCTAATTCCCTTCTGTCTGTCCCTAGCTCATATGCTACAAACTGCTGTGAAGTCAGTGTGAGTCACTGTGCTTGTTGACAAAGATGGCAATAAGTTCAGGACTTTCTAAGTATATTAGAAATTCTCAAACTTTTTTCTGTAACTAAAGTTTTGTAAACATGATTGAAATATTCAAATTCTTATGATGAAATATTAAATACCTTTGGTAGATGGAGTCTCCCTGGTTGTAACTATACCTTGTTCATTTGTACACACATGCGTGAAATCTCTGACACCAGATCATATCAGCAGTCTAACAAAGTTATGATAGGATGACATGCAGACGACAGCCCAAGCCTCGTCAACACTCTGCCTCTATTAATTGCAGTGTTTTACTCTTGACTGAGCATTAGATTTTATTTTATGAGCTTATTATATGATTGGCATATAAATCCTCAAACTGTCACAAGAGTAAGTAGAGGAAGCTAATGTGTTATGCTTTCTTAAATGTTGTGATTTAGGACAGAGGTTCCAAATCCTGGCCTCAGAACATTTGCTACCAGGCTTTGAGAAAACAATATGATTAAAAATAAGCAGAATACTAATTATCATCACGTTCCAGGCAATTTTAGGCTATTTTTGCAGTAATTACCTTGAACTTGACAGAGTCTGTGCTGCATTTTTCCTCATCACTTTCTACCATGCCTCAGACAACATCATACTGATTTCTAATGAAAGTAGCTCATCGGTAATTGACGTATAATCAGTTTGTCATCGCCTACATTCAGCAATACCTGAAATCTGTGTGAGGCCACCGTCTGAGTGTTCCTAAAAGTCTGTTTGTATCTTTTAAAATTAAGAAATTGCACGGAAACCCAATAAAGATGTTATTTTTTTTTACGTTTGCCCGTTCTCTTTTCTCCCTCTCTCTGCCAGTCATGTTTGTACTCTCCTCGAGGGATTTTGGGCTCTCTAACTCTACCTTTGCAGACCTGTAAGTCTCTTGTACTCCAAAACTTACTGTGCAATATTTACAGACAGTGAGACATGCATGCAACATTCTGCATATAGTGGAATTCAATATTTTATGAAAGACTGATACACCCTATATGAAATGTGCTTGAAGGCATCTTTTACCGTCTAAATGTAATTTTAATGGTAAAATTCTTGACTGTACAAGCAAAGACTGTGTGTATGCACATGTAAGTCAAAGAGGGCAGGTGTTGGGCTGAAAGTGAGCGAATGTCAAAATAAACAGATAAACAGCTCACACACTACAGGGTCCCAATGTCAACTTATAATTTGTTGCACCAAGGTGACATTTTGAGCACTGCTGCCCTTCATCAGATTTATACAGTCTGAGTCACTCAATGCTTCTAACTGTCTATCATCCAATATACTGTAGACCATGAGCTGTTTTGGTTACATTTAATGCTCATTATGAGGAAAAACAATTACAGTGGTTGAATGTGTATCATTGAAAAGTTTTCCCTCTTTCATAATAATAAAAAAAATTCACATGGACCCCCCTGCATGCAAACTGACATTTCATGTGTCATTCAACACAATGTCACTCACTTCCTTCTTCAGTTCCTAGGGCTGGAACATTTGAGGGGTGGGGGTTGGTATGGATATGGGGAGATATGCCTGCTGAGCCAGAAGCTACATCTGTTGGGCAGACAGGGGCAGGGACAACTGATCTAGTATAAATAGCTTGTTAAAACTTTGCCTGCATTGATTAAATGTCAGCTAAAAGAGGAGCAAAATGTAAACAGTCACACATTCCTGTGAAGATATTAAGATACTAATGTTACTAATGGACTAAGCCAACAGGTTCATTTCCACCACTCACAGGCTACACCCACCTTTCTTTGTGAAAAATTGGGCTGTCACCCTTTCTTTTCTCTCTCCTGTCCTTCTTTTTCTTTTACTTTTGTTTTTGGAAGCCAGATATTTCTTTAGGAAGCTGAGACATGATGCTTAACTGGCACTCCACACTCACAATCACCATTTGTGTCTGGTTTGGAGACAGGACCGAACTATTAAATGTAAAACAGATCTTCTGGATGTTTGCTTTTTTCCAAAAACAAGAATAAAATGTTATTTTAATGATGAGAGGGTAATAATTTAATATTGAAAAAACCCTTAGACTTGTCCTATGATTAAATTGCTTACAAGGTGTATCTGACATCATAGACCAAAAAGCCAAAAGCTGCATCTTCCATCTAAATCGACAGGGCCAAGGTGAGCGTGTCTCCAGTTTTTAAACTTACTCCATATCTCTATCTAAACCATATCTCTGAGGATCTCACTTGGACAAATAACACACGCTTCCTGGTTAAAACGGCTCAACAAGGCCTCTACTTCTTGTGGAGGTTGAGGAGGAACTGCCCGTTCCCCTAGCTCCTCATGTACTTTTGGCACAGCACCACTGAGAGCATCCTTACAAACTGCATCTCAGTGTGCTTTGGCAACTGCACAATGGCTGACTGGAAGGTCCTGCAGCGGGGTGGTTGAAACTGCCCAGCACATAACCAGCACCCTCCTCCCGGCCATAAAGGACATTTATAACAAACACTGCTTGAGCAGAGGTCTGTGCATCAGCGGAGACCCTGCCCACCACAACCATGGACACTAGAGGACCCCCTGAGCAGCTTCTTCCACCAGGATGTCACCCAGCTGAACTTTATTTTATGCCATCTTTTCTTATCGCTATGTTGCCCCTCTCTCCCTCCTCTTTGCACTGTTTTAATGAGGTGTAAGTGTTCATTACACATGTGCCCTAGCTATGACTAGTAAAACTGAATTGAATTGAACTTATTTGTGTGTTGGGACAAATAAAGAAAGACCAGCAGATGATAAACTTATACTTGTTAATATTGATGTAAACAAAGCAACATCATTTGAAAACTTTACTAACTGTAAGCACAAAACTTATATAGTTATTGTGGTTACTATCCACCTGGCATAGAAAATATGTATACTGACAGCAGTGCAGCCTTTTGAACATGGCTTTACATCTGGCATGTAAAGGCATCCAGATCAAAATACTCCTTAGATGAAACGAGAGTACATCCATCTGTGGCATATACTGTACATTGTACAGTGTACACTGTAATGGAGCAGCTGTAATGCCTCTCTGTACCAGACACTCTCCATATCCCATCTCTATTAATATGCAAACATCTGCCTCCTCTCTTTACGAGGAGAGAATTTTAAGTTTGCTCACCAGCATCTGCAAGCCAATGGTGCTCAGTTGGGGTTTGGCCTGCTAAACATTTACCAGCTGGTGACCCTACGGATGATAGCTGTGTGTAACAGAGCACCATAAGAGATGACAACAGTTACCACACTGGTCCTCTGTGTTCAATTTCACAGGAACCTCTTTATCTGTTTCACTGTCTTGAGCAGACAGACTGCTCAGTGAGTTTCTATAATCCACAGATGCTGTAAATGATACATTACGGGACCTATGAAAAGTGTTGTTACCAGACTCTGATTCTAACATGGGTTCTTTTTTTTTGGTGTTGTAAAAGTTAAGTTGTGTTTAGATTTGTCTCTGGCTGCAAGATGAAAACGTTTTGTCAAGGTCAGGTATTACTCCTAGAGATAGTCCTTTTCTTTACAACTTGATGAGCGATTGCTTTAATTGACAAAAGGCGAGAGATTGAAGAAGAATAGCTTTGTGGTATCTTCATTGTCAGAGCAAGCATGTGGAAGAAATATAAAGGCGCTCTATTCATTGGCCACAGTGACAAGCTCCTGTTCTTTAGAACCCAAAGGAAAAATCAATACAGTGCGAATGCAGCCCTCTGTCCTCTCACCCATACACCTCTGTATTCTGTCATTTCTATCTTGGTTTGGAGAGCTTTGTGTGCACTCAGATCAACTCTACTCTTATTGCTCATCACCACAGCATGAGTCTTCTTTACTGTGTCCCAGCTTTTACCCACAAATTGGGTCCAATATTGAAGTGCAGTCTACGTTATACTATGGGAGCTCTCTGCATAGATATCAAGATGTAAAAGGTCTGTTAAGTGTCTGATTGGAGAGATATTCCGCCATTTGTTGATTTGCCCTGTTTTTGGTTCCTGTTGATTAGACATATAAATTCATGACTCTCCAGTTTTGATGATGATGAATATGATGCACTACTACCAATTTAGGCTGGAAATCTGTATGCTAATTTTGCATGTGAGATGAGGTAAGTTTGCCTAATGCACAGGAAAAAATAAAAATAATTCAGATTTAACTCTTTCAGAGGCCCTTATACAAATCATCTGGTTGATTGAAAGAGACAGTGAGCATGATGGCCTGTACAGTAGTGAAAATAGAGAATTAAAGTCAAAGGAAAAATGACTGATTAACTTTATTTCCTTTTGCAGTTAAGACATTCAGTTCTGAAATATTACCTAGGGGTGTGATGCGGTCAAACAAACAAATGCAGGTTCCACATAAAGGATGGATGAAAATTCAATTTAATGGTACTTTATAATGGTTTTATAATGACTTGCGTGGTAATATCAGAATTAAGTAATACAGAGTAAAATTTTATGTTACCCTTATAGTCAAAAATGTTCAGTTGGATATTTGAGCTTCACTGTGTAGATTTGACACTAGAAATCTGTTTTCACATTCATTTGGTGAAAGTTTCTCTGTGTTGACAAATGTGAGTTTAAGGCATATACCTACAGTGATGATTTGTGACATCACAGCTAGTTTGGAGCCAGTCATGATCCAGCATGCAACTTGGAAAAGTGTGATATAGAAATTTGAAGCTGCCAGAAGTGGAAATTCACTTTTCAGTAAGGTATGAGATCTTGTTCAGTTCGATTCGATTCGGTATGATTTCAATACGAAATGATATGATACGATTCAGTTTGATTCAGTATGATTCGATGGGATATGATGTAATCTGATACAGTTCTTTGTTTAAAGTAGACATTAATTTTACATTATGAATTAACATATGTCAATCCTATAAATGTGGTATTGCTTACCTTCAAATAGATATATTTTATAAAAAACCAGGGAACAAGTATTTCTGGTAATTTTGACATGTATCAATTCAGAACCATGTCATTGTCTTTATGACTGTAATACACTGACAATAAAAACAAACTTAATATTCAATCTTCATTATTGGCACAGATTTGAGCCAAAGAAACTAGTAAGGGAGGTGAAAGGAATAAAGCATTTAGAGAGCGTTCAGTGTAGGCTCAGATCAGTGAATAAGCTGCTGAGGTAGAAAATCATAATAACACAATTTAAAAAGACATCCCTTTTCTCATTTTGTAATGTCATAAGTGCTGAGCCAACACAAGAGAATTAAGGCAAAATCTGTATCCAGCCTGACATTTCCTGTAAATATCATTTTAATTTTGGAAACAGATACAGAAGATGGCTATTTATTTTAATGCAGCTTTGCTCCTCTCTCACCGTGGACTGACGCACTGTAAATTGGAGCAGGATGACAGCCAGAGGTGATTTCTTTATATAGGTTTGTCTCTCTTTATTATACAAAAGATGCTGAAACTCTGTTCTCTATTATAATGTGAAAAAACAAAGTTAGCGGATCGTTGAGGTTTATGGGAGAGTGAGAAAGCGGGAGAGAGAGAGAGAGCTGCAGACAGGAGCAGATGGAGCTTTCAGCAGCTGCATCATTGCTACATTTAGACCGATCCAGGGGTCCGTGTATCAATGCACTCGCATCTTCTAATTCAAAACCGATTTTCCGATTCAAATCGGTTATTTGTTACACTCTTAGTATCCAGCTGCGAAACATCTGAAGTTAACATTACTTGCATATTCATAGATTCTGGATTTGAAACGAAGAAGTAAATGGACTGTATTTATATAGCTCTTTTCTAGTCTACTATAGTGCTTTACAACACAGTCATACACACATTCATACATTCATGATGTATATGAATGTGTGTATGATGGAAGAGGTGCGAGAGCGATAGCACTTTTTATCCTGAGTGCTTTACAATTTTTCTAATGCTCACTTACCTATTCATACACGCTGATGACACATCCATTGGGAGAAGTTTGAGCATCTTGTCCAAGGAAACTCTGACATGAAGGAGTCTGGGATCGAACTAGCAACCTTCTGATTGGTGGATAACCTACTGTACCTCCTGAGCCACGGCCGCCCCTGAAAATAGGAGAAAGAGAAGATGTAATTTTAAGGTTTTTCAACAAGTTCATTAAATTTCTTCCATAGAAACACCATATAAGACACAATTTAGAGAGTTTTTATTTATCTTAGAAACATGTCTGGAGGGGATCCTCAAATTGATTAATTATAAATGAGAGCAATTATTCAGCATACTTGTACCTATCAACTCAAGTTCAACTATATTTAGATCTGGTCATGAGGGACTGGAAAGCATCTGACATAATTCTGGTGTTTATGAAACCTTTGAATTCATTTCACTGTGTGTATTGAGGCGTTACTTTCTTGAGATACAGGAATGTCATAAGAGAACAAATTTTGCACCATGGGGTGCTTCGGTTAAATGGCATCATATTCCCCGGCTGTTATACGACTGTGCAGAACAATCATCACACCTAATGTCTCCCATGGCTGCTTATATTACTGCAGATCCACCACCACGTTTAACAGCTAGTAACAGACTTTGAAATCTGTTGGTGTCCTTTGGTTTTCTCTGTCCACATGTAGGGAGAATAGTAAAAAAAATAATCTTCAGACCATGTTTTTTTCCCACTGCACAGGGATTCATGTTTTATTCTTCTAGACAAGGTTATGTCCATTTTTATGTCTGTGTGCCTCAAATAGTCCTCAAATGACAACTCTACCATATAAACCATACTTCTGAAGCACACAATGGAGCTTTAGATGAGACTTTGATTCAATTTTGTGGTTTTCAGGTTTTCATTTTCATGTTGTTTTGAAACTATTCAGTTCAGTGTCAGTCTGTGTCTGAGTGACCAATGTTCCTCTTTGCTGACACAGTTTGTTAGTTACTTTGGTAGATGATGTTTCCTACTGTATGTACCTGAAATCCGTGTTTTATTTTGCCTTTTTGGGACTCTTGTTTGTTGCTTATTTGTTGCATCTTTGACAAGTGAATATAACTTGGTGATGTTTAAAGCTAACAGAGACATTCTGCTGTATGTGACTTTGTTATTGTGATTTATTTATCCTCCTTCTGATTCAGCAAGATGATGAGAAAATGGTTAATGTTTCGGATATTAGTCATTTCTGTCCTTTTTTTGACCTGCTGCATGTCTGCCTTGTAATTGTGGTGCAGGATTTTTTTAAGAGCCTCATTCCAAGTCTCAGAGGAGGCCAAGAACCACCAAGGGAGTTTCCTCCATGGAACACCACTGATCAGACAACCACATCAGACCTCATCAAATTTCACTGAAACACAGAAAAACAGAGGCCCTAATTACCCTTTGAAACAATCTGGGGACTGAAATAACCTTTCAGGAGTTTCTATTTTTGCCTTAAGCTCTGGTTTAGATTGATAGTGGGTCAGATCTCACCAGAAGAGCTGTGTTTAGTGCTAACATTTGTGCTTGTTTATATGGCCATATGCTTTCTAACCTCACAGAAGGTCCCCTTTTCAGTGCCAATAAATAGTCAGATTTCACATTTTATTATTTTATTATCCCATGTCCCTTTTTTGAGGGTATATTATTGCAGTATGTCCTATCTGCTGTACCTGATAATATTAATTACAATAATAATATGCAAACAGCTGCAGGCTGTCTTTTTTGATGACTTTACACATTCTGTTTTTTATACCGCTAAATGCAGGAAAAAGATTAACAAGTGTAGTTACTTGTTGCATCTGTGAGATGGGATGTACAGTTGGCTCAAGGGATGTAGTTATCATACAATAATTAGCACATTTCTACATTAATTTATACCTTTTTATTTATATCATAAATAATTATGGGTGATAATTATTATTAGTCATAAATAATGTGAGTGTGTGATCATTTTACCATGTCAGTTTTTCTATAATAGTGAAGTTATATGGAGTTGATTTGGAACCATTCTGATTATTTATCATATGTCAGTTAGAGATGTAGCAAATTATATGATTATCGAAGGTAAAAAAAATATCACAGTACATGAAATTATCATTAACATTTTCTGAAATCCTACTATTAATGCTAAATGACTTCACATCATGATCACCTGGGATTTTATTTACTAAACAGTGGTCTGGGCTTTTGATAAGAAATATAATAATAATCAAAAGCTGTTTTAACAAGTCAATTGGCGGGAAATCCCTTTAAATGCAGCTCAGTATCTATGTCTGTTTGACTCTACACATCAATTCATATTTTGACAATTCATTCATTTTCCGTGATGAAAATGATTTATTTCTGGACTGGATGAGATTTGTACAGAACTGGATTCTTACAGGTCAGTAGTGTGTAAAATGCAGCTCTCTCTCACTGAACATTACAACGAATTACCCCTAAGTTAGCCACATGGGTATTGACAGCTCATGTTAACATAGCAAGTCCTGGTCAGAGTAGCCAGAGCTAGACAGACAGAAGCCTGGTTGTCCATACTGTTAATGATGATAATGGATATGCTGTCAGCATGTTTCACTGCGGTATATCATTAAGTGGTATACCAGCATATCTCTAATGTCAGTGATTAAACAAACTGATACTATATCTGCCGTATACGATCCAATATTATTTTTCCGAGATCTTGTGAGGCAACTCCTGTAAACACTCATGTCATATTATCAACTATGACTGTAATTCACAAGTATCAAACTCTTCCTCCTTAAGTTTTGTTTGGTTTATGGTTCAAAAATACTGCACTTACACTTCAGGATGCATTTCGTGTTCTGTAGCATGCATAGTAGCTTGTGGTCAGATCCCAATGCCATCAACTTGGTGAACTAATACATGCACAGTGAATCATGGTACAGCATTTGGTAGATTCATACACACTGCAAACTCTGCTAAAAGTTTTAACAGTGTCACAGTTGAGATTTTAATGTACAATAGTTTGGCTTTAGTCTTTGTATTAGTATTCGGTTTTTAGCACCAGGCAACACGGGTCTACAACGGATTGCCCTTTATTCAATCTCAAAGTCAAGTACTCTGCTGAATAAAGTGACTTTGATTGAAAACTAAGTCAACATTGACTACCTCCAACATGTTTTCAGAGAAGCACTTTGTGGTCTGTCCATACTTTTTTGCCTAAGTTGAACAACCGTAACTCTAATCGAATAGCACTACAGAACAGGCAAAATATCTATTACAAAAGACACTTTGAAAGTATCCCTCCCACTGCAACCAAAAGAGTCTATAACACCTACTGAAATCAATACAACTTGACAAGTTAAATTTATAGGAGGCCATGTAGTACTAATTTCTTGCAAGCTGAAAGCTAATGAAAAAGGCCAGGGTGAGATAGGCTGGGAGGAAGAGAATGAGTCGGCAGAAGTCAGTTATGCAGAGACAAAAGTTTGCCTACAATAATCTGATGTTAACTTTAAGCTTCTATTAAATTCATGGTTGCTTGTTTTTCAAAACTGCAGCCACTTGCTTTTTGATCAGAAATTAATTAGCTGACCCAGCTGCCTCAGCAGTCTACAAAGTATGGTGTTGATGTTTAAGGGGATCCTTAATTCAAAGATGGGGCTGGCCAGTGCTGATTTGAGTTTGATTATTTAATTACCAGAGTGTGAGAGTGTGGACATTAAATGTTTTATGAAAGGCAAAACTCACAATGGCCAATTGATTTTCTTGTGAAAAGTATTCTTTGGTGAAGTAAAACCTTGGTTGGACGAATTGGAGATGTTGCAGTAATTCTTCCTTAGATGGAATTATGATTCTCCAAAGATACACATCTATGCAAATATGAGTGTCATGGGTAACTGTAGGTTGTAAAGACCCACAAAGGAGATATCATGCTGATTGGTTAATCTATATCCTACTGGGAGGTAGGGTTGAAACAAAAATGAAAAAACTCACATTCCTACAATTACAAAGGAAACAGTTGTGTAAATGCCTCCAGAATTATTCTTATGCATGTTCTCCTGCAGAGCAGATAAGTAAGTTTCAGACAAGTGGACCCAAACCATGCCAGAAAAATGTACACAAGTTTATTGAGATTTTCTTAAATCTGTCACCTGTGTGAATCTACAGGGTCCAACAATATTTCTTTCTATTTCTGAACAGAAAGTTATGGTTCAATGTTGACAGCTTATGACTAGCAACAATCCCCACTGACTCTGTCTGCAGTCCTGCAGAACTTGGCTCACGAGTCTTTAATTTACTTATGCCATATGGATCATCAATTTTGAAAAATGCTTTCGCTGAGCCTAGAAACAACAGCCCGAAGGTGAACAGCACCATCTTGTTCTCTGCTGATTGACAGCTCTCCTCTACAAAGAGCATAAACATAAGAATGCCACAGAGCCATTTGAAAGACATATTGTGCTCTGATAATGTTCCATTTTGCAGCAGTTACACAGAGTCCAATGAGCATTTTCCTATTTATGCCCTCATGTTTTCTGATTTGAGTGGATATGTGAAGTATTCTCTAGCAGAGGTAATGGGTTCTGTCAGTGCATTCTCGCTCCAGCTACTTATTACCCTCCACACATCAGCCCATCAATATAGGAAAGGCTTCACTGGTGAACAAAAATACACCAGTAAACTTTCTCAAATGTCCATCAAACAGCTTCAATCAAAACAAGTCAATATACATTACATTCCTGCACCTAGGCTAAGATTGGGGCCTACAATTTTGTGTACAGATTGCGTGTGTGTTTGGAGGGGGGTTCATAACCTTCTACAAGGCACACAACACTTATCCAGTCAGCACATATAGCTGGAACATGGTTTGTAATGGAGATCTGTTGATTGCACTGTAGAGGAGATCGGAAAGGGAACATGAGAAGTTTGTCAAGTAGTCAACTTCATGCTTGAGTCATCAAGTCTCTGTGACAGATCAGATTTGAAAACAGCTCCAACTGAGATAATCATCACATTAGGAAACGGGGAAAAAAAGCATAGGAAAGAAAGGAGGATTTTTTTTTTCTCCCTATTGACCAGGCGGCATTAAGAGAAAAAAGCATCAGAATGACTGTAGTGATTTCCTTTGTTGCCCTGTGATTGAGGTTGAGGCACTTCTCATTAGGTCTTATTTCATGTGTGAGCACACAACGAATTGATTCATTGATGTGATGACCTGGAAGCCCACCAGTGGTGTTCAGGTCAATTCTACAACTGTGATTAATCAGCTGCTTCACATAGCTCGAGAGACATCACAGTGACAGATCCCATACAACAGGAAGAGGAATTGTTCTCACTAGCAAGCCAATCAAACACAGTAATAAAACAGAAATAAAATGATATTACTGCAGCAATCTTGGTGTTCAAAAAGTCCTCCTCTGTTGTTAGGTTTAAAGTTATGCTTTAGTGCATAATGTCACAGGTAATTCGTAAGAAGTCATTAATTCTTCACAACTGCCTGCTTTGAATTGTCATGCACTCTTTGAATGGCTCTGATAAGACCATATGCTTGCTCGAAGAATAAATGTTAACGTCATCTTGAACTGAGCAGTTAGAGAGGGTTGGGGGGAAAAAAGCTTATTGGAGAGAGCCCATCATATCAGCAGAGATTATGCCAAGATGAACAGCTCCGTCTCAATAAATTGTATTTTTGTGTCAGAGAAACACGAGGGACCCTTGCCTAATGTAGCATAAAAGTCTCTTTTGTAGAGCCTCCAATTCATTGTATCAGCTTGTGTGAGTTAAATTAGGGAAATCACTGTGAACAATTGAAACAGAAAGGAAAGAGAGGTCAGGGTACCATGCTTGTTCCAGGAAACAACATGTGCTCTTTCCAAAAGATGACAAGGAGAGCTTGACTGAGATACAGCCATTTTCTCGAGATTATTCTTGAGCGATTCAATATGAGTTGAACCGACTGTGTGGAGTTTGGGAGTATCTGAACAGTACATGTTTTTAATTGAAAGTTGAAAGGGGCACATACCCAATTTTTTAAACCTTTCTTCATCTTTTACAGCTTAAAAGTATAACTCCACACTAGATATTGGAAGAAGGGAAATATAGCTGCACTAATCACTATAGCCTGATAAAGGTGTCAGTATGCTTTAAATGAACGAGTTTATATGATGTGTCATCCAACTACCTTTTGACTCAAACATGGTTGTCTAGCTGTTCTAAACAGTCACACTCCAAAATGAGTGGCAAAGGCATAGGTTTGGTTATAACTTTGTTGGGGACATTTTTTTTTTGTCAAACAGCCAAAATAGTTGCTCTCTACAGTATCTCTCTTTTTCATCCTTCAAAGAGAAAAGAGCCTGACTGCAAAAATGGTTTACTTTATTGATTATTTATTTGCTTACTTGCCTGAAACTGGACTTGTATCATGAATTGTCTCTGAGTTTTAAATAGTATTGCCATAAATTAATAATTAATATCTAAAATTGACATATGATAGGTTGTCACACTAAATGTTTCAATAAATGAATGTATAATAGCTTGTAGGGAATGTACTCTGTTTGAACATTCTATCTACTGCTTGGCTTCTGCAACACAACTCAAGACTTTCATGAGAGAGCCAAAGCAATGCTCAAACCTATCATCAAATCACCTCAAAAACTTCTGCTTGTATTATCTTTCATTCAACTCATGAACTTATGGTTATATCTTTCACTACAATGTCAAAGCTTACCTTAGAGGCTGCAGCTCACCTGTCTGTGTGTCTCTGTGCTGCTCAGGCTGCTGCTGACAGAATTGTCATAGCGATGAAAATTATGCCTGACACTATCAGATCAATTGGATAAACTCTGGTTAATTTACTTTATAAATAATTTTCATGTCTCAATGACACATGATAACACTGCTCCTGATCCACTCATGGAAGGGCGGAGGGATTAAATACTACATTTTTCTCTCACTAATTTCAAAGGAGATTCACATTTGGATTAATTACAGAACATTCTTATTAGCTGAACTGAGCTGTTACTGACATTTTGGTTCTTTGGTTCCTCTTTAAAAATGAATCAGATGTCTTAATTCGTTTTGGGAGGCATTTTCACCAACAGTAATAAAGTTAGTAATACAGACCAAACCCAACATTACAGGCGTGGTCTGTTATACTTGTGACCTCACCCAGCTATCATGTAGTGTTTTAGCCAATCAATCATTATTTGTGTAGTACCTGTTGTACAGATTAGTCCAATTCATAGTATTTTACAGATAAGAGAAAGGTAAAAACTACAACAAAAATTGATATGTAGAAGCAATAAAAAAACAACAAAAACTATTTGAAAAAAACATTAAAATAGATTTTTTTTAAAACAATAAACAAAATTGATAAACATGAATACAGTAATTACTATAATGTCATGGTACCACGCTGCTGCACATAGTATAGAAACAGCATGTTGTCACAATTAGCTAGCATTGCAAGCAGGATTATTGGACTGAGTGCAGTTACCCTTTTAAACATTTTTTGTGTATGTGTAATGCCCTGTCAGTCCGTGGATTAATAGTCATACAAAAAATTTCATGCTTCATGCACCAGAGCAGCATGTGAAGCGTGATATTGTTTAAAAGGGGGATAAGAAAAAAAAATCTTAAATCACCAACTGGGCTTGTGTGTACATGTCACATTCATCTTTACAGAAAACGCTGTTCTTCATAAACTGACCCTCACTGAAATCCAAGACTAAAAGCTTTCTATGCAAAAGGACTGAATAACACTCCTCTTAATGGATTTCAGACACACACTGAGATGCATGCTGTCATGCCAGAGCCATCAAATGTAGTAGTATGGTTTTTTTTCTAAAATGTAATTAAACAACTTTCATCAAGTATTCTTATTCATGTAACAGAATTTAGCCAGTGGTTCGGCCACTTTAGCTATTAGAATGTGATAAGCTCCAAAAGAAACAAAACAGTCTTGTCCAACATGACCCCCATTACAATTACAATTTATTTTACCACCCACAGTCTAAATCTAATTGAACCTATTGACCAGGCAGATAGAAAAGAACTGGTAAACAAAACAAGATGTTGAACATGTCCCCTATTAAATACTGAGGGTTTATTGAAAATCAACAACTTATTGATGAGAACATGCTATATGTTGCCAAACAGTCGGCTTAAAGGAATTAAACTTGAAATGCTTGCTGTTTTTTTCCTCCCTGTTGAATGCATCTTTAAGTCGATGGCTTAATGGAAACAGACTTCCTTTTCACCAAGGATCATGGAGAAATTACGAATCTGCAGCCTATAATATCACCATAACCAAGTACATGGTAGCTCCAGATAGTCTAATGTAGGAAGAAATCCCATGCTGCTGGTATTCCTCCCTGTCCTTATAATTTGAATATAAAACCCATCAGCTTAGCTCGGCATGCAAGACAGTGTTCTTTGTTGTGGGCGATTGCTGCCATGCTTGGGACTGATACGGTTGTGGGCTTTTATTTTACCCGGCACTCCAGTGGGTCCGTTGTGATTCAACAGTCATTATCAATGCCGAACACATGTCGGCCTGCCTCTAACTGTCCTAGTAGCACACTGACCACAACAGGGAACCAAACACGCTAATCCGTTGCGGTCTCAAAATGGATCCTGAACAATTGCTTGGCATTTGCGGCACTCACATGAGGTTCTTTTTTTAGTTCATTTGTCAGGGGCAATACAAAAAAACATTGTAACAGGTTACAATAACATGATACAGATGTCTTGCATAGAATTTTTAGCCAAGGTTAATTTGCAACCCCTGTCCCTGGATGGGGGTTTCCACTTAAAAGTGGCCATAACATATCATCATAAGTACATCAGTTAAATCGAACACATAAAAACAACGTGACATTCTCATACAGGTCACATGATCATAAGATTTTTTTAAATAATATTTACATCACATTATGATCTCTTTATATGTGTTATGTAAGTGTATGTTTGCATGTGTGTATGTGCACAGTGTTTATAGGTGTGTGTGTGTGTGTGTGTGTGTGTGTGTGTGTCTTTTTTTATCTGTGTGTTCATGTCCATGTGTGTATGTAAAAGTGCATGATTAGTGATCAGTGATGGCAGGTTTGGTTTGGTTTCAGTCAGCGTTTCACTTTTTGTGTTTTCAGATCAGTTTGTGTTTTTATTTCTGGGCATTTAAAAAACCTCTTTTACTCAAAAAGACAACTAACTGAAAGTTTTGCGCTGTGCTACTCTGCAGTTGCCATTTGCTGATACCCTAGTGGTGATTCTATTGGTGTTTGTTTTTGTGACATATGGACAAAATACAGCTGGAGGAATTGTTCACACTTTTAAATATCAATTTGATACAAGAAACCCTGATGAAGCTGTCATAACTGAGCAACTTGTGCTTTTTCAGAATTATACAGTGGTGCCATTTCATTTGTTTTGGATTAATTGTTTTCAGTGCTTGTTTGTATGGTGATGTAATGGGTTTGACAGTTGACTGTGCAGCATGGCTCCAGGTTTGCTAAGAGTATGTCTTACTTTGTGCAAGGAAATAACAATGACGGCAACACATTTATCCTAATCTGAATGCAGGATGGATTCATCTGATGTGCTTGAGCATTACAATAGGAACCACACTACACTGCACAAGAAAATTAAACATACATGTAACATTAGTCAGAACACACACATACACATGTCAAATCACTCCTTATGCAATACCAAAGGGACTTCCATCATATGAGGACTCTACATATTAATG
Organism: Scomber japonicus; assembly: GCF_027409825.1. Classification (NCBI taxonomy): domain Eukaryota; kingdom Metazoa; phylum Chordata; class Actinopteri; order Scombriformes; family Scombridae; genus Scomber; species Scomber japonicus. The sequence continues at coordinate 23,150,721 of NC_070589.1, read as the reverse complement.
AATAGATAGAGCTGCCCTTCACAATCCATTTGCCCTTTTCCTGTCTTCCCGTTTATACATTAGAGAGGGTGTCAAAACTGAGCCGATTACTACACAAGGAAATCAAGCCATCTGACGTAGCGATCAATGGCCGCCTTGACTGATGGGTCTCCTATCTAGATGAACGGCCCCCTGGAGGGATGCTTGCTCTGCTTCGTCGCTGTTACAGAGACAGGGGGATGCGACAGCGCTGATTGTCAAGGTCACCTCGCGGCCACAGAGATGACGCAATGCATCAGACCAACCCGAAGGAGATCACACAGCAAGAGCTGATCATACATTGAAGGGTACACAAAGTAAGAAAGGCAAACACCCCCCTTCCTTTTTACACATGATATTTTATGTGTGCAAAGCCATTAAAGTCTACACTGTAACACATGATGACTGTGGTTCATTAAAAGAGACCCGTGAGAGATCTGGCAAATACCCTTGTGGTTTCTTGAAGACCTACTCAAAGCCTTCAGGGACAGACTGCTCATTGTGATGCCCTACAGCAGCAGCCAGCTGTCCCTCATCCTGGAGACACAGAAGATATGTGGAGACTTTGACATTGAATACAGCCTCAAGACGTTTGGAAGGCACACTGATAATGCTGGTCATCTGTTGAACCACAACTGAAAGGTCACATGGAACTACTCAGAGTCAAGTAAAGTCAGTACATGGTATGTTGTGCTAATGAGTGTACCATACATATATGCACCCATTTTAAAAAAATCTTATACATCCTGACATCTTTCACATGAATTGTTTGTTTATTTCAAAATGTGTTTGTAGTTAGGAACCATATTTAGACACACCAGTGGCGTGGCTACAGGGCAGTGTCAGTCAGTTCATTGCCTCTGAAAAAAACAAACATTTATTTTCTCATAATTTTAGATATTTATGGTGCCCAGGGATCAATCCTAATTATTTTCTTCATACCCTGAATTTTAACATATGCTATGAAATATTTTAGCATCTACTGAGTAGAGTCACACAACATTTTATTCATGGCTGCTACAGAATGAATTGTAATAACTTTGATGATCCATTTCATTTAGCCCTATCAGGCCAATATTGTCATGCAACACTAAGGACAATATGCTATACATTAGTTTGTTAGCATGCTGATGTTAGCATTTAGCTGAAAAAACTGTTGTGACTGAGTATCAACCTACAGAGTTGCTACATGGCTGTGGACTCTTTTTAACACAAATCATAACCAAGAAAAAAAGTGTTCAGTTAATCTCTGAGGTTTCTAGTCGTCACCTCCTCTTGGAATCCACAAACAAATCTTCCAAACCAGGACAGAAATCTTCAAAAATGCTGAGTGTTGTTGCCTTGATCTAACTGCATGACTGACAAGAGGAGTGTTAACTGGGTGGAGAAGTAAGCCCAAACTGTTTGAAGAGTTATGGTTTGGGACTCCCTCTGTTCAGCTTGGTACATCTGCTGCTTAGTAATTGACACGACATGAATTATACCTTATAGGATTGCTACAAGTTCAAAGCAGCCATCTTGGTACAAAAACAGGCCCCGTTACAAATGCACATTGACACTACAAACATCTCTGCTCTCCTTCTCCATAGCATTTACAGTGATGTGAGTGGTTCTTTGCAGGTGCGTGTCCTGGTGCTGCCAACCATGTTCTTTGTTTCTCCTTCTCCTTTCATTCTCCATCGAGAATAAATACAATTATCTTATAATAGGATCCCCTTTGATAAAAAGCAGTCTTCTGTCATTATGTTGGAGGTGCCAGAGTGTTGGATGGTGAGAAACTCCAGGTTAAGTACTTTCTTTTATCACTGCTCCTTTTTATATGCAAATCACTCTGCCCGCCCATCTATTTACTGTTGCAGGTATTCAGACAGGGCCTCAAACCGTGCCAGCCACAGACTGCAGCCTTCCATCCGGCGCCAGCATGGGACTTGAAATAGATTTGATTAGGATTCAAAAGTACGCCTTTGATCTCACGTTTGTTAGACAAATGCAGCCACATGACAATATGCTTGAGAGGATGGAATGATTCTGCTGGCGTTTACAAAATAATGGACAATCTAATTGTACTGTAATGCAGGGTGTGCACAGTTATTAATTTGTGAAGTGCAGTGAGCCAGAAACTGGGTTCATTTGCATCCAGTCCTGACAAGTTGAGAGAAAGACAGAGGTTTGGCTTCAAACAAATATACTGTTGCCTATAGATAATAAGCACTCTGTTACTGTGTGGTAGAAACTCACTACCTGCTGTCAGAATGAATAGATGTCACGGGGCGACAGTGTGAGATTGAACTGTGACTTGGGAGAGAAAATATTGAACTGGGATTTGAATTGAGTGAACAGTGACTTTGGGGAGGGAGTATTGAACAGGGACTTCAACTTGAATTATACTGGGGATGGCTGTGTTTTCCTTGACAGCGCTTTTGTCCATAGGTATGGTGAATCCGAAAATCAAGGCTCCCTATGGAGAGGGCAGAGGCGAAAAGGGGAGGAAGTAGACATTGCTTGAGAGGCTGGAAGGTGCAGACTGCTTTGTAGATGGTACCGGGTCTCAAGATTGCACTGCTGCTGTATGGAAACCCGAATTGTTTCCTCTCTCTGCTTGGCCATGTCGCCTCTTACCAGGAACTAATTTATGCATGCGTGACTTGAAATCAACATTAAACTGTCCACTGATTGCCATTCCCTCTCATCAATGCAGCTAGCCCCCCCTGCTCTATTTTAATGACAGTGGTCTCCCCACAAGTGGCTGGAGTATGGGTGGACTTTGGGACACTGCTGCTATTTTGCTGCCTTTCTGGCCATACCACACATCAGGCCTTGCCCAGCTATGTGCAGGCATCCGATGCTGAGGCTCAGACAGGCATTGGCGCGACATTCAAAGACTTCAGTGAGGCAATTGTTCTTATCTATCTTGTTTCCTGTGTTGTTATTTAAATGTCATTTTATCTTATAAGTAGGTCACTGACTGTAGTCTGTTATTTATTCTTGGGAATTAGGCTGATTTGTGGACATGGGGAGGGGGGTTTGAGGAGTGTGGGAGATACTATTTTCCTAGAGATTTCCCAGTACCAGGGCAGCAAATGTTTTGCATGCATGTGTGTGGTGGGATTTATCATCACCTGTGTGTTGATTGATGCAACAAGTAATCTTGAATTATTTTGCCTAGTGATTATATTGCAGTGATATACTGTGCTCCTCGTAGTGGTCTCTCTATGGCAACAACTCGTTCGCACACACACACAAACACACACACACACACACGCAGGCACAAACCCTCTATTAGTTGCAGGCTCCACTAGATGATAGTTACCCTCCCTCAGACTGACTTTATTACTCGTGAGTCTAGTGTATTTTATGGTCCTTTTTGCTTTTTTGTAATAAAGTGTTGCATTATTGTACTTCGTCTCTGTGATCTATTGGGGATCGGAAAGGACCTATCTGTTGTTGACAGACTGTCATTTTGTCACTAAATATAAAATACGGGATAGAGGTGTTCAATAATTAGATTTACCATTACATACTAGAAATACTCATTGCTGATGACTGCTTCTGCTTCTGTAGATTCACAGTGCTGGAACTGATTTGGTCTGTTTTACTAAAAAAAAAAAGTCTTCCTTTCAGCTGGAGTCATTGAAATTGAGGCGGGGGTGCCGTCAAAACTAAGCACAGACAGACCAATATACAAAAGTGTAATCATTCCAGCAATCTCACTGCTTCCATTACAATCTTTAAATGTGACACTTGTGTATTATTTCAGTCACTCTCGAAAGCATGCGCCACACATACTAGAAATGAACCGTTGTCATTTTAAATGTTGTGTCAAACACCCAAAAGACCTCAGTGACCCAGATCAAGATCAAGCTTGACATGCATTATTTAAACCATGTGGAATGTGTGTGATTTGAGAGTTAACCCACTTCTAAAAATACAAATATGATGTGGACTGTAATCCAACAGTGTGGACTATAAAGCAGTTTTATAGATGAAGACTTTGATTTCAAGGATGAATACATGTCTACACTGTACTGAGTTATTTTATATTTCATTTAACTGAGGCTAGGCACTGTGATTGTACCACATAACCCACTCCAAATTCATTATTAACTACATTACACACTATTCTCTGAGAAGCCATATTTTTACTTGCATGGGCACAGCTAGGGAGCCTACACAAAAGTTTCAACATGGCTAACTCTGTGCTAGTTGGAATTTGCAGTCTATTAAAAGAAGTTTTCTACATAGGTAAACATGGTGAGATTAGTAGCAGCTGGCCAACTTGCAGAATTAAATTGTTGTCTAAACACAATGGCAGTCAGTGTTCCTTTTCCATTCTCAATCATAGATAAACAAGAGCCTATTTTCCCTTCTTTGGCGTGGGCTTAGACTGACTTGAAAATCTCCCCCTTACTTAGCTTTTTCAGACTGTAATTGATGCTCAGGCCTTGGAAAAGACTGTGGATTTCCCTGGATTAGAGTGTGAGGACCAAGGCTGTTCCATCCTCTGCAACTGGATTAAATCACTTGATTGGAAAGGAAGCTAAAGAGACAGATGTGGCCGATTGCCAAGATATAACATGCTTGCTCCTCAATCAAGGTGAAAGGTTAAACGTCCTGCCCAGAAGGGCTTCAAACCATTTGGCCTTGGTCGTGCAGGTCAGAGGATGGCAGTCATAAATCACACACCAATTAACTATGATCAAAGTGTAGCATCAGGCCACTTCACATCCTATTTTCACTGACAGGTGGAAAAGCATCTTCTATCTTTATTTTTTTATCCGAAAGGTACTTCAGTAGGCATGTCCTCCAACATACACACACACATACACACGCTCAAATACACCCAAGCCTCTCATTTCTTTACTGTTCTCACACAACATTGACTTGTTTCTTCCACATCAGTTCATGAATTAGGCTCGAGGCTCAGAATAGCTTAGGTGCAAATGTGGCGCCTGCTTCAAATCTCATTTCATCATTTATGCATCAGGTCCTTTAAAGTTCTAATCCAGGGTTGCTTTATAGCACCTCTTCTCCCCATGGTCTACATACATTTTCTGGCCCATGCAAAAGAGTTCACACAGTGTCCATTTCGTCCAAGCTGCCTACAGTGACTCCTGATTTTCTTTTACTTGTGACTTCTAATATGACTCAATGTTTACCTGCAACCTCTTGACACAGAGTCCATTGTTTGGGGTGTCATCAGTTCAATGAAAGAGTGATTTTCCGTGCTCATACTGTTTCATTTGAACAGTTTTTAGAGGCCTAATGATGGAAAACTATAGAGTATTGCACAAGATAAAAGAAGAAAAATAGCTGCGTCTGAAAAATAAAGATACTTTTGTGCAGCAGAATGACTTTTCTTCTTGTTTAAACCCAGGAAATCAGCTTGTGACCCCTTCAATTAATTTTATGACCCCTTGTGCTAGTTCTGACCCCCAGGATGGGAACCACTGCTCTAGTACATGAATCGCATTTTAAATGTGGACCATGTGGAGTTAGCACTGGACACTAATCATAGATTGGGGCTTAAAAAACTTGACCTGCCTTCTAAGTTTTCAGTTTCGGTTTTAGAGTATCTTCAACTAAATATCTAAAAACCTTTAAAGATTTCAATACAATTTTGTGAAGAGTTAGGACTGTCACTGTAGCAATGTAACAATTTGTAACAAATGTAGCAGCACATTCCAGAATCATGCTGTGGTCTGCCCCATTCACACAGTACATGAACAATTACCTTTTTCGACAGCAAATGAAGCAATTGTGCTGCTACCACCATTGACACTCTGTCTTTGCTATAATACTGTTCATCTGTCATGAGTCAAGGAGACACCCAATAGCAGAAAGGCCAGTGAAAACCTGACGGTAAACTCCCACAACACCTCTGAGAGCCATTTTAACATCCAGAGTTACAGCAAAAGGAAGTGATCACACGGCCTTGTTTTGGCAGTTCTTAGGCAGTCATTGTCTCAGGGGTGATAAACTGCATCCATCACAGCCACAGCCAACCACAGCCCAAACTAATTACTGGACTGGCAGGCCTCGTATTCATTGTGGGCCTTGTAACCACACATGCCCAGTTCTCTATCTTCTCCTCATTCATGAAATGGCCATTACCACAAAGCCTTCTGAGTCAGGTGAAAGACGAATGATATAGTACGATGTTTTCTCTGTAAAAGAAGAAACATGTCACAAATTCTCTTCATGTTTACAGTGAAACGTTTCTTTTTCCCATCTCGTTAGCATCTGGGGAGAGTTAGATATGATACAGGTCCCAACTTGCAAGCCATTTTTGCCTGTTTATGCCTCACAGATCCAATATTAGGTGAAAATCTTCAAAGGGGCTCACTGTGCCACCACTTAGATAGATAATATATTCCACTATAAAAGGGTCTTTCATTGACATTTAAATACCATTCCATCCCCATCATTCAGCACAATGCCAAGGAAATGTGTTTCTTTAATACCACCATTTCCATTACTTCTAGTTTTCAACCGTGCCAAAATATTAGTATTAAAGCCCATACTCATGGAGTATATAACTGCTCCTTTTCCTCTTCATTTCTTGTTGAGTCAGAAGCACCGGAAGAAAGTCACATTTAACTTTATCTTCCATGGTCAATCTATTTAACACTGTAAGCAGACTGAAATGGTTGGAGTGAGAGTGTCTGGGGAAATATCAGGGGCTGGGAAGACGTCCAATGATGCTGTGATTTATGGTTTCATTACTGCATCTACTAGGAAAGATCCCTGTGTGAATCTCTGCACTGAACATCTCTGTGCGTCATTCCACCGATTAACATCACTCACACAAGAAAACACTTGTGGGCCAACTGTAGCAGAGAGGAATATATGCCACCCTTATTCCTGAGTTACTTAATCTTACTCTTTTAGGAGACCTTGTAGATCTAGTAAACTAATTAAAATTTCTTATTAAATTATGCAGACAAATGATGATGTAATGATTCTATTACAATAGCAAACAATGCCTGCTAAGCCCAGTTAGCTTGTCAAGGTTCCACTTTATCATACAGTCACTCAAAGTCAAAAGAGGAGAGGAAGAGGAATATGTTAACTCCACTGGAGAAAGCCATATCTGACAGATTGCATTTTTCTACCCATAAAACATTCATGCAATGAATCACTTAAGATATCGAAAAACGGGAGAGCTGGCTCGGTGCAAAGAATAGAATTCTATTTCATTCCTCTGAAAACACACTGTCACATAACTTACTTCTGGAAATGAAAGGAGTGAAAAAGAATGCATAATGCATCTGAAATGGGCTGAACAGGGAGGATACATATCACAGGTATTCATGCAGAGCTATTAGTTTCTTATTGAACTATGTATCAAAGTACTTTCTTCAAAAGGCCAACAGATATTGCTATCATTGTGAAACTGATAATATCATTCTCATTCTGACCTATAATTTGGACGCCTCGTCTAGACGATGTCCTGGAGTAACCAAAAGTTTCCAAATACATGACAAAATATTTCACATGAAAATTATACTGTCTTTGCTTTCTTTGAGTCTTGATGTCCTGTATTTAAAGTTATGAGCGTGTGGTTAAGTTTTATTTCTCCATATCCATTTCAGTTTTTTTAAGTTATGGAAACCTTCAGAAAAAGGTTTCACTAAGCACGATCAATATACAAGTTTGTTTTACACTTCAAATGAAGCTCATATACATAATGGATGATAATTGTTGAGCCAATATACTATAATTTAGCAAACAGCTGCTATACACCTTCATAATACATTATTATGACACTTATTATGACACTTTTAGGTGTCAATAATTATAACTATTAAGCATATGTAATGGAATATCAACAAAAAATACTTAATTAGTTAATGACATTTACACATACAAATTCTATACATTGTTAGAATTGTTGACATACATTAAGCACTTAAAATGTACTTTTATCTACTTACAAGTATATGACAGTGTGCCTTAAATATGTTTAATTGGTCATATGCAGCTTTTTAAATATGAAGGATTAAAACCCTGGAGTCACAATTATGGTGATGCCATGTGTTGCTATGAGTGTGGTTATAGTGCTCTTCACATGAACTATGGGTGTACTGATATTTAGCGGATATTCTGTGAGGCTCTGACAGATACAGGACATAACCATCACACTGTTTGTCACCGCAGGCTGATCCTGACACCTTGAGTCCAGGTTCAAAGCCTTGAAAGATCATGACAGAAAGTGGAAATGTAGCTTTGCAGAGGAAACTGAACTACTGCCTTGCTGGAACAACATCTCTTTTATTAACTGAGAGGAAATACAGCACAGGCTCAGCAGAGTCACAAACTCTCTCCACCACCATTAAAATACATGTTGAGATTGAGAGACTAATAGAATCTTTGTCAAGGATTATTGAAGCTGTTCTTGTCGTCTAGTAAGAGCCAAGAATATAAGAGAGAAAAAAATATTTTTCTCCTCATTTCATTTGAGCAAATAATCATTTACAATGACACAAATCTTATAATGTACAGCACAAGATGTTATGATGCAGAAGAAAAGAACGTAATGACACAAAGCTGAACAATGAAACTATCAAACAGAATTACATTTGAGATGCTTTGTTGTACAGTTTCAAGGTGACATATCATGCTTTTTGTAATTTTCCCTGCAAGTTTGCAAGGTTACTTCTTCTACCTCCTCATGATGACATCAAATTGTTTGCACACATTTGTTTTTATCGCATCTATATTCTGCATAGACCTGCCTTTGTTGCTAAGGTTTGTTCACATTGTTCACAACTCATATTTCTGGTCAGATTCAGACTTGAAAATGTATGGACATATTTGATAAGTTTTCATTTCAAATAAAGAATGAGAAAAATAAGTGAAATCCTACTACTACTTTTTTTTTTTTTGGAAGCCTCCTGAACCACTGAAAGCTAACCAGTCAGAAGAGATTGGGCTCATTGGGGGTGAGGTCTTAAAGAGACCTGCCTAAGGAGGAGTCTGTAAATGATGCATAAATAATCCAGTAGAGTCCCAGAAAATAAATATGGGCCTGGAAATATGCATGATTGGTACCCTTTAAAGTATACTGGCCCACCAATCAGACCCCAATATTTAGAGTGGCCATAAAAAGCTGTTATAACTACCTGTTAAGCTACCATTACTTTACTGATATCAGAGAATAAGCATACAATCCATAACCAAACACTTAAACCTAACTTACAATCTATTTCTTTAACATAAACATTTTCAAAGAAGATCTATTAAAACATTGTTAAACACTCTGCACTGTATTAAGTGGGAGATTTTACAGCCGAAAAAGAAAGTTGCGTACAGACAAATTATATAATGATGAAACCACTCCCACTTTTCCTTAAACATACATTTGGCATTCTGTGATGCAATTTTCTTGTTATTTATCCACAGACATACTTTATACATAAGTCAATGATGATCTATCTCTAGTATAGCTAAAATATATATTAAAAATATGGTCTATAAGCACCATACTCATAACACCTCAAAGCCTCAAAGATATCTGACTTTATATAAATGAATCATACTGTACATGTAATATGTATGAGATAATGATGGTCATTATGGTACTAATCATTATGACAACTGTTATCATGCATTTACCATAGGTTATACATTATGCAAGTGTTGCATTAGAGCTTCATAGAAAGTGCTAATGTAGTTTTGTATGAAGATCTGAACGCATCACAAGACAGACAAGTCTCACATTGAGATCAGTTTATCGGCTTGGAAAGCTATCAGTGCCATACTGTATAATGGACAGCCAATTTTTACTAATGGCTACAGAGATGTTCCAATGATAAGAAATAGAGCAGGGTTATATACAAAATCGTTTCCACATTTATCAAAGTCTCCACAAGGACACTTCTTCTTGCAATAAGTCATCATTCTTTCAATATGGGCAAATCCGTTGACACAAGGTTATGTTGGTTTTCCTCCCCCTCCATTTAGCCCAGAGCAATGGATCCCACAGACACTGAGGACACGTGTATGCATGCTTCACTGTGACAGCTCCATCTGGACATGCCACACGGACCTTCTAATGATCACAGAGCTGGATTCCCCCTCAAAGATCCATTGCTCCTTTATTGAACAGTGACCAGTGTCAACTTTGCTGTGCGTTTAATCATGATTTTCTACTAGTAGTGAGATTTAACATTTGATCTTCATCTCTGTGAAATGTACAGAACATTGTATTTTTTTTTATCATTTGTGTGTTTGTGTGTATGTCTGTGTGTGTGGATGGCGGTTGTGAGATCATTTGATTGAGATATGCGACAGTAGAACTGGCTACAGTGGACCATTATATGACTGTCCTTGAGCTCCTGGGCTCGTCTCATCACTCTTGGGTGTCTGGCTGTCCCTGGCGGTGGGAGCCGTGCAAGTCCCTTCTTGCTTCCATTATTTATGACTCTGTCAATCTGACATCAGGTCGCTCCACCTGTGCTGTTCAGCCTATTCAGTGGATGTCAGTGGAATGTGCAACAAAACATAACAACAGCTGTTGACAGACAAACACTGTTGCCTTACTTAGAGAAACCCATGTGATGGCAAACACAGCACAATCTTTCCAGTCAAATGAAATGTGGAAGCTATGTTTTACCATTTCCAAAAAAGTAAAAATGTCTTATGTGGCCTTATGTGGCCTAAAATGACACAAACAGGCTAGGGCCAAGAGGATAATGTGAGTACTGGATAGTGATCTGGCAGGTCTGAGGCCTTTGGCAGGCACAGGCCTCAGAGTGAGTGATGGTGCTGACCTGCCCATCCATCAGTCAGAATGTGACAAGGCAGGAGCTCTATCCACAGAGGGACAGCCCTGACCTGGGAGGAGGGGGTTACTGTATCCCCCACTACCATCAGTGCCATAAGATTCACATCTCCATACCACTGGCCAATGACAATGGCCCTGCTGAGCTGAGAGAATAATAGTCCCTGCTGGATTCTAATTTGAGATATTTCGAGTAGCTGTGGATGAAGGATCACAGCACGAGAGCTCATCTTGTACAAAATATATGACGTAGACAGGTAATTTGACAAGCACAGTGCAAACAAAAGTGACGCTGTAAGTTCAGTTAGTATACTCATGTTATAAATGTCTTCCTGTGAAAACAACTTGGTTTTGTTGATGCATTTATTTACATGATGAATCATGCCACCATCAGCTCAAAGGGTTCAGTAAAATTATTCTGCACAAGTCAAGACACAGTAGGCTGCATGCAAATGAAACAAGGAGTATTAATCAATACTGTATTTCCCCCCACTAAGTGAAGCGTTAACTATTGCGCTATTTCAAGAACACGGCATTTGAATAAATATTTGATTAAGCAGGAACAAAATACATGCATGTTTGACAAGAAAAATCCATCACAATTTTTGGTGAATGCAAATGGCATTTACTCTGCTATTAGTGAAGGAGGCGTTCGCTGTCTGTTTGTGTGCCACGCCTGTTGATGTGAGAATGTGAGAGGAAGAACAACAGGAAGTGAGTGGGTGGAGAGAGTGATCTATCTATCTATCTATTTATCTTTCTCCCTATCTATCTTCTTAGCATTTCATTCATTTTTATATATGTTAAGTAATTACATCAAACAGTGGTAACACTTTACACAGAAACCGACTGAAAACTGAATTCTGCAATGTTTAAATAATCTCCACAGTAGAAAACCTAAAGAAACACAGATAGTATGACATCTGGTATATGGAGACGCAGTATTAACTAAATGAAATATATATATACATTCCTGCCACAGTTTCAAAAGCTCTTTGAGTCAGGTTAATTCATATTAAAATGAAAAAGCCATGTTTAAACGCCTGTCTGACATTTGTTATTTATGTTATGATTCATTCATAATGTATGAGGTGATGAAAACGAAAATGTCAGGCTGAGACACAAACCACTGTGTAAAAAGGTAATACAGCTCTTAGTGAAACATGGAGTCATTTGTATGAATATGATTTTTGTGTGTGGTTGTGTGTGTGTCTGTGAGTGTGTGTGCATATGTCACAACACTCATACAAATCTTTTATCTACAAGAAAACTTCACGTTTTTTTCGTACAATCTCTGTCATCTAGGACTTGTGAGTAAATTCCTTAAATGAGTGTAGCTGTGTAGTGAGAATGTAATTTCAAAGCACAGCGTACAGCAGGAGGTGAATGCACCATCCCTTTACAACACTTAGATGTTTGTGGTTGCTGCAGAGAATAACAGAGCATTTCAGGAATCGCATCACATGTACAGACTCTAGAACAACATAGAAACAGAGTCTGATGTAACCCTGAGGGATTTTTTGAAGTTTAATGCTCACTGCTTTTATAAGCTGCGGGAGCACAGAAAATCAAAAATTGGGCAATTTGGTAGAGCTGGAGTTGACAGGCAAGAACCAGCTATCATAACTGAGTGCTGAAACCTGAGAGACCTGTCAATTAAAGTAAACATACCTCAGTCCCTTTTCAAGCCCCAGAATCCTTACAAAATGTAGAATATCAACCATTTTCAGGATTGCCATCAATACGCCTCACAACCACAAGATTTTTCTAATGGTCTGTGTATGATTCTCAGAAAGAGAAACTTAGGGCTTTTTTACCATTTCCTTCAGCATAACGAAAAATATGAAGTAGCTTGAGGACATTATCCACACAGCTATTAAGTGCATGAAGTACTGAAGTACAGTGTTCTTAGAGACATTTAAGTTCCTTCATTTCCAAGCCACAGTGGACCAAATACAAAGTAACACTTATGTAACCTGGATTCAGCATTCAGCCATATTCTTCTCACAACAAGTGCGGCTCCACTGTTAGCTTAATCGGGATTGATGGTAGAGCACATTGGGTCTAAATTTAGTGTCCCCAAGAACATTCCTCTCCTTGCCGTTGCTGTGGGGCGAAGCTGAGGTTTTCAGATCCTCCGTGGTCACACGCACAGGATGGGAGGCAGTGGAGCTGAAATGCACTCCTATGTCACAGTCTGCCCCCCCTCCCTCCCCATTGCCACATTCTCTTTTTCTTTTTTCTCTCCCTCCCTTTATCTCTCCATGCACTGGGATTTTGTGGATCACTTACTCAGGGAAAAACCCCTGAGGAAACAGGATTCTATGTTCAGAGGTCCAATTTCTAAAATCCGCTCTTATGCGGATCAGCTGAAATGTAAAAGGACAAATCAAACTGGATCATTAATAGTGGGGACTGTTAAAGCCAACACGTAGCTTTAGTAGCAGTCTAGGGAGTTTTTAAAAAAAATCTGCATCTGCACCTCTGTAAAAATTACACAAATAAGAAAAAAGACACTGAAAAAACCTTTAGGCAAACAATTATTATCTTGCAAATATTTGATTTTCTAGCCAGAAACTGTAGCAAAACCCATCTCATTACAGTACAGATTTTACATTTTAAATGTGCCTCTGGCTTATAGACAGACTAGCAGTAATGGCAGTTCTGTCACTGTAGTGTGGTCAAGGTTTCAGCAAACCTTTAACTGAACTACCTAATGTACAATAACTGCTGGTCTGTTTTTAAAGGAGAATTTGTAAGGATAACAAGTTCTCATTCCCATAAAAGACGAAATAGGTAGATTGCCTGTGCATTTCTCAAACTGCAGGTCATACAACCTAAGTAGAGTGTTCATTGTAAAAGGGCTGCACTTATATAGCGCTTTACAATTTTTGCCTCTCTTTCACTCATTCTCTCTCTCTCTCTCTCACACACACACATTAAACACACTCACACACTGATGGTGGCAGAGCAGCCATTCAATGTGCTTGTCTGACAATTGGGAGCAACTTCCAAAGAAAGTTCAGCATCTTGCTGGATACTTTGATATATAGGCATCTGGTGTGCCATAATCATCACAGCAGAAGTCTGTGTGGAAGTCTAAAATTTGGCACTTTTCAGGATGTGAAACACAAGCCTTTAATATCAAAGCGGAAGGCCTAACTCAGCCTTACCTTTCACTGCACTATTTAGATGTGAACCACTTCACTGCTTTGGCACTGAATTCACACACTGGCTGCCTTAAGCTGTTTAAACAAACATCAATGCTGTTGTTTTTTCCTGCAGAGGACAGTCTCAGTATTAAATATAATGCATTTTCAAGGAAACATCAGGCATAGACAAAGTGTCTAAATTCAGTTGGCAAGATAGAGATATGCTGAGAAACGATGGAGTCTGCTCAGTAATAAGCTTTCACACTGTTCTCTTTCAATAATAAACTGCTTCTTGGAAAATTAAAGCCTGGCACATGTAAAATGGATTTTGTTTTGATCCATATCCTTTGAAATCTACAACAGAGATGCTTAAAAAGTTGATGTAATTTGGCAGCAGTTCCATGAACAGCCTGATCAGCTTTGCGCTGTGGTTGAGTTCAATATTTGGAGCATCTTCACATTTTTTAAAATTTACTTGCTCTGAAGAGCGATATCATAAATGTTAGCATATTTACGGTGAGGTAGATAAAAAAAAAATCACCTTTCTTGGGTACGTTTAATATTTGCTTGACACACATGATAGGATTAGAAACTAGTGCATGGATAGTAGTGGTTTAAACTAAAACCTTAAAGTAAAGACGAGGGAAGCACCACTGACTTCTCTGCCTGTGAGTCAAACACATGTATGTTGACAGAGTGGAGTGAGTGTTGGAGATCTACTCAGTTTGCCCAAGAGGAACTAAAGCAGAACAAGAAATGCCCCTTCAGCTGTCATGGTAACTTGGATCGAGAAGAAATATGAGTAAACTGCATACATTGATATGCAGTTTAATCCCATCTTATTCCCATTCCCATTCAGACGTGTTATGGACCCAAGGCAACACAGTATTGCAGAAATATTATCACAGGAAGGATAAAAAAGAACAGGTGGATAAAGATATGTTCTGAGGTCAAAGGTACCCTGTGGAGTATATTTCATACTTGGGGGAGAACCTAAGATAATAAACAACATAATAAAGAAAGAGTATGTTTTCTGTCAGAGACAAGGAATCAGGAGATACATGCAGTTGGGTGGGGGTGTTAGAACAGGAAAATGAGGGGAGGTACTGCATTATATGTGTGTTCTTAATACCTGCAATATCCTCAATAAAGAAATTAATTAAAATAAAGAGAGCGTATGACAGCATAACTCCTTTTTGCATTTGCATTGTGACATTTGGCAGAGGCTTTTATCCAAAGCGTCTTATAAGCGAGGCAAGACAAGATAGACCTTTCTGTAAATATCACAATTTTATTAACTATTAGACTATGGTACCTGAGGCTATGAATGCCTAAATCAAAAGGACATGGACTGCTGATTTATTTAGTAAGAAAATATTTATCAACTCTGTCCCTATTGTTAAGTATTGTATTGTAATGTTGCTAGTGCTGTGGCTCTACTCTCAGTTGGTTGGATGGATTGCTGTGGAATTTTGTTCAGACACCCACAGTCCCCAGAGGATAAAACCTACTGACTCTGGTGACTCCTGAACTCTAATGCTACCATGATGAGGCATTTGTGGTTTTCAGTGAATTATTCATGATAATATAGCTAACAATGACT
This sequence comes from Scomber japonicus, assembly GCF_027409825.1. NCBI lineage: Eukaryota > Metazoa > Chordata > Actinopteri > Scombriformes > Scombridae > Scomber > Scomber japonicus. Next base: position 23,135,165 of record NC_070589.1, on the reverse strand, counting down.
ACTGGATGAAATTTGAGATGTCCTCTCAGGCTGAATTGTTATCACCCTTTGTGACCCCCTAACTTTTCTTCTAGTTGTCCAATACTTTGGTTTGTGAGCAAATACCTTTAAAAAATAATACCATTCTCATCAGCTCTGGTCGAGAAATGTGGCCTTCTTTTTCTGAGTTTAGATGATCCAATAGATGCGGCCCAACCCATCCCAGAATTCATAATAACTGGCAGCAATTGCAGAGATTTCAAGCCAGGCTAAGATGTTGGAATTTTCACTGTAGGACTGTTAATATCGTTTTGTTAAGCTTCAGTATTTTTTCAGGTGAGAAAGTAACCATTTAAATTCCTAATATGTGGTCAGATTATACAAATAACATCTGTTTGTAAATCTGCTCAGATGCTGGAGCCGCTGAGTGGGTGAGACCAGCCACTCACCTAAGCTGCTGGCAGTCTGACACTGACTTGGTGATTTCCCGCTGGCTCTAAAGTCTCTGCAGCATTTTGATATATCATATAATTTCCTTTGGAAGATAAATGCTGGTTAGATGCTCGATGAAATGTAACAACTGTAGTTGAATTTAAGATTCAGAGCGCTGCCTCCGGGGTTCTACAGATGTCACCACATTTCAGTGAATATAAATGTATTAAAATCAACAGATATTTCCTGCATTTCTCTGTCGATGAGGTTATTCTTTGTTATGCTAGCAGAGCTTTGAGTGGAGATTAATTTGTCACAGTTCAGTCAGGTAGATGTGTTGAAGCTCACCTGGTGCTGTCAGTAAATACTCTGTTTCAGTTGCAGAATGGCTGTACTGCATCCTCGTGTCTTTGAAGGCCAGAGCCACTTAAGAGAAAGAGAAAGAGGGAGGATTAGCTTCTTCAACTCATTAAGGAAGACATGAGGTTGCAGAGGGAGAATGGACAGGCTCTTCTCTCTACTCGAGGTTAGTTAAAAACATTTAAAAAAAATATTGAATGAACTGAGATAAAGTAATTATTACGTTGTTTATTTCATTGACAGTGATCTTTAGAACAACAAAGTTTGTGCAGGGTCTTAAAAGTCTTAAATTCAATTTGATAAATATTTGTGTTGTATTATGTATATTTTGGTTCAATTAAGCAGGGAGTGTCTGGTAGTAGTGCTGGACCTGGTTGGGCAGCCACAATAATAAACCTGTATTCCAATTGTCAACTGCAACTGTCAGGGTTGCTAGGCGACAGGAGAGGTGTTTTGTGACGCAAGGGTTTGGGTAACAGCTGGTGACGCGTATAGAAAGTACTCTGTACGAAGGACAAGCCTTTGTAGACCGCATCCTTCAAAGGATGCAGCTCCTGAACTGAAACACAGTTACAGTATTGTCTTTACTACTAATTAGCATGCAGTACTGTGCTAAAGTTTTAGACACTAGAACTAAAGTGAGGATGCTTCCGAAAGTAATGCCATGAACAGTTTGTATTCATCAATTAACTTAATACAAAGAAAATTAAATCAAATCAATAGTTGGTGTGGGCATGCTTTTCCTTTCAAACAGCAGCAGCATTTCTCCTCTTTACGAATGCACACAGGTTTTCAAGGTACTTGGCAGGTAGGTTGTTGGAAGCAGCTTGAAAAATTTGCCACAGTTCTTCTGCAGATTTAGGTGTCTAGGCTGCTTCTGTCTCCTCATGTAATCCCTGACTGACTCGGTGATGTTGACATCAGGATTCTGTGCGGGACACACCATCTTCTTCTTGTTGCTGAAGATAATTCTTTTTGACCAGCCCAGTTGCCAGAATAACATTTTGGCATTGTGTATTTTTTCCAAACCATGGATATGTTTAATCTGAAAATTTCAATATGTGTAATGCATAGCATGTCAACATTTCTACAATATGTATCATAAGGAAAGTGACGTAGTTCAGATGACAACTACCTGAGCCCAGTTAGGAGTAGTCAGGTTGGGTTTGGAAAGTTGCAAAAGCATCAAAGCAGCATATTCTACACTTCGAACCACTGCTTGCTTCCCGTTTCAACCAACAAAACTGTATTTTTACCATCGGAAAATTTGCAGCTGTTTTTTTTGGCTACAAAACCGGGCATATAAACCCAAGCCATGATATTTACCTAACCAAGTGGTGTTTGTGCCTAAACTAAACCAGACTTTAAGCACAGCATTGTCATATCATAACACATCATTATTCAACTGATAATGGCCATTCAATGCATCAAATTACATGCAAAAAGCTTAAAATGTGATTATCACTGAAATGTCGAGATGGATGATTCCCTGATGGTTTTACAAAATGAATAATAACCTAAAACCTTTGCACAGTATTTAGGATGCATTCTTTAGCACAGTATATTAGCATAATATACTAAACTAAGATGGTTAACATAGTAAATTTGTCTTTATGTGTGTTTTTCAGCTTGTTTTCATTGTGTGTGCTATACAAATAAACTGAGTAATTCTTTATAATTATTAATATTATTATACCTGCTCATGTTAGCTTTGTCATTGTGAGCATATTAGCTGATGTTAGCGTTAAGCTCATAGCACCAATGTCCCTAAGTACATTCTGAGAGTCACTACCATGGCAGCAGAACTTTTACCACGTTTTTAAATATATTACATTTTTAAAAAGGGTGGAGTTTTCAACCACAACAGGAGCTTCACAGCAATGTTTTGATTAGCCTGTCCCTGTGTTGTTTGTGGTGGCTGTCGCACATGTGCCAAATGCAGAAAGCACTAATGCATATTGACTGCCAATGGCAGGAAGTCACTGCATTTTTCCAATAGAAAAGGAGGAGAAGACTGCAAGCATGTAAAGAAAGCAAGTTCAAAAAAACAACACACTGAAAATGAGACTGAAAATACATTCAGTATAGTATTTGTTAAGCCTAAAGGATGAACGGAAGGCACTTTGGCAAGAAATATTGAATGTAAATAAAACTGTGTTTGTTTACAATAAGAACTCCACAGGGTACCTTTAAAAATAATTACTGAAAAAATAAACTTAGAGATCCCTTTGAAAAAAGTGACACTCGGAGCGGTATTATTAAAAATAAATCCATGCCTTGTTGTGTTAAAAATAGGGATATTATCATTTGTTTGCCATTTCGAAAGATAAGCGAGAGGGAAGCAAACATTATTTTGTTTTTACAAGCAAACCTCACAAATATTTATACAGAGGTTATAAACTATGATGAGGTCACTTAAAAAAAACTCAAAAAAACAAAAATCTCTGCACATACGCCATCTAGCATTGTGGTATGAATCCTTTTAATTATACCATTTTTCAGATTATATTTTGCCACCAATTAGGCTCACCTACCACTTTTGAATGCAAATTAAAAACAACTTCTCATTAACCAGTTTAATGATAATTTCTCTGGGGTCATGAGGGCCAATGCTCCTGATCTCACAGTGAATATAAATACCAGTGAGGGGGGCAGTCAATGATACATTAATGCATAAATTACTTGATTGCTCATTTTCAGTCTGAAGGCTAACATTTCATACTGACATATGCTATGTATTTGACAAAAAATAAAGCTATTACACACAAATGTGCTCTCACCCTAACACACACAGACACACACACACACACACACACACACACACACACACACACACAAAATCACCCCTGCTGTGACATCTAGGGATATTTCTCTAGTGATAGACCAAATAAGCTAGTTTCTATGCAGCATCCTGGAGGCTGCTAGTCAAGGTTATTGATCAACACTCACCTCCATAATTGCTTAGCCGTCTATTTAATTTGCTGTTAAGCTCGGCATTAATTACCCCGTTTTTCGTCTGGGCATAGCTATTAATCTCATGTCTTTGATCTGTTTAATATGCCTTGTGGTGTACTCTTGACAACTCCTACAGTTGTCTGAATGTATTCGGAAGTCCACTGACTTGTTTTGTTGAGGTCGATGGATTGGAGGAGGAGAAATGTACGCAAGCAGAATGCAAAAGGATGTCAGTTCTGTATGTTGGCAGAAAAAGAAAAAGAATACTTCTGATTGAGAGATCTTTCTTTCTGACAGCATAAAATGCCTCAGAGTATGTCTGTGAACCGGTATTTGCTAAACAAAGACACAACACCTTGGAATCCATCTAAAATTGAGATCTTCTTTGAGAGGTTTCACACTTCAAGGAGGAGAAAAAGTACAAAAATTAGTCTGGTCTCCATCCAAACTTTCTCTTGCCAAATCTGAAAGCTTCTACACATAATTTTGAAAACTAATCTTGAGTGCCTTATCCACGGTGAAAACTGACTTTCAAACTCAATCTCCACAGTAATCAATCTTTCCCTGGCAGGGTGAGTCTGTCGAAACTGGGAACCGTAGCTATGAAGAAAGCAACATTTCAATTTCTCTCGTCAACTCTTAGTGGCAGCTGGCATATGTTAGACGTGGCACTGGATGGAACCATTATGAATGGGCAACAGGGGTGTTCTTCTGGAAGGAAATGGAGGAATTAAATAATTCATCCGAGCTCTTTCTCAAGTAGGGGGATGAGAAAAGAGATCTGTGGGGGTGGCAATGACCATTACGTATACAAAAGGAGCTTGTGATGGGATGCTTTATGTTACCTGAACATCATGAGGAAATTACTTCAAATATTATTGGGTTGAATTTCATGTCTGTACATATGATGGGCTTTTTTATTGCATTTGTGGTTTGATGATACTTAACACGTCCTCCACACACCATTATTTTTCAGCTTCTGTCAAATCTGTATTTGGTTGGCCACCACAAAACACTACATTAACATGAGTCCTGCCAGTTTTTGTGATGAGAAACTTTGTAATGCCTTAGTTTCTGAAGTAGGAGAAGAGGACTTTCATCAGAAGCAGTGATGGAATACTTTACAGAGGCAACTTGAAGAGCAACTTTTATGTAGTGTTTCAGTGCATTTTTGCAACATCAACTGCCAAGTCTTTAATGACCAGCTCATAGAGGAAGATACAGTATATGAATCTCTGAATGTCAGCAAAAGAAGTATGATTCTGATGAGGAAAATTGATTTTCAGGCACTGCAGGCAGGGCGATTACAAAGATGTCATTTCAAAAAGATATATTTTCATGTATAATTACAGATTCATTACTAATTATATGACAGAGACCAGAATATATACTGTTGTGCCTTGCATGGTAATGTTATTATGCTGAAACGATTAGCTGATTAATTGACGGATAACAAGACAAAAGAGTCTACAGCCATGCTAGTGGCTCTGTCTGGCTGTTCTTAATTACTAAAACTACTGTCAGCATGCTAACATGCTCTACAGTAAATGATGTTTAGTATACTGTAGGTATAATGTTTACCATGTTGGGTATCTTAGTCAAACACAAAGTAGATAGGGCTGATAGAAATGTCATTCGTTTTCAGGTATTTGAAAGTGAAAGTTAATTGATGGTAGTGCTCAATGCAAAATCAGAAAATTACCAGAGATATTACAATAAAAGCATATTACTACCAACATTTAATGGCAATTCATCCAGCAGTTGTCAAGCTCTTCCTATCGTGACAAACATTTGATGGTTACAGCTTCTGAAATGTGAAAATTGGTGGTTAAAAAAAACATGTCAAATAATAAATCAATAAATCATAACCTGAAAACCTCCGGGATTCTGGATCAACCTATATGAAGATATGACCTTGGGCTCTCAAACATTTTAAATGGACAGATTCCAAAGTGGACATGTCGCTTTTTCATTAGGGTTACTGTGTAAGACTGAATTGTCAGCTCAGGTTGGCTCCCTTTGGTGATTGGCCAAATGTCAAGAGAAGACCGAGAGAAAACCCCATCCAGTATATCCATCTCAAAGGAGTGACAAAAATCAATGGGTGAGATGCTTATCAGGGGCATCATGTTAATAATTCATTGCAAGCCCATGGAAGGTGTATAATTGATCAAGGAGCGATAAGTTGTGGTGATAAATATTTCAAGGGTTGCTGAGAGAGAAAGTAGAAGCCCTGACTTGTCAACAAACCCCACAGTCAAGTGTTCTCAACAGGAGACTGGTCTTATTGAGTCTCCCCAATTGTGCAGTCATTTTCTCTGAATGCCTGTGTGTTGTGCTGATAGCTTTCCCAGAGATGATGGAGGCGGCTCCCATGGTGAGGATCAAAGGGCTGGAACATGTACAGGCTAGCTATTGTTCAGGTCTATGGATCAACTCTGATATCCCAAGGGCCAAACCCTTGGAATTGGTTGGGCTGTAGGGGGGTTTTGCTCAAGTGGACAAACTGGTAAGAGATATACAGTAGCAGTCACTTGTAAGAGATGGATTGTGACTCCCTACTAGTCACTGAATGTATTTTCTGCTCTGTGTAGGGAAGTCACAGCAGGTAACTGATGGGGATACCGCCTGTCTAATCTAACAAGGTCATACTCAGAGGTAGATCCTTGCATTGTTGCAGATTGTTGACCACTATGGGGCAGAGAAACTTTAAAGTCACTTGCAAATGCTAAAGTACCTTGCCTACTCTGTCCATCTCTTGCTATATTGCTATATTGCATATATATAGGGACTTTACTCTATAAGGCCCCTTCTCCTTTGCACAGTAGAGGCAATGTCATTGGCAAGCTAGTATTAGCATTTGCCCTTGAGTATGACATGGATAACTGTTGTGTCCTCTTTAGAGTTCTTCAAAGCAGAAATGCATTTTAGACAACACCTTGCTCTCCTGATACCAATTCTAGTACCTTAACTCAGGGTATCTGCCAGAGTACTGATAAGATACTAGGGCTCCCTTTCCCCCACACATTTAAAAATCTGTTTACCTGAAACACATTGGGATCATTTTTACGTAAAATAACATGAGGCCAGGGATTGCTGTGGCACTAGCTGAGATGATGGCCTGCCATGGCTGATTGAATTGAACTCATGGCAGAAAAAGACAATGTTATGTTTGAGACTTGATCTACTCTGATGTACTAAATTAGGACAGTATTGCTGCCAAAATACCAATTTGGGCTGTGAGATTAGTTTATCCATACTAATCAGATCAAACATTTTACATCCAATTCTAAAAACAGACTTGTGGAAAACCTACCCAAACCTGAGGTGCAATTAATTAAGTCTCAACAGTCAGACCAAAATTACCTCAGGATCATTTGAAAAATGTTGAGTATTTTATAACAGAGGTTAGCCACTAAACGTTTGTGAAGTAAAACACTACATTTCAGTAAATTGAACACAGTACAGTATGTATATTTAATGGGTGTGTGTATTGTTTAGGTTATCATTACCTAACCAAATTGAGCTCAAGACAGCATGTGTCAGGATCTGTGTGGGTTACCACCTCTATTAAACAATTGTGTGGGTCTTGAAACAAACATGGCTTTAATGTGTATATTGTTAAATGTTTGTATATCCATTATCCAGTATTTTGTACATTTTAGATATACACTACTTTTTTGTTACCAATGTTTTAGTAACTGTAGCCTTCGGTCAGGAACAGATATCGTCAAGTGGTGTCCGACCTTCATTGAGTGTTTCTGCCCTCAACCACTACACTCTCCAGTTGGCGAAAAAATACTGTAGGACTGAAAACATTACATCTTAAAATTTGAATACTTATGTAGTAGTACATTTAACTACATAAAGCTCATCTACATGCATAACTCATCTAGGCATAATTACAATAATGCTGTAGCATCCCAAGGCAAACTCAAATGGTGCTTTATAGAGTAAAAAAATAGACAATCTGTATTGTACACAAGAAAAACTGATAAGGAAAACAGGAAACTTCAATTGTATTACACAGTAAACACACAAATGATCTTCCCAGCACAAAAGTGACATGATAGCTCTCATTTGTTTGTTACAATTGCTCTTAATTGTTGCCAATAAGAAACATGACACGTCTCATTATAGGTGATACATTGCCATCAGACAGCAAACTGTGGTGTGAATGCGAGAGACAAATAAAGAATGGGAAAATAATCTTCATAGCACCTGTGAAAGCTTGTTTTTTATGTGGGAGTGCATAAATATTTATTTTACTGAATCAAATTTAACACCTTTATCCATCGACAGTGTTCATCAACTGAGAGAGCTATGAATATTCATGAGTACACCAGGAGCGAACAGAATTTAATTCATAAAGTTGGTTCTGAAATTTCCATCTTGATTAACTCACACTGACCTAGCCAGGGAAAGCAGCAACACTGTTATTCATTAATACAAAGAGGAAATATGATTATATCATACCGAGGCATCACATGTATTTCATCCTACACAATGTATTAAGAATGAGGTGAAATTTCATTTGAGAAGTACTTTCTAAAGATTTTTAATAATGTAACATGAGGTTATGTAACTAGTGAGCTAAATGTCCTTTCAGCTAATCATTTTATCTAACCCCTTCCGCGGTGGTAGATATTTCACTAATATTATTAACATCTTCCTTGATATGAGACCTAAAATTTCACATAACACCATGTTGACCTCCAGTGGAACAAACTAATCCCTCATTGTTGTGATACTGCTTTCCCTTCAACTAGAGCATTCATTGAATGAATCATTCCTCATAAATTAAACAAATATAAAACAAACACTCATAATTAGGCGCATGAATAACCATAGAGTGAACCTGAATGTCTACTTATGTTTGTTTTTTAATTAGAATACATTAACAATGTTCGGCTTTCTTTAGCATGAATTCTCTGTGGGGCACGGGAACGTCAAATGAAATAAGCAAGGGAATTTATACTGGGAGACAAACACAAGTTGAAAAAAAATACAAGGCAATTCAGATGTTGCACAAGCTATTTGGTTCATGCGTTCTGAAAAAGACTATGTGGCTAGTAATTAAGCAGAGGATGAGCAAAGGCCATTTTCTAAGAACAAAAAATATCTCTTGAAAACGCATCGTTAATAGATGTTTTGACTATTGAGGTTGTGAATATCAACAGAAAAGTCAAGGTCACCTACAGTACATGTAATAAACACAATGCAGCTTTGAAATGAGAGAGAAAATTGTTTATCTTTCACCAATATGTTTAGACTACAACTTGTATTAATACCCACTGCAGTCAAATCAACTTCTCATTATCCCATTGGTACAGTGCATTTGGTACTTTGCACAAAAATGCTTATGAAACAGATATAAAATACTTCTGGCTATGTGATGAAAGGAGAGTCTTGGGAATTAACTGAAGTTTATTATTCTTCATGGAATTCATTCTTTATGAAACATTGCCTCACATCAAGCTCAATGTGGTAGGAAATGATTAAAATTGAGATGAAATTTTACCCACATTTACTGTACATGCTATGATTAATCACTTCCATATATTCACAGCTTTCAAAGCATAAGAATCTTTTAGATATATGTGAACCCTAGCGCTGCTTTCAGATACCACTGGATTAATTTCATATTCTAATCTACAGAGTTGAGCATCAAGACTAAGAATCTTTGACTGTCTCCGGCTCTCTGCCCACATTTAAATGACCCCCCACTGTGTAAGAGAGGATTAAACTGTAATATAAATCCTTTATACTCCCTTTAGTCAATTCAACTCAATTACACGCCCAACCTGGGCAAAATTTTTTATGTTGTAATATAATTGAGAGATCATAACTCAGCTGGAAGACGCAGATGGAGATGGTGAAGTACCTGACCTTACCTGATGCCTATTGACAGAGCTCCCTTTTTAAGATTGAATTATGGCTTTGCCATTTGTGCCTTGGATTCCATTTTCAAGAGCCATGGGCCATATGTTAATGGATGATTTTAATTAAATATTTCCAAGTTTAAACTTTTTAAAGAATTTAAATGACTTCAGCTATGCAGCTACAGGCAGAGGAATATTTTTACTGCTATTGGTAGGATATCTGAAGCACTAGTATCCTTCTGGGCATGAGAATCAATATCTATCTAATGGGGGCACGTAATATGATAATATTGGGCAATTATCAGTGCAGAGGTATGATTAGTATAATCGTTGTTAACCTCTCAGTTTTCAGCTGAAAATAATCTGGTATTTCATTGAATATTTCCAAAGCACACCAAAGACACACAGGACAAAAGCATTTTAAATCAGCACAATTAAAATGTGAGACAATAGCACATTATGCATTTAACACATTCATGATCATGCTGCTCCACTAATAGTGATGCTGTTACTTTTATCAACACAGAATAAAGAACAAATCTGATTGGAGTACTTCTTTTTTTCATAACACATAAAATAAACAAATATTCTATGACAATATCTGAAGGTGATACTCAAAGCTAGAGTATGGGAGTTTTTGTGTCCCCCTTCGGGCAGTGAGAGTATTTTAAAAAACACTGTTGACATGCGCTTACATCATACACAGCCTACGAGTACTGTTGCGGCTGTAAAAATGTAGATACATTATTTTGAGCATCATATATCCCCCAAGAACTGACTCCTTTCACTATCACAATTATATCCATTCGGTCCAATAACATTTGGAAACTTTAGAAGAGTTGCACAATGAAATGATCTCCTCCCCATTCAAGCAGCAGCTCTAGCAGAGAGCTAGCCAGAATTTAGCCACATGACCGGTGGAAGTCTGTGGTACGCATGCTCCGCCCATAGAGCAGTATGAGAGATTTACATGGTGATTATAGGCTTAATCAGCATTGTGTGAACTTGTTTGGCAATGGATATGACAAATGTTCACTTATATGTAAAAGTTGCAGGTTTACGGTGACACTAAAAGATACACTTTTAAAAAGTACAAAATATTTAGAATGGCAATTTGATTCATTCACTGAACTTAGAATCCAAACACTTAGACCTCAGAGGGGGCTTGAGCACCTCTGTGTTAGGCCTCCTAGATAGACACAAAATGACCTTTACTAGGGTGTTTAATAGATATTCCTGCCACATCCAGTGTAACTCAACAATATACTCAGCATCTCATGTTTCTTCAAGTTGTTTAAGTTAGTGGTGGAAAAAACATTTTCCTACCTTCAACTACAAGCAGCCAATGAGGTGGGTTTGATGTTAGCTAAGTAAATCTGTTTCAAGCATCAAACTCATCTTCATTAACTATAGTCAGCAGTGATACTGTTATTGTGTTTGTGTTATTAATGTCAGACATTAAAGTAATGCCTAATGTATGATTATATGTAAAATGGATTAGGGTTATATTTCCTTTCTTTATATTTTATGAGTTTTGTTTGTTCAGCAAGTGAATATGTGTATAGGGTCAGTAAATATAATAACATGTACTTGAATGTTTTTTAACTGTTTACAAAATATTACATTTAGACAAATTGTTAACTTGAAGATTTTTTTCAGTAGAGGGAGAATGAGAGAAGGAATGCTAACTCTTAAAATCTTTAATACACCAGTGTCTAATACATCTTATCTAAAGTGTATGTGTGGCTTTTTAGACTTGTGATTTAAATGCATGACGCCTCCCAAGCCTCAGTATTGTATATGATAGGATATGTGAATTATATGAAATCAATTTGTTGGCACACAGTAATCATATCTTCTATCAGCATCTTCTCATTGCCTGTTACAACTGAGGCTGTTAGGCCTTCTATGAGGTGGTAAAAGACTAATATGGAGGCAGCCATGCAACCAGAGGAAGTGCATCTTTGTCAGCAGTATTAAGCTGAGCTTCTGCAAGTACTGTAAGGATGTCAGTCAGGGATAAGGTAATTGTGATGTGAGGGTTAATTGTGATGGGAATTTACTGACATACACTTCATTTCTTTGCATGTGTCAGTAATTAACTGTCATGCAGCACTGTTTAAAACAACCTCAGGCCTAAAAGTAGTCATTCAAGGCATATATTTATTTAATTATATACAAAAAAACAGCTTGAATGAATTTGGATTTTTTTCCCCCTCTAGAATCCTCTGCACATCCCAGGTGCCAACAAGTAGTATATCTTCTCAGTACACACACACACACACACACACACAAAGTCTAATTGCCTGGATGGTACAGATGGAAAAGATTCTCATGTTTATGCCTCATAAACTTTCATGTTATGAGACAACGCAAGACAGTTGTAGGATTGCAGAGTTGGCAGGTTAAAAATACAGTGACAATATAATATAATGCTTTATCAAACAAACATGGGTTTAATTCCTTTGAATGACTTGTGAGGCATTCATGTCTGTTTGGTTCTCAAATACTTAAGCATTATTAAGCACTGCGTCAGATACATGACAGCTTTCAAAAAAGTTTCTTGTCATAATTATGACTTTGATATTGACGTAAAAGCTATTTACACATTGAAAATGGCTAATTATGATAGGTATACGATGATGTGAACGCTGCTTAACAGATGGTTTGTTCATGTGTGTGCCCTGAGAAGACACTTTTCTGAAATGTGATGGCTGGAGTACAATTAAGTTGCTATTTTGAATGTTTTGTACTTTAAATAAAATGTCATGTATCCAAGGATTGAAATTCTGTGTGAAGCACTAGCATCTTTTGAAATAATTATATTTATACAGTTTGTAAACTATAGCTAGACTCTGAACAGTAGAAGTAATTTAGATTATATGCTACATTGTTTTAAAGATTAGAAAAAGAAAACAAATATCCATTAAGAAATTGCAAACATTCTGTATACATTCAAATGTTGCCAATAAAGCATTGAACTGACACATTTTACTGCTCTATAATGTCTTTTTGCATGTCAGCCAACATATGTTGATACAGTACCAACATGGTTTATTTGGGCTCTAATATTGGCTCATAGAAACTAATAAGTCAGAATAAAAAGGTGTGATATGTCAAAAATGCTATGTCCTTGTGTAGTTGACAACCAGCACTATACTACACAGATAAAATAAATGCTTTGCAAGCACACTGTAAGAGGAGCAAGGGTATCCATAAACCTTGCACTCATCTTCTCATTGCAGATGGCCACCTAAATGCCTAAATGGCCACCTATTTCATGTGCTCTCATAAACCCTACCCTGACATTCCCCTGGTGGATGACATCCAAGCGGACAATATCACTCAGTGTCTCTGTATCCTGTTGGGTTGAGATGACTGATAACTATCTCCAATTTCCACAGGGCTTCTCAGATCTTTTCTTGGATTGGTCATGATTGGATAAGTGGTTGCGAATATGATCAACAGTCTCTCTTTACCAATAATGCCTTGCAGTGAAATAAAAGAATCTCAGGTAGGACCTCTCCCTTGTGATAAACCGTGGCCATAAAAGGCTTTCTCACTGAGTAATTAATCTTGCAGGGGGTGGTTAAATTTCATATCAGTGCTGAAGTTCAAAAGAGAACGAGTATCCACTGAGATTACTGACCTCAGCAATTTTTATATGACACAACCCTCACTTTCTGTCTTCGTCAAATATGGTAGCTGATGAAATAAAGAACAGAATCTGACAATGTTCAATAAGAAAATGGGGAATTGCTTGTTTTGCTGACCCCAAAGGCTGTGAAAAAAAAGAAAAGTTCCCTTCTCATCGATAGTCATTGAACATCATGCTGGGAATTAAGCTGTGCTGCAGACATTTTTGCAGTTGCCTTTCATTCATTATTCACTGCGGTTATAAAAGTGTAAAATGACGGCTCCACGCCAATAACAGCCTCCTCACCAGTTTTCACACACTCACACTTATTCTTTCACCTTTCTCTGACCGGAGTTCAACCTGTCTGCTCTAAAATAGCTGCAGCACCACACTGCGTTTGAAGTGCAATATTTTTCTATGTGGTACATCACTAGAGGTGTCTGGTGGCACTTAAACGTTTACACCCTTTCTCAATGTCATGGTACGCTTCATCCAATGCCAAACTAAGGGGCAAACCAACAGGTCACAGCTAAAAGTCACTGTTCATCTAAAAAAAATAAGAAAAAACATTCAGGGGTTTGTTACTAAAATTGTTTGTTTTAACATAAATCAAGAGCTAATACATCTATAGTGGCACTACCAAGTATTATGGTATCCAGGCTTGTATCAGCCCAAAACATTGGATTGGTATCTGTGCCGCTACCTTATTAACCACCTGGTAATACACCGATCCATGCACAAAGTATAATTCATCTCATTGTTCATGTTGTATAATGAAACATCCCATTTTTGGGGGTATTTCCTATTTCATTGTCGTAATACGTGTAATGCAATTCAGCGCCACAGAGCGTCCGCTTGTTCCTTTATCCAACTTGTACAATGAAAATTGAAAAAGGAAGTCGAGTGCCAGAAACAGCCTTCAAAGTAAAAGTTGTGCGTTCTGAAGCGTGTTGGCCGCAGCTGTCAGTTTAAAGAGAGCAAAATGAAATAAATACAACCTAACAACAAATAGCCTAAATAATGTAGATAATTCATAACTGTTATACAGTGATATTTCCGCCACTTTACCACAACTGAGAGATAATCACCGGGATTTTCAAAGTAAACACACCATGTTTGAGACGGACACTGAGCTGCTGCGGCAGTCGTCATGAAGTAAGTCTTTTTTGTTGTTGACCTTATCCAAACGTCTCCAACCAAACAGTTTAAATTTGTTGATCTGCCAGCAACGTAGTTAACTGTTAACTTCAGAACATAGCCAATGCTAAAAATGCTATTTTGTTTGCAGGTAAAGTTGTTAGCTGTTGTAGCTAAACAGCTGTTGTTGTAATGTTATCTGTTTATTATCAGCTGTTTTGCATGTCATTTTAATATTTGTTCATCTAAGTCTGTGTGAAATGCCTACAATTATGCTAGAAGTGAGTTAACTGGACCCTGCTCAGTCATATATCTAAGGCTTAGGGGTGTTTTGATAAATTTGATGTATTAAACTGTAGTGTGGTCTGTGTTCACAAATGTATGTTACCAGCAGTGTTTGTGCATGCAGACAGACTGCAAAGTAAAGTAATATTGGATAAAAGAAAGTTGGATAAAGGATCAAGTGGACGCTCTGTGGAGCTGAATTACATTGCACGGTCCTACACCACACCATCATTCATTACACAGACCACATGTTAGCCAGGTAGCATGCTATTGTTAGTTTGGTGGGTGCACACACTGAGCTACATTTAACATCCAAGTAAATTTCCTGTGCTATTTATTCCCATAAAGATTTCCAGAATCACACATAAACTCTTTATTTGAGGAGTGAAAATCATGAGTTTGTATCTAATTATGTTGTTTTTTCTTACCACAGTACTTCCTGGTGCTGAGCAGTGACAAAGGACCCAAGCTTTGTTTCAGACTGTCTTTTATAATGCCTGAGTAACCTGTATGGAGCATGCTCAGTCCATCTTGCTGAACCACACCAACTGTGGGGTTGAAATGGGTTTGTAAATTCATTTCTGGATTGAGGTCTTGTGTGAATACGTTGATGACCACCTTTTTCTGTGGTAAATAAGTGTAAATAGATTTGGTAATGATTTCGGATATGGAAAATGACCTGTGGGGTTAAGTGATTATTTGATTGATTCCAATTAAAGGTGGTATGGTCCAGTGGGAGGGGCCAAGTCTTTAAATGGAGGGGTTCTACACTGCCTAGGGAGTCAGAGAAGGGCTGTTGTGATCTGTAGTCCCAATGGTGGTTTTGGTTAGTACTTTGTAAATATATTTTTCTGCTGTGTTATTGTTTGCTCACATTTCCATGGACTGTATTTAAAGGGCAATAAACCATTTCATCTTTTTCATCAAATGGACTTTGTGTTGCAACCTTTTTTCGACATTTTTAGGTAGGGATGTCCCGATCCGATATTGATATCGGAAATCAGTCCGATATCAGCCAAAAAAGTGAATATCGGATTTTATCGGACTGAATCTAAAAACTCCGATATAAACGCTCCGATATAAGCTGTCCATTTACCGCTCCAGCACTTCTATAATAATAGGTGACTCTGGTTTGATCACACTCCAACACAGTAGGTAGCGGTAATGCCCCTTAATTAACGTTGGTGCCGGCCGCGGAAGAAGAGCGTCTCTGATCCAGCATGCACAGCCCACGTGATCACAACAACGACAACGTGTGTGCCTGCAGCAAGGTGTAGTGATGTCGGCTGTGTGGAAGTATTTTACTGTAAACTCGGACAAAGACGTTGCAGCTAAATGCAACATTTGTCAGGCGCAAGTGTCCCGTGGAGGGACAGAACCGGGAAGGTTCAATACAACCAACCTCATCGCACATTTGAAAAAACACCACAAAAAAGAACATGAGGATTTTCGCGTGAGCAGCAAGGCGAAGCAACAAGCCTCTGGTAATTACTACATTGTTTTGGGCACAGTCAGTCAGTGAAACTGGAGCTGTGTGAACTCTTAACTTGGAGCAGTTGGACAGTGGACAATATTGTGTTGTTGTTGTTGTTGTTTTTGTCCCTGCCCACAGTTGTTTCCAACATATGCTGACAGTAAAAAAAAATAACTGGAGTGAACTTGAATTGTTTGCATTTTAAAATTTAATTTATTCTATTCAATTGTATAATGATGTTGGTAACCAGTGGTTATTTTGCACTTTAAATATAACATTTTGTTTTTATTGGATTTGTTGAGGTAATACTCTTATGTTGAAGGTTAAAATTTATGTAACCAATTGGTTAATAATAAATGGGTCAGTTTTTCCTATACCTACTGTTGCTGACTATTGTTTTCTGTTATATCACTACAACATCAGTAACAGTAACAGTAACATCACTTTATCAAGCCTTTTCTAACATTCCACACAACAAAATAAGGAATAAATATATGTATGATTCGTGCCTATATCGTATCGTATTGATATCGGTATCGGCCAATACTCAAGGCTACAATATCGGTATCGTATCGGAAGTGAAAAAGTCATATCGGGACATCCCTATTTTTAGGTTAATCTACACCTTTTCCAGTCAGCCTTCTGGCACGCTACCCTTGCCCTCGCTCTAGGCCAGAGTGTCACACACCTTATTAAATCCTTGATATGACCAATACAGTGTCATTATATAATTCAGAGTTTCCAGTTATGCCAAGCTGCCACCAGTGTTTACTGTCACAGTTATCCCTGGTGTCATGTAACATGCATGAAAATGAATCGAGTAGAAAGAGTAAAAAAGAGTTCTGCGCAGAGAGACGACACATCTTTAAAAGGAGAGTAATCTGGCAAGAAAAAGCTGAATCCTATAATCCTCAAAAATCTTGTATCAGTCGAACTTAAGTTCAAAGAAAAAAGAGCCACTTGTCCGCATTACATCAGACAAAACTTTTCATAGCTAAAGAATAAAAACTTAAACAATACTTGTGCTTTAACTATAGTTTATTTGGACAATAGATACCTGCCAGAATGACAACATGATTGTATAGCTTTAATTAAGTGTTTTACATCTAACATAATTAACAATTGTGTTCAGGTGTTTCCAAACAGCAAGTGTGGAGTCTAGAGAACTATGGTAAAGTTACTGTAGAACAAGAGAAAAAGAACAAAAGAAAACAGATGAAGATGCAGAGGTGAAGGTGGTGAAAGAAAAAAGCTTATGGTGTAGTTGCAGAAAATGCTCAGTGGACCCCACATTCCAGGTAAGATAACACACACTTGGACCGACTTTTCAGATGGGAATCCATCCATCTCACACCATCAATTATTCATTTTGCTCACTCTCTCACCAGCACAGTTACAAGACAAAAGCTTTCCATTGGAATTGTGGCTGAAACAGGAGAAAAGCTCTTCCCCTCAGTCTGACAGCTTCCAACAAAACATGTGTAGAAGTCTCTTAGTAACAAACTCAATATAGCAGGGACATGATTGGCTGAGGTACTAGAATAAACTAGACAACAATTAATCAAGTTAATCTTGTGAAAAGCAAAAAAAAAAAAAAAACTTTACTTAGTACATGCAGTGGCAGAAAGTTAAATATTCCCTATATCTTTACATCAGCAACAGAAAGTGAAGAGCGTTAATACAGTATGTAAAACCCATGCAAATCTCATCGCTATCAGTAGATACATCCCGCAGTGGGCGGAAAATGGGGCGACTGTTATTCACAAAGGATAATGACTGTTCATGCTTATCATGTGAAGTCTGAATATGAATTTATGTCATTGTAAGCATCACATCAACCAACTTACTGATGCATTGCACCATATAAATGCTGACTCATAGGGTCTCATTTTGGACAGTAGGGTACAAAATGGGAAAGTGGCCTCCCACTTTGGGACCCTACTGCATATACATACATATTTATGTTAAATGTTGTCATTAATAAATTCTCACCTGTCAAACAATACCATTCATTAAGGAAAACCCCTCATCAGGATGATCCTGTTGTCATTGTAGACAAATTAACACAGTCTTGCCAGATAATCCTTTATTATTTGCCAGTGAACCAGATGATACTCATTTATTGTTATGTTAGAGCTATTGAAACCAATCAGTGGATGAAGAATTCTCTGATAATCAGCCTGGCTAAGAAACAAAGTTAATTCCTAATTTAATTAATCCATATTATCTTATTTCATACTGAGGAACTATTCAAGGTCAAGATTATTCAAGATCATTTTCTTTGAGAGATGTGTCATGCCTCGATTTTCATGTTCTTTGCTGCCCTTGCAAATGAAACTAACACTAAAGAGACACTAAATGACACTAAATCTGATAGAAAATTACCTTTATTCTTTTTACTGTAATAGGTGAAATTAGCCATAAGGAAAAGCAATAAGCAAAAACATATATTCAATAATGCTTTATTGCTAATAGTGCCTTTACAATTGTCTGATAATTTAACCCTTTTAACATTCAAGGCCATCATTCCTGGATTATTCAGTAAAACCCTGGATTTCATTCAATTATGTTTCTTCACATCAATTTCTCACATTTTAAAATGATCACTTTAATACCCTAATAATAAGGTTTGGAAAAGGCAAATAAAGTAAATTAACTAGTAGTTAAGGTTAATTAAACCTGCATTAAATTATTTGTGTTGCACTTGTTAACAAACAATCACTTCTGTACACATCTAGCTTTATTGAACAACATTATCATCCATTTGGCTTCAAGTTTATGTCCATCTAGTGAATGTAAGTCCAATAATCACTATTTTTAGCTATGTTTTTACTCTCTACCAACTCCTGAGGGGATGTTCTGGCTCTGTAAGAGCTAAATGCTCCAATATGTTCACCAACTAGTTGCTAATCTGTTTACTGCTTGGTGCTGTGTGGACAGTGTACAGTGGGTTTTAGATCATTTTCTCTGAAAGCTGCCTGCTGCAGCCAGAATTACACTATCAGAGTGAACCAAAACGGTTAAGTTTCAGCCAGATGGCTAAACAATGAGCAGAAACTCATTTTAAACCTCCGTGGAGCCAAGAGCTTCAAAGTTGGACAATCATTTTTTTGTCTGTCTTCACTATGAGCGACATCTCTGACATTACACATTGTAATACAGTATTATTATGAAATATGTTCATTATAGCTGTGTTAAGGTTAGGTAAAGATCATGGCTACTATTAATACAAAGCTGTATCGTAATTGCAGATGGGTGAAAAGACCCCAAATCATGTCTTTTGCATTAAAGTCTGATAACGGATTAACTAAGTGCTTATCTACCACCCTGACCTCCCCATCATTACCTGTATTTAAGGGGAACTCTGCACCCTGCATTGGCATCGAGTGTTGGCATTTAACATAAAACAGGAGGTAAAGAATTGTCCATCATTATTCCATGTCTGGATAATGCCATCACCCTACCTTTGATGTTAATAATCAGTCTATCTGCAAACTGCCTTCCCTTTTCAGTTGCCAAGGACGCCCACCAAAACAAGGCTAGAATGAAAAGAGGAGACCAAGTGAAATGTTTCTCTATCTTGATGTGAGAATCCTGGCAACAAGGAGGTGTGAACTTCAGCCATCGTATGCTCTGAAGTCCCTCTCTGAGGACAGGAGGCTGTTAATTCTGCACTTACATTAGTTGAGGGACATTAATTCCAGTGGATTTACATGCAGTAGCCATCACTTGTGGTTTGTCCTTTATGTGACAATAAATCTAAACCTACCTACATATTGCTTATTGTCCTTGATGGAACATTAAGAAAATATTCTTGTACTGAACGCGGCTTGGATTTGAAAATGTCTTAATCAGTCAAGGATTGATGGGTCATTTCTCCACAGCCTGACCTTCTGAGTATGAGGCTCAAACAGCACATGTACACCTGCTGAGATACATGTTAGAGAGGTATATTTCATGACTCATCAACACCTCTCTTGGATCCAGGTTAGAGGATCACACTTTCTGCGGGCCCCCCACTCACTTCAATTAGTGACCTCCACAGGCTTCTCTGAGCAGAGTGTTGAGATTCTCTTCAAATCCACATGATCAAAACCTATGATTAATGCTTGCTTTCCATCCCAGCTAGGGCTAATCATCCAAAGCTTCACAAAGCCATTAATACCTCTCAAAATACAGGCTGGAAAAGCTGCTTTAAGCATTTTATGATACCTGGTACAGCTATCTTTTACACTCTATATTCATTAGCATGGAAGGGAAGCTATGAAGAAAAGTGATTCATTAAGAACACAGCCAGCTACATCTAACGTAATGGGCCCTACTGTAAATCTTTAAGACACTTTCATAGCATCTTTAAAGCTATATGAATACATTAAAGGCAAATAAGAACTACAAAAACAAGATGGTTAAGTGGTGATGCACGCAAATCTGATTTAAATCTGATGCTTTAGATGCATGACCATTTTCTAAAAGTGTACTTGCGTGGCCACACTTGGGACAGAAAATTAAGAAGTACAAGGACGCTGTTCGTTAGCGTTGAGTTACAGATCTGAAGGATCTGTGATTACAGTCCTCATTTTACACTAGAAGCCTCAAGCTCCATATCAATTGGTGGAAGAACAGCATGGCCTTCTGAACACTCCAACTAATCACCCATCTGTGGCCATTGTCTACCAGAACCATATGTGACTGTGATGTCTGTTTATTATAATGAGGATGAAGATAAGTAGCATTTGATAACTTCCTCGCAAACTATGCAATGTGAAGTGCTGTATGCACCCAGACGCCTCTTAACCAACTATATTCCAAAACTGAAATTATGAATTTTAGATGCCAGGAATTCATTACTGCTATCTTTGTTCGATAGTGTATCTAGCACACTAACATGAAAAGAACGAGAAATCACTTTTCACTATCTGGTTTTGTGCAAGAAGTGATTAGATCATTTGATACCGTCATTCCACTGCTTCTATTTTCTCCAACATAGGACCTTCCCCAGGGGAATACACAACCATAATGGTTTTCGAGAAATATTATCGACCTGGCTTGATGCTGAAGGTGGCCACTATACTGTAATGATACCCTTGCCTTGTGTGTAGATGAGGCACAACATAGATAAGGTGAAAGTACTGCATTTGAAAGTAGTTTGGAGTGGTGTTTTTTAAAGAATTCAGACATGTCTGTTCAGAAATAAACACCCAGAAATATCTTTTCTAAGGTGCTGTAGAGACTAATTCAGGATCTAGGATGTTCTCTACAGGTTTAATGAGAGCAATGTCTCACAATTTGTATGTTTCTTTGTCAAATCTTGGGGGTATAAGTTCATACATAGCTTTATTATAATAAACCAGGGTGAAAAATAGGTTGTATAATGTAATTATCACATAAATTATCATATAATCATGGTTTTGTTGTTGTTTTATGATTTGATGTTTTATAATCTTAATTTCCTGTACTTTTATCAGAAGTATCAATTTTGCTCTTTGCTTGTTTTTATGGAAAGCACTTTGTAACATTGTTTTTAAAAAGTACTATTTAAAAAAGTTATTATTATTTTTATTATTATTATTACATTAAATTATGAGATCAAACCAAAAAATACATAAAACATTTCAGGTTTTTAGTGTATTGTTTATTATTATTTTTATAAGAATACATTTTCTGCAGAGGATTTTTTATTAAGATGATTTTTTGATGTTGAGGCCCGGATCAAGTAGCAGAACTAATACCTTTCACCTTCACATGTGGTGGATTAATTTTAAAAATCTAGAGTGTTATAGTGTTAGATTTTCAACAGTTTACAGTATAACAGCAATTAGTCAAATCACTATATGTAATGTGAAAGGTGTCTATTGCAGTGACAAACACACAGGAAATAGTCACTCAACTTCACAGCTTTTCTAGCTTTTTTTTTTTTTTTTTGCTCATTTTGTATACAACTCTTTAGCTTGTATGTAGTCTGTTTGCCTTTCTGTGTTGAGCAGCAGCATACACAGAGGATTTAGAGCTTTTTAGTCAAAAATAAAGCCTGCAATTAGGTAAAGACTAGGATCTGGACACCTAAACAATGAGGTAAACTCACATTGTAAAAATATACATTATCACTACTTTAAAGACAACAACTTCAACAAATTTAAAGAATACTTTATTAAAATTATTCACATATCTACTACTTTTCTTTTTGTTCAGCAGTTTGTCTCTGAACCACAGTACGTTAGGAGCTATTACATTTGTTTTTAGTTTGACTTGATCATGAAGCTCTTTCCTTGTATGAGTGTCAGTGGTTACTGAGCTTGATGAACATTAGAGGGGTACTTGAAGAAATTACACTGTGATTTGTACTCTACTTAGTGCCCTGCTACACAAAGAGGTCCATACACTGTAATAGGCTATTGGGGCCCAGAGAGCCAATTACATAAAACTGAATCAAGAAGTCACTGTACTTACTAGATGATGCCTGCAATTGTGATTTCTATTCACACGCTTGCATAATGTCCAGTTGCACTTTCTCACACACTGTATATTGAAAGAATTGGCTGCTCTACACAGTAAATGTGACAGAGAGCTAAAAGGCTCACTGGAACACAACCAAACTGATGACAGATGTCTGAAGAAACAAACCGACCAAATCTTCTCCTTAATCTGATTTAAAAAACAACACTGTCATCGTCACTGTCAAGCTTAGAGGATACCCATTAAGGAGATCCATTAAGGCCTGTTTTCAATGCATTTAGAAGATCCTTTTATCGTGAGAGACTGAACAGTTAGGGTACAAAGAGAGGTCTCATACATCAGCCATTCTAAGACTCACAAAACATGTAGCGTCAGAGAAATATAGTGGAAAATATATTTATCCTTTTTTTTCCAAAATGCATTACTATCTAAAATCACTTTAAGCACACAAACCCTTGGATCCCATTGTTTGTCTTCTACTAAAATGGCTATTGACTGGTTTTTCATGGAACAATATAATGTGGGTCTATTCAGCAGACACAAAGGTGGAATGATGGCAGATCAGTCTTTGTTAAGGACCAGCACAGTGTGAAATTAAGTGTTGTTGTTGTATGCAACAGCATCTATTAGTGTTTACGCCTGTTAACCTCTGTTAGCTTATCAGGGCATCATACACATTCTCATTTTCCAACAGATGCTTTAATAATAGAGCAGCATGAATATTCAAGAATTAAAAATTACACATAATAATTACCATGTGTAATATATTACGAACACTGACCACGATAATAAACGACAACACAAAATGCCTGATTTGATTCAAGTTGGGCCTCATCAGTTCTTCAACACAAGTGGTCAACATAACAACAAAGAACCTACTCAACATGTTCTCATGGAGAAAACCACTTATTGGTGTCATGTTACCACTATTTTAACATTAGATTTGAATCTTTCTCGAAACTATGCATCAGCCGATCACAACATGTGTGCTAAATTGTTCTAACAGCAACTCACAAGTGATTATATGAGTGACATTTTAAGAGGCAGAGACAGAACACTCATATAGTCATTTGTGAATGGACTGAAGGAATCAAGAACTATCACTTGGGAGTCAGAAAAGAATATGTATCCTACTTAACTGCTTTTAAATAATGTATATAGCAATTAACAACAACAGCAGTCAGGATGTGATTTATTCTCATCTGCAAGCTGTGAACTGTGATCAATGACAGAGATTCTTTTAAGAAGAGGCAGATGGATCAGAGAAGCTCTGCAAATGTTTTGGAAACTTCACGCTCTCCCCCATTATGTTGTAAATAATCACAGCAGCAGCTAAAGCGGCAGTCTGTGTCCATGCAAACTCGGCACATCGCATCCTTTTCATCTAGGGAATTCATATAGTTTCCTGTTACGATGAAGAGGGATAAAAATATGGTTTGTAGGTGCATATTGAGGTCTTTTTAGCTTAGCTGGTGAAATCGTCTTAGCTCCTGCAATAAATATTATACTAGAATAAAATGGGTTTAATATTCTACTTGACGATGGCAGAATAGACCCAAAAATTCTGCCCTCTAACTATTGCCACTGTCACTTTTTGTGGCTCCTACTGAAATTGTTTAAAAAGAGGTAAAATCACATTATTATAATAGATTGAATTATTAGAATTGGTAAATTGTGCTATTTTTAATTGGGCATAAGGGACATTTATAATACATGTAACACATCACATCAGTACAATAATCAAAGGATTGAGTCTGCCATGAACTACATACTTGTCAAAGTGGCATCATTAATTTCTATAGAAAAAGAAGCAAACTTTTTGAATAAATAAATGGTTCTCCTTTCAATAACTCTCTTGCTAGACTTGAGCTTTCTTTGATTCCCTCCTTTCTTCTGTTTTAGTTTTTGACTATAGTGATTGTCAAATGTAGGGGTATTCAGAATAATCAACATGTCACACCTACACTTCTTGGTGAACAGGAAATGTGGTGATTAAAATGTCATGTGCAGACACTTGCAGGTACAAAAGGTTGTCCATTGGCTGTAGATCATTAGGGGCGGGCCTGTCACTGGGGGTGCAATGCCTCTCATGTCCCACTCATACCCATTCATCTATGCTATGTTGCACCCTCCATCTAACAAAATACATTTTCTAATCAAATGAAAATAATGTTTTGCATTTGTGCTTACATTAGAGATTGAGATTATACAGATAAAAGCTGTTTCGGTTAACTGTAATTTAGCAGCCTAGTGTCAACCATGAAATCCATAACAGTGAGTTTAAGGGTGACCTCCAAGGTTAAAGGTAAAGCGAGCTGGGGATATACAGATAAACAAGCTGCAGGTAACATTATGTTATGTAACTTTCTGTCTGTTTCTGATCTACAATTTATTTAGTCACTTTATTGTTGCAGCTCTACACGCAATATTATGAGAATGGTTTGGCTACTGGGTTGAGAGCAGATGCAGCAGCACAGTTGAGGTTTTGTTGGTCTGATTGCACAGGGTTGCAGAGTCTGGTGGTGATTCTCAGTGAGATTAGCAGTTATTGGATTTACTGTAATAAAGAACATATTTCCCAATTCAGTTTCAAGAATCACTGCTGTGTGAACTGAAATATTTAAAAGTGGCATATGTAAAAGTTGAGTCATTGCATTGGATAAGTTTATATCTCATCATTATGGAATAGAACAACTAAAGAATAATATATATTTTTATATAATATTTTATATTCTATGTAATGTATACATACTTGTACACAAAAAACACATTCTATGTCAATAAGAAGGATACAAGTGGAGAAGGCACAATACGTTTTTCCAAAGAATGGCAGCTGCAGAAGTGCTTGATACATGATCAAAGAAATCTCCCCTGTTAAAATCTGTGATATGCAAATATTGTGAAGTCAACAAAACAATGTGCCATCCACACACATTTGTCTTATCCAACAAGCAACATTACAAACATGTTAGCAAACATATGGAGACCGTGGTTGTTTGAATATATTAGATACATAATTATCAGTAATGCCATATTGCACAGCCATTCCTCGCTACAAGCACTAGCGTGTTATAGGGTCCTATAGCACAAAAAGAAAGATGCTGAGAATCTTTTAGAAAACCTTATACTTTTGAGAACTTTAGGGTCAATGTTCATAGTCAACAATTTTCTGCTGAAGTGTAGGTTTCAGATACCTCTGCTGTGAACCAGGTTCAGGTTTGTTTTTCCAATCTATCATAAAAAGTATTTTCACTTGATGACAGTTTTTGCCACTGTTGCTTGACAAGTGCCACAGTCACCTCACCCCTCACATTTTGTGCAACTAGCCGGCAACAGCAAGTGACACAAGCTGAAGGCTTTGAAAAGTCAGGAGAGGCACTTGAGAATTAGAAGTAAAAAATTCGAGTAGCAGTTGAAGGCAAGGCGATACAAGTGAAAGATCAGAATCGTGGTGAACCGCTAAGATCTTTCACAGAAAGAAAAGAAATAGAAGCTTTACAGAGAAACACGTATGCAAGGAAAAAGTCTGAGAGCCCTCTGAGAGCTTCAAGTGTGGCAATCCACAGAGAAATGATACATCAGAATGAAAACTCTGTAAACACAAAGCACATACACAAATACACTACTTCACAACAAAAACTTTGAATGTGTGTAAGGTGAAGACCAAACATACAAATTCACTGGCTCCATAGTGTTGACAACTACAGTATCAGCCTCCATAAATCATAAATACATCAAGACATCAATACTTATCTGTGATGTTAGTGTTTGATATGCTTTAGTTTTGGTGCAGATGCATGTATAACTATACTCTGCCACCTGGAGAGCACAGTCACAGGATCTGAGACAGTGATGCCTGTCATAAGCGTGTCACACAGTGAAACACAAATACACACATACTTGCAGACTTTCCCAAAAAGAGTACCAGCTGGGTATGGTTATATCAGACAACCAGAGCTCTGGAAGTAAAAGTCTTATTCATCTTTCCAACAGAAAGATTGACTAGCCATTCAAGGATTCATAACATTTTAATGGTCTCTCAAACTTTAAAAATAAATGCAAGACTTTAACTTCCAAACTGAATAACATCTTGTTTTATATAAGAAAGGGTAAAGAAAAGCTAAAAGTTGATGCTACAGTAGATGTTGAGGTTTGTCTAATATATTGGATCCATTTATCCATTTGAATCAATTCAGTTATAGGTTTTAATTGGATCTATTTGGTGCTTTCTTTACCTGATAGCAGTGACAAATCAAAATATGCAATTATTTTGATTTTGTGACTGAGACTCCTGAGGACTATAGTATTTACTGCCATCCAACATAACACTGCAGTGGGAAAAAACTTTTAAAAATCCTGAAATGTTCATATTTATTTATTTATTTATTCTGATTATTTATATTGAAGTTATATATAAAATGTATACTTTCAAAACTCACATATTCAACCACTTCACTACTTTATTTCACATAATAAGAAGACTAATCCCAAAGAGAATCCCAAAAATAAGGATGGAAAAACAGAATTAGTTTCAATAAAGTCAATAAATACATTTTTGACATGGTAGACAAAGCAATCACAGCTCAGCGTCTACTTGTTCTAGATCTGTTGACAGCATCACATGGCCTTCATCAGCAAATGAACTTTGCTCAGTTGTAATGAAACTGTAGATATCTATGAGAAGTCTTACTGCCTAAAGTTGGCTTAAAGGTAACATATCTTGCACATTTACAAGTCTACATTTACTTTAAAGCAGCCGTTCAGTTCAGCCTCTTTCTGAAATAGGCTATTTTAGCTCCCATCTCCTTAAGCCCCGCCTACTGATGAGCCCACTCCGTTCTGATTGGCCAGCTTCCAGAAGTTGTCCCTCAGTAGTTTCTAGAGGTAAATAAGCTCTATTTGTTGGATTTCATTTATTTTCCTTGTTCTTTACTCAAAATGGAAACTTCTTAAATATATTTATACGTGTTTGAGTCTGAACTTGATGCAAAATATGTAAGTGTACAACGTGAATAACAGATGAACGACCTCAGTAGCAAAGGCTAAGAATTGACAATTGTTTGTGAGCATGCACAACAATCAATCAGTTCAATGGGAAAGTAGAGATAACACTGCAAACAAAGCATTCAGAGCAGGTGGAGGACTGGGAGTTTGACTTTCAGGGAGCATTTTATTTATGTTCACCCCAAGTGTTGGAACTTTGACCATATTTAAGATCAACATCCAACACCAACAACAACATAAAGATATCAGAAAGCATGACATGTCTATGTTTAAGTGTCTTTGAGTAAATAAATACGGCTGCTGTATAGTACTACAGGAGAGCGAGGGATAAAGGCAGTTTCCTGTGTCAGCATAACCCTGTTTGACTTTGACTTCTACCATTGTGAACGAACCCATACCCTCTTTTTTTATATCAATCTTTTTTCTTAAAAAAAAAAATCTCATTTGAACTGTATTTCAACTTTATTAGTGCACAGCTAATACTGTAGTGGATGTCCATGTTGAGAACAGCTGCTGCTGAAAAATTAACTTCAAAGGTTCTATACATCTTCGGGAAAAAAAATGTGTTTTTGTTTGTGTAGGGAGAAAACAAAAACACACTGTTTGTCCTACTATGTTACAAGCAAGCACCCATCCACAGCATGCAGACCATAGAATGAATTCATATCAGTAGCTGTGCAGTCTGGTCTCAATGCAGCACCAACACTGTGTCTAGATGAAAGATGTGTTTTGATGAGGGCTGTATGAGAATTTAATGAGGCAAGATGGGATTGAGCCTGAAGCTATGGGCGCCTATTGATGTGAGATGTTTTAAGGGGATTCTTTCCCCCTTTGCCTTTATGAGTTGGATACCTTTTTATGGGTTTCTGCAGTCGAGGGCCTGTACATGTATTGCAAATGGTGTTTTATGATTTGTTTTCCAAAACACTGCACCGTTGTGGAGTTGCCTGCGACCCTGGCTTGAACTATTTCATAGCCATCATTTGACCTAGAAGACCACGTCACAGATAACAATAATCTAAAAATACCTGCATCAGATAACACCATAGCACCTTTGCGAAATCCCCTGATTCATCTTTAGTTGAAAAGCGAGCTGGATTCAAAGGCATGCCTCAGGCAACGCATATCTGAAGTAAAGGAAAATTAGTTTCTCCAGCTACTCTTTGATACTGGGACACCCCATTGTAAGTCTTAGTATCTTACTGTATTTATTAGATGCTTTATCAGATCCTTGTTGGTCTCCGTTCAAAATGGAAAGAGAGAGAGAATTCTCCTTAGGGGTGAAGATGTGTGTTGAATGGAGTAATGTATTTTTCTAATGTGCTTTCCATTCACTTCCTTGCAGTCTTCTCAACATAACCTCTTAATGTTTCTGTCTGTATACAGGCATCCTCTCCAGTGTTCCAGTAACAGGTCTCCAAGAGGTCAATTAACAGTAATGAGGCAATAATGTAGTTTACTCCAAACCTAATTAGATTTCGTTTAGCCAATGGGCTCTCAGCTGTCCAATGTAAGAGGGCTAAACTATGCATATCATTTACTGTGTGTTTCGTTTCATTTCACTTCACTTGGGCTGAAAGTGGTTCTCATAGAGGCAGCAGTAACACCCACCCATCAAAAATACAATTGTTTGCCTTTTAAGTCTCCATCATCTTGTTTCAGTTGCTGTGAATGTTCACAAATCCCTTTAGTCTATGCTCCCTTGTCTCTCTAACATCCAATTACATGCCGCCTCCTGATTTTTCCTTTGCAATCAGACATTAACAGTCAGATATCAAAAAGGAAAGAAGTTCTAAGGAAGACTGCAGTAACATCCATTTAGAGTTGTTTATGCAGTGTTTTTTAACAAGTTTGACCTTATTTTCAGCAGCTACATTGACCTAAAGTGTGTAGGAGGAATAAGCACATGAATGACCAGAACTAAAAAGGTGTAAATCAATGTTATTACTCAAGATTTAGTCCAGCTGGGGCAAGAGACAAAGTTAAGGGTCTGTTCCAGTGGTTTGATTCAAATAAATGAAGAGGTGGGCAGAAAAGTGGTGCTTTAATGCAAATTCGATCAGATGAAATATTACACACTCAAATCTTAAGTGGCCTTTGAGGTCAACTGACTGGCTGCTGAGTCGAAACGTGGCAGCAGTGGTGTCCATATTTCACACGCCATTCCACCGCACGGAGCTTATAAGTTATCACACGCGGGGAGAATAGCTTAGCTTCGACCCAGTGGCCCTCAGCAGCGTCGTAACACAGACTGCATCCGTCACGTACCGGAGCAGGAATGAGGTCTTTCTTGGCAATTTGTGCCACAATGAGTCATAGATATAGGAATTATGGGCGACTTGCAGTTTCAGAATGAACATAAATAATGAAAGAGCTGATGAATACCGATACTTAATTCAATCTGAGGTTAATTTCTCATTTGGAGCAAATATCGTATGTGGGAAATGACATATAGTTTGGGTTCAGAGAGTGCAGAGTGAAAATTTTGCCCCAAAGTCGAAGCAGCGGCTAAACTATCTTCTTTACTGTTGATTAGTTGCCTCTTAACTTCCTCGGAGTGATTCCCCCTCAAAAGATGAAAGGACAATTTCCATGTTAAGTGGATTCCTTTCCTAAATTGTGTCTGTATAGGCAGAATATCTATATGTGCACATGTGTGAGTGAGGGGCTTTTCCACAAGCCAGATTTGATAAGGTTTTGCAAATTTCTCTCTCGCTCTTAATGTAATTCTTTCAACTCTACTGTCTTTAATAAGGGCAGAATGACTAAATTATTCTAACTGCATTACATGAATACTGTAATCCATGTGCATTGTTTATCAAAATACATATGTATGTTTTTATTTCACGATATCCACAGAAAGCCAACAGATTGCTTGGCGCATCTGTGCATAATTTGATTCTAGTCATATCAAAATGTTTCAAATGAATGTTGCATCTCCTCCATTCGCTCCATTGTGGCAGAAAAATGCAGAATATCAATTCATTTTTCTTTTTTTCCTATTAAGGTTTTCCATCTGCGCCAGCAAAGTCATAGGACGGAGTATTAACATTCCTGGAAGTGACACATAAAAAATGGCTTTTACTTTTGGCTGAGGTACAAAAACGAGAAAGGGGACTAAAAAAAAGACATCTGTATTATTAAAAAGATGCACTGTTGAATGCATGAACTGTGCATTTTTTTACTTGAGGGACCTTCTTTTCAAATCCACAGAGTTGTATTTCATTTTACTTATTACAGAAACATCACCACAGCAGCTACTGCTTTACAAAAGTGGGCTGTAGAGAACACGTTTGGCCTTAATCTCTAACTTGGACTCCAAGCTATTTCATCAGGATAAACTGATGCAAGTCAGAATCTCTCCACTCAGGCTCTTCCCAAGAGAAAATGTGTTGTCTTTATCTCCCACTTTCGATCTGGTGAGAATAGCTGTAATCCCAAGAATGTCACCCATTGTCTATATAACTATTGCAGCTTCCCAAATCCCATGGCAGATGTCAGTGGGAACAAATTATTCACTCATACTGACAGGTTTATTTTTCTTCTTTGCAACCTGTCAAAAAAGCCCATACTACAGGGTTCCAGTGTGAGTTGGTGTCTTACTTCTGCCCAAGTTAGATTTGTAACAATAATGAATGGACTACTGCTAGCTACAACGGAAATTTGAAATAAATTGCCTGCAGGAATTGAGTCAGCGTCCCAAATGAATAGGCTATGTACAGATACTCTTAATGAATGTGGTACATGGTGTTTAAATAGCTTATTTTCCAGCTCAATATACCTATATACAGTAACATTGGTGTTTTAACTGTGTGAAAATTTAAAACCTAAACATCTTTGTTAATTTCCTACAAGGATGCATCAACTTATATTAAGTTTCTATGCAAATAATAATTTAACTTTTGACCTTTGAACTTTGGCCTAAGCAAGCCCTCACTGACAAAGCCATTACTCTCTAGGAAGAGGTACTGACACAAAGAGCATAATTCATACAGCGTGCGCCTGGAGCCAACTAATCAGTGTTCAGAGCGGGTGTAACTCTGCCTCATACACATCAGCCGTTTGCCAGACAAACATTTCCCAGAGGAGAACAGCGGCGCTCCAACTGTCAGTCACAGTCCCACTGTACTAATACAAGAACATAGTTATATAGCAGAAACTGATCAATCTGAAAGGCTCATATATCGTGTTCATTTGTTTATGTCAATATAAAAAAAAAGAAAAGAAAACTCTGGGAATACATTAGTTACGACATCATAAAAAGGATATTGGTATGATTTTATATATTTCTCACATGTGGAGAAGTGGGTAATATATTCCATAGTATTACTGGTGCTCACAATTTGCATTTTGCATCTAATTAGAAAGAAGTCATCACTCAATATAGGCTGCTCTACTGATCCAGAATCATAACAAGCAACGTGTTAAGCATAAAACATGATTGTTGTGGATCGTCATAAATGTGTTTCTTCAGTTTATTCTGTGCACCCAATTAACTTCAGCACTTGAGGCATGAACATTCTGCAAATAGCACTTTTTTATTTTAAGACTGACATGAATGTACATGTCCTTTGCTTGTAATATGATTAACAGAATGCATGCATCTGTTTTTGTTTTGGAAGCAGGGGGGTGGAATAAAAAACAAACACAGAATAATTACATTTGAGAAAAGAGAGAGAGAGGTAACCAGGAAGCAGCACTGATATGCATCATCACTTATGCAGCTGTGTGTAAAGTCTGGTTGTTAAGACCGAGGTTTTAACATAGATTAGTTCATCATCCCTGATTCAAAGGACCAGAGAAAGATCTAGTTTTCCACATGTGCAGTCTCTACCTATAATTGCATCACTGGAAACAACAAAGCTACAATTATTTCCCTTGTTAGACACAAGCAATTCTCCCCAACTAGAATTTGCAGTCATGAATGAAGGAGAATTCATCAAAACTGTAACTGTAATGTCTTGAAGCCCCAAGTGTGTTTTTTTTTAACATGAGATGTATAAATGAAATAGAAAGGACAAATCTAAAATATATGATTAAATATGTAATTTCATGTAATGTTAATGACTAAAGTAACACAGGAATAGGAACAATGTAAGATTCTATGCTTATAACAATTTGTAGTTTTTTGCAGTGTAAGATGTACTCATGCATATTAATGTTATTATCTAATAAATGTCTATTGTGTTTGTAAATGTTTGTTGTGCTTTAGGGCACAGCTAATATTTTTTTTAAACTTAATTATATTTGAATTACCTAATAAATTCAGTTAGAACTTATTATTCTAATAAAAACACCAGGTAAAAAAAGAAAAATCAACCTGTGACAAAGAATAGCAAGAATAATGCTTCATTTTGAGGGCTAACAACTCAAAAAGATGGCTTTGTTCTGTCTCACACCAGTGCTGGTATGCTACCATGGAGGCTTTTTTTTAAATAGCAGTATGAAAAAGGAGAGTAACATTATATAGTTTTGAACTAAAACAAACTTGACTGCACTCCTCGTGTTAAGAGAAATTGTTTTGTTAAATGATAAAATATTCTTAAATAAAATCATAACTGGAGCCAAAATCAGGACAAAGGCGCAATGAAAACAAAAAATACCCTTGAGCACCAAAGCTACATAAAACTAGAAGAAAAACTTGCACACTGTGTTAAGATTTATGAGATAACTGTTATGAAGTCAGACCAGCCTCAGTAAATAGATAGTTCAAACTGAATTTCCTCATTGTCATATAGCCAGAGGTACAAAGTGATATTCTGCTTAAGAAGACTTACTGAGACTGTACTGAATCTTTACTTAATCAGAAGTATGGTGTCTTTTGTATAAAGTGAATAAAATATAGAGAGAATCTTTTCCCAATGGCCTTTTCTCTGCAGTATAATAAAAACAGTTATCCCGTACCCTTGAATCTCACCTAAACATGCGTCTGATGGAACACAATGCAGCCTGAGTGCAGAAAAACAAAGATAAAGTGGCCATCTGAAAAATGGCATTTAATTGGCAGGTGATGTTCTGTGCTCTGGAAACAGCAGTCAGATGAAAGCATAAATCTTACCTCAAACAACCTATGAACAACTTGCTTTGATGGTTATTTACTCTAAGGCACTGCTGACATTAGAACACATTTTTATGGACTGCGTTGAGTGCTCTGAATAAGATTCTGCATTGAAAATGTTATTTATGTAAAAGTATATAAGTATTACTTGAAAAGTGTTCTTAAACCAGTAGTGCAGAACATTGACATATAAATGAACATCAGTTTCATTCGAGCTCTTGCCAAATGAGTTCAATGAACTATCTGCCAGATAAATCTGTCTGTATTTCACAGTATACTGACTTTTTAAATCTCATGTCAGGTGTGACATTCCCACTTTGCTGTTTGAATAGGCACCCAGAGGCTTCCGCCAGCCAAGTCGGCTAGCTTCTGGTTAGCTATCTGCTAACTTGAATGGGGATAAAACTATTTAATTATGTGGGTCTTTCAGACTTTCTAAATGTTATGGGACCAAATGGGACCAAAACAATCTATTCACCACCAGCCGCAGCAGTGGAGACAGAGCACATGTCAACAGTGTTTTTGTAATTACTCTCACTGCCACAAGGGAGAGACAAAAGTCTCACATTCCTGCTTTAAAGTGCCAAAGGAAAAGTACTCAATGCAGAATGTATAAACACAATATAACAACATACTTTTTCTTGCATTCCATTTTGTATTTGTCATGTTTTAATTGTTTGTTTTTTTTTAATGCTGTGCTATTATGTCATTATCTAATCTGTACAAGCAGGCATAACTTTAAGTAGAGTGATATTACTGAGTAGACTTAAAGTCCTTTTGTACGGATTGAAAGTTATTAAATCACTACAAACTAGATCTACATACAATTTTTCCAGATCTTTGGTTTTAAGACAAAAAATGTGTAAATTAAATATTTAGGTTATATTATTATTGATCTGTATACAATTAATGTACATTAATCAAAGTGTTCTTACATTAACATGTACTTTTTAATTAGTAGAATTTTGCTGTTGTAGTTGGTTGAGGTGAAGCTAATTTAAACTTTTATCTATCTATCTATATGCATCATATATTAAAAACATATCTTGTGTTTGTATACTATATGTAAAATCTTCATTTAGGAAGTAATTAGTAATTCAATCTCTTAAGTAAACAGCTTGCAGTTCAATATTTCCTTTGGTATTTGAGTATAAGTACGACTAAAATACCTCAAATCTTTACTTAAATGCAATTGTGGAGTAAATGTACAGTCCGTCCGGGGGATTCAACTCGGCGGGCTAGGGACGGCCGCTCGGTGTGGGAAGATCCCCTCGTATGCTTTAATGCTTTATTCAATTCTACCTGCAAGGGAGCTCCTATGGTGTGTGGACTTTTCTCTTTTCTCCTACACTGATTGTATCCATTGTTTTGAGGAAACATGATTGCTGTTTAATCCCAATGTTTCTTTTTTCCAGTCCAGTGATTCATTCTTGAACAGCACATATGTCAAAGCAAAGTGCAGGACACCAGAGGCCAGAATTTACCAAGTCATGTTTAGAATAAAAAAGCAGAGAAAATAAATATGACTAATCAATATTTCACTTCTCAGTGCTTTGACTTGCCTAAGCATGACCATAAGGTTATTAATTATCCTTTAGGTTCCAACACAACTTGAGTTGTATAAGAAAGATTTGCATATATGTTCAGTTTAAACATTTTCTGACTTTGCAGATATATATATTAAAAATGTGTAGTAGGGGAAAAAACATAATCAGGAGACAAGGTTATACCCTTTCTCCACATCCGAGATGAAACTGAACCGTGTTTCCATGGGGAATTATATATATATATATATATATATATATATATACATGTAAAAACTCTGTGTATATAAAATAATGTTTACTAAGGTTCATGATAAGAGCTGTCTTACCCTATAGCAGGACAAGCCACCACAGCTCATTATTTTTAATTAGCTCCACCTTTTTAGTGTATTTGTTCCAGCTCTACAGATTCAGTTGCTCATGTCAAAATTGCAAACTAACCTTTCAAGCAGTGACAGAAGAACATTATGAAGATATCTAATCATCTGTACATTTAACATTTTAGCATGCATTTGCCCATTTCTCCAACAATGTTAGCCTCACTAGACCAGAATTCAATACAGCCATAACCCATGATGCACTTTGAGAAAGTACTGTAACAAAACAAAAGAAAAAAGGGGGGGGGAAAAAGTATCTTGCTGTTATTTTCCTATCATTGTTGCTCTCCCTCCACTTACACATAAAACTCATATCTAAAATCAAATCACCATTACTGTTCTCTAGGGATATTCTGGGACATGTAGGAACTTGCTAACTGCAGCTAAACCAGTGGAAATGGGTCACATGAAAAAACAATGTTATATGTACAGTATATTAGTAGTGTGTGGTCAAGAGTTTAGATAATTTATTGTTCCATTAAAGCTGCATTTGCATGTTAAACCAACCTGTTTCCAACACCACAGAGGACACTAGAAATGACTTTGAATTCTGTGGGAGGCAGCACAGAAAATTGGTTTCCAGCACCATTTAAGTCAGGTCTTATTTAACAGCAACTTAATCATAGCACAGCTGTTATTTACTGTATGTATTTGTTTATTATTTTCAACCTCACACTAGGAGCCATTTCCCAATAACTACTATGTTTCCCCCCAGTGCATGAAACCTTGTTGGGCATTTCCTCATTACTTCCAATTAAGTTAGCTTGTACATCACTGCATTTGTTCAGGCTATATGTATCCCCATAGGAGTGTGTTAAATCAGACAATCTGCTTCGTTATTCATTTTCATACGTATGACCTCCCTTTCTACGTCGATAGGAGTCTAAATTGGAAAGCGCCTCATTTTAGCTTCAAACTTCCATTCAGCTGAGAAGGAAAGAGACGGGGATAAATTTGCAGTGAGTGAATGGGTTTTGACAGGAGGCTATTTCACCAGTCAGTGTCAGTGTTATCCTGGCTGTGCAATAATGCAATAAGGAAAACAATCAAACAGCAAGCTGCAAAACATCTGACCTCAGATTCTGTTTTGATATAAACTATAATTGCATCGTGCAGAGGACTTACACTGGCCTCTGTGTTCTGCTGATTTCTTAAAGTAAGTTAGACTGAAGCGCAGCGCCAGAAGCATGGTTATTTTCATACTGCCTTTGTTCTGCCAGATCAGTCAGAATGTCTCCAACATGGAAAGCTTGTCTCTTTGAAACACACGGATAAACCTTCATCTCCAGATTGTTTCCTACTTGTGATTTTTTTTTTAAGCTGAAAAAGAGTGCATCTTCTACTTTCGGCAGGAGGTACTCATGTTGTTTTTTGCTCTCTTCAGGAGCAGTTGTTATGCCATGTGTTGAATTTTTTTAAAATGACTAATTGCTGTAATGATGCTGTATCAGCACATCCATTGACAGGTTGATCACATGGACTGAAAAAGAGAAACATCCACGTGTAATATTCTCTCCCATTCCATGAGGCTTTGTATCCTTAAACACAAATCACTGTTGCTTCTTGCTTAAATCCTTTAGATAGTTGAGCATTAGCTATAGAACAGTTATTTCTGTTTTTATGAGCAGCAATGAAAATGAAAGATAGATATTATGCACAGTGACTGACAGTATAATTATTTCTACTATGAGTTAAAATACTGACACCCTCCATGTCAAGGAAAAACCCAATTTATCCAGGCAGTTTAGTTTTCACAAGACAAGAACTGTTAATGGAAAAAAAAATCCAAGGATCAGAGACACTGCAGAAAGGTCTAAAAGTAGGTTACATTTAGTAGCACAACAGTCTCTCTGTCCCCAGTCCTTCCTCTCTTAATCCAATCATGCACCAATTACAAAAACCAAAGATGAAGTCAGGGTCAGACAGAAAAGGGAAACTCGAAATCTAAACTTTGCTTTCTTTTTGGAAGATGAGTTTATGATGTCAGGCAACCTAAGAAATCTGCCTTAGGGCTAAGTGAAGTACATAGAAAATATGAATATGATTCTCTTCTGAAGACAACGTCTCCCCGAGGAGAGAAAGAGTCAGAATTGTTTCTGCAGAGCCAAAAAGGACCAGCTAATCAGAATATTGTGAAATAAACTGAATCCTGTGAAGAAGTTTGCATTGCCTAATGGCTATGAAGACCAATGATGTTACTACATTAACATCTAATAATATAATATATGACATCTTAATTTCCATTTTTTTTAAATGAGGAAACATGTTTTTCTTCTAGAGGTAAAGATCCTGTGATTAAAAAAAATAAAATCTTTTATAGGACATGATAGAGGCCACTTTCAAGTGGCTACTTTACTGTAAGGTGCATGACTATCTATGCTGTCTGTCTTCCATCAGGCATCCATTCTTCTTCAGTTGGTGCAGACAAATAGAGAGGGGCCTGGCATAAGAGTGGAGGCTACTGCTTGCACTTTCCTCTTCTGTTCTTTCTCCTGCAGTAGGGGGATGCATGTCTCCTCAGCACGTGAGTTCCTGCATCAACAGTCTATCTCCAAAGTCTGCGGTCATTTTAATTTTCCTCCCAGCTGTTGGGGTCGATGCCTGCCTGCCTCATGGCCCCTTTGCAAATATCCTTGAAGCTCAGGCATGGGCGACCAGCAGGCCTAAAGCCTGTCAACAGCTAACCATACAGGATGGCTCTGGGGAGCTGACTGGGGTCCATCCTGTGGACATAGCCAAGCCATCTGAGGCAGTACTGTCTCAGCATGGCAAACATGATGGTGGACTGAGCATGTTCCAGGAATCCGAGTTGGGTACTTTCTCCTGCTATGTGATGCCTACTGTATGCCACATCCTGAGCATCACAAGTGGGAGCTGTTCAACTGTTTGTCTTGCTTTGTGTAGGGTGTCCAGGTCTCACTGATGTACAGCAGGGTGCTGATGACAAAGGTTTGGGAAACCTGAAGGTTTTTTGCACACAGTTAAGTTCTTGTTGGACCACATTGTCTTTGACAGCTTGGCCATCACTGTAGCAGCAGTGCTCAGTTCTACATCAAGGGACAGGTTGCTGGAGACTGTGGACCTGAGGTATGTGAACACAGTCAAAATTTGTGGGATGCTAGCTCTTTATCATCTGCAAATAGCATTGCAATGCTGGTCACTTTGGTCTTGATTGAGTGCAAGAGTTTTCTGTCAGCTCTAGTGTGTAGGTGGACACCTTCAGGAGATAAGCCAAATAAAAACAACAGCAGGAGAGAGAAGAAGATTCTGAGGAGGGTCGGGGCTAATTATTATTCATTGTAGGTGCCCAGATCTTGGGGCTAATATATTTTGCCAAAATGTGTAGAGCATTATGGCCCCGTTATAGATCTGAGCCATTATATGTCTCAAATTAAGTTGTGAAAGACAGGAAGACTTTGGTTTATGCGCCTGAGGCTTCTTGTTGACCTGAATCATGAAATCATTCTGCTGCAGCAGCAACAACTGTACACTGTGTGTCTCTGTGTGTGTGAGATGCTTAAGAAGGAGCCTTTGGTAGCACAGAATGCAGGTCAGTAATTACGGTTAGCTCAGCTGAGCAACATTGTTAATCTGTATGTCACTGTTAATCTGTTGCTATCTATATATGGATATTGCTTCATCGCACCTGAAGGCACAACAATTACTCTTTTCTTTTACCTATAAACTGGGTCATTTGGCACAAGAATGAGTGTGACATATTTCTACATTGTTTTAAAAATGAAAAAAAAATCTTAAAATCTTTTAAAAATTGAGAGTTGTGTCCTCGTAACTGTGATAGAAGCCTGTCACATTTGTGTAAGATTTAAAAAATGCACTTTTGGAGATATAAGTGCCACCAGTTTTGACAGCAGCATCACTAATTAGTCTAATTATATGACTTTATAAAATGTGTGTGTGTGTGTGTGTGTGTGTGTGTGCGTGTGTGTGTGTGTGTGTGTGTGTGTTTGTGTGTGTGTGTG
The DNA here is from genome assembly GCF_027409825.1 of Scomber japonicus. NCBI lineage: Eukaryota > Metazoa > Chordata > Actinopteri > Scombriformes > Scombridae > Scomber > Scomber japonicus. The sequence continues at coordinate 23,095,608 of NC_070589.1, read as the reverse complement.
TCTTTCCAAAATAACATTGGGTAATCAGATCTAGAGCTTGCATCTCTGACAGTTCACCGTTCACTCACCTACCCTCATCCCGCCCCCCTTTGTCTTTGACATCACCTCTTTAAAGATTCATAAGCCAGGGCAATTTACATAAAAGTTAAAGCGTCTGATTAGTCGTATTACAACCCACTCTGACCGGCATGAGCCCTGCAGGGACGGGAGGATTGGCCAAGGTTACAGCTGAGGCATGTGTTCGACAGCACGCAATGGGACCCACCATGATGTGAGGCATAGGAGAGATTATGAATTTCTTTGAGGTCATAGCTAATTCACACTATTTTAGAGTCTGTTTTACCTTTATGAGTCACTTAATAATTGATAGTATTGTGTGGGAATCATTTAATAACACTATTATCTCTTATTACACAGAATTAATTCTGCAATCAATTCAGAAAAGGAATATTTGTATTTATGACACCCAGCTACTTTGCATGCATAATAACAGACTGTAGGCATGTTCTCTGCAATACACACAACGCTTTTTCTTTTGTTTTTGCACTGAAATGAGTGACCATGATGCAATGCTGGAACAATTTCAGTGTTTTGATGCACATTAAAAGGCACAAAAACATTGAAATTGAAACTATTCATTGCAATTCAATTGGGTTCATTAAGTCAAAATTTGCATTTAAATAGCAACAAAGTACTTATATAGTATTATCGAATAATGTGCTCATTCATACTTGGGCATCATAATTAATGGGTGTTTCCAAGGAAACCTAAGAAACCTAACTGCTCATGGTGTGGTCTCATTAAAGCAGCAATATAACGCTTTGCTTAAGTCTAGCTGACCAGAGAAAAAAGGCAATTCATTAAAGATGGATATTAAAGCCACTGAAAACCCAAATCCACAATAGCCTTCTAACTAGGTAATTTAGGGTCTTGTGTACATAATAGTAGGCCTCTAAAAAGTATTAGAAATTAATTTCAATCCAAATTCAATATATTATTAAGTTTTTGTAAATTTCCTGATATTGCCTTTGATTTGGGCGTGGTTATGCTGGAACATTTATTCACCCTTCGTGTCGTCCTCCCGGGTCAAATTGACCCTGTCTGTTTTTACTGTACCTCCCTTCCTCCTTCTCTTTTTCTTTCCTTCCTCTCTCTTTCCTCCCTTCCTTCCTTCTTTCCTTCCTCCATCCCCTCCTTCCTTCCTTCCTTTCTCCCTCCCTCCCTCCCTCCCTTCTACCTTCCTTCCTTCTTTTCTCTGTCCTTCCTTCCTCCCTTCCTTTCCTCCCTTCCTCCCATCCTTCCTTCATTCAAGGACAACAGGAGGGTTAAGAAATTTCACAAAAAATTCAGTGAACATATCATAAACAATGTAATATACTGATGTCATTTCAACCCAGTTAATTTTGCTATTATTCTTCATTACTGTGGCTAAATTACCCACCATACACTTAAACATGCACTAGATCTGCTCACGCACTTTTAGATCTCTTCTTCTTAAGCAAATTTCTTGTATTACTTTTCACGCAGTTGTTTACATTCTTTATAGATCTGATAGTTACTTTCACTTCCCTCTCTCCCTCTCGCTGTCGTACTCTCTCTTGCTTATTGCTATTTTTAGTTATTCTGCTGTCTCCTTTAGTGATAATCAAGGCTAGGTGAGTTACAAAGGCAGCTCTGCACTATGGAAACCCAGCTGTTAGCTACTGTAGTTAGCCAGACCTCAACAGCCAGTGCAGGTGTCAATTAAAACGTGACCTGCCATCTACACATTCTTGAGAAATGGTCTAAACAGCAAAAATGAGCAGTTTTTTTACAGCATCCACTCCTTTTTAGTTTTTTACTAAAACCAGCGTTTTTTGCTCTCAAGTACAACTTTTCATCACAAAACTTCGAAGGTAAGACAGAATATCTGTTAGTCGCTGTAAATAAGTGGTTGTTTACCTTTGTATGCTGCTGGTTCACTGAGTTTTTAGCGCAATAATAGTGGTACTGTTGAACTCGCCAGGGTCTTAGCTTTCATATGAGATGCTATTTGTTTGTGTACCATGAAGTATCAAACCGGTAGCAATGGAAATGTGGAGAGTGGGTTGACTTTCTGACGCTATTCGGATTTTGATATTTGATCATTAACCTCTTAACGCACGCTGTTCCGTTCACGGGACAGGACGGATGTTAGGAGGTAGCCACACGTTCTTCTGAATGTTTTAAACACCAACCCTTAAACATATATATTCATGCCGTACATTGTTGGAAAGCTTAGATTGTTCTGATTCATTCAAGACCACTCACGACTTATATGGTTGCTCACAGCCGTAATAGTATTAGCGATTAGCTTGGCTAGCCACTCAGCTAAGTGAGAAAAGCTATAATGCCTACATACCTTCAAAGTCTTCCCTTTATCCACAACGATCATCTTATGACTCAGGACTTCCTGAACAGCTCGCCAAGTATCCATTCTTGTGAAATATGAAATCCGTTTCCATAAAACCGGAATATTTTCCTCAATATGTCCATGTATTTAGTCCAACACGTAATGTAATAACACAAATAACAAACCATATACGGTCCGTTTACGTCATTTCCTGACCTGCGCGTCCATCTCAGAGTACACGTGACTAAATGTTTACGACCGTGAGCCTCTTCTGCTTCTGACGACACCACACACAAGCCAATCGGTGTTTAGGATTAGGCAGCACGTGCAGAGACATTGCTGCTACTCCCACTGGCGTGTTACAATGTAATGTACCTCGGTGGTTTCAAGTCAGTTACAGCGAGGGTATGTTCGCTTCCTGTTTACAAAATAAAAGCACCAACTCTATCGTTATGGTTTTCTTAATAATAAAAGGCAACGGGTGTTTTATTTTGTGAAAATGACCGGAAGTGCGTTACTCGCTACGGCTAACTTGAGTGGCTCCGAATTCGCAGGAACAAAATTTAAGCAGATGTTATTTGGACAAATTAGCGTCACATTGTGGATCTAAAGGGCTACTTTCTCGCCTAAAAAGGTTAGACATGTGGATAAAGTGGTATATTTACAGAGTTAGAGCTAAAATAAAATCCGGCACCGGACCTGGCAACCCGACTACTGGAATTACTTTTTGGTTGTTGCGACTACGATCTCGAGACATTAGATGGCGTTGTTCTGCTCATTCTACATATTCTACCTTTAATGAGACATTTAACTTTGATATACATTTTACCATTTCCATTTGCCAAATTTGAGAATTTTTAAGAATTAAACAAACAACGTATTTATATTTTACAGTATTTATGTTTATCCATTCTCTGTGAGTTTCTTGTCATGGCTTCTCGCTGCGCAGGCTCACCTGTCATTTTGGAATAATTCTGTAATTTAACACGTGAGGTGTGAGGCAATGAATTTTGCAGAAGACCCTTGAGCCACCTGCCCAGGCAACATTCATAAGGCTGGGCAGAAATGTATCGAGACTTATAATAACTGCTTCTGTTTGTTTCTGCAGACATGCCGGCAGCAAAGTCCTCTCAATGTTCTACAGGGATTAAGAGAGAGCCTTTGTTGGCCAATACAGACCAGTTTTATAAAAGACAAAGAATTATAGTCCTTTTTCACAGGTAAGGCCCTGGGGCATTCTCGTGTGTATGTCTTAATAAAGAGGACTTAACTCTGGGTTACAGGTTTTAGTGGTTTATCAGCGCAATGCATGTTCTTTGATGTGGGTGATGCAATAAAAGTTATACATAAAATGAAGCATTGTGTTAGTTCATGCATGTCATGTGCCTCAGCTGTAATTACCTGACTGAATCAGTGTTTCTAATCAGTCACCTATCACAGCCTATTCTCACAGCAAGGTTGACCACTTAAATATGACTTCCTGCTACACCATAATGCTGCCATGCTCACTGCTGCTGCTGCTGCTGCTGCTGCTGGCAAAGCTTTGTCTCCACCAGCCCAGCCTCCACCTTTCTAGTTCAGAATCCTAACATGGCTCAAAGGCTAAACTGGTATTCAAAGTCTTACTTTGGGCCCACTCTTGTATACTCATGGGGATTTTCTGCATTGTGCTCCCTGTTTTGGCTTAGCATGCTGCTTGGCTGATCCAGGGAGCATCTTAAGAGTGGAGCCGTCAGCCCCCAGCAGAACTGCATTTCCATTTGTTGCAATAAATGGTTAAATCTATGACAAGTGTGTTCCTGACTGAAATAATATTGGATGTAGACAATACACAGCTAGATGAAAATATTATTTCTAAAAAAACTGCTTTTAAAAGAAAAAGAAAAAATACCAATAATACATAATTTTCTAGCTGGTATGGCAAGGGCAACAGAGCACCAATTTGTCCGTCATCTTCTCCATTAGCTGCAGTAATGCAGGCCATTATGGGCAAGGGGGGCAAATTGGAAGGGATATTGTTCTTATGGGAGGACTAGGTGGCACCACTGCAATAGTGGTGACATTTTGTTGTTTGTTTTGCAGGATGGATCAAGAGGTGAGGAAGGTAGCCATATGGTGGGTATTTATCAGCCGATGGCTGCCAGAGTGATTGAATGTGAGCTGAAGGTGAAGCTACAGACAGCTGAGTAGGAGAGCAGGGCCTGAGGCCCGGGGTCTGGTACCAGGTTGTTCATCATCTCCCTTAAAGGAAGGTCAACAGTCCAATGAATCACACTCACCGCCAAAAACTTACAGCTTGTTCTCTGTCAGCTTTACTGCATTTCGCTGCAGTTCTCAGTGTTCAGCTGGAACCTAATCCACTCCCTCTGTTCCAGCTTATGAATCTTTAGAAGGGATATGAAGAAACTAAGACACCTAACTATTTTCTATTCTAATATTGTTAGATAAAAGAATCACACATGACTGCTGACCTCAGGAAAGAATTACTCCAATTTAGTAATGGCTTGAACATGCACTTAATGGATAGGACAATAACTTGAACCATATCAAATCAGAAACATCAAATCTCATTCTCTGGTGTCAGTAGTACAGTCGCAGTTTCATGAAATTGCCAGCACGGTCAGAGAGCTACCACACATTCATCTGAGAGCTCCAGAGGGAAACTTGCAAATCCTTGTATGGAACATTATGTTTTCATGCACTTATTCAACCTTTTTTTACCAATCAGGACCTCCCAAAACTCATGAGAGAGGAGACTATTGTAAGAAAAAATGACAATTAGTCATCAATCTGTCATGAAAAACAACAACATAAGACTTCAACACAACACCACCGTTTGCCATCATTCCCAATGACACATGTTGTCTTTTTACTTGGAAGACTTGTTTTGGGAGAAACATACAAAATAGGCAAGGAAGGGAAGGATTTGGCTGAAACTACTGAAGAATATGCACAGAAAAACAAGGGCGCTCATTTTAAGAAAAGTAATCCTCCATGTGAAATTAGAGTGTCAGTTAGGAGAAAAAACAAGTTGTCTCTCAGATCTCATAACATGGTTCAAATTATGTAATATACAAAATTTGAATCCCATTTTGACTGACTGATAATTTTTGAGAACCCCCAGAGCAGTTTTTGGAATCCCAGGAGGTCAGTGCATGAGGTGCATCTAGTTAGTGCTGCTGAGCTAGCAGTTTTACACCAACAATAGGTTGAGACAGTTGAAGCGTGACAGATTAAAGCATTGAAACTGAGCATGTGCAACACTGTGAAAGGCAGAAGGAACAATAGTTTTTTCCTATAGTAAATCTACACAAGACTTGGAGGTGGTAATGGTCTGGGTTGGTTTGCCAATAAGCAGCCAATAAACAAGAAATGGAAAGGAATAAAAATAGGACAAAGACAAAGAGCCTTAACAGAAAACATATTTCCAACTAGACCTTGTTTCTGATCATGTCAGTTGTTGACACATACAGTATAAAGTGACAAAGATTTTCAGAGAGAAATAGTTCAGATTTTGTTGAAACATGGACATTAGCTGAGTATATCTTCCAGTGAAGGGAAATATGTCAGAGAGAAAACACCTTGTCAGACAGAAATCAACATGACAATTGTTGCCTGTCACCCTCACTCTCCTCTCTTTGCTTCCCCACTCACCACTGTACAAAATCTAATAAAAGTAGGGATGTCATGAAAATATTATTCTAAAAACAGGACACATTTATATAGAGAGGCATCACTTTCATTTCAGTCCGTATGACACTATCACAGTTGCACAGAAGGCTTGTTTCATAGCAGGTGGTAAATACTGCAGCTCCCCTCCCAAGCAGCTCAGCCATCAACCCCTGAGGGTGCTACATGAAGACTCACACTTCATAAGAGTACACACACATACACACAAGATCCACTTTATCTGGCACACCTTGGTGTTTACACAAAAACATTGCTCCTCCAGATTCCTGTGTGACTAAAGCTTAAGTACAAATAATGCAGAGATAAAATGTTCCGTTACTGTTCAATGAAACGTTGGAAGTGGCTAGATGTGTAGTTCAAGTGACCTTGAATGTGTATGGTTAGGATGGCTGTTGTGCCATTTCAAGCAACACAGAAACAACCTGAAGTGGAGAGAAGGGGCTTCCCTCCAGACAAGCAATAAAGTTTACCAAAATTATAGTCATTGGCAGTGCTCTGGGCTAAAATACCTTGCTGATTAGTCGCGAAGTTGGGGAAAAAGCATGACTCAAGGCTAGTCACACACACACACACACAAGAGACCAGCTATGTAAATACCAGCCTCGTACAACAATGGTGTGCAGAGGAGCATCTCCAAACAAACTCACCAAGGCTCAAAGTGGATCAACAGACAGCAGGAGAGCAATGTTGGCTTCAAAGTAAGAATTTGAGAATGGTACAGTGGGCACACAAGCACTACAGCTCTACAAATGAAGAGCAGAAAAAAGGCCACCTGGCCAGATAATCACAGCTGATCTTGCAAAGCTGATAGCAGGGTCATGATGTAGAGTAAACAACATGTCCACTATCCATTTATTCACCAGGGTTGTGCCAAGCGGCAGCTAACATGGCTTGAGGCAGAAGCCAATAAAGAAGTACCTTCAAGTGCAAAATGCCTGGCTCCCATTACCTACTGTCCATAAAGCATCAGCTTCTCTGTAGAAATACTAAGTCAATCATTTTTTCAATCTGTCATTATAGTCTCAATCGCTAAGCCCTCACTAAGTTTTTTTGTGGTAATTTTGGAAATTATTGCTCTGTTAATAAGATTTCAGGATTTGTAATGGGCTTCAATGTCTGCCACGTGGGCATTTACTGTCATTATTGACAGTTCACTCACAGGCTGCTCTCCCCAGAACCAGAATTTGCACTCAGTTGGACTACTGTTGCACTATATTGGTAAGTTTAATGTTACATGATTATGATACCTTCCCTGGTAGCACAGTTTAGCCAAAGAAGCTAACATTAGCCCAGGTGTGCACCAGTCAGTGTTCCTAGTATACTACCATTCACCTTGGTCCAAGTGGCGCATGTTTCCATGTAAAGTTCGGGATCTAAAAGGAAAAGATGTCACCAACCATAAGCTGTCTGTGGTTCGAGCTGAGGATGTGACAGGACCTGGAAGCAAAGCAGGCAGCACTCGTGAAGGCAGTCATGCAGACTTGTAGAGTTGAAGGAGAAAAAAAGAACACAGTCACATGTTTGTTCATGTGTTGGGCATCCAAAATTCCAGCTGCCTTGCCATAAAAATCTAACTCAGAACAGAAGCAACACGTAAAAACAATTGCCATCAGAAAGATTGAATTTGTTGGATTTTCATATGTTAAAAAGCTTGCTCTTTCCACAGCTGGCTGTCAGGTTTTGTGAGTTGAGGGTTTCGTCAGCACATGAACGCACTGCAGCACAAGTGGCAGCTACACACGGTGCAGCCTGCAGCTAACTTTCTCAGCTGAATATGAGAAGGCATGCAAAAACACAGGTATGCTTGACCATCATATGAAAGATGGAAGAGTGAAGAAAAGGAAGCAGTGAATTTATCATACTGTAGATGAGAGTTTAGCAGCAGCAGCAGCAGGACAAAGGCATCAACCAGCCAAAGTAAAAGGAGCAAAAGAAAGTTAAGTGCTAAATGTGCAAGTGCTATATTCAGTTCCTTTCATAGACTAGTGAACAATGCAGTGTTTCTCTAGATATGTGCCCATTATATTCGTAAAGCAGCAGTGGATATTTGGATTTTTGAACAAAAAACAATGTTTGAATGCTATGTGCCTATGCTGAAAAGATTTGTTGATCAACAGAAATTTATTAATTTGATTGACTGTATTAATTTGAGTGATTCGTTTTGATAGCCCATTCAGACCATAATTAAGCAAAAAAGTCCCAAAATGTTTCCAAGGTTTTTTGTTTAGTTTAGTTTAGTTTAGTTTATTTTTGTTTTTTGGCTGTTTTTGACAGCAGTGTGGGCTTTGAGACCTTGAGAGAATATGTTTCCACTGTTTCTGACATTAAATAGAATAAAACAGTTTTTAATCAAAAAATAAGGAATGATGAATCATTAATGAAAATAGTCCCAGTCCATTGTGACAGGCCTAAACATTATTGTGGATAATGGACACCCCTTTATAACTATAGTCTTACCCTTCTCAAATGCATAAATCCTGCATTTAATGCACCATACCACTTTACCTCATAAGATTTTTCCCTGAACACGACTTGACTATAGTTCCCCCATAACTGATCCCAAAAGAGCAGGGATGATATAAAATGGGATGTTAACATCAAAAAGAGAGAAATCAAGATGGAATACACCAGAATCCCTTTGCAGTGTGTTCAGCTCTCTGCTGAATCAATGACTTGAAGAATTCAAACTGTTTTGGTGGTAAATGGATTCTATTAGGTACGAGCAAGGTGTCCTCAATAAAGAAGCTATGAAGTGTAAAATGTTTGCTGCTTTCTAACTAAATCCTAAGTTATGTTCGAGGGATCAGTGTTTTGTTCCAAAGAAAGGAAATTACTCCCCTCGCTCTGTTGAATATATGCAAAGTCTCTGTCTCGCTTTCTCTCTTAAGACACTCGCTGTCAGGTTATTGATTCCCAACCTCCTATTGTGTTACATAGTGAAACTGACACCTAACTCACAGCACAGATTATGCAGAAGTCACTGAAAATGGTACTAGAAAGTGAGGGATAACAAAAAGAGACAACTGCAAGCAACTCCCTCATTACCAGTGAAATAAAGAATTGATTTTAAAGATTGTTTTATATCTCAGAGTTCCTTTGCCCCATTTGCAACTCCACACTCCTCAGATCTACTGACCAATAACTGCCCTTCATTTCCAGCTGCCAGGTTAAATCCAAGTTTGATTGAGCATTGGAATTGAGCATTCCACTGTTGCTGTTTCCACAAATGTTTTCCTCTCTCTTTTAGATCTTGACATCCTTTATAACCCATCTTTTTTCTTTTTAGCATAATTATTAGTATAGGATAGGGCTGTCACTTTGATTCATATTGAAAATTTCATCAAAACACTGAACAACATTAAATATTATGGGGTCTACTTTTCTGAAAATAACACAAGCAAATTCTCCCTGTCCAAACACACATGGGTGTGACGGGCATATTATTGTCATTTTGTGGAGCGTGGAAGATGGGCTACAGTCTCCATCATGTGACAACCACATAGGGTTAAGATCACATGTTATACATTAGAGTTTTTCACTGGCATAGACCACAAGCCAATCTACTGCTTCTTCTGTACACATTCACTGTAACATGCACAGACCAGCACAATGTTAGGCAGTGGCTTGAAGGTATATCAAACTCACAGAAATAATTTAACCATCAGGGAAAATAGATGCATATTTTCAGCAACCTCTTTGTTCCTTTGCCAGTTAAATGTCAGGTATCCAGCAGATCACCACGCTGTACATTCTTTAACTCAGATGACTAAGCAAAGAGACAGCATGCATAGTTAAGTTGCAATGAAAACGACAACGCTTGACCGCACATACTGTATATTTACACAGGACATGCATGCTTCCACACGTCTATCTTTTTTTTTTCAGCAAAGACCTGCATGTCAGAACAATGACAAATGCTAGAGGACATTGTATAAGAGCTTTTACATGTAAGCTCACCATTGTTTGCTAGAAAAGCACACTTGCTTGAAAGCATCTAAATAGCGCTGCATTTATGTATAGAAAAAGGGTGGGTGCCTGGCTGGAAAAAGGCAGTACAAAAGTAATTCAGCTATTGCATCAGGCCGCTTATAAAAGCAGAGCCTTAAAATAAGCCAAGAGCATCTATAGTTCAAGAGCATGGCAGATTTAGGAGGAGCATTTGAAGAGATTTATCTTAAAACGACAAACAACTTTTTGAAAAAACTGTTGGTGTGAAGGTGAATCACATTATCAGTTACTGATAAAGTTGACGCACAATAACTCAGAGAACAGTTAAATGTTTCTGATGGTAAAATCTTTTTTTTTATATAATATGGTATTTGGAAATGGAAACACTTAATTTTTCTCAGCTCTATCCTGTAGCAAGCCTGGGTCAGGCCTGGATAAGGACAGCATGTGCCCAGAAAGAATCATTTCCCTCATTTAATTCTGCATGTGTGGGTGGTTCTGATGATTCTCAGTCCAAGCGTTCAAATCCCTGCCTGTCTGAAATGCAGCCTGGCCTCAGGGTGTGTGCCTACAATTCCCCAACACACACACACACATGCAGGGTGGCTGTGGGAACACTGGTCACAGAGCTCAGGCAGAGTACACAGAACGAGATCCTACCATTAAAACCAGTTCATGAAAGGAGCGGGACTGCAGGTGAGATATTGCCCCCTAGTGGCTGGTTTACCAAAAGCAGGGACTTCTGAGAAAGCTCAAGTTGAGGGGGACGGTGTGACCGAAAAAGCACAGAGCAAAGAGGACCTGGGCATATTTAATAGGTAATACACTCATCTGTACATCATCTGCCTTTGACCAAATTACTGCTCATAAAAGATTTGTTGGCCCAAGACAAACACACCTTATAAATCGTGCAAAGTCAGAATTTGAATCCTTCTAAAAATGGAGCAGGGAAACAGAAGGGATGATGGTGGGATCTTAAACATGCCTGTGCATCAAAAAGACTAAAAAGACCTAAATATAGAATATAAAGAAGCATACGTTGGAGGATGTAGAGGATTTCCACTCTGTCTATGCTGGCAGAGAATGTGCAGCTGTTCATGCAGTGTGCCAAACAACTTGCCAGGTTTGAATCACTTACAGTACAGAAGCTGGTGAAGAGACCGGGAAGTCACTAATGCTGGGGCTGAATGATGCACTGTGCTGATTTTTTCTTAAATGAAATCCTAATAATGGTTTATACATGCAAGGGTGGAATACCACATATCCCTCACTGTATTCCTGAATGCAGTAGTATGAGGGTATATTTTCCATCTTAAAGTTTCTTCCAAACTGGTTGAAGATTTTGGTCACTGCCTGGTGCCATTTGTGACTTTGGGATCGTTAGTCTTTAATAGTTTACACAATTAAAACAACACGAGTAAAAGACATACAATTATAGAGAAGAATGGGTATGTGCAAGGATTTACATAAAGTCTTCCCCAATGCAATTAGAAAAAACAAAAGGAAATTGACCAATAATACTATCAATTTGTCATTCTCTCTAACTGAGAAGGAACATTTTTCACAACAAATACCTCAATATGAGGGTCCTAAAAACCTAAAACTGATTTTGCTAATCATTTTAGTTTTTTATACCATTTCAGAGGAATGAAGATTTGCATTAAATTGATCTTTTCTCTGATTTGTTGTTTGTTAAACGACCGAAAAGTGCGTCTGTTTATGTATCACTTTCTGTTTCTAAAGAGGCAATAGCAAGGAAAAAAAGGAAATTGTAAATGCCGACGTGCTTGTCAGATCTAATTAGAGTACGACAACAAACTGGCTCAGTGTCGCGCAGTCCTGTAAGCCATCCATTTTGTTGCTAAGTAACATTTCTCATCATCTGGGCAACAACAAAATTACAAGTGACAATTGTCGTGATCCCCTGGAAGCTCTCAGATCAGCTGATAATTGGACAGTTTTTCACAAGCAAAGAACAAACGCCATAGTAACATCACACATAATTGTTCTGAGTCTCACATTGAGGATTCATTAATGCACACTGCCTCTGCTGCCACGGTGTTGATGGGTTCACACAAGAACACCGTGATCACAAGAACCTCTCCTGTTCAATACCTGAACCAGCAACAAAGATTGTAATTGGAAAAACTAAAAGTTCTTGTAGCGTTATTTGAGGTTTCATCGACAAACACAAAAACTCAGTCCAAGAACACGAACAACAACCTGCATGACTAAGTTATTCCACAGAATACTCTCATTAAAAAGTACCTTAACTTGATACAAAATAGTTCACAAAAACCTTTGATGGTGGGGGGAGGGGGATTTCGAGGTTTCTTCAATATAGCAGGCACAATTGAATAAAAATAGGTTCTTCAGAGTGCTTCAGCTCAACAACTGTTTGTGTAATGTAGCATGAATAGTACAAATTGCTACAGAGGCCTGTCTCTTATCCTCTCTATATTCGGCTGGTGCTCTTTTGAGCAGCCAAAGTCTTTGAAGGCACATTCTTTGAGACAGTAAATGTAGAACAACCTCACTCATTCATGTCCCTTGTTCATTCTCTCAGCAGTCCACCTTGCTTTTGTCTTAAACATGGATGCTTTCTTTGTCAAACATCAGCCACAGTGGAGCCAATTAACCTTTTTTTGCACAGAAATACACAGTAAATGTGGAACAACCTCAGTCACTCATGTCCCTATTCATTCTCTCAACAGTCCACCTTGCATTTGTCTTTAACATGGTCAAACATCAGCCACAGTGGAGCCAATTAACCTTTTTTTCTTCTTTCTTTTTTTCCCCACTCAAATACATGTTGGCCCAAGACAGGGAAGACACGTTATTGTGTGATTCAAGAGGAAATGGTTTGGAACATCATGGTTTTATGAAGACTGAGCATGAATAATGTATAGAAAATGTTGTTAATCTGACAGAAACATATATGAGAGACATATGGAGGTCATATGGAGAGAAGAAGTGGGAGAGATTGAGTGGGAGACAAAGAAAGGAATTTGCTGTTATGTAGCAGCCAGGTGAGTGTGGTCACACTGTCATGCTTGGCATGCTACAACAAGTGTAGATAGTGATAGATGGTTTAAATGCCCAGTTCACTGCTGAGTGACTTCAACAGTGACTCCTGTGCAAAAAAACTCATGACACATCCATCCACATTGTATTTTTCTGGAGGAGCACAAATAGTTGTAATAAAGGATAAAGCTGACAGTTCAACAACTTCATCTTACTAAACTATATCGCCCATCAGATCCCAACCAATGGTGGATGTAAATCCAATACTGAGAAATGACAGGAAGGAAGGAAATCCAGCAATAAACTGACTGATACTCATTTTTTAACAAACACAAACAATAATCAAACCGTTTGACAAGGAGCTATAAATTAAATCATTGTAAGCAAGATACATGCTGAATGGGATATTTTACAGTCAATTTGAAATAAATGATGTTTAGAGGACAAATTAACACTGGTCTCCTAGAAATTACTACTAATGTAATATGTTACTAACATAACATGTTAATAAGTAATGGATTATGTGTCTTATCAACTTAATGAGGAAACGATTGCCTATAAACATTTAGCAATTATATTCAGTATTTGGCCATGTATTTAATTTGTTTTCCTACAATATTTGATCTTGCAGTACAACATCTGCTCATACCAACTGAAGCACAGAGCACTGGGGTACAGTTAGGGAAAGATTGTGGTCTTGGTTAAATATTGAAAAACTAAAAAAATGAGTTTAGGCACAAAACCTGATCAGTCTACATCTTTAAAATTTAATCAAAACCCCACCTTTCACCAATGTGTGAGATGTTTTTGCTGTCCTAATCATATTTCCATCAAAAATGTAGCACATCCTTAACTTAAATAATTTTGCCAGTAAACATAATTCAGGCAGTGATTATGTTTCCCATCGAAAAGTATGGCAAAATTAGTATATAAAAGCAGAACTGCAGTTTCATATTATGTATTGGCTAACACATTCACCAATACCGATATATCTGTGATGTGCTAAAATCCAACGTTATGGACTGTTTGTTTCTGGACTTTTTGTGTTTGGGAATTTTTTACTTTTAGTTTTGTTTCTTGCAGATATGGGGGAGGTTGAAATAAGTCATGGGTGTTTTGCTATGGTTTTGTGTGTCTGTTTATTGGGCAGAGGATTGTTTACTGGAGTTTTGGTTTTCTGTTTTCACTGTAACCTCAGCCTGCCTCTAGCTCCAAACCCATCTTGTATCAGTCTGATCAGCCCCACCCTGCTCCTAGTGTTTTCCCCAGCCAACCAGCTCCTTGTCTGTTTCCCTGTCCTGTCCTATGTTCCCCATCTTATCCCCTTATTAGTTCAGTTAGTGTTTAAGTCCAGTTCTCAGTTCAGTCTCTGTCAAGTCATCTGTGTCACAGTTTCTTTGGATTTTTCAGTAAATATTCTGATATTGATCCTGTCAGCTTGCCGTCTCTTGCATTTGGGACCACCTGCTCTGCCCTCCTCTCCTTGTGACACAAGAGCTATAGCCTATCTACTTTATTCCTCTTTACCATATACTTGCATTGTCCAAAAGAACATGAAAAACACATCAATGATGAAAGAGCTGCACCAACTAAACAGAATGATTTGATAAATGATTAATTGTTTAGGTGATGTTTTAGCATAAATGCCAACTTTTTTAATGATTTTTGTTTTTCAACAACAATTGACAATGAGCCACATTATAGCACTTCACATAGCTTTCATTGCAATGAAGATCAACACTTAGTTGAAAATAGTCTCCAACAAACACCGAATTTGTGACACAACAAATGGGCTTGGCACTAAGTTTCAAAGACAAGGAAGTGAAGTATTGAAAAATGGAATATAGCATTGTTGGATTTGGTCTTAATGAATATGATACATAGAATATACCAGCCTCATCCTTTAACATGGCCTAAACATAAAAACATTACCTATGATAATCTGCAACTCAGTTAGAACTAAATCGCTGATGAAGACACATTTTAAATTCTTCCAGGAAACATGCTGATGTTGCAAGCTCTGTTTCAGTATCTTGAATTATATCAATACAGTCCCTTTCATAACATACATTTCTATCTATCAGTGCACCTGAGAGTTGTTTTGACTGTTACTCTCTACAGAGTAAGCATCAAGAGTGATCTAAAAGCACAAGGGTGCTGTATTTCAAAGAAAAACATAGCACTTGCACAACATAACAGCCTTCCCATAGGATCAACTGGAATTATAATATGTGCTCACCACTGGATAAAACAGCATCCATCTCTAGGATGCAAATCTGCTGCTGTGAAAATATGCAGAGAAGGGAAAAACAATCCAATATGTGTGGGCTGTTAAGAATAACCTCTAATTTAGTGTTTCCTACAATATCCAAAATGTAAAATGCAAATGAAAAAAGAGAGAATAATAAATGGAGCATGATAAGCAGGTGAAATTGCTGATAAAGAGAAAATTGTTACAGAGACTAATGTACTTGGATGCTGGCCAGTCATTTCGTGCGCCACCATCACATCTCTTTAGAAGACCATTTGCTATTTTGATTGATGCGTGAGAGCATCGCCAGCCACGTTTTATGCTGGTTGTTGACGGAAAGAGGAATTGAATCTGTGAAACAGGGCAGAAGACGGACAAAAGTATGATTCACGATTTACAGCTCTTCCTGGAAACACCGGACTGATGGACTGATGATGAGAGGTGGATGTTGTGGTGGATGAGTGGAGGACAGAGAGAACCCACTGAGAGGTCAATAGTTCTGCGCTGACCTGTGAAGAACTCCATTATACCTCGATCACATCTCTGACTCGCTCCCTTTTTCCAACTGCTGCAGCAAGCCAATACTGAGCAGTAGCAATATCATTGTTGCCAACTGGACTAGAGTCCTGATTCAATCACAACTCTGTACAGAAAATATAACACAATCTTCTCCTGCTTTCAGCAAAGTTTGCAAGCACTTTGGATACAATATAAGCTGCAATTTGATCCCAAAACCTGTGATCACCTTGAAAACACAATACCTCAAAGAGTGGACAATCTTTTACAATTTGTTGTAGACAAGCACATGGCTTCCCCCTTCACTTCCGATGAAACAAAAAAAAAAGGAGCAACTGTTGCTGATCGAATACATTACATAAAACCCTTGTCTGTTGTTGAGAGGAGCTATCTGTTACTGCTGAAGCTATGCTTGTCACTGCCATTACAGCCAAACAATTACATGCCTGATTGTATTCACTTTGCCCTTACACACACCCACTGCAATTCTTTATGCTCTTACAGCTGACTGAAATGTTTTGCATATGTTACAGCTGCTTCAGTTTCAGTAAGTTTTATTATTCAATTTGGATGGAGGAAGACCATAAAAACATGCAGTTAAATACATGGAATGTAAAAACTAGTTTTGATTTCTTCTTCAATATTGGGGCAGCTTTTTTAAGATCCTCTACTCACATAAAAATGGCAATACCATAATATAAAATACTTTATCACAAGTTGAGGTCCTAGGATATTGTTTTTTTGTTTTTTTTACATCAGTGAAAGTACAGAAGTATTATCAATAAAAATCTACTTCAGTATAAAATATGGATGTAGTTACTATGCACAGTGGCCTTTTCAGAGTGATATGTGGCAATATAAATAACTAGCTGCTAACAATTCAACATTTCAACTTGATTAGTAACTAGACACATTTCCTAATGTGTTAACAAATGACTCAAATGGTTACAATTTACTCTGTTATATATTAAATAAGTTCATGGAAGTCAATTAAAACTAATATCAAACTATCGATATGCCCTAACTAACACCATAATAAAATTAAGTGACACCACAATTCTGCAGGTCATTACGAGCAATGTTTAAGGTTATGAGTCACGTGACAACAGAGGATGTCCTGCAACAGGTCCTGCTTCTTATTTATCAGAGTGAACAGAAAGGTCTTGGCAGTAAGGACATACAGAACCTATGGTCATTTTTCAATATCCTTAACAACACAAAAAAATTCACCAGTCACTACAATTATCTCTTTCTGAGCCTTTCTGAATAGGAAATTACAAACAGCAAACTGATCCAGAGATGTCTGTACGGCTACACGGCATGAGAAAATAGTGATTCATGGCGTTATATCTGGCTGTAGGGAGATGAGCCCAAGGTAATGAATGAGCCCTAAGGAGGGCTTGGTCCCCGTCATTAATCTTATAAGACTGGGCTACAGAGAAACGCAGAGTGACTCCATTAACACAAAAGAAGACATCCATTCGGTTATGCTTTGTTGAACTCAGCTAAAAAAAAATATGCAGATTGCTTTGAAGCAATTATTCGATTCCAGTAAGCCATTATATGGTCCTCTAGGAACAAATGAGAAAACAAAACTACTCTAAAACAAACATGACAGATGGATAAGGTGCAGAGGACATATCTGATTCAATTAGGATTTAGAGCATTTTGTCTTATACCAGAAGACTGAAGTAAAAAGTAACGAAAATCTGGACTAAGAGTAAATGGTGCCACTACTGAAAATGTTTGACTAGGCACTGAGCTGTTACAGCTGCCAAAGCAATGGTTCTCATGGTTTATGTCACAAGGCGATTGATACCACCATCATTACACACCTAAGCTTCTTTTGATGAAACAGCTATGTTGGGAAATGTGTCTTCTTCCTGCCACACTGTGAGGGCTTTTTCAAGTCCCCCCCCAATCTGAGCGTGATGAGAAAACACTGACAAAACTATGACAACTTTCTTAACGCTGTGAGATGTGAGCATCGGATGTATTTTTTTTTTCCCCCTTCATTCGTTTTCATGGAGCGAGACTTGAAACTTTTGAAGACCTTCTGAGGGGATTCTCGAGGTGCTGCAGAGGAGCTTTCTGGTTTCAGGAAAGTCTGAATGTTTTGCATAATTCCCAATCCACTCAGCCAGCTGTTATCAGTTTTTCAAGATTCATTCATTTAAATTTTTCTGTCTAGGGTGCAATCCCGTGATAGGTCTTTGACTGTGAACTTCTATAAAAGCTTTCTTTTACTCATCAAATGTTCTGATTTGATGAAATCAAAGTGTCAAGTGTTGGGAAAATGTTACATTGGTACAATATTTGAGACTTCCTTGTGGCAATCACATGCAGGCTTAATACACTATATTTAAAAGAAGCTCCAATGAAATATGCCTTATAGTCTAACTGTTAAAACAGCTATCATGTTTGATGACAATTCTGCCTTAGTGACATTCCTTTGAAGGCTGCTAGGTTCAATTTCTGATATGCACAGAGTACCATTTGACAGTGAAGCTACTACACTTTGCACACAGTGCAGGGCTTAAAATGGCACATTTACAGTATTACACAACATCTCACACAGTACATATTATACACCCAACACACATTTGGTTAGGAACACCTCTGCAATCTAAATCAATCCAATTCAATAGCTCTGAGATAAATTACTACTTTTCAGTTCTTCTACTACATCTACTTCAACCCCACTCATGTATGTTAAAGTGGTGGGCTAAATGTATGTATGTCTTTCCTCATATATCCACCTCACTATTGATAGCCTACTGTATATTTGATCATAACTTTTTATCAGCAATTGCCTTTCAAAGTATTTGTAATTGCCTCTCTATAAAGAAGTTTTCATTGTTACAGATAGTGTGGTTTACACATTACTTACATTACTTATTTAATAACCTAAAATTGAAGCTTGTAATATAGCGGAATCTAATAAGGTATACAGGATGAAAATCAGTATATAAAAAATAGTGTGTCAAATTGTACTAAGACTATTCCTAAGACTAATTAAGTTTAAAATTAGAAGTAACTAACTCCTCTGATTTGGGGAAAAACAGATTATTATCTCTGTGCAATATTTTCTAGCCGTTAAAACAACAGGTAACACTTCTGTTTTATGTAACATGGCTAGTGAAAATAATTATTCTTCTTGGGCGCTGGCCCAGATGTCTTGCTGACCAAACTAATATATTCAAAGTCCGTGTATGTGAGAATGATACTGCTTGACAGAAATCTCCAACACATTCGTTGATATTCTGAAAGGCTCCTGTTAATCCTGGTAAGCACAGAGTGTCTGATGCACTGAGACATCAACAGTGTTAGTCAACATTTTGTTTTCTTCAATAAATCCCTTGATCATTTTTCAGTAATTACCGTTTCACTACACTGGATAATTGCTTGAGTTTAATACATTTCTAAGTATTCCAGCTTCAGTGCCTTCAGTTTTTATTTTTCCCCCTCACCAGTGCATCTGTCACTAAGTTTGTTTTAGTCCACTTTGTCTGAACCGAAGACTGACAATAAATTAGGGTAGAGAGACAGGAACTCAGGTGGAAATTGGTATGTTCGTCTTTTTAGAAGATGCCTCAGTGAAAGGTGCTCCCTGGGGAATTAATCACCCCAGTGTTTGAGCATCTTACCTGTTTAATAACCAATTTAATCACTTCCTCCCAAGGTTCAACACTCCTAAAAAGATATGAGCGGTTGATTTTCATTAACACACAGTGCTTCCGTTAAAGGCCAATTAGGAGCCATGAATCAGTTGTGCGTTTGTGTGCTGTAATTCATTTGTAGTAAACAAAATGAGATAGGGCTATGGAGAGCAACTCAACATAGCTTTACCCAGATTAGCAGTATTATTTATTACAATTACATAAGAATAAGGTGCTGCTGCTGTAGTTGCACTCTCATATGTTATACATCAATGAAACATCATTAAAATCGGTCATCTTGCATATCCACATTTCTCCAATTGCAGTGTATGCCTCACAAACTATTTATCCTCAAGTGACTTGAAAGGTTTAACATTCAAACCAGGAACCGCATTTAAAAAAAAAAAAAAGAGCCCTTCTCAAGGTCGATGGCGCACTTACAACAAGCCTAATTGAGAATTTGATCTAGTCGCTCTAGGGGGTGGACAGCGTGCTGCTGTGAATGTTAAAGATGAGCTATCAGGATTTGATCAGAAGTAATCAAAATACTGGCCTACTTTTAGGTCACTTCCTTCTTTACCACCACACTGTGCAGCAGACATGCTTTTCTGTAGTATTTGTATTCTGTACAACTGCCAGACTTTCTTAAGCACAGCGAACAACCAGACAGCCCCTGTTATATCAGCAGGGATGGATATATATCACAAAATAGATTTTCAGATTTGGACAGTGGAGCAATACTATATGGCAACAACTGTCTGATGAAAGGAGGCTGCTTGGCTCCTCAGAACCCACTGAGAATGTTGGCATGCAATGACAAGTGGCAGCTAATTAAATTAATCCAGTTATTATTTACACTGAATTCACTCACTTGGACTTAAAGGCATCCCTTTTTAAAAAAACTACAAACAATCCCACTGTTTGTTTTATTGTATGGCATTCTATCAATCATCTCACAATGAATCAAGTATCACAAGAAAACACATCCATGGCTCACACAAAGCTTTTGTATTTATGTCATGCTATGATTCGCCACACATTCATCTCACAGTCAGACATGCCTCAAATCTGAACAGTCTGACACAGACTGAGACCAAGATTAGACCCATTTCACACAGTGTGACATGTACTGTAATAAAATTATGCGACTGTTGTTGACAAAGCAGGTATAACAATTATAATGTTCCACCATCACAGAATGAAACATTAGTTTCATTTTGCAGCTATCGGTCATAAAACAAAGTATTAAACAAATTACAAATGCTACTTGATGATGGTTAAGATAAGATGTTAAGTTAATTATTACAGGTCATCCTGAGGGGAACATTCATGTCTGCACCAAATGTTATAGCAATCCATACATTACATTTTGAGACAATTCACTCAAAACCATTAAAAAAAAAGCATGATATACAGTAGCTACTCTGGACGCCATTGCCCTGACCTCCAGCACCACCATAAAGAATTTGAAACTTATCTTCAATCAAGATATTTTTCAACTTTGTAACAGTACAAAAATCAGGCACATCCTGTCTCAAAAAGATGCAGAAAAACTAGTCCATGTATTTATTATTTCTAGGCTGGATTATCGCAATTATCAGACTGCCCTAACAAGTCTCTAAAGACTCTCCAGCTGGCCCAGACTTCTGCTGCACGTGTGCTTACAAAAAAAAAAGAAATGAAACATCATTTTTGCTTCGCTGCACTGGCTTCCTGCAAAATCCAGAATAGAATCTAAAATCCTTCTCCTCACCGACAAACCCCTTAATGGTCAGGCATCATCATATATCAAAGTGTTCATAGTAGTTGTTGTTACCTCACAAGAACACTGCACTCCTAGAATTCAGGCTTACTTGTGGTTGCTAGAAGCTCCAAAAGTTGAATGGGAGGCAGGGCCTTAAGCTGCCAGACTCCTCTCCTGTGGAATCATCTTCCAGTTTTGGTCCAAGAGGCAGATACCCTTTCTACCATTACGAGTTGATTTCAAACTTTCCTTTTTCATAAAACTTATAGTTTGGGCCAGCCAGGGCTTTCCTTGGACAATGCAGCCAATAGTGATGCTGCCTAGACTGCCAGTGAACTTCCCATGATGCACCTAGCTTCTCTCTCTCCTCCTCCCCCTCTTCATCCATACACATTCATATAGAATCAATGCATGTTACTAACTTAGCTTCATCCCTGGAGTTTTTGTGTTATCTCATCTCGCAGGTTCTTACGGATCATGGTCGTGGACTGCCTGGTTAAGAATCGTGAGCTTCCGTGGGTTGTGCTGCTGTGGTCCTGTTCAACACCCACAACTGTTATTATTATTCATATCATATTTCTATCATTATTATTCTTGTTATTGTTATTTTTACTATTGTTGTGCTTCTCTGTGTCTCTTTTTCTTCTGTCCCCCTCCAACTTTCTTGGTCAATCGATAGCCGCCCACCCAGATCGGTTCTGCTTGAGATTTCTTCCTGCTAAAGGGTAGATTTTCCTGTCATCCAGTGCTTTCTCACGGGGGAATATTGGGCCTCTGTAAAATAAAGAGGACAGTCTAGAGCTGAATTTATTTGACTTGGGATTATATTAAAAAAGACTGAATTGAATTGAATTAATGTCAACGTCATGGCGGTGATAGAGAAAAAGTCAGGGTATCCCCAACATCAATAGGATCTATCCTGTGGGAACCTTTAATGTTTTAAAAAATGTTATGGCAATCCATCACTGTAGTTTCTTAACTCTAAATTCTAGAAAAACGTAGAGAACTGATGAACCAACCAGTACTTCCTTCCATAAAGTCGCTCTATGTGGCTAACAATATGAGGTGTGATTTATGAAAATACATTTATGAGGAAATGAAAATGTCTATAGTGCTGCTCGGAGAGAAAACCAGTCACACTTAACGCAATCATATACTTTTAAATGTTTTTCTATTTAAGCACACAAAAGAGAAAGTAAATGTAAGGAAAACTAAGTACTGTAATTCATTCTTCATAATGCCATGTGGCAGTCATGCTCTGCAAGATTTCACTTAGGGAATCCTACTTGAATTATATGAGTTGTAGGAGGGCAATAATACTGCAGCATAAAGCTGAAAGGCAGCTTGTTTTCTGGGAAACAAACTATTTGCAAAGAATAACTCTGCTCTGCTCTGATTAAAGGCAGACACCACTGAATCTTTCATTGAAACTTCAAAATGTACTTGTGTTGTGAGTGGCTTTGATGTAAACTTGCCATGGTGCCTTGTTTGACAGGCAGCAGTCACACAGAGACGAAAACACCCCCAAAGTTGAGCAGGGGAAATGTGCCCCTCTTCAACAAGCTGGCAGAGTGGTAATGATTAGCTCTCTAGCAGGATTTTCCTAAGGCAAGTGATTATGACATGCTCTGCAAACTATGACACCTCTTACCTGGAGCCCAAACAAAGAGAGCATCCCAAAATATTTCTAGAGCACTGCTAAGAAGAGTTTGAGCTGGAATGTTGTTTTTGCCCTCTCCCTGCAAGAGTTTGTGGTTATTATTCTGGTGGAGGACTTGGGGGGAAATTGGTTTTGCTAATGAAAATTACTTCCTGCGAAAACAAATGAACTGCAAATGCCAGCCACAAAGAGTTGCATACCTGTTTTCTATTTTTTTCTGCTGGGTGCTTGAGCTAGATGAGAGCTGTTGAGCTGAGTATGAATCATTTTTCCTCAGTGTTTCGCTCTGTTTTGCCCCTTACCCGGGTTGTGAGCAGCGCTAAGCCTCCACGAGAGGAATAACCTGAAATGGAGGAACACTTCAATGTTGCCCTTTCCTCCTCTCCTCCACGAGTGATTATACAATTGATTTTTTTCCCCACCAGTGGGTCCTGCTATAGGAGCAGTAATAACAATTTATCTTGGCTCCTTGTTCCATTACAGCAGAGCTGCAGTGAAACCAGAGGAAAAGTGCTGTGTTTTATGATTTATGGAGGCTATTTGACCTGTGCTTATTAGAGGGATCTAGCGAACGTGATGCAGACTTCGGAAATAGACTATGAGCTTTGCTCTGTGATGGGTGTGAATGTGGCTTCCAGCGAAGATGGAATAGGTGTCCCAGCTGATTGAAAAACAAACATGAGCTAGTCTGAGCAGTGACGTTTAAATATATATCAGCTTTGCTGTCATATTCCCATATTGTATTTGTCATATACAGCCTGATTTCTACTAATTCAGAGGTCAGTTAGAAGAAAACTGTTACCCTGAATCCTTCCAAGTCTGATTCCCCAAAGTGTGTAGGAGTATAGGTGTTACCCACATGGTGTGGTGTAATTTGGCATGAATGGAGATAAGTAAGTGAGTGATAAGTGAGATGCTTATCATCACGTGTCCCTCACTCTGGCCCTAGTTTTTGTTGGAGTGATGCCTGAAGGATATCGTTGTGGCTCTTAGGGGCCCCTGGTTATTCCTCATTGATTGACATTTATGGAGCTGTTTAAGCATGGCGGCTACCTCCCTGCCTCCCTCCACCAAATCTGGGTCTCTCTCCTGTGGCTAGTGATAATATTTAACTGCTGACCTTATCTTCTCTCTCCCACATCTCCTCTCCGCCAGTGAACGGGGAGCATGTTAATGTCTGACACAGCTGTACTTGTAGCATGCTAATCCATCTGTGGCAAGGCTGATTAAAGGTGAATATCGGTGGGATGGTAAACACAGGCATGCCCCAGGCAGCTTCACCGATGACTACATCTGCACAGGACCATGTAAACGGTTACACTCCAGCCAGCATATAATATTACAGATCCCGGGGCCAGATGAATAAATGAAGGGTCCCCATTTAATAGCAGTAAACATGGTGCACATTTTTATTGTCAAGTATATAAACCACAGAATTCACATATTTACCTGATTTACATGAACCTTGTGGCCAAACCCCACACCTACTACAACTTAACAGTTTAAAATTATTGAAGTTTCTCCATTTTCTTTTTTTAGACTGTGATTTCACAGTCAAAGAACTAATAAAAGAAGTGAAATCAAGATCCAAGTTAGAGTTGAATTGACTGAGGTAAAAAGCTCAAGCTGATGTTTGAGAAAAGGGATGTCTAATGGGACAGCACAATAAAAGGAGCATTGCGAAGTGTCTGTTCAATCAAATAAATCCTCAAACACATATTGTTATGTTACAGTCGGTTCTCTCATTCACTCTCATCCCATTGGGAGATGTCTTATGAAAATAAAAGCTGAAAACATTGCAGCAAGTTGAGAAATAATGTGGCTGAAAGGTCTACATTTATCACAAAAATGTTATGATCTTACATGTAAATAATGCTGTATAAAATATTTATATGTGCTATCCATAATTACCACAGAAGGTTACTGGGCCCAAATAAAAATGTAAAGGTTTTTATTACAGTAATAGCAGCCCAAGGCAAAAATAAAGTCTGCTTTTATTACATTACATTATTATTTAATGTTGCCATAGACTTAAATCACCTCACTGTCAAAGACTCATATCTAAAAAAGTCAAATGTTGGCAGCTGTACATATGTGTAGAGGTAAACACATCTCCCAATTCCAAATCTTGCATAGTAAAATGTGAATGCATCTCCAATTAGGAATTTGGATCCACTACAGATATTAAAACTCACTTTTATTACGGTAGCACTATTAGATGACAGCTAAAGTATCTCCACTTTTAGGAGATAAAGGTTTATGTGTGGATGAAAATGTGAACAGATGTAGTATAAGCCTTACTTTAATGATAATTGGATTCTTTGTTTAGAGAAGTGCTATATTCTAGTCTAGTAAAACACTGTATATGCTCCAGAGCACCCATAGGATCCTTTACATGCTGCTACAAATGTCTCCTTCAGCTGGCAAAGATAAAATATGTGCTGCCTTCAGCTGATCGATAGTGGACCACCCGAGAGTTGTGCCCTTTCTCTATTTGTAGAGTTGTCACCATTAGCTGGACATGGAGCACACAGTTGAGAAAAAAAAGATAATGTTGGTAGACAAGCCACACAAAATACCTTTGAAAACAACAGTAAAAAAAAACACAGGGTGAAAACTGCGAACAGTTCTGTGAAAATGATGGTTTACTTTATAAATATCATCAGAAGAAATCATTACCTCTGTAGTGCCAGGAGGGAGAGCACAGAACTCTACTGCCATCACATCAGGTGCACTTCTCTTCTCAGACAAGCCGTGGTGTGGCTAGACAGAAGAAATACAGTCTTACTCAGCTAGACTATTGATGAATTCAACTAGTTGTTTGTCATTATCCATGACTAGTTTTGGCTGAATACTATCATCCTCCCTGACCAAACATAATTCATCGCCTGGAAGCAATAAGAAAACTTTGACCAGCATGCAACAAGGAAGCACTGCAGACATGAGCTAAACCTGCATAACACCTTTTGAATTATGCAGAAATTGAGGTTAGTAATGCATTTTAAACACTTCATGTAATTGACAGTGACTTTGTTTCTGTCATGTGAGCAATGTAAAAATAATATACACCACTGACACGATTCAGGCTAAATAAATAAAATATGCCTGCTTAAATAGTATTCCTGCATGATATTTGCACTCTTTTTTTTCTCTACTGAGTTTGCAAACACTCTGTCAAGGGTAGTTTACTCATTTTACATTCAAGGGCAAAAGATTTTAACTGACATCTCAAACAAGCACAGATGCTGCAGTTTGTGATTTCTTCCATGAGAATGTGTAAAAAGGGGAAAGAAATGCCACCAATTACCATTGCTGATTTAAAAAAGCAAACTGTAAGTTACAGAATCACTACTGTGATAAAATCCTTAGTTTAATTAGGGTTGTTGCTTTGTTTTGTTTTGTTTTTCTTAAATCCAAGTGTTTCTATTCAATATTAAAACATGTAAATTCAATAAATAAAATATATAATTAAAGAAGCAGGTTGAACATTTTAGTGAATAATGAAAAATAACATTTTCAATGGAAGTGCTTTAGTTGTACCATTTATTTATTGTTTTTTTAATTTAAACATTTACATAGACTCTGGTCCATAAACTCATCTTTATGCCTTCTCCATTTTTCAATTAAATATATTTTCTGACCTTTAAGAGAAATGTGTTTATTTGTTCAACATCATCCTTCAGCAATTAGGGCAACAACTAACAGTTACATTCATTATGGAGAAGTCAAATTACTATCATTATTTAATTAATTAATTAATTGTTTGGTTTATACAGTATTGGAAAATGGTAATTCCCTTTACATTTTATTAAATTTCAAGGTGATGTCATCAAATAGCTTTTGTCCAGTGAGACATCCAAAATCAAAGATACAGTTTATACACTCTCTATGTGAAGCAAGGACTTTCTGTCTATCTGTCTATATGTATTGTTTGTCCTGTGTGTAACCGCCCATCCAATCGTCTCCACACTTAGCACATACATAGGTGCTGTGGGAACATAGACACGCTTCCCAGAAAGGGTAGCATTAGCTGCACATTTAGCAGATCAGCAACAGTAACTAGTGATTATACAGGAGGCGTGCAGGTACATGGTTGAGCATAGGTCAAGCACATAAAACGAATGAAATACTTCCACTGGTGGTACAAAACCAGTTTGCTTCATATGCTTTGAGACCATTGCGATTGTGAAAAGCACAAATCTTTGGAGCAAACATAACCTCTCAACCTGAACTGAAGGCACAGAAAATAGGAATAATCTTAGAGCCCAACATTAATCCACTTTACTTTACGAAGGACATTCATTTAATTTGTGAATGCATTATTTTATTTGAAATGAGAAAATAACTTGTATTTATGGTCAGAGTGCTTAGCCTATTATTTATATAATCTGTGTACAGCAGAATGTTGTTGTGATATACTCATTAACTCTTCACATCAACTGTATTCATTTTTTCTATGCGTTGAGGTAGCGGCTGGAGGCCAAGCAATCAGCCCGTTTTGAATGGACACTGCACTGCACATTGTAAGACAAAGCAAGCAAAACTTGACTGTTTCTGTGCTTCTTTTGATGGAAATGAATGGCTGTCATCAAGCAGCCTGGCTTTTACCCTCCCCCTGTTTAACAAAAGGTTTTAAAGTACACCATATACCATAAAGCTCTCCCATTCATCAACTTTTTTATTCTGTTAACCACATTGAAAATTGTATTTTTTCTTTTCAGAAGATAAGCACACATCAGAGGCATGGGAGAGAAGTATTGTATTTAATTTTATTTATATGTCATGGTAACTGCACATTAATCAACATTAGAATGTAAATGTGCCAGAGTTAACTAATATTCACTCATTTTTATCTACAGTCCCTTTGCAGAATATTAAAATGGTTCAACCTGCAAAGATGAAGAGTCTCACATATTAATTGGAGCTATAGCTGAATTGTCTATTGAGCATGAGATTGAGATATGAATACAGTATTTCTCTCCAAGGCATGTTAAGCAGCATTAGGGAGCTTCACTTTGTAATTAAACTGGTTTAAACTTAAGTTATACTTTAAAATGAAACTATGCTTGTGTACTTAACTGGTCAAAACTGTAATTAGCAAATACAAATATTAAATATTATCATTTAAATTTCAACAACCACAGGCAGACTACACAATGCTGTGAGTTCAGTGAGTTTCATCACATCTGGACACACTGGATGAAAAATAGACAGTCATGGCTTCAGACCAAAAATAGCCCTATGTTAAAACAATGCAAGGGGCTGCATTTTTAGGGGCATGTTGTTGACTGGACCGGCGACAGACCGAGTTTCCCCATTGGCCATCACTCTTTCAAAATAAATTGGCATGAACAGTTTCTATTACGTCTTGAGGGGGCGTTTACAGCAGAGCCCCAAGCGCAGCTCACTTGCAGTTTTGAAAACACACATTTATAAAGTGTCTCATACAGATGCTCTGACCCTGGCAGGAGCACCAACCCTCAGATACAAAGAGATGTGACGGACCCATGCAACAATTAGCCTGTATGGTAGTTAGGAGCTAGTTAATATGGCTAGCATCATTATGACTGCAGTGCTCTGTGTAGCCCATGGACTGTATAAAAATAAGATGTAGCCATGGTTTCTGGTTTAACAGCACCGTGGTGAGCATGTGGCAGGTGTGTCTATATGTTTACAGCATTTATGAGCTTTGAAAGACATCAAGGTGTGGATATAAAGTCACACAGCCGATGGACCGTTAGCCTATTATGCTATGTACGATGTGTTCAAACATCCGAAGATATGAGAGTGGAAAGTATTGTTCTTCTTTTTTAGCCTCAGACATTGCTTAATCACTTCATATGATATGCTACGCCACTTTAAATATATCATTTGAACCACTACAGAACAATACTATATTTTACAGTGACCATACATAGTCAAACCATAAAGCCTACAAGGTTATTCCCAAGGCTTGTACTGGTGAAACAATGAAATACAACCCAGAAAGCTGATGAAATGTTATGTGTTCTGAAGGGACAGACATGTTAGAACAGTTGATAGCCAATCCTATGTGGGCTTGTTTAAAAAAGGGGGGGAAAAAACATCTTGCATCAATGTTCATTGAATAAACAGCATGACTTTCTGAGGTCAGTCATGCAACACAGAAGTTGACAGCGTGTCTCTAGTAACGCTGGCTCTCAAGATACCAAGGGAAACTCCCACCCACAGACTTGAAGCTAAAACACTGTTTCCATAAATATGTCCAAAACCACTTTTGAAAAATTTAAGAAAGTGGAGTATCATTAGAGTATATTTCATCATGCAAAACATGATGGAGAATTACATTTTCTTTTTAACTAAAGTTAAAAAATAAATAATGTGTTTCTAGAATAAATAAGATGTTTCTTCATGAAGGTGACTTTGTGGCTGTCCGTCTTTCAGTATGCAAAAACTGTGAGGCTGTAAAACTGTACTTTTAGCCTCCCCTCTACTATGTGCTCTCCATTAATCTAAAAGCAGCCACCCTCCAGATACCAGCTGGCATCTGGAACATGCCCTTCTGTTAGTGTTGGCAACCAAACCAGCAGGCTTTCGCTGTTAATTAGCTTCTCTACCACTAGGCCAATGAGCAGCATCCATGGCACAGAATTTACGCACTCGGAGCAACAGATCAATCACACTGGTCCATTTTCATTTTATATCCCAGACTCTCACATGCCACACCCTTGTACTTCAAAGGATGGGATCTCTTGTGTGAACATGTGTTACATGCTTCTTCTGCATGACTAATTAAATTCATTTAGGGCCTACAATTCTAATATAAAAATTGTGCAGACCAACCATTATGGGTAGTTTTTGTCTTAATTTGGTCATCTGGAGCTGTGGTCTGGCGGTTTCTTGGAAGGGACTTCTGAAAATGAAGCACCATGAGGTCTCAGGGATGCAAACAGATAAAGGGTGAAAGAAGTTGCATTGCATGTATAGAGAAAACCAACTAGTGGGATTTTGGAGCATGCACATTCTCCCCCGGGACAAAATTGTAAAAGCTATTCACTTTACATGCTCGTTTCTTGTTACTTTTAAGTACATTTGCATCTGCTTGAAAACTAATTATATTCTTACACTCATTATGGTGTAAAACAATCCTACATAAAATAAATAACTACACACGAATCACTTTCATTTCAACAAAAAAAACTATCTAGCTCTACATCTGCATTTAGACTGTAAGAACACAAAAATGCAAATGTGTTTTCACAGATGAAAAAAATCAACTTCAAACAGTCACCCACCCACCCATTCGTCCATCCATCTGTCTCTCAAACAGACATATAGAGCTGAGGAAGAATACTGGTGGTAAAACATATGTGTAGTTTTTACTATATGCATCTAATCTAAAAAAGGTCATTACCCTTAAAAAAGCTCACCAGATATAGTATATGCATGTGCTAACTTCTATAGCCCCTAATGGAAAGGAAGAGCTGTTTTTGAATGACATTACAGTTTGTTCTTTAGAAAACAGCAGATGGAGCTTTTTTTATTCCAGAAACTCTTTTTGATGGTTTTTCTCATTGTCCGCATGTTCAAGTAAGACTTTAAAATTCCATACAAAATGCTTTGTATAATAATAAGGCTTGCAATTATCAATTGATATGACAATTACTTTGTTGATTAATCCATTAATGGTATATCTATAAAATGCCAGTAAAAAGGTTCTGGGTTGTTTTTTTGTTTTTTTTTGGGGGGGGGGGGGGGGGGGTTTAGAAAGCCTGTAATCATTTCTGACAGTCAAAGATGAAGTCTGACCAACAATCCAAAACCTCCCACATATTCAGTTTGCTAGTTTTCGTATTTGAGAAGGTGAAACCAGAAGATCTGTCTTAAACATTCTTTTGAATTTTGATTAGTTGCCAATTTTTATTATTCAATTATATGGATTAATTGAATAATAAATTGACACTATAATTGTTAGGGAGTGGATGAAAAAGTAATTGATCCCTGTAAGAATCTAATTTCTTGTCTCCTACAATTCTGAATCAATTCTCAAATGTCAAAAATTATTTTTCGAAATATTAGTTAAAAACATGATGTTGATATACTGTAAGACTAAAGTCAATTGTGATGGCAGTGCAGCATCTGCACAGTTTACATTATGAAAACAATAGAGTTCATTTGTAGTTCATCTTCAAAAAGGCAGCGGTTGAAAGCATGTTTTTGATTTAATGACTAAATAATTACCTCTGTGAGATGAGTGTGAAGTATATTGTGAATACTTGCTACACTGGCATTAAGAGATTAATTTTAAGGCAACAGAGCAGTGATCAGCAGAAACAAACAAGACCAGCTGACCAACACACACTGCAGCATTGAAAATAACTTGGTGCTCAGTCCGTTTCACCTCAATTAACCAATTCTGCATCTAACCCAATCAGCCCAGCCCAATATGAAATAGTCATTGTTGTACCCATCAATGCTGAGAGTGATAATCAGTGGTAACACAAAGTTGAAGCAATGTCTTTTCTCTGTGACTTCTCACCAAATGATCCATGATTAAATATACATGGTGTATATATGATCTTCATTCTCAAGCCTGCTCGGTTTTTTCCCTTTCCTTGTTTCTTTTATAGGGGGTGGCTGTAACTTAGCATTATTAGACTCTTTCCACTAAAGTCGTTTTTTTTTCTTTTTAGGCCTCATATTCATTTTATTAGTAATAAAACAAATGCTATTCTCAGAATACCAGATCAGTCAATTAATTGTTTATCCTGTCCTTCAAATGTAGTTTACAATGATATTTGTAGATTTGTTCTGAATGTACTTACTGCATGCATTAGTTTCATGTATGATACACTTTACTGGCTACTACTTCACTCAAGGAGACATTTAAATTATCCTCCATTATTAAAACAGCTTAAAGTTCCATTCAGGTCATGATACCCACTTAGACACACTCAACAATCTTTTTTTCTTTTTCTTTTTTTTTTTTTTTACTCTGCCTTGAATTATAAAGAAACAAGGGGCTTGCTTTTAAGTTTAAAGCACCAGCTGACTGAAATCACTTGCCAAACTCATTCAGATCAATTACATCTTTCCGTGACTTCAAAACTTCTTTTCTTGTTAATCTTTAATCAGCTTGGTCATGTTTGGATTATATTCACCTTCATTTTTAGTTCATCAGTACTTTGACATAACGTTATTTGGTCTGTTCATTTACTTTATTTCTTGTTCTTTTTTTATACAGATGACCCTTGTAACAGTGCGGTTTACAATGGTGAGGGAGCCCTTACATGTACTGTATGTCCTCATTGGTGTTACTGTGTTTATTGTTTTGTGATGCTTATTTATTTGTTCATTTGTTTAAATATTTGGCAACTTCCATGTTTTGTGTCTGAGGACTCCCTTGAAAATGAAATGGTGCATCTCAAGGGGTTTATCCTCTAATTAAATTTCAAGATCAAACCATCAGATGCCAATATCTTCATCCTTAGTTCGGGAATGGAGGAAGGGGAGCAGCACATTAGCATAAATCAGGATTACTGTGCATGACTGTCACTTCAAAGATAATCAAACAAATTAGAAAATTCTTCAAGTGTTCACGAATGTTGGAATGAGTCACAGATAATCCACTTCGTTTTTATTTATTTATTTGTCTTTTCGCCAGTCAAGAGCATTTCACATGCTTATGCAACTCAGAGTGGGGATGCTGATACAGGACAGCAGCTGCACGTGGCAGCAAGAGGACAGGAGAAGAAATACAATGAAGAGGGAGCAACAGGGAACAAAGTGAGAAGACAAACACAGATAAAAGTCTAGACAAGGTAATAGATATGAGGAAAAGCCAATAATTAATACAATCCTCCTGCCAAGCGATCATTATTAGCACCTCCAGAGAGACTGCAGACACAGAGCTGGCTGCTAGTGCCAGACATCTTGTCCTAAATGTCCTAAATGTCCTAAATGTGTTTGCCTCTTGATCAGTAGAGCTCAACTGGTCAAGTTAAAAGCCAAGTCACTGTGCCAAGACTACATTTTCTACTTTTTACAAATACTTGAACTCATGCTGAGACAATTAGTTAATTTAAATATAAGTTGATTAAAAAACATTCAGTGATAAATTTGATAATGCATTAAAGTAGGACTGAAACTAATCTTTATTATCATGATCACATTTTTTATCCATGAACTTTGAGATTAATCATTTAATTAAAAGAGTCCAAGGTGACTTTAAAATAGTTTTATGCGACCAACAGCCAAATATAATATTTTCAAAACAAAAACTGCCAAAACAAAACATTACATTGGTTATTCAAATTATTGTTAATATCCTGTCAATCGACTAATTGATTAATTGACACTAATGGTAAATGTTTCAGGATAAAAGTAATTTATAGAGAAAAGAAAAGGTATGTTCTCTGCTATTTTCTCAGTTTTTGAGCAGTTGGTTGAACAAACCCCCCCCCACACACACACACAAGACACTTTAAACGCTTGACCAGTCTATCAGATATTTACTGACAATGAAAAAAAAATCCTTAGTTGCAGCTCTCATTAAAACTAAAGAGAATAAATCCATCACAAGCAGCAGGATTTTGAAGATCAGAGAGCTTTGAAAGGTTGGTTTCCATTACCATTTCTTGCTGGGAATAACTGGACGGGAGAAGTTATTCCTTATCCTTTAATCAATAACAGTTAAGTGCATCCCTTACTGGCCCACTGAAGCTGCTGACTCTACTGTACAATACAGAATTGCTGAGAGTTTTTGCAGGCTGGTGCACATACAAATGTGAGACAAACAGTTTAACCTCCTCAAAACAAATCCCCCAGACTGTTACTGTAGTCAACTTGCCTGGTTAAATGTTTACTGTATACGAAAATGAAGAACTAAAACTTCCATCTCCCAGTATCATAAACTAATGACATCATATCTAAGAGCCCACGGCCTCATCAAGCAGCCATAAAGTTTAATAAAGCACAATGAAATGTGATTTTCACATAGTGCCATTCATTTCCATAAGCCCAGCCTTTACTACCCTCCCGTATCGCCTCAGTGTCTCAGTGGGGTTGTAGAAAATGGGGCTCATGCAGGAGCGGAGCACTTTCACAGCTCCGTTTTCATTTAGTGTCATTAGAAATTCAATTCCCAGCAAATGACTTTTTAGAATTTCACAGCAGTCCCTTAAGATGTTCTTGCATGACCTACTTTTTTCTCAAGCAGCGCAGGTTTCTCTTTACCGCCACAGTTCAAAATGTACATGCATATTCCTAAACTGCTCATTCTGAGTCCTCGTATTCTTGTTTAAACGTGGGTTTTTCAGGCTGCTTGCTAAGACTTGCTGGGTCACTGCAGGGGAAACTGGTCATTTGCTTTCAAACTCCCATGGTGATTCACAAGTACGGGAGCAGCTGGCTATTTTCAGCGTATACATAATCACGTCTGCAACTTATGAGACTGTGTAAAATAAACCTCCACAGCTAGACATGGAAAGATAATATGAACAGTAACATGGCTACCCTATAGGAAACAATGGATTTTTACGTTGAACTCTATTTTATATACCTATTCCACTGCAATTTTGTATTTCTCCAAAAAAAAAAAAAGCCCCATTTCTACAAACCCAGAAGTTGATTCATCGAGACCTCATGCTAATTTTCACTAGTGTATCGCCACAATTTCTTCTCCGGTTCTGTTGATTGGTCACTTCAGATGCAAACAGTATATCAACAGCTAGGCATGCCGAGATTATGTTTGTGATCTGCCCCATCTGTTAAAGGGCAGATGACAAAATGATCCATCTCAGCTCCTCCTCCCCCTAGTTAAGGAGGAAGTGGGGACACAGCTGACACTTGTAACTTTAAGCGTGAAATGAACACACTTACTTTTCTGTCTGTGCAAACAAGGCTTAATAAAGGTGATGGGCTATAAATCTGGCGATCTACCTTTTCCAATTTCCTGCTTCACTGAGCATCCTATGGAGGCAGGGGACCACCTATTCCCAGGAAATACCCCTACAAAATGACATCACATGCGTGGTAATGTAGCACATATAGAATGTGTAGAAATAGCGATTTCACACTTGGGGATTTGGGACACTGACCTAAAGTAAATTAAATCATGTTGAAAAAGCAGATCAGGGTCATCAGCTAAGAGCAAGTTGTCTAGTAGGACCCAAGAGAAATGATCGAACTTGCAGACATTAAGTGAGTGATGATTCCAACAGAAATCGCTGTATTCAGGTCAATGACACTGTTACCCTGTGACAGTTTAGCCCTAATGGAGCTAATGAATGCTCCACCATTGAATTTATGAAGCGTACATCCTTGAAGTGAAATTCAGTGCCCCCAAGTTGATCTTAAACATCATCAGTTGTGAGCCTGCTGGCTCTGACAGGTGGTGCTGTGTTGGAGAGAAGGTGACCCCCCTGCTGCATTCTCCCCACTTCGCTCAATGCTGTCAGTCACAGTGACAAAGGTGACATTAGGAGCAGATCCTGCCATGATGAAAAGGGCATCGGCACAGCATGTACATCTTTTAATAGCCTCTACCCAGATCAGACAGGCAGATAGAGACACGCAAATTTACCCACTTTTGAGTGAGTACACATACGGTCAGATAGAGGGTCCTCTCTGGCCTGAAAACACACACACACATACACACACTACACACACCAGTAATTTATGAGTACGAGATGCCCTCCTGAGAAAAGGGGACAAATAGTTTATACTTGATGAGCAGAAGTGATAAAAATACCACAGGTGCTCCACTGCAATGTCCTCAGACCTTTTTTTTTTGTGTGAAAAACAGGATAATTGTAGTTTAACTTGGAACTTTTTCGCCATTTCTATCAGTAATGATAATGTTGCAGTCACCACACCAACTGCAGAGATCTGGGAACACATCATCATTGGGGCTGTAACTAAAGGTTCTTGATTAATTGATGAATCACTTTGTCTATACTTTTTTGAGCTAAATGCCAAAATCAGCATCTGATCAGCAGCATGATGTTAGCAAGTATAATATTCACCATGTGAGCATAATAAAACTGGATAATTAGCACTAAACACAAAGTGCAAATGAAGCTGATACAATTCTTCATTAGGGGGTCATGGATGTGTGTACCACGCTTCTCATTAACCGAGGAAATAGCTGGAAAGAGACATTTCACTCAAAACAACAATTCATGTCAATCTCATGTTGGCACAAGAGAGAAAGTCAGGGTAATCATTAGGGTATGCTGTCTGGGGACCATGGATGTTATTGAGAGCTATTTAATTCAAAACCCCACTCAAATGGCACACCACCTACCCAGTTACCAGACAAAACCTATCCAGTCATCCTGCACCGCCATCCAGTCAACACTGTGTGCTACCCAGCTGGATAGCCCAGATTAGACAGAAATTCAATTGTGTTTCTTAAAACAGAAGTAAAGTGAGAACAGCCAGTACAAACTTTGGAAATAAGCTAAAATCTATGACAGAGGAAACTGATATTATTAATATTAATGTGTGCCCCTCCGGTCAGTTGTACCATCATGGCTAATCCCATAACCTGAAGTTCATCCAGCATACTGGACACTGAAGAAAGAAATCAGAAGATACACTCAAGGAAGTTATCTCTCATCTGCAACAAAAACAGGAATAACATTTGCAGATTTATACAGATCGATCAAAGAATCCAAAGAGTGTGAAATTGGCATTTGGAGTAACCATTCCTGACTTAAGAGTAAACAGACACAGAATTTCAGATCAGATGTCAGTATTGACAGCAGAGATGTTGGCATTATTATGGGCACTTCAGTGGATAGAGGACTATAAACTAGACAACTGAGTCATATTCAGTGATTCAGCAGCGGGTTTAACCACAATATGAGAAATCAAATCCAAGTCCAGACCTGATATATTGACAGAGCTATATCAAACATTATACAGAATTCACAAGGCAGGGTGTGAGGTGGGTTTTATTTGGGTATACCAGAACACATGGGTACGAAGGGAAATGAGGAAGCAGATTACTTGGCAAAGAACGCAGCTCTATACTATGGACTGTTAGAAAACACTTCAATCATAAACAAGTCAGTCAAAGAAATATGGCATAATGCATAGAAGAAGAAAATAAGCCAAAGTCATATTTTGCAATATAGGAAACAGTGGAAAAAACAAAGAGCAATTTTTGCCTGCAAAATAAAACATTCAGTTGTAATAAGTAGGTTGAGGCTTGGGCTTTGTGGGTTTAGGAGTGGGCTGGCTCTGATTGGGAAACACCAGGATATAGCAAATGTGAGTGTGGAGACATAAAGACAGTAAAACACAACTCATCCAGTATAATAATTACTCTTCAAAGTAGGAAGTTGTTCTGAGACTTGGGAGCAGCTGGAAGAACCGTTTTGACTCTACATACCTTACTCAACCTGGATAACTGGACTAAAATGAAAAAGCTGTTTTATTTTTTATGGTATTTTCTTAGTATACAGAAATAAAGAAGTACCACAAAGCTTAAAATCTGATACAATAATAGATTAGAGCTGTATTAATGCATGTATCAAATACATGACTAACACACTTTTATCTATGTGCACAACATAAAAAACATGGCTTACAAGGCTGACATGTTAACACTGTTGTTAATCTAGTCACTTTTAGTAATTAAAATGAAAAAGTACTCAATATACAGCCCAATTTAAAAACAAACAATAATCAGGAAATTGTCTCACGCAAGCAGTCAGACATCCTGCACATTCATTCTCAAATCACACAATAACAACAGGTGACTGAACAACCACTCAATTAAACACTGGATAAATTACAAATGAATAAGACTCTTTCCATGTGAGTCCAGATGGCTCACAGTATTTTTCTTCAACAGCTTCAGAGTCCAACCAAACTACCAACAGTACAAGTAAAAGTACTACGGTCAGATGTCTACTTAAGTAAAAGTACTGAAGTACTTGTTTTTAAAAGTACTTGAGTATCAAGAGTACAAGAGTACATTTTCTAAATATTGCATTACTACTGCCACAGTGCTTACATTTATGTATAAAAATGTCCTAGATGGAGTTATGACAAATGTTAATGTAACTTTGGAGAATGTAAAAGGAATTGAAAGTAAAATCAAGTCATTTTCATCCCGGGCCGAGATGGACCTGCTGCGTCTTCTTCCATTGTTTCCTCCATGGTTTCGTCTCTCATCTAACCTGACCATGGAGTTGACTTTGGCTGAAGGTGATTGCTGATAGGCTGTCCCAATCAGTGGTGCCTGCACAATCCAATCACGTTTGAGAAGGAAACGACAAACTTCTTTTGGGGTTTTTTTGTAGAAGTAACGGGTACTCACGGTTATGGATAGAAATGTAGTGGAGTAAAGAGTACAATATTTGCCTCTCAAATGTACTTGAGTAAAGTCATGAGTACTCCCCAAAAATGATACTCGAGTAAAGTACAGACCCCTAAAAATTGTACTTAAGTACTGTACTCAAGTAAATGTACTCCGTTACTGTCCGGCTCTGCCAACAGCACATGATATTATCTGTTTGCTTCATCCTTGTTTAGGAGATACATTGACACAACAACCACAGAGAGACATATAATCATCAGAGAAGAAATTGCGACCGAAGAGACGCACTGAGAGAGAGAGAGAGAGAGAGAGAAGCTGTATCTGACTCACGTTATCTGATGTCTTCTTTCTTTGGAGATCCATGTATCCATGTCATAACAGAACTTTTTTTGCTGCTGGTTAACCAGTCTGATATCATTAGCAACAATGACAAACAAGCTACCTCTAAAAAGCTCAAAGCTCGAGCATAGAGCAGGTTCTACAGAACAATTTTATTGTTTGACCAACACGTTTCGGCAAACTTTACCTACATGTATACATACATACATAAATACATACATACATACACACTTATACATATAAAAATCTTCTATATGTAGGAAGAGCAAATGCAAAAAGATACATCATAAAAACCATTACAACAGCACTTAAACAAGAGATATTTAAGAACCTCTATAAAAACTTGTCCTCTTTCGTTCCCCCTGGAAATACACTTTAGAAGTAGAAAATCTAAAATGCTTCTCGCTGTTTCATGAGAAAATAGATATTACCACACTTGAAGCATTTTAATGAGAATTTCAATAATGGGTTTGTTTTTTTCTGAAGAAAAGAGGAAACATATTATATCATTTATGTTTAGATTTGGTAATGGTTTATTTCAACCAATTACTCATCATATTATGGAGCCTCCTCTGGTGTGCAAACAAATCTGGTAGGTACGGAAGGTTAACGCTGAACTAGCATGTTTGTGTTTGTTTACAACAATCAGTCTAGGTAATAATTCTTCTGTTTGTCTTTATTTTCTCTTCTGAATAAATTTGTCTATCCTGAGACTGATTATTTGACTGTTCATGTTTCTTGGCCTGTCTGGCTTTTTTTGCAATATCACAATGTGCGATCTCAGAAATGGACATGATGCATACAGTGTTATTGTTTCTGTTGGGAACAATCAGCAACACTACAAATATGAACCAAGTTGTAATGAAGCAGAATGATGCTTTTTAGGTATTAGGACATAGGCCTGCACCTATGTCCCACTTTTTTCTGTTAGCCTGCAGTGTGGTCTCTAAGTAACAACAGAAATAGTACACTCCAGTAAAGATGGATTGTGAACATGCTAAATCTTTCACAACCTTGCTCTGAAAATAGTGAAAACAGAGTGAAATAGAGTGCTTTGAGGAAACATGAAATAGCTGATGTGTTGGAAAGCTCAAGAAGAGATGCTGCACTGTGGAACAAAGTAGTCTCCCCAGAGTACCACAAGACACAACAGCTATCACTTTCTCCTCTTGTTCTTCCTGCCATCATACATCAGATCTGCCACTGTCTAAAACATGCTAGCGGCTTTAATGGATGTCCTTTCAACGTCTCATCTGTGCTAATTGAAACAGAATCTGTGGGTAAATAGGTCCATTTGGTCCACACAAGGCTTTTAAGTCCTGTTAATGCACAGCGCAATTTCTCTGAGCATATGCTGACGTCGAAGTATAGTCACTGACTCAAGGGAGAACTTAGGTTGCTTCAGTCATGGACAGTCAAGATTCTCCTTGAAAACAAATGCTAATAGCGTTTTTACTTCAGGGGTTTTCATGCTTGCACCAACCACATTGCCAGAGGTGATAAAAACCCACTAAAGGATGTTTGGGGGAAGAAAAAAAAAGTTTGGTAAGTTTTTAGTTATAAGTAGAGGTCAAAAATAGAATGTCTTTGAGTTGTTTAACCCTGAAATGAGAAACAAATCTCTTTTTTTCCCCAAAATCAATGCCTAAATACAGCAAGATATATTCTAGCAGCTCAGATTAGTGAAATGTGATAATGTGAATCAATGAGTGCAGCCCTGGAGAGCAGTTTTTGCTATCATGTAGAAAAACACAGTGAATAAATAATAGATTGTGTCATGTATAAAAGATTATGTGTGCATTATTCACTACTAATAATAGTTTATTCCAGAGGTCCAATGTTTGTCGAGTGCAAATAACAAATGTAGCTGATAAATTCCCATGAATATTTTATGAGAGCTGAGTTGCGTCAATTATTCATGTTTATTGTAATGACATCTTGACTTGAAGGCCTGGACAGAGTGTGTGGAGTTATTCCAGGTTTCACAAAGTTAAACCAAAGACATAAAACCCAGAGAACAGTACAACCGTTACATACAAATGATTTAAAAAACAAACAAACAACAAGATTAGCAGAACAAAAACAAACAGATGTCATAATGCTAGAATCTACACCTTACTGAAAACTATTTCAGCTTCATATGATTGTTAAAGGATGAAGTTCTTGTAAAGTAATACAATCAACAAATCCCACAAAAGACAAAAATTAACAATGAATTCATCCTGCTAAAAAATAACGCCTGCATAGCCAAATCTCTATATAGCTTATTCCTTAGTGCCAAAAACCTCAATTTTGGTCTCACAACAATTAAATGAAGGCACTCCATTGCACTGGATGTAGTGCTTTGACCAGCTATTACTGTCATTATCGATTAACCATTTTTTCAACAGTTTTGTCTGTAAAATGTTAAAAATGTTAAAAATGTTAATCACTGTTTGTCAGAGCCAAGATCGAGTCAAATATTCAGTTTACTATCATAGAGGGTTAAAGAAACCAGAAAATGATTCATATTTAAGAATGTACATATATTCAATATATTTAACCCTCCTGTTGTCCTCGAGCCAAGGAAGGAAGGGAGGAAGAAGGAAGGAAGGTTGGAAAGGAGGGAGGAAGGAAGGAGGGAAGGAAGGAAGGAAGGAAAGAAGGAAGGAAAGGAGGGAGGAAGGAAGGGAGGAAGGAAGGAAAGGAGGAAGGGTGGAATGAAGGTAGGAGGGAGGGAGGAAAGAAGGAGGAAAGAAGGAAGGGAGGAAGGTAGGGGGAGGAAAGAAAGAGAGAAGGAAGGAAGGAAGGAAGGAAGGAAGGAAGGAAGGAAGGAACAGTCAAAACAGATGGGGTCAATTTGACCCGGGAGGACGACAGGAAGGTTAAGTAGTTGTTTAAGTATATCTTTAAGTATGAGAACAGTAGTACTCAAAAGGACACCAAACTAAAAACCTTTTGAGCTATGAAGTCTTAAAAGAAGAAAAAGTAGCCATATGTTTATAAACTGATCATTTCCATCTCCACTATGAATGAGGAATGGCATGGGGCTAAGTGTCACAAACAGGGTAGGGGGAGACAGACTAATAAACTGTAAACTGAGGGCAATAACACAAAGATAGAATAATGCAAAGCTTTCCTTGTAGGACCTGCTGACAACTACTCCTTAACCCAAATGTCCAGGACAACATCTTCTGGAAATTGGAGACTAAACATGCAAATACTGTCCATAGCAAGGGCTGTGAAAAACAAATCAGATTCATGACATCCTCATTTTCACTTTTTAGTCCAGAACACATTTAGTCTCCGGTTCAATCCTCCCTGTGCCATGTAGAAAACTAAAGCATAATTTAACCAGAAAGGACCAGCTGAAAAAACACTGGCACACCAAGGACATTGTCACATGCTGCCCTAGTGGGAAGTTGATGAAATTATTATACGACATAGTGAAATATCATCCACACATAAGCTAAAACATATTTCCATATTCCATACGTGGAGACAAAACACATTTGAATGAGGAAAAGGACACGTGGTGCATAAGATGTAGAGCAGGGAATGGAATAATCTATAAGCTCAGTGACCATACAACCTTTTCGAAAATAATAAGGTGACTGGAGTTGTAGGTATGCAAGGAAGGAGATTGGCAAGATTTTATCACATGAGAGCAAAGCCATATTAATCATAGTCTGGGCACACATGAGCACAACGGTACGGAAAGAACTCAGGAAAGGTTAATGTGTGGAAACGAGTGTAATAATGTGCTCCGCTGGAATACTAAAATGGTCCGCTCAATATGCAGCAAAGCAATCATTGCACTTTGTCACATGTCATCGTACATATGGCAATGCTACACATATACTGTTGGCAAGAAAATGGTGGAAAAATTTGCACCATCTGCCAAACAGCAGGAATTTAACCATAAAAACAGAATTGTTTGTGTGTGGGAAGCTCGGCTGGTTAAGGCTGTCACTTTGAATCTGACTCAGCCATTACTGCATGTCATCCCCTTTCTCTCATATTTCCCGCATCTCTGCAAAGACACATAATCTCAAATATCATCTTAATCATCATCAACAACATACACTTTAGCAATAATCCTTAAAAAAAAACTATTTCAGTTCTAAAATTATTTTCAGTTCTATTTCTGCCTCATTTATGACCTTGATAATGACAATAAAGAGCCACTGTGGATGGAACAAAAGCAAAGCTGGCACAAAATAAATCCAAACTTGAGTGATTCAGCCTGGCTTCTTTTTGACAGTCCAGCAGGCTACAAGCTTTACATCTCTGTTTCAAATGCAAAATCAAAGAGACTGTGTACTCATCAGCAGGCTACAGAGACGGCGATCTCCCTCATTGTCTCGAGGCATGGATGTCTTGGCAGCTGGCCCTGGTACTCATGGTGCCATTGCTTCCCACTAATGAATGCAGACAAGAATTCAAAGGCCATATTCAAAAGTAGCGACATAACTCAAGCGTTCACTTTCCAAGATATGCAGTTTTGCTGACACAGACAGCACCAAAGAGACTGAAAACACTGATGGGAGCAGGAAAAGAGATCACATCGAAAAAAGTATGTTTTCATCAGGGGAACCATATCAGTGTCTAATCTCATAAACTGCACCGACAAAAATAGAAAACACAGCTTCTCATTTTAATAGCATCAACTATGTCGCATTTATGTGATCAAGGGCGTTTAAGGCAGACACTGAAATTCAGAGTCTGTTTGATCACTGGGCTTTCACGTTACCAGAATTCATTCCATTTGAAAAAAAAAAAAAAATACATCCACTTTTATGTTGCAGACAGCTCTTAAGTGGAATCATACAGTAAAAAGGACTGGACTTTAACTGTCACATCTCCAACAACAACCACTTAAATCCTTCCAATCAAGCAGGTTTGCAGCATTTGAACCGACACACCCGCCAGATTGTTACCACTTAGCAGCTCTGAATCAGGGGAGCTTGTACAGTCTGTCATTTAGGGTTCAGAACCATTCCACATGAAAGAACCTATTCTTCAAATTCATTCAAGAAACACCCTATTATCAAAAAGCCTTGTTTTCAAAAACATTATTCTTACTCAGGGACATAGAACATTTGCAAACAAACATCATTTTAGACCTTTTGTTGAGCTCACCATCAATGCAAATCTGAGCCTCACAACATCAGCACTGCAATTTCCCCTTCCTGCGGTGTAAAGGTGTTGTAATAAGCATGTTGCTGGTACACAACAACAATCCAAGCCTTCCAAGACAGTATTGTGCAACATCAATCAGGACCACGGGTACTAATGGAGCTTCAGTGGCCATCACAGAAGGGCAGCCTACTGATAGATGAGGGAACACGGAACCAACAACCCCATGCACATGCACAAATACACAAAACACACTCCCATCAGTCTGCGTGCAAGTAATTCAAATGTCTTATGAGAGCCATTTAAAGATACACCCATATTGAGATTTACAGATATGGACAACATAGGAGTAATAAAATGTGAGCAAAAATAAGCAAAACACTTTTTTTTTATTACACTGAAAAGATTATAGCCAATGTTTGGGAGAAAGGGTATTTAATTAGACCCCTATTAATCACAGTAATTGGTCATTCTGCATCCCAGGAGTGTAACTGGCCAATAGCTGTTAACCTTCTGTCTCTATCACTGCTGTCGTACCACTAACTATTAATATACTGGTGGGCATCATTTCCAAATGACTCCTGGGAAGAATTTTCATTGGTTCTCAATAAGGTGGATTATTCCTCAAGAGTACTTTGAATTGATATCTCATACAAGCACACAGGTTTTGTTTTTCTGTGGACCAAAGCAAATCTCTCATGGATCCAAAGCCATGTCCAATATTAAATAGAGAAATGTCACAGAATAATTAGGTTGGTCTGTGTTTTTACATCCTTACTTTGTCAGATTTCTGCACTGTTTTGATGGAAAACCAGCAGCATAGTGTTAGTACTAGTATATGGCCTATGCTGGGTGAAATT
The DNA here is from genome assembly GCF_027409825.1 of Scomber japonicus. NCBI lineage: Eukaryota > Metazoa > Chordata > Actinopteri > Scombriformes > Scombridae > Scomber > Scomber japonicus. Next base: position 23,051,118 of record NC_070589.1, on the reverse strand, counting down.
GGTTTTCATATTGTGGTGCAATGCAGGACTTTACACTATTTGCAACTAAATATAGTATGCATGTGGAATGAGAAGTATGGGTTTTCTGTGTGCCCAGTTTGTACATACAGCTGGTGCCCCCACACAGACAAGGAAATGACTGGTACACTAAGCCATCTGTCAGGAAGCGATGAAGAGACTCAGACCCAAAAGGCCACTCGGGCCAAAAGGGTCAGCAGTAGGGAGGGAAAATGTGGCCAGAGACATGTCCTTTTTGTATTTATATGAACACAATACGCTGAATGACCATGTTTGGTTGACCACCAATGGGGAATATCATTCTGTTGACATGGCAATAAGGTATTGGCACTGAGTTACAGGTTCTAAATACTCATTTCACCTCTACAGGATACTGGAATAAATATTTATGGTTAAGCAGAAAAAAAAAACAGTTTGGAAAGGCCACTTATGAGTTGGACAGCATTAAGGATATTTTTTGACAATTCCAAATTAAATGACAAAATATGTTGTTTGCATTTTCCTTTCAGGACAACAGATAGATGCCATTTCTGATCTGACATCGCAATTGGCAGGGGGACATCATTTGTGAATGTCTTCCAAAACTTTTGCAAATCAGATTTTGTTCAGTTTTCTGATCACTGAGGTTTGGTTGGGTTTTGGCAAAGAAATAACTTTGTTGGGGGGAAAACACGATTCGAGTTCAAATGACTACTTGGATAAAGAAGAAACAAACATATAATGTCACTGGGAAATGCGTAGAGAACAGCCTTACAGTCTCAAAGTCTTTTTGACCCATCAAACGACCCTGACCTCTTGCCTAAAAGTGTTATGCTGTTTCCTCTGAGTTTTCCTGGCAGACAATTGTTCTACATCCTACAGCCACTAGAAGATTTTGTCACTTGAATGTAAACATACTGTATGTTGTGTAATATCTCAAAAGATTGCCTTGAAGTGTTGCATAGCTGCTAGCATGTCTGTAGAATCTTAATCCTTTTCTATTTGTGTGTCTTTTTATAATCTGTTTCTTGTATTTCTTGTATTAATACCTTTTTATGTTTTATGTAAAGCACTTTAAATTGCCTTTTTGTTGAAAGATGCTATCCAAATAAACTTGCCTTGGAATATATTTTTGACATCCTGAACTAAACAATTACAAGCCTTATCACAATTCAGATATCTTCAAATCACTGCATATTTGTCATTGAGTGGCTGAGCCATTTGTGTCATTGATGCTTGTCCCCGTCTACTTCATCTGTCAGTTATTCTAATTGTGTTAATATTCATCCAAGATCATAGCAAGAGTAGTCTTTTGATATAGCTTATGCATTATGAGTCAGAAGTTTAGTATCTAGTGAGTAAAGGGTACTAAAACAGCTTAATCAAGTGCTCTTGCTAAGGGCCATAATTGGCCATAATTATGTTTATGTGTCAGGGTGCTCTTACATCCCCCATCTCCTTTTAGTTCCTGTTATCTGGAGTATTTACACTGCTGCATCACTATGTGGATGATTAATTAAAATGCTGTCGCTTTTTGCCCAAAACAACACAGCTGTCTAGACGACTCAGTCAGAGATCTGCTTTTAATACTATACTTAGACGCGTTAGCTCTATGAGCTGTAATATATACTATTATACAGAGACACTTCACTTGTCACTGATGAAAGTAAGTCTCAAACTGTGCCTTTCAATATTATCTATACAATTAGCAAAGCTGAACTGATTCATATTGAATTTACTGATGTAAACAAACAGCATCGACAAACATCAGAAACGTGTCCCATGTCTATGTATTAGAAGGCCTTTAAATCAATCTGACAGAGAAATTAAGGTTCCAGTCTTGAGTTATAGTTTTGATAGGAGCCTGTAATTTTGTTTATCACAGATTGTGCCTGTAAGAAAAAATAATAATATTTACAAGGATTCACAGATTTGGCATCTAGGCTGTGTCACTCCCCAGAAGCTTAAAGCAGAGACCAGGGAATGACAATAAATCTCTCCCCCTAAAAAACACATTAGATGCTGTCCCCAACACCAACTAATCAAAGAAATCTATCTGTTTACTACTTTATACATTTTCTGTTATATATGACCTGGTCGTGGTGGCATCAGACTGACTAAAGAAACCCAGATACCCTTCCCGACAGCACCCTGCAGAGGATCCCAAGGTGTTCCCAGACCAGGAGAGATATGTAAGCCCTCCAGCGTGTTCTTGGTCTGACTCAAGGTCTACTACGTTGAGTCAGATCAAGGTCTACTACCATAACACTTCAAAGGGAGGCATCCAGGCAGGGGGCATCCTAACCAGGTGCCCCAACAAACTCAGCTAGCTCCTTTCAATGTGAAGGAGTGGAGGCTCTGAGCAGGGGACTATTACCATGACCACTACAAGGATAAGATTGACATTGAAGAAGGTTATGACAACCATAAACATGCAGTTATGAATAGTTAACCAAGCTATTACATCACCTGTTGCTATTATTATTAGAAAATAGCCATAAACTGTGTGAATAAAAAGGTTGGCAATTAACCATGCCAAGCTTCACATGAAGCCAGTTATTAGAGGGAAATAATTATGTGAAAAGACTTGGTGTGTAAGTCATGTTTACAACCCTACTAAAACACAATATTACCATCTACTAGAGACCCAGGTGTATAAAACCAGAGCAATAAGGAAATAACAAGCACAACTAGATTAGGTATCCTTCACTGCCACATACAGCTACAGCATGTAACCTCATAATACAACATTACCCAGGAGAAATACAAGCCCTTACTACAAGACAGTATTTCACAATTGGCTGTAGGTATACGGTAAAACATAAGAAAATAAATGGGACAGCAAGAAAAGCAGCTAGCAGTTTTCACAAAATCACACCCTCATTCACTTATTCATTATTCCTGGGCTGGGTGATATGGACGAAATCAAATATTACGATATTTTTGGCCAAATACCTCAATATCAATATTGGGGTTTTCACAAGATATCTACACAATGAGATTTTTGATAAACAATCATCAGTAATGTGGATATAATGACAAATTGAGTAAAGGGAAATACAACAACTAGAACACTCTGGTAAGTTAAGAAAATCAGTCATTATCAGTTTACTGTAATGGACTCTTTAAAACTAGGAGAAGACAACACGATATTAACATATTTTTATTATTACATACAACAGTAATATCCAAAGATGCAGCGTTGGTGATACAGTTGTCGGTTCTAGCGTAGACATTATGAGACATGGTACACAGACGAGAGGAATATTAAATAATCCAAAATAAATAATAAATCTAAATCACATAAATTGAAGTGACATACAGTAATAGAGAGGAAGGGAGTGTATTCAGTTCCTATTCAAGTCCTTGTATAGGTCCAAAAGAGCTGCCAAGGGATTGTCCCATTGTCCATGTTTCCTATCAATCTGTTGAGCATAGACTCATAAGATACGGTGTCCACCATTCATCCAGGCTTTCAGATACAGTGATACAACAGGTTTTCAATCTCAAGATAATTCTAGAGGCTGTAACCAAACCTACCATAATAACAGATAACATTGCTTTTGATACATTTGGTATCATTTGAAATATATCCCCTAGTAAAGATACAGCAATATTAAGGGGATTGCTGCACCAGACCAGATACTTAGGAAATCCTAGGAAAATAACCCAGAATGGTATAACTTACATTTCCATATACAGTGCCGGAAAGTTCCTACTTCTGTTTTGTTTTTTCGTTTTAATTTCCAGCACAGACTTTTCTTACCATTAAAAGGTACAGTGTGTATAATCTTATATTGTGTAAACTTCTCTCTTGCTTCCTTTACATATTTTCCACAATCTGCGAAAATATTTAACAATTTCTCTTGTGTAAAGTTTGTTTTCATGTCTCTTTGTCATCACAGTTTCACCACAGGATTCACCACATATAAAAGAATTTGTTAGTTTATATAATTGTGAGGCTGTACAATGTTCTTGCAGCATGTTCAGATAGTCCAAGATGTAATTCTTTGTACAGTTGCTGAATCTAGATTTTACACAGTCCCTCATTTATAAATATTTCCAAAAAAATTCTCAATTGGACCAAATGGTATATATAACTTGGTCTTAACATCTATCTAAGATACAATATTCAAGATGCTAATCATATCACGATATTGATATGTATATGTTTTCTCACCCTACTCTCTATAAAAATAAACACTCAGTTTACTCAGTAGTGAAGAGTTGAGATTTCTACATTTTTGTTCCATTGTAGAATTTCTGATAACTTTACACACTCACAGAATTTGGACACTCATTTTCATGGTTGCTCTTGGTCCATCATCACTCTGTGTGCAATTAAATGTGTTTAAATGAGAAAACAAACCAGTAACATAGAACATTCTAAGTGAAGGTAGAAGAAGTAGCAGTTGCCAAGGAAAGTCAGTCCTTTCTCCTTTCTGTTCCTTAACCTGTATAATAGCTTTCATTGCCCTCATAACAAGAGGGAGGCTTAGCTCATTATGGTCCATAATCCGATCTGTGCACTCCCTGAAATGGCAGAGCAATGACATATCAATATTGTCCTTGATAGAGAGAGAAGGTGGGAATGTATGGAAGTGGTGAAGAGAAAATGTTAACAAATCACTGCTGTTAGTGTGTACTCATTCAAATTAGTGACTCTACAACTGCAGAAAGATTGTCACCATTGCTGTATAACTTTGATTAATGTTAATTTTATATGTCATGAAGTAAAGCTCTGTTGGGTAATAAGGTTTTAGTACATTTTACACTCAAAAACTGCTGAAACAGAAGTCAACAATCCAACCAGCTGCAAAAAATTATTGATGACACTCTGGGTTATAACGTCCATCTGCTCAACATGTCGCATGAGCTGATTCAGGGTTTTTTTTAAAGTTTGGGTTTAATCTTAGGCTATTTCTGCTGAAATACACAATGCACTGAAAAATATTACAAAACAAATCATGCAAACCATGACACTGATATACTAGGAAATGACATGGAGATGTTCTGCCAAGCTACAGGCTTTGCCAGAAACATTAACTTTTTATTATACTTCGACGTATATGCTTATATATTCATCTCATTTACCCCTGACTGTCAGGAGCTATAGAGAACATTCATCTGAGTAGGCAGTTGCAAGCAATCCATATGTACCCTTAGCCAAATCTAATCTGTCTTGATGCTGATATGTGTGCATATTTGAAAACATTTAAATAAAATGGAATCTGCTTACAAAACATATTTTTCACATCATCACTATCAGCCTTCTTGTTATGTTGATCAAAAGATGTCAGATGCTATAGCTGTCAAGTGCCCCCCACCCACAACCTCACACCCAGTATGACCCAACACACACATATCTACTCTTCTCTCTCCTGCCAACCAGCTAAATCCCATTTGCTTCTGATTGAGGGTTTTAATAATGGATTATTCATACCTCTGAATATAACTGCTCATTTTATGTATTTTTGGACTAATATCATTCAATTAAGCTCTAAGAGATATTCCAGGTCAAAAGGCTGCAATTAGTTTGAATGAGGTTCTCCTTGATTCAGCTAGAATTTTCCAATGGTTTCAACTTTATTTGTTTTGTTGAGTATTTATTCGCTAATAGGTGATTTAATTGCTCTAAACCAACGATATCTTTCTGAAACACATTTCAGCACTGTCCAGTACCCACATCCTTGAACAATGACAAGCTTTCAGAGAGGACAGAATTAAAATTCGAAGGCAAGACGGTTCATTTTAGTTCCAGGAACTGCTGTGTGAAAAACACTTGACTGATTCTAATCACATTCTTATTTATTTCAGCTCAGAGCTTGGCATGACTTTTTAAAAGCCAGTGGTGATTTTCACTGAGTTTTCATGGGGCAACAGCACCATCTAGCAGGTCTCTTCAAGTACTAGTTTTGCTCACTGAACCCATTAGTTATTCACTCTAAAAGCCCTGCCTTCATAGCACTGCTCGGATAGAAAACATTTATTTGCAGAATAGGCTTTTACTAAAAGTACTTTATCTCCTTGTCTGTTATACACTCCATTGAGTCAGGATCATAGACTGTATATAAAGATGGACATAGCAAGCCAGGACATTGCCCATTGGTTTGCATTGGAGCTGTTAACAGTCAAGCCAGGGCCTTACAGATAAGGAGTGTGAGGTGCTGCCTTTCACACTCTGGAAACACACCCCACTACCTCAGACCAAAACTAATGCTGGCTTACTGGGAACACAGAGCAGTGCACACTTGGGTTAACATTAACTATCACGGAAGGTATCATTATAAAGCCAAGGGAGATTAAACAGATATTGCAACAATAGTTTGACTCAGTGCAAGTCCCAGAGCCTAGGAGAGCTGCAGGTGAGCCACCTGTCAATCACAGCTGTCAATCAGCACCCACATGGGAGATGTCAAAACTACTTCGTCTTCAGATATTACTAACAGTGCAATCATTTCCAAAATGATCACCATCACACTTACTAGAGGGCCTTGTTAGAGAGATTCATTGAAAAAAAAAGAAGAAAAAAGACTGACTTAGTATTTGAAGTCAGGGAGTCTGTTGGAGCCAGCCTATAAAAGCCAGTATTGGCACACTGGCTTACCAGACCTTTGTCCATTGGTACTGGCTTCAGGTTCCCCACTCTAAGAGCTTATTAGCTTCTTTTAGTACATTTGACTCAGACTTTATAGTTAATTATGTTGTGTAGTTGGAAGCAATATCTAAGATTAGCTATACATAAGGTTCTTGTATTGTGATTTGTCCATTTATAGTAATGATGTATTTACAATGATTATTTAAAATAATTACGATTGTTAATTTACAATGTTTACAATATTAACAATTATTTATTCACTATACGATTATTTATTCACATGATTTAAAGTGACTATTTACAATGATTGTTCAGATGCAAACTGTGACCAGTGACATACCAGAGCTTGCAGAAGATCAAGCTTCTCACACTCCGCTCAAAGGGCTCTCACTCTCTTCCTGAGAGGGAATTTGATCGATAGCCAGTTCTTTCAGGAGATGTTATAAAGTGTTCGCATAGTCTAACGCAAATGAAGACACACAGGACAGATAACTTGCTGTACAAGTTGTACAAGTCAAATTGTTTGCATACTACTCTCAGACCTGATTCTGTGATCTGGTAAGTTTTAGTCTAACGGATACATTTTCCAATACTTTTAACTGAATGTTTGATACACATGAAAAAATTAACACACTTTTTTTGAGTTTCTTTCCCCTTTGGATGCTCCTGTACCCTTGAGGTCTAGATGCCATCAGACCTTTCCCCCAGTAGATGGCAGTACAGCATCACTGGAATGGACAAGTTGGAGTGACTGTTGCAGTGAGTCCTGCATAATTGTGCATTATTGCTTTTGAAAATTGGTTTTAATCATAAATGTGACTTTCTTGGTGGGCTTTGATTATTTTATTGAGTTGTTACTAGGTTAAAAATCATTCTATTTCCATAAAGCGATGCTAAGAATATAACCAGCTTTGGCATGTGACAGGAATTTTCCTGACAAAGATGTAAACTGAATTCCTTCCTTGGCAAAGGTACTTAAAATGTACTATATGTGAGATTCTTCATTCCTAAAGTTGTTTTGTTTAAAGTAAGAAGGTTAAACACTATGCCAAATTTTGAATTTTAATGGGTGAAAAAAAGATTTGTATAAGTTTTTATAAAGCTGGAAACATTCTCACAAAATGAATACAAGCAATCAAGTCACCAACCTTTACAGCATTGCGACATACATGAGAGAACACATTGTTCTTTGGGGTGAACCTAAGGAGCAGGCTGTGACATCTCTCAGTGGGTTAGGTCTGATAGTGGGGACTGACCTTGTCTTTCTGCAGATGATCTTTTAACATCAAGTCACAAATCTTTTCACAAGCTTTTACACTTATGAAGCATGATAAATCAAGAATCAGGATCACATCCTGCCTGAGCTTTCAGATTGTGTTTTAGTTCCTGTTTTATTTTTGAAAGGTTTTCTGTTATTTTTACTTCTTGTGTTTTTCTCACCTTAGTTGATTTCCTCATGTGAGTCATCTGTCTTGTTTTATTCACCTGTGTCCTGTCTGTAATCACCCCTTGTGTATTTAACTCTTGGTTTTCAGTTATTTTGCTGTTTGATTTTTGCCTGTTTTTTCCCCCAGTTTGCTCTACTAATCTTGTCCCGCATCTGTTTTTGCTCAGCTCTACAAAAAAAGGGTTATTTTTCCAGCCTTAATCAGCACTGTTTGCAGTCTCTCGCACGGTCCTGTCTTTATTATTTTCTTTCTTCTGTATGTGAATGGTGTGATTTTGTGCATGTGTAGTCTGTCATCCTGCCAGGTCTCGATGTTGCAAGAGGTCTTGTGGCTCAGATCCTCTTCTTTTCTGGTGGCAGCTACTCAGCATCCTCTTAAAACACATTCTTCATTACAAATTCATTATAATTTTGTGATCCTGTTCAATGCTCTATTGTGCAATTTGTATTCCCAAAATCTATTGCATGTCTATATGTCCTGAGAGGGATCCCTCCTCTGTTGCTCTTCCTGAAGTTTCTTCCACTCTTTTCCCCTGTTAAAGGGGTTTTTTCAAGGCCAGGAGTTTTTATTATTTGTATAGAAGGTCTAAGGGCAGAGGATGTTGTATAGCTGTACAGACTGTAAAGCTCCAATTTGTCATTTGTGATGTTGGACTACATAAGTAAAATTGATTTGATTCGACTATTCTGTTAAAAAAAAAACTACAACAAAATCTCTGTCACAGAGCCACTACAGCATTCTTTTCAGAGACAGAGACAAGAGTGTAAACAGAATTAACATTACAAAGTTAAAAAGCATCTTTGGGTGATATGACCTTGATTATGACTTATAAGGAAGTGACTCTTACTGTCTGTAGTTTTGTAGTGGAACATTTGTAACGTAAATTTGTTTAACCACTTAACGCACGCTGGTCCGTCTACGGGACGGGATGGATGTTAGGAGGTAGCCACAAGTTCTTCTGAATGTTTTAAACACCAACCCTTAAACATATATATTCATGCCGTACATCGTTGGAAAGCTTAGATTGTCCTGATTCATTCAAGACCACTCACGGATTATATGGTTGCTCACAGCCGTAATAGTATTAGCGATTAGCTCGGCTAGCCCCTGAGCTAAGTAAGAAAAGCTATAATGCCTACATACCTTCAAAGTCTTCCCTTTATCCACAACGATCATCTTATGACTCAGGACTTTCTGTACAGCTCGCCAAGTATCCATTCTTGTGAAATATGAAATCCGTTTCCATAAAATCGGAATACTTTCCTCAATATGTCCATGTATTTAGTCCAACACGTAACGTAATAACCATAGACTGTATATAAGAAACACAAATAACAAACCATATACGGTCCGTTTACGTCATTTCCTGACCTGCACGTCCATCTCAGAGTACACGTGACTAGATGTTTACGACCGTGAGCCTCTTCTGCTTCTGACGACACCACACACAAGCCAATCGGTGTTTAGGATTAGGCAGCACGTGCCTCCAAAGCCAATGAGGACATGTGACCGACAACAATGACGACATGGCTTTGATTGACTGCTGTTCTGGCCTATGGAAATATTCGGTGAAATGAAGTTGATAACCTTTTAGCCAATAGTCAGAGGTTTCCAACGGTGTATGACACTAAGCTATTAGTTTGGCTGTCCATAAACAAACTCCAAGCGTAACCGGCGTGCGCCCTGTGCGTAAAAGAGTTGAACCATATATCATTACGCACTCGGCATTTTGGTACACGGTTGGTTCTTCTTCGACTTGACATATGACTTATACCAAAATAAACAGATAGATAGATAGATAGATATGGCCAAACAAAAAAATATGCTTTTATGTAATAATAATAATAATAATAATAATAATTATAATAATAATAATAATATGGCGTCAGCTTTCATTAGAGACCAAGATTTTGATTGTAGACAAAGGGGATGTGAAGTTATAGGTGTTTGATTGTGTTTATACAGCTTTGGTAACCAAGTGTCCATTTGGAGTCTCCAAAAAGGACCTGAGGAAAACACATGGACATACCTGTTGAAAAATAATTCAGAAAAATTCATCTTTTGGTCTTTTGACTCCAAATGGACTGCATGAAGCCAAGACATGTGGCTGTGGCCTCATTGTGTCTATATCCTGCTGAGAGGTCCCTGAATGTCTGTACACATGTCATTGTAAAGGCAAACCTATGGGCGAGTAAACAACCCCATCATTGTAACCTCTGCCACTCTTTGTCAGTAAGTCACAGAATCACACAGACACTTTTACAAGAATCCTGAGAGTGTTTCCTTTCCAATGATACCAGACACATCTCTGAGTCTCAAACTATGTGGGATCTGTGCTGCTCACAACTTGGGCATGTCGTTTAGGCTAACAGCATAAAAAACAGGGGCGTGTGTTAAGTGGTTAATTAATGATCATTTTTAATGTAATTTTTTTTTCAGGGCGAATAATGAACTTTTTATGCTCAATAATATACTGTACCTCTAAGATTTTGTAACTGCGCCAAATTCCCAATCATGCATTTGATACTACCATCAATAAAGTAAGATATTTACATGTTTTTCTTACTCCAGGTAAATATTATGCACCTGCATTTCTTCACTGATGAATATTTGCAGTCAAAGGAAATACCCCTTTGGGTATTTTCTTTAATCTGTTTTCATAAAAACAGTTATGTCTACTCTGTGCCCCTTTCTCCATGACATCAATAGTTCCTTTCTTCACATTGCTTTAATGAAACCATTTATACTAGTAACAAATCTGATCATCCTATCTTTCATCAACTCCACTCGCAGCTGGTGCTGCCTATCAGGTTCCTCATTCAGGCTGTGGATTAATCTTTCAAAGTCCTGTTACCTCTGCTGATGTCTCAAGGCTGTATGCTATGCTATACACTGCCATTGCCTGTCTCTGTTACTGTAGCTGAGGCATGACAAAAGCCAAATCAACAATAACAACATGAGTCTAACAGTGGCTTTACTGATTCATGTCCTACTGCTTGTTGATGAGGCTGATTCCAAAACAGGTGAGTTGCTATTTGTTATATTAATGGAGACAAGCTTACATTTGATCTTATGCACAGTGTATGTGCAAAGGAACTTCTTTCTTTGAGCTGAAATGAAATATTTAGCAGCTTGGTTTTTTGTTATATTATGGAGAAAAATGTGCTGAAATGATCACTGCTCCATCTGGTAATATGTCTAAACTTCCCATGCCCACATCCCCACAACATTGACTGTTCCTGGCTAATAGTAGGGACAGAGGGCTCATCCATCCTCCCTCACCTTTCACCACTTTGAGCTGGAGCACCACAATTTGGCACACACATTTTGGCAGGATGAGGAACACCTCGTTGGAACATTTTGTGATCATTGTGATCATTATGATAAAATGCCAGATGCAACATCAGTAATGTCCTGTTAAAATGTCCTGACGTGATGGTATAAAATGTCTGGTTTCATGGCAGTAAAACGCCCAATGTGATGCAAAAAAAGGGGCCACCATAAATGTCCTGCTTGTGGTCTTGAACAACAGTGCTCCCCTTCTGCTTCTGAAACCTTTTGGCATTCAGACCAAAAGCCTGTGGACTATGAATGGGTCAATCGTCAGTAAATCACTGCACCGGTTCTGTAGCTGTAACCAGTGACTTTGAGAAACAAGATAGAACACATGCAGTCCAGAAAAAGCTTAAATGGAAGTTAATGAAAATGAGAAACTCTGCCCCAATACCCACAATATTTGATACGTTTTATAAGCATCTTGCCTTTATGAGGGTGTCCAGTTTTGTTATATACAGTCCACTGACATGATGTAACTTACAGATCACAGACACAAAGTACACAAAACATTATCATCTTTATTTATTAAAAAAAACTTAAACAAAATACAGTATCTATAAGAGACATATACAAACATAATAGTATAACCTGCTTTTACTTTTGTGTTTTAGCTCTGTTTGCAAATGCAAAACTTTGTTTGTGGTCTGACCAAAAAGATAACTATGTATAAAGCAAACTGAGGAACCAGTGTCCTTCCATTGTTTCAGGGTGACCATTGCTGTTTTCAGGGCTGTGCTTAAAAAAACAAATTATCTCATTGTAGACTTCTGCCCTCTATATGTTGTTATGCTTATTAAGTGTTGTCTACAGTGTTTCTCCTTTCCAAAAATAAAAATGTACGGTGCATCAAAAATTTCTTTCTATCCTGTCTAAGTATGTGTGGTGGAGTCTTCACTGGCCTCTTAGGTGTTATCTCCAGTCCAGGCTCAGGAGTACAGCAATAACGCTGACTGCTCTTGGATCATCCATATGTCCAACACCAGTGTGGTCACCCTGGTCTTCTTAGACTTCCAACTGAAAAACAATGATGGATGAACTGCAATTTTGACCTGGTTTCTATGTTTGATGGCCCTATAGTCACCCACTGACACCTGGGCAAATACTGCAGGTGTACTGCTGATAAACCCCCTAACACAATCACAACTTCCAACCAGCTTCTGGTGGCTTTCAAGTCTGACTTAGTATGACTCAGTTAGCTTATCAGTCATGTGACATACAATTACTTTGTAACATTCGGGTGTAGAGGCAGAGGGAAAAGTGAAATCTATGATTAGGCTAACAGAAGTATAGAGTAGCTTGTCTTCAATAAGAGACAAGCAAGAAGAAAAACATTACATCATACATTAAGTTTGAAATAAATTATCTCCCATTTATATTTTGAATGCCAACACAAGCTGAAAACACATCATTGCTAATAAGCGTCGTTCGTGGAAACGGAGAGGTATAATTTGCAGGCAGGTGAATGCAAATGCCATAGAGGCAGTGAAGCATCGCCTTGCTAGCTCGTACAAGCTGGCATGCAGAAATGCAGACACATCACAAAAAGCATGAGTGGTCAGACAAAATGAACCTGAATAAGTAGCACTGAATGAAGGCAAACTTGTGTGGAAAATGTAAAGAACCACAAATAGTGGCTAATGCCTTCAAACTCAATCACAACTTTTATGGATGCACAATATGAAAAACATGAGCCTAGAGGTTACTGCGAGTGCATAGTGATGGAGCAGGCTCTGTGATGCGGAGTTATCCACTCAGGTTCAGGCCACTTTCCCAACAGAAATATGGTTGGAAAAGGGGTCGATAGCATCACACTGTTAACATGGCCTCTGGTTTAAATAAAGCAGGGAATCGAAGCTTGATAAGCGCAGTTTCGGGAGCGGGAACACACACCAATTACACCCCTTCCGGCTCCTATATAAACAGACCTAACAGCTTCCCCCTCGTTCACTCTCGCTTTCGAGTTTCACGTGCAGGCAGTCTCAGTCAAGCTTTCATGGTCATCCCAGAAACAGATCGTACTTCCCGCATCGCATCAACAAAACTTGAACAAATGCTACGATTACTACTCCAAGAGTGAACTCACCACGGATCACGAACTGCAGATCAACCCGTCCAACTTGACTGAAGATTCGTGGGAAACCGGTTCTCCTCTCGTCACACAGTAGCAGACCGCAGCCGAGCGCCGCGCGGGGCACATGCCGGCCTTGCAGGCTCTTCAGCCCACACTGATGTGACACTCCCGGTAGATCTCCGGCTTCCTCTCCTCCACTAGCGAGGGCAAAAACCAGGGAAGCAACGCACAAAGCCGCTGGAGCAGCAGCTTCAACTCTCCCCTCCTCAACCGCTTCAACAGTCCAGATAACTCTCCACCACACCGGACTCGCACTCTCCGTCCGGCCGCCTTTACATCCACAAACGGACCCCGACATCAGCGACTGAACTGCCAACGATTCCTGCATATGATGCATTCCCTATCAACCTCAGCCACATTAAACTAAAGCTTCATCGTTTACTCAGCATCAACAACAGCAACCGGCGCTCCCGCCTTCCGGGTTTTCGTCTAAGCCAATCACCGCCCGGTTCGGCACGCGTGACGTCACAGAGCCCCGTAGCCCCACGGCCACAGCGCCCCCCGGCAGGGGCCAGGTAGTATTGTGCTACTCATTCTACTCAGACTTGTAAGTATTATCGTTTTGGTGTCATAAAAGAAAAAGAGGGAAAATAAATTAATTAATTAATAAATATAAATAAATTTAAATTAAATTAAAGTGGCTCCCGAGCAGCAGTCCACAAACCAGTGGGTGACGTCACATTGTTACGTCCATTTCTTCTATACAGTCTATGGCATTATACCAACGGCATCAGTCCTGCATCATACGTTATCCATCGCCACTACTTTGTAGTAAAGATTCATAATTAATTTAAATATACCATATTTCCATATACCAGCTGGAAGCTTCTCGCGCAGCTACTCTAACGTCACTTTGCCATTGCACACCGTTACACGTGCTTGAACATTACAAACACCAGGTTGCACGTTGCCAGCATATCGAGTCATCGTCATTTTAGGCATCATCTGCCATTAAACGCATCGTATTGCACGTTACTAACACAGTTATCACAATACTAACCGAAATCACTCTGTATCGTCCACGTTAAAAGCTGGATCGCAAGCTACTAACACAATTTATCACAAATACAACTAACCTGAAATTGATTCTATATATTGTCTGAGTCATAAACCCCCTGCCGTCTCCTCACTCCAACCGCAGCGCTGCTCCTAGACAGGGACATCAGGCACCGGGATGCCTGCGACCCATGCGGTTTCTTACTCCAGCCACAGCATTTCGTTTAGACAGGGACATCAGGCACCGGGATGCCTGCGACCCATGCGGTTTCTTACTCCAGCCACAGCATTTCGTTTAGACAGGGACATCAGGCACCGGTATGCCTGCGACCCATACGGTTTCTTACTCCAGCCACAGCATTTCGTTTAGACTGGGATATCAGGCACCGGGATGCCTGCGACCCATGCGGTTTTCTTTACTCCAGCCACAGTGTTCTGTTTAGACGGAACATCAGTCACAGTGATACCAGCAACCATGCCATTTCCTCAATACGACCGCAGCGCTTCGTTTAGACAGGGACATCAGGCACCGGGATGCCTGCGACCATGCTGTTTTCTAAATCCAACAGCAGCACTTCGCTTAGTCGTCTACATCAGGCACCGGGATGCCTGCGACCTATGCGGTTTTCTTTATTCCAGCCACAGCATTTCGTTTAGACAGGGACATCAGGCACCGGGATGCCTGCAACCCATGCGGTTTTCTTTACTCGAGCCACAGTGTACCGCTTAGACGGAACATCAGACACAGTGATACCAGCAACCATGCCATTTCTTCACTACGACCGCAGCGCTTTATTTAGACAGGGACATCAGGCACCGGGATGCCTGCGACCCATGTGGTTTTCTAACTCCAACCAGTGTTCCGCTTAGACGGGAACATCGGGCACAGTGATACCAGCAACCATGGCGTTTCCTCACTACGACCCCAGCGCTTCGCTTAGACAGGGACATCAGGCACCGGGATGTCTGCGACCATGCTGTTTCCTTAAATCCAACAGCAGCACAGCGCTTGTTTAGACAGGGACATCAGGCACCGGGATGCCTACAACCCATGCTGTTTCCTTAAATCCAACAGCAGCACAGCGCTTGTTTAGACAGAGACATCAGGCACCGGGATGCCTACGACCCATGCTATTTCCTTAAATCTAACAGCAGCACTTTGCTTAGTTATGGAAATCAGGCACCGAGTGCTACTCCCGCAACTTCATCAGACAGAACAATGCATCGTTCTCCGCCAAATGGCCAGCTGAGACCACCCCCTTTCACACGTTTGACGTAAATTACCTGTCGTTCTCTCTCGTCACTTCGACCATTTCATTATCAACGCCCCTTTCACATGTTTAACGTAACCTACACTTCATCCTATCTCATCACTTCTACCATTTCATTGTCAATGCCCCTGTCACACGTTCAAAGTAACATATATATGTCGTCCTATTTCACCACCATAACTATTTCATTATCGACGCTCTATCGTATCGTCCTGTCGCTTCTGTCTTCCTTGTCACGGAACCAATCCTGTCTCGCCGAGCTTCGCTTGTGGATCCATCTCCTCTCTAGCCGGAACGGTACCTCCTTCTTTTATGATGATCAGCTGACTAACTCCCTTGACATCCAGCTACACTGATGCCGCTCCTTCTGCTGATTTTGGGGGTTTCTACAATGGTAGATGGTTAGCATCAGAATGGCCCCCTCATGGACAATTGCCAGGTCGCTTCCTCCGCCTCTTCGAAATCTACCCCCGTAGTAGCCACCGCTGTTCTATGGGGACACGAATAGTCTAGTTAATCCATTCTTATACACTATGATAATCTCAGTCGTTGAAATCATTAACCAAGGTCGCTCCAACTCCTTTTCAATCATGCCATTCATGCGTCGCTCACGTGGCACTCCATCACTAACCAATATCCTCCGTGCGGCCTATGTCCCAGGCAACCATAATACCATCGCTGACTCTCATTTTATGTTCCAGAAGTTCAGAAACTGGCTCTGCACGCCAAACCGCTGCCGACTCCAGTTCCTCCATATTCTGCACTGACTTCAATCTGTAAATCCATCTTTAATACTACTGATCTTCGAATTCCAAACTACAATATTAACAGCTTATCTTCTACGCTCTCCTCCTACTGGACAGCTTGGAATAAGTTCCAACACTTTCATGACCGACACAACATCATTTCCCCCTCGTTCTATCTCACCACCGTCATCTGCTACATCACCTATGCTCATTCTGCCATGAACATAAAACACCTACTATCAAATCCTACCTCAGCGGTACTAGTTTTTCTCCAAACTAATCACAGGTAATCCCAGCCCAGCCATAAACCATCCCCAAGTAAGTCACTTCTCGCTGGTCTCGTCAGCCAAGAACCAGCCAAACGGCTTTCTCTTACCGCCAATCTGCTGTCCACTTGCTTACACACCATTCGCTGAGGATACCAAACTCCTCACATCGCCCTGACCCTCAAAGCGAGGTTCATATTCCATATTCCATATAGCATCTTCAGTTTCCTTGGATGCTCAGAATTCACTGTGTCACCATCACACTTCGACCCGTGCCGTCTTGCTTGTATCTTGGACTCTCACTATTAACGCTCATTAACGTATCACAGCTATATCTGCTCAGACTCAACGATCTAAGATCCGCACGAGCACATCTCAAATAATTGGAGGTTTTTTGGGGGTTCGTCACTGCCCGGGCGCAGCGGCGGATCCTTCGTCCGACCTCCCCACACCGCATCAAGAATCACCGTATCAAGAATCGTTCCGCATCAAGAATACACAATTCATTCAAATTCTGTCAATAAATCTGTTAAAACGTATCTCGTTGGTGATGTGTTCCTTGCTCGTGAATCGAAGCTTGATAAGCGCAGTTTCGGGAGCGGGAACACACACCAATTACACCCCTTCCGGCTCCTATATAAACAGACCTAACAGCTTCCCCCTCGTTCACTCTCGCTTTCGAGTTTCCCTCCCCCCCGCCCTCTCTTCTGTTCTTCTCTCCTCTCTCATAGGTTCCTGGGGGTTCGTCACTGCCCGGGCGCAGCGGCGGATCCTTCGTCCGACCTCCCCACACCGCATCAAGAATCACCGTATCAAGAATCGTTCCGCATCAAGAATACACAATTCATTCAAATTCTGTCAATAAATCTGTTAAAACGTATCTCGTTGGTGATGTGTTCCTTGCTCGTGAAATTAGGGTTATTGGCTCCGCTTAAACCACCCACGCACAGGCAAGCTCTCCTAGCTCTCCTCCCAGTGTTGCAGCTAACCCTGAGAGAGGGTGAAGAGGAGAGAAGGGGCCAGAGACAGAGAGAGAAAGAGATACAAAGAGAATAAAGAGAAGGGGAGAGGTGATAGCAATTTTGACAGGATCTGCAATCCAATCACTCAACTTAGATATGTGATTGAAGTCAATGGTGAGGTTGTGGTATGTTCTCTGAGAGCTGTGGAAACTTTAGATTTTTCTTTTCTTCCTGGCAGACTTACCCTGCATCTAATGCAGGTGAAAGGGCGGATATGGAACTGATTTCACAACACGTTAGACAAATTCTTGAGAGAAACACTATGGGATGTGCCAAGATAGAGGAAAATTGTATTGTTCTAGAATGAGCCATGAACTCTTCTCAGCCAGCTAGAACACCTACTACAAGGTTGATCTAAACAGTGACCATGTTTGCTCATGTTATCTGCGTTGTTTTTTCCACCTGTTGTTGGGGTTTGTGAATGTAATTATATCTGAGAGAAGGAGGGACTGTTCTAAAACCAGTTGGCATGATGCCTGGGCAGGTCCTTGCAGGTTGGTTCAATGCTGTCTGTCTCATAGAAATAAATCTGTTGAGATGACTCAATCAAGCGTAACCAATCTGCACACAAGGCACTGGTAATTACTTAACTGACTTCTCAGGCAAGAAGTGTGCAAAAGGAGGCCACAAGAAGAACGGAGGGTAGTTGGTGGGGAGGAGAGGAAGAAAACATAGGAGAGGAGAGATTTAGATTTCTGCCAGGAAGTTTAAGAGGTCCTGGACACCAAACTGGAACAAATTGCAGTATCTCTTTGTGTTTCTTGTCTGAATTTGGCACAAATGAGACATGGCAGGGAGTACATGGGTGGCTTGACAACTACAAGCTTCTAGTCATCACAACTTGGTATGTAGCACATCCGATGCATCAAGAATAACAGTGTTTCATCCACTGCAATGATAAGTCTGAAGACAGTGGGATATTTGCCAAAGCAAATGAGGGTTAATAGCTACCCTCTACACAATGTACACTGCCTGGGAACTGAACCAGCAAATGCTGCTGCAAAGCATTTATCAGCAAACACTGCTCAGAGACACATGCAAGGCTTTTTGTTCAGATGCGTTCCTGTAGCCACAGAGCGCTTACTTGTTCAAATTAGATGTTTTTGTTGGAGGCCATCAAGGGTGCAATAGAATGCATGTTGGCGCAAATGTTACTCCATAAGGAAGCTCTTAAGTTGGTCTCTCCCAAAGAGAGGGAAAAAGTGAGTGTGGGGTTTCTGGTTTTTCTGCATCAATGTGCAAAGGGTGACATCAGGAAAATAATAGCTCTAATAATATATATATGTATAAACAGGTTTACTGCAAAAAAACAAAAGAGAGGTGCATTGATTGCACTAGCCTGATGTAACACTGAGAATATTTAATAGCTAATACAGTAGAATTAGAATGAATCTTGTGATGACAGCTAATCCAAAACTGTGGGAGCAGGGTACCAATTTAGAGTCAAATGTCATAGGGGAAAAAAGATGGAGAAAAGAAGAGAGGGTGTGGTGTGGTGGGCTACTGCAATCAAGAAAAGAAAATGTGTGAGGAAATGAAGTGTGAAGTGAGAGAATGGAGGGGAACAGGATAGCGATGGAGAATGAATATAATGGGAAATGAACATAAGACAGCGACAGTGAGAGAGAGACAGAAAAACTGGACATGAGTAAGGTATCACCCAGTACCTGTGCCTCTGGCAAAGCCACGTCCATGATGTTAGGCTGGCCTCGTGGTTCACCGTTTTCGAGCCGGGAGAAGATGACCTGGTATCCTCGGATTTGGCCGTGCTGTTTCACCTGCAGGGGTGGCTTCCAGGTAACCCGAATGGCTGTTGAGTTTATGGCTTCAACCACTAGCTTCCTGGGAGGTGCTCCCGGCACTGGTATCCAGAAGAGGAAGGGATTGAGGGAAGATCAAAATCAAGAGTAAGACAGATAGAGAGAGAGGAGAGAGAGAGAGAAAAGAGTCAAAATTGCTGAGCTAGTGATTTCTTTCAGCTCACTGTGTTTTCAAAATAATGATTTTTTTGTAGACTTGGGTGCTCAGGAGAAGGATGTGATACTTGAATTGGCTATGAATCAAAATAATCTCTTCTCAATTCAGATCTTCTATGTCTACTGTGTCCCCAAAATACGCTATGCAGGACAGCATGTGGTCTAGTGATGTCTGTAATGCCCTTAATTTTGGTATCGGAATTAGCTGTGTTGCGGCAAACTTAAAACCTCTAAGGAGCAGCCACTCTCTACGACATTGCAAACAAAACAAGGAATGAGTGGGGAAAAAAGAGAGAAGAGTGACTGAATGGAGAGGGAGAGATCTGCTCCTCCTTTATTCTTCAGAACAAAAGGAAAAAACTGGAGGACATTCAAGCAGTGAAAGAAAAGGAATGTGGTGCTGAGTGTAAGCCCAGGGTGATGAGCCTTAACCTACCACAGATGTAAAGTTTTAAAGTTATAGAAGACAAGCTGGAAGTAGGAAAAAACCGTAACAGAAGTTGAAGAAAACAGTGACAGTCAGCCGTGAGCAACAGAGATGTGAAGAGTCTGAGAGGACTCTACTTCAGGGGAGGTGTCAACCTACCATCCTCTTTAGTTCTCATCCTCACTGGGGCACTCTCAGGGCCCGGGCCCACGTCAGTGTGTGCCCTCACCCACACCTGATACTCAGTCCACTTCTCCAGGCCCTCCTGCACATAGCTGGTAGCTTCTGCACCAATGCCCGCCATATCATGTCGCTCCGTGTCCTCTCCAGTCAAGGCCTGGTAGCTGACTGTGTAGTGCACAATGGCGCCGTGGCTATAAACACTAAAAAGTGCCAGCAGTCTTTGGGTAAAAAAAAAGCTTTTATATACAGCTTTTACAACATCATGTTTTCATAAAGAAGTAATTTTCCCCTGACTATCATCTCTGCTGCTTCTCACAGTATTCATAAGAAGCAATAAACTGGCTGCCATAGATGTGCAAATGTGTGAACAAGTGTTTAACAGTGTTAATTGGTGTTCACACATTGATGCAGAAGCTCTGGGCTTCATAACTATGTTTGTCAGATTCTACTCAGAGCTGCAGCTGAGATATAGCAGACTGTCTCCGAAGTCATACATAAAGTGAAGAATACATAAGCAATAACCAGGCTCTGATTGGGGCATCTGGCAAATCCCAGATGGGCCGGCCCACCTGGGCCAGCAGCAATGTGGGAAAAGCCTAAGACATAATTTTTCACCCAGTACATTTAAGCTATATCCACACATGTTACTGAAGTGAGTTTGAGCTAAAATGGAAAACAGGCTTTTTGGTCGGTATCACAATTGATCATAACTCAAAATATGGACATATTCTTAGTCTGTCTTAAATGTTGTTAATAACACAAAAACCATCAAACACACCACCATCATAAAAGTATTTATGAGAAGTTACTTTCCTATTCTCTTGTTTCAAATCTTTTCAATTATCTTAACCTCTGTACCTATCATGCTTTAGGTAAAGTAGAAAACTGATTTTACAGCCTGTCAGCTGACTGGTAGACTGAGGTTATATAAACAGCAGAAAATATTAATACGGCTCAGTTATGTTAATTGCTCTGAATTCTTTTTTAAATTATATGAAACGTTTGAATACAGCACTAGAAAATGTCACACACCCCCAGTGTCTGCTTGCCTCAGAACCTTCCTTAGGCTGAGGCTTATTTTATGCACACTGCTTGAAATCCAAATTCTCCACAATCTTTGACCTTGTGTCTCCTGCTATCAGGGGGCTCAAGAACACAGACTTATCATCACTCATGATCATGACTGACAGTTATATAGCTCAGTGGTTGACAAATGAGTTAACTCTTCAGTGATTTTGTCTGTCCTAATGGATTTAAAATATAATGATATAATTCCATATTAAACAGTAAACTAAAGTCTACTGACTAAATAATCTGTTGTCATCTAAAGCATCTGTTGTCAAGACAACACCTCACTGGCTCTGTGAATTGAAATCTAAACTGACTAATTAAAAACACAATATGTACCATTATCTTTTTTTATTCATGGTTTGCGTAAGATAAGCGATTAACATGAAAGCACATATGATATACAAGACAAGAGGCTTGGAACACTCGTACAAGTTAAGATTTTCTTGTTTTAATATGCATGTGTGTAGGTGTGTGTGTGTTATATCTACCAGCACTCCCACAATTTTTCGCAATAGTCTCCCTATTTTAAACCTTTTCTCATGCGGTGCTCCCAATTAGTAATTTCTCTTGTTGATCTCATGATTTCATAGTGATACAAATCAAATGGGTGCTTCTCAGTATCTGTTTGACATATGTGTTGTGGTACCTACCTGTAGTTTTATAAAGTACTTATTGGTGTTTTACTTGCAACGGTTTTGTTGCAGTTGAAGTAACAAGAATATTTGTTGTCAACTTGAGTAAAATAGAATCTGTACATCCCTGCCCCCATTACAAAATCTCCTGTATTTTGAAACCTAAATGTTGGCAAGTGTGGTGTGTGTATGTGTGGTGGGTGAGTTTGTGTTGTGTGTTAGGATATAGGGAGAACAAAAGGAGACACAATAAAAAACCAAATGGTAGAAAGATGGAAAAACAGTTACAATGCTCTTGAAAGGCATCTCTGGCTGGGCCCCAGGGACAAAGAGACACCAGACATCATGGTTTAGGTCTGGTCACCTAGGTCAAAGCAAAATTTCATTTATTTTATTTTTCTTCAACTTTTTCTCATGTCCTTTTGTTCTTGCTTGTTTACTTGTGTTTTCCTATTTTACTTTTTTGTAATCTTCCATTCTTTTCTCTCTCCTGCTTTAGGCTACCCCAGGTTTGTTCAATTAGGTCTCACATTTACCTGTGTGAAGTGGTACCAAGTAGGTAGCTCCCTGTGTGAAAAGAGAAGCTAATGCTTAAGTGCACTAAACACTAAAACATACAAACATCCAAAAAGAAAACTGCACAGGGGCAGCAAGTTTGCACAAGAAGTTTTGGAGGCCATTTGAAAGTTTCTTATCTGAATCTGTGGATGACTCAAATTAGTCCAGCGTATCAATCAGCATAAACCTCATAAGCTCTCACCTTTGACAGTGACCTGGGCTGTGGCTTCGATCATGCCCAGAGAGGATATGGCCACGCAGGTGTAGTTGGCTGACTCCTGGATGTTGGTGACCTCCAGCACGTTGCGTCCCACTGGCATCTCGTCTTCCTTGGTCAGGTCCACCCCGCCATTCATCCACTTGACATGAGGCATGGGCGAGCCCACCGCCACACATGTCAGGCTGACGCTGCCGCCTAGTATCACCTCTTGGTTAGTGGGTGGAATGGAGAATCTGGGTGGAACTCTTTGCACTAACAGAACAATTAGAAAACTGTATTATTACCAACATCACATGATTGGCTAACATAAAATTAAGAAAAAACAGCAACTTGTGGTTTTTAATAGGGGTTATGTGTTGGACTACTTCTTGGCTGGGAGCAGTAAGTTCCTGGGGTCTACGCTTGTTGCTAACAGTGACAATAAGACTCTAGGACAGGGGTGTCAAACTCATTTTAGTTCAGGGCCACATACAGTCCAATTTGATCTCAAGTGGAAAAGTAACAACATTGCATAATAAATTATATATACACACATATATACTGTATATATAAAGATGGTCAAATGAACAGATGGTCATTGAACAACATTTGGAATGAAAGAGACATGTTCAAATGGGTTACATGGTCATCTGTGGTTTACAAATGCTTGAGACGACAGACATGATTAATTCAAGAACTGAGAGAGACTTTTGACTTTACCTCGTACGTAGAGATTGGCAGGGGCGGAGTAACAGGTCCCAGCACTGTTCATGGCAACACATTCATATTTCCCCTGGTCTGATTCCTCGCTGTTCTCAATTTGTAGGGCTCCTGTGTAGAGATTAACAAATTTAGCTGTCTTGAAAGTTGTGGAATAAGAGATATAACTTGGCAAGAAACTACAGCAACAAGACAGAAACAGATTTCTTTTTAGTCCATCAAGTGCAGAGGTGTTCCTCAAGATTTCGTCACATCCCTCCAAAGTCTTTGCTCTACACACTCGTCTCATCGTTGTCTGATTCAGCACTGACATGTACCTGTATACTAATGCCGGTGTCACCAATCTGTCAATCTGCCCATTTTCCCATGGGAGAAAACAGTGTGAGTACCACAGGAGTATAGAAGGTTACTGCTATGGCAGTTGTCAGTGCTGCAACACTAACTACTTACTTCCAACTACTTCAACACTGGTGGATCTTCTACAAGGTCATGTCACAGTTTTCTTGGGGCACAGAAGCTGCCATAAGGCAACCTTAACTCCTAAATACAAAGTCTACAATCTTTACTAGGCATCCAGTTCCCATACGGGGTGCATTTCTGCACATGCTGTATGCAAGTGCAACCATCTCAATTTACATTGAGGCTGCAAAGAGGAGGCAAATAGATCATCTTGTGACAACAATGGCTCTTAGTTTTAAATGCAACTCCTCGTTCCTACTGAAAAGCAAAGAGGAGATCCTGCAGCTGAAAAATGTTTGTTTCTATTTGTTTGTCTGATTATCTAGATTATAAACATGGTTTATTTTTAAGGAGTCTCATTTAAAAGATAATAACTTCATATGTGTAGCAGCTTTCACACAAAAATGCAGTTCAAAGTGCTTTACAAACAAGACATACAAAACATGAACATAAAAACATGTTCATGTATATAAGATGGAAAATGAAACCACTTGATAATATTAATAAACATAAAGTAACGTGAAAAATGCATTTCCTAGAATGCATATTTCAGTGGCGGTAATTTGACACTTCATAAGTGACAACCAAATTACACCTTTACATCTGAGCCAGGTCAGGCCAGCACTGCTTATTTATCAAGTGGACTGGTACTGTGAACAAAGTGCACCTCATTGATTTTTTATTTTTGCAAGATTGAATCATAGCTAATCCATCATTGTCTGGCCTCATTGTTGGTGAGCTGCATGTTTAACAGGGGATTAAGGATTATTTAATATGATGAAAAATTCAATTTCTGTACCTTGGAAGGTTACAAACCCATACATCAATGATTGAACAAATAATACATTTCCATTATTAGTAGATTCTTGAAGACATGAAATCAGATCAAATCAAATTGTACCTGAGCGAAGCTGTTTAATGCGCCCGTTGCTGCTGCTGATGTCCACGGGAAGCATGTCCTTGAACCAGGAGATCTCTGGGTCTGGATTTCCACTGGCAGCACACAGCATGGTGGCAGTTCTGGTCCGTTCAACCACCTTCAGCTGGGGACCCATGTCTATGACGGGGAAGCCATGGGGGATCTGGTTCTCTGAAAATTTGCAAAGGCATTTTTTTCCTATTTAGCTACAGACACAGAGCAGGGAATAGGAACAAAAAGATTTTGACAGAATAGGCTCTCAGTTGCTGTGAGAGGCATTGAGTGTTAAAGCAGCTAAGATGGCAAAGACAGAGAAGTGAATGAAATAGAGAAAATACAAGTCAGGTGCTACAAGCCAAACAGTAATCACAACTCACACAAACAAAATAAATAGATAGTAAAAGTTAGAGCTGCAACTATTAAAGCATTACAGTGGTAACACAATCATGTCCTGCACACCGCAGAGTAAAGCGGATCATCACTAACTTTCTAAGTTAGGTTTGTCATAAAGAACGAATTGCCAAATGACGTGCTAAGAAATTCACTTTCAATATGATTATACAGGCAATCACTGACTTGTTAATGTTTATCAGTCATTGTTCATTATAAGGCTTCAAAATAAGCAATTACTTATTTTTTTAATTGATTATGGCATTGATTTGATGTGGTAGATGACTCAGACACAGCTAAGTGACTCATTGAGAGAGGAAGAGAAGTAAATACAGCATTATAGCAAATATTTCTTACAACACAACTGGATTCCAATTTATATTTATAATTATATAGTGCCAAATTATGACAAAAGTTATCTAAGGGTACAAACTCCACTTTAACAGGAAAAAAAACCCTCAAGCGTCTTCATACGCAGGCTTTTATTTGACATTGCATGGAGTTGTGAAATATCACTTCCTGTGTTCACTATGTGGAGCTGGCCACAAACTAACCCACACAGCCACTAATCATAAGTCATGTTGTAGTGTATGATGAAGAACACACCATGTGAATTTCATGTAAATATGATGATGTTTGTCATGTAAGGCTTACTTCTTGTGTCCAGTCGGTGGCACTATGACTAAAAGACAATATCGCAGCATAGATGTGTTCAGGAAGGTACTCTTGTCAACCATGAGACATTTGGTGCAGATTGGAACATGTCTGTTAAAGTTACAGTTGCTTCCTGCTTCATGGCGAATCATCAGAGTCAGTATTTGATGCAGACCTTAGATTTTAATAACTTCACATCACAAAGGTCTTAAGATGACACTGACTGAACTTGGATTAATTAATTAATTAATTAAAGAGTTTTTCCAAGATGGCAGACTTCCTGTTGGAGTTAGGTTATGGCTCCTTATTGTGCGTCTGGACATGATACATGTGCTTTGTCGATTTAAATTCTCTACGTAAATTTGGAAGGCGGGGCTTCAATTTTGAATTTTCAAGGGGGCGCTGTTGAGCCATTTAGCCACGCCCATGCAACCTGGCACCACTCCAGACTTATGTGCTAAGTTTCGTGACTGTAGAGGCATCCCTTGCCCCTCAAAAACATTATTGTAAGTCATGGCGTAGAATGTGTCGCCATAGCAACGGTATTTGTTTATGGGTCATGAGCTGCAGAACGTAGCATCACCAAGCTCTTATGTCTTAGGCGCTTCAATGTCAGGTGTATCTACAACTGTCACTAAATATGACCCTGGCGTCGTCATGGCAACACCTGTAAATATGATGATTTTGTCAGGTGTATCTACCACTGTCACTAAATATGATACCACTAAATATAACACCTTTTGACAGAGTCACCAACTTTATAATATACAATCTTTAAGGTCTTGAGGCTGGAAACGCCCAAAATAGCGTTTCACCGATATGACCAAAATGGCTGATTTCCTGTTGGATCTGTGCAAACTTTCATCTGTTTTCACGCATGGTAAAGAATTCAAAAACGAGTCAGATCCTTAAAATATGTGGTTTCAATAGGGCCCTCGCACCACTCGGTGCTCAGGCCCTAATGTTTGTTGAAATATGACTAATAATAATAATATTAATACATTTGCTGAATTGCTAACCTGTATGCTATCTTATTTATAAATGCATTCCTTACATTATTTTTGTTCACCTTGTGGAGTTTAGATTAAGATATATCTGCTCTACTATGACACTGCCAATACCAAGAATCTTTAGAGCTTGCATATGTTTATGTATGAATTATTAAAGCAAACATTCATATTTGCTTATGGATATATTGGAATAAAAGCATCAAAACCAGCAGCAGAAAACAGAGGAGGGGTTAAAGAAAAGAGAGAGTGAGCAAAAAGAAATCTTACCTTCAAGCACTGTAAGCTTGGCACTGGTGCTGATCTCGCCAGCACTGTTGGTGGCTGTGCACTCATAAATGGCTCCGTCTCTGTCTGTGCGCAGTGGCTCGATCCGCAGTACAGAGCCCGAACCATCATCAAACTCAATCACCTAGGAGAGCCAGAGCAAAGCAAATTTGCTAGTTTTATAGTTACAAAGGCTATTTCATGTCCTAATACAGTCAGACTTTTTTGAGAAGTAGATACTGAGTCTGTTTGTTGTTAGTCAGTGTAAACAAAAATTATATAATGTACCCCAAATTTCCTCCTAAGCAGAAAGAAACATCATCCATTATGTTTAGAAGTCATAACTGTATGAAGTTATATCCAAACCATATTAAGGAATAGGGGGAAGCGGCACCCAACTACTTCCTGTATTTATGGGTCAGTGACAAATAAGGGTTGGCAAGATGAGCAATTCAAAAATATCTTAAAAAATGGACTTGAAAGCAGCATCAGGTTTGTTAAAATGTACATTTTGTATTCATGTTAGATTTATGTAATTTGAAATGACTTTTGCACCATTTTTTACCAAAAGTAAGAAGACTGAATGCTCCTGAAAATGTAAAATGGTGTAACGAATATGATACAAAATAATACTCATATATGCAAAGTGTTATTTAACTCATTTTTAAAATACTTAAAGTCAAAAGGTCCAATAAACACTCCAGTTTCAAAGAGTTAGAATTTTCTGGCAATTATTTCAGGCTTTACAGGGTAAAAGGAAGGAGATGTAGGTTTAGGGGGAGCTGAAATGAGAGGATCACAGTGTAGCTGAGTGCACGTGATCATAACATAGTTTGCTTTAAACATGGTGGAGCTGAGCAACAGAAGGGGAAGGATGAGGGTGTGAAAAGAGATGAAGCAGACTATATAAATCAAGATGGATGGAGATTAAAGAGAAGGGAAGCCTGTCTGGACTCGCTTGGAGAAAAAAAAGTTGGTGTGATGCTCAATAACAGGGCAATTGATTGTGTGTGCTTTGCATGAATGCTGTGAGTGTGCACACGTGTGGATCCATCTGTGCTAATGAGAGACGCTTACAGAGGCAATTTAAAGCCCATGTGTGTTGTGTTTTATCACGTGTGTTGTGTTTGAATCTGTCTGTATTCATCTGTAAATTTGTGTTCATGTGTGAGTGTTCAAACTCACGCATGAGTGCTCACCTCAAAGTGTTGAGAGCTGACTTTCTCGCCATTCTTCATCCAGGTAATTCGGGGTTTGGGCTCCCCGGCGGCCTGGCACACAAACGACGCAACTCCGCCTGAGAATCCTGTCTGGTCCTCTGGGGATTTGACAAAACTTGGCAAGCCTGAAGAGGATGAAGCAAAGGACGCAGAGGGAGACAGATTGATAAAAATGAGAAGTCAGGGACAGGGGAAGAGGGAGAAAGGAAAAGGGGAGAGGTAAAGGTGGTGTTAGTGCCTGAAGCAATCACTTTTTCTGGTTATCTCAGATATAACGTTCTCCACACAAAGGCAACATTGAGAAAACCCCACGCAGGCATTGCTGCACACACCTGCAGCTCAGTCATGGGAGATACATCTTCCATTCTTTTCTCTCTCCTGCTTTAGGCTACCCCAGGTTCCTCCCTGTGTGAAAAGAGAAGCTAATGCTTAAGTGCACTAAACTGCATTCTTCCTAAAGGCCAGCAGTGGGTGACTTCAGTGATTGAAAAATAAGTCCCATTGTATGATAGTGATGTGAGAAAATGACATCACTTCTCACTTGATTTATTATCCCAGTAAACACTAGTCTTCTTCAATACAGCATAATGATCATTTTGTAAATCCTAGTAATATAGAGTGAAATAGACAATAAAGCAATGTACACTTTAAGTCACTGCTATGGCGACATATTGATTATGTAACATCATCATGGCTTAACCCTAGATATACAGAGTACAGGTTTATAGCCACTATTTCATGCTGTGTTCAGTTAATGAGAGTTAACTGTAACATTTTGGTCCCTAAAAAAATCTTGTTCAGGGTTTGGTTGTACTAAAAGCAGAAACTCAGGACTCACCAAAAATGTAAACACACACACATACAAGCCCTGAGATTGACATCATTGTAAAAAAAAAAAACGTACAAACATCCAAAAAGAAAACTGCACAGGGGCAGCAAGTTTGCACAAGAAGTTTTGGAGGCCATTTGAAAGTTTCTTATCTGAATCTGTGGATGACTCAAATTAGTCCAGCGTATCAATCAGCATAAACCTCATAAGCTCTCACCTTTGACAGTGACCTGGGCTGTGGCTTCGATCATGCCCAGAGGGGATATGGCCACGCAGGTGTAGTTGGCTGACTCCTGGATGTTGGTGACCTCCAGCACGTTGCGTCCAATTGGCATCTCTTCTTCCTTGGTCAGGTCCACCCCGCCATTCATCCACTTGACGTAAGGCATGGGCGAGCCCACCGCCACACATGTCAGGTTGACGCTGCCGCCTAGTATCACCTCTTGGTTGGTGGGTGGAATGGAGAATCTGGGTGGGACTCTTCGCGCTAACAGAACAATTAGAAAACTGTATTATTACCAACATCACATGATTGGCTAACATTTATCTACTCAGGAACAAATTACAAATCACTTGATTCACTATGCACAATTTAGTCCTTGTTCAATATGCGAGCAAGTTGCACCCTGCGGTAGACGCAGTCACTTTTAGAAATAAAAATAGAATTTAGTAAGTAAGAAAGTATTGTTTTTTACTTAACTTAAAATCATGTTAATTATTTATCTGTGTCATGCAAGCTGTTAGTGCTAATGTTATAGTTGTTAGCTGTAAATAAAGCTAGTTCATGGTTACAAGAGTCTCAGTTAGTTGTAACAACATGTGAAAAAATGTTACAGCCAACTCCAAGCAAAGAATGATGGGGGTGCCACTCAACATTTAGAAGAGAGCATCAAATGATAAAAAAGAACAGTGAAAGTCCATCCAATCATTGGCAAAACAATATGTCATGTGACAGTGCTTCCATGTGTAGGCTACTATAGTGTAAACAAGTTATTCACTGATGAATAAGAGAAGGAATTGACAAAATATCTGATGAGGGCTGCTGATGCATATTATGGACTGTGTCCACATGAGGTTAGTAGATAGAATTGGTAAAGGATCAGCCAGGGGAAAGTTAGAAATGTACATTGGTGGCAAAGTAAAATATAATATATGGGAAAATATTGAACATAATTGGCATACACAAACACACTCACACAGAAACACACTCATATTCAATTGTTGAAACTGGTGCACATTTTGTTTTATTATGTTTAAATTAAAGTGTAATACACACAAAGACAAACACTCACACTGACACAGCTTATTTCATAATGTTACATTTCACCCCACAGTAGGTTACAACTAACCCAGACTATGGGGTTAATTGTAACATTATTTCACTCCTTGTGTTTGAGCCTAAACCATGCATTTTCTGTTTGTGTTGCTGAGATTACAGCTACGCCATTTAATAGCAGACATATCACTAGTTTGCATAAAATTTTGAATGCATTATTTTGAAAGAGCTCCAAAATTACAGACAGAAAGGTCAAAGTCAAACGTTAATGTTACAACTAACCCCGGTCTCCCCTACCCAAAGTCAACTCTAAATTTGGAAAGACCGCTTTTCATTTTTATGCTCTATAAGGTACAGTGCATTTTAAAAACTGATAATCTTATAAATTACCAACTATTAAGAAATCTGATTCTAACCCTTCCTATAACAAAGTACAAAAAACATCTTTACTAAAAGGTTTTAAAAAGTTTACAAAGATTTACATAAACCATAACATCTCCTCTCATGTTCACGAGAATAGGACTGATTTTTACATGCACAAACTGGATAGTAGTGTTAGCAGCCTGGGAAAAGGATGGGGACGACATTCTCAAGCAAAGCATGCACAGAAGCTGAGGAAAGATATGGGAAAGGATCACAAGCTTAGTACATGACAAACTTAGAATATAAACATATGCTCATGATTCTGTAGACTAAACAGTGCTAAGAGCAGTCAGTCAATGGGGCCTGTGTATATTGAACACTTAATGTTGTGAATAATTCATAGCGTGCGGTTAAGTTTGGAGAGGTGCTGTGGAACAAAATGACTATAGAGGGCAGGTAATTGTTATCGATTCCCTCAAAACCTCTCTCCTGTTGAGAGCGGCTTGGAGAGACGGGCTCTGGGACTCTATCAAAACCACAAAATAAGCCCTGTCTCCACTCTGTCTGCCTTCTCGCTGGATATCTATATATTTAACTGCCTTGACAAAGTGCCCAAGGATAGCAGAACCTGTTCAGTCAATCAATATTTTTACAGATGATAGTAAAGAAATTATTTCCAAAACATTAGTTCTGTCTTGGACAATGTCAATGTCATCATACATTAACTTTAAAGATGACTGATGCTCAGATTGAAAATGTTTGGATGAAGGGCCAAAAGTCATACAACCCATTATTTACATATATTTCTATTATGTAGTTATGTCAAGTAAAAGTGAGTTTTACATTTTTCAAAAAGTCATGCAACGTTCTGTTTTGTTTTTTTTACTCTGCAGAGCCTCCTGCTGTAATATCACATGTATAAGGAGGGATATCTGTCTTCTCATTAGGCTAACATGTGCCTATCACATCCTTCAGTCTCCTGGGTGCCCATGGCGGTAAAACAGACATAATCCCTTAAGAACAGCTTTGTCAGTTCTGATATCCATGTCCCTCAGTGGGGGGGCAGGGGTGTTGCTACCTAAATACCTGACAAATCCGGTTGCCACCTGAATACCAAAGTAATCCATCACACACCTCTGATGGGCCTCCAGAGGCGGATGGAAAGTCTGAGGGTGAAAGCAGCTATAGTTTCTGCTGGATGTGGTTGACAGTGACAATATGGGTGCGGCTGGCAGGAATAAATAGCTACATAACAACACAGACATATAATAATGACTTGAGCAAACTGCACAGGGGCCCCTTGCATGCTTTGACATGGCTAAACGAAACAGAGCGAGTGGCACTGGAAGGCATGCAAGAACTATTCAGGGATTCATGCGAACAAGGAGACAAAACTAAACATTAGAAACATGGTACATTACAAACATTATTATTTTTTTTTTTTTTCAGGGAAGGGAAATCAGTGTCCTCATCAGGAGGGCTGAAAGGGAAAGTGAGTCGATTGCACCTAAATCTGCACCAGGGTGAGAGGAAGGGGAATTAAAAGTGAAAATGACCAACCTTTATGCTGATCTGTGAGGAGGATGAAGTGATTTGATGGAGGTGAGCCATGGGAATGAAGAGATACAAAGTGGAGAGGAAGACATGAGCCAGGATGAGTCAAACTCATTTTAGTTCAGGGCCACATACAGTCAAATTTGATCTCAAGTGGAGAAGTAACAACATTGCATAATAAATTATATATACACACATATATACTGTATATATAAAGATGGTCAAATGAACAGATGGTCATTGAACATTTGGAATGAAAGAGACATGTTCAAATGGGTTACATGGTCATCTGTGGTTTACAAATGCTTGAGACGACAGACATGATTAATTCAAGAACTGAGAGAGACTTTTGACTTTACCTCGTACGTAGAGATTGGCAGGGGCGGAGTAACGGGTCCCAGCACTGTTCATGGCAACACATTCATATTTCCCCTGGTCTGATTCCTCGCTGTTCTCAATTAGTAGGGCTCCTGTGTAGAGATTAACAAATTTAGCTGTCTTGAAAGTTGTGGAATAAGAGATGTAACTTGGCAAGAAACCACAGCAACAAGACAGAAACAGATTTCTTTTTAGTCCATCAAGTGCAGAGATTCCTCAAGATTTCGTCACATTCCTCCAAGGTGTTTGCTCTACACACTCATCTCATCGTTGTCTGATTCAGCACTGACATGTACCTGTATACTAATGCCGGTGTCACCAATCTGTCAATCTGTCCATTTTCCCATGGGAGAAAACAGTGTGAGTACCACAGGAGTGTAGAAGGTTACTGCTATGGCACTTGTCAGTGCTGTAACACTAAACCCCTTCAATTACTTCCAACTACTTCAACACTGGTGGATCTTCTACAAGGTCATGTCACAGTTTTCTTGGGGCACAGAAGCTGCCATAAGGCAACCTTAACTCCTAAATACAAAGTAAATAAAAGTCTACTTAAATATGGGCTGTATTAGGAGCTATAGATGAACAGACAGTGAGACAGACAGCTGATAGTTCCAACAAGCTCCAAATGTATTTAGCTTGCCCCAGACGTCCACTGTTCAACAGAAACCATTCTTTCACTCGAGGGAAAGCAGATGATTTCAATGAGAAGGAGTTGAAGCTTCCACCTTAACAATCTTTACTAGGCATCCAGTTCCCATACGGGGTGCATTTCTGCACATGCTGTATGCAAGTGCAACCATCTCAATTTACATTGAGGCTACAAAGAGGAGGGAAATAGATCATCTTGTGACAACAATGGCTCTTAGTTTTAAATGCAACTCCTCGTTCCTACTGAAAAGCAAAGAGGAGATCCGGCAGCTGAAAAATGTTTGTTTCTATTTGTTTGTCTGTGGGTTAGATTATAAACATGGTTTATTTTTAAGGAGTCTTGAAAAAGCTCATTTAAAAGATAATAACTTTATATGTGTAGCAGCTTTCACACAAAAATGCAGTTCAAAGTGCTTTACAAACAAGACATACAAAACAAGACATACAAAACATGAACATAAAAACATGTTCATGTATATAAACCACTTGATAATATTAATAAACATAGTAACGTGAAAATGCAATTCCTAGAATGCATATTTCAGTGGCGGTAATTTGACACTTCATAAGTGACAACCAAATTACACCTTTAAATCTGAGCCAGGTCAGGCCAGCACTGCTTATTTATCAAGTGGACTGGTAGTGTGAACAAAGTGCACCTCATTGATTTTTGATTTTTGCAAGATTGAATCATAGCTAATGCATCATTTTCTGGCCTCATTGTGGCTGGGCTGCATGTTTAACAGGGGATTAAGGATTATTTAATATGATGAAAAATTCAATGTTTGTACCTTGGAAGGTTACAAACCCATACATCAAAGATTGAACAAATAATACATTTCCATTATTAGTAGATTCTTGAAGACATGAAATCAGATCAAATCAAATTGTACCTGAGCGAAGCTGTTTAATGCGCCCGTTGCTGCTGCTGATGTCCACGGGAAGCATGTCCTTGAACCAGGAGATCTCTGGGTCTGGATTTCCACTGGCAGCACACAGCATGGTGGCAGTTCTGGTCCGTTCAACCACCTTCAGCTGGGGACCCATGTCTATGATGGGGAAGCCATGGGGGATCTGGTTCTCTGAAAATTTGCAAAGGCATTTTTTTCCTATTTAGCTACAGACACAGAGCAGGGAATAGGAACAAAACGATTTTGACAGAATAGGCTCTCAGTTGCTGTGTGAGGCACTGAGTGTTAAAGCAGCTGAGATGGCAAAGACAGAGAAGTGAATGAAATAGAGAAAATACAAGTCAGGTGCTACACGCCAAACAGTAATCACAACTCACACAAACAAAATAAATAGATGTAAAAGTTAGAGCTGCAACTATTAAAGCATTACAGTGGTAACACAATCATGTCCTGCACACCGCAGAGTAAAGCGGATCATCGCTAATTTGCTAAGTTAGGTTTGTCATAAAGAACGAATTGCCAAATGACGTGCTAAGAAATTCACGTTCAATATAATTATACAGGCAATCACTGACTTGTTAATGTTTATCAGTCATTGTTCATTATAAGGTTTCAAAATAAGCAATTACTTATTTTTAAGTAGCAGCATTGATCGGACCCTCGCCCCCATGCATGTCCTGGCTGTGGCGCAGTCGGAGGGCACATAGACGTCTTCATACGCAGGCTTTTATTTGACACTGCATGGAGTTGTGAAATATCACTTCCTGTGTTCACTATGTGGAGCTGGCCACAAACTAACCCACACAGCCACTAATCATAAGTCATGTTGTAGTGTATGATGAAGAACACACCATGTGAATTTCATGTAAATATGATGATGTTTGTCATGTAAGGCTGACTTCTTGTGTCCAGTCAGTGGCGCTATGACTAAAAGACAATATCGCAGCATACATGTAGATGTGTTCAGGAAAGGACTCTTGTCAACCATGAGACATTTAGTGCAGATTGGAACAAGTTACAGTTGCTTCCTGCTTCATGGCGAATCATCAGAGTCAGTATTTGATGCAGACCTTAGATTTTAATAACTTCTCATCACAAAGGTCTTAAGATGACACTGACTGAACTTGGATTAATTAATTAATTAATTAATTAAGGAGTTTTTCCAAGATGGCAGACTTCCTGTTGGAGTTAGGGTACGGCTCCTTATGGTGCGTCGGGACATGATACATGTGCTTTGTCGATTTAAATTCTCTACGTCAATTTGGAAGGCGGGGCTTCAATTTTGAATTTTCAAGGGGGTGCTGTTGAGCCATTTAGCCACGCCCATGCAAGTGACCTATATAGGATGTTACCTGGCACCACTCCAGACTTGTGTGCTAAGTTTCGTGACTGTAGAGGCATCCCTTGCACCTCA
The DNA here is from genome assembly GCF_027409825.1 of Scomber japonicus. NCBI lineage: Eukaryota > Metazoa > Chordata > Actinopteri > Scombriformes > Scombridae > Scomber > Scomber japonicus. The sequence continues at coordinate 23,015,249 of NC_070589.1, read as the reverse complement.
TAAACATCATTGTAAGTCATGGCGTAGAATGTGCCGCCATAGCAACGGTATTTGTTTATGGGTCATGAGCTGCAGAACGTAGCATCACCAAGCTCTTATGTCTTAGGCGCTTCAATTTCAGGTGTATCTACAACTGTCACTAAATATGACCCTGGCGTCGTCACGGCAACATCTGTAAATATGATGATTTTGTCAGGTGTATCTACCATTGTCACTAAATATGACACCACTAAATATAACACCTTTTGACAGAGTCACCAACTTTATAATATACAATCTTTACGGTCTTGAGGCTTTGATATATAAATTTGAGATGGATCTGATCAACGTGCTACCCACAGGGCGCAAAAGTGTAAAACATGTAGCTTCCTGTTGCTAGTAGTAGCGCTATTACTCAGATCCAGTTGACATATGGATCTGTTCAGAGCGGGACTCTTATCAAGCACAGGAAGTCTGAGTTATGACCATTTTAATTTTCATGGCGAATCATCAAAAATCAGCACCCGGTGCGGTGGTGTTTAGCTCAGTGGGAAGAGCACCCACTCCATGTGTAGAGGCTACAGTCCTCGCTGCAGATGACCCCGGTTCAAATCCCGCACCGAGTAGTCCTATCCTGCATGTCATTGCCCCCCTCTCTGCCTCCCATTTCCTGTCTCTCTCTACTAACCTGTATAATAAAGGCAAAAAGCCACAAAAAATATATTAAAAATATATATTCATCTCCAAGGTCTGTAGATGATACTGACTAAATTTGAAGTAGCTGAAGTCAAATGTAAAGGAGGAGTTTGTTAAAGTATGCAGGCTGGAAACGCCCAAAACAGCGTTTCACCGATATGACCTAAAATGGCTGATTTCCTGTTGGATCTGTGCAAACTTTCATCCGTTTTCACGCATGGTAAAGAATTCAAAAACAAGTCCGATCCTTAAAAAATGCGGTTTCAATAGGGCCTTCGCACCACTCGGTGCTCAGGCCCTAATGATAGTTTAAATATGACTAATAATAATAATTTTCATACATTTGCTGAATTGCTAACCTGTATGCTATCTTATTTAAAAATGCATTCCTTACATTATTTTTTTTCCTCCTTCCTACCTCGTGGAGTTTACATTAAGATATATCTGCTCTACTATCTTTAGAGCTTGCATATGTTTATGTATGAATTATTAAAGCAAACATTCATATTTTCTTATGGATGTATTGTGTTAAAAGCATCAAAACCAGCAGCAGAAAACAGAGGAGGGGTTAAAGAAAAGAAAGAGTGAGAAAAAAAAAATCTTACCTTCATGCACTGTAAGCTTGGCACTGGTGTTGATCTCGCCAGCACTGTTGGTGGCTGTGCACTTATAAATGGCTCCGTCTCTGTCTGTGCGCAGTAGCTCGATCCGCAGTACGGAGCCCGAACCATCATCAAACTCAATCATCTAAAAATTTAAACAACATTGTATTGATATGTTTTTGTTTGTTTAAAAAAAACGCTATGCTATGAAAAACAAACTGCAAAAACATCCAGATGTATCAAATATGATACAAAATAATACTCATATATGCAAAGTGTTATTTAACTCATTTTTAAAATACTTAAAGTCAAAATGAGGGTGTGAAAAGAGATGAAGCAGACTATAAATCAAGACGGATGGAGATTAAAGAGAAGGGAAGCCTGTCTCGTCTCGCTTGGAGAGAAAACAGGTGGTGTGATGCTCAATAACAGGGCAATTGATTGTGTGTGCTTTGTGTGAATGCTGTGAGTGTGAACGCATGTGTGGATCCATCTGTGCTAATGAGAGACGCTTACAGAGGCAATTTAAAGCCCATGCATGTTTTGTCCTGTGTGTTGTGTTTGAATCTGTCTGTATTTATCTGTAAATTTGTGTTCATGTGTGAGTGTTCAGAGATCTAAAACTTGCACGAGTGCTCACCTCTGTGCGTCGATTGCTGATTGTCTTGCCATTCTTCATCCAGGTAATTCGGGGTTTGGGTTCCCCGGTGGCCTGGCACACAAACGATGCCACTCCGCCTGAAACTCCTGTCTGGTCCTCTGGGGATTTGACAAAACTTGGCAAGCCTGAGGAGGATGAAGCAAAGGACGCAGAGGGAGACAGGTTGATAAAAATGAGAAGTCAGGGACAAGGGAAGAGGGAGAAAGGAAAAGGGGAGAGGTAAAGGTGGTGTTAGTGCCTGAACCAATCACTTTTCCTCGTAAAACCTGGTTATCTTGGATATAACTTTCTCCACACAAAGGCAACATTGAGAAAACCCCACATAGGCATTGCTGCACACACCTGCAGCTCAGTCATGGGAGATACATCATTTCACTGTGTGGCTGCCTGCTTGAGAAAGAGAGATGATGCTGACTGTCCTTATTCTCGGACATCTATTCAGTTGTGCTTTCTTGAACCAATATAACAATGTACAATAAAAAAACACAGGTGGTAAATAAGACACACCGAGTTGGATCTGAATATGGTTATAGGTCTGTAAGATGGATCAAATGTGAACCCAGAAGATGGCACTACAGAGAGAGTGTCAAGAAATAGTTATACAGCTGTAATTAATGTTAATGATTGATTGGTTTCTGACTGACGGCGTGGCAAAGCTCAGCTTGAGGAAATGGAAAAACATAAAAGGCCTAATAGAGGGAGAAAATGTTTGTGGCCAAGAGTGGAGGATGTTGTTTCTGAGTGAATTGAGAAGCAAAGACAGTGTCAGATCCCTGTGTCAAAAAGAAAGATTCATATTAAAGTGATTGAGGAGGCAAGAAATTTGGGTGAGGATAATTTCAGTGGCTACACTAGCTGGTGTGACAGGTTTATGAAGAGAAAAAGGACATATACACGCATCTTACACTGCTCATGCACCTCCAAAGAGATTTCTTGACAATGTACTATTGTCCCCAAGACTCAGAGCTTCTACCTTATTTGGACAAGACAAAAGGAGAGCAAGGGTGTCTGTCTCTTAATAATAACAAGACTCACATTACACAAGACACAGTTATATGCCAAAAGCTGTGATCTTACAAACATTGGATTAAAATAATCAAACCAATCATTTAATGCTTTACTTTTGCAATAGTTAAAGCCTAGTATGATTTGACAAGTGAATGAGTTTACTTACTTTCTGCCAGAGAGGAAATCACCATAGAGTTGAGTAGAACCAGGAACAGAAGGTGAGTATTAGGCACCATGTTCCAAGTTGGCACTGCTCCCTCCTCAGTCCCCTGCTAGACGCTTTCCACTCTGACAGGATCAAAGACTAACACCTGGGAGAGCAAACACATGCAGAACAGGAGTGCAGAAACATTAGTATACAAACTCACCATATATTTGCATACATTTGAATGAGCATAACAACACAGTAAAGCAGAAAATATCAAAAGCTGAATAAAACAGAATACAGAAAACAGCACACCCAACACTGGAGATGTTTGCAATTAACAAGGCACAAAATACCCACAACAAAATCGTGCTCAGGGCAGACACACCACAAAATTTGTTGAAGTGCTGTGTTCAGTCTCCATTCTCACTGATGATGATCAATGGGCAGGTACCAGTCATGCTGCAGACACCTGTCTCTCTGCTGTTGCTCTAATATAGCTCATGTGGTTGCTTTGTCTTCCACAATGTTTTGCCTGATTCCACAGCACTGTATTTGGCCCCATAAGTTGTAATAGTAGTGCCAAATGTCCACATACTGTTGCACAAGTGCAAGATACAGTATAGGACAGCTTAATATAAAATATCCCTAATCTAGAATATAAATACACCATGTAACTTTCTTAACGGTTGGCAGGAGCTGAAGGTTAGAAACCTAAACATGCAGTGGGGCCTAGGGTTAAGTTGCAGGAAGCCTCTGATGCAATTCCAAGAAACTATCCCACCCTCTATCATCTTGTTACAGTTTGGCTCGTAGTTAGGTCTCTTCATTGTGTCTGTGACAGCTATAATCGGATTCATGTATTGATAAAAGATAGCCATGAGGCTACTTCAGCATGTCACTCACTCTGCAAAATTGCTTCCAATCCTTTCTTTAAATATAAACCAAACAAGGCTGCAGGCTTGATGCAATGCTGAAAATCTTTCTGTATATATCCTCCCAATGAAAAAAAAAAAGCTCCCCCTGTTTCAGATCTATTCAAGACCTGAAGACTGCTTTAGGCTATTATCTACAGTGGCACACCTGGAAATGCTTGTCATGAAATAGATGTTACAATTGAATCCTCTAATGGATGATTGATGAAATGTATGCTTCTTGTCTCAGCTACAAGGAGCAAAATCATGACATCAAAACCTGTCTCCACAGCCAGTGCTGCAGCAGTAGTGATTTTTAAGGGCAGATGAATGACACCTACATGGCAGAAGCTTTTGCAAAAGATGGACATACAAGAACTCAAATACCTGACTCTAGTAATGATAAAGTCAGTCAGTCAGACACTGTACGACATGCTCACGCACTCATGCAAATCGGGGCAAACCATAATTAGGCTACAATTAGACAAACAAACATTTGTTATTGTATTAGTGATTCTCGACTGATTTTTCTGCAAGATTTAATCTTTCATCCCTGCAGTTGCCCCCCCCCCCCCCCCATCAGCTCGATATCTGGGCATGTTTTATAAAACTGACAACCTAAATTTTTAGACGACATTAATTAATTTAATTCAAAATTATTCGTTGTACCTTGGAGAGTTATAAATAAAAACAGCAACAAGTTGGCTGTCTTGTCAACCCTTCCAAAGCACGCAAAACAAACAGACAAATGAATGTCAAGTTGTTTTAGGGCAACATTAAAGCTGAGTCTCAAGTTCAATGGCACTCAAAAAAGATAACGGTGCACTTACTGAATCTCCTCCTGTCTTCAGTTTGTAGCAAGCCCGAAAATCAACCCAGAGAGTGTACTAAGAGAGAGAAAAATGGCAACTCACTTCAATACAGGCACTTATCACTGCAGTGTGCAGTTGTCGAGTCGTTCTGTTAGGGTCGAGCCAGCCGCACTAGGATTTTGATGCGCGTTTTACAGTGCTGTTACGGTACATTTGTTAAAAGCTGCTGGACTGGACTACACTACTTGTAAGACTACTTGCTTTTACGGTCTTCAAAAAGTCGTTCACGAAACTTATAATGGTGGATTAAGTACTTCTTAAACTACATGCACAAATATTATTAACTATTTTTACTGTATACTTTTTGAGTAATCCAATATCAAAGTCCCTTCCAAACATTAAAAAAATCACCCTTTTCATATGAATTTGATGTGGGATGAAAATGATTTCACTTACACTGCTGAACCAAAAAGTGCGCAGTAGTCCAGTACTTCTTAAACTACTTTACTGTACACTTTTTGGTTCAATTTGTCAAAGTCCCTTCCAGACATCAACAATACCCTTTTCATTAAACTATGGAATAAATGCTTTGTTTTGTTTTTTTATTCCACATCAAAGTTAGACAAAAAGTGTGATTTATGAGAGTGGATTACTCAAAAAATATACATGTCTGCCACCTTCAGTTCATTACCCATACAGAGAAAAGTTGTTCTGTGACATAACCTGCTTTTGGATTCTTTTTTTTTTTTACCTTCATTTGAAAATAGCTTGCATAGAGACCAACAGGAAACACAGAGGGGAATTACCTGCAGCAAAGGCCCCTTGTCATGCATGTTAAGAGAGGTAGGTGTTAACATGCAGAAAACACAGCTGTTTAGAGAGATGATTTACTTCAGAATTTAGTTTTTAAGATATGAACAAGACTCTCTCTCCATTCAGTAGTTGATTTTCAGACTCATGTATTGCACACAAACTTGAGGATAACCTACTCGGTGGACCCACATAAAGGGTATTTATTTCATCATTGTCGCATTACTAACATGCTAAAATGATTGTACTCGATTGTACGTATTATATTCCTCCTGGTGGAAGTGTGACGCCTCATGTCATATTAGGTGTAATCTGCATATTTGTTAGGTTGACTTGAAATTGTAGCTGCTGTGGCAAACTTTCACTGATGAAAAGAATTTTGGCGCCATCTTGTGACAAACATACATGACTGCACTAAGTCCAAAACTCAGTCATTTGCAATTATATATAATACAAGGGTCATTCTCAAAATACGGTGACAAACGTGTCCCTACATTTTCCAGGCATGTGATAGCTTTAAAAAGTAATAAATCCTGCCTGGTTATGCCAGAAATAAGCATGATAATTTAAGTAGATTTTTCTGCAGTTTTGTCTTTTTAAATTTAATTTCAATTTCTTTGTATTAAAAAAAACAAACATGAAATGAAACCATGTGATAAGTTTAGAGGGGAAAAACAGTACTTGGTGGAGCTGTTAACAATTTATAGACATCTGAAATGTGACCCTGACAACACACTGCTTTTTGTAAGACAGAAGCCAACAAGGTTGGACACCACTGGTTTTATTTTTAACCATGTCTTGTATTTTAAAAGCTTGCATAGTGTCAAATCTTCATTTGAAAAGTAACTAAAAGAGTGTAGTGTAAAGTAAAAAAATGCAATATTTTCCTCTGAATTATAGTGGAGTGGAAATATAAAGTAGCATCAAATGGAAATACTCAAGTAGAGTAGAAGTACCTCAAAATTGTATTTAAATTCAGTACTTGAGTGTAAATGTACTCAGTTACTTACTTTCTACAGTGATGCCTGCTACAAAACGCAACAATTACTGTCATTACGTTGATTATTTTGACCAAATGAGAGTCAAAATTGGTTAATAAAGTCTCAATTTATGAACTCAATCATTGCCGCCCATTCTGCTCCTACGTCACGTCCAGGTTTTCTGTGGATGCGTTTCCAGGAGCAGGCGAGCGGGATCCATGGAAACAGGGACGTCAAAATAAAATGCAGAGCTCTTTCCCTCACATTAAAATGTCCTTAAACGTGTACATGTGTGAAACACAGCCCTACACACACAATACGAAATCAATACTTCACTACATATCAGTAGATTCTTCCTCTGTTCGCTGCTATTTAACGAACGTTTGGAACACATTTTATCGGTGAGGCTTTTATGTTGAAGGTCGTAACCGGATGTGTTTTGAATTTATGGTGAAAACTTTTGACTGTGACTGTATGGTTGGACTTGAATCACGTTATTTTGAGTGTGTCGACTCCGCAGATTTAGGAGGAAACAAGGCAGCAGTGAGGTGAGTCTACTGGATTTACCTTTAAAGTTTAAGCTGTGAGTTTGCTTCTCTACTTTTCCAGTTTGTCCTGGTTAGGGTTTTTTGCATGTTAAAGATAAGCTACTGTTTCAACAGGTAACATTAACGTGAATGTGAAATTAACAACATTGAAATCAGTGTTTTCAACTCTGGTGAATGACATTTCTGACACAAGACCACTTCCAGACTATTGACTAAATGCAGTGATCCATTGACCATTACTTTTGCAGTTATTGCAAAGTCATGGTGAACTAATTATGATTTTCTCTAGGTTAGTTAGCATAGCCTTGCGAATAACACCTGCTTTTGAGGGTGTGATCAGTGTATAATAATATATTGAATGAAAAATCTGTTTACAAGCAGGCGTGGCTTTTTAAAATGCAGGTATCCAGTATTTTATAGCCAACATTGACAGATTTTTAACTTAGTTTTAACTTTTTCTCAACAGCATTCTGTTTTTGCAGAGAGAGAGAGGAAGCCAGACTTTCCTGCAGAACTTGTTTTCACCTTTACGTTTGTGACATCAGTTCACAGGTATCCTGTAAAGTGGAAATAACCCTCACTTTGAGACACAGTCAAACTAAATCACAATGGGTCTGTTGTCTCTACACAAATCCAACATTATGTTTTTGTCAGATGAAATACAAATGAGAAAAATATGCCTGCTTAAAAAAGGATGAGAAGAATTGGTCAGTGTAAAGGACAATTAATAAACCTCAATCCTTGATATAAGTTACTGTAAATGTCTATAAGAAATGTATGATTCAAGGATAACAAGGAAGAAAAGCAGGTTCTTAATCATCAATAAAGTACCATATATGTGTGTGTGTGGGGGGGTGGGGGGGGGGGGAGTTTCAAGAGGTATTTTACTTCTAATGAGAAAAGAGTGAGAAACAATTTTTACTTACAGCAGCATATCTGGGGCTTAATTACTTAAATAATGCAAAGTGAGCATTAAGAGAAAAGCAAATATTTAAACAAAAGGTTATTATTTTGTCATTTTCTTATAAAATGGTAGCATTAAGTTGAGTACAAGCTGTGCAATTAATTCAGTTTTATGTCTTGAAAACAGTTTTTACTGGACACTCCTTACAAGCCACCATAACTACCACACCTCAGCTTGGCTTCTTAAATTACATCCAGTTTTCACATCACAGTAACCTGCTTCTTGCATTTGTGTTTGTGCTTTCCACAGAGAGATGTGGTGGGTTTTGTGGGTGCTCACTGCCTTGCTGGCTCTCTTCTGCTGTCTGGATGTATGGTACTTCCTACGGGTGCCTTTGGTGATCCTCCGCGCCTGGTTCCAGCCTCCAGTCTGGGATATCACAGCAGAGCAGATCGTGACAGGCCGCGTCACTCCCCGCGACATCGACATGTGCCACATGAACAATGCTCGTTACCTGCGTGAGTGTGACTTTGCCCGCTTCTCTCTCTACACACGTAACGGTGTGTTCAAGGCCCTGCGAGCCCTCGGAACCTCCATGGTGGTCGGGGCTACCACCATCCGTTACCGCAGGGCTCTATGTATCGGTGAAGGTTATGAGCTGAGGAGTCGGATCGTCACATGGGATGACAAAGCCTTTTTCCTGGAGCAGAGATTCGTGTCGACAAAGGATGGATTGGTGTGTGCTGTCATGTACTGCAAGCAGAGTGTCATACGCAGCAGCCCGGACAAAATCATGCAGCACCTGTGTAAGCGGAAGGTAAGGAAGGGTGTTTTTAAAGAAGCCAGTTGTCACAAATGCAAATAGCAAAAATATACAAATCCTCTGTCAATTAAAGGTACTTTACTTTGATACTATGGTTTACTTTTTGCAGGTGGAGTGCCCAGAGTTCCCAGAGGACCTTCAGCACTGGGTCAACTTCATCTCCGCCAGCAGCCAGGCCCTCAGGGCAGAGAGTGGACTAGAGGAGAAGAACAAATAAAGCTGGACATTGCACATGCAGTTATAAAGATTGGCTTTTTGTTTAGCCAACTAATTAACCTGCCAATGTATCAAAGTTATCTAAGGGAAAATTTTGTCCACTGTTGTCTGTCTTCAGTGATGACATTTACTTGACTTAAACACACTTGTGCCTACACTTCTGAAAACTAGCTTTACTTAGATCCCAATACATGTCACTGGAGTAACCAGCTAACCATGTCGATAGCAAGGTTGAAAATAATCCTCACTTACCGGTACAATAGAAAAGTAATATGATTGGATAAATTATATATTCTTGCAATCCTCACTTACTGGTACAATAGAAAAGCAATATGATTGTATAAAGTGTATGTTCTTGCACTATGGCAGCAATAAACCAATTCAGTTTTGAAGTCCTACTACATTCTTCTTCCCTCTTTATTATTGCATGGATGCAGTTATGAAACGATGAAGACAATATTGGCGAAAACACAGCTATCAGAAAAAGATGCAATGCAATAAACAAGAATTAAACCAAAGTTGTTTTGACAATGAATAGTTGGTTCAACACCCAACTGAAACAACAGACTTATGTTACACTACATGCATAAAAGTTTCACTTTTATCATGCTTTTTTCCCCAAAACAGTCATTTAGAGTGTGACAGTACCATTTTGTTTAAAAATGTTTTATGCCACAATGATTTAACTAATGACAACCACCACAGAAATGTGGCATTTGATTGAGTAGCCAAAAAAACAACAAAACAAAACAAATCGCTCAGCCGATATTATCGGCCAATATTTGATATAATATTTCAACCGGGCTAAATCAGTGAGATATGGGTTAAAAAATAAGTTAAGACAATTATTTGAGCAGTTGATACTGCAGTTTAGGGGCCCTGACCCCTCAACATACATCCCACAAGCCCATGCGTGTTACCCCTCTCACTGGGGTTAGTTGTATAGTAGCATTGCAACATTTCCATTTTGTTCTACATTCGTTCCAGTCATCAAGTTGCCCTGGTTTCTTGACACCTGGGGTGCATCTTGTTAACCAGAGGTTTCACTCATCACAGGCTTTACCTAAGGGTCCACTCCACCGGAAATTGAACCTACAATCGCCAAAGTCAGCAATGTTAACCACTGATCTATCCAGCTGCCACAGTGAGGAACAAAGACAGGATGAGGCAGATCCCAAAAAGTCGGCTGAATGGGAAGAACAAGGTTACCCATGTCCCTGAAGGTGTGCGATGGGAGTGGTAGGTGCTGATATTCGGTGATGGTAGGGTGAAAGGGATGAATTGAGCAGTCACTGCAGAAATCTTCCTGTGGTGCATTTGTATGATCACTGGTCTCTTCCCCTGGGGGAAAAGGGTTCAAATCCTGGTGTGGACAACTTCCATCTCCCACACATAGGCAAGTGGCCATCAGTGCCACCCACTGTGTGTGCACACCTTTATTAAAAAAAAAAAGTTTTTATTCTGCATGGGTCTCCACAAGTAGGAAGGTAGTAGTAGTATATTGGATGTTTAATGAGATATGATTTAATGTATGTAGTGTTAAATAGAAATAAAGTTCATATTAAAGCCACTGCAGAGGTAAGACACTTATAAATCTTACAACTTGTGCATCTGGTACACGAGTGGAATGACATACAATGAAGGTCTCTTATTGGAATTGAACCCAGGATGTCACCATTATGTGGCATGTGCAGTAACCACTCAACTACCAAGGAACTCTGTTTAATTATGTATTATTGTTGTATTGAATTAGCTTCTTTTACTTTTGTACATTGAATACTCCTTGTACAAAGATATAATAAAGTATATTTAAAAAATCAAGGTATAGTGTATATTTTTTCATGCCCCTGGTCCTCCATACCGTTTGAATCCACCAAAGGTTGGCTAAAACAACAATGTCATTTTAGCACAATCATCATCATATATAATGATCGACATTGCTGTACCGCCATAAAGTTCCACATCAACCTCATAGTTTAAAATTCAAAAGAGTAGTTATTGTCCTTTTTCACATTGATTATCAGTACTGAGAGTCAAAATCAAGTAAGTTTTTGTCTTCAGAGCCACAGGAGATTTGTGTCTTTCCTACATTCTCCATAAGTCATGCTTGCATAAGCATTTGACAAGTGTATTGCCCCAGTAACCTGTCTGCCAAGGCCTTGGAGCATGGCGAGGGGCACCCCATAAATGTTATGGATCTGAGAAGCACATGCACCATAACTACCATGTCTAATCTTTACCACATCTTAGCAATTCTTTTTTATTTCAAAGATGTAAAATTCAGGGATTTGCAGTTCTGGAATTCTTCATTAACAGGATTAAAATAGCCTTTTACATTTATTCACGTTTTTATGATTTTTTGCTATTTGAGGATTCATGTTAATAGCAGAAAGCACAGAATAAAGCGTCTGATTGATGATGATGACGTCAATCGCTGAATCTTGAAACGTGTAACCATGCCGACAAGCCAACCAACCGCGTTGAGCGTCGTCACAGTCCCGGAAGTCGTGTTCATTCATTCTACCGGTTTCCTGAAGTTGAATCGCATCCAATGTTAGCACTCTCTTCTGGACGCACAGTAAGTTTTTACAGTCACGACAAGATCATTTTACGCTCTCTATATTTTCCCTCTTGACTGTAAGGAATAGCGGATGCACGCTTCCGCTGCTGGAGTGTGTTTATTACGCCGAGGCCACCAACTTACTGGTGGCTAGCAGCTAAGCTAACAGATTTGGCTGTGACAGCAGGTTGCGCCCCGTTCATCTGAATGCAGCGGTGTTACCTTCCTGCTTCGTCCAAGGTTGAACTGGATGATTGTGGCAATATACAGCTTCCGTATTTTGATTTAATTCAATATATTTTCGGTTTAACGAGTGAAACAAAAAACACAGACTTGTTTCACTGTGCATCTGCATTGTCATTGATGAGGTCAAAGGTGCATTTTTAGTTGGATAGTGAGAGTGCTGATGAATTTATGAAACAATAACTGCTTTACATTAGTGTGTTTGAGATTAAGTTATTGTGGGCTGTCATAAAAACTCTGCTGTGTCAGTCACATGGAGGTGTTTGTGTGTGTATATATATATGTGTGTGTAATTGAACTTTAAAGTTGTCTTAATAATGTTTGTATTGTTTCAGAGAGATGTTGCTGCTGGCGCTGGGAGTCCTCCTCCTGCTCTTCTGCAGTGTGGATGTGTGGTACTTCCTACGCGGGGCCCAGGTTTTCTTCCAGGCATGGTTCCAACCCCGAATATGGGACATCCTAGCAGAGCAAAGTATTGATGGCATGGTCCTTCCCCACGATTTGGACTATATGGGCCACATGAACAACTCCCGATACCTAAGGGAGTGTGACTTTGCCCGCTTCCACCATTACATGCGAAATGGACTGTTCATGGCCTCACACAAACTGGGGGCCAAGATGGTGGTAGGGGCCTCCACCATTCGCTACCGACGCTCTTTGGCCTTCGGCGAGGCTTTTGAGATTCGGACCAAAGTGGTGGGATGGGACGAGAAGGCCTTTTACTTGGAACAGCGCTTTGTGTCCAAGAAAGATGGTTTTGTCTCTGCAATTATGCTCTGCAGGCAGAATGTCGTGCGCTGCAGCCCGGAGACGATCATTGAGTTTGTCTGCAAAAGGAAGGTGTGATAACAGGAGATGGATTAAAGTATTTGTTTTTTTTATTATTGACTAACATGGCATTTGTTTTGTTTTCATGTTTATGAGTAGAAGTGAGGGGAGAGAGATGGTAATGACGTGCAAAATAAGTGCTTGGCCAGGGACAATGCTGTTCATGGTAGACACTTTAACCCAATTATAATTCATGAATCACTACTGACAAATATCCATGAATAGTTTATGAAACCTAAGGTGACAGCTGTAAATGTCTTGTTTAGAAACACACATTCAAAAGCCAAAGATTTTAAGTGTACTTTCACACAAGACAAAGGAGAGCATTAAATGCCCAACTTTGAGAAGCTGGTATTTAGGATTGTTGGTTTGTTTTCCTTTAAAAAAAACAACTTTAAGTTCTCCTCCACTCAAAAGTTTTGCTTCTTGTTGCTTCAGTTGCATGTTTGAGCTTCACTGTGCAGAATGATGTATGTCCAGTTTGACATGAGAAGGCTGTTTTCATGTACTGTAGAGGAAAGTTTCTCTGTGCTCATGTTAAATGAATGAGTTAAGGATTTTATAACATTTTATAAAGCCCATGTTTAAGTTTTTCATAGATGTGTTGGAACATGTCTGAAGGGGACCTTTCAATTATTCATTTATAATCTAAATTGTTTCACGTTTCTTCTCATTTTGTTTGTGTGTGCAGATTGAGTGCCCGGAGTTTCCCGAAGACCTCAAACACTGGATCAGCTTCATTTCAGCCAGCAGCCAGGCTCTGAGAGCAGAGAGCGGACTGGAAGAAAAGAACAAGTGAAGCCACACCATGTACCATGAGTGTAGTCCCACATATCATTTGCATTGCACGCACATATACAGTAACCATACAAGCACACACACACAGTTAAACACTGTAGAGAGTTTTTAGTTGACTTAAAAGATTCCACTTATTTGTTTTGGGTCTATCCTGCTGTACCTGTTGTGTGTATTTTTGTATGTGAACAGAAATACTTCAGAGAGCTTATTATAAAAACTTGAACTTGTAAGATATTCCATGTTTAAAAATGCAGTTGTGCATTGGAATCATAATGAAAGTTGTTTTCTCAGAAGAAAGTCACACAAGTACCTAGCTTTATCCTTGCAGCTTATTTAGTAGTTGACTGTGAATAGACTGGCTTTAGGCATCTTCATTATCATTTAGCGAAACCCTAACTTCAGATATGCATGTAGAGCCAAAAGATAATCTTCCACATCAATGACATCAGTGCATGTTTTGAAACAAACAGAATAATTTTTTGTGCCTGTTTCTCTCAATTAATTGTTGACAGTTACAATTTCAGTTACAGATGAACTTTTTACAAAAATGTAGGTGATGAAATACTTGAATGGGACCTCATGAACATGTACTGACTGCTGTTTTAATCTATCCATTAGCATTTTGCACAAGTCGTCCCGAATGAGCAGAAAAACGCAATTCCTGTTAACAATCTGAGGAGGATTATTTGATTTTGAGGGATCCATTTATCAATACAGTATTATTTTTGTTTGTGCATTTAAAGGGGGGGATGCTTGACTGGAATTGCATGTAATTTTAGCAGAATGTGCTTGAATCCAAATTGACAGGCATAATAAGCAAAAGATTATAAGAGGTTGCTGGCAACTTTTCAAAACCTGCAACGCACAATAAACAGAACGTTAGGATGATGCTTGTTTTCACCGAGACAGGCTTTTGAAATCTGGAACCTTCCCTTTAATGCATAAAAGCTTTATTTTGTGACCAAAGTAATGTATTATTCTGAAAGGAGGAAAAATGAAGTCCATTTAAAAAAAAGATGTATGTTTAAATGTCATTTATGTTATTAATGCACTGATAACAAAGTACTGTTTAAGGCTTGAAAATATGCATTGTCCTTTTATTTTCCACTTATTTATGATCATTGAAATGTGTTAATGTACCAGACATTATTTATTGTATTAATTACTTGAAGGCATTTTAATTAAAAATGCTTTGGAAACCATGTTTGGGTGATTGGACCTCAGCGATGTGGCCTGCCTTACATATGTTTTTGATACAGTAATAACCTGAACTACTAATGTACTGTAGTTTATGGGCTTATACTGAGTATGGACCAGGATGTTCATCATTACCTATATGCAGCTCAATTCCACTATTCAGTCTGTATGAGATCGCTACTGGTACAGTCAATATACAGTCTATGCTCCAGACAAACATATCTACGACACTTTTTTTTCTGACTTGAAGAATGTCTTTCTCAGATTGGCCCTTAGTGATTTGTTGCATTCCTTGGTTGGGCCTTTTGGGAGTAGAAGAATATAATTAAATACATTTGCTGTTTAATTGTGACATACTTTTACTGGATTGGAGTATTTCCAATTCTGCTTCTTCTACTCCACAACATTTTAGAGAGAAATGTTGCACTACTATATAACACACAACACAGCCAAAATATATATTTTTGATTGCTATATTTGCAGCGCATAAAATGTTTTTTTTTTAATATAAAAAACTCCTAACTGTACAGAAAATAAGCGTCCATGGAAGAAGATGCGGATATTTATTTTCAGCTGAGTCAAAGCACAGAGATGACTGTCCACAAAGTTTGGTTTCCTCCATTAGGTATGTGGATAAAAAAGGTAGACATAATAGGTGATTCAATACCAACTCACTTTTGGTGTCCAACCAATGTAACACCAACTAAACTTACTTTGAAAGGAGCAAAAATGTCTTGTCACGGTCGCCTCAAAACCATGACAAATAATGCGAGGTGACACAAGACGTTAAAGTAAGGAAATCCTAATTTATTTGAATTAACTCACAACCAAATATCAAAAAATGGTATGAAGTGTGGCAATCAGTAAATCAGTAGTGTTAGTGTGCATGATTGTCAAAATAGTGAATGATGTGTTGTAAGGTGGAAACACCATCAAATAAACAAAAGTAAAGAGCGTGGAAAGTAGAGAGGAAAGTTTCCCCGTGTCCTCTCTCTCATCCCAGAGCTTGTGAGGTGTGCTCTTGTAGTGATTGGACCACAACTGAAACATAAATTACAAATTTGTTCATTTTAATTGGTTTATATTTTGTTTATTTGCTGTGTGACATCACACTAGCAGAGCCCAGAAAAAAACTAGTATGCTGCTTTTTGAATGTCCAATCCATACTGGAGGCCCGATCCATTTTAGGCATATGCAATGAGCAGATGATTATGGTTAGGGGTAGCATCAAGTATCTCCAGTGGGTGTCTTGTAGCATTTTGTACATTTGCAGAATGGATCAGGCAGCCAGTGAGAAGGGTAAGCAACTTACAGACTCAGCCTAACCATACACAACACACCCACTTTACTACAGGACACATCTGACCCTTAACCCCCTCCTCATGCCTAAATCTAACCAAGTGGGGGTGTCATGTAGTAAAGTGGATGTGTTGGATGGATACTGCAAATCCGTGCTGCAGCTGAAGCTGGATCTACTTACAGCCGGCTTCACACATAAGTGAATAGAAGAGTGACTTCTCTACTAGTATTCTTCTATCTAGCCGCCTACCCTCTCTGGAAGATCAACCATTGGGCAATAGAAAAGTGTGTCACTTGTGATATGAATGCATGAAGGGAACTTTGCCACCATGAATGTATAAAGAGAACTGAATACAGCATCAGAGGCGGGATCCAATTCATTGCCAAGAACGTTGCCCAGTGGCACATGAAGCCAAAAATGCCACTTCCTGAAAACATACTGCATAGAGCATGCTCACAAGAGACTTCCACTGGCCAAGACCACTAACTCCCAGTTTATCCCTGGGGCTAACTTGAATGAAGTTAAATTGGTTAAATTGTGCAGCTCTTCTAAACTTTCAAAATATAATAGGGCTGAATGGATCAAATTCCGTCATTTTGTGATGGAATTGTGCCACGAAGAAAAATGTATCCGCTGATTTACAGACGTTTCTTTCACAGTGTAAGCCTATGGGAAAAACATCTTCAAAGCCTGGGGCTCTTCCTGTATCCAGTTCTCTTTACATCCTGGTCTCCCGACACTAGGTTTGTAATAATCATAATCAAATGCAAGAGCTTTCATCAGCAAGCCATAGGCTTAATCATCATTGTGTTACCTCATTAATTCAAATTAACATATTTGACTTTACAACTTAAATGAGGGAGGAAGAAAAAGCCATTGTAGGATTTGAATGTGGTAAATATAATTTTTTTGCGGAGAAAACAAATTATTACTGAAAGCACAGTATTATTATTATTATTATTATTATTATTATTATTATTATTATTTTGTACATGTACTTATATTTTTACATGTCTGGAGGATCTGGATCTTTAAATATTAAATATAGTTTAAATGGCTTTATTTTGAAGCGACTTCACAGCTGACCACGCCCCCTCAGTTAACTTCCTGTAAACAAAGAAGCAAACAAACAACAACAAATATGAATTTTAAAAAAGAATAACCACTAATTAATCTGGTGGCGTTTGTCTGTCTATCAGGTTATGGCAAGTTATTTAGCAGCTAATATACAGCAATACCCACTTTTTCCTGTGCACAGTGAACACAGCCTGTGACAACCAGTCTGTGTCCACTGAATCTGTACCCTGTCTCATCAATCACGGTGGTCACACATAATGCCAAAATGTGACGTTACTGTTGTATTACGCCAAATAACAACACGTACACACAGTTTAAGGCTCTATCTCCACATTTCAGTACTGCATATCTGCCTTTACACATGTTTTCTGTAAACATTTTCCAACATGTAAAATGTGTTTAGAAGTAATTCAATGAACTGACTTTACAAGGACTTTAAATATTAAATAGCGTTTAAATTGCTTTTATTTTGAAGCGACTTCCCAGATGACCACGCCCCCTTCGTTAACTTCCGGTAAACAAAGCCAGGTTCCTGACTCTTCTCTACTCTTCCTCACCCGTCTCACTGTTTGTCAATGTCTGACCATGGTAATTTATCACTCTATTTTTCAATTGACATACATTTCATCACTTGAAGTGAATGTATGTCAATTGAAAAATTCACATGGTCCATGTGTATGCGTCACACACGGTAGCAGTGTATGAATTTCCCCGGTGAGGACCTTTCCACTGAAGTGTGTGTGTGCAATGTGCATATTAGCTTCATATTAGCATATTAGTTTAGAGATTAGCCCCCTGGCTAACTGGATTATTAGATGCAGTGTTAATGGTTAGGGTAAGGGTTAAGGTTTCAATCCAACATTTGTTCAAATACTGAATATAAATTGTACAGTGATGTCAATGGTATGCTAATAGGCGTTAGCATTATGGGTCCCAACGAGGGGGGCAAAATTCAGGTTTCAAATTTAAGTGAGACTTATTGATATTTCAAGTCATTTTTTTGTTCAAACAATTATGATGAATTTAGGAGTTAAAATTACGTCTCTAGACCCCCTAGCTTTTGCTATTTGTTCCTGATCTGCATTGTCTTTGGCTTTTCCGTTGTCCTCCAGATCAATAGTTCAGTCATGTCCCTCAAGGCAATCATGATTTTCTGATTCCTCACTGAAGGAAGAATAGGAGAAATTTTCCTTTTCAGAGGCAATGGACTGCTCCTCAACATCCTCAGCAACCTCCTCCTCCTCCACATCTTCCTCTTCATACTGGAAATGTTCCAGTATGAATCCTTCCTTAATCTCCCTGTTAATCTCTTCATGAGTATCCTCTTCATCCTCAGTGTCCCATGGAGAGCTCAGGGCCTCTTCAATGTCCTCTTCAAAGTTAGAACATTTCTCCAACTTCTCTCCTCCATTATCTGTCTTTGTGAGGTCTTCAAATACCTCCTCAATCTATTCCTCGAGGTAATCCTTTGTTTCTTTTGGGAGAAAGGAGGACTTGTATAAAAGTGCTTGTTGTGTGGTTGGAGCTTCTTTCAAGGAGGAAAGCGTATAAACTGTCAAAGTCAGCGTTTATTTGCAGATTTGCTGCTTCTTACAAATATTAACATGAATAACTTGCACACATTCTTTTTTTGTGGACCCAGCATCAAATTCAAATTATCCGTAAGCTTTATGGAAACGTGCAGAAATACGGATGAAATGAACGCAGAGCATGGACAGAAGGCTCCGTCCTTATCCGTATCCGTATTTAACGTTGAGCAAATGGGCCTTTAGAGTGTATATATCATATATAGAGAGATAGTATCAATGTAATTTATATATATATTATACATATATATTCATAAGCATTTTAATCACTTCCATTTATTTTTAAATTATTATTTTTTGACTTCCATCCTTGAGGCCGCTTTTCTTAAATGATAAATTGCAATTTTGTGTTGTGAATGATGAATGAATGTTAGACGGAGAAAATGGTTGTTTTCATTATGTCACGACTGTTTTAATAAACTTGACTTTAAATTAATCAAATCATTTGATAATTTATCACTCTATTTTTCATTTCATATCCATTTGTACCCCTCTTTTTCGGTTCACATGGATTTGTCATCACCTCCAATTTTATCAATTAATTTTTGTAACTTCCACCCCTCATACACATCTAGAGGATTTTAAATGGCTTTTATTTTGAATTGTAAGGATTCGAATGTGGTAAATATCCTTTTTTGTGGAGAAAACATACCATATGCAAATTATTATTGAAAGCAGAGTATTGTTTTTGTGCATGTTCTTCTTATATGTTTACACATCTGGAAGATCTGGATCTTTAAATATTAAATAGCGTTTAAATGTCTTTTATTTTGAAGCGACTTCCCAGCTAGCCGCGCCCCCTCCGTTCACTTCCTGTAAACAAAGCCTGTGTCGGTCTCACTGGTTCCTGACTCTTCTCCACCCTTCCTCACCAGTCTCACTGTTTATCTGACGATGGCTCAGGCCGGTGTGGTGCTGGACAAGGACCAGTTCAACTGCTCGGTATGTCTGGACGTGTTGCGGGACCCGGTGACCATCCCGTGCGGACACAGCTACTGCTCGGATTGCATCGAGAACTACTGGGACCAGGACGACTACCTGGGGGTCTTCGTGTGTCCGCAGTGCAGGCAGAGCTTCAACCCGAGGCCCTCACTCGCCAGAAACACCATGTTGGCCGACGTAGTGGAGAGATTTAAAAAGACTGGACTGCAGGAGGCCACGCAAACACCCGCAAACCAAAGTTTTGCCGAGGCGGACGACGTGGAGTGTGATGTTTGCACTGGGAGGAAAAACAAAGCTGTCAACTCGTGTCTGGTGTGTCTGGCGTCCTACTGCGACGTCCACGTCCAGCCTCACTACGAGTCCGCTGTTTTCAAGAAGCACAAGCTGGTTTCAGCCACCAAAAAGCTCCAGGAGACGATCTGTCCTCAGCACGGGAAGTTGCTGGAGGTTTACTGTCACACGGACAAGCAGTGCATCTGTTACCTGTGTCTGACAGACCAGCACAAAGGACACGACACGGTGCTGGCTGAGGCTGAGATACAACAAAAACAGGTAATCATGTTGTCTGATCGAGTCAAGACAGGACGCCTGACAGCTGCTCAAACACTTTAAATACAGTAAGGGGTCGAAAGTTACAGTGCATTTACTCAGGTGTAGTACTTTGCTTGAGTATATCCATTTTATGCTACTTTATACTTACACTCCTACAATTCAGAAGGAAATGTTGTTCTTTCTACTCAGCTACATTTATTTGACAGCTTTAGTTACTTTTCAGATGCACATTTGACACCATGGGTAGTATAACAAGCTTTTTAAATACAACACATGTTAAAAGTGAAACCATTCAACCTTTTTGTCTTTTGACATCTTACAAACACCAGCGTGTAGTCACATTTCAGATGTCTATTAATTGTTAACAGCTGCACCAAATAGTGATTTCCCCTCTAATCTTCTCACATGGTTTCATTTCAATAAATGTTCAAATGATCCAATATTTGACTAAAAGTTCAAAGTTCAAAGACAAAGTCCAAAAACTGTAAACACATTTCTGTATTTGAATTGTGTTTTTTCCTCTCCTATTAATCATCTCACCACCCCTCCCCTCACATTTACCTGGTGACCTTTTGGAGTGGCCCGACCCCTAAGTTGAGAAACACTGGACTAAACTAGCTACCTGTATATAAAGTAATGTAAACTAGCTCCACCTCCAGCAGCTACAACAGTAACATGCTGCTCTAACACTGATGCTTTAGGATTAATAATCTAATGATGTCATATATAATAATATATCAGTAAGAGGGACCAAAACACTACATTTACTGTAATACTTAAACTACATTTTGCTGCTAATACCTTTTTTTTTTACTAGATCAAACTGATAATTCATATGTACTTTAACTAACATAAGATTTTTCATGACTTTTATTGTAATGGAGTATTTTTTACATTGGCCACTGAGGAAAAATACATTTTTAAAATTTAGACCCAATGCAATTTGGATGAATCAGAACTGGAGAAATCTCCACTTTTAAAGTTTTCACAAGCAGAATAAGGTTTCACAAATCTAACAGGACATTCATATAAGGAGGTCATATAAATCTGATGCAGACTTGGTTGAACGTTAATTGTTGCATCTAGTTTGAAAACTGAGTATTAAACAGCTGGAAGGCTTTAACTATGATATGTACAACCTGTTTCACAACTTTAAGTGCTGCAACAAATTAGATTTGACTGATATCTCACGTGTTCCTCTGAGATGACTGAATCACAGGCCTTAGCATGTATAGGAACATACTGTAAACTATGAATGTCACATTTCAGTGAAGTAAAATGAACTGTAAGCTTAACATTTTTCCTCAGAGGCAGCTCGGCGACATGAAGCAAAGCTCTCAGCTGAGAATCCAGCAAAGAGAGAAGGATGCCCAGGATTTGAGACATGCCATCTTTTCTCTCACTGTAAGTGTCATCCACCAGTTTGATCTTATGTATAAAAGCTGCTACCAGTTCATCATGTTATTTTATCACCAGACTCTCTCTACTGCCACACTCTATAACACACTCTCAAAGTAGCAGATGGTTGTTTCAATTTACTGTCTGAACTTCTTAAGAAATTCCTTGTTGTGTGTCTCCCTCTAGCGCTCTGCTCGGGCAACATCTGAAGAGAGCGATGCCGTCTTCACTGAACTGATTCGCTCCATTGAGCTGAAGCGGTTCGAGGTGAGAGAGCTGATCAGAGCCCAGGAAAAGACGGTCGTCAGTCAGGCCGAGCAGCTGCTGGAGAAGATACAGAAGGAGATCGCTGAGCAGAAAAAGAATGAGGCTGAACTCGACAAACTGTCTCGCACTGAAGACCACATCCATTTCCTTGATGTAAATACTTGTTTTGGAAAGTCTTTGTTACATGTTAAATAGAAACAAAAGTCTTCAGGGTTATTTGTGGCAGTTTTCAGATTTTCAGGGACAGTAACTTAACTACAAATGGCGTCTGTGTTTGTCATACTAGAGCTGTCATTCGCTCCAACCTCCACCAGTGCTGTCAACTTTGCCTTCAATCACCATGGACCCCAACCTCACCTTTGGCCCTGTGATGACAGCTGTGTCAGATTTTAAAGGACTGTTGCAGGAGGTCTGCCAGGGAGGATTTGTCAGCATCTACGAAAAAGGTAAAGAAGAAAGGGTAGCTATTAGAGTTTTTATCTGACATAACGGACTCTCTTATCTCTGTTGATGTGAATTGTCTTTCTTTTATACTTTTGTAGTGAGAGATGTAGTCATTGTTGGGGCTCCACATCCCGGTGTTCAGTTAGATAATACACAGCCTGCTGATACTGCGTCAACTTCACAAATGGAAGCAACACTAGGTGAGTCTATAAACCAGTTCATGCTCGTCTATAAAATATGTTTTACTGAATTTATGGCAAAACACCCAAAAATGCATTGAAGACGCTCTGAGATCCAGTCCCTTAAACCACTTTTAGTATTGAGGGATGCATTTGAATTGCTCAGTATGAAAGTAAATGCATCTCTAATCACTTTTAATCACATATAGATATTGATATATACATCAGCTGATAAATAAGAAGACATTTTATACTGAAAAGCTAAATTAGGTTTGAGGCAGTTTAAAAGTGTTGTCATTACATCATTTGTCCACCAGAGAGTGCTGACAAGTTGATTTTGAACTTTCTCATGGTTACAATTATTTTAAAGAAACAACCAAAGGATTCATATGAAGATTGTTTGTTCATGTAATAGCTACAAAAAAAATACACTATTGGCTGATATATTGTTCTCTATGGAGGCCAAACAGGGCTTCAGAAAGCAAATTCATGCTCTTAATGAAATAATTGGTGCTCTTGGTTTGCTGGTTTTATCTATATTGCCTGTCCCCCTCCTGCAGAGGGCACAGCCAGGGTTTGATTAGCTGTGCGTATCTATGAAGCACTGCAGCAGCCTGAAGCTGGGTTTTATGAACTGTAGAAGACATCTGCAAGTACATGAAAGTTTTTATGGCAAAAAAATCAGTTATCCAGCTGAATATGTTTAAGGGATCACAAGGGATAACACAGTCTCATTCTTACTTGACAAAACCCAAAGTATAAGAGTCCATATCTTAAATAAAGATCAGAATAAAGCCTTATTAAATCCAAATATTCCACAGTGAGGGAGTATGCAGAATGAGAGGATGGCATGAGGGTGAGGGTGTTAAATTGGGAGTACAAATGATTAAACCGAGAGCACGATAGGTTGAATATAGGTAGATGTGTTTTTTCTCCATGTCCCATCTCGGGCTGTGAAGTAGATTTTTAAACGTTCAAATGTCTTAGTATCTTAGTATCTTCCTAAAAATCCATGATCTGTCCGGCTGTAGTGGTAACAAAGTGGCGTTTCAGATTGAATATTAGGCTGTGATGTTTACACACACATTAAATATAAATGTGGCATCTTGATCTGGATATAATCTAGATAAACTCAGTCTGTGTACAAGACCAAACAGCATGTTGATTTCAATAGTGGAGTTTGCTGATTCTGCACAAGCGTGAGGATGACCACTGCCCAGCTGCTGTTTCTGACACTTTAGACAGCTGAGACTCTGCAGTAATGTTGCTGTTTGCTCTCTTTGTGCTTGCAGTTGTCCCTCCACCTGGACTGGACCACAGTCCTGTGAGCCCTCTCAACCCTTTCCTCAATCCAGGACCTGTTTTACCCACGTTTGCCTTCTCACCATTTGGTAATTTTAACCCTAACCCTTATCAAAAAATAATAATATTAGTAAATAAATAAAACAGTGTGTAGAGCTCATTTTATTGCAACCAAATGCAAACAGTATCAGAAATGTTATGATTTCAGTGAAAGAGAGTAACAAACATTTTCGATTTATTTCGCATTTCTCTAAATGACAGCTTATTTTTATTTTGTGTAGCTTTTGATTTTAGACCAGTCAAACTTCAGTTTAGATGCCAAGGTGTTCAAATTTTCTTAAACAGCCTGCAAAATGTCTGCCAGTCTGCCCAGTTGTGTCAAGCCAATTCCACTGTCACGTCATAATCAGATGGATTGTAGAGATGGGAACATTTCCCACATTAACCAGTCACACACACACGTCAACATTCATGCCACAAAGACTGTTAGCATACGATTACAGAGTTTATCATGTAACGATTAAAACATTGTACCTGAATGTTGATGTGAATGCTACTAAGAAGTGGATAATTACGATAACTCTGATGTGACATGAACGCAACATCAGCCTACTTTGTCAATGTCATCCTACTTGGGCCAATTTATATTATTTATTATTATTATTATTTATACAGATAGGAGTCGTACAAAAAGTAGATCATATTATCAGAACCTGCCAGGAAGAATTTTAACCTGCCAGTTTAAATAAAAATGTCCCAATCTGCCAATGCTGGTAATATAGTGAAATATTTAAAAATGCAATCTTGAGCTTTTCAATGTGGTGATGAAATGAACCTGTCATCCTATTAAATGTATTTATATTAGTTTATTTGACAGGCACAATGCACATTTAGCTACAGTACAGGAAAAAGGAACTTTAAATGAGTTCCTCCTCAAAGCCTCATTTACATATTTTCTTCCTAGTTTTAAAAAAGAATCACAAAATAGAAGAATAGAAGAAACGAAACCAAAATGTGTTAAAATACATCTAACTGGAAAAATAATATGACTGACGCTGTTTGTGGTCAGCTGCATGTTTGTGAGCTCTCCTCAAACCTGTCATCATTTCTGTTGCCGTCAGAGTGCTCTTAACTAATTCCTGCTCCATCTGTTCAGGTTCTAAACTCTCGTCAGGAACCAGGCAGAGGCACCTTCAGCGGCGAGCTCACCCCAGGAGGAAATAGACTTCTAGTGGACATCGAGATCAACATTTCACATGCACAAACATAAGCTGAACGTTATCATTCTGAAGTGCTTTCACAGATGTGCACTGACACTAGTGAATT
The DNA here is from genome assembly GCF_027409825.1 of Scomber japonicus. Classification (NCBI taxonomy): domain Eukaryota; kingdom Metazoa; phylum Chordata; class Actinopteri; order Scombriformes; family Scombridae; genus Scomber; species Scomber japonicus. Next base: position 22,990,152 of record NC_070589.1, on the reverse strand, counting down.
TGTACATTTAATATTTCATCTTTTAGTATTAGTTTTTTACCAACCAGCTGTACGTATGTGCAAAAAGAGGACGAAAGAGAGCATCACGCACTCTTATAGTGCCACACTGACAATGTACTTACTTGATTAAGTATTAACTAGCATAAAGCAGGACTCAACGATAACTCACTTCAGTATTGACAATGGAACTGCCTTGAAACACACAATGGTTTTAGTTTTTATGACGATATGCTTTTATAATTATTTTCCTTTTTTTTTAAAAGGCGGAACTCTGCAAACTATCATTTCTGTACAAAAACATGTAATATATTGTGATTTGTGACGTGCTGACATTAAAAAGCAAACACACTTGTACATACTAGTCGTTCTCCAGGGTGGTGTTTATTTGCATGCTAGCTGGTTTACTTTGGACAAATATGGACCTCAAGTGGAACAACAGGTTGACTTTACATACACAAAAACACAGCAGTACTTTTGTGTTCAGTGTAGCATGATGTATGAACTCTAATCTTCCCTCATGTATACGTAGGTAGAGGTTGTTCCATAGAGGTGTGTTTGCTTATCTGGTTCAGCCTGTTTTCTGGTTTGTGTGCTGTGATTGGAGGCTTCAGGGTGCAGCAGGTGAAACATGAGAAGCTATTATCTACACACCTGTGAGCTACGCCCATCTTTGTACCTTGCAGTTTCTGGTGTACATGAGAAGGAAATGGCAGCGACAACTATTTCTATTGAACAAGACCAATTTAGTTGTTCGGTGTGTCTGGAGGTTTTGACAGACCCTGTGACGATCCCCTGTGGACACAGTTACTGTCATGACTGCATTGAAGACTACTGGAACAGGCCCAAGCAGAAAGGCCAGTACAGCTGCCCTCAATGCAGGCAGGTGTTCAACCCCAGACCTCTGCTGAGTAGGAATACCGTTCTGGGTGAAGTGGTGGAAAAGTTTCAACGGACCGGATTTCAAGATGCAGCTCAACACCAACCAACCAAATCTGGGGATGTGAAATGCAGCGTCTGCACAAGGAGAAAAAGCAAAGCGGTTAAATCTTGCCTTGTGTGCTCAGAGTCTTACTGTGGGACTCACTTGAGACTCCACGAAGAACATTTTCATGGGAAGGCTCATAAATTAATCCCAGCAGGTGTCGATCAGCTGAGAGAGAAGTTCTGCCCGCAACATGACAAGTTACTGAGAGGTTACTGTCGCACTGACCAGCAGGGTGTTTGTTCCCAGTGTGTTAAAGACAGACACAAGAGCCATGATGTGGTGGTAGCAGAGGACGAAAGAGCAGCACAACAGGTACGTCTGAGTATTTCATAGGATTCAGTTCAGTTGTAATAATCAATCATTCATTTATATATTCAAGGTACATTCATATTTATATTACAAGTTACCCTTTTAGTGTTGTTAAATACATATTTGAAACACACAGAGACATTAATTAATAGTATGACCTCATTTTAAAGGGTCATTCCACTGATTTTATACATGGAATGCATCAGTTTACTAGACCTAGTTGATGATAACACTCAGCATAACGTTTTCTGTGGCGCTTGAGGAAGGTCAAGCCTGAGAAAGTAACTCTGGTGGTCATAGTGACGTCATCAGGGTTATCTCATGGGAACAAAGGAGCATTCATGTCATTGGACAACAGACCTTGGTGAGAGATTGTTTGATTTTTGAGAATTTCCATGTTGTAAAAGGCCAAATCTGATAGATCAGAGCTATGTGCAAAAACATGTCATTCAAATAATAATAATAAGATAATTTCTAACATAAAACCTGTGTTGTAAACTGAGCTGTAGAGCTTGAACAATTTTGACTTATAATTGAATCAAGACTCTGTTGGGTTATGTTACCCGTTTTAAAAGGTTTTATATTTTTAAAAAACTAGTTTAAAACAGGAAAGTGAATCATTTTGAATCCATTCTATTGTCAGTAATGAGAAAAAATGAATAGAGATGCAATAGACCCTTTACTTGCATCTTTGGTGTCTCCAGATATTGAATATAGGCACTGTGAAATATGCACTAGTCCTGCAGCCATATATGCTCAGATGTTACTGTGTCAAATGTTAAGGCTGATAGACCAAAGGCCTTCCTGTGTAATCCAGTCCCTTTGAATGTAAAATCAAAACTTTCCATCTTGAAAGTCAACCATGGTGAAACACGAGCAGCCTGAGGGACTGCACTGTGTGATATTCATCTCTTCATATTTTGTATTCTCTTAGAAAAAACTCCAGGAAAGCTCTTTGAAGTCTGTGCAGAAATTGAAGGACTCAGAGAGGGAACTTAGATACATTGTCAGGTACATCAAGGTGAGTGCATTTTTAAACAAGGTGGCTTTGAATACGTTGGTGTCACTGCAGAGACTCAAAAAGTAGGGTGCACACGATTCCTGAGGAAGCGTTATCATCCACAGCACTCTACAGAGGCAGTGGTGGAGGAGAGTGAGAGGATTTTCTCCAAGCTGATCCGCTCCATAGAGAAACAAAGCTGTGAGGTGAAGGAGCTGATCAGAGTCCAGGAGAGGGCGGCTGTCAGTCAGGCTGAGGAGCTGCTGGAGAAAATACAGAAGGAGATAACTGAGCTCAGGAGGAGTGACGCTGAGCTGGAGAAGCTCTCTCACACTGAGGACCACCTTCATTTCCTTCAGGTATGGAACAAAAACCAACCTGGCCAGTAGTTTGGGAAAAGGCTTCTCCAATTGTGTTTTATATTATTTTAGGAATGAAAAGTAGTATACATTTTAGACACAAAGCCATCTTACTTGCTTTTACTGTATCCTTATTTTCACTTGTCTTAACTAAAAAACAACAGAGAGGCAACAGGACTCAGCTGCAGGGTTTAAATCAGACCTAGTGATGGAGTGGTGTACCTGTTTTAGCATCTTTTGACTCTCTAAGTTTAATGTATTAGTTTGTCAGGAACAGCGCTTATTGATGAACATATGTGTACATGCCAATGAGCCAGAATTAGCCAAAGAGGTTAATCTTTATCTGATATTAAAAGCTAACCTGAAATTAAAATCAAGCACAGCATACAGGTGTGAGAGAGTTTCAGCAAAAATGAAAAAAAAAAATCTGATGAATATAAAAGCATCAGCATGAACAGAATAAGGTAATAACCAAACATATGATAGAAAATAATTACATGTATGACATTAAAGAATACAAATTGTCCACAGAGGACACAGTCTTGGCCACTTTTGTGTATTTGTCATGTGACGTAAACTTGAGAATTACTATGAAATAAGATAAAGCAAAGTGATAAATTAAAATACTACAAAACCAGCATAAACCATACACCAACAATCATAATCATACACTGGTTTTTGACATTCCTGTATTATGAGCATGTGGTCACAGCTCTTTTTTTTCACCCTCTGTATGTATGATTGTCGGAGGATTTATTAATTTAAGTGTTGATGCTGTTACTTTGCTTTTCCACTTATTTTTATTTTCAGCCATGAGACAAAAACTGACATCTGCTGAGTTTGTAAAGTTCCTCAGATGCATTCAAGTGCTCAAGGCCATATACACATCTTATGACTATTCTGATCCTGTTGTCTTTTATTCACCTTTTAGCCATTTCCTTTTGCTTTTATGATTCATTTTTATTTTGGTGCCTTGTGTGAAGCTTTTGGTGCTTTTATTGTGCACTGACTTTTTTAAAGGTCAAGATGAATGGGGATATTTAACACAAGCCTCACTTGAGTTTGAGAGACTCAGTCAATATGATATTAGGTGTGAACAGCAGTGGGAACATCATGTACACTTTTCTGACTATTGTAAGGCTCACAGAGTGATTCCTTCCTGGTTTGTCGCTTTGCATTTAACTCAGTCTTCTCATTTGGTTGCATGTCGGCGCTGCAGAAGTGCAAGTCTCTTCACTTCCCTGCAAAGACGGTGGAGATGCCGAGTACTGATACACTTCAATATATGATGTACAAAAGCATGAGGAGAGCTCTGGCTGATCTGAAGGACACTCTGGATGAAACACTTGAGAGAGACTACAACAAGATCTCAGATAAAGGTATGTTTCTTTTACAACTGATAATGAAGATGATCTTGTTTTTAGATGTTATGAAGTGTAAATACACTACCACTGTCTTCTCTCTGCACCTCCAGTGATTTCACTGAAGGAAACAAACAGTCAAAATACCTCTGAAAAGACTAAAGGTATGTATATTTAGAAGATGTTTATTTCTAGTTAAGTTTAGTTTACCATCATATGTGTAACGTTGGTCATCGTCTACCCACCAGTAAAAGATACGAACATACCCTACAACTCAGAACCAAAGACGAGAGGCGATTATCTTCACTGTGAGTACAATTATTTCATTTTCAAATTGTTTTGTCTGTAAATTTTGAAAAATGGCGATCACAATTTTGTAGATCTTAGAGGACAGACTAAATTAATCAAATTAGCCTTATCACCTTATCAACAGTCCAAAGTGCATGTTCAGTTTACCATGAGATGAAGAAAAGCAGCATTTTTGCTTTTTGCCATGTCAGCAGTGCTGTGAGGCTGTATTTCGGCACAGCTGTACTTTAAACTAAAAGTCAATTTCATTATCCTTGCATCTCCTACACAGGATAGCTGAGGCACTTTAGCTTTGGTATTTAAAACTAAATTATTGGGCCGATTAAACATTTGACCCATGATAGTGTTAGATGGAAAACATTAATGTCTGTGCAAATCATCCAAAAGTTGCTGAGAAGTTCGACTCAGAAATACAGGAGATCACTGAAAATAGTTTAGTTTAACATCTTCTGGTAACCTTGCATGTCTGTACAAAGTTTGGTGCCAATCCATGTAGATGTTGAGGTATTTGTCTGAATAACCGAAAAATGTTACTTTGTGGTGATGATAGAAGAAAAGTCAGGGGATCTCTGAGGTCAAAAGGATTCATCCTCAGTGGAACATAGATGTCTATCACATTTCAGTCTTGACCACTGTGAGCATGTAAAGTAAAAAGAGCAGCACCCTTCTTTATATCAATGAGTAATCCGACATAATTAATCTCCTCTCTCTCTCTCAGATTACCACGACATAATCCTGGACCCCAACACAGCCAACCCATATCTGTGCTTCTCTGACAGTCGAAGAGGTGTGACCACAATTTCAGAGCTACAGCCGTACCCGGACCACCCCGATCGCTTCACCAGCTGGGCCCAGGTGCTGTGTCAAGCTGGGATGGCTGGACGCTGCTACTGGGAGGTAGAGTGGACTGGTAACGGTGGCGTTTCTATTGGTATCTGCTACAAAAACATGAGTAGGAGCGGAGGAGGGAGCGACAGCAAGCTTGGACACAACTCCAAATCCTGGAGTCTGGACTGCTCTTACTCAGTCTGCTCATTTCAGCACAACAAGCAGAGTACGACTATCGCTGCTCCCTGCTGTAAAAGGATAGGAGTGTATCTAGACTTCAGGGGTGGGATTCTATCTTTCTACAACATTTCTGACACAATGGTTTTACTCCACAAAGTCAAGACTTCATTCATCCAGCCGGTGTATCCAGGATTTTGGGTGGGATTGGGCTCTACTTTGAAGTTGTGCTCTATTTAAGTGTGAAGCTGACTGCACCCCATCCAAAGAACAACAGAGACAAAAGTTTGTGCTCAAAGCAAAGCATTTTAATAACCGTGCTAGCCCGGAGCAGCAGCAACACTTTGGTGGGAAGGTAAAGAGGTGGAGCTTAGATCTTATTGAAGGCAGCAACGTCTACACTCTGGACCTGCAGAGGGGGGGGGGGGGGGAACAAAAAAAAAACATGTTTAGAAGTGCATTTTTTATTAGAACATATAGGGTCATATGATGATCCATTGTATGAAGCTATTTATCAATAAAGTATCAATAAAACATTTAATGTCAAAGATGAACAGTTATTGCTAATAATCAACATTTAAGTTCATGGGAGAAATCCACATTTCTTTCCTGAAAGGAGTTTGGTGTTTTGAGTTATTAAAGTAAAGCATACCCAAAAGCACAGAATGTTTAGGTAATGCTTTATTTTCAGATTCTTTTTAGGTTCATTTTATAAAACACATTTCTGGAAATCCTCAATGTAATTTGCAGGTATTTAACTGTTAATTTCTCAGATTTAAAGTATAGTGGTGGTACTTGGTACAAAGAAAAAAATGGAACAAATGTTTCAGTCTAATTGTTAATTAGTATTAGTATAGACATATTAGATTCTTAATCTATTTAATAAGTACATTTCCTAAATACAACTACATTACATAACTATTTTAGGGAAATTTTAACGAATGTTAAAAACTACATATCCTTCTATAAAATGTGCTAATAATTAACTATTAAATACTTGAAAATTACAAAAATTATTGGTGTGAAATTAAGAGGTGTTTAGGTTTTAATTGGAAAGTTGTTGCTGAAATTCTTGGCCCAATCTGAATGTAGTGGAAGTGAATGAAATTGCATGTGATGATTCACTGCACTGGAAAATTACTTTTTCCCCAGTTTCTTTAGAGACCACGACACACTCAATATTTTACATGGGCAGTCTCTTCAGTGAGAAGTAGTTCCAATAACAACTTCTCAGTGAGTTACAGAGACACTGACTCTGAAAAGATGCTGTTAAATTTTAAGTTTTTAAAAAATGCTATCAACACCACAGATGAAACTCCATTAAGCTCTATTGTACCGAGTTGATGACAGAGACAAATCTCAACAGCTCAGCTGATGAAATCAAAACTATATGAAGTCTGATACCAAGAGGGATGAGTGAGAAATGTTTGCATCATTTGGGTGAGCTGATTCTTTAATGGCATCAGCTTTCTGGTAGGTACACAGGTGAAAGTGATTGTTACTTACAAAGTCCTCAAACTTGGTGATCTCCTCCTCAAGAATGTCAGTTCCAACTTTGTCGTCCTCAACGACGCAGTTGATCTGCAGCTTCTTGATGCCGTAACCCACTGGCACCAGTTTGGATGCTCCCCACAGGAGCCCATCCATCTGCACTGTGCGCACGCACTCCTCCAGCTTCGCCATATCTGTCTCATCGTCCCACTAAAGGAAACAGATGAAAACGAAAGCCATAAAAAAGACATGAAAACCCAGGAGTGTGTAGCCAACCTCTACAAGTGTTTACAATCAGATTCAATGACGCAGCAGCATATAATGAAAAATATCTATTTGGCTGAATCATTTAAAAGAATTAAGATAGAAATTCATTTAAAAACGCCCATGTCCTTTTTAATTCATCTTCTGCCAAATAACTGAATCATTGACTAATACATTCATGGCCTCACTCAAATCTACAAAGACATTTTAGTAACTTCACTTACATTTTTAAACAACTGTAGTTTGCCTTCAAAGTACGACTGCAATTGATTTAGCATTAGGACTGCGACTAACAACTGTTTCCATTATCTATTAATCTGTTGACATCTTCATATGTCTTTATTTTAACCATCCAACAGTCCAAAACCCAAAGATATAAGTTTACTCTCATGTATAACAAAGTAAATCATTAAATCACATTTGAGAAGCTGAATACCATTATATTTTTAAACCATATTTATGTTTGGTAGTGGTAAAAAAAAAAGAAGACAATTACGCATTTCAAAATAGTTGCTGATCAATTTTCTGATGTATTGTAGCTCTAATTAGCATATTAATGTGAACTGGATTATATAACAGTGTGGGTGGTATTAATACGTACAGGCTTGACGTCCAGCAGGATGGACGACTTGGCGATCAGGGTGGGTTTCTTGGCCTTCTTGGCTGCATATGCATCCAGGCGCTCCTGCTTAAGGCGTGCTGCCTCATCATCATCAGAATCACTACCGAACAGGTCTACGTCGTCGTCATCATCATCATCATCATCACCGTTTACCTGTTGCACTGGAGCAGCCTGGTCAAGATAATGGGAACAAAAACACCACAGAACAAAATAAATGCCTTTTTCAGACATTTGTATAGTAGATACAGTGCAACCCAAAAGTCTGACACCACGTTGAAAATCTTCAATATTTAACCACATAAACTTGGGAATCATCAAAAACAGCAGAAACATTTAAAAAAAAACAAGAAGTTATGACATGTAAAATGAAAAATAAATGTAAGATTCTGCTGTTTCTAGTTCAGCAGTAAAATTTAAGAAAATCTCTGGCATTGACCAATTTAACTCCTTTGTACAAAAGCTCAGATTTCATTGAACTTTATAATTTTCTCCACATTTGATCTACTCAACAGAGTAGTTATAAATATGGCTGTGCCTCAAGTGTCTAACAGATTATTGCTTACAAAGCAACACTGTGATGGTGGGAACAGAACTGTGTCAAAAGTCACACTGTTATTCTAAAGCTTTCCCAGTGTCAAATCATGGTTAGACTCACTGTCTCTAAAAAGGGGGGGCAGTGCAGGGATCTCTAAAACACTTTGCAGAAACTGGATCAGTTTATCCAAAGCACAATCAGGCAAATCAAATGTGACCACACCATCAGAAGATCAATACATCAAGCTTAGTTCCCTGAGAGATAGAAAAGTAACTTCATCACAGAATTATACAATTTAATAAATAAAAAAACATAAGCCTCAAATCAGCAAAAGTACTGTCAAAAAAAGGCTGTCATGCATGTTCCCATGAATCCAAGTTTGAGATTTATGGCAGCAACAGAGGAGTGGATGTGAGGAGACGAACAAGAGAAAGAATGATAACAGTGTATCAAACTAACTGTGAAACATGTTGGTGGGATTATTCAAGTTTGGGGATGTTCTGCCTACTGGAATTGGACAGCTGCAAAAAATTGACTAAACCCTGACCCAGGAACAGCACCACTCCATTCTTTAGGATCATGCTGTAGCCTCTGATTTGCATCTTTAAGGCGCAGGAATACTACTTGAATGCCAAAGAGTCCTGACTGTGCCTGACCACACTACAACCACCTGACCTCAACCCTACTGAACATTTATGGTCACACATGAAGACTGGGAAAGCCAAATGTTCTGTGACATCAAGTTATGCTGGGAAAGCGTGTCATCAGGTTTTGCATAAAAGCAGGACAAACCAAATACTAAGATGTTCTGAAATTCATGTTTATTTCTCAAAGATACATTTCACTCAATTTGTTAAGCTGATGATGCCATTATTTTTAATAAGGGAAACAAACGCAAAATTGAGGTGTCTTGAATAGGGGTCTAAGACTTTTGTGGACTGTGTGTGTCATTATCTACCTTAGCACAAGGGACGGCTGCTGATGCAGGACTTCTTTCCAGTGTAGCCACTCTGGTCTCCAGTTTTTGCAGGGCTGCTCTCATCTCCTCCACCACTAACATGTAAACACAGCATGAAAAGTAAAGTATAAGTCGTGTGTTACCGTAACAAGGAAGCAAAAGCTCTGGGATGTGTACAAACTAAACACAAACGCACCTTTGTGCAGAGTATTGTTCTCCAGCTCCAAGCTCTTCATGCGAGAGGTCAGCTCGTGGTCTCCTCCTGCATGTGAAGAGGACTGCGGGAAAATAAATAGAGTAATTAGTAAATGTCACGTTGATGATCAGGGACGAAATGGTAACAAAGCATCCAAGTTGAGATCCAATCAAAGCCTGAAGTGAAGAAGCAAGCAATAAAAATAAAAAAGTGGTCAAAGTGATGGCGATGTTTAAAAAATAAAAACCATGCAAGAAATGCTCAAAACTATTTCACAACAATGATTTGAATGAACGTCACACACAATTCTGATGTTAAAATCAACTTAGTCGATTCTCACACCAACATGCGTCAATTGTTATTTCTTTAAAACAAATCTGCAAAAAACTGTCAACTGTGTAGATGTAACGAAGTGGAAGGAATATATTTTATACGGGAAAATTTGCGTTTTGATTGTAACTGACAGCAAATTAGTCACAATAATAAATGACACATTATGAATGGGTAACTGGCAGTTTTGCCCCCGTTTCAACCAAAAGCTCCTGGTACTTTGAATCCAGAGGAGCTAATCTCAGGAACTAAAAGTCCTCACTGTGAAGTCCTGTTTACGTTTCCACTGCGTCAAAGGAACCAGGTAAGATTATGCAAATTAGCCCATGACGAATAAAAAGTGATGTGTTGTTTGAAAAAGTATTAATGCATTGTCCTGTTGTTCCTCATTTACTGTTGTAAGCCTCAGATGTTTGAGTTGGATGTAATGAATGAGAAGGACAAACGCAGAGGAGGAAAATAAAACTGGGAAAAAAAAGAGCGCCGGTCTCGACAATAAATCATCTGTTATTTTTGCTTTAGAACGTCAACGCCATGAAACAGTCAGAAAATTAAACTTTTATTTCTCTCTTTCACAGGCTTCGCTCGGTCTACCGCGGCTCCCTCTCAGGGAGCTGACAAAGCATAACTTTACTTTTAACATTAACAAATAATGAGAAATGTCATTCCCCACCCTAATAGATACTAGAGTACTGTACAAGTTGAGGCAGCTGTCCCCATGCAGAGGAAGGCAGCTTCAACTTGCCCCCAAGCAGAGGGAACCCTGGTCCCTGTGGTGCAAACACAGGTGAAGAAACCGCAAAAGGTTCCTAGTTCCCTGGGAAAGTTCCTGCGGTGGAAACGGGGCTTATGGTGCCTAAATGAATGCAGGATGGTGATGCGGTGGTGCAGGATGAGACATCTTAGTGGTGTGGTTACAGTAGCACACTCCATGTCAGGCAGCAGCAGACACAGGCAGCACACTGAGCTGTCTGTCTCAGCCATGCAGTGTTCCTGGGCCTGAGCAGCAAACATGCTTAAGAGGACTTACGTTTCTGTGCTGCCGTTTCTGCTGGCGCCCTTTGGCCTGCTGCAGGGCCGTTTTCACCTGCACCCATTAAGGTACGGGGGTGAAGGTGAGAGGAGGAAGACAGGAAGGAAACAAAGACCAAGATGAAAGAGAAAAGTAGAGGTTGTAGGTAGGCAGTCAGATGCTACACATGCTACAGTACGAACAGCTTCAGTCATCAGTAATGGGTTAGAAATGGATTTGAAAAATAAGAAATGGGATGAAACATACATTATTTTCAACATCTTGAATAACATTATGTTAAAGAGATCTTGAGTGCAACATTTTGGAGAATTAACAGACCCTGCACCTGTGTTAGGTCACAGCTTCGGTTTTACAGCCTAGTAAATGTGTGGAATGTAAATAAACCCCCTCAATGCAGCTGTTTGCAGAAAACAAGCACTGAGAAAACTACTGAGGGCAATAAAACAATCTTTGTGGTTTGGATGAAATTATTCATACACAGAAATGTTGACTTCAAGATTAAAAAAAGAAAGAAAAAAAAAAAAGTTGCAGCAGCATCTCAAACTTGAGATGCACGGATCCAACTTTTTCTCTCCCAATACAGTTTCTGATATCTGAACTCAGGCTGTCTGTTGATACGGATTCCTGATCTAATACCTGTGCTGCTCTTGTTCCCCCGCACATTTAAATGCGTGGAATCTCATTGGGATCATTTTTATGTGTAAATGAGACCAGGGACTGCTGTGGGGCTAAAAATGGAGTGTTCCTGTCAATGCTTTTTTGTGTGTGCAAAGACAACCACATTCATCTGGCAAACAAAATGCTGCTGCAAAGACAAACACACAAGCAACAGAGTGGAATGAAGATAATGAAAGTAAGCAAGCAGAAAAAGGATGAACATCTCTCAAAAGGGAGAATTAGCTGTTTTAATTATTGTAGTTTTTAGGACTTAATTGAGCTTAAAACTCTCATAAGAGTTACAGTTTGAACAGCTATTCCCCTCTTTCAGGGCTGGTACACAAACACTAGTGAGTACAGTCCTGCCACTTCAGGGGATTGAGGACTGTGGTTCACTTGTAGTACAGTACTCACTCCGTTTAGGGACTGCTGGATATTCTGTCTGGATTTAGCAATGTCCTGCAGGATGGCATTAACTTCTGTCTCCTGCAAGTGTGTGTGGGTAAATCAGCGATGAAAGCGAGAGCAGTGACACAGACAGGAAGCAGCATGCCCAACAGACAAGAGCAGGATGACACAAACTCAACATTCAGAGTGACACTGTTAATCAATGGAAAATGGGTGATGATGCCAAATGTAACATTTAAAAAAGGACAAGCAGTCAGAAGCAAATAAATGTGAGCTTGGGGTTTACTTAAATATTACTGACGTTGCAAAATAAAAAGGTTACATGTGACATGAGATGGTAAGAGTACACAAACTCACAATGATAACCTGACCTAAAAGTCATGTGGTGCAGCTGTCATTTTCCCCCATAGAGTCCTGAAATGTGAACTACTTTTGACCGGAGAAGGAGGCCAAGCATAATCAAGAAGTGTTGACAGTGTGGTCTGTGGATTATCTTCAGGTAACTACAGCAGTGTCTCTGGAAAGACGTGTAACCACCATTGTGTTTGTGCATATGCAGACATTTCAGAGGCAGATGTCTAAAAATCTTTGCGCAGAACAAAGTTTTTCTGCATGACTTGACATAAACAAGGGTGAGACAAAACTGATTAGATTTTTGTGACTTGATGATACTGACATGTCTTTCCATTCTTTCCCAGGCCTGTGTGGAAACTCTCGTAGCTGCTGCACACAATCTGAGTAGCAGAGGCAGCTGCCAAACCACCTGACCCCTCTCACTTCTAAATCGAGTGGCTTAACTCACATGCGCACAGCTGCTGAGCACTGTGACTGACGGTGATGTAACTACTGCTTAAACCAATAGGCCAGTGACTGACAGGGCAGCAGGCAGCCGCTGACAGGCTGAAGAGGTGTCACACATGAGAGTACTGGACATTTAAAGACTGTGATGAGGACTGAAAATAAAAAGGTTTGTAGAAGGAACACTGATCGGGTTGATATGCATTTTAAAAAGTCTTGGGCTGCTTATAAAAAGCAAAGCTATCAAAAGAAGATAAAGAGATGAGAATACGTTTTGGATTAAAAATATATTTTCTCACCTGCTGTGTAGAGGGGCCATTTGCTCCCTCGTAGAAGCGTTTTTCAGCCTCATCGTAACGGTGTTTGTCAAACCAGACGTTCTCTGTGGCGAGGCACTGTACTCCGCTCATGTTGGTACTAAGGAAGGAAAGTGATAAATGCAGTTGAAATTAGACAATGCAAAAAAAAACAAACCCACAAAACTGATCAGTGTTAGCAAAATGATCTGCTAAAAACAGCCATGAGCAGGTCTATAGCTGGCACAATCAGTGACAGGAAATGATTTTAATTAGACACTTGACCAGGATGCTGTATATTACAGGTTACGACATGCACAGCCACAGATGGAGTAGTGGGTGGAATAGGGAGAGACAAATCAAAACGTAACACACAGTCAGTTTCTGTCATATATAGACAGCTGATAGGACAATAACAGGTGGTTTCAAAAACACAAGCGACAATGAAAAACCGGGTTATACAGTCACAGCCAACAGTCTGCGTACATGCTTTTCACCTCCCCTCCTCATTTTTGCTGATGGGTTTCTGCAGCAGATAAGCATCTACACATTCCTCAGTGAAAACAGAGTTGCTTCGTCTGCAAACTCTGGATTATCAAAACAAAAGGCTGCTCGCTGCCAGCCAACAGCCCCGCGTTAGTCAGAGCACTGTAGTTCCCCTTTATGCTACGATTATCAAAGCACAAGGAAAACAAGACTGTACATTGCTATGTGTTGTACATTATAACTTATGCGAAACTGACACAAATCACACTAGTCAAGAAATGACCATGATTTTAAAAAAAAAAGAAAAAAGAATTAAAAAAAATACACTAGTAAGCAAAACTGAAAAACGCCAAACAAAAATGCAGACAGACAACAAAATAATCAATTAAATAATCCAAAAACACAGATCATGTCTCTCCCATTCCCTGTGTGAGAGGTGTCATACTTGACCCATCTGGGCTTGCTTTCCGTCTCAGAGAAGCCTCTCTTCCTCTGCGTTGGCCCCCTGCTGCCTTTGCCCCCCTTCTCGTTCTCAGAGGAGGTGCGGCTGCGACCTCTACTGTAACGGCGGTTAGGGGTACCAGAGGATTTCACAGTGGGGACAGAGTGAGACTGATCCTGCTGATGTTGGGTGCGTCTGGAGAAGACTCTGGTGTTTGGGCTCTTCGGAGAGGATGAGAGCTGTCCGTTGGAGGCAAGTCGCCGTTGGTAGTTGCTTTCAGCCTGATCGAAGGAGCTGCGGTTGAGCCAGACTGACTCTGCCTGCATGCCCCTGAAGGTGGGGCTTTGGCCATAGGAGCTGCACTCATCTTCAGCACCAGAGCTCGGGTTCTCCGACTGGGACCAACGCTTTTGGCGCCGCAGTTTCCCAAACTGCACGTTGTCTCCACTGAAGATGCTCCTCTCCTGAACAGGAGCGTTACCCTGTATGGGGGACCCAACTGGTATTGCGTGCTGAGGGGCTCGTCCTTGCTTTGTGTTTGGCCAAATGGGATCCATTTCTCTATAAAGGGGTCTCTTCTCTCACTTTTATGTCACGTTTATGGAGGAGAGAAAAGAAGCAACAGGTGGAAGCTAGGGCCATTAGTTTTGGGTGAAGTTAGCGTCACAACAGGTAGTTGCTGGTTAGGGGCATCAGAGAAAGCATTTCTGAAGCTCTTAAATCAGCTGACATATGATGCCAATGTGGTCTTTATGGTCAAGCAACATTTGATTGATCAAAAAGCTTTATTTAGTCCCGAAAATGTAAATTAGTGTGTATTTCCCTTTAGAGGAATAGCTCAGAATGAGCTTACCTGCATATTAGGAACAGTCAAATTAACCTCCTTATATGCTTTTAGTATTTGGAATAAAAGTTAATTGATCAATCTCACATTGGACTTTCAAACTGCAAAACCAAAATAAACAATGCAAAAACATAATTTATGTAACAAATGACAGGTGAGGATGGTCAACATTTATGTTAGGTGACTGCAGTGTTTCCTCAGTATTTAGTTGAAATCCAGACTAATAGGTGTGTGCAAACACTTTTGATTTGATTTTAAGATTCATAAACATCTTAAAACAACAATCTTAACCTGAAAGAAACCAAGTAACTTCTACCCTGACGATGACAGCTGTGGTACAAAACTAGAACAAGGCCGTCTCTTCAAACACACCACAGCTGTGTCCAATTAACGAGGAAACACTGTATGCATAAAATATTACAAGATGTTTCTTTTGAAACATCAAAAAAAACCTCAAACCTGTGCAACAGTCTGGCTCACCTGCGTTTTGGCATGCTGGAGAATAATGTACGCTCCCTATTGTGAAATGGGATATTTAAACAATTCAAAGTATTACAAAGTTTCACAAAAGACATTTTTCTGACAGCTGTATTGTCTTGTCAAGCAAACATCACATCAAGAAAAACCCAGTCACTTTTACATGCATTTATCTTTTCCTGAAAATAAGAAACTACATCATAAAAACAAAACTTGTTTCAACAAGTTGCCATTTATTAGGTACACCTTGATAAATCCTTTGTTCATCTTTTAGTCATTTTGGAAACTGATGTTTTGTGGTGCTGATAAATTTTATTGTTTTACATATTGGTGATTAAAGTATGTTGTCCTCCTTGTGGCTGAAAGAATCAGCTGATTGACAGAAAAATATCATGCAACCAGCTCTACCACCTTCACAAAAGAGAGAACAATATGACCTAAATGATGTAGGATTTGTTGCAGGTGTGCCTAATAGATTGGCAATTGGGGGTGCTGCAATTATTTCATCAGGAGATCTGGACATGAGTGAGAGCATCAGCTGAAAAGCAGCTTCATCATCAAAACTCACCTTTAATAGCTGGAATAGGAAGCTAATATCCAACAGAAACAATAAGAGACAATACAAAAATCCTCATAAATAATCTTTCATTTAAAAAAAACAAAAAAACCTACAATTTATTTCATGTTAGAGGAATGCAACCTAACCCAAACTATAATGAATATCTGGGGCAAGTTTTCACATTATACAGCAAACTTCAAATGTCACATGACAAAGAAATAAGTTACTTCAAATTAAGGAGACAAAAATAATTGTTCAACTCAAACATTTTGTCATTTGGGATTCACTGACAGGCAATGGGGAGAGTTAAAGTAATAATGACAGTAACACATCGTGTTGTGTTCATCTGTTGCTCGACACATCAAGTTTTTTTTTTTGACAGCGGCACCAACTTGTAGCTCCGTTAACCACGTGGCGCTGAAAAAATGTTTAGTTTCAAAACATTTTACAGGTTTTACAAACAGTACACTTTCTTTTATACTCCAGCTCGTAAAACAACAACTTTATTTCACTTACTCTTGGCTTTATTCGACGTTTTATGGCTCGGTAGCCGTCCCTTTTGCGTGCTGCCTCGGCTGTAATCCGACGGGGAAGAGAACTCGCATTAACGGACCGCTGCTATTCTTCACTCACAGACGGGGGGTGTGTCTTTAGTTTTACTCGACTTTATCTGTAATTTCTTCGTATATAAAGTATTTACGAGTATGTATTAGCATAAAACCTCACAACAAAACAAGTGCTTATGTATGGGCCCAGGAAACTAAAAGGAATTAGCGTATTTGCTCGTATTTACATCGTACTTGTAGAGTGGTACGATCCATTTGTACCAAAGACTCAATTTCCCAAGATTCCTTGCGTACAAGCGACTCGGACCCATTCATGACGTTTGGAGCGTTTTGACCATGGTTTTGACCGTTTTGACAGGCTGAAGGGCCCATCCTCTGACATAACTATGATTTAAAGTGATACAATAGTTTACATATTACTACTTACCCTATTTAAAATGTAATAAATAATGCAACTATTTGAATTGCATACAGTAATGTAACTTATTACATTATTATTTATTTATTATTTTGTATTACTTTTCAAATATTTTAACTAATGTTTTCAGTGTTAGGGTAAGTGTACTCCTTAAGCTCACCAAAATCTAAGTTCAGGTGTTTTACATGGATACTGACATGATTTATAAATGAGATCATTTCTTATAAACAAAGATGTATCTCTCATTTGGAAAGATTTTGGAATATAAAATAAATATATTTTATGAGAAAGTCAAAAGTCTGACATGGGATTAATTGGCACTGTGAAACCATTTAAGCCCACGTCATGATGTACTTTTAACACATTTAAAAAGTTGATTTTAAAGAATTAAAAACAGCAATATTTGTATTCAGTAACAATTTAAATATTAAAAAATGAGGGGAAAACCCTCCTGAGCAAAATCTTAAAAGTCTGACTTCAGATGTAACCCCCTTTGTAACCATCAACATTTTCATAAGTAACTGTAATTCAACTATACATTTTTCTCTCAGTAGCGGTAACAGATAACATTTACATTTATTTTGTAGTTAAATTACAGAAAACCGTTAAATGTAACTAGTTAGTTATCTTTTGACTCTCTGTGTTTACAAGCGGATCTCTGTCACTGCATACCTTAAAATGATCCTGCTCAAAACAATATTCCACACTTAACATAACCATACCCCAAAACATACCCCCCCCCCCCCCCCAAAAAAAAAAAAAAAAACATACCCCAAAAAAAAAAAAAACACATACCCCAAAACTCACAAACATTGAGTTTAATTTTGGAGCCATATATTTGTCCTTCCTTGTCCTGCAGAGGGCAGACTGGTCGAACCTATTTGAACAGATTATAAATCCTCCAGAAAAAAGTATAGGCCTACAAGGCAACTATATAGCCCTTGGGAGTATTTTGTACTAATAGATTGGATATATTAGAGTTGGTACATTTGGATTTATTTTTAATTTAATCAGAATGTGTCAGAATGTATCCCAGAATGTATCTCAAAACTCGTTGCTTGTTAAAGCTGGGTCTAATGTGCATCTAGTGTGTTCTCTTGGCTCAGGAAGTGCTATCTAAATTTCGTTATATTGTTGTCTGACCCTCAATATAATGACAATAAAACTACTAATCTAATCTTTATAATAGATTTTTTTTTCTTTATTCTTCGCTACTCTACTTTTGAAATCATTCTATGAATCAAATATATTATTAAATCTATTGTTGATGTTGTTGCTGTTGTTGTTCCAAAACACTCAGAGGTCTGACAGATGATGAATAATTGGTAGCTGGTTAAAAGGTTGGATTTTACATAACATGCAGGTTTTTTTTTTCTTTTTTCTTTTTGTTTTGATTTCTCTCCTAAAATGTATTTTTCGTTAATCTATAACAGAATCACTTCATATTGTCTCAACAGTCAAATCTCTAAAAAGGTAAACAAACACACAAAAACTCCAACACATCACCATCAACTATACGTTAGATGGCCATCTATCTGATAAATCAAATATATTGATAAGCCTTGGTCAACACATCGGTAACATTGCAGTTACACAAACACAATATAGCTGCAGTTGGGTGACAAATTAAAGGAAAAACTGGTACAGGTCTGAATGCTTGACCCCTATACAGTAAGGAGATCTGCTGGCTCTATTA
Organism: Scomber japonicus; assembly: GCF_027409825.1. Classification (NCBI taxonomy): domain Eukaryota; kingdom Metazoa; phylum Chordata; class Actinopteri; order Scombriformes; family Scombridae; genus Scomber; species Scomber japonicus. The sequence continues at coordinate 22,971,748 of NC_070589.1, read as the reverse complement.
TGCTGTGGGGGGCATTTTGTTGGCATGGTTTGGGTTCACTTGTCCTCATAGAGTGAAGAATCAATACAAACTTGTTCTGGATGATCACCTTTATCCTACGATGACACATTTCTATCCTGATAGGAGTGGTCTCTTGCAGGATAACAATACGCCCCATCCATAGCACCAGGGGTCACTGAATGGTTTGATGAGTATGAAAATGATGTGAATGATATGTTATTGTCTCACAGTCATCAGATTTCAACCCAACTGAACATTTATGGGACTTTGGACCGATGTGTTGGACAAAGCTATCCAACACCATCTCTTTAAAGTTGTCACCCATTTGTAAGAAGTCTGTAATTCATAGCAGGATTTTATTCAGGGCTAATAATACAGCAGCTCTGATACAATTGTATCTCTCTCTACCAGGAGTGGGGATCGAACCCACGAGGACATTTGTCCATTGGATCTTAAGTCCAACGCCTTAACCTCTCGGCCATCCTGGTTATGAATGTGGATGTCTCATGCAACATTTTCCTGTGTTTTGACCTCTTGTCCCAGAGATTTCAGTTCATTAAGAGACCTGAAATTGGTCGTCAGAAACAAATATCTTTCACAGAAGTATGAAAAGAAAATTTACAGTGAAAACAAATATTTTGCAAAATAAAAATCTCAAAAGAAATATGATAGATATACTGATAGATAAGAGACCGATACAGATGTCAAAATTAACAGCATGAGTTCTTAAATGTTTTCTGTGAAATGGAGATTGAAGAGTAACTCTTGACTTCTGACAGCTTCCAATATCAGATGTAAGAAAGCTGTGAGAAGTCAGGCTGCTGAACTGAGATAACCCCTCATTACAAGAAAAGGGCTCGGTCTTATCATCTGACTTCTGTGAAGCAAAGCATGTATCAGTAGAGGGATCTGAACCCACAATAACATTGCATATCCATTAAATCGAACCAGAATCACACTCAACAATTTTGGTGAAGGCAAACTGGAAAAGTAGCGAGAGGCATGTTAGGACAAATTGTGAAGTTGTCATTCAGGTTGTGGAGATGTCATTCTGTGCTGCATTTTTAAAACTGAAAGCAAGGCTTGTCCTCTATGATGTACGAAAAAGCGGGTAAGCATGCAGCATCATTAAAAATTTTGAAACATCTATCTAGGTTTTCTTGGAAGGAGTTCAACAACATAATCCTGTCGATTGACTGTTTCATTCCTCCATCACCCAGACTATTCCTGTCCTAGTTTCTCTCTGATATTATACTGTACGTCTCATTGCATGTCTTGATTTTTGCATTATGTATGTCCCATATCTGAATGATACAATGTGTGTCTGCTGGGTTATATTCTGAAGTATATATTGCTGCAGGGGTTTTAATGTCACTATTACGTTTCTTCAAGTCATATCAGGAGCCCCTTAAGTGCAAAACCTTCTCAGCAAAATATAAGCGTACATCTATTTGTTACGATAAAAGGTCTTGAATCCTTTGAAATATGCATTTGTCTGACTCCACCTAAAAAGGGGAACACCGCATTTATCAGTCAGCGTGCACTTTCCAGATGGAGAGAAACCTTGAATTTGTGAAGCTTTTTGGCAATAAAATTAGCATCTGCTGCACTGACTATGAGGACGGGATGCTTACTTTGTAGTGCAAAGATGCTAAGCTGAGTAGTCAGACTAAATGAAGCTCATATTCTAGCATTGCTAACAGGTATGAACCAGAGTTTAAACCTGATCTCACTGCAAGAAATGGTACACAACACTTTTTATGGGTCAGCAAAGTCAGCGCCCTATTCATTTTTAGAAAGAGAGCTCAATTCTACAACTCAGTGACATCAAAATTTAATGATTTGTTCTGCAGCTTTTATGAAAAGGGGGCACACATTTACAAGCCTGACCTGTCTGGGCTTCAAAGAATAATCCATGTGGATTTTTTAAAACTGGGTGACAATCCTCTTAAAGCAAAGCACTTCACCATGTATTACTCCTGTAGCGCTGATAACGATGAGGGGGGAAAACCAGATAATCTTAAAACATATGTTTAGCTGCATATCGACCAAAGAGAAGACCGTGAATGAGAATGCTAACACACTTTATTTTCATCCTGTAGGTAGATGTTATTTTCCACAGTTCACTGGATTATAAGAAAGGAGAATTACATACAATGTGTGGTAAAAATGCACATCAAGTACACGCTGACTGATAAATGTGGTGCCTTTTGTTGAATATCTACAATTGTTACAATTTATTACAATGAATTATTGTTTGGAGATTTTTCTGTCCTCAATTAACACTACACAATACACTTCTTTACTTCCCCAAAACATTCAGTCTCCTTAATCTACCATATGAATGTATTTTACAATGTTTTGTTAGAAAGAGCACACCAAAAAAATACATTTTACATTAAAATGTCATAATGAAAAAAGTCTGTTATAGATGACTCCAATTTCAGTGAATTTCATGAATGTGTTTTATTAGGTGGTGTTGGTAAAAAAAAAAAAAAAGAAAGAAAGAAAAACTTACATACAAACGTACATCTTTGAATGCCACAATGTTAAAATAAAGATTAAAGAATAAAGATAAAATACTTATCTTATACTAATTCTTATACTTATAAATACACTGAAATCAAGTGTAGCTAGCGTTGAATTCCAAACTGAAAAAGTGAAATAAAATAAAATTAAATAATGGTGGTTCTACAACATACATGTATCTGTACAACACTGTGTTAAAAAACAAAACTTCAACTCATACAGTTACTGTCTCTTGTTAAAAGGCAGCATAACACAATTATGAATCATTAAAATAATATATGTTAATCCTCATTGTGTAAGACTTGTTCTTCCGGGATTAAATCACAAAGTGTGTTTGCAACAGGAGGGTGTCACAGCTCTCCAAATTAAGACCCAAGGGAGCCACAGGAAACCGATCAGCAAGTGAGAACTCACACTAGATCTTTCTCCTCTTCCTTTCAACTTTTTGTTAGTCTTTCATTATGTAAATGAATCACAGACTGGGTGGGTAAACAAACAAAGGCATCATTGTACAGTTTACTGATGTCTTGTTAAATGACTTCTTGGTTTTAGAATTCTTAATGTTAAAATATGTATTTTTGCTTCCATTTAAGGAGATACACTGCTGTTTTTTGGTTCTGTAGTAAAGGAATGAGTCTTATCAGTGTCACTTCAACTTCAGTTGTGATATTTACATTTTAAGCCAACATTTTATTCCAAGCTGCTCACAGTATAATTAATTCTTCTAGCTTGTGAAAACACATGCTTGGTTAGGATACATTGGCTCGTGTGAGCATCAAACGCCCGGCTGTTTTCACTTTATACAACGTCCTTACTATTTATAGAAAAGCCTCCCTGGTCCAGAAAATTGAAACCAGTGGTCAAACACATAATGTAAAGCCCTGTTTGAATACGAACAACCAACGTGTTTGAAAAATAAGTCATTAGCCAGCAGGTGTCTGTGATATCAGGCATCTTTTGTTCACCTGTGTTTGTGAATAGGTGATATACTGTTTTAGGTTAAGTGTTATGGGAACCAATGTTGCAGTAATGGCCTAGATAACAAGATATTTTACCACGAGGTTAAGCCACTGACAAAAGGTATCACACAGATTAACATCAACACTACCACTCAATTACTGTTTGAGTGGAGCTTTAGTTGAACACCTGTATGTTTTTTGTTAAATGAAGGGAGTTTTTCAAGATCAAATCCTGTGTTCTTGTTCTTGTTCTTGTTCTTGTGTACCTATTCTGTCAGGAAAAGGTGTTGCTTTTTTAGTGCTGCCCTGCTCCACATTTGAAAACTCACACGTTATGACTGCATTTGTAAATTACTGACCACAGAGCAACAAAGAACATCCTCAACAAATACCCAGAGTATCACGTGATACGACTAGATTTAGATACAGAGACACTCTAAAACACAAGGACTCAAAATTAAAGCAGAACCTGGTCTAAGGACCTTCCTATGTCAGTAGGTATTGTGCTTTTATAGAGCATATTCCCAAAATAACAAATAACGAAATTAAACTGGTTGACACACTGTGAACTTTCAGATCCTGCAGTTTGCTTTGCTTGGTTTCATTTAGATAAACAGCTTAAAACATGAATGTAATGCTGTATGTGACTATATCAGAATAATGGACTGTTCTAGTTTGACTAAAATAGTGCATCCAATATTAAATTCAGGCATGGACAGACTGACCAACTTTGGGGCACTGTGGTAAAGATTTGCTGTTGGCTCCAAAATGACCTCCAACTGTCCTCTGTGATGTACCCTGTCACATCTAAGGTTACATTTAGTTCAATGTAACGTCTACACCTAAACTGGTATGATAGATGATTTGTGTTAGTTTGCAGAAATGTGATTAAAGCACCCAAAACCAGTTGAATTTTTCCCTTTTTCTTTTTGGTCAAACTTGAGCACAGAAGAAGAAAATAAATAAAAACACATACAGTTTCTATCTCTACTTGATAGTGAAATTTAGTGAATAGTGAAAACATTTCTGACATGTTCACAGAGTCCAATGTTTAAAACAACAAAAAACCCCTCAGTTAATTATAATGTAAGCAGCAAATTCTTTGAAATTATAAACATAAACTATCAAATGCTTATAACTGTGACTTATGCTAGAATGAGAGTTGCTAAAAGAGTTCCAATTAATTTTTATATGCTAATTGATAAAATTACAAAAACCAAATTGCCTGGCAGTTAACTTGAGGTTTTTGGGTCATTCTGATAACCCAGTCTTATTTATAGGCGCCATGTAACAGTGAGCAACACACTAACCTTTGTTAAACATCACATTATTTGCCTATCAACTGTGTACAAATAAAGGACTGATACCTAGGCTTCTGTCACCCATCATTTGCAAAACACATTTTATGGCTTGAAATTGAACCATTGGCTGTTGTGCCTTATTGCGTCCCCACTGCCAACCCTCTGAATGGAGACACCCATTCACCTGATTTTGCTCTGAAAGACAGAGAGAGAGAGAGAAAGAGAGAGAGAGAGAGAGCGAGAGAGAGAGAGAGAGAGAGAGCTCTCAACTCTGGTAAGTTTGCAGCTCGCAGGGAGAATGGGGACTCATCTATTTTAGGTTGACAGAGTAACCGAGGCTGTAAGAAGTCAGTCTTTAAACAGGCACAGAGGAGGAAATAACCTGGATTTGCGCTCTCATCACCATCCGATGAGGGTAATGAAGAAGACACATAAGACAATGGAAATGTATTTTAAAATGCTGCCAGGACGACATGAGAAATTCATACTAATCTTCTTTCTTAATCTGTGCTGCAGACCTATGGTGAGTGGAATGTTTATTACTTCGTCTTTTATTGTGTGCAAAAATATAGTAGCCTTCATATCCTGACTGTCAATGAATTGATTTAAAGCAGCTCAAAGTGCACATCATAAAAAAAGTTGCTCCCTTCTGCTATTTCATTTTTTCTATCTACTTAATTATAACCCAGTGACATATCTATAACGACGCCGTTGCCATTATTACCCTCGATTTCTCTCTGCTCTGAGCACATAACACACTTGGGCAGCAAATGTTCCCATTAAGCCGTTGGCACTAATTAGCGGGTATCAAAGCTCAAGACCTGCATCCATCACCATCATCCGTCTCTGATATCAATCAAAGACTAAATCTGAAGGGAGAAATGTATTTTTAAAAAAGAGGGTCATTGGTCCGGTCCAGATGTTGCATGTGGCATCTGCGTATGAAAAACGGACCATCATTCTCATCGTTATTATATTTTTGGCACACATATAAACGTGAGTCACCATAAAGAGGCACATTATTATTTTAGACTATAGGGCATCTTCTGAGATGATTATATGACGATTATAAAGGGGGCATATAAAACTAAATTCTTGATAAATAGATCAAGACGACGAATGCTAAAAAAAGTTCTTCATCCAAAGAGGTGTGATGATGATGTTTGTTTAATATACTGTTTAGTGCGCTGCATCCACTCCTCCAAGCGAAAAGCTGGTGTTGCACGCGTCTGCTTCACTGTAGATAACTAAGTTGTTTCTTCTTCTCAGACTGAAGCGATGCATCCCGACTGCGCCATCGTCGCTCTGCACCTGAGGGCTCGGGAGATTTGTAGCCAGACGAGGTCGAGCGAGGAGCAAAACCAGACCGACCAAAGCGGTGGGTTCATGTGCGACCATACACGCACGCACACGCACACGCACACACACACACACACAGAGAGAGAGACAGAGAGAGAGAGAGAGAGAGAGAGAGAGTAGTGTTTCCATCACTTTGGACGACATTACATTGACTAACATTTATTTCATAGAGACTTATCTTAACCTTAACATAACCTTCACTTTAAATTAAGTCTTCACCCTAAAATGAATGATGTATGAATGTATGGTTTTGTCATCATAAGGGAGGCAAGTCCCCACAACATGACTGTGTGAACAAATGTATGTCTCCACAACAGGGAGAAGAGAGAGAGAGAGAGAGAGAGAGAGAGAGAGAGAGAGAGAGAGAGAGAGAGAGAGAGAGAGAGAGAAGAAACCTTGGCTGGCACAAGAGGTTTTTATTAAGGAATGTAGGCTAAAACTAAAATAAGGGAAGAGAGGAGTGGTGAGATGGTTGAGAAGTAACATAAAGGCAAAACAACATTAACTTACTGTAAAACAACACATGAAAATCCAGGACAGTTAAAATTTCTGTAGGAATATTTAATTTTTTTTAGTTCTTTGTGGTTTATATTTGCAGCATTTTGAGCAGTAAAATTTATAGTACAGTAACATCATATACAGCTGCAGCAATTGGTCGATTGGTATAGTTGCAAACTATTAAATGAATCACCAACTATTTTGGTAATGAGTTAATCACTTTGAGTCCATTTATAAGAAGAAACTTTCTAAATTCTCTTTATTAAATGTGATTTTTGTCTGGTTCCTGTAGTCCCATATGACAATAAACTGAATATCCTTGGGTTGTTGACTGTAAGTCGGAACAGAACTGGACATTTGAGGACGTCACTTTGGGCTTTGATAAACAGTGAGCAACATTTTTCATCATTTAAAGACATATTAAAGACCAAAAAACTCATTATAATAATAAAATAATCAGAAAAATAAGATTAATCAATAATGATAATTATCGCTAGTTGCAGTCCCAGTTTGCATATCATGAAATGACCTTCTCATGACCCTCATGACTGCCAGAGCACATGCATAAGGCAATAAGGCGTGATAAAGTGACAGGAGGAAGGAAAGCTTCCGCTTCTGTTTAGTACTTAAATGAACATACCAACAAATTTACTTTCCATCATATTTTTTTTAGATTTCAACCACATAATCTGTATTTTATCTGCATTGTTTCTGGATGTCTTTTAAAAGACAGCAGGGCTGCAACTGCTGCAGTGATTGTTTCCATCATAGATTAATTATTTTCTTAATTAATTGATATGTCTATAAAATTGTCCATCAGAATTCCTCAGGGCTCAATGTTATGTCTTCAGATTTCCTGTTTTGCCTGACCAACAGTCCAGATTACTGAAAACATTCAGTTATTTCACATATAACAAAGAACAGCAGCAAATCCAAACATCTGAGCAGCTTTTTTAATATTCTGTTGATCAAAAATGATTAATCAACTCACTATACCAGTGCTACAATAGAGCTTTCTGTTTTAATATGACAACAATGACCAGAAACACAAAAACAAGTCTAATCTATCATTTTATAGTCTGTTAGGTACTTTTATTCACTGTATAGGACCAGTGAAGTTCACACTTTACTGGTGTGCTGGGGTTGGAACAGTGGGTGGTTAAAGACAAACTGTCTTATTGAACTGCAAATGAAATAGCAACAGAGCAGACTTAATGCATACTGTATACTTTAAAAAAGACAATAAGATACTATATTTTATAGAACAGACATAATACAATACATATTTTTAAATGTATGGTCATATTTTAAGATAAGATAACCTTTATTGATCCCTCACATGTTAATTAAACTGTCACAGCTGTCAAGAAAGTCCAAAAAATATTTAAAAGAAGCAACCTAAAAATCTCTTTATTGCAAGTATCAACACTGATGCAAAACAGACTGACACAGAAATAATCATAAATATCAATGAGATAATTAAAACTGCTATAATCAATATTTTAATATCAACAAAGGATAACGAATACTTTCAAAAAGGTCACTTTTGATGAGCGCACAGATAATTATCACCCAACTCTGCATTTTCCTTCAGCTCTACAGTGCTGGAAAGCAACTTGCTGCTAGCTTTGCTTTTACAGCCAGCAGCAACATGATTGTTCTGGTTCACCCTCGCTGCTCTCAGTGTTGATTTCCACTGTGTCAGGTCCACTGATTCTGTTGAGGGTAAAGAGTTGATCATTTTGTCTGATCCCAGGCAAGATAGTGACAAAAAACTAGTGACAAGCATTTTGTCAACAAAATGCATAAATTAAGGCATCATCTAGCTCCTCCCTCGTCACTCAGTATGTGAGTGATGGGATAGGATTCAAATGTAATCCTAAATGAGGTGACACTATGCTAAAGTAAAGCATCCTCTGTTAATGAAGGCCTATCTTAAAGGTATACTGTGCACGATTTTCCAAAAAAGATGTATAGACTCATACAAAAGTAATCCCTCTCAAACATCACTTATGAACCACTAGAAGTGTGTGGTGATGTATCTATCTGCAGAGACCCTGCTCTTTTCCTGTTTTCTTAATTTGTTATTATTTTGCTGTGTTCAAGATGCTTCTGGGCATCAACATGTGGGCAGTGGGTGTGTATCCAGCAGCCTATAACAGCATGCAGGCTGTGAGGTCATGACTGTATCTAGCATTCAGGTTATGCCACTGTCTACATCTTTCTCCTCTGCTCAGCTCTGCTCAGCTCTGCTCAGCTCAGCTCTGCTCTCTGTCTCTGTGTCATGGATCTTTAAGGAGCTACAGGTCTGTGTGTCAGCTTGATTAAGGGGAGTGGGGAGGCTAAGAGACCACAGCGGACAGGATAACGCTCTGCATTCGCACAAAATCTGGTAACACAGCACCTTCCCGCAGGGTTGTGCAAAGGTGTGGGCGTGTTTTTTTGTGTGCTCTAAAACATAAACACTGTGAAACAAAAAAGAAAATACTGTTTTATTTATGTGATTCACAGCTTTGCTCTCGCTACTGTCACTCCCTCTCTTCATTCACTCTCTAGCTCGGTCGACCACCGCTTCGCTCTCTCTCTCTGTCTTGCTAGTTTGGACAGGGAAGAGGGGCAATCTTTGGCAATGCTTGGGCAATGCTGTGTGTTTACAAAGGCCAACGGACAATTCCTGCACAGTATTATTTAAAGAAAACTAAGAACAGAGTCATGCTCAGTGGAAGAGAAAGTAATTTGGTTGACCTGAGAGGAAATCATTAACCCCTTCACATAACAGTTAACTGTGAACTCACACCAGGGAATTCATTTAGTTCATCACTACAAATCCGGCTTCTGGCACTACACATTGCGATTTGATACATCAATCGATTAAAATGTATTATAGCCATTTTAAAGGTGATGAACATGCCAGTGTTGGATATCATTTCCCCTTTTCCCAAATGGCCCCCCAAAAAAGTTACCAAGAATAAAAACAAAATTGCCCTTGAGAAATTAAATGAGGTGTTGGGTAAAAGCTGCACATATAGTAGCAAAATAACAGGGTGTGATGTCACATGAAACATCATATCGTCATCATACTGATCTTGTAATCACACTGACACCTATTCTTCCTCCTGGCGAGGCCTCACCTGCTTGTCATTCCGATCTGACTCATTGACTTCATTATATACTAATAAGCCTGGCGTCTCCTGGTGGGCCACGCTGTGTGTCTCCATAGCGGAGTTCGTCACTGAAGCAGAGCTCATCACCACTTCATCAGAAACTGCCCCGAACTAATAGTACTCCGGCAACTCCCCTCTGTGAGACTGATGAACTTTAACATTTCAAGACTAATTTGATCTTTATTACCTGTGATGACTCTAAACAGTGGAGCAACACAACACGTTGGTGCAAAGTTGTCATCCGCTGCTCATTACGAGGATAAATGTCTACTGAATAATTTTACTGTCAAAGAAGGTGTGTTTGTGTGTCCATCAGTATGATGCCAACCGTGTAGGTGACACGTAATCATGCAGAGTTGGAGAGTCATGCAGGGTTGAAATTTCACCTTTGTGAAATAATAACAGTCATCAGTGACTGATTCCTGGTAACGAACTGAGTAAACTTGATGTGCTGCACACTGGTGCTAAATCTGGTGCCAAAATCAGAATAAACAGTGCATTTGGTTTTATATAGGGTTGAAATGAATGATTATTAACCAAATCAATTAATCTGGGATTATGTTTTAGATTAATTAACCAATCATTTAATCTTTGAAATGCAGTATCAGCTGTATTATGAGCTAATAAGTAAATATTAACATATATATTATAATAATAATATATATAATATAATAATATTAACAGGTGAGAAAGCCAATTGGCTGATTTAAAAGGAAATCAGTAACCTCTTGAAATGAATGCTAACTGTGAACTCTTCGACACACCAGGGAATATGACGTTACATGGATAGAAGTCCGCCTGTGATCACGCCCAAACAAAAAGATATCAATCCCTTGGAAACACTGTAACTTCCCATAATTCACTGGTTTTCTCTGCACTTGTTATGCCCTTTGTTATGTGGTTGAGGAGAATTGTTTCAATTAACATAGATCATATTGTGCCCCTTTTTTTGGTGCCCCTAATCTCAAACTAAAATAAAATATTTTCATCACAGTTGTCACATCACTCTCAGTATCTGTATGATTCATATCCAGAGATCTGAACTAAAGCATCTGAAGGTGGGAACTCCCATTATGGGAATAATATTCCTCCACTTGACAGGATGTAAGACTTTCATTTGCACTTGTAAATATAATCTAATATGTTAAAGCAATCCAACATGTTGAGGTAACAACCTAGATATAAATATCTGACCTGTTCAAAACACAGTTTACATGTAAAATCATCTTGTGTCTAAAGTAGCACTTTAGACACGAGATGATAATACTTTCGAAAAGTTCTGTGTCCACAATGAAACAATGAAATCCTCTTCATCTGCTACTTCTTCATTATTTTCGCTTATTGGAGAAGGTACAAAATCTTTTTTCATAATTTTGATATTTCCCATGTAAAGAAACAAAACTAAGCAGCCTTGTCTTGTAAACATAAGGGTAACACACACTAGCAGCATCAAAACGCCCACATTCATTGTTCTTTATGCAAGCCCACATACTGGCAACATCTTGACACATCTGTCATCACAGACTGGCATGTGTCAACTGTAATAATGGGATTACTATTATGTATTGTTTGCAGCATGGCCAGATTAGTGTACAAGTTGTACTATATTTGCTGTTAATGAAGAATGCAAAACTGTCCATTTAGAGTCATAAAGGACACAAGACAGTGAAACACCAATTTTCTAGTCAGTGTGCATCCACTCAACTCAGAAAAGTGGTAGTGTTATCACAGTTGCTCACCCTGTCACATTCACCCCAGGCTACTATAAGAGGCTGAAACAATTAACTGCTTAGCTGACAGAAAATTAATCGGCAACTGGGATAATAGTCTTTCCTTTGAGTTACTCTTCAAGCAAAAATGTCAAACATGCACTGGTTCCAGCTTCTCAAAAGAGAAAGTTTGCAGTTTTTCTTTGTTTTATATCATTATACATAGAGAATCTCATTGAAACAAGCAAATTAAGATGTCACCTGGTGCTCTGGGAAACTGCAAACTGCATTTTAGTATGTGTTGCCACCTTAACATCATATTTTTCTGTCTTTTAAAGTTTTACAATTTCACTCGCTCACAGTTTGCCCTCTACTCCAACATGAGCTAAATCAAAACCTACAAGCTGCCAGATACATTTTTGTAAAGCAACACCTGAAGCTCAGTAATTAAATCAGGTCTAACTTATGCGCTCCTGTTATAGAGGGCCATTAATGCTCGAGCCGAGGCTGTACAAATAACAGTGCTGTTTGGTTTTGTTTGTTCCACCCAAAGGTGCCCATAAACATGCCACTGTCTCTGCCATGACTGAAATACTATTTAGGTTTCCTCCCTGAATAGATGCCTCTCTTTTCCTATTAGGATTAGATCCATCTGTGTAAACCTAAAAAACGATCCTCCCACATACGTGTCACCAAATTGAAAATTTGGAGGCCAACATTTAATTCTGGCATTAACCACAGTGGAATAGGAAACCAAAATCTTGGAGAAAAAAATCTCTTAATCCCTGCTACCAATTACCTCAACACAGCTTTTCAGGCACTGTATAAAAATATACTGCACCTTAAGTCTCCATCTCTTTCTTTTCCAGCTAAACCTCAAGAGAAGGTTAACAGCAAGCTTTGTAACCACATCCTTTATTTTCAAGCCTGTACCTCCCTGCCACTTTTAATCGCCTTATCCACAACTCATTACAACAAGATACACTTGACAGAGTGCTGTGCAAAGCATTGTTCTTTTTTTTTGGTGATTAATTCTGTCTTAATGTGGATTAAAACACAAAACAGAGAGGACAAAATGCATCTTTATTTTTAGCCGCCATTGTGTGGACACGACCACCCTTGCTCACGCACACACTCGTCACCTACGCAGCGTTTCAACTTAGCCTATTAAAGATGACAATATGCATAATTGCAAGGGCCTGGAACTGATTGGTCTTCATGAAAATCAGTCATTATAGCCATGATATTAATGACACCTGTGGTTTTCTTGTGGTGGCATGTCTAATGTTGCAATCCATTGCACTCATTGAACTTGTAAAAAAAAGACCTCTGACAAGGAAATGTGCAATTGAACATTGAATTGTCATTCAACTTGGAATTATCATTTGGAAACTCTGGCAAGATCCATCTACTGTAATAAAGAAAACCTCATAACTCAATAAAAAATGTAATAATGTTATTACAATGTTGGGAAATTATTACATTATTAGGTTCTGCAAAAATAAGGTTGACTCAATAATGTAATAACCTCCTGTTAATGTAATAATTTATTACATCATAGGCACAGAGATTGTTACATTATTGGGGAAATGCACTTTATTATATTATTAGGATGATTAGGTTTTTTCTAAATTATTTATTGTGTTATGAGCGGTTTTCATTACATTATCGGGATATTATTACATTATCAGGTTCTACAACACCTGATGTCATAACAATATGGTGGCACACATAGTGAACAGGAAGCAGATTGAGCTTTTCATTCATTTTTACTTTATGTTGTGTTGTAACAACTTTGTAGATGCCATTTATGTTTCTATACAGTTGATTTGTGTTTGACAGAAGTCTTTGCGAGCATGCAGTACTAGCCTACTCCTCTCAACTCTTTTAAAGTGAAATGTGTCAAATCAGCGTTTCTCTTCACTAATGGTACTGCAGCAATTTACTTATGTCCTCATTAGATGTGAAGTTCAGAGATTTGCTATATGAACACCAATTTGCTGCAGGTGTCCATGTTTTCCCGAGCAGATGCATTGGGACACATTTAGATTGGAAGTTGGGAATACCGACTCAGAACTGTCGACTTCTGGCTTGCAATAGATTTCAGCATTCATGTCTGCTGTCAAAAAGATCTATATGAGAACAAGCTTCCCATGACCATTTATTTATTATTTATTAATATCTTATATTTCAATTTCACACTTCTCTGGTTCTCCATAACAAGTAATCCTCTATTTAAAGATATGTTGTAGCATTTGTGTTGTTTTCTGCAACAAAGTGGAACAAACAGAAACACAATTTGTCAAGTTTTTTTTTTTCTTGTGCAGACTGAAGCCAAATTGTTATCGCTTGGCAGTTCTTTGGCAAGCCACAACTGGTAATACAAAGCATATTGCACTGATTAGCACTGCAGGGATAATTGCCAAACCCCAGACTTTAAATTAAGCATGTGTTTATATGTTTAACATCAGTAAATTGTTAATACGGCTGTGGCTCAGGAGGTAGAGTGGCTCCTCCAGTCTGTCGATGTGTCCTTGGGCAAAACACTTAACCCTAAATTGCTCCCGTTGTATGAATGAGAATGACTTGTTAGCTTCCCCCTGATGGGCAGGTTGGCACCCTGCGTGGTAGCTCCTGCCATCAGTGTATGAATGTGTGTGAATGGGTGAATGAGATGTAATAAGTGCTTTGAGTGGTTATAAAAAACTAGAAAGGCGCTATATAAGTACAGTCCATTTACCATACTAATAAAATTGTTCATTGTTTATCAAATAGAAAAAATGACAAGCTGTTTTATAAGAAAAAATGGAAGTATCCTCATGAAGAGTATAGGATAAAGGACATGCAATAATGTTGTGCAGAATAGAAAGCAAAATTATTCATTTCTTTCTTTACTGCTTATCCTCTCGAGGGTTGCGGGAGAGCTGGAGCCAATCTCAGCTGACTTAGAGCGAGGAGTGTGGACAGGTTGCCAGTCAATCACAGGGTTGACATATATAGAGACAGACAACCATTCTCACTCAAATTCACACCTACAGACCGACATATTGGCAATATAGAGTCACAAATTAACCTAACCTGCATATTTCTGGTTTTGTGAGAAGAAGCTGAAGTACCTGAGAGAACTAACACAGGGAGAACATGCACACTCTGAACCCAGAAACCTCTTGCTGTGTGGTGACAATGCTAAAAGCTATCCATCAGAAAAAAATCAATCCAGCCATCTGTAAAGGTTTAATTATGACATACAGTACTAGTCTAAAGTTTTGACACACAGTTTAATGCAAAGGAACAGTAAGGTGATCCCAAGCGTTTTATTTATAATGTATTGGTACCATTAAAAGTGTAGGAAGAGATCTGTTTATCCATTTTATAAAAAAAAGTACAAAAAATGATGCTTATATAATGATCTTCGTACAATAGTATAAAAAGTTATGAGACGCAAATCAGCAAATATGTCTAAGAATAATAATAATTAGAAGTATGCAGGGAAGTTTGCTGCTGCAGCATTCACTGTTTCACTAAAAATATCAATGAATGAATAATTAACAATGAATCATGTAAATGAGACAATGTGTTCTAAAATATATGGTTGAGGTGTGTTTGTGTCACCTGCTGTGTGAAAGCCCCACAATTCATAGCGCTATCCCTTAGACAACAATTCAGTGAGATGACAGATGATCTGAAAGTGCATTTCAACACAATCCCTCTGCCCCTCCTGGATCCTCGGCTTCAGGAATATCAGTCTAAGTCAGCCTGACAGCAGCGGAGGAGACACTGACGTGAATCATCCAACTCCCAGGTCCTCCGTGAATAGCTGAACACCCCTGCCCCCTCCCATTATCGTTTCCCAGGGTAACATGGGAGGTGACATCACTTTTGTCGGACCACATGATTGGATGCAAATGGTTGTTTTTCAAGATAGGGAAACACAGGAGAAGGAGTGGATACTGCATTAGATCAACACAGTGTTTTCTAATTTTTTCAGTGTTCTCCAAAACCATTACAATCCCTGTTAAAAAATAATTATGTATCATGGTCTGACAACGCTGTGGTATCCCATCAAAAACTGAATGGAAATGTATCCAATGTCTGTAATTAGGAATATCTTATATTAGTCGGATATTTTCATGATATTTCATAAAATAATAACATGTTGACCTTTCTGCTTTACACCCCTGCTCACACAAATAAACTCACATCATAACCCGTCTGATGTTGTTGTCAGAGACCCTCTGGCCACTTATTACATTAACTTTACTACAACTTCTAAATATCAGAAAATCAAGTTCTGAACTCATACTTTTAATTATCTGACAGCTCAGTTTATTTAGAAAGAGCACTACAGCCTCACAGAGCCGCTAGCGTTGCTGTGTACTCTTTGTCTGATTAAAACAGAAATCTCAACAACAGCCAAATGACCTTCTAGCATATAAGTCATTACATCTCAAATTTAAATTATAGCTAGTGACATTTTCTGTCCCTTTGGTCACATCAAAGCTTCCCTGTGCCACGCATAAATTTAAAAAAGAAATAAATATTCACATTCGCCAGACCACTTGATTGTAAGGGGCTGGTTTTCAAGATAAGGGAATACAGAAGGAGTGAATAATGCTTTAGATTAAAACATCCTCATCCTCAGTGTACCATGAACTCCACAACGACCCATAAAAGCATTTTCTAATATGCCACCTGTATCGGTGCTTGAAAACCGTTTTAAATCACAGTTAAAAAACAAGTATGTTTTACGATGTGATGACACTGTGGTTAAAGTCTGGTTAGATTTAGGCACAAAATTACTTGGATAGCTGCTAACATTAAAATAACACATATTCAACATTAGGCTGAGTCCTTACCGATTGATTCCAGCTCAGACCCTTTGCTTCATGTCATCCCCTTTCTCTGTACCCCTTCCTTCTTGTCTCTCTCTGCTATATGTGTCAAATAAAGCGATATATATTATATATTATACAAATATTCAATGAATAAATGTTTAGAAACAAACTAACAAACTCTACAGCCATGCTCATGTCATATAGTGCATTAAGCTGAATGCTAATGTCTGCATGCTAACATGCTTACAGTGTTAACATGCTGATGTTAAGCAGGTACGGTATAATGTTTACAGTACAGCTGAGGCTGATGGCATTGTCATGAGTTTCGCAGGTATTAAGGTCATAAACTAAAGCATTAGAAAAGTTACTATGTAGAAAGGTGAAGGAATCTCAAAAATTAGTACAATTCATCCAGTGGGGGCATTAATGTCACTTTTTACAACTTCTAAATATCAGAAAACTAAGTTCCAAACTCCTACATTTAATTGTCTGACAGTTCAGGTTTATTTAGAAAGAGCGCTACAGCCTCTCAGAGCCGCTAGCGTGGCTGTCGACTCTTCATCTGATTAAAACAGAAATCTTAACAACAGCCAAATTACCTTCTAGCATATAAGTCATTACATCTCAAGTATAAATTATAGTAAGTGACATTTTCTGTCCCTTCACATCAATGCTTCCCTATGTCACACATAAAAAAGAAAAATATATATATATGTATGTATTTACACAGTCACCCATAAAGTTGGAATAAAATATTTTTTACTTCTTCTCATGAAATGATTGTGACAATGTGATTTATTCTTGATAGATAAAGTGTAAATATTCTCAAAATGATATTGATCAATCTCATTGCACCTGGTCAAAGGTAATTACTGATGTGTATAAATACAAAATAAAAAGAGGAATGTGTCTGACAACACAATTATTCCAACTTTATGGGTGACCGTGTATATATATATTAATGAATGAATAAACACCATGAAATGAATGACAGCTTCAGCACAGAATGTGGTTCACCAACATCCTGCTGAGAGGAGTAATTTCAGAGGCGGTCCTGGCTAGTTTTGCGCCCTGGGCGGACTGACCATCGGCGCGCCCCCCCCTAAATTGCACAAATCCTTCACCACACAAAAATAAGGTGAATAAATGAAATATAGTATGTAAAAAACTACAGTGTAAATTGCTCAAATGCTTCATCACACAAAAAATAAGATAAATAAATGAAATATAGTATGTAAACACCAAAGTAAATTACACACATCCATCATCATACAAATGAATAAAATAAAATAAATAAATAAAAAATACTACTAATAATTAACATAATCTGAATTGAGTGCAATCATTCGCACTTTTTCTTTTCTTTTTTTTTTTGAGGGCGCTCGTGCGCCCCCAAGTAGATTGCGCCCTGGGCGGTTGCCCACATTGCCCATAGCAAAAACCGCCCCTGAGTAATTTACATGCAGACAGGCCTTGGTTATGTTATAGTGAGAAAACACTCCTGGCCCTTTGAAGAAAGTTTAAGTTCTTGGGAACTTACAATGCCTGAGGAGTTCCAACTTTTTTCAAAAAGGAGATTTCCTGCCTAAAATGTATCTCACATTTCTTTTGGTCTCATATCAGCCTTGAGGATGAATGAAAAAAACACTGTTGACATTTACCTGACGTGGAGGTAAACCTGTTGTATATATTTATAGCGTCACTCACAGCTGGATGTCAACAACACCTGCGCATTTTGTAAATTCATCACTATGATAAATAGGTTTTCAGTAATGTTTCTCCATCCATCTATTTGTTCACAACCCACCACCCTGTCTAAAGTCTTCAATGGTAAGTGAATTGTGTGAAGTAACCCAGGGTAGGACAGTAGATGGAAAAACTTGGGAAGTGTGACGTTAAGCAAAAGCTTTCACAGTAATCCATTTACAGAAACAAGACGAGGCAAAGTCCAGTTCTGCTGGACAGCGGATAGAGCTTGTCAGCTGTTTTAAGCATTAGATTAGATTGATTAATTTGTGATTAATAGAAATATCCTTTTTTGGTCATCAGAGGGGAAGTGTGTGACTAGGTAATCAGGTCACCTGTATATACCGTAGTTTCTGTGATTGGTGTGGTTGGATTTATGTTGATGAAGGCCTGAGGTGTGCCGAAATATTTCCATCCCAAATGTAACAGCAGGAAGTGTGTCATCCTGTGAGGAACTCATTTTTTCGTTTTGCTGGAGTGCAGGTCAATTTGAAATTCATAGAGCCTGTCAGAAACATTGCCAAGAGATTTGAATGATGAATAAATAGTATTGGATTCTTGTCATATCTTGGTATATTTGCCGATGCAGAATAATACTGCTGTTAGAAATACTGTAAAATAAAAAGACTTGCATAAGCTGGCTACTCCCCATAGGACACAAAGAATATTCTTTGGATTATCGAGGGGTGGCTCCAATATGCAAAACAGGACATTTCAGGAAACAAAAACTTTTAAAAACTCAACCGCATTTCAGAAAACAGACAAAAAGACAAAGCTTTACATAAACAGTGAAGTGTGGTTCCAGAAGATCTGTGAGAATTGGAAGACTTCTTGTGTTTTTTATGTTGCTGTGCTATCTTTTCTTTTTCTTTTCTTGATTTGAGTGACAGCTCATGTCAGGCACACAGAAGTAATCAGCTACTAATAATATGATGACATGAGGCTGACAGAAAGCTTGAAAGTTGCAGGGAATGAAGGTACAGAGATGGTATACATTCATGTCATTTTTCCTGCAAAACAAACTTGCTGTGAATGAATAAAGCTGCCATGGGGAAATGATGCACAAATATCCTGAAAAACTAAAGGCCATGGGAAAGATATTTGACCCATAAAAGGTAACGGTGGTTCGTAACAAAGAAATGTGACCTGCAACATTCCTGACACATTAGTATGTAGCTTGGGGAAGTACAAGAAAATGCCAGACGGTACTTTGAAGATAGATTTGTCTGCCTGATCAAAATCACGAGGACTTCAAAGGATATTTGGTTGTCTGTGGAGAGGTTGGTAACAGATGCTGACTGCAGTTGTGAAAGCGAGGGATGGGTGGTAACTGCTGCATATGTTACATCACAGGGATAGCCTCTATTGATGACTGTGAGACCGACTGATCCCATGTATCTTTGAGTTTGTCGCTATGTCCCCTGGTGGTCAGAAATCACCTAATGTGGTTTTACGAAGCTGGTTATAAGGGGGAAATTATCCTCAATTGATGAAATGTAGATGAATAACTGACCCTACTGCTCCTCTCTCTGTTGGTTTGTAGGATGTAAAACAGAGTGGGATGAGATCGGATGTTGGCTCCGAGCTGAAGTCGGGCATGTGGTCAACGTGTCCTGCTCCGAGGTCTTCCAGCATTTCTCCAGCAATCAAGGTTGGTTCCTATGTCAACCTCAATTATAGTGAAGGCAGAAAAGAACATCTTCCAGTCATCTAATCGTTAGAATAATTAAAAAACAGATGGTAATGTAAAAGTGCACTGCAACTCCACCACTCAGGATAATTATCTGTGCTGCATAATATACCACGCTAATGCAGGCCAAAGTCACTCTGATGAACGAACACAGTCTGAATTATTCATATATGTTTGTTGGCAGAAATATATTCTTGCAGACGAAATGACGTGATTTCTTGTCTGCAGGATTCAAACTTTGCATGCATGAAAAGTGTTTTTGTACGATTTCACTTTCAAGAAAGATTGTGATGATGACATTAATAGGAGAGGACAGGAAACTGTAATTGGTGTAGAGGATTAACATGTCGAGCTAATATGAACAAATGTTTACTTGCCAAACATTTTACATTTTTGTGTTTAATCACTCTTTATAGGATAAGGCTGGCAATTTTCTTTACAAGTATTGAGTGTACATCCAATGCCTGATATATCTGTGCTGTAGAGCTCCATTATACCTCTCCCTCAATCTTCTCTCTGTCCAATAATCCACATCACCACTACTGTTGCAATCTGTGTATTGGCAACAAGCTTGACATTTTGAACCTTAGAACAAAGAAAAAGTTGCCCCGCAGACTGATTTAACAGTCTGATAACTGAGAGCTTTTTGCAATTATGTAATCAGTAGCCTAACTAAAGGAGCATTTCATCATTTTATCTACTGCAATATTAAATTGTGTAAAATGACGTTAGAGGCACACAACGCAACTTACACACACAGTTGGCTCAGCCTCATTCACCAATAACAGCGGCTTATTCACCAGCTGTTTCTGATGAAAGATGATGATGGTGACTGCAGAGGTAGCTGTTGGTGATCCTCCATCAATGTGGCTCTTCGCAAAATCGAATCAAATTTTATTTTTCTTATTTTTTAGAAATTTAAAGGACACAAGCTGTTATTTAAATTGTGGCTCCTGGGAAGATGCATTTTCAGGGTCCAAGCATAGCTAGCTAGCAAACCGTAAGCTGTACAGTAGCAGCAGTGATGTTAAATGTAGTAATAATAACTTGCAGTCTTATATAGTGGGGGAGGGGCCTTTTTTTTGTTTTGGCACGGCACAATGTCACAATGTGTCCTTTTTGACGATCAGGAAAAATGAGACCATGGAAAACAGTTTAGGGCTCTACCTCCATAATTCAGTATTACATAGTTATCATCTTTTTTACATGTTTTCTGTAACCATTTCCTAACATGTATAATGTGTTTAGAGGTAAATTAGTGATCTCACTTTACGCAGACTTTAACATGAGCATTAAATAACTAAATTCAACATATATATTCTTAACATACCTCTTATATTTGTATTAGTATTAAAAACATATCAGTGAGTCACACCGCTGTACTGGGTGACATGTTCCTTTTGCCATGAAGATTACAGTCAGGTTAGTTTATTTAGACACTGTATCTCATGTACACGGAACTACAGAGACTGAAAATGTGATCACTGTTGTCAGTCTTTGGTGCTGTTTCCAAACAAACTGTCATGTAATGTTTGTGCCAAAGGGACGGTGTCGCTCACTGACATCTTTTTCATAGTTTTTGGACAACAATTGAGATCTTCAGTATAAAGGAGTAAGCTGTATCAGGCTTTGGATGCACACGCACACTTATAAGTAGGATGAGTTAAAAGTGTTGGTTTGGTTGATTTGTTGACAATAAGAAGAAAAATAGAAAATCAACAGCCATATCCTTTAACAAGTAATTCCATTATGACAAATAATGTTTGTTGAGTAATAAGTAATTGTAAAGTTTAAGAACGTCAGTGTGTTTGTGCTCTGTCATCTTGATGGGTCATAAGGGAGGGTAAGATCAGGACCATTGAGGATTCATGTTGTTTTCCACTTACCTTGATGGGAATCATGTCTCATTAAGATCTGAATTGCAGATCACTGAAACAAACCACAGTCTTTGCTCTCAGTGGTGCAGTTTGTAGCATTTGGACTGTGGTGGCTCCTGTTTGCTCAACTCAAAGGAAACACAGAAAACCCACCACTGCACATTTCTGTGGGCCTTTGTTCAAATAGACACACAACAGTCCAGCTAATTCCTGCATGCTCTATCTATGGCACACACATTTAAGTCTACACCCTTCCTCATACTCTCACGTCTGAAGGGACAGGTCCAGCTGACAACCTTCTCCTGACACCTGCTGTTTACAAATGGATGTTAACCAGGACTAAATGTCAGTACAAGGACATGAAAGCATCAATTTCTTCTGACTGAAAGCACTAATGGAGTAAAATGGTCCAAGAGAGGAAATGACATCGCAGCGGTGCAAATGTGCTAAAATCCAAGCGCATTGGAATGACAACTTTCCATAACAATGTAGCTACAATATATAGAATATGAGACACTTCAGATAAAGTGAAAAAAGTACACTTTTCAATATTAGAAATGATATATGAATGGTAGTGGCTGTGTCAAATTCTCAAATGGTCTTTCTAGGATACCGGCCCAGATAAGCTGCTACATGATATTATATATTATATAAACCACAAACCAAGCTAGCAATCTTGTTGTAGTCATGGACCCAGACCCGAATATTAACAGCCACATTAAGACAATTGCAAAGTCAGCTTTCTGTCACCTGGAGAATATATTAAGAATTAAAAGGATTTGGAAAAACTTGTCTATGCATTTATCTTCAGTAGACTTAACTACTCCTTAAATGTGTTATGTTTTATCAGACAGCTGCAGCTGATTCACAACACTGCCACTTGAGTCCTCACTAAGACCAAGAAAATGGATCACATCACTCCAGTTCTCAGATCTTTACACTGGCTTCCTGGCAAATAATTGATTATCAAAATACTGCTGTTGGTTTATAAAGCACTCAATCTTTTAGGGCCAAAATACTTTTCTGATCTTCTGCTGTTATGAACCATCCAGACCTCTCAGATCGTCTGGGACTGGTCTGCTTCCTGTCCCCAGGGTCAAAACTAACTATGCTCCACATATCTGGAACAAACTCCCAGAAAACTGCAGGTCATTTCTCCCCTGTTTTATTTGTCTTATTCTATTTTAGCTTATTTTTATTTCAAATTTAACACTTTTTTACTTTTGTTGCTTTTAAATTTTGTCTTGATGCCTTTTATGGTTTATGGGTAGCATTTTGAATTGCATTGTTGTTAAAATGTGATGTACAAATAACTAACATGTTGACTACCTATGAGCCGGCCCGCAGCCTTAGATCCTAGGGTGGGGCCTTTCTGGTTGTTCCAAAGTCAAGGCTGAAATGTAGAGGGAATCGTGCTTTTGCCATCAGGGCCCCTCAACTTTGGAACAACCTGCCCGAGGAATTAAGGCTTGCATGTTCAGTTTCTTCTTTTAAATCACTACTCAAAACTCACTTTTACAGACTAGCTTTTATGTGATGTCATCTGCTTGTCTGTTCATTTTGCTTATTGCTACTGTCTTTTATTTAATCTTATTTTACTTTGTCTTATTTATTTTATATATTTTTACATTCTTAGTATCTGCCACTGTATTCCATTGTCCTCTGCTCTCATCCTGTCAATGCCAGTCTTGTTACCTCTCTCTATGTTGTATGTCTTGTTTTTTATTATAATGCTTTTGCTTGCTTTGTCTGTCAAAGCACTTTGTGAACTTTGTTTTTGAAAGGTGCTATATAAATAAATAAAAATAAAAAACATACCTTGGCTATATTGTATAAGAAATCTAGTAGAAATACAAAATTCCAACTAAAAGCAGCAATGGTTCAATTTCATGAGCCATGTCAGAGATAAAGGGAAACAATCATTTATCTGTGTTGTACTTTTTAAACTTTGTAAGATAAAATATATCTTCTTTTTTCCATTCTGGACAATTAATAAAGTTATGTGAATGGTTTTCAAGGCTTTTGCTATTAGAGCAGTAGAGAGACAGATTTACATGGGAAGCCGTTATCCACTGCAGGAACCTTCTCAAGAAACCAGGAACCTTTTAAGGAATAATAAACTAAGGTCTAAATTGAGGTTCTATTCTATACTCTATGGTTGCCCCCAAAAACATTTATACATGAATATATTAACATAGAAATATGAATATATAAGTTTACAGTGATGAGTACTTACAGTCAAACATTGCACAACATTCATATAGATGTAGCATTGAACTGAAAAGTATAAAGGCAACTGTGGTGAGACGGCAATAAAGGTCCTTGTATCCCCGTAATGCTTTCCAATATTCAAGGAACTATCAGGGTCAAACACTCACATTTTATAATCCCCATTATTAAAAATTGGCAAAGGGAGCTTCTAAGCTTTTTGTTCAGATGTAAAGAAAATGAAGCAACAGAGGAGACTGAACAAAATGTTCCCAAACATTGTTGTGTTTTTTTATTCACATAAAGCCAAAAACCCAGAATGTTTTAAGAATTTTAATATTGTCCAGCCTTTATATTAAAATATATGTAAACAGGAAAAAACTGAGACGAAATGTACACATTAATGGGGGATAGCAGATTAATTTTCCTATTTACAAAATGATCTGAAAATCTTTGCACTGCTAGGATGTAAAAATAACTTGGATTTTTCCTCATCTCTCTTGTGTTTGCTTCCTTGTCAGGGTTTGTTTACAGGAACTGCACTATAGAAGGCTGGTCAGAAATTTATCCCCCATATGCGGAGGCCTGTGCTTTCAGTGACGACAGTGAGCCTGAATCAGAGGTAAAGACTTGGTGTCATGTTGTTGTTGCCAGTCATATTGTTTCTGCTTCCTCTCTGCTCTTCCTCCCTCGCTGCCTCCTTTTCAGTCCAGACCTATTTGCAGGCTTAGAAAAAGGACAAACACAGATTTTGTTCTAGGACAATTATTAACCATTAGAGACGTAAGAGTCTTAAATATTGTTTGATACAGAAATTGAAACTCTAATTATTGCACAGTTAAGGTTAACAGATGATCATTTACTAAGTTCTATTCAAGGATTCAGACACAGTATAAGTATAAGCTGTATAGATGACAGTCAGATTCAAAATTTCGGTCTGTATGTGACATTTTATTTGACATTTCACTTATCAAGCCATTTCCCAGCGGTGCCTTTGACATTATCACATTTTAACAGCTTCCTGCCCCACCTCTCTTTCCAAACAATCTAATTTTAACTCTCTCTCTTTTTCTATCTCCAGACAAGTTACCTATATACATTCAGACAGGTTTATACTGTGGGGTACGCCACCTCGCTCATCTCCCTCATAACAGCCATAGTGGTGTTCATAGCTTTCAGGTAAGACCAGCACAGCCTGCACTGTCATGACAGTGCACAATTAGAATCCTAATCATCCTAGAATCACTAAAGATTTGCGTTGAAATGAGCCAAGACAGGAATGTTTGAATGAAAGTGGTGATGAGCCAGATTTAAAAAGAGGTGAGAATCTCAGGTGTAATGTGATTATAAAAAACAGTATCTGAGAATGACTGTTTGATCAACAGAGCTCCAATGAAACCTTTATAGTCTACTGCAGGAGTTTATGAATCACACATATGCAAATTCAGGCATCTGTCTTCCTCTGATTGTCTTATTGGATAAAAACATATTTAAACCCACACTACAAAACATGAAAATTGATACCACTCTCACAGCTGTCCAATTAAAATGAATGGAGTATATAGCCTGTTGATTTAGCTTAACATGAAGACTAAAAGCAGTCCAAGGCTAACAAAAGTATATAAAGGTCCAACTAAAGCTCACAAATTAACATGTTATATCTCATTTGTTTAATATGACCCAGTGTAAAAACTACATATTTGGAAGCGTTAGCATTAAATTGAAATCAGACTTGTGTTTTTTTTACTATTAATGTGTGTGTGAGTGTTAACGTCCTTCCCTCACTCTGTTCAGGAAGTTTCGCTGCACCAGGAACTACATCCACATCAACCTGTTCTCCTCCTTCGTCCTGAGAGCCAGCGCCGTTTTCATTAAAGACGCTGTACTGTTTGCTGATGAGAACCTGGACCACTGCTCCATGTCCACGGTGAGCACTCAATTAGTCAATAATGTTTCCATCATAAAGCAGATTCTTACATCTGCTGTGGATGATGATTGAGTTAACAGTGGATAAAGACAGGAAAGAGAAATGAAAGACGGGAAGACACGTGGCAAACCAATGAACGGCATTTGTCAGTTGTCAGCCCAAGATCGATTCTTTCCTTTAGCAAGAACATGGTTTACACACCACAAAGAAAATACAGCAGGTATGTTTCTTTTGTGACGTTGCAGATGAAGTCTTTGTCTCTTATTATAAAAAAATGACAAACAGTATTTCACTTGTATAACAGGTCTTTGATGTGAGTTCAACCAAATGGAATGAACTGACATGACAAATTATAAATGATAAAAATTATTGTTGATTTTTTTTACAGCATGTAGTTCATTTTGTAGTGATTTTTCTATTCTTTTGTATGATTTTTTGTTGTTTTTGTTTTGTAGAGGGAGGGGCATTCATGCAGCTTGGCCTATAGTTTTGGTGGAAGGTACTAGATTTTCACCCTTTAAGACCTATTTTTAATCTTTGTGCTAAACCTTTAATCCTTGTACGTATGCAAACTGTACTCATACGATTATTGTTTTTGCACAGCCATAACCCTCTGTGATCACACAGATTATACCTGACGTCATGCTCTAATATATTTTGTCTGGATTGGTTGTCAATTGCACAATGCTGGCATTATTGGGATACATAATCAAAACTCAAATACTGTACTTGGGATACATAATCAAAAAACTAAACTTTTAATCTCACAATGTGCTGAAAATTGCAGCTTTTGTGACACTACGTAAAAACGACATTTTATATTCATTCTGTACAACCAGCAATCCTTCCAGCATATCTGTTTTCTTCCTTTCTTCAGAGTGGACTGCATTGTTGAAGGATATTAGCAAAGTAATGTAATTTTGTGAGAATGAAAAGTTCAATTACGTATTTAAGGTCTAAGGCATTGCTTTTTGAAGTTGTGGAAGGGCACAGGAATAGAAGCAGTGAATCAAACATCCGTAAAAGGACCAGAGATCCAGATGGCAGCATTAAATAAATATCTTTTTTGTGCACAAGTCCACAAGATGTGCAGACTTAAGTTGCCAATCGATGAATACAACACCACACACAAAAGTTTAGCAAATAATTTGGACTCTTGTGCAATAATTAGATTAGTTTTTGAAGAAAATTGCCCACAAAGTTTCACAAAAACTTACTTTGGCGATGTAATCAATGACTACACCGTCGCAAAAATTCACATCAAATTTTTGTAACATATTTGTACACGCATATGAAAAGAGCAGCACAATGATACACTTTCAAAACATAAACATCAAAGTGACTAATAGTAGTCAAAAAATAAAACTACATAAGAAATGTCCCACCTCTGACAGCTGCAGTGAGATAATAATCTTTAATTTTGGGCTGCAGTTTCACTTTTACGCTATTTAATGTATTACTTGTTTTATATGATCAATTAAAGACCGTGTAAAGTGAAATCAGACATTTTCTTCTAAACACATTAAATAGGTCATAAATGTATTTCTAAAAAAGGTGTAAAAAGCATTTCAACCATTTAGATTTGAATTGTGGAGCTAGGCTTCACACACTGTCTTTCCAGATTTCTGTGTCAGGATTTAGTAGGCGGGTCTGAAATCTCCGCCGCGTTACGTAACGCGGCGGTAATTATCATAAACCCGCCCCTGCTGCTGCTGCAGTATAAATACATTCAGCGCATTAGCCTCAGTCGTTTTCCAGCTCGCTCTCAGCTAGCTAACTAGTCATGACTCCTCCTCGTGTGTGCATCTTCACTGGAAGTCGGGATTTTTGAGCAGTCCGTTGTGTCTGGTTAGAGGTGCCGTACCGACCGCCTCCCTCCCCGGCTTACGTCCTCTCGTCCCGCCGGTGCTACTGGCATTACGTGCCCGCCACCGACCGTCTCCCTCCCCGGCTTCGTGCCCGCCACCGACCGTCTCCCTCCACGGCTTACGTCCTCTCGTCCCGCCGGCAGCAGGTGCTACTGGCATTACGTGCCCGCCACCGACCGTCTCCCTCCCCGGCTTACGTCCTCCCACCCCGCCGACAGCAGGTGCCTATATCACCGCCACCGACCATCTCCCCCACCAGTTTACATCCTCCCATCCCGCCGACAGCAGGTGCCATCATCACCGCCACCGGCATTATGTGCCCGTCAGAGAGTGTAAGTAACGTTATGTGCTTATAAGTTATAATACTGTACATTTAGGCAATTAAATGCATTTTGCTGAATGTGCAAATCCTGAAAGTGATTTTAAATCATGCACCCTGTCATGCCCGTGTAATGTTAGCATGCATGTAATCGTGACATAATTTGGCCTTATTCCCTGAGCGTCATCCATCTGACAACACAATGATAACCGACAGGTAATATTTTATGTGCACCAATATAGCTATGACAAGGAATTATATGTAGACTGAGGTTCTACGTTTGTGTGTAATGTAAAACATGGACCGAGGGACACCTAAAATGAGCGTCAAAGTGGCTTCCGAGGTACCCACTGTGTGTGTGTGTGTGTGTGTGTGTGTGTCCTAATGTCTCTTTTCCTTATTCCTGTTTTCTTTTCCCATGTACAGGTCTCAGTGTCTTCCTCCAGCATATCTGGCAGCCACTGTTCCTGTGACTTACCTTGTGCCTAGACTTGGGCGGTATATATTTTTTTCAAGCCTTCATAGCTTCCAGACATTTACCTTGGTGTATGGTATTTATTACACATTTCTGGCGACTAATTTCCATGGTGACTAAAACATTTGAAATTAAACCACTATAACAGTATGAAGCACTCAGAAAGCACCTTGGTATTGTTGAGGAGTATGTCGGTTTGTCCTCGCGTATTCTTTTAATGAAATATAAGGAGAAGCATTTTAGTTCAAAACAATCAGTTTTATTTTAACACCAGTAGAATGTGCAATATTACAGAGCTCTGGGTCTGACTTATAGTATCCCTGACAAGCAACAGAATGTTCATCAGTTCACGAAGTCTGACTAACTATCTCTTCCCTGACCCAGTGTTTTAAAGCGTACAGAGCAATAGGTGTAACGCAAGGCGGCGTCCTCTTCTGATTGGCTCAAGACGTGTCATTCATTCGCCTCGTAATATCTGACTCCATCCGTTGTTGTGACGCCTTAGAGCCCAACCTGAAACACAACTGTTAAGAGACAAACATCCTACTTTCTCATACTTGCTGAAAACACATTCAAGGTCATCTTTTCACTCCCTGTACTTTTCTACTTCAAGTTACCTTGTGTTTTTCTTTTGGTACAGTGGTGTGACTCTGGCTAAGACAATGCAAGCATTCACTTCTTATCACTTATAAAAACCCTTATTAATTAGTGCAACATAGTTCCCTTTAATCATCACAGTCATTTCCCGTATAGGCTACTCAGCAAATTAAACAATGCAACAGTTCAAGGCTATATGAAAATAATATAACAACTTACAACTTATATAACAACAATATATTGACACTCTTACTATAATGCTCAAATGCATGCAGAGGTGTGTGTGTGTGTGTGTGTGTGTGTGTTAGCACAGTGTATGTGTGTAAAGGGCTGTAGTGTAGTGCATGTTGTACGGCCTTGTGCTCTGTGTGTGTCTGTCTGCTTACATCTCCTGTCACACTTGATACTGACTATTAAGATGAACTGAATACTGCAAAAGTAAAGGTTATTTAGTTAGTGTTAGTGCAATTATCAAAACCAGAATATGATCAGGGTGACTTTTGAACACTGGAAATAAATCATGTATTCATCCAGGCAGCCGTCCAGTGGCACTCAAAGTTTGCATATAATATTAGTAATAAAAACAACAAATCATAATAAAAACAATAAAACATCAACCTCAGTATACTGCAACACCTTTATACCGCCCAAGCCTACTCCTGCCTCAGCCAATCTCAGGACCAGAGCTCCACCAGCCTCCATTGTAAAAGAAGTAAGTTGTGACACACACAGATTACTCAATAATACATTTATTTTATATTGGACACATTTTATAAACAAATAACAATATATGCAGACCCGGCCCTAACCAATGTGGCGCCCTAGGCAAGATTTTAGGTGGCGCCCCCCTTGCATCGAAGTAAATTCCACTGCTGGTGTACATACTCACAAGAAACTGAATAGCTTTATCTTGGACATTCTTTTATTTAAAGAAAGCAATTGCCCAATCAAAATACTTAGAACAAATTAGAAAGAAATACAAAAAAATATGAAATTAATATATGAAATATAATATAAATAGCTTACATAAAGTATAAGATTTAAATACCCACAAAATAAAAAGTGTAAACAAGTGACATGCTGCTGCATCACTGCTGGGTGGTGCTGCTGAGGTGGAGGCAACAGGAGGAGCGCTTGATGCTGTAGGTGGCCCAAGATTTGCAGGGGTGGGACTGAGAAACCTCAACAGCGCATCTGAAGAGAGAAGAGGAGTATGTGACACCAGTCTAATAATAAATATGATATGATACATAATATGATTTCAAGAATAAAATGAAATGAAATAATAGAAATGAAAAATCTAAGAGATACATGCATGATGTTCACTATACTGTACATGTATAATATACAATGTACTTTTTCTGATATGCAAACTATATAAGATTCAATTTTATTGTCATTACAACAAAATGCTGATTAGCAGAATGCAAAGAAGTAGTAAACTGCAGTATAATATAGAATGTGGGAATGCTAAATTATGCTATAACATGAATGATGTGCACTTTAACACTGATGTAAAGTTTAACACTATAAACACACTTTAGACAATAACTGTAACACAACATACAGCTAGGCTTACAACTATAATAAAAGGGAAAAGGAATAGCATTTTGCACCAGATGTTAATAAAAATGCTGAATAGATCTAATATTTACACATTTCCCTGAGGAAACCCAGCGAGCACAAACCGTAATTTCAACGTTTGATTTCCGGTTAAAAACAGGTTGATATGAGGTCTGAACGTCTTTTCAATCGTCTAAAAACGGTTACAACATCAACGTGTCACAAAACACACATTTGTTTGATGTCGGTTGATAATTAGCTCAGTTGTAGCTCTCTACAGAGATTGTATTGATTATTTGGACGTTTTTTCTATAAATGAGAGGAGGT
Source organism: Scomber japonicus (assembly GCF_027409825.1). Lineage (NCBI taxonomy): Eukaryota > Metazoa > Chordata > Actinopteri > Scombriformes > Scombridae > Scomber > Scomber japonicus. Next base: position 22,940,797 of record NC_070589.1, on the reverse strand, counting down.
GAAATGACGTCTAAACAAAACGTAATTTCAAAGCATTTAATGTTGAATAAAATATCATAAATATGAAACTATATATAGACTATGTCTGCACACTAAATAAGCTGGGAATTTTCTATACAGCAATTCCCGGTGAATATGTTTTCTATGTGAAAGTTGAATAAACGTCTCCATATAGCCGGTAAAAAAAAACAATTTTCAACGTCTTTTCACCGGTTACCATAGATACACGTCTTTTAGACGTCTTTTCAACCAAAATGTGCTTGCTGGGAAGTAAGGTGGGAGTAGTTACATTACTATTTTCCATAACAACTTAGGCTCTTCCATAACATTAACTGGCGTTAAAACTAACAGTTTAACAACAAACCATGTTATGCTAATGTTTAACGTCGTTATCGTCGTTCTGCAACACACAAATGATGTCATGATATCATCTTTATTGTAACGTTACCTCTGTCTTTGTCTCGTTTTTCCTCCTCTTCTTTTCTTTTTTTCCTCCCCTGGGCACCAGACAGTTTGGGACGTTATGACATATTGTTGTCGAGCTTGCCTTGGGGTCACGTTAAAAAACGACCATCCTCCCCCAGGTAGCAGGTACAGTCTAATTAGTGGGGGGGGGGGCGTCTTAGGAAAGTAACGTGTCATCATTATTATTAGTATTCCTATTTAACAGGCTTTGCTATGCAGTTAAATTAATGTGGGCTTATTATCTTCATATTAAGACATGATACCAAGTAGTTTTAAGAATAGTGGAAGTTACATTTTTTTTCTTTGTGGCGCCCCCTGGATGGACGGCGCCCTTAGCATTTGCCTATACTGCCTATGCCACGGGCCGGCCCTGAATATATGTAAGCAATAAATAATAAATCAATCTAAAGGGGAGGTTTAAAACCTGTGTATTCCCCATCTTCATCAGGGTACTCCTGATGAATGCGGAGGACAACACAGGAGGGGATGACAACCCGGTTGTCCTTTCCCAGGTATCCCCAGCACCAGGACACAAAACTCCTGTAGGCCAGATAGCGAGCACGCCTGTAATAAAAAATGTAGAAAAATACTTTGATTTATATTTTTATGTATGTTTACTTTTGGTATGTTGTCCTCTGTGTAATCAAATTTGACACTGGAGCTGTCTTTCACAAAACATTATTGACATGTGTTGTCTTTTAGAAGAACTTATCTGAAACCAAACTGAACTTATTTGTTTGATTGATGTAATAAACAAAAAGCCTTTCCCTCCACATTTTTGTCATGTCTTACAGATTGGGACCTCGGAAGATGAGTTTGATTCATCAACCTGCAGTCTACCTCATCATATTGGCTAAATGGATGGACAAGAAAATGGACAGCAGTTTCCAAGGAATTTCCACGAGCACACAGCTACATTTTCAGAAATAATAATAATAATAATAATAATAATAATAATAATAATCTAGTGATTGCTTGTATAAATGTCCAATCATGTGCATTCAGTTTATACATCTATATATCAAGGTGATGTACATGTTGGTTGATTTACTATGTAGTGAAAAACAGCTACAGAATGAACCAGTATTTATTGTTTGCAATCTGTCCAACATGAGAGTTTATATATAGCTCAGGAAGATGAAGGATTAAAATGGATACAGTCAAGCATCACTCATGTGCTTTGAGTGTAAATGAAATACACTGTATACATTAGTCAACTATAATATGATTGTATAAATGATGTAAGTTTATTCCCGGGTACTAAACCTTACCTGTCTTTGAAATGCATGTCATTTGATCAACACAAGTGTAACTTATAAATATCCGAAATCAGTAAAACAATTATTATATTGTCTACGTTACCCAGATCTTTCCTTTTCCGCCAGTGGTCCATGGTCTGCCTGATAAATGTTTAGGGCATTCTGCAGGGAGTAGGGGTTCAGGCAGACCGGCTCCAAGCCTGGATGAAGAGTCATGCAGTGTGGCTCTTCAGGCAGCTCTCCACATCTACTCTGAACCTATAGGAATATGTGTAATAGGTGTTTTAGTGCTAGACATCTAGTATGCTGCTGCTTATGTATTCATTATTTGAATTATTATTGTGAAAAACAGTTTTCATTTACATACAGCATTCAGCTCCTTGCAGCAGACATGTTCAACCTCTGTGGGCATTGTTCTGCATTCTCCACATGTGCACCTGCACAAGTACATTTTTAATCACAGTGTGACGAATGTTAACCATTTCAGTTGTCAGTTCAGTATGAAGCCTGGTTCAGCAAAATGACCTAATCAGTTGAAGCATATTGTCTTATTCAGCCTGTGTGTTATAATGATGACATTCAGCAATCCACAAATTAATCAGAAGACACAGGTAAGTAACTGACTAAGTGAAACTGGTTAGTGTTATATTTTACTTTTTTGTAGTCTAATTAGTTACCTAATGCGTTTCCCCACATTTGTTGAATAATGTGATCTGAAAAAACGAGTAAACTGCCTCCTTTCAAAGCTGGACAAACTGAATTTACTTGGGTTTACCACCCACTACACTCTAAAACAAATACTAGTACTACCTTTTATTAGGTATAAACAAAAGGAGTAATTAAATTAACGAAACAGTAATAAAAATCAAGTGTTTAATCTGTGAACAGACAAAACAATCACAATTCTTCATTACATGAAACCCTAACGTTTTTAGCTAGTCAGTGGGAGCGTACCTCGGCGGCTAGCTCGGCGTCAGTATCCCATAGTCAGTAATACATATTGCTAACTTGCATAAATAGGAGAAATACATTACCATTCTGTTGCAGACTGTGAGGCACGAGATTGTGCATGTTCATTGTCTGACTCCGAGTCAGTATCTGGCTCTGATGGGCTGGCTCAAACATGTAGGGCTGGGTCACTGCAATGCTGTTGTTAGCGCTAGCGTCCATTGCTACTGTTGCTATGTTACACGGAGGCAGCCCCCTTCCGCTCGTGGGTGTGTTTCCAGCGCCTTCAGCAGACACGCCCCCAGCGTTTGGCAGCACAGAGAAGTGCTTGATTTTTCATGATTTTAAAAGATAATTTTACATACTTAGACAATTTTTCTAGCATTCAAATTTGGAAGGATGGTTAATAACACATCTGTCTGTGATGTGACTAACTCAGAACACAAATATATTTTCACTTTACACGGTCTTTAAAGAGTTGATTTTCTTCTTTTCTCTTAACAAGAATAACACATTTTTGCACCAACTTGTTCCCTGAATGTTTTTAATTTAAAATACAAGACGAGTCATGTCATGGTGATGCGTGCATGCGTGCATGCGTAACAGAATAAAACATGAAAAGGAAGTGTTCGACAATATGATTTATTCCTTTGATGTCTGGAGAAAAAGAATTTAAAATGGTATCAAATGTACTTTGATAGTCAATTCTTATTTTCCCTTTTTGACACATGAGAGCAAGTTCTGTCTTCTACCGTGCTATATGATAGGCTAGTGTTAAATAATGACTCATCCGGTACAGAAGTTAATAAATATCTGAACCACTGGAACTTTGCTTTGTTGTGTTCTCTCTAGGCAGCGTGCAAGTCAGCCGTGGCCTTCTTCCAGTTCAGCATCCTGGCCAATTACTTTTGGTTGCTGGTGGAGGGCATGTATCTGCAGACCCTGCTGGCCCTGACCTTTGTTTCTCAGAGGAAATACTTCTGGTGGTACATCCTGATTGGATGGGGTGAGTATAGGATGACTGAAGGGAATCATCTGAGAACGTCAAGCCTACGACCGAACGTGAACTTATTTTATAAACTTGGTTTTTTGTGGTGTTTCATTATATTGCAGCATGTTCCAGCTATTTTGCCTACTCCTTGTTGATATTTAAACTCACATGTAGATTAGAAATGTATTTCCAAGACAGTAAGTCAGTCACTGCATGACACACGTGAGAACAGCAAATTTATTTACACAATAGCTTTGTTTCAGCAGCACGTGCAGTTGCACTTGCTCTCCCTTTGTTTTCTCCATTGTCTTTTGTCTCCATGAGCTTTTTACGGTTGTTTTAAGTGTTTTCTCTTTGTTATCCTGTGATGCTTAGTCAACTGATTTCCATTGTCTTCTCATTACCATCCCGCTGTCTTTATTGTGTTTTTGTTTGCTGCATGTTTTTGCTGTTCAAACCTGTACTCTCTAGTGCTTCCAGGTTTTGCCTGTGACATTTGGATAATGTTACAGTTCACTCCAGCAAGCAATTATGAGCTGAGCTGTCACCTATTGTACCAGTCTTGTTTAACAGTGGAGGTGAGAAACAGCAGCTATACGATGTTGGGGAGACAGGAGGCTACATCTTTAACTCCCTGAAACCTTTTCGCTGGTGAGGATTGGCAAAAACCAAGTGACAAGTGGCAGTAATATCTCTAATAACAAGGTAGATGGAAACTATGGCAGGATGTGCAGAAGTGTGACTGCAGGACAGATGTTCAAAGCCCCCCCATGACCATCTCAGCAGGCTCTCGGGGTGTATAGTTATATGCTGTATCAGTTGGCAGCAGTCTCGTTAGGAACTGTTGAATCCTCAGCATCCAGGAAGACATGTTAGACAGTTATTGGACAAGCAACACTGCACAGTAAGATGGGTTGACTTAAAGAAGAAAAGGAAGAAGAAGAAAGTTGACATAAAGAAGATTAGATTGTAGTTATAGTTTGGGAGGACGTGAAGGGGGTTAGTCGTTTTCCCCTTTTTATTAACTCTACTAGCAATCTGTCAGTAATCAGTCCACCACTTTGGTCCAGACTGAAATATCTATTAGATGGATCACCATTACATTTGGTATCCAGTGTAGGCAGAGGATGAATCCTAATGATCTAGTACAGTCATCATGGCTAAGTTTAACTGTGTCCAATATGACTAAACAACAGTGCTCCTATTACACAGTGATAGGTCTGTGCAGTGAAAGATACAGGAGCACACATACTGCCAGAGAGCATCACCAAAGCATCACCAAATCCAGGCACAATTAATAGGCAAAGGCACACAAAACAGAAGTAGCCCATAAGCCATGACACATAAAAAGACTTTTCCATCAATCATGTTACACGCATTATTGACAAGAGATAACACTAACACGATGGTGAACATGGTAAACATACATCAGCATGTGAACATGGTAATTGTGAGCATGTTAGCAAAGCACAGCCGCTTTTAATCTGTCAAGTTTTGGACACCCAACACAACAGCTAAAGCCAGCTCCTGTCTCCCCTGACAACATAAAAATGACAGTGGAACAAAGCCATCATGTTTTCAAAAGCCGCAAAGTTTTCAATTATAAACCCAAGTCCCTCACTAAAAATCCAAAATACTACCTTAGTCCCAACTGTCTTCTTTGAGGCGTGCCAGGCTTGAGGCACTATGCAGTATTCCCCCAACAGACTAGTCTTCTCTCAGGATTATCTCAAAACAAAAACAGCAGAATAATAAAGTAGTGAGCTGATGGAAGAAATCAGTTCAACTGGTTCACTCGGTGTCTAACTTACCAGGGTTTACTTCAAAACCGAAATATAAATTGGACCACTGTACTTACCACCACATCACACTAGGAAACCATATACAGCAAAAGCTTAGGGGGGAAAATGAGTTGATGAGCCTCCACAGGAAGAGTTACCACACCAAACTACCACTTACAGTAGGACAGACCTCACACAAATTAAATGACAAATTGAGTCCTGATTCGATCCTGGACGAGCCCCCATGTGCAGTGTTGATGAGTAACTGCTGTAGTTATATGTACTGTAACAGCGTTTGACCTTTTTCATAAAATGTCTGTAATGTTTATATTCTAAAATCTACATGAACTAATGAATGCATTTTCAAATGAGAGGTGAATCTTGCTTTATAAGAAATGATCTCCCTTAAATCACATACACTTACCCTAACAGCTAAAAAAAATTGTTAGAAAATTAGAAAAGCAAAAAAAAAAAAAAAATCAAATGTAATAAGTTAAATTATACATTACATATTACATTTTAAATAGGGTAACTAGAAATCTGTAACCTATTACATCACACAAAATAACCTTCCCAACCCTGCCCATATGTTATGACTTGGCTCTGGGAAGTAACATGAATGAAGGAAAACTGAAGTGGATAACAAAAAAATCTGTTTATTTCATATGCAAACAAAGAAAAATGAAAAACAAATACTGTGGTGTGAATGAGACTCTGCTGCTGCAGAATCGGCTGGCTGGGGAAAAAGCCTGAGGATGTGAAGGAAGGGCTTTTTTGTATGTTGCTGGGCTGCCACTGATTGGACAGGGCCAATGATTGTGTCAGCTCCCTGAAACAAAGGGCAGATCGACAGAACACACAGATGCAGGACATAACATTAATACTTTCAAATAAGACCAGGGATGCCAAATGGCTGAATATTGCCAATGGCCATTTTGAACACATACTATATCACCCATATGAAGTCATCACCATAGTAATATGAAAAATACAAACACAAAACGCACTTGTTGCCAAGAAAAATCTAGTAATGAATATAAATATCTCTGTCCTCAGCATCTGTGTTTTTACAACCTGACAAGAATAAAGGAGTGTATATCTGTGGTGTATATAAGTGGTGCTCACTCAGTATCTAAATAGAGTTGCTCTGACGTGTCTTATCAGTTTCTTTTGGGTTTGTGCTATCTTGCACGCTCTCCTGCTTTTATCCTGTGCCTGTTTCTTCTGTTGGCTTGGAGATGCAAGTAAGTGTAGGAGACAGAAAAATGTGACACACTGAGTATACACAATGTTTTTATGTGCCTAACATTTTCCTAAAAAACGCAGTCAACATGCGAGTGTATGGCTTCAGTGCCGTTCATATTAATTTACTTGACAGATAAGCACAGTGTGAATAATTAATCTCTGTTCTTATGTCTTAGGGCTGCCAACAACAGTTATCATACTTTGGGTTTTGACCAGATTCTTCTATGATAACAGAGGGTATGATATATTACATGATATGCAGCAAGACATCTTATATTTTCTCATAATTTCACTGTTCTGATTTAAATAATGTACATTAGTAGTCGTGTCTCTCAAGTGTTAATAGTAGTAGTAGTAGTAATTTGAATTGAATGTAACATTATTTAAATTCTGAATTAAATTTAATCTGGTTTTAATTGCAGTTGCTGGGATGACACAGACAATGTTGGTATTTGGTGGATTATTAAAGGACCAATAACAGCCTCGCTGCTGGTGAGTGTAATGCTGTGGAGCAATGAATAATATTTTATACATGAATGCCTTTTAATTTAACACACATTAAAGTTGTTTTTTAGTGCATGATTCTGTGTGTAATTGGGTCATTTGGGTAGTTGAGCATAGTTGTGTATGTATTTCCACCAGGTCAACATAGTCATCTTCATCAATGTGATCCGGATTCTGGTTCAAAAGCTGAAGTCTTCAGCCATGGCTGGGAACAATGACACTGGACATTTTATGTGAGTCACAACTTAACTTACACAACAAAGAGAACCGGAACATGAATTATGCTTCTGCGGGATGTACGTAGGCGAGTGTGTGCGCAGGAGATGCTTGTTTTTGTTTCCGTTTCAGACCAACCTGTGGAAAGGAAAATGAATCAACCAATCGACTGGTTTATGCTTCAGTGTGTCCATCCTTGGATAAGCATAATTTCAGCCTTAGGTTTTCACTCATGGACCAAATTTAGTCACAGACACTAATGTAAAGGAATTGGACATGGTTACACAGTTAGACTCTGAGGGAGCTCTCGAAGCCAAGCAGCAGCAAACAGCATACTGTAAGAGTGTGTATCAGCAGAGTGTAATTACAAAAGGCTGACTTTCACACCTGATTATGATTGGATGTTACTACTCAGCTGGTATCTGTAACAGCTGATTGTGAGGGATGACTTGCATGTGACAGTTTTTCCCCAACATATGATACTTTTAAGTCTTTGGTACAGCACTTTAGCATTTACTACCTGGCAACAATGGCAGCAGCTGATACCAAAAGGAAGGGCTGAAACACATTGGAATTTTAAGTTTACTTGAAAAACTTGACTTATAGCTTTTTCCACAAATGCAATAGTGCTCTATAAAACCTGTAAAGAAACCTGTAAACCTTAAAACTATCAAACAAAATGCATTGGTGAGAGGTAGTGAGAGTAATAAGGGGAAAGTCATACACTATTCATCCAAGCAAAGGAGCAGATACTTGACAGCTTAACCCGGATTTCTATTTACATTATATCTACTTAGGATAAACTGCTGTGGATGGGCCAACAGGCTTGATAGGTCGTATCATCTAAATGCCACAGCGCACTCCGTTGTGCAGCCATCATCCCTACTTATTATCTCGCTCATCTAGTGTTACAAATATTTATATCAGAAAAGTTATACAAAAACTTTCTCTGACCTAGCGCACTTTTTTTTATTTAAACAATTTTATTGACAAAAAGACAGCATTAGGAAAACAACTGATTTGACAACAACATTTGAACTACAGCAGGATAGCAACCCCCCCCCCCCCTCCCCCGTCATAATCAGTCTCCCCCATAGACTTTCCTAAAAATTATTGCACACATAGACCTATTAATGGCTGGTGGGCCTATGTCATAGCTTTATTGTAAGGTGTCATCTGGCCTGATGTGCTAAAAATATATTTTAGATTTGGAGGGTTTCAATCATGGTAAAAAAACTAACAATTTAAAGCTCCACAACAACATCTCACAACCATGATCTGGCATGAGTACATCTATTAAAGCATCTTTGAATCACCTTATATCCACATTGTACCTGCTCAGGCTGGCCTAATTGGGTTGATAGGCGAACTACATCTGAATGCCATGGCCCGGTCAGTTATCCAATCACCATCACAGTAACCGATGAATGCACACACATGTATTAATAATACAACTTTTGGTAAATGACATTTGCAGTCGTGTGCAGTCCAAACATTTGCATAAAAAAGTCTTGCACATACTTTTTAAAATATATGAAGCAAGCATTCAGTATTAAGGTAAAACAGCTGAGTGAGACATTAATAAGTCAGAAGTGGTAAAGGTTATGAAGAAGGAAATTAAAGTAAGCTGATGAAATCCCTTGACAAAATGCAGAGCTTGATGTTAACATTTTGAAAGGTAAAAAGTGCTGCATATATAATTCTACTCCAACCCTGAAATTCTGCTTTACCTAAATGCATCTCAACTCTTTTTTTACATTTAGTTGCTTCAGATTCTTGCTCAGCTGAATTAATTCAGAATGAGTTTGTGTAAAAATAGCACAGATACCAGAAATAGATAGTCTCCTCCATCACCATAACAGGATTGTTCCACACTTTGAAAGCCTTCATCTCTGTCTTACAAACTTCAATCTGATTCAGACAGAGCTGTGACGTTAACACAAAGGCACAAATCCTAGATGTGACAAAGGATGACCACAATCCTATTATAAGCCGTTTTTAGAAAAAAATCTTTCATCTTTAAGCAGCCAAGGTGATGATATTTTTTTTCTGATGGGTGATTATTGTTGTTATTTAGAATATTCAGATGACTTTGTTGTTGTTCTTCTAAGTCTGCCAGCTTTAGTGAGAAGCTCTAAATCTATTCAACAAGAAAATGTGCACACATCCCTATTAGGGTTTGATCAGCTTTTGTTTATTGATCTGTGATAGAGCTTGAGCATTATGTCTGCACCCAGTTTGTTTATACAAGGCATAAAAGAATAAACACAAGGAAAAGAAGATTAAGAGAATTAGTTCACTGTTGTTATTGCAATCATAGAGCAGAACGGAAATGGACAAACAACATGATTTTATTGTAATGTCGCCACAATTAAATGGCAACATTTACATGATATTTAGACACTGATCTGATATGACGTAAGCTTTGAGCACAATGCATCTGGGTCTTTGACATTTAAATATATCACACTGATTGGCCTGATGATGGCGCTCTACCAAAGGTCAATTTGTTTAACACTGGTCTAACTTTGATTAAACTTGGAGGAATAATATGTTGTATCTTGTGGCATTTGAAACAATGACAGTGATTAACCTGGTAAACCAAAATTAAAGGTGAATATTTGAAGTTAAGAAGACTGATCTCATGTAACCTTTTGTCTTTCTTTTATGCCTCTGTTTCTCTCAGGAGGCTGGCTAAATCCACTCTGTTCCTCATTCCTCTATTCGGGATGCACTACACTGTATTTGCCTTCCTACCCGAGAACACCGGAGTAGCAGCCAGACTCTATATTGAGCTGGGACTTGGATCCTTTCAGGTACAACACAATGGAAAGGACACAGAACAAAGAGTGCATATCCACAAACTCTGTTAAGATAGGTCATGAGAGGTTACTTACGATGAATTATAGGATCCTCTTGAAATAGTCCTTTTTAAAAGCAGACATGTTGACATGTCATAGCAAGAAAGTCACAGTTGTTACTAATAACTTTTTATGTCTTTATCAGAGATTTGACAATGGAGAGAATGATGAGCACCTAAATCTCTACCTTTAAAATAATTTCGCAAAAGTCTTTATGCTGACGATATTCATGTATTTATGACTTTTGTATAAGGAAAGCATTGTTTGTCTGCTACTGTACATATTGACTGTAAGGGCTATATGCAGTCAGTCACTTTATGAACTTAACACAGTTGTTAAAGCTTAACATCAGATTCATTATTCAACGGTCAGGAATAACAAGAAACGGAACAAGAAAGAGACAAAAATATCTAAGAGCTACTTTTAATAGAATATGATTTCACAATTTTTATCTTACTGCTCTCTGGGGAAGTGTGCCCAGAAGAGAGGATTGTGTAATAATTGCCAAAAAGTTACCTCAGTTTCTTGTTTTGCAGGGCTTTGTGGTGGCACTGCTTTACTGTTTCATGAATGGAGAGGTAGGTGAATGGAGGTGTGGTGATTCAAAAATCAAACATGCATTTAATTTATCATAGACAGACCTGTTTTGAAGGAAGATATATACTATTTTTACTAATGTATTCATGAATGTTTGGGTCATAAAAGAAGCTCAGTGTTTAGTGTTTGTTTTTCTAATACCACTACTACAGTTTTCAAATACTATAGTGAATTTAATGAATCCAGAAAGACTATTCCAGCTCTCCCTCTCAGAAATATCTGTAGATGAAACCTCTGACATTCTTTCATGCTGTCAACAGGTCCAAACAGAGCTGCGGAGATGGCTGTGGAGGTGTCACAATCAAAATCATCTCACCCCAGCCAAGCGAAGTATCACTCAGATCACAATTCGAACCAGTGGCGGACTCCGAAGGCCTCCATCTTCTGGCAACATCTCTTCAGTATGATTTTACAGACAATAACAGTCATTTAAGCTCCCCTCCTTGAGAACAAATGAACTCAATGAACATTGGTGAGTGAGGAAACATTAAGTCGGTGTCAGCTGCTGCTAGGACTATGACCACAGAGGGTACAACATAACATTTAAGCGCTTAATCACTGTGCTCCCTCTCTTATCATGGTTGTAAAAAAAATATAAATGAATGGAGGAACATTGGTGCTTCATTTCACGAGGACATCACAGTCGAGGCAGAGCTGGCCCTGTGTCTGTGGGAGGATGATTTCACATGGTTGTATTTACATGAGGCTGTTTGTGTTAAAAAATTAGCAAATGTTGAGGGATTCCATGGAAACAGCTGTGGAAACAATGAATGTTTGAACTCAGATAAATTATGTGGATTGAACTCGACTTGTCAAATTATTCTGTGCTGCAGGGAACACTTCTGGGATCGTTGTGTTCACGCCGGAAACATGTGCAGAACTGATGTGGCCTGAGTGTGCAAATTGATTTTCTTTTTTTTTAACAGCAATTCACCTGCTGCTATATAGAGAGAGATTTTCAATTATCAAGCTGCAGAGGGACCTGAGAGAGTGTATTTAAGGTTTTTTTTTGTGTGTGTGTGTGTGTGTGTGTGTGTTTTTGTGTGTGTGTGTGTGTGAAGCTGCCATACATCAGTACGTCACCTCTTAAAAGGCTTCTTGTTTTGAGGAGCTGTCTGCGTGAATGAGCCAAGCACAGTAGTCTACTTGTGAATATTTATAACCTTGTTTTTCTTCATGTCATTTTTTTTCAATGCTGTTGCCAGATGTAGTAATCCACATTTTTTGGCATACTTGTTACACTAGTGGAGACACTGCATTGACAAAAGCATGGTGACAAGCATTTACATATTAAAATGGCATCAAAATGGTACCATGTAACAAGACTGAGCATTTCAAGTGACACAATGATGGCAGTGTCTTATGATACACAATTTATTAGCTTATTGCTCACTACTTCTGGCACATGAGAGATGCCCACGTTTTGATGACGACCCAAATTTATAGCGGAAAACATAAAATAATTATGTCTTATAATTTCAGCTGTATGAACACAAGTTGAGGAGCCCTTCAACAGGTTTGTGATGTAAAATACAGCTATACTAGTCTTTCTGTTTTTCTATTTTACTTTTTATTTGTCTTTTACACATTGCTCATTCTAAAATATTGAATTATCATAATAAAATCTACTATGACCAATGTAAAATGTTATTGTGAGGGGTATTTATACAGTATGTACTTTTATGAATGTGCCTCAAATCAAATGGTGTTGAAGAAGGTACTGTCTAAATAAATGTTTTGGTTATGGTGATGGCCAAGACAGAGTAGAGTTTTGATAGGGATGCACTGATCTGATATGTATTGGATAAATATTGATCCAGCAGATCAGGTACAATATAGGCTGACACATTCACATCAAATACTGTCTTTCTGTTCTGCTTCGTTCATTTGCTGTGGTGAGCCAATGTTTTTAAAGCTGCTGCTGAGACTATGCCACTTATTTTGCTCTAAACAATATAATTAAAAGATGTACGAGGTATACAAATGTCTCAATTTATAGTTATAGGCCCTGAAAACCCATTTTCATAATCAGCTCAATGAAATTAATGACGGGGACCAACAAGAACACAATGTTCTGCTGAGGTGGGAACAGTTTTGATTACTTCACAAGAGAGATTTCTTTGTTTGAAGAAGGTAGGGCTTATTTGGAAAAAAGGTGATGTCACAAATTTTCATGCACCAATGCATCAATGCACTAACGCGCTAATTACAGATTAGCAACATCTGAATCAGAATCTGATGATAGCTGTGGGTTTGTTTGTTAATGTTGTCATTGGTGGCAGTCAAACATGATCAAAGTACACCTACAGTGTCCTGATTGAAGCAAATTAGTTATTAGAGTCTTGATTCATTTTTTTGTTAAAATCTCAATAAATTCATAATTTAGGTTTTTTTCTGAAACTTGATTGATGCTAGGGCTGAATACATATTGTTACAGATAAATACTAACAAAATGAATCTTCATTTTCAAGGGCTTTAAGAAATTAGGTGCAGTTATGATGTTAAAAGTAATCTTAATTAGTTCCCCAGTTTTTTCAGAGTTTAAATATTAGAAAAATCTAAAAAGGCTGACCAGTATCAACAAATGCTTTGACTTGGTATTAGATCAGAATTTGTTAAAGGCAGATTGGTGCATCCCTATTTTATTTATTTTTTAACAAACCATGAATAATGCACTGTACAGTACCTGTAAGCACTTTGACTGTCTATGTCAGTACACATCATAATTTAATGTTGCCCTTTATTTTACATAAAATATACTGTATTTCCATTGTTGTTGCTGTTTTGGATCTAGTGAAGGTTGGCAAGGAAAAGCATAGTAATAAATGTGTGGTTTGAGAAGTAATAACTGCTGTGTTTTTTTATGGATGAGCAAAATGAATCACAATCTTCACAAGTTCAACAACGTACCACAGATAGATTTATTTTGCAGTCAAATTTACACAACCTTGGACATGAATGTTGGACACGAGAACACATGACCCACTATCACAGGTAGAACATAAGCTGGATGAAGATTTATAGATATTTGTTTCAACATTTAAGTTACTTATATCCTCATGAATGCTTGTCATTACATACACATGCACACAGAATACACTCTCTCCAATTTTCAAACATACTCTCTCTCTCTCTCTCGCTCTCACACACACACGCACACACACACACACAGTACAGATGTGCGTCTCTCCACAGAAATGCACATTCACACTCTGAAAAACAGGTACATAAACATAAAGGTACAAAACACGGTCACAAACATTACAGGTCTTCATCAAGAGGTCCACCTGTGTGCCAAAAATATACATATACAGTATACTGTATATATGATCAAGAAAAGACATCATTTGTACACCATGGCAAGTAATAGCAGGCGACATTTAAAAGCAGCTGAGCAACAACGGTACATTCAAAAATTCATTGGCAATCAATAGAACTCACACACACACACACTCAACACTTGATAAAACTGGCTCAACAGACACAATCGCCAAAGAAAAGAGCGGCATCTAAACACAGAGATTTGCCACACACACAGAGAATAGTTACATCTTAAAAGAATAGTTTGACATTTTAGGAAAACACTGTTGTTCACTTTCTAGCTGAGAGTTAGATGAGAGAACCAATAAATATGAAGCTACAGCAGCAACCTGTTAGCTGTTAGTATTACTGTACAGACATGAGAGGTAACGATATTCTTATCTATTACTCAGCAAGGGAGCGAATATTTCCAAAAATGTCAAGCAACTGTTTTAGGAAAATTAATGTCAAAGGCTTTTCTTTGACACATATACAAAGATTAGTGTGTTGCCATAATGCTGAACGGACTGTAAGACGAGTTGTGTGTGTGAGAACAGAAGTGTGGTCAGCCGAACGAAGCAAAATGTTACACCTCCTGATTTTGTCATAGTGCTAAAAAGTGCTCCCAGTTCTCCCTTACATTACAACATTTCACAGTTTTCAGGAAGGACATTTAGGACAATAACAAAATCATTAACTTTAAAGATTTGTAGCCCATCAAGCCTTATATAGGAAAATCTAACTTTTAGACCTGTTTGCTGATTCATTTGAAGACAAGTCACCAAAAAATAGAACTATACAGTGTTAACCATTTGGCATAGAAGTGCACCAATGTCCCACTCTATGTGTAAATCCTCCTAAATCCAAAATACAAGGCTCAAAGAAGAACAAATCAATGCCAGTAAAAGTTTCCCTTCTTTATAAAGCTAGCAAACTAAAAACTTGGCTGCCACCTTGTGGTAGACAAATATACTGCAGACACATGGTGAAGTAAGGAGTGCTCAACACCCTTTTTAGTTTTTTTAGTTTAGTTTTTTTTTTTTTTTCACAGACAGTAACAGCTTTGAGACATGGTCGTTTCCATCTGAGCCCATTCAGACTCAGAGTGATGGCTGGTGATAGAACACGTAAGCAGCATCAGAGTGGTTTTATCACACCCTCGTACACACTTTGTGTTTTATCTGTCGCAGGTGTTGCACCTTCCAAAACCCCCTGCACCCCCCTCCCCCCCCCAAACTTTCAAAATTAAATTATTTCATCTTTTTATTACTAGCAGCCAAGTAGGTGCATCAATTATGGGCATCTTCTTATCAGTATCAATATCTACACTTTTTAACTATACTAAATATTCTTTAGGGGCAGCAGCTTTGGACAGTCATTTCCTATGTGTGTCTCTTTGTTTTCTTTAAAATCAGAAATGTCACAACTCATGGCACAACGTTTATGGCACTTTGACCTAGAAGTCAACATCAGTCAATGATATGAAATCACAAATCAGTCATATAGCTATGATACAAACAGGAACGCATGTATACATTGAATCATTTCACATGGCACTGGTTTATGGAAAATAAATATACATCCTTATCTGTTTAGCAATATCATCCATTCATTGTTGAGATACTACATTCTTTAAATCCACTCAGATGACAGTACAAAAAATAAATATCTGGAGAAAATATTGTGGATAAGTCCTCCCTTATAAACATCATTTCACATCTTATTAAACCATTATTGTTTGTTAGCTTGCTTGTGCACAAACAAAAAGACAGAAAAAGAGAGAAAATGAGCAACACTCCGCGATTGTCAAGAGCTGTCACATTAAAGCGTTTTGTGTTAACTGTTACAACATGTATTGTATCTGTTTTGCAGTCATTGACGTGTCTCACGTTCGTATTGAATCGAAATGGACTATTATCTTTAACAGGCGATAGTTGCAACCAAAAGTCTAAATAAAGACAGCAGCAATTATGGGAAACTACTACTCAAATCTGGTCAAACCTGTCACAAGAAAAATGCTTAGCAGGACTCTTTTCACATTAAAAAACAAGAAAAAAAGCATTTTGATAAATCTACAATAAATGAGAGAAATAGTTTCTTTTTCTTTTTTTAGTTCACAATGGAAAAAGCAGCTTAATATCCACAGTAAAACACACCATTCTGTACATTCTTCTCAGGAAATGACTCAAACTACCTATTTATGTTTATCTGTTCATTGTAAATAAAAATGATAGCTATTTGTGACTGACTAGGCACTTTGGGATGTGAGTGTAGGAAATGGTTTATTTCATAATTTCCAACTTCAGATGAAAAGCAGATTCAATATGGCACTACAAAGAATCCTGTTATGTCTGAGAGCATGTTGAGGGTTTGCTTACAGTAAAATACTTCACCTAAGAAGTCATAACACTGTGAGGAGCTTGGCATAAAAGCATCCACTGAATGGCACATGTGCTGTGTTTGATCACAGTCTGTAAAAAAACTATTTGACAAGTGTGTATAGGGAAAACCAACTGGAGGAAACTACTGTTTGTGAGGAGAAATCATTTTTTTTTATCTGAATGACTTCCTGTATATCCTGATGTGACATCCCCTTTAGTACTCTATATGTGTTTTATTTTTTTATTTTTTTAAAATGAAATACAAATAAATAGTTCAGAGTAAATCGTGCTGATATTCTGGGTCTTCAGGTTATGGGAAGAAGTCTACAGATTTGGGCTCCAGTTCCTTTTTTTTTTTTTTTTTGAAAAGGTCATTACAATACTGCGTTATGTCAAAATGATAAATTAAAAAATGAAAAAGAAATTCTGATCCAGAGACTGAAAACTATTTACAAAGTCCATGAGTTGCTTTTTTTTCTTTTAAATAGATATTTTGACATACTCTGTACTTCACGGCTGATTGTAGAAAAATGTCAGCTTTGAGATAAAACATTTAAACAATGATTTAAATGATGAATTATACAAGCAAGGCGAAGGTTTGGTTGATATGTACCTCTGGACTGTTATGGGATCAGATCCATTCAGACAACCTGTATGGCACTTTGAAGCACATTTACTTTACAGCCAAATACAACCCCTACAATTGATGTTTAACTACTGATTTAGTTTATTTTTACAACCTTCAGTACTGCTATAGTTTGATAGCAGCTTACTCATAAATAAAACAAGAAAACTGGGTAAATAAATAACATTGGCAGAAAGAGATTCTGTAATATCTCTTATTTAAAATATTTAAATTGATGAACGTGATTTGAGATGTCTGTAAAACTGTAAGTGCTTCACTG
Organism: Scomber japonicus; assembly: GCF_027409825.1. Taxonomy (NCBI): domain Eukaryota; kingdom Metazoa; phylum Chordata; class Actinopteri; order Scombriformes; family Scombridae; genus Scomber; species Scomber japonicus. Next base: position 22,923,344 of record NC_070589.1, on the reverse strand, counting down.
AAAATAATTCAAATGCCACAACCTACGGTCAATTATAGCACTCAAATAGGCAAATAAATTAAACTCCAAAATTAGTCAAAGGTCTTTCTAAAGTATGAAAGACAGCTATGCACCTCTAATGAATGGACTATCTTCAGTAAATGCTTTCAGAAATACATTTTCCAAAGACCAAACTACAAAATATAAGAGGTGTGTGAGGGGCCACTTTGGTCTGCTCTGGTCGGTCTGGATGTAGTTAAGAGGAACGGCACCTTGAAGTCGTCTCCGGCCGATCAGGCGCTCAGGTGGGGAGGCTGATGTTGGCGTTCTCCGCCAGAGGGCTGGACATGCGTATCTGGGAGCTGCTCTTGCTGAGGATGGATAGCTGAGTCCCACCGTTCACTCCACTGCTGGCCAATGAAGGGTGCCTCTGCTGCTTCAGGTCCACAGCAAAGTACCGGTTCACCGTCCAGCTGCGCCATTTCCTCTTGATCTCCGACTGCACCTTCAGGGAGAAACTTCACAAGGTCATTTTTAATGTACTTTAAGCTGTACCAGCTTCACGAAAAGGTACAGTACACCTAAGTTTTGTGGGTTTCATTTTATTTTATCCCCCGTTCCACATTTCACATTGATAAGCAGTATTTAAGTCATTCTCCATACTTGTTGATACTGCCATCAAACGCAAAGCACAGCCCATAGCAAATGACCCCTGTCACCCTCTACATTAATGTTTCATTCCCCTACCTTCTGGCATGAGATCCAGACAAATAACATACAGGAAGACCCACTTTGGTAAAAGTTTCATTCCATCTGCCATCACTATTCCAAATAATATCCAGTAGGTAGCAGTATTTGTCACCTGTTTGTGCAATTCATGTTCAAAGGTCTGTTTTCTTTTTGTTTTATCTTTCGTATCCTGTTGAATGTCTACACGTTTTTTGTTGATGATGTTTGTTGACCTTTTGAATGTTATGAGTATGGATATGACAACAAATTTCCCCCTGGGGACAATAAAGAATGAATCTGAATCTGAAATTTTAAATGGCTTATAAGAAGGAGAAGAAAAATAGTCTTTACTGTCATTATACATGTACAACATATTACAGTGTAATAGGTTGTGATATGTTGTAGATGCATATATAAGACCATTGTACATGTACAGAATACTGTATTTATTATCTTCATTAGTGGTGAGAAAAACAAAAGGCAGCTGAAAGCCCCGGATAAAATCTAGTAAGACCCATGTGTTTTCATATGTTTGAAGTTTTGTTGTTTGTTTTGTTGTCTGTATAGAAATGTTTTTCTGTATTACACTGTAATTGATTTGTAATCAGATTTGTACATGTATGTGATTATAAGCAATTATGATAACAGCTGTGTTATCAAACATTTTAAATATTCACTACTTACAGATACTTCATAGGAGGAATTATAATTGATGACAAATGCTTTAACAAAATATGCAAATATCCACTTAGTCACATAGCAGTGTGTAATAAATAATGTAACAACTGTTATGTGTGTATTTATAAATTGTAAATAGTGGGAGGTTATAATATTTGGAAACAGGAACGTATTTCTAGTATTAATCTGTGTCAGATAATAAGATGCTAATCAAATATGAAGAGTACAAAGTGAATGGGTTTATGGACAGGGACAAAAGCTTACCTCTCCATTGAGGAAACAGTAGAGGACAGCGACCACAAAGCCCTGAGGAGAAGAATGGAGACAAGCTTGAGATGGAGCAGAGACATATAAAATCTGTGACACACTGCTCAAATATTCATGACGTGTAGTTTACTGGTCACACAGTATAATTCCTGGGTATTGAAGTTGCAATTTGACCTCTTTTGAACCTCCAGAGCTGTCTGCACGCAACAGTTTGTATCACAGTGTTTAATAATTGTGAAAGATTATGGAGAGCTCACGCTGCTTTTTAAGTGACCGTTGGTATTTTCCTCTAAATGATTTATCGTTTCCAACATTTTATTTATACAAATATTAAAAAACGTGAGTATAATATTCAGGGGGTGAAACTAAAAACTATGTTTATGAGGAAAATTATCTAAATGATGAATCAGTTATTAAAGTAATTGATTAATTGACTGATTTGATTGTTTCAGTACTAATAACAACATATATAGCCTATAGGAAAAGCATTTTGTCAGTTCTTTGATCAAGAAAATATTGATGAACACATTTGATCTACTTCCCAAATACCCTTATTTGAGCATTATCTATAGTAGGGGTGAACTTGAAGCTACTATCGGCATCTGTGTATGTTTATAATCACAAAAATGTCTGTATTTGTGTCCCTATTTGCATTTACTCTACACTGGGTGGAATCTTGGCTTATATTGTAAATGGTTATAAACGGTTCATTCTCTACTTCAAATTGTTTACTATCATTTATAAACATCACATCTCGAAATGTAGCTGCCAACAAAATAAAAACTTTTCACCATGCCTGAATTAATAACACAAGCAAACATCACATTTATTTGTACCCCACCTTAAAAACGGAGAGAAGAAAATGAATCTAAATAAAAGTTGTGTAGCTGTTGAAGGTTTGTGGGGAAATGAACAGTGGAGACAGAACAGTAGGTTAGTGGGAAAATACAAGTGAGGCTTGCATTAAGTCATATTGCATTTTTTTAAATATGAAAAGCTCTTTTGGTCGATTTGCATGCACTTAGGAGACGGTACCTAACTTGACTTACTGTCATGCCATGCTGTCAGTATCAGACAAACTATAAACAATTAAGTGTCCTGTTATAGAGGGAGTTGTGAATGAGCGAATGAAGGATTGTTTTTGGCCTTCGGCATGTGCATTTTTGCGAGATTAATTACCGTGTTGTACTTCCACTGGGCATTTAATGTTGATCTTTCACTGGTGTTCCTTTTCCAGCGTGAAGGACAATAACTAATTTAATAGCTAGTCTACACTTTTGTGAGTATAGTGACCTTGTTATTGTACTTATTCATTTCGTAATACTATTGATCAAACTCTTTTTAGTCTTTAGTAAAAGCTTCAAAGTCCGACTGCTGTCCCCAACCTTTATTGGAAGGGTTGCTGCATTGCTGAACACCGACACACATTGTGAGGTCTGAATATCACAAGCACTCTTGTACAGTAAGGCAAGGCAAGGCAAGGCAGTTTTATTTGTATAGCGCATTTCATACACAATGGCAACTCAATGTGCTTTACATAAAACAGAAAAACATGTAATTTGAGAAACTTAAAACATACAATTAACCCCCCCCCCCCCCCCCCCCACATAATAAAAACAAAGTACAGAAAAATAGCAAGACATAAATAAAATGATTGCAGCATAAAATAATAAATTAGCTTTAAAATCATTAAAAGGACATAGAGTGCAAATGAAAGATTAAAATGTAAAGTGCTTTAGAAGAGCTCAATCATAAGCACAGGAGAAGAGAAATGTTTTTAACCTGGATTTAAAAGTGTTCACAGTTGGGGCTGATTTCAGTTCTGCTGGTAGTTTGTTCCAGTTGTGTGCAGCATAACAGCTAAAAGCTGCTTCACCATGTTTAGTGTGAACTTTGGGCTCAACTATCTGACCTGAGTCAGTAGATCTCAGAGCTCTACTGGGTTTATATTCTCTTCAGTAAGCAGCCTATTTGTATTTAAAATACTCTGATGATTTATTATCCCACTACGCTCCCTCATTCATTATCAGGTATTTCTCTTTAAGTGAAAATGGAAGCTGGAGTAGCTGTAAAAAGCATACCTGGAAGGATCCAAGTCCCAATTCAAAGACCAGTCTCTCCTTTTTGCTGACATCTTCAGGTGAGAAGGCGAACACAGTGTAGTGAATACCAAACAGGGGGATGAGCAGGAGGGTGGAGCGCGCCAGACGCCTACACACACACACACACACACACACGCGCACACAAACACATTATCCACACACGCACATGCACACAACACACAGTTTAATTAGATTGCATGTAAAACACAAATCAAATCATTCATGTTTCAGTGGTGCTGGTCAGCTGAATGTAATGAAAGAATAAAGCTACATGTTTTCTGCTTACTAGTCGTTTTTAATCAAGCAACAAATTGAAAAATAAAAACCTTCCACCTTAATCTCTAATACAGATATCAATTTAGTTGAAAATGAAGGCTTAATCATTATTTTCTGGTGTTTTTTACAGATTTATTTATATTTATAGATCTATTTTTTTCTCATTGTCAACAAATTACATAAAAAACAAAATCAACATTATTGCACTTTGTGACATCTTCTCTCATTACGATTAACATGGCTGTTTTGAGTCAGTCCCACATATATTACACCATCCTGCTGCTGTGAATACTAAATAATACAATATACTTAATGTAAATAAATACTTGATAAAGCATCAAATGTGTGTTAATACAGTAGTCTATCAATATGCACAATTTGTTGAGTCTGTTTGAGTGAAGTTTGCTATAAACTATAAATGTGTTCTCTGGCTGAAAATAATCCCTATAAAATGCACTATTTATCCATATTTGTTTTGGAATTGGTAAAAACTACAGTGCCTAGCTGTATAAGGTATTAAACAATAATACTATACATTTGTGACCCATCTTTTAACAATATTTACATATTCAGAAAGAACAGACAGGCTTAAGGATATGTAGCATACACAAGGTAGAGAAAGGGATGGGATTTGTTGACAATAAGAAAAATGTAGAGTAACACCATCTTTCTATGAAGAGCGAGGTTAGGTTTTTACTGTATTAATGGATTTATCTGTGACATCATCACAACAATGAGACTTAATGAGAAACACATAACTTTGTATGATTTGACTTTGTAGCATGTATGATATATCCATGTAGTCACACAGAGTACAGAATTACATATTTTACTATGTGAGAAATGGAAATACACAAAAAACACACAACAAATGACACCTTAAAATAATAGAAGACAGAAATGAGCAAGATGATGATTTTCAGAGAGCAGTCCAATGACATCCAGGAGTCCTTAAGAAACAAAACAAAACGATTGTACTCTGATCTATTTCATTATGATTTGAGAAAAAAAATATATAAAAAAACTTTCCTCAAAAAGTAGATGTAACATTTTGTGCTGCTGTCTATAACCACTAGCAATCAAAATAAATGTGTGTGTGTGTGTGTGTGTGTGTGTGTGTGTGTGTGTGTGTGTGTGTGTGTGTGTGTGTGAGAGAGAGAGTATGCATTTGGGAGTCCAGAACATTAATAAAACTTTAAGAACCCCTGAAGTAAAACTCACACACACACACACGCACACACACACATGCAGTTGACACAAGCACACACACACACACACACACACACACACAATCATGCGTGTCTGTGGACAAACATACACACACACACACGCACACACACTTACAGTGTGATGGTGGATAACTCTGACATCCTGCACGAATGCTGAACAGCCTGTGTGGGTTCACTGAAGCATTTCTGAGCACAGCTGCTACACAGCACAAAGACAACACAACAATACAACAAAGACAATGTCTTTAGGGACACAGACACGCAGTCTCACACAGCGCACACACACACACACACACACACACACACACACACACACACAGCGCACACACACACTCACACACACACACACACACACACACACACACACACACACACACACACACACACACACACACGTTCACACTTGGTCACACATGCACAGGTTTAAGCAACAGATGAGAATGGCATTATCTGCAGGGCCTCCAAAGACAATATCCTGTGGGAGCTGAACAGGAGTGGTGTCTGGCTACAGTACAACTCCATAATGAGACTCAAGCCTTTTGCCAGCAGGTACTTCAAATTATCATGTTCTGAGAAAGTTTATTGGAGGAGAAGACACATCAATGGGATAAGGGTAAAACTTTGGATATAAAACAGTTACAATTTCAGTAAAATCCATATATGTCCTCTTGAAAATGATGTATTGTATTAGTTGGATAGCAGACAATGCCCTCTGATCTACAGGGAGAAAAAAGCTAAAATATCAAGTAGAAAAAGCCAGAGTTAGCCAAGAAGGCAGAATTTTATCTATTATCCAGAGTATCATGTGGTGTCTGATGAGAGAAAAAGACTGGCGTTATACTATATTTTTCTTATTGTCGTCAAATCCCAAGAAAAAGACGAAACAACAACTTCCTGATCATGCCTGCAGCTTTCAGCCTGAAGCTAATTCATTCCTTCTGTAAATGCAGATCTTTGAAAACAAGTCACAAATACATATTTTCTTTTTTTGTCTTTTTCTTTTTAAAACAGCAGGGCACTGTATTCTTTAGCAAATATTACTTAATTATTTTGTCCATATAATGGTAGGAATTAGTAAAAATAAAAAATGCTACTGAGTCAAAGGTTATGTCTTAAGATGTCTCATTTTGTCAAACAGTTGAAAATCTAAAATATTTACTTCAGTTTCATGTATGACAAAGAAAATCATTAAATTGTCATATTTTGCATTTGTTGCTAAAAAAAAACTAAACTAAACTGAAATGTTTAGTAATAATTGTAAAATGTCAACCATGTGTTTTTAATAGTTTATGACACAAATGAATAAGCTATATCAGGCTTTAAGATAATCCTTGTTAGTAGGATCAATTCATTGTTGGTTTTGGTCTTCTAATGGAATTTTTTGACAGTAAGACAAATACATAACATCAGCAGCCTTATCCTTTCAGCAAAGGTGCATAACATTTCTTTAAGCTGCAGGGCTGTATACAGTCTATGAAAAATCTCAAAATCAAAGTATTAAATTCTCCACACACACTTCAGACTGGTGTTTCAGTCAATTTAATAATTGTAACTTACAGGTAAATGCTTGATTCATTCCCTCCAATATCAGGTGACTGCAACTTCTGGACCAGGATAATGATAATCCCAACGAACAGAATAAAATTGATCTGTGGAAGAAAAGAAAAAATATTCAAAATCTCAAAGCCTTGTCATAAATCACACTCAGGTCAGGCAAACAAAGGCCTAGCATGTGTCAAAATGAATCCACAGCAGCTGTCATACCATTATGGAGGCTACAACTGGTCCTTTGATCACCCACCAGAGGGCAGTGTTCTCAGTTGTATCCCAACATCTGGAGGAGGAGGAGGAGGAGGAGGTGGAGGAGGAGAACAGTGCATTTTAATAATTGTTCAACATGCTCTCCTTTGCTTTCGCTGCACACTTTTTAACATGTGGCACATACAGTGTGTCAATAATGTGGATATTTGCAGAGTGAAAAGGCAAAGTCAGAAGGGATAGGAGGATTTACAATGGAAGCAGGCTGTAATATTTGAGAATGATATTTTTTCATTACAACTAATTTAGTAAAATTAGTACAATGTATGAGTGTAAAACGTCTAATTAGTGTTTGTTTTCTGCATCCTGTATTGTGCTGAGGAAAAATTGAAAAACTTGCAAAAGATGAAGGAACAATTATGAATCTTATCACATGCAGCACATCTCCATTTTTCTAAATTTTGGCCTGATTGCATTAATTCAATTATTCTAAAGACATGATCAAGATAAGTGTATTTTGTGATGCCAACAGAGAAGCCAGTTATTTTGTTTATTGATTTACGCTTTCCCTTCCATTTTTATCAACTATATAAGATGCAGGTATGATATTTAGCAATAAATTATCTTAATGCAACATTTAGACTTCAGTGTGATATACAGTGCCTTGGCTGAAGTAAGAAGAGATATTGGGACATACCCAGTGTCATCAAAGTGGAGCCTCAGAACTGCCCAAACAGTGACACAGATGGTGGGAGTCCCTGTAAAAAACAGTGAGCATTAATACAAATTGTAGGTGATTGCCATGTTCATCTGTATGCACCTGCAGCAATCATGCTTTTTTAAAAATTGCAATATACTGAAACAACAGATTCATATTTGATTGGTTGTAACCCAATGGCACTGTACAGTATTCATGTACAGAAAGACCATAGGGTTTGTCTCAAGATTGCATTGTTATTTCAGCTGTATTTTATTACAGTCTCCTTACACCTCAAAATGTGTTTTTCTTATTGTTGTTTACTTGGATGTTTGAGCTTCACTGTGCAGAATGATGTACGTGAAGAGTTTAACATTAGCAAGTGATTTTCACATCAATCTGCATCAAGTATTCCTGTGCTTACCAAAAACAAGAGTTTAAGAGGTGTACATATTGTGCAATTTGTGAAATCACAACTAGCTGGGAAACCAATCGTGGTCCAGTGTGCAGTTTATAAAGGTATAATGTGTGAAATAGGAGGCAGCAGCTTAACCTCTAAAATGGAAAAATATTTATATATTCATGGATTCTAAAGTTTTTCAAAGAGGGAGAACATAGCAGAATATTTTTAAATGTCTGGTGGGGGTCCTAATGTATTGGAAAAATCATATATCATATATATCATATATTTAGGGGACAGTAATCCAGAATATCAGTTTATTTTAATAAATCACCCCATTGCTCTGTATTTTGACAAAAATCTCAAAATGAGTCTAAATTTGCCTTTACTCAAGGAAAGGTGCAAGAAAACTGACTTCTAAATTACATTACACATGAATTATTTTTGAATTTACAAATATGCCACAAATCTGAAAATGTACAGAATGAACAGTAAAGAAGTTGCTGCCTTCATTCATTAATGATAACTAGTTGGGAACAGACACTTACCCCATCCTACGATGGTGTACCAGTAGAAGTAGCGTCTTTCAGGAAAGAAAGTCTCCACCAGTAGAGTGAAGAGATACAGACCTTCAATGAACAGCCAGAAATAGTTGGACATGACACAGTAATGGAGGAAAACCATCACTGCTTTACACGCCACCTGCACAGGGAGACACACGGCAAGTTGCATTAGTGCAGAAAAAGGTAAATGATGGTTCAAATGTTAAAAACAAGTTGCCTGTGCTTGTTAGTTGAAGATATGAAGCCTGGAGAGCACAGTAGTTATTAATTAAAATGTATTAATATAGCTTAAGTGGGCTTTTTCAAGAAATAGACAGAGCCACACCAGGACATTGGACAATCCTTTAAGGGTATTTAAAGATGTTTTTTTAATTATTTCACTTCGAAGCCAGTGTCAGTTCTGCAACAATATCATCATCAAAAACTGCCAAAAAAATAGACACCATCAGTGATTTATTAGAACTTTTTTAGTAAATTTCGAGGGCAGAATTTTGTGACCAGATGATCGTCAGTTCAATCCCCCAGACCAGCAGAATAAATCTGGGTGGGAAAGTGAAGAAGCAGGATTTGCCCCTCCTTCATTATCACCACTGAGGTGCCCTTAGGAGCAAGGCCCTTAACCCCAACGGCTCCACTAGAGCTGCTCAGTGGGCAGCAGAACAGACTGTGATTGTACTGGCCACCTTCCAGGTATGAATATGTAAGTACCTTAAATAAATTAAGACTAAAAAAGACTTGCAGGTTGTTCATAAGCTTTCTTGTTTCTTTTACACAATAATATACACCAGCATTTTGTTGCAGCTTCCAAATGGAAAATCCATGCATAATGTTCAGTCCTTTTTTAAAAGCTCAAGACAATAAATGTCAGACTGACAAATGTCCTTATTCCTCTAAATCACAGTGTAAACAGAGATTGATGTCACTATGGTGACGGGGTTGCAAATCAATGCACCATACTGCAATTACTCAAAAAACTTATGAGACAATGAATGAAAATGCAAACTGTGCATCAGTCAGCAGGAACATGTCACCTACATGTCAGGTGGGCTGTAATCTAGTGACATCATGTTAATGAAAGAGTCCATATTCTGGGTGGGGTTAACCAATTACATCACTGATCTGATTCCCTGTATCATGGTGTCACGATGTTGACCTGTGATTGCCATGGCAACAACGGGAAAGCAGAGGGTTTTGAAAAAAGGGCAAAGTAACCATTGATATGTTAATGGACTAGAAGATTTCCACTGGCCTTGCTGAAGCCATTAGCGTACCTAATTAGGTTTATTTATCATGCCTGCTTAACAACAGTGAGCAATGTGCTGTTACCAGACAAAGCCTAAGAGCTTGTTCTGCATTTGTAATCAGAGTATTAGTCATTTAAAAGCATGTTTGCTTTATTGAAGTTCCTTCAAAGGTGCATATCACACAGAAAAGGCTGAAGGAGAAGTGCTTGAAGCTCTCTTTATATCTCATTCAGAACAGACATGATCATATTTTACAGACATGCTTCCTTTTATAAAATGAGTGGCTGCCCTTTGACTGAAGTCTTCAATAATGCTATATGGAAGCGATTAACCAAGATTGTTGAAAACACTGTGGTAATACTCTGCAAACCTCTTAAAGCAACTAAAAACATGCCAAGAATTATTTTGGACCATTTAGAATAGTAAAAGCCTCATTTTGCAATTAAGTGCTTCAAATTTAAATTAATTAAACAATTAGTATCGTGAATTGTAAATGACCTCTTCATTTTTTATTTATAATAAACATAGAGTCATGACTGTTTTCGATCTTGTTGATGAAAACCATATGAGGAAGTAGTTTATCAGCCATAGATAATGTGTAGTAGTAAGTTACTGACTGTGTGTGTGAAGCAGTGGTCGCTGTCCTCCTGAGAGTACAGCACGCCATCCTTGATGAAGACTGAGATGGCTCTCAGGATGAAGGACACAAACAAGTTCATGTGAATGAAGTTCCTGGTACAGTGGAGCTTCCTGGATAGAAAAGAGAGAAATGTTTACCAATCCTAAATTGTTTGTTTTTATCTTGTTTTGTTTTTTTAAATGTTAATGTTAAAATTTTCTTGTGTTTACCCTTCTGAACACCTGGCTCTTTCCCCTTGATTTTCACTCCCTTTATTCTCAGGCATAGTCACTACACGTTGTAGATATCTTTAAACATTTGCTGTACTTAAGTCAGTTTGATTGCACCATCTATAGCACTCAGTTGGATGCAGAGCAGTTTTCTCAGACTTTTCAGACAGCTTCCTTCCAGGAACAGAAAATAGCCTTCAATGTTTAAAATAAAATAACCTGTTCATGGTGAAGTTTTTATAGATAATTCATTTTTTTCAATTTAGTTTAAGTTCTGTGGGCTTAATGACAAGGTCCTCCGCCTCCTGCTTGGACCCTCTCTCTATCACATTTTTCCCAAAAAAAAAATGTTTTTAAGTGCTCAGCACCTAAAGTACTAGAAATTATTACCTGCTCTCTTCAGTCAGGAATACTTCCCACAGCACGTAAACAGCTGTCACAAAACCACTTGAGCAACCTTGATGCAATAGTTACTGCTAATTATAAACCTCTCCTACTTATGTGTGGAGTACCCCAAGGTTTAATTCTTGGACCACTACTTTTTCATTTCTATCTACTTCCACCCGCACATGTTATACAACAACACAAAACAAACTATCACACTTATGCAGATGATTCACAACTGTACATATCCCAATTTGTTGATATCATAGATCCTTTATTCCCTGGCTCAGTGTACTGATGATATTAATGTATGGATGTCAGAGAACTTCTTAACACTGAACAAAGACAAAACAGAAATACTTGGTGAAAAAGATCAGAGGCAAAAAATTGCCGCTCCTCTCAGTTCCGTCACTGGAAAGTTTGAAATCTGGGTGTAATCCGAGATAGTGATCTAAACGTTAAGAGCCATATCCATCATATCACAAGATGGCCCTCTGCCATCTAAAACATTTCAAAACTAAGGGGCTTTCTATATCATAATCAGACTCTGAGAACCTAATCCATGCCGTTATAAGTATAAGTATACTAGACTACTGTGATGGTCTATTCACAGGGCAGCAGTGCAGCAAACGGAATTGATTCAAGATGCAGCTGCTCATGTTCTCACCAGAACTAAAAAGTCTTAACACATTACACCTGTTCTTAAATCTCTGCATTGGCTCCCCATCATAGCTAGAATTGATTTTAAATGGTCTTGCACCATAGTGAATAAAAGACATGCTAATTAGATACAAACCAGCAAGAAATCTCAGGTTCACAGGCAGTGGTCTTTTAACCATCCCTCATACTAACTCTACAGCAGGAGAGGGCGTCTGGAATGCCCATGGGTGTGCCTGTGTGTGTTTATGTGTTTTGTATTTGACATTTGTGACTCCTGTATAACTGTACTAAAACCTGTTGATGCATTTTGACCTGCTGAATCTGCATTTTTATGGTTGTGTTGTGATTACATTGCCATTTTACATAAAGCACATTGTGTTGCATTTTGTACAAAATATGCAGCTGTGATGATTCTGTCTGGTTTTCCTTTGCAGGTTTTCACGAAGACACTGTAGATCTACACTCTAGTCTGCTTGACCTTATTTGACTTGCAAATAGTTTTTAACCAAACTAAAGATTACCATGCCATGTGGAAACACAAAAAAATAACTTCTCAATTGCTTTTGTCTGGGACCATTAAAGACGAGACATACCATAGAGTACATTGCTATAATAGATTAAGTTAGGCTACTCAGCAATGCAATAATTTGGCATGTCTGTGACAATATTTTTTTTAAAAAGAAAAAAGTTTTTTGCAATTTTAAATTAACTGAAAAATGTATCAATAAGGTAAAACAAGCAAAGCCATTTTGTGGGTTTTGACACTATTGTTTTTCATTCTTATTTCCATCGGCTGAATATGATTTTGAGTTTTTGCCAACAAGACTCAAAAGGTTAAAGACATTTCTCAGAACAAGCTATAAGACACCTTTTTACATACAAAATCCCACTTTTGAGAAACCTGCCTTTTGAGGTCTTCATTATGACACTCACCTAAATCTGCAGAGGATGACCATGGCTGTAGTGAGAGACACCAGAGATGTGCTGTAGCCAACTGTGTACAGGGCCTTGACCGATGGATAGTACGGGTCCTGATGTTGGGAACAGAGAATGTATTAACAGCATGCATGTCTATGATAGATGCAAACATGTGAAACTTAAGATGAGGTGAGAGAAGCCGTACAGGTTTGCTTGCTGTAGTGTTTTCATAGGGGAAGCAGATGTCCACATAGTGAGGGAAAGGTTCAGACCAGCCATCCTCCGTACAGTTGCGACTCACCCTCCCCATTTCTGAAAGTAACAAATGTACTTGAACTACAGTGGGCAAAGTTGAACTGAATAGAAATTATTTTGGAATACAAATACGTTAAAAACACATTTAGTCTCTTGATTCCACTGACCATCATCAGGGCCCATGAAGTCATGAAAGAGCTCTGGACAATTGACCACCACGACCTCATTGATACTGGCCGCATGCCAGCAGGTCAGATTGTCCCACATCCATGGACACACTGAACAGCAGAGAAGAAGAAGAAACAAAAACCCATGTTGGTCAGAGTTAAGTTACCATTCAGCATTTCTACTGTTATGTCTCTGAGTAAATGAATCTGACATGAATTTATGGTAATTAAATTGGAGATAATAGAGTTTGAAAAGATATCTGGCATTTTCACGACACTGACAGGGACAAAACTATTGCTAACTCACTTTGTTGACCTATCTCATTCAGATCCATTTACCATTTTATTTTAGGTAGTATGTGTTGATAATTTACAACCGTGACAGCCAAAGTATTTCTTTTTAACATCTCTTAAAATGAAATGCACCTGTGTTCTCCTCAGAAGGTGTAATATCCTCGGACATATGGTGGACATGTCCTTTTTACTGCTTAAAACAAACCATTTGATATCCCCAAATAGGTTGAAACAAAATTTTACTTAACCCAGTTCAATCTATTGTTTTTGTTTGGTTATGATTTCCCTCTATTCATCGGACTCTTAGAATAAATCTCACACCATTTATTTTCTGCACAGCTATCACAGCTTTGATTTTTCTCTATTTGTCTCCATTTCTTTCTGCTTCCATGTTCTTTGTCTCCAGCACTTCCCCGTCTCTCCTTTTTTCTCCTTCCATCTCTCTAGGTTTACTGCGTTGTTTATGCTCAGGTGATTTTATAGTGCTGCAGAGGCAGGCAGGCAGGTGCAAGTCTGATTGTATGTGTATTCACTCGCATGCATTTTGAGTGTGTATTTTGCTTATGGGTTCATCTGTGTATGTGTTCCTAGACATGCATGTGTGTGTCTGTGTGTTTGCAGACCTTTCTCTATTCTGCTCGGCTCTCTAATCTGTTTTGGTTCTGTCTGGTGAGCTGGACACGAAGCCAATTACCTTTTAAAGGGCAAATCTGAGCCAAATGAGCCGCACTGAGCTACGGAGGTAACTGGCTTAATAAAGCACTCTGTCTGCATCACTGGCTATCTCACACAAGATCCCATAGTGTGCTGAATCTTCAGCGGGCTGCACAGCATAAGCTCTACATACATATCACACATTCACAGTAGACAATAGATGTATGCACAAATACTCATTAAAGCCGATTTGATTGAAGGACTTTTAAATGTCTGAGTCATTGTGTGCAACTGTCACAGAATGCAGATCAAAAGTTCAGATTCAGCATTTACTCATAATTTTTTGTTAAACTATAAACATTGGTCAGAGAGGAAAAACATTTTATAATGCACCTAAAAAGATCTTCTTCCTATGTGATGATATTAATGATTTTTTTTCTTAATGATTAATCTGAAGATTAGTTTCCCACTTAATTGTTGAAATTTGTTGCACAAAAAAGTCAGAAAGGCCAAGGCGATGTCAAATTGCAGGTTTTGCCTAGCTGACGATGATATAAAACAGAAAAGCAGAAAAATGTCATATTTGAGAAGCTTGAGTTGGGAATAATTTGTGTTTCTTTGCTTGAAAAATCACATACAATCAAAATAATAAATTGTAATCATTATTGTCATTGATTACGCTCTAAATTTGACTCTGAAGGGTAATTAAGTGTCCTTTCCTATAATGTGACACTACAAAGGTACCAAAATGGATTGGATGTTTTAGTTCTGAAATAATAACCACTTTCCAGGCCATTCTAGAGCTGCTATTCATATCATGCTGGCTAAATTCAGCAGGATAGTGATTACAGCACCAGAAAACAAATTGCAATTTCACACAGCCTGCAGACTAATCTCAGGTCAGAGTATCCCAATTAAAAATATTATGACAAATAGATTATGAAATTTGCTTTTAAGAATAGATTTGGGTACATCTAAAAAGGGAAAGAGATAAAGAAAACAGACCCCCCTATATATAAACACTTTTCCTTTCTCATACAAATTGTTTCCCTTTTCTCATTTGTCTTTTTCCCCTTTTCTTGCTTTTTCTCTGCCACCAAGTCGGATTTCTGCAAACTGGGCGTTTTTATTTCCTCACCAACGATTTGCTGTCAGCAGAAACACAACATAGTTCCTTTTAAAGGGACAGGAGGAGACAAGTTCAGTTATAAGGTCAAGGCAAGCCAACACGTGCAATTATCAGGTCTGAAATTGAACACAAAAATAAAAAATGCCCATGTTGCAGAGGAATAAGGGAATAAAACAGATGCCTACTGTTAACTATAAATGCAAGTGTGAAGTGAGAACAAATTATGCATGTGAGTTATTTATACCTCCACTCTAACCCACCTCAGGGCATCAGACTTTTATCCAAAAAGATATAAAAATGCAAAAGAAAGGTAGATAAAAACACATTAAAAGACAGCAGGTTGCTGTGCAGCTCTCAGGAGGACTGCAGGACTGACCTTTAAAATATACAGATGAAAAACGAGCTGAACTCACGGCGCCTCTCTCTCTTTAAACTTGTTATCTTACACTCTTAAATCTTTTATGTTTCATGTTATTTTCAAGGTGTCAGTGGCCGTCAGCGAAGCCATGAGTCACAGTGCAGTCTGGGAGTTGCAGTCTGTTTGGTAAGTTTCAAACAGAGAAGCCTGCAGCAGTTGCTAATGAAAATAGTTCACTTCATAGCCAAGAAAATAATTGCTTCCAGGCTTGACATACCAAGTTTCCTGTGTTTGTGGGAAAAGGGACATGTGGGGAAAATGTGCAAGCAGCTCAGCGTGACATTGCACAAGGCATTTGGTTTGAGAACTGTATATCAGCGGATAGTTGTTTGTGCTGTATAGTGCCCTTTCGGGGTGATATGAAAATGATATAAGGCTCATCTTTCATCCTTACATGGCCTTCTATGACCTTTTCAAAACTGATTGGATAAACTGAAAAATGTCCGATCATCAAGCATAAACAAAAGGTTATTTTTTAAATCATTTTTAAGACGTGCATGGCTTTTATTTACCAATGGTCTTGTACTTTCTGAGTCACCAAAGATGTCAACAGTTTAATCACAGACAGAGCCATAAAAACAGACTTCATGCCAAATTATGGGCACAAAAGGAATGTAAGAACACAAACAAGCACACATGCACGGTCATACTCTTGGACACATCCTCACTTACTTATATCAAGGTCGTCAGCGGGGTTGTGCAGCGCCATATTCTCCAAGCATTTCTCATGTTCACGCTTCATTATACAGTGCTCGGACTCCGAGGCCACCTGGGGGAAACACAACAAACACACACAAAGTCCCACTAAATATTGATTGGAACACTGCACCGTCAATCATTTGTGTTTTTAATCAGCTTCTTGTTATAGTTGAGGGGTCTGACATGAATACAGTATCAGCTGCCAAAGTTAAAATAACATTTACTGTGATATGATATGTTTTCTGTTTTTGTTTCTGTGTTTTTGCTTGTGCTCTTCTCACCACTTTTAAGTGAGCAGAGCTTTGTTAGAAATAGTTGATGCCAGGTATTTACATGGACCAACCAGAAGAGTCAGAAAGCCTCTGTTGCTAGGGAGACGTGCTATCAGTCAAACTCATCAAACCACTTGCAGACACTGGTTGTCTCCAAAATCACTCCCTATAATATATGTTAGACCTTCAATCAGTTAACGCTTGTAAATTGAAATTTTGGACAATCACCATGTCATTACTGTCAGGATTATTGCTGCACAATATCATTTTCGAGAGGGTGTTGTGGCCTGTAGATCATACCATTTGCACTCAGTGTTCAGACAATACCATTTTTATTTATTTTTGGACTCAGCCAAAGTGACTTTTTGGTACAAATCTCTCATGGATTCCTAAGTATGATTCCTTGAAACATTCATTTTTATTGTTGCTCATTTTGTCACAGATCTTTTCAGTGAAACAGCAGTTATCAACCCACGGCACTGATAAACCTACTCAGCACCAAACTGCAGCCAAATTAAGTGATTGGCCAGTTGAACATAGTCAAGCATTTAACACATACAGAGCCAGATATTTCTCTCAGGAGTTGGCAGAGACAGAAGCAGGGCTAAAAAAATTTTACTTACATTTACCTTGTGAATAGAAGCAAGGTTCCAAGTGAATGCTATAATAATGCTGCTTTGTGTCTGCTGAATAAGCAACTGTTTGCTTACTCTGTAAGGTGATAATATGTCAGTATTGTGTTTGCAGATTGTTGTGTTGCCCTAAAATGCAATTAAAGCACACAGAAATAAAAAAGGTTACAGGTAGTGTTTCCTCTTGGTATACGTTCAATTAGTCAAAATGGCCTTTTTGACTATTTAGATTTTTGTGAACATTAATCATTTTTGATGACTCCTGTTGAACTCAGTGGCGTACACAATCACACCTGATTAACATCATCTGTCATGTCAAACTGCTCTTGACATTTTATTTTAGCAGAGGAGCTCATTAGTCAGAGATGTGTGTTTTAACAAATAACTCTAGTAAATATAGCCTTCCCCCCATGTTCTGCTTCAACTGCAGATATACCACGTTATGGAAAGTGAAGATGCTCCAGTATCTGTAACTGTCACTGGAGCAGGTGGATGGTAGGTGTCGCCTTCTTGGAGGTGCAGTCAGGGAAACTGTTTACTCAGAGTTAGTGGAGATACTCTATGTCTTCTCAGTACGCCCCCTCCCATCTCACTCTGTTAAGGCCAATCTCTGTTTTACACCCTTCTAGCACCCCCACCTTTAACTCTCTCTATGAAATGATAGGTGTAATATGTCCCAGCCCTCTCAGCCATGGCTGACTCATCACTCTCTCTCTTTGCCCTCCGATATGAATTCACTTCATCTTCTTGTGAAGATGTCCCCTGATTCACTCCCTTTCTTCATTGCACTGCCGCATGTGGGATGAATATGAAACAACTCCATGCATTATGTGAAACAGCATCAAAAGCTTTCTGGTTTGGGTTTGTATCTTTTTTTTAAAAAATGTCATTATTAAGCTGCATTTCAAGATAATACAATAATAAACTGTACCTCACCTGGATGGGCAAACAAAAATTTTGTGTGATCTATAATAGTGTTTTGATAATGAAAGTGACACTGGCATTGTTAGAAAGACCTTCCTTTATACAAGTAGTTGGCACCCATGTTGCTAAGCAGCAGGTAACTAGCTAGAAGCCAACACATACTGTAGACAAGCCTTTCCCAGAAATGAGAAATAATTGGATGCAAATGACTAATATCCGTTTGGCATGAGTGCAGACAGGCCTGTAAGATGGCAGTATGAAATGTGCTTTTCAGTCATGTATTTATATGGAATACTGGACAGAAGTCGCAATTAATTTAAAGTGCTTTCTGTTCAGGCACATAAACAGACGCTACCATACCTGCTTTCACACCTCACCCTTCTCCACACACACACACACACACACACACACACACACACACACACACACACACACACACACAAGTTTGCACAGCTATCATTCTAGGACATTGCATTGACTTCCATTCATTGTGGACAGCCTAACCCTAACTTTAACAGTATACTGGTCCAGACAAGGTCAGTGTTTATACTGGAAGAAAAACATGCACACACACACACACATTCCTAAAGATTGTGAAAGTAAAACCATCAGAAGCAACATGAATCATTAAGATTTATCATTTTTTCCCCTTTGGGTTTCTATTATTATAGTGTGAGAACATGTAGGCGGGCACTGTTGAATATGACTCTGTGTCTATTTCTCTCAAAAGAAACACTCTACCCCATGGCTAATCGAACTCTTTTTATATTTCCAAACTTGTTTACAGGCCTTTGGGGTTGACTGCAATAGTCTTGCCCTTGTTTGAGGGTATTTAAGATCTGGCTGAATACTCACTTGGCAGAGAGTGATAGTGATCTTAGCAAGTGAGCAAGTGGTGTTGGGTATTTTTTCTGTCCAGAATATAGTACATTATATTTTTGATTGTATTTTTGACTGCACCACCTCAGCTGTCAATACTCTTTTTGTCTGTGTGTTTTCTTGAGTGATCAATGCTATTTTTCCACAATAAGAGCAAGCTTGAGTGTATGTGCTGTTGTTTGTTATGCTAAACTGCATGGACACTATTAACACTAAAACACTTTATTTATCCATGTAATCAATCAATAATTTACAAAGGATTGACAGTCAAGTTCTTTTTTTTAATTATTACATTATTTTTAGCCGTATTAGCAAAATGGCTCTAGCAGAGTATCGATCTGTCTGTTTAACACTTAGCCTCTTAGGCACCACTAGCACAGCCTCAGAGGGCTGCTAGCATGGCTGTTGTCAAATATGCAGAAACTTATTATGCTACAGTAACTTTCTGTTTAGATAGTTGATTGCTTTTGATTAACAGTGCTACAGATGTGCCCTGGCAACAAATCTGTACTTTACTAGATCAGAAAAATGTCTTAAATTTTATTGGTGCAATTGTACTTGTAAATCATAATTTTGTAAATATCAGTAGACAGAAAACTCTAACCTGGGAAAAAACACAATGAAATCATTGCACATCAGAGGACAGATCAATTATCTATTTTTTAAAGTGTATATCTTGTTTTGAGCTCCCTGTGACTCCTCTACAGTAGCTTCTAAATCTCTCTCCTCTTCTCCTAAAAGCAGATATCTGTCCAGATAAGCTGCCCATTTTGAAGCTGCAGAACCCCTTTTCCCTCCCCAAGGCTATTTTTGAGGGCCAGATAACTCCCACCACTGGCACACTATCCAGATCCATTTGACACACAATGAGTACATCACCGACGTATCTGCCACATCAGCTGCTGAAGGTCAGCAGGAGAAACACCTCACATATGTTAGCTGTTAGAGGGCAGTGTTAACATAAAGGTTAGAGAAGATGTTTGTGACTGCAAAGTCGCATTGTGAATGCATTTCACTCCCCCTTGTAACTCTCTTAATCAACTGCTAGAATTACTATTTTACTAGCAATTAGAACATTTGAGGAAGAACAAGAGATATATCAAAAGGGTAACAACTAAAAGATGACAACCCATAATGTTACATATATTCTAACTATAACTATTCTAAAAAAAAATTCTGTATCCAAGTAGTTTAACCATAGAAACTGCTGCTGTGCTGCATCAGAGCACTGGATACAATTCCTCCCACACATCTTCCACAACTATTCTGCTTTTTATTTCAATGAGATCACTAATAAAAGTGAGTCAGAGCAGATGGATACGCAGCTCTCTGGTCAGCCAAGCCATCTGTTTTTGTTCTAAACTGCGGCCAGTTGCATAAAAACAGACCTGATCCAGGATCTGTAACATATGCTGATGTGCTGATGCCTTATGTAGTGATTTCTGTCCTTCCAGCATTTGTCAAAATGTACATATAAAAAAAAAACCCTGGAGAAGAAGCTGACACTGTTATATATTGATATATGTCTACACATTCCTGTATGCTCCTGAACACCCCTACCCACATATACACACACAGATGTAGATGTATGCACACAAACTACTCACCAAGGGCAGCAGAAAGATTGCAGTCAGCAGGAAGCCTCTCATTGTCTCCTCTAAAGCGCTTGTATCCAAAAGGCTTTGGTTGTGTGTGTGTGTGTGTGTGTGTGTGTGTGTGTGTGTGTGTGTGTGTGTGTGTGTTCACTGGGATGCACTGGGTGTGTGTGTGTCTATATGTGTGTGTGTTCACTGGGATCCACTGAAATTGCTCCCTTCAGCTTCAGCTTCACCACACTTCAGCATCAAGGGCTCTGTAATACAACACACAGAGGAAAAAGAGTGTGAATGTGTTACCCACTGGATCACTTTGTTATGTTGTTATACTGCATATGGAAAGCAGGACTAAATACTCTAAATATTCTGTTGTATGTTCAGTTTTTGTACTATCCTCGACAGTCGCTACAATGTAAAATCTTACCAAAACAGGGCTGAAAAGCTATTCAGAGCACATCCATTTATGTATATATTGGATTCATATTTTTAAAGGATAACCTCTTTTTGTCAAGGGTGTTTCATTTTACATAACCATGTTTTTATGTAAGAGGACTGTAGGTGTTTCTAAATCACATTTATATTTTCTTCTGGAATGAACATCATCATTTTTCACATGAGCTTTTTGCCACGAGGTAAAAAGGATTCTCTGGATATAATTCATTCCTCAATAATCTACCATATAAAATTCAATAAATTATTTCTAATGTATTATACTTTGCTATATCTGTACATGATGGAAATGAATCTGATTTTATTGTGCCACACAGACCGATTGTGTTTGATATTGGAAAAGAAACCACAATAATTAAAAACTTGATCTGAGATGATTGCTTGATTCATTGAATTATTGATTAATCAATCAATAACAGTCAGCAACCATTTTGATCATAGATAAATCATTTAAACAACAGAGGGTTTTCTTTTACTCATATGATAGTGAACTGGTAGGTTCAGACAAAATAGAAATAGTGCTAAATAATACTCACTATTTTCAGACATTTTACAAACCAAGCAATTGATTGAGGAATTAATCAGCAGACTAATCAGTCATGAAAATAACTGCTACAGTCCTACAAAAAACACATTTCATTGCATTGTCTCCAACTACAATCTGTAGTAAAGATACAAGTTTCATTACAATAACAGATTTATTTGTACAAAAATGTTCAAGTTTGATTCATTTTAAACTGACATGTGTGGTGTAGGTTACAGCATAACTTTCAACCTACACACACTCCTTCAGTAGGTATGTATGACTTCATATCTTGTCCTCACAGAATTGTACACTCATAAAAATCCCCTTGATCAAATCACAGAGGCGACATTTGTTGATTTTTTTACTGAGGTTATATACTATCCCAAAAGATATGTCATCACCTACACTCTAAATTAAAGCAGGAAGTTGAAATAAAAAGCACAGATTTATGAAGGACAAGTTGATTACCAAAGGCAAGAAGTTTGGAAAGATCACATAAATTTTCCTTTAAGACAATAATATTTATGTGCCTCGGGTTAGACTTTAAAACAACGACACCCCTTGCCCCCCTTCATGTCTTACTCATCCTCACAGCTTCCTGAAAACAGTGATTCACTGCAAACACAAAGCACCAGCACCAGCAGAAACACACACATAAAATCACTGAAACAGCAGAGCGCACACGTCCTCTCTCTCAGCTAATTCATGCACACACACACAGACAAATTCCGCTGTGCCCCTTCCCTCTAGTCCTGAATCCAATTACCTCTAAAGCATCTCTCGGATGCTTTATCAAGTAATAGGACAGACCGTGCTCAGAGGAAAAACCCGGAGATATAGAAGAGGACAACACATGCCAAGTAGGGTTTCAAACCAAACTGCTTTGATGCAAACAGAAAAACACAAAATCAGACAGAAGAACAGATAGCCGAAGACAGACAGACAGACAGCGAGAGACAGGGAGAGACAGGGAAAGGAACAGATCTGGCAGATGGACACAGACATGAAATCAATTAGTTTGTCTTCCTCTCTTTAACCCAAAATGTCACCGCAGCCATGTTGCTGGAGGCTCCAAATTAAGTTAAAAGCAGTCCTTGGTATTTAGAACAAATGCATATGGCTATTTGGTATTAAGAAACACTGACTCATGCAGGAAACAACAGAGGGATAAACATCAAACTGCCCTGAGGGCAAGAGAGCTTTTTGCTTTGCTCAGATACATGTGAGCTACTGGAAATTTGGTCAAGCCTTACAGTCATGCAAATTAGGAGAATTCTATTCAGTCAAAAAGGAAAAACATTTCCTAGAAAACAGAGGAGGCTCAACAATAAGTGTGTGGGTTTACAGAATGCAATCACTGTAATAAATTCACAACAGAGCAGTTTTCGTAAGACTGTTTACTGACTTGGCCCCAAAAAACAAAATAACTAACATTTGATAGGAACACTGGGGAATTCAGCATTGGGATCACTACAGTAGGTTGTCAATCATCTTGAAGACTGTGACTATATTAATGTATTCAGATGCAACACAGAGACAAACACTGAGGATAGCTTCAAGTCTGTGTACTACCCTGAATGATTTATCTGTGTTAAAAGGGAATTCAAACAAATGTCTCAACACATCAACATCCTCCTCCTGTATGTTGAATTCCTCTGAACATCGTGGGCACATTCATTATTCATTTTCTGTTTAAAACGATCCTAGTGGTTAAAACACGCTTCCAATTAACCCAAATGCAAGTCTGTTAATGCTGTGAATGGATACTGTACACGTCTGTCACTGTGCAATAATGCAGTCGTTCAAATTGATTAGATCTTGCCAGCTTTGTTAATGTTCTCGTGTGATAATCATACAGGCCGTATATAGCTTACATTATAGGAACAACAGTTTGTCTCTCCTGCAAAAAAAAAAAAAAAGAAAAAAAAAAAGCATCTTATTATTTAAATTACAGCTCGCAGAATTTAAAGAGGTTTGTGGGCAAATCGAAGCGAAATGAAAAACGCAAAACAGTCTTAGTTACAATCAATCAGTGACAAATGATTGTTCCCTTGGTGGTGCAGAATCAATGAGCTAATTTAGCCCAGCCTTATCCCCTATTTTCCGCATTCGCAAACGTTTAATTCATCAATGCATGTGGGTGACCTTCGCTTTGCACATGGAAAACATCAGCAAAGAAAAGCGCCTACCTCCTCCTTATTCAATGTCCACTCTCACTTGCAATTTATTCTTGGCTTGTCTAATGCCATTTTTTAAAAAAACATATAGGATTCAATGAAAGCCTTCTTAATTGATCAGCCGCAGCGAAAGATGAAGATATGAGTAAAAGCGCGCAGCAGTCAGCGAAAACAAGTCAAAAAGGAACTTACCGATATGTAATTTTCAGAGGGGCAAATTTCAACACATGAAGCCATCGGTATTCACGGACGAACAGGGGTGTTAGGCTGTGAATGTCTCAGGTTAATATCTCTCTGTCTTTACTCCTAAGACGTGCCACGGTTATCGTCCTGAAAACGACAGGTGCCGTAAGTGCTTCTGCTGCTGTTGCTGCTGCTGCTGCTGCAGGACTCACTCAACGTGTTGGCTGCTGCTGCTGCTGCTGCACCACGACGAGGTGGAGGAGGAAGAGGAGGAGGATGAGGAGGAGGTTGACGGGGGGTGGGGGGGGGGGGGGGGGGGGGCTGGGTGTCAGTTCCTTCGGGATTCGCACCTCGTCAGACAGAGAGTGCAACAAAGTGAGACAACAGTTTAGTCTATAAATGCAGGTACCGAAAGCAGCTGGAGGAAGAAAGAAGAGGGGGGGGGGTGTCCAGAGAGAGAGAGAGAGAGATAGAGTGAGAGAGAGTAAGAGAGAGAGAGAGAGAGAGAGAGAGAGAGAGCGCTGAACTGAAAGTGAAAAAAATCCTCTTATTCGTCTCCGGGTCGTAAGCGTGGTAGTTTCTTCCAAAAAAAAACAAAAAACAACTACTCATAAAACTCCCGCTGCTGACATTTGCGCCTGCGCCTCTCAGGAGCTCCAGAAGGCACAAGGTCCGGTTCCTTGCTGAGTGCAATTTGTGAGGCATTGAGTCGACTGTCTGTGACTGACATTCAGTCAAAAGTTGAAAATCTGAATTCCTGCATGTGGAAGTGATCTGCAGTGGCCACGGTGGCTGCTGGCAATCTTGTTTACTTTCAGCACCACAGACAGCGATCATGCAACCGCCTGCAGGCATTAATGAACCCTGAGCCTCAAATAAACTCAATCAAGCATTTGATCTGCAAATAAACAGCCATTTCCAAGAGCTGCTTTACTTAAATTTCATCAGGACTGTAGTGATCCAGGTTAGACAGGTTCTAGTGGCAACTGCATGCAGGCTAGTGTTTTGAGTGCAGCACAACACTGAAGTGATTGATCACCCAGCTGGGGCCTTTTGATGGGTTGACCATAAATCAATGAGGCATAAAAAGTATTAAACCCATATCCATGATGTGGATATTCTGGACGAACAAAACAGGAAATGGGAAAGGCCGCAATAACACACTGACCCTATCACAATGTATTAAATGTATGAAAAAAAGAAAGAAAAATCAATGAAAACGCCTGATTGGATGAAGGGTAGTGACGCATGTTTCCCATCGTTCCCGGAACATTTTAACACTGTTACTGGACCTGCCTCAAGGACATGCATGGAAATGCTCCTATTGAGAGAAATTCAAAAAATTCTCTGTGTGGCCCTCAGTCAGCAATCTTCAGGCTATTTTTGTCGCATAATAGCAGGCAAGACAATGATTTGAGTCTTGTTTCCATGGCAAACACTCAGCTGCATCTTCCAGTGGCTTCAAGTGTTTTGGCTTTTCAGTCATCTGTGAACTTTAGACCGAGCACGGACGGAGGCAAAGACTGTATTTTTACTGCTGCGATAATTACAGCTGCATGTGAGCAGAACAAGTAGAGAGAAAGGAGAGAACAACTGTAATTACTGTGCTTTTATTTAGATGTCTTTTCAGGACTATCTCTCAGACACAGACACAGTTAGTTTAGTTTATTTGCACAATAATGAGGATACAAATATATTCAATAGAAAAGACAGTAATTACAGTGCAGGAGAGGAAGGAAGCCAAAAAGACTTATTCTTCTAAAGTCCTTATTCAAACAAATAAAAATGACATTGTTACTTGTCAAAAAAATTAAGCAAGACAGACAAAAAACCAGCGTAGAATCAGTACATATGTACAGCCAACAGACACATCTTACTATGAGGTTCAAGATGACATTTTTCAACTGTCCTAAAAACTGGCAAAGACAACAATGACTTCAGTCTCAGATTCAATGGACCCTTCAATGTGATAAAAATTGATGTGTCGTGTATAACAATAAGATGGGTCTTATTTGACAAAATGTGAAATCATTCTCAAAAATCTCTTCTGAAATAAATGTAATTTGGTAAGATATGATAGATATGTAGCTGCCCAAAATACACTGCAGTTCCTGATTCAGCTTTGAGCTGGAGCAGCAGATCCTTTCTTTTTTCACTTTTGGAGAAGTCTTCATCGATAGCACCATTCAGATACTTTACTCACTTCAGAATGTCCTCCTTATCTTTTAAGCAGTAGCTTCAGCAGTATTGATCTTGGGTGTCCTGTGGGATCATATATTTTCCTACGCAATGTGCTCTCTCAATTTAATTAAGTTTTGGGTCAATTTTGAGGTGGTTGGTAAACATTTTTTTTTTTTTTTGCCTTGATCTCGATGTAAGATCATGATTCAGTTTTAGCTTCAGGTATGTCATCAATAATCACATTACTTCTTCTGGACTGGTTTTCCAGGTATTCTAGTTTTTCAGAAAATCATTCATAGAGCTTCGGTAACCTTATGCTCCCAGACATTGATGATTTCCACTTTACTTTTCATGTTGATGGCTTTCTGGCTTTCAAGTCATCCAGATCCACCTGAGAAAACAGCAGACAGGTTTTTAGGTCTTCAGTATCCACAAAAAAAAACTCCTTTCTTACTGCTCAAGTAAGTCTTTGAAATAAGTTTTCTGTTGCTCAAGTCATTTGTATACCACTGATATGGTAACAAAACCTTCACAACATGACTTAACCATTGCGCAAACAGCAGACCACTTTAGAGTTGCAGTGTAGCCTCGGCTAACATGGCTAGCCAGGCTAAACACAGCTCACAAACAAACGTGCTGATGTTACTCCTGATTGATGGTTGTTTTGGAAAAGGCTGATAATGAATGACGATGAGAAAAACAATCCTGCAATGAAACTCTTCAAAGGTGCCATTGCAGTTTTAGTTCAAGAACTAAGCTCAAGTTCAAGAATGAACACAGACAGGAAGATCCAGCAAGATTGCGACCACACTGTGAGTCTCCAGTGCAGCCCCAGAATATAATAATCGATTTAAGGTTTCAGACATTTCCTCAAGGACGTGGTGACACTCATAGTGGGTACCATAATTGAAATGTCTGTCGGTGTCAAAGGTCAAACCATCACCCTTCTGGCTGTTAAATGGCCTGCACCCCCACCACTTCTCTCTACATACACGCACGCACGCACGCACACACGCACACACACATACACATAGAGGTTTTTATATCAACCAAATGCTACAACAGGTAATTCCACATATTTGAAGCCAGTGGTTCTGGTTTCGAATTCTTAAATAAATAATAAATAGTCATGTTTAGATCAGCAACAATCAAATTTCAAGTTAGGAAACAAAAGTAACCCCTGAAAACTGTTTTATCAAGACTGTGTGGGTATAGTTTGATCTGATTTTATAGGCAGTGGTAAGAAAAAACTCCCTTTTAACAGGAAGAAACCTCAGGCAGAACCAGACTCAGAGTGGGTGGCCATCTGCCTTGATCCGGTTGGGGTTAAGAGGAGAGAAAGGAAGGATAGAAGCTAGAAGGTCCGAGACTGGAGTCTGTCATCCGGACGTCTACAGACTAAAAAGATAAGGAGGACAAAAACATGACCTAAGCTGTGGAGTGGAGCATGACACAAGGAACCAACCCCACAGTTCTTGTTATGTTTGATTAAAATATTTCTAATCCCAGTAGGGTCCATGGAAATTTCATTTTTTTTCCAACTCAGACTCGCCCACTGTAAATCAGTGTGAACAACATTAGAAAAGACCACTAACACATAAATCTCTCAAGTTCATCAACCACAACTCTTCAAACTTTTCCAGAACATGTGTGTATTTCTGTAGAGTGGAGGAGAAAACACATTGTGAGGTCCTTTAAAGAAAATCTTCAACAGAGCTGACAATAGGGTAGAGGAAGATAAGGAAATGGGATAGTTTTATTTGTATTGTATGGGCAAACTACATGGATTCATTTTACTTGGTTTGCACTGTAACCTCAGCATTACAAATTATTTGACTTTTGTCTCCCTGAGATAAGCACATTTTGTTCCAGTTAGTGGAATTCAAAGTGCTTTACGGATGACTGACAAGCTGATAATAAGGTACAAATGTAAACAGTAAAACAAAGTGAGACTGATGCAGAAAGAGGAATGAAAACGATGAAGATTTAGACCTTTTAAAAAGGTGTATAGGGTAAACTTCCATGCTGGAAAGGCTTACAACATCCTAAGTTTCCAGTCTTGCCTTGTCAACATGATCTCAAAGACATGAGAAGAGTGGGTTTGTTTCTTCAGTTGCTTTATTGATATAACAGTCTCTTGAAGGTGTGTATGCTCTGTTGCACCGCCACTCAATGAGCCTCTCCACAGGACATCTCTCCCTCTCTCTATCTGGCTTTCTTCTGCCATCAAGCGCCAATCAGACTCTCAGATTGCCATGGTGACTCGTCTTCGACAGAATGTGGGAGGGAAGCATCAAGTGGTTGAGTGCTGAGCCCACCTACCCAGCTCATCGCAAAGAGGACACCATGGGGAACCAGGCGAGACCTCATCCTCACCTTCGTTCCCTCTTCATTCTCCTCCCACATATCGGTCTCCCACTGAGTGTCTCACTTGTAGGGGATTAATCAATCAGCCGTGCACATGAAAAACAGCAGAGAAAGGGGCAAACAGGACTATCCACTAAAACTGTGTTGGGTGAAGAAACCTGAACACAACAAAAACTAATTTAAAGGAGAATGAGAACATTTATTTTACAGTATTTGTTGTTTAAATGTGTGCTATGTGTGTTATGGTTATAAAACTAGGGCCATCAAAATTACACAAAAGCAATTTCGAATTTCCAATAAAAAGCCCTGAGTTCTTTCAGAAATATAATAAGTAGTTATCTTGCAGCTCCGAGTTAATATAGACATATTTGTATGCAGGAACGTGTTTACTTGCCTTTTGTAGCACTGACCTGTTTTGCCATCGTCACTGAACAAAATATTCAGCATGAGTGTCATTAAAATGTTTGTTTTTTTAAATATTTAAGGTCCTGTGTGCAGTATTTTAACATTAACATATCATCAACACTATTAATTTTGATAAATTGTTATACAGTAATTACCATAAGCAAAGAGACCACTGCCAAGATGATTGGCAGCCTCTGCTGGACCACATTTTGTGTGCTACCAGGTTAAGACTTCACAGGAAGTCTGTTAGGTTGCTTTATGGCACAAAAAGAAGAAAAAACAAGAAGGAGGGGTATCTTCTACTGTAGAAGGAGCAATTTCTTTTTCTTTTTTCACAATGGCAGATGGCGATATGAGCAAAGGGCTGATGGAAAATTCTCAGTTCTCAGTTATGAGCTTGCACCCTCTTTTTTGCTCTTAATAACAAAATCATGTGGAGAGATGCCAGTGAAACAGAGGGGGGTTTGTGGAGAATGTGTCCTTAATTTTCTGACATGATTGCTAACCAACTGTATGTATACAACTACAGTGTAAGAAGCATGCAAGCTGCTTTGAACATGGACTAACTTTATCACTTATAATATTGGACAAAAACTTTAAAATAGCACTGACCCAGAGGAAGACGGTAAGACTACACAGCAGAATTGTACATTTCTTCTTGCAAATACAATATTGAATTCCAAGTTATTAACAATCATTTGAGAATGGTATATTGAGGTGAATATTTAACACAAAGAGACATAGCAAATGTTTAAACAGTCTTTCACGAGGCTTGCTCTGAAGCTGTTAGTGTCAGTGCAACAGTATAAGGCCTGGACCTCCATTTTGTTACTGACAAGTCTGTTCAAAAGCTTTTGATTGCCTTTAATGTGAGGCTGGCAGCGTGGATTGACTTCTCTGAGCATATTGATGTAATTGCAGGTTGTCAGAGAGAGAGAAAAGCAGCTCAAAGAAATTTTCTGTAATGGATGACACATGTCGTCATGAGGTCCTTTTGCTAGTGTGGGGGAAGAGGATGACAAATCACGCAGCAGAAGTCTCAGCAGGGGAGATTTTCAGTGCGTCTGGGTGTGTGAGAGTGTTTGTTTCGACTGTATCTATTGTTAGTTACCATGTTCAGGCATTCTACACAACAGTGGTGGTTAAAAAAAAAGACTGATAAAAGGAGAACTAATAATTACTTGTCAGTTATAATTTATGCCATTAGAATAAAAAGATACACAAATAACCATTTAATGCAGAAAAATAAAAGTTCTGCACAAATCCTACAAATTAAATAAATAGGGAGAGCACCTTTGACTACTTTATCTGTAAAACTACATGAGATGTACTATATGAATATATCCTCTCTAATGAACAGCTAGGGTTAACACCTTAAAGCAATATCTGCTTGAGACTCCCCCATGACATGTTACTCATGTCTTCTGTTCTGAGACCAATTCGGCCAAAGGCTGTTTTTCCTGGATCACTCTGAATCATTTTTAACTTTATAAGTTCTCTTTGAATAATTCTTATAAGGTCTGAAATGCATAAAATCATCCAGGAATTCAAAAGAAAAAGCAGAAGATTAGAGGAAAATCCTAAAAGAAAATGGACATAGTTTTGTGTTGCAGAAATACATGTTTGTCCTGCTTCCCTGTTCTTTAATACTCTCAAACCCTCAGAAAAGTTAGCATATTTGGTGTGTTAAGACACATAAAAGAGGATTAATTCTTTATAGACCTCTTTAACTTCCATTTGGAAACACTCATGATCAGCTTCAAATTTCACCAAATACATTTTTGTTACAAGACTGTTGATTTATTTTGCGTTACACATCCATCACATGCAAACGTGCATGTGTCTTTGTTTTTTCAAGTTGAATAAAACCTTGGTCCAGTGGCTTTCGCAAGCCAAAATACATAAACTAGAACATGAGGTACTAATTGGCTCAAGGGTCTGCTTATCTACATCATCATCAAAGAGAGGAGTGGAGTTATGGTTGATTGTGTTTTTGATATTCAACAAAATACTGAAGTGGGAGCACATGCAAGTTGCACAAAGTTAAGTTTCTTCCTCCTCTTTTGTGGGTTTTGTAATGTACGCCAGGAATGGAAAAGCACTACAACGGGTCAGGAGTGTTAAAGATAGACAAGAGACTAAATTGTAATCTTTGCAGACAAAAAGAAATCAATTATTAGCAAGACTGATATGGAAATCAGCTCATAACAGGAGAGAAAAGTAGCTCTAATGTTGTACTCTGCTTATTCTAAAAAGTGTGGCATTGATGTCTTTGTTTCAACAGCTATGACTTTTATTTCCTCGCTAATGATATCAGCCAACAGCACTACAAACTGTTCCAAATGGCGTTTTACAGGTTGTGTCTAAACATAATGGTTTGTTTGGAACATTATGTATCTCCTGCACATATTAAAGTTGAGAGAGAGACAATTAGGGATAATGCCCACCCCCAGTCAGTGAATAATCATGCTAAATGTACCTGAATCTGGGATAGAGAGCGGAAAACCAAAAGCCATTCCTCCTTGATGATGACAGCTGCTGAGAGCAAATCTGAATCATTTCTCTGCTCGGAGGGGTGTTTTTTTTCTCGTAAGGCTGCAGAATGTAGACTGGGAACACTTACATATGTACGTGGGAAGAAGAATGTTTTTAGTTTTTGTCAACATTTACTTCACTGCGACTGGTCATTCCAAACACATCTCCCACAGCTTGGTCAGACAGGTCTATCTATGAGCAAAGATCTGCCATATTGATCACTACACAGTTGCACAGCTGATTAATGGTTGCCATGTGCAATATAGTAATCACTGTCATTCTGCTTTAGACAACTAATTATAAGGCGAGTGGAAGCCAGCTGCATGACCCCCAGGCTTTGTTCGAGCAGCTGGAGCTTTTCAACACGCTACAATGACCCTTTCTGATGGCTGAGATCTCATGAATCTCCTGAGGCCGGATTACAGTGTTATTACTGGATGCTACTTGTTGGTGATCCCTGAATATTAATTGTAGGACTAATACTAAGAGATATTTTGTAATGATGGGATTGGTTTCAGGTTGTGTAGCCTCTGGCTTATTCGTCTAGGGAAACTTTTGCCACATTTTTTGTGTGTTTGTTCATTGATCTACAACTCAGTCTTTTTATTTACAGGTTCTTAGCCATGCTAGCAGTGTGGCTCTATGGAGGGACAATTATCAAATGGATCACTATGATTCTTATTACAAACATTCACAATACACAATATCTCTTTGACTATGGTGACTCCCTGACTTTTCATCTACCCCACCAGCAGGTCAAAATGTTCACTTGGTTATGTATCTTATTGAACTAGATCCCCTGACTCGTCTCAGCACCAGTGTTGGGCACGTTACTTTGAAAAAGTAATTAATTAGGCTATAGTTACTCATTACTTCTCCCAAAAAGTAACTGAGTTAGTAACTGAGTTACATCAATGTCAAAGTAATTAATTACCAGGAAAAGTAACTATTACGTTACTTTTTTAAAAAATTGTTCAAATATGTCAAATTACTTGGCTGCCCCAATCAACAACAACTGGCCTAAAACACGTTCAAAAGTAAATTATACTTAAGAAATGTACTAAAAATAAGTAAATAATACAATTGTACATGTAGCAGATGTGCAGCAATTGAATTTTATTCCTCAAAAAGCAATAACAATATGAACTCTTAATATAACAATGAGAAATTGTACTGGAAATGAATAAATAAAAAGGTCTGGTGAGGGGGGTTATGATTACAACCAAGTTAATCGGAGGGGGGATGTGTGATAGCCACTGTGCACGTGTGTGTGCTGAACACGCCCTACTCTGTCTTTGGTTATGTCCCTAGGTGCAGCCACTCTTTGGCAGGGAGACAGAGAGAGAGAGAGAGAGAGAGAGAGAAGCACCTGTTCGGGCGAAAACCACTTCAGTGAGGTCTGAAGAAGTGACGCTGCTTTTTCTTGGCAGTAACAATAACAGCGTTGTAATGGGGGAAATAGCAATTAATTTGATTACTTGTTACTGAAAAAAGTAACGCCGTTAGTAACGGAGTTATTCTCATCACTGCTTAGCGCCATTATGAAGTTGTGTTTTGTGATTTCAAGTGAACTGTATCAAAAACTAAAGGATTGACTTGTCGTGAAAATTGCATTTAACACTTTCACATCCCACTCAGGATGAATTGTAATACGTTTGGTAAAACCTTAACTTTTCATAATGACATCATCATTTAAACTTCCATTGGTTTCAGACCAAATACCTGCAAATCTAATGACTTCCCCATCAGTTGTAGCGGTGCTTTGTGTTTAGAGCTAACTGTGAGCATATTAGCATGCTGGCATTAGCATTTAGCTCAAAGCAAAAATGTGCCTAAATACACCCTTCAGAGAGCTGTTATCATGGTTGTAGACTTTTACTGGATGCGAGTCCTCTTTCTAACATCTTTTATCTGCAATTATTTGAAAGTTTTCTGATTGTGGCTCATGGCTGTGTGCAGATTATTTTATTTTAAATTTCATACTGAATATTTGCAGTAATACAGAAATTATTAATCATTATGTTTTCATTAATTGTGTGAGCTTTTCTCTCTTTTTATACATAGGCTCTGGGATTTTAATTTCTATAGTGTGTCTATTAATTTGGCCATCCTCTCACTTGTGCATTTAATAGAGTCAGAAGACACTTAATCAAAGAGGCTGCAGATTCCACTCTCAGCTGCTCTCTGCTTTTAATTCAGTGCTTTTGTTTTAAGGCTATTTTACCTCTTCCTGATCCCTAATCCCTACAACAGCATTAATGATCACAATTGTTAAATCTAAACTGACAGACATCTAAATGCTGCTTACATGTACATGTCAATGAATGAGTATTATGAGTGTATTTTGGCGATTTCCACACCTCGTACTTTAACGAACTTGTCCTAGGGATTTAATCCGACAGACTTCAAATTCACTCAGAAGCATCTTGAGACATTGGAGATGAAACGTTGTTAAAAACGTTCTAATTAGGGATCCGGTTTGGGCGTAATGGGTGTCGTAAAATGGCTCAATAGCACCCTCTAGAAAATTTAAAAAATTGAGCCCCTCGACTCAGATTGACATAGACAAACGAAATTCGGTACACATATGTATCGTGTAAAGACACACTAAAAAGTCTCTTGGACCCATACCTTCACTCCAACAGGAAGTCGGCCATTTTGAATCGAATTTGCGATTTTGGCGCTGTTTGTTGCCATTTGACTAAGAAGACGCGTTGCGGCAAGTCTCGCTCATTCGTGGTGGGGCGGGGGAGCTTGGGCCTGGTCATCACTGCTTGCAGCTTTAATTGAGTTTATAATTTAAACTAATTTATTGAGTGTTGCATCTATAATATATGTGAGCTGCACACTTGTAGTCCAAATTAAAATCTTAAAGAAGAAGAAAACGCTTCATCATGAGATGCATTGTAACAAAAAGCAGTTTTGAGTTGCACACATCCTGTCAGTCACATACAGTATGGATATGGCTCCCACACCTTGGCGTATAAAAAAGTATAGAACAAGGAACACAACGTCTCAGTTGTCATGGAGACCAAAAGGGTATGATGTGGTTTATACAGTCTAGTATTTACTGTGCAGAAGTAAGATGTCAGTCTTCTCCATTTTCATCTGAAAAGAAAACGTATACTATACAGTACAAACTCTGCTCTGTAAGCACAAACAGCAGAATGTTGTCTTGCACTGACACTTCCAACAACCAGA
This sequence comes from Scomber japonicus, assembly GCF_027409825.1. Lineage (NCBI taxonomy): Eukaryota > Metazoa > Chordata > Actinopteri > Scombriformes > Scombridae > Scomber > Scomber japonicus. The sequence goes on along the minus strand of NC_070589.1, from coordinate 22,888,668 downwards.
CACAATGTTTTAGGGGGAGATAGCACATAAAGTGGATTGACAAGTTCAGAACTGAGACTTTGAAAATGTTACCTCCTTTGAGTCTATAAGGAAAGAGACAAAAAGAAGCCCGATATTCTCAATTATGAACAAAACTGCAATTTTATACCTATCAGTGACCATAAATCTCTATTGCTTTGGTTTTCAGAGGTAAACAGACCTCTGGTCAAGATGACGTCAGAGTCATTCCCACACTGATGAGGAAGTGGTCCCATGAGAGATGCATGATGATTACAAAGGACTATTTACGTGCAGAGAAAAACAAACCAATATGTGGCTGCACAGAATTTCACATCCTATTAGCCAGTGTATTTTACTGTGGAAAGCACAGGAGGGAATTAAGGTCACATGAAGTGCCCTCCAGACTGTAGTTGAAAAAAAAAGCCATAGATCATGTTGGTGGAGTCTCACTGCAATTTTAGATACTTAGAGATCCTTCATCTTCCAGCCGCAAAGCAAGGCAGGTTACCAAGATGATTAACTTCTTTCAAGGTCCCAGTATAGTGCTAATAAAAGATGATGTCACCAAACAGTGAGCTCAATGAGATTAGAAGACACTACGACTTTGTACATGTGACATCTAGTTCATATGCTTAAAACATAGAGAGAGCTGCACAGATAACCTACAGAATATATACATACAGAAAAATACGTCAGACCAACTGAACTATTAATAATGTACATATAGGAGGATTTGGACAACCTTACCTCCCTTGAGTAGAGCCTAAAAGTAACTGATCTTCACCCACTTCTACACCATGGTCTTAAAATCTAAGCAGTAGAGGCCGAGATATCCTGATAGGGTGTTTTCAAAATTATACAGTACTTGGTTTGCTGTGGTCTGAATCAGTGAATGAGTTCATAAACATGGTGTGTTTTCACCGGCTAACCCACATCCCAATATGTGAAGCACACCTAGCTTCCTAGTACACCTTACGTTGGATCATGGTCGGATCATGTGCCAACTGCAAACAAACCACTCCAGAATTTGTTTGGGACCTGTCTGCAGCCACTTCCTTTAAAAGGGTCTTATATCAGTGTTTTGATCCACAGTATTCAGTCACAGATCAGTAAAAAAGAACTGGATGTAACAATGGCTATTAATGTCTGTGCACGTTGACGATGTTTCAACTTGATGGTAAAGTTTGCGTGTATCCTGGAGATATATTAATATACTCCATAAATGTACAGAGAGGAGATTAAAATGAAGAGCGACTGGAGGGAGGGGAAAAAATAAAGAACAGGAGTCTCTGGTGAGTTCTGAGTTGAGTCAGAGGCTGAGATGAACACAAAGACACAGACACACTGCAATACACACAATCAGTGTGTCTGTTACTCACTAGGTACAGCTAATGCACAGTTGTTATTTTGGCTATTTGGGGCAGAAAAACAAAAAAAAAAACGGTCCAGTGGTCAAATATGCACAAATGAGGTGAGGGAAAATTTTGAACACACAGTTAGATACCTTACTGCCAGATAAATTGATGATCTTTTTTTTCTTTTTCTTTCAATCTTTGCAAATTTCCCTTCAGAACTGTTTCATGTGCTGCGTAGGTTAACTGAACCTGATATGTAAAATCAGTGCAGTGTCTCAAGTGAACCTTGCTCACCCAGTGCCTGTAAGCGTGCTTATAACATGATTAAAACCAGATTAAGGCAGTACTGAAATCATTGCAACTGCTGCACATATACCTTAACTGGATTAAATTAGTTGAATTAAGGCAAAAATCAGAGCAAACATAATCTAATTAGCAGACCTGAATTGCTCATACATCTAAAAGTATTATTATATTATTATTATTATTAGTCTGATTTCTTTAATTCTACACATGCTGAATGACTTGATGACAGCAAAATCGCTTTTGGCTTGAAACAACATGAAAAACAAAATCCCTCCATCTCTTATTTTCTTATTCTATGTCACTATAACATGTTTTGTGGTGGCTTCTGTGGTTACTGTGAACCATTGCTTGTATCATGCTATTATTTAATCATGTAATTTAAACTAATTGGGCTTAATGTTAAATGCACAGAAAGTGGGGAACACAGGAGAAGCAGACATTAATTGTGTGCTGTTATAAGTGTTACCATATCTCATTTTCAGCTCAGTTGAGATCTGATGAGACTACACTGATGTTCATTCATGCAGCAGCTTTCAGTCACAGGCTGCATTTGTAAAAAAAAAAAAAAAAAAAAAAAGAGGACAGAACAACTGAAACCCAACAAGTATGAGCAGCCTCAGGATTGTTCATCATTAAAGCTCTTAGATTGACACTGGCAAAGAAAAGGGGAATATAGTTGAAGGCAGTAAGCTTCCTTCAACAGGCAGATTAATTTTTGTTTAGTTTTATATTGAGATAAAAATGGATGGAGACTTTAAAGTATCAATCATGTGCAAGTGCGTATAAAAATGTTTGCTTTGTTATTTTTGTAATTCACCAAACACAATGGATATAAAGCCATGCCTTCAAACACAATTTTGGCAAGGTTGCATAAACACACACACACACACACACATACACACACATACACACACACACACACACACACACACAATGTTTTACCAGCCTAACCGAGTTAATCTTCTCTGTGGGTGTTACTGAACAAACATCTGTATCAGCAGGTTTATTTGGCACATAGTATCACAAAAAGGCATCATTTCTCATTGTTGCTCGTGTGACAGGATCTAAGCCTACACATGTGATATTACCCTTCATGTGAAAAGACTTAGGCATGCCAAGACTGTTTCCAACAATGAACATATCACTGAAGCGCTCAGACTCCAAAGAGCACACAGCACACAGCAGAAGAGAAATTCCTTCCCACACACACACACAAACATACGCAGATGTTTGGTTTGGATTGCTTAAGAAAAAAACATGCCGTGCGACTCCAAAGCTTAGTGATGCAAACACTACATGAAATGTTGAGTTGAGACAGAGCACAGAACAAGCAAATCAATTGAAGGGGTTGTGGCTTAGAGAGTAAAATTATGTATGAAGAATGTGCAGTGTTAAGTTCAACAGCAGAAAGCAAACACTTGCTGTGTAAAGAATCAATAATGTGTGTGGGTCCTCTTAAGAGCATATGCAGTAGTGAGTGCAGTATATTTCTGAGGTAAATCAGTGCGTAGTGAAAGTGCAGGTCTCAAGAGGTTTAAAAGAGTGGGGAGAGAATCTTGGCCTCCTCTGTTGTGAATCAGCCAGATTACTGTAAGCCATAACTAGACAAGACTGTATTTAGCATTAAAATAAAGGGAAAGTAACATGGACCCCAGGATGAGTAGCTGTTGCCTGGGTAACAGCTAATGGGGATCCAAATAAACTAAACTAAAACTAAAAAGTAGCCAGAATATCAGTAGTTTTTGTAATAACTCATACTATGTTTACACATACTCACATACATCCAGTTTCCATCCAAATATGGCACACAGTTTAACCAAATATACAGATTTTCCAGTAAAACCAGCAAAAGAAAATGCAAAATCATGCATTTCAATCCTAAAAGTTATGCAAATATGTATTTGGTTCATTGAGAAAAACAGCTGGTGGTGCTAATTTTCCAGTTGGTGCCATAAAACCATTATAAAAGAAGAGGGTGCAACAAGATGGAGTAATTAAAAGAGTGTCAGCTAAATGTATGTTTGTTTCATCAAATACTAGTTCATTTCTTCAGTGCAGCAGAAGCTTCAGTGGATGTTTAGGTCACATGCTTCATTTAAGTCATGATTTACAGTAAGTTTGTTTCAACTGAACTCAATATAACAACTTTTAAACCTCAACTAAGCATGCAAATTCAATATTTTGAGATTTTTTTATTTTTTATTTTCAACATTTCCATTTCTTAATATGCAATTTCAAAATGCGTATTTACAATACCATTCAAAAATTTGGTTCAGTGAAGCACCTTTTCATGAGATGACACTATATGTGATCACAAGCAGATTGAGAATATAGAGGGAGTGACACTGAAATTGTCACCATCCTCTGCTAAAGACACACTTTCTCCTCTCATGTAGACATACTTCTTTGACTCTAAAATAGAAAATAAGATAGATGTTTATGCTATGAGCTAAAGTGTCCACTGCTCAGATGCCTAAAAGACTATCTTAAGTGCTAGAAGGACAGTTGTCTGTTATTACAAGAAATAAGTTCACACACTAAAATCCACATTCTCTAGTTAATTTGATACAAGATTTTTGATACAAGTTTGCACAAGGCAAACAGAGAGAAAGAATACTCAGTTTTTATATGGACCCTTTAGTGATTAACGTCAATACAAAACACCTGTGTAGCCCTGACACAGGACCACAAAGCCAGATGTGTTGTAATCTTAAGGCATGCATGGACAATAGAAATTAGGTTAAACAGTTACAAATATATGAGACAAAGAAACAATATTATAATAGACACTCACATACACAAACACAGGTATATTACATCACTTAGCCCAGGCACATTTACTTTCTAGCAGTATAGACCTATGCTTTGTCTTGTTTATGAGTTTCACCTGGATCTTTACAGGTGTTGAACTGTTTGTCTTTACCTGCTATAGCATCTGGTTTGTTTTTTTTCTTTCCTTCCACCTCAGGCAAAGCATGACCGACAGTGAGAGTTGTTTTAGCATCCTTCCCTGCTGTTTGTACAACATGACAATGCAGACAGGTTTTCGTCTACATCAAGTACTTGACTTTGGGTTAGATCTCTTGGCAGCAGCTAATGAAATCAGTGACTGTGCTTTCACCTGGAAATGCATATTTGAGCAGCTCCTGGGGATACAGTCATTGTCACAGCACTCTAATATCTGTGTATGCATTTATTATCAGAGAATGTCTTTCCTTTGGGAGCACATTAACCCATGTAGTCAGTCTCTTAGCATTACTTATGCACATAAGTGTGAGTGTGAATATCTCTAATTATTAACACAGATGAGATGGGCTACTCTGCTTGCTGCATGTACATTTTGACTGCTGACAAATATTCAAACACTGTCCCTGATACATCATAGATATAAACACACATTTGAAGAGGTGAGGTGGCGTATGTGTCTCTGACCTTATAAACCTCTCTCTCTGTGGCTGCCAGTTTACTTTACATGTATTGCCACAGCATACGTGTACATCATTAAATCTTAAACTGGGGCCTAATGAACCCATGCCGTGCTCACACTGTGCTGCTTCTATTTCAGTACCAAGACAGGGCACTTGGGAAAATGTGATTCAATCAACTTGGGTCACAATATCTCTTTGCAGTGACTCAAACTAAGTGCATATGATGGAGAAAATAAAATATGCAAAACACTCTTAAGTCTGAGTTTGTACTTTTGACACAAATTTCCTTCAATTTGCAGTAAAAGTAGGCATTCAATAATGTGGAAATTTTTATCCTTGAGTAAATGCTACTGAAAAGACAGCATTTCTTTCATACTGTACGATACTGTAAGACTTTTGTGCTTTTGTGCTCAGTGTAGTTTGATTTTGTGGATCATTATTACACAAGATTTTCTAGATATTTCATAGTAATAGAAATAATCCAAAGTACAGAGACCTGGACTGGATTGCACCAACAATCACTAGATGTGTGTGTCTGTAAGCTCTTAGTAACTACTAGCTTCAAAGTAGTGATTTACTCAATTAGGTTGCACCATTAAACCTTACAAAATCTCTTAGTTAGTAAAGACTTTAGTTGAAAGAAAACATCTGTACCGTTGTCCAATAAAAAACAGCTATGTAAACAGAAAGTCACTGTTAACATCACAAGCTGTTATTTGGTAATTTAGTCTAATCTTTAATCTAATCTTTAGTAATTCAATGTAACATGTCAGATCAGATATGTCGACCAAGTTGGTTCACTCCTGGCAGTAAGTAGGTGTGAACATTGGTGTCTGAGCAATGGAGCAAGTGGAGCAAATGCATCCCCATTATTCAATTAGGGGGAGAAAAGTTATGGTAAAGTCTAATAGACGATAAAGCAGAGTATGCTTTAGCGCGTGGCTACCTTGTGATTGACAAGTTGCTACCATGGCAAAATTTTGATTAAATACGTTATATATATATTGTAACATTTTGGTCATCTCAAAAGTCTTTGTTTAGTTTTTGATGTACGAAAAGATCCTTTATGAAGCAAGCTGTTCATTTTGTCTAATAAGTACATTTTGTTTTAAAGCCGGCAAACTATTTTTTAACCCAATTCAAATTAGCCAGAGGGCTAAAAAGGCTCGGTAGGCGGGATTCTCTTGTGTACATGTACAATGGTGCATGGGGGCTATAGAGTGTGTGGAGTATGCATAAATCTGGGTAATTTGTTTCCAACTGGAAGTGGCTTTTTTGGCTTAATGCTCCACTGAGCAACTTTAATAGTAATGAATAGGGCCCTGCCTCCCATGCTGTATCTTGTTCCCTTTATACAACAGTGCACAAACCAATGGATGATGTCATGGTCATTTTTTTTTTTTTTTTTACAGTTTATTGTTTTATGCATGACAGACATCAAAAGATTTGGTATCATTGATGTTCTGTGACATGACACTGTGTCAACCCTAAATATTATCTATTGTGGTCTGATCTTTTAAGAAATGTGTCAGTATTTTGGTCTCAACACTGTAAATGTGGGCTTTTTGCAGTAGTGTTGCTTGTTCATGTGTGTAAAGGACTTGGTAAATAAAGACTGACATGGTTTGTTGTAAGACTGTAGCTGTAGATTAAGAGTTAGGGACAAATGTTATGGACAGATATACAGTCTACTTCTCAGGGGCTTTCTCCTTGAATTTAATATAATACAGAAACTGGAAAGTGAGTTAAGTAATTTAAAGAAATGTTTTACAATAATTTGAAAGCTTTATGTTTTCCTTTGCTTTTATTCAGTTTATATATTTCTATTGCTCCCCTCTTTACTTTCTATTTTTTCTCAGTTTTACCACATTACCTTTGAAAACTGTCTTAAATAGATGTAGATACAGACAGTTTTCCTGTCTCCATTCCTCACTGCTTCTACTATTTTTAGCAGTTGGTACAACTTAACCATTTCAACCACTTACAATAGAAAATGGGATATGTAGACCAACAGACTTTAGAATGACAAACAGAAACAAAAATTAAAAGGATATTCCTATTTTTTGAAGTGGACCTATATGGGAGAAACATATTTTTATGTCTTGACACCACCTAGAATTTAATTGTCAGCAATTCAAAAGGAAATTAAAAGGGGAAGCAATAAAAATAAAGAGGAGAAAGAAAAGTATTGTATACAGATTCTTTTGAGGGGACTTTATTTTGTCACAGTTCAGAATCAGTATGTATGCTACACAGAGCGTGGCACAAACAGCCCAGATTTAAATGATTAGATTAAAACAATTAACAATGGCTCTGTTCCATCAGCAGCATGGGTAAACCAGAGAGTTTGTGCACACTGAGCCTGGCTCTGGAACATCTTAATGTAATGTTATCATAATTAATGTGTGTTGGAAAAGTCAAAATATCTGCTGGAGAAAGGTCTGAACTAAATACACAAGATGCATTCACACATATTATAATACACATAGTGATACAGCAAGACTATATAATCACACTGAGAGTAAAATGCAAAATGTTGAAATAGGCAGAAGTGAAAAGGAAAGCAAACATTTTTATTTTATATTTATTGTATTGTCCTGAGTGAACATACATTTTCTGATTTTCAATCAATCCATATTGGTAATGTTTTTTATTCATTCCATTTTAAATTAATAATGACATAATACCCTGTTTTCTTTGTTACTTTTTGCACAGGCAGAAATATGCATGACTACCTCAACAAAAGGAATAATAGCAATTGCAAGTGACAGATTATGTAAAGCAGGATTTGCAAATGACTTCCAAATGTTACGTTACTGAAAAAGATTCAAAGACAAACGCCTCCACCACCTTTGATTGATGTTACAAAATCAGCACAGCATCCTGAATGACGCCAATTTTCCCTGCAAATTTTAATTGGCTGGAAAAGACTTTGGCTCAGTATTCACCAAAAGTAATAACATGAGCAGGTCTGTGATGTGATATTCAAAATCATGGCTATACAGCACAACTATGGCAATCAACCTCAGCCATTCAATCATAACTCCTTATCATCAGATTGCCATGACAACTTGTAGCAGTAAGTGTAAGTGTGTGTGTGTGTGTGTGTGTGTGTGTGTGTGTACTTTGAAGAACATAAAATAAGGCCATAAATATCTGACGTGACTGGTCTTCATCATTGCAATGACACATACAGAGTATCTGAAGAAAGTAGCAAAGCTCTCACCTGTCAGATTGGGATAGGTCAGCTGTGACATCCAGGGAAGGAACAACGGATGTGGAGGCTGTGGGATGAATGAAAAGAAGAGGAGAAGAAACATGTATACGTCAAAGTCAGAGAAACAAAAACAGACGGACACAGGATGAACAGGAAAAGACAGTAAAAAAATAAGTCTGACAGGTAGTTTCAGCTTTGTGAGAAGTTGAGATGAGTTAGCCGGTAAATTGACATGTATGTCAGTTCTTCAACTCGGAGTGCTGCTTTTTCAGCTTTCTACCCTTATTTCAGATCATACTGCTGGACTGTAACAGTGGTATCATGTGTGTTGTTTTGACAGGAGTTCAGCCTATAAACATAACAGCAGTGGTGTAATGTAAGTCCATTTAAGTCAAGTGCTATACTTTTGAGGTAGGGTTAGGGTTAGTTGTAAGATTTTCCATTGTATGCAACTTTATACTTCTGACTCCATTACAATTACTGTTTTTTTTATTGCATTATGTGTATTTTTTACTTCATGCATTAAGATTTTAAATAGAAAACATGAAAATCTTATAAAATTTCTAGTTGGTAGTGATTGTGCAATGCTGTAGATTACACCACCCAACAGCAGATAGTTAAAATTAAATGGACCTCAAACAACTGCAACAACAAAACGCTACCTCTACATTATTGCATGAGCAATAATATTTAAATATATAATGTATAATTGCCTCCTAAACAGGCACTTAGCACTTTTACTTTTAATACTTTAAAACACAATGTTTACTTTTACTCAAGAAGCCTTTTCAATGCAAGATTCACACTTGTAATGGAATATTTTAAGTTGTGTCACACACATGCAAAAAAAAAGGAGGACCCAAATGCAGACCAAGGCTGAGCAGTTTAATAATCTAAAGATCAGGCCTAAAGGTCAGCAATGAAAAGGCATTCCAAAACAGGCAAACATGTTCAGGCTAGACCACAAAGGCATGATATAAAATTGACAAACTGGCAGAGAACGGATGGCAGAGGACTGATGTATATATGAGCATCTGGGGCTGATGTGGTAATGAGAAGCAGGTGAGGATGGAGCAAAGAGGAGCATCAGGTGGATAGGCAGAAAATGTCAAAATCAAGAGAAAGGAAAGAGACGGTCTGAGGGCAGTAACAAAGGCAGAATAGGCAAAGGAAAGAAAATAAAGACAAAGGCAGGAAGCTTGACAAATTGTTGTACTAACAGGACTAATTGTGGAATATTTATTAAAACAACACAAACTTCAACACATTGAAGTTTTCTTGTTAAAATCTCGTCTTGTCTCGATCTCGTGAACCCAATATCTCGTCTCGTCTCGTGAGCTGAGTATATCGTCACACCCTTAGTAATCAGTTATGAGATACAGTACAGTGTCCATAAATCACAACAAAAAGGACTTTTAGTAACTCCATTTTGTGAAGTTGCTGACAGCATGTTAATGTGTCTTGACACTTGCACAACAACATATAATGTCTATCATACAAAGCCCAAACACAGAAACACAAAAAAGTTACAGCCAGAATCTGACTTTCTGAGATTTGTTTTGCTGTATAAAAATAATCTCACCGTATAAAAAACAGGGAAGTTGGTGGATGTTTGGCTGGGTGCCTTAGATAATTATCTGATTCTAAATGAGAAATGTTATGTTATGTGTTTTTTCACTCAAACACAGATTTCTATTATTTGTTTTATATGCATCAACACACCAGGCACCAGACGCTACTATAATTAGTATTACCTGACTTTTTAACAGTCACCAGTTACATTTAAAAAGGTGTCTTCCTACCTGCTGTACCGTGTCATTACTGGTTGTGGAGGTTGATGCTATTTCACTTCTAACTGATCCTTATATGTGATGAGAGCTTCAGGTTGAAATTAAGTATTTTTATGTAGTCGTCTAACAGTCTTAAATACTTAAATACAGTCCAGAAAACAATCCAGACTGTGAGAAGTATATCCAGCCACATGCTTTTATATGCATTTTCAATATGAACATAAAAAAAACTTGAGTGTACATATTGGAAATTCAAGAAATAATGCAAACAATTTTTTTTGCTTGCCTGGAGTGTGCTGTAAGTAAATTTCAACCAATCAGAATCATGTCAAAACAACTTTCTTGGTACTGATACTCATCACAGGTGCACAGAGTTTTTCCAGTGGGTGGTCTTGAAACTGAAAAAATAGGTGAAATGTTGCAGCATGTAGCTCAAAACCTGAATACAGACAGACAGAGCTGCAATCCTTTGGTTTATTAAATAAATATCTGTTTTGTTGATTAAAAAATGATGATGTGTTTAACTTTATGAGAAATGAAAGTTAATTGAAATCTGAAAGTTCGTTTTATTCAAAGCTTGTGACTCTTAAGTGGTCAGGTTTTGATCTGGAGCTGCAGCCAGTCCTGTCCTAACCATCTGCTCTACTCCGAAAGCTGCGCTGCTGTCAGCACATTGTGCCCCTGACTGCCCTCCTGTCCCTGTCTGACACACACACACACACACACACACACACACACACACACACACACACACACACAGTCTTCACTCCCTTCTTCGGCACTCTTACCTCCTCCCTTCCTCCTCTCCTCTTGTTGTCACTCCAGCTGGTGGTTTTCGGTAAGGGCTGTCAGATGCTGAGCTCCCTGGTGCGGAGGCGAGGAGTGAGGAGAAGAGGACGAATGGATGAATAAAAGATCACAGGCTCGCTATCACCCTATTCTGTATCCCAATCATAAGAAAAAAATCTGACGCAGATGCACATGAAATGGAAAATGCCACAATGTTCTGAGACTGTGTGGGTGTGAGAGAGAAAGACAGACAGGAAAAGACAGCAAGAAATAGACTATATGCAGTTTCAAAAATACATAAAAATACTTCAAAAGATACTTCAAAGATACTTTTGGACAGGGATGCATAAAAACTGTGATGACTTCTTTTCTTGAGTTTTGACATAGGCCTATATAATGCTCAGTGGTCATTGTCCAAAAATCACTTGGCAAGCAGTCACTGTGGGCTCTGTGACAGCTTTTCACTTGGACTTTCTGTTTGAGTTTCAAAATGAATACATACTGCTCTTTTCTCATTCAGCTCAGTCAAAGAAATGACTTAAATAAATAACTAAAAAACTGTATTTGACAGGCTAATTTTCAAGCTAATCACTTCTTTTATTCCCAACAGACACATATTGAAAGAAGCTTAAAACTGTGCATCAAGGGAACAAACAAAAGTTTAATGAGCTGCTAATGAATTAATCATTCTTAACTCCTTTTGTACTGCTTGTTTGGACTAGTTTTATAAATTCTGGTTCCACCTAAAACAAATGTTCTGTGTAGAACCAGATCAGCATGACACTACAGGTCAGTAGTTTCCAATTTTTTTTCTCCAATGTACGCCACATGCCCATCAAATGTGCTTAAATGATAGGTTCACAAGTTTGTCTTCAATCAACAGTCAGAACATTGAAATAATGTTTTGTTGCTGTAATAAGTCCTCCTGTTTATACCGACCAACATAATATTCCTTCATAATCAATGTCAGTGATGAAAGGTTAAAATCTTCAATCCTCATTTTGTGCAAACATGTTTTTACAAGTTAGCTCTCAGTTGTGGGTCATCATAATAATTTTTTATATAGCATCATTTCAAAACCCATGTCACAAATTGCTTTACACCACTCAGCACATTACAATATTTGACTGGAAAACAAGTAATGTATTAGAAGATCAAGGAAGTAAAAGACATTTGAGAAAAAGTACATTCTGAGTAAACTCTCCAATAAACTGACTCAGGTTGACTGCAGGTGTGCCCTGTGCACTAATAAATCTAAAGATCAAAATCACAAATTAGCTTAACAATCAGCCCCTTGGTAACTGCAGAAGTACTTCTTGACCTTAACTTTGGAAAAACCTGTAACCTGTGGCACACAACCAAATAATTTGTTTGCTATTATAGAGCATTTGGTCTAGTGGACACATCTGAGTTCATGAACAGAAAAAGACAGTTGCAAGAGCGACCTTGCAAAACTAATCCTTGGCTTTCTATGTTAGAATTTCCCGCTTCAAGTCTAAAACCTTCTGTTAATGTTTCCATACTCACAAAAAAGAGGAAAAAACCTCTTCCCTGGTGATCACACAATTTGTACACAGGAGCTCAATTTGGAAGCCTCTGCTGTGTAAACACCACATCCTCCCCACCTGTACTCCCCTCAGAATAAAAGCGAAAGTAATTGTGTGCTTTTCCTCGCCCTGAGGTCCACAACGTTTCATCCCCGCGGTTCAACGTGGAGCTCGCTGTTGTAATTAGCGGGGTTAATATCCCGGGCAGCATCTCTAAATTAAATCTCTAACTCCATGACGATGCGGCTGAGTGATGCACCTGTTCACAGTAATTACAGATGCAGCCTGGGAGTGTGCTTGTAATGAGTTGGGATAGTCAAGGTTGAATCACTTTAAAGGCACATCCCACCACTTTGCCAGTAATGTTTTTTTCCTGTCTACATGGAAATTGACTTCACCTACTGGGAAATGAAGCCTGGATCTGACCCACTGGTTTCTCTTAATTTTTCTGAAAAACTAGACTAATGACCACAATCATTGTAAAGGAGCAGGATGATGTTTTTAGCCATGTTGTTGGCACCATCCAGACTGAAACACTACTCCTAAAATGGTTGCTACCAAATTTGGTACAGACATTCGTGGTTCCTAATGGCTTTGGTGATATCCTGAACCTTCCTGTAGTGCCACCATGAGGTCGGCACAGGTGTTCAGTGAAATGAAATATAATACACTTTTCATACCCCTATTAGGATAAATTACAATTGTTTTGGTAACCCCTTTACTATTGTCCAATTTCGTTTACCACTAAATACTTGCAAAACTAATGGCATTTCCATCATCCACTGAAGTACTTAGTAGTGTTCTAATTAGCTATACTAGCATGATAACCTGCTAATTTAAGATGGTGAACATAGGATGTATAACAAGAGCTGGATAGGGCGGTGCTAACGTATGACTGTTTCGATTATAAATTTTGGATCCATGGAGGTTTTATATTTGTAAAACTTTCATTGAGCTGAGAAAAGCGATTGAAAAATCTGTGACAATGTAAAGTCTATGGGCTGAGAGGGAAGTCAAGGGAAAGGCCACTGGAAGAAACACTACTGTGCATATTCACTGGGCCACAAAACATGGAAACAAACCCAGAAGCTAGAAACTTGTTTGGAAGCATGTGCCAGCCCAGCAGTTCTTACAGGACTGAACGGGTGCCACTATTGGTCTGGTATACAGCCCTCATAATACATCCATGAGTAAACATTTTACCTGCTTAACCAGAGCATGTTGGCATGCCAACATTAGCATCTAGCTCAAAGCATTGAGAAGCATGGTCGACTTTAGTATTAAAGCCAGAAATGGGATGACTTTGGATATATTATGATCCAAATTCCACAGCAAAAGTTAAGTTAATATTTTCTAATTGTTATATGTTTGATGAATTCATCAAAATAAAGAATATAAGAAGCACCCCGCTTACAACATTGGAAATAATTATTTGAGCTGGTATGCTTAAAAAGACAAACAGAAGAAAGAGGATGGTTAAGTAGACTACTGTAGGGTGTACAATACCATTTTCTAATAAAGACACCCTTTATAAGGGGTTACATTATATGCTGTAACTAATGGCCTAATTAATTATTAAAATTGTTTTTGTAGAACAGTTATAAGCCATTAATTACAACATATTTGTGGTTGTCAGGTTGCAAAAAATCCCTTAGGACAAAGCAGTTTTAAATATTGGTAATCCCTTAATACTTTATTAATTAATAATTATTGATTAGAGGATTTTTCTAGCCATTTTGATAAGGTACAGTACTGGTCTCATCAAAGCAGTATTTCCCAAACACTGCTTTGTGTAGGTATAGGCATTTAAGTTGGACCATTTTTCCAATTTCGGAACATTTTTTCACAGTTTCCACTTTCTGCTTTTGACCTTATGACAATCACATTTAGGTCTTAACCCTAACTAATGCAGACTACACATATTTCATTTGATAACAGCAAGTCTAAGAAATGTTACAAAAACACCAAACCACTACTAAATCAGACAACAGCATAAATATATGAATTTAAAAGTCACAAGATCTATAATGGCAAATGGAGGAAAACCAACAAGTAAAATAAAATAAGGGGAAGGGAAAAAGGAATAACATAGTTGGCACAATTTTTACAATATCAATTCTAATTTGTGTAATTCTATCCTAAAAAAGGCATAATTTCTTCATGTCTGTCAGAGAAAGGCTCCATCACAAGGGATTTAGCAGATTATCAGCTGCAGTGTTATAATTTGTGATCTCTTTCTTGGACAGTTTCGGTTTATTAGTGTAGCTTTGCAGTCTGTCTTATTGATGCAACAAAGGGGGTGTCAGTATAAATTGAAATGTCCTTCTCTTTGTTTTGACAATCTCCCAGTATTTAAATGAATGCCATTACACCATAAAGCCTTTCTGTCGCCCAAAGGTCCTCTGTAACGTTTCCTGCTCTCTCAGATCTCCTCTGCCAATTTTCTCCAACCCTTTGAGGCTGCTCTCTGTGTAAGTATGTGCTTAGGCAAGACGGCCTTCTGCACTAATTGAAGTCAATGACACACGCTGCAGGGGCGCGTGAACAAATTGCGTCACCATGGAAACACATGCTGTCAAGTGTGTCCACTGAGGAGCCTGCAGCGCTACATTGGAATTGCTGTATACACCCATCTGAAGCTCCTCAACAATGCATTATACCTCATTGTACTGTATGTGGTGGAGGACATCAAGGTATCCCTTCTGGACATGGAGTCAAACACCAAATGTGGGTTAGATCCATGATGCACATCAAAGGAGGCAAAACTGACAAAAAGTGACACGTTTTGTTAATGTTAGTAACTGCAAGACAGATGAACTCTCAGTAGACATACACGAATCATTTAAAAAGTCTCTCTCCACTCAAAAATGTGTTTTTGTTCTTGTTATTTCATTTGGATGTTTGAGCATCACTGTGCAGAAATGATTTGTCTGCTTAAAAGGAAAAAGTTTCTCCAAGTTTAACAAGAATTATTTCTGACATCACAACTGGTTTGGAGTACAGTAGACTGTGGTTTAATATCTTACACACATATACTCAGGACAGATTTTTAAAAGACATCTGGTGTCAAACAGTTCAAGTGTTGAAATGACACATATTTTCACATTCATTGATCTGGGACACAGGAGAGGAGGAATTATTTGTGGAAAATGATATCAGGCACACATTACTGTTTAAAATGTATTTAAACATGACTGGAGGATCTGAAAAGGCACAGCTTGTCTAATATTCAAAAGGGTTGTAACTCATCAACACATCTTCATAAAAAGGTTTGTTTTCATTTGAATAGTTTTTTTCTGGTAATTCAACAGGAACAGTAAAGAGTGACTGAGACCACATTGATTTCCTCTGCTTGTGAAAACAACATGTAATCAGTGCCTGCAGCAGGTGAAATACAGAACCAACAGGAAGCAGCTTCGTCATTCAGACAAAACAATGGAGTGACCACTCATATCCCAACCTGCTGCCCAGCTATCTTCCCACTTAAGAGGAAGCTGCTTAAGAAGCCACTGAAGAAGGGAAAACGTGGGTTGAACTTTCAAAAAATAGTTATCATTTTGTGCCACTTGAGACCACCAAGTATAAAGTCATCCCATCGTCTTTAATTTTATGCCAATAAAGAAATCTCAAAAACATGCAAAGACAGCAAGAAGAAGGATGCGAAGTTAGATTGTGTCTTTTTAACTAAAGCAGTTAAAATATTCACATTAGAAAATGAACATTTCTTGCTCTGTCAGTCTCTCAGAGTAATGCCATTACAGATCATGAATACAAATGGTTTTCAGCTCTCCCACTGCCTGTTGTGCAGGTACACTACCTCTATTAAAGTCCAACACAAAAGCACAGATGCTGCAGCCTCCACATTGCACTTCATCTTGTAATTGTGTAAATGTGTTCACCAGCTGTATGTGTCAGTTTGTGCCTGCGTGGCAGTGTTGTATGAGAATTCACAATTTCTTTCCCCTGTCAAGCTTTAGACATGGTTTCTTCTTATGTTACTTTAAAAATAACATCTCTGATCTTTTGAAATGTTGTGGGCAGAGGTTGCTCGAACAGAGTTGCCATGGAAACAGTGGCCATCAAGCATTTCACTATCTACCTCTAGATAGAAGAAAGGATGTAATGAACAACTACCACCCCACTCTCCCTCCTTCCCTTTCTATGTGATTTAAGACAGTGGGGATTTGTGGGTGGATCAATGTATGATTGGAAAAAAAGGAATAAATATGGCTCAGCTATATATATGCATAAGCCAGGAGGATACACTCATACACATATTGCGCATAAGGACAGATACTGTATACAGTACATGCAAATACACAGTACTGGCCTTTTTCTGTCTCACTCCAGCTTCTCTTCATGAATCTGTTTCACTTAATGATCACCCAGCTGGATCTATATCCCTGGCATTGTGTGTAATTCTTGCACATTCATCATAACAGCTCTGACAAGGCTGGCTGAGATGCTGCAGGGTTGTAACTAGAGAAACAAAACTCCAGACACTATGGATCATAAAGAGCAGGAGGTATAAAAACATCACTACTTCAGCTGATACATGTGGCTAATAAATACAGATTCAGATGTGGGAGAAGCAAATCCCACTGCTTTCAGAAAAAAAAAACCCTGCAGTAATGATGCTTTCATCGGAGACAACTGCGGGATAAATGCAGAGTGATGAGGTCACTTTCATGCTCAGTGTGTATACTCGGGTCCATTATTCTCTGACTCATATCCGTCATCAGCGATGAAAAGTAATCAAGTATATTTACTCAAGTACTGCAATTTTTCTTACGGGTACTTTAGTATTTCCATTTTATACTACTTTATATCTCTGTTTCTCTACATTTTAGAGTAGTAGCAGTAGTAGTAGTAGTAGTTTAGTTAGTAGTTACTTTGCATGTTAAGATTTCACATTAAAAAACACATAATGAGCTTATAAAAAACTTGTCTAGTTTTTCCCTTCCCTTTTTAAGTTTCATGTTAGTTAGATCGCCTCCAGATATGTTTTAAGATATATATAAAATACTCTTTGAATAGTAATTTGTGTATGATCTTTTTTTTCCCACAAAAATGTTGAATTATCTTAAAAACCTTGGAATGACATCTTCTCCTTCTCTCGCATTAAAACTAGAATGCATGAATATGCAAATATATTTCATTTCAGAAGTTTAACAGCTGGACACAAGATATCTCTTACTTCACTGTAAAGTGTTTGTGCACTGGAGGTTCAAGTTTCCACATCACAGTTTTGTAAGTTGAATATTGGACACGGATCCAAACTGTGATGTCATAAATCATTCTTGTAGAGCCTTAAAATTTGTTTTTTTTAATCAACTCAGAGAAACCTTCAATTTTCAGCAGATGAATGTGAAAACAGCCCTTTCATGTCAAACTCTGTACATACATCATTCTCCACCATGAAGCTCAAACATTCAAGTGTAGGAACAAGAAGAAAAACATAATTTTGAGAAAAGAGTGACTTTGACAAGGGCCATATTGTGATGGCTAGATGACTGGGTTAGAGTATCTCTAAACTGGCAGGTCTTGTGGGGTCTTCCCAGTATGCAGTGGTCATTACCCACCAAAAGTGGTCCAAGGAATGACAACCGATGAACCTGCGACAGGGTCATGGCCACCCAAGGCTCATTGATGCACGTGAGAAGCGAAGGCTAACCTGTCTGGTCTGATCCCCCAGAAAAGCTACTGTAGCACAAACTGCTGAAAGAAATTAAGACATGTCAGAACACAGTGCATCTCAAGCTGCTGCCTATGGGGCTGTGTAGCCAAAGATGGGTCAGAGTGCCATTGTTCACCGCTGAAATGCATATACAGTGGGCACATGAATGTTAAAACTGATCTAAGGAGCAGTGGAAGACGGTGGCCTGGTCTAGTGAATCACATTTTCGGGTGCTTGTGTATCATTTACCTGGGGAAGAGATGGACTAGGATGCACTAGGAAAGAAAGGAAGCCAGCAGAGGCATTGTGATGTTCTCAACAATGCTCTGCTGGGAAACGTTGGGTCCTGGCATTCATGTACTGTATATGTTACTTTGACAGTTACCACCTACAGTACCTAAATGTTGTTGCAGACCAAGAACACCCCTTCATGGCAATAGTATTCCCGATGGCAGTGGCCTCTTACAGCAGGTAATGCACCCTGCCACACCACAAAAATTGTTCGGGAATGGTTTTCAAAGAGTGCAAGGTGTTGCCTTGGCCTCCAGATTCCCCAGATATCAATCCCATTGAGCATCTGTGGGATGTGTGGAACAATATGTCTCACCTCGCAACTTTTACGACTTCCTTCTAATGTCTTGGTGCCAGATACCAGAGGACTCCTTCCGGTCTTTTGAGTCCATGTACTGATCGATCAAAGCTGTTTTGGTGGCACAAAAGGGGGCGAGGGGAAAATACACAAGATGGTTTTAATGTTATAGCTGACTGGTGTATATCTTTGTATTTCTTTTAACATTGTCACCAAAATTAAGGTTTGGATTATTTAAATGACTTCAAGAAAAAGGAGAATGTAAGTATATTGTAATATTATGTATTGTAAAAAGCATGAGGCAATGAAGACAAGAACTTAGGAATCAGAGGAAAATGGACAAAAGGAAAAGAAAAATAAACAATAGGGAGTCCAGTGTAGGACACAAGACCTGCTACTGAGTGGGGAAAGTCTCTGAAAAGGCCTGCTGCTTGTGATGGAAGGTCCCAGTGCAGCAGGAGTTGAAACCGTCAGATGAAACTATGTTTGACAAGAGCAAACTGTCTGAGAGGGGCCAACACGACCTGCCATTACTGCTACGGGGGGACTGCTAAGCCTGAGGAGAGACATTGGTGAGAGATGAAATACACACACACACACACAGTGAGCAGACAGATGGAGGTACCCTCATGCTCACAAATGCACATCAGTGTGTCTGTGTGTATAAACTCGCCTTCACACACACTGACATGCATTCACTGCAGGGACACAGAGGCAAGTTCTTCTCAGTGCTGCGCCCTCTGCACACAGAGAGTCTGCCAACTCACTCTGACCCATCTTTATTCAGTTATGATAATGCAGTGTCACGCAGGTACGGATTATGTTAAGGTGTCTGAGGGGAAAGTTTAAACAGTGGATGAGAGCTCTCAAACTGGGAGAGTTACTGTGAAGAGTGAGACTAAAGCTGCTCTGATTTGGAGATACTTCAATCTCACAGTACAGTACTATAAGTTAAAGGAAACAGCAACACTTTTCTTCTGCTTGTAATAAGGGTAAGTTTTACCAAATAGATATAAAACAGTTGCTACTAGTTGAAGATTTTTCTAGTTCTCAGCAGCTTCACCTGTAATCCACTGGAATCAGGTGGTATACTGTAGGGTTACTAATAATCATAAATAAGACAACCTGTAGCTACACTGTTTACTGCAGTAACAAAACTAGAACACAAAAAGAATCAGTAAATAAGTTCCTTCCCAACCAAACAGGACTTGTGTTTCCCTTCAAAACAGAAAATAACCCATTCAATAATCTATAAGTATCTTCACTGGATTATGGAGCCTGCATGCTCGTGCTGCTGCCACTAGATGTCATTTCCTACCATGCTATTTGATTCATTACTCAGGACAGCCATCACACTCACCACTTTGACTTGTAAGAAAAAGTTGGTTGTAAAAAAAAAACAAACCCAAGAAACGTTGGTATAATTTACAAAGTATTGCTATTCACATTGTCAAGATATTTAACATCCTTAGAGAAGATATGGATTATGTTCATTTGCAATTGTTTCAGTGTGTCAGAGGGTGTGATGACTGCTTTGTAAAACTGAATTGTCTGAATGTGATGTTTAATCCTTTTGGACTTCCTGAATAAATAAAGCTGAATGAACTTTTATGATCTTTCAGGTCACCCACTATTTTCCAGGAGTTTGAAAACTGATGATAAAGAAGCTTACTTTTAGTGCATAAAACAGCTCAACACCTTCCCAAACACAAGTCTACAAAAGCATCTTTTGTTCATATGAAATCATAGTAGAATTGTCTTTAACAAGTCTGCTTTTCTGTTTATGACACTTCATACGCAAACAAAGCACTAATTTGTCTGATTGATGTGTTTTCCTTGTTAACTTGTCCTTCTCTGGGTGTCTAATTATTTCATTTGGTCCTATTCAACTCGACTGCCAGACATTTTTACCTGCTAGAGGGGTTAAACTGTGAAGAGCGCATCATTTCACATGAGAGCACTTTAGACAAATGATTTATGTCACATTCGCAGGCAAACGTAGTGTGGCTGGCACTTTGCGGTCCCCGATTCTCTGTGGAAATACATTGCGAAATGTCTTACATCCTTTGTTTGAACAGCAGAGGACTTTGACAAGCTGCAAGACACAGATAATTAGTGTTTCCCTATTCTTTATTGAAAAAAGGAAGTAGAGCGTAACCAAGTTGTATCACACACTTTCAGAAGTGCTGCAAGTTCCCATTTAGCTGTCAGATACACGATATCCAGAACTGAGGAGGGGAGAGAGGATAAGGCATGTTTTTCATCTTATTATCCTCGCGTTTGTGTACATGCAACGGATTTTTTCCAATATGAAGAGCATCATGCAAGTGGGATATATTAATATTGCTTGAGGTGGAGAGTGGTGCGTCTGTTAGAATATAAAAATATTATGTGCCTGCGTGCGCGTGAAGGCATTTATATCTGCATACTTGCGTGTTTGAATGTCCCCATCTGTGAATGAAGAATGTGTGTGTGTGTGTGCTGAATGCCAATGCACACACACAGCTTCATATATGTGCATACACAGGCACAGCTTCTGTGAAGGTGGCAGGGGGAGACAGGGGAGTCTTGGAGGAAGAGGAGGGAAGGAGAGAGAGGATGTGACATGATTTACAATGAGATCATTAACCTTGAGGAACAGAATGGCCTGTGCGACATAAACACTATCTCTCAGACAGACACCTACCCAAACTCACAATGTTCACAGCTCATTTTAGCTTTAAAATAACAGGATGTTAGCCGTGTCCCAAATTCATACAACATACACTATAAAAAGCATGCTGGGAATTTTACAGTAACTTTCTGGCAGCTGGATGACAATCCAATGGAAAATGTACATTTTGCATTAAGTAGTGCCATTTAACCATACCCATCCATCCATAGCTATACCTGCTTACGCTGGGCGAGAGGCAGGGTTGGTTTGGAAAGGTTGGCAGTCCATATAGTACATAAAATACATTTAGAAATTAATTTACTTACCAATTAACTTCAAGTACATGTTGGCAGAGAGTGGGAGGAAAGCATATCAACGGGAGGAAACTCACAGAAAGGTCCTGGCTGGCTAGCAGATGCATACCCAGTATGGTCTTACTTTAGTGGACGTATTGTGTAATTTTCTGTTAGAATTCAACATTTAACCACTTAACGCACGCTGTTCCGTCTACGGAACGGGACGGATGTTAGGAGGTAGCCACAAGTTCTTCTGAATGTTTTAAACACCAACCCTTAAACATATATATTCATGCCGTACATCGTTGGAAAGCTTAGATTGTCCTGATTCATTCAAGACCACTCACGACTTATATGGTTGCTCACAGCCGTAATAGTATTAGCGATTAGCTCGGCTAGCCCCTGAGCTAAGTAAGAAAAGCTATAATGCCTACATACCTTCAAAGTCTTCCCTTTATCCACAACAATCATCTTATGACTCAGCACTTTCTGTACAGCTCGCCAAGTATCCATTCTTGTGAAATATGAAATCCGTTTCCATAAAACCGAAATACTTTCCTCAATATGTCCATGTATTTAGTCCAACACGTAACGTAATAACACAAATAACAAACCATATACGGTCCGTTTACGTCATTTCCTGACCTGCGCGTACATCTCAGAGTACACGTGACTAGATGTTTACGACCGTGCCTCTTCTGCTTCTGACGACACCACACACAAGCCAATCGGTGTTTAGGATTAGGCAGTACATGTCTCCAAAGCCAATGAGGACATGTGACCGACAACAATGACGACATGGCTTTGATTGACTGCTGTTCTAGCCTATGGAAATATTCGGTGAAATGAAGTGAATGATAACCTTTTAGCCAATAGTCAGAGGTTTCCAACGGTGTATGACACTAAGCTATTAGGTTTGGCTGTCCATAAACAAACTCCAAGCGTAACCGGCGTGAGCCCTGTGCATAAAAGAGTTGAACCATATATCATTACGCACACGGCATTTTGGTACACGGTTGGTTCTTCTTCGACTTGACATATGACTTATACCAAAATAAACAGATAGATAGATAGATAGATATGGCCAAACAAAAAAAATATGGTTATATGTAATAATAATAATAATAATAATAATAATATTAATAATAATAATAATATGGCGTCAGCTTTCATTAGAGACCAAGATTTTGATTGTAGGCAAAGGGGTTGTGAAGTTATAGGTGTTTGATTGCGGTTATACAGCTTTGGTAACCAAGTGTCCATTTGGAGTCTCCAAAAAGGACCTGAGGAAAACGCATGGACATACCTGTTGAAAAATAATTCTGAAAAATTCATCTTTTGGTCTTTTGACTCCAAATTTGGACTGCATGAAGCCAAGACATGTGGCTGTGGCCTCATTGTGTCTATATCCTGCTGAGAGGTCCCTGAATGTCTGTACACATGTCATTGTAAAGGCAAACCTATGGGCAAGTAAACAAACCCCATCATTGTAACCTCTGCCACTCTTTGTCAGTGAGTCACAGAATCACACAGACACTTTTACAAGAATCCTGAGAGTGTTTCCTTTCCAATGATACCAGACACATCTCTGAGTCTCAAACTATGTGGGATCTGTGCTGCTCACAACTTGGGCATGTCGTTTAGGCTAACAACATAAAAAACAGGGGCGTGTGTTAAGTGGTTAAAGCTGCAATCATTTATATTTTTAATATTGACAATGTATAATGTCAGAGAAGAAATAAGAGTACTGGACTTACATTCACCAGGTGGACAGAAACACAACTCCAAAATAATGATAATGTTGCTCTGTAACTGCTGGATGTGTAAAAAAAGCAATTATATTAAACAGACCAACAATCACAAGAGTTATCACACAATTTTTAATTTATTTATCCATAAATCCATTCTAATATAAATCTTTAGTATGTAAACAATATTTCAATAAAACAACAATGTCAACAATCATTTACAGCTGAAGTCATAGAGTTAAAATGTCCCTCTGGCAAATCCAGCTGTAAGAGTCTACAATCACACGTTCACTAGAAAAGTGATAGAAAGAAAAACCGTTCATCATCTGGCACAGAGGCTCATGAGCTAGAGACTGACAAAAAGCCCTTTCAAAAGTGCATCATACAACAGTGTTGTCCCAATGCCTTTCACTGGAAATTCACATCTGCATTACATGACAACAGTAGAATTAACAAATGTGTGTTTCCTAATATATTTGGCAATATATTACTCTTTTTATTTAGATATGTATAAAAAGTGTTATTTGTAATTTTTCTAATGATTTTCCATATGTCAGTAATGTTCAAAATATAAATAAGTCACAAAATGATTTTCAAATGTTGGAAGACATTTTGTAAATTTTGTGAACAGCAAAGCAGTATTTCAGTATATTCAAGTCAGTATAATTAAATGAAGACACTATTATGATTTGAAAAAAAAGATCAATTTCAACATTAGACCCTTCAAATAAAGGACAACTTCATGTATAAAAGTGATTTGTTTGACTTATTTGAAGGTTAAATGTATACTTTTTCTGTTTGACACACTGCAGGTTTGCACATTTCAGGTGACAGAATGATGCTACCACCCCAAAATAACATTACACAGCAACAATAAATAGCATGAAAAACATCTTCTAACTAGAAAAACACTAGAAAGTTTTTTTTTTTCTAAAACAAACATTGTTTCATCATCTAAAGGCTTTACGTACGTCATGAGATAAGATCATATACTCGTTAAAATGAATGAAAAATCCTCCCTGTTATATTTCAAGTTAAGCTCAAAGTGATAACTAAATATTTAAAGCACTGTAACTTTGATATTTAACATCTTGATATGTGCTCCCTCGGTTTACCCTTCAAGGGTTAAGTTGGGGAAACATTTACACATTCTTAGTGTTTGCATGCATAGAAATTGTAGAGGAACAGCAAACAGTATCCGCAATTTCCTCTTTGTTCAACTGCTATTATCAGAAACCCTGCACTTATTAAAGCCACTTTTCTAAAGAGACAAATATAACCGCATAAAGTGGTAATACTGTAGCTTTTGCAGAAGTCCTGCTTCTTCCAGTTATGCTTCATCATGATTGCATCACAACAAACCGATATCTTATCATCTCTGACAACTGAAAAGGCAACAATCTTAAAAATATGAGTCATGAGTGTGAACTTTAAAACAGATTATGGGTCATCATATGGACACACATAGTGCGAGAACAGTTTCTCCATCACTAAAGGCTTATTCTACACCGTCATCACATCCACACACCAGTTTTAAGACTCACTTACTTGAAATGGTTAGTTAATGGTTACTATAACTTAGTAAAGCAAATTCCGTTAAAGTCCAAGTTAAATAAGGGTTAAGCTTTTCTACTTGCAAAAGTTTAGGCAAATTTGCCTGGTTTAAACAAAGCTGTGTGTGGTGTAGGATTTCATCTCCAAACCACAAAATTTGACAGGTATTTAATGTTCTGGATTCACTAAAAGCAACTGACATTCATATATTAATATATATCAATACCACAAAATAAATTTGCATTTACTGTGATAGATCGTCCGCTACAAGGAGGAAATGTTTTAGTTGCTATGCAGAGAGCACGCGTTCCCATTTTAATACCAGCAGTTTTATTTCATGAGACCAGTATAATAGGGAATAGGAACAAAACTTAATTTATCAAAGAATTCCACCGCAAGATAAAGCACAAAAGCAGCTTAATTTCTGCAGTAATGCAGTAAAAACAAAAGTTGCCTACAGATTTTACATCTGTAGGTGCCAGCAAACCTGTATGTGTGCACACACAAGTCCCTCACATTCAAATGAGTAACAAACCTCCAGTCAGTTCCAGTGTAGTTCGATATGCTTCATCCTACATTTAAACTTCACGCTGTTACAAAAGGTAGTGCATGCTCACATTCAGTAGAGTAACACTGATTTACTTCATTTCTTTCAGCTTTTGTTCAGCCTTGCCATGATCTGAACACCTCATAAGCAGGAGCTAACTGTCAGAGACGTTTTTAATATGCCATAACCTTTCACTGAGGTTGCTGCACATCAGCAGACTTGGGCACAATCATGTGTATGAGCTTGAACACCTTGAATAATGTGTCAAGAGTCAGTTTTACACCTGCTTTGTCCTGTGTCCTGTCACGCTCACAGGAGGTCGCTTCCATCATAGACCACAGGCTTGTCTAGACTCAGATGGTACAGCACTTTCTTTGAGATGAACCTGATTAGCAGGAAAGACAGAAGAGCATTTGCTATTAGTGCTTCCTGTTTAGTTTTGAGGCCTATGCAGTAATAATGGCCTTTTTAACGATAAAAACAACAAAACAGCCCTTAAAAGATGAGATGTGTTATTAAAGCACAAGATGACTGACCTGGAAAAGGAGTTGTCAAAGATGAGTGTGTATTCTCCAGGGTTTCTGACTTTCATTTCCCCTTGGATTGTCTCCTTGTGGGAGTTGCAGCGGGTCAGTGGGATCAAGACCTGAGGAGAACAAAGTGCAGGAGTCTTGGCTGACATTTATAATTACAGCAAAGACATACTTCATATTTCTGTATACATTAGGGACAGATCTGAAAGGGTGAAAGGTATTGTGTCAACATGATCCCTTTATCCATATACCAGTGTTTCACCTTAGCCTGCTCCAATGGAGTCTCTGTGCTCTCCCTGTAGACCACACTGAAGGAGATGCTCTTAGGTTCAGAGGTAAATGTCCAGGTGACGGTGGAGCCAGGACTGCTCATGGTGATGGGGATGGTGCTGTAACAGCTGGACTTAATGAAAAGCTCTCGAGAGCTGTCCCCAAACCCGGAGATGTCATCCACTGTGAAGCCTGTTCTGAGCCTACAGCACAGAACATGAAACAGGATACAAGAATATTGTTCAGAAGATTCAGGGCAGCAAGAAAAGGAACAGCTGCAAAAAAGTTGCAAATTTTGTATCCAATTTCATCTCCCAAGATAGCTGCAACCATTAGTTAATGAATTAATTAGTCAATCATTGCAATATTAATCGGTAAATATTTTATGCTATGTAATTTTTCAAGCAGAAATAGCAAATGTGATGCATTCAGCTTCTCTAATGTAGGATTTTGCTTTTAAAGAAATGTGCAAAAACATCAATTATGAAAACGCTGAAGCTTCATTTTTAAACAAATAGCAATATAGCAATAGCAATAACAAAGGAAGAAAACACAGTCTGATTGAAGCACTGTATCAAATTAAAAATTCATGGTATATTTTGTTTTGAGCCAGGGGTCAGCGCTCTACTCATTGGCTCTTCACTAAAACAGATGCCTTTGTTAATATATTAAACTAAATATATTAAACAAAATATATATTCACAGTCACTATAGCAGAGGAACAAATTTAAGGAAGCTGTCCACGCCACATGTGGATTTGTTTCAAGTCTCACTTCTCGCTGTGGGATTTAGCTTCTAGTTTTGAGTAGAAGTACATTAGAAACTTTCTGTGGAAATCCAAAGCCCAAGCTTGTGACCGCAACTACGGTAAACACACGTTAACTCGTGTTTTGCTGGAGTAACTTTCATGTGAAACTCACGTAAGTTCTCCAGACTTTAGCAGGCAGATCTCTGCATCCTGTACTGCAGCACTGAGGTCCTCAGTGTCTTCTGATGCAATGTCTCCTGCACTGGCACTGCTTTTTCTGGAGAGAGACAAATAAAACAAAACTCAAAAGGGAAAAGGGAAAAACAAACATTTTCAGGGTTAACACTAACATAACTGTAAAAGTATGTTTGGTCTGTGTTTTCTACAACACCATATTCTACTATTTGCAATTCCTGGTTGGATGTAAAACTGCACTGTACTTGAACTATACACGATGAAAATAACATTTAGTCTAATCTAATTTTAATATTCATACATGTCATTAAAAGTGGTTTCTGATGATCAGTGTCTAATCTAATTATATCCACTGTAACTGTAACTTCAAGTCTGAGTGGAGTTCAATACTTTTTTAATACACACCAAGTAGAAAACTGAGAAAGCTTGAAAATATATTCAAACTTAGAGTTACAATGCTGCAGTTCTCATTCATCTTTAAATATCATGCTCTTGACTTTTTTCCCCACTGCTGACACACTTGAAGTTTGGAAGTCTGTAAAATTAAACTGACACGATTTAAACAGAGTGTTTCAGAAGTGCCACTTTTGTAAAGGAGGCAGCTGTAAATATTAATTTGTTTCTGTGGTTGATATTAATGTGTCTCTGCTATCAGTAATCTTAATTCCCTGTAAGTGAATGCATGAGATGCTTACAGTTGTGCTGCCCCCTGCTGTCCGTGTCCAGGAGAGCAGGCGGTGGAAAAAGAGAGGGAGTCGCTGTCGTAGACCCCACTCACTTCCTCCTCTGTGATAATGTCAAAAACACCATCCTCCAGCTTGTCACCTTCATCTGCCCCTAGAAAACACACATTACCTACTTGTTCACTGTGACATTCTCTATTCTGATTTTACTGTGCTGTAAATATCATAACATACACACATACTATGTTCTAATACCATACTATCTGACAGATTACAGTCCTATGTGTATGTGTGTGCTGTCACCTGAAACACTCATCGCAGCTCTCCCAGCCTGCAGCAGATGGCTGAAAGGTGTGCCTAGCGTGTTGGCGGTCAGGTTCTCCTGTGGGTGGCGCTCGACTACTGCGCTGTGCTGGTTATAACAGTCCCTGCAGCAGCGTTCTCGGCTGCCCTGCTGGGTGCTCACTGTGTTGCTGCAGCAGTAGTAGCAGAAGGGACGCCCACACAGTCTGTGAATAGACATAATATAATTGATGTAAAAATGGCTTGTTATTTTGAAATGTAGATAATTATAGTGTCGAGAGGAATAATTAGTATGCAAGGAAAACGTCTATTTTTTTAATAGAGCACAATTCAAGTTTTTCATCTTTTAAGAAAGACGACATATAAAAGGAACATAAATTCATAATAAGTGTAAAGTGTTTTTGGTTTGGTTTGTATGAGATTTTGCTCCAAAGTTAATCGGTCAAAAAAAAGGTCATTTTTAGTTTTCAGCCTTGCAGTCTCTGATCTGATGACCTGAGAGTCCTTGCAATGGTGCTGAGGGACAAAAAATATCTTACTGTAAACATAGATGGGCCTCAAGCCAAAAGTAAAATTATGAGATAAATCGTATATGCAATAAGAGCCCAGTGCGGATGTGGAATCTCTTTTTTTTCCCCTTTTCTTTTTTAAATACAGCTTTTCTTTGTTGCTTTGACACAATTTTCAACTGAAAATCATGATTCTTAAAATACTGCATGCAGTTCTCAAATCTGCAGTTCATTTTATTTCAATAGAACATGCTCTTCTTGTTGCTTTAATCCAATTTTGTCTAATTTATCATTACTTTACAGGTGCATCTTATTACTGTATGTACTATGATTACTCAGAAACATCAACACTGAGTTTTATGTACTGTAGGTATGATCATTCCTGCACATGGAGCTGCAAACAAAATGTGTATTGATTGTTGATGTATACACTTCAGCAGACTTCATTCATAAAGTTACAAGTTACAACAATGTCACCGGATCTCAGTGACACAGTTCCTCTTTACATTTATTTTGCAATGATTAATAGAAATGTCAGTATGTTGGCAGTGATGTACCAACCGAGGAATTATTTGCATTTGACGCATTAGTGACTTCCTTTGGTAAAACATACTACGTGTTGTGTTGCACCGTATATGTTGTGGTTATTACTGTGTTTTGAGAACCGTGGCTAAGGAACTGAGAAAAACTGTTTTCATGTCACAACAAATTCAAGCAGTACTGACACCAGTTTTAATGGCTGACGTAGTGATATGTGCTGTAGGTTTTTCTATTATTATTATTATATGTAAAAATCCACCTGACCTGCAGTTATACTTGCGGATCCACCAGCTAAACTGACTGTGACAGTCCAAACAGTAGTTGACGTCCCTCTCTGTCTCCTCATCCCGCAGTTTCTGCTCAAACTCCAGAGCATCCGTCTTCTGCCACAGTGCATCTTTCTCCCTGCAGAGAGAGCCGTCAAACACGTTTGTATGTGCAATAAAAAATCATTAAAGATGACACAATATGGGTGGTTTGGATGCCATGGCAATTTTAAAAGGACAACGGGCAATGCATTTTGGCATCATGTCTCTGTTGTGCATATTTAAAATCAACCAAGAAGAAAGGAACACAAAAACATAGTGTGCAAAGTAAATCTGAGAAAGAAGGGGGGGGGGGGGGGGGGGTGTTTATACCTGATGAGTTCTACAAGCCTTTCCTCCAAATTTATTTTGGTGCGGTAGAGATCATCAAGTTCAGCAGCTGTCTTAAAATCAAAGTTCTGCTTGTCCTGTGTGATTCTCCGTAGATTTTCAGTCAACTCCTGACAGGCCCGCTGAGTTCTTGCTAGGTCCTCCTGAGATCTGCACACACACACACAGAGGTTGATTCATAGTATGGTCAAATACCACAGGGATTCTCATGTGATTTTCTCCATGTAGATATTATTTGTAGGCTTAAATTGTAAAAGCAGCAGCAAGACGCACGCCGAAACCCTTTAGGCATTATGAAAAAACAAACATCCTAATCTAAACACACAAGATTAGAAACGTTTTCTTAACAGCTTTAATTTGGTCCAGAATGTGTGATTATGAATACAGTATCTCACCTTGATAAATTCCCTTTCAGATGGATTATCTCGTCTTCTTTCTGCTGGATGAGATTTTCACACTGGGCCATCTGGATGTTTTTCTCCTCAATCTGTTGGCAATGTCTTTGATTCTCAGCCTGCAATCAGTACAGCAAAGCGAGACATTATTTCTGCTTCTACGTGAGATATGCTCGTGACCATAACATCATGATTATTTCACATGCCAAAACACAATCTAACTGCAATTTGTATTTTCATTGATCAATCCCAGACACACACACATACACACACACGCCGTTTCACATACTGTATATGCACAGAAAATTAAAGTGTTGTCTGCAGGGTTGGCCATATTACAGTTTTATTTTCATTTCCTTGCTTGAAACCACTTACAGTACACTTAAGTTTCAACCACAATTTAAAAAGCTACCTCAGAGTGTTAGAGTGATTAGATTGTAGCCACCTGGAAATCGTAATATACCCAAATCTTAAAGTAGCAGAGTATCATCTCACCTCTAGCTGTTTTAGTTTGTTCTCCAGGTCGACAACCTTCTCCTGCTCAGTCGCCAGCTGTAATCTCACCTCCTGTAACTCCCGATTCACACTCTGGATGAGAAAATGTGAGCACATGGTTAAAATCCAGATATCACAGTAGTTTGTTAATGAACATCTACAGTATCATAGCAGATAATACCTAACATAAAACAATCCAGCAGTACATTTACATGCACTTAAGTAACCAGGTCATGCAGGTAATTGGAAAATGTGTTAACATGCACTGTAGTAACATCGTTATAAATCCCTGTATACAGTGCAAATGTGTCTGAACAGTGACATATTCAGTGGTGGAAACCAACTTATTTAGATTTCTAGAGGCTACTTTCTGTTAGTTTCTGTTTTATAATTGCATTAAATACCAGAATGTATTGCTACATATTAAGATCTTCCCTTTCATCCTGTCACTGTGATGTCTTTCTATATCTGGCAGAGAAATTGGCACTCTCCAGGAGAAATCTAGCTAGGGAAATTAGGCTTCTCTAATCCTCTAACTCAGTTACAGAAACTGTTTGTGATGTTTAAGACATCAGCTCACAGCAGAAAGCCGACAGTAACCCGGTTCCTTGAGTGCATGTAAACGCTTTGAAGCATACTGCATGTTCTTTAGCTAATCTGTTTGTGGCTGACCTCAAGTTGGCTGCCATGGCTCATGGCTTGGCTGCTGATTTGGAACCGGAGTGCATGAATCTCCTCCTGGCTCGTCTCCTGCACAGCTTCAGCCTCCTGCTGGGCCTTGTTCAGCTCTTCCTGCAGCTCCTGCTTGGTTGCAAACAAACCTTCTTCCTTATTGAGCTTACTGAGGAGCTGCTGGTTCTCTTGATGCAACTCCACCACACAGGTATTCAATCTCTCTGACTCCTGAGCTGCCTCCTTCTCCAGCTCATGCAGCTTTGTTGACAGGCCTTCCCAGCGAAGACGAGCCTCTTCGTTCTCAGCAGTTAACATACACACATGCACACCAAGTTCAGCTGTTTCTGTGTTGGCTCTATGCAGTGCTTCTCTGGATTCACTGTTCTCCATACATAAGGCTTCATAACGCAGCTTAAGCTTATTCAGCTCCTCTCTGGTGGATGTCACCTCTGTAGCCAGACCTGCCCGAGCCTGAGCTTCACCGTCTCGCTCACGAACAAGAGCCTCCTCTCGCTCCCGGGAATGTAGAATCTCCTCAACATGTCGGCGATTTAGCTCCTCTACCTGGACCTTAAGTTGTTCTGCTAAGACACGGAGGTCTTCTCTGGAGGAGTCTGTCACTTCCTGAAGGGCCTGAGCTTTCATCCTCTCCTCAGTCCCTGCCAGCAGCTGAGCCCTGAGCTCCACCACCTCTTCCCGGAGCCGGTGCACCTCCCGCAGGTTGAGTTCCAGTTGGGCTTCAGCTATCACCAATCTAAAAGGGGCCTCTTTGGTTTCCACTGAGGATGTCTGATGCTGATCGTGAAGCTTCTGCATTTTTTCATTGCTCTCCGCAGCTCCTTTTTCATCGTGCACTTCCCCATTCCTGCTCTCCAGCTCCTCGGCTCTCACCTGCAGAAGACCACATTTAACAGTCTGGTCTCTGAGTTTAGACTCAGTTTCCTGGAGTTTTTCAAGTAAGTCTGCTTGGCTTCTTTGGGATGCTGTGAGGTTTTTCTCCAACCTTGAAGCTTTGGCAGTAAGCGAGTCAAGTTCCTCTTGAGTTTTGGCTAACTGTTTTTTCAATGAGGACTGAACCTCAAGAAGCTCCTCATTTTCATGCTCAAACCTCTTCAACTGAGCATCTAACGCTTCCTTCTGGACGAGTGTCTTCTGCACAATCTCCTCCAATTGCAGGTTTTCATCTAAAAGCTTCTTCTCTCTGTCTTCAACACACAGCTTGGCAGTTTCAACCCTCCCCTTTAAGTGGGTCTCAGAGGCCCTCAAGGCAGCTAGCTGGTCTAACAAGGCTGCCCTGTTCGCAGCCAGCTCTGTAGTGCTCTCCTCACTCTTCTTAATTGTTTGGAGTAACTTAGTGTTTATTTCCATGAGATTGCTGCATTGGGTTTTGTAGTCCTCAAGGTTCTCTGCTTGATCGCAGGAATTTACTTCATTATCAGAAAGCCTTGAGATCAGACTTTCCTTCTCAACATTAAGCTTTTCCAACTGCTCCTCTAAATGCTTGATTCTCTCTGAGCCAACAGAGAGCTCTTTCTCTCTGTTTTTGAGAGTTTTTCTTAAATCCAGGAGCTGGCTCTCTAGCGTTTCACTCTGGCTGCTACTTGTGCTACACCTTTGCTCGACCTCCTGCCTCTCTTCCTGCAGTCTTTTCCTTAGATCATCTGCTTGTCGTTCTCTGCACTCCAGTGAGGCTTGCAGATCCTGAAGCTGGGCTCTCAAGTTTCCTGTCTCTTTCTCTTTCAATGTCAGTGCCCCCTGAATTCGACCAACTGCACCTTGGAGCTCCTCCAACCGTTTGAGGGCCTCCTCCTGCTCATCATGGGCCCCGGCTTTTACTTCAGCCAGCTTCTCCTCACAGCTTCTCAGCTCTTGTTCCCTGAGTTTTAGTTCCTGAGACAGACGCTCAGAATGCCTGGCCCTGTCCTCAGCCTCTCTCTTGGCCTCCAACCTCTCCTCCTCTGCAGTCTTGAGTTTATCCAGGAGATCCTGGATTTTCCAGGCTGAATCACAGTAGCTAGCTGTTTGCTGGCCCTTTTCTTTTAGAGCCTCGTCCAATTTAGACAAAAGTTCCATATTTTTGTTCTCAGCGGCTGTGAGTCTGTCTTTAAGTTCACTGTTTATTGCTTCCCTACAAGTTTGATGATTACTGGCTCCGTCCTGGTTAGTTATATCTGTGTTAGTTTTGGGCTCTGAAGATAGAGATTGGCCAGAGGTCTTCTGAGCTGCTGATAGCTGGCCTTGAAGGTCTTTCACTACATCTTTCAGCTGAGCAGACTCCTTCCCTAACTCCTCAACTCGTACCAAAAGCTCTTGCTGTCTCAGTTCTGACTGGTCGAGCTCAACACGGAGATTGTCTGCAATGCTGCACGCAGAGGGCTCCCCCAGTTCTCCCAGATCACCGAGGAGACTGTGACTCAAGTCTGGGATTGGGAGAAACTCCTGTGCCTGGACAATAGACAGAAAAGAGAGTTCTGGTTAGGTGCTTTAAACTTTAGTTGCACTTAGGCAAATACTTTTACTTTATATTAGTACAAGTGTATACCTGTGAGTGCGAATAGCTGCTAACCAAGCTGTTGATGCTGGAGCAGCGACTGGGAGCCCTCCACAGGAAAGCTGATGAGGCACCACCTATTGTTCGCCTTTGACATGATAAGACACAAAATGTTACTGTCATATAAACCAAGAAAAATAGCACTCCAAGTAGGACAAGCATTCAGGGACAGCTGCATGTCATCTAAGTGATGGGAAAAAAATTCACATATATCATTATACAAAAAAGGGACTTGAATTTACAGAAGACAGCATATTATACATATATATATATATATATATATATATATATGCTCTATGGCAACACTTTAGTTTAAAGGTCCCCTAAGTTCACTTGAAAGGAATATGTAACTCTCAGTTTTTTCTTTTAAGAAATATCCAAGACATGATGTAATGTCTCTGTATGTAATGTTTTGGTTATGTTGTGCAAGTATGTAAGGTTACTGTGTGACATTTACAAATTTAGTTTCGTTTATTTGGATCAACATTAGCTGTTACCCAGGCAACAGCTACTCTTCCTGGGGTCCAAGTGCATGTTGAGAGGAATTGTTAACTTAATGACAAATCCATTTCAAACACACTGTTAGAAATAAAACTTATTTTTCACTAAATAGTAATTCATTTGTTAGTTATCTATATCATTTTGTCAAATCTTCACATTTGTTAAATATGCTTGCATGATTTTACAACTGCACAACATGTTCAGCTCATGTCACCATAGATTACATCAGAAGATTATACCACTCATATATAACGTACAACAGCCCTTCAAAAAGCACTACACTTGTGAATTATATAGAATATATATTTTTTGTTTATGAAAACATGTTGAGTAACTTTTAAAGCCATAGTTTGTGTTGTTGCACTGCACTGTAGTGTAAAATTGACATAATAATCATTATAATGAAACACTACAAATTATACTTAAATTGTCTACTGCCTGTAGAGTGACTGCAAATTGATGACAAGTAAGTGAAGGGTTTGACAAAGGTGCTGACATGAGGATAACGTGCTCTCTTCACACACTTGACACACAGACACACACACTCAAGGAAAAAAAAAGAGCTGTGAATGTTCAGAGTGATCAGATAATTAAGTGTTACTTAGGCTGTGAAGTACCCAATACTGCTTCACCACAATTTTATATTAGCTGCTCCAAAGTTGTGTGTTAATACCAATTGGTTTAGGTGTCTCCGATCAATTTACAAATGATTTCCAACCCCAAGGTGGAAGAATTAAATATTTTATTTCTTATTTAATTGTCTGTTTTCACCAACTCGACACCAACAATGATTGCAACACCAGACTAAAGTTTATGTTTTCTTGAGCAAAATTAAGGAAATCTTCAACTGCTGATTGGAAAAATGTGAAGAGAATTGTCAGCATTTTTTACCTTGCAAAGTTTGGCCAGTCAGCATCAAGGTCGTAACCTCTGGCTGCAACATCAAATTGGATCTGGTTGAGCTCATAAAGATGGTTTATTATGTCAGCAGTGAGGTGAGACTTGAGGAAGGGGCTTCGGGCATAATACCAGTCACTGAATAAGGAGGAATATAAACGAAAAAACATAAACACATTAATCACACAAACACAAACAGTTTGTATTTGACACAAAATATTGTTCATACGATTTTTATATTGTGTTATTGATGTTTAGTTTAGATATAAGAATTTAAAATGTCACAACAATAAAATTAAATATGAGACGCAAGTAAGCATGAAAAATTGCTAATAACACACAGTTGAGACTGTTGAAGATTCAGGATGCATAAACAATGCGTATGCACAAAAAAGCATGCATACATGACTTCCCTCACAGACTGTGGTGAAAATAAGGGCTGTGTGACATGATGTTAAACATCACATGAACAGAGAAAAATGCCTATGGTTTCATATTTTGCTCTATAGTTTATTTCGCTGTGATGCAAATCACACTCTTCACTGTAATATTTTTTCGGCATTTGGAGTCTGTCCATCTTTTGCGCTCATTCATTACATTGATAAATTCTTCTACTTGGGTTTTTACTTGCAAAGCTTTTATTGCACGTACAGAGGGTCATGTGATGAGGTGGAGATGAGATTGAGGCTAATTACCAGCTACACTGACTTTTATTTTTTGCTCTTGATATTCTTTTTATTTTATGCTTAGTTGTGACAAACCCTGTAAAGTCGGTTTAGATATGAGTGCTACAAACTATTTATTGATTATAATTCTGAGATATAGTACCGACAATGCTTTACAGGTCAATGTGATGAATTCATGACATAGATGGTATAAAGAGTTGTACACTGTAATGGTCTTGCTGTTGGAAACGCTTGCTGGTGCAACACAGTTGATAAAATGGCACTTCATCTTTCCCATCGGTTTAACTGACAGGTGCACAGACTGGTGGAGCAGGAAGAGAACTGATATGAGAACGGCAGGTTCAGGGTGTGTCATCCTCCAATAATGGCTAATTGTGGAAGTGAAAATGAGGCGTGTGTTTGTTTTCCCAGTTCCTCAGTGACTATAAAACATAACTATGCGTACGCATAGCTTTATAAATCTGACATATAGAATGCGTGAGCGCAAAAAAAAAAAACCTCCACACACTCACACACTATTCTATTGAAAAACAGATGAAAAACAGCCCTTTCCACTCTATCTACTATACCATACTGGTCAACTCTATCAAAATAGTCATTTAGATCATAAAATACTGCCCTGGCTAAATAAAGGTGAAATAAAATGACATTGACATTTGGTCTGAAAGACTGAGGAAGTAAGAAGTGTGTGTAGGTGTCTATGGTCAGCTATGTGGCTGGTTGTGTTCTCTGAAAACGGAAATAATACAAGAATCAGGAACAGCAAGTCACACTTCCTGAGAAAGGCATGTTAGTAACAGAGGCCTAACACATGACACATCTAGTTTACCTCAAGATAACATGTTTAAAATCATACAAATGTATGCATGCATGTGTGTGTCTGTGTCCTCTGACCTTGTGACCTTCTGATTTATAAGACACTGCTGCAGTGTGTCAGCAAGACGCTGGTGGACGAGTGAGTAGCGGATGAAAGCCCTTCCTTTCCCCAGTGATGTTTTTAGCTGAATACACAAAAAAAAATAGACTTTAGTGTACATTCACACTCATAAGCACACATTACCTTACTGCAACGTGGACTGAGACTGTTTAATACAGAGTAGCTTCCACTTTCTAAATGAACTGTTTAAATGTAACAACAGTTGCAGGACATGTAAATGGGGCTGTAACTAAACATTATTGCTATTCTTGAGTAATATGCCCATTATTTTCCAAAAAAAAAGAAAAACCCAGAAAATAGAAAAAACCAATAAACATAGTCCAAGATGACATCTTCAACTGGCTTGTTTTGTCTGACAAACTGCCCAAAACCCAAATCAACTAATCGAATCAGTTCCGGTTTTAAATGACCCCAAATTCAAATTATGTTTGGTTAAAATCCGTCCCAGCACTGAGTAATGTCAGGTCATCTACTATATCTGTCTGGAAGCCCAAATTATCTGACACATTAGCAGATGGAGGGATTTAGGTAAGACAACAGACTCACAGATCTACCATAAGGACACCAGCTGGGGAGTCCTGTCATGTCTGTGACTGACCAGCAAGAGAGGACAGGAGTTAAAGTAAAATTTTTATACAAAAAGCACCAAAGGTTTCCAAAAAATAATTAGCAATCAGCTGTTATTGATTGAACTATGCAACTTCTAAAGAAAAAAACATACTGACCTATGAAAATCCCTGAAGAAACTTTAAACGACGGATAGGTTTTGCTAACAAATAAACCTAGCATAAAATTAGACATGGGGTCTTATTATGCATGTTAAGCAAGACTTAAATTAGCTCTCACGCTAGACTACAGCTAACCATTAAACACGCTTATCCCTGAAGAACAGAGAAATACAAACATCAGTTGAGATGATGGGTCGAATTAACTATCAACTACTATCAGCAACTATTAACATTTGTTGTTTCCAGCTTCTCAAATGTGAAGTTTGCTGCTTTTTTTGTCATACTTGATACTAAGCTGGATATCTTTTAATTTTGGAGTATTTGTCAGACAAAACAAGCAATCTGAAGAATTTGGCATACACAAGAGTATAAAATATGTTGGTAATACATAAAAGCTTATAGTACCATTAAACTCACAGAATATGTAATAACTACAACGAACAATGGGCTAACAGACACTAAAGGAAATTCATTACAGTCTAGACACCCCATATTTATTGTATAGATCAGATTATTAGCACTTCTTATTGAGACCGGCATGTATTCCAACAAGAGAAATCATGTCATTTGTAAACAACTTTTAAGTCCAGAGTATTTGTTTCATATTTTCAAAGATGAAAAACATAAACATCAAGCCCACAGACGAGGTAAACAAGCTACAAATTACATGTTGTACAAACAGGGAATATAAATGTCTAATAAATGTGACTACAGTTATTCCTCTACAGAGCTCACCACTGTAGATTTCCAGGGCAGAAGATGAGGAAAACACAGCACAGTGGGTACAAATAGAAAGTAAATTAGCAGAACTGAGTCTTACCTGACCGACCAGAGGATTAGTCACGTGGTTATACTGTCGCTGTGTATTTGTGCATGTGTGCATATGTGTTGAATGCCATGGCAACACTGATGCACTGAGGGCTATGTGTGTGTGTGTGTGTGTGTGTTTGTGTGTTTGTGTGTTACAGAGGAGGATTACCTCAGGGATGGATTTAACAAAACGGATGCCATCGTTAGCTCCCTTGATCTTAATCAGGCACTCGCAGAAATAATCCCAGTAGTCTTTCCTCTGGCCAAGAAAGGTTGTCTTTTCTTTCTGGTCAAACTAAAAAAAAACAAACATTATCTTATTATTGCATTAATGAACAACCTCCTCAACAATGTTTCTTTGTCTGAAACTGCTGTGTTTGAGGAATTTGGTTTGTAATTAATCTACTTCCTGTGAACCCTCACCCTTTAATCTCAGCTGTCTAGAGCTGTGGTGCCTAAACTGGAGGTTGAAACCCCTCCAAGGGTCACAAAAGGCTTAATTGGACAGGAGAGACAGAAAAGTACTTCAGCTACTCAGATTCATATTTTTTTCTTGTATTTGGTACTTTTCCATTGAAATTTGCTACGTTTCTATCAGAAAAGTTTAGAGAAAAATAAATTCCTCTTTGGTGGAATTGCTCACAACTCATAGACACCTGAAACTTGTGATGAGAGATCATAAGTGCTTGAAAGGACGGGTTCAACATTTTTCAAGTCTGTTTTGAACAAGACTAGGTCAAAACCTAATATCTGGCTGGATTGTGTACAGTCAATATGCAAAATTGTGTCCAATTTATTACAGGGACAGTCAGTGGTAGTGTATAATGTCTATACTGTGAATTCCTGGATATTAAATATTCATCTGCAATTGTCTGTAGTAGTCCTAGTAATGACTGTTCTTAAAATAAATATTATGAATGTAGTTGAGAAAACAATGGCCTACTTTTCACTCGTCTTCACCATATCTTCATATCATATCTTGGGATGTTTGATTTGAAAGATAATCTATTTTGAATTTAATTATCTATTAACTTCTCCTGCTCTTTTGTCTGTTTCTATCTGTGGTTGTCTGTAAACATATGGCCTCATCCAATTGTTTATGTAGGATTAGCATGCTATGCTAAGAGTCCATCAGCTGTGTGACTACGTATCCGTACTGTGACGTCTTTCAGAGCACACACTGTAAACACACCTGTCACCTGCCCAGTATGGTGCTGTTAAACCGGACACACTGTGGCTATACCTTATTATTATACAGTTAATGGGCAACACACAGCACGTCAAAGTTGTGCTAATGCTGCTAGGCATTTTAACTAGCTGCAAGCTGCTGTTTGGCTGGTAAAATGGATCTGTTGTGTCTCTTTGTATCTGCAGGTTAGAGCTCCTGTCAGTGTTGGAACGTCTGTGTGAGACACTTCAGTCGGTCACCAGTGTTTTTAAATCTTATTTCAGGACTGTGCTCAGGGGCTTTGCTGTACACACCCCTTAAGGATGTAAAAGAAACTGTTCACACGGATTCATTTTGAAAGAGCAATGGCCAATGGAAAGTCCAACATTGGGCTGGCCAACCAATGGTGTAATTTCATCACTGAGTGTGTCCATTAATGAAAGACATTCAGGATTATGCTCCAGCCAAAACCTAGTCTGCGGCTCAAATGAACATTTAAATATGTTTTTCTTGCCATAATCATTCCTCCTGTTCATACTGGCCATTAGAACATCCCTTCATAATGTACTTAAAGTGTGAGTGGGAGATTTATGCTATAACTACTTGATATTACTAATTCAGACTGCTGAAGCCTCATCTCAGCTTCAGACGAACTTTTAAATGTATGTACAAATGACACTGTCACCTAGCCTGGCTAACGCCAGACCCTGCCACAATTGAGGTTAATAGCCATTATGAAGAGGAGGAATAATTACAGCAAGGAAAACTTTTTTCACTTTTCATACAGGCACTTTACAGCTGATTTTAAACAGACTTGATATTACTGTAAACCTATTACTATTAGTGTAATCCTGGGAACCACTTGTCTAAAGCACTGGGGAACCAATGCTTTTCAGCTTGAGACTTTTTGAAACCGAGCAATGTGTACTCACAAGCATGTTTTACTGGTTTCATATATTAGGGTTGTACTTGTACTAGAGGTATTAAGACACTTGAAAACATAATACTTGCCACAACTTCACAAGAAAAAAGCAAACATTTGAGTGTTGTCTTTTCAAAAACTCCACTTAATTTTCCTTACAAAATTGTAAATAAGTAGATTTAGGTGCCATACCTGTAGCAGGTATTCTAGTTTATAGAAAAACTTGTGCAGGTTGCCGCTGTCATCAGTTATGGGTTCACCACACTCCTTGTGTTCTTTACTTAACTCTAACACAGCATCTAAAACAAGACAGCAATTAACACTTACACACACACAAATACCAAACATATGCTCTTGTGCACATACACAAGACAAAGGATATATAGTAATAGCAGTCATTTACAGTCACATGAGAGTTGTTTTGATGAGATATATTTTCTACTCCACTTGTGCACACATTACAAAGAGACTGTAAGTAAGAGATGGTGTTCACTGTTTGTGTAGACAGCTTAATTACCATGCAGATCTCTGATTATCCTCTGCAGTTGATTATCTCCAACTGATGAGGAGGAGGCCATTGTGTGTGTGGGAGGGGAGGGGGGCAATGTAGTCAGGAAGCAAAATTCTGCATTAAGGATTAGAAATACAGAGATTGACATTATTTGGGGGTATTTCAGAAATGTGATCACTCTTACTAAATTCCCTGACTTGCCAAGAAAAATACCCCCCCAAAATTAACAGATGACTGTAAAATATGCTTAAACTGATGCAACTGAGAAGTAAACAAAAACAAATCATGTGGTCTTATATGTATCTCTTTTATCTATCTATTACTGTAATAATAATAATACAAACAACGCCAAATCCTGCTTCCTAAAAACCCTGATGAGGCAACTAAAACATAATCCCACACAGAGGTGTTTATGACTTAGTTAAGATGACACACACAAGATGACGAAACCACAGCAGCTAAAGGAAAAGTTAGCAAAATCTCCCCTGTAAACAGAGGAGGTTACAACATTTGCATGGCGACGACAGGTGGAAAGATATCAGCGTTAGGAGCCACTGTGTCGTTATCAAACCTTACGGACACCATATCTATCTGCTGTCAGCATTACAGAGCCGACAAAGTTGACTTACATCACGTAAAAACAGCTTTAACAAGCAACACACCGCAGCATAAACACCGATATAACATTAATAACATGGACATGCACCTGCTCTCAGCTCCTTATTCCCTGGTGTTATTTCACTATTAAACGTGAATTTACGCTTCAAGACAAAGCAGCCTGGTCGTAAATAACGCGAAATACCTCTACATTATAGAACTTGTTAAATAAAAGACGTACTTGATGTGTAAAAATTGTCCAGAGTGTGCAGTTTGGAGGCGATTCAGCAGAAACGTGCTACTGTTGAGGGGTGGGACGCAGAGGTTGATTGACAGGCCGAATGGACAGTCAAGTTTGGTTGAGAGACACTAAATAAATAAATAAAGGTGAAACGCATAAAAAACGAATTATTCTACATGTATTTTTCATTATTTTTAACATTTTATTGTATACAAATTTATTATTTACGATATATTTCTTTTAAATCAAATTTAAAAAGGAGTACAATGTTAGATGCGGTTATACACTGTAGCAGTTCAACTGCGCAATATACTATATTTTTTTTCCCATTTTAAATCTGTGCAGTAACAATGTCAAACCCAGGAATATTATCACTCAACATCAATATTACTCTTGTGCATAATGTTACTATTACGAGTGCTGTTCTTTACTCTTTTTTATTAATGCTCTTCTATCTTTACTGTCCACTTTGCTTTGCTAATACTGTACATTTCCCCACCATGGGACTAATAAAGGAATAGCTACAACAGCATCAAAATGCAAGAAAACAATACACGACAAATAAAAACATATTTTACTATTTTTTGTAGAAGAATATATGTATGTATGTAATGTTCCCCTTATTTGATCTTTGATTTTTATTTTGTTGTATATTTATCTTATTTATTAGGCTATTTAGTTTTAGTTTTTAAAAATTAATTTCATCAACAGAATCAGTGAATATTCAGATAAGAAAATGGATAAATGAGTTCATTGAAAAAGATAGAAACAAAAACCAACCATGAACAATTTAACAAAGTCAGTTCTTTAAAATATGTCTATATTAAGCTATGAGTCAGTGAATATTTAAGATTCTCCACCAATTAATCACTCTATTGGAAGAAAATTAATCGATTAGTATTAGGATCATAATCTGTATTTTATAAATATTATAATATATAATATTATATATCTAATTATAATATTAAAATATAATACAATATTAATGAAAATGATTGTTAGTTGTATCCCTGATGTCGTGTGCTCATTGTTATTTTCTGTGCAGTTAGATAAAAGTAATAAGTGATATAGACTGAGGTGAGAAATTTCATTTCCATGTCACCTGCATGGTTGAAACCAAATCATGTTTCATTTCTGTATACCTTGGTGGTCAATACTTAAGGAAGTATTCCCAGTGAGTTTTTGCAAATATTTGCAGGAAGGACTGGTGTGTTCACAACCTTTGTGCAGGTACAGTATGTTTCCATATTTCTAAGTCATATATTATGGTGGAGGTCTTGCATTATAAATATACTTATTATTTAGTATTGTCTTGATTTTTTATTACATTTTAGAGATGTTTTCTAAACATGAAAATTTGAAATTTTATTAAATTTGGTCATGAAAGTACAAAGTGGGGGAAATATTACTTTCTACCAAAGAAACAGTCTATAAACATTTCACAGTGATCCCTGTGGATTATTCAGAGTAGTGGCACCTCTCTTTATGAAAGGAGATTTTTGCTTAAAATTGCTTACATTTCTTGAATTCAATTTTGCTAATGACCTTTTTATGTTCTGCATTGGTGTCCTTCATGAACACACTCAGGTGGAAAATTCAAATTAATCTCAGTGACATTGCCACAACTTTATAACAGCACAAAGTCAACTGAGAGGAAACAAATGTAGTATGTAAACATGGCACAATAAATCAAGATAACAACATTTTACTGCCTAAGGTCCTAAAATAACACTGATGTTTAGAACAGCATATTCTGTGAGCTTAATGTTAGCATAATACTTTATTGTTTAAAAATGTATTTCAAAGTGCATTCAACTGCAGCCTCACTGCAGCAAGAAGACTGTGGTGGGGTCATGTGAATGTGGTGAAGGCCGATGTCAGACGCTCACGATAGCATATGGTTCTTTTTTTTTAAATGATAAGTTGTCTCCTGTGAAAGATGCTAAATGCATGCCCATCAGATTATTTGCGAGTGCTGGTGGAAAGGCTCAAGACTGCCTGTGAGGTAGTTCAATGGGTTTGCTAACTGTTATTTCACACAGAGAGACCACATATTCTCTCTGTATTATTTTTGCTGGTTTGAATTGTAGGGCTCAGTTTGAGAAAGGTGATGTTACCTACAAATTTAGCAATATGTTAATCCAACTCTGATAATACTTGAGTTGTATTGCCTTCGCTTTCACTATTTCCATGCACCTGTCTTAACAGATCAGTGCTAATCTTGTAATAAATAATACTTTCCCCCCCTGAAATCTAATTTTGAGTGTTGCTAATGAATATTTAATGTAATGTAGAAGTACAATGTTGTGAGCACCAGAAATGAGAGTCCATTCACTTTTGTACACATATCTCAAAGCCCAAGCAAATAAATACAAAATTATCTAAATCGTTAGATACAATTAAATCATAGAGAAAATATGTTTTTTGTCATTTAAGCGAACTGATGCACTTGGAAATTGAGATGGTGCAGTATCATGTATCTTGTTTCATATTGCCCAATTAAGTTTTTATACTTGTCTATGAAACACATAATGTAATTATGCACTGTATTCTGTATAATTAGGTATGTGTAGTTTGTTCTGTTTGATTTAACCTCTTTAACAATGCTGTTTTTTATTTACATTTTCCTTTGTAGAAATGGCTGAAACCAATTCCATCAACGAAACCACAGACTATCCATACAACTATACGGATGACTATGAAGATGAAATGTGCTACAGAACAAACATAAATAAGTTTAGAGCAATCTTCATTCCTGTGTTCTT
This sequence comes from Scomber japonicus, assembly GCF_027409825.1. Taxonomy (NCBI): domain Eukaryota; kingdom Metazoa; phylum Chordata; class Actinopteri; order Scombriformes; family Scombridae; genus Scomber; species Scomber japonicus. Next base: position 22,843,856 of record NC_070589.1, on the reverse strand, counting down.
CTCCATCGTGGTGATCCTCAGTCTGTTCGGCAACATCCTGGTCATTGTGATTTTGTCCAAGTATGAGAATCTCAAATCCCTCACCAATGCTTTCATCCTGAACCTGGCTATGTCGGATCTCCTCTTCACCGCAGGTCTGCCCTTCTGGGCCTACAGCCACATGTACGGATGGACTTTGGGGGAGCCTGCATGCAAAATAGTCAACTTCGTCTTCTACATTGGGTTCTACAGCAGTGGTATCGTCCTCATCCTGATGACTATTCACCGTTACGTAGCTGTCATGAATCCTTTTTCTGACATTGTGTCTACCAAAGGCTTCTACAGTGTCCTGGCGTCTGTCATGATTTGGGCTGTGAGTATCCTGGTTGCCAGTCCGGCCTTCGTCTTCACCAAAGTCATGAACACTGACTCAGACCAGAATATCTGTGATTACAATGATTCTTACGGGAAGTTGTGGGGAATCTACCAGCAAAATATTCTCTTTTTAGTGAGTTCTGTGGTGTTTGTTTTTTGCTATTCTCTGATCATATACAGGCTGCTGAGGCCTACTGCCCAAAGAAGAAAGAACAAAACTTTAAAACTTATCTTTATTCTAATGGTCGTTTTCTTTGTTACCTGGGGACCTTACAATATAGTCATTTTTCTAAACTCATCCTCTTATTTTCAAAAACCACCTGTTAAGTCATCAGATACAATTTCAGCTTGTGAAAAAGACACACAACAACAATACACCATTAGTGTTAGTAGATTTCTTGCCTACTCACACTGCTGTCTTAACCCTGTGTTTTATGTGTTTGTTGGGGTTAAATTCAAAAACCACTTGAAGAAAATGATGAAGAGCTTGGGTCACAGAAATACAAGCATCCGCAGTAGACACAGCCGACTCACAATCACATCTCTAACTGGTGGTGAAGAGTTGTCCATGTAGTTCATATACAGAGCCTAAGTACAACCTGAACTTCTAGGTTCTGTCACAAAAGAAGGAAAACATTTAAAGGACCAGTGTGTAAGATATAGCGGCATCTAGCAGTGCCGCTCCTCTCACCCTCCCCTTCCCAGCATAGAAAATATCCTACAGGGGCCATGTGAAAGACCCTGTCTACAGCCAGTGTTTGGATTGACAGTTCTGGGGTTACTGTTGAAATATGATGGGCTCCATGGAAGAGAGCCTGTTCCCTGTAGATATAAAGGGCTCATTCTAAGGTAACGAAAACACAACCATTCTTATTTTCAGGTGATCATACACCAATGAAAATCTATTTATAAATATTGTATTCCATTTGTGCCATGTCTGTTCTGCTAGATGCCACAAAATCGTACACACTTATCCTTTAAAATCACATTTACCATTTGGAATACAGCACCTAACTAAAAATCAAAACTTGGATTAACTCAACTCAACTATTATGTCATATGGTTTACTCAATCTCTAGGTCTCTCTGAGTCTAGATGAGGACTTAAGTTTAACAGTAACATCATAGTTTTCAGATTTTAACAACCACCATTTTCCCCGAAGTTCTATATGATAGGGACTAAAATATCACAGCTTGACAGAAGAGTGGTTCAGTGTAACAGCAAGACAGAGAAGACCAAATAGTTTTAGAAAAAGCCGTTAGACAGCAGAGAAATGATAGGGGAGGAGAGGATTTGTGACACACAATGGATATGTGCTACCAAACTATGTTACAGTGATGTCACAATCTGCACCATTTTTCACATTTTTCATGAGAGATGAAGTTTTTTATGTCTTAACAAATGTATTTTTTATTATTATTTGTTTTTAAATCTGAAGATATCAATATCAAATTACCTGATACCAGTTTGTCTTAAAATGAAATTAAAAGTAGGAACACGCAAATCGACTAACAGAAGGTAGGCTATGTTCATGATTCTGCTCTCTATATCCTCTATATTTTCTATATTTTGGCGATTAACAGTGGCTTTGTGAAAGTCAGGCACCACACCAGTGTGTCACACCGGTAATGTCAAGTTGAGTTTTTGTCCTGTCTCCATGTTTGTTTTGTGACTTCCTGTTTTATTTTGGTATTAACTCTCTTCTCGTTTCAGGTGCCTTGCCCTTCCTCATGTGTCACCAGTCTGATTGTCTTCCCTGATTCCTGATTGTATCCACCTGTTCCCCATTTCCCTCCATGTGTGCTTATAGTCTGCGTCTCCCTTTGTCCTGTGCGAGTGTGTCTTGTCTGTCGTCCAGAGAACAAGTGTCCTGTCATAGTTAGTCAGAGTTCATAGTCATTGTTCATAGTCATTGTTCATAGTTTATGTAATTTGTAGTGTGTTAATTCCTCGGAAGAGTGATTTAGATTTAGATAGACTTTTTTTGCCATTTAGTTTATCAGAGCTCCTAAGTTTAGTTCAGCTTTTTTTCCCTGCTTTTCCCTCGATTGAGGCGCTTTTTGTTCATTGCTATTTTTTGAGAATAAAGCCTTGCCAGCTGATCCAGAGCTCTGCATCCGAGTCCTCTCCTTGAGTTCCTTCCTGATACAGTGCAAAAAAAAACTAAACACAAAGTACAGCAGAGCAAGCTAAACAAATGAGGTTCAATCATTAGCCTGGTTTTTCTACTTTAGCTGCGCCACCAAGTCAAGCCAACCCGTGATAATGGGTGCCATCATTCTCCGCATTGGAAAACAAATGGCAGAGCCAGCACAGAGTGGGTTTAACTGGGCACCTTAGCCAGCAGGCTTTTACTGCATTTTCTACAGCAGCAAACCTAACCAATGAGAAAAAACATGATAAGGACAAACATGACACCTTCCCAACCACAGCATTTTAGCATCATCATTGTGAGATGTTATCATGCTGACGTTAGCCTTTAGTTCAAACCATTTTGAGCTATACCGCCTCACAGAGACTCTTATAAGTCAGTCTCTAAATGCTCAAGCAGAGACTGAGGACAATCTCCTAGTTTTCGTTGTAAAACTGGGTGGAAACAATTAGTGTTGAAAAAACCCAACACAACTCATATTGGAGCAGGGAAATACAGTTAACCAAGAGGAATGAGGAAGATAGCTTCATTTCTGGTATATCCTTGACAAAATGTGAAGGGCATAGGGTTTTTAGCCGCTGCCAGTCAAACACCTACCTTGCATTTAGACATCCTCAGATGATCGTTAGGCGGAGAGATCTCTGATTGTCTGGTACTGCAAAACTAGTCTTGTTTATATGTACCCATTAGCCTGCACAGCATGCAATCAATACTTGCTTCCTTAGTGCAATAGCTGACAAACTAATGCATAAGGCTTTAGTCTGACAAGTTATATATAAAATAGTGTTTCATCCATATTTTCATGTATTTTTTATTTCTTAGCTCAAAGTGCCTATCAAGTCTACGTTCTATTCTATCAAACTGTATATGTTATTTCTTTACAGTGAGCCCTGTGTATTATAATGCATGTTGATAAATTGTACTGAATATCTGTATGTGATTCATTTTAATTGCATTACATTTTACATTTTTACATAAAACATTTTTGCATTAGTTATTTTATGTTTATTTTCAGGAGATATTTTGATTCATTTTGAAAGTAAATCTTTTTGCTTTTGATCAGTTAGACTGTTATGTAATGTATATTTCTACCTGACAATGTCATAATTATTGCTATGCTTTACAATTGAATAAACTCAGATCCTATTAATTTTAAACCATGGCTGTGTCTGTGTTTGAAATAATATAACCCTTACTGCTGTTTTCTGCCCACGTCATGAAAGGCTTGAACTTCATTGTGCATTCATGCTTTAATTGCACCATCTCTGACTTAATGTGAAACAAAAAGAGGAACCATAAGTTGTTCTGATATAAACACAACTTTTCCATCAAAGACACAGCACAAGACTTGGCAGACGTTCAAGGTATGTGGCTTGGTACTTACTATAACTACTCTCAATATTCTGGGGTATTTTATGTACTTAAATGTTCTTCTTTTTTGTAAGACTGTACAAGGAAGTGCAAATGCATTTTGGGACGTCAGAAATTGTTGAACGGTTGTAGGCACTCGCACAGTTTTAATAACATTTGGTCAATTTTAGTTTTGTGCTCATATTTTCCCAGATAATCTACAATGTCGAACAACAGTACAGACGACTATGACTATGACGAAATGCCATATCTTTGTGATGACATGGACTTTTCAACTGTGAATGCTGCCTTCTTTATTGTGATCTTCATCATCAGCGTCACAGGCAACAGTCTGCTTTTAGTTGTTCTTGTTTGCTACGAGAACCTGAAAAATGCTACAAATCTGTTTGTCCTGAACCTTGCATGCTCAGATTTGGTCTTCACTGTCACCCTTCCATTCTGGGCTGTCGGGCACCTGCACCACTGGGTGTTTGGTGATCTTGCCTGCAAACTTCTGACTGCAGCTTACTTTGTTGGTTTGTACAGCAGTGTCATTTTACTGACTGCCATTACTGTGGATCGTTTCATAACAGTGGTGTTGAACAAATGGCCGCGCAAACCTGTAAGGGAGAGGTGTGCAGTGGGTGTCTGTGCAGCTGCTTGGATCATCAGCTTTGCTGCATCCCTGAGTGATGCCATCAATGTGAAGGAATTCGCAAATGGTGAAGAATTATCTTGTGAATCTGATGATCTTGAGCTTAACCTGAACTATTATCTCCAAGTGTCATTGCTTTTTCTCCTCCCACTTGCCATCATTATTTTTTGTTATTCTGCCATTCTTATAACAGTTTTGCAGTTTTCAAACAGAAAAAGGCGCAGGACTGTAGTGGTGGTGTTATGCATTGTTGCGGCCTTCTTCGTCTGCTGGGGACCTCACCATGTGTTACTTTTTGTTGAAACTTTGTATGAACCCGAAGGCTGTGATGCAGAGAAAAGCTGGGATATTGCCTATCATACTTGTCGTATACTTGCATATTCACACTGCTGTATGAACCCTCTACTCTATATGCTCTCACAAAACTTGCGAAGACATCTGTTGAAATTTTTACACTGTGATAATGGCATGAGTAGGAGCATGGAGAGAGTTACTAGCCATTCAGGTATTAGACCACGAACCTCTGAAGTTATGGTGGACTTACAATCCAAATAGACATTCGCTTCTGAAAGAAAACACTTATTAAATCTGTAAATGCTTTTCTGTGATATAGTTTGAATTTATTTAATTTTTGCCATGTTTTCCTTTCTAAGTCTAATCAGTTTTTTTAAAATGTGAATTTTTTTAAAAGTGCAAAGTAAATGAAGTGAATAAATGTTTAAAAAGCTAAGCATGTCACTGTGTATGATAATTTATGGAGATGCTGTCACTGCTGCATTTGACTTTTTGAGTGACTTTTTCTGTGTTATTACATATATTTGAATAAAATCCAGTGTATTTGCTCTCATTTTCTCTTTTGTTTTCTTCACCATTTAAACCATTAGGTTGCATTTTAAATTATGCAGTGTAATTGCTTTTCTCTGGGAAAAACCTAGACTTAGTAAAACTGGACATGTCAGATTAAACAAAACAACACAAACTGAAATAATATTGCTGAGACAAACAAGTTATACCTCTAATTACTCCACATGCAAAGTTTCTTTGACATGTTGTCATTTCACTGAATTATCACATATTTATTCATTCATTTTAGGAAGTTGGTTGTGTAAGAAATGAATGGAAAACGTTTGGAATCAAAATTCAAGAATATGGATCAAAAATCCAAATCAAATTAAAGTTTGAAATGGAAAAAAAGTATTTTTTTCCTTCTAAGCTGCAACCAGCTGCTAGAACCAAGTCACTGCTGGTGCAACTATACATAAATAGTGGGCGCTGTTGCCTTTCATATTCTCACACAAAACAACAGGATAGTGTCTGGACTCAGTTGTAAATAATTCTTCACCGATTCTTCATTATAATACTATTGAAATTATTTATTTTTTACAACTAAAAAAAGACAAATAAAATAGTAATTAATAAAAAGGTAAATGAACCTGGGCAAGGCAGCTTTGATGTGTTGATGTGTGTGATGACAAAGGAGTAGTATTTAATTTTAGTTTGAAAACATACATTATCATCTCCAGAACATTATATTTATACCTTCATATTCTTTTATTTAGTTTTTTAACTTTTGTTTAACAAATGCTTAACATTGACCTGACTCCCTCTGTGGGGAGCATATTTCAGGGTATCTGCAACACAGGTTTCAACTGTTTTCTGCAGCACCTTAAGGTGGTTCTTATGGTAGGCCTTAAGGAAGACAAAGAGAAAAACAAAGAACTAGTAAAGGCTACATTTTTCAGTTTAAAAATATAGTTTTTGAGGCAGTGGTTGAAGTAGCTGAATGATTACAATACTTGAAGAAGTAGTGGCTGATCATGTCTTCATTAATCAACAAGTGCTGAAAATGCTAAATATGTATTTGGCTTATCTGGTTTCAAGCAAAATGTACTGTTAGCATGTTTGCACTTGTGGATTAATTGTGGAAGTAATCTGCCATAATGTGTACAGTTACCTTTTTATGGTGCATGTTGTTTGTGGCCTTTTTAAATCAAGGCCACAAACAATATGCACCACCTAAATTGAATTTAACTTGACCTTTGGGTTTCATTTGGGTTTGTGCTATTGCAGGCACGTGCACACATAGGGCCCTAGGGGTGCTTGAGCCCCTGCCTTTTTTTTTTCAAATAACATTAATGAATTCCTGTTAGGAATGTAAAGGGTGAGGGTTAGAGGTAGGTTAGGGTAAGCTAGAGTGATGACACTCACTGTGCACATGCTCAGTTAGATTGTCTTCTTGCCCTCAAAAAAGGAGACAAATCTGCAGCACCCAGGAGAATTTATCTACAAAAGTGTGTTTTTGTGGTAAAAATTTGGATTTTTCTATCAGATGTATTTTTGAGATACTGTCAGATCAAATATCTAAGAATTCAAACAGTTATTACTGAATTCACTGTTTTGTAAGCTAAAAGAAGAAATGGTTAACATGTGTCTAGTCAGCAGTTAAGCTCTGTAGCATGAGGGAGAAACATGACTGGTGACACAGGGACAACGCCTTGTTATATAAATGTCCCTTTGTCATGCAGTGTTCTCACTTTTTGATGCACAAAAGCCTTAGCTAGCATAACATCAGCTAACTAAATAACATCACCACAGCTAGCCAAACGGGAATGGTGAAATGTGATTGGTTGATGCTTCACTGTGTCTTATTACTTATTATTACTAGCTTAGGCTTGCAGCCAGTAGTGTGAATGCCTTCACAAGCCATGTTTGAAATGTCAAACATTTCTTTTAGTTTAATTTATATCTTTAAAAATCTAAATGCCCATATAAACTAGATTATATGCTTGTTTTAATTATTAAAAAGTTGTTAAGAGATGACAATAAGTTGCATGATAATAGTCAGTGTTCAAACACTTGTTTGCTTACAGCATGCCGAATATCAGAACATTTTTTGAGGACATATTTTGTTCATGTTTGTCACACACAAAGAATTTGTAGTGAAATGCAAATGTAATATGGACTACCAAGCCCCCCACCCCAATCCCCTTTACTCTTTTGTTGGGAATGTTGTCTTTTGTTGTTTGTTGTATTTCAGCCATGCCGTGTGCTGTTACAGGTATTTTGTTCTAATTATATGTTATGTTTGTGCTCCATTAGCTATTATTTATGTGATCTAGTTCTGAGTCATGTTAAATTAAATGAAAAGGAATGTTCACCCCTTGCATGTTTGAACTTTTTTGAGAAAGCATGTTATATGAAATATAGACATTTCTTGCTTTACAATTTGACTGAGTCTGAATATGAAAGGTAACCATTATCTTAATTTTAACTAATTAACAACACCAATAACATAAATGCTAAGTAATATCTACCCTTCTGGATATTATTGATTAATTATGTATTTCTTAATTATGTAGCCTTGTAGACATGTTATAACCGTCCCTGGCACGTGTTACAACTGTCCCTGTACACTGTCTTTAGATGCATTTTGCAACCTGACTATATTTCTTAAAAGCACTTACATACATTGTTTCTGTAGTTGACACATTCAAGTTTTTAATATAGGAAATTGGCTGTTCCAGTGTAAACGGTTTCTGATTTATTGGGAAAATTGCTAAAAGTGTTACAACCGTACCTGTCTCCCCTACCCATTTTCTTGTAATACGGGGTTGTTGTGTGTGTTGAGCCTGCCGCTTCTCTGTCCGTTGCGGCTCCACTCAGTCACAGAGCCGCCAGAGAGAGAGAGAGAGAGAGAGATAGCGAGCGGGTGAGTTAGTGAGAGGGAGAGAAGCAGCTGCCCCATGGATAACTGAGGAGACGTGACAGTGGAGCACCACTTATTCAACATGCTTAAATATGGGTAATATTTCAGAAAAACGTTCTATTTTAGTCAATGTGTCAGTTTCTATTTTTGCCGGACGTCGGAGCACTGCGCATCAATTCAGCACAGAGCAGATCGTGCGGGACAGGAAATCGTGTACAAAATACAAAATAAAACACTGTGTTCATTCTCGAAATAAAATGCATTGTGTTTACGGCGGATTATATTTCCCTCACTACAGGTCTGAAGTACAGGTCCGAGGTTTAGATATAAAGTTTATTGTGAATTTGCTACTACTATGTGGGCTAACAAAATAATAATAATAACAATAATAATAATCATGATAATATAGTAATTTCAGCATTCTGGGGATATAAGCTGTAGGTTATCTGTGTTTGAAATATTACCGTCTGTATTTAAACTTGATTCATGTTGATTATGCCTGCAGCACAATGCCAAAAAAAGAAAGGATACAGAAAAGGAAGGAGAAGGAGCGCCAGGAAGCAGCTAAGGGTAGCAGACCTCTTAATGCATGGCTAAAACCAAGTACTAGCACCAGAATTCAAGAAAGAACACAGACCTCAGAAAGTGTTACATCTGAGAGAGAGGCAGAGACCTTAGAAGCAACATCTGAGAGAGAGGAGGAGGGTATAGAAGCAACACCTGAGAGAAAAGAGGCTTTAGATGCAACTCCTGACACAGAGGAAGCCATAGAAATCTTGGTAAATGTTGGGGAAGAAGAGTCCACAGGAAGGGAAGCAGATGATACTACTGCTGAGGAAGCCATAGCTGAAGGCTGATTTATACTTCTGCGTCGGAGCTCCTCCGTTGCTACGCCGTCGGAGTGACGCCGCCGTTGTCCTTTCGAAGTTCTGCGTCGAGGGAACGTGTTGCTTGTGTGTCTGTGTGTGTGTGGTTTCAGAGGAGTCTCTATCTGTATCCTTGTTTATCTTCCAGTCACAGTAGCATGTAGCATTGCGCTATGTGCTCTAATAACAGAAAATACATACCTTTTGTTCATTATTAATAAATAAAGCAACTACCGGAGGAAGTGACGCTTCAACAAATCATTCTATTTCTGGCCCAATCTGTTAAAGTCTGTGTAAAGTAAGAATAAATATGTGTTCTGAGTTTGACATGCCACAGGAAAGTGTGTTGTTAACCACCCTGCCAAATTTGAATGATTAAAAAAATCGCCAAATATATGAAATTAGGCTTCAAAGTTGTGTAAAAATCAGCCTCTTTCTCTGCTCCCAAACGCTGTGGGAGTGCCCATCGAGTTCGCTGAAATCCCGCCCCCTACCAAGTGTCACCTGTCAATCAAAGTCACCTACCCAAAACATGGACGCTACGTCTCTTTCTGCCGCTAGCTCACCTGCTAGTTTGGTGGCTAATTTGGCAGCTAACTCGGCGGCTAACTCAGCTAACTGGCTAACTGTAGACTGTAGGGTTAGAGTTAGTAACAATAACTCGCCACTAGGCAGGTTAAACACTGAGGAGAGTGGACTCTTGGTCTAACGAGTAGCCCTTTTTTGCAGGCTCACGAAAAATAAAAGGGTGAGAAATAGTTTAAAGCTACCCTTACCTTTGTTACATTTGTGCACATGTTTTTGTTTAGGTTAAAATGCTATTAATAAGGTAATGGCACTCTAAAATGTTGGAGAGATCCACCAGGCATAGAAATTCATCATTATTCCATTCTCATAATATTCTGTGAAAACTCTGACCAAACATATCATTCGGTCCGAATAATATGATTGGCTGAGCGACCTGCCTGTTTTCCCCTTCCGCATTACATAATCGTGTGCGCACCCTCACCCGGAAGAGAGTCTGTTGTGGATCCACGGCATTATAATACATCCATGATACACGGAGATAGCCGTAAACAGACAGTAGCGACTGACCACCGACAAAAGCGGCACGGCTTACACCTCCAGCCGCTCCCACGGGGTTCGCGGAGGGAGAGTGCGGGGGTGGTGTTTTAGACAAATCAGTCCCTATACACTTTGCTCAACTAGAGACTGAGAACAATATCCCAGCTTTTGTTGTATCACTCAAACCACTCACTGAGGTGGCCTAGGACGCAAGCATTTGACCACAAACCCCAACAAGGATGTAACATGCAAATATGTCGTCAATGCAAGACGTGGCGGTTATTTTGGTAAAAGCAGGACAGCGGTTGAAAAAGTGTACATGAGCACAGATCTACATGATTGGAATAGTGCGTACATCTTGAAACACTTTTTATTAGCTCTCAGCTCTTTTGCCTGCACTAAAAACAAATCTGGCCCCACACTTGTCAGGCAATATTGGCTTCCTTACTGTAATAGCTGACAAGTTAGATAAGGCTTTCGTCTGACCACAGTGCAGCTGACAAGTTAGATAAGGCTTTCGTCTGACCACAGTGTTTCATCCATGTTTTCATCTGTTTTTATTTTATTTTCATTTTTCATTTGCATCTACGGAAACGTATTGCATTCACTTGAATAAAAAAAAAACAAAAAAAAACATTTTTTTCTGAGTAATTTATTTTTTCTGTTTTTCTGGCTATTTTTTTCCCTGTTTTTTTGAGTAATTTTTCCTGTCTTTCGGGGTAATTATCTTTCTGTTTTTCGTGGTAATTTTTTTCTCGATTATCGATTATACTTCGAAATCTCGCGAGAATATCCAACCAGCAAGTGACTCACATCTATGGTGACTCCTGCTCCAGCTGATCCTGGAGAAACATTGCTATGTCCAGGAGATCTGAATGGGCTTTCCTTCTGAACAACCACAAAGTCTTCAGGTGCCTGCGCAAGGTTGACAAACTAATAGTAATACCATCTATATGAATTAAAGACAGGACAATCTCCCAGAGTCTTAAACCCAGATCAAAGTAAAACTTGATTAAACTAAACAAGCAGGTCATGTTTGCTTCCATTACATCGAGCTCTCAATAAAGAGTGTCCAATGTTTTGAATGCCCTCTAAACTCAGAAAAAATAACTCAGAAAATCAGAAAAAAATGACCCCGAAAAACCAAGCATAAAAATAAAGTACTCTCGAAAACAGAACAAAAATGACTCAGAACAAAGCAGAAATAATTACCTCGAAAAAACGATGAAAAAAAAATAAATTACACAGAAAAACAGAAATAATTACCTTGAAAAACCGATCCTAAAAAATTACACAGAAAAACTGAAATAATTACCTCGAAAGACAGACCCAAAAAAAAAAATTACCCAGAAAAAAATGATTTTTTAATTTTTTATTTAAGTGAATGCAATACGCTTCCGTATGCATCTGTTCAGTGTGCCTATCTACATTCTATAAAGCTGTGTAATTATTAGCAATGAGTCTTGTGTCTCAAAATGCTTGTTGACAAACTGATTATGCATTGTATGGGAACAATATGTCTGTCTGTGATTTGCTCTAATTGCATTTTTACATAAATAAGTTTTGAATTCATTATTTTATGTTTTCTCCTTGATTGTTTTCAGGAGAAATCTTGAATCCTTTTAAGTAAATATTTTTGGTTTTGATCAGTTAGTGTTATTGTTACTGTTATATTGCTATTGTTACTCTTACTGTATAGTTCTACCTGACAATGTCATCATTATTGCCATGCTTTACAGTTCAATTTAAACCATAGGTGTCTGTTTAATAGTATACTCTCTCACTGCTGTTTTCTGGTAATGCCACAAAAGGCTGGAGTTGACATTCACACTCAAATTGCACCATCATTGACTTAATGCGAAACAAAAAAGAGGAACCATACGTTTCTCTGAAATGGCATAAATTTTCCATCACAGTGCAACTTGACAGACGTTCAAGGTATGTGGCTTGGTACTTACTATAACTACTCTCAATATTTTTGGGTAACTTATGTACTTTAATGTTTACTTATTTTTTAACATTGTGAATTACATTGTGAGATATAAGAAGTTTTAATGACATTTGGTCAATTTTTGTTTTGTGCTCATGTTTCCCAGATAATCTACAATGACGAACAACAGTACAGATGGCGATGTGGAATATCTTTGTGATTTCATGGACTTTTCAACTGTCAATGCTGCCTTCTTTATTGTGATCTTCATCATCAGCATCACAGGCAACAGTCTGCTTTTAGTTTTTCTTGTCTACCAGGGGAACCTGAAAAATGCTACAAATCTGTTTGTCCTGAACCTTGCCTGCTCAGATTTGGTCTTCACTGTCACCCTTCCATTCTGGGCTGTCGAGCACCTGCACCACTGGGTGTTTAGTGATCTTGGCTGCAAACTTCTGACTGCAGCTTACTTTGTTGGTTTGTACAGCAGCATCATTTTACTGACTGCCATTACTGTGGATCGTTTCATAACAGTGGTGTTGAACAAATGGCCGAGCAAACCTGTAAGGGAGAGGTGTGCAGTGGGTGTCTGTGCAGCTGCTTGGATCATCAGCTTTGCTGCATCCCTGAGTGATGCCATCAATGTGAAGGAATCCGCAAATGGTGAAGAATTATCTTGTGAATCTGATGATCTTGAGCTTAAGCTGACCTATTATCTCCAAGTGTCATTGCTTTTTTTCCTCCCACTTACCATCATTATTTTTTGTTATTCTGCCATTCTTAAAACAGTTTTGCAGTTTTCAAACAGAAAAAGGTACAGGACTGTAGTGGGGGTGTTATGCATTGTTGCGGCCTTCTTCGTCTGCTGGGGACCTCACCATGTGTTACTTTTTGTTGAAACGTTGTATGTACCCAAAGGTTGTGATGCAAAGGAAAGCTGGTATATTGCCTATAATATTTGTCGTATACTTGCATATTCACACTGCTGTATGAACCCTCTACTCTATATGCTCTCACAAAACTTGAGAGGACATCTGTTGAATTTTTTATACCATGATAATATCAAGGGTAGGAACATGGATAGAGCTGCCCCAAAACATAAAGCACAATATGCTACTGAAATGCTAGAGTTACAATGCAAATAGAAATGCACTTATTACATCTGTATATGCTCTTATATAATAATAATATTTATTTAATTTTAGCCATGTTTTCATTTCTAAGCCTAATTTTCTATTTTATTATTTTTAAATGTGCCAAGTAAATGGTGAATATATGTTCAAAAAGCTAAAGCATCACTTTTTACAGTCATCTATGGAAATACTTTGCTCCTGCATTTGTTGTGCTGTTACATATAGTTTAATAAATCCAGTCAAGTTGTTCTCACTTATTTGTTTTTGATTTGGTTGTACATCTGCTAATGCTATGCTATTACCTGAAAGGCAGCTAAAGCTGCAGGCGTGGAAATAAAAGAAGAAGACTTGTACTTGTTCTGCAGTGTAGAACTAATTAGTTATTTCATTCTAACATTTTGGCCATCTTACTTAAATACCTATATACTGCTATTTTCAAAGAGTAGGCTTTCACTTAGAAATGGCTTTCAGGATGTGGACATGTCATGTGTTTGGCCAATGTTCCCAAATCCAGTAAAGAGCATGTTTTTTTTTAAACTAACACATAGTGAAAGAAGACACAGAAAGAAACAAAACACTTGAATATTTGCTGATGTAAGTAAGAGGAAGAGGGCATTTTGTAATGAAAAAAAAATCAAGTCTCTTTCTTAAGTAAATGAAAATGAAATGAAAATGAAGACTTTGTTTTGAATAATTAACAGCAGCATACAGAACATTTAACATTAAAACTCCAAATCTATATTACACAATATATAACATGACAATAGAAATATGAAGATTTAAAGGATCACTGTGTGGAATTTAGTGGCATCTGGCAGTGAGGTTAAAAATGAGAAAGTCCCGTTTCTGGAGCCAGTGTTTTTGATTTGTCCGTTCTGGGCTACCCTAGAACAAGGCAGTAAAATATGGTGTGCTCCATAGAAGATGACCCTCTCCCTATGTAGATATAAAGGGCTCATTCTAAGGTAATGAATAAACACAACATTTCTTCTGTTCAGGTGATCAGACAGTAATTAAAACATATTTATGAATATGATGTTGTTTTTCTCCCGAGTCTGTGTGTGTTTGTGCTAGATGCCACTAAATTACGCATTGCACCTTTAACAACACTGAACAAATCAATCCACAAATGCCAATAATAAAAAACAAAAAAACCCAATAATAATAACAGTTATAATTTCTTAATGTCTATTTAAAAAAAGAAAATAATTACTATTATGATGCTTATTCTCATTTGTTGAAGTAAGTTAAGCCTGTATGTTTTGAATTATGATCCAATAATCACAATCTTCTGCTATGTCACCATAATATGGTGACACAGCTGTATGAACTGTATTTCCAAAATGGTTTACCTATTTTTATTGCTTATCAGATGCTGTATTTCTGTCCACATCTGTTTGGCCTCTATCTGTCTGTCTTTTTATGCACAAACATCAATTAACCAGACAGTGTTATTTGTGCATCCACTGTAACTGCAAACAAATCCATCCTAAATCAGGTTAATTTACTTATTCTTTCTTCTTCTTTTTTCTTTTTTTTTTACACATACAATTTATAGCCCAGCCAATATGTTAGGGCACCATTTCCCTCCAGAGTGACCTTGTCTATGTGACACAGAATAAACAAATTAGCTCTCAGCAGCAGGATCTGTAAACTATAATCTATAACAGACTGCATATTTGTGATTAAAATCATAGCCAGTCAAGTATATCCAACTCAGCAGTCCATTTCTACTGTTTTTATTTAACCCAACAATTCTGACAGTAGAGCAACTTTGCTGTATTATTATATCAGTAATTAGAATACTACTATACCCTCTTTTTGTGGTCCAAATCTTTTAACTCCATTACATGTAATTTGCTTCTCCTGAGCCCTGTCAGTGTACTTGAACATGGTTGAGTAGCGCGGCCCTGATAGCTCCACGGGGGTCCAGAGAGGAGTGTATAGGGACAGCACTGTAACAGCACTCATATCTGTCTCTGGGGGTAGATTAAGCTTAATTAACTAAACCATCCAGCACGCTTGGATGAATGGATACAAGTCAAGGGCAGAGCAGTCACGGGAGTGCTCACACATTCTCTGGCAGACACTGAGAGGATTTTGTGCATGGTGTCATCTGCGTCCATAATGGCAACCAAAACATTTGATACTGCAGCTATAATGAAGCTGTGTGTACAATTCAACAATAATTATTTGATGCAAAATTCAACAACAGACAGAATATTGTTCATAAGTGCTGCAGTTTGCTGAACATCCATACCACAATCCTACATATTGTTCCTCATGATGCAATTATTTATCATTCTTCAGCACTTTCAGAGTCTCAAAAACAGAATTGCTCAAACCTCTTTGATTTGACATTGCCTTTATGTGGAACTGCAGCTGGAGAAAAGAGAAGTCTAAATTTGCTAGATCATTTCTTTCAATATACATATAAACCACATGCAAGAAGTGTGTGATAAAATAGAACCACTGAGAAAAATAGTTATCCACCCTGCAGAGCTGCAACAGAAACGGCAATCGAAGGCATCCCATTTCTTATCTTCAAGTCAGTGCAATTTCTTTTCCCAGATCATTTTCTCAGCAAATGATGTTGTTGTTCAATCCTGCTTTTAGCCACAAGCTAAACATCTGTTGTTGTTTCGGATACTAGTCCTCCCTGGCCCTAACATTCACTCCCTGCTCTTCTTTTCTCCAGGGCAACTCACCCTCCTTACTCACACTGATATCTCCCTTTAATTCCAACTATCTATAACGATAATTACTCCAGCCATATGTGAATTTAATTGATGCCTTGCAAATTTGTAAATGTGTGTGCTAAATGCGTGCATGTTGCTAATAAAGCCTTATTGCTTGTTAATCTGGACTGTCAGGGAAATGTGTACAAATCGATTAAATGTGTCAGCCTTATCATTAAAGACAACTGTTTTATTGAACAAATATAGATGACTTAATCCCTGTATGAAATACACTGGCATGTATGACATTTCACTAATGCACCTAATCCTGATCAAATTTGTCATGGGAGTAAAATCTTGTAAAAAAGGATTAGATTCACTGTTTAACACACCCTTACCGCACATAAATGCACACAAACACACATACACATCACATAAATCCAGGAGGATGGCATGTTTTGGAGTCTCTGATTAAAAAAGTACATTTGATAGGTTTTAAAAGAAAATCCATATCTCATGCTGCATGTAGGCTTGTACTTTGTCACTGCAATGTTATATTTATCCACTAGAGGGGACATGGGTATCAGCATAATGCTGCTTGTTTCACTATAACTGGTTTGTTTTAATCACATGTACTAAGTCAGCCACAAAAAAAATGATGTAGAGACTTTTGCTCTTATAGAGTGACAAAGAGATTACCAGTCCCTACAAAAGATCTGGACTGCTTTGAAAGCATTTTCATGTTTCTGTTTTTTGAGCGAGCAATTTTTTTTGGCTGCTGGTACGCTTTCAAACACACCCACAAATCTATGAGTATCAGATCTATCTGTTTTAGGGTTATCCTCCTCAACTTACACCTGCTGTTATCAGATAGAAAAACACAAGGATTAGCTGCCATGGAGACTTAATTAACAAATTAAACATCTGGATATTCAGACCTACTGCAAAGATTTAGCTGCTTCTTATAAGACTGGCCATTTGATGTATCAAACAATGTATCCTGATGTTTCTTGCAAAAATCCCCATCTGGCTTGTTTTGTATCTTCACTTTTTTCATGTCACTCATTTTGAAGTATTTCATGTATCTGTTTTGGTTGTTTTAGGGAATTTTGGAGGAGTGGACAATGACAGATCTCATAACATAACATAACATAACATAACATAACATAACATAACATAACATAAACAAGTTAGGGTAGGGAAGGATATGGGTATAAACCAGAAATTGGGCCAATAATGAAGTGAAATAGCTAGATAGGAAGGACGTTTGTTTATATTTGTTCATTCATTTATTTATATATTTATTTTGCATTACAAACGGTATGTGTAAGAATATTACCTCCACAACAAATGTTATTTTTCTGTCCTCAGTCTAATCTAATCTGACCAAAGAATGCTTAAACTAACAACTAACCTTGCCTAACGAAACATAACATTATGTTATTACATAACATTATTTGCTGTATAAGAGTAAACCTTAAATTGCTGTAATGTGCGACCAAAGAAATGACATATTTAGTCTTTAATAAAGTAAAATAGCTGTTTTCCTAGTATGTAGTATCATTGTTATTTTTGTTAAGGAATCAGAGAAATTTACAAATGCAGAGACTCAAATTGATTATCAAAATAGTTGACTTTTAATCAGCAACTAATCGATTAATCACTGCAGTTCTATACATAATATAACATAACATAACAAAGTACTTTTCAGTATTGTGAATGAAAAGCTTGGATGGTCCCGATGAGAACTGGACCTCCAGACCTGGCAAGACTGTTCAGTGCTCTACCCACTGAGCTAATATCCTACAGACCATGCTTTTTGGCTTACCCTTCCTTATCCTCAGGCTGCACCAGCTGCCGTCTACCGTCCGACTACATTCCACGCCCCTGATATGTTGTCCTCTATACCTGCCTTGTCCCTCCTCCTTCCCCTCCTCATTTGTAGGTGTTCTATCCCCTTTTTGGCCGCAACTTTGCAAAAGGTGAACAGAAGTGATTTTCAATAGCACCGTGCATGACTAATGGTGGAAACATGTTAAAATCATTGCAGAAATGTCCTTGGGAAGACAAATGAATTTTCAGCAGAATAATTAACTTAATTAACAAATTTGCATGCATATTCATCAGGGCCATTGAAGTCTTTCCAGCTCAGCTTGATGAACGTTGCTGTGTAATAACCAGCTCATTTACATTCAGCCATCCACTGCCATTTGTGTGGATTACCGAGAAAAAGCAAAGTGTGTGTGTGTGTGTGTGTGTGTGTGTGTGTGTGTATGTATGTGTGTGCATGATGCTAGGGGTACATCATATGTGCACTCACTCTCCTATTTCTCTTAACATGTAATAGAGAGAGCCTGATAAATTGATTTGACATACTGTTTTGTTGGTTACACACCCCAATTTTGGACCCAGCTGCATCTCCTTACACACACACACACACACACACACACACACACAAACACAGAAATATATGTACATATTCATACACACATACCTTGTGTGAATGTGACTGATATGGGCCTGACTGCATGTGTGTGTACGTGTGTGTGTGTGTGTGTGTGTGTGTGTGTGTGTGTGTGTGTGTGTGTGTGTGTGTGTGTGTGTGTGTGTGTTTATGTGTGTGTATGAGTGCTCTCCACCCATATCTCCTTGCATCCTCCTCCCCCCACCTCTCCCCTCACCCCCCTTCTCTCTAGTGGGCAGTTCTTGGCACCGATCCTGAGTCGTAAACCCTCCTGGGTTGCCAGACTGTGCGTTGTTAAAAAACGTGAGGCCCTGCGTACCCCCTCCCCGTCTCTGCAGGGCAATCTTTAAAGGCAGCAAGGTGTGACGGCACAAACTGGCAGCTTGGCAGCCATGCCTGAGGATACCAACGCTCCGTCAGCCGTGAACGGGCACCATCACATGGGCTCGCCTAACTAATACGCTCGCCGTACATGTGCCTTTCTCATGCCTCATCTGTGCCAGTCAGAGACAAAGGAATTCATTAAGATATTTCACATGGCACTGTTGTTTTCTGATTTTGCTGGGATATAGTTAATTGGGAATTTCACACAAGCTAAGGTAACTGAGGGAGAGATTATCCAAATGAGTTCGGAAAAGTTAATTACACTCACTTGGCTGTGTGTGCCCTTGATCTGTTTGGGCAGGGAACAACATGGAAAACTTATTTTATGGAAGCTTGTGCAGGATATTTCTCTAACAATATGTTTCACATTCTCATCATGGATTTCGTTTTCCTGCGATTTAGGTGTCAATGACGCTGTTACTTCCCAGTAGGTTGCCATCAGAAAACTGCTGCACCAGTAAAATTACCCTACCAACATAAAAAGGTATGCAAAGTAAATGATTTTGCACCTTTAACATAAGCAATATGGTGCAGTGTTCTGAGATTTTGCAGGAGCAATTATCACATTTATTGGAGAAAAAAAAAGCAGCATCACCTGACATATCAAAAACTTGTGATATTCAGCATACTTTCTTCCCTTTGCCTCTGTGATACTTTCTCCTACGCTTTTTGTGCATGACATATGTGTGACACTTGAAGCTGTTATCATAGCTGGAAGTGTGAAAGAGAATTGTTGCAGTAATATGCCGCTCTTGAGTGTTGTGACAGGAAAATGCTTTTCAGATACAGAATTGGCATTTTCAGTGTTTGTCATCCATGCTGATAACAGAGAAGCCAAGTTTGCAAATTAATTTCCTTAGAAATGCTTTGATAATGTTCAGGGCATGACAGATAGATACTTTTGACTATGAGTTGTGCAGTAAAAGAGATTTCACGCTTATCTAAAGACTTATTGCATTTTTAATGACATGTTTTACTCATAAAAAAAAAAAATCCCATTTATTGCATTGTCTCACCCTCTTTGTTTTGAAGCTTCCACTGAAGCAAGACGAATACAAAACACAAATGGACCATTAAACTGACCTTCAAACTCGGCCCTATGAAAATCAAATGGCTGTCACCACACTGATGGGGATATTTACAGAACTGCAGCCTGTTTCCCTGCAGTAACAACATGAAAAATACAGATCAGATGCTAGTTTTCATGATCCACTTTTTTTCTTTTTTTCTTTTAAAGTAACAGCAACTCTCGCAGCTCGTGTGAATAAATCTGTGAAAGCTTTATGGTTTCAAGTGAAAGAAAGCCGATCACAGAACATGAAAGGCGTGTTTGTGTGCACAGAAACACAAGACTCTCCCCTGCAGACTTGCTTTGTTGGCCTGCTGATGTGATTGTTGCTTTTCTATAATAGCTGCAGCACATTATTGTTCAAACTTAAAACACACAAACACACGCTGTTTTACCAGAGACATGTATGAAGATAAAACAACACCAGTATTTGCTATGGAGGGATGAGGCCTTCCAGGTATTTACATGAGTATAAGATCTGTGCTTCTTTTTCACATCATCTACCGAACT
The DNA here is from genome assembly GCF_027409825.1 of Scomber japonicus. Taxonomy (NCBI): domain Eukaryota; kingdom Metazoa; phylum Chordata; class Actinopteri; order Scombriformes; family Scombridae; genus Scomber; species Scomber japonicus. Next base: position 22,823,540 of record NC_070589.1, on the reverse strand, counting down.
TGGCTAAGTCTGTCAAAAAAAACAAAAAAAACTTGTAACTTCTTTGTATCCTTTCTTTTGAGGGGTGTGTGTGTGTGTGTGTGTGTGTGTGTGTGTGTATGTGGGTTTGGGGGGGGTGCTGTATTTGACGATGGTACCGTTTGATGGTGCAATTGATGGGAAAGTTCTGAAGAAAGTCCCAAAGCCTCTGAGGAATTTGATTACCTCCATCCATTATCTGCACAGTGAGCAATCGCGAGGCTCTCCATCTGTCATCCGTTTCATTTGCATCGTCAACACCTGCCCTGCCTTATGCCTTCACATTTTTTATAAGCTGCCTTTCATGGCATGGAAAAATGTTGATTTTTCCCTCTAAGTACATTAATTCCACAAGTTCAAAGAACATATTTCACGCAAACAACTTGGTTTATGTCTAATAGAATTTGGAAACTCTTCTTTTTATTGCTGCAGATTAAAAACAACATTCAAGATACTTTCACAGTTTAGTGAACAAATAAGCAATAAGTGTTTCATTTTGTGGATGAATGGATAGATAGATAGATAGATAGATAGATAGATAGATAGATAGATAGATAGATAGATAGATAGATAGATAGATAGATAGATAGATAGATAGATAGATAGACTCAATTTCCATATCACCATCCTCCTGTTTATTACCAACACAGTGTGCTGCACACACTCCCTGTTCTCTCCCTCCCTCCCTCCTCAATCCTCCCCCATCCATCCATCCCGTCTCCCATATCCCCAGGTGGTGCCGACGGCTGCGGGGCCCATTAGCGACAGAATTCCTGCCTCCAGCAGGCCATGCGTGTCCCGAGTGACACATTTTTGGACCAGCACCAAGAATCCAACCCTCCGCAGACAGCTCACTTCCCTCTGCAGTCACCACAGTATGTACATGTGTGTGTGTGTGTGTGCGTGTGTGCGTGTTTGTGTATGTGTATGTGTGTGTGAGTGAGAGAGGGAGAGAGAGAGGCCTTGCAAACACAGCATGAGTCCCACAGGAAATGCTTGAAAGGCAGTATGGGACAGATTGGTGATGGTGCAGAATGGACCAGAATACTAAAAAGAAATGCAAAGATATTCTACAGTAGAGAGATCATACATCGATAAGATGACTCTCCTGTCTAGTTGGGGCATTTGTTACAGTCATAACCTCCATGAATATCCCTGCCTTAGCATATACTCTATGCATTACAATGTAAACTGCATAAGACTTTTCCATTTTCATAGACCATTTTTAATTGGATTTTGCAGCTGCACATTGTTGTTTGTTGACACTCTAACGCCAGATGATGCTTGTGTACCACATTTTATTTTACAAACAATTCCTGCTCAGAAAATAGTGCAGTCTGAGATAATTTGCATGTGTTGCATGCTGTGAAAGGTGGCACTACAAGGATTTCTGATTTGATCTACACAAGTGATATTTGATGGTCGATCAAGATTCGTATTAATCATAAGGAGGAGTGATTATGAAACAATACGTATCGAGTTAAGACAGAGCAGTAAGTCCTTTCAGTATTGATATTATGAATGGATTCTTTCTCCATACTAATAGATAGTTAATTATGTACCTAATGACTCCTCACAAAGCACTATATAATTAGTCTAGATGAGCCGAGAAAGTTCCTACTTGTTCTTACATGTTTAATGTTGGCGATTTCTCATTTCCAAATGGGAATGTGGGTGATGGTGGTACAACATTAGTCTCTGTGGAGCTACCGAAAGGTACTGACATCTATGTCTGTCTGTCTATCTATGTATGAAATGAAATGCTTTATTGTTCATAAAGCTGTGAAAGCAGCTTGGAAGTGTTTTTTAATATTTTATTTGCTGTGATAAGCACAGAAATATATATTAAAGTTATAAAGAGTTTTGCATTCATTGTTCTTTGAAATTGTAGCAGCCGTATTACAGATTTTTTTGGTTGCTTATGCAGATTTTCTGAGAATCTTGCAGTTTTCAAAACACAGAGAGCAACCACATTTTTTAAAGACTGGGCAGCAAAAACATTTAATTTATTATGAAAAAGGGTGCCACTCTCTCAAAATATTAAAAGAGGACATATCATGCTTTTTGTGACTTTCTGTTATTTTTATATGTTTATGATATTGGAGGTCTATGTTAAACATGGTCAAAATTCCCAAACTTGAGGTGAATGTATATAAAAAATGCTTCCTGTAAGTCAAAAGCCCAGGCTTCAATCTGCTCTGAACGCTTCGTTTGCAAAGTTGGGACTTCCCTGCACACTTTGATCTGGTGAGCAGCGACCTTTTTGGGTGAGTAACATTAGTTTTGTATAAATAATGTAAGGTGCTACTTTTCATTTGCGTTATCCAGTCATGCTAGCATTAGAATGTCATTATATGTGCCCTGAAAATACTAGAGGAAATTTACTGGCTAGCTAATGTTAGCTAACTGTGAGCAAGCTAACTTGCAGTCAACACTGCTTGCAGATTGGATTCAGACTGAAAAAAGTACTTGAAATAAGGTTTTCATTTCAAGTAAAGAATGATAAAAAGAAGTTTAATTCTACAATACTACTGCTTCTTCGAGCTGGCCAATCAGAACAGACAGGAGCTGAATTAAAGAGACAGGAGCTGAAAACAACCTGTTTCAGACAGAGGCTGAACTGACAGGCGGCCTAAAGGGTCAGTATGAGGTAAATATGCGCTGTGCTCGAAACCGCATACTACATACATACTACACATTACACACTAAACGACTAGATAGTAAGCACACCGTTTACACTGTAGTAAACTACACGATAACCCACAATGCATTTCGTTCCTACCCGAGCTGAAATCAGCAGGTTGAAGCTAATTTTATTCTGTAAATATACCACTTTATCCACATTTCTAACCTTTTTAGGCGAGAAAGTAGCCCTTTAGATCCACATGACCCTACCTAACCCTACATACAGTAATTCATTCAGTTTCCTGGTCTGTCTCCTATTAACAACATACATATATGTAACAGTAATAAACAACATAAAATAGAAAAATTAAAGTACATTTTTTTTAAAATACACTTCTCAATACAAACTACAAGTAATCTTAGCAGTCTATCTGATCACAGAATGAATTCAGATTTTGCCCTCACATGCGCAAATAAGTCATCTGGCATAGCAAATCTTTCTCCTACATATCTCTGCTGTCATTATGCTTTCACAGCAACACGTTGTCTCTGTCCTCTGTTCACTTCTCCATCGTACACTTTCAGAGTGTACTTTAATTTCTTCCCTCGTGTATGAGTAGGCTGTTGACCCTCCCTGATGTCCTCCTGTTCCATGCTCAGAAAACGGGCTATTATATGAAACAAAAGTGTTCACAGAAAGAAATTATTTTTTGAATTGCACCTGTAACTACATATGACAACATGTGATAAACTTCAATGTGTTACTTCTGTAATTGAATTCAAAGGATTTGTTTGTTACTGCTTCTTTTTGTGACCACAATGGATCTAATAAACAGATAAAGCATTTCATGATCATGTTGATAAGTGTGTTTGAGAACAGAACCCATTAACCCCTTTTAGCAGAGTATGTCCATGAAATTCATGTGAGATACTGTATACATGTTTGAGAATGGTATCTTTTCTTCAGGGATATAAAAATCCTGTCCGAGGTAGCATGGGTTTCCAGGGCGTGACAGGCAAAATCCTGCACTCCTGTACTTGGAAGGTCATGGCTCCGAACAGAAGAGATGGAGTCAAACAATTGCCAAAATAATTAGTGACGTCACACCTTGTTATGTCCATCTTTGTGTCCATTGTTATATATGTCTATGGGCAGGAAGTACTATTGCTGTTGGTTACATTTGAGCCCAATTTCTTTAGCCTATATTTGTTTATATTCTGGCTGATTTACACCATGACAAGTCCGTTGGAATTAAACATCAGCACTTCCAATTTGCACTGTGACCATGGATGTAGAGACAACTAAAAAGAAAAAACTCAACTCAACTCACTTATGAGACAAGATCTGCAGTGTAAGTCACCTTATATCATGTTTAGCTTCAGATTTGACTGTGTTATGACTCAGAGGAAGAAGGAGAAGTGCTTCATGACGCACATTGCCATTCCATCAGGTGCAAAGGGTTGCACATTTCAAAATTAACTCAATGCATCTCCGGTTTAACTGAAAATAATTGTACTTACACATTGGATACTACAGCATGTGAAAGTGAGATGAAGCACACATACTGTCTTGTAAAGAAAAGGAACCGTGGATTTACAAGAATAATGGTTTTCAATGCAAGAGAAAAGCTATAATGTATTTAGGGAAAATCTATCTATCTGACTATCATGCAAACACTCCACAGTGCAGTCATGACTGCCAGATGCTCTTATTCACAATCAAGGGAATCAAAACCACTTCACCCAGTAGCACCCGCGCCTCTCAGTGTGCCCTGAAATAGGGTGTTGCTGAGGTGTCAGAGGATCACACCCCTGCTTCCCAGCTGCTCCAAAACCCACTCTTTATACTTTCTCTTATTGTAGCCACACACACTCTCACACATACACATACTACACCCACTCAGAGTACCTCTAGACCAAGAGCACAAAGCACAAAGGTGATGTAGTGACAGATGCTCCTGTCACATACTTAGCATATCTCCACCTCCAAAATAGTGCAACTGCAGGAGTTGCTCTGCCTCTCTCACTCCATGGAAACCAGCACTACTATTCGTAACTCATTTATCTCCACTCCCTGCTGGATAAAAGCAGCTCTTAAACCGCAATCCTTCACCCAATATTTATCCAATCTGACCAAATATTATAATGAATGCCTCCGTCTCTCCCCTCTCTCTTCTTCAGGCCAACATATTCCCCCGCATCTCCCTCCCACCCTGTCTAACCTTTCGGTGCCAAGTTCACAGATAGAGAGAAAGTACTTCCTGTGAGAGGCCGGGCCGGCTGCCAGAGAGACTGATCCACCAATCTGACACGTTAATGAGATCCTGGCCCATAGTACTGGAGTGTCAGGCCTCCTCCACTGCAGCATCAGCCATGCCGTGACCTGCAACACACACACACACACACACACACACAGAAACACACGCACACACAGAAACACAAGCACAAATGAATCTGAGTCCCTCTCTACAAACACACACACACACACACACACACACACACACACACACTAAGAAAGACCGAGGGGAGGGGTTCAGCTCCTTAAATCTGTCTAATTAAAACACCAAATCCCTCTACTCCCCTCACCCACCAACCCAATCCTCACACAGACACACACACTCACTCGCACCCCACCCTCCTCCATCCCCACTGCCACCACCCCCGATTCCGCAGGAGAAATGATTATTAGGAATTTAATGGGGGAACGTTTCCCATCCCACACCATCTGGGGCTTGGGAATGGCACGAAATTTGAGGATGCTTGCCTGACGACATGGCGGGGAACATTATTTTCATTTTTTTTCCCTTGACTGGCACTCCGATTTCAGACATTGCAGGAAAAGGCTCGTGATTACAATAAATTACCATAATATACTGCAAAATAAAGTACACATAAAGATGGATCTCTGTTAGGTGATAGGTGACTGGATGAAACTTTTCTCAACTTCCCACATGGTTGTTGTCAACCTCATTCTGCAACTTATCCCTATAGAAACACACTTTGTTTTGCACTAATTATGATACAATGTCTCAGACTGCAAAAGCACCTCTATACGATATCCCCCATTCTTGTCCTTCACCTCCCACACAGCACTGGGCCATATGCTCTCTCTCTCTCTCTCTGCCCATGCTTCTTTCTCCCTCTCTCTCTCTCTCTCTCTCTCTACCCAGCTTAATGAGCTGCATGAATGTAGGGGTACGTGTACACGTTTGACCCCGTGCTAAACTGCTGCACGCCACCCTGTGGACCCTGTGGGCGTGAAACACCCCCTCCTTTCACTCCTCTCCACTCCTCCTCAGCCTCGTCAGCCTCCCATGTGAGGCCCCAAGAGGGATTTGAACCCTCCACATATATGCATACACACAAACACACCCAGCCTGGTTGGAAAAAGCAGGAACAAGACTGATGAGGTGAGAATCTTTCTGAATAGGATAAACAAGACCTGGCGGTGCGGGTTAGGGGGTTAAAGCACCTCTTTAGCCCCCTAACCCACAATGGACTCCAAAGGGCTCCAGCAGCCTAGTCTTTAATTTTTACTGAAGTCAAGGAAATAATCCCTTTTTCTCATTTTCTTGTAAATTGCATTAGTGGTTTTTCAGCCTTGCCATAATTCCTTTCTCTACTGTAAAAAGTACATTTCACCCAACGCAGCATTTTATTTCATTTTCTAAATCAACATGAGGCAAATCCCAACAGTTTGAAATTCTTTGAAATCACATCAAAAGGAAGAATTTTATGTTGTTTAATGATTTCTATTAAATAACCAGTCAAATGCTCATTTTACCTACGAGCAGCTTCCACCAGGCCTAATTTAGTGTTTTCAATGTATTTTCTTACAGCTTTGACTCTTCAGGATATTCATGTCTAACTTCATACATATACAACATTTGATATTAATTTCATCATCATCTTAAAACAGGACAACAAATATGCAAATAATGATGTAACATCTGATTACATCAGACAGTAGAATTTGGTGATAATGTCTTACAACCCCAACTCTTTCCCCCCTTGTCATCAATTAAACTTCTACAAAACTAAACAAAAATAAAAGTTACTGTAACTTGAATCTTTCAAAGTACAAGTGTCTTCTATTTAAGTGTGTTACAAAAGCATCAAAAACAATTATTTGAAGCTCAAAAGTGACATGACAGGGCCCAGAAGGCAATTCTTGTCTTTTGTGCAATACATGATTTCATACCTGTGTTTGTTGGTGCTGCAAAGATAAACTTTCCTTTTACTAAAGTAATGACAAACATGCAGAACTCCTTTTCAGTTGTCTGCTTTGCCTAAAGAACAAAATATCTCTGTCTTCTTAAAATCCTTCAAAAAAATTCAAAGAGAGTCCGTTTTGAAGGTTTTGTAGGAGGTATTTCTTAATTTCATTTTTTTCTTCACATTGCTTTTGCACTCTACATTTGAATTTGTTCCTTAATTGTTTTAAAATTAATTTGATTACATTTTTTGACCATACAAGTAGGTATGCAGCCAAACCTTTAAATACCAGACATCTAACTGGTGTAAAACAAACAGCCTGCAAGTGTGAACAAGTGCATGTCCTCCTATGTAAATGTGATTGACTCTCCTCCCCATGACAGAGCACACTTGTGTCTTATATATTATATATTATATCCTATTTAATATCTGTTGAGTTGTTATGTCCCTCTATACCTTGAAGAAGATTGTCACGTCGAAATGTTTGTAACTTATTCAACTATTCTCGCATCGTGGCTGCGAGTGTGCGACTTTGTTTCACACCTGCTATTCCAACTTTCTCTAATGATTACACTCTGTCTGAATAAAATAAATAAATAATACAAAATAATACAATGAACTATTTTCAATATATTTTGATGATAATATACCAAAGAGAAATACACATATTTAACAGTGAGGGTTAGTTCATCGGACAAACACAACGATATAAACATAAATTAATGATTTACTGCACTTGAATGCATCACCAGCGTCATCTTCAGCTTCCATTGATTATTATGTATTCATTTAATGTATTTCTATATTTTGGTCCTCCTCTGAATCGGTTAATATTAAAAGTGTGGAAAAATATTTTGCAGATAAAATGGAATAAGTGGAAATAAGTCATGTAAATCTTCTGTTTGATGTTTAAAATAATACAAAAGAGCTTGAAAGCAACATCAATTTGTTTTTTTTTAAATATCTGAAAAAATAGTTATCATCTTTTCTTCTAAATTGCATCTCTAGAGATTATATAAATTCATGTATTTCCACTTTTCCTCTAACTGGGAGGACTGGGGACGGCTGTCTGTGCTCTCTGGCTGACATCCAACACCTCATGAGCACAAATCAGCCATCTGATCAACTGAAATAAATCAATTTATCTCGACAAGGGTCTTTCAGAGGAAGAACGACCAAACTTTGTAATGACAGCCTAAGATATAACATCGTTTCATTGTATTTTATCCAAAAATGAGTAATTAAAAATCCCCCAATCCAGAGGTTAAATTTGATTTACGCTGTTAAATAGAAATGGTTGAAATGCATGTGTTTAAATTGTACATGGCCTGTTAAAGTAAAAATATGTTTATGTGAACTGTGCTAATACAGGCCTCCACACACCTCAAAGCTGTGAGATTGTGCTATAAGCTATATTATAACAAGATTACATTTTGGATACTCAAATAAACAAATAAAATAAAATTACGCCAGGGCGTATTTTAAAAAATCTTGATTTATTTATCTAACAATTTTATTTGTTTCATTGCTGTCGATCACTTCCACAGAAAGCTGGGAAGCCGCAGGGCTACAACATAAAGCCTCTCACTGCCTCTTCATTTTTATTGCGACAAAACACATCACAAAACATTTAACACATTACTTCACGAATATTTCGATCCATAACGAGTTTTCAGAAGTGTGTACGTGCGTGAGTGAGTGAGTGTAAGTGTGTGTGTGTGTGTGTGTGTGTGTGTGTGCGTGTGCGTGTGCGTGAGAGAGAGAGAGAGAGAGAGAGAGAGAGAGAGAGAGAGAGAGAGAGAGAGAGAGAGAGAGAGAGAGAGAAATAAAAATATATCTCAAAGTTACAAAATCAACAGGATTTATGAGAGTACAGTCACCAACATTGTGCAGAAATACATGGAGTGCATCACAGTTGCTCCTCAGCAGGAACAAGAAAGTGTAAAAATGTTCACATCAAACTATCCAAAAAACTTTCATCTCGTTGCATATAGATGGTCGTCATCTCCCTTTTTTTAAGGCATGTTGTTCGGATTCATATAGTTTTGAAACTGTTAACTTCACACAAAATGATTTTCCTTCCAGTGCTCGACCTCAAGCAAAACTGTAGTGAAATATACAACAATGCATCATAAATAATAATAATAATAATAATAATAATAATAATAATAATAATAACAATAATAATAATAATAATAATAATAAAAAACTTTATGGAAATTCACATGAAAGGTAACACTGCTGAATTGTACAATATTTTTTTATAATATATTATCAACATTCAAATTGACGGACTTATAATAAATAAGCTTAAATAAATACAATTTACATTCACCTCGTTACCACACTATTTACTCCACATACAAATGCATTTTACGTTTTTTCTCCCCACAACTTCCTGTATTTATAGGACCAATTCAGATGACATCATCATCAGCTCTCCAAAACACATGCACGTCTCCAAACTTTATGATGGTATTTAATTGTGTACTTATAATTGTCATCATTTTAATTAGATATTAGATTATGAGAAACGTCTTGTGAGAGGAACATGTCATTTCTTTTTTTTTTTATAAGCAAAGATTGCATTTGGCTGTCTTGCATAGCTCAATTGACCTTTATTGCTAACAGACTGAATCTCTGAACTCCAATCATGTCTCAGCAAACTTCCCTGATGATGAAACATTTTTAGATTCTTCTTCCCCTTTGTTTGGCTGATTTCATTTTACTCATTTTTGCCGATTTCTAATAATATGCGCATCCAAACAAAATAATGTGCATTGTATAATCGTCATCCACCTTACGCCATGACCGACATCTGTAGCACTGACAAATGAATATATATGTATATATATCCAAGATAATTCAGACAGAATAGACACAATTGCTCAAAATTTGAATTATCGACGTTTGACTTTACGTGGTTTTCCTCTGGAAACCATTATGTGGCATTTGGCCATAAAATCTTAATTGTCTGTCAACGAATGAGAAGATCTGCCTTCAGACTGAAATCATTTAATTTGTTTCCAAACAACATTCTCACTGTCCATCTGTCTGCCTCAGATTTACACAAATTCATCACTGAACAATGAAATCTAAGGTGCAGATTTTTTTTATCGTGTTTCAAAGAAAAATAAGACTGAAGATATGACAAAATGATTTCTTAAAATTGGCATGTTTGCAGTGCATGGGCCTGTCTCGAGTCCATTACGTTCCTCGCTCGACATCTGCGGGGGGAAATTGCATCGCTTCTGAAACTTGAGCTTTGTCCATCTGATTGATTAATTGTGGAAAGAGCCATTAACTTCCCCTTGTGCTTGGAAGGACTGGCTGCGGACATGCAGATCGTAGGGGAAACGGGCCTCTGGGGAGACTCTGTACATGGAGTTGTGAGCCAGAGCCGCGCGTCCTGGCGCACCATAGCGCATGCTATAGTGGCTGCTTTTGCCGTAGTCTGGCGGTTCCTCGTGTTTTAGGGAGAAAATCCCATTAAAGTTCATCGGCGGGCTCAGCTGGCCGTCAAAATGCGGGCTCCCTCTCTCTGGGGAGGGGTTCTCGTAGTACGGCTCGTACGCACCGCTGTAGCTGTAGTGACGGAACGGCTTGGCGCTGCTGTCCAAGCTCCCGCCGCTGTGGCCGGGGGGCGTGTTCACGTCTGAACCCGGGTATGGGTACATGGCATCGTATGGCGATCTGCCAGAGAACATGACCTCCCCGTTCTGGTCTGTGAGGAAATTTCTCGCGTTCAGCTGCAAACAACCGGCCACTAAGTTTGTGGTGGGCTGGGATAATCCTTTGCACAAAGTCTGCACGAAGGCGAGAAGGTCCGGTCTCTTCCCTGCGCTCAGAGTCTCTGACAGGGCCCAGATGTAATTTTTAGCCAGTCTGAGGGTCTCAATCTTTGACAGTTTTTGAGTTTTTGAGTAGCACGGAACAACTTTACGCAGGCTCTCCAGCGCATCGTTCAAGCCGTGCATCCGGCTGCGTTCACGGGCGTTGGCTTCCTGACGCCGTACTTTGGACCTGTCCATATGCTCCTTGCTCTTCTTTTTCCGGGGGCCACGCTTTTTAGGAAGTCCGTCCTCATCCTGATCGTCCTCTCTCTCCTCCTCCTCTCTGTCGGAGATGTCGCCATCGGCCTCCCTCATGTCTGAGTCGGACCTGTCCTGGTTGTGCTGGCGCTCCTGCTCCAGGCTCTCAGGTAAGCTTTCACGGGGATATTTGGCACCAAACCGTGGCTCGCACATCATATGCGGTTCCTCGAAAGGCAGTGTCAACATATTTCCTGTAAAATCAAAGCCAGAACGTAAACCATAAGGACAGAGTATAGGCCACCGACGTCTTTTGAAGGTTGTCAGTTAATTACCTTGTGAATGGGTCCTCCCAAGAGGAAGAGGAACAAAATTGGCAAGTGAGGCCAATGTCACAGCTTTCTACCTTTTCAAAGGCACTCAACTTCATTGTCTTTGGACTTGTTGTGTTAATAAAACCTTTTTACGCCTTTTATTACATAATATCAGTTAATGATACATGATAACAGCCCACTTCGGGTTTTTTGTTTTTTTGTTTGTTTTTTAGCAAAAGCGCAGAATAAAATCATTCTACACACCTGAAGTCTGAACAAAAGCTCGTTAATAGATAAAAGCAATATAAAGCTAGTAATACTTACCTCTGCTCAGCGTGCACCGTGCATGTTCCCAAATATCTCCTCTGAATCTGCGCTGCAGCTTCTTCTCTTGCAAACCAACAAATTATAAGAAAAAGCTGAACCTGCGCACCCTCTTTTTCTCTGCCTTTCTCTCTCTCTCTCTGTGTGTTCTGCTCTTCCTTCTCCCCCTCTCCTTCTCTCTCTCTCTCTCTCTCTCTCTCTCTCTCCCTTCACCTTCCCTCTCTCTTTGAGGAATGACACTCATGCCAACAGCGGGTACCCATGCCATCTGCCGCTGACGTCTTGTGGCAGCCTAGACCACGTGTTCAGTCTCCCATGGGACCTCCATTCCGTACCGATCATCTGGCAGCTCCGGTAATGGGCACCGGGAGGCCCGCGTTTACCGTCAAAAACACAGACTGGAGAGGGATAACAACTAATATCTGCATCTCTCCGTGTAAGAAAGATGAATTAATGTCTTTTTATCTGGGAAAAATGAGGAGAGATTGCAGGTTTTGTCAACAGGTGAGATAGATAGAGATAGATAGATAGATAGATATATAGATTGATAGACAATGCACTGTACATTTAAAGTTCATACCACAAAAAGGAACATTGGAATCAATTACACCAAGAAGATTTGGACATCCCAGCATGTGATGTGTGATGTTCTGTTTAACTTTCTTTAACAGCTCAAAAAACAAACTTAACAATGTTTTATCATCTTGACACTTAATACCTTTTAATAATTTTGTGAGAACTGCTTGTAAACCTGATTTTGAACAGCTGAAAATCACACATTGCTTTTTTTTTCATGGGTTCTCAAAGACCCAAGAAAGCATGTGTTAAATACAGTAGGATTTTTATATGCTGTGTATCTGTGGTTTCACAGCTTCCCAAATGAGTCTGTTTGGTTTGATGTTTTTATAGCATTAGTAGCATCACCGTAGGATAGCAAACTGTACACATCTGTGATACTGGATGACCTTTTGCCAAAAATTTGAATATTTGTTCATATTTTCAGTAGCCCAATGTACCCCATCCAATGCCCATGAAATGTGCAGTTTTATTAAGGTAACAAAAAGAAAAAAACACTAATAAACAATGACAAAGTAAAGTCAAAGTCAACACAACATAGTCACATTGTATGCAGTGTTAATGAATGTACAGTATATAAACATGGGTACAGAAATTCCAACACGCACCTTACATGTAGGATGATTCAAGCATACCAGAGGGGCGTGCACAGTGTTGGTAGCTGTGGTACCTCAGGACCATAGACATTAAGTACACCCCATGGAAAAGGCCCAGTGGCACACTGCCAAATCCACACTGGGGCACAGCTGGCACTCGATATGGGTATATGCACTCCTTAGTTATGTGGAACAAGCGCACACACACAAACGTAAGCCTGTGAATGACCTTGTTGCAAGGAGAATCAATTAAAGCGACTTATCAATCTCTCTATATTGGACATTACAAGACATCGATCAGCAGTTTGGGCCCGGCACAGCATGTTGATTACACTTTGGTGTGAGTTCAGAGGATGAAAGACCACACAAAGATGAATTCAGCGGTTACAATAACAGCATGTACACACACACACACACACACACACACACACACACACACACACATATAGGTGAATGCATGGAGATATGAGGCACCAAACATGTGTTCTAAGGATTTGCATCTCCATCACTGAAGCCAATGTGATACACATCTTGATGCATTGCTAATGAAGCGATACATTAAAGATATGCATAAAGTAACTACCAGTGCGATTCATTTCTATTGTAATGTAGTGCAATTCAATATGATTTGATTCAACACAATACAATTCATTGTGATGCAAAAGAATGATGCTATGCAATTCAATATAGTACAGAGAGTTTGAGTTCACTTCCTATGAATACAGCTAATCATAATTGAACTGAAAAGTATCACTCTTACATATTGTTTGTCTAGTATTGCAACTCAGTAAGCATCTCATTTATGCTGTTTCTTTTTTACCTCTAAAAAAACAATTAGACCTTTCAGAAACATGCCTTTTCACATGTCCTTTGTGGAGCTGTATTTTTTGTCTCCTGTTTATATGCATACACTCCATGACCTAAACAATTACTGTCAAAATAGTTAAAACTGGAGTGCTTGAGTTTTGTCTCCCACCTCTGACAGTGAGAGCAATCACAAAAACATTATCAACACGTGTTTACAACCCGCATCACAAAACTCCCGTGAAATGACTCATTTCACTGTATTTTAATCCACTCAGTCCGATAACTTTGGAAAGTCTACAAATGCTGCCCGATTAACTGACTTTATCCCCGTTCAAGTTAGCAGAGAGATAACTGGAAGTTAGTCGCTAATGAAGCAGAAGTCTGCATTCAGTTTAGGAATGTCAAACCTGACACCAGATTGAAAACTCAGGTATATTGTGAAACTCAGATTTATCTGGCAGCGATAGGCTTCATAAGCATGAAGTGAACTTGTTTTGCAAGGGCTTACTGATGTTCATTTATATGTAAAAGCAGGTTTGATGTGAAATAACAAAGTGTGAATTCCAACTTGAACATTTTGGTGGTGCACCACTTAGCTGTAGCTGCTGAGAAGAGGAATCAATCTAAATATCATATTATTGGTCACATTTCTATATAATAAAAGCACAGGGCATCTACTGATAATTAGCTATATATAAATAAATCAGATTTTACCAATGCAAAAATGTTAAAAACGATGCATTGAGAGTTCATCTTATATTCTATCTGGTGCAAAGTTATTTAATCGGGGCAATTGTATTGTGAACGTTTGTGTGCACCGATGCGAATCAGTCAATCTTCTCATCCCTAATGTGTTCACACAAAAAAATGCAGGCAAGTGTGCATGTAGACAAACACGTAATGTACATAAACACACCTAAAATACACACACATATGCAAAATAATTTAAATACAAAAAAACAGTCCCTTCATCACTGCCTTCCCCCCCAAAATGCCTCAGCTGGTCTGCTGATCGTTCTGGTCCAGCAGACACACACACACACACACACACACACACACACAAACACACACACACACACACACACACACACACACACACACACACACCAGCATCTGATGAGTCAAACTCCCCATCTCAGACTAATCAGTTGACTGCACTAATTGCAAATGCAAATATGCAAATTTATATTAATTAATTACTCCACTAATTAGTTCTCTTGTCTTTTCAGGTAATAAATCATGGTGTGGTTGAGAGAGAAGGAGAGAGAGACATGGCAGTGATCTTTTGTCTGCTAGAAATCCTTGTTTCAGGTCTGAAACTGATGATCCTGTGAGGTTTTTGGGACACTTTTCATTAAAGCTGTCGTCCACTGAGACACCTTAACCTCTTTCTTTCCCTTCACAACAATTCTAACATGTACTTAATTATTTCGATTCTTATTTTATGTGTTATACTTTGAGGGTGGAAGCCTAGTAATTTGAGAGGTATAACAAATAGCAGAGGTTGGTAAATCAGGGTGTCTCGCTGACAGTTCTTGCCTGTCAGCTCTTTTAATTATCACATTATCAGCTTTTATAGGCACGGCGCGTGGTGTAGAGCTGCAAATGAAGGCGCCACTGATCGCACGCTGAGTTGGAAGCGTTTCTCAATTGATGTCAGCACTTAAGGAGAGTTTGTGTCTGGATGATGAGTGCAAGGTGAAATGGTTGAGGGTATGGTAATAAAGCATGATTCTGTCCATGCCATTAGTGCTTCCTTCTGTGGCTCATTTCTCCAGTGGAGCTTAAGCACAACTCTGATCTCTGAAACAAAGCATGTGTTTTTTAAATCCTGACACTGACTCTGTAATGAGCTCTGCACTGTAATTTTCAAGACTAAACAAGGGAATGCTTAGGCAGGTGTTTCAGGCTAAAATACAAGGGCAAGTCATTTATTTAAAGAACTTGTTGATACACAGTACCATGATAAATACCTTGTTGCTGCTCTTTCAGTTTTCAGATCATTCCTCTCTCAATAAATGTTATAGTTGGCACAGTTATTGCTCCAATTTATGATATAATGATACCAAATTTGATCTTTTGCATATTCTATATTAGACTTTTTTCAAAGCTTAACCAGGTAAAAGTTTGAAATCTAAATTCAACAAAGCAGCAAACTGTTACCACAATAAAAACAAAACAGTCAATATAACTTGACTTGTGTCTTAGAATTCAATAAAAAGTAAGCATTTGACATCAGAGACAGAGGGTTTGAAGTGTGTCCAATTCAAGTAACAAAAGCCTCTTTGGTTAAGTGATCCGGGCATTGGGGGTCAAACCATGAACTGCAACTGCAATGTCTCCAATTCAGTACAGTTTGTTGCACATCATTCCCTCTCTTTCTCTCTGCCCCCCCCCCCCCCCCCCCCCCCATTGAGTTAAGTTTCTTATATACAGTCTATGGTTAAGACCACCACTTTTCACGAAACATACATTTGAGTTCTTAAACATTAAAGTAGAAAAACAACATCATGTAGATATTTTGCAGAAACAAATTAAATGTAACAGTGAATATTTTGCAGACATGTTCTTTCTACAGATACTTTCCTAAAGTATTTTTTTTTAAATTAAACTGAGGTGGTATTGTGTTTTTCTCTGCATACTGTTTCTGTTGAAAATGGAAAAAGATATAAATTCTAAAACACTAGGATATAAACGTTGCAATTTCAGGTCAGTAAATTAATATATAGTTAAAGTGGGTGTATTTTAATACTTGACCAAAGGTTTGTTTTTGATATGACTTTTTAAAATGGATTTGAATTCATGAAAAGTAACAATAGTAAGCATTTCAAGCATTTCTATATATTTTCAGGTGGAAATGTCTAATTGTCTAAACACTGCCCTGCCCTGACTTGGGGAACTGAGATTTGTAAAACATTTGACATTTGTCTGCATAGGTTTTGGTGAATATGAGCAAATACATCACTGTACGTATTCATTATTTGCATAATTTACTAAACATGGCTCATCATGGAGCAAACAATCAGTCTACAGTAACAAGATATTGAGCTGGGCTTGGAATTACTCAGGTAGTTATACAGCAGCTCTACAGTGACAAAGTTTTAAAAGTGCAACTCAGTCAATCAGCCAGAATAATTCAGAATATTGAGAGTCCAGTTGTCAATGACCAGAGTCATGCATTACATATACCTTAGAGTCTGAAAAGGGAAAACATGCCATAGAAAACTTTAAGTGGGCAAGTTTCATGTTTGTTTCAGCTGTGAGAACACATCTAACAACCCCCACCCACTGAAGGGGGGCAGCATTGTGGACGTGCAGAGGAGGGCTGAGGATTGTGGGACTGATTACCAGAGGCCAGGTCCTGGACTGGTGTCCTCCAGCTGTGCTGTTCTACCCAATTAGAAACTCCATATGTTGCCCCACTCAGCTGCTGAGTGGCCACACCTCCCCACCCACACAGGTGGAGCACTGTGTGTGTGTGTGTGTGTGTGTGTGTGTGTGTGTGTGTGTGTGTTTATGTGTGGGTGTCCGTGTTTGTGTGTGACTGGGTTTGCCTTTGTTGCTGTTGTCTATCAACACTCCATTGAGAGCTAAAAAAGGAAGTTTCTCCTGTTCCCATTTTAGCGTACAACAAAATAATCACCTCACAGATCTGATATAACTTTGTGTGATGGTCCACTACAGTAATACTCTCTTAATCCCGACTCATTTCCTCACACACAAACAAAGTAACTTAGACTGTCATCGTTCCTTTGATAAGAAACACTCAGGTATTTAGGTGGGTGGCATAGATGTGCTAATAGTATTAAAATATGGGAATATGAATAATGGATATGTTTTTGAAAATGTATAATGTAAAGATGTTAGTCCCATTTTCAGACAGAGATGGTATGCAGACGTGAAATGTTGCTGGAGGCACCCGTTTCTTTTTCAAAGCACAATCTGTTCGCACACGTTCAAAGTGGCGGTGACAATCTGTTGTGGTAGAATGCGACACTTCCGCTCCCAGAAAGTGATAAGACTAATAAAAATGTGTCAGATATCATATTTAAGTAAGAGTCATGTCTTTAATGGTATGTGTGTAGTGTATGAAATATTTGGGAAACTCTGTGGTATAAAAGAGAGGAGGTGGTGATTGGGAGGTGTATAAACAAAATCTAATAGAACAAAAAAAAACATCACTCATGTTCTTCAAATCTTCTTTTTATTTAGGTTTTGCTCCCAAAGAAATAACAAAGAGCTCATGAAATAAAGTTTCAGTTGTATTTGTGAATCTACTGACTTTTAAACTTTTTTTTGCCTTTTTTAAAAACAATTCTGATTTTTTTTCCAGACATGATGCTGGGATGATTGACAGTGCTGTAATGTCGTTTTTCTCACCTAATCAACACTCTTCGTGTTGATATGATTTCTTTCTCCCTCTCCTCTCATCAACTGTCCTCAACTCCCGTCGCCTTGCTGTGAGTGTGTTTGAAACACTTCTTAACCAAAGTGTGGCATGAAACTAGTATTTGGTGTACTCTGCAAATTCTGTTGTATATTTGCTTTACTTCATTTATGTTATTGGCAACCTGCTGCAAGTGTATGCATTCACATAAGAAGTTGGTTTTGCTGACCATTGGATACAAATATGCTGTATATTGTCCAAAATGCATTCAAATTCATTTTAAAGTTAGCACTGTAAACTATGAAGTAGAGTGAATTTGCTCTCCTTATACGGGAGCTCATATTCATCACTGTTTAGATTGCATACAAATATTTCAGAGTCTGTGTTAGGCCATGCAGTTTGTCTAAACACTCTTAAATGGTAAATGTTGTCAGAGCAAAGGTCTCAAACTTGTACAGTATCAAAGACTGACGTTAAGAAGAAGAACATCACAGTCCTCAGTTAGTTTACTTCACCAGAATATGGTTAACAAGTAAGTGGGTCCTTCCAGTTTGAGTGTGACAGACAGTCACAGTCATAACCCTGTTCGATCATGAGTCAGTTCGCAACCCCTTTCATCATCATACTTGACGTTTAGTCCTAACCTGCAGGCTGCAGCCACAGCAATCCATGTCATTTTGAGTTTGACTAATACAGTAGCAAAGTCAATGCCAACAGCAGTATTATAGTTCTTTATTCAGTCCAAAGATAACACTGGAAGAGTCATTGAGAGGTCTTATCTAAACCCTGATCCTGATCAGTCGGTAATGCTTTTACATGCAAAGATGCAAAGCAATCAGCAGTTGTAATTTGCTACTTTGTTCTGACTAGACAGTTATTTCCTGATGTAACTGCTAATAAACCAACAATTATGGTGATTCATTTCTATGCGCTGTCTTTCTGTTAAAGGTTCTCATTGCTTGTTAAATACACATCTAAAGAAACAAGATGACCAGCTTTCCTTTCTTTCTTGTCGAATTAATGATAAAAGTGATAAAACTCTCATGTCTGAGCATTAAGTACAGAGCTATAGCAATGCTTAGCTGATTAGCTTAGCTTAGCATAAAGAGTGGGGGGAAACAACTTTAACTGATTTTGTTCAAAGTGAGAAAGACAATTTTATTTGTTAAAAAAAGCACAAGCACAGTAATGCCCAAACAACCGTTTTTTGGGTGGCAACAACAGTCAGGAGCAGTTTAATCTCTATAAACAGATATCTGTATCTGTATAAATGCAGACTCTGTAGCCAAGAGGACATAATTTTTGTACCACAAGTGTTCTGGTCTGTTTGTAGTTTGAATAGTACTGAACAGTCACATTTGAGTGGGCTTTGGTTGCATGCAGGGAAAAGCAAAACAGGTGGAACGTATTGGCTGAAATGCAGTCTCTTATAAGCTTGTTAAAATGTTTTGTCTACATTCATATGGATATCTATTTTTTAGCAATTGGCCAAAATGTCCTCTGGACTGTCTCTAGTTGCTAATCGGACTGTAAATGACCAGTACATGGAAGAGGAAATTTTGGACCAGATATCTGTTATCGGTTATCCAGATATTGTTTGCTGGCTACACCAGAACCACTAGTATATTGGCTGTTGCCCCCAGAGGCTAAATCATCATCAGACAGTTAGCTGATGGGCACCTAAATTAGGAGCAGTGCTGCTAGGCAACCCATGGAGACACTGTAAAGAAGTGCTGAACAGTTACAGCACATAATTCCCTCCAAAATGATAACATGTCAGTTTAACAGTACTGTTTGTGTCAGAATTAAACAAACAAGATACCTAACATTAAAAAAGCTCACAGTACATGACCTGACCCGCAACAGTCAGCGACTGTTAGCAGGTGAATTTGCATATAGCATTTAGCTGCTATATATGTTTAGATATGATTATTTGAATACTGATACATGACCTAAAAATGTACAATAGATTTAAATCAACACCTCTCTGACACAGCCTCAACAAGAACTGATAATATTTGCACATAAATATTATAACAAGATATAAAGATATTATATTTAACGGGTATTCATGTTGTTGTTATTACCTCTCTTTGTATCTATAAGTCATAATCATTATAGGAGTTGAACATATTTTAGTTACAAAAGCAGTTTTTGCTAATTTGTAGCCTGAAGCATGATGTAAAATATGTTTTCCAGTGAAAATGAAAAATGAAGAACCAACTTCTTAACATCTCAATACACCCCTGGATGCTCAGTATAACTCCACCTTCTTCTCCACTCTATTAAACGCCATTGTAATGTTGCTGGAAATATCTCAACATGACACCATGCCATCTGTGTTAGATCAGTTTTAGCGAGAACAAGTAACATGGTGTTGCAGTGTTAAATTGGTTTGAGGTTGTTTTAAAGCAAAAACTCTGCATGATGAATGGCAGCACAAACACAGTAAACACAACAAAGATAGTAAGTTAAGTATTCACTGAAAAATGGGCTCTTAAAATCTTTGCTGTTCTGTAGTTGTGGTTAATTTGAATGAACCTCTTCTGTAGCTGATAAGAGTGGTCTATTGGTTTTCTTGTCTTTATTCAACAGAATGGAAAACAATCCAGATTCACATACTTATACAACAAATGAATACAATAATCCAATACAAGTCAAAGTACTGCATTGCATTGTATCTTAATCAAATATATTATCAGCAAAATATACCTAAAGTACCAAAAGTTAGTCATGATGCCAAATGGCCCCTTTCATATCTTATATCCTGCAGTATATTATAGGATTAGTAACATTGATGGATTACTGAGCAGCAGTTTTTATTGTGGTCATTTGAACTGCTTTATAGTGTTTAACTTGTGAGAGTATTTTAACCACTTAACACACGCTGTTCCGTCTACGGGACGGACCGGATGTTAGGAGGTAGCTACAAGTTCTTCTGAATGTTTTAAACACCAACCCTTAAACATGTATATTCATGCCGTACATCGTTGGAAAGCTTAGATTGTCCTGATTCATTCAAGACCACTCACGGATTATATGGTTGCTCACAGCCGTAATAGTATTAGCGATTAGCTCGGCTAGCCCCTGAGCTAAGTAAGAAAAGCTATAATGCCTACATACCTTCAAACTCTTCCATTTATCCACAACGATCATCTTATGACTCAGGACTTTCTGTACAGCTCGCCAAATATCCATGCTTGTGAAATATGAAATCCGTTTCCATACAACCGGAATATTTTCCTCAATATGTCCATGTATTTAGTCCAACACGTAACGTAATAACACAAATAACAAACCATATACGGTCCTTTACGTCATTTCCTGACCTGCGCGTCCATCTCAGAGTACACGTGACTAGATGTTTACGACCGTGAGCCTCTCCTGCTTCTGACGACACCACACACAAGCCAATCGATGTTTAGGATTAGGAAGTACATGTCTCCAAAGCCAATGAGGACATGTGACCGACAACAATGACGACATGGCTTTGATTGACTGCTGTTCTAGCCTATGGAAATATTCGGTGAAATGAAGTTGACAACCTTTTAGCCAATAGTCAGAGGTTTCCAACGGTGTATGACACTAAGTTTTCAGGTTTGGCTGTCCATAAACAAACTCCAAGCGTAACCGGTGTGCGCCCTGTGCGTAAAAGAGTTGAACCATATATCATTACGCACTCGGCATTTTGGTACACAGTTGGTTATTCTTCGACTTGACATATGACTTATACCAAAATAAACAGATAGATAGATAGATAGATAGATATGGCCAAACAAAAAAATATGGTTATATGTAATAATAATAATAATAATAATAATAATAATAATAATAATAATATGGCGTCAGCTTTCATTATAGACCAAGATTTTGATTGTAGGCAAAGGGGATGTGAAGTTATAGGTGTTTGATTGCGGTTATACAGCTTTGGTAACCAAGTGTCCATTTGGAGTCTCCAAAAAGGACCTGAGGAAAACGCATGGACATACCTGTTGAAAAATAATTCAGAAAAATTAATCTTTTGGTCTTTTGACTCCAAATTTGGACTGCATGAGGCCAAGACCTGTGGCTGTTGATTTTAGCCAATAATTCGATACTGGCAGAAAGTTTTATTTTTGTCACTTATTACAAAGATGATTGAAATTTGAAACTTGATAAGAAGGGGATTTTCCATTGTACAAGAGGTTGATCTGGTTTTGTATGAAAAATAACAAATATGTAAAGCCGGAAAAAATAGTAGTAAATTTGCCTCTGAAATGTATTAAAGTAGAAGTACAAAGTTGCATGAAATCAGGGAGAGTACAATAAACTCCTACATACATTTTTTTATTTTTATCATATTCATCTTTTTGTGTCTCAAATCCATCACTGCTTTGGGCTCTTTCACAGTATATCTTTTAATAAAAATGTTAACATAATAAACTTTATTTAGATAGCACCTTCCTAAAAGTGCTTCACAGAAACGTAAAATATAAACACACACAAAAAAACAAAAAGATAAAATATAATTTTTGCTTTTGTCTGGAGACATCAGGGAGCTCAGTGCCCTCTGCGACTTGCATCATCTGCTATGTGTCAGAATGCTGGAGCCACGATGGGGGTCTGCCCTGCCCCTTGTGCCCACCTGAGGGGGTTACAGTTGGCAGCCACGACACTTCACCTGACAGGCTTCCAGAGAGGAACAACTTGGCTGCCAGCAGAAATAGCTTCTTCCTATTCGGGGGTCGGCCCCCAGTCAAGATGAGGGAAGCTTGGCTCTTTAAGAGTTGGGCCAATTCCCAGACACACGAGCGGCTCATGCCACAGGGCCCTTTGATTCTGGGCTCTTGATCAGTCACTCTAAATAGAGCTCTGTGCTCTTTCCAATGGATAGACAGGGTTTAATTTTTATTAAACAGCTTGATATGGAATGTCTACTTTACATGCTGCATGATGTGGCCGTGTGTGGTAAGATGGTGAGAGCATGCTGTCAGTTCTGGTTAGGTTAAGTTGCTTTTGCCTTGGTGTGACGGCATCAGATGTTATTTTTCTTTGCTTTAGATCTGAAATCAGTCAATTAAATGATTCGTTTTTCGACAAAAACATTCATCACCATTTTTAAACATTTTTTAAACATGAGGATTTATTGCTTTTTTGTCTTAATTAATAATGAAGTGGATATTTTTTTGAAACATCACCATCTCTAAACAATTTGTACTATTTTCTGACAATTTATAGAACAAACAGTAGGTTGATTGAGAAAAGTACCAGCAGACTAATCAATAATGAAAACAATATTTAGTTGCACCCTTACTCTTTTAAATCTGACCCTCTGCCATGTTGTCCAGCTGTCTGTGTGCGTGTGAGGATGACAATAATAAACCCAGACATTTTCAGTGCATGTCTGGCCTTGCACATTTGCATGAGTGCATATATTACAGCCAACATACGTAATTTGCAGTTGAGTGCATCCTGCCCACAGGTGTGGTAGTTTTTCTTTTGATGAAGGAAAAGCAAACTGATTAGCAGGTCCAGGTAACATCAGAGCAGCAGTTCCCTACAAGTGGTGGTGTGATTAAATCACATGGAGTGAGTCTCAGGGAGCGGGGTAATGAAGGGACAGACTGGCGCATGGCTTCACACCCCTCCTCGTCCTCATCCTCCTACTTCTTTTCCTCCACAGAGTACTGCTGGAGCTTAGCCTGAGCCCGGGACAGGAGGTGGGGTGGAGCAGAGACACCAACACACACTCATATGCATGCAGAAACTGCATTTGCACATGTATGGCAGCAATGGAAGACTTGACAAAGAGTAGTACGGACAAAATGTATTTACTGGTGCACAAAGTCACAGCAGGAGGCCAAACATGCACACACATAAAGCAAGAGAAGCAGTATGCATCTGTAAGTTAGCTTTTGCATGCCAAAATGATGGAGCAACCACCACAGAACACATAGACATATTTCTCCAATTACCCTTGACTGGAGTTCATGCCAGCAAAAGAAACTAATTTGCTTATTTCACTTGCAAGCAGATTAACAATTTAAAGCAGTAATGACCAAAAACAAAAGCTCTGTAAATCATTTGAGAGCCACAATAAAACAAAATAAAACATCCACAAATCTTAGCAGCCTCACCAAATCTCTCATTCAAGCCAAAAATAAGCATTAAAAGCTCTTTAAAATACTGTTGATAGCTTTTGGTTACGGGCAATCCCCATTCTCATGCCTGGCAATGGTCTTTTATGGCGAGGGACCTAATACAAGATTTCTGTTCTAGTGCAAACACAGTGGCCATGGGCACCAAGGAACAGCTGCCGTATAATTGAATTAACATTCGCCTTCTGCTTCAGCACTCAGCGCAGTGCTAAAAACTCATACACATCCCTCCACGAGCTCCATCAACCTATCCATGAATATGCATGCTTCTTGTGATAAATATGTGTTCTGTGTGTAATGTTTGTGGAGCTGCCTATACAGCGGATAAAGAGCTATAGGCTGACTGTCTTTGGGAAGTGACACTGTATACATCAAGTCTGTTGATCATTTTTAGTGCCGAGGGCCCTCTGAGGCTTATTGCAGTGGTGTCTGTGGAGGCTCGGTGTAATTTGAGGTCTAACAGAGACATCTAGTGGAATATACATGACATGTGCAAGAAGCTTCACATTGCAGATCATACACAGTACATAAGCTTAGGCCTTTATTAAATGTAAATGTTGTTTCTTAAATATGAAAAACAATCTATGTGTATCTAAATTTGAAAACAAAAATATGTCCATTAAAAAATGATGTTATGGCTTGCCTGTCAATTTAACACACATTACACACTGAGGTGATTATATTTTCTTCTTTAGAAGACCCTCTCCAGAACAAGGAGACGAACAATATTCAGGTTTGAATAATAATGTGTGTCCAATATAATTTAAAAAAAAATACATTGTTAAAATCCTTAAACATGGCATTTCCTTCTTCTCTCTCATTAAAAATGCATAATCTATGAATATGCAAATATTTTTCACTTCAAAAGTTCAACTGCTGGACACAACATGTCTCATACATGTTCACTGGAGGCTCCTAGTTTCATCATAACACACCATCACAGTGTAAGTTTTATACTGGACCACGACTGACTCCAAACTATTTGTGATATCACAAATACTGCTTGTAAGTATGCTTTAAACTCAGATTTAAGGTGAGTGCAGAGAAACCTTCCCATGCGAGCTAATGAATATGAAAACAATCCTCTAGTGTCAAATTCTGCACATGCACGATTTGTTCAGTGAAGCTGAAAGATCCAAATGAAGAAATACATTTTTTTTATGAGGAGGGGGACTTTAAAGACCAGACTTTTTATGTAAGGAAGGTCAATTTGTGTTCCACGCACATGTGTTCCCACTTATTTTTGTTGATTGGACTTCTGCTCAGGTTGAAGTTGGGTGGACATATGCTGGGGAATACGTGAGGTCAACAGACTCCATGTAATGGTAAGAATGATAAAAATGTAATTTTTGCAACATAGCTACAGGAGAGTCAAGGATATGTCAATCACGCTCACTCTACACACATACAGTCATTGAAAAGTCTAATGGGGGAAATAGTTAAAATCACCTGGATTACCATGCGTCTGTGTGCAGTCTTTCCTCTGCCTGACTATACTAGGGATCCAATCGAGTCATGCAAGCAAGATGGCAGCTCCCGGAAAAGGAGAATTTTGCATAGCTGTAGGAGGTGAAGACACATCTCCACATTTATATACAGTCAATGGGCTATCCCCTCTCTCACAATGCAATGTGTATTGTACATGGGAAAATATAAATAGGCATGCTCTGAGTGTTACTTCACTCATTGTAGATTACTCCAAAGTGATAGTTTTTTTTGTTTTTTTTTCTAAATAATTTTTTTGGACATAATATATAATACAATAAACAAGGAATATACAAACAACCGGACATTCCAGTTCATAAATAAAATAATAAAAGAGGAAAGTATAAATAAGAAAGAAAAAAATAATCCAAAAACACCAAAAAACTAATTGATGACAGGTGGAGCAGACAGCCCGCCCACTAAAACGTCATTTGATTTGTCACAGTTGATTGGCTAAACCAGGTAGAGGAGCTCCAGCGCCAGTTTGAAATTTGCAGTCAGTAAGAAGAAACTTTTTTAGCCAAGTAGTTTTTGGGAGTCATCTGGACAACGCTGTGAAATTGTGCTTAATGTTACCTGGAGAAGTAAACTTCGCTGCCCGGATTGACAGTGCATACAGGTGTTCAAGGTGCTTGAAGAGGATACAAACCTTTATTTGCAATACCACGTGACTTCATCTCCCGAGTCATCGGGAAGTTTATCCAGAGGAGGAACCACCGTGCCTCCTTTCTCTGTAGTAAGTGAAAGCATATTTTATTATCTTGCCTTTGGGGTGCTGGTCCGTGCATTGGCCATATTGATAGATGATAACGAGTGTCAGTGTGTCCATGCTTGTCTTTGAAGGTTGTTGTCACAGGTAGGATTGTATCCCTGAAAAGTTGTCTATGCGCTTTGTAGAGGCCTTCAGTAGTTTTGAGCTCTTTGCTGTGTGTTCATGGCCCTGTAACTAAATTAATTTCTTCCAAGCTTGGTTATCTTTGCTTATCATGGTGAAATATTGCTCATCATAGTGGTTATGTAACTTGTGTAATTGCTCTCCCTCTCACTCTAGCACAGTATATTTAGTCTGATATTGCATAGTGGGTACTTTAAGTGTAATTTCATGATACTAGGTTAAATGCACGACTTGTAAAATACTATTTCTACACTGTGGTATTGCTAATTTGACTTGAGGAAAAACCCTTGCCTGTGGCTTGTAACTTGAATTTTACCTCTGAAATTGTTGGGACAAGTATTGAATTTATTTTTTCTGTCAGTGCAGCCAAAGCCTATAGCTCATTCTCATGTGCCACAGTGGCCCATAGTCCATTATTACCATTAACATGGGCATTGTAGTCAATTGAGTCAATCCCACATACAGAGCCTGCTGGCAAAAGTACTCTCCAAATGTGTATTCAATTTTTGCTGTTCAAGGGAGATCTCAAAGAAAGTGAGGAATCTGCTTAGAGAGCTAATAAACATACCATTAACAATATGAAACGCCAAGTTAGAGTGGTGGAGGGGGGACCATATCCACACCTGTGTGAATATGATTGGGTGTTACCAGCCACATGACTGTAGATGATTCAGTGATTGCGAAGAACATTGAAAACAGCTGAGGCCAATCGGCTGATACAAGAAGGACTTCAGTGGTCTGCTGAAAATAACACAGTGCTCCATTTTTAGTAAAAATTACAAGAGCCTGCTATTTTTGGAAACTGTTTGGTCTTTAAATACATTATGCATTTACGTTCATGACTGTTTCTTAAAGATTTCTGTTTCTTTGCTAGAAACAAATGGGAATGCTGAAGCCCCAGACAGGCTGTGGGAAGTCAAGGAGTATTGAGACAGACAAGCATTGTTGGTTTTGGTCTTTTTGTGTGATTTGTTGACTTTTAAGTAAAAAAAACCCATAATCTTTAATAATCCTCATCCACGTGACAGCAATTTATAGTTTTTACAGTCGTGTGTGCTGGAGAAATAAAGACAGGCACACATGATCTGAGCCCTTTGAGTCCAGATTTATTGATACGGCTGTGCAGTCACATAGCATGGTGGCACATGGCCGCCTGGCCGGCATGGGACAGTGACACACACATGCATGCACATTCATGCATACGCACACACCCATACACACTCTTAGTCTTTCTATTCAGGGATGTAGTGGACTGTTACGTCTTTTTCTTAAATGATTCACCCAGGTTTTAGGCAAGCATGAGTGTGTGTGATTTGGTCTTCATAATACATTTACATTTGTTTTATATGTGTAAACATATTCAATAGTATCTGCCAGATGGGAAATATAAACTATATGAAGATTACATATTTAACGTGGAAAAAAGTGCTTATCTGAAATGTATTCTTTGATTATGTGTTGGTTAGAATTGTTTTCCCAGCTTTATAGGGTCCACTGCATCACTTTTTTAGATTATCGTTCTCTCTCTCTCCATCTGCCTCACACACTCTCTCTGTCTCTCTCACACACTTACATACACACACCCACCCACCCAATTATCTCACGCACTCATCGCAACATCTCAACACTCTTATCAGTAGAGCAGGTCACAGTGAGGAGATCAGAAATGCATGAATTTGAATTGAAAGTTTGAATGAATTTTCTGGCGTTTCAGACACACACAGACATACACACACACACACACGCTTTACACCCATCTAACCTCAGTCATATAGAGTGATTCAGACTAAACAAGGAAACAAAGCATTGAACAAACAACAAATAATCTGATCCGTAGTAACATTACAAAACACCATGTTTAGAAGTCTTTACATGTCATAAATACAGCTATGTTTCTGATTATGGTTGGTATAAATTCCTGTTGAATATTCATACAGTAGGCTATCACAGTAGCAAGTGAAAAGATAGAGCAAACTACAAGACTGTACATGTGTTGGTCCCTTGGTACAGAAAATATATTCTGCTTTACCAAGCATCAGGCAGGTTATTTTGAGGATACAATAAGTTTTGTGTTTGTTCTTCTTATAAATCTAATTTGCTAAGATGTGAACTCTGTAAATTCAGAGTTTTGAGCCACTTGAATATTTTTGACTTCAAAGCTGGTGGGGGGAAAAAACAACATATCGAACAGACACACAAATAAAACCAGAGAGAGGAGATAAAATAACAAAAAGAAAAGAAAAAAGAAAATCGTTACATGTTGAAGACATTTTTTTTGACAAATGGCATTTGACAAAGTCAAAATAAGGATCGAACAATAAAACAAAAAACATACACTATACAGCACGAAAACAGCTAGAAAATACATTTTCTAAATGAAAAAGAGCAAAATATACCATTATAAATACTATACTTCTGCAACATCGAACTGCTGACTTTACCAACAGGCAGTAGGTTTCCAACAGTGTCTAAAATAGAAGTCTTTAGTCAAGACTCTTTAGTGTGTAATATTGTAGGAAGATATTTACTGGTTTCTTTGACTGTGCTTGGATCAGCACAGATTCAAATGACATCACAAAACTCTTTTTTCCTACAGGTGAAAAATGTGACATGGTAAGTACATATAGAGGCACACGTTCAGCCAGCTGGCTTGCTAACAACTGACTGTATTTTTTTAAATAATTTTAATTTTTTTAGGTAGAAAGTAGCATGGTTACATTGCGTGATAAACTGCTATATCCCAGTGCGATACTAATGTTTCTTTTATAATATAAAAAATGGGGGGTGTTTATTAAAATAAAAAGGCAAAATAAATTCACAAGGTCCCATAATTCCTATTTATATACATTTTTAGAGGTTAAATCATTTATCCCCTTTAAACCCAATATATTTTATACATATTAATGTAGGTAGCAGTATACACATGTTTAGTATACTGTAAAATAACCATAGATTATGCCAAGAACATCTTGTCACTATGAATTTTAGGATTATCATACCAAAAGAATTTATAACCCTAATGGAAAAAAAGTGCACAAATTTAGGGAAAACATATCAATCATTATGCAAATACTGCTAAAATGCTTCTTTAGTTTTTTCCAGTTACACATATATAGTAAAAGCTGAACCAGCGTTGCAGAGGTTCAATATGTTACATATGCACAGTAAGCAATATCTGCATCTTTATATATGCAACATTAAAAGGGTGTTACAAGCCTTAAAAACCTGGCAAACAACCAAGAAGCAGATACAGTTTGGACTCATAGCCTGGGATGCACGACCATCACAGAAGCATGATGGATTCAGCTGGCTAATAGGTGTACGAGCACACTGTAAACACATTGATTAAACATTACACCAACAACCGAGAAGATGAAGCTGCTGTAACGAAACTGCTCTGCAAAGTAAAATACTACACATATATAAGATTTTTTCTCTAAATTCAGCAACAATATTGACTTTGTGCTACAGCTTAAATACACGTAAGAAGGCATCGAGAAGAAGTCTGACGAAGAAACGCTCAACAAAGACTTTTTGATGACAACTTCAGAGTGACGCACATTGTGAGAATATGAGACACACTTAATGTTGGACATTGCATAACAAATGTATGTTACAAAAAACGGTAAACAAAAAGATTTGTATATATTACAAAAACTTGAATGCATTTGCGTATGTGATATGTTTTGAAATGCAAAAAAATTGCGTTCTAATTTTTGGACATTTTCACATTATATCCAAAACTATCTGTCGGTGGATTGCGGAATCATAGGATTTCTATTCCTCCTCAGATCCATACATATAGCAACTTTCAATATGTACAGTAAAGAGGACAAACAAACAAACAATATAAACCAGGCTACAAGGACACAATGTCTGATGAAAGCACTAAGAAAGTAAACCACAAGCTGTGGCAGCAAACATAAGAGACTCCCAACAGGAGCTCCTGAAGCTGAAGCATGATCTGATCTGTGAAGACTTTTCTACATAGAGTGAATTTATTTAAGGAGTGCTTGCTAGTAAAATGGTAGCGCTGCAGTGTATGTGAAGTTACCACCATGTACTGTACACATACTTGTATACTATACATACTTCTGTATGTAGCAGTGGTAATAGTCCCTTTTACTGTGCATCTAATCTGCATTTCCCACAAATCTCTACTTTTGTTACTCTGCAACAACCAAAATAACCTTGTGTCTCTTTTACCAGATTATAAATTGTTGACAGACAACAATGAAGTGGTGGGACTTTTACAATGGCGACATGTCTGTGGCGAAGTAAAAGAAACACACAAAAGCAGTTTTTCAAGGCTCCTCCTTATCCCCGCTGTCCTCGCCATTGTCTTAAGGTCATTAAATTTTCTTCTGTCATCTTTATCAGTGAGCAGGAATGGAGGATTAATGCACGTGGGTAGAGAAAGACAGAGCCACAAGCTCTGCACACAAGAGCCTAGAAGTATAAACATGGTGAAAGTAAAAAGCAAAGTTAAAACAGTGAGACAAAAAAAAGGAAGTGAAGGTGTCAGTTTCTTGATGTCCTGTAGAGGGCGACACAGTCCAACTAATTGCCTTTCCCTGCCTGTTGAGTCTGAGTCCCACAGTGTGGGGAAAAGCAGGTTCAGATCCACAGCAGCAAAGATGCAAACAGCGTGGCTGTGATACTCCACATTATTCCATCTCTACCTCTGCTAAAAAGAAAATGAAAGAGAAATATGTAAACATAAACAAACTGATAACATGGAGGAATAACATGGAAGTCCCTTTGGTATTTCTCATGTATTACAATTTCTGCTTATTCTCATAATCAAGCGGAAAATATTCTGGTCCCATGTTTCCCATTTATTCATATTTATTCAGCTTATTCAATAGTAATAGTTTAAATAAATAGTTTAATTGCAGGAAAAAATATCTTTTCATCAACATTTACATTTATTGCAACAGCTATAAAGTAGTAAACATGCAGTATATCCCTCCTGAGGCAGGGTAGCATTTCTTTGCACATGCTGTTGCTTCATTGGCAAAAGAAGATAAAGAGAAGATGAAGGGAGAATAAATCGAAATACTAGTTTAAACTTAATTTCATGAGGTCATGTTTAATTTTCTGTCAGTCGTGGTGGGCTGTACAGAGCAAACTCACCATCAACTCCTGCGTTTTTGTTTCCTGTACCTTCTGGAGATTCAGCCCCTTCAGACAACTCTCCTGAAAAGTCAGAACAGTTGTATTATTTGTCAGACTCGTGATAATCCTGTTAATAATGTGAAATCTCCAAAGCATCCTCTCTGCTTTAAGACTGTCGGAAGTCACGCAGCCTTTTATGGAATTAACATGTTTCTTATTCATTTGAATGATTTCTCAATGTGATATTTTAGCTCTACAGTTGCAGTGATGGTTGTTTAGATTTTTGCATGTCATAGACACACTTTATGCTACTCTGACTAGAGCTGCAGCTATTAGTCGATTTAATGGTTAAGTTGATAAACAGAAAATTGATCAGCAACTATTTAGATAATTGCTTTTAGTAATTAAAAAACGTTTTTCTGGTTTCTGCTTCTTAAAAGTGAATATTTTCTGGTTTCTTTAGTCTTATGACAGTGACAACGGAATATCTTTGGGTTGTGGACTGTTGGCCAGGACCAAACACAACATTTGAAATTGGATCTTAGACTTTAGGAAATTTTAGGAAAAGGACTTTTTCCCAATATTCTGAAATTTTATAGGCCAAACAACTAATATATAAATTGACAATATAATCAGCAGATTAGTTGATATTGGAAGTAATTGTTAGTCGTAACTTGGACCATCCAGTGAGGGCATTCTGATCCCTGCTCGGCTCCAAAGAACATATGGATAGAAAGTAATGTTTATTGTTGAAACAACTGTACTATTACTACTATTCAATGGAGACGAGAGATTCACAGATTATACAGACCTAAATGCTTTCACTGATGATAGCATGAAACAGGGTTGAGACACCATTACAGAAAACTGTCTAAACATTCACCGAGGTTTACTTTTGACGTAGCACATTTAAAGAAACTGCCTGATGTCATAGCTTTCAAAAACAGGTCATGCTACGGGGTTGCACAGTTAAAGGAGATGTACCGTTCTGCAGCGGTGGATTCTTCTGCGCTCCCTGCTCTGTTGCCCCTGTGTTACCATCTGGTGGTCTGCTGACCTCCACTGACTCTGCCTCCTCACCCTGCAATTTGTCCTCGTTTGGTTCAGGTTGCTCTGATTCTGAGTGGACCTCTTGGGGCTCCATGGCCTCCTCCTGCTGCGCTTGCTCCTCCGCTTCCCTTTTAGCTCTCTCCTCCGCCTCTGAGGTCACATGGAGCGCACAGGCAGGTTAGCATATGCGACAGTGTGAGCTCATGTGGATTAATTCATAATGACTTACTTCTTACTTTGAGTCAGTAAAGGTGGATCAGAGAGCTTTAATGCTTTGCTGTTAGTTCTTCTCTCCAGGGGTGTTAAATCTTTATAAACAAAAATCTTTAAAAGTTGTAACTTATGACTTTATCGATGCTTAAAAATAATTCACTAATGATTTATAGATAAGATTATTTAGAAACCATTAATAAGAACTTTTGGGCTGCCAGGTTGTGATAAAATCCCTTACAGCATTGTTATATATAGCTGAATGAATTGATTAAATGATTCATTTATTTATTCGTCATGTACACAACTAATGTGTAGTGAAATATTTGGAAAAAGATTAGTAAAAAGCAAATGTACAGGACAAAAAAAATCTAGATAAATATTTAAGTGTGCCTAAAGCAAAATGTACCTATACCACAAATGCAGATATGCAATGTGCAAATAAATGTTAATAAATGTTTACAATTATTTCTGACTTTGTAATAAGTAATATTAGAATGATATAATATCATGTAATACGTT
The DNA here is from genome assembly GCF_027409825.1 of Scomber japonicus. Classification (NCBI taxonomy): domain Eukaryota; kingdom Metazoa; phylum Chordata; class Actinopteri; order Scombriformes; family Scombridae; genus Scomber; species Scomber japonicus. The sequence continues at coordinate 22,790,230 of NC_070589.1, read as the reverse complement.
TGCAGTAATAAATATCCAGTAATTCATTCACAAATGCTACGTACAAGAGCTTTCCAAGGACCCCAGTTGTAAATATTAATAGATTGTTATAAATGGAAATCTTGATGAACTGAGGATCAAACAGCAGGACAGATACCAACCATGGGGAATTAATGGCTTATGACTGATTAGGTATTAACAATTAAAATCATTATTCACATCTTATAAACCCCTTTTAGAAATGCTGCTAATTTAACTTAACGCGTATTTGCAGTAGAACTGATACATGTCAACACTCTGATCAGCTCTGGTTGATTTTTCATTATGAATCAACAGAGACATTTTCACTGTGTATCGCACAAAATCCAACACTTGACAAATCTCAGTGGAAATCCCTCTCTGACTAAGCTAAGAGCATTTTCAGCTTCATAAGCCAATTTTCTATATTCTGGTGAATCTAATGTTCTGCTCAGACAGATCAGAGCTTTGATGTTCCCTTATGTCGCTAAATCACCAGCACTTTAGCCAATTTAAGTGTTGTAGGGATGCACCATACCTTTATCAGCTTGAGCTTTCCACCTCTCTCTGTTCTGATAGACTTCCTCATTCCACAATGCCTTAAAGTTCTTCATGTCGACCATCAGCAGAGAGCTCGGGCCTGACGAGCTGCTGTCGGAGCCCATGCTCTTCACACTGTGCCTCTTGGCTTCATCTGAGCTAATACTGTTCAGGCTGGGTAGGACAAAAATGAGAGAGAAGAAATACATTAAGAGTTTAATAAGACTAAAGCATTTCTGTCAAGCTGTAAAGGTGCTTTGGGTAAATGTTAATAATTAAGGTCAAGAAATACCAGGAATGTCTGCAAAAGTAATTCATCCTGTGGAAACTTAATATTTGTGCAAAAAAAAAATTTAAAAATCAAGCAATCCATCAAGTAGCTGTTGAAATCATTTAATTTGGACCAAAGTGGTGGATTGACTGACTGACTGGAAGAAAGCAAAATAAGCAGAGGCAAAAATAGAGAGCGGACGTAGTTACCGATGATTTAAAGGGGCCATAAACGCTGCCAAGGATTCAGTCCGAAAAAAACCAATAAGCACCCAGGTGTGCACAGAGACAAGGAGAAAGCACAAGTGGCGACACTATCTGAGATTTCCACTCGGTTAGCTTCGACTGAAGGCCCACTGAGCGATGCTAATGACTGCTGTTGGGGAGAATGGGGAGGCTGATATTGATGTGCAGGTGCAACAGAAGATGCAGAGCCAGACTCCCCGAGCTTTATTTTCTAACAAGCTAAAACACAAAGTTTAAAGAAATACCAAACTCTAACTTTTTAAATGATGATTTTTCCCTGGATAATTTAAATATTAATAACGTGAGAGCAAGTGGAACGTAGTTTCCCATTTCTGAGGACTACACATACCTAATTTACTATATGGTTGGAAGAAAAGTATTGCGCTAATTAATTAAGCCAGTGGAGACAAAATCACTTCCTCATAAATCTCAAGAGGCTATTGTGTATGCCAATCCAGCACTGAGGCCCGTTCTTGATCAGGGATGGCGAGGCAAACTTGAGTAGCATCTCTAAAATGTCAATTTCAAGGTGTGTGGCTCTGCCTGATGAAAGGTGGAGACATTTCCACGCATAGAAATGGATTACTCATGGGAGACTCATCTGCTGTTTTCAATACTTCCATTAGATATGCTGTTATTGCAGAGGAGCGGCTGAGGTTTAATCATGTAATTTAGAGTGCAATTACTCAGAAAGGAATGAAATGGTTTGTATGTTGGGTTGAGAGGTGAAGGGCAGAAAACAGCTGTTTTCTATCCTCATTTGACCAGGCTGGTTACACTTTCACTTAGGTTTCACTTAGATTTACATCCAGTCATTCACTTCCATCCACTCAGCCCTGCTAAAGGTTTTTCCAGCATGCATAAGAATCCAACATTTTTATTTCTAAATTATGTCTCAGTATTAAGAGGAAACACTAAAGCTCACCTTGAGCGTCGAAAGCCTGCAAAACCTGAATGGGAGGCCTCGTCAATGAGTGGCGTGACGATGCGTTCCATCATGTCTGTCAGCACAGTGAAGGTGGGCACCACAATGAAGTCTATGAACCCTGGTGACAAAGATATCGGCAAATTTATAGCATTTAGATTAAGCTGTCACTGCTCAGAACAATCATTTCAATGTTATAATTCATGAAGTGAAGATTGGAAAGTAAATCCGAATGTTGTAAAATTAAACATCAAATCTCAGATACAAGTATAATGAAGTCTGGGTGTCAACAAAGGGCTAAAGTCACCCTTTTATGTATTTTGTGGCATTTTGTCAAACAGTCGAGAGACAGCAGGAACAACAAGGAGATTATTTGTCCTTTAATCTACTCAGACTGAGAGGAAAACTGCCACTGGGGATGAAAAAAGTCATGCCACCTCTTCTGAAACTCTTTTAACTAAATCATTTGTTTTTTTTATTTTGGTTTATACATAAATGAGGTTAAAGGCTTTTGTAGAGAGTATCTGGTTTCTATCTAAGGCACTAAATGTGATAATGGTTTTGTGCCTTAAAAATCCAAAACATTTGCATAACACTTCTTGTTTTTTTGTTTTACCACCATTATTACGGTTCCCACACATACACACTTCAAAAACCAAACCTACACACTTGGGCGCACTATAAATACTTTCACAAAAGAAAACCTCACAAGTAAACTCATTTTGCAACAATGCTTTTAGACCCACACATCCACCATTACGGTGCACGTGATGAGGCGTAGCTACTCACCGATCTGGGACTGTGCCACCAACGTGGATTTTCTGTCGCAGAGTGGGGAAAACGGCAGCCCGAGCTCTGCTTCTTTGTCCCCCTAAAAAAAACACATCAGCTTCCTCAGTCAAATTCTAGAAATCTGTACCTAACCCTACACACACACACAACTGAGTGGCAGTCATAGACACACACTTAAAGCACACAAACAGCACCCACCACCACACACAAAATGGTTGTATTTCTATCAACAGGATTTGGTTTTGTCTGGCCCTCGCCCCAAGTGCTTTTGGGCCACAAATGTGTTTCATTTTCTCCTCTGATTCATCACAGATGAGATGGAGTCGGGAGGCAATGTTCTTGTAGAGAAGCTATTTATCGGCAATTCATATCCTGGGACACAAAGGCCTTGTGAAAGCAGCCATAAAAACAATAGAGCTGATAATCAGAACAATGTGGATTAATAATGGAAGAGATGAAAGCAATGTGGCACCAGTTAAATGACTGTCCCCCCTTGTTGACGTTTGCAAATATGCAATTTATTATTTATAGTCGAATCCATTGTTTGTTAATGTTCTACATTTTAATCTGCCGTGACACTTATCATGGCATCACTATAAAAATAATTATTAGTTGATATAACTCCCTAACTTCATATTTCAGTAATGTTAACTGCTTTGGGGGGTTGAGTTGTGCCAAAGCACCATATTAAAATCATCATTCACTAATATTATTCTGCTTCCTGCTCGGTGTGACTGTGTGAAGAAAACTTACATGGGAATGAATTTGAAGAACAAATATTTAAAGCATAAAGCATGCCTGTGTACTATTTTGAGACAAGAAAATATAAATCCTACTTCACAGTTCCTCCACAGCTGGACCAACAGGCCTTTTCACAGCAGATATGTTGACATGGCAGAAAAACAGCACATTTGTAACTAGTAACAATAATAAGGGCTGCTTTCTGTTTAGATGTTCCAGTTTTATGATCCTGGTATTATCAATTATTCAGTTTTTGGCAATACTATATCAGCATTCGTCACGAAAAAATGTACAAATAACAAGACTGAGACAATTGAAACAACTGATTTGTGTAAATTCTGGACTTCTTTATATTTTATGCACTTCAGTGTTTTCTTAAGTGTTTTTTTTGTCCACTTTGGGGCTGCAGAAACACGCTCTGTTGCTTATTTACAAATCCAGCAGTTATGGGGCAATGTTATCATTAATTTGACGTTGGGTTTCTGTCCACCTGATGAATGTAAGTCCAATATTCACTTTGTGTTTTGGTGTCTACCATTTCATGAGGGAAACCTCCAGCTCTTTAGCTGCTAAATGGTCCACTTTGTTTGCCTGTTTGCCATTTAATGGTGAGCAGCCAGAGTATAGTGTGTTTTCAGAGCTTTCTCTCTGAAAACAGCTGCCTGCTGCAGTCAAAAACACAGTGAGAGTGATGAGAGTGAACCAAAATAGCGTAGTTGCAGCTGGATAGCTAAACAATGAGCTGAAACTTGCTATAAAGCTCAGAAAAAATGGGGGACATCTCTGACATTACACACATGATCATTATTAAGATATCTAATATATTTGGTCAAAATAATTAAACAACTGAACAACATTTCCAGTTTTTGTTCAGTGTAACTAAATTTACCTCCATAGTTATTTAAAAGGTGAATGAAGCTTCCTCTCAGATGTCCAATTTGCATGCTCGCTTACTCGCTTAATGGAGCTGTCATTACTGTTATTAGTTTCACAAGTGCTCTTCCTGCCACAAGCAACCTTGTTTTCACCCGCTCTGCTTGAAATTACAGTATTATAAAGGTGTTGACATCTGAGTGGTATTTATATAGGAAATGTGCAGCTGCTTACCTGTCTGAAGAACTCCTCTAGCAGAGAGGTGGTCCAGCGGTGGTGGAGGTCCCAGTTTTTGGCCGGGTGGCTGATGTCTGCTGTGTGCAGCAGTAGGGAGAGGGCTTTGGGCTTGTCAATGCTACAAAACAGAAATGAACAGAAAATGAAATCACGTGTTTAATCAAGGTGTAGTAAGTGATTTTAGGTTAAAACTGACACATCATGTACAATTCCAGGTCCATATTTATATTCTGGGGCTCTACTTATTTATCTTATACTGACAGCCCATCAGTTTAGCCTTTTTCTGAAACAGGCCATTTTAGTTCCCGTCTCTTTAAGGCCCTCTTCCTGACAAGCCCACTCTGTTCTGAATGTCCTACTCCTGAACAAATTATAATAAAGGAACATGTGATGTCCCCTCATAAAATACACATATATCTGTCAGGTCCAATCACTGGTTAGTCAGTCTCCAAGCAAAAAGAAGAGTACACACTTTTTCATTAAAGGGAATGGGAAAGTGTGTCTCCAAAGTTTTGACTGGCGCTTTATATCAGACAAACAGTAATTCCAGACACATTGTCAACACTGAAAAGGACCAGCTGAGGTGAAAAGATGAAAAAAAGACAATAAAAATGTTCAAAGCCACTGAACCTACTTGGAAAACAGTAAGAATGGAAAGAATGTGGCATGGCTGTAAAATTGTCCAAAGCAATCTCTCCACAAAAACTGACAGTCTGACTGTCTGTGCAAGATGAGCACAATAAAGCATGAAAAGGTTTGGAGAGGTGAGACTTTTTTATAAGCATTGTAGTGGATATGCTCAGGGGTGGAAATGTATTCGCTTCAGGCTTTTGGATGTGTCTTTGATAAAAATGCCCACCAGATGTTTATTAATGAATGTTCAAGAACAAAAGTTGCAGAAATAATTACTACCTAGAAAAAATTGCTAAGAGTATGGTGGGACAGTAGTGTTAGCAGTTAGTAACAGCTGATATGCAAGTGGAATAAATGCAAATATGCATAAATATCAGATGAAAATAAGTATCAAAGATTGTCATTGCAACAGCATGCTGCAGTATGGATTCAGCATTGGGTTGTTACTGGTATTCATACATCAGTCACTAAGTTTGTGCTTAAAGGTGTTCAAACTAGTTTTTTAACCCAGTGATTTATGAAATTGGGCTGAATCATTAAAACTTAACATCCCCTTCAGCCATGTTTGAAGACATATGAAAATTCACTTCTTTGACTAATAATTTGTGTCTGACGGATTTAAAAAAAAACAACCAAACAAACAAATTAAATAACCTTTAAAAAAAAAAAACATCTATTCCTTCAACCTAATTAAAAACTTGTTGAGATGTCACAAATCTTAAACTCATATTTAACATGAGCTCAGAAAAGTTCCACTTTCAGCAGATAAATGTGAAAAGAGCCATCTAGTAACAAGCTCTGCACATACAGTTGAAACCTGTATGTGCACTGTAAAAGAAGTGTATCAGAAGCTTCAAAGCCATGACATCATCATCTGGGCTTTCCCAAATTGTTTAAAGGCATAGTAATCTTAGGGCCTGATTTACCAAGATCCCAAATAAAGGTTACCCTAATTGCATGCACAGTGCAATAGATTGCGTGTTTCGTTTGTGTGTGTTTTGCAGGTGATCTACTAAGAATAACTGCGTTAATGAAGACAGGTGCAACAGGGTGGAGACAGCAGTATTTAAATGAGGGTTTTGCGTGTCTGAATGGAGAGTTTAGACGAGCAGAAAGCTGCAAGCGCAAAATGAAATGTGATCAGCTTCTAGTGGAAGAGATTAACAAGTATATTGAATTATAACAAAAACAACTAATATTGCCAGGAAAACCAACATATGGGAGAGTATTTGGGACGAAGTCAATGCTGTTAGTAACACCAAAAGTATTCCACTCCAAAATATTAACACTAAACACGTATTCTGTCATTGTGCCTCCGTCTCCTCCTCTCCACAGTAACAGAAGTCATCTGTGCTCAATGAGCAGCCGGTTAATATCTGCCCTTCAAAAGGTATTATTTATAGATGCAGTTAGCGTCAGAAATAATACCTTCAGGTTTGGTAAATCACAATGCATGTGCTAAATAACATATTTGCATTTTCTCCTCCCTGTATTTTGCACACTGGGGTTGAAATGCCCCATATTACATATTCATTATGGCAAATGTACTAAATGGACAGCGCATATTGAAAGAGGCAAACCTCAGTGTGCTGCGTTAGTAGATCAGCTTGCACATTTTTTGCGGGTGATGTCAAGTTTGCACACGTTTTTACACACGCAGACCTTTAGTAAATCATTCCCTTAGTGTATGTAAACTTCTGACTTTGAAGAAAGTAATAAATTGTCTAAAAAATTCTCTCATTATTCTGGCATTTAGCAAATATAAATATTTTTTGTAATCCTAACTGACCTAAAAAAGGAAAGGTTTCGTCTGATATAAAGTCAGACAATGAGAGAAAAAAAGGTAATATGTCTTTTTATACAGTGTATGTAAACTTCTGGTTTCAACTGTACATCATCCTGCACATTGTAGCTTAATCATCCAACTGAAGGAACAAGAAGAAAAACACATTTTTGACTGGAGGGGGACTTGAATGTATTAGCTAATAAAGACTACAGTAATGTGTAAATGAGTTGCTAGGAAACATCTGTAGTGCACTCTGATCTAAAGCAATCAATTATGTAACAAGGAGTAACTGTAGCCTCGCAAGCTATATCATAACTGTCATAACATTTAATATCTAGGGCAAAGGATATTACATTTATCTGCCAGTCCTTTTTATAAATGTAATGTAGGTATTTATATCCCCCAAGAAGAATGTGTGTGTGTGTGAGTTAGTCGTAATCATGCAGTCTAAAAAAAATGAATGGGAAACATCTAATCCAATCCATCCCTGCTAATCCAACTGATGTTTGGTAATTTAGTCAACAATGGCATTTTGAGGAATATTGTGTTACTATTATGAAATTAAATTTAAAATCCCCCCAGTTTACATGAGCTGTCATATCAGATGTGTGACTATAATCCTTCCTCTTCAACTATTTAATCTAAATTTTATATTTTAGCAAGCAACAGTTAATTTAGTTTTTTGGTTTACAGAATTTAACTACTGCTCTACTGGCAGCGCCCTCAGACGGTCTCCACTAATTACACTGAGTCCGAATTAATTTAGATATTCATTAGTGTGTGCATACAAACACACTTATGTACCCATGATAACCTAAAATCAGTGAAACGTCTCCATCTAAAAAGAAACTGCCTCCATTAGGCTAATCGGTTTTATATACAGTGTGAAGATAAATCATCTCACCTCATCAGACATCAGTGGCGTCTGAGATATCACCTGATACAGTATCAGACTATCATGTTTAATGGACTGATGCATGAATGGGCAGACACAGACCAATATGGAAAGAGGCAGACAAATGAAAACACACACACACATACACATTTACACATACACAGCACAAGGTTAAACAGAGGTGAGAAAGACTAGCTCAGATTTCCGCCCTTATTCCGTTTGAGGCAGATTGTGTCTTAAAGTGCTCTGTAAGCAGGCCTGGAGCTGACTGGTTTGAATTACATCACATTACAGTCTATTCAGCATTACCTGCAGACTGTGATATCTCATTCATGAGCATGTGTATGTGCTCCATACTGTACGCTGATGATTACCTTCCAGTCAGCATTCTTGGGTTCCGAGGTATATTCACCAAATATAGGAATAATAATATTGTTGATTACAACATCTATTCTCAGGAAGCCATTTATCTCCATATCACTGCTTTCTGGGCATTTTTCTAATCATGACAAGCGCTGTGCATTATCACACTGAAGAGAATACCCCGAAGGTCAACAAGTCCCTTGCAGCTTTCGCTCATCAGTGTTGCTGCTACATCAGCAGTGATGACTCATCATCACGCCACATGATAGTTTGCTTGATAGCTCTATTTTACTTCAAACTGCAGCTCTGTGTCTGCATGTACAGCATTTGCCAGCTATCAGTCACTGTAGTGGCTGCTATGCTTATGATGTGTGAAAAGGACATTCTGGCTGCACCTGGAAAAAAATCCATTCATTTAACATAATTCACTTCCTGTTGTGAATACACCTGGTGCTGGCTTCCTCATGGCTGAACTCTTTAACCTGCTAAATATGAAATTAATTCATGTTATCTACATCATCTTTTTAATTGTTTTATTCAAGGTAATTACACTATACGCGTGTCTCCATAAATATTTACTTATTTTATTCATTCTAAATTATGATAATGTTGAATATTAGTAATTGCTGCTGTTATTAGGTCATTATTTGTGTTAGTATGTTGCAGTGTTAATTAATGTATGATGTAGAATCTCAGTTTTCTTCTACTCTGGATATTTTCTCAATGGGTTGCTTCCAAATTTGGTCACATGTGTATTTGATTTAGTTTTAAAGGTTCTGGATGTAGTTCAAGAATTAGCCTAATTTATTGACTGTGTCTGTGTAGTTTGTATAAATTGTCACTACACCATAATATGCAGTACAACTCAAAAGTTTGGACACACTTTCCCATTTTAGCAGATGGGAAGGTGTGCGTCCAGACTTTTTAATTTCATACTGTATGTGTAGTTTGACTTGAGATGATTTAAGTCCCATATATTACATCTGCCATTTATTCCTCCAAGTGACAGGGCAAGCAAATGAGAAACCCATTGCTCGCTCTTTCAGAAAATGTTTAAAAACTACCTGGAGGTTGGATCGAAGTTGATTTGTTTTTTGGGTGGTGAGCGCCATCATTTTTGATTGAACACTTGACCAGCATTCAACCACATAACACTGTTGTGTACCTCCTGATTTTCTGTTTAAAACTAAACTGATTTGCCAATACTCATCCACCATTGGTGACAGTGAGGGCTGATGGAGTTGTATAGCTGCTGTTTCAGGTTGGCATTTCTTTATATACACATTACAGGAAGCAGAGCAGGAGTTCAAGTAAATACAACATGAAACCACTCATTTGTGGAGGCTGAATGTTTTCTACCTGGTATCTTAGTAGAACAGCCTATACCAGCAACCCTGCCAGCCATATTTTGGGTGCAGACTGTTTTTCACTGCAGTGTGCAAATAAATTTCACCCTGCCAAATCTGGTGTTACTGCACCATAACTCTGCTGCAGACTTGAAGCACAGAAACTACTGTGCCTGAGAGTGCCAGTAGTAACACCCTGCTGTATATTTGTGTTGTATAATGTATGTGTGTTAGTGCTATTTGGCAACAAGATACGCAGTCAATTTCTATTTTTTATGTTAAGTCAACAACACCTGAGCACCAGAAATCCTCACATAAAACATGGTTTCTCTTAGTGCACCCTTCAGGGCAGGGTTAATTGGGTTGTAAACAGCAGGTGGTTAGTAAACAGTGGCTGATGGCAGGGTTAATGGAGATGTAAATTGCACGGATGAGAGCAGAGTGTGTAAACAGTGGCAAAGAAAAAAAGTCAACTGACCCTTCAGGCTGTTGCAGGAAGTTCTTCATGGCCTTCACCTGCTGGAAATGGCAGGACATATCTGTGGCCAGCACCATCTCCACCACGAGAGCCCGCAACTCTCTGGATGAAAAGAAGGGGAAACAAAGGAGAGGGAAACATGAGCCATGTGCTGTATAATGAACTGTCAAACTGGCAGGTAATAAAAGCCGACTCCTTTCGGAAGTCGCTAAAGTAAATGAAGGCAGCCAACACAGTTTTTGAGAGCTATTTATAATACGTGCTTTGACAAGTCCCAGCTTATACCATGAGAAATGGGATTGCAGCTGTCTCCTCTAATGTATTATCACACATTTAGTTTCATTTAGTACAAAGTTGTTGGACCTTGAAGGTAATCCAGCGTTTCAGATTTTCCAAAGAACATAGTTGTTATCTCTTACTTTTTTCAAGACTAAATTAACATCGGGCTTAAAACGGAAGGTTTTTTTTTGGTGAGATTGTTCTGTTTGACCTGCTTGGTTTTACATCTTTCACTCCCGACTGTCTATCTGTCTCTATATGTTCTCTACTTAGGGTTACCAACCGTCCCTTGAAAAGTGGAATTGTCCCGTATTTAGAAACAAAATTATACGTCCCGTATTGAGCCCGTATTTCCGCGAGAATCAAAATAGTCATGCTCTGTGACCAAAGAGCTTGACAGCACACTCACACACGAGAATGACATTGCAGAATCCGGCTCTTCTCATTGGTCGAGGTACTGTTGCTTGCAAGAAGATACCGGAGGACAAGACTAAATGTGCACTATTACAGGAATTTTCATTCTTTCCTTCATTCTTTTTCTTTCTATTGTTTTATGTTATTTTATACAGTTTTCCGTTAAGCAGGACTGAGTTCTGTTAAGAAGATTAGTTATTTTGCACTAAAAAATAAATTGTTGAATAATTTGTTTTCCATGTATTCGTATCACTCAAAAACATGCATCGAATTAAATTCAGGTTCGAGTCAAATTATTAAAAAATGTTTCATACACACAAAGAAGGCAAAAAATTTCACCAAGCCAGGAGGAATGAACGCAATGGGGTCGGCCGGCCCTGCCAACTGTCCCTTATTTCTTTTTCAGGGAGTTGACAACCCTATTTCTACTACATATCAGCGTTTGGTTTCCCTTTGCTGTCACTCAGCTCTTTCAACTCTCTGTCTCTCCTTCTCTTATTGTCTGTCCGTATCAGTCTCTCTGACCTCCAGTCATCCTTGGAGAGGTTGTAGAGGATGTTCATCTCATCGTCGTCCTGCAGTAGGCGGTAGGCTGCGCTGACATGGTGACTCTCTAACACGGAGCGGTCATTATACAGGATGGCTGTATCTGACCTGTCAGTCAAAGAGAAAGCAAAACAATAGTGTCTCTATAATGAAAAACAGCACATAGAGCAATTATATACTACATCATCTTTACTTACCAAAGAAATTAAAATTGCAATACACGACATTCAGCCACTAGATGTCACACTATAGCACCAACATCTCAAACCAAAACAAATGTGTGTTGTTTACTCACTAAACTTGGGGGAAAAAAGAAAGCTCACAAAACTCAGGTCAAATTCTCAAAGTAGGCTGTACTGATCAAATATGGATCAATATTATGTTGGTGCATTTCCTATTTCTTGCCTCGAATGTTGTCTGTAACATATTTTAGTGTGCCGAGTCGACTAGCTGTGATTTGAAAGTGATTTGCCAAAAGTTGTGGAATGGATGTGGAGGACACGGAGGGACTTGCATGCATGATGACAACACACAGAGGGAGTGTGACTTTATTCACTGCTCAGAATGCCATTACTCCTCTATATCCTTACATAACATATAGTTGTATGCTGAGATTCAGTGAGGCTGAATGTCATTTATTGGACCCTTTTTAAATTATTAAAACAATACAAAGAACAAAAACGACAAAAATAAAAAAGGGCAGGGCGAAGGTGGAGGAATAAAAGCAAGAATGGCCTTTACCTTATTTAAAATAATATATAAAATATGTGTATAAAATGTAAATGTTAATATATTGTGTAGGAAAGGAAATAAAACTGCAATTATAAACCATATAAGACAAAAGTTCCTTCAGTGAGGACATATTATCTATGAAAATTGACCTCTGAAATAAAGATGTTTGGGAGGATAAACATTAGATAACTGTCTGGTTGAGTAAGAGTGGATCTTTAAATCTGTTTGAAAATTAGAAATTAAATAGTTGAGATTTCTCCACTTGACTCATTTGTACAAAAGTACATCAGAAACATTAACATGTTTTAAGAAGGTGACGTACATGATTGAAATTGAATCACCTGAGTAACTGTACAACTAAATAAGTATATTTAGTTGCTTCAATATTGACACTTCCCAACTGTTCTCTCCAGTTCAATTTATGATCAGTGTTGCTTCAGAGGAAGTTTAAAGGCCCTATTTTGGCGTGAAGCTTGTGGCGCAAGTGCCTTTTGGGCGTATCCAAATCCACTTTTGCTATTTTAACGGCTGAAAATGGTTGTTTAAAAGGGTCGCACCATCTCCCATTCCCTTTAATATCCAGGCGCGCTGTCACCTTGACAGATTGTTAGTTTGGTGGCAGATATACCTAGCCTGGCTAACACCAGACCATGTCTCAATCTCATGTGAGATTGAGGTAGGGTCTGGTAAGGAGCCGTTCATTTCCTCGTATTAACTGCTGCTTGGAACGGTTGCTGCACCTCCGTGGCCGCCATGCTGGATGTAAACAGAGTCGCTCTACGGTCATCATCGCCTTGAGCCCGCCTCCCTGTTGTGTGATTGGTTTCCTATCTCAGGTGAAAATTTTGTCTTGGTGGCCATGCTAACTTTCTGAGCGAAGTAGAATCTGACTGGAATGAGAGCATGGGTATACCCAGGCTAGGATTTACCAGGATTGGACACATGACTACATTGACAGTTTCATTGATTGATCATTACTGCGATTGACTGATTCTGATACATAGTGGCACGTCATTGTGACTTTAAAAAAAAAAAAAAATGTTGTTGTACATCATAATACGAATTCACATTGTGATCCTTTTATTTGTGATGTTTTACATGTTTGTGTGCTGCTGCGCACCCGTGTGTGCATAGCAGGCACAGTGTCTGTTCTGTCTATCCAGGAGCACATTGGACTCTTGATGCGCCCTTTAATAACAGTGACATATGCGCCAGTGACCTTAGACCTCTTTTTTTTTTTTGGGTCAGTAGCGCAAACGCTTTCCTCTGCCTCAAAATAGCAGCGTGCCACCAATACGCCTGACCACACCAGTCTGTGCGCCCATGGGCGCATTTGCTATTGAGACAATGTGGGCGCAGGGCGAGAAAATGACAACTGCGCCGGGGGAAACTAACAAAGACACATGCGCCACGCCCGCCATCCACTGTGCGCCAACTGCAAGATGGGGTCCTAAGTGTTTGAGTGTAACGCCCCTCTCCAGAGAACAACCTTCTTCTTTCTATTCCAGGACACAGAGTTTAGAGTCGATTTGGACTCCCCGTCCCGCCCCAGTGTTATTACTGCACTGCAGGTGATCTCAGTGTGAATGTGAAGCCCCCTCGCTGTAAATGAAAACATTGATCGGTGAGTCAGCGCCATGCATTTTTGATTTTATGATCCATTACCTTGTCTGAATGTGGAAGTTGTTTGTGGTCCCTGTGTGCTCGTAGTCGTGCACCGCCGCTGCAAAGATCATGGCAAAGATCTCCAGCTCAGTCAGCCAATGCTGGAGGCAAATGAAGAAGAGAAGAAAAAGAGGAGGCGGGTGAAGATAAGGACGAGGGGGATATTAAAAAGGAGCACATAGGAGAGGGAGGGGTGTTGAAGGGGGGGCAGGCAATGACATGGAAAAGACAGACATCAATGGAGAGAAGTAAAGGAAAGGAAAGTAATGAACACAAGAGGAAAGAATGGACAGAAATTAGAGAAGAAAAATGAGAAGCCAGTGAATGGAAAAAAGGGAAATGCAGGGAATGGTACATCACATCATGAAGATGTAGAGGAGGAAAGTGATATAAAGGATGCCGGGAGAGGTATTTGACATGAGGAATACATTACCGCCAGGAATGAAAGGAAACAAATGAGCAGGAGATAGAGGAAAGGTCAGAAAAGCGAAAAAGAAACTTTAGATAAGACAAGCCCAATTGAGAATCACAATTTAAACTCACTTTAACACTCTCTCCTTCTTCCGCTCTCTGACAGTGTCTGGTTTGTCACTGTTACCAAATATAAATAGAAGTTGAGCTCTCTTTGATTTTATTAGGAGTTAATGCTTTCTCAAGGTAATAATGCACATCATGCTTTACTATTTAAGTTTTTAGGTCAAATTTAAGCCCTTTCTAGGCATTACTCATCACTGCAGCAAAGAGGAGTGTGATGTGAAAGTAGCAGTGCATTCTTAAAGGAATAGTTTGATATTTTTGGAAATACACTTTTTGCTGAGAGTTTATTGAGAAGGTCAATACTAAGTCTCATGTCTGCACAGTAAATGTGAAGCTACCATGAGCTGCCACTTACAGTATTTGGAATCAGCCATTTTTTTTTACAGGTATTGGACAAAGTGAAATTTTGACTTGCATTAAAGGAAAGGTTAAGGGATCACCAAAAGTTATTACAGTTCATCCTGAGGGGATGTGAATGTCTGCACAAAATGTCCTGGCACACTAAAAAAATTCAAATGAAAACCTGCTGATGGCTTCTGGGCATCACCAAAGTCATTAGAATTCATCCTCTGGAGAACCTGAATGTTTTTTCATTTTGTTTCATTTCAATCCATTTATTGCTGTTGAGATATTTCAGTTTAGACAAAAATGGTGAATTGACGACCAACAGGCATACCAGCTTTGCCATGTCTAGAGTCAAATCACCTGCATGGCTAAAAATAAGGGGAAACAAATATTTTGGGTAACTGCACCTACCACACAATTTCCAGTAAAACCACATCAAGTTGTTTTTATACCTCGGAGTAAACAAACGACATATAATGCATTAATTGAGATTTAGAGGTGCTTGTTGGCAGATTTTGTTGCCTTTCGAAAGAACCAGGCTAACCATTTATCCCTGTTTTCAGTATTTTTGCAAAGCAATGTTAACCGGCGGCTGACAGCAGCTACGTGAGGTTGGTATTGATCTTCTCAACTAACATGACAAGAAAGCAAATAAGCCTTGGCAGTAAACAAAAAAAGTAATTGTGAAAACTGTTTCATAATATGAACATAAATAACCACCTGAAGCTAAAAATACAGAAACTGACTGTGAAAATAATGTACATATATCGACTTAAACCTGTGTGTGTGTGTGTGTGCTTTTATTTATGGGGATTCATGTTTAATCTCTGTATGTATGCAGCATGCACACAAACACACACACACCTGTGAGTGTGCATTTTTTCTCTGAGGTGTGTATGCATCTGAGTGCTCTCACGTACTCAGAGTGGGGATTTAGCTCAGGAAGCCCAGTCGATATTGGTGACTAATCAACAGTGGGGGATGGGGAAGTCATTAAGAACAAGGAGGGGGGAGCAAGATGGCCGATCCATCCCTTAGTATATTTCCTCATGGGCCTGCTTTATGAATGACCTGTTGATTGTTGATTTAATGGAGTCTGGAGGGCCTGAGAAATGATAGATGCTGTTCTCCTGCTCTCCCAGGAGCCAGTGGTTCTAGCAGTAATGTGGTTTACTCCGCAAGGCACTGCCCAAAGAAACACACCATGTTGACAGCTGTCGCAGCCACCTTATTAAGGTGATTAAATAAAAACACTGGAAGCGGGGGCGGCTGGCTGTTTGGGGACTTTGAACTCAGCTTTAGTGAGGTTTTTCTCTTTTTTTCCCCCTTTTCTTTTTGTTTGGAATGAACACAGCATCAGAAATGCCCTTAAGTCACTCCGATGGGAAGGAATGAAATAAATATAGGTCATCAGATGGAAAAACAACATGTAAAACGGAGAATATAAATGAAGCAACGTTGTGGCTGAGAATAAGGAAGGCATAATATTTGACTTTAAATATCGAGACAATTACCATTAATACGTAAGTGTCACATTTTGACAGATCGTTATTCTTTAAAGTGTGGGTTGTTGTGCTCAAACCTGCCTTGAGCAAGTCTGGGATTAAACTGTGATTTTCTTCTCGTTTATTTTTTTCCATGGAAGAATGGTTCATGGATTCTCCAAGAAAAAAGAAAAAGCCATATTTAGAAGCTACAGTACATGTCAGACAAAGCTGCAATTAGGCTGGCATAAGGTAGATGACAGAGAGGTTCTGAATCCCTGTGATTTCAAAGACTGGGCTTCATTCCAGTGAGCTTTTCCATTTGAAACTAAAGTAGCTGTTTGTTTTTTTTGTTTGTTTGTTTTGAAAGGTGTAGAGTAATTGCTTTGATCTCAAGAGATTATATCATCTAAAGTGCAGAGGTCTTACTCACCACCATGCCAGTCTTGAGTAGCAAGTAGTGTACAGTCTGTGTGACATCAGCAGCGTGCATCAGGTTGTGGTAGGGGTTTTTATGTTTGCTGTATCCCACTTCTAGAGCCTCCACAAACGATACCACTGCAGAGATTGGGATCTGATAGCAGAGAAGAAAAAAGGCAAATGACTGCAAGCAAATGAACACTGCAGAGAGTAAGAAACTTATACAGGCTATTTGGTATTTAAATGATGAGTGCATACAATTTGAATGCGTGCATTTCCCCCTCAGCGTCTGAAATTGATGTCCATCATTTAGGCTACCACAGATTTCGATTACATATTCATGTCAGCTTCATTGCCCATGTCATTTACTCTCAGATGCTGTCACTTCCAGTGGAGTGTCCTCAGCTACAAGACGGTGTAGAAAATGAGCTTCACAGAATCAGATGAGATGAAGTATGCCCAGCTCCCTCATAATATGGTCATCATTGAAATACAACACCATCTAACTTAAGAGACAGAGAAGTGAGAGTGCTCACTTCTGACAAATCATTGTGAGGGTTCTTACAATGTGAGCTGGGTTTTCATTCGTTTCTCGTCATTTAAATGACAAACAAAAAGGTGTAGTGGTGACCAGTGATATGTGAAATCCATGTAACCTTACCTTGAAACGGCTGATGAGGTCGTATCTCGTGAGCAACTCGTAGAATATGAATTTAAGTGCGTGTTCTCCGCTGGCCTCATTTAGAGCGAACACATCAAACGACCACTTGTCAACATTCTGTGTGAGAGAGAAAGAGTTCAAATTAAAAATTTGTTGAGACTGATGGCGCTTCAAGTGTGTCTATGGGTGCAAAATATGTTATTTCATATCAGTATGCTTCTGCTTGGATGTGTGTGCACATGTTAATACCTTAAGCACAGATATGACAGAAGGGGGGTAGCTGAGTCCCACCATATTGGAGGTACGTCGGTACATCCTGTTTGGATGAGATAAAAACATCAAATGAAGCACACTGCTGAGTGTAAACACCAGAGGTTACCTCCCCGACCCAAAACCACAGCCTGGAAGGTTCCCTACCAAGACTGACTGTAAACCTTCAAATCAACACAACTCAGTGTGAAACTCTATTTAAAAGGTTAGATTGTTTTTCCCATGCAAAAGGTTTAAGGCTTTATTGAATGTGAGGGGCAGAATATAGATTCATAAATGCTTTAAAAAGATTAAAATCATGGAGTCATTAGAATTAGTAGTGACATTGAAAAGTTGTGTGTTGCTCAACATCTCAAATATTTAGTGAAAAGCAACAAAATATGTCCTAAAATAGTGTTGATAAATTGAAAGTCAATATTAAGCTGAACAGGTGGACGTGACCTTTTCATTTTTGTTTTATTTCTCATTCTGTTCCAATCCTTCTTCATTGTAAATGTCTGGAAAAAACAAACTGCAGTCTATAAAAACAGATTAAGAAAGATTACAGCTTACATGTTTGGGTCTTACTGATTTGAACAAACGCATATTGCATGTTAGAGTGTGATAAAGCACAGCCTTGGAGCAGGAGCTGTTTGTAACTCTTTGAATGATTGTGCTTAGCCAGGCTTGCCAAGGCCGTCATGATGTATGTTCGAGTCAGTCACTGTGCAGGGGAAGCATGCATATTTACAGTGAGGGTCTTTAAAAACTAGGCTGTAGCAAGTGAAAGTTTTAAAAATAATGCATATGCAAATTCAGATACACGACATGTTGTTCTCTCGAGCCATCAGGACAGTGAACTACATGTATGTCCTCTGATTTCTGTGCATCCTTTGCACTCAAGCGTGTACAAAGTTTTTATTTTATAGTTTGCCTAGCTCATGTGAAATATCAACATTTAACTTTTTAATAAACTGAAAAACTGCACAGCAACATGGGTTAATGCACTTTAACATCTTAGTACTTTCTACATTAATACATCAAATTCGTTTTTCTAATTACTATTCTTTATTTCACAATGGCCTTTTTAGCACAGCCACATGAGTTTGCCTCCCTGATGAATAAAACTTTTAAAAATTGAGTAAACAATCTAATGGCGACAGAGCTGAAAGCAGGCATAGTCTGCATTGTGATGAATTACCTACAGAGAGCAATTTTCAGGTGTCTACAGATAGATTTTCGTATCAAACTAAATCAACACTGATAGCTGCAGGGAGGATTGGAAAAACAAACTCAGACACTATTATATGCAAAATGTCAGTAATGTAAAGCGTATACACATAAAAAGCAGTGTGATTGTACTGTGTTGATGCAACATGTTTGTGCACCTCTCAACAAATATTCCAGCCTGGACGGCGTGAACGATGCTGCGGAAGCGAGGTTTCTCCTCATTGCGTCGCAACATCAGGCCCATCTGGCGGGTGAAGGTGGAGGCCAGCCAGTCCCGCACCTCTGAGGGTACCGACTCTGACTGGATGTCGCTAAGCTCATCCTCTGTGTCCACCAAACGCCTGAAAGAAGACAGATAGTAGGGACAGAAACACATAGAAAATGAGACAAAGAAGGGGGAAAACAGACAGATGCAGCTTACTACTAAAGGCTTAATAAAATATTTATCATTTATCGTACTACTACTCTAACCGGGGATCAAAGTCAAATCCCAGTGCTGTCCATCAAATAATATCACATCTTATATAACATCAAAACATCTCAGCTTCTTGAAACACCAGGATACACTATTCAAATCCAATTGTGTGATATAATTCACTGCAGCTACCCTGTTGTGTTGACATGTACGAGGGATCAAGAGCAAAGCCTTGTCTCCACGCTCTCAACTGGATACACGTTCTTATGGCAAAGAGAAAGCATATACATCACACTGATAATCATGGTGCTATGTGGATTCTGCACTGGGTAGTTCATCATCCTTCAACCTGGAGTGGTCAGGCCACCGCTGGCCCTAATCTGTTTGGATCTAGATGACAACAGTCTTACATAATTCCATAAGCCTTGCCCATATCTCGGATTCTGGACATGCATTCATCTGTTGGCATACGTTGACACATTCCCTAAACACAGTTTAAAGATAATTTCCCATGGTGATGATCTTTCCACAGCCTTAAGACAAGTAGTTATAGTTGCATAAACATATCTGTTGGGATTAGCAGATAGAAAAATCCAATGTTTTGGATAAGACTGATAAAAAACCTGTTGCAATTTTAGCATTTAGGGATGATATGCTGTTGACATACTATACTACATACTATCTGCTCATGTTCACCACATAAACATCATTCAGTGGTGGAAAAAGTATTAAGACATTCACTTAGGTAAAAGCAGCAATAACACACTACAAAAAACTAATAGTTTCACAGTATCACAGCACTCATTATGCAAAATGGCCCATGTCAGTGTTATATTATTACATCATTTGGTTATTGTCATTTATGCATTAACATGTAAGCAGTAGTTGTAGTTGGTTAAAGAGGAGCCATTTTAACTGCTTTCATGTCATTTGGATTATTTAATCTAAAACAGTACATCATATATTATATTCCCATGTAAGTAAGTAAGTAAGGGTAGTACTTGAGTAAATGTACTTATGCCACTGAACTAAGTCTTTGGAGACTGTGTAACCCCAGCAGAGGGAAGAAATGGTTAAAATGAAACAAAGACTTTACAGCACAGGTCAATAACCTGTCAACTAATGATAGTCATCATTTTAAAGTCTGGCCTTTGTCACTGTTCTCCTGTTGTTCTTAATAAATGAACCATGTCAGTACTTGTTTCACTGTAGAAAGCTGCTCTTTTTCTTACCTTGTCTCCTCGATGTAAACGGATTCCAGCACCGACGCCGCATACTCAAGGTTTTTCTTGAGGTCAGCTAGGGAAGCTTCTCCTCTCTCTAGTTGTTTCACCAGACATCTTAATCTAAAACAGAGATACAACAGTCATTTAACAAATGGGATTACTGCCTTCCCCATCTTGACATGATAAATTAATTGGAACTGATATTAGATTAATCTGGTCTGTGTTGCTGCTGCCTAAGAGACAAGATGTTTTTTGTTTTGCTATAAAAATCAGCCATCATCTCAGTCTAAATCACAAAATATGACAACAAGCAACAATATTTAAAATGCAGTTCGACCTGTTGGCTGCATATAATTGTGCATTTGCTTGTTAAATCAACACATAGGAGATCACATTGAACAAGAGTGAGCCAGCAAAATACTTTTGAAACTCCATCTCTCAAGACTATGTAATATCTCCTTTTTAAAATCAAGATGAAATGAGAGATCATTATTTAATCCTTTTTCAGATCAAATCCTTGGTCATATTGTGCACCTATATTTAACAACATATGCCAATAAAATAAACATATACATATATATATATATATATAATATCATAACATCCCCTCATCAATCTTCAACTTTTAGTGGCACATACCTAAGATTCATTATGACATGTCCTCTTTTCAGTGTTCAAATCAAATTACTCCCAATGTTATGTCCCACCTATCTATCTTTTCTGACTCGGTAAGACGTCACAATGCAGAAGTTACATACTTTCATCTACACTTAAACAAACTACACAAAAAAACCTAATATGATCTCAGGTTAAGGCTGGGAAACATTACCACTTTGTGTATTGACATGGAAGTTTTCATTCTCAATTTTAGCTCTGGTGGAAATCTCAGTTTCCCCTTTTTAAAAGTTGCATTACCATCTCAGATGTCTTAATTGGCACAAATATAATACTATCCAGTAGACCTTCCTCTTAAGAGATGTTCTAACCTGTCAAACACAGGTGTAATTAATCACATTAATATTGGCTGCAATCCATCTACATGTGTCAGCACCAGGTCTCTGGTATTGTGCATGCTGGCTCACTGACGCGGCTTACCGAGACACTTAATTGGAACAGGGCCATCGCTAACATTATTAGTTCCACCTGCGCTTTTCCTGCTGCGACAACTCAAAACGTCTGCTTTGAGAAAGGTCTATTGATACAAAAAAGAAAAAGACAGACCAGTTTGACAGGCCATGTTTGGGCTCATTTGCATGTGTCATCATGCTGAATATTTAAAATTAAATTAACTTTGCAGATCTGGGTAGTTCTACAATGTGCTTTTTGACATCACAGACAACTTCTATTAGATTGCCTTCATAACTGGGTCAGTGTTGCTAGTTCTGCCCTTTACTGGTTCACATCCTTTTTTTTTATTATCTTGAGCACACAAACTATAAAGGTTCTTTTAAGTTATCAATATTTTTATCAGTAGAGTTCATGGTGACACAGTGTTGTAGGTAAATGCCAGTAATGTGGATTTAAAATTCTTTAAAAAAAATTACATTATAGAGATTAATAGGCATACTGATGGTATATCATTTGGGTTTGTACAATTTCTTTTCTATTAGAGAATTTGCAACATAAAAAATGAACCTGTACAGAAGGTTTAACCAAAAACCAATATCTGGTTCAGTCTTATGTCTTATTTAGATTTGTTCTGAGCCAAACTTAATAATTTAAACATTTGAGTAATACAACTTTGCAAAACTGGCTGTTATTAAAATCCAATATCACTTAAAGGATCAAACATATTGTTTATGTTTATATTTTTCAATAGTAACTCGCTTATGGCCATAGATCAATGTGTTTAATGTTATTTGAAATATGTTCAAGCCCACCAAATATAGCACCAAAGAGAAAAAAAACACAACTTAATATCAATTTCTGTACTCTGCAACCTCTTGCAGTATACCGCCTGCTGCTGTGTTGGAGGTCATGCGCCCTCTTTCACAGTGACTGCCCACAGAGGCTACGGTCGTTGTTGAATTATTAAGCAGAGAGGTAGGAGAGTATAAGGTTTCAGATGCTCTCATTGATTACATTCCCTGACAGCAGCTGCAGTTTTACCAAGTAAAGGCTGCAAAATGTCTTTGTGAACATGGTTGAGGAAAAATGTCTTAGTATAAATATTTAGAGAATTCTTCTGATCCAATTATTCTTCTTTACAGCCAAAGTTGAAGCTAGACCCTGAATGCATTGTGTGTACAAAGGGGAACAATTTCAACACCTCCATATTTTTTTCTCTTTTCCACTAGCATATCTTTTAAATGTTGAATTAAGCTCTTAAAACTGAGGGATGGCTAGCAATCTAACCTTCACTACCATAATGTCTACTGTGAAATTATAACGGGTGTAAAATGCTGAATATAATCCACCTCTAAAACAGTTATTAATTCCATTTCCAAGCATATGAAAGTTCAATGAGATGCTTAAGAAAAAGAAATATATACATTGGATATCCTGCACATGATTAATATGTTTATTTAACTGTGACAACAGCTGCTTCATGTGGTAATATTGCTCTTAAACTACAGCTATTTTAAGAATCATAAGGAAGTGAATGGTACGCTGCAGCTCTAGAATCACTGGACATGTGATTTGGTTGGCTCTAATGATGGTTATTAAGAACAGCTGTGTGCCAGTGAGCTTCCCTGCTAATGCACAACAACAGAAAAACACCATACCTTCCACAACAAAACTACTTGTCAGACTACAATTCACTGAAAAATGTTGTGTCTTGTACCACAGTAGTGCTAGCATGCTGTGCCTATTTGGAAAGCCCATGTAGAAAGACATTAGCGCATGCACTGAGAGACATGCTTCATCAAAGGCCCATGCTTTTGTTTGTCTGACAATTTTCTAAATGGAATGCCCAATCAATTGTTGTTGTTCAGTCAAAAGATTATTTACTAGAGCATCCCGGAGGGCTTTAGAGTGAGAATGAACGCTTTTACACAGTGTTCAGAGGAAAGAAGATACTATTTAGATATCTTTTTTTGAGCCTTTGATTGTAAAATGTGAAAATCTGAAACTCTGTCCTAATTGTGCACCCTTGAGTCATTTGATTTTAAAACCAAAAAGAAAAACTTGTGTAATGACTAGATGAATGTCAGGATGTACAATAAATCAACATGTCAGCCAACCAAAAAAAAAAAAAAAAAATTGGCTCATTTCACCTGCTGTCATTACCAAGGGAGGCAACATGCTAGGTTAATAACACGGGTCAATCCCAAAGTAACTCCTGGGCATGTAGCCAACTGAGAAATTCAGTGTAAGCCAGAAAAAAAGCTGATACAGTCGGGTGGATGAGCAACAGCCATGCAATTTGCTATGGTTGAACACTTAGTGGTGAACTAGTGAACTCATTTTCATTATCAGCTTCTCACTCTGCAAACAGGATAAAACAACGTAATCTCTCATTAAAAAGTAGTCTTTAAAGTACACCACAGAAAGTGCTGTAAGCGAAACAACCTCATACACAGAAAAATAACAAAAAAAAAAAAATCCACATATAAAAGAAGAAAACAATAACTGACTGTTGGGATAAGAAAATGTGAACATACTGTTTGGCTGCAATCTTCATAACTGATTAATCCGTCTAAATTTTTTTTTTTACAATTTATAAAATGTCATAGAACCAACATATCGCAAATATGTGCTTTATAAATGACTTAAATGAAGAATCAAGTGATCATAATTATTGACATTTAATTTTCTGTCAGTTGACTTCAATTGATAAACTACCTGTTGCCGCTTTAGATGCTTTAAAAAAACAATAAAAAAAAACATTTAATGAAGTTGATAAAGTTATTCACCAGATACTATTAGAGTACCATAATGCATGTAAATAATATGAATATGATGACCTGGAAAAAGTTGCACATATTACTTTCCTGAGAATATTACTAATAAATATGGATGAGATACAGTTGACAGTAGTGATAAAAAGGTGAAGATATGGGACTGAATTGTGACTATCAATATATGTAAAGGGACTGAATACCAGCTACAGTGTGGCAAAAATATGAATGTTTGACACATACTGAGCATATAGCACATAGTGTTTTATAGACATGTTGGATGCTTTTTTAACTAACTGTGAATATTGGTCACTTTTGGAATCAGTTCTCACAAAAATTAATACAGGCTGACCACAGTCACTGTTCTCTAGTGGAAAAGATATATTAGTATTAATTCAAGGTTAAACAGTGAGGGTTTTTTCTGAAATCTTTAATTATCTAGTACATTCATTTGCAAGTATCACATGATGTTCACGTTGAAAAGCCTTGGGACAAATGTGTGATTTTGGTCTTTATTAGTACAGTTCACTTTACTTGGTGTGGCTGCAATAGAATAGGATCAGCTCAAACTTCCATCTGAAAGCATTGCAACAACTAGCTGCGTTTTAGGATGTTAACCATGTGTGCTTCACCACCCTCGTGATGTCTCCTGTGTGACAGGTCAATATTTGTCTGACAGCAGGAGTCAGGCAAGGTCAGCTGGAAAAGCTTGACCTGCAGTACCTCTGATATAATGGTGTTGAATCATGTGAGACTCCTGGCATGCATGCCTGGGATGTCATGGTGTTGGAAATTGATATGCAGTCTGATGTTGAACATGTCATCACAGACCTTTCTACTTTTTATGTGAACTGTAGCTAAAAGTATTTGCCAGCAAAGAGGTGGATTAGAGCAATATGTTCAAATCTGGATGTGATTGTAGATGACAGGTCAGTGATTTTTGCCTTTTTTGGGACTGTAACTGGCCTGGAAGTTTAAGTTAAAGGTGGGAGCAGTACAAATAAGAACAGGTTAACTAAAATGCAAAATGACTTATTATTGGAAAAGCATCATTTTGCTTTTAGAGTAGCTGAAAACACACATTTAATTCATCATTATTCCATGTGAGCTTTTATGATTCAAGACATGCTCACTTAGTAATTGTCCTGTAAACAGAATTGCAAATGGACTTTCAAATAGTTTTTTTTTATTATTAAAAGATAATGACAAAAACAAATTATAGTAGCAATCACACAGCATCCCCTAGGTAAATAATGTAACAAATAAAATCCCTAATGTTGTCTCACAGGTGCTTTTTTTCTACTAAATTA
This sequence comes from Scomber japonicus, assembly GCF_027409825.1. Taxonomy (NCBI): domain Eukaryota; kingdom Metazoa; phylum Chordata; class Actinopteri; order Scombriformes; family Scombridae; genus Scomber; species Scomber japonicus. Next base: position 22,764,753 of record NC_070589.1, on the reverse strand, counting down.
ACAAATTCCACTGGCCGCAGGGTTAAGCGAAACTGTGACAGTGAGGCAAAGACATGAGCCTCCAGCTGTCTGCCTCTATATCTGAAGATGAGAGATTTATTTGTTTTCCCTCGTAGGGGTGAGCAGAGAGCACAGGGAGGAGATTAGAGTTGGAATTCAGGTTGAGAGCATTTTCCTCCTCCATTCTTATTGCCTTTAGTTCTTTGGCCTTGGCTGACCCTCTCTTCTTTCGGTCGGGGAAAAAATGAAAGGACTGGAGAGATCTGGTGTCAAACTAAAGCCGCCAGCATTGTATAGTGGGGCTCCACAATGATCAACCTCTTGACAGCTGTTGTGACTGCCAGAAATGAACATGGAAAAAAAAGTGAAATTAAACAGCAGAGGGTAACATAGCAACAGCTTTCTCCTTCCGCTAAGAATCCTCTAAAGCTATAGCTCTCTGCATACCCACTGGGAAAAAACATTTAAAAACTGAAATGTATGCCATTCTGATCTGACTCCAGATTAAAACAGGTCCATTTCTCTTTTGCGAAGCTATAACAAACAGTCAGAGCATATTTTCCACACAGCGGAGAGCAGGGGAGAGGATAAATGGGACCGGCTAAGCAAAGGGGAATAAGAGCAGTGCCAGGATGCAAAAATTGGTCACCGTCTGTGTTCCAATGACATTCTAGCCTAGATGGTGTGTAATCAATAGCCTGGGGTCAATGTAATCAACGAAGGTAGATTAGCGTGCTTTCAGAGAACACACAGGTTTCAGGCTGATAAGCAGAACAAGGCCTGTGAAAACATGATGACTCAGTTAAGCCGCGGTACCACATATTCCACAGCCTCGACCGTGATTTGTGACTGCAGCAGGTTAGTCAATAAAATGTTCGAGTTCTGGGACATGTACATTTTGACAAAATGGGTGGGGCGAGGCAGGAAAAGAAGGAGGCATGGTTTAATTTGGAGTTGGCTTCTGATCAACTGAAAACAGCTCAGTGCTCAAGCTGTTTTGTATTGATTATGGCTAACACAACACTGTTTCTCCTGCATTATACAAATCACTTGATTGGGAAAGTGCTTACTGTTGCAAGAATACTACTGTATATGATATTACATACCACAGTTATCACATGTTTCATTTATAAGTGAGTGTATAGCATCTTTAAATTATTCTGATGGGATGTTGTTTGAAGAAAACAAAACAAATAATCAACTAGATGGAACCAGAAATGTACCCTGAGTGACTTTAACTCAATTGTATTTGATTACACAGCTTACTTAAAAAATATATAGAAATGTAAAATATATACAGAAGTCAGAGAACATTGTCTCTCAGTGTTTCTTACAGTTTTCAGCAAACAAAGAAGTCTTACATGTTATTCATCTAAGGACAGTCAATCTATAGAGAAGCTCTCCATACAGCAGAGCCAAGTACAGAATTCAATATAAATATTACCTTATATGGAGACAGGAGACTCCAAAACCATAAAACTCCTGCCAACATATGGAAGCACACTCTTGAGGTTTATATCAACACAGTTAACAAAGGAATAATAAGTAATAACTGAAACTAAAACAAAGTGAATGAATGATAAAAATCAATGCTTCATGCTAGTTTACTTTCATAATGGTATAACTGAATATCGTTGGGGCAACTTGGCCTCTGTGAACAATTATAGGCACCACAAGTTAGTTTTCCATTGTGACGTGACAAATGTGTGATTTGTATGGAAAAAATCACACAAAAAAAGAAAGAAACAAGCTAAAAAGTATTTCTTTTAGCTTTTTTTGAAGCAACATTTTTATAAAATTGTTGCGCATTGTGAAATATTGTCTTTGCATTGAGGAGTATTACTACCACAGACAGCATAATCCAGTGTGTCCTCTTTTTTAAATGTCCTTCAACTCCTCCCTCCACACTCGCTCTGTGCTGCTTTAGAACATGAGCTAAATTACTTAAATTGTATGTAAATACTAAATGTTAATGTGACACCCACACTTAGCGTTGGTGGCCATTTAGTTTTGGGTGGGAAAAGCAACAGCAAACTGAACATTTCTGCTGCTGTTGATGGCTCTAATTAAAATTACAAAATAGTGCTGCAGTGCATACAAGCACACTCTCTGAACAATATTGGTAACTCCTTCAAAAAGTTCCGATATCTGTTCTAAACAAAGCCTTTCCCGTGGGAGGTTGCAAATGACAGATGTGACAAGAATGGCGGGGGACAGAAGAAACCTTAAAAGAGATCAGTGGTTGGCTGAATGCAGCCCACTCATGTCAAAGTCTGCCAATCAAATACACCCGGAGAATTAAAAAAAAAAAAAAAAAATCTCTTATGAACACTAAAAAATATAGAGAGTCAATCCTTCAGCTCAAAATCATTTGTTCAAATTGTAGAAGGTGTAAAAAATTCAGTGGTTGCCATTTTAATGCAACACACAGAACAACTACATGTGCCAAAGCTTTACTGTACATGCAAAATAAGATGACAGATATTCATAAATTGGGTCATGTCATATATTGTTAATATAACGTTTAATTGATTCTTTGTTCTGCACCCACCGTACAGTAAAACTTTAATACAAGACACCAAACACAAACCCACAAGCTATTTTGAGATACTATGCAGACATTTGTTTCTATAATCACTGAAAATAAACATAATTAGCTGTGCCATAACATCAACTCAAAATGTGATGATGCAACTTATATATTAATGATGTGCTAATATATTAATGTACAGTATGGCATGTGCATGGAACAGAAACAGCATGTCAGTGTTCGACAAATTACCACTTCACTTTAACCTAGCATGCCACCATCTTCAGTGGTCATCTCTATTTAAGGTTATGATGTTTTTTTACAGCCTTTGATGCAGCTGTGTTGTATCTGAACAGTGATCCGCTCCAGGCAGGAGTTTTGTTTAAAAAAATATAACATGCTTATCCAAAGTGGATTGTGAAGGCTAAAGGTCAGCCTAATTCAGATGCTGAACATTCTTCCTCTTGGCCCAAATTAAAATCATGTGTCTGTCTGGTTTGCCCACTGGTTAGAAGTATTTCAACAAGCAGGCTGGTAAACATAACTGTGTGGAGTTTGCTCATGTCGCACTGCAATATATGCTGCAATGAAATTCAAGCAGATTTACTTTTTGATGCCATTTAGAGCTCATACGGTAATGTTAAAGGTTGTGTCGGCCTGCTTTATGAGGTGGATCCTAAGCTTATGAGGCTGAGTTGATTTACACATACATGAATGTAAGCGCAGCATGTTTGCTGTGTAAATATTACCTGTATTCTGCACATACACCTCACCAGATCTGCAATCTGACCCATTTTAACAAAACGTATTGAATATTATTTCAGAGCTTTGAAGACAGGACAACATTAAAGCACATAATGTATAATTTTTTTCTGTGTCCGTGGTCATATTAATGTGGATGTAAAGGCACAAAGCTGTAAGAAAACCATCTTCAGTAAATTTCAGCCTGCACTCCGAGTCAATGAAATGCGATGGACCATTTGGCAACAGGAGAGGGTGGGTGTTTGATTTACCAGCAGCCAAGTCATCATTTTAAAAGGTTGAAGCATTCATCTGTCATATGGCCCTTTCATCGTCCCGCTCAATTCTCTATGTATTTCCAAGCTCCATGTGAAATAAAGCACCATCAATTCTGAATGCAAACCAAGAGATTTAATTCAAGTTCAACCTTTGTAGGTTTACTGCATAGTAGAAGAGAGAGATCGTTCTCACCCAGACAAGGACACTAAAGGTCATTTGTTGAGAAATTCTGGGTCTTATTTTTGTAGTTTCAGCAATTGTCTCTGTTGGTTATGATTATGTTGTATTCTTAAAAGCAATTGACTAGATGTGGGCATACAGCAACAATGCTCTAATTAACTCTAATGGGGCAAAAACCTTGACTAGTGAAATGATCAGACGGGTAAAAACAAAAGTTAGCAGTTTAACCATTGAGCTCACCTGAAATGATATATAATAATATCTCATGGATGCACAGCTATGACTGCCATGCATCAAAAGTTGCTCCCGTATTTCCACATGTTGTCACCTTCTGAAATCTCAGTTCCTAATTTTCTCAGTGCAGTGTTATTATGACAAATAGATATGACAGCATAACTACTTTAAATCTTAAATGTTTTGACTGTTGTGGCTCCGATGAGACCCTGCAGCAGACAGTATTGAAGTATAGCTACACAAATTTTTATTTATTTTGCTGCATCCCTTTAAAACAGGGTATTCTTCACATTAAGGGAGTTATGATAAGATTTAACCATAAAGGTTGTAGGTCAGAAAAACAATGTTGTTTTTGTAAAAGTATTTGGGTTTTTTTTTGTTCTTTTTTGGAAAGCACTATTAAATGATCTTTTTGTTCTTTACTACTTAATGGGGACTTGTTGAAAGATGGCCCCTTTGGACTAAAGCTTGTAAGAATGACAAAAAATCCTCATGATTAAACTTTAAATTCTCATCATCAGTTTACAAAAAAGATGTCCTTCATGCAGATTATTGCAGCGCCTCATCTTCCACAGACTGACAACCTTGACAGAGAACATTAGGTTTTGACTAGATAATAATACAGAGGCTAATAAATATACTATGAATGTAATGGGGGTGTACTGTATTTGTGTTGCATCTGTAAGAATCAAAAGCCTTTCTAAATCCAAGCTACATTTCCTTTAATCCCAGTAAGCAATTTGGGACTTCTGGGAAGTCATTTGTTCTACAGGGAAATAAAACAAAGCCAGCAGCTTAACGAAGCGTAGTCAGTCTGCAGACAAGCAGCATTACAGCCTGACAACAGTAAGCACTGTGGCAGAACAACATCAAACTTTGTGTACCTGTAGGTGTGCTATGTGTGTGGGTGCTTTGGTCTGTATTTCAGCAGAATTACCTACAGTAGACCTAATCTGACAGAGTTAAAGACATAGTTAAAGAAGGCAACATCCACCAAAGCACATAAGAGTGTGGCTGGCAGCCAAGATGAAACTCTGAGAGCTGACTAGTCATATAAAGTAAGACACTGCAGTGCTGACATAACTGAAGTAAAACATTACACCTGCTTGGAAAACACTCAAAGGAAATATGTTCTAAAATAACCTGGTGTCTAAGTAATACAACTATAGTTCACTTCATTTATAACACAGATGATATGTTATTTTTCGTCGTGAACACTGTATAAGTGGGTAATTCACACAGTCTGAGCTGATACCTATATCCGGATTTTGGTGACACAGATGCATCTAACAGATAAGCTACATGTGGTTAGAAGTTTACTATTTTTCGCCTGACAACTAAAGTACCCATATAAAGCATGCATAACTATCACGTTGTTACCCTGTACAACGTCAGGCCTGCATCTCTTTCTCATGGTGGATCTGCACAAATGTGATCACTGGGAAATAACACCAGTCACCAAACACGCATAAAAACTGATAAAGAAGACAAGACCAATTAGTACGGCCTTTTCATGACTCACACCATTAATTAGTAGAAGAGGGAAAATGGGTAGCGAGGAGGGGAGGTCAAATAGAAGCAAATGAACTCATGGTAAAAAAGCGAGCTCAGTGGAACGTAGACACCACAGCAGGATGGCTTAATTAACGATTTAATGGACTGACTAATGACTGTACTATTGTCTGCCTTTCATTTTTGGCCTCAAATAACAGCACAGATAACAGATTCAGTTACACATTATGGAAAAGCGAGTGTTTTTGAAACCTCCTGTTACAAATCTATTATTTCACATCATAGGGATCAGCTACAGAGAGCCTGTTGCTGCCAGAGACACTGAATGTTTAACATGCTCTCAGACACAGTGCATTTCATTAAGTAGGCCATTAACATAATAGGAAGGAGCAGTATATCAGCTCATATGAGATGGTCCATCCATAAACACCTTTTCTTAATGCACATTTTATAGAGGACGTCTTATCCTGCTGACATCTATATACTTATTTAAAACCTTTTATTATGCAACTGTCCTTCCATTCATGAAGCTCTGAACTTTTATTTTTAAACACTGATGGGACCATTAATAAATGATGCATCTTACGCCAGTTTAAGGTCTTTGCAGGCAGAGGTTTGTGCCCCTCATATACTTGAGACTGGATGACTTTAGAGATTGCAAAATGGGTTTTCAAAATAAATGTTTTTAATTAATTGTAACTATACAGTATATAAACAAAAGTCGCTTTGTATGTTTTTATTTTTTTTATTTAACTCTGCCTGCTACACTCAGCCTCCCCTCTCTACTTAGTCTATTCCAGCTACAAGCACTAAGTGGTGGCAATGAAACTAGTAGAGCAGCCCAGCCACAAAGTTGTGTTGAATCGTTGCAAATTGCGGTTGAAGAATGAATAACCAATCTCAGCTCAAGCACTAAAACTTTTTTACTTCAATGAATTTGTAAATTACTTCAGAATTTCCCTGTTTAAAGGGGGCTTTATTGGACAGTGGACAGTAGGGTAGCAGTCAAAAGGCAAGAGAGTACGACATCTAACATTGGTCCCTGGATGGGACTGAAACAGGGTCGCTGCAGTTATGTGGCAATAACCATTAGTGTTAGCTTGTTGTCTTGGGCTATTATTAATAACTTTTTGTCAAAACAAATTTGTAGCACTGAAATGCATCCTATACAACATGATGGACATAAGAATTTCTACAGAGTTATGGGCTAAACAGCGTAAATAAAAACAGTAGCTACATGTTGGTGAGCTTTCTTTTCTTAATTGATTAAAATATAAATTGAAAACTAATGTTAGCACTGAATTGAAAGCCTTTTCTTTCACATTTTCTTGATCAATATTGCTATTAACTGCAAAATACAGTGTGAAAAAGTGTCATTCAAAAATATGAACATCTAGACAGTTACTAAGGAAGGCAGTCTGATAATAAATACGGAAGCCAAATCAGATAATTATTTGAAACAACTTGTTCCTGTGTAAACACTAACATATGCATTGTGAAACTGTGCTCACTGTAAAAGATGCATGACACCCCGGGTCTGGTGGTCAAACCAGTGGCTGGCTGCAAGGTTGGAAATCACCCAAAATGTAGTGATATACTTAAGAAATTAGTCAGCGGTATACCAAAATTATATTATCAGTGTGTGAAATCAAGATAACCTTTAATATGCAAAACCTAACAGACAGACATTGTCTGCATTTACCACCATTTAAACTTCTCTAAAACTTTTGCCTGTGAGAAGTGAAAGAAGTACATTATTTAAAGCCACCAAGGCAAAGCAACATGTAGCTCTTATTTGCATAAATAGCTTGAAATACAGCGCCCAGATATGCCTGAGTTATTCCCTCTGTTATACTTGATTAGCAAATCCAATGGAGTGAAGCAGCTCTATCAAACGTCCAACACACTACTGCACAGCAAATCCAGTCTCTTAAAATGCAACAGACAGTTTAGTTATTTGAAATTACAGGAACCTTGGTGTGTAATCAAAGTTCAGTGGCCTGACACAAAACAACCCGACTGCAATAATTGACCTCACTGAGAATTTGTACAGCTCCTTTCAGTCCAACAAGTCACTTGGGGAAAGGATGAACATCGCAGTGATGTAACATTCATATCCCTCTGCTGTATCTATGGTAAGTCTTCCACTATATGGACGGTATGACAACTTCTTGTCCTTGTGCCATATGTGTCAGAACACTTTTGATACACTGGCAATATGTTTCACTGTCAAGGTAACCAAAACTAATTCCTGCTAATTTATTGTATCAAAAAACAAAACAAAATAAACTACACTAAGTCTCTAATCTCACATTCAAATCCCCTCTGTGATTTCCCTCCAGTGACCATACCTACAGTACTACCCGTGCCGTCAAACATGCTGACATGTGTCACTACTGAAGTATAATCCCTAACGCGCAGTGGTGAACGAGTTATGTAATACAAAAGATTAAAATATGCATCCCATGGTTCGGGGAGGTCTAAAGGAGACAGCGTGAGAGAGGAATTGCGTGTGGATGTGTGGCTTAGTGACAATATGCTGTCAAGTCAACAGGGGTGGAGTTAAAGTAAAGTGTTAGCCTTAAATGGCACTGACCACATATTCAACAGAGTGAATGACTCATGATGTGCAGGTGCAAACAAGGCCTAATAGAATTTCATTGAAAAATGAAATATTTGGTCTACATGAGACATTTCTGAATTGCTGACACGACTGAAATGATTCAGAGGTCTGCAACCAGGCGATATTAGTAACCAGTAATTATAGCAGTGACATATTGGTGTACTAGTTTCGGAAATGCGAGGCATATTTTCAGGTAAATGAATATGTGAGAAGTGTATAATTGACTTTTCACTAAGCCCTGTCCTCTTACTGGTGCTACACATGTCAAGCTTTCCAATCTGGAACAAAGTAAATGCATTTTATGATCATAGCTGTTGCAGCAGTATCATGGACATTTGTGGAACCCTGAAAATGGGAACCCTGTAAAGCCATTAAATGTCAGTTTGTTAGCTTCACACATGATGATGACCAGTGTTGTATAATGATGCAAAAAAAGATTGACAATACAGGTTTCAGGCAAAGAAGTTGGCAGCCTTGATGATCAGTGTGGGAGACATGTAATTCTCCTATTGCAAGGAAGTTGTCCAGCCCTAGTATAGTACAAATATATATATAATATCAGACTATTTCTGTCACAAGGAACTGACCATATATAGCGAAAAAGTTGCACAGTCAGGTTTGGCAAAAAAGCTTATTTTCTTAAGGGAGCTCCACGAAGCCTCAGCTGCAAAAAGGACTTTTGGGAGCTGACCTCCCCTTAAAACACATGCATGAACATTAACTCTTAACTAAATCAACTGTACCAAAAAGCACCCAAAGGGGCATGTTGGGATTGGATGGAGCTGCAGTATTAAATAGTGTTGGAAGGAGCAAATCAGCAAAATAACAGTGATTAAGGAATTATAATGTCAGTAGAGAACAACTGCATGGATATGAGTGTATGTTTTTCTAGCCACTCAACTGTGAATGAGCCAATGGTTGTGAACTTTATAAGTAACAGATGTCAATCAGCCAATACAAGTGCAACTTGTGCAAAATCCAGAGTGATCCACTGAAACTAGTAGCTAAAAATGCCCTTTGAACTAATGGGGAGGTTCCTTTTTGGGGATAATTACACTGATGATGCTAACCCTATACTATTTATAGGCCAGGTCAGCCAGACATACTAACATTATTTCTTCTGTTAGAGCAGACACACATACCCTCTTGCTCTTCCTCTTGTTCTTCTACACTCACCATAACGTACATTAGATTCGATTTGTTTAATGGATAGAAAGTGGCCATAAACGAGTCTGCTGTGTGTCAACATAGAAATTCAGACAACCTGGAGGGCGAGGAGAAATATTTCAACCACTTGGACTGCAACCGTGGTACTTTTGGAAATACTAACAAGGTTTTTTTTTACCAACATCCACACATCCCTCCAATCCAATATATTGCTCGATGATATACTCTCTAACAGGGTAAAGTGCAGTTTTATATGATGGGAGAGGTTACCTGTGTTGTCCACCATGTCTCCAGTTCATAACAAGGTCATCAAATGCCAGTAATTCACTTACAACAATCTAATAAGGTAAAAACCAGATTTTCAAAGGTCACTGAATTCCCATGTCAGATGAGTCATGCAGGCTAGAGATTAAAAAAAGGCTTTCTGTCTGTCTCTGTCAGCCACAAAGGCATACATACACACATCAAGTGTACACTCTCATATGAAGTTGCGAACCTGCAGGCAGTGGTAGAGTTTGCAAAAGCAATTTTGAAGGCAGTGCATTAAATCTCTGCAACAGTTTCACAAATCACAGTGTGGAGAAGGGGTTTCTCATCTCCACCAACTGCCACCAGGGTAGCCTTGAGCAAACCATTTAACCCCAAGCTGTTTGCGGTCAACAGTGGAAAATTGTAGAATATAAGGCAGCTACCCAAAGTCAAATATGTGAAATCACATTAATGTTAAGCAAGGAGTTGCTGAAAATAGAATTGCAATATATGAAAAAACCCTGAACTAATTGAGTGTGAAAAAAAACCCTCAAAAATACAACATACTCACATTCTACAATTAGATCTAATCACTGTGCAACACTTAAAACTTCTTAATGATCTAAGAATAGAGTTTGACCTGGGAACACTCTGGTTTCACAATCAGATGTTAATTTTAGCAATCTTTCCAACACTGATTAGGTAGCACGCTGGATGCCAGCAGCAGGTGTTGTCGTTGCCAAACTCTGCTGCTAGACTAATGATTTTAACTTGGATTTTTTCCAACCTGTCAGGCCCATGAGGGCACAGCAAACTTAAAATCTCTGAACAATAACAACCAATCAGGGGGCAATTAATGTGCAACAAAAAAACATTCTTGTGCCGTGTAAAGTGAAGATGACTTGGAGAACAATTCAAAAACACAATTACAACTGAAGACCTGTGAGTAAATAGGATGAAGCAACAGAGAGAATAAACTGGATAACACCATTACACAGGCAGCTGGAGGAAGGTAGGTCACAGAGGTGTCAGAAAACAAGGGGAACAAGAGGACACTGATATGCATTTGTGCAGGACACATCTGAAGTGAAGTCATTAGATTAAATCAGATTGTTGATTGCAAGAGGAGTTTCAGGCAGAGGGACAAATAACAAGTAAAGATGTAGGATACAATTAAAAATAGAGTACATGGATGATTGTTTGCTTGTTGCATTTTTGTCATTGTGTTGTTTGACCCACCTATAGAAATGTATCAGTGTATGTGTGTGTATATGAATGTACCTCTGTTTCTTCATTACTCCAGATGTGACATTTACATTATCCTTGTTTGCATTTAATTTTCCAACCCACCACACAACATAAAATGTCCCTTCAGTAAAACATCTCTGTGCCTTATTGTCCATTATAAAATCAAGCTTGAAACAGTCAACAGGCTTCTTGTTGTCTTCCACTATTTTGACCTCTTCCAGCTCCTGGAAAAATGCATCCGTTGTCTCGGAGGCATCACAATATAACTCTTGATTTGGGCTGTCTTTGCTTCAGGCATTTCTTGGAACCCCTGAACTTCTTGATCAGACCTTCATGTGTTGGCGCATAGACTCTTTGTCCTCCATCACTTCATTCTTGCTGGCTCTCTTTTCTGCGTCTGTTTTTCCTTTTGCAAGGTCTCCTTTAAAGAGGTTTCAGGAAACCCGGCTCTCCAGCACTGATCCTCAATGTCACTGCTGCCTGAGACATGCTTTTTTTAATTCATTTGTGACCTGGAGCTAGGTCTCCCTCTCCCTCCCTTGAATTTCATGATGAAATCTGTGACTATCATCTCCTCTTCTACGTGGAGGTCCTTGTTGAAGTCTTTTCTGTTAACGGTTTGTTTTCATTATAAAGGTTTCCTCTGCTTCTGGGTTGTCCAGAGCATGCTCACAGTTTGAAAGGGACAACATTATGGTAGAGGTCACCGATCTGTTTCTGAAGAGCCTCTACAGGGGGACATCATTGTTCGCAAGGACCTCTGTGCTTTGGCAGAGGGTCTCAATGTGTCAGAAAGGGTCTCATTATTGCTACAGAGCTTCTTGAAGTGCTAGAGGAAGGAATTGTTGGTTTGGCAGTAAGATTTGAAAGGTTCAATGGTGATAGTCTGCTCCAACAAATTTCTACCAGTCTTGCTGTAAGATGCCACTTCCTGTTATTTAAAAAATCAGCTGTCCTAATAAATACAAATAAAATACTCTTGAAATTGAGACTGTGCACTGAATTCCACTGTCATCTTCGCTATTAGGATAACTAGTAATGTACTGTTTATACCACCATTGAGTATTACTCAAAAAACCTGTGCATTCTTCAGTCTGCACAATCTGAAATCTCAACATACTCCAGCCCTCTTTTCTCCATATACTGTACAAATACTGTGTGATACTGTGAGGTTTGCTTGGACTTTTAAAGTCTTTGTTATGGCCCTGAGCATAAGAAAAAGCTCACTGGCCTCCACTGAGAAAGGAATGATGTATTTCAGGATAATGGAAAAAGACACAGTCACAGACACGGTCATCTGGCAAATATTTTTCTACATTATTTTTTTGTCTCTTCCTCCTCGTCCCTCTCATCATTCTCACTACCCCAATAGGAACCTTAATTTACCTCATCTTCATCATCTTCACTGGTTCCACTTTGTCTCTTTTACATCCTACTGCTCATTCTATAATAAAAGGAAAGATGCCTCTGTAAGCATTTAGAATACAAGGTTGTAATGGTTAACTCTTAATACTGTACAGTGTACTGTTAGTGTCTTGTATACTTATAAATACTAACTACTAATATGAATCATATACTAATGTTATTATATTAATAAATCAGATTAGTAAATAAATTACTTCAATAGATAAATGAATTAATAAAACATTGAAATAAAGTTTTAGTTATTGTTACTGGCCAGAGTCGTGTGTGTGTGGAGGTGGTGATGGAGGTGGTGATGGAGGTGTTTTGGAGCGATGACCACTTTTAGATCCTGGCTACAGCGTCAGTCTCATGTGTCTGGTTGAAAATGCCAGTGCAGTGATCTGGTAAATTTGTGATACTGTCAAAGGGCAGGTGAAGGCAAAAAGTAAATCGAAGAGGTTTCAGCACAGGAGTACAGATATACATTTTTAAGATGATAGTAGGACGATATTGTTACTTTTTGACACATACTGATCTGAAATAATTATTGATTGTACATCTAAAACTAGAAATGTACACAATGTATGTGTTGCAGTTTTAACAAGATGCACACAATACCTACTACAATGCCAATAGCATAATATCCTGTAATAAAACCATTTAAAACATTTTATTAGGACTCTAAGCAGGAGATGTGTTAAAGATCCAGAACCCCCTGCGAATTATAGATGTGTAGGTTATATGTAGGAAAAGAGGGGGCTGGGCTGACATAACCTTAAACTGTCCTTTAAAGGTAGTCATAACCCTGAAGCGAAAAATGGCATACTGTAGCTAACCTATGGTGGTCAAACACACACGCACACAGGCCAGAAAGCTAATTTGATGAAAAAGGAGAGGTAGAGAAAAAGAGTGCTTTCAATTAGATTATCTGGTTGATTCTGAGCCAAAACATAATAACAGATAGTGTATAATACTCTGACTCTATCACAGATTATACAGCACTAATCCACACATAGTAGCTGTGTTCCAATTCAGGGGCTGCATCCTTCAAAGGACGCAGCCTTTGCGGCCTCTGAAGGCGACTACTTCGGAGGGACCTCCTGAAGGCTGGACCGCCCTATTTATTGATGCAGCCTTCCTGGCTGTATCACCAGATGTTCCCGCCCTTACCCTAACATCACGATTTCTGCCACTCAGGCCCACGAAAGTAAGAGAGAAAGAACAAAAGGAAGTGAAAGAGTAGAGAGAAAGTTTAAAAATGATTATGCCAGAGCAATTTTTGATGTTATTTTTAATCTTCCCTGTTCTGGAGGAATAGGAAAAGCAGCTCTGTCGGCGCCGATTTTTTTTTTTTTTTCAATATTCCAAGGATCTTGGGATATTGGAGGCCGCGAAGGATAGTAGCGGTGCATCCTCCAAGCAGAGGGAAAAGAAGGGCCGCATCTGTAGGCTGCATTCGAAGGAGCCTTCGAATTGGGACAGCCTTTGTGCGGCGTTGTGACGTAATCGACCTTCAAATGCGTCCTTCGAAGGATTCGAAGGATTCTTCACAGCTAGTGTTGCCCAACTATGGCTGCCTCAGTGTTACTTTGACAATGAGAGGTGTACCAACACAGAAACAAAGGCTATATTGCAAATACAGTGTCCTATACTTTTAAGCTACATTACCTCGATGCTGTTGAAGGGATAGATAAGTGTATTGAATCCACACTGAAGATATAATTCAGGTTGTTTATTGTAAATAAAACAATGTGGAAGAGATGATAAGAAATAAGAGAGTGAGAAGAAGCACAAAACATAGCTGTCCCTGTCCTTGTCCATGTCACTCACACACACAAACACACACGCAACCACACAGATCAATGAAGGTTGAAAAGTGGTGCACTGTGGTGGGGGTGGGGGGTGCTGGTCTGTCCTTCAACCTCTGGACAAACAAGTACATTGGAGTGCACTTTATTTGGCATTGGGCCACTTCACACAACATACATACACACACAGACACCGAAAAAAGACCTTGCAACTATCTTTATTCCCAAGGAACCGTTTTTTTAGTCTCTCACATATGGTATGGTCATTTCAACCATCACTTCTTCATACTGAACTCATATAAGCACGCTGAACTTTTCTACTGAATAACCCATGGAAAGATACCTCTTAGGCCAATACTTTGTTATTCATTAGTCCTTGGGTATTATAGAATGACTCATTCACCACTGTACTGTACAGCCAGGAAGTTATACAGTCTTATTATGAATCCTGTTATGTGCTGTCTACCTCTTATGGCCAGCTCCGCCGAGCCTAATAAAACAGGAAAATGTAAATGAGAGGTACAATATTTTGTTGATTGCTTTACAATCTCCTCCCTCCAAAGTGGTAATGTAGAAGAAAAGTACAAATTTATTGAGAAATGAACTTAAATTGATTGTGAAAAAAAATCCTCTCCCATTTAACATTTCACTGCTTTCTACTTTTCAACTAAAAATGTTCTTGATTGTACCACAAATCAAATCTATTTTCTATTTTCCATAAAACAGTATTTTACTTTTCTACTATATGAGACAATTGTGTCTAAAACTCTTGAACAGTAACAGCTCTCAGATTTACTTGATCAAAAATAATAAGACTTAAAAATGACGTGTCTTGTGTTTCTGTGTACATGTTAGCAATGTATTCCTCATTAATAGCATAGATCAAAAGGGGATATTTTTTGGTTGTCTGTAGTAGTAAACTACATATGTTTTCATTCTGAAACTTGACCAGATAAAAAAAGCATTTGAAGCCCAGATAACGTAGGGTTCTTATTACTCTGGAAAATAGACTTGGTTTGGTGTCAGTGGTTTTGATGACTGACAAAAAGAACCATAGATTTCTCATAGATTGCTGAGAAAAAAGTATGGCAGTGATGTTGTGTATTCTATAAGCACCAATACATTTTGAAATAGATTTATTAATATGGATAGCGTGGGACTACTTTCTCTTCAGTTGATTTCATTCTGATAACCACCTGTCAGTCAGGTGTGCATTGGTGTATACACTGAATATATATTCTCTTTAGAGCCCATCATCACTCAACAACCGTACAGGGAGTCATCTATTACAAAACCACAGTGAAACGCAGCCAGCATACATGTTTCACTTAGAATAAAGTACTCTTTATATTCTAGCCTTGCTTTCATTCAGTATAAAGGTAAAGAGAGAAATAAGTTGAGGGCCATTCTCTGAGGATGTTTGCTGTCAATTGTGGTGATGCAGGAAATCACTAACTGAGGTGAATAAACTATGATAAAAGTGGCAGATACACATACAGTGGGCAAACCACAAAATACTTTCCTGACATTAACTGACCACAGTAGTCTTAACGGCAAATATTTAAGTCTTGAATTTTTCCTTTGACACAGATCCCTTTTACTCTCAGTGGATTTGTCTCTGACCTTTTACTGATATCTTCAAGTTATACAGCAGCTTGGCTGTCTAGGCGCTGTCTTTGGTTAATGCTTGTTTATACAAATAGCCTTGTTATCACACTTCTGCTTCTGCTATGGTTTGAACATGTTAACTTGATGCTATCAAAAGATTGCAGAAAAAGTTTTGTGTTAAATTTCGTCCTGGTTCAATAGCAGCAGTCATGGTTGATGCATTTTCCATGTAAGTAGTGCTGCAGACAGTGTAGTGCAGGTAAGCAAATATGCAATGTAAAATATTTAGATATGTCAGTTGAGAAGTCTGATGGCCTAGTTATGTCCTTAAATCTGGTGGTACCTAAGGCATTGCTCCTGTATCATCTACCAGAGAGTAAGAAGGACAACAGTTTGGAGTAAATAGAGTTTGTTGTCCTCGCACCAGCACCAGATGCTTAGTGCCTTCACCTCCTCTCTGTAGGCAGTATCATTGTTGTCCATGATGAGGCCCAGGATGGTCGTGCTGCCAGCAAACTTAATGATGACACTGGAGCTTTACTTGGCAGCATAGTCACAAGTGAATGGGGAGTACAGGAGGGGGCTGACACAACCCTGAGGTGCTGGGCATCAGTGAGGAGGAGGTGTGCCTTCCGAAACTTGATACCTGTGAGTCGAATTGTCAAATATCCAGCCACAGATGGACGTCTTCAGTATAAGATCAAAAAGCTTAGAGACAAATTTTGAGGTAATGATGGTATTGACTGCTAAGCTGTAAGCTACAAAATGAAGAGAGTCCAAGGTGTCAGAAAGGGAGGAGGAGATTTGGGTTTTGGCTAGTCGCTCTGAGTGCTTCATTATGACTGATGTCAGTGCGATAGGGCGGTAGTCATTTAAACAGAAGGCCACCATTTTCTTGGGGACAGGAAACGATGGTGGATGCCTTGAAAGAGTGGGGAACATACAGTAGACTGAGTCAGGGAGATATTGGTGAACAGCTCTGCCAATTGATCAGTGTGCACACCGAGAGCCTGACCTGGGATACTATCTGGCCCCAGAGGTTTGTGGAGGTTGACCCCTGTGAAGGACCATGTTACGTCGGCCATTCGAAGAGTCAACATGGCAGCCTCATCACCCACATGTGGACATACAGTACGGCGGGCAATGTGTTGTCTGCTTCAAAACTAGTGTAAAGATACTGAGCTCGTCCAGTAGCAATGCAGTGGGCCTCCTTTAAACTTTCTGCTTTTATTCATAAATAAAATGAACTGAAAGTTGCAAAGCATAAGTTCCCATCAAACATTTTTTTATGACTCATAAAAAGTAACCCCCTCCAGCATCAATTATATGTGATATAACATAACAAGAGAAGGATGATAGCTGAAACCTACTGTCTATTGCCCCACAAGTGTCAGGGCTTACATTAAACATGTTTGAGGAAGTGTACAATATGTGAGACCGATGTTATTACTAAAGCAAACCATGCACATAAAGAGATATATACAGTTCCCGTGAACCTGACATGGCTATGACTGTGTAACAGTGAACTACTGTACTGAATGTTTATTTTCTGGAAAGGATGTTTAGTCCAGCGTGTCCAAAAGAGTGCAAAGAAAAAAAAACAGGGACAGAAAACAGAGTCCCAACTGCGTCACAGGTGTGATCCCAACCATTCGTAGTAGATTAACATCAAATAAAATACGTTTTATTCACATACTCACACAACTATATGAAGCAATTCACACACAAGCAGGTATAATGGATACTGTCATACACACACACACACACACACACACACACACACACACACATACAAACAGAAGCATGCAGCAGATGTGTTTATTAATCTTTGACAAAAGAGCTTTCTGCCAAGTGACAAATAACATGTTTCACTTTACTATGCCAAATCCTTCACTGTCCAGTGTTTATATAACAGCAAAGTACCATATCACTAATCAAGCCATTATCTACTTGGCTACCATCCAACAGAGGCTAAAAGCATCATTAAAAAAAATAGCTAACTGCTTTTAATTTACTTTTTTTTATTAACCACAATAACATTCCTATAGGCACATGATCAAAAAGTCTGCCTAGTTTGATCCACTCTCGCTGCTAAACATTTCTGTTGAATGCTGGCAGGTAGTGGCTAAAAAAGTGGACACAATGGTAGGACATGTGCATACAGGTGATACACTGATCCATTTGCACAGTGCTGGGGAGTGCACTGCTAGTTTCACTACATTTCCAAATAACTTTAATTTAAAATCATGTTATGAGATCAAATCAAATCATGTTTCCAGTGATAAGCTATTTGTTCTTCCAGCGATGAAGCACAACAAAGCACTATCTCTATATTATCTTATCTCATGAAATAATCTCAGTAATGATTGCTCTGTTTTTCACCTCTCTTCACCTCCTCCTCCCTGTTTTGTGATTTAAGAAATGGGCTGGTTTGATTGTACACAGCAGAGAAACTGCAGCATTGGCAGCTGCCGGTGAGTCCTTTAGGACACACACAAAGCGCTGGACATCTGGTCAACTGGTCAACTGGTCAGCTGGGTGAGATGTGGTCTGCTGTTGGAGTCTTTCCAATTCTTTGTCACTCTGTCAACCTTCTACTGTGGATGGGGCCCTTAATTCAATTAATTTAATGATATTGACGTTTTAAAAGTCATTACTTGTAAATGTGAAAGATATACTGTATGTGAATATTAATGTCACTTATTATTCTGATGCAGGTCCCACTTATGCACTCACCTATCAAACAGCACCTACAAATTAGTCCTGGTATCAGAAGCTTTGTCGCTTTTTCAATTGTGTACATACAAAAAATGTTGTTAAAACATAGCAGTATGTAGAACCGAAACCGAACCAAACAGGTTTTTAACAGTTCAGGATATGGGTCACTTCCCATAGTAGATTCTTGCACAGCTCAAGATACACCAGCATTGTTCATATCAATCTCATCCATTCTCCTTCTTTCTCCTTCTCCCATTTTGAAGACACAGCCTTTCACATTGGTTATGACAGAAGCTGTGGGCCACAGAAGGTATTTGAGTATTCTATAAGTGAGGTCTGTGACTCCCACTAGGACAGAGAAATGACTGGGTTAGCTTTAGATGAATGATGTGAGATGATAGACGGCTGAATGGAAAGAAAAACACAAATGCGGCACACAAACACACACACACAGATGGCTGCCTGGCATCACACATGAGTACACACACACACAGCATACAAAACACCAGAGGATGCCCGCAGTTTATCTTTCACATTATCTCACACCGTGACCAAATGTTCTCTCTCTCTCTCTCTCTCTCTCTCTCTCTCTCTCTCTCTCTCTCTCTCTCTCTCTCTCTCTCTCTCTCTCTCTCTCTCTCTCTCTCTCTCTCTCTCTCTCTCTCTCTCTCTCTCTCTCTCTCTCTCTCTCTCTCTCTCTCTCTCTCTCTCTCTCTCTCTCTCTCTCTCTCTCTCTCTCTCTCTCTCTCTCTCTCTCTCTCTCTCTCTCTCTCTCTCTCTCTCTCTGAAAAACACAAATAGAAAATAGAAAGATAGTTTCACTTTCCTTTGCAATCTCTCAGTCTACCTGCCTCTGTCCTATAGGGTAATACCCTTTGGACAAACAGCAGGAACCAAGGTAGAGGTGGGACGGAGAGGCAGGGAGTTGGAGGAAGGGTAGATATAAACAACGAGATTAAGGAGACAATCTGCACCATAAATCTGCAACATTATCTGCTGCAGGCAGCAGGAAGGGGAAGCCTTGTGAGCTGGGCTGGCACCAAGTAAGCCATGACGTTTATGTTTTCATCTCCGCTGTTGCATCAATTTTGGATAAAAGCCAATCATTTAGACTTTGTAATCAATCTTGTGAACAGCAATACATTTAGCTCAATAATGTCTTTCTAAGGTAGGCAAAGAGGGTGAAAACAATCAGTGTAGAAGCCCTTTGCCACAGGAGAAAATGCAGCGCTTGTGCATACTATGTCCCTCTTAGGATGTCACTTTGAGATTAACAAAGAAAAAAATTCTATTTAAAAGTGATTTGCCTCCTGGCGTTCAGATATTGAGGGGTATTTCTTGGCCAGAACGGAAAATCCCTCACACTAATGTGTATTCAAGCAGCTGTTTTTGGATCTGTGTGTACATAAACACACATTGGCGCTTAAGCAATGGAGCAAATGCATCCCCATCATTTTGTTGAGGAAAGCAAAGTTATAGTTTTGCTACCCCTCTTTTTGTCTTATTAAAAATATACTTATCATGGAGTCCCTACAATCAGGTGATTATATTAGTTATCAATACTGTCAATCACAGTCTATCAATCCAGTGTAATATGGCTATCTTACAGGGCTGCCAACTCTCACGCACTGACTGTGAGACTATTGCAATTTACAGTTTTCACACACTCTCATTGCCTGTGTTTATTTTCTTATACAGTTAAATAACAAATTCATAACTATTAACATTGCAGCGTGAAAAAAGGACAATGACATCACACAGACAGATAAGACAGAGCAGCACAGTGCAACAGCAACACTGCAGCAGAGAGTTATTCAGACCTTGAAGATGGCCTTGTGAGTATGGAAAGCAGTAACCAAGTTTAATTCAAAGGTTTATCAAAATCATACGGTGATGTGTTGTAAGGCTATTTCATTTATATAACTTGTTTTTCCTTGTTTGACCTTGAAGATGGCCTAATAGCCATTCTTCTAAAATCATTTCCTGTCCTGATCCACCAAATTATTTACTGTTGATGACTGCTGATAAATTCTTGGTTTTAGTAGCGCTGACAATGTAACTAATCTAAACTAGTGAAGGTGGCTGTTTCTTTCTTTTCTTTACAAGATTTATTTTTGGGTATTTTTGCCTTTATTTGATAGTAGATGGCATAGAGGCTGGCAGGAAACAGGGAGAGAGAGGGGAATGACTTGAAGCAAAGGCCTCTTGCTGAAATCGAACCTGGGACTCAGCCATTATGTGGCATGCACCAAGGCGATCTGCAGGTGGCTGTTTCTTGACTTAAGGTTGTTTAGAAATACAGGAAATACATTTTTTTTTACAATTCTGTTTTTTGCATAAAGGTATTGTGCATCCGAGAATGTGTGTCTCTATGTTTTTAGTTTGGGCATGTGTACTGATGCACAAACTGAAGGGTGTCTCTCAACACCTGTGTGGCTTAGAAAACCGTGACGCGATGTGAATCATGCTAACTGAGGCAGTTAGCTCAGAAAAGAAAGGAGCACCTGATGTGAAGTGTAGGGGAATGAAAAGGGATAAAAGTGAACAAAAAAGAAAAAGACTGGATGAGAAGAATGTAATTAGCCCTAGATTGGAGTTTCGTTTGAGCCAGGCAATTACCTCTCTAATCAGGTAGTAGGAGAGAGGAGAGGAGACGGGGATGGGGTGAAAACAGGGAGAATGATGGAGTGGAGGGATCATCAGTGTAACAGTGCTTTAAGCCACAGCCAGAAAATAGAATGTCAATTCCTGCCCAGCCAAAAAAATGCAGTGGTTTTATAAGACTTCTACCTAAAAACAACAGGTTTATTCCTATATTGGGTTACATTACACACACATTGTGGACTAAAACAAAGAAAGACATCCAAAACCCAACAATCCCACAACAATTACAGAAGAAACAGCGAGTCATTCAAGGCTAAAATTGAGGTCTTAGGCTTACTGGGCTTGTCTGTTCCCAAAGACCACTTTTATATCAAAATAGCTCTGCTGACTGAATCAGATTCACTGTCTGGCGAGATTGCTTGTTACATGTACAAGAGTTTAAATAGGTATAAGGCATTTGATTTAAAGGGTAACGACCCTTGAAAAATAATACTTCACATCATATATCCTGTACCTTTTGTGAAAAGATACTTCAACTTTTACAGCTTTTGTCTTTTTGTTTCATATAACTACAAGTACGTCTCACTGCAGTTTTCTTTATCAACACGCATGATCATCTTTATTAGGGCCCGAGCGCTGACCAGCGCGAAGCCCTATTGTATCTGTCAAGATTATTATTATTTTTCTTTTTCTTGCACGACGACGGCCTTTTTGCCCCCCTGAACGTGCCCCGAAACTCACCAAAGTTTGCAAGCAAGCCAGACCCGGCGAAAATTTCGATATTTTATGGTTTGCACAAATGGGCGTGGCAAAATGGCTCTCTAGCGCCCCCTACAAAATCAATAAAAGCGAGCCCCTCGTGACAGATTGACATAGAGAAACGAAACTTGGTACACATGTTCATCATGTCAAGACGCACCAAAAAGTCTCTTGGACACATACCCTAACACCAACAGGAAGTCGGCCATTTTGAATCAAAATATTGATTTTAATGCAAATTGTGGCATCATATTTGAACGTACTACTCCTACAGTTTTCTTCCCATCCACTTCAAATTCACACAGAATCATCTTGAGACATTGAAGATGAAAGGTTATCAAAAGCTTTTTCCCACGTCATTCCTGGTTGCCGTGGTGACGCGGCGAATTTCGATGCTTCGCCATGAAATTTCAAACCCTCATAACTTGACTCCACATGGTCTCAGCTTTTCCAAATTTCAGATGCTTGTTCAGCGTCCTGGTCTGAACACATGTACAGTCTCATATTTAGTGACAATCATAGCGCCACCTACTGGCAACAGGAAGTCACTTGCGTCATTTGTTCATTAATTACTCCCATAATCTTAAGTATTTCCACCTGAAATTGACTCAGCTGAGACATAAGACCTTGGTGATGCCACATTCTGCAACTCGTGACCGATCATCAAATACTGTTGCCATGACAACGCATTCAACGCCATGAAAATACGATTAAAGTTTTCAGAGGCAAAAGATGCCTCCACAGTAACGAAACTCAACACACACGTCTGGAGTGGGGTCTTTTAACATCCTATATACTTCAATGGGATGGGCGTGACTAAATGGCTCAATAGCGCCCCCTTGAATATTTCAAAATTGAACCTCAGCCTTCCCGATTGACATAGAAGAATGAAATTCGGTAGGTTTATGTATCATCTCCAGACGCACAAAAACGCCATTTGGACCCATACCCTAAGTCCAACAGGAAGTCGGCCATCTTGGGAAAAATGCTCAATTTTGGTGCATTTTTTGGTCATTTCCAGGTCTCATATTTGAACTAACTAGTCCTACAGATTTCATCCCATCCTCTTCAAATTCAGACAGAATCATCTTGAGACATTGGAGATGACAAGTTATCAAAAGCTTTTTCGTCCGTCATTCCTGGTTGCCATGGTGACATGGCGAATTTCGATGTCTCGCCATGAAATTTCAAACCCTCATAACTTGACTCCACATGGTCTGAGCTTTTCCAAATTTCAGATGCTTGTTCAGGGTCCTGCTCTGAACACATGTACAGTCTCATATTTAGTGACAGTCATAGCGCCACCTACTGGCAACAGGAAGTCACTTGCTTCATTCGTTGACTAATTACTCCCATAATCTTAAGTATTTACACCTGAAATTAACTCAGCTGAGACATAAGACCTTGGTGATGCTACATTCTGCGACCGAGCCGCAGCCCGACATGCGTGGGGGCGCGAGGGCCCGTTCATCACTGCTTGCAGTTTTAATTGTCAGTGTAATTTCTGCTACTTTTTTTCAATGAGATATGTTTGTATTTTTTCGAGTGGCCAACTAATCCAAGCGTAAAACCGAAAACACTATAGCATTGTTGCCCCAAATGAATCATCTCCAATAAATAGCCCAATAGCCTTGGTGACTGACAAATGGTCCCAAACCACAGAGAATAGAGACAGGGAGGCTCGGGTAATGGCATCTAATGGGCTGTTTTTGAAAGGCAGCCAATGCCTGGAAGACTTGCTCCCTGATTACTGACATTAACCAAAGAGTTCAATTTTCCCTTGTGACTCTCTGTGCTCCTCTACATTCTTTTTTTTCTCTCTCTCTCTCTGTCAATGCACCGATTTTCTTCATTCATCTGTTCCTGCTGTTGGTATTTTCATGCATATGTTATTTCAGAGAGTGAAAATAGTGTCCTGATAAATTATTTAGACCAAGCGTTACTAGAAATGTATTGTTTTTGTCTTCAGAGCACTTTGCCAAAAATCTGGACATTCTCCATTATGTTGTTGTAATTTTTGTGACATTCAGCATACAGTAAATGGTCTCTGCTGTAGTCACCAGGATCACCAGGATAGAAATACTGATGTCCTCCCAAAACCCTGATCCTTCTTCCCATGCCACAACACCAGAAATAGTCTGCGAAAAGTTTTAATTTGGATTTTTCTTAAGTTAACTATTTAATTATATTTTCTGTTGATTATAAACATTTGTTAGCCAAAAAGTAGTCCAATTTGTATATATTCAAGCTTGTCAAATACCTACCACATTTAAGTTTTTAAATTTTAGAACATAAATTACACCCACGTTTCTAAAATTTCCAAATTTGCAGAAAAAAGCATGCAGAGAGGACATAACCAGTGTTTTCTACTGTAGAAAATACTGTCAGTCAGTACAGATATCCAGTAGAGATGTTTGACACGTTTCATTTATAGTTTGAGTTTCTGTTGGTAGCACTTTCTTTTGTTACTGCATCCAGAAGAGAAAAGAATAATTACCTCCAGGCTTGCAGATGTTTTATAAAGCGGAAAAAACACATCTGTCTACTACGGGGTAATTACATTACAACTGTCAGTTATTATTCCAATAGGTGACAGATGGTAGCAGGACACAATCTTTTTCTTTATGTAAAAAATGATAGGAACATGAAAACGTTAATATAAATCTAATATAAATCGGGCAAGACAGTCACAAACTTCAGATTTGATTTGGATTTGACTGCTTGAAATTTAATTCCCTAAAGACATGACTGAAGAATTGAAATAACTCACCTATGTGAAAACACTATTACTGTAGCACTGCTTTGAAATGTTGAAATTAGTGTGTAATTTTATCTGTCAACTTTCAAATGCATAAGACTTGTCAATGAGTTTCAGCTTGCATACTGCATGTAAACAGGTGACTTTCCCTGAAGGACTTGGGACTTAATCTGAGAGTTGCTTTGGCAAAACTTCATACTCGACTTGGTCCCTACAGTCTCAACTCACTTAAGACTTGGATTCGCCCTAAAAAGACAGCTAAAAACAGCTTTGCAATAAAGTGCAAGCTATTGCCTTCGTTGATTTATTGACTAAATAATCACCTTTGGGAGATGAAGTTTAAGTACATAACGCCCAGAGACTAACGTTAGCAGAGCAGAGCAGAGAACTTCAGCAGTAACAAATGAAACCGGCTGACCAACACACACTGCAGCATTAAACAACTTAAATCAAATCTGAAGTGTAGAAAATAACTTGGTGCTTAGTCTGTTTCACATCAAAAACTCTGCAATCGCTCAGCGTCTTGGACAGTGATGACTTTCCCCGGAGCGAACAGCGCAGCAAAGATGCTGCTCTCCACTGCTGGAGACATGATGTTAATAACAACATAGCGGAGCACTCTGCCTCCCCCTCATTTTGTTATTTTCATACAGGCAGGAGACTGTAGGATGCTTCCAAATGAATTAATTAATGCAGTTAACTTTTTAGCTCAGTTATGTTTTATGTTGTATTTCAGTGGAATAAAGGCACTAGTGAATGGTTTGGCACACAGTATACTGGAGCAAGAGACTGAAAATACTGCCCACCTTTTTATTATTCAGAAGAGAATCGGTGTATGGATAATCAATTCTTAACTGATTCAGATACCAAAGAATCATAATTGACTCCATTTGTGAAATTCCCAAATATTCACACCCGTAGTGACCAGATTTTAAAAGCCCAAACAGACTAACAACTGCCACTGAAAACATGGACAGTAGCCCTGCGTCGCTTCCAAGGCTGTGATCTGAACAAACATAGCAGCCCCAGGGGAGATAGAAAGAAGACACAAAAACTCCCACAATCAAACAGACACACTCACACACACTCAAAACTGGACACATGACATAAGGCCATTTAAGGCTGGAGTCCTGCCTGGATCAGATGGCAGAACACTTAAAGCTTTTAAAAGCCAGGCTACAAGGAGTGACCACTATAGCATATCTACAGGGTAAAGTAAAAGCCTGTTTCATTCAATGCAGTATTCAGGCGCCTGTAAGGGAATACAAAAGGATCCACAAACCATCAACATGTTTCTTTGTTGGTGAATAATCGCTGTAAGTGGTAGTGCTTTGGCGATCAATGCCTTTTTAGTAAGGAGAAAGTGTCTATTTTTATCGAACACATTTTTAATTTGACTATTCACTAAACCCCTCCCCCCAAACAGGAATTGTCAAATCATAGCTTAGCAACGGTAGCTAGGCACATCAGGCTTGCCAAGCTTACAAGCTTACAAGACTTCTAGTATGATAGTGTGACTTCAGTGTGCGTATGGCTGTGATAGAGCAATACTTAGCATTTTGGAGGCCAGTGAATCATTTTTATTTTTATATATTTTTTCCTTTCCACCACTAGCAATCAACTTTGCGGTTTCTCTACTACCATATGCTGCAGATGTCAGACTAACTCACTCCTAACGTCATGACCTAAACCAAACCAAAAGTCAGCATATTACTGGGGTACAGGTTACATAGAAAAGAGCCTAGTTCACAATGAGACAATCATTTGTGTCCTATATGATCAGAATATAAGTAACATTTGTGACTTTGTCTGCTCTTTATTGGTTTGAGGGCTAGGGTTGGGGTTGGGGTTAGGGTTAGCACTACAGCAACCTAAGTCAAACCCTTTACCCAAGATATTACCTAACCGAAAGCTTTTCTTGTCTTGTGTAAACTAATACATACTGTAGTAAAGTATAAACAATGAAACTTAAATGTAATGTTTTGCTTGCAACCCCAACATTCAAACAAGGTGATAATACAACAAATAAATTAATTTCTGCTTATTATACTTTTAATATTAGGTGGTGCATTTTAGCTTTAGCCTCAGTGTCTTAGCATGATGCCATCCCTCCCTTGCATCACTCCATCCCTCCCTCTGTGAAGAGGGCTATCGCTCCCTCCATCTGCGTGTGTGAGGGGTTGTCCTGGTGTGTCAGTAATGACAATGTCCCAGCGTTCCTCTCTGCCAATTAGCCCGGCCGTAATTACACAGTCACATATGGAGCTGTCAATCACCTGGCTCCTCCACACAGGAACTCACCCACCCAGCAGAGAGAGTGAGTGAGGCAGCAACAGAGAGAGAGAGAGAATGAGAGTTTCCAGCAGCTAGCTCTATACCTCTCCAAACGACCACACACTGTGCCAATAAGTAGCATGAGGAGCATTTTGTTCAATTACTCTAACTGTGCGGCAATCCCACAGTTCACAGGAAAATGCCATGAAACATGAAAGCATTAGAGCAGTGCTCCAGCAACCTATATTTGTTTAGCGCTTTATTTGTGTGGTAGTTAGAATTCCCTATTTACTGAGTTAACACAATCTGAGCGAATGCATTCTCCAGACTGTTGCCAGAACAGTTGTTGATTTAACTGACTGCAGGAACAGATGCAAAATAATTGGTGTGTTTTATGCAGAAAATCCTGTCTGGAAGTGTTATTTGAAATTTAAAGAAATGGTCTGCTGAAATAAGCAAAACAAAATAGCAAACATTGTGCTGTATTAAACATGTTTATCTATCATGATCTTTAAACATTTTTATTTGATCTTCTAGATCTCAGTGCAGCTTTTGACAATCAAATACGTGATTCGCCCTTACTGCTTGACACAATTGTAATTGTAATTGGTTGTATTTATTTTAACATGGACCCCAGGAAGAGTAGCCTTTGCCTTGATAACAGCTAATGTGCATCTAAATAAACTAAACTAAACACTGGGTCAGCATTTCTGGGTCTGCCCTTGGTTGGCTCCATTCTTACATTTCAAACAGAAATGTGGATGCGTCAGCAGCAGTTTCACTGTTCTATTGGCAGCATAACTTCCACACCTGTCAATATATCATGTGGGGTTCTGCAGGGTTCAGTTTGAGGTCCACTTATTTTCTATCTTTATATGCTCCTATTAGGAAGAATCATCCAAAGTCTTTCCACTGCTAAGCAGATGACACTCCCATCTACCTCCCTCTCAAATTCCCTAAATCAAGCCAATGTCACTTGATGACAAAGCTGTCTCCAAGATGTTAAACTGGTTGTCTCATAATTCCCTTCAGTTAAATGAGGACAAGACAGAGATCCTACTCTCTGACTCCCCACACCATACGGTTATTACTGCCCAGAACCTTAATCACCTTCATCAGAACCCAGGTGTTTTATTTAATGATGATTTCAGAACTTCTCACCCCTTTATAGCATACCAGACCCCTCAGGTCCTCCCACTGTGGCTTTTTTTCTGTGCACATCTATATGCATATATGTCTTTGGATTTGTATATGTCTGACTTTTGTGCAAAACCTGTTTGCTTTTTAAAGTGTTTAAAGTGTTTACCTACATGATAAGCCTGGGGCTTTTCCGTTGTCTCTTAGCAAATCTTTGAACTGATCCTACTAACAGTGTTGCCTGTATGTCCAAAGCATGATTTATCTCATCTTTCTGTGCCACTGTTGTCCAAAAACTTTTAACACATCGTGTAACCTTGTTATACTGGATGACTTGTGCCTCCATTAATATTAATATGGGCATTTTTCTGATGCCATAAATACTCGCCTGAGAATTAAATTTGTATTAATCTGTGATTGTTAATAACACTGAATATACACTATTTACTGTTTGTTTGCTAAAACTGCAATGCTTAGCCGTTTACAGAAGTAACTGAGCCTTTTTTTAAAAATGTAACTATATATTTTTGATCCATTTTTAAATATTTATGTCTTTAGTAGGAAGAGTTCGAGGCTGAGGGTCACAGAAAGGATAGTGAGGTCAGACAGTATTGAGAGATAGAATATGGTATTATTAGCCTTGGTATTTTCAAGGGTTTCTTTTCCTGAAAATGTCTGTCCAATGTCCCAGTTTGCTTCACGATAGATAATGTCCGTGTGAGACAAGCATGCTAATGGCCAATTTGGAGCTTTGTCAACAATTATGATGTGCTACTACTGTATGCTATTGACAAACTAACTATTAGAACAGGATATGAAATGACACATTTCATAGGTGTCATTTTTTAATGAAGTTTAGTCTACACATGCTCCTTCAGAGTGTAAGGAGCATGCGTAGAGTGGAAAATATGGATGACATGATCTGATGACGTGCCACTGCTTTAAACCTTTTTGTATTTACATTATAGCGCTATGATTCAACACACATTCATCACACAATCTGATATGCCTCAAATTGATATCATGCAGTCTGACACAGATTGTGACCTAGATTTAATTAGAGCCATCTCACACAGTTTGACACATAATGACCTTACACAGTCATCACACAGTCTAAAGGCACCTTAAGATTATTCTTAAGGTTTACTATCTGATACTATCTTATCTTTGAGCTGGGATTTAACCACTGACTACAAAAGCATCTGGTCAGTTTCATTTCTAAATTACACAAAGATTGTTTTGTCATTTGCTCAAATGTCAATTTTACAGATTTGCAAGGTCTCTTGGGACCTAAAGCCATGCATTATGCTCAGGGAGTCAGAAATAAATAATCACTGGGGAAGCTGAAAAGAATAATGGACACTGCTGACGTGTTTCAGATCAATACAGAAACATCTTTAACAAATGATACTTAAATCTACATTAGCCAGTGGCATTAATTAATCCCTGCTTTCACGCGTGCACATAAATGCATTTGAGTCCCAGTTAATAGCAAGCCTGATTTCCCATGAGCATCTCCAACAAAAATAAATAAATGAAAGTTTCATACTGTAGTAGATAACATGGCACTCGAATTATTCGTCAAGCTTTCAAGTTCAGTGAGTTGTCTACAGTCCCCAAACAACTGTGTCCTCATAATTTCTATTAAACAAAAACGCCAGTTATCTGGTAAAGATCATGAGTTGACACTTGAATGAACAGAAGAGAGAAAGAGGGAGTAAAAGAAAGAGTATTTGTGAATGCATACAAGTGTGACAAGGTATGTTTGACTGGTTCAGCTCGCCTTCAGGAAGGAAGTTGGATGAACAGAGGGAATAATAATCATAACAACCACAGCAGTAGTATAACAACTTTAATTCAAATTGCACTTTCATAGTTACAAAGTGTTTTACATAGTGAAGGCAAGCAACAATGAATAATAAAGAGAGGAAAAAACAGAAGAAGAGTTGAGAAGAGATGGAGATGAATAGGGATGAAGGATGACAGGATGGAGAAGGGGAATGATGAGAAGGAGGAGGTCCAGAGTCCCAGCAGCAAGTCTTACCTCTGGGACGTCTTCTTATACTTCCGCCTGTCAGAGAAAACAAATATTAAGAATAGTAAGACATTGATTGAAATGTTACTCTCTTAATCAATGTTGAATTTATAAGAAATAAAAGACACTGCGCCTCATGCAAGAAACACTTGTACAGAATTTATTACTAGCACATGAGTGATTTAAGAGAATTTGTTTAATTCAAAATGTATTTAAAATGTTCTCTTATGGATGAATTAATATACATATCAGCCTGCCCTTGTTTAAAGGGTTATAGAATAGCCTTTCACTGAAGAATCATGATGCCATAATCTGGATGAATTTGGAGTTTAAATATGACACTGAGAAGAACTCGAATAAAATATATACCACAAATAAAAGCTAAATTAATATTACATTCACCATATCATTGTCATCATAGCTGGACAGTTTACAGAGACATATGCTAGATCTTACAATTTTTACTGGTTTGTTTTGGCACAGCATTTTATACAGCTGAGTGGCTGTTCTCCCGCTCTGACAGCTGCCTCAGGGTCTTTATGCAGGTTTGCTGTCCAGGATCATCCTCCATTGCACCCAACACAGTCACATTACCTGCTGTATAATACTTCTGGTCCATCTCTGTGACTGTCATCTCTCCTTGACAGACTCTCATTTAAATCATGGACCCCTTTGGATTTAGAATGACTTTTTTTAGCATCTAATTTAAAATGATTCCTTCTTCATTTCTCTCAAAGTGCGGTGCTGCTCTGAATACACAGTGTACCAGGCCTGTAATTCCACTATTGACACGGTTAGATATGTTATGCTATTGTTTGCAGATTTCCAACAGTCTTTTAACAACTTTCTTAATAAAATTTGCCCACAAAGGCAGCCAAACAAATTTATATAGAAAGTTAGGGATGTTGGCTAAACCCCCACTCCAATTTTTCTTGCATGAGGGCAAATATAGCTGTGATAAGAGGCATCACCCGCCAAACTAAAAAAACAATGTGTAAAAAATATATTTTTTGGGGGGGGGGTAATGTCAGTCACCACAGTTATAATAATTTGCTTTGTACACACACAATAACTTCAACCAAGAAAGTAAACGCTTACAATCATGAGGGATTTAAGAGGTGTAAAAATATGCAAACTCACACACACACACGCCACTCCACCCATGACATCCCACCTACTTTACTTTTACACACAGATGCACACACCAGGAGCCTACACATTAAAACACACCTACTATCACTTACCCTAACATTTGGCCTTAAACACACCCACACCTCCATGAAGAGATAACAGCGTGCCTCTAAAAGCTGAATTCATACACACACTTAAGGCACTCATAATAGAGAGAGAGAGTGGATTGTGGGGGGGTGGGGTTCAACTACAGATGTGGATTTAAATTCCAGTCAGGCAGAATTCACACCACTTAGCTTGATTTGTTTCTCAATCATCTTTTGTATCAATCTTTCCTGGAGCTCAGCATGAAACTGCAAGCTAAGAAATATTAAGAGCTCCCACAAGACTAGTAGGGTGGGGAGGGGGAGGGGGTCATCTTTACATTCAATCAATCATTTGGGGTCTATCAAGTGATTAAGATTAGACAGACATGAAGTGTCACAGTGAGGTGGTTGGTAGTTGTCATAAGGGGTGATGGGTGTTTCAAACAGACGGGGTAAACAATACATGAAAAAGGAGCAGAATACAGATAACAAAACCACATGAGACACAGCAGATGAGGATAAATAACAAAAAGGATCAGAAGGTCAAGGAGAAGCAGCAGTATTGATATTTCCTACTCTCTTCACCTACTCACAGATCCTTGAACCCACCTTTTTGCCCATTCCCCCCTCTCATTGAGTTTGCTTTGCCTCCACATTTGTGTATGTGTCAACAACACAGAGCTTCTTCTAATTAGATGGCTTTAATGCAATGTCCTCGGCATAATGAGGATGTGGGTTGAAAGGGATCATGGAAATTTCAGGAATTATTGTAATTATAAAGGTCACGGTGAAGTTATTACGCAAACTTCCTGACAAAGTTATTCTGGGGGGTATTTTTAGATTACATCTTGCTTCATGCTTATTTTATTTTGACTTAGGCCTTACAAATCAGGTCATCTGGCCAGCCTAATCCTTGGGCCAAATCTAAGTTGACCTTCCCTTAAGAAAGCTTTCTGTGATGAACTGTTGATCAAGTGATTAAATAATTCATTGATTTCCATTAATCAGTGGGTGACGGAGAGGTCGGTCTGTCGCACTGATCTAATTTATTAATGGAAATCTATTGGAATCCATTCACCGATGCAAAAACATACAGGGGCAATTTGTCAGAGGGAAGTAATAAAACATAACATGCTGTTCATGCCTTGATCAGTGGATATCACGAGGCTTATACGTCACTGACGGTTGAGCAGTGGGGAAACTGTCCAAAGCAAATGCTCTCACTGTCTATCCATGGATGATGGGTGCACTCTGTGGAGTACGCAGTGCCAGAGAGAGGGTTGTGATAGCCATCCAGCGCACTTACACACTCACACTAATCATACAGCTGCCAAACAAATCTCTCAGGATGGTGGCTCCCATCCTTTCCCCCCCTATTCTATCACTGAGTAAACTGACGATTCTTAACAAAGTGACTTATTTTATGGATATTTCAAATTCTATTCAGTGTATAACAATATTGGCACAGAAAAACTAATAAGCTGTACAATTGACCCTAATATTCAATGCAGTAACTGCTGGAAATGTAAAACAAGCAATTTGGATTAATTTTGAGCAGTATATTCCAGTGCATTAGAAACGTGTTGCCTTATATTTTTATCAATGTAAGGAAAAACGTATATTAATAAAAGTGTTGCCGTATATTTATAAAATATGAACATTGGTTGTTTTAATTTCATACTTTTCAAATGCAGGACGGAGCTATTTAGCAGAGCGTGGAGGCTCTGTGAATATAGCTTGTATTCATGTCTTCACAATGCCCTCATGCTTATAAGATTTCTCCAGGTTAATATCGTTAATAACAATGTAAACTTTATAAAAGAACATTTACATTTAGTAGTTTCTTAATGAAATTAATGAAATGCTCAGATATACTGTATATTTATATGTATTTTTTTTTCACCATTTAAAATCAAGAAGACCTCATGACCTCCCTGTGAAGCTTTGTCGACCCCTAGTGGGGGCCGCAACCCCCAGGTTGGGAATCAGTGTCCTATAGGACATACAGTAAATGTCACCAAGTCAACACATACACACTCAAACATACATCCAATCCATATCGTCCACACAAGCTCATGCGCAAGGTCACACATATGCACATGCACACACACACACACACTCCGCACTCCACACTGACAAACCCTCTCTATTAAACATACACAGTGTGAACCGTCAACATCTGTGGGGGCTGCCTGTCAGCTGGAGCTCCCTCTCTTCAGACAGAGGCTCTTTGTGAGATTAAAGGCTAACGTGATCCCTGACACGCAACAGGAGCCCTCAGAGCACCCAGTAGACTGCAGTGTAGCCATGATGGGGGAAAAAAATGAAAAAAAACGAGGCCCAGGTCCCCATTACGCTATATACCTGACATGCTATCTATTAAATATCCAAAAAGACAGGTGGTTATAATAGCCAATTTATGACAGTGACCAAATGAAAGAGACAATGAAGGAAACATCCTATAGGAAACTACTGTAAATGTGGCAGAGGATGACAGTTGGGGAGACCCACATTTTGGTATTTTGTCACAAGAGAGAGAGCGAAACCGTGACTAATCATGTAAAGGATATGTTTAAACAAACCAAAAAATAATTAGAGGGATGTGAGAGGAAAGGAGAGGAGAGCTGGTGAAAGAAGGCTGATTGCTTGACTGCAGAAAAACGTCAACAGCCCCATGCGCCCTTCTGCACTCGTCTGTGGTGCAGGAGGGAAAAAAAAGCTGCATTTCATTCAGACCTCCAGCTGTTACATTAGGGTCTTTCTTTTAGACAACCCTCCTAAAGCAACACAACTATCTCCTCCCCCTGCTGAGGAAGAATGATGAGAACTAAAAATGGATAAAAGATAATTTCCTCCTTTTCAACTTGCATGTACGTACAGTGCACTGGGCTTTCCGCGGTCATAGAGGTGTTGATTGGTTGCTGGATGTGAGAAAGTGATATTATAATAGTGGGGTTTCAAATAAGCTTGGGGAAATGTAAAATGTGAAGCTCTGGGATGTCTTTCCCGTGTTATCAAAAGAGGATTAGTATGAGTGTATAGCAGGCGAACACACAGGTAAAATACTGCAAGTGAGGAGATGAACGAGGAAAACAAAAGAAGCAAACAAAAACAAGGCTCAGCTTCACTTGACTCACCCAAAAATACACTCATTCAATTATTCAAGTCCAAATTCACTGTATTCTTGCGTCAGAATTTTACAACAGGTGTTTACTGCACGTTTCACCAAACAAGTAAAGGCATCAGCATCTGGTTCATCATAAGAATACCACCAAACTGCAATCATTCACTTGTCCCTTTAAACATTTGCTGGTGCACTGAAGAAAATAACTTATAGTGACCTAAATAAGGATATTTTGCAGCAAGGCTTCAAAAGTGTGAGCGCTGTTCTTCTTCTCTGATGTGCATTCCTTTTATTCCTTTCTCTCTGATAAAGTAAATAAAACATTCTAAGTTGTTAAAAGGAATAAGCTTAGAGATTTTTAGCTTGAGAGATTCCAAACTCTCTGCGCATTTTTTTTTTCTTCTTCTTGGTAATATCAGCCTATCCTTCATAAATAAGCCAGGCTTTTCTTATGACACTCTTTCCTGTGTGCTTGTCTTCAATTAAGCTTTTTAAGACCAATTTTAACAGATAAATCCATGCATAATTATTAACAGCTTAAGTGATACACAAATGCCACTCGCTCAGAGGCACACACACATACACACACACAACATTGTTTCACACACTTGTTGAAAAGAGTTAAAGTGGATATACTTACAATCCCCGGAGCCTGAGCCAAATCTTTTCAATTTGTTCCGGCTGGAGGTACTTTAGGGCCGTGCTTTCAAACTCCTCGATCTCTTTGGTGGGAGACTCCATGTCAAATACTCACAGAGTTCAAGATGTGCCAACAGGAGATCAAAGAAAAGAAAAAAAGTTTAATCCCTCTTAAGTGTGAGTGGTGAGGAAGACGTAACACCGAGCAGAGAGAGAGGTTGTGGTGGAACCCAGGACGTGACCGAGGTTTCCTCTTTCTTCACATTTGCACTCAGAGCTGCGACAAACAGGCTGTCATCCTTCCGTTTCCTTTCTTTTCTCTCCCTTCTTTTGCTTATGTTAAGAGTGTGTATGACTGAAACTCAGAAACACTCAGTGTGTGCAGTGCAGTGCAGTGCTCCAGCGGCTGTGACAGTCGTGAAACAGCCTCAGTGTACCTCTCTCCTTTCTCCCTGCCTGTCTCTCATTCGTTCACTTCTCTCCTGTGTGAGCACAGGGGTCCTGAAGCCGTGCCATGCTCTCCCAGCAACAACGGGATGCAGACGGCAGGGCAGCGCAATCCGGGATTAACGCTCACTGCCGAGCTCTCAATACAAGAGGGAGGGAGGAACACCACCAGTTAAAGAGAGGGAGGAGTCTGTCTGATAATGAGAAACCATGTTGTTTCATCCACTGGAAACTAGGGGAAGAGACGGAGGGGAACGAGTGGGGATGCAGAGAAACAGGAGCAACAGAACAGGAGAACAGATGATGAAGGTATGAATGTCCTGGATTACTGTAAGACATTTATGGTTGAAGATAAGATTAAACCCAAAGGCCATTTTCTCAACAATGACACAGCCTTTTTCTTCTTTTTCACCCTGTAATTCACCTACTTTTACATGCAGTTGTTTATTTCATCAGTAGGATAAATGTCAGCATTTAAAGGGATGAAAACATTCAGTGCAAATGCAACAGCTTTAGATCTGCAATGTATTCATTTGAAAATGTAGATAATACATTCATTGTACAACAAATTAAATGTCATGCCAGGCAGGATTAAATAGTACGCACACAGTGCATTGACACTGATTTGACTGAGATTACACTGATCCATTGAGCGTATTCAGGCCATATTCAACCCCCCACCCCCCACCCCCCCTCAAATACAAGCACTGTAATACATAAAAATCATGTTTCTCACTTTCTCTTTCTCTCTCACTCACTGCATATACAGTACCAGTCAAAAGTTTAGACACACCTTTCCGTTCACTGTAGCACAGGACAGCATAGTGTCCAGATGCCACATTGCTGTCCTCTGAGGCTTTATGGGCAAAAATGTCCTTTCCGATTCATTTGAGATTTGCAGATAATGTGGCAGTTAGCTGGGCAGTATTAAATGTGAGGCAGTTTTATGATACTCACAGCCATATAATCCATCAGCACACACTGGTTTCTGCATATATTATGTGTTATATTTCATCTCCAATGAAAGCTCCATCAGTAATTACATAATTACACAAATGTAACTGCTGAGTACTCCTATTTTCTGCTTTCTTTTTCAGTCGATATATTTCCTTTATATTACATTTTCCCACATTTTTCACTATTTCAACATCTTAAGTTTCCTGCCACTCTGCCTGGCAAGAGATATAACATTATATATTATATGTATATAAATTGAAGTATATTCTATTCAAAACTTTTTAAGCCTGTTTTACTGCTTCTCCATGTTCCTCTCTTCAGCTACTGTAGCTTATAGCTCACTGAAAATCTAGTAAAGACCCCCAACAACATAGAGCTCCATCTTTTCATTTTCTGCAAGTCCAAAACTTGCACAGATTACTCAACCCAGAGCCCCCCTCCCTCCTTTCTCCAAGCCCCCTACCACACTCTCAGGTCTTTCAATTACTTGATGCAGGATGCAGAGATAATGCCAGGGCGCCACCTCAAAGAGGCTCCTGCTTTCATCTGCTGAGATGGGTCCTCTGTGAGGAGGGAGGAGAGAGGTTTGCCTGAATGCCATGAAGCCTGCTGATGTTCTCTTCAAAGGCGCACTTGTTTCTTTCTCCCACTCTGTCTTCGGCTTTCAGTTTCTTTCTCTTTCTGGCTGCCTTTCTTCAATGCACTCTTCATCACAGTTTTTCCCCCTTCTTTTTTGTGGAGGTGTGGCCCCCAGGAGAGGCAAAGCCACAGGCAGAGTCGACAGGTCAACTTGAGGGGAAACCACAACAGTAACTTCACATTTCACTGCTTGCTGTTCACAGCTTTACACCCCAGGGACTTGATGTACCGTGTCATCATGTGTAAGTGTGACGCTGAACAAGGTCGAGCCTGGTGAGAAACGTTCTGTCAGTAGCACTGCAAAGACTATGAAGGTCAGTTTCAGCTGCATTGCACTCAGAGTCAAGCATTTATGCAAAAAAGTGAAAGTACACAATGCTGACTAAAGGACTAAAGTAGCATTAGAAAGAAGTTTACAGTAGCTCTTAGAAACCGACATCCATCCTTAACTTCCTGCACTGGCTCTGGATATTGGCTTTGGACTCATTCCCATCTGTACTTGTTAAATATTATCTAATTAAAATGTAATATCTCACTGAGAAATTGATGATAATAGATCAGTCATTGCCTGTGATGTGGATCTCTGGCATTTGACTGCCTGACATCTTTCATTACAAGCTCTCTGATTATCTCAGAACATTGGGTTCTAATGTTATACTAGAGGCCTAAAGTGAAAGGATTTATAAAAGTCTACATTCGCGGAGGGGGGGGGTTCCTCTGGTGCATAAAATAGCAGGATCAAGAATGCAGCCGTGTTGAGGGAGATGGGGCCTGAAGCATTTGCACCCAAGGAATCTCACAAAATACTTTAATTACATTGCCAGCTGATGAATGAAACACCTTGCGGGGGGGAAAAAAAACACAACTTTGGCAGTGTGGCTTATTTGGACCACTGGATCGCAAGAGGACACAAGACAGCAATGTTGAGCATGCGATGAAATATTAGGAATACGCAGAGGTGTGTTGCTTGCTTCTCATTTACAAATTATATGTTGTTGTTGCCAGGGAATCTGACTGTGAAAATTGAGAGTAATTAGCCATCTGAGGGGGATATTAAGCATACAAAATTCATCACACGGTCACGTTTTAAAACAGATCTCATAGGAGGAGAAAGAAAATAGAGTAAAATGTGAATAAAAGCTTTGCCTTCAGGGGGGCTTCACAAAAACAATGTTTGTCTGAATGAGTGATTATGAAATAGACTGGGGTTTACAAAATGTTGCCAACATTTTACTTAATTTCAAGACCAATGAAGCGATGCAAAAGGCAAAACTGATTGTGTCCCTGCAGGTGATGATAATCAAAATATGGCCCTGATTAATTACGATCCCAACAACTGTTCATAAAAAAAAGACCAAATGAATCAAGTCTTAGGAAAATGAATTATTCCTATGACTATGACAAAGGGACTTGCTGGAAATTACACTGTGCTAAGGTATTCTTGTCACTGTGCTCAGGCTCCCTCAAAGCTCACACGCTGAAATCAAGACATTAACACGCCCGGCCATTTGGAGGTACATGAAAAATTCAGATCTCATTTAAATTTCCGAGCAAGTCGATAAGGATATCAAAGCATCAAAATAGCAATCGCCTTAGCGGTAATGACCACATTTTGGTGAAGATCATCTATTACAAAATATGATTTCCCTGTCTATACTCTCTTTTTGTATTGGATGTAGTGGAGATGGGAGGATGGGTGGAAGAAATTGAGGGCACCCGCCCATAAAGCTATATTTATTTGCAGTGATGGAGGTGGAAAAATACCCCAGAGAAGACACTTCCTATTACTTCACCACCACCCCCGCCCCAGGAGATATTCTTACAGGTCAAAGGTGATGCATAAAATGGCCAAACTGAGGACTTAGGTGACGGGAAAAGCAATCAGACTTGAGTGTTTGAGTTGCATGGAGGCATGTGTGCAGCCCTTCTGCAGTTAAAAGGGTCCAAACTGTTGCAGCAAAATGATGCCCTCTGTCACTCAATTGAGATTTTTTTAAATATAATGATTATTTTCAGGCATTTCTGCTGGACTGAAGTATGTGTTATCTAACCAAAAGGGAGAAATAGTCCAGCCTGCAAAGTATTTGAATCCACTGACCTGTGACATCTAAGTGTTGAGTGACCTATGGGACAGAAAGTCCTCACAGCAACAGAAGCCTGATATACCAACAGCTTACCAAGTGCTTATTTAAGGCAGACATGTTAGCAAGCAATTCCCTCCTTACACAGATATTACAGCAGATGCATAGTAACATGAGTATCTAATTAGAGTCATGTTTCAGATATTTAGTCACCTTTCAGGTCTATATATTTGTCTACAAATTCTTTGGCTTGTTAAATGCTAAACTGTCTTTACTAGCCTCCCGTTTACCTCAGCTCTCTATTATTTAGTCGGAGTGCAGTGGTTGTCTGAACTTGTTAGTTGGAGGTGCGACCGACAGTTTCAGGAGGGCGTTAGTGAGAGCAGTTGGGAGGCAACTCTATAGTCTAAATGCAGACTGGATAACTCAAAGCTAAAAGCAGCTTAAAGGTGTAAATAGCTGCAGATTTGGTAGTTGCTTTTCATTTGGATTGAAAGCACTAAAGGCTTCAGTGTGCAGAATGTAGTCTACGCACAGAGTTGGACACGAGATGACTTTCTACACATTAATCTGCTGAGGTGGGAATGTGTTAGAGTTAAAGATGTGTATTTACAAGCAGGATTTGTGACCGCCCAACTAGTTTGGAGCCACCCATGGTCCAGTGTGCAGTTTAAGCAAGTGTAATGTGGAAACTTTGACTTGTGTCCAGCAGTAAAACTTCTGAAATGAAAATTGATAGATGCTGGATTATTCAGTGAGGAATAAGAAAAATATGTAATTTTAAGAGTCCTTAATTATAATTTAATTCAAAGTATTTTTATATGTTATGAAATATATCTGGAGGAGCATCTTTTAATAGTCTTGAATTCCAACATGACTATTAGGGGTTCGTCCTGCAGTTTTGAAATTAGTTATGGGTCATGAACCACAAGCAGTGAGGAAAAACTCAATATCATCCTTCAGTGAGGTAAAACTGTTGATGTACCATTAGTAATATTTGTTCATTACCTCATTTAGATATGATCTTCAAAAGTAATTCAAAAGCTAGTTTCCATGAGGAAAAGAGTTTATGTCCACATGACTCTCATTCAGTCTTGTATCTCTGTCATCAGCAAATTATGAATCTCCTGCGATATGATCCGATGATGAATGGAAATGTTCTGTTCCAGGGTTGACTTCAGGCTTAAGGCTCAACAACACCAGACTTACTGCAACTCACACAACTAAACGTGACACACATCCCTGTAAATTTTTGCCGGGCAGACAAAATACTGCCCCCCAAAGTGCCTCCCAGTGTGTGACTCCTCTCATCCTATTACTATTTTAACTTGACAATACGCTGGATACAAAGCAGCGGCAATGCTGGCAAATAGAGTACTATTCATGTCATGGGTGAACCGTTTGCAAGTCACATAGTGTATTTAAAGGCTGCCACAGTACATGGGTAACTGTAACTGTTAGGAGGTAGGAGGTAAGGGAGGTAAAGAAATTCCCTTAATGTATTCTCTGCCTGCTTGTGAATGCCATTAAAGAAAATGGACTGATCTTATCACAGCAGAGTTCAAACTTAACACACACTTTAGTTATTCTGGAAAAAAAGCATGTAATTTTATGATAAATAAAAAAGTATTTACACATGACTTGATACACACAATGACTTCAGTGAGCTTCCCAAAGACACATAATTGAAATATGTGTTTCCACTGATGATTTTCACATTTATAATAATTAACTATGTATTCATAATTGATTAAAAGCAGGATGGAAAAAACCCAGCTTGTGCCTCTGTTGGTCTATACATCAATCAATATTTTTGTTGGTGAAAAATTACAGGCTGCACACAAGGGAGAAAACATATGTTGAACAAAGCAAAGGTTGGAAGTTGTTATATAACCACAAACAGTATTTACAGAATTCACGGAATGCATAACAAATCTAGTGTAAGAAGAGATCAGAGTTTGAGCCACTGTGGATAAATATATCAGTAGAGGTTTGGCACAGTTACAGTTTTGTTTGCTGTTGGTGGAAACACTTCGCAAATCATTCTCATACAGTTTATAGCAAAGTGTATAAAAGCTTCATCCAGAGTTATGTGGCGTCATGCGGCAGACAACCGTGATACAGCTCTTTAACATCATAACTGTGAGGTCACGCCTCAATCATTTTGATGAACAGCCCTGCCATTTGTCCGTGTGCTTCCAGTCACACTGGCCAGCAGAGGCTCGTTAACCTGCTAGTGGGGCTAGTGATGGAGGTTGTTGCTGCACAGGGGATGTCAGCGTGGGGTCTGTGAACCTGCAGCTGCAGCCAAAGGAGAGGTCAGCCTCCACAAACCATAGGCTGCCACGGAAGAGACAGCTACCTTAATCAACTGTAAAGTTCACAGCGGCACACAGTCTCCAATTAACAGGCAGATAAATCAAACCACTGACCACAGAGCAGTGTCTGAGTTTGAGCCTCATGTGTGCTTGACTGTTTAAATTGAAGTGTGAGCTTTGATGCTACTGTGTATAGCTATCTTTAAGATGACAGAGGTATAAACTGATATTTGTTTGTGAATGTGATGAATGATTACATGAATACATTTACAATGCTATTAAGATGCAGTTGTCTGCGATGTTGTTTCTGACAGTCACCTTTATATTCTTTATGGCCTACTATCAAGGTGGCACATTATAAATATATTTTTTTCATAC
Source organism: Scomber japonicus (assembly GCF_027409825.1). Taxonomy (NCBI): domain Eukaryota; kingdom Metazoa; phylum Chordata; class Actinopteri; order Scombriformes; family Scombridae; genus Scomber; species Scomber japonicus. The sequence goes on along the minus strand of NC_070589.1, from coordinate 22,723,085 downwards.
ATTTCCCTTCAATCATCACTTATCCAGAGGTTATTATTAATTAATTACCCATTTTTATGTTGAACCTTTCCACTAATACCCTCATGATCAAGCTAGAACTGTTCCTAATGATATTATGTTTGTTATTACAATACATGTTAAGATTTACTCTACTCAAATGTTTTTTTTTAAATATTGTTACACATCTATTGGTCTCTCATTAGTATCAAATCACAATGGGACAATCACTTGTGTACAACAGCAAATTGTGTCTAATTAAAATACAATTTTAACTAATGAGTACTAACTTATCCCTTACACAAACATTTCCCTTCCTCTTCTCTTGGGACCAGGACAAAATCACCCTAATGGCTTTTTGTATTTTACCCCTTTTTAAAGGCCAGCTGGAAGTCTGGCTTTCATGGCAGAGGTGTAATTTTAAATGTAAACTAAAACCAATCAATCAGTCAAACTGGGTATCAGGTGACAGGCCAGTGTCGATGGAAATGACGGTGAAGATACTGCGTCATAATCACATTATGATATTCAAATTGCTTGGTTGATAAACAAGCATAATCGTGACTATTTAACAGCACAACACATACCTGAAAATGTAAGTTAGTCACTGTTAACTCACACATATAAATTGAATTGGTTAAGTGATGTGATTGTTGCTCAATTAATATTATAAACTATTAAATATATATACAAATATAAAAATAAAAAAGGAGTTCACAGCAAAGCATCTTGTAAATTAACAATAGTGACTGGCAGCTGGAAGTAGTGACACTGTATACATAGCAAGTAGGTTACTAGTAGCACAATGAGACTGCATGTGGATTGTGGTTAACAACACACTTTCATACACAATTTCATTCAAAAACATCCTTCTCCATGAAGGCACCATATAGCCCATTCAATACCTAGCCACTACTTTAAAATGCACAAGGTGCCCCTAATGAGCATAAAACAACAGCCTGACTTGAGCTGCAGAGATGAGTCAGCGTGTGTTTATACACTACGGCTCCATATTATTTTCTGTCCCTCACTGTGTGACTAAGCATGCACTCAATTGTGTTGTAACAGCAGCTATAATCCTAAAACAAATTCAGCAGCTGCTATGTATCTGGAGTATTAGGCAGCCATTCAACTGAACTGAAAATGAACCAAAATAAAGGGTAAAAAGATACTCAAACAGCTTTGATGAATGAAGAATGACTGGAAAGCTTCAACCAGCTGAGCACATGACGATCAGTAAGATACTTGGAGGAAAATGGAAGTTGGAGTTTTATTAAATAGTGCGAATCAATTCTTCTAAATCTCATCATATTCACCTGGAGCCCCGCTGACTTTTACCTTTATTCAACCTCAGTTCATGACAGTCTATAGCTTGCTGTCCTTTTAACTCACTCACTCCCTTCCTGACTGCTACTGATCATATGAACCCTCTCCGTCCTCCAATAAAATCTAATTATCATCGCCTGGAGGATAACAGACAGATTTGGCCTCGGAGGTGACACAGTAGTTACATCATTTTATGGATTACTGCTAGTCCCCTGCTCATTTAATCACCCTGTACCACAATCCTGCCATTTGTCATTCAGTTGTAGATCCCCACAATTCCCTGTTGATTTGCCCTCTATTAACCACTGTTGGCCTGAATGAGGACATCCCCTGACCTTAGTGGGTATTACCCAGACAAAGACCTAAGCAAGACAATGGCAGTCAAATAAACCCTTTTCTATAGGCAATATTTGCTAGTAGGTTTTCCAAATTCACAAGCTTGCATTTATTTATTTTTTACCAGTCAAAAGACTTAAACAAAAATTGGCAGGTGGGCTTTTTTTCTTTCTTTTTTTTTCATTTAGCATATTACCTTTATTTGAACTGTCAGTGCTACTAAAATGAACCATTCCCTTTCAGGCCAAAAGACAGTTATGCAAAATACTCAGCCTCAGCCAAATATTTAGCAGGATTTGGCATTTTTGTTTGGCATTTCTTCCCCACATTGCTATGTCTCAATATATGGCACTGAAATAAGTCAGTGACTCTGAGAGCATATGAACTGTTCCCTCTATGATAAGTAAGAGTGCTTTCAGCTGCCCGGTGCTGGTTGTGTTTTAATATAAAAATCCAGAGTGTAGTTTTTAAATGACAGGATGTGTCTGGTCAAGTGGAAAACTTTCTCCTGGTCACCAACTGACTCTGGAAAAAAAGGGACTTGTGGTCTGAGGGAGACTATGGCAGAGAACAACAGCACTGTAATTTAAGATAGCATAGAGAAGCACCACAGAGGAGGCATGTGTTAGGGCAGTGAGACTTTAGAGTTCAACATGGGATTTCCACAAAGTCTTACCACCTTTTTGAATTGTGACTCTTTGTGCATGCTTGCTATATACACATATTGTAAATAGACGAAAGAAAAGAAAAAAACAGCTTGTTATAACTTGTCTACTTTGCATACAATCAAAAGCTTGTTATCGCATTCTGGGTGCATTCTTAGTATCCTCTGACAAATGCTCACTTCCCTCCACCTGCGGCATTTGTAACGGTCTCCAGAGCCATCAAGGTTAATTGGAATCAGGTGTTAAAAGACGTTCAATATTCTAAAAGTGACAACAAATTATGTTAATGGTGGTTTGAAGTCCTTGTTATCAAGGTGGAATCAATCATGCCCACATCCCTTGAGGTCAGCAGCCATACATAGCAATTAGCACAGTGTATGTGTATGTATGTGCACATTTATGCATGTGTGTGTGTATCAAGAATGCTAAATGTCAGACATAAGATTATCCTCTCCATACAAACCAGGCAGACAATCAACTTCAAATCTTACCAACGTGATACTCAAATTCACATTAATCAGTGTCCAAAAGTATAAATACAGATTCTACACGTTGCCTTGTTTCCCCTCTATTAAAAAAAAGGTATATCGACAATATGCAAATCACACTTGTATTAATATGTATGTCCAGTATGTATCGACCTGGACTAGAGAGAGTATTGATGTCACACCGCCAGCTGACATACAGTAGACTTCACTCCATGATAATTCACTAATAGTATACTTTCACTTTTATGTTGTTTTTATGGCTGAAGCAGCCTGCCAGCAGCAAACCTGATTGCAGTTTTCTCTGTGGCATCTGGCTCATCTGTCGCTGGAAGATCATCAGCCAGAATCTCTTCAGGACTTCGAGGGTCATTCAGGGGGGGCTTCTGCTCTTTGCCTTTGATCCCCATCCCTGCCGTGATAGCATTCCACAAAGCACTCTGGGACTTTGAGCCTGCAAAAAAAAAAGAAAACAAACAAAAGAAGAACCTTGGTGTTGTTACATCTATTTTATATTATGTTATAAAATAAGCTTTCATTCGTTTTCCAGGTGGCAGTTTTTATATATTATTATATTCTTGAAAAGAACACCGATTTGTATCTCCACTGAATACTGTACATGACTTTCAGGATTTAAGTAAAAGGGAACTGAGCCTTTGTAATGCTGCCCCCAGGTGGGTGCAGGCTGTCAATGCTAGTTTATCTTTAAATTAATGCATTTGACACACACAGGTGCAAAGAGGGGTTTAGATGGTTTACCAGCCTTAAAGGTGTCATGTGAAGTTAATGTGTCATAAAGTAGTTTTTTCTATGTTTAAGGCAGTGGACAGTGCCACCTGAAATACATTAAAAAGATTATTATCATCATTCCAATATACTTAAAACATTGTTCATCATGATATCTGTTGACGTCAAAATAATTAATATAATTAATAATTAATGTTTATGCATTGATCAATTAGACTCTGAGAAGTTTCTGCAGCCAATATCTCATTAACTCAGGGTGAAGTGATGCACTGTGATACTCTGATCTAAAAGGTGAAATCATTTGGAGTGAATGAAGTGAGTGAACTAAGTAATCAAGTTTAATTAATATAGTGTGCATTACACTTACGTGCAAAACTGCCAAGAGGTTTGTTGGAGCTTTCACCATCTTCATTTGCCACTGGATGAAAAAAAGGAGAATCAAGTAAAGCAAAAAACCATCAACTGTCAATCAATCAATCAATCAATCTTTATTTGGATAGCCCCAAATCACAACAAAGTCATCTCAAGGCACTTTACACATAAAGCAGATTATAAACCGTACTCTTCAGGTTTTAATTTTAAAGAGACCCAACATTCCCACATGAGCAAGCACTTGGCAACAGTGGCACGAAAAAACTCCCTTTTAACAGGAAGAAACCTCAGGCAGAACCAGACTCAAAGTGGGCGGCCATCTGCCTTGACCGAGGATGGTCAATCTTGACTTACAATGTTGTTGCGTATACTTTCTATGTGATATATTCAACAAATACAAAACCAAAAACTACTAAAAGGCATTCAATTTGCCATTTTCACACAATTGATAAAATATACTTTTAACTCTTATTAAAATTATAAAACTTGATACTTTACCACATAGAGCACTGGTTTTACTGATTTAAGTAATGACCGATTACATTCATGTACATTATGAAAACTCTCATGGATTTTGGCAGCTGACAGTCAGAGGACATTTGCAGAGAGATTTAAGTATTATATTTTGGTAAATGAAAAGGACATGTTACCCACCTCCTGTGGCAATGACGCATCTTATTTATACATACAGTATGAGTACACAAGTAACTACTTGTAAAAACAAATCTTTCTCTTTCCTTCACATTATTTAAATGTAGATCAAGAAATGTATTTATTCCTTTCAGGTCATTACATCAGGCATTTATGTGCATAATTAGACAAACATGCAGCATAATTAATTTTAATTTTATTTATTTGATATATGTTTTTTGTGTATATTGTATGCCTATACATCTTTCTTTTTGAGATTAGACAGAAGAAATGGTCCATTTTGTCCAAAGAAAGCAAACATGCAGCTCAGAAAGAGTCAGGAAGGCTGTCTACTGTTCCATTCAACCCTAAAATTGCCTCGAAATGTGACATAAGTGATTGTGAAACTACTGTAATTGTTGCTGTCACTTCTCCTGCTCCTCCTGGAAACTCTGCCATTGAAACACTGCACACAGTATGTTGAATGGTGAAATAAATCCCACATCCAGCCAGCAGCAGCAGCAGTGTTGCGAACAAAAAACACTTAATGATGACAGACATGAGAGGAGAAGGACAAGAGTTGTTCAATCAAAAGTGTGACAATTACAGCTAAGTGATTTGCAGAGGGACATTTCTGAATGAAGAACTTGTTGAACCTTGAACTGACAGGTGAGGGCAAACAATGCCGTCATCCAAAGACAACAAGTGAACAAATGTGTCCGGTTTCAGTTGTTAATCACTAATGGCATAGTCAGGATTAAGGTTGAGAGGGTGAACACCAAAAAACCTGAACAGGTGTTTTCATTGCTGCTGTCAGTTATTTAGATTTTTATGGTTCACAATAATCAATGGCAACCACAATGGCTCAATATTCAAGCTGTTTCTGTGCCTCAAGATGCAATTTCCCTATTTCACCACTAGATGCTGGCTCAAGTAAAGTCAACAAAAGGTGTCCTCTAAAACCAAGTAAGCAGTAACAGTGACCAAGTTAATCCCTCATGAACTTAATTAGTGTCATGATGGTGATTTTGAGAGTTTGACTCACACTGATGCTCAAATAATTTGCACATTATTAAACTCGGAGAGGTTGATGAGACTCCATTTATACATTTTATTGTGCATATTACCATCTATTTAAAATTAGTCATGTATTCTAGGCTCACTTATCAGAATTTACTCATTGTGGATTTCCCTTCATTTACAAACATGTTCTGCATTATCCATCTTGAAATTGTGTGTATTGCATTGGAGATGCAGATAAAATTGGTGATGCAACTGTTTGTCAGTCCAACAGACATTTTCTATGTACCGAAAAATATGCTACTTTATGACATTTCATGGACATAAACATGTGAAACTCATCAAACAAGTGTCACATCTTTCCATATTTGAAATAATAATATTTCTATTTCTATGTGAAGGCTGATCAGTGAATTATATTTCAGGGCTTTCCAGTGTAATCACCAGTACTAACACAACCCACGTCCCCTTTTTGTGAAAGCAAAGTCAATCCACAGCAGTTTTGTAAAGAGAGATCAGACTATTGTCTTCAAGTTAAAAGCTTCACTTCACAAAAGTACTCCAACTAATTACTATGGCACTTCTGAATTGTCAAGATAAGATGTAGTGAAGCCCACATTCACTCTTATGTTGAAGCCAAGTGGCCACGCTCAATGTCTGTGATTCAGAGATTCACTGTGACTTTTCTGTGAGTTTTGAGCCATACATTTGTCCAGAAAAGTAAAATATTGTAATAGTTTTGGATCGTGTTTCAAGTTTTAAAGATAATTATACCATACCCCATATGTGTGTCAGGCCTTTGCCCATGAATGAACTCAATTTCCCAGAGTCCTCAGTATTTTACACCTAGACTTTTCGTAACCATTGGTCACTGTGGCATGTGATCCATGGCATCATTAGGTCAAGCATCTCTTTTTCTGGCCTCTCTTCTCTGCAGGGCTGCACCTCACCCTGCCAGCAACCTGCAGCACTCAGACCAGGACAGGTCAGATAACTAAAGCAGACCACACCGAACTTCTTTGGTTATTAAGGGTACACACATCACAACCAAGCAACAAGACCCACAACCCAGGAAGCTGTGTAACTTTTCCCAGCTTTGCTCACTCAAAAGTGAGGAAATGACCTGCTCAACAAAGCAGCAAGCCAAAAACCCGTCTTCCGTAATATAGCAATATTACCCGCATGAAATACTAATTTGTGGCCATGAAATAGGTATAACGTGCGCACAAAATACTAATTAATAATATTATCATCATTCCTGGACAGCTGCGTAAGCAAATTGATTCTCTAAGGTCTAAGACAGAGCCATAGAGAGAGAGAGAAGAGTTGCGACACTCTTTGATCTTGCTAGCGGGGTGGTAACGTCGTTCATGTAAGCCTGTATAGTTCCAAACACACGCTGCGCTGACATGTTCTTTTATGGGACTGACAGCAGGGATTGTGACATTGAATGGTAAATATAAATGACAACTGAAAGCTATGTATAAGTATTACTTAGATATGTTTTGGGGGGAAAGCTTCACGTTAGTGTTAGCATGGCTACTGACTTTAGTGGCTCAACCTTAACTTTTAACTTACTATATTTCTGTTTTGAAATGCAAGACGATTCAAGATTTTTGGGCAACTGGATTACTGGATTTCCTTGATTTTGCTTGTAATTTTGATTAACTTAGCTGTGGTCAGAGAGCGATTGAGAAAGCAAAGTAGCAACTGTCCATTCAGCATTTAGTGTCCAGCTCACAAGCATTATAATTTTAAGACTAAGCCATATGCAACGTATCAAATAAATATATATATATATAAACTACATATGAAGTATATTAAAGAATAACAACTCATTACGCTTGGATGAATGAAATAGTATTTTTTTATGACAATGAGTGTTTATAAAAAAAATCAAATACTTTTTTTTCTAAACATATATACATAGATATAGATATATACACACACACACAAGTAGTAGTTTAGTTTACTTTTTTTGGTTTAGAAAAAAAATTCTCTTCACATATATCAGGTTCAGGCAAAAGGATCACTGTAGGGCAGTTCCTCTCAACAACACATACTGTGGAGACATCCTCTTTATCTGTGTCCTGGACACTAAAAAGCAGATGAAGCAAAATAGTGTGAGAACAGATTCAACAGTGGACAATAGTGGACACAGCAGGTAGCACTATATACTTAGGGTAAACCAACATATTATAGGCAATGACTGAAAATCGGTCGTCTACCAAGATTTAAAAAAATATATATAATCACGCTGTGCACATACAAATAAAGCTAAGTATATGCATCATAAAGGGCCTCTGATATAATATAGAGAGTTGACCATTCAAAAGAGGTAGCTATTTAATCAATTTACCCCTGGACATACTTTCACAGCTGGCAAAGTTGAGCTAACAAATTAGCTAGCAATCGGTCGTCTAGCTAGATAAAATATAGTTACGCTGTGTGCGTAAATAAAGATCAGTATATGCATCATAAACAGCCTCTGATAAAATATAGACCGCTGACAATTCAAAAGAGGTAGCTATTTAGTCAACTTACCTCAGAAGTTACTCGACGGCCAGCAATGCAAATGAATGATGTGCAACGCCGTAGAAGTGAATTTTGGAACTATTCGAGGCTGCATACCCCGGAAGTAGAGCGTACAATGGAGTCCTATGGGAGTGTCGCAACTCTTCTATCTCTATGGTGCTGGTCTAAGGTAGAGGCATTAGAGGGGCTAAAGGCTGATTTATGCTTCTATGTTGGATCGACATAAAGCTTGATTTATACTTCTCTGTCACGTCGGCGGCGTAGCTACGTGTAGCCCTCTGCGTCGACGCGGACCCCTACGCCGTAGCCTGACGTGCACCTCCAAAAAATCCTAACTACACACCACAGCAACGCGGACCGCAAGGGCTGTGATTGTTCTGCTCAAAACGTCAGTTCCTCCGGCAGTTGCTTTTTCCGGTCTTTCTTCCTGCGACACCGCCATTATTAATAATGAACAAAGGGTATGTGTTTTCTGTTATTAGCGCACATACCGCAATGCTAAATGCTACTGTGACCGGAAGATAAACAAGGATACGGATATGACTCCTCTGAAACCACACACACATTCACAACCCCTGGCAGCATGGCGGTGAATTGCAGAGCAACGCGTTCCCTCGACGCAGAACTTCGAAAGGTCAACAAAGCATAAATCAGGCTCTACACAGAGCTGTCTGCATCGCCGTGAACCCCTACGCTGTACACCTCCCCAGAAATGTAACTACGCGTCGAGGCAACGCAGACCGCAAGGGCTGTGATTGGTTTGCTTGGTAGCAAAAAATATACAGAGTAATAATTCATAAATAGAACAATGTTGTGTGACAATCATGTGCATTACAACAAAACACTGCAGAAACTCAAAATCTTCTAGTCAAAATAAATCTCATTATACTCAAAATAAGACTCATCACCAAAAAAGTAACTTGTTTTTAAACAACTTTCACTTGTTTCAACCACATTTTCACTTGAAATAGCTCAATCTGCTGTGAAGCAAGTTTTTTAAAAATACTTGTAATAGGAAAAAATAAGAAGTGGCCATTACACAGAAAATAAAGAGTGAGATTGTCTGTGTCATACCTGGGAAGGGACTAGAGACACCGATAACCATTCAGGTTAATTGCACCGCGACAAAACACAACGCGATGGAGGGATGCAGAACTTTGAAAGGTGCACGACAGCGTTGGGGCACCGGCACAGTTACGGTGTGGAGGTTACGTAGAAGCATAAATCAGCCTTATAGCTACACGATGGACAGAAACAGTATGATGATGAGTTTTATTTTAGGCTGGGAATGAGCTATAAAGACATTCTGAAAAGCCTGGCATTGCAAGGAACCACGCATAAAGACATCATCAATGTGTTAACATAATTGTTTAAAGGAATTATAGCACATTTCATCTGCAGGTTAACATCAGACTGATCAAAAATATAGTGAACTTTTAATCTTCTGTGATTTTATTGAAGGACAAATGTTCAGAGAACACTACAGACACATTCAGTAGTTCAGTCAGAGCAACAACAACCTGCATATCAATACAAACTAAATTCTGATCACTGCTAGGCTATAGGTTCCCTTGGCAACATGATACATACAGTGAGCGCTACTGTAACTGCATGGCTTTGTCCGGTGGCATCATTAAACGCTGCAGTTCATAACCTATGTATTCCCTCAGCTGAGAGCCTGACACACATGATGCTACTTTCAAAGGAGATGAACAGTGAAAAAGGCACTTTTTAAGCTATATTGTGGCCACAATTCAATTTTTTTTTACCGTGTCACCAGAGGGGCTCCGTAATATTGTGTGTTTTCACTTTTGTTGCTTTTTTAAATAACGCTTTTGATTATACATGTTGTCTATTTAATGTTGTACAAAAGTGAATATTGCCAACCTCTGCTCTGCAAAGAACTCAAAAAATCCTTCCACCTTTACTAGCTATTGATATGGTAATTTTGGTTATAATTAAGTTAATTACAAATCAGAGTTACTAATTGATAGTTATGTATATTTTATTAAACTGAATCAGTGAATTGGCTATCATTTCTCTGTCTGTTTCAGGTGATTTAATGTCAAATAAATCCTACTTTTTTAATGTAATAATTATTTCTGATAATTACTTATTATTTCTGATAGTCAAATCTAATCTAAATGACTCTTACATAAAATGGCACAATGATGTACATGTGACGACAGGGGAGTTAAATGGTGTCCTAATTGGTGACAGATGGTACCCCTGCCAGCCATCGTTAGTGACCCCAGAACTTGATCCTGGCCCACAGGGGCATCATAACCTCACCCACTACAGTTGAAGTGGCCATCTGCATACTTACAGACCATGACCACAATGAGAGGGGGGCAGCATCCCTTCATGAGGGATGAAAAACGTTGAGGAAGTCCTTCATTTTCACTTTGCTAATGTCTGAGATGGAACAGCTGTCGGACACAATTTCCCAAAATCATTTCCCTGAAAATAAAATTATAAAATGCTTTAATATTCAATTTAAAACAGTTAAGTAACATTGTGTACACCCAGCCACCTTTAATTCATGTTCCAGTTATTCTATTTCTAGTTTTGTCCATGTGACCTGGAGTATAGTATGTTCTGTTAAGAGATTTCATTTTTCCATTTGCAACATTTGAATGGTCATTTTCACTGGCAGTCCAGGAGAAGCAGAAGAATGACCTTCAGTACAGCTGGAGGTAGCTCTACAGTCCAATACTCTATCATTTCAGTCTCACAATGAATGTCTTATTGCGCTAAAATGTTCTATGGAAATGAGTTGAGGCTCTTCCAGTCGTGCATTTTTAGCAGACAAGGACAAGTTTAAACATGTAATGGACCGAACCAAACCACTTCACACAGGCTCAGGATATAGCCTCTTTCATCTTCCTATGATTAAAATAAGCAATAATGTTCAATTGAGCCTTATAACAATAATCACATTGTCCACAGATCGTGTATGTAAATTACACTACTATCAGTCTCTGTTTCAAGATAAATGAGGTTAGACGCCAAAATCCCTGTTCCAAGTTATGTCAAAGGTGCAGAGGGGGGGTCCAGCCAGCATGTACTGGCAGATTATTAATCATAAATGCAATGAATCTATTCTTGATGTCAGCTCTGATGAGCTCAAAGTGAAAAAAAAATGTGCACACTGTCAGCACTGATAAATGTATTCAGAAGCTACATTTTGGTCGAGTGACCTTCATGAGGAAAATGATGATAAGCCTTTGTATACAATATACACACAGAACACAAACTGAGCCGCTATCAGAGATGTCTTCAAACTGTTGAAGAGAAAGAAAGAGCTGAGCTACTTAGCCAATTAATGAACCACCTGATAGACAGGAAGTTAATCTGCATGTATTTTAATAATGGGTTTTCATTTGTCAAGCAAAAATACAGATATCTGATGGCTTTACCTTCTCAAATTTGAAGATTTGGAGAGTCTTTTGGATTGTCAATTTAGGTGAGGCAGGCAATTTGAATATGTCACTTTGGGTGATTTTTCAATTGCTCAGAACAAAATCTGCAGATTAACTGATAGCGAAAATGATCATTGCTCACAGTGCTAGTTTGTAAAACCTTCAGATCCTGTAAAAAGTGATATGGCTTTTTTGCAGTTATAAATCTTGTTCCTGTCGCCCAGAGTGGAACTCAACTTTTGAAATGTCATCTTTTATTTGCTTTATGTCAGATTACAGAAAATATATATATTGTATACCCCAATTCATCATCTGTTTAGGAAACCGAAGTCTGATAAATGTTGACAGAGTGGATAACACTTTATTAAGTAGTGCTGTAAACTTGAATAGTGACACTGTCACTGCTGTTGATAGGCTACGATTTTCCAAGAGATGTCTGGATATACACATAAACTGTAACTCCACTGAAGTGAAATACAATGCTCTGCTAATTTTTTTCACTTGGCAAATTGTATTATGAGCACTCAGCTACTCCGTAGCATCACTTTTCTGGAATATCCTGCCTACTGATGTGTAATCTCTGTATTACAGGGGCATACCACCAATTTCACACAAAAAGATTATTTTCTATAATACTTATGGTTATGAATAGCGTGTTAATAATAACCATCATCATCATTTATTTATATAGCACCTTTTAAAAACAAAGTTTACAAAGTGTTTTGACACACAAAGCAAAGGCAGTACAATCCAAAATAAAAAGATATATAACACAGAGGAGATGATGAAAATATAATAAAAAAAATAAAAATAAAATGAGGCTGATGTGAAAGTATTTGTACTGAATGTGAGAAATGTGAAGAAGATGTGAAAGAAAAAAGCATTTATGTACACATTAAAAAAAAGAGCTCTATAAAATTACAGATGAGCTGAAAAGTTCAAATCTGTTTTCGCCACATGAGCTGTGTATCAACAAAAGCAAAGCAAACCTAACAAACCTAATTCATGACAAAACACCTCAGTTGGAACCAAAGCAGCGGCTGGCAGCTACAGTTCAGGCTCAGTGTTTAATAGAGGAGTGAACACAAAGTGTCCAGCCAGGCAATGAGGTGCAAGTGCTTAGGAGTCACGCTTCAGGGGAGGTGATTGGCAAAACGCTGTGCAGACTGAAACCTAGGACCAGTGAACAATTGATTGTGACACTTGTAGGTTACCATGACAACTGCCATGCTTGTGGGTAGTATGGCTGTCATATAGGCCATATGTGATAGAGGCAGGTCTTTATAGGTAACAGGATGTGTCTAAGTGAGCCGGAAAATCCAAAGTCTATTTTCTGTTGAATCATAACAACTTGCAGAGCTGCTTTTAATGTAACCTGGAAAATATTTGAGGGCACTTCTCTTCCTGTTTTTGTGCCTCACACCATAAACAATGAAACATGACTCCTTTTTTATCAGTATTGTTGTATAATTTAGATAAGTTAAGCTTTCTGATGTTGGTGTCAGTCAGTACAGTGTGTCTCGTGCTACACAATAACTGTCAAGAACCCTTGATGCCCAAAGTTCAACCTAGTTTAAAGTTTGTACAATTAACTCAAACTTGAATCCATCCAATAATAAGAAGGCACTGACCAGGGCAAGAAGCTGATTTAGCCTGTCTCAAGTTTAAAATTGTATGGGGGCACCTGGAAGAAATATGATTTCCAGTGTATAAAATGTGCCTAGTGATCAAAATGTAAACACCTGTTGCCTACGTTAGCTTAAAAATGTATCTCATAAAGACAAAACATAGTATTAAAAACAAAGTATTCAATTATTATTATCACTATAAGTTAGTTATTATATGAACTTTTCACATCCAGTGTTTGTATAGCGTTTAAATGTCAATGTTATGTTGTTTCATAAAGTCACTTTGGAAAATGTGACTTTAGAGGAGAGAATAGTTAATTCAGTCTTGTGCAATCAATCACAATCAAGTTAAGATTTTTTTCTTAGAGTTTTTTGGGAGGGGTTTACTTTCAGGCAGCAGAACAGGCTGTGAACACAACACTGACTTATGATCACCCTTATAAACGTGTTGTGTGAGTTGGAAGACAGACTAACATGTTTCTGAACAATGTGTTTCTGGCAAATGTAAATTCACTTCGCTTTTAGCTCTGTGTCAACTATTGAGGGAAATATCTGTCTCTAACACTGCTAAAACTATTGTTCAGCATTTCACCACTTCATGTTCACTGCTGTTTGGTGCCGGGCAGGAAGTGTAAAGTTGGTTTATCAGGGATTGTTCAAAGAAAACAGCCCCCTACTGCTGCTGAAAACAAGGTTGAAAAGAATGCTGAGATTGAACCACAAAAGTAAAATTTGTTGCATCCCAAATGAAAGCATCAGTGCAGTGATAGTCAACTCTGAAGCTTGAAGGCAAAAATCTGCTGCTGTCTGTGGGTTGAAAATCTGGCCTCGACCCAGTGATGTCACAGCAGGTATTTACTATTATCTGTGCTTAAACCCCTGCTGTGTCAACACTGATTGTGGTGTGCCTAGCAGCGCTACAACAATTTACTGACTTGTGTCATATATTTCATTCTTGGCATTACAGATCTATCATCGATTTCCAAACATGTTCGATAAGTTAAAAAAAAGTGAGTTTAATGATAAAAGTGTTGATCAAACTTTTTTTTTTTACTGCTGTAAGATCATAAAACTGAACAAGACCAAGAGAGCGCATTTGGTTTATCATCGTAAACAACAAACTGTCAACTGTCATGCAACTTTTCATGAACTACTATGCCAGGTTTAAGGACACAGTTCCTCCACAGCCTCCAGCACAGAGCATCTTCACATCACTCTATTTTTAACACTGTTTCAACACTCACTTCTGAGAGTTTTCACGAGTGCTGCAACAAAAAAAACAAAAAAAATAGTACATAAGTTCATCAACTCTCTCGTTGTCAAGACAATAGAATGAATTCCTGCCTGGTGACGTCAGCAGCACACAGCTTTAGTCTGAGCCCCCCTTGTTTCCATGGTGTAGTTGCATTATAGAGGAAAGCATCAACTTCAGTAGAATGGACTAATGTGTCGAGTTGTGCAGAGAAGCTAAATGTGATGTGTTTAACGATGTTTCTGTGTCAGTGCCAAATACCTCATTGCTCTGCCTCACACACGCGCTCTCTCTCTCTCCCTCACACGCACACACATATTCTACTCCTGTCACACGCACTTTTGTGCATCTACTTCCCATGCAAACACTTAACCTTTCTTTGTGCTCTGTCTACCCAGCAAATTCTTACCTATTGTGATGTTGAAGCCGTCAATGCTGAAGGTGGCACTCCGACCCTTCCTAAAGCGATGCTTCTTGGAGTTAGCTTCCATTGCTTAGGCACCTTCCGGTCACCCTTGCGTCTTTTAATCTGCTTTTAACGCCTCCTGTCAGTTGCTGTGTCTTGTTTCAGTTTCGTTTGGGTAACTCTCCTCGTGGAGAGGGGGGAAGAAATGTAGCCCACCGACTCCGGCTAGTGCTCAGCGCTGGAGAGGAGAACTGTCAAAGACTCACCACTTCTCGTTACAGACACAGAGCTGGAGAATTTCTCTCATGTCCTTCTCCACCCCCTTGTCTTTGTTGTACATATCTTTTCTCTCCCTCTCGCCGTTTCTCACACCTCAACAAGCTCATTTCAAGGAGCTTATGGCTCTTGATTTGTTTTTCTTCTCTGGATCTCCCTCCACCCCTCCCTCCCTGCTTTCTCTCATCGTTTCTCTCCCCAAGAGGTACAGTAGGTGTGTGTGGTGGGTGGCAGTGGTGGTGGTGGTGGTGGTTGGGAGGAGAGAGGACATCTCTAGAGGTCTTTAAATAAGCGTGACTCCTCCTACTGTCAAGAATTTATAGCAAAAGCATTGGAGTTGTTATGACAGTGACCTATTGTAGTCTGTTTTAGTTTTGTTCACCTCACTCAAACAAACAAATGTGGGCTAAAATCATGTTGTGTCAAACATGCAGGTGGAAAGACAGATAGGAAAAGAGTGATTATGTGTATTGAGCCAAAACCAGTCATTAAATCAATGCCCCTGCTTTTGATTTTACAGGAGCTATTTACTCAGGCACAGAAAGACGAAGCCCATTAACAGCACACATGTACATTCTGTTCATTCGAAAGAAAAGAGAAAAAAATCAAGCTCTGATTTACCCAATCAAATGGATATACTTATACAAGAACACATACTGCCTCAAAAAATATTTAATTATTTTTTTATTTTTTAAATGGCCATTAATGAATTCACACAGGAGCAAGGACACTGTTTTTGAGTATTATCCAAGAAAAATTCTCCCTTTTGTGCATATTTAAACAACCTCTCCTTTAACCAATACACATATCCTCTCCTCACACACACACACACACACCTGAACACACCAGATCAACAAAGGATAAAAAGCTCCCCTTATTAGCACCATCTGACATTTAGCTATGGAATTTTTCCGTGTTTCATTTCCCCCCTCTGATTAGTGTCTGTGAGTGCTCTCTATGAAGGCTTTTGGCTTGTTCTCACACCTTCCCTCAGATTCAGTAGACATGCCTTTAATAGCGAGCACACAGACGTAATGTCTTTTAATTGTCATCTGGTATTTAATTAACATACAAATCACTAGTGCACTTCTGCTGTTTGGCTCTGTTTATATAGTTCAATCCTCTATGGTATAGCAGTGAAAGCAAACAAAGTCTCTTTTCCTCTATGCACTACACTATTCAAAACTGCTCGTGGTCTAAAGCTAATATTAAACTACATCTGTTTGTTCTAGTATCTCCTCTTATCCCTCTATGTTCTTTCCTCGAGCCACTTTTCTAATAACAGCCACGATCAATTATGTAATTTACTTCACTGACATGTACCAAGCAAGACAGGGGATTTACAATACTTGGCTTCAAATCTCAGAGGTAACATGTACTTTAAAATCTGCACTGCAATCATACACAGATGAGCGATCAAACGTTGGAATGAGTGTGCAATCTCAAGGGGTAAGTGATCACCAGTTATTAAATAATCCCTGATCTGCCAAACAAGGACACACAGCAATAATTGATGCGTAACCTGTTAATGATGTAACAGCTAAGGTTCCTGAGGAAAAGGAAATCGATTACAATCAGGGGATATAACAGAGTAAGTTTGAGTTAGTCAGTACCCTTCCAGCAGACACATTATGGTCTACACTTGTTAGATAATTACACTCCATCCCATTTTGTTTGCGCGCTACAATAAGGGCTCTTTATGCTCCCCTTCTTCTGTCACACTGCTCTCCCCAGCCTCCTATTCGTACTCTATGTAGCGATTTGTGAGGATCCTAATTTTGCAACACTCACAGTGCAACATCAAGTGCCCGCCTGTTCCAGGGTTGCTTTTATGATAATGAGGGCATGTGTGGGAATATCACAACTTTTTTTTATGATTTCTTTTAGTCAGCACACTCCCAGCTAACCATTTATTTGAAAAGGTCCAAATTGGTTACAATGTGCTTGTTTGATACATTTTAAATATGAGTAGGCTTGTTGAGACCACAGTTGTGTCAATATGATTAATGATAGTATAGTATTACAGCAGAGTCCGATCACCAGTATTAAATTCATCCTTATACAAGGGATCTAAAAGATGTGTGTAATTATCTGGGACATTAATCAAAAAGGTAGAAAGGTGTTAAGAGGGTATGGTTTTCTATGGTTGTATTCCATGAGAGAGTGCATCTATATCATGGTCAAAGTTTGCTGCAGCATGTTCAAAGCTTTCCATTTAATACATTTGAGGTTATACGTTGTAGAGGAGATTACATAATACACTTAACTGAAGGAGTGTGCTTTGGCTATTATTTTCATGACGCTTTAGAAAGCTCATGGTGTTCTGTAACTTTATACATTAACTGTAATCTGTGAAAAAAATGCAAAACATGCTGTTAAAAGCCTCAGTAGGTGCTAATGTAATGATGGCAAAGGCATTCAGCTGTTGTCAGTCTGAGCTTTAATCAGTAGCAATCAGAACAGCTTTTGACCAGACTACCATAACATTTGGTGTACGTATTAATGATTCCCTACAGATTCCTGGTAGATGACACCCAGACCTTTTGTCTACAACCTCTGTCAGATTTAAAATACCAATATGCTTCAAATGAAATGAACTGAACAGCATCAGAAACTCTCTAACCACAGCATATTTTCAATGTTTGTCAGCCAATTTGACTATCCATTTTCTCTTATTTTTTATTCTTCATTGATTCTTTTTATTCTTTGAAGGCATGCATGATGTTTCACACAAAAAGTAACTTCTGCTACTTATTGTGATACATTATAAATACCTTCAAAGAAAGATTGTCTGAAAGTGTGTGCCCTTATCCCTATTTGTATGATTATGGCATTTTACAGCTTTTTATTTCTACACTCTCACAGGCATGGGCAGATAACGACATTTAAATCACGTAGACAAGAGTCAGCCTCTGATGTTTGTAGAGGCAATTATCAAACTGTGAATTTTAGTATTGAGCAAAAAATGCAATGACAGTGATTACAACTCACAAAAAGGAAACCATGAACAAGAGTTAGACCAGGTGTTGGAAAAGTAAACTTGTTAACTAAAAACAGGAAGTGAAATCCACAAGCATCTGTATGAAATATATTTTACTTTTTGAATCTCAATTAAATCCTCATGTTTCGACCACATTCTGAGTTTAACATCAACCAGTGACCACTAAAGACCACTGTATATGTCATGTAACCTTGGTACCATGTTTCCTGGCCAAAACTGTTGCAATATAATTTGTTGCCAATTTTTAATCAATTGGCATTTCTTGTCATTATAATGCAAGGAATCAGATAGTTTGAGGATTTAAAGGATCTTACATCTAATGTTCTTTGAGAAATGTACAATATAGTACAAAGTCTCAAAAGGTTGTGAAATAGCCTTTCTCTTTTCTTCTGAGCTGTTTCTAAACATACCACTCTGCCCAATTGCTTGGACTCCCAATGGAGTGGCTCACTGACATTATTTTAAAACAGTGGGGATGTACCGCATTTGATTTGGCAAATTTTTGTATTTCCATTTGTCATGTGCTTGCATTTCATGTATCTGCAAAGCTGTTACCACATGCTAACCTCCTAAAACAGTCTGCAATAGTCCCATATTGTATCTGTAAAACTCTGGTCTTGTTCATTATCTGTGATATGAAGTCTAAAGTAAGTGCCCTGGTATTATTTCTGTTATAAGATCCTGGTGCACCACTCTCTCCTGTCTGGCTGCTGACAGCTCTGTCAGTCAAAGCGTCAGTCACACTGGACTGCAGAACAGGTTGTACCAGCATCTGTTTCAAAAGCTGACTTGGCTAACATTCAATTCTGGAGCTCAGAGCGTCAGTCAGAGTCACTCTGCTCTGCATTACACTGTCCTCAATTGTCATCGTCATCTCTCTGTTTCCTTCACAGTGATGTATTTAGTTGGTTATGAGGCTAGACTCATGACAACCTGAGTTTACAGACGGTCATACTGTCACCGTGGTTTATTCCGCCTTTTTTAAGCTGCATCCATGTGCCGTGATTCAACTCAGGAGCTTTTTAACTGATGCATCAGTGCAGTGATGTTTTGGTGGATGCCCTACACATCATCAATAACAAAATAGCTGTAATAAAGGGAGCACCTACAGATGATGCTCTAACAAGAGTGTTTGAAGAATGGACACAATAAATATGCTTGTTCATCATAGGTCTGGTGAAATGTTCTGTATGTAGGAATCAGAAATTCCTTCTCATTAGCGGCACGTGTCCGTTAAGATTTTATGTTAGTGTGTGCTTGTAATGCAAGACTATTGCAGGTGATTCTCCCCGTCCCCCTACTGCTGTACACTCACACACAAACACACATAAAGAGGCTCCTGTTGTGCTGTAGCTGCTGACTGCTGAGAGTGACCTGCAAAAATTTGTGTTAATCAAACACTCGAACCTCATCTGACCCGCAAACTGTTTTACAAACCGAGTTTACTAAATATCAGTTGGAAAAGTGAACTGTGGCTGGGACGCAATGCGATGTGGTAAGGAAACAATGTGCTGTGGCCAGGAAGAGACAGGCTGTGACTAAGGAGCAACGCGCTGTGGTGTTATTGTGTAATTTGTGCTTATTATCACCTTGAACAACCAACAGAAGAGTGTGCTCATGAGTGACTTGTGTTGTGGTCAACAGAGGCAGCTAGCTGTCTCATTAGCTGGAGAGTTAATACCTACATGGTGTTTCTAGTTGGATAGCATAGTTTGTGTTGTGTTGTGTTGTTACACTGTTTTTTGTTGTTGATATTAGTAGGATAAAGGCAAGGCATTCAGAAGCATGCAAAACTCCTTTGAATTTTTGGGGAAAATCCAGCTTGGGTAATTAAAAACAGCCAACCAAGAAAGTCAGGGAAGGTTCCATCTTTTTTAGTTACATTAGCCGTTCATGGCAATTAGTAATGTATTAATTAATTAATACATGTAAATTACATCACAATTCTACATAGAACCTTTAAGGAAGATTACAGTTCATTTCAATCTGATGTGACCATTGTGACTCTATGTGTGATGATCCACCTCCGTTATAGGATATAATAATGATAGGGATTAAAAAAAAAAAAAAAAAGTTTATTGCACTTATCTACATATTTCCAATTTCAAATAAAGTTAAATTTTAAAAGTCTGTTTCTAAGTAGAACAAAAGTAAACACAGAAATTGAAAACTGCACAGTGTGTATCTTGTCATTTTATCCTTGAAACTCTTGCAGGCATTTTATTTCATTGACAAAGGTACTGCAGAGCTATCCACAGCCTTGCATGTGAACAAACCAGCATGTGTGGATGATTATGTGGGTGGCTGGTTAGCTGGCAAGCTGCCCCGGATATATAGATCTTTATAGAGTTAGCCATAACGACTGCTACAGGTGGCTAGTTTCAGTATTTACTTTCATTCAGACTCAGAAACAAATTTTAAAAGTGATTCATGTAATAATAATGTTTATTCAGAAAGATACAGGAGTCTCAGTTAGATCCTCATTGTTTGTGATAAACGTCTTTTTATGAATCATCTGAATCTCTATAACAAAGCAGGAGAGAGCAACATTTGCATGACAAATAGAGCCACAGTGGCCACATTTATGGGACATATGTCAGATTGAAATAAGATGAAATGTTTCTTTAAACTGTCTGCAGAGGTTTCTAATAGCAACAGGTCACACCAACTGAAGCCAACTTCTGCTGACAGAATAATGACAGAGGAGAAAAACAAAAATATACAAAGGTAGTGGATTCATACAAGATTATTTTTACAGATGCTGTGTGCTTCTTATGTCAAATTAAATATGTTTATTTTCCTTTCAACAACATTATTTTATTAAATTATAAATATATAATTTGCCCATTATTCAAATTATGTTAATTTGTTTTCACTGTGTTGTGTAATTGATGATTTATAGTTTTAAATGCATTTTTATACCACCAGCCCTCATGACTCCACTGTGCTTATATGATAAAGATGTAACTGAGTGCTGCTGATACAGCATAAAAACATAGGTAATTCATTACTTTGCATTTTCCAAGAGTGTGTCAAGAATATTAGTTCACACCTGTCAAGCAAAACACACGCGATACGATTGAATGCATGTTGACTTTAATGCCATGGTGCATTTCCAAAGAGGCATGTTGTACAACAGCTGCCCTGAGAGGTGTATCCTATACTCATACATCTGTTCAATCCTTGTCAAGATCCATTTTCTTCAAGGGTCATTATAAGGGCTACGTCACTGTCACTAGGCAACGGGGAGACCTTTCAGGCATACAGTATATTGCATACATTACACAGAGGATAACAAGGGGTTAATATGGCAAATAGCACTCATTAGGATGATGCCATTTTTCTAGTATACACAATAAGCTATTTTACTGTGTTATTTTCAGTATTGTTTTCCTCACTTACGTCTGTGCAGTCAGTGATAAGTGAAATGACAGAATAGAGATGGAGCTCACGCAGCCTTGACAGGAGGATTGCAAAAGGAAACAACTTATCTATGGGTTTTTTTTCTATTAATATACACTGTTTTGTAAACTTCAGTTGCTTTTTTTTTGCAAAGAGTAGACAAAAACACACCTGCTTGCTTTTGCTGTATGTCTATTGAGCGTAAAGTATCACTCAACCTTTGATCTGGTCATCAAACGCCAGGACAGGCCGTCAGCAATGCACATTAATGAGTTGTACAGATAAAGGGAAAGTGGGATTTTAAAAATAGCCTGTTGTAGCAAATGAATCCCAATACTAAAAAGTGCAATTTTTATTTATAGTTATTTATAGTATGTTTATTTTAAGTAGACTCTGTCTCTCATGGTCTTGAATAGAAAAATCAATACAATTCCTTATTTATGTAAACTGATTTCATTATATTTTACTGTATGATTGAAACATCATTTAAGGTTTTTTGATTATGTAATCTGTCCCAGAAGCACATCACTATTTAACACAACAACTACGCAATCAGACAGAAAAACAAGCTCATTAGAGGACTCCCCTATACTGTGGAGCAACACACACTTTGTCAGTCCCTACACCACTGTCACCACAGTGACACAGTCATGTAATTAAGACACACAGGGTGTCAGGGAGCTTGTCTTTTCCCCTGCTAAATACTCATTAGAGCCAACTTTAAGGGTAATGTTAGCCTGTGTTTTAAACCTGAGGGAAATGAACTGACAAAACAGAAGGCTACATGAACTGTCATCTGAATCCTGCAGCACTAACATCCTGATGAAAAGAAGGAAAAAAGTCTCAAGCTACAGTGCATAGCGCACAAGTGGCTAATGATTTTTGCACCAGCATGGCTTCGAATCAAAGAGCTAAAAGCAAATGGGTGAGTGTTAGGTCAGCGGGGCAAACAAATGTAAACCTTTTGATTAGAAGCTGCCATCTCATACACCAACAGACCAAAGCAGCTAATCAGTGTTATTTGGACGGAGTCTGGAAACTACAGCAATCCTACACTCTTCATGAAAAATGTCACAAATGCAGTGTTGGAGATCCAGCAAGCTGTGCTAATTAAAATGCAGCGATCACAGAGGCCACACATCAATGAAAGAGCTTCTACCAGAAACAAAACGTTTGCCAGTGATGTGGATTGTAAATCAGTAAATTGTGTTGAATATACAGTAATACTATAATATTATATGCAGTCTCTGTGGAAATGTAGCAGGGATGCAACGTTCACTCTCTCAATATCAATATTATACCCAAATCACCCATAACCTATCCCAAATTTAAAATATTTGTACCAAAGTGCATGGAACTTATTGGTATTATGTTAAATAAGGTAACACAAGACTGATATGACTTTTGTGGTGCTGAGTAATGAAATGTAGACTCACTATTACTAAATAAATTTAACTGGTAGCAGAAACACAATTTTTCTAACATCACTGATGAGGAAACCATATTTAATGTGCACCAGTCATGTCTGGCTGATACCCAGTCCTTAGGCATCCTCTCTAACTAACAAACATTACCTTAAACAAGCATACTTGCTGATAGTTTAAAATATATAGTGAGCATAGCAGCATAATGAATGCATCTGCAAATGTCTAGTGTTTCTTAATCTGTTGTTGCTATAATCTGCTAGGTCTGCTAGATTATGGCAACAATCATAATCTATTATTTTGGTCAATATTGAGATCACAATTATTTCATGTGATTAGAAATATGCATTTATTGAACTTAAAACAAAACTTTTCTTTTTAACAGTGGATTTAAAAAAATAGAACTCAACTGAAAAATAAATGTAAAAAATAGATCAAATAAATCATATATAAATAATATAAAAATAAAAATAAATTAGATCAAAATACATAAGAGCCACTATCTATACAAATGACTGAAAACTACTAAACATATATAAATAAAAATAAATTAGACCAACATTAATGAGAACATATTACTGCAGTGATTGTTAAGATACATGTTATGTAAAGAGTGATCAATACTAAATTATCCTTTATAATGATACTTTAAGAAACAAGAGGTTTGACACAAATCATTGACTTGTATTATCCTGCAGTATGTTTACACTTGAGGTTTTCTCCACAAAGTTGATTTCTTAACTGTCACGTGAACAAGAAACCTGCTTTCTGTAATCAGGGTGTGGGATTAGAGAAACCTGGTTTCCACAGGGAGATTTTACTCCCTGGAGAACACCGATTTCTCTGCCATGTCTACGCATAACCAGGTTTCTAATCAGCTTTTAACAAGTAAGCATGTGCACAATAACAGACTTCAAACAGAGAAAGCACGGCGCCAAGTGGCTGGATGAAAGGAGAGATCATTACATGGAGTGAAGCATCCTCGTATATAAAGTAACAGCATCCAAAGTCCGACTGAAGCTAAAACAAAGTAGCCTGTAAATGTTTAAATAAGTCAGTTTCCACCACTAAACATTTCATTGTTTGTTTGTTTTGTGAGGAAGCGCTCCGTTCCGCTCTGCCTGTACTTCTCTTACTGTGCTATCTGGCTGCTGGACATATAACACAAGACAAAATGAAAGCATCATTGCTATCTTGATTATCTTGTTTTCATAATCATTGGAAGCCAAAATTTAATTGAAAATTTAAAAATAAAATACAATAAGTTACCTGTGGCAACTTAAAAGGGAAATAAAGTGCGCATCATGATTTCTTGTTATTTTTACACCACTATGATGTTGAGTGTTAAAAATGGTTAAAGGTCCAAAAACTTGATGTGAATGTATGTAAATCAATGTACAGTATGCAAGTTAAAGGCTTGACTTCGACGTACTCTGAACACTATGTCTGCAACATCTCCTAAACGTCTTCCTGTTACATCAGATTGTTCGTGCATGCCCACATATGGCTGTCCCCTGGTAGTCTTTGTTTGCTAAGGTTGCTCTGTGGATTGCTCCCATTGTTGACTTGCATATTTGATTAGATTCAGGCTCAAAGACGTACTGATGTATTCAAGAAATTTCAAACAAAGTACAAGAGAAAGGAGTGAAATCCTACTATGACTGTTTATGTACTATCCAAAGTCCATATTGCCCTTGCTCTACAAGTCCTCCCACAGCGAGAGTGAGATGAAAGGGTGAGATGTGACAATGAAGGAATAGATGGAACACATATGCCATATGGGGCACGCTTGCTGGATCCAGTGTCATTTCAAATTGATATCAATTACTGATGACATGTGTCACAGCTGCATCACATGTCACTGGTGAGGGAAAAAGTCCCTGCGTGTTACAAGCCTCAAACAACAGGACCAGCTCTAAAACCTTGGGGAATGCTGATCAACAAGACATCAGTGAGATTTACAACATCCTGCAAAATGCAAAAAGCTAAATGTGAAGCCCCCTTTTCTCTAACATGGCCATTAAATCAGACCACTGACCCAAATAACCTTTGACCCTTCAACTCTCCAAGAATCAGCAAGATGGAAAGATCAATTCACATCCCAGTCTGAGCTGTTGGATTCACATCCACCACCACTGACTATCATAACTCACCTCTAAGAGCCAGTTACAGAGCTACTATCATTAATATAGTGCTTTAGTGTTTTATATTGGAGTCGTGCACAATAATAATTAATAATTTCCTCCTTAAAATCATAATACTATTAGAGTGCACATATTACTGCACTAGGTCTGTAGAGGATCATTTTATTGTTTTTTTGTTCTGATGTGCAATGTTCCACTGATCAATGCATGGACACAAAACACTATTTGTTAAGGAAATTACATTTGATGTTATTTCTAAACCATATTATCTTTTAAAGTCCTATCAAAGCCATTGCAGTATCCAATTACAACAGTGATTTCCAGGCTGCGGGCCAGCTGATGCCTCTTAATTTATTAATAAAGCATGCATGGTCACACAACAAATACTTACAGTAGCAGTGCTGGTAAAATTAGTTTCTCATTTCAAAAACACTGATCACCTACATTGCCTATGATATGAACACATTTATTACGAGGTGAATAAATACTGTTCCTGCTTGATTTTAATGTATAAACAAAGATTATGCTTTTCTGTGAAATCATGGAGATTCACTGGTTAATAACTTTATCATCCTTGACCTCCAAAAGGTAATGGAACTTTTAAGAGAGTTTTTATGATTCTAAATAAAGAAAATTCCCAAATATTGAGCTATATATTAAACAGTTTTTATTTTACTGTTTCATTGGCGTGTTACTTTGCTCAAATATTAATGATGAACACATGAATAATAAAGAATAAATCAGTCCTTCATGAATAAGGAAATGGAGAGAACTCAGTTCACACGGCTGGAAACCTGGTACAATTTTCCCCCTCAAGTGTGACTGACACTACAGCCTTGAACAGAAGCTTAGCTTGCAGTTTCTCATCCTCTGCTATCTCTTAAAATATCATTCCGTATGATTAATATACGCTACAAGAGTGACTTCAGCTTCTTGAACGCCACAGGAAACTCTCTGAATATGACCTTCTTGTGCCAGCAATGCAATCAACAGCAGGGTAATTGCAGCTCTTCAACATCACTATTATTATAGAATCACTCCAGTAGCTTAGTAGCCACAGCACAGCTATATTTATAAGCTTTATTTCCAAGATGAGACATTTCCTATAAAGCTCCTGCTACACTAAGTATGTATTGTGGATAGCTGAATCAGCCTTGACAGGGTATAAAATTGCCTAAAATGATCTATCAATCTTAATTGTGTGGGTGTATGGTCTCATTTGGCATGACAGCTCATACTAGTCCCATGGTCTAAAGTAGTTCAAGCTGATGTCAGACTTTTTCTCTGAAGCCTCTTAACTTGAGAAGTAAGCAGTAGTTGAGATCAGTACACCGCAGGGACTGTCTGACACTGAAGGGACCCAACCAGATAAGCTAATCGGGAATAAGGTGTCTGTGTTTTGTTCTTCAGGAGGGAGCAGAGGAGTGTACAGTCAGCTGAGAGTCAAGGAGGAGACTCCACTAAACACACGAACATCACTGGGGACGAGGCAGGAAACTCAACGGGTGTCTACGCTGTCATACGGTCATGGAAACGCCACAGTACAGATGGTATTTTAGGAGTCAGCCGGGGAGAGGTTTGATCCTCTGGGACAGATACGCAGAGAGTTGGAACTAGAGGCAACAGCAATGGAGAGAGATGAAGATAAACAGAATGAAATGAAGGAAACTCAATTTGCCACAGAGCCAGATTGTAAGAAAACATGAAAATGGTTTCAGGGCAAAAACTGACGAGTAAGTGAACTTCCACATTAGCTGCAGCACAAATTTAAACTGAGCTGAGCTAAGAGGCTCTGGAGGGTGAAAATATCGTCAAGCATTGTGCCTTTCTTTGACAAACATTATTTAGAATGAATAGGACTGTTATTTTGGTTTATTCCAATCTGGGGGTCACCTCACAGATCAAAGACATGCTTTGCTAGTGGAGATATGTTGCATTGAGGCTGGCCTTCAAAGAGCTCAGCATTCATTCAGTGAATACCTTTTTTTTCAGTAGCACATTCACAGTAATCCTCTGAAGTGACCAGTTGCTCTCATCTACAGATAAATCCACGAATGGAGCCACAGAGACGTCCAGTATTAAAGAACAGAACAGCTGTATTTTGGGACCAGAATGCTCCTAAAAACTGAAAAATGTTCAGGTTTAGTGATCATTTAAACTATAAGAATTAGTAATAATTTAGTAATTCCTGCATTTGCACTACATGACCTTCAGATGTTGAAAAAAACATGCAATTTTACTGCATGTCAGTTATAGAAAGAACATTTTGAGGTGCTTGTACTTTACCTAAATATTTCAAATTTGAGAAGGAAATGTACAATTTTTTTACTCCACTACAATTATCATTTATCATCCAGATTAAGATTACTCATAGAACCCACCACAAGTTCATGAAACGATACATACTGAAGGATTGATCAACTGTAACAAGTCTCTAAAAACTCTCCAGCTGGTCCAGAAAGCAGCTGCTTGTGTTCTGACAAAAACTAGAAACTAGCTCTTAGAACTCTTAGCTTATGCTGCTATAGGCTTAGATTGCCGGGGAACTCCCATGATGCACTGAGTTCCTCTCTCTATCCATCCATTAACATTCATGTACTATTAATGCATTCATAACCTAAACTTCTTCCCCAGAGTTGTCTGTGCTTTCTCGTCTCACAGGTAATTTGGGCCTGTAGACGTCCGGATGACAGATTCTTCCTGTTAAAAGGGAGTTTTTTCTTGCCACTGTTGCTCATGTGGGAATGTTGGGTCTCTTTAAAATGAAAACCTGAAGAGTTCGGTTTAGAACCTGCTCTATGTGTAAAGTGCCTTGAGATGACTTTGTTGTGATTTGGCGCTATACAAACAAAGATTGATTGATTGATTGATTGACTGTATCAGATTAAAAATCTGCTCCACCTTAATAAACTTCAGCCTTAAAATTGCTGCATAAACAGTGTGTTAATAATCTGACTACATAACATATTATATGGCAATTTAACACTGACAGGGACAGGAGCCACAGTGATGCCCACTGGGTGCCTTACTTCTGATTAATACATATTGCATATCATTAAAACATTTAATTAAAGATCTCTATGTGCACAGTTCGGTTCAATTACATTACCATTTTTTATAGAAACAGGCAAGATTAATAGTCTCCCTTATGAGAAAATGGGTTATGTGTTTTAGGTGAGACTGAACATTTAGTCAATTTCATGTTTCATCGCTTGTTATATGATGATTTAAAAGCTGCACTTACTCATAAAACATCTTATTTTTGGTGAGTTCTGCATGAAAAACTTTAGGAGCTAGGAGTGGACAGTAAGTTCTTTGTTTGCATTGTTACAAGTTAGTATTTTTGTTCTTGTTTGACAAATACTTCACCACTGCAACATCAATTTTGGTGTGTGTGTGTGTGACCAGATAAGCAACACAGATTTCATTTGTCACCCCCTCTGTATGTAGCTACAATGCCAGTCAAAACTTTCACCTTCACACTCCCTTCAATTAGAAAGTGTGTCCAAATCTTTGACTGACACTGTATAGGTATGAAGTGTATTTTATGTTGAGTTTTGTCTTAATGTACTGTATGCATTCTTTATGTATTGCTGAGTTTTGTGTCTTGTGCTGTTTTTCTTTGCATTTTCTTGTATCATTTTACGCATTGTAAAGGCTCATCTAGGAACAGGCATTGCAAACTATCAAGTAAGCATTACATGAACGGATAAAAACACCGTTTTCTTCCTGTACGTGCTCAGGAATTGTTGCACTCACCGCTCGGTGGACATTCAGGAGTCTTTTTCCTCGACGTTTGTTTGGCTCCGTCGGAGTCCTGCTTGCTCAGCACCTCGGACAGCGACTGACGGGAACTCTGCCGTCCGGTTTGGCTCGACACGTTGAACCGTGCGCTCTTCTTCCTGGCCCGGTCCGTTTCAGGTGCGGACTGACTCCTCTCCGGCTCATGACTCTCCGGCTCTGAACCCACTTTCACCAACGCGTTTCTAGTTCTCGTTAGGGCAGAAGTAACCGAGCCCATCACCAAACAAAGAAAAAAAAAGGAAAAAAAGGAAAGGAAAAAGAAAGGGTGAAAGCCTTACTCTGAACCGGTTACTCTGAGTTTTCCTTACATTTTAGTCAAGCAACCTGTTGAAACTTGGATCACAAACTGCGTCTTTAAAAACACTACGTGCGCGCGAGTCATTCACAAACTTTGAACCTGGGATTTCATTTTAAGCAAAAGCAAGATACTGACACGAATAAATCATTTAGAAAACAGTTTCCACGGATCATTTCGGCCGGCATCTCCCTCGATTGGTGTTTCCTCCGACAGACGCGTCACATGGAGAAAGTTGCTCTGTCGACAAACAAACACACTGATCTCTCGGGGCACACCGGTGAAAACAAGCGACAGTAATTAACCGGCAAGTATCCGGGATTATTAAAAAAAGAACAGACATGCATCCTATACTGACGTAAATGAGCCTGTGCTGTTTATAAACCAAAAACACCGATAGATTCCCGAGGATAAAATATCACGCCTTTAAAGTTTCTGGGATAAACACTCGGGAGATTTGGCCTGAGTGAATAAAATTGTGATTTAATGAAGTTTGGCTACTTCCAATGATTTAACAGAAGAGATAGTTCAATTGACATTAATCACCGACAGATGGCAGTCAAGTACAGCATGTTGTCAGTCAATTCAGTCACAGCATTGGATCACGTTAGTCAAAACTGCATTAATATCTATCGCCTTTTTATACAAGACAGAATATTCCTATTTTACAGACCCATTCTGATCAAAGCTGCTCTTACTGTCTAAATGGAAAAACACAAGTGAATAAATACCTCAAAATTGTACAGTACAGTTAGGGGCGATTGTAGGATCAGACCTCTTAAAAAAAAATAAGAATATTTATTTATTTATTTATTGGGGTGCTGAGAGCATCTCTAAAAACGGTCTTAAATCGCCCCTGAGTACAGTACTAGTTGTGCAGCATCAATGTTTATACAATATTTTCATAGTATCTGGAACATAAATGGCCTGTGACAGATCATGATTTCATGATGAAATTACTTTTCAAATCTGATTACACTTAAAATGTAATCATTATATTACTCACAGAGCACCCTGTCCTCTCAGGGTTCATTTAGTGGCTGATCTGAAGCTTTCATCAGCAAATTGAGTTTGCACAATTGGCATGAAATTCATTTTTTTACTGAGCGCATAATTGACATAAGTGAAAGCAGTAACAAAACAAACCCACCTAAAAAAAACATTAAATATCCAAAATTAAAACACAATTTACTCAGTACTGTCATTTATTTATATTGCAATTCCACTAGTGCAACCTCTGTTTACTATATTATACAGTAATAATATATAATACAAACAAACATTTATGTTATCATAAAGTAGTATAGCCTGTATGGTGTATATACACTACTATATAATATCTATTTGCATTTCTGTTTGTTATGGAAGAGGGATCTCTCCTCTGTTGCTCTTCCTGAGATTTCCCCATTTCTCCATCAGCTGTGGACTATTTAAAATATGTTATCACGGGCTTTAGAAATAAAACTGACTTGACTCACACTCTTTAGGCTTTAGTAATAGTTCTAGTTATGTACCCGGGATGCAAAGAGATTCACCAATTTTGCACTTTTCTGGTCACGAAAGCTATAAAAACTAGAAGCACTGTAGTTACCAATTTGTTAGGTGTGTCTACACAATATACAGTAATTCAATCAGGCAAAGCAGTACTGCTGAATCTTCTTAATGTTACAGTTTTGTCAGAGATGTTGATTTAATCCTGGTAATTACATTTCGCAGTTTGTGGTGGTGTCACACTGGATTTCATTATATTGAGAGGATTTTCTAACACTACTTCTTGCATGTGTATTGAAATGTAAGGGACAAATAGTTGCAATGACTGTGGTTTAAGAGTAAACAACTCTCCAGGCGTTTTCACCAATGTGGTGAACAAAATGAATGAGGTTAATTTCATTTAGCTTAACCTATTGAGAGAAAAATAAGGACTTTCAAGCCAACTGCAAAACTGTTTTGTTTTTTTCAAAACGACTACTATTTCCAAAATGATAAACCCTTTTACCTAATTGTACTTCATTACTATAATGTGTCATACAATATTACACACTGCCCACAGTATTGAGTTACAGTCTTAATGGTTTATTGCTGCGTACAGGCAATCGTGACATCTCTTAGCATACAGAATTCCTGGTAGTGTGCATGCTGTACCGATCAAAAATACTACTTTGGTTACAAAGAAAGATTTTTGTAAACCTCAGTCAGGCTGTCTATCTTGTGCTGATTTCATTATTGTGTCTACACAGGTGTGACAAAAGATAATACCTTCAGCAAAGGAGGAAGCATAATACAGTCTGTGTCAACTAACAGGCTTACTGGATCATCACATAGAAAGGCACTTTTAGAAGCTGTTGCTTTTGTGTGCTGTTGGTTTGTTTGCTTGCTTGAAGCCCCAGTGAAATGTGTTTCTTCGTATTGCTTTTGTTGGTTGTTTGGCAAAGACAAAGATGTTATCACTCCATGTCGTCGTGGTTCTGGGTTGACTCGTTGATCACCTGATTGAGGATGTAGAGGACAGAGAGAAGGTGATGAGCAGAGTCGTGTGTCTGAGCTCAGCTGACCGTCAGAAAATGACTCTATCAATTCTGAATCACTTCAAGTGGACTCTACCTGACCATCCCTAGTCTCAATGGTCTTGATGAGGACCTTCTTGGTTGTTGTGGTTTCAAAGTGAGGTTTGGAGTCAATCATCGTTTCTAAGACCAAAAAATAGTTGTGTTAATAAATAATATTATCATCAATACAATCAATCCTGCAAAATCAAGATGTAAAAGGTGATCCTACCTCTCAGGTTTAGAGATGAGAAGTTTGGCAGTGGGGTGGAGATTCTGCAAATATCAAAAGTACAGTCCACATTTCATATCATATCATATCCACATCATCACTTGAATATATTAAATGTTTTTGTGCAAAGCTTTTTTAAGGTACAAAGT
This sequence comes from Scomber japonicus, assembly GCF_027409825.1. Lineage (NCBI taxonomy): Eukaryota > Metazoa > Chordata > Actinopteri > Scombriformes > Scombridae > Scomber > Scomber japonicus. The sequence goes on along the minus strand of NC_070589.1, from coordinate 22,690,994 downwards.
CTTCTATTGTCACCTGCTCTCCTCTCCTTCCAGCAGCTTCCTGTAGGTGGCAATCTCAATGTCTAGGGCCATCTTGACATTTAGGAGGTCTTGGTACTCCCGGAGGTGACGGGCCATCTCATCCTTCATGTTGTGAATGTCCTCTTCCAGACGGCCGACGGTGTCCTGGTAACCGCCCGTCTCCAGGGAGAAGTTCTCCTCTATCTCTCTCATCTGGCGCTCCAAGGACTCATTCTGCCATGGCAGCCAAGAGTGAACAAAATTACATCTTGGCAGTGAAATTAACTGATTTTGAATAAAAACAACTAAAGGTGATTTTTTATTTTACTCTCTTACCCATGAAAATGTTTTCCTCCATGGATATATCTATATTTGTCCACTATGCCATTTTTCAGATGCTTGACGTTAATGTAATTAACTTTATGAGCATTATTTATTCAATACCACCTATTTATGGTTTGAAAACACTGCAGTGTGCATCAAGTATAAATTTGCATACTCACAGTTCCTTTGAGAGCATCCACCTCACAGGTCAGTGCCTGAACTTGGCGTCTATAGTCATTAGCCTCCTGCTTAGCCACCCTCAAAGCATCATTATTCCGGGCTGCAGCTTCGGTGAGGTCAGCAAACTGGCATTCACAGTGACAAACACGGAGAGAGGAAGGGAGAACTTAGAACTCGACTGTTCAATAAATGATGAGTCAGAGGTTAGGGGAGAGTGAATATGGCAGATAGCGTGAAGCGTGTAAATTATGAAAGATGTAGCCAAAATACAGACTTGCAGACGTTACACTGCAGTCTTGTGGTTGACGCCGTTTTGAGGCAATGCTGCTGCATTCACTGAAATCCTGATTCTGCCTTCTGTGTCTACGTTTAAATGTAAAAAAGACAGAAATATTCTGCTTCACTGCACTGCCTTTCAGATATGTTATCGCCTTTTAAATTGATAAAATGACAGTGATATATTGGACTTGTTGGCAAATAAATATCTGACTCTTTAGCCTCTAGATACTCCACTGTGTTCATCAGCTAGTCTGACATTTGGTGCTGAACAGAGAATGGTATTATCAGAGCTTTCTTGCAGAAAAAAACACTGATGAGGGCAGTGAGTGAACAGTAAACCGATACAAGTAAAGCTGTGAGCTGGAAAATTTTAATAAGGCTGAAGCTGAAAGGTGCCACAACGCTGAGTAAAATTGCTAATTCCCTGTTCGTTCATCAAGCGACCCCTCTCACATACAAGTAGTCATTAGATTTTTAACATGAAACATTGATTATAGCAGCTTTAAATGTTACAGATCTAAAATGTACAGAATGTGTGATTGTATTTAGAATATCTTAAACATTTTTAATAATTTAGTAGTAGTAATTTATAGTTTAAATTCCTAACCTTGGATTTGTACCATTCCTCAGACTCCTGGATATTTTTGGAGGCCAGGTTCTCATACTGCAGACGCACATCCCTTAAAGCCGCTGTCAGATCAGGTTTAGCCATTTCCATGTCCACCTGTACGTGCTGCTGCTGCTGGACCTGGCTCTGAAGTTCCAACATTTCCTGAAATAGAATCAATAGAACTGGTACGTACAAATACTGCTTTCATTTTGTTTTAGCTTACCAAAGTGTAATGAGTTGGATATGACTTGACAATATGACAATGATGACTAACAGAAAATTAAGGGTCTGTTTAGTGTCCTTTTGTGTACTTTTAATGTCTTTCCTTGCTGTATTAGAGTTTCTGTAATGCACTGAACACTACCAGTTTGTACTCTGATCAGATTAACAAATACTGAAAATTATTTGGCCCAGTTTTTTGAGGCTGCCTTTAGCTTATTAGGCCTGTGCCTGTGCAGTGTTTTCACAGCAGCCACAGAAAAGGAAGCTTACCTCATCATGCAGCTTCTTGAGGAAGTTTATTTCATCCTGCAGGGACTCCACCTTCCGCTCCAGGTCCAGTCTGGCGAGGGCAGCATTGTCCACATCCTGTGCCGTGACACTGACTCTTAATAAGGTGACTTGTGAAGGTGACATGAATTATGCATTACATGTTTGCTTACACAGGAAAAGTAACGCTCTTTCACATGGTGTACAGGCGCACAACACCCACGTACACAAAATGGCCCACTGTGCAGTCCTTACAAGGTCACAAACACACGCATCAAATAAAAATCAACTGCAGGCACATGACAAGTATAGGCACTAAATCACGATTTAGTGTTTTCTCGTGATTTTAATGTGCTGGATACACTCGACTATGCACCTCAACAACATCACAGGCAGACTGGAAAGACTTTCAAGTGGTTAAATGCAATAATACAACCAAATCAATCACTGCCTCCTTGGCTATTCCTATCTCTGGGGAAAAGTTGAGATAATGTAGAGAGGCTGTTTCCATTCCTGTATAAATAAAATCAATTTAATAAAATGGGCACTTCACAACACCCAGAACCACAAAGTATTATCCAAAAGGGCCTTAATCCCATTTCATATTACCTAACTGCATTCTTAAGCTCAGCTGTTCATTCAGTAGGAATCCAGTTCCTCCACTAAAAACTGCTGTGGCTTAAGATGCAGTAATTATTGTATGATTCTGTTTTATAAATAAATTGAATGTGTTGTGCACAAAATCACTACATGGTGAAAAGATTATATTGTAGTCAAAACACCTCATTCTTTTTTATTTTATTCTGCCTTTGTACGTGCACACTCACAGTGACACCACTTCGCTGTGCTTTGTCAGGGCGTTGGCAGGCTGGTAATTGAGATATCAGCAAATGAAGCAGCTTTGCCCTGCTCTAATGCCACAAACAAAGTGTGCTATTCAGCAGGGTTTCCCAAACAGGCCCTCGGCTGGAAGAGTGACTGCCTGATTGAGGGGGTGCCGGCAGCGGGCACTGCATTGTTGTCTGTGTGCCATGGTGGCATGCCACAGGGACTTCCTTCCTGTCATTATATACAAGGTTGTGGTTGTGTAGTGTATTGACGACTTACTACATGCACTGAAAAGCTCATAATCTCGTTTACTTATGTCTTCAGATTCACAAACGCCTCTTTGTGTTTTGGTATTTTTGTTGGTCTTGTGGTAGACAATGAAACACATCATTTCATTATTCACCATCTCTGATAAGACCTTAACAAGTGAGATTCTTATATGCTGATGCCCTCCCAAAATGAGACAGCCGGATCACATGGTGGCTTGCCTTCTCGCTCTGATAACCACATTGCGTCCACACTGTTTGCTTGTGCTTGTGTCCAGCTCATTCAGTGTGACCAGTCAGACTTAAAAAGATCTCCCCTCATTGCAGGCCTGATTGAACTCAACAGCCACAACTTGGCCTTTTGTACCGGGCTAGGGTCAGTTCCGCTCTACAGCTATTTTGGATCATGGATAGAATCTGCTGTTGTGCCATCAGAAGAGCGCATTCCTGTCTCTCCAGCTCATGAACAATAATTAGATAAAGATCACCTAGGAGAGAAAGGGACACTGGACAAGTCAGGAAAATGGAGACAATTAAGGTTTATCTAATCACTGACATCACTTGTCAGCAATTTAAAGTTTCAAACCCCCATTTAACCACGAAAAGCTAGGTATTTGGGGCAGGGGAGGGCTTAGGAGTCATCTGCTGTTAAAAACTGAAGCACACTTATTATCACTCTCTTTGGAAAAAAAGCTCCAATTCTTGTTTTCCACATCTACAAAGTTGATCTTTAGTTTCTTATCTTTCTCATCTTCACATCTTACAGTTGATCTTACATGTCATGAGGTGAATCATACTGTACCTGTCTGAAGCTCTGCATGTTTGCCTCAGCCTCCTCTCGCTGGGATAGCTCATCCTGCAACCTGCAATGACAGAAAAAAAGAAAAAAGTTTATTTAGCAGCCACTGGGATCCCCTTTTCTGTGCCTCCACAGTTCTGCTTGCTTTTTCTGTTCCCAGTTCTTGTTCACGCATGAAAACCTGTGAGTGAATAACGAACTTCAATTAGACACAAAGCTTTGGCAGCACAAGGTGAGGGGATGACATTTTGCGCAGTGAAAGGCAAATACTTCTAACTGGTTTAAATCTGGATTAAATTTATGTAAATTTAGCATGCATATATTTATAATAAAAGAGTTTATATAATAACATCACACAGCAGCAGAGAAAAAAACAATTGCCACGCCTCCTACTTCTCTCTCAGCCTGTCGATGTCGTCTGCCAGGTTGTCCCGGTGAACTTCTACCCGGGCCTTCTCGTTGGTGAGCTGGTCCACCTGGCGCCTCAGCTCCCGCATCTCGTCCTCGTACAGATCTCCGACGCGGGACGTGCCTTTGCCCCGCAGCTGCTCCAGCTCTGCCAGCAAGATCTTGTTCTGCTGCTCCAGGAAGCGGACTTTATCTATGTAGCTGGCGAAGCGATCATTGAGAGACTGCATCTGCGCTTTCTCGTTGGTGCGGTTCGTTATGAACTCACTGTTTATGGCGTCGGACAAGGAGAAGTCCAAGTTCTCGGAGGCCAGCCGGGGCATGGCCGAGCTGCTCCGGAGCCTCTGGGTCTTCGATGCGTAGATGGTCGGGGCGGAGGAGAGCCCGAACGATACCCGGGATGAGCGCACCGGGATGGAGTATTGGCGGCTGGAGTAGCTGCTCCTAACCGCGTTTCTCTCCCCTCCAAACATCTTTTTATATGAAGAATGTGGAGCTGACCTGTAAGACATCGTGCTTCTATCTTCTCAGACAATAGCTCGATCTGTGTTGCTCTTGCCCCAACTGCATCAGCGGAGTGCGCCTGGGAAGGCGTTTCCTGAACCATTACTTATTTATAGTCTCCTCCTTATGCAAATGTCTCAACAGGGATTTGAGCGACACCTTGAGAGTCCAATCACAAATCAGAACACCCAAATATTTCCTTTCAGGTCCATAGGAACCGATCCTGGATCAATATTAAGGCCAAATTGCCTTTGCGCACCAAACCAGCAGTGAATGTGAGCATGCCCTACATCAAAGGTCCTAAACATTGCAGTGTATTTAAAGCTGAAATCAAATTTGGATTATTGCATTGGCTTTCTAAAATTACAACACCACGTGAGTGTCAAGAGATTCAGACTGGACTGTGGATAGTTCTTTAGAGGATTTATGTTGATGTTTGCTGAATCTGTCCACAAATAACAGGCTGCTAAAACTCTAAAAAATCCTTTTTGCAAGTAATGTAAGGAGCAAGATGGAGGATGTCATCTTCCACAACTTGGTTAATAGATGTATGTTATTTTAATGTAACTTCACCAGAGATGGGTTTTTTTCCAATGGCTGTGTCAATGTCAGCAAAATGTCATCCTTGTGCATGTGTATATGTGCGTGTGTTAGAGCATATGATGTGTGTAACCTATTATGCAGAAGGTGAAATGCTTAAGTGAGATTGAGAAGGACAGTAGTGCGTGCAAGAAAACATCATGTAGAATGTCCAGGCTGCCCACCAATCTATTACACACACACACACTGTATTTTTAAGGCTTAGATGACCACACACACTAATAGTCAGGGGGATAAAATGGAGAGAAAGACAGAGAGGTTGTGGTGGGGTACAAATCAAAGTCATTCAATACTGGCAGGTTTGCGGCAGCCTTAGAGCTCATGAATACAGTTTATTATTTGTCGCCCTCTCTGCAGATTGACCTGCAGCAGATGATAAACACATATTAGAAATTAGAGTAAAGATTCATCTTCATGTGCAAAAAAACTCTCTCTCTTTTTTCTCTTTTATCTCTGTCTCTCTCTGCAGATACAGCTGTCGGTGCTGCAGTGCTGCTGACTTGCGGAGAATCAGTGAATCTGAAGGGAGACGCAGAGCAGAAGAGCTGAGCCAGTGACACTCTACACCTTTTCACCCACACTGCACCGGTGCTGCTGGGTGTGCGTTGCTCTTTAAAAGACATGAAAGAAATCAGTAAGGGAGATCTGATAGGTTTGTGATGTTTGTCCAATAGATAATACACTGTTTGTTTTTTTGTTGTTGTCTTTTTCTCCAGAGATTATCACATTGTTTCCTGGCTGGTGTGGGTGGCTGAAGTTGGCATGTTGCCACTGAGATATGGCTGTGCAGAGATAAACCTACTCAACTCATTTTTACAAGTATTAGGCTGAAAAAATCAATCAGTGTCACTTGTATTTAAACATCAAATAATAATATAGCTTAGCTGTATCTGACCAAAATGGTGAACAAGTTATAGGTTTATTTTACTTATAGTAAGTTTTTTTTGTAACACACATCTACATTCAGTTAAAAGTAGATGAACAGAATGTAGATGTGAAAGAAATATTCGGTTTACTTTAAAATATGTCTTCATGGCAGAAGTTATAATGCTGACAATTACTGTTCATTAATAAACACTTAAACATGTCTCATAACAACACCAGAGTATGTGATAAACTATTATAATTATAATGAGTTAGGCAGTAAAATCAGATGATTAAACTAAAACAAAAAAGGAATAAATTAACCTAAATATAATATAAAAAACAATGAAAACAACAGTAGTAATAAAATAGATACATGTTGAATATAAAACACTATGTTATTAAATAAATAAAGGCCTTTTTAAAAGATACATTTTGAGACGTGATGTAATAGACGTCATGGAGTCTGCACACATCAGATATTCAGCCAGGGATTTCCAGATATGAGGGTCCCTGCCTGCAAAGCCCTGGTCACCTTTAAGTCTTGAGCCGTCACTCTCTAGTTTTTGTCACTCAATCACACTGAGTTTTTTTTCAAAAACTCAATCACATTAAGAAATCCAATAGTCACAGTGTCAGGAGTGTGTCAAGACACAGCCACTTTGTCTCATCTTTGAAGTTATTTTAGATACAAATCTGTTGTGAAATAGACCGGTTTGAAGCAGTATGAAAATCTTCTAGTAAAGACTGTGGTCTGAATTGGCACTAGATATGGTATGTAAAAAATAAGATTATATACACATGTAAGATTTCAATGTGACACATCTGGGGTGGGATATTTTCTTTGTTTTAGCTCAGTTTCAGTGTCAAAAATATAAACATAAACATAGTCATGCAAAAGTGTTATATTTATCGTATTACTTGAATATTATCAAGTTTTAAACTTTTGCGATTGTAATTTGATCTATACAAATGCACCATACTATACAAAGTGATTGTATATTTAACATGTAAAATCCTAATCTGCAAAGTAACTTGTAACTATAGATGTGGAATAAATGTGCAATAAAAAGTACAGTATTTTACTCTGCTATGTAGTGAAGTCAAAATATATAGGAAAATAAAATACCACCTCAAAATTGCACTCGAGTTACTATATTTAGTTACTTTCCACCGCTGACTAAGAGGATGAGGATATGAAGTGATCATATATTTTTCATGTAAAATCATAATCTACAAACTTTGTAACTGTAAATCCATAAAGTGTTGTAAAAAGTGCAGAATTTCACTCTGAAATGTAGTAAAGTCAAAATATATCGGACAATACTTCACTTGCACTTGCAGCACTGTAGTTACTGTATTTAGTTACTTTCCACCACTGGTGTAAGTGGATGGAAAACAAGGAGAAATTAAGTGGCAAGATAGATACAAAAGAGTACAAAAGTACCAAGGCCCACAGTGCTAGAGGGCCTACACAGGGGCCCCAAAACGAGTAAACAGTGGAACCCCGAAACTGTCAATGGAAATTCACATGCTCAACACTTACTTAGAAGCAGGAGGGGCATAAAAATTCCTGCTCCCTGGCCCATTATGATCCAGCTCTGCCGGTGTTGGCTAGAGAGACAGACAGAGGAGGCCGGGATTGTCACAAACAGAGCAGGGATTGTGTACTGCTGATCTGTCACCTAACTGCAGCAACAGAATGCAGACAGTAGGCCGTAATAATTGTTTGTGGCCCGGGGTTTGCCAGTGCAACAGTTTGGGCCAAATAGCTCCCATTCCTGGCAATAATTTATCATTTGGTCCCTTTAGTTTTGTTGCTGAGGTTCCTATTTTCTCCAAAGCAACAGAGCTACAGGGAAGCTAATAAAAAATAATTGTAAAACAGGGCTGTAAGAGGAATCAAATAAGCCTAAACATTAGTCAGAGTCAGTCAGCCTGAAATGCGACAGGGCAACAGATAAGTTAAATCCTTTTTCTGGGTGTCATCGCTTCAAAACCGCAGGCGCTGGGGCAGCAGACAGGCATCCTTTGTTTCATCTCTCATGATGGTGAATCATGGACCCGTGCGCCCAGTAGCCATAGCAATCGTCCCCAATATTATTTGCCAAAACTGGAATCCAGACAGAGTTGTATTCAGGAGATACACTATTCACACAGATGAACTCTCACAAGACATTAAGAATGCATTTTGTTTATTCAGCTGCAGAAATTTGAATTTGTTATTTGCAAACTTGTGCTAGTTTTGATGGTAGTTTGATCTTTAAAAGCAGTCTGACTTCTTTGTAAGTCATGACATGGCAGATTTAGTAGAGGGAGTGCTGCGGCACATTGTGTCTGTTGTGCCCCACTGAGTACAAGAATGGAGTAAATCTAAATGTGAGAAAGAATGGCTGTAAATCCATGCCAGGGGGCCTAATGAGCTTTTGTCAAGTCTGCGTGTGATGCTCAGGTTAATATCATGAGGAATTTTCTTTTCTCTTATAGTTTTTTTAAGCACATTGGAACTTTAGCACCTTTTCTGGCAGTGGTCAGCAGAATGAGCAGAGTAAGGATGGGCGCTCATTACGGGGAATGGAACTTCCACTGGATACCTTTCGACCATAGTAACAACAGAGGAATTAAACTGCAGGGGCTTTTTCCAAATCTCCATAGTGACTGACTAAACCCTTGGAAAGTATCCAGAATGGTCACTTTATAAAGACCTCCCTCCCTCTTTCTCTCTCTCTCTCTTTGTATTCCTGTTTCTTTGTCTCTCATTGTGCATGTGTGTGTGTATGTGTGTGTGCAGGGAGTGTTTGGGTCAGGAACAGGGAGGGGAAACCCTCCACATACACAGATATTTTCGCTCGAGAGAATCATTTCCCAGCATTTGTCTCCGTCCTTAGCATAAAATGTTATTTATACAGCATCAAATTCTCAAATGAATTATGCTTCTCCATATTGCTGTCATTTGATTGTTTCAAGGATAATATCCTCTGGTCACACACACGCCAGTCTGTCATTGACCATTACATCAAGTGTCACTTCCATATGCCTGACTGACTGAGCATCACCCAGACTGAGTGACAGCTGCAGATGACACCCAGCCTCTTCTCTGTACTCTCACCTGCCTGGGGATGAGCAGATAAGAGTGAAACCAACCCTTCAAGTTGGAGGAGAGAAAATTACACACACCTGTTATCTTTATCACCTTATTTGACACTTTTTGTATCTTATTCATACATTAAGGATGCACATTGTCAGAGTTACAGGATTTTCAGGCTTATGAAAGAAACCCCATATGAGTCGGGGCAGGGCTAGAGTTGGGCACTCTGTCGTACACGTACTCCAGTTACAAGAATAAACAGGGTATTGTAGGCCTAAGGCTTCTGAATTCACATGCTTCACTTAGTTAATAACCTCATGAAAGTCAAATGTCACCACAGTCCAGAGACGCTTCTGGGCATTAGCAGTTTATATCAACACTGCTGTTTTAATGCTTTTATGTCATATGAAAAATTGTACTGTTAGCTCAGAAAAAATCAAAATACAAAAATGTGTTGTGATTACAAAATTGTGTGATGCCTATAAACCTATCACTAGACTTCAGCATTGAAGTTACAATTTGAAGTTAGAAACCACTTCAACAGTCAAGTCTGTCAAACCAAACCTTTTTTTTTTTGCAATGCAACCACGAAGTTGACAAACTGAAGGACTGATTAACTTAAGCAACAAATAAAACCAGCTCTTTTTTTGTGAAATTCTTGCTTTACCAGTTAAATCTTTAAATTGTTTAACTATTCACAGCTCTGTTAGCATCCAAAAACTTTTATGATGAATATTGACTGTTTTCAAGACCATTTGGCAGTTTCTTTTTAGTGCACCTATTGCTGTAGCAATAGGTTAGGTCAACTGTGTGTCTAATATCAACTAAATCTCGATATGGTATCTGCAGATTATGTCATGCCTGTAGTGCATCTGGGTGTAATCACATGGTGATATATGAAATATGTTTTATTATGATAAGGTTTAAGATATAAACTCAGATAAATAAAGTAGTAGTGTAAAGAGGTGTAAACACACTGCATTACACACATGTGAACATGTGTCTTATTTTATTTTTACTTGTAGTTAAAAATATCATATGAGAACTGTGAATAACACATGCACAAATGAAAAAGAGAACATGTTTTATTGAATATTGAAATATTCTTACAGCCAAAAATAACATTTTTTGTCAGAAGCTGCCTTTTAATTTGAGATTTTTCACACGCTAATCAGTTCTCAATTTGTAGCTCTTAATTGACATAGTCTTTTGTCCAAACCCCAAGAAGTGAATACTATGTATTGACAGCTGCTTTAGGAAATAGCATTCACTGTACGTGCATTGTTCTGGAAGAACCCAAAAAAGCAAGAAACTCTGCTTTCACTGACAGATACAGTAATTTCTTGAATGTATTGCATTATATTTAACAAGAAATCAATACCTTGTCATAGCTGTAATCATAAATGAAACGATGATGTACAATCAGCAGCATTACATAAGTAAAAAAAGTTGTTCTTATTAGCAAATCCATTTTATAGTTACATAAGAACAAACAGCTTTGAATAAAATGTATGTAAACTTACATTTTTTACTATATTTAAACAAAAATAAGAGGCACGACTCTCTTCAGTCACCACACATTTGGAAAACTGGTGGAGCTGCATGTTCTGGTTCATGATTATTTGACTAACCACAAAACATAGCTATCTGTACAAATAAATAATCATAGCCAAGACAACCCAGACCCAGCATGTTTGAATATTTCTGTGGTATATAAAGAACCTGCTTTCATAGAATTGGACAATATTGGCCACATCTCACATGCAATGTTTCCAGGGAGTCTTGTGCTTGCAGTACACGCCTTGCTGCACCAGATGTCCCTCTTGCCTGTGTCACAGCTGAGGATTCCCCCTCAGGATGCACTTTCCTGTCCGATACTTTAAACTCAACTGAGGCAAATGAAGAGAGACTGCCATTTTTATTTGCCCAAGTTTTGGATGTGTCAATGGTAGGTGATACCCTGACGCCTCTCCCTTTCTTACTACTTGAATCTTTTTTTCCACTTTTAACACTGTCATCATCTAGAAAGGGGTCAGAATCGCTTCCGTGTGGCATGTTATAGTAGGTGCACTTTGGAGTTTGAGGCTTAGCCATTTCCTCAAGCTCTGATGAGGATATGGCTGCAAGGGGGTTGTTCTGGGTTTTATAATGAGGCGAGGAATCCTCACTAGTGTTATCCTGGCCTGTGTCAATGGATGTACTGTCCACATTACCATACATTCCCAGTGAGATTGGAGGAGATTTTCTAATGAGGTGGTTCTCCTTGAGCAGCCATCTACCTTTGTCAATCAAGACCCCATCATTTAAGTCTTTGTCTGAGCCAAAAGAAATGCACTGTGTGGCCTCTGTAGCAGCTTCAGCCTCTGCCTTTAATGAGCTTGCAGCACTGAAATAAGACAGATCCTCTCTTGAGGCTTTCATGCTTGAATCATGAGAAGAGAAACTCCCTCCACTTTTTAATCGTGAACTGTGCGAGACTTCTGAATTACTTGCCACAGACAGTTTGGACTTGGAAGAGTTAGCCCTCTCCACATTTTCTCTCTCAGTTCTGTGTGCTGAATGTCTGTAGACTGGAGGAGGCCTCTCTGAAACCTCATCTCCACTCTCTGAAACAATGTCTATAGACCCCTGACTTTTGTATCCACCACTCTCTGATGTTTCTGGTCTGTAGTCAGATAAATCGGAGGTGCTCGGACTCGGTAGACATTTTAAGCCATACGAGGTATCCTTTCTGCTTTCGGAGATTAAAGCTTGATTTATTTGCACAACGCGAGCATTATCCGGCTCTATCCTGATGTTACCTCGATCATCATAGATGAATATGAGTGAAGAAGACTGTAGGGCAGAGTTAACAAAGTCAAGTAGTTCCTGTGATATCTCTACTGGGTGGGGTAGACTGCCACTTTCGTCATGACAATCCCCTCCCTCGTCTGTATCGATGTCATTAATTGTGTCTGTTCCGTTTGTACCTTTGTCATCCTCACACTGACCCTCAGTGGAATATTTGGTTGGTGATTCAGTTCTATGTTCTGTTTCCTTTATATCTGTATTTGCTTCATAGTTTGCTTCATCTTTCTCACAACTACTTCTGTGCTGCCTCAAATATGAGGCCTCCTCTAGTAGACTTTTATTATCTGCACCATCACCACTGCTGCCTTCATCATCCCCAACATTTTCTTCTTCTGCCTCTACGATTTCTTTCTCTTCTATTGATTCTTCTTCCAGCTCAGCTATCTCACCATCCTCCTCCTCCTCTTCCTGTTCTCCCTCCTCCTCATTTTTTTCATCCTCATCTTTTTCATCATTAACCTCCTCTTCCTCATCTTTTTCTTTAAAACTAATCTCCTCCACTTCATCTTCCTCGTCCTTCTCCTGTACTTTTTGCTCCTCCACCTCCTCAGTAATATTGTCCACCTCATGCCTCTCCTCAGCCTCTTCCTCTACATTCTCCTCCTCCTCCTCCTTCTCCCCCTCCTCCTCCTCCTCAAGTTCATCAATATTTTCTACTTCATCATCCCTCTCCTCAACAATGTCCTCAGCTTCTTCTTCATTACCCTCCTCCTCCTCCTCCTCTTCATCCTCCTCCACCCTTTCAATATTTTCTACTTCTTCATCCCTGTCCTCTGTAACCTCCTCAACCTCTTCTTCTTCTTTACCCCCCTCCTCTTCCTCTTCATCCTCCGCTTCAATATTTTCTACTTCTTCTTCCCTCTCCTGATTAACCTCCTCAGCCTCTTCCTCTACATCCTCCTCCTCTTCAATATTTTCTCCTTCGTCATTCCTCTCCTGAGTAACCTCCTCAGCCTCTTCCTCTACATCCTCCTCCTCTTCCTCTACCCCTTCAATATTTTCAACTTCATCCCCCTTCTCAATAACCGCCTTAGTTTCTCCCTCTACATCCTCCTCATCCTCCTCCATCTCCACTTCAATATTTTCTACCTCTTCATCCTTATCCTCAATAACATCCTCAGCTTCTTCTTCATTATCCTCCTCCTCTTCATCTTCCTCTTCCTCTTCCTCCTGTTCCTCTTCCTCTACCCCTTCAATATTTTCGACTTCATCCCCCTTCTCAATAACCGCCTTAGTTTCTTCCTCTACATCCTTCTCATCCTCCTCCATCTCCACTTCAATATTTTCTACCTCTTCATCCTTATCCTCAATAACATCCTCAGCTTCTTCTTCATTATCCTCCTCCTCTTCATCTTCCTCTTCCTCCTGTTCATCTTCCTCTACTCCTTCAATATTTTCTACTTCATCATCACTGTCATCACTGCCCTCTTCCTCTTCCTCTGCTCCTTCAATAGTATTTTGTTCTTCATCACTCTCCTGGGTAACCTTCTCAGCTTCTTCATCTACATCTTTCTCCTCTTTCTCCTCTTCCACCCCTTCAATAATATTTTCTACTTCTTCGTTCCACTCCTCAATAACCTCCCCAGCGTCTTCTTCTTTACCTTCGTCCTCTTCCTCTTCCTCCTGCTCCTCTTCCTCTTCTCCTTCAATATTTTCTACTTCATCATCATTGTCCTCAACAACATCCCCAGCTTCTGCTTCTTCTTTACCTTCATCATCTTCCTCTTCCTCATTCTCTACTACTTCAATAATATTTTCTACTTCTTCATCGCTCTCCTGGGCAATCTTCTCAGCTTCTTCTTCTGCATCTTCCTCCTCTTCCTCCTCCTCCACCCCTTCAATAAGGTTTCCTACTTCTTCATCTTTGTCCTCAATAATCTCTTCAGCTTCTTCCTCTGCTTTCCCCCCCTTTTCCTCTTCCTCTTCCTCCACCTCTTTAATGATATTTTCTGCTTCCTCTCCCTCTTCTGTCTCCTCAGCACCATCTCTCTCATCTGTCTCTGCAACACTATTGTACCCTCTTTCTTCCTCGCCCTCATCATCCATGAATCCATCTTCTGCCTCTTCAGCCACTTCCTCTTCCTCTACTTCTTCTAATTTCTCCTGCTCCTCTTCCCCATCTACTGTAATTTCTTTCTCTGTCTCTTCATCTTCTTTCACAACAGATTCCTCTCCACTTCCCTTGTCTGCTTCCCATTCTTCCTTTCCCTTATCATCTTCCCTCAGTGCCTCCTCTTCTGCTTCTTCCTCCCTTTCTCTGTCTTCATTTTCAGTCTCTCTACCACCATCATTATTATCTATCTCTTTCAAGTCGTTCACCTCCATATCCTCCTCTACTTCCTCCTCAATTTGGCCCTCCTCTTCCTTTACTTCCATCTCATTTTCCTTCTCTATTAAGGGCTCGTCTGTCTCTGGCTGTGATACATCTGATTCTTTTACATCAAGGTTTGTTTCCTTACTTTGATTGAGTTCTTGCTCTGACTCATTCATTATCTTCGCCTGTTCATCAGATATGTTTTGCATTTCGTTTAAGTCATTTGTCTCTCCAGTGTGTGAGGGGTCTTCCTCATTGCCCAGTTTTCCCTCAGTTATGTTCTCAGCCATGCAAGTATTTTCAGGATCTGGCGATTCTTTGCATTTTTCAACGAATTGTTCCACCTCTTCTTCTGTGTCCGAGTGGTGTCTTTCAGTTTCTAGAAAAGTGCTCTCCTCTACTGGGTAAAAACTTCTAACTTGTTGGATTGTTGAAGAAATCTCTGCTCTGACATCTTGCGGCATATTCAGCTCATCCATGAGCTCATCAATACCCATGTGCTGATCCTCAAATACGTCACCCACTTCAGACACAACATCCAAGGCAAACTCTGTTTCTGAAAATTTCGGAGAAAGAGGCTCACTTTCTAGCCTTTCCCTTAGAATCTGGAAATCCTTCCAGCGATCTCTGAGCTGAGAAGACGCTCTGCTTTCCAAGTCTGTCAGACTCGCCCTCAGTTCTTCCTGGTCGTCAATGGTGGAAATTTTCTGCAGGGACTCCAACATGAACATGGCCTCAGAGTCGCTTTTCGTTTCATCAATCGGCGCAGAGCCTGTTAGGTTATCCCTCAGCGTCATCACTGACAAGAATGACAGGAAAGCTTTGCACGATGAACCAAACACTGAAGCCACTTGTGTTGAGAAATCAGGAAGACTGTTGGACTTTTCAAGATTCGATGTCTTGTTGGTGTCAGGCATTGTTCTGATGCACTGAATGGATGAACAAATTTGCCGCAGAACAGGCTTTATCCTTGCTTTGGGACTTAAAATGTTCGATGAAGATGGGGGTGATTCACTGTCAACTGGGCTGATGATTTCTGCAGATTTGTGTGACCTCAGTCTGTTCTCGTGTACTGCAGGTTCGACTCGGACACTTGGCATTGAAACACATAAACCTCTCGCTTTCTGATCATTGTTTTGCAGAGTCGTCGCTGGACCTTCATGGCTATGAGGAACTGATAGACAAGAAGTAGATTTCTTGACAGCATCACCAAGCGATGGATAATATTCTTCTGGATTATTCTGGCAGTCACTCTTTTCCTCTGATTCAGAATCGCCACCTATCTTAAACACGACCTTTGGCTGAGGCCCTGATGCGTCTGCCTCCTCCTCCATATATGGCACTGGGTCTGAGCTGACTTTCTCTAACCAGTTCTCAACATATTGGTGAATGTCAGAGGGCGATGGATTTAGAGAAGGCATAGAAACACTCTCGCTCAACTCTAAAGATGTTTTGGGTGATAGTAGCTGGTTGTCAATCATAGATTTGGGCTTGCTTATCTGCTTTTTTCCTGGTAAAAGTGATTTTTTGGGTTGCAAAATGTCTGATAGGTTCTTTTTCATTTGAGGTCTTCCACTTGGATTATTTACATTATGGGCATTATCCTTAGCAGTTGCATTATTTATGTTTTGTTTCTTGGGTGGGGTCTTTTTTATATTTTCAGAACTAAGTGATAAAGCTGACTCCTTTCTGGGTGTCTTTTCATCCTTAATTGATTTTTTCAGTTCGTGCTTTTCTGCTGTTTTACTCTTTTGACGACTTTTAACACTTTCTGATGAACTCAAACTCTTTTTTCCCATACTGGCATTGCTGCTGATCTTGTCAGTGGATGAATGTTTGCTGTTCTTTGAGGAGCCTACTATGCTTTCCTTCTGCTTTTTACCTGAGCTACTTGTTGAAGGTGTAACCCTCTGCTTTGTTGACGGTTTTATCACCTTTTTCTTCTCACCTGTAGTTTGAGAGTTTGATGCGGTTTGGCTTTCATTCTCAGCTACTGAAGACAGATTGTTTGGAATCTCCCGTATTGGCTCTGATGACAATGATAACATCTCCTCTTTCTGTCTTTGTAGTGAGTCACCAGTGGGTGGCTGCCAGCTAAAATCGATATCACAATCATTGCTTGATGAATGAGGCCTTGAGTCAATGGACTGTTTGCTTACTGGTGCTGAAGAGGGACCAGGCAAAGATGCACCATCTGCGCTATATTCCGCATTTGCAAGGTAGTTGCTGTAGCAGTCTTGACTCTCATAAATGTGCATCACAGTCTCTCTAACCTCCATCCCATTATTTTCTATCTGAAGGACCTCAGCTACTCCCGATGATCTGATTGAGGAGTGGGAGCTTTTTTTGCTCAGCCCAGCAGACGCTGTTTTCCGAGGCTTTGGGACTGGCCGACTGCTGCTGCTGCTGCTGTGTCTGACCACACAGTATCCTTCAGTTGCCTCTCCATCAGCTGTCCTCTCCATGTAGGAATAATGGCCAAGGGTGCTCTCTTGGACACCTGAGGGTGTTACCCTTGTCACACTCTCAATAGATGCATTTTTTTTAATATGTCGTGGACCTGGCGTAGGTACACGCTTGAAACTTGCTTTTGCTCTCCCCAAGGCTGTGGAAGTGTAGCCCTCATATACTTGTTCATCTTTAAAGCTGACACCCTCTCCACTGACAGCGGGATGGTTCTCTTTTTTAGCTTCATCTTCACTGATGCTAGAGGAATCATTGGCAACAGCGTTGTTCAAGTCAGGTGAGCTGTTGCCTGACTCAGAAATTGAGGCATAAGCTGTCGTCTTACTAAGGCTGGAGCGGCTGAGTGTGGTTGTCCAATGGAGCATCTCCTCCTCCTTGATGGTCAGACGGACTTTCATCTCGACAGTCATGCTGCCATCTTGATTCACACGGAAAGACTTTTCAATGTCATCATCCTGAGGTACTATGCAAGTATGAACCTCATTATCTACTCTAGCATCTCCACAGCTCTCCACGGATGAGTGATGCGGGTTCACCTCTGTTTCAGCTGATCCGTGGTGGTGATGCTGATGGCTGTTTGTGCTTCCATTTCGAGAATTGTTTATCTGATTGATGATATATTGCTCTGATGATAAGGAGAAGTTTCTTGAGCCTCTTCCACTTGAGAGGGATTTGTTGTTCTCTTTGGTTGGAGGTGTTTGATGAAGATACATGTATTTGTGAAAGAGAACGGGAGGGGGAGAGAGATAAAGAAAAAACAAATTGATTAAAAAAAATGTGATTACAAAAGCATCATGTAGTATACATATGTCGTAGCATTATTTGACTGAATTGGTTGACATTTTCATATACTGATACTTTCTTTCTTGCTGAGAGTTAGATGAGAAGATTGCTACCACAACATCTCTCCATGTTTCCAAAACCAGCAGCATATTGGTTTAGCTTAGCATAAGACTGGAAGCTAGCCTGGCTGTGTTTAAAGATATGCCTACCAGCACCTAGCTGATTAGATAACCAGTGGGGTCTCCAGGAGCTTTAGAAGTGCTCTGCCCCAAGAAAAAGTCTAGCGTGATTATAAAATCATTCATTCAACTGCAACATGGCGATTTTACACTTAGATTTTTGTGTAGATTAGACAAACAAGATACAACATGAATTAGTGAGCCTAAGAAGTGTTTGTAGGTGGATTCTTTTTTTGCCCTTGGACAAATCCAGATTAGCTGTCTTCCCCCTTTATGCTAAGCTAACTAACTGTTTCATGAAGCTACAGCTTAATTCTTTGGTTGGTGGTACTGGTTTTCTCATCCAACTCCTGGTAAGAAAGGGATTGTATTTCCCAAAATGTCAAACTATTCTTTCAGTGGTTATACTGAATTTGTCTTGAGCCAAAACACAAAAAGTCATATATATCTCAAAAGCAGGGCAGATTTTGTAAAACCAAAATTATCAACAAAGAATAGCTAGATTGTTGTCTGTTTTAACAGTTGTATCATATAGTTTTTTGTGTGGCTATCTATGTCCTGTATCATGGTAATCAGCATTGGTTGATTAGCATGGGAGCACTGTAACGTTTTCTTTTTATAGATGAATACATTAAACCTTTAAACAACCTTTAAACTAGTGAGTACATTATGTAAAAAGTGAGTCATAAGTAAGTAAGCTTTAGGACACTTAAAATAATTTACCATAAGTATGAAACAGGAGTGATGTGATTGTTTTATTCTAATATGTTATATCGCACTTAAATAAAATAAATATATCTGTGACAGTCCCCATAGGCCTGCAAAGGTTTGGAGACAAACATAATATTCCATCTCTCTGACAAGTTTACATTCAATAGTTTCTTGAATTTGCGCAATTTACTGACTATGCTGTTTAAGATTTTATGTGGACGTTTTCTTTGAATATTTGCATATGGCATTCTTCACATAGTAATGTAATGTAGGACTATTTAGCACTTACGAGCTTGAGGCTGCAACATAGATGGCTCCACAGTCTCTATGTACATTGCCTGTGCCATCTGACCCATGCTGTGAAAACTGTAGTTGGTTAATCTGAATGGCTCATTGCCTGCTGCCACGACGACTCCAGAGCACAAGATAAGTGCACTAAGGCCACCAACCTGAAAGAATAGGAGAAACCATTTTTATTATGTTTGTAACTTTAAATCATTCACATATGAACATCAGTGGTAAGAAAGTATCATACTCCTTGATCCTTTCATAAAAACAATAAATTAATGTACACTTTATACTATTTCTTAATACAATGTTGGCGTAAAACAGACCAAAAATCAGAGGTTATTAGGTCATAGTAGTGGAAGGAGATGCATTTAAAGGTTCTCAACACTTATGATGACCTTAGACAAGAAACTTGTTTAAGAACACGTGGCCTGAGGGATTACAGGTTGATAATTCACTAGGGCGGCTGGATATTTTGAGTGCGCCTCTTAAGACTTCTGGGAATTCTTGTTAAAGCCCTGATTCTTAATCCCAGGAATATGTCTATGTTTTTTCTATGTTATATTTAATTTATATAGATTATTATTATATAGTTTTATACAGTTGTCTAAAAAATTAAAAAATTGATACAAATAAGTTATGATTCTCGTAGCACAGCCAGAACTATGGTTGGTTATGTGCAGATTTTTGTTATTTTTTGTGTGTTTCTCTTTGTTTTTTTTTTGTTGTTTTTTTTTGAGGTGGGGGGCTTAAAGCTAATATGGAATAAAAAATCTTGGTCAGTTAAAGCCCAGCCAGACCTACAATAGAAACAATCAAATTTGCTCTTAACAAAACCGTCGAGAATGAACTGCCAAACTCAACCTGTAGCCCAACATGGACAAGAAGTCCTAAAACCACCTTCTGATGACTGTGTAATATAGTCGAAAAAACTCTGGAACAAGTGAGTAGGTGAACCTTTAAAGTTTTGAATATAGTATAGATAGTGAAGATATGGTGTACAACACTACACTCATGTGCTTGTGTCTCTCTGCTCAAGGCTTTTTTCAGCCTTACATCAAACTCTATCCTATTTGTGTGACCTAGAAAGTATACTCAAGGATAGCAACAGTGTTATCGTGGATTTATGTGGCATGGGGAAAATTAAAAACTCAAGACAATTTCCTGGTTTTAAAAATGTAAGGAATATTTTGAGATTTTGGGAAATATGTGTAATCATTTTCTTGTCAAGAGTTTGCTCAGATAAACGAAGCATGTATATGCCTGTTAAATACAGTTAGCAAACAGTTAACTTAGCTTAGCATAAAGACTGGAAACAGGGAGAAACAACTAGCCTAGCTGTTCTAACAGAATCAGCCTACTATCACACCTAAAGCTCACTAACTAACATGCTACATCACATACAAAAAGTGGAATTCTAAACAGTAATTAGTGGTTTTACATGGTGCACTATTCTTGGCCGGGTGCAATAACTTCCCGGACAGTCCACTGGTTTCCCCTTTGGCAATCTTTTAGCTATGGCTACTAAGGTAACCGGCTGCTGGCTCTGAGTGCAGAGATATCAGAGTGGTATTGATTTCCTCATTTAATGGACAACAAAATTAAGTATATTTCCCAAAATGCAAATGTTTGCCCCAAAGACTTTATTTGGATTGATAGTTACACATTTCACAAAGGTCACCTGTGCTTATATTACTTTCAGAGGTTGCTTTGAACTACCGCCAATCCACAATCACCAATTTCAGTTCACAAAACTACTTACTCGTCTGCCATCCGTAGAATACAGTTTCAGTACTGGAAACTGCAAGATCTGTGAGAGGTAATCCAGCAAAGCTTCAAATGTTGGTGCTGTTCTTCTCTGCAACACAATTGTGCGTTTAACAGTGGGATCCCTATTCTTGATTACCACAAGTCTCTTTGGTGTCCTTATTGCCACCCTCTCACTGATCTTTGCTGGCTTGTTGATGACTTCATTCGTTCTCCCAAACTGAAATACTTTGCGCCTTCGTCGCCCTGCGCTGGGGGGCCTGGTGGTATTCCATGGTACCTGCCTCCGGTTCACTTCATCCAGGTTTAGCGGTTTAACCCGTTTCTGATCAGAACACACATATGATCCCCCATCTTGTAAGTCATCTAAAGCCTTAACAAGGTGGGTCCCACGAGGTGTGGTGATGGTCCTCACTCCAAATGGCAGAGGCACTTTTTTAGACAGCGCATCTAGTAGAGCATCAAATGTCTTGAAGGTGCGGGCATTGATGACCATGCGATGCCCACTGAATTTACTGTCACCGCTTTTGTAGAAACATACTCTTTTAGAAGCTGAGGGATCAGGGATGGGCTGTAACAGTCGGGATGGTAATGTCTGCCCACTGCCCGAGGACAAGCCCTGGGCAAGTGGCTCCTGGAGGGGTGTGCTGCTCATGTTGCCTGGAGGTGGCTAGAGAGAAAACAGAGAGAGGAAGAGGTGTTATGCTCAAATAATGTTAAGTAAGTATGCTTTAAAAGTCCTATCAAAATATCTTCAGTATCAAACATGCATCCCCTATAGGCTTGAAAGGTCTGTTGTTGTCTCCCACACAAAGGCTGTGATCAACTTGAATTCAGTTATGATGTATTTCTATGGTGCAAAACCTTCACAACTGAAAAAGCACCCACATTTCTATTGAAATACCTTTAAATACAATCTACCTCCCCAACATCTATGTTAAAAAAAATCGGAGGCTCTGCTAGAAGTAGCCTGTTGCGAAAACTCGTCATGGCCTTTTCTAGAGACCTTTCAATCCTACAGAGAGTTTGACAAAGTTGTAGCATCAATATTCAGAAAAATTGAGTTTGCCCTTCCCATGATACCATGCACAGTAGCTTGTCCCATCCATTCAATACTGTGTCCATTTCCTATCTGTTTTGATGAAGCAAACATGTACAAACATGTGGGATGTACTTCAAGCAGACTTCTTATGGAAGTCAAATGATTCAATTTGAGCTTCCCTCATGCTTCTTCTTTTGTATACCAAAGGATTTGTGCTTTTGTAAGGACAGAAAAAGTTTCCCCAAAGTTTGATCCTATCAATAAGGCTTTAAATGGACTGGCTCCTCATATATTTCCAGCCTACCACTGAACATTCTGGAGGCAAACTCTGATGATACTTTGAAATCTAGGCTGAAAACACTTTTTTTTCTTCTGTTTACTATAACGTCTCCATGGGAACCCAAATGACTGACTGCCTTCCTCCTCGACAAGCAGCTACCCCAAGCCTGTTACGTTTATATGATCTCTGTTTTTGAAACCGTGTTGTCATATTGACATTATGACCTAGATGTGTGTGTGTGTGTGTGTGTGTGTGTGTGTGTGTGTGTGTTTGTGTGTTTGTGTGTTTGTGTGTTTGTGTGTGTGTGTGTGTGTGTGTGTGTGTGTGTACTGGGAGTTTCACATAGCTGAGAAGTCTGTGTCTCAAACATTAAATAGTGTTTTCAGGGTTTTATTCTCCAATATTTGTACTTGTAAAGTATACAAATACTTTCTGGGTGATGTGCACTTTAAATAAACTGAAGTTGAAGTTGAAGACTGAGTGTTTCAAGGCTGCACAATCTTGAAATATGATTCTTGGTCTGTTTCAAAAGTGTAAAAAAACACATTGAAAACATATTCTTATACATTTTCTCCTAAATCTATCAACATATACATGAAAAGCAATCTTATTTTTAAAGATACCAACAGATACCTCTTGGTAAACAAAGTTAAATTTAAACACACAGCAGCATACTGCTGCAGTAACAAATAGCTATGCACTGTAGTGGGATGGGACACTGAATGAAACAATGTGGTCCTGAAAAGCCTGCCTACACAGACTACTAAACACCTTTATATAAGTCTTATAATCTAACATATCTAAAATATACTATGGCTACCTCATTGTGTGATTGTGCAATGCTTCTGTTATTTATTGTATTCTTGTGTTCATTCCCTAGTGTTCTTAGTGTTGCCACTAACATATGTTGTATTACCATATATATATATTATATACAATAAAGTGTCATATCTTGTGACAAAATCATATCAGAATCAAACTTTATATTTTTTGAGAGAGTGCCATCTCCTAAATGTTGTATGTTAGGTTTTGAAACCATGTTGAATAAAATTGCCATTTTAACAGTAATGGGTGTTTTGTAGAATATTTCCAACTATCATATCAACATTTAATACTCAAAACTAAAAACAACACTGTCAGCAGTGATCAGCATTAATTTACTTTGTATTTTACTGTGTCGATAAAGTGGACTCTAACATAGCACAAGACATGGCAACGTTATTACTTAAGAAGTCAAGGTGTACTGTTTAAATTAAAATTAATTAAAATGTTCTGGGTATATAGTTTAATGTAATATTTGATAAGTCTTATAGGTATATTATCATTGATAATATGGATGCAGTTAATATATATGTTCATGTTATCACTAAATACAGCCCAATAGAAAGGTTTTTTGCTATATACAGTATGAGAAAACACATTGTGTTAGAGCTCAGATTCTCTACTGTATTTCCACAATAAATAGAACATAAATAGTTTGAGGAACAATATCTTCAGAAATATTCTACTTCATTATAATAATAATCCACTATTGTTGCCTTGAGCAACACAACAAGTCTGAATAGACGAAGACACAGGTCATACACACTTGAATTACACAAATATACCCTACAGATACTGAAGAAAACAACCGACTGACAAACAATCATGTTTCTAGAAATGTAATGAACAAGACTTACCTTGTATCTCACATTTCTCCTTAATTATAAGAGCTAAAACAACACATAGTGTGTATCCGGTATTCCTCTGAGCGCTGGTCAAAGCCTCTCAGCAGCGTTCAAGGGCTATTTTGGGACATGCAACATCATGGCCAATTTGCTTAATCTTTGCTCACACTTAATCAGCATATCAAGATAAGGAAGGTAACAAACAAACGAACCACAGAGGAAATTAACCACAGTAAACTGGAAATGTGCACTTCCACAAGTATGAGATTTAAAAAATTGTTACAGTAACATTATGTTCTCCTGGAGGAGTGGAGGAGTCGGACTATAATTTGAATTGGTCAACACATACATTTGCACCTTGGTGTAGGCCTATGTATCCTGTAATAAATCTCAATAAAAATAAAGAAAACATTTTCAAAAGATCCTCTCTGCCTCGTTGGCTATGAATTTTACACTTTTTCACACTAAAACACAAGGCGAGAGACTAACCGGGTGAATGGGTACAGTAAAAGGCTTAGTAAGCAGCAGGATAAGTAAGTACATTAGGGGGGAGGGGAAGATTCATGGGAGACGTTTATGAGGGTACATGAATCTTCCGGGTCAAATACTAGTACATCTATCCCACTCAAAACAGATACCACAGGTGGCGAGGACTATTTCTAATTTGCAAGCAGCCTGCATAATCAGATTTGAGAAGTCTTGGCCTAATAGGGATTAGGTTAAAGATTTTGCGCACTTGCTGACAGCATGAGGCAGAATGAGGTCTTTAAAGTACACTTTTACCTCACAGCAGGTGATGGAAATACACCATTACATTTGAAGAGACACACACTGCATCAATATTTCCTCACTGAATGTAATTGGTAATAAATAGTGTTGGAAATATTGCACCCTTCATATAGAAATCCTTGTATGCACACTTGGGAGGCAAATTCAGTATATTTCAAAGTTTGAACCATGTAGTACACTCAAATTTTGGTCTGAGTTTTGGTCTGTTAGCAGTGGCTAATGATCTAATTGCATCAAGGGGTGAAAGCTATGTCACAGCACAGCAAGCAGACAGTGTACCAATTACCAACTGCCCTTGACTGCGTACAACTGCTAATACCTCCCAGTAGCACGTGTGGTGCATAAGTACGTTCTGCATTGTCTTGAAAGATGGAGGCTGGCTAGCAGGGGGATTGACAGAAGGGCCTTACTGTTGGTGTAGGTCAGTCCAATATTAGGATATATTAATTTACAACATTTGTTTAAGTGAAATGTGCATCAAATAAAAGCACATCTTGGCAAAGTATTTGACCTTTTGGTGCTGTGTACTGTATGTTCTATGTATTGTAATTAGCAGCACAGCACTTGTTTTGCTCTGTTAAATTATTCAAAGTATTTGCAATAATTGCCTAACCTTCAGTCACTAGGTGGTGATGTCACATGGGGATCTGTTTGGATTAGTAAGATCCAAATTAGCGAGTCAGTCAGTGTCACATACATGCAAGATCAACAGTGTGCCATCATTGTGGCCTAGATCCTGTTACGGAAAGGTCATAGGTTTGATCCGCACATCAGCCATGCATTCATCAATAGCCACTGGACCTATTAGAGAATCTCTTTAACTGACAGGGTAATTATGCTGAATAATGCATAAATGTCTATCAGCTGCCACTTAGAGCTAAACTAATATTTTTTTTATTATTATTATTATTATTGTTTTTGTTTTTTTTGTCAACAGTACCAAAGAAGTGAAAAAGAAAAAAAGAAATGCTCCATCACAATTTCCAAGGACCCAAATTAACATATAGCTTGCACCAGTGAATGTTTGGCACATAAAAAATGATTAATTAACCAATTTAAAATTTTGCCAGTTGATTTTGTTTCGATTGACTATACAATGTATGCCCTCGGCTCTACACATCAGCCATTTAAACTTTAAATCTGATTAAATTATTAATGTTGAGGCACTAAAAGAACCAAACCCCAGCCCATGTAGTTCTGAGGCCGACTGTGGCTGGTTGGTTTGTTTGTTTCGTTGGTTTCAGGACTGAGTCCAATGTCCAAAGTAAAGATGCAAGTGACCCTTTGGCGCCATCTAATGATGAGTTGCAAAAACACCAGAAAGCAGGATTTGCTTTTATATGACGGCAGATTTAGTTCATGCAGAACTTGACAGACACAACAATATCTAGTTTTTTGTATAACGTGTCCATGTGTCTAATTTATTCTTGATGGTAGAACTTGATATCTTTGGATTTTGGGCAATAAGTCTGACAAAACTAGATGTTTGAGAACTTTGGGGAACTTTAACAGATATATTTTCACTGACATGATATGTTGTCTGACATGTATTGACAAAACCAATGAATAAAGACAATAATCAGTAATTTAATTGGTAGACAATGTAACATGTGACAAGGGGTCTCTAGTAGACTTTGTTTATTTCAAGGGGTCACCCATGGGTCACCAGTGATGGGAAAGTGACAGATTACTACCTATTTAAAATGTAATGTAATGTAATAATGTAAAAAGCAATGTAACTATTTCAACTACTTAATCAAAGTAATGTAACTTATTACATGTGATTACTTTTTGATTACTTTTCTAATTTTCTATTGAAGGTTTTCAACTGTTGGGGTAAGTGTACCCATTAAACCCACCAAAGTCTGATTTCAGGCGTTTTTAATGGATACTGACATGATTTATAAGGGAGATAATTTCTTATAAAGCAAGATTTATCTTAAATTTGAAAATATGTTAATTAGTTAATGTAGATTCTGTAATATACAATAAATATATTTAATTAAAAAGTCAATCTGTCAGTCTGACATGGTGACCCCCATTTAAGCCCATGTGTGCTCGAAATAAGCCCATGTCATGATTTATTTACAAAATATTTAAAAAAAAAAATAAAGCAAGTAATTAAGTAAAACAACAGACAATAAAAGACAATTTTAAAAAACATATGTAATTATAAAAATAAATAAGGATAGTAAAACATGAACCTAATAAAATGCAAGTTAAAACAAAAAACAAAAAAAACATTGTACTGGTTAAAGTGCTGGTTCAGAAAGACTGTAACAGATAACAGTTACATTTAATTTGTAATTAACCCTTAAACAGAAAAGGTGCACTGGAGATACATACATACATACATACATACATTTTCTTTATACCTTTATAGGGGCAACATTTCTTGGTGGAGATACAACTCATAAAATCCAAAATATCCAAAATATTTTTTTAATTATATGTGGAATTTTTTACTAGATGCAAATGAGATAACTATAACTGATTGATGGTGGATGACAGCAGCTATCTATTGTTGTTGTCTTTTTATATCTTATTCTATTTATTATGAATGGGCTGACTATAGAAATGAATTGCCCTTTTGGGACTAATGAAGTATTCTGATTCTAGTAACATCAAAGTAAATAAAAAGTAAATAAAAAGAATGATTAACATCTCATTTACCTACCTATCTACCTTTTTAAGGGTTAAAATAAGTAACCCTACATGTAGGGTGGATAAGGGTAATGTGGGACATTGACTAATGTGGGAGTTAAGAATAAGTTAAGAAACAATAAGTTATATTGTTTAATATTACACATGTGAACATACAAGCTACTTGTTTTTTTTTGTTTGTTTGTTTTTTTATCAATGTGACAAAGAAAGCAAAACAAATTGTAGGCCTTCAATGATATTAGGTTTTGATGTAATGTAATGGATTCATGTGTGGTAAACAAGTCAGAAATGCAAAAAGTGTCCCACATTACCCTAATCCACCCCTAACTAGTTTCTCCCAAACACTGGGGGGTCACAGGCCGTTGCCCTCTTCTTTGGGAGACTCTCGTTCTCCGTCTCGATTCACTCCCCTTGAATCCATCTGGTATCGACTCGTCATGTCTGCTACAGAGCGGAGGTCCCCGGTCCGCCAAGCAGACGCCGCCGCCGCCGCTTTCACTTCAGTGGCGTGATCTTTTTTTGTCGTGTATCTTCTTTTTTAAGTATTTGCTCCTGATTTTTTTTATATATACATATATTTTCTAAAGATTCCATCGGATTAGTCAACATGGGCAAAAAGGAGGAAGAGGATATCATTAGAATCGCTAAGAAAATGGATAAAATGGCGCAGAAGAAGAACGGGGTGAGAAGAATGAACGCTTACCTGCACACTGGTGCTGCTGCTGCTAACATTAGCGCTTTAATGGAGCTGTGATGGAGTCACTTAGCTGCCAACTAGTCACTTTGGTCACTGTTAATAGTAATAATAACTCTCCACCAGTACAGGAGTATATATTACCAGCTGCTGACTTCACTGTTACCATCAACAATCAGCCCCGCGGCTAACATACCTGTTGTTAGCATGTTAGCCACATAGCAGCCCCAGTTGCCCTAGTAGCCCCACGCTGGCTTGGTGCCTTGTAGCGCAATAACATGATCGATATGATCGTTTAAAGATAGCTGCATTGAAGTAGAGTCTTGACTTAAACAAATGCTCTTTTTGGATCATGTTTTTGTTTGGGGTTCTTTGCAAAGCGGCTAAGTAGCTGCTAAGTTTTTAGCTGCTGTAACTGTAATATAAAGTTACAAAAACATAGACATTACAGCGTCAATTAGTCTGCTGATTATTTTCTTATTATTTGTTATTCTATCTCCACAATGTCAACAAAAAAACAAAGTCACCTTTTTCTTGGAGCTCACAGTGATGCATGTGTTATGTTATGACAGACCGAGAACCTCAATCCTAAAATTACTCATTTGTGATATTATTTATTATTATCACCTCTGTGAAGCTTGAACGATTCAATTTTTGCCTTTTTTACTTCTTGAAACGTCACTTAAATTATTATAAAATAGGTGCCAATTCATTTTATGTTGATTGACTATAATCAATTAGTCAACTAATTGTTTCAAACTCTAAACATTATTGTTATTTACACCCAAGATAAGTGGCTTTTGCCTGTGTACAAATTACAGTCCAACCACTTGTGACAAAGATAGGTAATGGAGGCTGTGATATTTTACAGTTTAAGAATAAACTTATTTTTTTTTATAAGAAATGACTTTCAGTGCTCTGAAACAGTAAACTTTAATATGTTTAATATGTATATAGTTTAATATGTATATATTAAACTTGAGTTAGGAAAAAGGCTAAAATAAAATGCTGCCTATTTATCTTTAAAACAATATTGACACATATCAGACATTATATACCGATATATCTGTGATAGGTCAATATCGGTTGACTAATATATTGTTCGGGCTATAGTACGAATATCAGTTAAAAACACAGTGATTAATTGATTTTGTCCAATCTACTTACATCTGAAATATCACCGTTAATAAATAAAACTTAACTCCCGCATAATGGAGCTCCAGTATATCTCAAGATTTATAAGAAACCAAGACGTGTGTAAACCGGACTACACTGCTCATGTATTAATGATATAAACTATTTTGGAGCGAATCAGTTTACAGCCAGCGAGAGGTCTAGTATGACATGTATCTATAAGTGCCCCGCTCTTCCTTTCCTCTCTTCTCTGCAGTCTGGGGCTTTGGATCTTCTGAAGGAGCTGCGCACTATTCCCATGACTCTGGAGCTGCTTCAGGTATCTTTGCTCATTCCTACTGAAGACTTATCGTCGACACAGGCAGCGCTCAAACCCTGAAGCACTGACGCAATGTCTTTCCACAGTCTACCAGAATTGGGATGTCCGTTAACGCCATCCGCAAGCAGAGCACAGACGAGGAGGTGACATCCCTAGCCAAGTCTTTGATCAAATCATGGAAGAAGCTTTTGGGTAATTATTACTTTTCTAGTCTACACATTCTTGAACACGTGTGAATTTGCTTTGTGTGTGGCTGAGATATATAAATCTTTCAAACTGTTGGACATGAGTTTGTCAGAGCTAATCGATGTTGATGTGTTTTTAATTGATTAACGACTTTATGAAGCCCAAACCAGTTTTGATTATTCTCTTCATTTAACACATTGTGCTCTGGTTATACCAACTGTCAAAAATGTCTTACAACACTTTTCTTTAATTACTAAAACCTATTCTCAACCCTCAGGGGTGTTAGTTAGTGAGCCGTTCAGCAGCACAAACAAATGAACAGCAACCAACAGTTTGAACAGAAACATGCACACTGATGGAAAGCACCAGATTTTAGAAGGTTTTAAAGGTTGATAGTTATTGTGTACTGTAGGCTGATCATAATATTGTTTTTAATGTCTGAAGAGTATCTTTTGTAATTAACATTTTTGAAGTAATCTATTATGTTATTTTGGGTTTTATTCAGAAATTATTAAATAGATTTCACATTAATGACTAAACAGACATTATTTGTTAAGATTAGTTTTTAAAAAGTAAAAGTATCACAAAATTAGTACCTCGTATGTTTATGTTGCCCAACCATTATACTTGTTTTGATACACATTTATATATTGCATATTTTATTTATACAAAGATCCAGTTTACTGTATGTAGTATTTCATTTTATCCTATTTTTGATTTTTGAATTATTTATTGTTTTTATTTTTTTGGTACTTTTTTTGCACTCTACTGCTGTGTCAATTTGAATTTCTCCCAAGGGGGGGGGGGGGTCAATAAAGACACATCTTATCCTTATTCTTCTGCTGGTCATAGTCTGTCATTGCTGTGGTTGGAAACAGGCGGTACATTTCCCAACTAAAACTTTCTGCCACAACATTTCTTCTCTGAGGGCGTCTTGGGAGCCGAATATAATCACAATGTCCCCATTTTTATTCTGTCTGTTTTATTGCATGTCTCCCAACCCCAACCCCAGCCCCCCCATGCTTCCTGTCTGTTTCTGCCTTCTGCTATCAAAGTTGCACACTGATACTCCTCCTTTCAAAAATAAAGAAACACTACAGCACTATGAAGCTGCGGTTCCCAACCTATTTCCTTAAGTTCCCCTAATCCAGAGATAATTGACAACCCCCCCCCCCGACAAAAAGATATAAGTTATAGATATTTCATATTATATTCAATGCATAACAATTACAGTAAAAAGTAACAAATAAACTACCATCAACCCAAATAGTGTATGCAATTACTGCATGATGAGCAATTTGGATAAATATGGAGCAGATAGTTTCCTGTGAATATGGCAGTGCCTCATGGATTAGTTTTCCTTTCATATTGTTGCATTTTTAGATTTCGTGACCTCTAGTGGCTGTTGGGATCCCCTGGTTGCGAGCTAGTGCTTAAAAAACATAGAAAAAAATGAAGCAGTCTGTATTTTGTTAATGGGGAGCGGTTAGCTGTTAAAATATTGACATAGCTTTTTAATGTTGGTGTGAGCTCGTGTCACTGTCATTCTCACGTGATTTTCTGACTTGCTTGATTTGACTGTATTCCAGACGAGCCTGGAGGTGGAGATAAACCTGCAGATGAGAAGAGGAAAGAGCAATCCACACCTGTTGTTTCTCCCTCAGAGGGAAGCCCAGAGGCAAAAGAGGAAAGGTAACAAGGAAAATATGATGGTTTTTGTCCCTTTTATTGATGGTCAACACATATTTTCAGTTTTTTTTTTTTGCGTGCACTTGTTTCTTTCAAATGTTGTTTGCTTCATTAACAGATTGAATTTGTCTTATTGTTTATGTAGCAGCTCCAGCAGTAACTCCAGCAGCAAGAGCGAGCCCCCTGATGTTACAACCAACACATTAATCAACACCTTTCCTCGTGCCCCCAGCACCTCTGACTCTATAAGGATCAAATGCCGAGAACTGCTGGCAAACGCTCTGCAGGCTGGAGGTAATCTGTCATTATATTACTGAGCAACACAACGACACAGGATATTTGTTTTGTATCTTTTAACATTTTTTTCTTTTCCCTCTGACTTTTTTTTCCAGATGATTATATTGCAATTGGTGCTGATTGTGATGAACTTGGAGCACAAATCGAGGAATATATCCTTTTTAATGAATGGCAAATGTGTTTGAAGCTGGATGTTGTTACCATGTCGCACATTTCTTCTTTTTAGCTACTAATAATGTTAATATGCGCATTAGAGCTGCATGTAAATGTTATTTTTAATTGTTAATTGATATTACTGATACTGTTGTTATTTTTCCAATTAATCTATTCATTGAGCAACCATGAAATGTTAGAAAATAGATAAATAATAATACATTATTTAATATACCATTTATTATTTATTTTTATTAATAGTAAAATAAATAATTTCCCAGAGCTCAAGGAAATTACTTTTAATTGTTTTTTTCTTATCTGAAAACAGTCTATATCCTCAAGTATGGAGAATCTTGTGATATTTTAAAAATCCTCAAATTTCAGAAGCTGAAACCAGAGAATGTTTAGGTTTTTTTTCTGCACAAATTACTAAAATGATGTATCAATTATCAGAAATGTGAATTTATCTTTTGGCAGTTAACTAATCAATGAATTAACTAATTGTGTATATACTGTTGCACTTCAAAGACCTTTTAATATAAGTACAGATTTAGGCTTTAGTCTGCAAAACGTGAATTCCTTAACCTACCATCACTTGTCTTCCAAGAGTTTAAGAACACAGACATGAAATACAAGAACCGTGTGCGGAGCCGAATTTCAAATCTGAAAGATATGAAGAACCCCAATTTAAGGAGGACTGTGCTATGCGGGAGTGTAACCCCTGAGCGTATGGCTAAGATGACTGCAGAGGTGTGTTGACTGTAGATGGCTTAATCTTAAACATCCTCAATAAGGAAAATGGTTCAAAGTCAGTAGTTTAACACTGTCTTTGCAATAGCATTATATCTCTATAAATGAGTCTGTTTTACTTCTGTTTGGATATAATTTACTTGATTACAGTCTGTTTCAATACAACACAAGCAGAAAACTTGATTGACATTTTTATTATTATTATTGTTACTGACATTCTTGTGTTTCTGTAGGAAATGGCCAGTGATGAGCTGAAAGAAATGAGGAAGAATTTGACCAAAGAGGCTGTCAGGGACCACCAGATGGCCACCACAGGGGGCACTCAGACAGATCTATTCACCTGTGGCAAGTGCAAGGGGAAGTGCTGCACCTACACACAGGTACAGATCACCATTTATGCTTCATTTTAACGGTGGTAATAGTAGAAGCTTTTATTGATGTTGTGGTAAATTGTTAAAATGGGTTTAGCAAGAAATGTCATGTTTGGAAAGTCACACTTAACCGCTGCTTGGTTAGTATAATAAAGTAATGCATTTAATTTTCTATTTGTATCCTTTCCTCAGGTTCAAACTCGCAGTGCTGATGAGCCAATGACCACATTCGTCTTCTGCAATGAGTGCGGAAATAGATGGAAGGTATGTGGTTTAATGCAGGTTTTATTGACTCTGTCTTGGAATCCATCAGCTAACTGTGCACCGACTCGCACAATTAGCCTCAGCAGGGAATACTGTTGCCACTTCCTCTATCCATGCCAAGACTTTAACTTCTTATTAATTGGTTGGTTTGTAGGTTTCTCACTACTAGAAGCATTAAGTCTTTTTTTGAAGATGTTTTTATTCACACTGCACAGGCTGTTAAATCCCGCCCATGTTCAGTTCATCAGTGAGTGTGTTTAACATGCACATTTGTGTCCTGGTTTTGAGTCTTATCCTGGTTTTGATTATATTCAGCACTGACTGAGTTACCTTAATAGTTGAAAATGAACACAGTTTGGTTTCTGAATGTCTGGACTCTGCTTCAGTTATTATTCTGCTGGATTTAGCTTATCGTTATCTGTCCTCCCTTCATTAAATTAAGATAAGGTATATCTTTATTGATTCTCCTTGGGAGAAATTCAAATTGACACAGCGAACAGTGAAAAAAGCAGCGTACGGGTGAAAGACATAAAATATAAAAAGTTCCTGAGATTATGTACAATGTGCAAATGTGTAAAACGCTCTGCTGTGAGTCACAACAGTCCTGTAAACTGTGACGTGATTAGTTAGAGTACATGCACACTTGCTGCTGTTTACAGGACTGCTGTGACTCCTCATAGCTAGCTCTCTCTGGCTATCTTATAGTGAATTTTGTGGGACATCTGCGAGAAGACTCTGCACACCAATATCTGCTCTTGGTTTGTGTAAATTGCGAGGGAGTCATCCTTGGTCTCAAGAGTTGAAGTATTGGGAGTCAGCTGAATAATTTCTAGTTTCCAGATTATACAGTTTGTCCCTACCTGCTGGCCCAGAAGCAGTCCGCAGATATCTGGCTGATGTTTTGTAAAGAAACCATAGAACCATAGAAACCAACCATAGCAGATCAATT
Organism: Scomber japonicus; assembly: GCF_027409825.1. Taxonomy (NCBI): domain Eukaryota; kingdom Metazoa; phylum Chordata; class Actinopteri; order Scombriformes; family Scombridae; genus Scomber; species Scomber japonicus. The sequence continues at coordinate 22,657,149 of NC_070589.1, read as the reverse complement.
AATAAGCTGCTCTTTCTACTCTTACTAAAGGTCTGTGTGTGTAAAAATGTGTGCAAACTTGACATCACCCGCAAAAAATGTGCAAGCTGATCTACTAACGCAGCGCACTGAGGTTTGCATTTTTCAAATGTGCAAGATAGTACGCGCTGTCCATTTAGTGCTTTTGTCATAATGAATATATAGTATGGTAGGAGAAAATGCAAATATGTTATTTAGCACATGCATTATGATTTACCAAACCTGAAGGTATTATTTCTGATGCTAACTGCATCTATAAATACCTTTTGAAGGGCAGATATTAACCAGCTGTGCACTGCGCTCAGATGACTTCTGTCACTGTGGAGAGGAGGAGACGGAGGCACAATGACAGAATACACACAGGATGGATTTTTTTCCACCCATGTTAATATTTTTGGTTTTACTAACAGCATTGACTTTGTCACAAATACTCTCCCATATGTCAGTTTTTTGTGGCAATATTAGGTTTTTTATATTTTTTATATTATATACTTGTTAATCTCTTCCACTAGAACCTGATCACATTTCATTTTGCGCTTGCAGCTTTCTGCTGATCCAAACTCTCCATTCAGACAAGCAAAACCCTCATTTTAATACTGCTGTCTCCACCCTGTTGCACCGGTCTTCATTAACGCAGTTATTCTTAGTAGATCACCTGCAAAACACACGCAAACGAAACACGCAATCTATTGCACTGTGTACGCAATTTAGTAGGCTACCCTCTATTTGGGATCAGGTTTATTTAGTAAATCAGGCCTCCTATGTGCTGAAACTGAACTGATTATTAAACTGAATGCTCATGATGTACTTCATTGAAGCATCTGGTATCTTGTCAGGCGATGGCTGTTTTTGATAACCTGTATTTTTATGTGTAATTCTTGCAAGCAGTGCATGTCTTTATTATTCTCTTCAATTGTCTTTGTCAATCAACAAAGATCACAAAAAACAGAGATATGACTTTTTGCCACATTATCCTGTGAAGTATTCAAGTGTGCGTATATCCAGGTTTCTGAAACCAGGTTAAGATGTTTACTGATCATAATCAGGATACTCATGTACATGTAAACACACTCAATGTTATTCAGCTTTGATGTGTTTTTGTAGCCTAGGGGTTAAGATGCATACAATATAATTGCAGCATCCTCAGTTCAATTTCAGGGGACCGTGGACCTTTGTTTCATGACACACCCCTCTTTCCCCTCCTGTTACTTGTCTGTAACTATACTGTCAAACATTTGCAAGCCAAGTTATTTTTCCTTTGAAAAGAAATAAGCATGTTGTGGATGAATCATTTATCAGAAATGTATGAATGCAGATGTAGTAGTGGATGTCAATAGAGATTAACTGACCTAATTCATTTGTTGCATTTGTAAAGGGAGAATCATATGACTGTTTATGTTTTACACACACACACACATATATATATATATATATATATATATATATATATATATATATATATATATATATATATATATATATATATATATATATATATATATATGAATGTGTGTGTGTGTGTGTGTGTGTGTGTGTGTGTGTGTGTGTATATATATGTATATATCATGATTTTTTTATTTATTTTTAGCATATTAACATTAAACATAGTTTTTTAATTCATTTGAAAGGGTAAAGATGTCAGAAGAAATAAATGTAATTTGGAGTACTCTTAAGCACTTTAGGGATTCTGTTGTTTGGAACAACATTGTCAATCTTTGTTGATATTAAGTTTTTGAGCTATTCATTCAATGTTTAAAGTGAATATTCCTGTTTCTGGATATTGATTTGTGTTTCTTTTGTGTTCTAGTTCTGCTGAAGCTGCAGGCATCATCCTCGGCACTCCAAGTAGCAAAATTCCTGGACCAGATTCTGTCTATCTGCAACAGATTGGAGCTTTTTTCTGTGGTACATGGTACACAAAATGCCATATAAAAATGCCACTGCGGTTACTGTCTGAGTAAATATCCAGTTCATAGATTGAGCTCATCGTCCGTTCCCTAATGCCCTCCCTCCCAAAATCTTTTACTATTGTTATAGTTGTCTCCCACTGTCAGTTATATATGCGATGGATCTTGTCTCATTCTCTTTTATCTGCATTTTTTATATGTAGTTTTAACACTTTGGACAATGTTGTTTTGCTTTCCCCCCCTCACAACATTGCATTGTTTTATTTAATTTCCCAATAAAGTGTAATCCATTTGATTAAAAAGAAATGCTTTTCATTAGTCGTCCGTTATGATGTGCCTCCAGTCTGCTCTGGTTATGTGAAGCTTTTAACATTATACTAATGCAATTAAGGATCTGAGAGGGCTTGTGTGTGTGTGTGTGTGTGTGTGTGTGTGTGTGTGTGTGTGTGTGTGTGTGTGTGTGTGTGTGTGTGTGTGTGTGTGTGTGTGTGTGTGTGTGTGTGTGTGTGTGTGTGTGTGTGTGTGTGTACATTTGTTATTGGTGGAATATTCATCACATCAAAGTGAATGCTGATGTATGCATATTAATCTGTTTAGGGACAGGGTAATGTTATTGGCTGAACCAGGGGAGGACACACAATTGTTTCCTTGAGGTTTTTTTTAATTGCCAGGTGCAACCACTCTATGCTGATGAGCTGCTGTCGCTGCCTCACCGCCACATGAACTGAACCCAGACCAGTCTCATAAGAGCGAGGCGGTTCAGTCGTACTAATTTAATAATGTATGAAGCTCAAGTGTGCACCATGATTTTTTTTAAGTTTTAGGTTGTACTGTCTGTATTCGGCAGCTCACTGCAGCTCGTGTGTATCTTATAGGGGCCAGCTTTTTGATTATTTGGTTGAACCATTTGATTAAGAACAGATTGTAAATTAAATTAAAAATGACTTTCTTTACCTGGATTCACCTGATCAGTGTGTTTTATGGTGGACCGTAATATAAGCAAAAGTTATGCTGTAATGTTGTAATTTTCTTTCAAAGTACAAAATACTGGATAGTTTAACCTCTTAATAGAAGCAGACACTGAAAGCAGTCATTGATTTGCATTAAACAAACCAGGTTGGGAACCACTGCTGTAATGAAAACAAGGATATTTGCACATATTGCTTATGTTTAACTATATTAACCAATATTTTTTATCATCTACAAAATCATTGAACATTTCCTATCATTAGTTAGGGGGAGCTGAGTGCCACCTTACATCATCACAAACCAGTCTCACATCAGTCATTCAAGAACAGTCAGTTTACTTATCTTTAGGATGCCAGGTGTCCAAAATGTAATTGAATGACTATTCATTTAATATAAAAGAATATATATACATATATATACGTTCTACTCTCTGCCTTACTATTCCTTTTATCTGATTATGACCCTTTGCTCCGTATTTAGTTAAGAATATTAAATCCCTTTAACCCATCTCATTAACAACAGTTTATCTCTGTATAGTTCTTTATGTTAAGCTCTAAAAACATACTTTTATACTGAACACCCTGACACTAGTTATTTTCCCCATGTTTACCGTCATTCTAATATCTTGATTTATCTTCTGATTTATTCCAATATTTCAGAAAAGTTATTTTAAGCCTTTAAGTCTTCGTTGCATAGGATCAAAAACTACATTTGACGACAGAACTCAACTGTTTGAATTTTGCCTGATGAGGATTGACAATCAAACCTTTGCATTTTTAAAGTGAGACATACAGCATGCAGGATTCTTTGATTTATTATCTGATGCATTAAAGAAAAACAACACTCACCACAAGGTAAAGTGATAAGTGAAACTCCTGCCTGAAAATGAAAAGAAAAGTTTCAGTATGTATGTGTTGTGTTGTTTTGTGATAAAATAATTGCAGTCGGTAAAATTATTGTGCTTTATTTTATCTTAATCAAAATGCCCACAAGTCATTATTTTCTTGGAGAGTAGCAGAAAAAAAAACTAAAACCATATACTGTAAACATTCACATTATTTGTTTTTTTAAAAATGTATTCTTCAGTAAACTCAGCGCAAAATAACACATTTCATATAGTAAACAGAAGAAGAAACAACATTTATAGGCATCACTCCAAACCATTGGCTTAGATTGTGTTTGAGGTTGATCTGCGCAGTGTATTCATCAGCTCAAATTGCACATAGTAAGTTAAAGTTAACTCTAAGACAAGTAGAAGTGCCACCGTGAAGCACACAGGTTGGCAAGAAGTTCAGATCAACCAGCCCTATCCACTGATCTTTGTTTGTCCTCAGCAAATAAAGACATGTGTTGTTATCACCTTAAGCCATATTGTTTGGTACGAGCTACCAAAATGGACTGGTATAGTCACGACTAGGGAATCAAGATGAAACACATGCGATAATTTGGCCAATGAGAGGGACAATTTCCAGTAAACTGGCTTCGTGCTCCAGTAACCACCCTTATGGCAAGAGTTTGAAAACAACTGTTGCCCATGAGAAAGATGTCATAAAATTGAATGTCAAGGCACTTCCCCATGTGAGTGACATGTTTGTGAGGCAACAAAGTAATTCAACTAAAACTATCAGAATACATAAAAGTATTTAACACTTGGCAACTCCAATTTTAGTCAATGGAAACGCTCTCAATGAACATATGAACACAGTTTACATGGTAGCTTTGGTGTTGTTGCTAACCTGGTCTGACACCAGTGTCAATTGAGAACAATTGATTTTTTTCAGCAAATGGCCTTTTAAAACTGTTTTTAGTTCAAATATTGCAGGATGATGAATGGATAGCTCAACCTGCTGTAAAAAACTAGGAATTCCACAAATTTCAGTATCACTGTATTGTAATGTTCTGTAATTTCCAAATTCTTGGAAGAAACTGCGTAACAAATTATTGCTGTAATAGATACAGCTTCCAATTGGTACACTTCCAATTGATTAATCCCAATAGATTGGTAATGTAGCCGACTAACACAAAGGACTAAAGTATATCTAAAGGCAAATATACAATTTAACATAAATGTAGAAGGGAAACAATAGTTTGACATTTTGGGAAATTTGCTTATTTATTCTCCAATAGACTATTTCTTATTTCTTGAATCAATCAGTCAATCAAGAGATAATTTATAGGTGCTGGTATATGTGCATTTAGTTATCTGAAGACAGAGCCAGGCTAGTTGTTTTTGTGCTAAGCTAAGCTACTCAGTTGCTGGCTGTTGCTTCGTATGTGACAAACAGAGGGCTATCGCTCCTCCAGAAAGCAAATAAGGACATTTTCCACATTCCACACACTATTTTTTCTATATATTATATGTCCAATCATTAATTAAAGATTACTTAATATTTACTTTGATTTATATGGAAATAATTTCTAATTTCACCATAACATTAGCACAAAATTCATAGTTTCTTCCAGGAAATAAAAAAAAAGGAAATTTACAGATTTGTAAAAAAATACGTGTCACTCAAATGTGAACAATGAACATTTTCAGGTAGTGATCTTTAATTTACTTCACTGTGGTACTTAAGTATAATCTGTACTTGCTGTTTCTTTTGTATTGGCAACAGATATGAATAAATAGAAATACTTAGTGGTAAATAGAATTACTTACTAGTAAAACTATATTGAACCTATGAGATGTGCAGTGATTAACACTAAAATGAAATAAAAAATCTATTTGAAGTAGGCAAACTTCTGTGAGCAAAGAAAGTTAAATGACCCTTCTGTCATTGATTTCAGTTTCTTAAGGGACAAATTGCACACCGTGACAAGAGCTATTGCCACTTTCTGTTACTTCACCAAGAACCTATCACACATCTATACATGTCTACATGAACTGGAGTTGCCAAGTCACTGTCACAGGTACCAAAGTGTGAGGTAAGGTAACAAAACAGGGTGAAACCAAGGTAAAATCATACAGTACCCCACAAAGCTGCCTGCAAGTAGAGCTAACATGTAGCCTTTGACTTGAGCTTTGATTTTCATACGCAGTAAATAGAACCAGGCGTTTCCACATAAAATACCCACAATTCCATTTTTACTATTTACAAACTCATAAATATATATAGTCTACAGTAGGAAATTATTTTCCCCCCAGACGATCATACAAAAAAACAACAGACCATAAAAAACTCTGAACACAAATAAAATAGATTATTTCTATCAAAAGAAAGAAAAAGAAAAAGAAAAAATGTATTCATATTCCTTTGGAGTGTTTTGCTAAGTTGATCTGTAGCAGTACTTGTGATGTCGAGCCCTCGGGAGATTTTGAGACCTGAGTGTCTTCGGTCAGGTGCAGATCACAATAGCGCTGAGATCCCTGGGAGGGGCCAGGCCTGAGGCCCGGTTCATGTAATCCTACACTGAACATAAAAAGAAATTTTTAAAAAAGAGGGTAGGGATGGGGGGAGATAAATAGAGTTAAAAGATCACAGGTCATCACCACCCTAAGATTCGGGGGACTGCTCTGACAGAGTGTTGAGCAGGTTTTTGTAGGCTGGGGAGTTCATGTAGCGGGGATACGAGTCTCTTTGCATTAGTGTATAGATCTGCAGCTGGGCATCATCGAACGTGTGCGAGTTGGGCTCCAGCATGTTCCTGTTGATGGCCTCACGCACACGGGAGTCAAGGCTCACCTGGGTGTCAAGAACAGGGGGAATTAGGAAGAACAGCAAGTGCATTTTCTCATTGAAAGACTTTTTTCTGAAAAAAATAGTTGAACATTTTGGGAAACACACTTATCTGCTTTTTTACTGAGAGTTAGATGACAAGATTCATATCACTCATGTCTGTAGAGTATCTTTACTAGTTACCCGGCAACTGCTCAGAGCCAATAAACAAAATGGTGAGCTGTCATTCTTAGTTTTGTTTTTGTATGGATTAAACAAATGCGATAGAACTTGTTAATTAATGAGCTTAAAAGATCTAGTAAATGGATTTTGCTACATTTAGATGAAGCCAGGCTATGTTTTAAGCTAAGCTAGGCTAAGCAAATTCCTTAAAATGTCAAACTATTCCTTTAATATTAGTTTTACCCTCAAAATCTACATTACTTTAACAGAACAATGAAATCAAGAGTTGTGAGACCTCTTTAGGTGAGAGAATGGAAATGTAGTCTTCATAGATGCCCCGAGCTTTCTCCTCTATCGCACTCTTGTTGGTCTCTTTGCTGAACTCTTCGCAGGCTAACCAGAAGAGCATGTTCTCCTCACTGAATTCAGTGCGAAGAAACTGTCGGAAAGAGTTCCGCCCCGCTGGGCAACACATCAGCTTGTCAAATGATTGCCCCCATGAGCGCACCTCCTCCAACGTTGGCTTAGGACTGCAGAGAGCACAAACAGCATCACAGTGACTGATTTCAACCTTCATGATCAGAAAAATGTGTTGAGTAAATGAGACATTTTGGTGCAGTGGATTCAACTCACCATTCTTCACAGTCTGCGGCCCCTTCCTTGTTGACGTCATAAGATGCCTTTCGGTTCCTATCATCCCTGTCTTCATTCCTGATTGTGAGACAGACATGTAAGCACAACATGCAACAGCAAAACTAAAGACCAATCACAGCCACTGTGGCAAAAATGTATTTTTTATCATATATTGTTAGAATATAACATAAACACTGTCCAATAACTACTCTTTCTAGCAGATAATTAGTTGATGCATGTTTTATTCTGTAAAATGGCCTCTGCAAGACAAATGCCCAGAGATTACATGCAAAAAATGTCAGGAACATAAGACACAAGCTGGAGCCTACTGTTGAGACACGGAGGCTCAGGCTGTGCTGTTCTGTGTGCCATTGTGTTGGCCACGCTGTGCACAATGAGCGAGTTCTCGGGTGGTGAAGACCTACCAGGAACAGCTACAGCAGCAGCACCAGCAGAAGCAACATGCATTTGATCCCCGTGGGTTGGCTTGGCCCGGCTGGCCCTGCTGCGCCGGTGCAGTTCCCCCCGCTGCCGACTCCTGCTGCACCGACATCTGCCTCTTTCGCATCTCCATCCGCTCTGATCCCATGGGCTATAGACAGAGGAGAGGGGAGAGGAAAGCACCAAGTTAAGCGTTTTGATGTCAGGAATAGTATTGACTGAGATTTTGTCATGGTGGAATACTTGGCCTGCAGTGCATATGTAGGATGCAAATCAGTGCTCATGAAAAAAAGGATAGTAAGGACAGTACTGAGTGTACTATTATGAGCTTTAAAAAAAGATGTGAGGTCCTGATGGTGCATTTATTTTACCAGCATTTTAATCTTTTTTACCATGATGATTAATTGAGAAGAGAAAATGAGAAGATTAATAAGATTGATAGAATTTACCATACAAAAGCTAGCACCTATTTATTTGTTATATTTGCAGGACGTAAAGTGCTGCTGATCATCTCTGACCAGATCATGTGCTGGCATGCCCATAGGTCACACTGTAATGGAATGTTGTTTGCTCAATTCAGGGGGAAATTATGGAAGAATAATTTGCTCTCCCCCTCCTTCTGCCAAATATGCAACCATCAAGCACATTTCAGTCTCTCACCTCAAAATGACTGTATGTTTCCTTGCAGACTTAAACTGCATGTGAAAAAAGGACGGATTGTACACCATGAGTTCAATATCCATAATCCAAAACTTGAAATATCCCACTGAGTGTAAAAGCAGTGCATTAAAGGATGTATAACCCTCAATGGGCCAAAAACGGAGCAGTAAATGAAATACACTTGCAAATAATGTAAATATTATTTGCAAGTGTAAATATTTGTCTTTCTAGGATATGTATTTGTCAAGAGACAGATTGGTACACCTCAGGCTACATGTATTATGCTGATGCGGGATTACTGTTTTATAACTGTGCCTATAGTTTTAGCGTATTCAACAGAATCCCCATGAAGGTTTGTAGGCCTATAGACTACACACAGGCTCACAGAATGACTTCTTGTCTGATTTTAACAAATGTGTCATCACCAGGTCAGACACTGCCAAATCCTGTCAGATCATTTATGTAACAAAGCTGTCGCTTCCAACACATGGCATCATACGGCTACTACCTGACACGAGAAACGATGCTTTTAAACAAAATGTCAGAAGAATTGGTACATGAGAGAGAGAGAGAGAGGGGAGGGGAGGGGGGGGGGCTGAAGGCGCAGCTTGCAAATCTATAACCGCAGCATCGCTCTATCACAGCCTTCCAGTGAATACAATACCATTTGGCCATTTCTAAAATGGATCCGTGCGCGGTTTCACTCATATTCGGAGGTGGCTTCAGCTGCAGATTTCGTGCGTCTTGCCAAATGGCATATTTTACGCGTTAGGGGTCGGGTAATTCAAAGCTGAAGCAATTGCAGTACGCTATGGTTTGACTCAACAGCTATAGACGATGAAATGGGGGGTGGGGGTGGTCGTTTCAATTCAAGGAATAAATCATGGTAACACCAAATAAACCACCATTCGTCTTCAATCTTGCACAAACGTGAACGACACGGAGATTTGATGGTTCCTGAGTGATTAAACGAAGGAAACCATCACATTAGCAACTCACACATCACATCAATGAAAAGTGCCACCATGAAGAACCGTAGAGCTTCATCGCCCTGGACAACCACCGAAAAGACACTGCCTAGATCTGTTAAAAGCCCACTGTACAGCAAGATAGTGACAAGCCATTTAAAAACGCCAGGAAACGGCGTCAAATGCTCCACTCGCGAAATGTCCGTGCAGTGATACATCGGTTTGATTCCAATACTTACAATTTCACCATGTATGCACAGCGAGAAGAGGTAATTCTTTGCCTTGATTACATCCGATGGCACATAAGGCTTTTTTTCCGACCGGCTGCTTCAAGTCAGTACGCATGCGTCTTCTCTCCAACTCGTAGTAGCCCAATGAAGAGCGTAAACCCCCAACAGTATGGCACAGGTTTACTGTGCAGGTCCTTCACCCTTGCATGTGTGTGAAACTCGAGAAACGGGGGTTACTGCGTGATATCAGTTTATGATAATGAAGAGAGAGGGGGGTCGTAAAAATAATGCATAAAAAACATCGCACCAGCCAGAAAAACATCCTTATACTTCACCTATGTTCTTGTTACACTACTGCTCAAAATATTTGAAAGAATATGCAGAACTATTACCAAAAAAGGACATGATTTTGTTGGTAAAACATGTGCCAATGAGCCTTTGCCTAACGTCGCTGTCTATGGTGCTGAAACAACCAGTGATTGATACAGGAGATTGTAGCGCTTTCCCCTCCAACTAAACCCTGTTGAGGGATGATACAGACGGGTGACATATTAAAAGAAAAACCAGTACCAGTCTGAAGGCCTGATCCCTACAGTGAGGGCATCCGGTGGCTCTGTTATGCTGTGTGGTGCATTTTGCTGGCATGGTTTGGGCCCATTTCTCCCCATAGAGGGAAGGCTCACTGCAAATCTATACAAAGTCGTCCTGAGTAATCAGCTTTTTCCTATGATGAAAGACTTCTATCCTGATGGGAGTGGTCTACTGTAGGGTAACAATACCTCCATCAATAGCAAGAGGGGTCAATGAATGGTTTGATGAGTATGTAAATGATGTGAATCATATGTTTTGGCCTTCACAATCACCAGATCACAACCCAACTGAACCCCTATGGGAGGTCAAAACACCAAATGAGGGAATATCCTTTGAAGGAATGATGTTTATCCCTCCAATAGAGTTCAGAGACTGTAGAATAAATGTCAAAGAGCATTGAAGCTGTTCTGTTGGGACGTGGTGGACCAACATCATACAAAGATACTTTATATTGGTTTTTCCTTTAATTTGTCACCCATCTGTGTATCTTACATAACCTCAGTTTTATCATCTGTAAAGATTTATCTGAAAGTTTCTCCTGAGAATTAAAGGCATTCACTTTGTTTGATTGATATATCCCCCAAGAGCATCAAACTGTTTTCTATTTTGTGGCCACTGCATGATTTTTAATTCACATATTGCACACACAAACTGTCTAACCTCATATACATCCTTATCCTGAATCCATTACATCCATTTGTTTGTTTAGGTGTTTGAATTTAACAAGATAACCAAGAGTGATAGCTGCAAATAAGCCTCAGAAACAGTAGATGCTTTACATACATCACTTCTTTGGCATTGTTCCTCCTTATGTAACAATATATCTCTATTGTTATATCATAGGTTGCAATTGCTTTGTCTTTGCATCTATACATAAAATCCCGTCCCGTTGCATTTTAGTGTAATGACTTTCACAGATGCTGCCAGGCTGCTGTGTGCCTTGTTATCTACAGTACAGGCCTTCAAGCAGTGATGATGTAGAAGACAACACTGCCATCTGAAGGTAACTGGAAATATAGCATCAAGATGATGTTCATATGTATATGACTGAAACACTAACAGACTTATAGTGGCTCAATGTTCATCTGAATTAAAGAGAACCATGGACATTTGCAATATGTAATCTCTTTACTATTACCCACTCCCCTTCCCAATCATTTTACATGGTTGCATGAGACTGCACGGCTGTCTGGGCAAATTGATTCAGATCCAAGTAAGAAAATGTACATTGTCACACATATTTTTCAATGTAATTATATACCATTATTAAGACTTTGTTGTTTAGATTCAACTCTTGTCTTGCTGTATATAAACAGTAGATGGCACTCTGTACTCAATAGCTGTCTATTCCACAAAAGTCTACTACAGCATTATGTATTTTATGAGAGTTGTTCTAACAGTATTGCAACTTTTCTGTAATACTGCCTACTGATCAACTTATGAATTAGGCATTAATCTGTTCTGGCCAAAAAATAGGCAAAAAATACATGTTTCTCTCTAGATTAAGTACTTTCTGATTGTGCTTAACTGGGGTCTGCCCTGAGCATCTGTACATCCTTATTCTCTCCAGAGATATGAACATGTGACTTTTCTCAACAACACTTCATTTAACACCTTCCCCTGTGTTCATGTTATGCAACACAGGCCCATAAATACCCATGCGAGATTGATACATACACATGCAAGCAATGAATGATACTTTATGTGGTTGAGATTTGATGAATGTACAGACTTCTTCCCTCTGGGGGCACAGTGCCAAGTGGAGGAGGGAGTATGTCTCAGCACACGGTCACACGGAAGAGTACAAAGACAGAGCCAGGTGACATGATGAATAAAGTCTTATCAATGCGTGATTAAGGATTTTGAAGTATTGTGAAGCTTTAAGGAAGATGGAATTAACTGCAGATTCAATCACTGGAGTTCAACATGCAGATAGGCACTGGAGAGGAAGTGTGGCTACAAACACATTACCTCAGGAGATCATGTATTTCATCTGTGTGCATTTTGAAGGTGAAGATGAGTTGATAATAGGGTTCCTAATTGTCCAGTCACAGCAATATGATAACAAAATATAGAAGTATATTTCAGTCATTTTCATCTCCTGCCTGACATTACTGGTCTCCGAATGACTCTCTTTCTGTCTTTTCCACATTGCTCTTTGTACTATAAATGTCAGGCTCAATTTAATAATGTGTAATCATTGTCTTAATCCTTGTAACCAAGTTACACAGTCATCTGTTCTTTAATTGTTACTGAAACATTGCATTATGGACATAACTCTAGGCAACAGGTCTCCATGCAGACTGATGATTCAAATGACTACATCATTGGTTAAAGGTAAATATGATGGTGGGCTTGCTAACATTAATGGAGCCTCTCACATGCTATCTGACCTTTTTCTTGAACGTCATCATTAGAAATGTTAAAGGCAGCTGTTGTAATGTTATTTGATGTTACACTGATTTCTTGAGTGAAAATTTGGTTGCAAAAAGCACATTAAAACGCGGAACAGAAATGACAAATTACCCATCAACTAGGGAGAAAAAACAAAAAAGAACCGGCGTCATTAATATGTAATGGTTTTATAAAACAGTAAGTCAGTGATCTCTGGCAGTGTATTCCAGATGTGTTCATACTGGAGGAGAGTGGCTGGTGTTATAGAATATTTAGGGTGCTCCCCTCTGTATCCTTTACTTCTGAGCAGAGCGATTGTAGGATCAGACCTTTAGCGGGGCTCAGCCCCTAATCAAAATTGTGTTAAAAGTCAGAATATGAAGTCTTAAAAATATACAATAATAATTTATTTATTTTTAAGGGTGCTGAGTGTCTAAAATCACCCCTGCTTCTGAGACTGGTATACTTAATTATTGTCAGTCATATCATATAATATCATACATGTAGGGACATGTATAATTACAATTACTTGTTCACAATGACATTGCAGCTCTGTTCTCAAAATGAGGTCTCGTTACTCTTTTGACAGGAGTGCTGAAATTAAGGTTAAGAGGCACAGTCTATCTCAGGACCTCCTCGTTATCATTTCTGTCTGTACTCCAGGATAACAAATGATCTTTAAGCTGGGTCAAAAAGGTCCTAAAATTACAACTGGAACGTAATTAAGCAAGAGCTTGTGAATAGGTGGCATTTAGTCGACTGTAATTATTACTTTCATAATAAGTTATCTGAATATCATAAGCTTTTAAAAACTGAACAGTAGATGAAGGATTTCCAAGGTAGAAACAGTGCATGAATATAGTGCAGGTATAGATCTACCACAGGACAAGTGGCTGTCAAGTAACCAATCACATTATGTCTTATAATGAAAACTGGGTTTGAATGATTATCAGTGTGAAAGATGAGATGGCATCAGTTTGCAAAAGAAAAGTGTTTCTTGTTATTTTTAACAGTTATTCTAAAATAAAAATGAATAACTGTGGATTATAAACATCTAAGACACTGAGCATATAATGGCAACATCCCCAGTCCAGGCATTTCCCCATTTCCTGTCAGCTGTGTATAATAAAGGATAAAATACTTAATTAATAACTAAATAAAGATTGGTGTATTTCTGGTAAATACTACCATATAACTCTTAATCCTTCAGACTCCAATGGATCTTTTTTCACAGCAAATATTTTGTCACAGCAGGACAAGCACGGGTGTAATCAATAACCACTAATGATGGCTACATTACACTTAAGGTTGCATGATGGGACACTTACTGGAACTGAGTCATTGCTAATGTTTTTAATTACACCTGTGCTTTCCCTGCTTTGACAAATCAGAACATCTGCTGTGAAAAACATTTATATGGGCTTGAAACTCAGATTTGCTAATGCATCTGTAAAGCAAAAGAAGACAAATTGTCTTAATTTGAAGACCTGATATCCTCAAATGTAAAACAAACAACAACAAACAAACTAAATGTTATATACAATTGATAACACTAATCCAATTCTGTTCTGAGATGCCATGCTAAATCACAAATTAGTATAATGTATATGACTGTGTCCTCACTCCACTCCTCTGTGGTCCTTTTATACTTTCTTACAACCCCTCCTCTCTGTGAATAGTAACATAGTTCTTGTTACTATAGAGACCCAATCGGAAATCTGTATTTATCCATTTACCATGATTGGGTTACCATAGTTGTTGTTTCATGAAACCCTGCATTGGGATATTAAAACTGGCTGTAAAGTATTTTGACTGTACAACTGTGTTTAGATGTCTAATGACTCGTATCACACTATTTTAAGACACACCATCTTCTTCTTTTAATCTTCTTAAGCTGTGTTCAGACAGGAAGTACTTCCCTAAATAGAAATTTGACATGTGGCAAAAAACCAGATTGCACCCTGACAGAGCAATCTAGTTGGACTAACAACAACAAATGAGTATGTGAGCATGTTTCGTTCACTGCAGGTGATTCATAATGTGAAAACATCATTTAAAAGATAAGTGGAGTCATGTGGCCACTCTGGACTTTACAACTTTAATTGGGCTCTCAAAATCTGTCATCTAAACAGAATATTTTCCACAACAAACTTAAAGTATGCTATTTTATTACCCGGGGCTGCTTCTTAGTGCAACATCAAAACAGCAACAACCACTGATTAGTCTTTTGTAATTCTTAAACTTTCTGTAATATTCACTCAGAGAGAAATAAAAGTAATTGTTGCAGGTGTAGGCTTACTCACATGGGTGTCAGAAAATGGTTATAGGGGTCTTGAAAATATTTTCTCCATGAAAATAAGCTCTACAGTAATAATGTAGCTAACAAACAAAGGCTATAATAATGACACTGTTATCATATGTAATGCTTATTGGAAAGACTGTGATATGTCCATACCTCAAGGCACACCATCTCCTGTTCTTCTCGGTTCGGGTCATTGTAGGTTACTGGGTATCCTACACCATTCCGGCAGGCCCAGGCCAGTTCCTGTGTCCGCTGCCACATCAGGGCCCGGGTGCGTCTGATCCCCCGCAGAGCAGACTTGGGCCTG
Source organism: Scomber japonicus (assembly GCF_027409825.1). Classification (NCBI taxonomy): domain Eukaryota; kingdom Metazoa; phylum Chordata; class Actinopteri; order Scombriformes; family Scombridae; genus Scomber; species Scomber japonicus. The sequence continues at coordinate 22,641,890 of NC_070589.1, read as the reverse complement.
ATCTCCCACTGCCTCACTGCTCTAGCACATGGCATGCTCCGACCATGAGGCCTCACTCGCCACGTGAGCCTCAACGCCGAGTCTGTTTGAGATCATAAGAAATCCACCCTCCTTGCTCCTTCCTCTATGTTTTTCCTCCGGCGTCTGCTCTGGAGCACATTGTGACGGAGAGCGGAGAGAGAGAGAGAAAAAACCATCAGTGACCCTGACGAAGAGAAGAGTGTTTACAAAGGAGAGGGCAGAAGGGGATTAGGACAATGTTTCCACTGGATGCAATCCTGATTCCTCTGTACTTTACTGCGTCTCACCAGCTTAGGCCAGATTAAGCCAGGAGGTCTTAGTGCCTCAGTGAGATGGACAGAGACGAAGACTAGTGATAGACATGGATTCATTTGTGATTGTGCATGCTACTTGATGAATTCCTGACAGTAAATGTGGATTAAAACACATTAGTAAGTGAGCTTTGTAGAGGAAACATATGTCACAGTGCACAAGCAGCATCATTAATATAGAAATACAAACTACTCAGGGCCGGCTCTGGAGCATTATGCAAGATTTTAGATTGGAGCCCCCCACCCTCCCCCAAAAAATGCAACAATAGCACTTTCAGTTGTAGAACTTCAAACATGAATTCACACTACAGTGAAGTGCAACAATGGTAAGTTCAGCCAAAAAAGCAAGTGGGGGTCAAGGTGCTGTTCAATGAGTGTTGGCATGGTGGTGGGTGGTTGATTGGTTGGGTGAAAACTCACCAACCAATAAGGCTTTGAAAAATAAACCAGATCAAAATCCATGCGAGTCAAAGGGGGAAAAGAGAGTAAAAACACTAAGAAGGGAGAACAGGTCAGTATTTCCAAAAGTTGTATACATGCACAAGTGTCAGTTAACAAAAAAAAAAGCCCCAATCATTTGGTATCCCCTGCCTCATTTGGCACCCTAGGGGACCATCTGTCTGGTCTATGTCACGGACAGCCCCAGCAGGAGGCAGCAACCGCAGTGCTGGTGTGTTCAAGATTTTACTGAGGAGCTCCTAACATGTTTCTCTGGTTGCTGTCGCTCATTACAGACTAACAAGGATAAACAGTGATCAAACTGCTTCAGTGTGGTTGATCAACTGCCCTCGTTCACCCCCCACGAAGCCACACAGTTAAATAAACTGCCAACTGATAACACAAATGATTGTTATTGATTGGTTAGAGTAAGTTATCTCATTTTCCTACCCATCAAGACAGACACAGTTTTACCACATTAATCTTTTCTGAACCTGTTCTTCTAATTTTTATTTGCAGTACTTGCTCATGTTTGTGCAGAAAGGGCACCTGGCAATCTCTTGAATTGTATCAATTTTACAATTCACTGCAGCAACCCTCACTTTCTTTCTATTTTTGGTTAGGAGATGAAACAAGTAAATCATTAAAAAGACAAAAAGCCGGGTAAGTTCCTGAATCATTCCCTCTGACATTTACTTTACCTACCAGAATGTTTAGTTTTTACTGTGAATTTAAATCTGATTGTGCCTGGTAATTTAAGTCACTAATTTATGGTCATGAAAGGAAAATATTGTTGTCGCAAATGTATCCGTAATACAGTAAAAACCTTAGTTTACACAGACATTAACCACAGGCAGTAGTAGCAGTGTGAGTGGTGTGACTGGACCTCTTCACTCAGGTCTTCTCAGCGTTTCAATCCCCTAAACCAAATCAAAAACATCTTTTAAAATTACTTCCGGAGACTATTGGCAGGTCTTTTTCTATTTTTCCCAGTCCTTTGTGTTTTTATTTTTATCTATTAATTTATAGGCCCTATACTATCCACAGTATATTGATCTTGTTTTGTTTTCTCATTACTTCAGTGTAGTTTACTGCTTCTCTCTGTATTGCTTGTTGTTTAACTGTAAATCACTTCGTAACTGCGTTTAGAAACGTGCTACACAAATAAATAGAGTTTATTATTAATGTATGCACATGGAGGATATTACTGTAACTTCCATTTTCCACTTATTGGAGATGCGCTTTATGGCAGTTCCACTTATTGGAGACGCGCTTTATGGCAGTTCCACTTATTGGAGACACGCTTTATGGCAGTTCGAAAATGATTTTGAATTGAATTTTGAATTGATGATCAGTTGACATCAAACAATGGCATTATATTTCCATTGAAAAGTAATAACGTTTTTTAATGTATTCTGGATGCAATAATGTATTATATATAACATTTATGTATGTAATAATATCTCTGTAATAATTTGTATTTTATTTAGACCATGACAGTGCACAATAAAACATTAACCTTGTATAAAACAAGGAACGATGCATTGCACAAGGTTTTAGCAAATCCGCCCATAGTCCCTGAGCAGGTAGGTGGAACAATAAATTAAATAAATTACAGACATTTTATGAAATGGAGAATAAAACACCAGTTCATGAAATTCTACAAAACATTGTCAACCCCATAATCCATCTAATCACAATAATCCATAATGCACCCCACCCCCCCAATGTTGCCAATGCATGATGCAGTGATAAAAGACACAGCAAATTTATAACACAAATAAACAACTATTTTTTTCAGTTCACCTCTCACAGTTGCATTTACAGGCTACTATGTGATTGAAATATATATGCCACTTTTTCATAGAAATATGACATGTACAGCAATTTCTGCTTTTATCTGAGATTACATAATTACATATTACATAATTCTTAATGAGAATTTGACATACTGTACAACGACCTGCAAGTGTTCAAACCATAAGTGTTTGTCCCATCTCTAACAGACAGGCTCACAAAATAACTTAAGTTGTATAAAATAATTTTTTTGGGGAAAAAAACAATAATAATGTACTTATTTTTAGGGGTGCTTAGATCAAAGAAAATGGTCTAAAATCGTCACTGGTCATTATTTTACATTTGCTGCTGCTGATGTGGTGGTGGTTTCTCATGTGACTGACTGTCACATGATAGTGGTGACGCTGTGTTGTAGTCTGTCAGCTGTTCGCTCAGGAGCTGGGTGAGTGATTCAACACATTTTACTCCCTTATTCACCATCAGATACATTAAAATTTCCTCCAATGTATGATTTGCCTAACTGTGTCTGCCTGAGTGTTACTACCCATGTATATATCGCTTATCTCAATGTGACAGACTGCCTGTGAAGCTATTAGCACAGTGCTATCTTGGTTTAGCATCCTCGGCTAACGCGTAGTTAATGGTGAGCCTGTGAGCCTGTTCACGATTTATATTGTCAGTTTCAGATACTCACACTTTATTTGGCTGTATGCATCATGCCATGTAATAACACAAGGGTCGTACTGCGCTGTTTTATCGCAGTTTATAAAAGCCCCGTCATGTCATCTTGACATTGGGTTAAGCTAGTTAGTTAGCATGACCTGCTGCTAGATTCATGCTAGCTACTGCAAGAAATATCATACACAAACTAGGAGGGTTAAATGCAAGGTTAATATTTCTGCTACACGTTGTCATATTTATATTATTAATAGCACATTATGTGTAGCCCTAAAGTCTTCCTTGAATGGGTTTCTTCCTGGTCACAACTCGTTAAAACTAACCAGTTGAATTGTATCACGTTGAGTTGATCAAATACAACATCAGGTGCTGTTGAATATTAATGAATGTCAGTGGTAGAAAGTAACAGTACATTTACTCAAGTACTGTGCTTAAGTCCAATTTTGAGGCTTTTGTGGCTTACTTGGATATTAACATTTGAAGCCAAGCCACATTTTCACTACTCTATTGACAGCTTTAGTTACTTTTCAGATGAAGATTTGTCACAACTGATAATATAACCAGCTGTAAAATTCAACACATTATTAAATATAAACCAGTGGTTTTCAACCTTTTTTGGCTTTTGACGTCTTACAAAAAGCAGAGTATAGTCAGGGTCACATTTCAGATGTCTATGAGTTGTTAACAGTTCCACCAAATAGTGTTTTTTCCCTCTAAACTTTTCACATGGTTTCATTTCAATAAATGTTCAAATGATCCAATATTTCACCAAAATTAAAATATTAGAATATGTCTAAAAAATTGAAACAGAATTGTGTATATGAATTGTGTTTTTCTTCTTTCTTCTTCCATTAATCATCCCATGACCCCTCAGATTTATCTGGTGACCCCTTGGAGGGGCCTGACCCCTACATTGGGAACCACTTGACTAAACTAATTAACTGCATATAACATAGTGTAAACTAGCTCCACCTCCAGCAGCTACAACAGTAACAAGCTGCTTACACACTGATGCTTCAGTATTAATAATCTAATGATGTCATATATAACAATATATCAGAGAGATGAAACAAGTACACTTATTTTTACTTAAGTCATATTTTTTGTGCAGGACATTTACTTGTAATGGAGTATTTTTACACTGCTGTATTGGTATCTGAATCCTTCTTCCACCACTTGTGAATGTCCACGTGTTACCTGTCTCTGTAAGTCACTGTATTGATGGTGATTTTTATGTTTCCATCCAGGTGGTGTTGGTTTCCTCCTCTTATAATAAGTGTAGCCAGAGTATTCCAGGATGGATATCCGCGGGGCTGTGGACGCTGCAGTCCCCACCAACATCATTGCTGCAAAGGCGGCTGAGGTTCGGGCCAATCTGGTCAACTGGCAGTCTTACCTACAGTACGTACAAATAATATCAGTAACAATATAATATTTTCCTCTTCTCCTGCAGGTACTCTACTTCTTATCATGTTTAAAGGTTTCAGCTTTCTAGTAGCGATGCATGGTGTTATTACGATATTGTATTATTTACTCAGTTTCTTCTTTTTAGAAATTTGAGCTCTATTTCAATCAGAGTGCATTGTGCTAATTTAAATACAGCTCTTCACTAGTTCTGCATAGTGAGTCACTGTCATGGGTGATGCTTCCTCTTTTTGACTTTATGTTCAAGTTCCAAATCAGATATTATTCCTGAATCATTCATTTGAATCATGACTGGACTCTTTGTTTCCATATTCCATAACAGGAATATACTGTATATGCTGACTTGAATTACCCAGCTTCGCGGACCATCCATGCTGTGTTTTTGCCTTCAGTGCAACATGTGGTATTTCCAGGTTAACTGCAGTTATTGTGCAAGTTGCCTTTGCAATTAGAAGCAGACTGTGACAAAAAGGCCGAGCCAAATTCTCCAGTGTGACTATCAACACCAAACTTACATGCTGTATGTCTTGGCCTTGCTGTAGGCATAGTTCAAAAGTCATGAGTCATGAGAAAATGACTTTAAGTGATAATATATATTTACTGTAGTAGCATTGTGATGAGATTACAATGTCTTGATCAATGTTTCTCTAGGAGTCAGATGATCTCTGCTGAGGACTGTGAGTTCATCAAGAAGTTTGAGGTGGCCAATTCTGAGGAAAAACAAGTCATTCTCACCAATGAAGGACATCAGGTATTCAGTCCTTAACTTTGAATTTATGTGTGTTTACTTGATTTTCTCACCTTCATATGATAAACAAAAAGTCAGGGAGACAATTACATTCTTTTAATGGTCCTTTGTTACTATTAATGGCCTTAAAGCTTAAAAAACATTGGCTTCTTTTCTTCATTGTCTTTATAACCAACAGAGCAGGTGCCTAAATGTTGTAGTGCACAAAATATACCTTGACACATTGTGCTAATTACAGTTCGCCATTTGAGCAGTGAGACAGAAGCAGTATGTGCAGCTGTCATGTTAATGTTCAGAGTTTTGGACTTTTTGGTACATCTTTCATCTTCCACGTATCCCCTGTAATATATTCCCAGTTGTTTTGCTATTAAGTTGTTGTTGGTCTGGTAACATCAGAGGTCCTTGTCGAATTCATTCCTGTAAACTTCACACAGTGTTGAATTTTTCTGACCTGAGTTAGTCTCTGGAAAGTTTTCAAATTCAGTTTCTTAAATTTATCAGGACATACACGGATGCTGTGTTTTTCTGAGTGTTTATGTGTGTTTTGTTTTTGTTTTTTTCACTCAGTGTGCAAAGACCTTTCTGAACCTGATGGCTCACATCTCCAAGGAGCAGACAGTCCAGTACATCTTGACTCTGATTGATGACACTCTGCAGGTATATAGACAGAGCCACTGCCTTTGAACAAATGTGACATGCATGTACATAAGAGCCTGCATGCTCCAAAGATCATTGTTTCACCCTCCACAAACAATAGTTTTATCATGTTTTTAAAAAGGTGCAATAGGACATGCTTGCCAATCACATATTGAGGTTCTCCTTGGTTTGGGTTTTAGATACACTGACAGTTGTTTTATTAATTATGTCGAGCAAAAACAGGATGTTAAATTCTACATGTATAAAAAGTGATGCTTGTGTAGATCTGCCAGCTTTGGGAAAAGTGTTCATTTTCCACTGAAACAATTTTTTCTTCTTTTTTAGTTAATGTTTGTGTACGTTAAAATATAAACAAATGAATAAATAATAATATACTTTTACAGTAATTATGAATGTATTGATAAATGCTGAATTTCAGAGTAACTTAAATAAATATTAAAGCATTTACAGTGGCCCTGAAAAAAACAGAATCACAGTTAAAAATAGTATCTTTAAAGCACGTTGGAACATACCAGGCTTGTTATTTTTACTTTACCTGTTAAACAAATACAAGCTCTCTTTAAGCTCTCTCCACCTTTCAAAAAGTGCACAGCTATTTAATTAGGCTGTAAACCAAGTTCATTTCACACAGGGTTTAGTTCAGACAAAGCCTGGTGCTGCAAAAAGCTTTTTGTAAACACATAGAGCATGGCCAGGCTACGTGCTCGGAAAGAAAAGACAAGTGACTCCCACTAATAGCTGCACTTCTGAACTGGTGAAACAGTTAGCCATTAATCACTTCCACATTATCCTTTTACAAAGTTTTTTTTTTTTTTTTTAGATTAAAAAAAACATTCCTTGCTTTAAAGATGTAGTATATCCATGCAGTCAATCATTTACTCCAGCATGCAACAAATATTATAATAAATGTATAATCCAAGAGCTAATTCAAGATTTTAATTCAAATGTGTCACTCAGGAGAATCATCAGAGGGTGAACATCTTCTTCGACTATGCAAAAAAGACGAAGAATACCGCCTGGTCCTACTTCCTTCCTATGCTGAATCGTCAGGACCTCTTTACCGTCCATATGGTGAGTTATCCAGACTGTGGTAAAATGCACTAATCAGAATTCAAGCTGTGCCTGCAACATTAGACTATGTACAACAAGAATACCAGAATTCAGGTAATCTTTTACTAATGATGAATTTTAAAATGTTAAAAATAGTGAGCTTTGACCTTAACGAGGGAACAACTGTCTCCCTTGCTTAAAACTCTGGCAGCATGGTTATTAGTAGTTGAATCAAGTTAATTAAGTGTAATCTATGAAACATCATGCTGTGCTTTAACATAATACTACAATTTGTACAACACTGAATTAACCAGAGAGCTTATTTCACAGATAAGATACATTTTTCACAGCTATGAATCTTCCGCCGATGTGAAGCTGCCTCTAATAATAGCAAGCCATCAATAATTCCTCAAAAAGCAATCAGCAATCTTCCTCTTTTCCTTCAAAAACAGGCAATTAATGTAATGATTTCGCACGGCCACCCTTTTCAAATAAAGGATGACCACCCAACAACAAACTGATAGGACACCCACAGCTTAATTAAGAACACCAGCCAGATGGTGTCCAGCAGGTGGGCAAAATATGACCCCAACTCTGTGACACAGCACTTTAACTCAATCCAAAAGTCATGCTGACTCCTGCTTTTAAATTACAGCCTTGATATTTCAACACATCCTCCCCTGGCAAGGAGGAAATTGGAGAACAGATTTTGTTCCTCCCTCATCACCCAGCACATGGGGCACTTTACAAGCTCAAATTGTTTATTAGATAGTTGACATGGCCTCATTTTTGCACACACATATGACTGTAGATCATGTTTTGTGTTAAGTCAGTACTTCTGTGGGGTTTGTGGTCAAAGTATTGTAAATTGAAGGACTTGTTATCTCAGTGCTCCCATCTTTCACCATTAACTCCCTTTTCTTTATTTCTCTCTCGCTCCCTTGACTTTAAATTAAAGATGCTGCAATGCATCACACAGGACCTGATCATAAATGAGAGATTTATTAGATGTATGCTTCTTTTTTTAAGCTCATCCTTACTTTTGCACTGTTTCTCAAGCAAAGCAGCAATGGGAAATCACTGCAGTTTACAAGTCAAATAGTTTTAGCCTCATTATTGTTGCTCAGAATATAAGTTTATGCATATATCACACCTTTTTAGATTTTTAAAACAAATGTTAAATAATTTCACACGATTTTCATCGCTAACAACGTAACACTATGAATTTGAAATTTCGTCCATCCCATATTAGGCAGCGAGGATCATTGCCAAGCTGGCTGCCTGGGGCCGTGATCTCATGGAGGGAAGCGATCTCAACTACTACTTCAACTGGATAAAAAGCCAGCTCAGTTCACAGGTACATGAATCAGAATTTTATTTTATATGATTTGTAAAACAAGCTTTCAAATAAAAAGGTGGTTTGTGACTTGTTTCAGTGCAAAGTCATGAACTACATGTGGAACAGACATCATTAATCCTATGTGACCTGTTAAATACATTGTCATGTTACAGTGCCTTTTCTGTACTGAATTGTATGATCTGTCTGTTTTTGTTTGATTAACAACATACCACGATTGTACAGCGCATTAGTAGAAGTATAAAGTCAGGTGAGCTGTTTCCTAATGGCAGAAGGAGTGATATGAGGCACCAAAAAAAAAAAAATACAGCATTTTAATTTTTAGCAAGTGAAGATATCATGCTCATTTGAAAGTGGTGTTTGTTGTACTGTTGGAAAAGTCTAATTCATTGGGATTCATCCTCTTATGTAATTTAGTTTTAATAGAAACTGATTTACTTTTTGGTTTCTTCTTTTGAATCAAGACATGGGTTATTAATTTCTTATTGGAACATTAGCTTTGAAAGATATTAGCTTCTTCCTCATATGTGTTACATTTATCCCCTTTCCTTTTTCAAAGAGTCTAATTGTCTAATTTCTCTCTCTATTAATTTTTCCCCTGATTACATTTTTTTTGGTGAGAAACCTTGCGTGAGTTGATATAATATGCTTATTCACATTGAGTTTGAGCTGTCTTGTCAGACTTGTTGGATGAAAGCTGCCCTGTAGGTGCTGGCTTTGCCTTGGCAGATGTGTGCACCGAAGAGTGGGCTGTTAAAACAGATGAATATTGATTTCCAGTTTCTTTTGTGCCTCTACTTTGTCCACCAATACTTCTAATATATCATGTTACAGCCAGTTCCATGATTTTATCAGTGTCTTAGTTTATAAAATGTGTTCATGAGCAACAGTTGCTTCTTGAAATCATATTTAATAATAATTTCTCTTCTCAGCAGCCGATCAACAAATCAGTGATGATCCACTGTGAGAGAATTGAGCTTGTGGTCAGACTGTGTAGTCCAGCACCACTGTAGCTCAGCTCAAAGCGATGTCTTGTCAACCATTTGCACCTGTTTCTTTTGTTTATCTCTTATTAGAACCTACATGGTACAGGTCCAGAAACAGGCTCAGGAGCAGGAACTATTTCTCCTAGTGAAGTGAGTATGAGTGAGGTGTGTCTCCGGTCAGCCTGGCGCTTCCAAAAAAAAAAAAATGGCCGGGTTTGTGCAAGCTGGCACCTGACAGCTGTCACTGGACTTTCATGTCTTTTCTTTCCCTTCTCTCTCCCATCCTGTTCTTGCACTGCAGTTTTTTCATTAATAATTCCAGATTGCTGATGATCTGAGTCTCTAAAAAATATATGTTACTGAAATCCAGCAAAGATTCTCTATTTAGACAGCATGGTGTTTGCTGCGACTGGTTGCTTTTAAGTGTACAAAATTGCATGCCATAAGCCACTTCTCCTTAATGCTGAAAGCGCATGACTATAGCTTTTCTGTATATTAGGATAATATGGGAAAATTGGAATAGCATTTGCAGAGCAGCAGCATCCTACCATTTGTATATCAGAACAGGCTTTTGTAAGCATAGTGTGGTTATTCCCAGAAGCGTGCTCAGAAACCTATTGATATAGGCGCTGTTGAATAACTGAACATCATCTTTTCCTCTGCATTTTCAACTAGGTAACCTCCACTTCTCCACTCTTCTGTCTTGACTGCTGCCTGCTCCTCTTGCTGGACGTCTTTGCTTCTATTCAACTCTTAATTAACATATTAATGTGATCTCTTTTCTCCTCTCAGCTTCCTCCTCTCTAATCTCAATTTACATTATTCTGCTCAGGTGTGATGGGAGACTTTTCCCTGCTGTTGCCCTGTTTTGTACTGGAGTCCGTGATCTAGCATGTGTTGATGTATTCTCACTCTAAACTGCATGTGCACTGCGTCAGGTTTGGTAGGTGATGGTAATGCAAGTTTTGGACTGGTCTTCTTCCATGTGCTGTCTCTGCTTGTCTACTACTCCATGTTTCTAAACTGCACTAATTGTACTTGACCTTCTAACATTTTGCTTGCTCTCCTTATTAAGCAGCTATGGCTCATGTTCCTGTGTGAGTAAATGTTTGCCTCTGTCCTTTGCAGAGCTCTCAGTATGTCCAGTGTGTGGCTGGCTGCCTTCAGCTGATGCTGAGGGTCAATGAGTATAGGTTTGCCTGGGTGGAGGCTGATGGAGTGAACTGGTGAGTAATAATTCCTTTAAAGGACCAGTGTGTAAGTTTTAGAAGCATCTAGCTAGCATCTAAATTGGTATATAATCCTATGAAAATAAGAACCACTGTGTTTTCATTACCTTAGAATGAGCCCTTTTTATCTACGTAGTGTGCAGGCCCCTTTACATGCAGGCCACCATGTTGCACAGCCATGTTTCTACAGTAGCCCAGAATGGAAAAAACAAACATTGGCTTTAGAGAGGGCCTTTACTGATTCATGCAAGTATTGCAGCCTCCGTAGGTTCTACTACATGCTTGAAAGGGGACGGTGAGGGCGGGCTATTTAGTTGGTTGCAATCTGCAATTTCACTGCTGGATGTGACTAAATCTTACACACTGGTCAGAATAATATAAAACAATGAATGTTCAGATCCTGAAGAATTCAGCCACTGAGCAATCAGACATGCTGTTTGCTTTTCAAACGTGGCAATTATCCAATGTGTCTTCAATTATTTTGGTTTATCAGAGTTGCTATGGTTTATGATATCCTTATTACGGCTCTTGTCAAATTAAGAATGGTCAGCATATTTATGCAAAACACGATTTTATGGTAAGCATAATAATAAATTGCCAGCATGTATATTATACTGTACATATAGGCAGCTTAAAATAGTGTCTGACAGTTTGTGACATTTGCAGGTGTCAATTGTGAACTAAAGCTTTAATGTTACAGATGGGCAAATTTTGGGCCGAAAAGTAAACAGGTTAACAACAACATGGCTATTATCATCATCACTTGAAACTGGAAAACAAATCTGTAGCCAGTAAAGTAAATGACACTTTATTCAAAAAGCTAATTACTTACGGAGTAACAGACCTTGTGTTCCTACTTGTCTTCGGTGAAGGCTTTGACCTGCTGGAAATAAATTAAACTCATTGTGTAAAGGATACTGGTAGTCTAGTAAAATGACCTGACACATACAGTACATCTCTTGTGTGATTCCTGGAAGCTTGACAACATCAATTAAATTCTAAACTGTGTGTCGACAAAAGATGGAGTAGAGTGAAATATATGATGAGAAAAACATTATTTCCAGAATGTCTTATACAACTTATTTATGATCCCAAACATTTTTCAATTGGGCCTAAACCTTTTTCCTAATGTGGCTTTTTACAACTAGGCTTGCTACTTTATTTGGGTCAGATAATTATTGCACAGCTATGGTCCACATCTCTGCACTTACCGGTTATTTCTGCAAATGTCTGACAGGCTGTGTAGCTGTAGTCATTAGTACTCAGTATTTTGAGCAACTCTTCTGTTGTCTAAAGGCTGTCAGAACATTGTATTCTCAACCATCAGAGATAATGGATTAGCAGCATGTAAACACACAGCTGTGAAAGCTCCTCTATTAGTAAACAGGTGGTAGATATATATATGTGAGTCCTCTTTCCAGCACTTTGCAAGTTCCCCCCCCCCCCCTCTCTCTCTTTATCCTAGTATAACAGCGGTCCTGAGCAACAAGTGTGGCTTCCAGCTCCAGTACCAGATGATCTTCTGTGTTTGGCTCCTGGCCTTCAGTCCTCAACTCTGCGAGCAGTTGAGACGCTACAACGTAGTGCCGGCTCTGTCTGACATCCTCCAGGAGTCTGTCAAGGAGAAGGTCACTCGAATCATTCTGGCTGCCTTCCGGGTATGTGGAGAATTTCTCACTTGCTTTGTGTGTCTCTGAAATGCCACTTTTCACTGAAAATGTTTTTAGCACCCGGGCTGAAATGCTGTCCTATGTCGTCCTATATGATTTGTCTGAAGGTTCTTTTTATTTTTTTGGCTGAACTTAGAGCCAAGTGTTTACAGGTCATAATTTAATGCCAGCACTTTTATACAGATATAGGACAGTCACTGCAGTTCCTGCGCAGCACTTTGAATGTTTAATTAGGCTGTATACTTTACACACTGATATGACAACTCTCAAACAACAGATGAGGCAGCCTATAAAATAACCAAGCCCATAAAAAATACATAAATAAGATTTATCATTATGCAGCCCCCTCAGCTCCCTGCTGTGATTGCTCAAAATATCTTTTGAATATTTAATGTAGTTCTAAGGCTACGTTCAACAAACTGTAAAAAAAACAAAAAAAAAAACAACACTCCTCTCCATTCATTTGAAATGGAGCACTGCATTTACACTGAGGTTTGGGGATTGCATAGGGCTCAGCAAAAAAACACAGCAGGCGTCCAGCAGCAAGTTGAACCAGACTCAACTTTTGCTGAAATGCAACCCAACGTCATACTGTGGTGACCAATAAGACATACACACAACTACATATTCCTGGTGACTTACTTTGTAAAATGAACATTACATTTTGCTGTTTTTCTCGTGGTCAACACAACAAGTTGTAAAATCCTGTCTGTGGGGTGTTATGCCTTCTGATAAGTCCTTAAATGCATTAATCCTTATTGCCAACATGACTTACTGGATTGTATTATTTGGCAGCCTAAGAACTGTGACCTGGATTTGCTCTGTTGTTTTGTGTTTACTCGAGGTAATGAATTCCCACACTATTCAAAGACTAAATTAGATGAATGGGAAAGGCACCATTTATCCCCTAATGCTCAGGTGCTTTGCAAGCAAGAAAGTTAGAGAATCTGACAGGGCTACAACACAGGTCGAAACAGCTGGGGAACACATTGAAAATCAGTGTGATAAGGTCTTCAAGTATCTGGATGCTTCAAACGTGTCCCAATCAGTTTGTTTGATTACATTATATGCATTACAATAACTGTAAATGGTTTTGTTTAAATCATCTTAAAATAAGTTCTTTCAAAATCAGTAGGCACATTGCATTTATGTAGATGACATCCTGCGGTACCTGGCCACCCTCACACAATATTAAATACATACAAAAATATTCATGTCAATTCATAGAATTGATTTGCAGAAGAAATATGGATTTTTAAATGAAAAGCTTCAGTGATCTTTGGGTTTTGCCTAAGCCAGCAACAGCAGACAGCCTCAGCCACCTTGCCCAAAGCAGAATGGTGTAGTAAATGGCATTGATTACATGATTGAAACATGAGTCTGAACTCATGTAACACTGGAGGAAATGTGCTATTTTCAAACCCAGCTTGGAGAAAGGCATTTGAGGTGAATTGCAATTCTCTATCAACCCGTTTAATCAGTATTTCACTGTTGTCATTGTAACCTCAGTAAATTAGTGACCGTGTTTCTGATGGACTACCATGCTTTTTTCCTGAAAGAAAATAGTCTGACACCAAATTTTAGGGAATATGTTGAACAATATTATGTTTACCTCAATGGACTGCTTTGAATTCCCCATAAAGCTCATTCATCACACCTCTCATACCAGCAGAGCTGTCAAGTTTGTGAATGCACTCATTAGGAGCTCAGTTTTTAATTGGACCGCAAAGTTTGTAGCTCAGTGTGACTGCTATATTGTAGTTAATTAAAAGCAATGGTGGGCAGTGAAGGGAGACCGTGATGTGAAGTGGGTGCTCCCAAGAGTCATTTAACTTACCTTATAGTGTATGTGTCAAACAAAACACTGTTCCTCACCAACGAATGGAGAAGTGTTTTTTAAGACGCAGGGGCTCCTGATTTTGCGTCATGTGGGAAAAGAGGAACTAGGGATTATCACATCCTAGTATAATTTCCCCCTTTTACAAAATCCTTCTTGACAAACATTTAAAACATTGTTTCCATGTCGCTATTTTTCCCAATTGTCCTAATTATGCAAATCATTCTGCTCACCACATGGGAATACCAATGTGACTTCAATTATCCTGACCATCTGGAAGTCCTTGAACACATCCTCAATAGCAGAACTGCTGTGTTTATGATGTGTTTGCCATGACATGATCTATTTTCTCTATTTTAGGGAGATGTGAACACACCACAGGTTCTTAATAGATCAAACAATTTGTAAATATTTGTAGTTAGGTGTAGCTGTGCCCTGAATGGTGGCTCAAAGGTGTCTAATCAGAGTATAGAGTGCACTTCCTCTCTCAGTCCTATGTATCACTCCAAAATTTCGTCACCAGAATTTCTCTCTATTATGGCCCAAGACTGAGTTTCTGGAAGTTTGTCCAGACACCTTGCTTCAAAATAGATTTTAAGATACTTGAACATGGTGTTCTTGTTAGTGTAAAGCCGCACTTACCCCCTTCACAACTCATAACACCTTGAGCTGAATCCTGGTTTAAGAAGTGTACTCTGAAATTTAGTATCCATCATAGAAGAAATTTACTACCATAATAATGTTATTTGAGGAAAGTTTCAATTAAACTGTTACCAGGAAAGGTTGTCTGTGTACAATTGAAGTCCTCACATCCTCACATTAATATGAATGTCATTATGAAAATACAATAATGCTATATAGAGCAGTCCTGTTTACTTATATGCAATGTTTTGATACACATAAATATTATGGCTACTTCAGTATAAATGGTATGGCTTATTCTCTGACGACTGACAAACTTCCATCATCTTACTGTATATGACTTCCTTATTATCTGTTTAATTCTATTATTAAACGTGAAAATGACAAAAATGATCTGTTATGAAGTGACGCGTTTCAGCATATCAATCTTTTCTTAATTTTTCACATACAACTTTTCATTATCAAATAGCCTATAGTAGTGAATAGTGAAAAATGCCCATCAGTGATTCCAGAGCTTTTGGTGGTGCTTTTAAATTGATTACTTGTTCAACTAGCTCTTCAAAATCTGAAAGACATTTAATATTCAATATAATAAAAGCAACAAAAGCTGCAAATCCTCAAATTTGACTGTAACTCAATTATCAAATTATTGTTGTATAATTTCAGTCAATTAAATGACTGAATGTTTCAGCACTATTTAAGTATTTCAATTTGTTCATTCATGTGGTATGAGAGTATTCTTTCAGATACTGGGTGTTTGAGGAAAAAGTAAAGTAACTCATAATCATGCATAATCATGCATGTATGGCATGATGTAGGTAAAAACAAATCTTCACACCACTGTTCTTGGTTCACAGAACCTTCTAGAGAAATCTGCTGAGAGGGAGACTCGTCAGGAGTACGCTCTGGCCATGATTCAGTGCAAGGTGCTGAAGCAGCTTGAGAACCTGGAGCAGCAGAAGTACGATGACGAGGACATCACCGAGGATATCAAGTTCCTGCTGGAGAGGCTGGGAGAGAGTGTGCAGGATCTTAGGTACCCTGTGGATTATTAGTGGACCATTTCATGAGTAATATGAAATGTTTATGATTTAGCAAACCAGTGTTTTTGTGTGAAAAGCAGGGACATTGCAGAAAGCACTCATAACCACGAGACCTTGATAAACTGTATGTAATGTACAATAGAAATGATTGAGCACAGTGATGTACATGAAAGGGGCATAGTCTACCAAAGACACAATTGTATTGATTTTTTAATGCTGTATTAAGTTGTTATGTGGGTGACCTCTAGATATTCTTTGTACTCCACTTGATCATGCTATGCCTCTCCAATCAGTTCTCTTCAGTAGTAGCATTTTTCTCTGAACTCTTTTTTTTTTTTTTTTTTTTTTTCCATCAACAGCTCATTTGATGAGTACAGCTCTGAACTCAAGTCTGGCCGCCTGGAGTGGAGCCCTGTGCACAAGTCTGAGAAGTTCTGGCGCGAGAACGCTGTCCGCCTGAACGAGAAGAACTATGAGCTCCTGAAGTAAGATAAAGCAAATACTGTAGTGAGACATTTTATTTTCTCCTTGGCCCTGGAAAACTCAATTCTTACCTTGATACTTCAGCAAAAGCAAATGAACAATGCTCTACAAAGATGTACAGTTTGTTCTGATACACAAGTATTCTTTATTATAGATTACATTTGTGCTACACGTGAATTTAATTTAATTTTAAGTTCATTTGCTTTGAAATTGAGTTGTTGTATACTGAATTTGAATGTGACAGCTTGAAAATGAAATATTACTGCACGCTGTCTCACTTACTGCTGCATTTATTAGATCACAATGTTTCTGTCTGTCTGACCTTCATTAGGTATATTAGGGAGTTCTCATTTTACTCAAGTGGCATCTTCTTCCAACACATGTCACATACTCTTTTTTTTTTTCTTTTTTTTTGATGAGAAGATTGAATTGATTTTGAATAGGTTTAATTGTTATTTCTGATGCTTTGAGAGGTTTATTACAATTTCCTAAACTGACAAAATAGATAAATATAAATATTTTGAAGCTTCTTTTAATTGAAAGTAGGTGAATGTAGAAAAAACTGATTTTTAAAGTGAAAAATACAAATTTGTGCTTAAATATACATTCAAATCCATATTAGATGTCACTGCTCACACACTTGAGTTTTCCGCTAACACTTACCTCACATCATTAGAGCTGCAACAATGAACTGATTAGCAGATCTACAGAAAATTAATTACTCAACTATTTTGGTAAGAACATTTTTTGCACCATTTATCAGACAGAACAAGACATTTGAAGACTGGGGCTTTAAAAGGTAGACACAGTCAGCAGATTAATTGATAATGAAAATAATGGTTAATTGAAGCTCTACACGTCAAACTTTTGACAGCTGCTGAAAAGGCACACTCAGTAGCATCAACTCAGTTTGAGTTTCAGATTCTTTCTGTGTGTGTGTGTGTGTGTGTGTGTGTCTGTGTATGTGTGTGTGTGTGTGACTGTGTGTCCAATCTTGGACCACACAAGATAAAACATCAATATGTGTCCGTGTTCTTTGGTATTCCAGTCACTCTGTTGGGCCAATTTAGGTTCATTAAAAATCCTGATCTATCCATCTCACTTTCTCATCACTGTCCTCTCTTTGTAATCAACTCAGACATCACCTCAGCTTAAATTACTCTCCTTTTTTATTACTCTTTTTTTCCCCCGACTCTCACCCTCTCTGTATCTCACTTTGAAGTGTCACTTTTTTGGAAGATGCTTCACACCCTGCGTCCTTTGATAAGGACTTTAGCGCTCAGGTTTTACATCAGTTTTAAGGGAACATTAATCCATACTTTAAGGGAGTTCAGTGTATTTCTACATCCACAACCTGTTCAGAGAAAAGCAACCTTGGCGAATCGTTTTATTTTGAGATAATGTCTATCTAGAAGCTTCTGAGAAATATGTGATTTTCAGGTGGTCGATGAGTAAATGACTGTCTGCCTTCCTTCAATAGGATCTTAACTAGGCTCTTGGAAGTGTCTGATGACCCTCAAGTCATAGCAGTGGCAGCTCATGATGTTGGAGAGTACGTGCGTCACTACCCACGAGGCAAACGGTAAGACTTTTTTCCGATCAAACTTCAAGGCCACTGTGATGACAATTTCTAATTATGGCAACAACCTGCTTTAGTATCAAAAGCCAAAGTAAACAGCGATGCATGTCTCTACCACAACCACCCATCTCCATCAACAGTTGCTGGGTACAGATATACAACCTTGGGGTCACAAGAACTGCTGCTTGTTTTTCTTCTGCGATCTTTTGATTACAGAGGAGATTGTTGAGTGATGACAGCAAGAAGCAAGTGAAAAAAACAAAAAAACAACACATTTATCTTCTACTCATTAACACACATCTAGCAAAGCCTTCAGCGCTGCACATACTGCTTACACAGCCCAATGAATTAGATAATACAAACAGTTAATTGTGTGGTATCATCACAGATTCATTGCTGAAATAACGCAGACATTCCCACCATCACTTCTAACACAATCTGAAGTATGCAGAGAACATTATTAAAGCACAATATGAGCTGATCATGTACAATACACGTATCTAGCGTTATGGTGGTACTATGAACTACAAATTAAATCCTACACCATGGGTATCTATGGCAGGACTACCCTTCATCCCTTGCATCAATTATCATTTGTTCCATCTGCTCTGTCAGCACTGCTGGAACTCACATTGTGAAAGGGCAGCAGGTGAACAAATTGTCACAAGGTCAATTAACATCAAACACTTACAAGACAAAAATAGCTTTTCAGTTCAGCAAGGTATGTAGTATACATGAAGAAAACTTAATGAAGAGAAATGAATGAAAAATGAATAGTTATTTCATTTATAGGTTATTGATTTATGGGTCAGTGACATATAAGGGTTGGCAAGATGAGCAATTCAAAAATATGTTACAAAATAGTTTAAAAAGCAGCATCAGGTTTGTTCAAATCTAACATTTAAATTTGAAATCATTTTGTCACATTGAGGAGGACATTCTAAAAACCTTTTCTTTTCAAATAAATTGTGACAAATGATGTAAAATTTGTTACAAAACACAGTGTTGCGTTACTAAAAGTGTATTATATTTATTCCACATTTTCGTTCCCATTTTTTTTCCTGTATATAATCAGATTTTTATGAGAAAATACTGGTTACACCAATTGACACTGGGTCGCATCACATCATTAACCTTTTATATGCATGTGCTGAAAGTGTAAGGCTAGATAGAGAGCCTTTTATCAATTATTACAGATAAAGTCTAGAACATATAACAATGGGAGATCTGAACAGCTGTCATGGAGATCACACTTCACTAAGCACACCAGAGAGAAAAAAATCTCACATGTGCATTTGTTCTGTGAGATGTGCGAGTGACAGATGTAAAAAATGAATGCCTTTTAGATGAATGGCCTGAGAGCGACCCGTACGCTGCGACAATTTTCAGCAGGATTGTGTAATTTTTCTACAAACAAACACTGCAATCAGTATAAATTCAACACTCAGAATCTTTAAGATGGCATTTACATTCTGTACATCTACTTTCTTTTTTATTCAAATCTATATAATTGATGCTTCTTAAAAGGAATAATTGACCCATGTCTCAGCTCACATTTAAGTGGGGAATACAGAGGTGCTTAAAAATAGCCAGTGTCCTCTCTGTGACAGTAGTTGGCCACTTTTGTTCTTGACCCCCACAGATGAAAGCTAACCCCATCACCTCACAACCCCAGTGAAACAAGATTGTTTTCTATTTCTGTAGTGATAGTGACGGAGTTGAAGGTGCTTGTCTGTTTTTATTGTCTTAAATCCTCTGAAGCTGCTCATTCTTGTCTGGAGACATCTTCGTCCTGTCTTCTTTAGAGTCGTCTCCAGCGTTAACACACACATAATGGGTTTTTTTTGTCTCCTATATCAAACATATAACCCTGTGGTCACACTCAAAGGCTTCTGAGAGCCATTTCCATCCTTTCATTGGTTATTAGACCCCACTAGGAAGATGATGTGTAATAGCAGCAATGCTTTTCTTTTCTCTGGTCACGCTATTTATTGTTCAGTGTTTTTATTCAGGTCTTTTTTCCTTTTCAACGTGTCATATCCATTCACTAGGCCAGTGACCCCCCATAAGGTACATAGAACATTTCAGTCAGGCTGGATTATATTACCTGTTCCTGTTCCACTGGATGACCTAAAACATGAAAATAATGTCTGTTTTCTATGCGGATGAAGGCCTTTTCCCATCATCCCTTTTTATTCCTTCCATTTCAGAGTGATTGAGCAACTGGGTGGTAAACAGCTGGTGATGAATCACATGCACCACGAGGACCAGCTAGTCCGCTACAACGCTCTGTTGGCTGTGCAGAAGCTCATGGTCCACAACTGGTATGAACACATTTATAAGCTCATTGATGTGAAGCATTTTCTTTAAGCATGAACCATTTATCACCTACATGGTGTTGTGAGAAAAAATGGCCTTGAAAGTTTCAGGCTTCCAGGCTTCCAGGCTTTCAGGCTTTCAGACATGGAAATAACAACCACCTGCATTTGCATTCAAATTATTAAAAGTCCTGCACACCCTCACACATTTTCACGCTCAGGTTGAGAGTGGATATTTGCTGGGAAATATATGAGGTCAGGAAAGTGTATGCACTGAAACTGGTCTAATCAGCCAAAAATAAATGAAATCATCTGTGTGGGTGAACCATGGCAAAAGTGATATGGCTGAACTAAAATATTACAGCATTTGTTTGTTACATTGGCATTCAAATCTTAAAGTCTTTATTTGAAGATTTGTTCAGTGACGTCCAACAGGTCACGACAAGCCAGCTAACTAACTGTTGTTACTATGTGTTTTGGTTATTCATCGAGAACAAAGAGAGTATTGTAGATGGCTGACATTTCAACAGTCTCCAAGTTAATTTATAGTATTCTGCTCGTAAAGGTGAACATTTTGATTTTTTGGTCTTAAAGGCTCTAGCTGATTTTTGTCATTGTGTTTTTCTCACATGAAAGCCATTTATGATAATGGTAGACTTTACTCATACAGCACTCAAAGCATTTTTTTTGCAAAGTGCTTCTAAAGGGAATAAAAAAAAAACCAAGATGATAAGATGGGGGAAAAAATTAAAAGCAGGATGTTGATATAAAACATTATGCTAGAGTGCTTTTCAAGATTTATCAAAGGCACCTCACACAAGTTAAAGAAGATCCTCAACTAAAAACACTCTACTAGTACAAAACTGTGTATTGTACAAATATGCATATACTGTATATGCACATTTGCATATATACATAGCAAACCCAGACATGGTGCCATTTTAGAGGGCTACAAACCAAAGTATTGATTTGACACTCTTTCTCAGTGTGTTGGTGGTTTCACATCATGTACATTTACCTTTAAAAATGTATTCATTTATTCTCATGCAGTCAGCATGGTTCTAATTTCACAAATGAGTTGCATCTCCAATCAGCGTAAGAGGGGAATTATACCACAGCTGGTTGTACATCACTCTCATGCTGATCTACCAACTGATCATCAGTTCACATGTATCCACTATATGTATGATTCCTTCTCACAAGCACAATTTTGAATTGTAATTTTACTGAGGCACTGGTCAATGCTAATTTAATGTCAAAGCATCACTCCCTTTGTTTCTTCTGGGTCCAAACACTCCACTTGCATCTCAACCTGTGTTTTTTCTGTCTACTGGATTGCTTGGAAACACTAAAAATCAACAAGCAAGCAAGTGAAAATGTGTTTGTTTTGCTGCC
The DNA here is from genome assembly GCF_027409825.1 of Scomber japonicus. Taxonomy (NCBI): domain Eukaryota; kingdom Metazoa; phylum Chordata; class Actinopteri; order Scombriformes; family Scombridae; genus Scomber; species Scomber japonicus. The sequence continues at coordinate 22,620,226 of NC_070589.1, read as the reverse complement.
ACTATCTAAAACACACTGAGCTCCCTGAGCAACTGTGGATGGTGGTATTGTGTTCGATATCGGTGTGTAATGCTGCTTTCTCGTCTAAGTGATCTTAATGTTCAGTGTAAACTCCGTGTTCACTGAAGTGTAGCTATAATTGTATTTATTCGCCATCTCACAGAGGCTTTTCTGTCTTGATTTGGTATCTGAGAAGAATAAAAAACAGATTTTCAGTATCAAACATAGAAAATAGGATGTATTTTTCCCTACTCAAGTGAATATTGCTACCTCTAATATAAGCAGGGATATTGGCACCAACCATCAGCCAAACACTGGTCAAATATGAAAGTGGCTGGTTGATTTCAGACACACAATAATGATTAACTAGTTAGTGGCTGATGAATTTGAATATTTGTCTTTCAGTGACTTATAGATGGTAACAAAAATTAATTTCTTACCCTGTATGTAAGATGTATTTTCTTTTTAATCTACAACATCTTACAGGTTGCAAAATTAGACAGGCATTGGAGACAGAGAGGGGGCAGATAGGGGGTTAATTGTTTATAAGTTGAAAAGTCTTCTTATAACCTAGAGATAGGTTATAATAAAAAACAACAAACATTTTTGTCATATATTGAATCCCAGAAATGGTATCCTATGATGTTTTATCTTTCATGATAAGGGAACCAATAGAAAAATAGGAGTGAAGTTACAGAAAGATGGTGATAAATTAAAATGGATGAGAAAGAAGATGAAAAAGAAATGAAGTACCAGTATAAAGTATGCAGGTAACATAAGGCTGCAGGGCTGCATACAGATGTCTTATCACAGAAATAGCAAGCAGTGGTTAGACTGTTGCAGCCTGTGTTGAAAACTGATGCAAAAAATCCAGCACGTAATTATACTGAAGACAGAGTTGATTTGATTTGATATGGAAATTGACAATATATTACTCACAACTGCTTTCTGAGCTAAGTGAAAGCAGCAGCATGTCATTAAAAAGCACAGCACACAAATCACATCTGAAAACATTCATCTATTCTAGTATTTTCTTTTAACTAGTACTTACCTTACAGAGATGCTTCGAAGTCTGTGAAGCCTTTAGAATTGGCTCTATTGCAGCATAGATATGATGATCAGTCCTAAAATTAGACTACTATAAAAGTGCAGATCTGCCAGGTGTGTCTGGAGGCATGTATAGCCTCACTTTTCTTTCAGATGAATACAATAGTGTAATGGCATTGTAACTGAGCATCTGGGTTATAAATGGAATAAACGGAAACACTATGTTCAGACTTCTCAATTTAAACATTGTTATTTATTTGAACTTTAATATATTAAACATTTATTTCATGTGGTAACACACCACATGAAATAAAACCCCTCCCTTGCTTCCATCTCCTCTCCCAAACAGAGACAAGTTACATTTCACTCAGTTGTCCCATCTGGCTCAATTACAGTCAAGATGGCAGCAAAACTATCAAAAATGTGAATTTATTCATCTTGAACCATGCCTAATGCAGATCATGACTTATCAGGTATGAAATGAATCTGCAGATGCTCTGGTTTAAGATAAGACCAAACTTTTCTATTGGTGTCAGTTTTTGAGCCACAACAAAGTAGGGCTGCTCGATTATGGAAAAAAATCATAATCACGATTATTTGGGTCAAAATTGAAATCATGATTATTAAAATGATTTTTTTTAAATTTAGAAACATGCTGCATTTCCTGTCCATTCGGCTTAATTCATTTTCCATCCAAGCAGCAGCCTTTTATCTGCTGCTTAATGCAACACACAGCAGAAAATGTGCGGAGATATTAGTGCTGAGCGAGTTACCATGACGATAGTTCACACATCCATCCTGGAAAATGTGCACTTTTATTTACATTTAAAACATTTCGCCGTGTGTTTCAGCTTCTGTCAAACTAACGGAGCTGCGGTGGCTTCCAGTGGCTTCTGGTCTAAGCTTTCAGAATAAAACCTTTGTTATTGTGCGCTTCTCATTATTATTAACAAACAAAATTGGGGCTTGTAAAATTATGGGAGATTCTGGGGAGAAAAGACAAAACAAGAGGGCGGAGGGAGATGGGTCTAAAAATATGGGAGAAACCCAGGGAAAATGGGAGTGTTGGCAGCTATGGGGTACAGTGCATGCTGCGGAGGAGGGACGGAAGTACACATGCTTTTTGCAGGAAAATGAGGAAAAATCGTTTCCCTCCGATTTTATTAGTTTTGAGATCGTCTGGCCCCAAAATTGCTAAATTACAGCCTGCAACAGACTTGTTTGATGGAAAAGCCTTTTGCTGCAGTTGTTGGTTATTTGCTGCTCCTACCAGCTGGTTTCGAGGGATGAGGAGTCAATGACAGCATGAAATGGATTTTCCAACAATTGTGAATCACTGCAGCCACGAGAGGTCCTTGAGCATACAATGATAAATGTGCACAAAGATGTTAGGCTGATTGGTCCAGCAGTATTTGAGATTAGCTGTGGAGACACATAGAGATGGACACATGCATGATCTCCTCTCAGATAGAGACAACAAAGGGAACTCAACTAAACACATGAGACAAAAACATCAAACAAAATATAAATCCTACATATCTGCTTGAGGCAAAAGTATGTGAACCCTTGTTTTCAGCAGCTGGTGTTAACCTGTTTGTCAGCCCTGCACTTTGATTTGGAGGTATGCTAGCTCATTTCTTTTAGCCTCTGCAAGAGAGGGCCTTTAGTTTCCTAGATGTTACCTTGGGGTCCCTTCCCAGATAGCATGCGAATGTGGGCCACTTGAGGCAATGATCCGGCACTGTAGGCATTCTTCTGGCCCGGACAAAACAGACGTGAACCTAAACTGGCCCATGTAGTAAATGCTACATTTGGGCCAAATATCACAAAACGAATATGGCCCATCTTTGGCCGAAATATGGCAAGTATGGCAATGACTAATCCGGATGTGAGCCTAAAGAAGCCCACATATAAGGAAACATACTTGGCCCACCTTTGTTGAAACATATTTGGGCCAGTCTTGGCCGAACTGGTTTATTTGGTGTGTTTTTGGTTGACATCTGGCATTGTGATGGCTTGGTTATGGCCCACTTTTGGCAAACATGAGCGGACCGCCCAAGTGCCATCATTCCATGCTGTATGTGGGCCGGATGAACATGTCAGGTGGGGGCCAGATATGGGCCAAAAGAATTTTGCTATCTGGGTTGTGACCCAGACTATGACAGGCCTTGTTTTTGGTGTTATTTGTTGCTCGACCACTTCATACACGATCTGGCTGACTGGAGGAGTCCAAACTCTTTAGAAATTGTTTTGTAACCAATTCAAGCCTGCTGAGCATCAACCAATCTTCTTTTAAAGGTCGTCATAAATCTACTTTGTTCGAGCCATCACACAATTTCATGAACCTTTTGTTGTGAAGCTCAGACTTTGCCTTCTTTAAAGTAGAGAAATCTGGGTCAGAGCCTCCCAGATCGCACCTAATTGTCATCACATTTATTGAAACACCTGACTCTAATTTTCCCTTCAAATCAAATCAATAATCCTAGAGGTTCACATGCTATTGCCACATGCTACGCGTAACATTGGATCATTTCCTTCAATAATTAATGAACAAGATTTTTTTGTCTTATTTGTTAAATTGAGGTTTCTTTATCTAATGTTAGGACTTAGATAATTCATGTTGGGAGAAAAATCTGACGGTGTTTTAGGTCATAGAGTAACTTCTAAAGGGTTCCCAAACTTACAACCAGCAAGGTCTGTATGTCATTCCTCACCCACCCTTCTTTCTGATGAACTCTGTTTGACATCATCTTATTGTCCTTCCACCACGCTGAAGCAGCAGCAGAATGATTGATTCGTTTTTGTGCTGAAAGTATATGAGGGGTTAGAAAGAGACAACAGTGGTTATACGTTTATTGTACTTATCTATTTTCTGTTCAGAGCTGCCTGCTTTACCACTAGAGTTCAGTTGGTTTACCTCGACAGGATCTATTATGTGTGAGAGGCATTCATGTCTCAAGGTTGGTTCGTCATATTGGATCGTTTGTGCCTACACTCATCACTTTCATTAAAACAGAAATGTGTGAATGTAGACTGAGTGAAAATACTGAAGGGGAGGTCTTATTCACCCACAAATTGAAGATACTTTCAAAGCGGATCACCACACCCGCTGTCACCTTGAGTGGGTAGCCTTGCTGTTTTTGTATCCATGAGAAGATGTTCTCCTCCATACTTACTGAAGGTCCCTGCTGTCATGACAACAGCTCAGATGAATGTTTGAAGTGAGAAACTATTGTTATTCACCCCCGTGCTCTTCAGTCTGCTTTGAAAAGTCTTTAAAGGACAACTCCATCAACCCCCCCCCCCACCAAATGGAAACGCCCACTCAGTCGTAAAAGTAAAACATACATGCTCGCTGTATATACTATGAGTGTTGTCGCACTATGCAATCTGAGTGTGTGAGATGTTTATGAATGCACGGGATGGAGCAGAGTCACACCATATTCTGGTCTGCTCTGGAGGCGTTTACTTGCCGAAGGAAAGCACAGTTTATTTCTTAAAGTTTGAGCAGCAGCAACAGTGAGTCCTCTGTTTGTGTTTGTTTGTGTGTGTGTCTGTTAGCATGTTTAGCAGAGCAGCAGCAACAGTTAGTGCTCCGTCAATCTGTGGTGATCTAGCAGAAATGTACATCAGTTCACTTGGAAAAACTTTTTTGGAAGCGCTAGGGAAAATTACTTAAATGTTTTGACACTAATTCATCTGGATCACTACTGCAAGGCTACAGAATGATATAAAAACCAAAAAAATAAACTAATAAGTAAATAAATGGACCTTCCCTTTTGAAATATCTTCAGAAATTTTGAAAGAATGTAATTTTTTTCCCTTGCAGCTCCTTAGTGATAGTTTGTTGCTATGTCCATCGCTATGTTGACTGTCACTCTGTCCTTGTGCCATACAGGCCTCTACAGCAGGTGTCTAGACTCATTCTGCAGGTGACATTTCATAATAACATATCATTAGATCTTATACACTAGCCTGTTTATTAGCCCCGATTTATTCGTTTTAAACAGCCGGAGGGAGGGAGCGAAATAAATTGAAAGAATGAGGAACTGACCTTAGTGAGAATTTCAAGGGACAAAAAACTGAAATTCATATTCCTCTCTCCAGCTGTCGTTTTACTCAAATTATCACTGAATGCTTAATGGAGCTGATGTGCAGTGATACGATGATTTTCATTCTTGCAATATAGTTGATACAGCTTCCCAAAAATGTGGAGAATTATCTTTTTGTTAAGTTTTATAAACATACAATGGAATGAATGCAGTTTTATAGCAATAATCCGGTAAATCATCAATCTTATCATGTTTGACACATTTTACACTAAATTTGACTCTTCATTAAGGTATTTTTACATAGGGTGCATCAGGAATAAATTGTGCAAGAATCTGCTAAATAAAGTGTTGCATCAAAGTGTGTTATCTAATTTACAAAGAATTAAACTTAACTAGAGACACAATGTTTCGTTCATAGAATTTCAGCAAGCAGAAAATTCACAATGTGAATCAACACATTTTTAAAGGAGAACCAAATCTGAAACACTTTTTAAATTACTACGATTAATTCATGAAACATATTTAAAATGAGACAATCGTGTATGTACATAAAAAATCAATAGAAAACAAATGAATCCAAAAAAAGTACCGGTAATAGATTTTTCCCTATTATTGTATTTAGATATGCAATGCAAACTTGATCTCATATCCAGACTGAGAATATCTTCATAACCTTGAAGAAAAGAAAATCCTACATCAGTTTGTTGTAGCTGCATGCAACGCTGCTTGGTGTGATTGGCTTAACTTAATAATGATATTAAATAAGGGATAATAAGAAATTAGGTAGTATCTTACACTCTCCAACTATATTAAGATTAGATTTGTCAGAATTGAATAACCTTGTAACGTAAAAGCACTTTGCTGTGTATTCTTTCAATGTTTGGTCATTTTCTTACTCTGTATATTCTTGTTCTAAACCTGCTGGGCACATTTTTCTCTGTAGGTATTAATTGATGCAGCAGCTGCACATCCGTTCATCAGAAAACTCCCTGGCTCCAACACTGACTTCATATCTCTGGCTCATCCTTCCAATTATTGCCATCTGCCTTTATTATTTCCCTGGCAGGTCTCTCAATCAACATATAGGTGCTATTTTCAGACCAGCTACAGATCATCTCTGGCAATGACATAGAGTTATGGACATTTTAGGCTTTTCTTTTCCCACGTTAAAAGCAGAAGTTTTATTTGACATCATGAGAAAGAGAGGATGAGTTATGTGAAGGTCAGAGGCTTAAAACCTGTGTGTGTGTGTGTGTGTGTGTGTGTGTGTGTGTGTGTGTGTGTGTGTGTGTGTGTGTGTGTGTGTGTGTGTGTGTGTGTGTGTGTGTGTGTGTGTGTGTGTGTGTGTGTGTGTGTGTGTGTGTGTGAGATAGATTCAAATTGATCCAGAGAAGGCGTGAGGAATCATGTTCCTCAGAGGATTTTTGGTCTAATAGCTTAAAAAAAGGTTTCTCTGTCTTTTAATTAACTGCGTGTTTATTTATATATTTTCAAGGTGTAGTCATTCGTACTGTTCATCACGTTGGGGTCAGCAGTTAACAGTGAGATAAATCATTAAATTGCTGGCATGTTAGATCTGAGATGTTTTTAGTTATTTAACCCCGGAGAGATAAAAATAGAAAACATGTACTTCCATGAATCAGAAAGGTTATATTGCTTATGTAATGGTGGGCTTTAAATTGAGTTACTTATTAACCTGTTTGACTCCTGCATATTGTGCCATAATGCCTCACTGCTGTGACTCATAATTGTGTGTGTCCATGTATTTAAATAAGAATGACAACATGTCTTAAATACAGGCAAGAACACGTTTTCATAAGAAGATATAACAGCGCTGGTGTTGAGCGTTGAGTTTTACCTTTTTCATTTCCACAGTCAGAAGTATTTGCCAACCTTTTCCATCTTACTTTTCTGAGGATTTGATATTTCTTATTGCAGCAAGGTGAATGTCATGATAACGTATTTGAAAATGTTGCTGTCAAGAAGAAACCTAAAGGGCAAGTGTGACTTTTTAAAATAATGGTATGTTTCAACATTTGCACAAACATGATGTCTGCGTTAGAATACGCTCACATTCTCAAAATGAAAAGCTCGGGTGAAACTTACAATCATATTAAAGGGTATTAAAGGTCCTAATTCCAACCCAACCATTAACTGGATGGGACTTGAAATACACAGAATTGAAGGAATAGTCCAACATTTTGGGGAATATGCAAATTCACTGTCTTCTGGGCGTTAGACAAGAAGATGAATGCAACTGATGAAATATGAAGCCAGAGTTTGCAGCCTGTTAGTTTAGCTTATACGCTATAACGTATTTATAAAATCTGTAGAAAAATGGAAGTGTAGAAATGAGACAGCGTGGGTTTATGTGTGCTTATGTACTAAACTATTTCTTGGTCAGGATCAGTATTTAGATAAAGTTAAGCTAACCAGTTGCTGCCATACTTCCCAAAATGTCGGACTATTCCTTTTAAAGCAATAAGTGGCTTTCTGTTTAAGGTGTAATCTCTTCCCTCCTTCACCTTGATGCTACTTTGGAGCAAAAACTAAATTTACATACCCAAATTGAAATGTCTATATCTCCTGAACCACAGTGACAGTATGCATACATAAAGTGTTTCCAAAAAGAAAGTTTCTTGTGAAAGTATAGTTAAAAAAAACACTTTAGGTGATACAGAAACTGAAGAGAAGATTTTTTAAGTCGGCAAAAAATTGAAAAAGGCTGTAAACAAAAAACCAATGAATACCTGCCTCAAATTCAAAGAAGATAACACACGGTCATAATATTCTACAGGGTCCGGGGCGGAGCTGGAGAAAGAACATTTGGAGACTTATTCCTGATTACAGCAGGAACAACAAGAAAGGGAGAGAAGACAATGGTGTCCTAGCGGAGTTAAAGAGGTTAATGTGTAATCTGTTTTTCTTTTCTCTCACAGGGAGTACCTGGGAAGACAACTCCAGTCCACCGATCAGCAGCAAGCACCAGCTGTGGCGGCTCGAAGCTGAACTGTCCCCGTGCATGTGTGTGTTTGTGTATTACTGTGTGGATGAGCGTGTACTGTACGGACATTTTAATTATCAGCTGTTCATTTCTGTGCAACTACTTGAAAATCAAAACGGTGTGGTTTCCTCTTCCGTCTGCACCCCAAATTACTCTCGATGTGACTTTGATTTGATCGTCGTGCTACGTGTCGTGACCTCTCGGCTAAAGTGATGTGTGGTGATTGAAATCGCACTTTATGTCTGTGATAATGTACAAAATTCCAAGTTATTTAAGTCTTACCTGTAAAACATTGTATGTAACCCAATAAAGATGCTTATCTATGGTGTTCCTGTGTTGTGCCTCTGCATTTTCTGCCTCAGTTGTTTGCTCAGGTTACAACTGCTGAATAACAAAGAGATTTACAGATTTGTGCCCTGATAATATGATTGAATTTTCTTATCACGCAGTCTTTGATTGGCTCTGAAGTATTGAAGGCAGAAGATGACCAGATGGAGGCTGAAACAACATTTTATTTCTATTGCCACTTAAAAATAAGGAGTGTTTTGTTGACATGCTTGGACTCATCTGCCTTCAGGCTGTAGCAGACCTTCACTTGAAAAAAAAAAAAAAAAAATTGGTTTATCCCTCAAACTTTCCCTGTAGTGGGGATTCTGTGCTTTGTTGTTGTGAAGTAAAAATGGAGCTAATATAAAAAGTTCTTCATGTCAAGAACATCCATGATGCTTATTAGAAGCTATTAATGGTTTTAATTGCTGTCACAGAAACATACAAAAACTTCCTGTTGTCTGATTATTTACTGCTGAAGAAAATAAAGTTAAATCTAGCTACACATTATGTCTGATATACAAACACTTCACAGCTCTGTTCTTGTTGCACAGAAAGGCCGAAATCATCAGTCTGTGAAACAATATTCATCACCCCTCCACCCCCCCCCCAAAAAAAACCCCCATAAAACTACCACAACTTATTTATTGTGGACGAGTGGCTCCTAAAAAAAGAAAACAACTTTGTGACTTTCTTACAGTAACAGGTTTCAAATGCTGGTGCGAGATGAGGCATCCACAGCCGTCTGTTCCCATCATAATTTAGATTGAATCTGAGTTGATTGATCCTGACACACACGTACTTTTCACGGTTTTTTACTTCCAGTATTTCAGAGACAGCTGTTAGAATATATTTTGACCTCTATAATAAGACGTGTTGATAAGGAGCTGAATTTGCAGTCGTGAATACAACAAAGAAACACCAAAGGCTGTTTTTATTATATATTTCTTGTTATATTTGTTGTTTTGAGTAAGGGTTTTTATACCTTCCAAGTTGAACTGCTGTTTTTTCTCTTTAATGAATCCCTAAAGAACAATACAGCCTTATCATTTTCAACACATTTGTATGGAAGGTCAAGGGTTTAATTATCATGTTTTGCTTTCTCAAAACACTCAAAAATAATTATCTCAGCAGTCTCATGATCATTACATAAAAATGTCTTCTTTTTATACGCCTGATCCGAGGTCATTATTGTAAACTTGAGACAAACACAAGAACATTCTTACTTGCAGGTACTAGAGGGATTAATTATGCTTTTTTTTTTTTAAATCCACTGAAGTAAAATTGTACCTTGTAATGTCAAATAAAAATGAACTCATAGCTACTGGAGCATTACAAAATGTGATGTTATTATAACGTGGTGAGTGGAAAAGTTTTGTATTGTGCAACCTGAGCTGTTTACAACTCCACTGATTTTACACATGATTATCTGCACTAGGGTTTTTGGGGAGTACTACTGCATACTGTGTGTGATAGATAAAGGTTGGTTGGAGTTAGAAAGAAGTGAGGTTACAACAACTTCTGTAGCCCGCTCCTCAACTCTGCTTGAGGCATCTCGAGTCAATTGAATCGAGTTGGTCAAGTCACTACCACATCCCACAGGTAATATCTCACTCTTTTAGCAGTTAAATGGTCCTTTAAGTTCACTAGATAGTTGCTAACTTCGTCTGTGCAACATTTGGTGATGTGCAGGCAGTGTACAGTGGGTTTAACAGAGATTTTTGCCATGTCCTGATACAGTGAGAGCTCTGAGAGTAAACAAGTTAAAAGAAGCTACAACCCACTGTAGATGAAAGACGCTAAGTCAGGTGATAATTATCTGTAGGTGATTAGTGTAAGTTTACAGATACATTTAAAGGAGAACCTTATCTGAATATCTGTCAGTACTGTCAGCTGTTTTATTGTATTTTGGGTAATGTAGGTACCAGATTTTACAAGGAGGAATAACACATGGATTAACAAGTACAATATTTCTGGTTCTGCTGCATCAAATTTTATCATTGATGATTGATTTACTGTCTGTTGTGAGTCCAACAATGTTATAGATCTTTAATTGATGGAGTACTTGTTTAAGCATGCATAGTCTGTGCTGGGTGTTGCAGTATATGGTCACAATTAATAGTAATGACATGTATATGTATATATTGCGATAAAGAAAATATGTGTAAAACTATATAAAATAATCAAAATTATGCTCAATGCAATGAAGCATGTTGCACCTTTTTGCATTACATCAGACGAAACTCTTCGCCCATGCAGAGTTTTCTTAACCTATAAATTAAAATGTGCAAAGAATCACTACACTGCATCAAAAAATGTAAAATGATGACACAAAATGTCCATTTGATCACAACACAATGTGACTGAAAAAGCTTTTGTTTTTCCAGATCTCAATATGTACAGTTAGTCATTAAAAGGTATTGTGTTTTTCCTGTTGATCGTAACAGCATTGATACTAAATAGGCATTTTATTTTGGTGTTATTAGTTTTTACATCAGCAACTGTCTGCTGTACACACAGCCAGAAGGCCAGACTGGCAGCAGCATGCCTCTGGGTAATCTGCTTCCAGATGCCTTCAGTGCTGAAATTTAACTCCATAAGGAAAATAAACATGTTTTTCCTCTACGTTAATCATACTATCCTGCTCATTCAGACTGAAAATATCCAAACAGAGATCCAAACTCTTACTCAGAAGTACAAATCTGCTTAAACTCTACATGTATGGATTGCAACAGACAGCTTGACATGCTGCTGAAGATGAGTTCTCAGCCTGAACGAGCACCCAATCAATGTAATACCTGCAGTTGTTTGACAATGGCCATGTCATTCATTAGCAAGCATTCAATTCCAGTTTCTGTCTTTGCAAAGTCTGATGCAGTTATCCTTAGTGCTTTGACGTCAAAAAGGTCTAGAGAGCTGGGATGTACACAGAGTCAATATTTATGTAGAGGCTCACTGCCTCTGGCTGCAGTTGCCTGGTCCCGCTTTGCTCTCCGAGCACTATTTACAGTTGCTGGCACTCCTGCAACAACTGAGTGAACTCTGGACCCTGAAACAGATGGTTTCTCTTCCCCCACTGCCTTTTTTATTATGCTACCCACATTTGTTGCTCAGGGTCAAGGCAGAGGGGGAAACCAATTGTTTGTGTGCACTCGGTCTCTGAGGTCTAGTTTATGGATGAGTCTATCCCAGAGGCAGTGGCTGTCTTCTGTCTTTTCTCAACTTTTCAATTCCTCTCCGTTCCCCCTCTCAGAGATCAATGTTTTATGGGCAGATTCTTGATGAACATTCATTTGATTTAATATGTGAGGAGTACAAAGATGCAAGTTTCCGGTTCATGGCTCCAAATTGTTTGTGTTTGACATCTTTACTTGCCCAGCCTGGCAGACTGTTAGCTCAATGAGAGAGAAGACTAGTGCTGCCTTTCTTTATCGATCAAATCCCTTTGCTCTTGTAACCATGGGTCAGAGACTGTCCGTTCCTATGGTAACAATCAAAACAAGACTGTGCCGAAAACCGCACGGTGTGAAGCTCTATTTTTATTTATTTTTTCTTTAGCCTGCATCTCAGGAGAACCACAAATATCAGTGTGTTTATACCTTACTCTCAAGCCTGACAATAATGCTCTTATATGATACATTAAGCTGTGGATACCTGGTGTGTGTTATAGATAGTGGAATTACCCAATTTCCAAAGCTTTTGCAGCTCGACTTCCTGTCGCACATGACAGTGCAGATGCACAGAAACCATTCACCCGCTGTGTGCAGTTTCAGGCCATACCAAACCATCCCTGTAAATAACAATTTCTTCTTGATTGACCTGCTGGTTTAAATCAAATCAGTAAAATCTCTGAAGTGTGTCTGGGTCATTTAAATGTGATTTTGAACATTGCAGGCCCATTGGGTTGGAAACTGTATATATTTAATGCAACTCCTGAGTGAGTGAGTGACTTTAAAGTTGCTCTAATCCCTTTTTTATATGAGCAATGAATCAAATGACAGTGTAAAAGTGACAAGCAGACAAAGAATGATCACCCAAATCTGTCTCTCAGCTCTTAAGAGTGTTTATGGCAGATTTACTGTTTTGCTTCACTCTCAGCAATTTCATCAACTTTGCCTGTTGTTTTCAGCTCAGAAAGCTCAGATCATCTGCTCAGCACCAAACAGCATACAAAAGAAGATATTTCCTATAGGAGCAGTAGGAGTGCTACAAGGAGAAAATATTGAATGCTAATGTCTGATTGATTATAGTTTCATATATGAGCCATTATCAACATCACAAGGCCATAACATGTCAAAAGTCTGTAATATTTAACTAATTTGGGAGTTCTGTTATTAAGTGGGCAAAAGGGAGAGTGTGCTGTTGCTGCTCTGCCAGCCATCCAGGTGCTTTAAAGCAGACAGTAATGGTGCATTTGTAAGTGTCATTATTCAGTAAAAGTTTATAGTTTCACATCAGGTTTATTGCCATGTTGTTTTTGCACATACAAGACATTTCCCTTGGTGTTAAGGTGCAAAACAAAATTTGCAAGGCAAGTACAATACAAATACTACAAGTCAAGAAATCGTAAATAATACAGAAAAGACATTTAAAGTAGAAATATGTTCTGAACTGAAAAAATGAAAAGTGAAATGTGAAAATTGAGAATGTGCAAACAGTAGGGATTACCTGAGTGATGTTATCATAGCAAACAGCTGTTGATTTATGCAAACACATGTATACTATGCTCCTAATGTACCTGTTGTTCCATTATTATAGAATTAAGAGGCATACACACAAAAAACAAGAGGAGGCCCTTAAGATACAAATTATTTTATTCACAAAAAGTCCTTGAAAAACAATGTGAAAGGAAAGTGAACGCCTCAGCCACTAGAGGAGATGTTACTGATTTAAATAATCTATCAAACAGTAATGGACCATCAGGAGAAAGGTGGTAAGAGCTGTTTTGCATACACACACCAACAATTTGGTTGGGCCAAGGAGGTTTACAGAAGCATGTGTATGAATATGTACTCTGTCTGTCTACACTATATGTTCCTTAGTGCACTGATGTCACACACTGCTGCAGCTTTTTCACATATTCTCAACAATGCAAGGTATACCTACTAAAGTAGTTTCGATCCAAATTATTGTCCACAGAGCCTGATGTGCCAGAGCAGCTGTGTCCTGTGAAGAGACAATACAGCGCATGCCGATCACATTTTCACAAATCAAGTCATTTTCATTCAGAGAAAACCAGGAGGACCAGAAGTGACCACACGATCTGGACGTCTGTATATGAAGGTGACAACCTCTGTGAGGCAGAACAGCATCTGCATACAAAACTGCTGATACACATGAGACCTAAAACCATGTAGGATGTCATTCTTTCATTCACCCTGTATGGAAACATTGATGGTTTAGTAGATCAGGCAAGAATTCCACAAAAAATGCTGTCAGACACACAAAACTAAACAATACAGGATATCTGTTCACTGTGATGGGCTCATTAGTCTACATCATACTGCATACTAAGTTTTAGATACCTCACCTGGGGAATGTTGCTATTTCTTTTAATTATTTCTAGAGCCTTGAGAGGCCACAGATTTCTTTCAAAATTGTACTTGTTTACTGAAGCCAGTAGATTGCTACAACATACTATGAAGGAATTGAACTCTGAGTGCTGATTTAAGAGTGCTCACATGACAAACTGCAGCTACGGATTAGTTTAAAGCAAACAGGAAGAAACAGGCTACTAAATGGTGCAGTCAAGATGATTTGCAAACAATCTATGTCTCAATATTTGGCAATTTTCTTTTAAAGAGCAATATAACACCAGCTGAAAATCTTTTCAACCTCTGCTGAGCACAGATAGCAAACAGTCACCTTTTTTGGACACCTGATTGAGTCCAATATTCACCCTTCTCCACCGACTCCGAAAGGTTACATCTCACTCTTTAGCTGTTAAATGCTCCTGTTCAAGTTCACCAGCTATAAAACAAACATGATGACAGCACTGAGGGTGAGCCAAAATAGTAAAGTGTCAGCCCCAAAATGAAAACAATGAGCTGAAAAAAGCTGGGTGATAAATATCTGTAGGTTTGTCACTGCAAGTAACTCCTTTCACATTTCACAATGCTTTTTTCCCCTTTTGTCAGTGTAAAGATATTGATTAGTGCAGCTTTAAGTTTTCAGTGGAACTCTACCTGAATAAACTGTCCATTGTTTTTGATGCATTGTGGGTAATGTACTGTAGGCACCAGATTTTGACAAGAAGAATGCATGTAAGAAAAAAAGACAACATTTCTGCTGCATTGATTTTTATCCATGATTCCAAGTGCATTGTTAAATTGGTGACTCATAATAATTAAACTATCTTAAATAGATAACATTCAAGAAACTTTATTGTCTTTAACATAGCCCTGTCTGGCTCAGATAAAATGTTTGGGTCATCCAGTTATTTTACTGTCCTGATTGGTAATTTGGGACAGTTTGATTTTGTGTTTAGTAAAGTTGTTGAAGTTATTGATAAAATATTGACAGTAAGTATTGACTCAGCAAATGAAAACCAATGTGAGAATGTCTTTGAATGTCTTTGTCAAAGGTGGAGGCATTGTTGGATAACACTGAGCAAGCATGTTAAGAGAAAGAGAGGAAGGTGTCCAATTCTGTCCCCATTTATATAGCCTGAAAGGGTGTTTGGTACATCCAGTTCTCTACAACACAGCATTTTGCTATGTCATTATAAATACATTGTCACAAAGTTTAAATCCAGGCTTTTTTGAGTCTATGTAAAGTTAATGTGTTGAGGATCCTCAACACATTGTCCATTACCACGTCAAACAAAAGCCATTTCACCCCTCTTTTCTTCTTTTCCTCCCTCTCAGATAATTTCAAACAAAGCCCTGTGATGAATATAAATCTAGGGGTAATGAGACATGATTATGAGCTCTGTCGTGATTACAAATGGATCTTGATGGGTGTAATCTGTACCTATAGAACTGCTGTTCAAATCAGCATTCTTTCATCTCACAAATATTGCCAAGCTTCGACCATTCCCAACTCAGCAAGATGCTGAAAAATGAATTCATGCTTTTATCTTAAGTAGGTTGGACTACTGTAACGCACTTTTTACGGGTCTTCAACTGCTGGACTGCTAACAAAAAAACAAAAAAAGAGAGAACGTATCATTTCACTGTTGGCTGGACTACACTGGCTCCCTATGTCTCCCAGAATCGAAGTCTTTCGACTTGTTTATAAAGCTTTTAGTGGGTTAGGGCGACCTACATCACAGACTCCCTGTTGCTTTGTGTTTTTCCTGAGCCCTTAGATGCAGGCTTGCTAGATACCCAGAACACTACCCTATTACGCTCCAAAATGATGAAACACCTTAACTAAAGGCATTAGAGAGGAAGGCTGATCCCAATTAGAGCAATTAAAGATTCAATAGGAATTTGTAATTGCGTCCTCAACTAGATCAGTTTCCTGTTTCAATGAGATTCAATTTGTTAGCCTAAATAAAGGTTAAATAAACAAAACTTAAAACTCCTTTTAAACAACACCTTAAGACTATCTTTGGCCTTTCTATAGCACCATATCACACCATTTTATTCTATTTTATCAATTGATTGATTGTTTTTGTGCTTTACTAATTTTATCCGTGTTTCCTTTTTAAGTTATTCTTGTATTCTTTTTTAATACAAAGGACTGTTTTTCTTCTTTGCTTCCTTTTTAATTCACGTATGTTTGACTTTGAGCAAATTAAAGTTCATGATATTGTTTTATCGAACTCAATGAATTTCTCCATGTCTCTCAATAGAGAGAGATTCAAGTCTTAAAGTGTTGAGAACAGAGAGGAACAGTAGGCTATAGGCCTGAAAAGTATCTCTTTTATATTTGAGACTGTTCATGATATGGACAAAAACATGAAGATGAGATCTGCATGTCCATGGTGGTCAATGTCCGTTTTACAAGCACATATTGTATGGAGTGATGAAACTCCCACTGTGAGAAGGTTACAGCGCTCAGCTCATATTAAAGGGAAATCATTTCTGATAGTCAGATAAGTATTCAGTGCAATTATTAGTGATAAATAGTAACAACTTGTTGCATTCAAACACAAACACATACCTCGGCCTCCTTATTGGCAGAAATATTGTATCTGGAGAAAGGCAAACAACTGGTGTGTTTTTAGTGTTAAGTTTCGCTTTTAGCATCCCAGCCATAAATACATGTTGTTATATCATAAAATATGTCATTACAGTTTCATTACAACTGTGCAAACTCCATTTGCTGATGAAGATCATATGAAAAGATCAAAAGCCCAACAGCAACACTTTAACAATTTGTAATATTTCTAAATATTTGGTGTGGATGCCATCTGACAGAAAGGATGATGTCATTTTAAAGCCACACCAGTCAATATAGCTGTATGAACAATGGGTCAAATGTGTGCAAACCGGTCTCCTAGGAATTACTTTCATTCACTACTGAATTGGAAGAGTAAATATATTTAGCTAGAATCTTATGCTGCTTACATTTTCTCTCTCAACATAATGTTAAAATGTTGATATTTAACATATAAGTGAAATGTTCAGAGTTGGTTTGCTAGTAGAAACTACAGCATCATTCACATTGTTATGGTTATGTTTAGGCACTGGAAACTCTTGATTAAAATTAGACAAATCAGATCATCGTCTTGGTTACAATACAGAAACTTGAAGCACACAATGTTTATCAACATTTAATGAGATATAGTGAAAAGGAGAAACGCACACAGCAGATCAATAGTCATCTACTTATTGTGGGCAAGGATTGGGGTAAGGTTTGTTCCTAGAATAAATAAAAAATACTATTGATCTGAGTACTGGTATTCTGATTGTTAATATTTAGACCAGACAATCTTTCACTAACCTTTACCAAACCTAAATGTACCACATGCAGGACTCATAATGTAAACCTGGGTGTCTGTCTGGTGTCAGAGTCCTGCATCTTGAACATCCACCCCAATCTCCTCCTTCTGATTTCAGAGCGATATATGAATGTAGTGCTTTATTTACCTGTGAACATAATCCAGGCGGCAAACATAATTAGGGAAATCACTTAGTAGCATATAAATGTAATTTCTAGGAGACAGTGTTGCTATGTGACATCTTACATAGCGTGATCACTGCAGAGTTATAATCAAAACGTTTAAATATGAATCTGTCAAGCCAAGTTTCCTGCTTTAAACACCATGAAATGTAAGGTTAACATCTTGTGATCTTGAGTGCAATGACCTGTGAGCTAAAAACAGGTGTGAATTGTGCACATTTGTAGTCTGTGGGTAATGTTTTTTCCTTGTGTAACAGGTCTGGCTGGGTGTGAGAGGGGTGGCAGATGTTTTGAAGTGTGATCAATAATACAATAGTGAGATTAAATGAGTATGGCTCCGGGGATGGAGAAGAGTTTCTGTTTGTGAAATCTGCTTGTTGCTTCTGTGGGAAAGAAAGAGGATCATTTAAGCTGCTCAGAAATTGAGATGAGCAGGAAACCAACAGGTCATTTAAATGGTCAATTTTGAAATCAAAAAAGGATAAATGAGACACACCTAAATGAGATTCTGGGTTTTTCCAGCAGTAATCAGAAGCACCCTTGAAAAACATTGGCTTTTGGGATTCATCATGTGGGAAATCTCCAGCAAAAAAGCAAGCGCATTTTTCATAACACTTTTCTTTTTCTCCAAAGATGAAATAAGCAAACGCTAATATAGCACCTAAGGGCATCTGGCAAAGGGCAGAAAAATGCAAAAAAGGGATTTATCCTTAACCTCCTCTACTGGAGGTTACATAACAGACATTTCCTCTTCTCCTCAGGAACTCATATAAAACAACAGGTTTCAAGTGCCAGAGGATGAGCAGCAGATCGTATCTGTGCGCAAACAGACCTTTGGCACCATGTTAATAAGATTAAGGATATATGTTGTCTTTTTGCTCAACCAGTGCTCTCCTATGAAGAGATATTTTACTACTGACAGCTCAAGGTTCAAACAGGGCATCAGTTAAACTGTTTCAAATATTTGTACTGACAAATATGACCATCGCACCAACTCAAGCCTGTACAGCTCCTTAATAGAAATACACCTACAAAAAGGCTTTGTCACTCAAGCAACACCTGGCCATGATGGGTCTCTAAGCAACGAGTGTTACTGCATGAAAGGGAGGAGAAGAAACAGCACCCATTTAATTGTGTGCAGGTTGGAATCTGCCTCTTTTGGAGGGAGAAAAAAAGACGCTAGTTAGATAGGATTTCTGTCAACTGGGATGTTTTCTTTATTTAATTTAAAAGGTAGATTTTTTTTGTTATTGTTTTTTTTCCATGTTATGCTCTCGGTGGCTGCTTCATTTTATGTTATTGTGGGACTGATAAGTGCATTCATGTTTTATGGCACTTGGAAAATACTGGATTGGTAAAACAGACAAAGTTACACATGAAAATGGATGAAAATTAAACTTTTTTTTCTTTCTCTTGCAGCAAAAACGGTTGAGCACCAAAATAGATTCAAATCATGTTGGTGTGGCAATGAGCAATTTTTTCTTTTAAGATCTACAGAAGACTCCTCTATATTAGTGCTCATTTGTGTCCATGTTATTTTACACATCGCACATCTTTTGAGGCTGCTGGAGCGTAGGGATGCAATTATCTGGGGGTTAAGTGTCCTTCTTACTTCATGCCTCTTCAACATCTGATAGGACTCTGCATGTTTGCATTGCAGTGGTAGTTCCCACAGGAGTTGCTAGGGAACATCTTATGGCAGCAGTGATAGGAATTCAAACATTTCCATTGAGATCTGATATTGTAGCATGCTTATTCTTAGTTTCCAACTAACTTATAAATAAAAAAGTTATCAAATGTTAGTGTGGCTGAATTGGCAATAAGATGTCTTAATGGTGGCAGCTTTGCAAGTTTGAGAGGTCATTCGTGATGCATTTTTTTTTTAAAAACAACCCAAATATCACCAAATAAATTAAAATAAATCTTTAAACATAGAGTGTGGCTATATTTTTAGCTGATACATATGGTTAAAGGCTTTCTCTTCTGGCTGGATACGGTCATATGTGTTGGCTCAGCCTCTGATGTCACTGAATGAGCAGTGCGGGCTTCCAGTGCGCACCTTCGGGGACGCAGCGGTGGCACAGGCAGTGCTTTTTCTGCTCCTGCACAATTACCCAGAAACCTTGTGTTTTTGCCATATTTCTGGCATTAGGAACTGAGCGTCCTATAAACTACTCCCCATCAGTCTTATTTTATTCGGACGAACTTTTTGGAAGCAGAAAAAAACAAACAGGTACGCTGTTTTCACACTTGGGTAATGATGGTGTTGTCCTTGAGAGCGGGCTGTTGCACTCTTATTCACTGGAGCCACAACCTGTGCTAAAAGAGAAATTGTTGTCCTTCTTATTCTTTTTCTTTTTCAGTGTGTGTGCAGCAGCAGCTGTCGGAAATCCAGCCGTTTTGGCCGGTATCTGTTTCAGTTGAGCGGTCACTTTACGCCCAGCAGCTTTCAGTACAATGGAGAGCGGCGTGGTGCACATCTTCAAAGATGACAGATGTCCCTCGGGTCAGTCGGAGGAGTGCACCCCAAACTTCACCTGGCAAACCGGCTTATCGGACATTTTTAACTACACACCCAACGGCACCTGGGATGCTGAGCCCGAGCCCATGTCGCCAATCATCCCCATCATAGTTGCGGTGTACTCCGTGGTGTTTGTGGTGGGCTTGGTGGGCAATTGTTTGGTGATGTATGTTATCATTAGGTGAGTTTTCAGCTTTGAAATATGAAAGCTATGCATGTTATGTCTAAAGCAATGACAGTCATCTGCTTCTTGTCATAAAGTAGGGAATATATCGTGCGCACTTGCATGCCCATATGGCTCACACTGCAAAAGCGGATGCGGTGCGTATACATGTTTGAATAACGTAAGATAATACGTGAAATTACAGGACGCAAGTGTTTGTTCAGCTGCTGTCATGACTGTGTTGAGTTCAGGGTCACTTGCACCCAGCTGCCTGCAGGGCCGTAAAAGGAAATCATCATTGATAAAGTAAAAAAGCCAAAGGTTATAAATGTATTTACTTTTATATTTCTTGTATTTATGTCCTCCACTATTTGGTGTTTTCGCACGTTTCCCAGGGCTCGTGCTTAAAGGTGTAGCCTATTTGGACGTTTTGTTTTTGTTTGTTTTTTTAATTGTAAAACTGACTCACGAATCCATCCTCCTTGAGCTATTTTCCCTCACAAATGTCGACCCTTGCATTGATTGCAATTTCAATATTTTCTCTTTAAGTTACTCCATTTTATGTAACGTGTCATGTTTAAAATCAAACAAAGTGTTGGATGTCGAATCAACTTTGATAGATTGTATTTTCCAATCTGGAATAAAGCAAAAGTTAATGGAGAAAAAGTGTTAGATATTTTCTCTCCTTTTTGTTCCCTTTTGTGTATGTACTTTGACTGCTTAGTTAATTTGTATATGGAGGAGAAGAGTTAAGCACCATAATGAATCCTTATCTGAAAAACAGTTTTTATTGATCTTGTTCCTCTTCTGATTTAAACAACAAATAATGTACACAAAGCACAATCAATATAGTCAACGTGTTCATGTTTCCCTCCATTTTCTTTCTTTTCCTACTACAGATACACTAAAATGAAAACAGCCACCAACATCTACATCTTCAACCTGGCTGTGGCTGATGCTCTGGTCACCACCACCATGCCCTTCCAAAGCACAGACTACCTGCTCAACTCCTGGCCATTTGGTGAGGTGGCCTGCAAAGTCTTCATCTCCATCGATTACTACAACATGTTCACCAGCATCTTCACCTTGACCATGATGAGCGTTGATCGCTACGTGGCCGTGTGTCACCCCGTCAAAGCCCTGGATTTCCGCACGCCCGTCAAGGCCAAGATTATTAATGTGATCATCTGGGTGCTATCGTCTGCTGCAGGGATACCTGCTATGATACTGGGTAGCACCAACACCCATAACGGTATCTTGAACTTTCAAACATTCACTTTTTGTGATCAACTTTTTATTTTTATTTATTTATACTGAGGGTGGTGGGGGATCTTGTGCAGTTGGGGACACACACTGTATCTTCAAAATCCTAAAATGGTGATTTTTAGGGGTAAGGGTTAAGTTTAGGGTTAGGGGTAAAGTGTGCATTAAGATTAGGTTATGGTTAGGGTTAGGCTGTCTACAATGAATGGAAGTCAATGCAAGGACAACAAGGATAGCCGTGCAAACGTGTGAGTGTGTGTGTGTGTGTGTGTGTGTGTGTGCGTGTGTGTGTGTGTGTGTGTGTGTGTGTGTGTGTGTGTGTGTGTGTGTGTGTGTGTGTAGCACGGCATGATGCCACTTTTGTGGTTTCACAGGATTTTACAACTACTTCTTCAGTTTATTTCATCAAAGAAGTGCCATCAGCTGCACAGCTCTTATAGTGTGCAGCTGATATATTTCAAAATTAATACCCACTGTATTCTAGCATCCTTGGCTTGAAATAGCAATCAATTGGTTGCAGGAAAAGCATCCTTCAAGTTAAATGAGGAGGATGTTCTGTAGGTTTGAAGAGAGCCTATATTACAGCTACTTGACTTGATGAACCTATGACAGATATAATGGATCTTCCTCGATTGAGAATAGAGCTTGAATTTTTTTCTTTTCTTTTGGAGACCATCTAATCGAATGACCACATGGACATTGAGCCTCCTTTCAATGAAGCAACGTGCACTTTAGACCAATCTCGTTGTGGTGTCAATCATACTACATTTCCAGATATGACATCATGCCTTTTAGCAGTGTGGCTCTAGGGATGGCAACGTCCACCTGTCAGTCAGTCCAACACTTGGAGTGAAATATATCAACAGCATGATATCCTACAGTAGATATTTTGTATCTTGTATTTTGCTCTAGCATAACCTCGGGGTTGAACTTTTTGAGTTTTTAGAGACATTTCTAGAAAACCATTTAGTTGATTGCCATTCTCAGGATGAATTGTAATAACTTTGGTGTTCCCCTGACTTTTCATCTACCATCATCATCAAGTCTAAAGTTTTATTTGTCTCCAAATCTGATTTATGACCAAATAATCCTGAATTAAATACAACGTGTCTTTGTATTTGTCTTATTCTACAGGGACTACAGAATGTGCCCTACAGTTCCCTGAACCCTACTCCTACTGGGACACCCTGATGAAGATCTGTGTCTTCATCTTTGCCTTTGTGGCACCCGTTATCATCATCACTGTCTGCTACACACTGATGGTCATGCGGCTGAAGAGTGTACGTCTGCTGTCAGGCTCACGCGAGAAAGACCGCAACCTGCGTCGGATCACGCGCCTGGTTTTGGTGGTGGTTGCAGTCTTCGTGGTGTGCTGGACGCCGATCCACATCTTCATCCTGGTCAAGGCTTTGTCTGCCAACGTGCCCGAGACCACTCCCGTCACGGCTGCCTACTTCTTCTGTGTGGCACTGGGCTACACCAATAGTAGCCTCAACCCTATCCTATACGCCTTCCTGGATGAGAACTTCAAGAGATGCTTCAGGGACTTTTGCTGTCCCGGCAGCCAGAGACATAGGGACTGTCAGGGTGTGAGCCGGGTGAGGAGCACTCTGCGGGACCACTCATGTCCCACAGAAGGCAGGGGAGATATGAGGCAGGCTAGGCCCGTATGACTAGCTATGGACATGTCCTCTACCCCCTACCAGGGCTGGGAGGACTCTAATGACATGTGCTTGACTCAAATCACTACTGCCATCTGAGGGAGGCACGTGAGAGAAGTAGTTGTTATTTCTTCAAAAGTTCAAAACTTAGTAGTCACTAAAAGAATAGGTCTGTTGAAACCGGGGTAACATGCAGAAAGGTCCGTCGGCCGGGACTGGAACTCGAGTAATTTATCCTTTAAGATGAAATTTATATTAGAAGCTTATGAGACAGTGATGGTTGCTCCTGGGTCCACACCACAGTGAGACATTTGATCACTGTATAGTATTTCCTAATGTATAACATCCTTTTTAAAGGAATTTATGCTTAATACATTAAAAAGCTTAAGACTAACAATTAACATGTACTTTTCATGTTATATTTCACATTATTCATATTAACAAATGGCATTCTCTTCATATATTCATAAAAGATGTCAAAACAGACAAACCAAAAGTATTTTATCGTGTAGCTACAGTGTATTCATGTGTAAATTGACCTATAGGATTTCTCATTAAAGTTATTAATGTAGTTATCATGTGCACAAAAAGATCAAGTGGTATTTTGAAAGAATGAAAGCAAATGTCCCTGATTATTTTGGGACCAAATTGCAATTTGTATTACACTAATTGTGTATTATGTGAATTATAGTTTGGTTTTTTTGGCCATATTGTGGTTATGTGAATATATTTAAAGATCATCTCACTTTTGCAGTAAAACTATGTAAATAGAAAAATGTGATAATGTCTCAGGGACCGTCCTCTGTAACTCACCATGAGAAGAAACTGAATCAAAGTGTTTTCTCCTTGACAAGATGGTTGACTTTGACGAGGCTTCAGTGTCAAAACGTCAGTGGCTACTATTCTTTAAAACTGGACTTTGTGCTTTAAGAAACTATTATTATATCTGACAGTGTATTACAGCTTTGAACATTTTCAGCAGTGATGTTGTGTCTCATCCAGGAGATATTGAATATTGTACGTAATGTTTTCTGGCATGTTCTCACCTTGTCTGAAGCACTAGCGCATGACAACTGGGCAGAGGGCTCCAAGGTTTTATCTTTATTGTTTTGTTTTGTTGTTATTTATCAACAGGCTTTCGTGAGTTTTCATAAACACAAGTAGCAAATACTTCACGTATGTGATCGTTCAGTTTGGGTGAAAACGTGGAAATTAGGTTTTGTCAGGCAGTGCAGATTTTTTTGTGTAGATAGATAAATGACAGCCTGCATGTGATGTTGAGTCCATAGTTTAAATAGCAAGGTGTGGCCTTTTTGATTGAATTACTTCATTATAATGAGTAACAATTATTGAATGTATACAGGTAAGGAATATATATGTGATCGTATATATTAAATGTATTTCATTTCACATGGTCCAGTGTATATAACTTCTTTGTTTCATATTTCTGTCTGTTTCCTGGATTATTGTAGCTTTTATAGGAGTCACTAGATCAACAGGAGTTTTTTTATTAATGTAAAGCTGAAATTGAATATATTATCTGTCTAAATCTGATGATGATACAATAGTTATAGCAGAAACTGTGTTTTTGTGCCTTGTTTTGTGTGCCTTATCTTCAGCTTGCTCAGCTTGCTCAGCAATTAGCCACATCCATTTCTGTGATACATTTATATTAGTATATTCTGGTATGAGCCTACTGCTTTAAGTTATTCTAGCATTATTGAAAATTGAAGTCTTACAATGGACATCCAACTGTTGGCTATAGTATGTATCTCTTAATTATTCTTCCAACACTGTTACTTATTCAGTAGATAAGATTGCATTAAATTCTACCTGTGTTCATACACAAGTCATGAGCCGAATTCAGCCCAGGTCTGAGCACTATAAATGTATAATGTGCTGTATCTGTTGGATATTTTGCCGTATCTTTAAGCTTTGAATGTCAAAACATGCTTCATACATGCGCAACTAAGCCTCAATAAAGCGATAAAATGTGAGCTTGCTTCATTCAGGGTGGGAGAGGGTAATTTTCATCCTTAATGATGTCCTTGTGGGTTTAAGGAAGAAAAACATCGACGAGCATCACAAAACAGCCATGAGATTATAACTCCCTTGTCTTGTATCAATGCTATTCAACTCGGATACAAAATTTGTGTTTCCATGGTGAGCGCGCTGACTGAAAAGCAGAGGTCCAAGGCTCATTGTACTAATTGTAATCGTTTTTGTGGTGGTGGCCTTGCACAGGAATTTTCACAGATGATAAATTCAGCCACTGTATGAGGAGCTTGAGGATATGTTGTTGCTGCTGTCGTCTCTAGATTTGGATTTACTGTTATCATGACCCTGGTAGAACATTTTGAATGGGGTGACAATGGGTTGCAATAGAAGGCCAAATGCGACCTTGTCATATCTTTTGTTGTCAAGTTCCACAAGTAGCTTAATATCTGATGGCATTACTGTAATCTAGGCTGAAACTGATGAATGCAGCAGAAACACAGACAGTATTTCTTCTGCAGACCTTATAACTGTACTCTTTTGATTCCTTTGATACACTTAACAACTGTATGGGTACCCCTTTGTTCAAGTGCCCAGAAAACACTCCAGAAAAGACTGTCTTTACAGCAGTTCTTGTTTGTTCAAATGTCTTAAACAATCTATATTTACATTTACCTGACAAGGCCTGAAATAACATGACACCAACAAAACATTTTAGAGGTCAGAGATGGCTTTTAGGTCAACGAAGTTAATGACTTTAACACAGACTTTATAGTTCGCATCCCATTTTCCTTTAACACTCAACAAAGTTTGGACCCGAGGATTAACTACCAACTGGTCAATGCCAGCAAATATGAATTTGTAACTTCTTCTAAGGCCTTTATTGTGTTAACAAAGTAATTACTACTTACCAATTAATACAATAGTGTGAAAAAGTCCAGCCCTTAACCACGCCCTACCTTTCCCTAACTAAGTACGTTTTTGTGCCCAAACCTATGTGGGTCATTTTCTCATAATGTGTTCTGTATTTTAGTTTGGAGCACTTGTTGAGTAGGAATTGCTATAAGGCAGCAGAAGCTTGTGATTGTGATCTCTTACAATCTTTCCAACAGTGATCATTTGTGTACGTGAATGCACAATTAGTCATAAATTTCCTCTATGAGTAGTTGAACCCTCGTCTCAGTGCTGCAGTGGTGGGCAATTACTCTACTTTTAATTTTAATTTTACTGCACAAGAACACTTATTTTTCTCACAAGTGGACATTTGTCAAAGGCTTATGGAGGATGCAGCACTCTTGACAGGAGCTGATGGACTTAATGGTGCACATTGAACAGACATTCTCAGAGATTTGAGAGGCAAATTAAATCAATTTATCCTTGTGTGCTTTGATGAAGATGTCAGCCATAATTACCAAGATTACTGCATTCTCTTTCTCCCTCTGTCTCTCAAGGTGCAAACCATTCCATATGGCCAGGTTCAGTAATAGGCTCTTGTGTTTAATAAGGCTTAAATAGCTGCCATCAAAGGAGAAGTAGTCAGTAGTTGATGGATAAAGCTTACATGACATCACTGAGGGGAAAAAGAGAATGTGCTATTAAAATTATGTCTATAAGCTAAATGTACTTTATTTGTCACAATTATTGTACAGTTGTACAGTCAAATTAAATCTCTGCATTTAACCCATTCTAAGTATTAACAGCAGTGGGCAGCCACCATGCAGCACCCAGTGACCAACTTGGCAAATCGCACACAAGACCGTCTTGCTGTGAGGTAACGGTACTAACCACTGAATAACCATGCTGCCAAGACTTATATTCTGATCATTAAGATTAACTGGCTTTATTGATCTGTTGAATTACATTATAAAGAATATGTTTGGGGTTGCCAGGTAAACACCAGTCAAAAAATCAATTTGACTGGTGTTTACCCTTTCTATTGGGTAATAATTCAGTTGCAAATGTTGGTAATCAATTAATAAATGCTCATGGGATTTTCACTTTTTGATAGGCCATCATGTACAGTTATAAATATGAATAATAATGGCAGCAGCTAGCTTCTGCGGCCAGAGATTACATAGTTACTAGAACAGCCTACCAGAATAACACCAAAACAAGAATAAGCTGAAAGAATCCCATAACCTCTTCACCAGCTTGTCAGACTATAAAGATGTAAAAAAGCGCACAAAACATCCTGTTATTGAGAAAGAATCAACAAACAAACCGTGACGCAGCTCTAAAAGAGCTTGATTGGGGTAATGTCCTCTCAAGCGGGGACCTAGCAAGTGGCTGTGATTCAATTAATAAAGTGATGGCTGAAAGGAAGGGGAACACTCTGCCCTGACTGAATGTTGATTGTATACTATACAGGAAATTGGCGAAAGACAGAGACCAGTTACTTAAAAAATCTTTGAAGTCTGGTTTGATTACAGCCTGACAAAAAATTCAACTCAATGAGAAACAAAATACAGACTATACGAAAGGTTGTGGTAAATTTCTTTATGGACACTTTTAAAGATGCAAGATAATTTTTAAATATGGAAATATGAAAAAATATCAACAGATAAATTGGTTGAATTAGAACTCAAAATGAATAATGTACTAGTGAAAAATATGACCACCATAGCTACCAATCTCAATACTTTTTTCTTAAATTCTGTCCATGAAATAACCGAGCTAATGCAAACTGTAAAGAGAGAGATCTGCAGTGTGCCAACTTAAATAGCTTCTTCCCAATTGCCATAAACCTTCTGAACTCTGACAATAAGCTATGCCGGTAATGTGCAATACACTCTTTACCATATGTGTAATAATAATGCTGCTGAACACTTGTGCAATAACAATCTGTGCTACTGAGCCTGGCGTCATTGCTATATTTTGAATTTTTGTTGACAAATCCACAATAAAAAATAAATAAATAAATAAATAAATAAAAAATAAAAAATAAAAAATAAAAAATAAAATAAAGAAAATAGATACAGTTAAAATAAACAAGTTTACAGTATCTATTTGTTTTATTTGTATTAGTTTTTAAATGCACCACTGGGGTTGTCACATAAGTAGTTTCATTGTGTTATACAATGACAATAAAGTGCTTGCTTGATAAAATTACCACATTATTGATTAATTTTACATGTATTACTACGCTAGAAATTCATGCCAAGCATACATTTTTGGGCCATTTAAAAAAAATAAAAATAAAAAATCGTACCCTCAGACCCTCCTAATAAGGTCCCCCATATCCACAAATCTCTAGTGACACCACTGCCATGATCATTTTCCAATCTGTTTCCAAAGTGGGCCAACTTGTGTGCCAACACCCAGCCATTACCACTCTAAAAATGCATGCCAAACACACATTTTTGGGCCATTACAATAAAAAAAATTGTGTCCCCCAGGCCCCTTTAGTAAAGCCCCATGTATCCATCAATTTCCAATAACGCCCCTGCCATCATCTCTGCAGTCAAAGTGCAACAAAGACTGCTGGATGCAGTGTTAAAAGGGACAATAGGTTTATCTCTGAAGCTGCAGTCCCGATGTCAGCCACCTGGAGGCGGACACGAGTTCAAACCCTCATTGGCCACAATCCTTTACATCAACCAATGGGAGTCGTCTGCGTCTACCCCGTTGCTTCCGGGTGTCTTCAATGTAGAGATCCATTTACATTTGATGGGTTTTTTGTGTTTTTGTAAAGGAGGATAAAGGCTACGAAGCCCATAAATCGTTGAAAAAAATGAACAGAATATTCGGACGCGGGAAACCAAAAGCGCCTCCTCCAAACCTGTCGGACTGCATCGGCAATGTGAGTTGTTGTTTGTGTTTAGGTGTGACCTAACGGGACCATTAGTCAGCTAGCATGGCCACAAAAGACAAGACAAGCCTATAAACCCCTAACCCAGCTAGTTAATTACCAGCTGTTAATGCAGTACAACACATATCGAGTCTGTTTTTTTCTCTATTCCTGGTTTGGACATTTAAATAGTGATATAATAATTACTTACAGCCTTTGATTCATCGACCTGCTTCTCACTCACACACATATACACACACCCAGGGCTTCTGAGCTGTGTGTTTGATCTTGTCAGGATGCTGTAATTCTTCATCACTGATGTTTTCCTGACTCAGGTTTCAGGTGTCATTCAATGATGCATTCAGAAATGTGTTTAAGCTTCCAGGATGGACGAGTGCAAGTTATATGTTTGTTTCTAACAGTGTTCTCTACTTTCATTCTGTGTTGAGGATTTTAAATATACAGATTCATGGTTTGGTTAAATGAATCAGTCATAATGACATTAGCCCAGTCTATGCAAAATGACACAAAAGCACTGGAGCACACATCTGTATCTGTGCTGTCTTGTCCTTGTATTGTCTCATGTTTTATTTTATTTTATTTTATTGATACATACCTGCAGATGTGTCTGGAAATAAAGTTTCTCCTTCTTCTCTTTCTTCTTCTTCTTTAGGTGGATGCCAGGGCAGAGTCAATAGACAAGAAGGTCAGCAGACTAGATGCTGAACTTTTGAAGTATAAGGATCAGATGAAAAAGATGAGAGATGGGCCCTCTAAGGTAGGACACACAGCATGTCAACGCACATGGTTGTAAGATAATTTTGTATAACGTACAAATGTGACCCATGTTTATTGCTTTTTAAATTCAGAATATGGTGAAACAGAAGGCGCTGAGAGTCCTGAAGCAGAAGAGGATGTGAG
The DNA here is from genome assembly GCF_027409825.1 of Scomber japonicus. Taxonomy (NCBI): domain Eukaryota; kingdom Metazoa; phylum Chordata; class Actinopteri; order Scombriformes; family Scombridae; genus Scomber; species Scomber japonicus. Next base: position 22,590,413 of record NC_070589.1, on the reverse strand, counting down.
TCTGTCACCTTTGATTTGATTTTAGCACAAATAGAACAACATGGTTAATATCAGCTATCTGCAGTCTTTAACAGCACTAACACACTTTACCATTCAATAGGATAAAATATTCCTTTATTAGTCCCACAGTAACCATAACCCACAAGAAGGAGTAAAAAAATAGTAATATCATGGACAAGAATCATATTGGTGGTGAATGATATAGTTATATATTGTTATTGCATAGATTTTAAAGTGGAAAAATAAATATAAATATATACATATTGCATGGTTGAAATGAGTACTAATGTACCAGAAACACTGGTCGTGTACATTAGAAAGTGCAGTTGTGAAATTGTCCATGTCAGGATTGTTTGAGTTTTATTGGGAGCAGTGCTGGTTGTACAGTCTGCTGCGGGGAGGAACTAACACAAGCACACAGATTTAAACCAGTGTAAAACATGGACATGCAAAATAAAACCAACTGTAATCATAAGCATATACAACAAAAGTGTTATCCTTAAATTTGAATCATGACAGAATAAAACACTGAAATATCTTGGTCACAATTAGCAGCTAATAGGACACTCAAACACTGACCACTTATTGGCCTCAAGTGTTCAGTTTCAGTCAAGCTCTAATTTGAATTACATTTTTTTAAACGATTGTGTTCATAATGCAAATGTTTCAAAACCAGCTGTGTTGTTTTTACACAGGTATGAAGGTCAGAGGGAACAGCTGGCTCAGCAGTCTTTCAACATGGAGCAGGCAAACTACACCATCCAGACACTAAAGGACACAAAAACAACAGTAAGGACATCGTGTGGTATCACCATGTGGCATTTTGTAAACCATATTAGAATATATTTTACTGTAGTTATCTTATAATTCTGAATTTGAATTTAGCAGATCTCCAGATTACAGTAGATGTCTTCTTACTTTTGACTTGAAACTAAACTTTTTGTATAATTTACTTTCTTTTCAGGTGGATGCCATGAAGATTGGTGCCAAGGAAATGAAAAGGGCTTACAAGGATGTCAAACTTGACCAGATTGATGTATGTTTTTTATATACAACTATGCTGTGTCTGTTAATGCTTAGCAATGATTCATTTATGAACCCTGAGGGAAAGACAGTGATCAAACTATCCAGAGTACATTAAACCTGTTAAAATAAGACCATTTGAACCTGTCGCATCTCTAACAGACAGGCTCACAAAAACTTAATTTTTAGGGGGGGAAAAATAAAATAATAATTTGTTTACTTAGAGCAAATTTAGGGGTGCATGAGAATCCATAAAATGGTTTAAAATTGCCCCTGTTTCAGACCCTCAAAAAACTGAAAACACAAACACTTTGCAGTAAAAGCACATGCAAAAACAGATTTTGCACGGGCACTGCACTAGTACAGTAAAAGATTGGAAGGCTTTATTAAAACAAACTTAACAGTTACTTACATGCTCATTTAAAGCGTCTCTTGTCGGTTGTAGGTAAAAATCCATGTGTGAAAAATACTAGGCGCTGAAAGTGATCACATGTATTTGAACCTTCAGGATTTACAGGATCAACTGGAGGACATGATGGAAGATGCCAACGAGGTACAAGAGGCCCTGAGCCGCAGCTATGGCACACCAGAGATAGACGAGGATGATCTTGAAGCAGGTTAACCTCATACATTTCTCTTTGCATTCACTTTGTGCACCGATACCTTTATCTGTACAGCAACCTAACATTTAAAACAACAGTATTGAGGGCACATGTAGAGCACTCAGAACCAGGAAAGAGGTCCAAAATGATAAAACCATTATATACATGAGAAAATCATGTATATAATGGTTTTATGTTGATGGAGTTCATTCTCAAGCATTAAACCTCAAATAGTGAATGAACTGGCAAATAGTATATCAGGTCAATAACAAATCCATCCATGTCACATCTGTCTATCTGTAACATCCTGCTTTTTATTGATCTTGACAAAGTTTCTTTGCAGATAATTGATGACTGATTTAACTTAATACCTGGTAATTACAACGCAGACTCTTATGATGAATTACATGATGGATACACAAGGTGTGTCTCCCAAATATGGGCAAGATTAGGCTGTAATTCCTGCTTGTGAAATGGAATGGATGTTTGTTATTTATAACACATTTGGAGGGAGCCCGGCCTTAAACTTAGGACACAACTTGTGTGACCATACCTGAAGTTGAGATGGGCAACTTTTATCTATCAATATATTAAAAAACATTGTGCCCAATACACAGTTACTAATACACTGCAAAGCATTGCTTGTGTTGCTGCTGCTAAAAGTGCTGAGAGAAATATATATTATGAGTCGTGCATACATATATTAAAGTGTAAGAAAGACAAATAATACATTAATAATCAGTCAAATCACAGTCAAAAACTTGCAGTGCAGATCAATCAGTTGTTAGAGAGGCTGGCTAAAGCCTGTTTAGTCTTTTTGTTGTGATAACTTAAAGTTTGACAGTACCGGATGACTGTGGTTTCAGAGCTAGACGCTCTGGGTGATGAGCTGCTGCTGGATGATGACAGCTCCTATCTGGATGAAGCCTCAGCTGCTCCGTCGATTCCTGAGGGGATCCCCAGTGACAGCAAGACAAACAAGGTAACCGTCTTCAGAGCACAGTGGAGCTCTCTGTAGATTCAGCTTCTCAGTTGCAGTGATTTAATGCGTTTCTTTGTCATACATGATTGTAAACTGAACTGTTTGGATTGTTCAGACATTTAAAGACATGACTGGGAAATTAAAACAATCTTCACTATTATCTTATGTTTTTTAGCAATTAATATAACTATTAATTGATCAAATAATCAGCAGGTTAATCAATAATGAAAATAATCGTTAGTTTGCACCCTGACTATGTTATTGCTAATACAAATGAATCAGAAAAAGGATCACACTAGTGGGTTTGCATCACATTTACTAGATGTCACTGCTGGCTTTTCCCCACTATCCAGACATTCATTCATTTCAATATTATATGAAAGTCAACATAAAGACTCATGCTTACATGCGGTGATGAGATGCTCCAACATCTTTTTCACAACGTCCATGGATGTTTATTATTTATCTTCCTAATCTGACTTCTTCTCAACATCAGTATCTGGGAGTCAGTGTTGAGTCTATGTTGTCTCGGCTTAGTCTTAAAAAGTAGAAGCTTCCAGAAAACTTCTCAAATGAATCTGTTCTCTGAAAAGTGTATTTTCATTATTAGTAACATTATTTTTTTCTTCTTCTTTTGCTTTCAGGACGGTGTGCTGGTGGACGAGTTTGGCCTGCCTCAGATTCCCGCCTCATAAACAAGGAATGGATAAAACAACTGCGCTTCAACTGAAAACACTTTTATATGTAGAGTAACATTTATACATGCAAGAACCATTTGACATGAGAACACTACAATTTTCAAGCTGTCCTGGTGTTGGGTTGTGAATTGTTACTACTACCGTGCTAGCATGTGGCCTTGTAACATACTGAACCTTTTCTAAAACATCATCCCCCCCGTCTGTTCTCCGTCTCCCTTCTGTTTTGTCAGTCTCGTTCATCATCAGTATTTCAAAGTGTTAATTTATTTTAATTTATTACTAGTTTTGTGTGTTAGTTTTTAGTCATTACCAATTTATTTGAGTTCTCAAATGCGGCCTGATCACTATGTCTGCAGGTTATTTGAAACATGCAAATAAACTAATGCGTTTGAATTTAATCTTGAATTACAGATGTATTTATTACTAGCACACACTTCTTTTGTCTTTGTGGGTTTTTACTTCTTCTTTCTAGTTGCGTTTTGATTTTTTTGCTCTATGTGGTTTATTAGAGGTAATTTAGAACTATTGGGGCTGAAACTTCTCTTGCAGACTTTTAGCATTTGTGCTGCTGGCAAAGAAAATTAGAATTTCTATCAACCTTTTATACGATTAATGATTTTTCAGAGATGCTAGAGCATGGCAATTTCAGTTTTTAGGTTGATGATCCCTTGAGGATGACTTTGATGATCCTTCTAGCATCACCATGAAGTTGACATTTTGGCTTTCGGGTGAAAAATCTGGGCAACTATTGGATTAAAGATTTGTACAGACATTCGTGTTCCCTTCAGGAAGATTTGTAATTACTCAACTTTTCATCTAGCACCATCCTCAGTTCAAAATTTCAATTTGACCAATGATGTGCTTTATGAACAAGTAGTTGCAAAACATATGATATTCCCCTCAGTCTCAGCTGTACTTTGTTTTGTGCTAAGTAGCAAATGTTCGCACACTAACACGCTAACTAAATCGGGTTTCACACATGCACTGCAAACCTGAAATTTTCTCTTACCCAGAGGAGCTGTATGTGTGAACGGAAATGTCCGAATCAGTCAGCCAGCCCGTAGTACAAAGTCGGTGTAATGTCCTGTTGAGCCTATGGGGAACATGGTAGCTGTTACCTGCTAAGCATCAGCATGCACATATTGTCATTGTGTCTTGTCTACTGTAAACTTAGAACATACTACATACATACTATACTTACATATATACTACAATTTATGTCATACAGTTCATACAACTTCAATGTTTTCTTTTCAATGCTTTATTATTATTGTGCTTAGGAGTCACAAAACAAGTAGAACTCAGAAGTTCAGGATGTTGCTTCTGGATCTGATAACACAGCACCAGGTAAAGTGCCTTTTATATATTTCTCATCTAATCGGAGAAGGCAGTCCTTTGTCCTCTTTCTCAAGGCCTGATACCATAATTTAGGGTTCAGACTCTCCCGCACAAACCTGTTGGATGTTGATTTTTTATCTAATGACAAGAGAAAATAAACTTCATTCATCAAATGATAATTTACAAGATAAACTATATAAAAGGTCAATGTAGAGTAGGATAAAGAAATATGATACAAATTGGGTAACCACCTTCAGACACAAGGCAATGTTTTGCATTGACTTGGGGGTACATTGAGTTTACTCAGTGAGGCTTACTTTTTGTGCTTTCCTCTGCAGCCCATTTGTTGTACATTCTCCTTGGTGGACTAACACTTTCTCGCGGTCCTGACAAGTAAATTTCCCATCTAACCATCTCCTCATTTTTCTGCTCAGCACATTTTGTTCTGTCCTGTCGTTTTCGCTCCTTCCTCATCTTCTTCCCCCGTTTTTCTTTCAGTATCCTCGCATTCTCTGCTATTTTTGCCCTCTCCTCTTCTTCCCTCTTGAGCCTCTCTGCGTTCTCCATAGTAACTCTTTCTCTGCGCTCCATCTCCATAGCTTTCAGCTCAGTGAACATCTGTTTTCTGACCTCTTTGATTCTCTCCTCTTGGGTCATTTTCGCCAGCTCTTTCACAATCTCCATTTCGGTTTGGAAGGCACTCAGCTGTTTTGCAGCCATATTTTGTTTTTGTTTTGCTACGCTCATTCTCAATGTGTACAAGTGTGTTTTCTCACCTGCATTTCTAAACTGATGGATCCAGACAGGAGAGTTCTGTATGACTTGTGATGGAATGATTATGACACAACAATGAACATTATAACAGCGTCATAATGTCGTTCTAACAGAGCAGAGTTCCATTAAAGACAATACATACTGTGCATACTTGTGTAAAAACACACTGTACAGTTTAAAACTTGAAATTGGATTTGTGACCTTAAAAGTCACACATCATGATCCCTTCATTGATCAGCTGTTCACTACACAGCTGGAGGTCCACAGCAGTCATGTCAATAGTTATAAAGCGTTCAGTTAATCCAAACTAATTATATATATAACTAATTATTATATTAATTGCTATAAAAACTGGAATTATTATAAACTTTTTTAAATGAATGAATTAATCCATTAATAAATACATGAAATTATCAGGTATTTCATTTGTTGATATAAATGTTTTTTAATCATATAGCCTACAGCAGCGAAAATATGTATATTGCAACACTCTGTATACAGGCTACTACATATATCATAGTAATATAAAAGAAAAACAAAACAAAAAAAATGTTGTCACAATTTTAAAAAAATTACCAGTTATGATTTTTAGTCAAAATAGGTGAAATGCAAAAATACCCTCCTTCCCTCTATAGGATATTTACTCCACCCAAGTAACACACATGGAAGATTTTGTGTGGAGACGTGCAACAGGATCGCTTGAAGAAATTAGGTTTTCGGATTAAAAGTCCGACTCTGGTGGGACTCGAACCCACAACCTTTGAATTGCATCTCAAGTGCTTGACTAGAAGTCCAATGCGCTATCCATTGCGCCACAGAGCCAGTTGCTCCAGTCCCCAGCAGCTGTTCAATCAGACAGAAATGATGTGTCCGATCTGACTTTAGCTAAGAAACGTCTGGCCATGGCATGTTCGCTTTTTAAAACAGAAAAGCTTTTATTGGTTCACTTAAAACGTTGTGTGTAAACTTATTGTTTCATATTACCAAATGTATTTATTTACATCACTGATATGATACGTGTGTGTGTGTGTGTATCTTCAGTTTGTTCTTACTTTAACTTTTTTTTTCCTAGGAGGGCGAAGTCATGACCAGATTGGTTAGAATCATGTAAGAATATCGCGCTAAACCAATCATAGCCAGCCTAGGGCTGGTCTTGACTTTCGCCGTCCTTGGAAAAAGAAATCGCTTACTGTTAATAAAAGTTAAATAAATAATGAAGTAAAACAAAAACAAAACCGCTTCCGGTGTGGTCCGGAAGTAGTTAGCATCTACCGGCAGTTAGCTGTGTGATTCATGTTGTGATTAAAGGACGCTAAAAATCCAAAATGTCAGAGCAGATAACTGTGACAGTTGCATACGGTAATACGTTTTTACATATTACAACAATTACCTGACTACTAATAGATACGTGTGTGTACGTTTACTAATAATTGTTCATCGCTCGACTATTATTAGTCACTTCAGTGGCTAAGCTAAAGTTAGCTCTCATTTAGCCTCGTTGAATGTGTTTTAGATACACTTTAAAATATTACAGTGTAATAATGCCTTCTTATAAATAAACTAGACCCGCCGCCTTTAATTTCTAACTCTAAACATTCATTTGATTTGTGTAGCATTTGGTATTCATAAATGGTTTGGTTATAAATTCGCACCACACCACGGTTAAATGTAGTGAATATAGGGTTGTTGTGGAGATATTGATAGTTTTGTCAATAGGAGTACCCGGTCGAATACTTAAACTTACTAAATCAATGACCATTTCTTTCCAAATTGTTATTTTTTTCATCACTTACAGCACTGGTTTAGGATATCTCTTGGGTTTTATTTTTATGTTCATCTTCTGAGCTTTATTTTTGACTTTCATAGCTTAAAATGTGACATTTGTATTTAAAAAAATGACTTATTTCTGTGAAAGCAGAAAGTATGCTGCAATGCTTTATCATTTCATTTTAAAACATAATTATCATGATGCCTGCTAGATATCATGTACCTCAGTTCTATGCAGTAGATAATCTTCATCTCCTTCCCCCTAAATCCCATCCCTTCATTTTATATTTTTATTATAAAAGAAGTGACTACAATGATTGACATAGTTGCTGGTTTAATTTCTAGATGGTGATAATGACTGAGCTCAGTGTTTAGAAAATATTAGCCACATAAGGATGTGCTTGTGTGTTTTCTAACAGTTACAGCTATATATGTTCTCCCACTGCAGGGTCTACAAAGCACAGCATCACAGTAACAGGACAGGAAGATGGAAAGAGTCCAACTGTCAAAGACCTGTCAGATGCTCTCACTCAAATTACTGGAGTTCCCTCAGCCTCACAGAAACTCATCTTCAAAGGTAGAATATAGATTTCTCTTATCTATTACAGCTAAATGAGCTCCTGTATCAGATTATACATCCATTTTTAACCTTGTGTTATTCATCCTGCCACTTCAGGGAAATCACTGAAGGACATGGAGGAGAGTCTACCTAGCTATGGAATAAAAGACGGTTGCAAACTCATGATGATTGGAAAGCGGGTAAGGCTTTTTACGTGTGTGATGTCACTATTGTGTGACTGTATATGCAACCGGATACTGACAATAATCTACAAACAGAACAGTCCTGAGGAGGAAGTGGAACTGAAGAAGCTGAAAGACATCGAGAAATCTGTGGAACAGATGGCCAAAAAGCTGGAAAAGGTCGACGGGGAGTTGACTGGACTCAAGAATGTAAGCACTTGATTTTTCTGCATTTGTTTGTTCTTTTCTTAAATGTAAAAGATTTTGATCTTCACCCATTTTTTTTCTTTTTCAGGGCTTCCTTGCCAAAGATCTCCAGGCAGAGGCTCTGGGTAAACTGGACCACAGAGTAAAAATAGCAGCTGAGCAGTTCATGAAGATCCTGGAGCAGATAGATGCTCTGGTAATATATTTTGTCACAGGTCTTTAATTTGTGTGCGTATTATATGTTGTGCATATTATGTGTCACATGCAGAAAACACTGAACTGTCTCTTCTTCTTTCAACAGAGCATCCCAGAAAATTTCAGCGACTGCAAAATTAAGAAAAAGGGACTTGTAAAGACAGTTCAGGTCAGTCTATTTGTTTTTTGTCTGTGGTACCGAAACATTCATGCTTTGATTTGAAAATATGAGAGAATAATGAAATGTGTTCATTTTCTATTTGCAGGATTTCCTGGCCCAGTGTGACAAGATTGAAGCGTGCATATCAGACCATCTATCAAAGATCCAGTCTAAAAACCTTGCCCTGGCAGATTAAAGAAGTCTCCTACATATGATATGCTACACATTGCTCTGTGAGCAACTGCAAAGTGTAAAGAAAGCTTCAGGTGTGGAGCAGATCCTTACAGTATCTATTTATTGTTGGCGTGATTTGTTCAAGAGCCCTCATCACAAAGAATCCTGTTAATCCTTGTAAACACTGACACTGATGTGTGCTCTTATAGAGCATAAAGACTGATGTGTGATGAGATGCTTTCTGAGTTATTGTATCCACAGACGCTTTGTGAAAGGATCAGAGGTGCTTTCCTTTAAAACATCCCAGACTTGTGCTAAACAGAACTCCCACTGCCAAATGTTCATTGAACTACCCGTGATGAAGAAAGCCAACTATTACTAAAATGACCCCAAAATCTCAAAATCTGTGTACACAAAAATTTTTCATTGTGCCCCTGCGGAGTGTGCCCTATGGCATTTAATACACATATGGCCAAAAGTATGTGGATCCCTGAATTTTATATTTCTTAAAAACACACAGGCATGTATGTGCAGGCTTGTCAAGATCTTCCTCCACAAATTCTTAAAACCGTTTCTTGATGGAGGTCCTGTTAAAATGGGAGCATTGTCATGTTAAAAAAAAAACCTTATTCCCTAAACTGGTGCTGCAGGTTTTTCTATCACTAATACAGTTACAATAAACAAGCCATACTTTCAAAGTCTTTCACATATATTGTTGAAGCACGCTATCACAAAATATCACTGTACACTAACAGGAACTACAGGATCTACCTCAAATTGGAACTGAAGTGATGAGGCGATCAAAAGAAAAGTATTTGCAAGTATTTTGATAATCAATTAATCCTTTAAATGACTTTTGAGTTTAACTTTTCAAGTAAAAATATCAAACACTGTCCTGTTCTTTTTCTCTCTTGTGAGGATTTGCTGCTCTTTTCTTGTGTGACAGAAAATTGAATATTATCTGATTTTGAACACATAAATTGATAGCATAACCTTGGGCTCTTATTGTTTAATTTTAACATTTTATAGACCTAAGGATTAATTGAACAGATAATTTAGTTACAGCCTCAGAGCAGAACACAGCTGTCCACATACTTTTGGCCACATATCGTATGTATTACTCATTCTACATCCAGTGTCCACACCTATGTTTAATCCAGTGACTGATCCTTTGTAATCTTGTATCTTTGAATCGTGTGTGAACTGTGGAATTGTAATTTGCTTTGAGTCATCACTATGAAAAACACATCTGTGTGTTTTTTCCCCTTTTTTTGTTTTAAAATAAATACTTTTGCTAAATGAACAAAGCATTGATTATACAATTTTAACCTTAAAACTTTTAATTTCCTGCAAAATACAAATGATTCAGCAACACCAAACCAAGTCACAGTAACACACACCTTGTAACACTTTATTTCCAGCTTTATCAATGAGGGTCTTTTCACACGTCTACTAGCTTACACAGACCCTTAGTGGTGTTATCACAGATGTGCAAATGAGCTTTGAGAGTAGGGTTGGAGAGGGGATCCAGAGGTCCAATAAGCAGCATAATAAACAAATAACCTTTTGCTGGCTATACCACAGTGAAGCTTCATGAGCCTAATGACAGTGTAGTGATTTTAACTTTAGTGGAAACCCATTAAAAAGGTACACACGAACACGTAAACCTCGTCCAGCGATGCTTCTGTCACTAATCGTCCTTGTCCTTTGCGCCGTGCTTTAGGATGCGCGTGAATGCTACATAGTTGAAGTTGCCTTTCTTGTCGATGGGAGCCTCACGGAAGAGCTCGTCCACTTCTTCATCTGTAAACCGGTCGCCCATCGTGGTGAGCAGCTCCCGCAGGTACTCCTCCTGGATCACGCCTGTCGGGAGAAGACATTTTTGATACTAATTGAAGAGGGGTAACAAAAAGCATCATGCATAACAGATTGCTACTATTTTTATAAAAAGAAGTACACCACATTAACTTCATATAACTCAAAAAGCACTTTCAGGGATAGGTTCACAGTTTTTTCTAATCTGTCTTCAAACAATCAGGTTCTCGTATGAAACCCGAAATGTTAAAAGATCTACTTCCTTTAACACGTCCTGTAACTCACCTGTTCCCTCCTCATCAAAGCAGGCAAAAGCATTGCGGATCACATCTTCAGGGTCTGTGCCGTTCAACTTTTCTCCAAACATGGTCAGGAACATAGTGAAGTTAATCGGACCAGGGGCTTCATTCATCATCGCCTCCAGGTAGTCATCTGTGGGGTTCTTACCTGGGGAAAGAAAATGTCAAAGATTTACTACTTTCAGCCACTGACCATTCTCAGAGCATAGTGGCATCTGTGTAGGTTTCATTTCTGTATCTCTATTTATACGACTACTCAAAAGAACATCTGTTAGTGATTTTTTAGTGTTATTGCTACCCTTTTCGGAAATAATATATATTATCAAACCTACCTAATGAGGCCAGCATGTCATGAAGGTCTTCTTTATCAATAAAACCATCCCTGTTTTGGTCGATCATGTTGAAGGCCTCCTTGAACTCTTGGATTTGAGACTGATCAAACATGGCGAACACATTGGAGGTGGCGCGCTGAGGACGCTTCTTGGTGTTCTTCCCCTTGGCCCTTTTGCTGGACATGTTGGCAGCTGGTAGGTCCCCCCTCCTGTAACACATGATATGAAGTAAGCATTGGACAATACGATCTAAAATCTATATCATTAAAAATGTTATGGCAATTATTAAAGTAACTGTTTCATGATGTCTCCACAATCGTAAGCTGATCATGCTTTAATTAATATCAGTTTAAAATTGCAGATATCTGGGCTCGATGAGGAGGACTGTTTGGTTGGATAAGCGGGTTAGATGTCATTGGTTGCTGTTGTCAGAGCTTTCAGAGAGAGGAGGGAATTAATTCTTAAGTTTCTACTATTTCTGTTTATGTAGAAAAACATTTACAATCACACTATATAATGTTACATAAAACAGGAGAACATAATTCAAGTCAATTATATTAAATGTGAAGAATGCAACAATATTTTTAAATGGTGTTTTTTGAATGTTTTAATCAATATGGGTATATGGGTATATTTGTTTTACCAAGTTGAATTATTTCCAATTTCGTATAGTCTAGGTCACATCAGGGGAAGACATACAATTTAAGGCTGAAAAAAAAGGTGTTTTTACTGCTCTCAAACGTAGAAATCGGTCAAATTAAACCCTGAACAAGGGCTAATTGCTTAATGAGGCAATTAAAAAAATGGGAGTAGAGCATATTTAACTCTGCAACAGATTCACTGCCTCTGTATAATTATTAACAACAAACCACTGGCTAATTTGGTTGATAAGACAATGAAGTAATTAACTGGGGAAAGGGCAGAGCAGCTTTACTACCTAATATGAAACATATATTTTGAGCTTTACACTAAAGTTAAGAGGAAATAGGAACCATTACCTGTCACCTATGATAAATCACCTTTAACTAACGTTGCACATTCACATTTGCATCATCTGTCTGCGTTTGCTTGTACAGTGCTGCTGACCTACATAACGAGCTGATCATGCTAACTGCAAGCTAGCAGAGACCAACTTACAAGCAAAAGCCTTATGAGTTACAAATGAAATGACACAAGACAACAACGACGACACTCAGATGCGTAAAACAAACCTAGTATACTAACTCACCAACCTTGAAAAGTACAGGTGTTTATGCCCAAAAGAAAGCTGCACACACAGCTACCACAGCATCCACTGGCTGATGAGTAGCAACCATCAATGTTTTATTTCCTCTTCCCGAAACTGACCAATCAGACCCGAGGTGGACGGGACCAACCATCTGGAACATTCCATGTGTTATTTTTAACCATGAATTATGATAATCAATAATTAAATAGTTAAATTGTGTGGAGGGTGGTAAGATGTGCATGTGTTTAGAGTTCAGAGTTGCATTAATGCATCCCTCAATATCATCATTTGTTTGTATTTGTTGAAATGACAAATGATGTAGTTGATGTGTTTCACCACCAGATGGCAGCAATTGCTAAAGGGAATGAACCTATGGAATGAACATGTAAATGATGGGATTTGGTGGGTGTGACTCCAGGGTTCAGTGCGATTCACAATAAAGGTGTGGTCTCATTCTAAATATTCTGTTGTGGCTGTAACCAAATAATGACTTGTCTTATCTTGTCTTTGGTCACATAAATCAATTTGGAAAAGCCAGAACTATTAAGGAAAACAGAGAAAACACACTGTTGTGGTTTAATTAGTGACATGAAAGAAGAAAAAGAAATTAACATTGAAATTTGAACAAAATCTGTGCGTTGAATCAACATAATGTCTTCAGCAACATATTAAATACAATTCTGCCATCATTATTATTATTGTTATTATTTATTTTATTTTTGTATTTTATTATTATTGTATTTTGATCATGAGACCTCTTAAAAAAACTATATTTATATTTAAAAATAGAAAACAACAACCAATAAGAGAGAGACTATATTTTTATATTATGTGTTATATTCTTCTTCCTTTTTTAGATATATAATATAACATTATCATGCCCATACATGACACACCCACTTGGTTAGGTTAAGGCTGAGCAGAGGGAAGATTAGGTTTGAGCTTTGGGGGTTAGGGTTCGGGGTGACATATTAGACTGAATCCAGATGTCCACCCTCTGGACATGTAGACTAAGCCCTTGTGGACTTCAGTTGTATTCGTACCATGACATGTTCATCATCATCATGTCAAGTCTGCGAGGTCTCTGGGCCACGAGGGGATAAAATATACCCTGAGACAGGACTTAAGACCCTCAGTGTTTCCATGGAGATAAATTAAATTCCTAACCCTGTTACTCAGTGCTTTTCTGATCTGTTCCTAACAGTTTGGAGATGTGCTGGTCTGCTGCTTTACCCTCAATAAATCTGGTCAGGATTGAATTGTTGAGGCAGGAGGTTCTGGACCATAACTTCACGTTAGCATACTGCTGTCATTTACTTGAGTCTTTACCTACTGATGGGAATGATGAAATCTGCCCTTATACAACCCTAAAACTATTAAATCAGTTTATTTTTGAATAAACAGAACATATTAAAACATATTAAGTTTTGTTTTTACTGCGCTTATATGTAGGCCCTCCAATAGTGCAGTGCTGACAAAAAACTGACCCATGGTTGAACCTAATTGCTTATCCCTGCTGATAATAATGTGTGGTTGCATTTTGCTGTCTGTGCAGCTTTGCCAGTTGAGCGGAAGTGGCGATTTGACAACAATAATCATCATAGTCTTCAGTGGATAGAGGAGGTTAAACCAATTAAAGCAGTGATATGTTCAGATTCTGCTACTGCAAAATGAAGTCTACATTCAGGACAAACAGTTCAAGAGGCTTTTTAAAAGAAGTTTATATAATCTTGTTAAATCGACAACAGCTGGGAATACATTTTCATCTCTGTTGGATACACAAATCAACTGCAGACGTTGGAATAAAGGAAAATGTGGTTGCAGATAAACTTGCTCAAAGTGCATTAAAACAAAAATAATAATGATACTTTGTTTTGGAAGATCAGAAGCAAAATCATGAATTCACCACAGAATAATGACAACTTGGGAAATCTATAATAACAACACTAAGGTTAAAGATTATTTCAAAGTTCAAAAGTCTGTCAGAATGAGAAGTAATAGAGGTAAATGTAGGAAAGATGTGTTTTTTTCCAGGTTAAGATTAGGACTCGATGCTATTTATATTTATACTACTATTTATACTAGGGCCTGACTGATACTGGATTTTTGGGGCTGATGCCAATACCGATATTAGGGAACCAAAAAATATCAATATATCGGCTGATAATCTTTTATATACAGGATATATACATTTCATAAACACTCTTTTTTGCAATGATCCCTCAAATATGGTTATCAAATTTTTGTGACAAAGAAATTAAATGGATGCATATTTCACAGTTTAACAATACACTTTAATGTATAAATATAAATGAAAAATAAGTATGAATAATAAAGCATAGCACAAAAAACATGTATTAAATTTGAATCAAGGAAAAGTATAACAAATATACATAAAATGCTGCCTTTCTAACTTAAAACTTTTTTAAAAGTATTGGCACACACCAGACAATATGCCAGTACCGATATCTGTGATAGTCTAATATCAGCTTATAATATTGAGTGACCAATATATCTGTCAGGCTCTACTTTATACACCATGAAAAAGAGGGGGTCAGATAAATATGAGACTTGTAACTGCAAGGAAACTGTTGAACATGTGCTGATAGGTTGTAGGAAGAGAAGGACTGAAGGGCAAGGTGGTAGAAATGGGAGGGGACTAGAGCATGAGAGGTCTGTCACACAGGGGGGACAAACAATTATAGGTTCAAAGGGCTTTAGTTAAATACTTAAATGAAATAACTTTAATATCCAGAATGTAACTTCTACACAATGTTACACACTCTAGTGCAGCTAATGTGACTTCTACACAATGTTACACACTCCAGTGCAGCTTCAGAAACAGTATTAAAATCGCTCAACAGGTAGCAACTACAAGTATTTCAGCTCTTTTCTACTAATTCATGCGCCCACATTTCCCACCTTAATCCAGTATACGGCCGAGGGGCAGCCTGTGGAGAGGCTCCTCGGCTCGTCTGGCCCTTCTCATGGTCTCATGGTCTAAATTTAAAGCTCCCCCAGCCTTAAAAGGTCCTGATGGTGTCTTGTGCATTCTGCCGAGTGGCAGCATTATTTTTGTTCTGTGGACTGCCTTCCTGTCCACTGCACCTCACCCTGCTGCTTTGCCTGGATCTGGACTTGCTTTAGCTACTTTTGGAATAACAAACCCTTTCTCTTATTTTTGAACTATTGGTGGATTCTTGGTGGTGGTGAGTGCTGTATATTATTTCTTTATTAAAAAGTCTAATAAGGAATTATTAGGCTACACTACTTCATGTCATTAATCAATACGGTCTGTGGCCCGCTTTTAAGTGCCTAATATATTTATTTGTATGTTTAACTAAGGTGTTTATGTTCACTTGTCTTATGTCTCATACGCTAAACAAGGTTTTGTTCATTTTTAGCTCTGTCCTTGTAAATAAAAGTGCATGTGTCATTATAGTGAAATGGCATTTTAAATTAAGAACTCATCTATTTAATTAATATCTAACGCACATCAAGGCAAAAGGTTTTTATGTCTCAGGTCTTTTTACTTACAGTTCAGTTTATAGTTTATAGCTCCATAGAAAT
The DNA here is from genome assembly GCF_027409825.1 of Scomber japonicus. Lineage (NCBI taxonomy): Eukaryota > Metazoa > Chordata > Actinopteri > Scombriformes > Scombridae > Scomber > Scomber japonicus. The sequence continues at coordinate 22,574,508 of NC_070589.1, read as the reverse complement.
ACAGAGGCATGTACACTGCCTGCAGTTGGTGTTGCTCAAGGACACAACCACTAGGGGAAAACTTTAACTTTGACAACCAAAACACAAATAAACTTCAGTTCATATAATATCCCAATGATCTGTGGTTCTATGGTGATGGGCCTGTGCCCAGTGGGAACTATTCCTGTTTTTAGGCTGTCTAATTCAAGCAGTATCTACAAGAAGTCAAACAATTTGTCAATTAGTTGATTTGCGGATCCAAATGAACTATTTTGACATTTGTTTGTGGTTGATTCACAAATCTTTGCTTCGTAAATATGAATTTTCTAGAATAAAGAACTAAAATCCTTTGGGATTTGGACTGTTTGGAGAAAATAAGCAACTTATTATGTCAGTTTTTCTTTTGGGAAATTTGAGATGGACATGTTTCACTTTTTTCTACATAAACCAAATGATTAATCAATTTATAAAGAAAATAATGAAGTGAATAAATCAAGTGAATTAATTAAGATAAATTATAATCATCACATCCTTAGTACTTACAGAGTGTAATATATATGTTATTGATCAAAGTCCTTAACATTGCCAAACACAACACCTCCACTTTGTCATTTTATACCACATTTTGCTTTCGAGTTCATCACAAAACCGTTATGAGACAACTGTCATCTGCTGTCTTTGGAGCCACAAAATCAAGATGTCGAGCATTGACAACGTGTTGACACATCGACGCTGCCACTGTCTGCTTACTTGCCGCTTCTTCGTCTAACGCAGTAGAAGTAGAGCTTAACAAGAGCTAATGTTTTTTTGCTCACACAGAGCAAAAAACATAATCATAATCCCACGCTTAAACTAACCCTGAGTTCAGCAATCAATTTAGACTAACAACAATAAAATTGATTTACAGAGCTGGTAAAGTAAAGACAGTCTGACATTATAAGTCGGCGGAGCGTCCCTCAGGATGTCAGGATCTTTACAAGTGTCGCAGAAGCAGCAGCGACATCACCTTCTCCATCAACATCAGGAGCACCAACTCCATCAACATCAGGAGCATCATCACCATCAACATCAGGAGCACCATCTCCATCAACAGCAGGAGCATCATCACCATCAACATCATGAGCATCATCACCTTCAACATCAACATCATGAGCACCACCACCGTCAACTTCAGGAGCACCACCACCGTCAACATCAGGAGCACCACCAGAGGCAGCATCATGAGAGCAGCCATTACCGGAGCTCCAAGTCAGCTGTTAGCCAGCAGTCGTTCTCAACTGTCAAGTCCACCAGCCATCGGTAAGAGGACGGGAGTGAAGCAGGTGTAGTGTCCAAAACAGTAAAATAATAATTAGTTGCTCTTATTGTAATTTGCCATTTCCACTTTAAAGCAGACCTCTTTCAAATCCAAGGAGGTTTGAATCAAGGGCATCTGGACTTAGATACTAGAAAATGCTTCTACAGTTCTGAAGAAGTCCCTCCTTGCATTCAACCCTCCTTGGATAACCATGACCTGAATGAGACATGGGAGCATTCACAGACACCTCTTTCAAATATTCAAAACTGGAATAGATACATTTTCCCTGGCCTGGAGTGGAGAGGAAGAGCATGGAGCTCAAAGTGTGTTTTAATGAGGAGAAGTTTCTGTCTGTGTCAGTCTTCAACTACCCATAGCAGTTCATCTCTAATAATTTCAGGGGGTTGTCCCATTACAAGAACACATCAAATTATTCTTGAGACTTTTGCAAAACAAAAGTGAAGTCCTTAGTCTTCATACTCAAATTGCAAGTCAAGATACATTAATATTGCTTTTCAAAGCTATGTTAATGATTTTTTACAAAGCTGAAAGAAAGAGGAAGTTCTTTGAATACATAGGCCTTCAAGCTGTGAGACTCTGCAAGGCCTGTCTGACAGAAAGTTTTATACTGCAATTACCAGGTCAAAACTTGACATCTCAGTATTGCTTTCAAATGTTGAGTCAAGTCAGGTTTTTAGGAAATCAAGTTTTAAGTAAGTCACACCTTATAGCAGTTGAGTCTAACTCATGCCCAACATCTTATTTTATCATTTAAATCTGGGTCTAGTCCCAGATTCAAGTCGACATCTGTGAGCTGTTGTAGCTCTACTTAGCTGTAGTAATGTACTCTGAGGATACTTCACATTTAGCCATGAGGTCATTAAAATACAGTAATGCAATACCTAATGAATACAATAATGCAAAGAAAATAACAATATAAAAGAACTGACACAAATAGTCAATTATTGCGTTCACTGATGGACAGATCTATGATTTAAACAGAATTTTTCAGACAAAAAAAACAACATTTTGAAGACACCTGACTTGCTTTTCGAATTGTGGAAAATTTGTATGTGCATTTTGGTTTTTGGTTTTGTTTTGGGGTTTTTTTTGTTTCATTTCTTTTTCTTTTGTTCTGTTTTGGGTTTGTTTGGGTTTTTTTGTTACAATTTCTTTTGCTTTTCTACAGACCAAATATAAGCCTTGATATAAAATATGGAGCATAAATTAACTTATCCATTTCAGCCTTAAATGTATACCAAAGGTTTCCTTGCCAACATTTATTTCATATCGATGCTGTTTTTCCTTTATTTTCACTTGTATGTAAAATAATGTGTCAAAGCTTGATCAAAGTATGTTCAAAGTTTAGTGTAAGTGCTGTGTGAAATGGATACTCTCTATCAAATCAATTCTAAAAATCAATTCCTGCCAAGTGCAGTAGCATAGATTGGTATATGGTCAGAGTTCCTTTGTCCTTCAAGCTGCAGAGCTCAGTGTACATGTTGGAACCACACACTCTTTTTTAACGGGGTCAGGGAAGGAATTTCAGCTGTAGTGAATGGCTGCCAGTAGTATTTGTGGACCGTAGAGCTATTTCTGTAGGCAGGATCTGAGACGTTGCCATTAGGGCAACTGTAAAGACACTTTATGGAAGTCATGACGTTGTATACAGTTGTGCACTGGCCTTCACCAAAGTTTAATAATTAATTATCTAGATTCAGTATTTACAATTACTTGTAATGTTGATTAGTCAGTTTCTGTTCTTATTTCTTGTGGTGGATACACTGCATAAAAAGTTTCCAGTTGGTACTTTTTTTTATTATAATCTTAAGACTGGTACAAACTGTACGAAATTCATTCATTTTATCAGCACTAAAACTTTTTTATACCCATGACTAGCTAATGCTGTGAACCAAAAAACTTCCTGTCAACATACCTTGTGCGTCAGCAGTAGAAATAACTTCTTGACACTGCAGAAATCTTTTGTGAGGCTCCATCTGTGAGTTTCAGCTGCACATTCAACCCCTTCGACTTGATCCTGCATCGCCAGCATGGAACAGAGTTTATCAAAGCCATGATTTGCTGCTACTCCTTTAGGCCAAATGGAAAGACTAGGGCTGGCTTGGCAGAGATTGAGAGTGAAAGTAGGGCTTTAAACTGAACCTTTCCACCCTGCTGTATATCCACCAGTTCCAGATCCATTTATAAACCAAGCTGACAATAGGGAGGTCTGAGAGGCTGATACTGGAGTTTAATATGGGTCAGGATCCTAGATGGTTTACAGAAATAAATCTTACATCTCTGGGTAACTGGACAGTTGTATATTCTGGATATGGCTTTATATAACCAGCACATTTATTTAAAGTTTTATGAATGCAGAGAGGCCTTGCAGTGTATGTGTATGACTATTTTTGTCATTATTATTAGATCGCACCATTGTTACATATTCTTTATACCATTTTTTTCAGTACAAATAAGCATGGTAAGGTGCATGTATTTTCTTGACTGTAGGTACATTTTAAAGGGTAGTCTAATTATTTAGAACTCAGTCAATTATATAGTTATTAATTAATTAGTACAAGAATTCAGGATTGTGTAGAACTTGTTTTATCTGTTCAGAGTGGCGGGATTTATTTGATTAATATGATTGAAAAGTGTTACCATAAGTTACAGGAAGGTATGTGCAATTAAAGGATATCCTGACGTTATTCTGTACCTCCCTCTGTGTTAACAAATAAAATTACCAAAGCTTTATAACTTAGCTAAACCATCTCATTGAAGAAGTCAATCTTCAAAACCAGTTTTCTCCTTTAAAAAGTCATTTTCTAAAACAGCTGGGCAGTGTAGTTTTTGGCAAATGTCACTCAAACCATAGTAAATAGTTCATTTGTTAGGGTCTGATTTTGGCTGTGGATGAATACAAATGTTCTGCTGTAGTGAGTATTTACAGCAGTAAGATTCATGTGGGATCGATTCAAAATAAATTGCAGTACACATTTTCATTGTAATGAGGGAACATGTCACCAAGTGCAATAGTATGGCTCACTGGTTTTAATAGTTTTTGGACAATAATAGAAGTGTATGGAACTGTTTTGGTGTTGGTCTATTTATGGGATTATAAAATATAAAATAATAAATAAATATAAAATGAAATAAAACATCACCAGCATTATCCTAAATTTGGACTGTGGATAATATACTTATCCACAGTGTGGTTTTAAGGTACTCTCGTCTAAACCATAAAGTGCACATAGTAATGTCATTTGATGTCTTGGTTTGTAGTTCAAGTAATGTGACTGTTGTTTCTTATTTATAAGTGTGAAGACCTCTGTGAAGACAGAGAAGGGGCAGGAGGTTAAACTGAGCCCACTACCCAAGAGAGCTAGACGCCCCTACCTGGCGATGGATACGGACAAAGAAGTTATTGGCTATGTTATCCCTGTATTTAGAGCCAAGTAAGTGGCGAACCTGCAAAACACAATTGATTGATAATCGTTGATGTAAAAAAATCAATACCATTAATGCTGAACATTGATGATGTATGTTTGTTATGATGGCACTGAAAAAGGTGCTACTCTCACACCTTGGTGGTTTGTTGTGTTGTAGTCATGATGAGGTTCGGGGCCTGATGGAGGCCCAGGAGGAGTATTCAACAGAGGAGGAGGGTATTAACTATGTGGCCATGAGGAACCTGTTTGTCAGGGAGGCCAGGGAGGCCACTGATGTTAAAGTGGTGAAGAAAACCAGGACTATGCATGTCCGTGAATCTGCTGAACTCTTGGAACTGGGCAAGACGGTAAATCCTTTTCATTCCTTTTCAGATTTACAATGACAAGGTCATATTCATGTCAAAGAAATCTAATATCTCACATGAAGCCTGCATCTACTCATGTGCTCAATATCCTAATCTGGCTTCACTCTCTTGATACAGATGGATGAGTGGACCGAGTTCCGTAAGAAAATGAACCAAGACAGCCTGACACACCCTCCAGAGTTTATTGTCAAGCCCCGCGGACAGACTGCCTGGGAAGGCAAGTCTGTCAAGCTGCACTGCACTGTGGCCGGATGGCCCAAACCCAGAATTGCCTGGTAAGCTATGTTCCAATTGCATTGGTCCCCACCTTCATTGAGTCATATGAAAAAAAGAGGCCAATGAGAGCAATAATTCGTATATGTCATAAACAAGTTTATGTCCAAAGCTCTCGTCATCAGCCTGGTGTCTTTTCGACAGATGCGACATGAACATACAAACACTGCGATTACAGACTCTCAAGACAATGGTAAAAATAAACCAGCTGTCTTTCTAATGTGTTAAAGGTATAAAAACAATGTGCTGATTGATGCCAAGGCCCACCCTGAGAAGTACACAGCTGAGAGCAGTTACAACATGCACTCCCTGGAGATCAAGAAGTAGGTAATCATTAAGCTCACACTGCATGGCCTCATTAGAATTAATAAGATGCACCCAAAATATATACGCAACTTGTATGTTTTGGGATGAAAATACTCTACAGAGTGCTGAATGCTAATGCAGATGACATACTGGTAATTTATCATGTGGTCTGGTGTTACTTTTTAGATGTGATTTCTTGGACACTGCTCAGTATCACGTCTCTGCCCTCAATGTGAAAGGAGAAGTGTCTTCTGTGGCTACTGTTGTTATCAAAAGTAGGTAACTACTTTCTGTGCTGATTATTGTTCCCTCTTTCTCCTGCTCCTGTCTCCTTTTTTTAGCAGTAGCAGAGGTTTCAAATGTCACAATTCTAAGCTAAGCATGGTCCTAAAGTTGTGTCTAATAGTCTGTTTTTTAGGAGTTAATAGGCTTTAGGCTGCAGGAAAGTCCTACAGCTAATACTCATGTCTAAAAGTTGTTTTTTACACCTATAGTATATCATGTTTTACTCTTGTCAAATGTGTATCAGAGAACCCTACAACAAGGTTGCTTACTGATACATTTCTCTGTTTCAGGGTTCGGGGAGGATAAGGCACCAGGTCCGCTTGATGTTAAGCCACGTAAGTCACTTCAAAGAATTGTATTTAATAGAAATTATTCAGATAAGACAAAGGAAAGAAATCATGTGAAAGGGGTTGCTCATTGTAATATGTGGTGAACCAACCAGTGTTTATTACCCAACACTGCAATTCCTCTCTGTTCAGTGTTTTAGTGTCTTTCAGCTCATTGTTTTGGTTCTACATTCAGCAACTTTACTATTTTTATTCAGTCTTGCTGTTCTCATGTACACTATTTCTGGCAGCAGCAGGCATTTATTTTCAGGTATGTTTTAATGTATTCTACCTGACTAGCATCAAATGGCAGACAGACAAAATTAGCAACTAACTGATGTACTGTACATAGTGCAGCATTTAGCAGCTGAGGACTACCTTAAGAGTTGGAGATAAAAGGAGAGTGATGATTGGACTTACATTTGTTGGGTGGCCAGAAACTCCAAATGAATACCAATGTCTGCCAAATGTATAAAAACATGTTCACTGTAACAACTTTATAAGATGATAATATTGCACAACACTGAAGTGTCCAAAAGGTTACAACACATTTACGTAGAATGCTTTAATAGTATTGTGTTTAATTTTCTATTTTTCCGCCATCTCCACAGATGGTTTCTGCGCTGAGCATGGTGTTACCTTTAAGACCACCATCATTGACAAATTTGAAGTGGCCTTTGGTCATGAGGGCCAGACACTGAGCGTGGGCTGCACAGTCATTATGTATCCCACTGTGAAGAAATATCAACCTGAGGTTGTGTGGTACAGAGACTGTAAGTAAGATTGCATCATTTATTCTTTATAACTGTTTATTTCCTTCATATGTAATAATGTACTGTATAGCATATCACACCTCTTTTGTTTTTGACATCTCCCATCAGCTGTGCCCTTGAAGCCCTCCAAATGGGTACACACCCATTGGTCTGGGGAACGTGCCACACTCACCCTCATCCACCTCAACAAGGAAGATGAGGGCATGTACACTCTGCGCATCAACACCAAGTCTGGCTTTGAAACCTACTCTGCTTATGTGTTTGTCAAAGGTAAACTGCCTGATAACTATTTTAACTGTGGATGTTTATTATATTGCATCAATTGGGACTTTTCACTTTTTTGTGGTATTGAAAGTTTCAGTTGGGGGATGTAAAGCAACTAGGCTTCATGTCTGTGCTGAATTTTATGGTAGTGATTACCACTGTTGTCAGTGTGAAACAACTTAAAAGTGGCTTTACTTTGTTGTGTGCAGAGTAAAGCAACATATTAACAATCACGACACACACAGATGAAGTAGAGAACCACTCACAACTGCCATGTCTCTAAGTGATAACACTCTCTCTGCTTTGGGGTGTTGGGTTTCCACTGTGGCATGTTGCTTCTATATCTGTCTCCACGTCAGAAATGAAACCACAGAGTGTTCTCTGTTTGAGCTAAAAATCCACAGGTTTATACACACAGAGGGATCTTCATGAGAATTTCCCTTCAACGTTAACATGATATAACCAAACTAATATCTATCAGACTGTAGCTAGAGTGCTGCCACATATACGCTACTGTAAATGGCACAAGTAGGCCTGAAAATGGAAACTGAATACGTAATGGAGCCCAGACTTATTTAGAAACAGCACTACTCACAAGTGTATATGTGTCACTTAATATGAGTGTGTGTGTGTTCCTATGCAGATACTGAGGTGGAAGTGGAGGGGGTTCCCGTAGCCCCCCTGGATGTTCACTGTCATGATGCCAACAAGGACTATGTGGTGGTAACCTGGAAGCAGCCAGCGGTGGAGGGCAGCAGTCCCATCCTGGGATACTACATTGATAGGTTGGGCAGCTCATTAATTTGTGGTTTTACAATATTTTGTCCACCTATTATGCAAATGTGTTTACTGGTGAAATTATGAATAACTTTCATTCTTTTGTTAAGGATATGGTGAGATTCTGTATACAGGATATGTAGTGAAACTTGTACTTCAGCTTTCTCTCTGTAGAAAAAGTAATACCGGAGGGATGTGACACTAGCCCCAATTCCCCTTAGCTTTCCACTGAACTGTCATGTGACAGACAAATATAATCTCCCAGATAAATAAAAACACATACGTTCCTAACTGCCTGCATATCAATTATAGCTCAGATCATTCTGTTAGTGTATGTGGGGAACTAGTATGAATGATGAGCCGTTCAGCATCAACTGTACATCAATTAGGGCTCAGTGTGAGTCAGAGGTAATTTAAAATTAACTTATAAGATGACTGTTCAGCAGTGTAAAGAGTTCTTCATGATAACTAAATTACTACACTGCTGGTTGTGTTCACAAATCAGATTGATATGTTTTTTGGCAGGTGTGAGGTGGGCACCCACCACTGGGCCCAGTGCAATGACACTCCAGTCAAGTACGCCCGCTTCCCTGTCACAGGACTGGTGGAGGGCCGTTCTTACATCTTCAGGGTGACAGCTTTGAACAAGGCAGGAGTAAGCCGTCCATCTCGTGTCTCAGAGCCAGTGGTGGCCATGGACCCCTCTGACAGAGCCCGCCTCCATGGTGAGAGACACATCAGAGTTCTGCCGCATCAACACAGAGGGCTACACGTAGCTACACCGCTAACGCAGAAGCATAAATCAGCCGTTAAGCTGCAACAAAGCGAACAACCACATTTCATTTGATTTACTTTCCCCCCCCAACAGCTGGTCCCTCAGCCCCGTGGACTGGGGTGATCAAGTTCACAGAGGAGGATCCCACTGGTATGACAACTTTAAACTAACTTTACATGTTTTAATGTAGACCCAACCTAACAGTCTTTATATGGTTATGATGACTTCAACCAAATAATGTGAACTACCTCTTGCCTCCTCAGTGGGCGTGGTCCCTGGAGAACCCAATGATGTTGTGGTTACCGAGGCAACTAAGAGCTACGTGGTGCTCGCCTGGAAGCCTCCAATCCAGAGGGGTCATGAGGGAGTCATGTATTACATTGAAAAGGTGAGGAGAAGTAGATAACTGTGTTTGTAATATGTTTTGAAGTAACATTATATTATATTTTGCAATCTGAAAATGCATTTGTTTGGATTTTGTTTCTCTTTATATAAAGTGGATTTCTATGTTCTGATTGGCTAAGCTGCATCTGAGCCCACTGTTAAATTACTAATGAACCACACATGCAACTGCATAAGAGCTCATTTATTTATGAACACAATATTATCAGAGAGAATGATAATATCTACAGTGACTATTGTTAACAATAAAAAAATCTAGAGCACTGGTGTTATTTCGTTGGTAATACAATAGAACATTGGTATCTAACTATCCTGCTGAAAATGATTCCGTATTAAACTACTCATCTCTCAGTTTTGCATCACTAATAATATCCCCTAAGACAACAGTCTCAACTTGAGTGTCAGGCACCCCCTTGAGACAAATCTGAAGGGGTCTCAAAATTATTATTTATATACATATATATATATACTTTTTGTCATGTGAATTGCTGGATGACTTTTTTATTTCACATTAAAGAAGTACAAAAACTGGTTGATATGTCAAAACTAGTGCATACAGTTAAAGTAGACATTGCATGTGGAGATATGAGCACCCTCATACATAACCATTATACAGTGGATTGTCTTAAATTCCAGTTGTCAGATTTCACCAATTATTGTCATGTTTTCTTCTTTCTCTGACATTTTTCTGACTCTCTCTCCACCCTAGCGTATTTCAGGGACAGATACCTGGCAGAGGGTGAATACCGGCATGCCAGTCAAGTCTCCTCGCTTTGCCCTGTTTGACCTGGCAGAGGATAAATCCTACAGCTTCCGTGTGCGCTGCTGCAACTCCGCTGGTGTGGGTGAGCCCTCTGTAGCCACAGAGGAGATCACTGTTGGCGATAAACTCGGTGAGCTGGAAAGACTTGCATATCTATCAGTGCTGGTGTTATATTTTTTTCAGGACCTTCTTGTATATATGAACTAAAATCTATTTCATAGTATGATTTGTTTGTTTTCTGTCTGATCCCAATCTCTTACAAACCTTCTTTCTTTACAGACCTGCCCTCAATACCAGGCGATCCAGTTGCCATCAGGAACACCAACACCTCTGTGGTGGTCTCCTGGGGGGCATCTAAGGATGTAAAACGCCTGGTGGGCTACTATATTGACTGTAGTGTGATAGGCACGGAAGTCTGGATGCCTTGCAACAACAAACCTGTAAAGCAGACCAGGTAGTTAATTTTGCTGTAAAGTCATTTCTGGGTCTATGAATTCACATGGCATATACATGCTTTAAAAATGTAATTGATAGCTTAAAGGACCAGTGTGTAGAATTTAGTGATATCGAGGATGCAGATTGCATTGTGTAGGAAAAGGTGTAAGCCTCCAAGTAACCTTCGTAAAACTACATTCTGATGGCTGTCATTTATTTTCACAGTTGCGTAAACGTTTCTAATTCTTACTTCTGCTGTTGAAATTGAGTGCAATAATAACAGGAGATTCTTGACCTCTCGTTTATGAATGTGCTCAGGTTTGTGTGTCATGGCCTGACCACTGGGGCAAACTACGTGTTCAGGGTGAGGGCTGTTAATGCTGCTGGATACAGCCACATGTCCGCTGATTCTGATGCTGTGGTTGTACAGGCTGCCATCTGTGAGTGTCCTCACATCTCATCTCCATTATTCAGTTTGCCTGTAGCATTCAAGCCATTCTCTGTCCCTCTGCTCCATCCTCCCAGCCATTTTTAAACATTTTTTTCATTCATGTATACTTTAAATTCATTAGACACATTCATACATGACCTGCAGCTATCTGCTCTTTGCAACTGAGCAGTTAGCTTCTCTTAACTCATTGTTGTTCATGAACCTTGTTCATCATGTCAGTTTTTCACCACTTTAATAATCAGTTTTTCTGTATCTGGTCAGTTAGATTCTGTTCAGATACAGTTTGCTTCTTATATACCATCCATTGCACCTCACAGTTCTTGCATTTCTTTAATTGAATGAATTCAAGTAGCATATAACATGTTTGTGGCTCCTAATTTATTAGCATGTGCCTGCCTGTCCTACTCATCACTGACATTTGTCTCTGGACCTGTTTTGCCAGTCCCCATTCTTTCATTTATTAATGACAAGGTCAAATAACAAATTAGAAGATTTCTTCATTGCTTGTACTTTGTGTATTGATTTCTGTATAATTGTTTTTTTGCTCGCGTTCTGTCTTGACATTTGATAACTCCTCAGGGGTGACTCTTGGTGCATGGGCAAGGTGAAGGCTTAAACATTGTGTTCTTAAAGAGCTTGAATCTAATGAGAGTCTCGTCTGGCTTCGGAGATTTTCTTTAGTGTGAAAGTTATCCAGCTTCTGGCCTCGAGTGTAAGTACTTTGTCCATTACAATGACTCTAAAAAAAAATGCGTTGCTTCTGTGCCCAAAGCATGCAGCTTGTTTAACTGTAGCACTCGTCGTGAGATCTTAACACTAATGGCAACTAAGATCCTTGCAATATTTGTTATTTGTGATGAGAATGTTTGTTAATCATTTATATGAGATGACATAAGAGATTTAATATGTATTCCTACATCTGAATATCTGAAAATGATCCTCTTTAAAAAACAACATTTATTCTTTTACAGTAAATACTGACCATCCACTCTGTTTCCAGCCGTCACTGGGAAGCCCACCAAAGTGGTCCAGCTGGAAGCTCTCAAGGATTACATGGTGTTGGGCTGGTCTGCGCCTGCTGATAACGGAGGAGCTGATATCAGGGGATACTTTGTGGACTATAGGACCGTGAAGGGAGGCATTGTTGGGCAATGGCACGAAATGAACCACGAGGCAGTGACTACAAACTCCTATAAAGTAAATTATCTTATTTCAGTCATAATACCCAGTGTCATTATTGATTGCAATTTGTTAAGCTGACAGGCAGTTTGACCCGACTGTCATGTGTCATGTCAAATGATGAAGCACAAATGAGACTATGTACATATGTGGTAATTATTATTCATTACACTGCTGCCCAGAGTTCATCATTCAACATCATTTCATATTTTTTGAATCACTTCTAATTATCTGCATTTTGTTTCTACTTAGGCTGAGAACCTGAAGGAGAACGTGTTCTACCAGTTCCAGGTGCGTGCTATGAACATGGCAGGTGTGAGCGAAGCCTCTCTGCCCAGTGCAGCTCTGGAGTGCAAGGAGTGGACCCTTACTGTACCAGGTATAGTATAAGAGACAACTTTAAAGTGACAAAACACTCAACAAACTCATGCCAAATCTAGTCACAACTTTTAGGTGTTTTATTATATAAGAGTCTCAGAATATGGGTTGAGGAGACAATTAGATGACAAACTAAATGAAAAAAAAACTATTAACTGTCTTAAAAACATGCCCTTTAGAGCAGATTCATTGCTCCTCCTGATCATAGGTTTTCAAACTTTATGTCACTCCCATATATCCATACTCCATATATCCAAAAGATATTCCCTAATCACAGTGTCTTTAGTGGTGCAGAATGCTGTATGTTGTCCCTAAATCTCCTATAGGCGTACAATTGAGTTGACATCTAATGATTGTTAGATTCAAATCTTATGATTTACATGATTCTCACACTCATCATTCATTCATTGGTCCTGATATGGCAGCATCTGCGTTTTATATGTGGCTTCAATCATTAATTCAGGTTTTTTCATCAATTTGGCTTGGCTTTTTCAGCACAGTAGAGGACACATCATCTGAAATTGTTCTGAAGATAATAAATTATCAAAGTGTCTCAATACAATTTACAAATGAGGATTGAAACAACAGATGTACTAACACACAGTACAACTGATGCAAAAGAAGATAAATGGACCAAAGCAGAGTAAATGTACAGAAAATAGTTTTGGTAGCATTGATCATTATCCAAGTTCATACTTAACATGTGTTACAAGAATAACAGAATAATCCTGCATGGAAAACATTCAGTTATCTCACTATGCACAGTATTAAAATAGGTAGCCAGTGCATTGGATCACCCAAAACTTGATAATAAATTAAAGCCTAAGAATATTTCACTGCCTTTGTTGATGTGTTCACTGTATTGTTAATCTTTTCAAAGAATATAATCTTTTCTTTGGCGAATGTTTAAGGGTCCAAAAATTGATCCGCACATTATTATCTTACAATTCGTTAGAGGTAAAGTGGAAACCCAGTAAAGCTGTTCTTAAAGCCCCCCCCACCTTGTTTCTGCTTCAAGATGCTCCTGTTAGTCTTCATGTGCTGGAGGTACGTGACACCTCTGTCGTGCTGCTGTGGGAGCCACCTGCATTTGATGGCCGCACTCCTATCAATGGCTACTATGTGGACATCAAGGAGGCCTCTGCTGGAGAGGCGTCCTGGAAGGCTGTCCATGAGAAGGCCGTCAAGACGAAATACTTGAAAGTGAGGAAGTTGAATAGCTTTATGTATCTTTTTAAATGAAGCTGAGATCTACTGATGGTAAAATTACCTCTGATTTCTCCTGTGCCAACTCAGGTGACCGGGCTGAAGGGTGGTAAATCCTACGTCTTCCATGTGCGTGCTCAAAATCTTGCTGGAGTTGGAAATCCCTCAGCAACCGTAGGTCCAGTCGTGGCCCATACTCACCCTGGTGAGTGTTATTGTTATGTAACCCAAATATTCAGTCGCATGAGATTCCTACGTAGGTCTGGAAGTAGATAAAATAGCTATTTCTGGCACACAAATTCACTTTTTGTATTCCTCACATTATATCTACTGACATCACCAAGTCACATATTTACTCTTTCTTCCTTAGGCACCAAGGATATTTACGTGGATGTTGATGATGATGGTGTGATCTCTATGATATTCGAGTGCTCTGAGATGAGTGAGGGATCTGAGTTTGTTTGGTCCAAGAATTACAAGGCTATCACAGACAGCTCTCGTCTTACTATTGTCACCGAACATGGCAAGTAAGTATCCAATGCGCGCCCACATTGTCATGCACCTTCCAGGTATAGAACTGATTTATCTCTACTCCACTTCACATTGTTGAAACCTATCTTGCCCAAGTCCTTCCTCTTTTCATTTACCCTGCTGTCCTCATGTGACCTTATCTTCAGGTCCAGAGCTATCTTCAATGATCCTTCCCTGGAGGATCTGGGCATCTTCTCCTGTGTTGTCACCAACACTGACGGCATCTCCTCCAGCTACACACTCACTAAGGAGGGTGAGTCAGCCCAAAGTCTTGAGTGTCTGAAACTCGATTCACTTGTTATTTGTTCAGGTGACATCAGTGCTAAAGTTGTAAGGAGAGCTTAAAGGGCAGTGTGTCTGTTTTCCTGTTAGAACAACCACAACAAGTTGACCTTGTACATGTTGTCTTGAAGCTTGTCTCAAATTATGTTGTGCTGTATCTTTGTCAGACTTGCTGTAACATTCAAGGTTGTATTTGACACGTATCTTGACAGTCATGACAGCACTGATGTTACTTCTTTTAAAATACTGTCGAACAAGAAAAAAAAAGTAGGCTGAAAACAAGTAGTAGGCTGAGTGACGCTGAGAGGTTTTTTGCGAAGGTTGTGACATTCACACATTTTGTTGCTGCTGTCATTTGTTGTTTGACAGGTCTCCTGCGTCTTCTGGACATCAGCCATGAACACAAGTTCCCTGGTAAATACTCCACCAAGCCACACTGATTGCTGATACCACATTTTCTTTTTATCATTATCATTTTACACAACAAACAGTATAACTACAGGTATGTCTTGGATATTGTACTTACCATGCCTGTTACTTTATTCACCAGGTACATAGCTATATAAAATAATATATGTTGATACTATAAAGGCTTTAAAAATGTGGTTCTCTCCAGTTATTCCCTTTAAGCAAGAAATGTCCATGGAATTGCTTGAGAAGGGTCGCGTGCGATTCTGGACTCAGCTGGAAAAATGGACCTCAGACTGCCAAGTGGAGTATGTCTTTAATGATGTCATTGTTACCGAGGGAAAGGTAGGAATCACACTCTAATCTAATTTTTCTCTCTTTGTCATGTTGTTCCATGTGTCCTATTTTGTATCATCATTGTAGACTTGCAATTGACATGTGCTCTATGTCTTTTTACTTCCAGAAATACCAAATGCACTTCGACAAGTCCACTGGCATTATTGAAATGTACACAGAATCTCTTGAGGTCACAGATGAGGGAACCTTCACCTTTAATCTGGTGGATGGCAAAGCTAAGGGCACAACCAGTTTGGTGCTCATTGGAGAAGGTACACATGCCCAATTTACTTCCATGTTAATGCTGTGCATACAGATTTTTCAGTATGTTCTTAAATATTGATAAGGAAGAGGGACCCTGTAGATTATTTGGAACCCATGAAAATGCTCACTCTGTTGGGTACATCACATTTGCTGCAGTTAAAGTATATGACCATTGAGGGGCAGCAGAGGACAACCTTTCATCACTCTTACACTTTCATGTTTCATGGAACTAACTTTCTGGTGCAATCTCCTCTGAGAATTTTTAGTTATGTAAAAGAGAAGGCTTATGTTGTGAGGACTGAAAATATATTTTTTTAACATTTCATGTTTTTGTTATCCAGAATTCAGGGAGCTTCAAAAGAAATCTGAATTTGAGAGAGCAGAATGGATCAGGAAACAAGGTAAGGGGTCTTTACTTTACTGATATTTGTAAATATTTGTATGATATTTGTTTTTGTAACATGATTTTGCCTCTGTGTCCATAGGTCCTCACTTTGTGGAGTACCTTGGCTTCACCGTGACTCCAGAATGTGACGTGCTGTTGAAATGCAAGGTAAGAACAATATCTGTATAACTATATTTATATTGCTGTTTTATTGATGTTTTTGTAAAACATGCAGCACAAATGTTTTCCCACCTCTTCTTTTTCACTCCACAGATAGGAAATATCAAAGCAGAGACTGAAATCACCTGGTTCAAGGATGACATTGAGATTAGAGAGGATGACGATGATGCTGTGAAAATCGAGAACAAGGATGGTGTGCTGACCTTTAATATTGGAAAGGTCAGCCCATTAGACAGAGGCCATACTTTGTGAGGAGTCGTGAGCTCATGAGCAAAGAGCTAAAAGCAATGCTTCCAATGCAGCTATGCTTCCATTGCAGAGCTAGACTAGATGCTACGCTGCCAACCATCCTCTCTGACACACAGAATCATAAATGATGAAACACTTCACAAAATATTCATGTTCTGGCGTCCTGCTGGAGTGCTGCTGGAGCCAGCACGTCAGCATGTCGTACTTGGGAACTGTGATGCTTTATACTTTTAATTTTTGTTCTTCTAATGCAGATTTTGTATCATACTCTTCAGCATTTATACCCATATAGTGTAAATACAGTATATGGTTTATCTGTGTGATTCATTCATTCATTCATTTCTAATTATATACAATTTAACTCCACTGGTTACCTTAAAAATCAGACAAACTGGACAGCTCTCCTTTGATTATGTTTATCTGGTCTTTAAGTCAATGCCGGTGCCAGTGAAGTTAAAAAAGTATAACATTACTTACAAAGAGAGGGTAGGTGTCATTGCATGAGCTCAGGAGAGGTGGCCTGTTCATCGCCACTCCTGTCACTTGCGTTTGCATTAACTGGCTTATCTGTCTAATTTACAGTGCATTATTAAGCAAGAGAAAAAAGAAAAACCGGGAAAAAAGACACCTGCCGACGACGTTCCCCCGATGCCACGACCCAAAGTCTGGACATAAACTTTGCTGCCATAAGTTGACGCCTATAATGTCTCCATGTGTCCTCATTGTCTTCCCTTTTACATGTTTTCCATTTAACGCCTGCAGCATCCCAGGCGGGAGAAAAGCTTACCTTTTCCGGTTTAGTTGGTCTCCGTCTGGCTGTTCTACTGTCTATTATCTGTCCCAAGAATTACACTGTGTTTGTCTCTGTTTACGGTAGAAGGGGATCCATTGTTTTCTCAAGGATACTCATGTAGCTTTTACTTGTATCCCTAGATCTGCAAGAAGGACGCAGGTATTTACAAGGTAACCCTAAAGGACGAGAGAGGCAAAGATAAGAGCACCTTCAGTCTGACAGATGAGGGTAAAGTCTTTCATTGATGTCACATTTTCACTGTTTGAAGTAGACGCCTGTGCTGTTAGTCTTGCAAAGCAAAATGCAAGATTAGTAATTATTACATTAATTGCTGTTGTCATTTTTCTCCAGGCTACCAGACTGTGATGAATGAGCTGTTCAGAGTTATTGGTGAGTCATCAAACTTAACGCAAGTGATAATGAAGCACCACTCATACTATAGTCAAAGCATGAACATTTGACAGCTAACGAATTAAATATTTTATGCAGTGTTGTATACCATTAAATAAATGCCTTCCTTTTTTTCCTCTTAGCCAACTCCTCCACTGAAGTTAAAGTTGTCAGTACTGAACACGGCATCATCCTCTACTCCATGGTCACATATTACACTGAGGAGCAGCACGTTGGTTGGCTTCACAAGTATGTAAAATCAACCTTATTCACGCTGGTACACACTAATGTGAACACAACTATTTTAAACTCAGGTTTAATAGTAGTTGTTACCAAATCAGTGTCCTAGATATTTCTGATGTCCTTGAGTTAACATGTATAAGCAAATACAGGAAACAATTTCACCTATGTGCATGTGTATGCATGTGTATGAATTTGGCTACTTTAACCATAATTGTTTACTACAAAAGCTCCCCATTTGTCAGCTTAATTCTTTCAGTTGTGTACAGAGATCAGATGTCTTCCTTTTTGTAATAATACAGGGATAATTGTGCAGAATGTATGGTTACTGTATGAACACGTGCACACTTTGTGATCTTTTTGTTTTACACCTCTCTTCATTAGAGATGCTAAGATGGCTGCCTCAGAGAGAGTTAAGTCTGGAGTCACAGGAGAGCAGCTTTGGCTTAAGATCAATGAGCCCACTGAGAAGGACAAGGGCAAATACACCATGGACATCTTTGATGGCAAGGACGGTGTAAAGAGGGTCTTTGATCTGGCTGGCCAGGGTGAGTGACGGTTTTAAGATTTTTCAGATTGTTTCTCAAGACTCAGGTGCCACTAACTTTGAACATTTTTGCTCCTATGGAAATGAGTAATAATTGCTGATTTGCTCTTTTGCAGCATGGGAAGAGGCATTTGAAGAATTCCAAAGGCTCAAGTAAGTAAACAAACCCATCTGACTTGATTTTCGAGTTGCGTAATTCTGTCTGAAAAGGATGTTTACACAAATATATAGTAACAGCATTCACACACACTTAAAATAGACTCATCTGTACTTTGTGAGCCCTTTATAGACACTCCAAATACACTTCCTGGCATTGTATAGCTTTGCAAAAAAGAATAAAAAATGATGTGACCATTCAGCCTGTGATACCATTTTAACATGCTTCTGACAATGTCTGTTTCCTTCCTTCCGTAGGGCGGCAGCAATTGCAGAGAGAAGTAAGTGGTTAATTATTCTTTGTTTTCTCCCAAGAGACAAAGCTCTATGAATTATATAATATTTTTCTGGACATACAGGCTACCAGAGTTTTAGTAGAAGTTTGAAATTGGATTCAGAGGAATTGAAGATGCATGAATTTACTAGTCATCACTCATGGAAAAGGAAATTGTCAGCCAGAACATTTTGGAAATCATAATTCATGCATGTGGTAGAGTTATAGCTATTGTAAAGTAATCTGTCATTCATTTCTGGTGTTGATCTAAAGTTATCAAATGTTTAAAAGTCAGAGTTAGGTGAATGTTATGCTGAGTTGAATGACTGCATTAAGTCTGTTTGTTGAGTCAAGTACTCTTCAGGTTAACTGGCTGACTGACGGATGACATTTACTCACTCTCATAATTTTCGTTTAGACCGCGCTCGTGTTGTTGGAGGTTTGCCAGATGTGGTTGCAATCCAAGAGGGCAAGGTAAATACATTAGATATATACTCTGTTAATAAAGTGTGTTGACATCCTTGCCTCACCTTTCACTTTCTTTTTCTTGGCTCAATCCTCGGGGCGCCTCTTTCCTCAGAAGTCTAACAAGATTGTTTGGAATCCATTTTTTCATGAGAAACATCAACTCTGTCTCACCCTCCTTCTTCCTTTTAGTCCCTGAACCTGACTGGCAATGTCTGGGGTGAGCCGGTACCTGAGGTATCCTGGATAAAGAATGATAAGGAGCTGATAGCTGACAGCCACTACCATCTCAAGTTCGAGCACGGAAAGTATGCCAGCATCACAATCGACGCCGTCACCACAGCTGACTCTGGCAAATACGCTCTCCTGGTCAAGAACAAGTACGGCACAGAGGCCGGTGAGTTCACCGTCAGCGTTTACAACCCAGAAGAAGAAGAAAAGGAAAAGGAGGCGAAGAAAGACTAAAGAATGATGTAGTGTAATGAAATAAAGCACAAAAGATGAATGACTGGGCTATCTCCAAAGCATTTTACCCTGGCACATGCCGGTGCACCACAGCAGTCAAAAATAAATGATGAATACAGCTGCTTCCTCCTGCGTCTTTCATGTGCTGGGCTAAAGAGCTTTGGGCATTGCTTGTCAAGAAAGCAAACAAAGAGGGTAATACAGGGAGGATAATTGTGTGCTTGTAGTTGCTCCACATGTCTTCTGTCACTTCTGGCCACTATCATTAGTTAATGTATAATCATCGGAGATGGTTGACCTATCTTAATCTTTGTTATAAAAACAGGAATTAAATTATGCCAAACACCACACTGTTTTCTTATATTACAGTATTACATTTGGGTAACCTTTGACCTCTTAAACCAAGTCATGCCTGAGGTTTATGTACTGTAAAGAAATAAAGGGAAAAACTGGTGTCATGAATGTATTACCCAATATTTGCTTTGTTTTGTGAAGCACTGCAGAAATGCGTAGTGGAAATGTCTCTGAGTAGAGCTCTTGGTGTGTATTTAGAAACAAACTATTATGTTTAAATAATGCTGTGTTTACATACTGTCTGTTGATGTACTGTGGAGATAAAGCATGATGACGATGTAGAATAGTGTAGCAACATACACATCACCCGAAACTGGTTAATTCGTGCCTTACAATTGTACGTAGCTGCGGGCAAGGAGGTGCAGACATAATGATTCATCTAGACGGCTTTCAATAACACTAGTCACATGAGTGTCAGACACTGTCAGGAAAATATGTTGAAGGATGAGGTTCAGGTGCAATAGAAGAAAACTATACAGATAAACAGGTCTGCAGCAAGTGGTTTGAGGCTGTATGTCTAATAAGTTAAACATGAGTCTGTTTTCTTTTCAAGGCACTCATTCTTGTAATAAAGGTGCATTTGCTTTAGAGAGGTTTTCGTTTGTTTCAGTATCCTCTCCCATAGAGTGTTTATTCATCAAGAGAAATACCTCCCTTGAAGTTAAATCATTAGATTTGCAAAAAGCTCAAGGGGGGTTTCTGCATTAATGGTGGCCTATTATAGAAATCAGCTGTTCAAATGATATCATCTGATTTCTGCCTTCTGTCATTGCTGGAGCTATTTATTACAAGTGCCCAATATGAGTTCCTGGGCCCAAAAGGGGTCATTAGGAAAGATCCCAGGGCCCAGTGCTTCAGAAGGACTATTTTCATCAGACGTGGCACCTGTAACTGAAGATACATCTCCATATAAAGACATAATCCGTTTTAATAATAGGCTTTTTCATGGTAGACATTTGACTTATCATAACATGAACAAATAATATGATGGCTCAGTTGCATTCAGGTGAACAATCATGTACTATACAAGGGTCAGAAATTGAACTAATGGTTAAATATCAGTGGTGGAAGAAGTATTCAGGTCCTTTACCTAAGTGAAAACATTAATACAGCAATTTCAAATACTCTGTCACAAGTAAAGGCCCTGCATGAAAAATCCTACTTAACTTAAGTAAACGTACCAAAGTATTAGCAGCAAAATATATTGAAAATATTAAAGAAAAAGTAGTGTCTTGGTCCCTCTGACTGATATATTATTATATGTGACATCATTAGATTAGTAATACCGAAGCATCAGTGTGTAAGCAGCATGATTACACACTGGAGGAAAGAAAAAAAAAACAAAGCTCTAATACACAAATCTGTTTTCAGTTTGTGCACATTTTCCTCTAGGGCTGTTAACAACTCTGAAATATGACCTGACTACACACCAAAAAGCCAAAAAGGCTGAAAATCACATGGTCTAACCACGTGTTGTCATCCATGTGTAAATATTAATCTGAAAAGTAATTAGTAACTATAGATGTGAAATAAATGTAATGGAATAAAAAGTACTATATTTCCTATTGAAATGTAGTGGAACTGAAATATAAAATAGAAATAATCAAGTAAAGTACCTGAAAGAGTAAATTATTTAATTACTTTCGACCACGGTTTAATTGCACCTGTCCTTTTCTTGCTTTGACGTGTCTGCAGAGAAAACAAGTACATAGCTCCTGTCAATAAATAGCCAGCAGTACTAAAAAGCAATACATCATAAACGTGAATCATGTAACCCTGGGCATGATCACTGACATCCTGGCAGCAGCTGTGTGAGTGAGCAGCCACTGAGCGGCTCCCTGTCCCATCAACCCGAGCTGTTCCCAGTCACACCAGCAGCCAGCCGCGGTGGTGGTCCAGCACGGACACGTCAGGAGGCTTTTGAGGAGTTTCACGGGGAAAGATATGGGGACTCACTGAAGACACACACCGGCAGTCATCGGCAGCATCTCGCTGAAGTAACCCAAAAAAAGGTAAGCAGTAAGCTATCGGCTCTGTTTAACCCTTCTCATACAAGTCTGTCCGCCGTTGCCTGTGATAATAAAAAAAACAACAACATATGTCTTCACTCTGCCGACAGCTAATGTTAGCTAGCCTGTAAGCTAGCGGACGTATTTTTAGCCTACGGATGATTCATTTTAACGTGGAGACATAATACCGACCGGATTGGAAATTAATGTAATCATCTCCAAATTAACGTGACGACTCACCATTGAATCCGGTGGGTGTCGCCTGTTAGTGTTTCACCGCTATTTACGGTAACATGGACGTAAACGCTGCGGCTAGCTGAGGGTTAATGTTGTGATGAGCTAGCAGAGCCCCATTCATTTATTCCTCGGTCTACTCTCCTCTGCTCTGACCATTATGGTGTTTAAAAACAAGCACTACAGCTCAGAATAATCGCGTTTTGTGCTTTCATTTGAGCCTTTTTATACGTTTTTGTCGTTCATGTAGCCTAACATTAGCGCAGTGGTGGAAAGTAACTAAGTACATTTACTCAAGTAAGGTGGATTAGGGGTAATGTGGGACACTTTTTGCAATTCTGACTTGTTTACCATATTTACATGAATCCAATGCATTATATCAACATCTAAAATCATTATGAAATCCCTGAGATGTTTCCTTGTTAAATCAGAGGACAGGTTTTAGATATTGTACTTAAAAGGAAAATGGCACATGTAGTAATATTCCTCGTGTCAAATCATTATCAGAAATAGATTTTATAATCTGGGACATTTTGTTGGCCTACATGTAGTTTTGCTTTCTGTATCAGAAACAAGATAACTTACACAGTTTGTATACTAGTTAGCTTTAGAATAACTGAATAGAAAATGTTGTCCCACATTAGTCAATGCCCCACATTACCCTAATCCACCCTACTTACACTTGAGGTACTTGTACTTTACTTGAGTATATCCATTTTATGCTACTTTATTCTTCCACTCCTCTACATTTCAGGGGGAAATGTTGTACTTTTTACTGCACTACGTTTATTAGACAGCTTTACTTCTCAGATGAAGATTTGACACCATGAGTAAAAATGAAACCATCCAACCTTTTTGGCTTTTGACGTCTTGCAAAAAGCAGTGTCACATTTCAGATATCTGAGTTGTTAACAGCTCCAACAAATAATGATTTTTCTCTCTAATTTCTCACATGGCTTCATATCAGTTAATGTTCAAATGATCCAATATTTCACCAACATCAAATGAAAAGTCAAAAAACTGAAAGCAGATTTGATTAGATTAATCATCTCATGACCCCTCAGATTTACCTGGTGACCCTTTGGAGGGTCCCGACACCTAGGTTGTAAACCATTAGACTAAGATAGCTAAAAGTAGTGGAAACTAGCTCCACCTCCAGCAGCTACAGCAGTCACATGCTGTTCTAACACTGATGCTTCAGTATTAATAATCTAATTATGTCATAATAATATATCAGTCTGAGGGACCAAAACACTGCTTTAACTTTAACATTTCAGTATATACTTTGGTAAATTTACTTAAGTTAAGTAGGATTTTTCATGCAGGGCCTTTAGTTGTAATAGAGTGTATTTACACTTCTGTATTAGTACGTGTACTTAAACAAAGCAGCTGAGTATGTATTCAACCACTGCATTAGAGAGCTGGTGTACTGGTGACATCTGATGTAAGATGGTATCATTAGCTTTAATCTTTGAGTTAGCATTTTTAGCCACAACAGCTAAGTTTGTTTATTATGCTTGGAGCTGACTCGTTTGTACTTTCTATTAATCCACATGTTTGTAGTTAGATACAGAAGTCTTGATTGGCCAACTTGCCAAACATACATGCGTGTGTGTGCGCCTGTGTGTGCGCCTGTGTGTGTGTGTTATTTCACAAAACGAGATTAAAACTTTTTTGTTAGTCCATTTTATGTAAATGTGTAAAGTGAGATAATCCCACACTGATACTGTGTCTCTTAATCAGTGACACTTAAGTCTATCACTAAACTGTTATCCAAGGTAATGTTACAAAACCCAAATAAATTGCTGTGACATTACCTTCAGTAGTACTGAACATTTTAACTCACTTGAACTTGCCAGTTCATTTTATGCACTTGAAATAATAAAGTGCAATACAGCAGCCTTCCTATTTTCATGAATCTCTAGTTTTTGTAGAAACTGTAGATTCAATATCATTTGACTTGCAATCTAATTGATTTAGTTTTGGGTTTTTACTCAAAAGCAAGTGAGTTTGACTCAGATTTTAACAGTAAATGAGCTCATACTTGAGTTTTCTACATTTACTATAGCAGAATAAGATCTGATGAATAATGGATTTGTTGTACTTTTTATCTTTTTAGGGAAAAAAACACACTAAACAAAACATTTAGCTTCTACTCACAGGGTGTAGTCTCAATTTTATGTGGGCAAATTAGTCATAGGTCACCGTCTTGGCTATTGCAGTTATGACTGTTCCTAAATTTAAAGCAGACAGTAATTTCGGCACTTGACTGAAAATAGGACAACAAATGTAATTTATTAAGAAGAGATTTCCTCCTTTTCTTTCACTGCACAATGTGTAACAATGAAAGCCACACTCTCTTCCTATCTGTGCTTATTATGGTTGTCTTGGTTTGTTTTACACACACATGTCAAATGGACTCACGTCGATGCAGCTTTGGTGTAACCTAATACTTGAAAGAGTGTAACATGAGCCACGTCTGGTTTGGTTGGCCAGTGCACCCAGTCAGTGCTCCTTCTATTGTCACCCAGTGAAAGCAAAGTGTAGGTTGGGTCTTTTTTAAAACTATCATTATGTACTTACAGTAGGTAGGACTGTGGCGCTCACATGTCTTGTCTTGTCATTTTTAATTGGCACATAAATGGGGTTTTAAGATCAAGGTTTTTCTTTGTAATATAATTGCTTTGTGTGTTTAGTCACTTCTACTGTTATTCGTCTCGTGCTCCTAACTCAGCACACAAGTGGTATGTTTGGAGGTAAGTTTTTTTTTTAACTCCTAAAATTCACCTACAAAAGTGAAGTATTTATACATGTTTTGTGTTTTTTGTCAAATCTATGAACACATAACAGATCGTGGGATGTCTCTGGGGGGAGGATGAACCCAGCTTCAGCTCAGCGGGCCTGCATGTTTTCTTTGATAATGTTTACAAAAGGCTTAGCAGTTGGGGCACCGGCGATGAGTCCGATTTGGAAGAGCTTCACGCATTATGTGTATCTTTAGGCTTGCATGAATTTGGACTGCAAGCGTCATGGGTGTACCCACTCTATCTATCGATTGTACATATTCCACTAATGCCTAAAATTAGCACCTGGGTTAATTATAGTGAGCTGCAGTCATATTTGAATATAAACAAATCCCTGCAGAGATTATACCCTCTCTACTAAACTGTTTGTTTTTTTGCCCTCACGTGTCCAGCAAGTTAAAAGGTTTCAGGGTAAAGAGAAACAAAAATAAAAATCAACAAGTCCATTGTGCTGAATAGTCCATTGGTTGACTCCTGCAGCCAATGAATGAACAAACTACCCCCCCTGTTTTGATTAGTCATGCATAATAGCAAGCACACGCAGCAACGATTGTATTGTACATGTGACTGACTGTGCCAGAACATCACGCTGCGCTGAGTCTTTTTCCCTGAGCTTGTCCCCCTTATCAGGAAAAAAACATTGCGTAGCCCTTCACAGAACTTAGCTGTCCCTTATCAGCTGCACACCGCCACCTTGAAGAGACCGTCCCATTGGCTGAACCTGTCGTGTCCTGTCAGCTGACTGGATGAGCAGAAATGCACATCCTGCAAAGAATAACCAAGAAGACTGAAACATTTTATGACGGTGTTGCACAATAACCACCGGGCGTCATATCGCGGTGTACTGATATTTACTCCAGGGGAAGGTTATTCAAAGGTGATTAGGTGGGGTGTATTTTAAAGATTGAGTCCAGGATGTTAGTCAGACATTATCATCATAATCAGTGGGAGAAAAACATTGGTCTCAGTGGAGTATCCTGAGTTAGGAGAAGAGGGAGCCGGTGCTCCACCTAACAGTGATGAAGAGACAGAGATCCTGGGGGGACAGGGAGCATCTGGATAGCAACTCAGAAGACACCACAGACAACAGTGAGCAGGATGACTCCTCGTCTCTGAAGTCCTCCTGGTCTTTGGTGAGTCAGTGTTTACAGGTCTCTGAACTGGTCACAGCTTTGGCCTGAAGGTGAAGGGCCTACTATGGTGTTAGTCATCCTTTAAACCTGTTTGGTTTGGCACGTTGCGTGGCTAAGTGGCTTATTCTTTGACCACAGTGACTCAGGTGGATGATGTGAGTTGAGCTGAAGACAAGGGTTCAAGTTAGAAAAAAAAGGAAAGTCAAAGCAGTGAAAGTATCTTGGACCCAGATGCCCGCATTATGGCTATTTCTTATCCAAAACATCAAGGCTGTCCTGGTTTCAATTAGTTGTTTTGGGTCTGGCATTATAGCTACGTGTGTGTCCTTCTTCTGAAATGGCACTGAAGGGATAAAAAGACAGCAGGTAGCAGCAGGTCTGTTGTTTGGTCCACCACTTTTAAACAAACATTCATGGTCCCCTAGAGGATAAATCTTACTGACTTTGGCTCAGAGTGTAAAATGTTTGGATGAATTGTCATTAAATTAGTCACTTAGTTGCTGTGAAAATTGGTAAATTCATTAAAGTAGAATGACAAATTTAATTTTGTCCTTATATTTATGTCTTTATATCACTCATGACAGTCTAAGTGCTAGTCAGCAGATGGTAGCATGCTAAGACACTAAACTAAGACGTGAACTTGGTAAACATTACACCATCATCATTGTGAGCATGTTATCATGCTGAGGTGACCTGTTAGGTCAAGAGGAACCTCACAGAGCTGCGAGCACGGCTGTAGATTCTTAGTCCTGTTAATGTTTCAGATCATGTTTGATTTCATTAGTCCCTCAGAGGTGATCCCATTAACAAGACACTATAAATAAACCACTCATATTTAAGTTTAAAGTAGGTAGGTTTCTCATATCATCTATGCATGACACAAAATGTTGATCTGTCCTCACATTTGCTCCCTATTGGCCCACCAATTTGTTGTGGACTAAAAATGTAAAATACAATTCCCGAACTACTATTTAATATCCTTAATTATTCTTAGTCAAACCACTTGAGTGACAACATTATTCAAAATGATCAATATATAGGTTTAATATGACAACAATATATTCTGGTCAGCGTGCACAAATAAACTGTGTTTGAAATGAATTTTCTGCAATTTTCATACTTGCAGAAAGTTATTCACTGGGCCTGATTGGACCCCTTGTTATTGTGATCCCCCCCCAACCCCCCCCCACCCAGCTTCAGTTTAAGTCTGGGCTGAAGTTCTTCAAATAATTGAGAGCTTCTTGTTATTGAAACAAGCAATTAAAACCTGAAGAGTACAGTGTAGAACCTGCTCTATGTGTAAAGTGACTTTGTTGTGATTTGGCGCTATACAAATAAAGATTGATTGATTTGATTGATTGACAGTACATCTTCCATGAAATCATTTAAACCACTTTTCAACCTTTTTAGCACTCATCTTACAATGATGGTTGTTTGATTTGTCTTTCTGTGTGTGTATAAAAGGGTGTGAAATAGTCTCGAAAGCCTCTCTGCATATATGAATATTTTTGCTACTATCTAATCAACAGCATACTCTCTCAAGACAAAAATATCATGACAGAGTTTCCCAGCGTACCATGATGCCACCCTTACACAGATGCCTCTATTCTCCCCTTCCTCCTCCTCCTCCTCCTCCTCTACCCCCCCCCCCCCCCCCCCCCCCCAACCCCCCGCCACTCTCATGGTTAGACTCTGAACAAAAGGTCAGTGTGAAATAGGACCATTTCAGGTTACATAAACCCAATGAAGTCGGTGGGGTGGGGGGGGGACTGTGTTTACAAACCCCACTAAACTAGACCCTGACCCTAGCAAACCAAAATCATGTTTGCTTAGTGAGCAGCAATAGCTTCACGCACTCTGTGTCACTGAGCACAAATGAAAGCAAACTGTCAAGCTCAGTAAATTGAGTGAAGAGACCACAGAAGGCTAGGAAGATTGTGTGATAATGTATGATTAGCCAACTCCTGGGTCAAATTTATTTAGTTATTTATTTATATATTTCTTTCTTTATTCATTTCCTCTGATTTAGGAGCTTTAATAAATAGCGTGTAAAGTTTGAGATGAGTTTGCATATGTGACAAAAAGAGAAAAATGCCCATATAATTATAGCAGCCAATGGACTAGGGCTTTTTAGTATTTATACTTGACATACTCAGCAGAGGGTTATGAATGTAAACAGGAAGTCAGCTGCCTCCATTGCAGTGGGAACTCTGTGTGAGGTTGTCTCTACTCATTGTTTCAGCCCAGCCATCATCTCCCTTCTCAGATGCTGCGCTTGTGGGACAGCGGCCAGTGTCAGGGGACTCTGGGGCACTCTGGCAGTCTGTGTGCGGGTCAGGAGATAACAGACACCACAGGGCAGCCAGGCAGGCGGTGGTGAGGGGAGCAGAGAGATGAAAGCAAAGGACAAATGAGACAGACTGATTGACCTGAAAAGGATACTCAAAAGACGAGACAAACGTGGACAGTCAACAAGAGTTCGAGGGGGGAAAAAAACGGGGCAATAGAAGTAGAATCAAGTGGAAAAGTTTTCCACAACTTGTCCGGGCCAAATCCGTCTCCTCTTGTGGACTCTCGCTGAACCCTCATCCTGTTTTTTTTCCTTTAACTCCGCTAATACTTTTGTTTTTGTCCCCCCTCCAGGCGGACACCATGAACTACGTGGGCCAGCTGGCAGGTCAGGTGCTGGTTACGGTGAAAGAACTGTATAAGGGCATTAATCAAGCCACGTTGTCTGGCTGCATCGATGTTGTGGTCGTCCGCCAGAGAGATGGCACCTACCAGTGCTCACCATTCCACGTGCGCTTCGGCAAGCTGGGTGTGCTGCGCTCCAAAGAGAAAGTGGTGAGTTTTAAAGGATTTATTTGTCTTCTTCTCTTCTCTTTCCTTCACCTATATTGAAGTCATGTATTTAAACTCTTAAGGGCTTAATTGCTAAAATTGTCAATGATATACTTTTAATTTTCTTTCTGTATATACGAGAGAAAACCACCTCATGTATGCAAACTACAAATATTGATTTTTTTTTTTTAAAGAAGTGGGCTTTTTCTTCACAATGTGCACTTTAAATCAATATTTTGAATTCACATACAGTATGATCTCTCCTCAAAAGAACTCAAACATTACACAAACGATTACATTCAGATTTTAAAACAATTAGGTTTTAGGCTACTGAAGTCTTAACTTATTTGTTTGATTTGAGCACTTTTCAGAGCAGTTCAGGAATGTTAGAAAATGCACTTTATTAATTCCCCTGCACCGCTCTGCTCAATGTCAACCTGAGTAGAGGTCCAATCAGTCAGGTCAGCTGTAAACACTGTGAGGGAATAGCAGGGTCATTAACAAAAATAAGATGCTTTGGATTAGCTTCAGTTTTGATTTAGTTAATAATCAATAAATAGACAGCTTGGGTCCTCTGTGTGCCTCACTGAACACAAGTTGCCATATTTACCTGTCTGCTAGGGGTGTAATAGAAACCTTAATTTATCTAAGTTCTAACCTTATTTTTATGTGAGTTTATTAGTATATATAAATCTTACCGAATATAACATAGTAGTCAGTTTGTAGCTTAATTGGTAAAAGCTACATGCATAATTAATATTATTTACCAACACTTCCATTTCAATGATTAACCTATGAATTACTTGTGTGTCTATTCTTAGAAGTGTGATGGTGTGCTCTGACTTGAAGCAAGCTTATTTACTTGCTTGTGGACCAGAGTGGGTGATGATTTGTTGGGGATTGACATTGTCTCACCACCTACCCAGAATGCTGATGGGCTATAGAGGGAGGAATGAATGAGTGGTACCCATGGCAACAGCTCTACAACTTGAATGTGTGGGAGGGGGAGGAGGAAATGTGAAGAAGAGGGCCTCAACAAGGGATGTTGTGTAACCGTTGCACGTGTGTGTCCCTGAGATCACTTATCAGACCCCCCCCCCTCCCTCCGAGGATTGCAGCTAAATATATTTATTAGAAGTTATGGGAGCAAAAAATAAATGAAAAAAATCACTTGATATTTTGTGTTTTTAAAAATACATGCATGTCAGGAACAGAGTGGGAATGAAACAGAAGTTGCCAGCCAAATGCTAATTAAATGTTGGCTGCGGCTGGTGTGTCTGTCCCCCGGCACTAGTCACTTTGGAAGGCAACCAAAAATGTTTTTAAAGTACTTTTTGGACTCTGAAAACATTTTGGATAATAGATCGTTCCTTTCCTCCTCCTCTTTTATTTCCTTTTTCTGTCATTCTAGTCAGAACTCAACATGAGCCCTAAAGCTGCTATGCCTTTATTCTGAACATTTACTGCCACCAGTTTCCAGTAATCCTGTAGAGATTCAGGCACTCTAGTGAATGTAACCTGTCACTGACTGTGAAAGGTTAGAAGAGGACCCTCATTTATTCCGGCTCATTATTAATTGGGCATTGAAATTCCCAGCCATCACACACCACACATAAATTCCCCTTAGCAACCCTGAGGGGGTGAAATTAAATCTTGAGGCTGTTGAGAAACCGCACTTGCAGGAAAGCAAAAGGAGAGATGCAACATGGCAGATCACGAGATTGGGGGGGGAGATTATATTGGCTGCCATCGGTTGAGAATTAATATTGATGATTTGGTTTCAGGTTGTCAGACAGGGCAGTTGCACTTGTGAGTTAAAAGTCTGCCTCATCCTTACACGTGTGTGTGTGTGTGTAGTCACTGCCAGACGTGACCTGGTTTTGCTTTTTGAGGTGTCAAGTTTCTGAATGGCCTCAGGTCCACTGGGGATCACCTGGCAAACATGAATGGCCCTGTTCTGTTTGGCAGGCTCCACAGAATGCAAGCCCAGAGGACTCATACTGTTATTAGGTTTTGTGAAGCCTCGGGAGAAAAAGATGGACTGTACATAGCTACCATACAGGCCCTTTGTATAGCTTGCTGAACATGCAAAAGAAAACCTAATTTATTTCTAAATTAACTTAAAAAACCAAACAGTGCACCAACCAATGTGTATATGTGCTGATTTGACAGCATGTACACAAGCTAGGCACCATAGCCAGTGCTTCACTACAAAACCTTTTTCTTTCAGATCGACATCGAAGTGAATGGAGAGGCTGTAGACCTGCACATGAAACTTGGAGACAATGGCGAGGCCTTTTTTGTCCAGGAGGCTGAGCAGCAGAATGTGAGCATTCAGTGAACTATACAGATGGATAAAAGATACATTTGGAAAAAACTGCTTTTAGACTGAGAACAAAAAATATTAAAACAAGTGAATTATTATATTTAATCTATCAGTGTTTTGAAACATCTTTGCGGGTTTCTGATTTGCTGTATTGTTTGTCAAGCAGAGACTCAGAGCATTAATAATTAATTTGAAGAACATGCTGTGCACATATTTCAAAACATTTATTATTTAACATTATCATTGTTTGTGTGCACATGACACCAGGAAGACATTCAGGATCTTAGGAAGTTTTCTCCTTTTTTAAAGCAACATTATAATACACAGCAATCAGGAGGAACAACTGTAGGGCATGTGTGCATGTGGAAATAATTACTCCACTGTCGTGCAGTTGCTACATTTGACAGGTGACCTATTGCTCAAGCTTCACGAGTCACATTGTGACAGCTCAGAAACAACAACCCTGTTCTGCTGGTCTAGTCGGTCTGGCTTTACTGTGCCGACTCTAGTGATTTGTATTTGATGCTTTGTGTTGTACTTAAAACGTATTCTAAGCTGTGTTTCCGCATTCGTGCCCTGTCTTTTAGCAGATTGTCCCCGCCCACTTGGCCACCTCCCCAATCCCCACTGAGAGTCACCTATTCTGGATCTCTGAGGTGGAGCACAGGCCACCAAAAGATTTGGAAGATGACCCCGCTGAGCGAGAGGATCCACCTGAGCCTCCTGCTCCCAGTACAGTGGCTACAAAAAAGAAGAAGAGACGGAAGAAGAAACACAAAGGAGACCCTCGAAGAGAGGAGCTGACCCCACCCATGTCAGTCACTACTGGTAACGCTATTGCTGCTAATGCACCTGCTGCTGCTACAACTGCTGCTATGTCCAGCACTGTGCAAAACGAGGAGATCTTTGAGATGGATCTGAGTTCTGATGACGACGTTGCAACACATGTCTCGAGGTAGGTTCAGGGTCAATGCTCGTTTGCTTAATGAAGATCAATTTAAAAGAAGATGAATTAATCACTCTATATTTCTTGATTCAGGTCACCTTCAGTAACCACAATACGAGACATTGACCCCAAATTACCTGCAGCCAGACACAGCATTGATGGTTATCCGCTGTCAGATGGAGAGTGGCGGGCAGATGACAGGTATGTATTGATCAGAGCATGGGTGCATTTGCAAGAATGTAATGTAGACCCCTAAATAGGCTTGGTTTTATTGATTGTTTGCATTTCTATATCTATCCCTTTAGTCTTGGCTTGTCTCAGGCTTTTTCCCCAAAGAGTGACTCTGAACTGGTAGTGAGGCCTTCAGAGAGTCTGCTCAGAGCTGAGTCCCACATGCAGTGGACCTGGGGAGAGTTTCCAGAAACAACCAGGGTAAGCACTTCTCTCTACAAATATTCATAAGGACATAGTTTTCAGTATTCTTATCTCATACTTCTTTTTTCCCCCCTCTAAAATCTAATATTCAGGTCACCAAAAAAGAGAAACCAGAACTACTAAAAACCGTGACCATCACCCCTTCAGAGAGCACCCACTTCCGCGTCATCCTCAGCTCCGAGGCCATGGAGAACGAGAGCGAGATCGAAAAAGAAGACTCCTCAGTTTGTACCATCATCAAGCCACAGCCACGCACCCCTATCACCACTCTAACACCTGAGGACCCTCTCACATCTGTGAGCACTGCAACTGGTGTGAGTCCTATAACTCCCTCGGAGCCTCTGGATGTCCTGCCCTCCAGTGTGATGACCTCCACTCCTACTAACAGCCAACAGAGCGATTCCCCCTCTAAAAAGAAAGGTATGTTTGGCAACCGTCAATTGGCTCATTCTCAGGTAATTCTTGGTTAGCACTAATCATAACTGTACATTAACTGATGAATACTTCTGTTGTTGAACACAGGTGTCCCAAAGAGGAGCCAGCATCAGGGTCCTGAGGATATCTACCTTGATGACCTGAATGTACTTGAACCTGATGTTGCAGCACGATATTTTCCTAAGAGGTTAGATTATGAAAGACGCACTTAATTGCTTGACCTATTTCATTTAAAAAGAGAGTCTATTTTAAAACTGAATATAAGCAGGGGGTAAAAATCCTCTAAAATAACACTGAAAGACCTGCAGACCAGTATAATGATGTGTTTTAGTCTGTATTCCTTTGTGACACCATCTCTTTATGTTGCTCCAGTGAGTCTGAAGCAGCCACTAAGCACTGGATGGACTCGGAGATGCCCTCTGGTTCACAGTCTCCACAGTCGGTAGGAAGTGCAGCAGCTGACAGCGGGACCGAGTGTCTTTCGGACTCAGCTAGCGACCTTCCTGATGTCACTCTTTCCTTGTGTGGAGGCCTTACAGAGAATGCAGAGATATCCAAAGGTACACTTGAGTGGCACTCATAAAAAATGTAGCCTAAAGTGCACTTTTTTGCAAGGTAGAAAATTAACTGCAGTCAGTAGAGACAATAAGTTATTTTGTCTAACTGAAAGGGTTCCCTACTGTATTAGACACATATGAAGACATCCAGCCACTGTTGTTAGAGGCTGTTTTCTTTTTTTAAACAATCAGCTCTGTGTTTTTTGATTGTTACCACATTTCCCTTTTTAAGGCCACGTGTCTCTACTTTAGTAGGGTCAAATCCCAACAGAACGTTCTCTCTTGTGTCTCAGCAGCTCTGTCTTCCTCTTCTCATCTGTGTCGATAAATAATTTTAAAAAGAACACTATTTTGGAAGTGTTACTTGGAAACCCTCAGCTGCTGTGGCTGCTGTAACAAAAAAAATGCTGACATGTCTATGTCTTGAAGTGAGATGTGATGGCTTTCTATCGCTGATCTTTTCACCGGCTGTCCTTTGTGTTTTTATTGCCTTGCAGAAAGATTCATGGAGCATATCATCACCTATCATGAATTTGCTGAGAATCCAGCAATTATAGATAACCCCAACCTGGTAGTAAAGATAGGAAATAGGTAAGTAAGCATTTTAATTTCACACGTGAAATGTACACCTAAGACATTTTAAAGGGGACATAGCCATAGCATAGAAAGAGAACAGTACACAGACACAACAATATGCTCAGTGTTTCCTCTACAATTACCTTGGACCCCCCCCCCCCCCTCCCCTCCTGATGGAAACAAAATATGTTTCTCTAATTTATGTGTCATTTCATCTTAGTTTAAGAGTCTCCACTGTATTTTGCTGTAATCTATGGTCACACTAGTTTCTCTTCTCTCTGTGTGCTACAATCCATTAGATGTGGTTGACCTGTGCATGGGTCACTCAGAAAATCAGCTGATTAGAAGTGAGGGTCATTAACCATCACAACATTAACAGCCCCATTTCAAGCTGAATGAGACATGGTTGCTGCACTCTACACAGTTGTTACAGTGCTCTTTGATCATAAAAACCTGCAAATGCTTACATATAGACCACAAAAATAAAAATGTTGAAGTGAGAATTGACATGATATGACCTCTTTAAGTACACTATTCAATCAGCTTTGGTTCTCGACTGCGTTTTTCAGATATTATAACTGGACACTAGCTGCACCTTTGATTCTAAGTCTGCAAGCATTTCAGAAGAATTTACCAAAGGTAATTGAATTTTTTTTTGCTTTGTCTTCTATATATTTCTGTTACATGTGGATAAATTGGCATGTAGCTCACTGTTCACTGTCTTTTGTCATCTTGTTTATGTAGGCCACAGAGGAGGCCTGGGTGAAGGAGAAAATGCCAAAGAAGTCAGGCCGCTGGTGGTTCTGGCGGAAAAGGGCGGATAGTACAATCAAACAGGTGTGCACGTCATGATTTGTACAAACATGAGAACAAAGCTGAGCTACAAAACAAACACCACACCATAATTATTGTAAAAGTCACATCCATATGGAGAGTGTTGTTTTCATGTCTCCTTGCCTGATTGTCTCATTTGTTTTGGGATTTCTTAATGTTTCCAGTCAGAGACTAAGCTCGAAACAAAGGAGGAGTCTCATTTGGAGGAGGAAGGACCCTCCATACCTCAGGAGAAGCTGGTCTTACCGTAAGTATTCCCCGCTGTTTGTTGATCCTGTGTCATGTTGTGTGAGTTCAGTGTCGTGCTGAACTTTAGCATTGCATGGAAAAGAAATGCAATCACATTGTGCCAGACAAAGAGTAAAGTCTGCAACCGAAGGTCCTTTTCAGGCAGGAGGTCTGAGTGTAGAAAACATTTACTGAAGTTTTAGCACAGTAGTTGCTCCATGGGGATCATTGTTTTAAACTTCTGTTGTTGTAACAGCGAAGTGTATTGAACATGATCCACAGACAAAGATTACACAAATGTATTTTCTTTGACATGTACAATTCAGTGTAGGTGAAAGTTTTGTGTACATCATGTTAAAACATCATACAGATAGTTAGAAACGTTATTATCCCACAAAGAGTAGAGAGAAAGAGGGGAAAAAAAGAAATGAAGTTGGGTTATGTAATTTTGATGATGATAAGTGTTGTTGTTTCTGTGTAGTCCTAAAGCAGGAGACTCGTCCAGCGATGAAGAGGGCAAGGAGGTCAGTGCTGCATCCTGTCAAGAGAGACTTCAGCCAATTGATGGTCAGCACCACGCTAGCCCACACGCTTACAGGAAGTCACTACGCCTCTCTTCTGATCAGATAGTAAGTCTATTCTTAAATGTTGTCCTTCCTAATAAATCATCTACCCTGCTTGAAAGAAAAGCTTCATCTCCCTAATAATGATATAAATGTTTCGAGTGATGATCAGGCTTGTTTTTCATTAATGGAAGATTTAACTATTATATATTGGAGTACAGAGTATTTATCAGGATTTGTACTTCTCAAAGGGTTTATTTGGCAGTTTGGAGCGCCCTCTGCTGGCTAGCTGTGGATTGCAAGGTGTTTGCTCTAATAGTAGTCTGTAGGGGGCTCTGAAGACCTTTAAATTTTTACTGTGCTGCGGAAGAACAAATCATACGCTGCTGGAACACATGTGAGGCAAAGTCAGTGAATAAAACTGATTTTGCCTCCAAATGGCTTCACTGTTCTGTTTTCTCTCTGTCACCAGGCCAGTCTGAAACTGAAGGAGGGGCCTAATGATGTGACATTTAGCATCACCACACAATACCAGGGCACGTGCCGCTGTGAAGGCACCATCTACCTGTGGAACTGGGACGACAAAGTCATTATCTCTGACATTGACGGCACCATTACCAAGTACGCCCCCCCCCCCCCCCCCAAGTCACTCACAACCATTTCATTACACCCACAATAAGCCATCACTTCATATTCATGCCTCTACAGGGCACAAACATGTACATATAAATACTGAACAATAGTTTTTGGGAGCAAACTGACTTGATATGATGACAGCTGCTAGTGCATGCTTATAATATGTACTGTATATACTAAATAAAGTTTAGTTAGGATCGTATCTGAGGAGGCTCTCATACACATTTCTTATAGAATTATTATTATTTGTCATTTAGTGGATATTTAATTTTAGATCAATAGTCAAATCACTCAAAAGTGCCCATGTGACATCATGACACAGATCTTATCACCGTATTGCTGGAAAGGAAATAATTCATGCTATTAGCGTCACAGCTTCAGTAGCAGTGCAAAGTTACCGTCCCATATGCCTATAAATAGCACACATACTGTGAAATAAGCTTCTTTACATATTTGGTAAGTATGATAACAGGTGGAGGCCAGCTGGTGAATGAAGTTGTAGAGTTAAATGACAGAAAACAAGAAAGATGACGTTTTTAGAAATCAGTTCATTCCCCTTTTCTTGGACATTTTCCGAGCTGCTTCACAGCCACGTTCATGTCTTTGTCAAATAGCAGATATTAATTAAGTCCATAATCTAGTTCTATTTATTTTAAGCTTTTTAATTAGCTGAAAGCTCGCTCCATCCCTTTTGACACAAAATTAATGTTGGCTTCCTTCCTTACACCCACTCTGTGAGGCTCAAAGGTGGTCAACATCAAACAGGTCCAGATTTACTGAAGCTTATTATCTCTGTGACCCTTTAGGCCAACCTGTGACATGTGGCTTTCTTTGAGTAACAGGGCGAAGAGCACGGGGGCTGTAATGAGCCCATTTACATTTCAGTCTGTAAAGCACACACAGCCATAAGCTGAGGTTGAGACAGTGCCTCCCCTATGGGCATGCAATCCTCATTAGTGGAGAACAGTCCATTATATTCTCTATTTATGATGAAATGATAAAGTAGTTATGGTGCTTTATGTGACCTCCTTTGAACATCCTGTGCTACCGATCATTTTCATTTTCTTTTACACACTTTCTTTCTCCAACTCTCACACTGTAGATCTGCTATGTTTTTGGAGCCTGCCTCTCAGTATTCTGTCCGACAGAGGGGGGAATCCCTCTCTTTATGTCATTAATATTTACCTGTATTTGTTTCATATTTCAGGTCAGATGTGTTTGGACAGATTTTGCCACAGTTGGGGAAAGACTGGACCCACCAGGGCATTGCCAAGCTCTACCACTCAGTAGCAGAGTAAGTGAAGGAGGACAGTGATTAATTACAGAGGAAGGATGAATGGTCGGTCAGTGGTTAGCACTGTCTGGCTTTGATTTTTCCAATAGTCTCACTGCGGAGTTGATATAATCGCCCAATGTTTGTGTGGGGGGCTTTGAGGTGGATGACTCAGTAAGCTTCACTATATAATCGAGTCAAAATTATGAAACCCTGTGTCATTATTCCACCACGATCGTCATTGTATTCCCTTCTGTGGGTTTAAAAACTTTGTGTTCAATCTACAGTTAGAAACTAAACCTGTCTTCACTAGTTCAATCATGCAGAGAATAGAAAATGTAATTCTCATAGTAGGAAATAGGCCCTAGTGAGTATGGGCAATAATGATTTTTCCTCGGTAAAATATTCATTGCATTGGTATTATTTCTGCACATTATGAAAGCATCCAATATAGGTGATATAATTAAAGTGCTATTCTTAGTAGCTGCTAATGATGGTCATGATATTGAACTGTATTGGTATAAGTGTTAATGAGCTCTTTTCTTCTCGCGGCAGGAACGGCTACAAGTTCTTGTACTGCTCAGCGAGGGCTATTGGCATGGCAGACATGACAAGGGGTTACCTGCAGTGGGTCAATGATGGAGGCACCATCCTGCCCCGGGGACCTCTCATGCTGTCTCCCAGCAGCCTCTTCTCTGCCTTCCACAGGTACAAGGATTATACACATACACATTCAGTCTCTTAAACCCAATTACCCAAATACATAGCATTCATTAAATCATATGTATCCCCAAATCCTGATTTCAAACCAGCCCACATATCCTTTTTGTCTCTATTTCACATGAAATATTTCTAGGTTTCCCATAATCCTCCTCACTCTTCAAAACCTCATTCATTACTGTAAATATTTTATTTATGGTGAGGTTGTTAAGGCTACAGAAGACATGTGAATTTATAAATAAATAGGTGTCGGTTGCCTTGCCATCAGCTCCTAGAAATATACTACTCTAGTATACTACTCTATATTTTTATCATTCATTTTATCATTTTTAGTTTCCTGATTCAAGCCGTCAGTTCTTACACAGATGTGAATTGTTTCTTCACAAATGAGGATAGCTTCCAATGTGTCACCTTTTCATGTGTGATTGATGGATAATTAGCTACAGAAGGTGGACTTGAGTAAATTGTAACTTGCCAGTTTCTGTGTAATGTTATTATAGGAGAGACCTGTCTTTTTGCAACTAAGTGAGTTTACACTGCACATTTTAAAAATCATTGAAGAAATATTGATCTTTCTAAATAAGATTTAGAAGTTTCCATTGTTTTGAATTTCTGGAGCTCAGAAAATGTTTTCCAAATAAACTGTGAAATGGCAGTGATGTCAAAATCAAGTTAATTAAACAACTGTAACACTACACATTGTTTCAGCTCTAGATTAGGGTGGACATTAATCTGAACAGCTTGTTGGTATCCCTAAATTATATGCAGACACACACCCAGAAAACAGACCTTGTAATGTCACATATTCATGAAACAGCTAAAACCTTCTCTGAGTTGTAGTGATATAAACAAACGTGACATTTAGTTATCTGCTCTGCTGTTTAACTATACAAGATGGCAGTGGATTTTTCTGTTATCTTCACTGCTGTACATCATAGTTAACACGTAACCATAGCAACCTGCACAGTTTCTTTGTGTGATGTCTTTAGAAAAATGAAATCTCCATACAAAATCTTAAAATCTCCTGTAATTTAGTGTAAGAATAAGAGCAATTGAGCATGTTGACCCATGATAAGGGCCAGCAAGTGTTGCTCTAAACAAACTGTTTTCTTCAGGGAAGTCATTGAGAAGAAACCAGAGATCTTCAAGATTGAATGCCTTACAGACATCAAGAACCTGTTCCAGCATAACAAGCAGCCATTCCACGCCGCCTTTGGGAATAGAACTAATGTGAGTTAATGGATTTTTGAAGATGTCAGACCCCCAGACATTAAAGTGTCCGCTTCTACACGTCAGAGAGCTGCATTTTCCAGAAGTCGATTCAGTCATGATGTATCGTAAGATCACCATGACACTTTGGCTATCAATTAGCAGACACAAACATATGAAATCAGCACTGGGCTGAACCTGAGCTGAGGTCACTGGCGGAGTCTGGTCCCATGTGACTTCATCTGTGTAAGAGAGCTCCAGCTGGGCACAGCGTCTTCAGCTGCATAAACACCAACACCCAGATTAAGCCATCAAACCTCTGGCTGTCTGTGATGCTAGCCAAAGCAAGCAAAAAAAATATAAGAACACACACAAACACACATACAGTCTTTCACTTTTTCACCAAAACATTCACTCTTAAAATATTACCATTACGTACATTAGGTGGAAGACCAACAGGAAATTTGTGGTTAATGTTATTAATGTGATGATGTCAGATTGTATCAGTATGTACCAGTGTGTGTTATGCATGAAAACTACTTTCTGCAAATTACTAATGAAATGTTTTTGCTTTTCAAATGTCTTTCAAAGACCCGATCAGTAATGTTTTTAATATATAAATTAGACGTATATTAACGTACTACGTATAAAAATCACTATTTGATGTTTTTTAACAAGTCAAAATGAAAGCCTTTTTGTTTTCGTTAACATATTATAGAAAAATATTGACGTGTTATGT
Organism: Scomber japonicus; assembly: GCF_027409825.1. NCBI lineage: Eukaryota > Metazoa > Chordata > Actinopteri > Scombriformes > Scombridae > Scomber > Scomber japonicus. The sequence goes on along the minus strand of NC_070589.1, from coordinate 22,534,008 downwards.
CTGTCTATACAGGATGTGTTTGCCTATAAGGAAGTAGGAGTTCCAGTGTGCAGGATCTTCACAGTCAACCCCAAGGGAGAGCTGATCCAAGAGCAGACAAAGGGCAACAAGTCCACGTAAGTACATTCACACACTGTTCCCATCTGTCTCACTCTAAAGAGCGTGACAACAACGCCATCAGAGTTAATGCACACATCCCAAAATGTGAGCACTTGTTGAACTATATAATATCTGATTTTAAAAATAAAGTCCACCAAATGTAAAAAATACCAATTTAAAGCTCCACTAATCATCATGTTAACAATGGATCAAATGAATGTGTGTAATATGAAAGGGGTCAGACAAGCCCACACACAGAATTATCACCAGATGCTGCGGTTCTCCTGAGCACTATGAAGTGTTTTTAGTATCTTTCAGCTCATTGTTTTGATTTTATGACCTGAAACTGAACTGTAGCTGGTGAGCTGAAGCATTTAGCTGCTAATGAGCCAGATATTTCCCACAGGAGTTGATAGAGAACAAACCAGCTACAATGAGACTTAATTTTAGTCTGAAACAGGACTTCGAATGAAGACATATGTTTTTCAGCGTTGGCTGGAAGTGTTTGCAAACATGTTCACCATAAGAACTAAACATAATGGCTAAAAGACGTGGACATCTTACAACCTTTTTAAGAATTAGATTTTATCTGAACACTTACTAGCTACAAATAACTGCCATGATTTGGTGTTTGAACTGTTACTGATTGCTGTTCTCTGTCTTTCTGTCTTCATTTCTTTCATGTCTCATTCTGTCTTTCTGTCTTCACTTCCTTCATGTCTCATTCTGTCTTTCTGACCTTTTCCCCCATAGTTACGGCCGGCTCAGTGAGCTGGTGGAGCATGTGTTCCCTCTGCTGAGTAAAGAGCAGAATGAGGCCTTTGCCATGCCAGAGTTCAGCTCATTCTGTTACTGGAGACAGCCTATACCCGACATTAACCCTGATGAGCTGTTGTGATCCAGCACGCACGGACACTCAGGTATACATACTCATGTATACACACGGAGCGGGCACTTGAAAGTATCTTCAGGAAAAACTTGGACTGGACTGGATCCCCATCTTCCTTCTGTAATACTCCAAACTGATGCTCACAAAGACCCAGAGTGTGAACACAGAAAAAGCTGGTAAACTGTAATTTTTAAGATGAGTGGACGTTTTCTCCAGAAAGTGAATCCCGGTGATTAATATCTGGGAGACAAACGACTAATCTAAAACTAAATGATCAGCCCAGCAGACACTCTTTAGTCCCCACCACTGTACAGGGATAAAAATCCTTTTGTCTCTCTAACTTCTATCAAAGAGGATGGTCTGCATTTACCATCAGGAGAGCGACTGAAGCCCCTTAGCACTAGACTCTGAGATCCAGAATGCGCTAAAGCTGGGCAGAAAGAAAAGACATTGTTTTCACGAGTAGGGACATTTTCTGAATGTCCTTAACAAATGAAATGTTCAAAGCAATTAAGTTCATTAAAACAAGACAGTCACTAGTCACGTGCCGGATATATTTTGCTGTTCATGCCTAAATTTAGTAGCCAGGCTGTTTTCTGTTCTAAAAAATGAAATAAAATCATGATAGTGGTTGCTGAATAAGACTATACCAACTATGAACCATACACAGTACTTAACTTCCAGGATCCTGCCGTAGGAAAGGTGTGTTCCCGACACTCTGGACTCTGGACTGTGGTCATTAGTTCACTGCTGGTGGAGGCGCGAACACATTTCCGACGGTCACTTTTCCCCTGTAGTTAATATCGTACCGAATGAGTCATGTTTGGTATTCAGTGTTCAAGGTCGCACCTGGGATTTACTTTTGCCAACAAGTGTGTGATGACGCACATTTAAACTAAAAAAAAAAAAAAAGAAGAAGAAGAAAAGAAAAAGAAATCAACGACAAAACGAAGCAGCTTCATGGTATATTGTCTTGCCGTTATTTTAATATGTTTATTCTGTTATACAAGCTTTGGTTAATCAAGCGTGTTTTGTTAACAATGCAGTCATTATTTATGAAAATTGATATGTTTAAGTTATTGATTTCTATCGTGATGCCTTTGCTCGTCTGAAAAATAATAATTTATCACCAATGAAATGTGGAAATACTTCAAATCGGTATTTTGTATGCTTGATCACAGGTTAACATGCACTTAACAGTAACTGCTAAGCCTTGTATGATTTTTTTTTTTTGTCGTTTTGTTTTTTTTGTTGACAACGATCTGTATTCCTTGCTTTACACATTCCTGAACCTCAGACTCCACAGCTTTAGTATTAGAATATAAAATGTATGTGTAAATGTCAAAGATAACGCTTGAGTGGGAACAGTGGAGATAAGCAGATCTGAGAAGAGCTTAGGCTGAAGATTTTTGGTTTGCTCGGTACCCTGTAGAAGGACTATGGGGTGTATGTGTGTGTGCGTGCGTGTGTGTGTGTGTGCGTGTGTGTGCATACCTAATCACTGAGTGCGGCTGCTGCTGCTGCTGTTGGGATGATCTTGCACTCTTTGCTCATGTTCCCTCAGTGGCTTTACTAAGACTTATCCAACGCACTTTGTCTAAGCTGCATCAGAAAGACGCAGACTTTACACCTCGGCACACCTCTCACCCACATGCACTTCACTTTAGGGTCTTTGTCGACGAAAAAGACCAGAGTATGCAATTAAATGTGGGACGAAGAGCTGTAGTTTTACCTCTTTGATGTGTGAGCGACACCACAGACAAATCAGTGTAGGTATTTGTTGGTTGCAAGGCAAAAATGTGGGGATGGAAAAACAAAATCATGTTTATTTGGAGTGCTAAATTAGACATGAAGTTAGCATCAGAGCTAGCCCTTAGCCTGCCTCTGTGTGTGTGTGTGTGTGTGTATGTGTGTATGTGTGTGATTGAGTGTGTGAGAGACAGACAAAAGACTGAACCCATGCATCACGGCCGAGGAAGAGCCATTGGCTCTTGTTTGGACATAAACAGGAAATACTTGACTGTATGCAGGAAGCTTTTTGAAGTGCTTCAGCGTCATTATGTGTGTGTGTGTTGTGGGCGGACGTGCCACTCCACTGACATGGATCATACCTCCAGCACAAATGTAACAGTAACATGGTAATGTGTGCTCGGGAGGACGAAAAACTAGGCGAGACTTGACAGACAAAAAGCACAATTTACGATGACAGCTGCTTATATCCAGATTGTCAGTAATAGTTGTCGTTATTTCGCTGAAGTGTATCCGTGTTCACTCTGTAGTTCAGATGACTAAAATGCGTGTTTTGCTTTGATTTGTTTGCTTGTTCTCTAAGACGTTTGGTGGAGTCAAATAGATATCTTCTAATTAACTAAATGAAATCCATTCTTTCTATGAAAGTAAAACATCTTGTGTGGAAAGATCACACTTCATCCTCTATGATCCTGAGATGTGGTATATAATATTGTTTATTCTCTCTTCAACTGCTGTGGAAAATGATCCAGTGTATGTGCTGATCATCACATTCTTCTGTCTTTGATGCCTTTTCTTTGTTTTATTATTTCTCTTATAATAGTGTATGACCTTTTTGTGGGATTGTGTTTGTTTTTGTTCTGTTTGGAGGTTAATGCTTGCTATGTGATTGTGTCTGACCAACAGAAATACTTTGTGTATGCTGTGTTGATTTGTATAGAAATGTGGTTTAAACTATGTTTAAAGAACAAAATCCAATGTAAGAAAAAAAACAGGCCTAATGAAGCTAACAAAGTGTGGCTTGTGGTCATATTTGTATGAAATAAAGTTTCTAACTGAATATGTACTGTGTGTTTATGTGTGTGTGCTGAACTTTACTGAGTCGGAGTCAAAAAGTTCAACAGTAACCACAGACTAACTTGAGTAACTTTTAGCCTGTTGCTTATTTTTAAGTGCACAGTAAATATTATTTCTGTTAAAATCCCAAAGGTCAGTCCAAATATCAGTTTATTTTAATGACTAACACAAACATTAAAGACTTATAAAACAGTTAGTCAGAGGACGGGTGTTTGGTTAACTGAAGCCTATATTTTTTGTCATTTGCCTCCTTTTACGGTTAACAGAGGTTGAACTGAAGACCAAATTCACTCCCTGTTTCCTACACTCTGCTGTTGTAATATTTTTCTAATTCTCTGGAGTGACAAGAGGCGAAATGTTTCATCCACACCCACTTTACGTAATGACCCAAATGGGGGTTTCCTAACTTTGTCTTAAGTGTAGTTTCTAGAGCTGGCCAGTTGTGAAACACTACTATAATACTAAAATCTTGTCTTGCTATAACCTCTGTGTTTCTTAATCTTCAGTCATTCCTCTTTAGAGTAGATTACACAGCATTGAGCTCATGCTTACAGGTGATTCATCACACTTTATTGAAACATTATATTCCACAGATACTGTAGGTTTATCATACTGTATATTGATTCTCAGAAATGTCTTTGTTAAAATAATAAAATTTGTGAGTTTCATGTTAATTTATGGACACTTTAACACAAGACATTTACAATACATCCAAAAAGGAAAAGTGATAATCAAATATATTAGAAACAAATCCTGCTTTTTGTGTTCAGGCATCTTTGGCAAATGGCTACAAATTCTTAACCCTTACATACTGTTCAGGTCAAATTTATGTCAAAACACTCAAGACCATTACTTTAGGCTGACATTTTATGGCTTTTCCTACAGTGAATATACAAACTATATATAAAATGGAAGTACTTCAACAACTTTTATTATGTCTGTGCAGCTGATTCACATTTTTGAGGTTGTTCTGGATTAAATTTGAAAAAAACCTACTCATAAAATGTTGCATTCTTCTTCTATTGTGTGAGTTTGATGTTTTTTCTCCATAAACAAATCATATAAAACTTAACAAATATACTCTCTCTGCTCTCTGAAAATGATTGAACTGTGGTATAGAGACTAATTATAAGGGGATACTGTAAATGGTCAGAACAGTATGTAAGGGTTGTAACAGAGTACAGTTTTGGCATTTATAGCTGAAAATGTTCACACTGCTCAGTAAAGTAGCTGCATCACAGCGAAACAGTGATAACTATGTTTTCCTCCACATTTCCTCCAGTCCAGTTTCAGTCTTTGCTGTTACTGGCCAGCTGAGCTCCAGCTATCTGCTGGCCTGTGGTGCGTACAGGAAGATGGCGCTCAAGGTGGAGAGGATCTCCCTGGCCTCGGTGGTGGCCAGCTGGCCTCCGGTCCTCACCAGGCCTACGCGGTCTCCTTTCCTCAGGGGCAGGATCAGACTGAAGGACACTGAACCACCACAGCCGCAGTTACCATTGGCTGAGCTCCCATACTGGCCAGCCACAGGCCCGGCTGAGCTCTGAAGCTTCTGGACGCTGCGGTTAGACACAGACAGGACGGCCTCTATGCGGTCGCCCTGCTTTGCTGTCAGCAGGCCTGAAATCAGGTATCGGCCATCCAGTGGAACAGTAAAGATCCCTGTGGAGATAAGAAAGGGAACAAGTTAGTGTTTATATGATCAATAATGTGTACAGTCTGGTGATGTAGATTGTCATGTTTGTTTCTTTGTGGGCCCTGTTCTTCATAGATTACATGGATAACTGAATTATCTTAAATTAACTTTTTTAACTTTTTTACTTCTCCAAAGCTGGTTTAAAATGTATCTGACGCTGTAAATCGGAGCAACATGTCCTTAATCCTGAATCTGCAGAAATACACACTAAATCAGTTATTCTGATGTGGATTTGGTCCCCATTAATTTATTTTCACATATGAATCAACAATTTCTTGATGGCACCAGTTTGAATGTTGATGATTTAATGAGAATGTCAGTTATTGAGTTAAAATCCATTTCTATACAATAAAATAAAACCGTAACTCAAAATGACCACAGATTAACAGGATCATGTTAGTGAGTTAGCATTATGTTAACAATGTTGCAACATCATGTTTCTACAGTAACCCAGAATTGACAAATCAAACTCTGGCCTTAAAGAGGACCTTTTGTGTGATTTTTGTGAGTTTCTCTGCCTCTATAGGTTTTCCTATGTACTTGTAAGTAGAGGGGTATTTAGGTGGTTGCAATCTGCCGCCTCAAAGCTAGATGCCACTAAATCCTATAAACTAATATTTTGTATTAGCAACATAATGAGTATGAGACTTAAAATATTCACTAGACCACAGGAGCAGCACAGGGACCCAAAAAACGTATTTTCCTGCACACGATCATGGGAAAAGGAGCACCTTTTTTGAACATCCAAACCCTTGCATCGTGTCATACCCTGCAAGTACATGTCAATCATCAGGAGTACCTGTTTGGGGACTGTAGTGTCCACCGTCGTTGACTAGAACTCTGTTGAAGCGGACGATGCCAAAGTCTCCTGAGAAGGGCTGCTGAGTGAGGCCAGCAGAGAAGGAAAAGGGATCTGCAAAGGCGCTGTTGTCTACTGAAACTGGACCCAGAAATGTACATGTAAGTTGATCAGTGGCTCATTTTAAACAAAAATTACTCTTACCTCAATTAACTGAAACAACATCATATAAACCTCTAAAATGATTATGCAGGGTCTAATAATGGTTAACTGCAAAATAGTGACTTTTTTCATCTGTCCACACAGAGTATGATGATGATTTCTGAATAGACTTTACCTGGTGATGCAACTGGAGCTTGGTGAGACAGGTTCCAGGGAATCTTGGATGCCACCGAAGCTACATGGAACAAATAAAGTGACCTATTATAATGCGTTCCTATTACCGCTGCTGTGAGCTGAAGGGATCACAACTTTATTTTTAAAGACAGCCATTGAGCAATGGAATAAGTGGAGCAAATACAATCCCATTATAGGGGAAGCAAAGTTATGGTTTTGCCACCCTACTTTTTGTCCCTTTAAAACTTATTTTTAAACTTATACAGTCGCCGCAATCAGGTGATTACATTTAAGCAGCCTATATCAATGATCATTTTACTATTTTCTGTAACAGACCAACTCACTCCAGCTAAACTTTAAATCAGTTAAAAGGAGGATTGTTCTGTTGCCAAAATGCTGAATCAACGTTATCTGCCTTTGCCAGTCCGCCCCATTAGGGTTAGCTTACTTATCGGACAGGATTCGATAGTGAAGCTTGGACGTTAGCAAGGTTTTTACAGCAGCCTCAATCTAATTTATCCTGACTGGTGTAGGTTTCTTGACTTAATCCATGAAGTTAGATGGTGTAGAAATATTGGAAATTTGTTTTAAATTACTTTTTTATGGGGGAGAACCCCTCTGGAACCCACTGCCAGTTATATAAGTTTATTTCCTAATTTTAAAACATAACCAGAAGCCCATTAACATGAACATACAGAATTTATTAAATAAAATAAATCCATGTGCATTTCTGGATTGGTAAAAGAAATGGATTTTTTTCATTGTCACCACGTGTAACATTTGCTACACAGCCCAGGGTAAAACTTTCTGCTAAGCGCCTGCAGCCAAACTACAGTATTCCCTTCACAGTCCACCCACACGTCCTTAAACTAAACACATCCCTCTCCCCCATACTCCCATGCTACCAAATTATTCACAGCTTTTTCCGCTTTTTACACCAGTGTAGCGGAAGAGCAAAGCCTGTAGATGCATGCAATTTAACTTGGTAATTAACTGTTACAATACCTCGACGGCTTTTTGACTGGGGCTTGAAAGGCTCAGGCTGCAGAGAAGGATAGCCTGCAAAAGCAACAGATGACAAACACATCATGTTTTATCATCATCTGAGGAGAAGGTTTAGTGAATACACTTGCCAGAGGTAGTTGCTTGCTTTTCCATTTGGACATTATGGCTAAACACTGTGGGATAGTTTCCCAGAGAAAGTATAAATCAAAACAAAACAAATTATAATCTGGAGTACATAACTGTGATTTCACAAGTGCAGATTCATGTGTTGAAAGTTTCCACAGAACCTTGAAAAGACTTTTGACCTGCAGGTATTTGTGCTGTTGGGAGTCCAAATAAAACTGCAGCCGTAGCTTTCACAGCCATATAATCACAAAAAGATTGTGAAAAACCTGTGCTAGAATGAAGAACAGTAGACAATTTTAAACAAATTAAGTTTTTGTAGTCAATATCAAAGCCTGAAGATTGTTTGTTTTTTCTTGGGTTAGACAAATAGGAACTGAACAACAACAGCAAGACTAATGTAGGATGTTCTGTGTTCCATTTCTGCCAAAATATGCCCATGTGAAATCTAAAACAAAGCCTTTGTTTTTGTTGTTTGTCATTTTCTCTAATCTTCCTACATGTGGTCCGGTTATACTAATTCAATCCAGAACTGGCAAAATATGTGTCTGTTCTGTCCAATTTGAGTCGGCCCCCATTAATAACCTTTTTTGGTATAGGAATCCAATGTACTGTAGAAATGATAAACAAACAACATTATAATGTTGTTGGTTCCATGTTGGCTCAATTCCAAATTTTGTCATTGCTGATGAATTTAGATGACTGTATATCATATTTGTTGGAAAGAAAAACACATAAATAATTACGTCACACGTGGTAATACTGGCTCGCTCTAGCTGCCACATTTATCACAGGATGTAAAAGTTTCCCTCATGTCATGGCAGTAATGACAGACTCAATTTTCAGCCCTAAAATACAAGTTAAAAGTAGACTCCCTGCATTAGGTTCTGATTTTATGCCACAAATGGTTCCTGATTGACACTGATTGAAAATAAAATGTGTTTTTGCTTCTCATACAGATTAGAAGACATGAGATTTATACTGATTATAAGAGAAAAAAATCTGAGTGTGAGTGTACCTCAAATGCCATCATCACCATTAGCACTCCTCACCTGGTGCTCCAGCAAAACCTTTGACTGGCGTTCTAGATGAGTCCTCTGATCCTCTCCGCACAGTCACCCTGCGGGTATATCCTGGCGGTCCTGCCTCGCCAGTCTCCACCACTGGCTGTACCGGAGCAAGGGGTTGACTGGGGTGGACTGGATAATGGGGGCTAGAGGGATGGCCGATCAAGATTGTGTGTCTGTTGGGTTGCACTGGTTGGCTGGGATTGTGAGGCTGCCTGGGGCTAGATTGCTGTGGATTGAAGATGAGTGGTATGTGGATTTGTTGGACTCTGGTTCTTGTTGGAGTTGAATCTGGCGAAGAGACGGGCCCCTGGGGTCTGAGGGTCATTCCTTCGAAAGCAAGAGAAAAAAAAGGTATATCAGTCAGTTATATCAATTTATTATTCATTCATATGACCTTTTTTCTGTGTAAATCCCTCTTACTCACTCCCTCCTCCCACTCCTCACCTCCCTTCTCCTGTGAATTCTCACTTAACGACTTGTATTCTGATGACAGGCCAAATTAGCCTTGGCTTGCACTGAACCTCAGAGCTTTTTTCCCAGTTGATACCATAATTGCCCTTCATAAAAGCAAAGCATGCAGTCGTTTTTTGAGTTTTAGGGTTCTAGGCAACGGGAACCATCTGAACGGAAACCAGTTGGCTGCCTGTCAAATCCCCTGAAGGCACAGACATCACCTGGGCCTTTGAGGTAAGCATAGACGCTGTAAGAGTGTCCTGGGGACAAATGACAAAAATAATTACACTATCCGCTTTGTGTCAGCCCCTTCTCCCAAGCAGGTGTCCGAGGTGTTGTTACTGTATTTAGATTCAGAGAGGGGGTTTGTAAATGAAATGGTTTGTTTGGTGCTTTACATCCTGTATCTGTTTTGCCTTTTGAACCCTGAGGCTGGGCTGTAGGAGGATTACAGTATCACCATTCAGTTAGTAACACACCAGGGAAATTATCACTTGCATAGTTCAATTTTGTGGGAAAGGCTCTGCTCTAAAAGAATACAAACAGCTCAGAGGACTAATCTTCCCACACCATAAATACACATATGAACTACAGTATACAGAATCTAGAAATAGATGTAAAGGTACATAAATGTTAGACCTCAGCAAAGCCAAAACTGTGAAAAGCTCAAACATACCAGGAGGACATTAGGGTGATGATGAAAGGGCAAGCAGTGTTAGTATTTAGGCATCTGCACTGTAATAATAAAAACTGTCAGGCTATTAAGTCCACAATATACATGTTTATAATTTAATCTTATTTATGAGTGTATAAGGACAAAGCACATTCATTAACATTTCTGTAAATATGCCAGTGTTAGCCGGTTGGCTAATTTATGCCTGCAGCCCTTTGGCACGATGTTCTGAAGCCAATGAAATGATAGTTAAAATTATAGTCGGAATACAACAAGATGCTATAAAGACAACCGCAACAAAATAAGCAATCTCACTCTGATTGGATGCAGCTGGTATGCCAATCAGCCATGGGTGCTGAAGCATGAACAAAAAAACTTTTAGCTGATTCGCAGATGCAAGTGCCTCTTCACTAATATCCTTTTTTTACAACAAAAACATAAATCTGCAGCCATACAAGCAGCTCTGTGAAACTGCACTGACAGACACTGTCATCTTTGAGCTAAATGCTAACAGCATGCTAGCATGCATGCATGAACGTCCCGACTACTTTTGTCAAACCACTATTTCTAAGTTCAACAATGAAAGTACTTTTTTTTTTCATTTTTAGCATCTTGAAATAATCATAATAATTGATTTTGGCTTTAATATATTAAAATCAATCAAAATTGAACTTATTCTGTGGCTAAGTCATCAATTTAAAAGTCCCTGAAAGCAATCTTACCGAATTAGAGTCTTCCCATTGCACTGGATTGTGAAAGTAGTTTGCTATAATATCCTTATCAAATAAAACATCATCAACAATCAGTAAAAATCTTCCTTCTTACAGCAAATGATACCACAAGCTACTCAGAAACCACATGTATAATGAAAAACAAATTAAACCCAGCAATCACGTTGTACTGAGATAATCAGAAATCTCTTCTTCATTTCCTCCCAATGCCTCCATCAGGACGCCAGTTGCCTGAGTGCATATTTCCCAAGAGCTCTCAGCCTATGTCTCACTGAGGGGGCAACCACAAAGTCAAAAAACACACAGAAAGGCACACACACACACACACATGAGCTCTGGTGCAACCAAGAGCATCACCAAACCCAGATGTTATTGCTCACATCAGACTGAGATACTGCAGGGGGGCTGTGTGCTTTAGTCAGTGTCTACAGATTCAGGTGACAGTGCCTGAGTGTTGGAAAGTGTTTGAAAACGTCAAGGAATATTGCACCAGACAAGCCGATCACGCGATGGAAAATAGTGTCAAGGGGCACGGCGCAGGGTGTGGCGGTTACACACACACAATAATGCACTGCTCATATTCTGACATGCATTTTTCTTTTTCCCTTTCTAGCTACGCACATGGACACAATTTCATCCTCCACCCAATTCTCCTCTAGTGATATTAATGATGGGAGGTTCAAATTGTGCACTGCATGGCAAACCTCAGGGATTTTGTATCTGGGTCCATTCTCCTCTGAAGACTTCCAGATGGGCTGCTGGGTCAGAGATGGAAACACCTCACCTCGCAGCTCCACAAACCTCTCCAGGGAGACTGTTGCAGTCAAAGCACCCACCTTGGATTTCTGGTGCTGACTAAATATATACAGTGTGTGCAGTGGTGGTGAATACAATATTCCATTCTTCCACAACAGACACCCTTCGACTTCAAAAAGCCTTTGATGTCTTGTTTTTCCTGTATTCCCTCATCACAGCTGACAGTTCCTTCAGCCTGTCTCTCCAATATAGAGTCAGGATGATCAATTACAAAGCATTGATCCATGAAATCAAAGCATTCATTATATCCAAGCTTTAATACAACTGCCTTTTTTTGTATGTGAAGGCCTCTCCCGTCGATAGACACTTACATGACAGGGTGGAGTGACGGGGAAAAGAGAAGTCCTCTGGTACTCTTGGAAGGACAAATTTTAAGAAAAAAAATGGACAGAAGGAGAAAGCAATGAGGGAGTAGAGAGAGAAACTCAGAGATAACAGAGAGAGAGAGAGAAGGAAATGACGAGGAAGTGATTTGAGCTAGACTGGGATCCCCTCCAAAGAAAAAAAAAGGGGGGGGGGGGGTAGTAAAAAACAGCTTGAGAATCGAATGAAAAAATGAGTGAGAAAAAGCAGTTTGATTAGTCACCCTCTGAATGAGGAACACACACTTAAGCTCATTGAAAACAAGAATTTCCCATATTTCTACATTTCTTAACAACCTCTACTAAAGCACTTTAAAAACATTTTTTCATCTGATTTCAAAATGACTTTGATACATCAATGTTTCACTTAAAAATAATGTATCAGAGACATGCAAACACACACACACACACACACACTAACTGTGACAGTAAATCTCTGCTGCTGCAGCTGCTGTGGGCGAAGCAGTGCCAACATTTTGCAACCAAGTCACACAATTCAACAGTCACATTGAGTAAGGACAAAGCTATTCCAGTTAATCTTTCAGTTATGTTATTACAACACCTCATCTGTTCGCAGCCTCCTCAGGGTCTTCATATGACTGTGTGGAGAATATGAGCTCAAACACAGAGAGGAAACATTTCAGTAAGGCTCTCAACCACCACCACCACACCCACAGGGATTTTCATGGAAATGCTTTATCTCTATTTTGACTATTTCTCTCTTTCCAACATTAAATTCTCATGCTACCGCAGCCAAACAGACCAACAGCCCAACTCCCTTTCTTGTGGGATCAGGATATAGACTATAGAAACATAGCCACCCCTTACAAATAATAGAAAGAAAAAGTTTGGGGCTTTCTTAATAATAGATATAAAGTGAGAAACCTGACAAACATTTTTCACAATCCTGCTGCAGTACGCACAGTTCATTCTCATTTAATGCTGGGCAGAAGTACAGTATAATGTTCCATGTAAGGTAATGAAATCAAAAGTCATGGCTTGGAAATAACAGGCCATATTTGGCAAAGAGTGAAATGGAATACAAAATGCCTTCACGCTTTCCGTCTCTCTACCCCGAAACCATTAATCCATCTGCCCTCCTTTTCTCCTCAAGTCTCTATCAAACCATTGTTTTGGACAACGGTTTAAGAAAGGGAGGCACCAGCGATTGGGGCCCCAGTCATGACATCACAGCTGAGGGGTAGTAGAAGCATCTGGTCCTGGGTGTGGAGCCCTGCTTCTCCCCTTTGCATCAAGACTGGCTCCAGCAGTGAGTCAGGGCCCTTAATGAGGACCAGACTCTACACATCAGACTGAGGTCACCCTACGGGAATCTCTGGAGGTTGGTATGTGTAAGGAGAAAAGGAGGCAGGGAGGTGTATTGTGTGTGTGAGAGAGTACGTATGTGCTTGTGTATACCAAGTGACTGGAAGCTGAGGTCAAGGTCTGCAGTTATGCGGTATGAGTAAAAAAGCTATGTCACAGTGCAAGAAAGTTGACCACACAACTCAACATGTTCATAAAGGAAGTGGGAAAGACGAAACAGTCTACTCGGGTGTTCTGAACTTTACATAAGGGAGCAATAAGGCATAGAAAGTGCAAGTAAATCATTACAGTTGTTAAGAGGGGCTGAGAATGGGGTATAAACTGAACTCGTGATGTAAAAATATAAGATTCAATCCATCCCTTCAATAAAACCAGGGAATTCTTAGGACAACATGAATCTAAGTCACAGGAAGTTTCCAATGTGGGCCTCTGTCTCTCGGTGCCGGGACATATTGAATGACATACTCAAGGCGAGCAGGAGAGGCCCAGTGAACTTGTGTCCTCCCACTCCGGGAAATACCCTTTAGCCATTCATGGGATCTGATCCCTCCCTCCAAGCCCCCATTTAAACCAAGCAAGCAGAATGCATTATATGGAGGATTATCTTCAGGAAAGGTTTATGTTTACACAGATGTTAATCACACTTGAAAATACATGACCTTGTATATGACCTTTAAGAAGCTCTTGATAATTCCTGTAATTTTCTTTTACCACAGGTAGCTAATGTTGTCATGAAATCACCAACTCACCTGGCTCCTTGGAAGTAATCTGTGTCTGCAATCTCTGCAAGGCATTCTGCATCGCGGCGATGTCTGCGCCATAATTTCCACAGGTGACGTTCATCCTGTTGACACATTCCCGCAGGCCACCAACATGTCTCTCCAGCCCATCTTTCAGCTCTCTGATATTAACAGAAATCCCGTCTAACCTTCCACACACCTTCTCAAGTCTGGTTACACGTCCATCTACAGCAGAGATGCCATCGGAAACACCCTGGGTGTTCTGTTTACATTGACTCAGTTCAGATGACACCTGATTACTGAGTGCATTAAGTCTGCTCTTCAGCTCCTCCACCTGACGGCTGGTGGCGTCTGCCTGACCACCAGGAACTGGACTCCAAGTGGCACTCCGCTCAGCCTGGCAGCATGTTGAGTTTATTCTGTGTATATCTTGGTTGTATTTGCTCAAGGAATCACTTAACCCAGTAACAGCACCAGCCAGACCAAGAACATTATCTTGGAGATTAATCAATCCCTTCTGAAAGTCTCCCATCGTCTTGGAACCTCTTTCAATCCCATCTGACTGCCTGTTAAGAAGGTTTTCCAGTTGCGTGAGCTTGCCTGTGTTTGCATTAACATCTGTGTTCAGAACATCCAATTCATTCCTATACCGGGTCAGGTCTTTCAAAATGTGTTCTACACCCTTAAATGTGGTTGATGAGGCTTCTCCACCTACAGTTATTCCTGAGGCTGAACATCCTGCAGAGCACAACTCTCCAACAGCATTTACTTTATGATCCAAACCCTCAAGGAGGAACTTGTTGTTGTTGACCTGTGTCTGGATGGCATCCATGGATTCCCCAAACATCCCAGGGAAGGACTTGTTGCTCATTTCCACCAGCATGTTTGTAAACTGGTCCTCCATGCTGTTCAGACGCTCATCCAGAATCTGCTGAAGGGCTGCCACTTCTTCTGCAATTGTACGGGTCAGCTTCTCTTCTATATAGAAACAGTGAGTCTCTGCATTTTGTTCTGTGACATTTATGCGCGCCTCCAGCTCCTCAATCAGTAGGCTTAAGTCATTGTCTTCCCGAGGTGCAGACAGGTGAGCCAACTCGTTGTCAATGCGGACATTCAGGATGCGGTGAGCCTCTGCAATACGATCAATGTCACGCCACAAGTCTTTGTGGTCACTGTGATCCTCTCCCTCTTTGGATGGATCTGTCTGCCTCTGAATTCGTACAGGTCCATCTGCCGCAGCCATGTCCAGGCGCAGTGACCGGATCTCCTTTCTCAGGTCAGCCTCCTTGCTGTCCACCAGCTTGGTGAGGGTGATCAAACCTTTGTCACAGCTGTTTTCACAAGTATTC
Source organism: Scomber japonicus (assembly GCF_027409825.1). Taxonomy (NCBI): domain Eukaryota; kingdom Metazoa; phylum Chordata; class Actinopteri; order Scombriformes; family Scombridae; genus Scomber; species Scomber japonicus. The sequence continues at coordinate 22,518,718 of NC_070589.1, read as the reverse complement.
TGCAAGGCCTGAATCTTGTCATTGTATGAGCTTTGTAGCTTGGCCATGTGTTCCTCTACATTCTGGTCTAACTCCTTCTTCAGTTTCTCAAGCTTTCCATCAATATGGGTCTGTATAACATCAAGCTCCACCATTGCTGGAGTCTGAGATTGTGAAGCATCCATTAAGACACGAATCTGCCCCTCATGACTTGACATGGTTCCTCTAATGTCTTCCAAAGCTTCATCCTTGCTTTTCAATGCATTGTTGATATCATCTAAACGGGCCACTATTTTTTCTATGGCCTTTTCTCCAGCAATCCCACCTCTGGTAGCCTGATGACCATCCAGTACTGCTGGGGTCTCCTCTGTGTCTGTGGCTGTGGGTGTGTCTGGTGGGCGGATGTTGCTGAGAAGTGTCTCCAGCATCTTCTTTGTGTCTTCCTGCAGGTCTGTACGGAGGTTGGTGGTTAACCCTGACAAAGCTGACTGGAGATCCAGTACTGTCTGAGACAAGCGCTGAACTTCACCTTCCAGAAGACGCACCTTATCTGTCCCACCGTGCCTCGTCTCATGGTGCCCAGTCTCTCTCCGCTCTGGCCCTATGAGCAAAGAATTCAGTTTTTACTAATGCAAACATATAACTCACTCTTGTATTAGCTTACTGTGGTGGTTTACTGGAACATAGGAACATTTGGTTATACATATAAATTTAGTATAAATTGACAAAAGCACAGAAGAAAATGGTGTCTTACTCTGTGTGTGTCTGGTTGTATGTACAGGATTTGATGGGTGGTAAGGCTGTGTCCCCTGCACTAATTGTCGGTCTGGGGGTGGTTTTAAATCTTTACAGTCTAGACCTTGGTAACCAGGACAGCATCTCCACTCTAACTCTGTGACTGTCTTGTAGGCAATCTTGTATGTGGGCCGAAACCGAGATTGGAATCTGTAAAACAAGTCAGAGTTAGTCATTACCATTCAGACAAACATATGCAAATATGAAATGGATCACACTGAATTATATATCCAACAAAACTGTGTATATATTTTTTTTTATAGCTGATGACTGCTGTTTTTTGAATTTCCACTTTCTAGCTAAAGCAAACACCATTCCCAAAGAAACAATAGATGACATCACTTCCCTGAAGGCAGGGGTCATGTCAAGAGGAACATCTGGAAAGCTGACGACTAAAACAATCATCTTTGCACATTTCCCAAATTTCACAGTGTTAGTTCAACCTCTACTAATGGTGACAAGAAAACTGAAAACCTGTGACTACAATCAATCCGTATGGAAAAGTCTCAGTCTGATATGACTTAGTATGAAGCCAATGCTATTAATCATAACGTAGAAGTGGAACAATCCAAGGTGTCTGTTCCCACTGCCAGCTATTCTTGCCTTACACAGAAACTTGGAAATGTGCTCCTGTTACCTAAGATTAATCTGTTTCCAGTGATCTTTTCCACGGTGCAGTGGCTCTTGTGTGTGTCATTACAGAGCTAACAATAATTCACACAGCAAAATAAACCAAACTGCATAAACATCTTCCATAACAGAATTAACGACAGCTGTTATTCACCAGTTACTGGACTAGATACTCCCATATAGACCAATCAAGTACTCCATAGAAGGAAGAGATTGCTTAGTTTATCTTAAAAGACTTTGACTCTATTACTTGGACTGGATTTATTATCATATCAAAGGAAGGAACATAGTAGTGGCAAGAAAAACCCTCACTGATAAGTAAATTCAACCAATGTTTAACTGTCCCATCTTAAATGCACACCAGATAAACACATACAGTACCAAAAGTTTGGACACACATTCCCATTCTATTTAATGAAAAAGTGTGTCCAGTCTTTTTACTGGTACTGCATGACTAATGTATTTGTAAATTATAGAGATTATACACTGTTAATAAATCGTATGCATTGCTCACAACTGTTCATCTGTGGATTCAGAGCTCCCAAATACAACTTGATTTATATTTCTTATCCCTAGATGACCTTTCGGGTCTATTGTTTTTTAATTATAATGACGTCAGCTTCAACAGAACATTGAGTTGTATTTCCGGACATAAACCCAGTAATGACATATTAACAGTTGTGTGTAATGTGCAAGAATGTGATAACAAAACTGAAAACTAAAACTAACACAATTAACAGATTTATGATAATTTTAAAAAATAACTGACCTTCCCAGTGTGTAAATGATTGGATAAAGTAAAACTTTTTAAGCATGGTGCCAAAGAAACAAACAAAGTGATGAATCAAAGAGGCTAAAGAAAAGTCTGGCCTAGATTCATTCTCTATTATATTGAGTAAATGGCAATTATTCACTTTTTTATTTTTTCTTGACCATGTAAACGTTCATGATTTTGGAAAGTCCCCAATAGTTCACTTTTTTAGTTAAATTGATTATAGACATAAGCCTGTAATAGACTGGCTCGAATGCTTAGTCTTACCAAGTACAAACTCTCCATTTCCCCATGAGCATGATCACAAGCAGTCTAATCAAGTATTTATTTTTAGGCATTTGAGAGGATGGTAACATGCTGAAAACAAGATGTCATCAGACATATGAGAGAAGCAAGTTAAATTCAACAACTCTGACAACTCTGAAAATGTGTCCTTCTAATAACATGCATATATTCTCAGCGTACCACCAACATACCAGATTTTAACACAAAAAGTGGTATGTTATCACCTATTGTATTTTCTGCAGACACTATTGCAGGTATGTTGCTGTTGGCTAGCAACCTTTGCTTAAACTTGGAGGGTCATTTAGGGTAACTAACCTTGACTATGCTGTTCCTTTTTTCAGCTAGTCCTCATTAACTTGAGACCACATTTCCTGTTTAATCAGCCTGATTCACTGGGCTCATTAACTTGCTGGAAAATCAGAGCCTTTTAGGTTCAAGCCAGTGAAGTTTCTTTAGCCACTGTGAATATTCCTGCCTCCAGATACATTTTGTTATCAGAACTCCAGTACCCTGTCTCACATAGCCTACATCAAAAGAGACACCCTCAACCCCCCACCCCACCCCCTCTCTTTTGCTCCCTGGATGCTCACGTCACTTGTTGCTGGCAGTCGGGCTGGTAGGGTGGGCAGGGGGCCATCACAGGCTCCTCGAAGCTCTCCACACCCCCCTTCACGGCGCAGCTCACGTTCTTGTGCACCACATAGGCGCACCAGTTCCTGAGGAGAGAGGCAGAGATCAGAGATGAGCTTCAACATACATACCCATTAGACACATTATAGAGGAATACTGTTAAGATATTTCAGAAAAATAGTTATGGAGTTATTAGTAACTTGGAATTTATCTCTAGAGTTTTCGTTAAAGGGTGCGTCATTTCAGTAATGGTTTCTCAATATTTTTCCCGATTAGCCTATTTTAAGTTAGACCAGTTAGAAATGCACTAATGGTTTCTTGTAGATGGGAGATTTAAGTAATCAGCTACATTCCGGTGTTTATCTGGATCTTATCACCTCTGGCAACACCGGCAATATCGAGCCAAATTTAGTCACAGGCTGATAAAAAGCACAGTGGATGTTAACAAGCTATGACTGTAAAGGGCTGAAATCTGAGGCCATTCCGATCGATGAGAAGTTTTAAAGCCATTGTCTTTGGTTGGCAACTGCGTAGATTTTGCCAAACAAAAGCGCACAAGGAAAGGTGGGTTTAAAGAAACGCCCGTGCGTGCGTGCCTAAGATGTAAGAAAACAAACAGAAAAGCTCAAATTATTCGCCAAAAAGGTATTTTAAAAAACAGATACTTACCTATTTCTGTGTCTGTGTACCACTCCAGTGTATGCAGACCCGTGAAACAAGTCATAAGAGGAGGGGGACCCGTAAGTGAATTGAAAATTCAAAAGCAGTGTGAAAACTGTCCACCACCAGTCCATCTCTGCATGCCTGTTATTCATACTTAACAACAGTCTCAAAATAAATATTCCTAGCATAAGAAAGAGAGCTACTCTGTTATTACCATGCGCGACGTTCCCAAACACCAAAGTCACATTGTCCCAGTAACTGATCCAACTCCAATAACTCAAGTTTGGGGAAGTCCACATTCACTGCAACTCCCTTGGAATGACGTTTAGGGCCCACACCCTCCTCCTAAAAAATTCAGGAGAGGAAAAAAAACCGTCACCCCTGCCCTTCATAAAAACTTAAAGCCCAAAAGGTTTTTGTTTGTGGTAAAGTTTGGTTTAATTATGTTGTGCTTTGAAGTCTTGGGTGATTAATTATTGTAACAGGCTCAGGAGATGTTTGCACCAAAATGATTTGGGACAAGTTGATTACTTCTTTGTCAGGCAGCAGCCAATAATTCACACCTCACTGATGAATAACAGGATAATGCCTTTTGAATGCAAACTCCAGGGTTGAAAGATGTGTATATATAATGGTAGTGTTGATGATATTCATGGCCAGGGATAACAGTAGTAATTTGCATTCTTTCTGCCCTGTTGCTGAATTGGGAATACTCTTTGTGAAGTCTGTTCTGTCTGCAGCAACTTGAATCCCTTACCTCTTCGAGCAAACTCTACTTTTCAAGCCAAACTGAGCAATTTGCTGATTTTTGATACTTGCAATATCTTAATGTGGATGGAGACAGAAAGTAGCACATTAGTTTCACACAAGGTACAATTCATAGCACTCACAGGCAAGAATTCATTGTCTGTGCTTTAACATTGTGTGAAAGTGCGAGGAGGAGGATGAGGAGCAGAGTTTCCATGCACACGGGTGGTACTGTGAAAATTATTTTTGTGAGATGGCCTCAAGCAATTTTCCCCAGTTTCCCAGGGTGCTTTCATGGGCCACACAGAATGGTTCTCCCCTGCTCAGATGCATGCTGTCAGTTAACACAAAAATGATTATGGGAGGGAAGAAAAACAGAAAAGGAGACAGAAATAAAGCGATACTGAGCGTTAAATAGAGGCAGAGGGAGAAGGCAAAGTGCTGGATGTGGCATAATGATTCAGAGGGATGCTGTAAAGGATTATGGGGGGATGTGATGTATAAACACACATGTGGACACACACAAGTAATAGCTCCTCCCTTATCCAAAAGAGCCTTTTATCATTGAGCAAGCTTTTTTCTCTGAACTACTCTCAGACCATAGATAGCCTTTCCCAAAATACAACTGCACTGTTTCATCAGACAGGGAGCACCAAGTCAGCCAAGTGAGAGATTGCTGGAATATGTTATATAAGTGGATGATGATTGCAGGGTTCAAGTTTTAGTGAACATTTTCACATGAAACTCCATACCTCTCATCTGCACGATTCTTGATGAAATTACTGACATTTTCATTTATTTCATTTTGTTACTCACTCACTGTTATATTTATCTAACTTTAACCAACAATATAGTATTAGCTAACCTTGCCATACAGGGTATTAAGACAGTAAAAAATAAATACAACATTGGTAATAGGCTTCACTTGTGTCATATTTCTGAGTTTGTTTGGTCTCCAGAAGAGGGCAGCACAGCAGCAGTAAAGAAAGCAAGAAGCTCATCTTGTAGTCATGGCAATTCCTTGTCCAAAAGTGTTGGAGTGAGAAAAGGACATTTCATTACTGAGGCACCATGAGCGCCCAAATTTTGCCAGTACCATCACATCACCATGCTATTCCAACGTCAATTGTCTGTATTATGCTCCCTGAATTCAACATCCGTTGGACAGTACATTCTAACAGAATCTCCCTTCCTATCTCACTCAATCATTATCAACCAGACTTTGTCTGTGTTATGTTATTCATCACTGATATTATAAACATGATCATTTTTAGCTTACTGGACACAGGTGATAATTTAGTTTCACCAGTTAAGAAAATCTGCATTATTGTGCTTAAGACAAAAAAGGGCCACAGTCTGTTTTCACGGCTGTAATGGCAGATGGATTAGATCCCAGGCATTACTTACTGCATTTATTGGTAATGATGGCATTATCAAACCACACATCTCACACCTATGCATTCTGCTCAAGTTAAAAATAGTCATTAACCTCCTATATGCCCTGACATTCATGCGTAACGGAAAGCAAGATGAGTCATGACCGAAGAAAAATCAACCCATATCTTACAGTTTGAAAACACAACATGATTTCAGCCATATAAATCCAGAGGACATTTCCTCGGTTCACCTTTCTCAGATCGATTTCTTATTTTTCAACTTTGGAGAAGTTGGGAGACTAATTGCAATTGAAATAGCCTGCATTGAAGAACTGGGAAGGATCCTTTGCGGCACACAATGAATTTGTCATTGAGACATGCATTTTGCAAGGCCACCACTCAACAAGACTCGAATCTTTCAAATTCTGTGCTCCCACTCAAGCAGTGACCTTGATCTTTATGTTAAGGTGTAATAATAAATGTGCTGGTGCACCTGGGGGACTGCTGCCAAGCCACACAAAGCAGTTTTTTCTTCAAAAGGACCTGTTTTTTGACTGCATAGCGGAGCATTTACACCACAAACAGCTAACTGTGCATGTGGATTTTAAAGGCTTCCTAACTGTAAACGTGCCCTTGTAACACACACAATGGTTGTTTGTGTCACCTGGGGAAAGCCAGGAAAGCTGCAGAGATTGCTTTCATTTGGCAAGCAACAGTTATGCACTGTGCACATTATACTCTACCATGATACTGTTGCACTTACACTGCGTGATTCAGTGGTGGAGCTTAGGCCTGCACACACTGCCCACACAGGTGCTTTTCAAAGTGGGGTCAAGGGGCTGCCTAAGGGTGCTGTGGTAGGATCATTATTTCAATTTCACTTTCCTCTTCTTTAGCTCTGCACAGTAAGGCAGATACTATGAAATGTGCTGTTCTGATCACGTACAGTGTTTCACGTTATCCACTGACTGTAACTCATCTCGGAGGTGTTGTGAATTTTAAAAATCTTCTTAATCTGAGGCCTTGGGTCTAGTTCATCCTCTGGAGATTTAGGAGCCCACTGCATCCCACTTCTAATATGACGATACTTGATTAATTTGTACCTTCTAGATACATAACGCTACAATATGAACACACACACATACACACAGACAGACACACACACACATGCACATGGGATGATGAAGCAGCTTAAGACTCCTGGTGTCATTGCATGCTGTTACACCTGCAGTACTCTCACAGTTTTTTTGAATCTGTTTTAGGTGCGAGAATAGCAGAAATGATGGTACCTTTGAGAATAGACTCTGCCAGATAGTCTTCCACCATCAGCTTCAGCATTATCCCTCTTGTCTGCCCTTCTCTTCTCTCTCCTTTTGTTCATTTGGTTCCCACAGAAAAAAGGCTTGACAGAGCTGTCACTTTCTAAGTCGACTGATCAAAAATGGCACCCTAATTAGTTGACCTTTCCGTTATGTTTGACACTTGCATTTCTGGGCATTTAATCAGATGTATCTTTTTAGGCTATTAATTGGCACAACGCTGCAAATAACCTCAATGAGGCCAGGTTACCAGTTGGATATTTCTTGTTTTGCTGAAGAAAAGGCTACAGTGATTCACTACAATGTCATAACCAGAACATAAGATTAAGAGAAAGTTCAGACAAATGTCATGGTCAGAGACAGACGAGACAGACTTGGAGACAAAGGGAGAGATAAAGTTCCCTGTTGTGGTTGTACACAAATAACGCCCTTGCCCACAAACACACAAACACAAAGACACAGACACATACACACACTGTCTCCCCCCTGTGTCTGTCACACATGCACATACACATGGACATGTGCAGGCAGACACACATAGCAGATTAGGAAAGCTGATTTATTGGTTGTAAAATGTTAATATAGCTATAAGCCGTGCTCATGAATTGTTAATTAAGGCTGTGACAGACTCGTCACCTAAAATGTTAATGAGGTGAGATTGCGTCGGGGCCGAGAGGTCTCTGTGAGCTTCTGAGCAAATACAACAGATGAGCTGAATCCACAAGACCTCCACATGCTATAATAAGAAATGCTCAGGGCACCTGAGATGGGTCATGCCCATTCAGCCATAGAATAATTAAATTAATGAATGGTGGTGTGTGAATTTACCATTGTGATAGTGAAAGACAATGATAAATATGATCCATTTTTACCCTCATTCATCCTATATCTGTGCTGCCTTGACTAATCAGAGGGGGAAGAAGTTTTCAGATCCTTTATTTGAGTAAAATATGAGTAGATCATAAAATAACATCACAAAAGAACTTTGTATTGATTGTTTTGTTTATAAAATGTCTGAAAATAGGGAAATATAGCTGTTGTAATCTACAAGAGGTAAAAGGTGACAGATATATTGTTCAACCAACAGTCTAGAGCTTCAACAATTTTGATCATTGATTCATCATTTCAGTCATTTTAAAGCAAAAATACTAAATGTTCTTTGCCTCCAACTTCTCTAATGTGACAGTTTGCTGTTTTTCTTTGTCATGTTCGACAGTAACTTGAGTATCTTAAGGTTTTGGACTGTTAATCAGAAAAAAACAAAGCAAATTATCGTTGTCTCTGATGATAATAATCTTTGTCATTGTCAATGGACAGTGTCAGATATTGCACAGTGGTCCACCTTAACAGTATCAGTTTCTCCTTTGTTCATCCAGAAAGTCAGTAAAGGGTTGAGAGGTATAGTGAAATCTGCTCTTTAGCTATACCAGCATTAAGCAGAATCAGGTTACTCTCTGTCTAATCTAATTATGAAGGTAGATTTATTTAAACTCTTTATTGATAGTAGACATTATGACTTAGCTAAACATTAATAATAGCTGGGCTTCATTTTGGTGAGTCATGCGTGTATTTGACGACCTTTCTTACAGCACATAATTTGACTCATAGTAGGAAAAGCTCAGGTGTTACTCATAACATTAATGATGGCTCTGTTTTATTCAATTATCCACTAAGCCATGACAGCACGCACAATGCCAGGATCCTGAAACCGAAGTAGCTAAAAGGAATTCAGCCACTCAGGCGTCTGAGAAAAAGGCTCATAGCAGAGCTTTGGATCATGCACGCATGAATTAAATACAGCCATTGTTAATGTTAACTGATACACCTGTGTTTGTCAAAGTATCCTCTGTGAGAAAGATCTATTTATTTAATGACTTAGCTGGTTATGTTATCTAACATGAGCTAAAGTTAATGTGTGAGCTGGGCACTGTTGGGTTTTTTTTCTAAAAAATCCCCATATTTGATATACTCGTCTTTTTTTAAACGAAAAAGCTTATAAAAGATCATGGACTGAAAATTACATTTCCCTCAAAATTGTAGTAGTGAAAGTGGATGTATAAAGCTGCAGTACTACTAATGTATAGAGGGAAAAATCCTTATTAGAGACATCTGTGGCCAAATAAGACCCAGGCTACACATTGCTTTTTTTAAAACGTCAAAAGCCAGAAAGGTTGTGAAAGAGCTGCTGTGTTCTCACTTGTTGTAAATGTTTTGGTGTCTAACTTGCTAGCTGCTAATGCTAGTGCAGTATTAGTAGCTACTGGTAGGCAAGTTTAATTTACTATATTGGACTGGCTCAGTTTATTCTGCCTTTGGTTGTTGTTTGGCATGCAGATTTTTTATGCTTTCATGCTGTTTAGTTTCATGGTAAATGCTCATGTTTTCACCTGGTTTTCATTTGGGTCACTAATTGAAGATAATGTTGTTTATTGGTGTAAAGGCAGTGGCTCTCAATTTTTTTCACCTCAAAGCTCCCTAAACTGACACAAATTAGACTGTGGACCCATACTTGATAAGATTTTGTCCCAGTCTCCCCCAATTTTGCTTTTGCTCATTTTGTATGAAACCCAGGACCTGGAATCCTCTCAAGGGTCCCTGGGGGTCCCTGGGCCGCACTTTGAAAACTGCTGGTTTATGGAATATAGAAATTGCATCTTGTTCACATACGTTTTTTCCCTGTGATGTTGCTTCTTACTGTGAAGCTCAGTGTGGCTTTTGGATTAAATTTTTTTCCTCACACTTCACATTCAACTAGTCAATACAAGAGTATTTAATCCCAAAGCAGTTGGATTATATGACTGCATGCTGCTTCATATCACAATCACATCTTAAATGACTGCTGAGCTCTTGTTCACTCAGCTTCACTCATTGGCGACATTAAGCTTGTATCATGTACTAACGGTCATCAGCTGCTTATCAACACTGCGTAACATTTCATAACAAGAGACTCTCTCCTCAGAGCCATGTACTGATGATTTTTTGATGCGTAATTGAATAATGTAATGCCTGCTGTGGTTGATGTGTCTTTGCCTGCTGCTTCGCATCTGATAGATTTCTGGGTTTTGATTGATCCAACTCAGTTTACCAGGTAGTATTTTATCCACAATGGTTGAAGGTAATTCGTTTGGGAACGGCTGTGTGGCAGCTGTTGAAGGGAAAAGATTTGTACACTGTACTAATTGCTGCCATTAATTTTAACAGAGAAACTTTTTGTTCTAACTCAGATAGAGTATAACATTGTACTGAGCACACCAAATCAATGCTGGTTAGCAGGGTGCATGAAAATATTTACAATAACAAACTAGAAAATATAGAATAAATATACAAAAATGCATTGAATAGACTACAATGGGCAACTCACCCATTGTAGTTCGTTGTCTCGTACTCATGGAAGTGCAGTTACATTCAGGTAACTACTCCTATTGGTGCTAAGGGTGGTACTTGACGAGCGACAGTGTATTTTTCAGCTTGACATAGCGGCTGCTGCCCACACATAGAGAAAATTCTGTAGTTATCTGGTATATGGTCTGAGGTATCTGATGTTCGGCCTTCACATAACAGATTCCACATAGTGTCTGCAGTCAGTCTTTGTGTTTCGTGTTCATAATCACTTCCCAATCTGTCTTGTGCTGACCTTGGAGTCTGCAGTGACAATCTGTATTAACTCTGTATTCGCTTAGAAAGTCAGTTCAGCTGGTTGGCTGACAGAACTGTATTTGTTGATCTTTCCATCTCATACAACACTGTAATAATGAGTATCACATGTAGCCAATACCTTTTAACTCTTACAGTGTATGTGGAGATCTATGTGTATTCTTTTTCAATTCTATCTCTTAGTACTCACATGCCTATTTGAAAGAGATATTGGTCAGACAGACTTATAAGTACAAATTTGTCCACAGAGAACACTGACAAATAATATCTTTAAACTATAAAAATACAGAGCTGCAGCTAATGATTATTTTCATTATATATTAATTATCTCGATAGTCCATTATTAATTTAGAGTTTAAAATGTCAAAAACATAAACATTTTAATAAAAATGACTATAAACATTTCTTCAGATTAATTGTTTTATTTCAGCTTCCAGTGACTGCTGTATGTGATGTGAAAGCAGCACATCTTCACATTTGAGAATTTAAAACCAGCAAATCTTTGGTGTTTGTACTTGAAAAACAACTGACAAGATTCATTGATTCTTTCAATCACTAACTGATCAATTAATCACTGCAGCTCAGCTCTTGCTCATAATCTTTTAATAAGCACATTTAAAGATCCTTTTCTAAAATGTTTGCTTGTGTTAATGTTAAAAATTATAACTGGCCAATATATTGTTATTGGATTTTCTAAACTCTCAAGCAGTCTACCTTAAACTCCAGTATCTTTTGGGTGCTATGAAAGTCCCTTTTTGAAACATGAAGGGGGAATTCATACTAAAAAGATGAACTAACCCTTTAATTCGTCTTCCACTGTTATCCATTATGACTGGGTTACTTCAGGGCCAGTGTGGACAAGAGGACAAATTTAATTCATTGACTATTTTCCATTAGAAACAACCTCACTGTACAAAATATACATCAACACAACAACTCTGGAGTCATTTTGATGTTTGCAATAGCTGAGTTCATGAAGTTCATCTTTTCACATATATTTCACACAGGGAAGAGGTGATGCTTTTACTGTCTTTTAGACTTTTTTGCAACTTCTCAAGGAGCTTTCGTCAATCAGTGAAGCGTTTTATTAGTCGACCTCAACCTTCCTTTCATTGTACTTTCACCCTTTTTGATTCTCTCTTTTCATTTTAATTCATTTTTAAATGTCTTCCTCTTTCTATTCATTTCTTTGTCAAAACCCTCCGTTCGAACGTAATTTAGTCAAGGATGACTCTGATTCACATGTAAGTGATGTAACTCGCTTTCAAATTTTGTGCTTTTGTTGTACACAGGGAACAAACACCTCCGTCTGTGCTTTTGTGTAAAAAGTGTGAAGAGAGAAGTAACCCTGAGCTTCGGCTTGAATGCCGCAGCATTTATTGGAAAAGAGTACAGGTTTCTTCTCAAGTTTAATTTCATCACGAGCTCAGGAGGAGCGGGAATCCTTTTACATTTCTGTTTAGATATTCAGCTTGATTAAAAACATTGATAAATAAGTATTAATGTGATTGACAGATAGAGATTTGTCATCATATTTATTCAGTGGAGCATTGATCCAGAACTTTTCTCTGCAGTATGACTCAGAGTGATGCAAATTTTGTGTGTGTGTGTGTGTGTGTGTGTGTGTGTGTGTGTGTGTCTGTGTGTGTGTGTGTGTTGGGTGTACAGCGGATGGGGCTAGGGGGGATGATGTCAGTGTGACATCAGAAGTGATCTCTAATGCTATGATTTAATTGACCCACTTTGTATCCCCCATTCCCTTTTTACTGTACATATTCCCTCAGTGTCCCTACTCTTCCTCCTACATGCAGCACGCCCCCGTGTGCAGAGTTTCACTTTCTGCGCCAAGGCACCCAGCAGAGTCACACAAAAGTAGTCATCTCTTTTAAAAAAAACCCAAAAAACCAACTAAGATTTCAAGACACAGAGTAAGGAAGCGAAGAGGAGGAAGAAAAAAAATGCATATCACCAGTGGTCTCTGATCCATATTGGTGTGGATGTAATTGATTTCCCGCTGTGTGGAATCTGTCTTTCAGAATCTCAGAACAAACGCTGACTGAATAGTTGAAAGGGCAAAGAAAATCTTTGTCTCATGTTACATCTCTGTCTACATCTGCTTTATCCCTGTCAAATGCATTGGCAAAGTAAAGCACACACAAGGCCTCCATATGGCCATCAAAGCTTCATTACCTCTGTCTGTGTGGTGAAAGACTCATCCTACTTAAAGTATTGTGTGTATACAATATAATTTTCCTCTGTGCTGTAGACCTCCATTATTACCCAGAAACTATTAAAAAGAAGCCAGTGAGTTACGTCCTGAAGACACTGGCTATTGTTGTTTGCTTGGAAATGGCTCCAAAGACTGATAACAGTGATTTTTACCCAAGCCCCAAAGAACAGTGCCAGGCTTCGAAGACAATTTGACGTAGCAGCTGAACTATGTAGTAACAACTTTGTGTGATGCTATTGAGCCCAAAAATACTTTTCCCCATAGCCATACATGACTTGTTAGAATAATCAGAATTTGATCCATTCAGTCTGATCACGCTTCAAACGAGATGAGTCCAACAATTAGATAATTTTATCCCCATTCAAGCTAGCTGAAGGGCGAAACCTAAAGTATCTGGCTCAGCTAGCTGAAGTCGCTTGTGCGCTTGCTCCATGTGCCCAGTGATGTGGAAGAGGAACTTGTAAGAACGTTTTTTAGCTTCATGCACCACTGAGCAGCTTTCATAGGAATGAATGGGGCACCAACACAGTTTCTAGTTCTCATTATACATCCATGTTTTCACCCCCAGGAGATGGCAGACGCCACTTTATGTACATGCACAACAAGCTAGCAGTGACATTAGCTTCTTGTGCTACATATCGCATCGTCTTGACTTTATACTAAAGTTATTTACAATTTGCACTATTGTACAAAGTCAAGAGGTTGTGATATGTTACACAACAAGCTAGCAAAGACTTGTAAATGCAGCCACATTCCTGCATGCACTGTGGTGTCTGCAGTATTGGAGCTTCTCTCCTGAGGCGAACATGTGGCTGTATTTAGTTTTTGGAGCCACAATAATTATCATCAACTCAGCATTTCCTCTCATATGAAGTTTTTTGAGGTCTTTGACCTTAATGCTGGAAAAGAAAATTCACTAGCAGGTTAATGACAAGCTGATGAACATAGTTGGACATTTAGCAGCTAAAGAGTCCCCCAGGAGGAGGCGAAGGGCAAAACAGAACTAAAAGGAGAGTGACTGACACTTACTATCATCATGTGGACTCATACATGACTTCAAATGAATGCCAATGTTGATCTATGAATGAATGAATGAATGCCAATCTGCAGGATGTATGTAAAAAAACAACTATTTGCTAATACAAACTTAAAACATGCCGAAATGTCAGTGTAGTATTTACAGCTTGTTTCCGCTGCCCCCAAGTGGCCAAAATATCAGTTGCAGGATTTAAGATGATTCCAGCCATAATATAATTTGAGTTCTAAGGGTAAAAACATCCTAATACCTCAGACAGAGACTGTTGTCTGTCCAAAGGAAATCTTTTACAAAAGCGAACCTTACAGTATTCTAGGACACACCCTTTCACAATGTCATTTTACATATTTGTCAAATTTTTGATGGGAATTGAATGTGATATTTTAGTAATTAATCCTTAAATTTAATTTGTGTTATGGAACGGACTGACACTTTCTGTGCTATATGTTTTTTGGTTATCCAGCAAATTGCCCTTGAAATCAATCCCTATGCATTAAACTAGAATAGCTAGTCCAGCAAATTCTGTGTTGTCTCTTTGCTGTACTCAAAGACAGGCACTTAAAAAAGGTTTAAATTTCCTTTTAATCTAAGTATTAAACATGAGTTCATTATACCTCACCTGTTGTTGAAACCACAGTGTCTTTAATAGTTGTGTCTCAGCCAGAACTTTTGTTGCCATAAACTCTTGAGTGCAGGCGTTGCTGGCAGTAAACGCTCATCTGTAACACTGGAGACAGTGATTAGAGAGAGGGAATCAATAATACATGTTAAGGGACGGCTAATGTACCACAGGGACTGACAGACAGACAGCGACGTCTCTGATACCCAGCCCACCGTCTCATATCCGCTGGGTTCAACACACAGAGAAAGCACATCAGGCATTAAAAGTAACAGGGGAAATAAAAGCTGTGGAAGAGAAAGGTTAGGTAAATACAGATAGAGCCTGAAAGCACAGAAATAAGAACATGCAGGTACCATAAGAGTAAAGCGAAAAGAAGCTGAAGAGTAAAGAGACCCACATTTGTTTAATGAATATTTATTTAGTTAGTAATTTCACAAATCACCTGATCACAAAGGAATTTACTTTGACGACAAGAAGAAGAAAAGCAAACGGACACAACAAGCTTATAACAGAAGCCCATGTTCGAGCAAGGGCCCCTTCATCCTCACACCAACATGTTGTTTCAAAAATCAATACATGGCCGTGAAACAGGCCAAAATGAAATAAGTGTGCAAGCTATCCGGGAAATAAGATTGGCAGGCAGACAGAAGCATGCCACCAGTCTCAGGGGACGGATGCTCGGCAAGCGGTCTCTCATCCTGAGAGATTGGGGTTAATGCCTTCTCTGCATTAGCACACTAGCACCACAGCGGCCAGCTGACCTAAGTTCCAGAAATACTATATGAACCCACACACACACACACACACACACACACACACACACACAAACAAAAAGACAAGTCTGAGAGAATGATAATCTAATTAATCAGTGATTAGAACAACTGAATGCTTCCTCTTTTTAATGCCACACACACACACGCACACACACACACACACACACACACACACACACACACACACACACACACACACACACACACACACACACTCTCCTCTCTCTCCCTCTTCATTACACCCCCACCTCTCCATCTCATTTCCAGGACTGCTCATCATTAGGCTCCAAATACAGAAAACACAAACATAGTTTACAGATTCAGACAGAAAGATTCGTCTGCACGTAAGGGGCCTGACGTCCTGACACAGCTGATGTCTAAATAAAATCTCATTACTGAATTGACACTCCAGAGGCAGAATCGTGCACCACGACGACACAGGTTGCTCATTACTGCTTGACTTTCTTTTCACAATTTGAACTTCTACAGCTGCAGACCAACAGCTCTGTCGGCTCCCCCCTTTCAACATTGCTGTCAGTGACCTCCTGCTCATCATGACAGCTCAGCAACGCTATGATTAATCAAGTAAATGTACAGACATTATATTTTTTGTCTGATGATGTCTGAAAATGGCATTTAGCTGTGGAGGGTCTCTATTGTATTGCAGAGGATACAGGCATGACTCTGAGCAGGATGGTAGGTGGGATCCTTTTGTCTCAGAAGCTATGCCTGTAAAAACGGAAGTCTCACCACAGCTGAAATCACTGAAATGTTTTCACTCTTAACCTCGACTCATACGCTGTTCATGTGAAGCTCCAGCGACACAGAACTCAGATTTTCATGTTCAGGTAGCAAATGATGGGAGTACGAGGGAGTCATTAAGAGCGTCATTGTAAAAGGAGTCAGTGCACAGACACGTGTAGATGGCATGGCAACAAAATCACACACAAGTTGCATTGTTTTAACCCCGCAGTTGCAATAACTTGATTTTTACAATTCCCCAGAACCCAATCTGACATCTTAATATAGCTTTAAGATGTCGGGTCTTTCCAAACCAACAAAGTCCAAAGTCAAAGATATTAAATTCACAAAGAGATTAATCAGAGAATAAGAGAAAATCTTCACTTTAAACAATTTGGAAGCAGCCAGTGTTTGATTTAATTAAAATCCAGTGTCCCCTTTTTTTAAATAGTTAAAAAAATATAACTACATCAACAGTACTGCACACTATTTTCTATATGATCTTGTTCATGCTCTTCGGAATCTGAGGTAAGTATTTTTTATATTTAAAGAAAATAGCAACATCATAATTTGTCACAGCCCACAGGTAGCATCTTTAATTTCTTTTTTTTGCTTAACTGACTTTTTTTTTATCAATTTGAGACGCTGGAACCAGAACATTTTCTAAAAATGTATAATTAATAGATCAAACAGCTGGTGATACATTTTCTGTCATCTAACTAATGGAAGTAATGGACTTATCATTTCAGGAAAAAAAAAAATTCAAACCCATTTCACATTTTGATCAAACAGAAATATTCAAGATACCTTGTGCATCATTTTCTACACATTTCCTCCAGAATTCAGCCTGACATTTTTGGACACATTTGGAAACTTTGTAGTGGGGCTCTCACTCTGACGAGACCCTCATAATGACTGAATCACCAGTGACTGTGTGGTTTAAGGGGCTTTTAACCTGCCTGGTATCAGGCCATTTTCAGTCTGACATTGTCCCCACTTTAACCAATGCCTGTGGGGGAGGGGTTTGGTTTTCCCTCACCAATCACTGGAGACCAACGTATCCTCCTGAATCTAACATCGTCTTAAGTTGACACTCTTACGTAGCCATGCCAACATACTGGTTTGCCAGGGTTTTAACAGTGGAGCAAAGTTAAATCAAACTACGATGTTGAATGATATTGAGGAGATGTTGTCTATAGAAAATAAATGTGTTAATCAAGGAGATATCAAATAAAACAATATTATTCAACAGGCCAAATGTGAAAGATTGAATGTTTCCAAGATGATCC
Organism: Scomber japonicus; assembly: GCF_027409825.1. Taxonomy (NCBI): domain Eukaryota; kingdom Metazoa; phylum Chordata; class Actinopteri; order Scombriformes; family Scombridae; genus Scomber; species Scomber japonicus. The sequence continues at coordinate 22,501,177 of NC_070589.1, read as the reverse complement.
AAGAAGATGAAAGTTATTGACTTCTTGTCAGTGTTGAATATGGCATCGGGAGATAAATAGTCCCATCTATGTTGCCGATTGGCTGATTGTTACTGTCACTGCAGCATTCATTGGATAATCGCTTTCTGAACCAAGAAACCGCTGGTTCATGTCATGATGGTAGACCTGAATTAGTCAATCCAGGCAGGTTTTAAATAATTACTTGAAGCAATGGTTCGGCGTTATTTCGACCTAGCGTCATATGCACCATGAGGTCTATCTAATCTGCACCTCAGCCATTTATTTTCATTTGGTCGGAAAATTGTGGAGTTAGAGCCATCAACCGAATGGCTTAGTACAGGCGCTAACGGGACCACCAGTGTATCTCGTAAATTACCCCACTGGATTGTTATCAAACTTCTACAGTAGTACAAATAAGGTCTTTACTCATAAATCTATGCATTGAAAAGTTTGTAAGTACACCAGGAGTTTAATAAAATAAACACTTACCTGATGGCTTTTACTCTGCTGCTACTGCTAAAGCTGTAAACATCGTCGAAATATCGCGAGATCACTGAAATACCGCGTGGTCTCGCGAGATACCCGCACAGCACATCTAAAGATCTGTGCCCGATCGCACGATATTTCGATTGTAACTCACTGACTTAAAGCAATTATGACTTGTGAATATCACCGTAGGAAGCTTGTAAGGTTGTCACAATCACGAACACGCTGACTGGCACCTTGTCAAATGATCATTCACCCTCTGGTCACTGTGCGCCCTCCACTGGACTCCACGATTCTTCATCTCCCAGATGAAGGAGGGTTGAACTGTAAAGGGACGTTTGTCTGTGTCGGAGAGGATCCCCTCCTGAACAGCCTCTGTTGAGCCTGTGATGACATTTTCATTTGACCCACAGCCAACATTCCTGTAATAAGAAGCCATCAAAAAGCAATCTCCTAAAATAGAGAGTGATTTCAATGCCAGGACGCCTATATTGATATGCAAAATATGTCCAAAAAACCCCTTTCAGTTAGATAAGCCAGAGGAAGCCATGTGATGATGCCTAAGATTGGTTTGATCTGTGTATGCCAGAATAAAATTATGCTAATGGCTATGGACTGAGAAAGGAGATTTTAAAAAGGAGGAAAATATTAATCTGACATTCAGTTTTATTGAAGCTGTGTATGAAATGGATTTCTCCTTCAGGGTGTTTGAAACCTAAATCAATTATATATCTCCTGTAATTGGTCCGCAAGAAACCACAGAGCAGCTTCACCTCCATAAATCTGTTTTGCAGCAAATAGGTGTTACAAGTACTTTACACACTTGCTATTCAGCCACTGTGGTTTGGCTGAGAAGTTGTTTTTTACCCAATATTTCACTGCTGGTTCTCAACAAATTGAAGAAGAAGGAGTTTTATTTACTGGCTTTTCGGTCTCTTTGAATTTGAAATGATGCCTAATTATTGTGACAGTGTAAAAAGTGCCTATGAGAGATTATTTCTGAAAGCATAATTTGGGTTTTCTAAACTCTTTCGGTTCGTTATGGCACTGTATCCTTGTCATTTCACCAGTTTTTTTATTTTCTCCCACTCAGCTTATAATGATGTTCCATCCTTTAACCAGGGCTATACGCAGCAGTATATAGTTTATATTGTATACTGTATCTGAAACTTGGTCATAAATTCCTGTTTGCTCAAGTCTACTTTGAGCAAATTATGAAGGACTAAAACAGGGGAGCACACTGCTCTCAGGTTCATTGAGAAAATGTTTTTCCCTATTACAAATCATTAGTGCTGATTAAACTACGTGTAACTAACCTGAACTCACTTAGTTGATTGACAGAAAACAATTATGTAGTGCACTACTGATACAGGATACATTTGGTTGTGGTCAAACAAATATGGTTATGTTATATTAAGAAAAATAACTGATCTCTCTGGTAGACACGCCACAGTACAGAAAATGATTGTTGACGCTGACACATCAAAAACACATGACATTTCTGTATAGCAATTTCTTAGTGCTTATCAGCTGACATATATGTCGATACAGATAATGGCCTGCCAGATTTATTGGTTGACCTCTAATTTTTAGTAATCTAGCTTCAGAAATACCGATTTGAATTTGCAGAGTTTCCCTTTATTGTATCATTACAAACTGAATGCCTTTTCAAAATAAGGAACTGCAAGATGACACTGTGGGAAACTTGCAGATTTTCTATCTAGACTAAACATTGAATTGATTGATCAAAGACACAAAGCATAATAAACACAGTATTTGATTGCAGCATTAATCATTCTGGATCATTGATAATCTCCTTATAGTATTTTTTCTTGAGAGCAGTTTTGAATCTTCAATGTTTTTTTTCCTATTTGGTCTAAATGATAACTTTGCAACAGCAATTTTAATATTTAGTTTTTTCACTGGCCTTTATACTTTCAAAGAGGTCGAAGTGATGCACAGAAAGCAGCGACACTTGAAGTAGCTACTCACTGTTTGTTGTCTGAAGCTCACACTACGTTGCAGTGACTACCCTGATAACAGAGAAGAGCCACTAATATCATGTACTGCACAAAGACAAAGACAGAAATGTATAAAGTTCAACAGGTAGTTTTAACAAGCATATTACAAAACAAGATCAAGATCAAGACAGGACATTGACATTTATTTTATGTGTCAGAAAGGAAACAATCACTTACAACAGAGTGAGTAAAAGGAAAAAAAACAACAACATGCAATAGTAATTTACGTTTAATTTTCCTCGATGGGTGGAACCAGATGAACACATTACATGCTCTACTGTCATCAGAAGGTTTCATTCTCTCCGGAGCCTCGTATGAAATCCACCTTATTGCTGCTTCCCTCCACCCCCACGCCCAGCGTAATGAGAGAATATTTCCCCAGAGTGTGAAAGCAGATCCAAGCTGTACTTTTAGAAACTTTATTAAACCAACCTAAGCAATTATTTTTGTGTTTGCCTTCCTTCTGACGATCCATTCAATAAGGCTGGTAAATGTTAATGTAAAATGAATTTTCTGTTTAGGTAGAAATCAGTGGTTTCGTTTCAGCTTGCCAGCAGTGCTGCCAACAATACATTGGTATCTTCCAGCAGGGTTGGTTTAGCTGTGTGGACTGTAGAAGCATGAAACGGGAGCTAGGTATCAGAGCAACAGTAGCGCCAATACCTCAGACTCAGAAGGGATTGCATTTTAATACAAAAGTCTGGCAAGACTCCAGCTGGTGCAAAAATATTTTATTGAATTGCCCAGTTTAGCTGTGATCAAATACTTGGTGGGAGATTGCGTTCCTCTGCTGACATTTATCTATTTATCTTTTCAGAGGAGAAAAAGGAAAAAATTGTAGAAAAAAAATCAATCAGGTTTTAGAAATGAGACAACACTGGCTGCAGGCTGATAGATGTCTTGTCTCTGGCATTTACCAAAAACTTCAACATTGAGCTTGAAGAGATGACCAGTATACCTTCACAAGTTCATTAACTGCTGTGCGACATTTGAGGTGATGACTATGAAACACATCACCCATCAGAAAAGCTGCTAATGGATTGCACGTGTCAGAAACCAGAACACAAAACTCTTGATGTCACGATTTCATATGTGAAGAAAAAATTCTTGTTTGGCTCTATCACAAAAGAAATGTAATTTGTTGGTGATGGTGGATAGATTCATTTTGAGTTGGCTTTCTGCAAGTATTTAATCACTTCCTTTTGAATTTGGATACATTGAAAATACAATATTCATTATCATTAACATTATTAGGGCATATTAGTGGTTTCTTTTCATGTTCCAAGGTGCATTTTACAGACCTATCAGTCTATTGCTTGTGTCGCTCCTTATTCTTGAATTCCTGCTTTGAACAAGTGAGTGGACATATGGTAATTTATTGTCACTGCAGTTCAAAGCAATATTGTAGCCTAGAAGCTCCATAATAGAGTGAAGCAATATGTCAAAGCAGTCATTACTCATGCAAAGGGTTTCAGCTTTCATTTCTTACTGTGCAAGGGCAATATGTCTGAAACTGTCATGATTCACACTTTCAAATGTTTATAACAGTGAGCGTCCGTATGGCGATGATAGTGGCATCTAGTTCTTCCACTTCTGTTAAAGTTTGCTTCAGCATTGTGTCGCCCTGAGCTCTAAAAGATGCCAGAGGCACTGTGGAAGCAGTAAAGCTGCCTTTGAAAAAGAAAAAAAGTGGATTAAAAATGCTCATTGAAAGCAGCAGAACCCATTTCAGACCAAAAGCGAAGCCGTTTAGGGTTTGTGTGAATGGGCTGACATGTCATGATGACCCAGCCCCTGTACTGGTTGTAATGTCTTTTTGTACAGGTTTGGTAGGAAACGCTGGACAAGAGCTTCCATAATAACTACAAAATTATTATAACACTGTAACAGATAATGGCAGCAATGTGTAGCCCTTAAAATCAACACATTCTGCCATTATCAACCTCAAAGATGCTTAAATTAGTCCAGAAATGTAGTCGTGCTCATAAAGTGACTGAATTTAGGAGAACAGGAATGCTAAGTCAATTAATTGGCAATTGATTTAATTGTTGAAGTAATTTTTCAAAGCAAAAAATTCACAAATTTGCAACTTTTTTGTCTTTATGTCAATAGAAATGGAATTGTTTAAGAAGTTGACTCGCACTGTGGGAAATTGTGATGAGTGTTTTTAAGATATTTTGGGGTTTTTTTAAATAGGAGAACCAATCAGTCAGTTAATCAATAGGACAATCTTAATCAATCATGAAATTCATAGATATAGTAGTTGCAGCTGCTGCACCGCTTTTGAATAAGAATATGGTTGATACTTGGGCAAAATTTAAAGTTTACAACCTGACATCTCTGTAGAGGACATAGATTTAAGATCCTGTGTAATTCTGTGATTTTGAGGTGATTGAACTGCAGTTATATTACTGATCTGGCTCTGTGTGTGACAACCTGATATTTATGAGCAGCAGTCTGATATTAATGGTCAAACTATGGTTGAACTTGTTTTCATTATTCTATACTATACATTGAATTTACATGAGTAAGTGTTAAGAGTAGGGAATGCCTTTCCTTTCAGCAGTCAACCATTCCAGCTTGATACATTGATTTGGCTATTAAGGCTTGCTGCTGTGCATTTGATTTGGAGTCTACTTTCTGCCTGGCCACCATCCAAAGTCCCTAAATGGCTGTAAAATATAAAGTCATACAAACACAATATATCAACAGCGAAATGTAAAAGAAAATATACAAATCATGTTTTTTGTAAGCCGATTATCTTTATCTGTTCTTCTCAGCAGAATCTGGAGGCCTGAAGTGATCTGTGCTCGAGCCTCGAAGTTACATCTTCTTCCACACAGTGACACCACACACAGACTGTAAAGCAAATCCCAGTCAGTCGTAAAACAACATCCATCAAACTGTCACTGTGGGGATGGTGGACTAGCTCCGGCGGATCCACAAAAACAACTTTAAACCACAACAACAAAATTCAGATTGCTGTCACCTGAATAATAGATTGGACTTGTATGTGTTTTGGCATGTAAACTAAGATCAAGATTTAACTTGGTGTCATTTTGTTATGGTGTTCCCTTTTGTTCATTTTGAATAGGTACTACAAGTGAAAGCAGCTTTAATTTGAGGATGAATGCATCATTATAGTGATCAGTACTCATCTGATAAGCTAAAAAAAAAACACACCTCCATCTTTTCAAGCCTACATAGGTCTAAAAAATGAGCTCAAATGTCAGTTAGATAATAACAGTGAAATGCCATCATACAGCAAGCAAGATTTAAATAAATGCACAACAATCAATACGTAATATAAAATGAATTTAGTTTTGTGTTTCAATGCATCAATCTTTTCACTCGGGATGTGTTTGGCCCTGAACTGCGGATCCACAAGTGAGACCACATCCAACATTTCATTAGTGGCCGGGTCAGCATTCTTGGCTTTGAGGTAATGTACAGTACAGTGCAGGTCTTGATCTATTTGGCATAGCTCGCCATCACTCTTCATGTACAAGGATACTTGTGTTGAAAAGGTGTAGCACATGTCTAACATATCAGAGGATGGCATCACCTGACAGAGTCCTTCTAGACCACCTACAGGACCTTTTTGTCCTGCCATGTAGGGACAAGACACCTGGACGTTTTGTCAGTGGACAAAACTTCTACGAGCGCTCTGTCCTCCAGGACCCTCTTGATCATTTGCTAAGGTTGATCCTCAGTGTGTGGCTGTGTGATGTGCTGGTGAGCCGGCAGACCCAGCTGACCCAGCTGAATCTGGACTTCAGACAGCTCTCTTCTTTTCCTGCAGCTATAGGAGAAGCTGCTGACAATTGTCTTGATGTAGTGATGCGGTTGTCGTCCATGCTGTATCCTGTAATACAAAACTGAAAAATATCTTTAAAATCGTTGTAATTTTATTACATTTTTTTATTTAAAGAGCATAGCGATATGACTACATGTCTAAACATTCCTGCACCTGCTTGTCAACTCAGAAAATACTATTTGGTAATTATTCCAGTAAAATCACCAGTCAAAATTTTGAAATGCTGTATATTTAGATCTGTGCATTCTGAAACACTGCTGCACTTGAAGGCATCACTAGTATCTTCAATGATATATCTGCACTGCAAGATGTTGGAAATAACCGTCAGTTTCAGTGGCAGCAGGTGTACTGCTTACTTACTTACTGATGCTTCCCCATTTAGCCTTCACATTTCAAATAGAGTTTCTTTCGGTAATAAATCATATTACTGTAAGTGGTTCTTACTGCAAACAATTATTTTGCTGAACGTGAGAGACCTGCCATCTATTTTCTTTCTGAATCCTTAAACATTCACCAGATGAAATTGACGACCGAAGCACTGCAACCTCAGCCACTTCTTCAGTTGCACCACTTTGACAAAGTTGCTCTCATTGTCAGTTGTTATAGCAACCAGTCCCTTTCTGTCAAGCTTCCAGTTTGTGAGGGCATCCTGCAGGACTTCAGCTCTATGCTCTGCGATGTGATCTGGTGGAAAATAGTTGGCTTGGAGAAGCACAGTTTTCATCTCCTAGTCTTCAGTGAGATGTGTGTGTCGAACTCAGCTTGCATGTCCTATCAGTTGTCAGCGTGAAATGAGTCACCTTTGCTTGCGAGACGGTTTTGTCTGACCTCAGTGTACATTTCTGGCAGCACTTCTCTTGCAAAGTAGTTGTGACAAGGCAACTGGTATGTTGGACCTTCTGGTTCCAACAGAGACCATGTGGTAGGCCAGCGCCCTAGTTATATCACATCACATAGCACTTTTCATAAGGCCCACCCGGTTTAAAGGAAGCATATGACATGCTTTGTTTTGGAGCAGAAGGCTGTGAAAGCTTTGCGGTCAGTGTTACAGTAGCAGCACGAAGTTTAACACACTCTTTGTACTGCAGTTTATGGTGCTCTTTTAAATGGTGGAAGATATTTGAAGTGCTTCCACCTTTTGGATGCAACCTGTTTATGGCATTCTCTACAGATGCTCATGTCATCTTTAAGATCCGAACCATTACAAACCTTCTTCTGCAGTGTGGGTCGGCGCTGCGTCTCTCTCCATGTTGCAGGAGAACTTGTGAGTGAGTGGGGCAGGGTCTATCGGCAGAGGGAGGGTGGGTGGAGAGTTTGAGAGAGAAGAGATGCAAACACTGACACAGTTTAACAGAAGAAATGGGATATATATTTTTTAACTCAACATAAACATACACTATATTGATATAAACGGTATTGTCTCATCCTATATTTCATTAGGATAACGATTTTTCGTAAAAGTCAATATATACGGAGGTATACCCCTGCATTGTTTTAATGCAGAGCTGCTTTCAGTTTTAATCCCCACTGATGCACCAGCAAAATCAGAGAAGAAGACTGCCAGCTAAATAAACATGGATATAAACAATACAGTTAATATGTTCTACTTAAGTCGGCTTTTAACCTGTTTTATGGAGTAGGAAATCCATTCAGTCCATTTTGTTAGACCTCAGGGATAGACACAGTGTGTTTTTGGGGACTCAACACTCAATGTAAACATAACTTTTGTTTGTTTAGAAAACTCCACATGGCACCTTTTTAAGAAATTAAGGTGAACATAATGAAATGCAATGTGAATTTTATTGGCATTAAATACCTCGTTACTAAAAGTCTTGGTTTACAATGCCACTGCTCCTTCTTTTGAAATGCAAATTAGACAGATACAGTTTAACATTCATGTGGGTTTAACTCGAACTCCAAGGGAGGGTGACAGTCAGGAAAGAGCATTTCCTCAGTAAATCTATAAAAAAACACTACATGCTGTATACTCAGTGGACTTTAAAAAATATAAACCACAGAGAAGAGAGTAATGTAATTATAAAATAAGTGGATGGAATATGTTGTAGTGGTTGCCATGATGGTATGTCAAGGCTCCAGAGATGTGAAAAGGAAACGCATCCACCCACTCTTAGTTTCTCATTAACAATTGTTGCAACAGCAAACTCAATTCGCACCTTCTCTGAACTCCGCATAGCACAACCTGCTGTTACCAAGGTAACCGTGGGGAGTCATCAGAGTGTAATGCACCATCAAAGGAGTCTGAACCAAATGGTGTGCTGCAAGTCCTTGAACGCATTTGCACAACTGATTCAGAGTTTTAGACTTGACAGTGACAAAAGCTGCACTTACGAAAAGTTTAAAAGGAGTGAACTGTTCCTAAAACGAGCTTGGATTTCACTTGAACATGTTTGCCTACTTGCACGGCTGATGTGATCATTGGAAAATGAAGGCTGGGAACATCAGTGATGCTTTCCTCAAGGGAAATGAATGACTGCTATGTATGGAGATAATTATTTCCTCCAATCTTCCGGCATGCCCCCTGCCCTGGTCCTCTGCATCCCATCTGTGACTGACCTCTGATCCCCAGAGACTCTTACGCACACGCATGTGTGGCTGTGGCTGTGGCTGTGTGTGTGTGTGTGTGTGTGTGTGTGTACCTGTCATAATATTCTTTAGCAATTTATCAAAACTGATTAACATAATATGTAAGAACCAAATAGGAAGTGGTTAATTAAATTTACATGTCAGTGCTCAATGTAGCATAGTATATAGTAAACTAGACAAATTAACTGGGAAATAAAATTAAATATCATTACGCATGCTTTAATCATTTTAAAATATTTATTCTAAAACTTAGGTCACAAATTGACAAATCTTTTTAATATGAGTGAATTTGAATTGTTTTAAATCAAATCATACCAACTCTAATAATCAGTCAGTCAGTTACAATCAAATGTTGAGGTTTTCATACTCTACCTTTTACTCTAACACGATGAATCACTGTCCATTGAATGCCAGCAGCTCAAAAGCTGGTTAAAACCACATCACATGTCACAACCAGCTCACTAATTCAATCTAAACAAGTCTTGAAGTCTTGAAGGGTGAACGGCGTCAGGGTGAGGGATGATGATAGGCTTCTCATGACATGGCAGCGCTGTGAATATTTCCACCGGCACGGGGTTGAAGGGTCATCCATCTTTCTGTGCAGACAGAAAGACAAATAGGCTGACACTCTCCTGTGAGTGGCTGTCATACATCTATCTCATCATTATTGAGCTGCTGGGGACCGGCACCCCATCAGCCCGTGTCATACTGCCAGCATTTCCACTCAGCCGTGGTACGCAGGATCAGACAGTACTACAATAGATGAGAGCCTCTTCACAATGTGTTTGGAATCCTAACAAGAGGTTAGAAATTTGTCTCCAGGTCTGCGCTTCAGTTCAGGTGTTAGTTAATAAAAAAGTTATCAGAGAGAAGAAGCCTTTAGTTCTTTATGTAAATGATATTTCACCATTTTACCATACTCATCAGCTTTAAAGTAAACTCACATGGTTAAAATCGTCATTTAATTAATCAACAGAAAAAATATCAACATCAAGTTTTATGATCAATGAATCATTTGTCATTTTTCAAATAAAAATCCCAAACATTCACTGGTTCTAGCTTCTCAAATGTGAGAATTTGCTCTTTCTGTCACATTTTTGAGAGCAGAAACAGTCCTTTTTAGAGCTAATGCAAAGCGCTTTGAAGTGCTTTGTTGTCCAAATGTGCTACACTTGAGCATTAAGTGGGAAAAAAAGACATTTGAAGATGTCACCTTGACCTCCAGGAAACTGCATTTGGTATTTTCACCCTTTTGTAGCGATTAAGACAGAATTTTATTTGATTAATCTAGAAAATAATGGCAATTGACAAAGAAAACAATTGTTAGTTGCAGTCCTACTCATTTTGGGAGTTTTGTACCATTTGTTGTACAAAATGACAAACAATAGTGAAGACATAGCTTGTGGAGGGCTCACATTTTTCATACTGTTCAACCAAATTATTAATGTACAATTTAGAAAAGTAATAAAAAAATAATCATTACACCTTTGCTATTTAATGTTTATTTGAAAAAAAAACAACCTTAGGAATTCTGTGATACTCCCCAAAACCCTGACCCTGGAGGAAATGGCAGGCAGAGCCTGGCTAAGAATAGAAAGGGGCTGTGAGGGTCGATCCAAGCGACGGACCCATCAATGGGCATATCCTGCTGCCCTGATCTGTTTTGTTTCTGGTTGGCTGCTCGGTGTAATCACCAGGTGCAAAGAAATCTCATTATCCTGGGTCCTGATCTCGGCGTACTGGGCAGAATAGCAACTATGGTTGGCTGGTGTATTAAAACTTTGACCCCGGCATTAATTGGGCATGACTTGTTGGGTGCCTGCGCTGGGAGGAGGGGGGAGGGTGAGGGATTTTCGCTGCAAGGCTTCGTTTTCCCATCAGCAGCTGGTGGGCAGTGTGGGTAGGGTACCGGGGGTCTCAAGGGTGAGGGTTCACAATTGCGGCACACGGGTCAAAGGAGATCATACCTTCTCTTTCATACTTTGGTTAGCCAGTCTGTGCAACCACATTATGGTTCAGCTGTATTTGGGGACTAATATTGATATAGGTATCATTTATTGCTCTAAATGAAATGCCCATTTATTCTTCAATAAGACTGACTCGACTGCAAAAGGCCAATAAAATTCATTAAGACAAAGAAGGCAATAACAATGCTTAGCCGTTAAGCAGGAGCCTTTGGAGGGAAGAGCCAAAGACGGAAATTACTGTAATGTGGTGCTCCACGTGTTTGTGTACTTGTGTGTGTGTGTTTCTGCGTGTATGCTTTTATGTATTTTGTCTGTGTATCTGTGTGTGTGTGTGTGTGCGTGTGTGTGTGCGTCTACAGCAAAGCCTAAGGAGCAGACACGGTCGCCCCTTGAGATTAAAGTGCAATAAAGGAGGATGAACGTGTCCGGAAAGCTCCAGAATTTGCTCCAGACAGCAGCGCCTTACTGGAAATCAATCCGCTCGGTCAGGCCCCCTGCGTACTAGGTTTAAGTGGGAGTGATGGCAGGAGAGAAGGAGCCAAGTAAAGAAACGGAGAGAAGGAGCGGAGGGGAGAGGGGAAGGGAGGGAAAATGAGTAGAAAGGCTGAGTGAGAGGGATGATTGAAAGCATTATGGTTAGCTGGATTAGCGGGCTACCTCTCAGCACTCAGGTCTGAGTAGAGGTCAGTGTGAGCCAAAGGGACAAGAGGGCATGAAGGCTTCAGCTTGTTCTTGTATTTAAAAAAACAAACTTTAACAACCAGCCAGTGCTGAGATTCATTTAACTTCCAGGCTCAAAATGCCAATATCCCTGCTAGTTTAATAGCGCACACACACAGAGGTGGCACAACTCTCTCATCAGGAGCCAAACAAAAGGCGAGAATGAAGAAATAATGTTTTTTTCCCTTTTTTTTCAGTTTTGTGTAATCTTCCCGAGAAACTTTCTTTCACTCGCTTATTAAATGTTGTGGCGGGGTCAAGTGTCAGGTCAACAATCGTATCTGCAGTGCTGCAGCGAAACCCTGCAATCATAAAGATTCAGAATAGAGCACGATTTGCTCTGTCTTCAGATCTGAACAACAATGATCGTTGTTCTTTGCTGTGAATGTGTCAGAGGTGTTAAATGTGCCTCTTTAACGAATTACACACTGATGGTGGCTTGGCTCTCACTGTGAAAAGTCAAGTTTCCCACACCAAATACAAAGTGATAGAATGGTGAGAAGATGTGGGTGCTCGTCCAAAAGGATAAAATCTGCTCTGGAGGTGTCAACACACACACACACATACACATACATACACGTACACACTGTACCGTACAAACACACTTAAGCTGCACAGAGTCTCTTTACTTCTTAGACTTTATTGATGTGCTTTAATTGTCGAGAGGAAATAAGTGACAGATTTGTCTTGGTGACATTGGTGTACAGACATATTGACGACTTGAAGAGTTTCACAGTGCATACTGATAGCCTGTACATTATACAAGGACAACAGCAAAGGACTCTACTACCATATGGGCACTCTGCACGTCAGAGCTGCAACAAATGTTTATTTTCATGATGAAATAATCCATCTTTTTGTTGAATAGTTTAAAAGAAAAGGCAGGTGGTGTTTCTGTCTGTTTCTGACTGTCAAAAAATCCCATAAAACACCAAAACCAATGATTGTTCGTCGTTCTCACTCTTCTCCCACTTTCCCTCTCTGCCTGCTCTCATTCCCAAGAAAATGTGTTTCTACTAAAGATGTAAATCTTATGTAATGAGATGATGTAAATACACTATTTCATTTTTTAACAAAGGCTCAGTAACTTCCCCAAAACAGCTGGACGTATTTATTTAGCAAATGTTACTCAAACAGGAGTAGACACTGTATATGTTTGTAGAGCTACAATGATTAGTCAGTCAATCGACAGAAAGTAATTGACAGAAGTTTCTGATTCCAGCTTTGTAAATGTGAGTCTTTTCTGGTTTCTTTAGTCCTCTGTGATGTTAAATTGAATATTTTTGGGATGTGTACTGCTAATCAGGACAAAACAAAACATTGTAGGTTACATTTTGAGCTTTGGGAAACATATTTCACATTTATTTGACATTTTATAGACTAAACAACTAATCACTTATTTAAGGAAATAATATATTAAAAATAATAGCCGTAGACTATTTTTTGCTGCAGATTGGTACTCATTTGATGAAAGAGTATGTATTTAACAGCAGGATGGTGTGGGATTGACTGAGAATGAAATACAGTGAGTATGTCTGTTTTAATAAATGCAACAGTAAGCTCATTTATGTGCATGTGTTCTACTAATTTAAAAAACACTAGATGTCTGTGATATACAAGAATAAATTGTATCAGGCTTTGGCTACACAGGCAGCACTTGTTAGTTGGATCAAGTTGGTGTCAAAAAAGTGGAAAATGTTCCCAGAGGCCAGACTGACACCTTCATATTGCTTGTTTTTTCCTGGTAACAGCACAAAACTCAATTCAACAGGACAAAATGTTTTGATATTCAGTGAAATAAAACAGAGAGGCACCAAATCGTCAAATTTGAGAAGTTGAAATTAGTACATTTGGTGTTTTTGCTTGAAAAAGGTTACTTTTCTGTCCAGTGGTTAGAAATCAACTCATCTTTCCAGGTCTGCTGCATTCAAACAATTAGTTTTCACCATTATTCCACAACACAAAGATATCTTTGTGTTGTATAGAAGTGATTACATCTTCCATATGTGAGATAAAATGATCCACAATACATACTGTTATCCCGAGCAATGTTTCTTTTACTGGTTTTATAGGATCCTCTACAACAAATCAACTCCCTTCATGTTGCCTCTGTGTGTATCCCAAACACTGTGAACATAAAAGATTGTGGTATTTGTTGTTTTTTAATTAAATTTCATGAGGATGCTCCTCAACAATTTTATGGTCTCTAATGGATGATGAAATGTCAATCTCGGCATTATAACAAATCACAGTAATCACATCAATTGCCATACAAGAACATTTCCACCCATGATTACAAGCTGCCTTTGATGCCATTTTGAAGTCTATTGCCATTTCAGGGCCCTCTGGAGTATACCCCTGTATTAACTGCATGAGAAGAATGGCAAGCTAATATTTCAAGTGTCAAACATGTCATTGTGTTGTGGTTGTCAGTGCATATATATACACAATGCAAATATTAATAATCATGAGTAAAATACTGTAAGAAATCAAAAAAGACTGTGTGTGTGTTAAGAGATTAAATAATACACCAGAAGAAGCAATTGTGTTTGTTTGTTTGTTTGTGTGTGTGTGTGTGTGTGTGTGTGTGTGTGTGTGTGTGTGTGTGTGTGTGTGTGTGTGTGCATGTGTGTGTGTGCATGTGTGTAATATCTTCACATGCACCATACTGGGGTTTATTCATAAGCCAAGCTGTTGCTTGTCATTTGTCCAGGGCCACTTAGAGCTCCTAGGGAAGAAATGATCCATGCCTCCATGTGAATAGAGGACTACATGTTGTCAAGTCAATACTTTGCTATTGAAATCATGGACAAAGACTTCCCTGTAAGGCAAGAAAACCTGACCTTCAACAAATCACAACTCTTTCAGCGTGCTGCAAAGAGCTCCGTCTGTCTGTCTTCTCTTTGTCTGTCTGCCTCAAAGCACAAGATAATATATTTTAGATTAAGGTATCAGCAGTAAATTCAAGTGAAATATCTTAAATGTTTTCTGTGGTGGTGAATATTTCTTAATAAACCAAACATTTGCTTTTCTATTGCTCATTCTACAAGAGGAAACAACAGCTAGTGTATTATATGGAGAGGATGCTATATTACATTTAATTACCTAATATTGCTCATGCACAGGATTGCAGTGTGCAGCAAGAGGGCAGCAGATGAGCACTCACTACTTCCTCCAGGCAGTAAAGATCAAAGTGCACACTCTCTTTTAGAAAACAATGAGATGATACCAACATTTACCTTCATCATGCTGTAGCTTCCTTCAAACACTTAAGTGCCTGTACATGATCCCTACACAATAATCCCATAAGCACGTCACCTCTCTGCCCACAGCAGGTTTAATCACACATTCAAGATGTGGACTATCTCTGTGGCCCCTGTTATGTACTGTACTGTATCTGAGCTTCTTATTTCAAGCTCCCTATGGCCTGAGTATAGCCAGCCTGGGCTATGAGATGATTTGCTAGAGGCAAGAGCTTGGGGCAGAGATGAGGCATCAAGCACCACACAAACACTGATAGCAGGAGTCATAACTCCACGCGGAGAAACTACTGGAATCCAAGGTATAAAAGAGTGTTGTGATGACTACAGATTATTGCTGAATGAAGAATCTGCAATCAGTGGTCAACTGGCAGCAATTTTATTTATAAGGTTAGTTTTCTTTTCATTCAACTTTTTGGAATGTTTCTTGCTCAAACTGAAATCCTTTATAGCAGCGGCCTTGCCAGACAAATGTACTAAAAACAAAGAACACAGATCAACATTTCAGAAACAGCTTAAAGGATTTAAAACATTTAAAAGATTAAGCTGAGACAGACAAATAAGAGATGTGATTTCGTGCCTCAATAAATCTGAGGCTGGCTGAGGAAAACCACTGTGTTCTTGACACCCTCTTGACAATCCACCCCCGTGTAGATAGGTAGCCACAAATGAGCTAATTTAAAACGAGACTGTTGCTGCGGCGAGGGTAAAAGTCAGACAGCCAACTCTGACAGGTGTCAGAGTGCCCAGTCATATCCTCAGCAACCACACTGTACTGCACTCTGTTCACCAAGTTCAATAAGGTATATTTTTACAGACAGGTGTGTTTTTAGCACTAAACTTTAAACTTTTATTAGTTAAATACTAACACTAGTGTTCAACTGTGGCGAAGGGGATTAAATAACCCCGCATATAAAGTTATGGTAAACAATAATAACGTTTGGAAGTGGAAAATCCCCAAAACAAACTATGTACCATGGCTAACATTACATGGCAAATGATAAAAATATGATTCTGTGCTCTCAGTTTAAGTAGGATGCTCCTCAGTCTCTTGCTTGATTATTTTATAGTTTGATGATGTGCTATGAAATACATATTCTGAGATTAAGAGAAAATGCCACAGAGTTATAGTTATTTCATCATCAATAACATAATCTAAATAACATACCACAGTTTAGAAGCAGCTGATTTCCTGACAGTACTGATAACATCCCGACATCTTGGATTTCAGTGTTTCATTCCCACATCACTGCGTCTTCACGTGTGATGTCAACATCATTATGCGGTATTTTTTTAATCCATTTGCTTTACACTGACAGAACTCATATACATTAGAGAAATTTCAAACATAACGTGCTGTCACTCAGTGAAAGTGTGTAGGGAAAGTTTTACCTTCCCATCACTTTCATGCCTGTCTACTTCCTGGAAAACAATAACAACCACAAAGAATCAACTCATGAGTCTAATTAGAGCCACAGAGTGCTAACACCTAACAATGGCTGCTCTAATGGATACCAAGAGACATTTTTGGCAGCTATGGCATGATATTTATATTAATTTACCCACCTATTTTTGAATGTATCTTTCTATTTTTTCCTTTCCGAGGACACGGTTGCAGAGTTTTGCCACAGGGGAAAAAACAAACCTCAAATATAAAGAGAAATCCTTCCAGTAAATTACCAGCCAAGTGCAAGCAAGAGGTGACAAGGTGTGTCCAATTAAAAGCAGGGAAATGATCACGATATGGCTGAATGGAAAATGAACACACACTGCTGACTATACCAAATACATGCCTAAGCTTTGGGTTTGCCAGCTCAGAACAACAATATTAATTCTCTGTATCTTTTCCTCATATCCTGATGTCCAAGCTTTGGATTTTCACTTTGCTAAATGGCACTTAATGTACTTAATGGAACTTAATGTTGTATTAAGTTGTTGTTAGTTATTAAAACAGCAGGGCTCTAGAGTTGAAAGTTAGTAGCTGGTACAAATATATCACAAAAATAGCAGGTCTGAGGCTGTGAGGAGGAACATTTCTTGAGAAATTAGAACTTTTTGTGTGTGTGTGTGTGTGTGTGTGTGTGTGTGTGTGTGTGTGTGTGTCTTTTGTGTACTAAACTGGAGAAACACATTTGGGCTGTGTGTATATGTGTGCATATGTGTGCGCTCTTTTGGTCCCCTGCTGACAGTGTGTGGGTGATGGATGGCAGTTGTGCATACTGCCTGTTATGTCACAGAGACACGCGCACACAAACACACAGACATGCACACAGACATGCACACAGACATTTGGCTTGCTGTTTCAATAGCCAGTTTTATTACATGGACATAACAAGGATGACAATGCTCTCTAATGGAGCATGCTAATGCTGTGTCATTCTCTTCTTTTGCACATTGCCACTAATCTGGTCATATCCACCTCCAAGCGTGTTGATTTGTTGCTAATGAGACAAGCCAATCCTGCTTTGCTTTAAACAAGGAAACATCTCAGCAGTGTGTATCAATGCAGTTCTTCTTCTCTTTGTAGTAGATGTAACCTAGTTTTCAGTAGAGCATTTCTAAAATGAAATCAAACATGTAAAATACAGCAGCACATCAAGTTTATGTCTCCTTCCCTGTCTTTGAGATGTATTGAACAGCTACTTGTATTGAACAGCCACCCTGTTGCATCTACGCCTGTTGTTTTTGACGGATGGAGTCGCAGCAGCAGGGACACACAAAGTGAAACTAAAGATCCAGGCATCTTAGTTTGTTTGCTTATCCTTTGGGCATTTCTGGGGTTGGATTGTCACAAAGTACAATGAAGCTTCTCTTGCCATCTCCAAGTAAGTATCACTCAGAAACCTGGAACTGGTTCACAGCATAAATAGAGTAGTAAGGAAGTCAAAAACACAAATTAGTGTTCACAAGATTTTCATGCCAGCAGTACACATGTTTACATCCATGAGGTATTTATTAATTTCTTATCAGTGTTGGGCAGTAAAGTAATGTTATTACTTTGTTTAGTTATGAATACTGTCAAGGATTATAATTTGAAATTTAGTAATACTATTAGTTACTAATCCCCATTTTTTTAATGGTCCCTTCTCACTCCTTCTCCTCCTCTCCCTCATCTGAAAGCCTTCAAATAATTATACAACTAATGGTAAGTTACCATTGGTTGTTTGGTTACCATTGGTAACAATCATTATTTTACAAGTACAGTAATAAGGTAATGTATTTAAAATAACAATAATACACCAACAACTATATATGTGTTAATGTGCAGACATGCATATACATACATTTGCGAGATAAATAGGCTACAAATCCTAAGCAAAGCAGACAAATAAAAAACCCAGAACGAACAAATAGAAGACGGACAGAAACAAGACACAACAAAAGAAATGTCATCATGTCTTCCTCCTTATGAAGTTGTCTCTTTTTCACAACTGCAGTTTTTATTTGTTGTGGCACCTGATGGGATCATTACAATTTGTCATCAATATATTTTTGTAAAGTCACTCTCGTGTTTCTCAAAGAGAGATGGATTGCTTTTAAGATTGAACAAGTTTGAACAACAGAGGCCATAAATGAGGCTCTCTGAACCACATGGAGATGATATTCTTTTATGTCATTGAATTACATTTATTACCCACAATCAGGGCCATTTTCATGAATCGTACATTAAGCCTCTTGTACTGGAGCAATATTGATTTGTCCCCCAATAGGATATGCCTGGGCGAGCAAGGTACATCAGCTACTGTGATCTACTTAATCGCGTCTCTAATAGAACACCAATAGGAGTCTAATTTTACACAGTCCCATAACTAATGAATAAGAGTCTCCGTCTATTTTTTACATCAAAGACAGGATTGGGAAGTACTTCTGTTCTGTGGATGATGTTAAACTGGAACAATTTATGGCGGCTATTGTAAGAAAAGACTGCACTTCTTTTCTTCTGTGCTCCTCATTCATCATCTATAAAACAGATATCCAAATCTTTTTCCCACTTAGCCTTCACTCTTGGGTTTCCATTAGCTGCTATATCCAGCAGTCTAAAGTAAATTAGAAATAGAGAGCCTTTAGTATGTTGCATATCTTTCAGAATACATTCAGTGTAGGATGGTTGTAATGAGTTATGGCATCCTCCCTGTGATGTACAAATGTAGTGTCCAACCTGTAAATAATTAAAGACATGTATGGAGTGAAGAGTCAATGTTCATCTCAAACACTGAAAAGAGCAAAGCTACTCAATCGTATAAAGGTCCCCAAATGTACAAACAACTGAACTGTACCATTTTTTGTAATCCCATCAATTGAAGAAGGTATAACTTTCTCCAACCTGAGGGCAATAATCTTACAGCAAGATCTCAGATGGTAAAAGTGAGATTGGTCTGAACCAGAATCATTCCCTGGTTTCAATAAGACTGTTATAAGAGCTTGCTCCATAGTCTGGGGTGGACACATAATACCAACTGAGTAGTTATGTATTTCCAACAGAGGGTTTGTTAGTTTACTCAATAAATCAATGGAGGAACCGTCCAGCATGCTCTGTTACCTTTACATGGCAGACCTGCTGTTTTAGCTGGGATTAATTGTAGGTTGATAATGGATGGTATGGTCTCTTCTGCAACTAACGGTAATTCCAAAGTTGTCCTGTTCATGTGTTCTTAACTGGCTTGCTAACGTTAGCAACAGGTACACCTACATTCAGGACTCACTTGAAGCTAGTTTAATTCAGAATCAGAGGGTGTGTGAATTGCACAGCTGATGTCTAGATTACTGATTCAGTCACTGAGGCTACTCCAGTGCTAGCTGTCTGGTGGTCAGTAAAGCCTTCTGCCTGCTTGTTAAACCAAAAACATCTAATTTTCTATTTCTACATAAATGTACATAAATATAAAAGATGCAACTTGTGGGTGTTGACAATTTAGAGTTGTTTTAAAGGTAATTTCGACAGACCTGATGGCTGAGTAAGAAAAGTAACAAGTTATGTAACAGGTTTTGCTGCTGAGTAATGAGTAAAGTAACTTGCTTAACACTGCTATCAGACTGCTCTTTGTGAAATGACTCCAGTGGAAACTATTTTAGTTCTGCTATTGGGACTCATGTAAAATCACAACATTTCATTTTTGTCTTATTAAACCGGTAAATGTGACTTGTGGATCGTTAAAGTCCAACTTTAACGATCCACAATTGTTTTAGAATAAAGACATTTAATTTCTCATCTAAGATTGATCAGTACCACTGCTGGGTGGGTAATCCCAAGCCCCTTTAACACCATGATGCTACATGAGAGCCGCTGAGGACACATCTGAGTTGTTAAGGTCACACGGTCCTGAGAGTCAATAGTCACATGATTTAAGGTGAGAATTGGTGTGAAACTATCTGACAAGGAATGTCAGGATGGCATTCATGCCACATATCAAGTATCATATCCTGTAATATCTTCTACCTTACAACAATACCCCTGTGGATAGTTTAATTTTAACTCACTTCTTTTACTTTCCGCATATTTTAATAAAATATTCCTGCCTGATGAAACATTTTATTATTCGCTTGTGGTACCAAGATGATGCTCACAGTTAAGAAGGTAAAAGGAGGAGGAAGTGCTAAACTCGGTATGTGATGGAAATGGCACTGCTTCTTATTAAATCCAGAACATACTGTGTATGTGCTCTAGCTCATATTTATAGGAATATGGTTACATAGCTTCAGTGTTGTTGTGCCTCTGTGGTCGTAGATGCATGACCACACTGTATGTTCTGTGTCTATGTGTGTGTGTGTGTGTGTGTGTGTTTGGGTGGGGGGGGGTATTAATGTGCCAGGGTATCTTTTGATAGAGTGACTGGAAATAGAAGCTGACCTTAAAAATGTGATGGATGAGTGGGTTGAATGCAGAATACTAAAGCTGCCAGTGTCAGGGACTGGCCCCTGTTGGCTTATAGCTTAAGGTCACAACACGGTGACAGAAATGGGAATGGGGGGACGCAGGGGGAGACAATTCATCTCACTATAGCCTGAACCACCAATCGCTCATCACAACTCTGTCGCGGTCTCCTCATGTTTTTGTGCAGCCAGACACGTCACGACGAATTAGGTGAACTCACTCGCCACTAATTGGTTTCTGGGGAAAGGTTTTTAGGCTGACATTAGGAAAAGGGTGGCTTCCTCTTCTTGTTAATTGAGTCAGTGGTTAGAGTCAAAGAACATGGCAGAGATGTTCCTCCACAGTGAACAATGGCATTAAGAGGACCGCACTTAAAAACTTTCTGCTTCATTTTGTCAGGTCATTGAAAACCTGTCCAGTCTGCGGCCATGTTTCTGTGGGGATTTATGTATCATTAAGTAGAAAGACTAAAGGATAATGGGTTGACGGAAAGAAGCTGTACCTCCTGATGGGATTGCAGCTGATAATGTTGTGCCCTGGTAGATGGGCCTGCAGGGTATGCAACTACTAGCAGCTGTTTAAATTTTTATCTTTCAAATGCATTTTTGATGCTGTGACCATCCAACGGGGAACCAAGTTATTGCGCAAGAAAAAGGATGCTCAGACTATGTTTACACATTTATGTTCATTATGAATTCATTATGGGATGTCAAGTCAATTTTATTTGTATAGCACATAAGGGGTGTAATGATTCTCCATATCTACGGGTCCATTCAGACCTCCATTTTTTGATCATGGGGGAGGGATTTAATTTCACACAAACTATTAAGTAAACAAAAACCCCTTATGACCAGTCTACATATTTACTAAGTAAAGTAAATCACTGCATTTCCTCTAATAGTGGGCAGAGCCTTTATTTACTCAAGGGCAGAGGTTAACAGGCCTTTGGAGAAGCAGGCGTATATTAAAGAGAGTCCATTATGTTTAATTCCCTCTATTTGACAAGTATGTTTGCTTGTATTTTATTGTTTTCTGATCTGCTTCAGTTTTGCTCTGTTAATTAGTTGTTACTGCATTACTGGTAATATGGTAATCTGCACCAGAGACTTCCACAGTCTGAGCTGGCCAACTTCCAGTTAGCTCTCTGCTAACTTGCATGGAGATAAAATAATGTAATTGTGTGGCTCTGAGTTGTTTACATTAGTAATATGATAAGAGCTGAACAGGCTGTGCCAGCGGGGACAGGGGGGTTGGGGGAGGTGTGTGTGTATGTGTATGTGTGTGGGGGGACCATGACACAGGCGACGGAACATTGTTTTGAGACCATGGACGTTTGTGTTGCAGTCTCTCTCTCAGTTTCACAACCGTTAAGTCCCTAATAGCCCAATATCACAAATCACAAATTTTCCTCAGGGGGCCTTACAGTCTGTACACCAATATAATATCCTCCGTCCTTAGACCCTCGATTTCTCCCTAAAGAAACCTATGTATTGCAAATCTGGCAGACAGATGTGTTGTAGATGTTGTCTGTACAGAATAGTACATAAATAATAGTATAGCGCATTCATCAGGATAACAAAATGCCACCAGAACAGAATAAGACCTGAGCCATGCGACCTCTGTCACCATGGAGATTTGGCAGGAGGACAGACTACATATGCACACAGGGGAGACTCACATTGCACCATTCACATATACAGGAGAAGAGACACTTAGCAAGTTCACAGATATCGACTCACTAAATAGAAATGTAATCGTAAAATGATTTACTGAAGGCAGATCTCAGAAGCCTTCTGTGAGCAACCGTCTCTATGCCTGTACAGTAAATGTGAAGATGTGGGTGTGCTTTTAGATCACAATTCACATTGTGCTGGTAAACATGCATGTCCATGTATAGAAACATATAAGAAAAAAAAACTATGCACCCACATCTCTGCAGAGAAAGCATCTGCACTTCTGTTCAGATCAGCCTCTGTATGCTTGGAATCTTCTTAAAGACGACATGTAGGTTTGTGGCTGAAACCCTTTCAATGTTATAATGAAGAGGATGTGGCATATAGATACAGATCATAATCCACACCTTGTCATTGGTGTGTAGCTGTCTTTGTGCATAGGCTTAAAAATACAGGCACAGGTGAAGAACATTTTGTTCTGGAAAGTACTTTTTTCACAAGCATACCTTGACACTTTGTGACAGTTAAAGGGGCACATTTGTACCAATTAATCCTGAACTAAAGGTGCAGTTACTGAAGTCAGTTAGGGCATTAATTAAGGCACTGCAGGGAAACCACCCTCCCCTCACACCGACTAGGGTTCAGTCCCCAGTAGTCGTGCTCTCTGGTTGGCCCCATTGAATAAGAATTAGCCAACAAAGGGTATATTTTGTCAGTGTCCTCCAAAAATGATTTATATGGCCCTTGAGATAAAGTTAATTTTAGGTAACAGTTTTAACTTATGAATGCACACAGGGAGGTACAGACGAATGTGAGTTCCAGTGCAAGTCTTTCAAAATTATACAAGTAACTATTCACCAGTAAGATCTTCTTTATCCCTCAAACTTTTTTTTTATCAGGGTGGTTGAGAGGTTAGGGTACAGTAGGACAACATTGACTGTTGGCAGGAGACAAGGCACAAACTCAAAATCAAAATCAAATTCAGAATCTATTGAAATATAAGATATAACCTCACAGTGTGATTTATCGTGTCAGATCAAACATTTGCTGTTTCCAGCTTTTTAATTGTAATGATTTAATGCATTTCTTCTTCACATATAAATAATAAATTGAATACATTTTGGTTTTGGGCAGATATGAGAATATGTCTAGGAAGTTGTGTTGGACATTTTATCATAATTCTTTGATGTCTTAACTGAATAATTAATTCATTGAGAACCTTTCAACAGACTAGCCAATAATTAAATAGTCATTAGTTGCATCCTTAAAAGATTGTACTTCTGAAGGTAATGATTTAATAATTTAATGGGTACAAAACTTAATTAGCATAAAAAGGCTAAGTTAATGTAGGTATGATATTTTCAGATATGTATAGGTGAGTGTGAGTGCATGTGGGTGTGCATTTAGGTGTGTCACGCTTCTTCACAAACATTCTCAGTATGAGCAAATACCAGACTGTAACAAGATTTTAAAAAGCGTATCCTTGACAGTGATGTTTGTTGTCTGTAGTGCTATTGTACATCCATTTCTCTCTCCTTCACTGCCACTTTATTTGCTGTGAGCTCAATTCTCAGAAATCGTCAAACACGCAACATCTGGGAAACACTGAAGCTACAGTCATCCTTGAGCTCATCGGTGTAAAATAGACATCAACCCCGCTCATCGTGACACCATCTCATTTCCTGTCCATTGAGTGGTGGAAAGTGGTCTGATCAAACGTCCCCACTGTGCAGGGAAATTGTTGGGTTAAGAGATTAAGCAATGATGATGTTTGATAACCAGACAGACAAGGAAGTGGCAGATGAATGAGTGATGGAAGGATGAGTCCTCAGAGTCAGAGGACGGCTGGTAAGAGATGGTGCTTGTCAGGAATTACAGGCTCTCATGTCGGTCAGGGAGGGCTGTGCTGTGAATAGTAAGTGCAGGTCTGTGGGCCCAGGGTCTGGTGATATCAGTACCAGCCGGGTGAAATATTAACTCTTACTCAACTCATGAAATAAATATGTCTGATAAAAAATGACGTCACTCCCCATCTAAGGATCATTTCAGCAGTCTGACGCTACTGCCCTGTTAAAGGAAAAGTAGGATTATTCTGGATGTTGTCTGGTTTTTTAAGGCAATGAAACATCAACAGGATTTCTTCACATTGTAAAAACATCCTTTCGCTGAGTGACCATGATCGGTGTCAACATTTATATTATTATTTATGTGGAAAGTCTTTTCACTGAATAGATTAACCTTTTACCTCTCCAATTACAATGATTCAAGGCTGGGCAGAGACAGTGTGTGGGATATTGTGCCATTGTAAGTAGGATTGTGAGAGGTGGCATTGTTATTAAACCCTGGTGCATACAGGGTCAACCCATTTGCTTTGGTTATTTTGAGCTCCCAGGCTGCAGCACGATTGGTCAAGCGTGGGTTACAGCCATAGCCGTAGCCATATCTTTGACAGCTCTATTTTGCTTGGGAGAGTGTAATGCTGTTATCACTCTCATCCTCTCTGATGATGATGTCAATGTGGAGGACAGCGGTGGTGAGAGTCAAGCTGGAATATGTTTTGTTTTGATGAATCCTGGCAGATTTTGGTCTCCGGTGAGCGAACAATCACTCACACAGACAGGATGCTTTTAAATCCTAATGCTGTCTGACTTTGGTTCAGTACTCACCACTAAATCTGATAGAAATGTGAGAATTTCAAGCTGTGTGAGCAGCTTATTTTGTCCTGTCTGTTATTCTGTTAGTGTAGCCATCAGTTAGAGGATCCTAACCTTCCCTGGTTTATAATCCCAATGTTAGGTCTGAAAAGTTTTGCAGCCTCAAGTGTTTAATTCAATGCTTTTGGATGCTTTATAGGGATGCCAGTGTCGGTCCAAACTGACTGACAAACTAAAATATATCACCAACTACTGGATGGAATACAATGAAATGAATCCCAGGTTAATGGTACAAGAAGTGGTTTAATTACAGCTACCTTAAAGGACTGTGGTAGATAACCTGGCACCAAAGACAGATTAATCATATCAACATATTAACACATTTCTGACCTGCATTAAGTAGCTCTGCCTCTTTGACTGAATGTGTCTGGTGGTTTACTTTGGCTTAGTTGTAAGTTTAAAAAATAAATAATTGTCATTGTCTGCTATTAAAATAGCAAAAGGGGATTTGGACCCACCCCAAAGGCACTTGCACCACACACTTCACACCATGCGCTATGGATCGTTAAAATGGGGCCCTATATGCTACTTAAGCCCTGAAGCACAATATGTTGACATTGATGTTTGAACTCAACATGTCCAACAAGATAGTCAAAACCATACATTTTAAAGTGCGTAGAGACGGTTTTGGGTAAATCTTCTTGATCTAAACTAAAACTCCCACATGACACCTCAGTCAGCTATTCATCAGTGTTGGTGGATAGATCCTTGAGACAGAACCATTGTAGAATGAGTCAATCACCCAGTCAAAGGTTTAATTAACTTGTTAGTTTATTGTACCCGACAGGAAGGTTTCCTCCCCTCACTGTATGACTGTGCTGAATGCGAGTTTGTGTCAACAGTCTTCATGAATTCAAGCAATTAATTTTTTAACACATATATTTCTATTTTGTAATTCAAATTGAACTGCAAATTAATTATTTCCTTTTCAATTATTTTTTCTTATTTACAGCTTTCTTGTGATTCACTTTGCATATTATAAGCAACCTGTGTGCAAGGTTGAGAGGGGATGATGTATATGTAATCTGTGTAGTCACAGTGCTCCATTAAAAAGTTTGACTGAAGACAGAAAATATGAACACTTATCACACCCTCATTTGTTAAAGTTATCAAGCTGTTTCTCCATGTATAGAGATATCAGATATTATGATGTTATGCGGTGGTCATATCTTGTTAGTCACTGTGTACAGACGTCTACTAATCAGCGTCAGAATGAAATATGTTTCCTGATCTGCATTTGCTTTTTGATATTAGAGCTACTTTTTCATTATGCAGAGATTCTGGCCTGGACCTTGACTCTCTCAAGCTACTGCATATCATTGAAAAGTTAGAGCCTTCTATCAAAATGATGATGTTTTTAATCACAGAGGTTTGTTGAAAATAAAGAAAATATAAAAGTTGGCAAGGCTACCAAAGGCTGGCTAGAAGTCTATGAAACACATCGCTTAGAGCTGCAACTTACCATTATTTTTAAATCAGTTTATCTGCCGGTTACTTTCTTAATTAATTGTTCTCATAAAATTGTAGAGTTCATGTTTATGTCTTATAGTGTGATTACACACTATACAGTGTTTCCCACACATTCATGTATTCGTGGCGGCCCGCCACGAAAGAATTACGTCAGCCACAAATAGATTTTTTGCCACGAATAGATTGTTTGGCTTTTGGCTCGCTCGACCTCACTCATAAAAGCGTTGTAATGGGACTCTGTCTGTGTGAATGTAGCTTGTCGTTACAATTCCGGTGCAGTAGGTGGCGGTACTATGCAGTAACTCCGGCAATAAAACAAAAGAAGGGGCACTTGGTCGGTCAGAAGAAGACGACGACGACGACGAAGAAGAAAAAATTATATCCTTAGATTTTATTTATAATAATAATAAAAAAACGAAGAAGAAGAAAAAGAAAAAGAAGAAGAAGACCGGAGGCTAACTGCAAGCTATCTCTTCCGTGTGTGTTATGTTCTTTTTACAGTCAATGGTTACGTTACGTGTTGGACTAAATACATGGACATATTGAGCAAAGTATTTCGATTTTATGGAAACGGATTTCATATTTCACAAGAATGGATACTTGGCGAGCTGTACAGAAAGTCATGTGTCATAAGATGATCGTTGTGGATAAAAGGAAGACTTTGAAGGTATGTAGAAATTATAGCTCTTTTTACTTTAGCTGAGTGGCTAGCCGAGACAATCGCTAATACTGTTACGACTGTGAGCAACCATATAATTCGCCAGTGGTCTTGAATGAATCAGGGCAATCTAAGCTTCCTAACAATGTATACAACAATATATATGCTTAAGTGTTGGTGTTTAAAACATTCAGAAGAACTTGTGGTTACCTCCCAATCTCCGACCCGTCCCGTAGGCGGAACAGCGTGTTTTAAGTGTCTGCAGTTCCGATCCTTCATGTTGGCTGAAACAGACAAGTCACCCTCAAACATGCTGAAAACCATATTGAAGTCTGGCCTGCAGTTAGTCTTCCCTAATGTTTATGTGGCTTTGAGGATGTTCCTCACGTTGCCGGTGACAAACTGTGAGGGGGAGCGCTCATTTTCTCATTTGGGGAGTATCAAAAATGAGCTGAGAACAAGCATGAAACAAAAACGCCTGAAGTCCTTATCATTACTGGCAATATAGAGTCTGAACTTGTCAGAGACCTGGACTTTAGCGATGTTGTGGAGGAGTTTGCTAGGAGAAAGGCCAGGAAAAAGGTCATTGCATAAGGGAGTGTGTGTGTATTCTTGCCTCCCAAGTGTTGTTAATGTGCATTGTTTTTTTTATGACTCGGAAAACATTTGTTGTTGGGATGTTTGATGTTGTGGAGATTCTAAAAACAGGTTGTTTGCTATTCTTTGAAGTGTTTCTGCATATCTGAGTGTAGACTGTTTTGATAACACACACACACACACAGCATGTGCTGAGAGTCTTGTGTTGAAGTTATCAGTCAGTGTGAATCCTGTGCAAATACAGGAGTTTCCAACAACTACTACATCCACACTTGTGCACTAGTAAACTGGTTGTCTGTTGGTGCACATACAAGTGTGTCTACTTTGATTGATTGACACCTGTCTATCCAATACAAAGGAACAGAAAACACACATGAGAAGTTCAAAGTCTGCTCTAAATGTAGGATATTTGAACACAAAATACTCCCATATATGTTTCCCGTATTAATGCAGAAATTAAACCACATAAGTAATAAATTAGGTGGAATTTCACAAAATCAGTATAAGGATAAACCTACATTACAGATATCAAGTATATATAGTATATACAGTATGAACTAAAATTATTAGGGCACTACACTTGATTAAAAAAAAAAAAACTTCAAATCATCAAATTTGAGAAGCTGCAACTTTCACGTTTGGCTCTTTTGCTTAAAAATTACAAAAACAATTAATCATCTATCAAAATGGTTGCAGATTAATTTTCCTTTTGGCTGATTGACTAATCGTTGCAGCTTTGATATGGCTCATTGGGTATTCAGAAGCACAGAGATTAGATGGGTTGGGTATAACTGTGCACACCTGCTTGTGTGCTTTTATCATCTCTTCATGTGTAATATCAGCACCCAGAAAAGAGGATTAGAGCCCTCAATAGGTTTTTAAATGAGCAGAGAAGTCATTCTGAGGTAATTATCCACCATCTCAGTGCATTTGTGATAACTGCAGTATAGCTCTCATTTCTCTTTCCTTCATTGTGCAGAGTGATCGTTGAATCTCAGTAGCCCCAGAGCTCGTGGTGTTGAGAAAACACTGGAACTCAAATGGTGATCTGACAGGCATTTCCCAGAACTGATGTGTGTGTGTGTATGTGTGTATGAGTATGTGTGTGTGTGTGTGTTTGGTGTGTGGGCGGTTGCAGTGGCAGTTGGAATAGCGTGTGTGCGCGCGTACCTCCCTGCGAGCACACATCAATGTGGTTGGCTGTGTTAAAGTAAGTGGGATCTGTTTCAGTGTTGATGGTAAAGCCAGGTTTCATGTAGCAACTCCAAATTGCTGCCAGTCCATCCATGAAACTGGTAGCAAACAGTAGACATGGTGTGATGATAAACATGAATAATAAACAGGGTTTTGCAGGCAGAGGCAGCGCTTAGAGAGACACACACAGGAGGAGCGAGAAAGCCGAGCATCTGAAGTGATTTGTATGTGGGGAAGGACCATCCTCTGAAGGTGAACAAGTGCTGCTGTGATAGAATAGCTTTGCTTTTTAATCAAGGCGCGTACAGGATCGTATCGGCAGGAGATTTATTGCTGAGTTGCTCTCAGTCAGAATTACCTGAAGGAAAGCTCCAGATCCTGACAACCAAAGGGCAACAGATAGCTGAAGTGTTCTCAAACTACACAAGTCTGACTTATTATAATTACAAAAATGCCCGCTATCGGACAGCCAAGCACCCAAATGTCACAAATGAAACAAAGACCAGAGAGAGAAGCTAATGTGTATGCTACTCTTCTAATGAAATATATATGTCATCATCAAATATTGCTCCTGAGTCTATCTTTTAAATGAAGAGACAACACATAGAATTCACATCATAACTTTTATCTCACACTGAGTTATTGAATCCACAGTTTTCTCCAAGTTAAAGCAGTTAAAGGGCTTTCAGCTTCGACTGTAATATAAGTCAATATTTTATTTCCCTATCTCTCCTCATTAGTGAAATCTCCAGGCTGCCACATTGCAGATTGTTGTTTTTGTTTTGGTAGATTGTAATCTCCTAAGCACTTTGCGAGAGCCATTAAAGCACCATTTCCTTTACCAGAACCCCTCTTTAAGTCACTTTGAATGAGTGTTTTCTGGTCGCTGGATGTTTTTATGTTTATTGTCAGAGAATGAAGTGCTTGTTTTGGTGTCGAGAAAAGCGGCAAATTATTAAAAGGTACAAGTTTTTTTACATAACATGTTTACAAGCCAACTCCTAAAACAACTTTAAGTAGTTATTAAATGAATATATCTAGTTTCTGTTGACTTAAAAGTATAAAAAAAGTAACATAGTAACATATAGTAAAAACTATTAGTCATTCCTCCTAATAATGGCAATAAATGATCACATGTATTCCCTTGAATTATAGATATACTCCACTAGGAAAATTATGATTATGATGTATGTGCTCCTATTTCTTAACATACAGTTTGAAGTGTCAGTATCCCAAACTTGTGGCCATAACTAAATAATCAATGGATGTATGTAAAACAGTTTCAATTTGCAAGAGGACAGTTTTGTGTGCTCATAGCTGGGGATATACAGCATGGCACTTCACTGTTGCCATTTTGTGGTTCAGCATGTTGCCACTAGAGCTCACTCTTAATCAGAACAATACACTTGGTGAGTCTAATCTTATTCTTTCCAGTCTCTGAAACACTACTACACCCTATTTCCTTTACATATCCGCTTACACAAGGGGAAGTGTTTATAAATTTGGCAGTGTGATTCATCCCTTCTATATTTGGATCCGTTTAATAGCATTTCTGCTACTTAATGTACCTATTAAGTTCACAGCGTTGTAACCCTTTACAGCATGTGGTTGGCTGCTGTGTTGTTCCTCTATGGTGGATTTTTTCTTTCACCTTTTCTAAAAAGATTGAAACTCCCTAAAGTTTCTGTTTTGTTTGTCAATGTTACAAAGCTAGTCCGATACGCCAGAGTCACGTCTCTCCAAATGATTTGCTAAGCCTCTTAAATTTAATTCTTTGCGTTGCACTTGAAGCATAGAAAATCTTTGCTTTCTCAATCTAGTCATGCTGATGATGAATATATTAAGCATTTCAACGCAATATTACCGATGCTCTCAGGAGCGTGTTGTTGCTCTCTGTGTACTCAGGTGCATGTTTGTGGATTCAGGTGTAGTCTTCTGATTTGGACGGGGACACCATGGGAAACAGAACAAAGACAAGCAAGCCTAGACACTTCTGAGCCAGAAAGAGCCACTCTGTCACAAAAGTAATATGACAAGTGTTCACTTTTGCCATCACAAGACCCAAGGAAACGATCCCTTGTTACAAGGCAGTGACAAGTTCAGGCAACAAAGGACAGGTAAATTGACAGGACAGTGGATAGAGAACGAGCTGAAAGCAGTTTATGGAGGTTTAGAGAACACCCAGGGGAGAGTGTGGGTAGCGGGTAGCAGGAGAGAAAGAGGGTGAGAGATAGACTTAGAGAAGAGTAATATTGAAGAATGAGAGAGAGTGGGAGGGAGCTGTCAAACCAGAAAGAAAGTGATCAAGTAGGTGTGCGGCTCCAAGGGGGGGTAAGAGAATGAAGGGACAAGGTTGGCGAGGAGTGACTGTTTTAATAACTTCAACTTACCACAGGTCAATTGAGACGAGCTCTCCCCAAACACACACAGGTGCCTTAATAAAAGCCTTCCACATCACATTCAATAAGTCACAAGGCAAAAAAAAACAAAACAATGAAAGCTGCCCAGGCTGTGACAGACATATGAACCAACATACAGATCTAACTACCTCTCTAAGGGCTGTTGTTACAGTCGTCAAGAGGAACAAAGAAAAAAAAAAGAAATCAATACCAAATAATGGTGGAGTAACTTTATTACAGTAGGTTCTTATTAGACCACATTAATGAATCCCACTGCAGCTACAAAATGCAGGGACATGAAGCTGTGCACGGATTTTCTTTCCCCCCTTCAACCTTTCCATCACTTCACCTGAGTGTTTTTCATCTCATCTTTCACGTTGACGACTGCAGCCGTCACAGTCTTCTATTGCTCCCGGGTGAGTAAAGCCCCGTGTTGGACTTAAGCTTTAAGGACGCACATTTTTTTTTCCACCATGTGCTGCTTCCTTATGTGGTCTCATGGTAACCACAGGTGGTAACGGTTGTGGAGCGAGTTCTGTTGATCACAAAGATAAAAATGTTGTATGTTCATCTTGCCTCTATTTTTAAATGACAGTAATAAAGCAGACACAGTCAATACAGGAATTTCCAAAGTAAAGCTGACGATGAAACTGTTGCTCTTGTTGACAAAACCACGTCATATTCATAGCTGATTTACACAGGCATGTGTTTAGAAGCCACCAAGAGCTCTCCTGTTGTTTAATCTAGAGCCTTCTGGGTAATGTAGTACTGCACTAAGTCAGAAACAACCTAAGACATCACAGATACTACCCCCCCAGCTCCCAGCTCCCATATCATGACTATTTCATCAACTCACCCTTTTAATTAAAGATGAAAAGCCTTGACTCAACTTCCGCCAACGCACGGTATCACCTTGAAATCTGTTCAGTGGGCCAGATCGTGATGAGCCCTGCTGGCAGGATAAGTACCATGTGTTTAAAATAGTGGTTTAAATTAGTTTTTCAGAAACACTTTTGGGGGATAACACATTCTTTTTTTGTAAACGGATCAGGAATAAATAAATATAACCCTGATTTTTATGCCAGCTCAGTGTTGTTACAGCCACTGTTGTGGGTGCTATATGTCACAATTAGCATTAATGGCATTCACACTGGCATTTTCACACATGATGTCACCTGGATCATTTTAAAATAAATCAGATGGCATGACAAATAGGCCCATGTTTGTCATCCAAATTCATTTTATGAAAAAGTTACTTACATTTTGCTTGAATTGAAAGAAAAAAAATCAAGCAATTGTTAGAATGCAACATGAGTCATGGATGTTTGTTGAATGCTAACAGGTTGCAAGTGAAAGTTTCTACTTCACAGAGAAATACATATTCAAATAAACTAGTACCTGTGTGTGTGTTATGGACATGCCACTGAGAAAGGTAGAGTCCAAAATATTACTTCTAAGAAAATCAATCTTATAAGAACCAACCTTTTGGACTTCTTTTGAAACAAAATAATCACTCTGGAGTTTTCTCTGATCACTGCCGATTTATCATTTTTCAAAATCATCATGATATTGTGCCAGATGTACAGTAGACACCTGCAATAGTTCATTATAATATTGACTAATTACAACTTTCAAAAAAAACAGCAGGCCACTCTTTAAACTCAACCTGTTAATTTGAGAAGAAACAGTCAAGAGTCAATTAATCATTTGAGGAAGGAGTTTCAGCTTCAAAATAGTGATGATTTATTGCTTTTCTTCATCATATATAGTAGTGGTCATATTCACTATAATGTCATATGGCTGTTAGACACAGTAACACTAGTAAGAACATAGATCATATTACATGCTTGAATTAACGCAGTAATAGCAATCAATCTTACGTTTGAACACTTACGCTTACATAAGTGAAACTGTTGCTCATGGACTGCTTTACTTTGTACAACTGTAAGAACATCTTGATTTGTCTCCTACACACACACACACACACACACACACACACACACACACACACACACACACACACACACACACACACACACACACACACACACACCTTTGTTCTTCCATCATCATCATCATCCCACATGGTCTCTTGTGACAGCATTACCACAACATCACACTAAACAACAATTTGACCTCTCGTGCACTCAACAACACTTGACCATATATATATATATTTCTATGTATATTTACGTCACTAATTCACACTGGTAAGCATGAGTGTTAATGGCTCCTTGGTGATGATAAATATTAATTCCAGTAGCCTTTAACTGTACTGTCACCACTGTGTGATATGATCTGTAAAGCAAATGTGTTGTGAAATCACTAAATGAGAGCTGTCCTCATTAGCAGGCTGCACTGCTATAATCACCACTTTTAAAAACCACTGCAGGAAATTAATGGAAATGGCAAGTCAGACAAACAAGGCAGAACAGCTGCCATATAAACATGCAGTATACTGGCAGAAACACATATTTGACATAACTGAGCCATATACAAAGATGGAAGAACACTAGTCAGGTATATAATATGTGTGTGAAATGCATGTGTTAATGCTATATACAGTATATTTATTTTGTATTTAATTTTATATACAGTACCAGTCAAAAGTTTGGACACACTTTCTCATTCATTGGAATAGGAAGTTGTGTCCAAACTTTTGACTGGTACTGTATATATATATTTTTTATCTATATACACCAAAATCACATATTTTCCTCAGGGCTTTACAATCATCCTTCAGTCCTTGATTTAGATTTATATAATACAGAAAAAAGGCAGAAAATCTTCATTATGTTTTGTATTTTACTTGAAATTGACTCTTAAAATAGTTGCCAATGATTTTTCTTTCTCTCAATTACATTCACCTCTACATAGGTAATGTAGAAAGAGAGAAGAAATACAGTTTTTCTTTTATTTATCAGGATAGAACACAAGAGAGAAAGAAAAAGTTTTCTGTAGAATATATTGGACCAATATATTTTCTAACCTAATTGCTCGAGTAGGAACAAAACAATTTTTTATGATGTATTTTCCAAAAACATTAAAGTAAAATGAAAATGTCAAGATGAACTATAGTTAGATATTAAACAAAGGAAATAAGAAAAGTTACAGGTCGGCCCTTTTTGTATTTACTTTAGTTCTTTGTAAAAGCCCGCAGGCAAGTGAATGAGACGGTCTTTTGTCTCTTGGTGTTTTTTGTAAATGTTACAGCCAAAGTGTCAGAAGAATGAGGTGGCATGTGCGTGTGTGCGTGTGTGCGTGTGTGCGTGTGTGTGTGTGGGAGTCCGATTCATCTCGACATGTGTTTATGTTAGAGACAAGAGATTGGTGTTGAGAGAAAAAAAAAACAAGTGAAAGGGACAAGTGAAGAGTCAAGAGAAAGCATCTTTACTCCTAACATTTTGCTGTGCTGTTAGTCTTTGTAATAGCATGACCACCAATATATTGCTGTGTTTGTCCATGAGAGGCTGAGCTAATAAAACAGAGGAGGACTGAATGGCATGGCTGATCAAAGAAGTGGGCTGATTTAATGAAAGAGTAAACTAGCTGCCAAAGTTAAACCACGCTTGTTATTTTTGTTTTTGTTTATCTTTATTATACAGTATGCTCTCAACAATATTAGGAAATAAAAAAAATATATTGTAGAGAACAGCAACAACCTAGCAACACAGAGCAGCAAACAGGTATAATTTTAAATCTATGGGCAGTAGATTCCTTAGTTTTATGTGAATATTATGAAATAGAATATATGAAACTATTTGAATGATAGACTGTACATTATCTGTTTTCACACCATGCCTTGTTCTGAACAGATGTGCAGAATGACCCTGCAGGGTCATCATGCTGGAGGCCGGGTGATGCTCAGGTCCTGTGGGGTGATTCTTCTCAGGGGGTGGTGGTTGTTTTGCTAGAGGCAGGTTGACACTCCTGCCCTGTAGGGTACTCTTGGCCCATTTTCAAGCTGTTTGGCTAACGGCAGGGTTATAGCAGATGACTTCATTCATCTTCTTTTCTGACATATGAGGTTTTGAATCTCTTTATATTGTCTTGTAAACATCTGTTGGAATTTTTGAATGTATGCTTATTAAAACATGCGAGGATGTCAGTGTACATGAGTTTTGTTTTTTCCTTTTTATAATGTTGCACCATCATTGCTCATGCTCGCATCTTGTCAGATGCTGTTAATTCAGCCATTCAATAATCCTGTGTGCAACAAGTTTCCATTCTAAATTTTGCATTTCCTTACCCAAGAGGCTCAGACTACTGAGGCACAAACAACCCAAGAGCCTCAAGCTGTTCATTCTGTCAGAGAGTTTTGACAAGATGGTGAGAAAGAGCGTTTATTAATTGCGTACAGACACAGAATAGCTGCATTAAATATGGTGCCAATATCAGGCTCATTGGAACTGCAGGGCTCCATGTGCCCTTGGGCTTTTTTTATTTGCGTCTTATTTTTTTTTTTAAAAGAAGAAGATGCTCTTAACGCTTGCACCCTGCCAGTGTGCCTGGCAATGACCCCATTATTGGTAGCTAATGCAGGCATGAATTGTCTGGATGCAACCCAAAACAGGTCTTTGAGACCATCTAATTAACTCCATGAGCTTCCAATCAGCCACGACTCACAAGCACTTCCTGAAATCCAACTTTGTGTGCTATGATTCCTTTAAAGTGTTGTGTAAAGTATGTGCGATTTGAAGTTAATGGACTGAGAATACAATCATTGTGTGATCCTTTAATGCTGTTATGTTAGGGAATGCCATCGTCTTTAATATTTATGACTTGTTTACAGACTGCTTGTCTTTCATTTTTTTGTGCCCTTGTTGACATGCAAATTTAAGCATTACAAAGCTTTGTTGCTTCAACAAGAAAAAATGTCCTTAAGAAGGTCACATGTTAAGTGTCTGCGAGAGACGACTCACCTCAACAACGAGCCAGGAGAACAAATGCATACTGGTACTAACAATAATAATACACATTATTTATGTAGCACAATTCAATGTGTTTGACATAAAAGCAGATAGCAACAATAAAAAGAAGGGGAAAGATAGAATAAATTAAATTAAAAAGCAACAGGATAAGATTACAAAAAACAACTACCAGATTAAAATTTAAAATTGAAGGAGAAAGCAATAATAAAACAACTGTCTGAAGCTTTTTTTGAAGGTGTCAACAGATTTAGAGACCCTCAGACCCTCAGGAAAACTAATAAAACAAAGTAAAGAAACTCTAGGTATTTGAATCTGACCACTATACACATAGTATACCACACTAAACTGCAGATTAGTGGTTTACAAGAGCGATGTCCTATATCCAGTGCACACCTTTCCTCTCACCCAGTATGTGCTGGGACTGCCTCCAGCCCTATGCCACCCTGTATCAATGAGTACAGAGAATAAATGGACTGATGGAGCTTTATGCCCTTTTAACATGCTATTAGTGTGCAGCCATGCCTTGTACAAGAATGCACATATTTCATGTAAGGTCTGGAGTTAGTGTGACAAACGAAAGGCGGCATACAAGTCCTTGTGTTACACACAGTCTAACAAAATTTGTTTCTGCTCAGGGTTGGAAAACGATGAATAAGAGTATGCTGGAGATTTCTATAAAATGTCACTTCTAGCTTTTAATTTTTATTATCAACCTTATATTTTGACCTTGCCAAGAGCCAGTTCTTGTAAAGCTGAATGCCACAATGCAAAAGAATGGCGTGTCCTTGGTGTTGCTTGACAACCGGAGATGTTTTGTACTAATTTAATTGCTATTCTTTTTCAATGGCTCAATAGCTCATTCAGCCAAAGGCGCCTAGGTGTACAGATCTGACTACAAAAATCCAGCTTTTTTTGTTTAGACATGCGCAG
Source organism: Scomber japonicus (assembly GCF_027409825.1). Taxonomy (NCBI): domain Eukaryota; kingdom Metazoa; phylum Chordata; class Actinopteri; order Scombriformes; family Scombridae; genus Scomber; species Scomber japonicus. Next base: position 22,463,864 of record NC_070589.1, on the reverse strand, counting down.
GTGAATTATTCATCTCCTTCATAATGATAAAATCACATGAAGCCAAATATGTCAGTCAAGATCATAATTTCTGTTGGGAGAAAAATGTTTACTATGTTTACAAACTTAAATAAATCTTTTCTTCTCAGTACTGGCCTCTCAGAACATCATAACGTTCATGTTAATGCATTTTTATCATCAGTGTTTATGTTTTCCCACTTGGAGGCAGAGGAGTCGCTCTGTTTGGGAAGCGCTGTCTGACCTGACAGGTAGAGCTCATCAGTGTCAGTTTGTCTGCAAACAGTTGCTCGTCATTAAAATGGTTCTTTATCATTGCAGTGTTGATCTGTTACTAATTTCTTTCATAAGGTCTCTAAGGTGATGTGAAAACTACCTAAATTCACTGACAAACACATCAGATTCACAACAGTGAACTCACAGTTTCACTAGACTGATCAAGTTTATATTACACTGCTAAGAGCTTTGATAAATTGATGTCCAACACAAAGTAAAGTACTTTGATAAGTATCCTAAGTCGCCACATTTATCTATCACTGTAAATCTAAAATAGGACTGATGTGTATCGCGAGCTCAATACTGTAATTTGTAGCACTAGTATGAATGACATTCACCCATCATCCTCAGCTGTCTGTTCAGTGCAGATCAGCAAATATTACCATGCTAACAACACAGCAGCGACCACAGTAAACATGCCCTCTAAAGTTAACAGTTCCAACTCTAAATGACAGGAAGTATAATATATATTAGGGCTGTCAATCCATTCAAATATTTAATCGTGATTCTTTGCATGATTGTCTTGAGTTAACTCGGAAATTAATCACACATTTTTTATTTGTCCAAAATGTACTTTTCAAGTTTTCAATGCTCTTATCAACATGGGGGAGGATACTTATCGTGGTATTGCATACTCAAACGATCTGCTGAAAGCATAACATGACAAGTTACTTGCTGGCCAAGCATACAGCTGATACAGAGAGCCCTCCTTTCACTCACCAAAGGCAGACCACATTAAATAGTTTACAACAGAGATGGATGAACAACTCTACAAGCAACAAACTACCACAGCGATAGCTAAATTGGTGACTACAGCATGCAAAAAAAGCCATTAAAATGAACCTTTGACAGCCCTAATATGTACATATGCATACATATATATTTGAATGTTATCTTGCAAAGGATAAATAGATACATGATGGCTGCAGAGTTTTTTTATGTATTACATTCTCACTAACACACCTTTCAGACAGCAGACGCGCATCATGACATGGGTGACGTCCACTTGCATTCAAACCATTCATAGAAAACCTGAGTCACTATCTGACATTGAAGTGCTGCAAATCATAAGTCAAACATTTTTGAACTGAAAATGTTTATAGAGTAATCTTTCAAACTGAACTACTTCACAGACTCAAGCTAATGTTATTGGGATTCAAAGATATACGAGAGATAACAAGTCAAACATTATCGGCGAACGGTATCATGAAAGGTTTCATATACTGCAGAGTGCTGCTATTATCAGCAATCTGACCTCCCCCTATAAACGCCTTTCTATTTTCAGGTTTTAGCCCACTCAGTCTTGGCAACGTACTGAAGCAGAGGCTATGAGATATCACATATCGCATCACTCCAGTCTGCTGTGACACCAACACACTGCTGCATCATTCAGCGATGAACATTGACTGGACAGCCCTCAGTATAGAGTAAACATCCAAATTAACCAGCAGAATTTAATATTAAGATGTTGGATTTTCTTTTTTTATCCCGCAAATTATTATCCTAAAAATAATCCCCGTCTCACATTTATTTATTTAGTTAGTATGTTGTGCAATATTTGGCAAAAACACAACAACCAGCAGCTGTGGTGCCTGAAAAGACTTGCAAATATCATACATTGTCCAGGCACTGACAGTGAAATGATTTAAACAGAATATATTTCTCTCTGATAGGTGCATGGCGTGAATGCTTTCACTGTGTCTTTGAGTGAACCAGAGAAAATAGTGTGTGTAGCTGGTGTAGACGGTTTTGTATTCTTCTCCAGCTTATCGCTCAGCAAGCAGCTCCCAGGAGGAATCTCACCTTGCCTGCTTGCAAACTTCTAAACCCGGGTAGACCCCGCGTGGCGTCACATGGATTTGTTTCCATGGTGTTCGATCGCTCCGTGTGGATATGTTTCCATGGTTTTTGATTTCCCTGTGTGAGTCTGCCCCTGTTGGATCTCTACTAGTGTATTTTAACTTGTCTCCACTGTGTTCAGTAGTATCATATTGATTCCCAAAGAAGTCGAGCATGAATAGCGGTTGCAGTGGTGGATGATAGGCAACGATTTCGTCAGAAGGTGGGAAAATGCACGTGGGCCAGTAAATGTATTATCATTCTATAAAATGTGGTTAAATATAAATAAATTAGGATTAAATTATCTTTTTTTTTACTGAAATCAAATATAACAACAATGTTGTCATATCATAAAATCAGTATTCAGAGATTATTTTACACATTGGCATAATAGTGGTATGCAAGTGAAGACCTGTCAAAGTCATGAATTGATGAAAATATACTACATCCTTAATAAAATATTTCTATATAAAAACCTCTATCTGCTCCATCAGGTTTTTTGCAGCAAAGGATGAAATGAAAGGTCATGAACATAGTGAAATAAAGTTAAATTTACTCTGATTACGAATCAGAAAACGAGAGGTAGACCTAAGCACAGAAAATAATTTAATTTTAAAGTTTATAAATATGGGTTTTTATTAGGAACAGGACTGTTATCAACAGTAGAAGTATGCGGACTATAAAGCTCATGCTCAGTCAAAATTGATGATCAACTAAAGTTTAAAGCTGCTAAAATAAATACTTTTACATCGATATATTAAATGACTTCTGTATAATGTGAGAGGGATCACTTGCAGGGATGAAACCACAGAAAATTATCACCTGACCCCCTTTAGTTCAGGTCTTGGTAGGTGGTGGGGGGGGCATTCTCCCAAATCCAATTGGATCTGAGTGACCTGTCATCTCGGGCAAGATTGAGCTTTGTAATCAGACACCCTTTCCTAACCCAGGCAATCATGCAACGATGGTTCAGGTCAGAAGAGAACTGTGGCCTGTGTGAAACGGCCCCAGTAAATCACCACATCCTGTGTGGCTGCAAGACCGCCTTATCCCAGGGTCGTTACAGGTGGCAGCATGACCACGTGCTAAGGAAGCTGGCACTGCTCACAGAGAGCATGAGAGTCTTGCCAAACAAGGAGCCCCAGCATCACCAGAAGCAGCTTGTCCATTTTGTAATAGTTGGGCAATCTGTGCGGAACTGCCCCACACAGGAAGGAACATCAGGCTTGGACCCAAGAAATGATTGGTTAATGAGAGCAGACTTCGACAAGCAGCTAAGGTTCCCCACTGACATCATCCTGCGGTTAGCAACTAAGAAGCGTGTCTTGATAGTCAAGCTGACAATTTTCGTGGGAAGGGGGCATCTTAGGAAGCATATGAAAGAAAAAAGTTGCTATATGCTGAACTAGTGGCAGAAAGCCAAAAGAAAAGTTCAAAACAACAACCTATCAAGTGAAAGTCTGCTACCATGGCTTTGTGAGCCTTTCAACCAAGCGCTTCCTGAGAGACATTGGCTTCAGGTCAGGGAATGTCAAAAAAAAGTCTTCAAAGATCTCTCCGAAGTAGCAGAAAAGAGAATATTTGGCTCTGGCTGTGAAGAGGAGACGAGAGCTGGGGGAACGGAGAAACCATGTAGTGGAACCACCTGACTATCTAAAGCTAGCATCAGGGATACGTCCCTGACCTTTGCCCCACCATCCTTCTGGTGGATTCTGGTGTGAAGGATGACTCCCAGCTGAAGACCCTGCAGCTTTTACTCAGGCACTGCAGGTTTCAACAAAATATCAAAATGTCACCAAAATATTTTTTTTATTGAGTATTATTGCATCTTTCAGCTCAGTGTTTTTGTTTTACAGCCCACTCTCAACACTCTCATGAGTATTGTTTCCAGGCAGACTCTGAACAAATGAAAAAACAACAACAACAAAAACTCACTATTTTCTGACATTTGAAGGACTAAAGGATTAATTGATTAATCAAGATGTTAATAGACAAGGTTAAATGATAATACAAATGCAGTACTGTAACACATGTCTCACTTTGGAAAAAATGTGTTCATCAAACCAAATATGCACGCACATATTCTCACCACATGCTCTGGAAATGACATATGTTTTTTGTATTATTTTTGCACACATTGTTTACACATCTGGTCCCTGGCAAATACTTGACAACAGTGACATTGCTTATATAAAAAGTAGCATCCTTTCCTTTAGTGTACTTAAAGATTATACAAAAGGCAGCCAGACAGATTTGAAATTCAAAGCAGACTTTGTGGATGTGTTTCATCCTCAGCATCCTGCGGTCAGCCTGGAACAACAAAATTATTTTTTTTGAAATTAGCGAAAGTAAGTCCTACTGCATAGCACCATACAGTATGCATGCTGCTGTGTTCACACATAGAACCTATCCTTTGTGTGGTTATTTTTTGTTATTTGATTATTATGAATTAAGCAGCACCTTCCATTTTTATAAATCTTAACCCAAACCTAATTACACTGAAAAAGCTTCAAACTTCTGCCTTTGATCCAAGATTAGTTCACTCATGTTTTATTAATGTGCTGTTATTTGTTTTTCCTTTTTTTTTCTCCCTTGTTGGCTCCCCCTGTGTCTGCAGAGCGCACGACACACTCGACAAAACAAATCTCAAACAAAACAACTCGCATGAATAGAGGACAGATGAGGCCACATGGTATTCACCACGCTGTATATATCTATACATATATATATGTTTTTAAGTGAAATACAGAAAACCAGCACATTGTTAAGTATCTCATTAAATTACATCCATCCATGGTGGAGTCAGACCCAGTGAAAGAAATAAGACTGACACCATGGTTATTTGGTCCATGCATCAAAATAAACAGTCAAAGATAAGTTCAACTGGGAGAAATAACAATGAGCAGAGGTGTGAGACGTCAGTGAAGAGTATCATCCTCATAACGTGCTGATCCACGAAGACAGGAGATAAGACTTCATGATGGATGGAACCTCCTCAGTTAAATCTCCTGAGACAATCTGAAAATGGTAGTCGTGATGGGGGGACGTGGAGGCAGCCTGACAGATGACATCAGTGCTATTTAAAGATCAGCCTTGCCCTATAACCAATTTCGTTTGTAGGGCAAGGTAAAGAAAATTCATTGGTCAGACACGGTGACGTTACTGAATAAGAAAGGCTGCGTATAAGTGTGGGAAAACGGAAATTGCCTGGAAATTGAATTCAGTTGAACAGCGATGGCTGGGGAGTCTGAGCGAAAAATACATGTCTCACATTGAGCTTTCCTCAAAAGCTTCATTAGTATTACAATAGCTGTAAAATTTCTCAGGTTCCTGTGGGTTGATTCAGAGAAACGGCAGGCTTCCCCACTGTTTTTTTTTTTCACAGCTTTGCCACCTTTGTGAAGGTTCAAATTGTGTTTCGGGAACTTCTCACACTTCTCACTGTTGGAAAAGGTGACAGCGTGTGGAAAGTTACAATTTCGATGTGGTGATGGTGAAAAGTAGCTTGGGAATGTATAAAAGTCACTCTTCTCACTGCAGATGTTAAAGTAGAAGCCAGTAAGGGATGCTTCACGTGGTTGGAGAAAACAGTCAGCTTTGAGGCACCACCTGAAGCTCTGGAAACTTGTGTGGGCATTTCTTTTCAGTCTTTCCTGACATTTTATTGACTAAACCATTAATAGATTAATGAAAGAATGCACATATCCACAATCATGTTGCGAGGGTCTACAGAAACATGATCACAGTATGTAATGTTGTGGTTAGATTCAACTTTAGTGGGTAATGCATTATCCCACAGGATCTATTCTGGCATGTGGCTGCAACATCCAGCTCTTGTGTTACAGTAAGCTGAGCCAGGGTGTGACAGCAGAGTGACAGAAAAAGCTAATTGGTCCAACTGATGTGTCAGTGCGGTGCTAGGCTCAGCTGAGAAGTGGTGAATAGGTAGCAGCTTCTGCCACCCTTTTAACCCTGCACTGGTGGAAAGATAATAGTAACCGCCGTACCACAAATCACATGTGGTTTAGAGAGGCTGAATGGACCTGTGGAGCTGTTGTATTGGAGATCCTCTCATGATGCCCAGATAGATATATAAAGCCAGATAGCAGGGCCATTGAGGATTACGGATTAGGATGTGTTCAGCAGCTGATGGCACACAGAGCTGTAAAATTCACCTCATGGGTCCTGAGTTCAGAACTTTTTCATGATTTCAAAAAGTTTGCTCATTTTTCAGAAAAAGTGCAGCTTCACTTTCTGAGGGGAGAAACTATTTATACTAAAAAAACTGATCCAGGATATGAAAATTAGAAGTATCAATATACTGCATGAGTATATGGCAGTTGTTTAAGAAGAGAAAGCAGTTGCCTAAAAAGTGTGAGACCATCCTCAAAAAGAAAAACAGGATTTATGTAAGTACCCCGCAAACGATGATTTACATGCAAGTGACAGAAGCCGTCTAGTGGCTGCACTAATCATGACGAGGGAGTCGGATGCCGTTATTATAGAGTGACAACATATGCACAGGGAGGAGGTCGGGTTGAAAAAATGAGTCAACTATACATCTGACTTTAACATGAGAATCACTTGTCATGTCCCGTTTCCAACCATGACTCATCAAGAGCCGTAGGTATTTATTTAAAACCATGACCATAATAGAACCCTAACCTTAACCACGTGGTCTCCTAACCTTTGTCAAACCATGATCTTATACTCACATGGTTACCACCTTCACAAATAGCCACAAACAAGGACTATGGACACACAAGAAATCAAATGACAGGTATTATAGGTAGTATTATAATGTATATCATAATCTGTATTACTATATAGATAATACTACAGTCACAGCAATTTTATTCATAAAGAAAGAAGACATTGTGGATGTAAGGCCAATCTTGGTGGAGTACTTTTTTTTAAACTTTGATTTAAAGTGTCATAGAGTGCCATGAAAAGAGTTAAATTTTCCTCTCCTGACACATCTCTGCTTGTTTGAGCAGTAGCTGTGAGTTGAGCCTGACTCAAGGACAGCTTCAACTTTTCCAGACAGTCGGAGGATTTGAACAGACAGAGACCACTTAATAAGTCTGCTTCTCCAACCTTCACAAATGACCTTTGATCCCTTGACGCTAAAATCTTAAAGGTAAGGTCAGTGATTCTAATCCAATACACTTTTTTTTGGTCAAATACAACAAATATCTCCCCACAGTCTGCTAGCTGTCTGTTCTGTGTGTGTACTGAAAAAAAAAAATCCAGTGTTCATACACAGCTCTGGCTCCTTAAATGGCCATGTAAACACAGTGGCTTGAAGCGAGCCACACAACACTTCTCCAGCCAGTCATCAGCAGGGGGCGTTCGTGCTCGTGTACAGGACAAGGGGAAGTCATCAGAGCAGCTGTCTGTGTGAGGACATGACAGCCTCCTGTCTCCAGCACCCGTTGAATGGTTGGGGGTTGGGGGGGTGGGGGTGCTGGCGAACTAGAGAGAGACAGGCTGTGGCCAATTCAAGTGTTTTTTCATGGAACAGATATATCAATGTATCAATCCACAGTGAATCTAAGACCCCCCGCGTTTTATTACACTGCCGAGTCGGTTTCTGGCACATTTAGTGAAGAGAAATCTGAGCAGGCAGTTGTTTAAATATCCCGCTGTGTACGTGTTTTTAACTCATTAACCATATTAATGAATCAATAAATACAAACACTGTCGATTTTATTCCCATGGAGCCGACATGCAAACTATTTTGGTTCAGTAAATTTCTACTGTCATTCAACCTGGTGAAGACAGTCTGGCTGGCCGCTGTCCTCTCAGCTGACAGACGGACAACAACACTGAACGCAGGTCGAGTGAGAAGTGGGGATGCTACAGAGAGAGTGAGGATGGACAGTTGTGCTCACATGAGATACATTTTTGTTTCTGCTTGTGATAAAGTGTGAGAGCAACACAAGTGAATCTACAGCTCATGCATCGCACTGTATTCCACCATATTTTTCTTGTAGTCGTTGCCGTGGCAATGCACGTCTCTGAATTTGGGGGGCGGAGCTTCTGAAGAAACTCAAAGGGAGGGGTGTATTTGTTTGGGTGTTTAGTTCAAATATCAACAATCGCTTTCCAGAATAACTGACTCTACCTTTAAGTCGTGCTATAAAAGTTCTTATTTTATGTTCACACTAAATATACACTACGTCATATCAGCATTATCTGACTCTCTGGGTCAGTTCAGACAAAGTTTAGTATACCTATTTATATATTTGTTGCCATGTAATTTAAGATGTAAGGGTAAGATGTGTTCCATTCACTTTGCTTTTGACTTGAAATTTCCTGAGTCTGGTACCTATCTCTCTAAAGTATTTGTTGTGTTATCTCAAGAGACATGAATTTGATAGATGTTGTTCTCCTTGAAGCGAGTGCTGAAAGACTCGCCTGAATTAATTGATTCATTTAGAAAACAATACATATTAATAGCTTTAAAGGACCAGAGAATCAAATGCTAATTCTCTTTGAATGTTTTCATACAGAAGACGAAACCATCTTTGCAGCATTGCATACCTCTCCTGTTTTTTACATCTTTTTGGACAAAATAAAATAGACCGCATCAAATAGATGACACTCATTTGTCTTCCTGTTCTCTTTCCCACTGTATCGTCTTGTATATCTCGTATCTTCTGTTCTCTTCTAGCCACCTCCACCAGACATGTTTATTTATAACAACGCCTCTTGTGCAAACAAGCTATTGGCGAGTTGAACACTGAGTAGTTGAGAAGCAAGTTCAGAGACATCAGGCATAGCAAAAGCACCATTTGTGGTAGCTCTTTAGATCCCACCCAACCACTGGAAGGCTTGGGTAATAAAGCATTGCCCAGCGGAGGCCTCTGGGGATGGGCTGCTGCCTGTGTGACTCATCCTCCGAGGCTGATCTCTTCTTGGTTCTTTCCATTAATAACCATCTGTGCCCATCTGAACTCTAGTTTCTAATAGCTTCACACCCTCTACTTGGCCCAGAAAAGAAATGTATCCATCCTAAATGCTGTAGCCCAGAGCAATGAGAATGGAGACATCCTCTTTACAGTTTTATGCAAATTTTAAGACAATTAAGTATAAATATATGCTCCAGTCTTTGATTCTCACTTTCTGCTCTTCTGTTATTAAAAAAGACAGATGTGCTACAGAAATAGCAAAACGATTATATATAAATCACTACACACCATACAATGTTTCAGGATGATTAAGTTCATGGTAAACAGTATTTAAAACTTGCATTGGACAATATTCACACTGATTCATAGAGAAGAGCATATACTGCACAGTGCAAAGGATTCTGCAGGGCATGAGATGCAACAGCTTTCATATGTCAAATATATATCCAACATTGATTTGATTCATAGGGTAAATTACAAAGGAAATCTGATTCATGGACTTTGAAAGCAACTTTTTTTAGAAGCCGGTTTCTGAAATGAGGTAGTGGTACATTCTTTTTTGGGGAAAACCAGCAGAAGCCCACATATTTACATGGTAAAATGTAAACAGAAACCTTCATTCAACTTGAGCTGTTTTCTTTCTTTTCTTTTTTAGTATGTTGTCTTGCTGCCAGCTTGAATCTGGAATGAGGAGGAAAGTAGGATTCCCACATTTGGTGATGATGCTCATTGGTGTCTATTTCAGTCTCTGTGTGGGCAAAATTGTTGTTTCCTTATGTGGGCAAATTTGTTGTTGCTTTGATGAAATATTACCAGTCTCACAGTTTTCAATCCCATCTCACCCACTAATATCATTTTTGGATGTTTAATTATACTGAATGTAGGGAGGGCACAAAGAGCAATGCAAGGTTTGCTATTATAAAACCTGCTCAGAGATGTCAGCACATTCTTGAGTGGCATGACTGTAAAATCTTACGGACTCAACCAATTTAAAATAATAGTTGCCTATGAAAATTATAGCAAGGCCAGACCTCTTTTTCTTTATGGTAAGAGTGTTAAGTTGTAATTCATACACATACAGTATTATTGCCATGACTGATGCTCACCTGCAGGGCTATGTGATAACAGCTCATACATTGTCACACAGTGGTGCCACTGCCTGCCAAAGTCTGAAAGCTAAACTACTAATTCTTGAATCATGCACAGCAGAGCCGGCTGTGAGCATGGATAATAGGCTGGACTATATAAAGGTGAGAGACTGGCCAGTACTGCAGGAATATTTAGTTCATATCAAGTCAGTCTCAAATGGTTCCACTATGCCATATTTAAAAAAAAAAACTCCAGCAGGTCAGTCAAAATAGATACTGTAAGATACAAGATGATCGTGATACCGGATGAAAAGTCAGGGGATCACCATTCATCCTGAGACAGGCATGGATGTGTGTGCCAAATTTCATGGCAAGTCATCCAATAGTTGTTGAGACACTTTGCTCAAAACTACAGATAAAACCCTAATGATGGGACAAGCAGAGAAGTCAGGGGATCACCAAAGTCAATAATATGTATCCTCTGGGAACCATGAATGTCATGGCTAACTATCAAATAGCAGTTGAGTCACTTTTCTTGCACTCTTGTACTGAGATGAATAATATTCTTCTGTCAGCAAGTCACCTTGGTACTGGAATCCACTGAATAATAATATAAAGACATATTTCTCTCAAGCCACTTTGTTCAAAGGATCTACAAGATGCTGAGAGGAAGAGGAAGATGCCCAGAAGACCACTTCTGCAATTTATTTCCTTGAGGCACCCTTGATTTTTAAGCAGTGCATGATAAATTAGTTTTTTTGATTCAGGAGATAAAAAATTAGATACTAGGGACACCTTATGATGAATTAGTCTCACTACCAGACCTGCCAACCTGTATGCATTTTGCATAGCAGGTACGCATTTTGAAATCAAAGTATGCTCTGAAGTACACAAAAAGCTGGCATGAGCTCTGTGTCACGATCTGCTCCAAGCAGCTGGAAGTCTGCCAGCTGCAGCACAGAGTCCAGTATTGATCCACACAGCAAAGTTTCTGTGAGGCACAAAATGGTAGAAGAAAAGTCCATTATTCCCCACCAGTACCTGGGGTTCCTTTAGTTTGTTGCACAGTGATCGCATGTCAGAATGGAGTGCGTAGTCGATGTCTGCAGAGACACACGAGAGCACTGGCACATTTCCCTCTGTGGAGTGCACCTCTGACCAAAATGTTCAGTAATTCCACAGATGGGATGTGAAAGGAAATAAATCAGCAGAGGTTGTTTCACACATGTTCATGAGCTGAAAAGTTTTTCATCAAAAAGTGGTTCTTAAAGACTTTCTTGAAGTTTGGTAGGTCTGCACTACTTTTCTGATTCATTCTAGCAAGTTGCGGCATCACTAAACAGGAACTAGCAGTTCTGCAACGGGGGGGAGTTTGATTCACAAAACATGCCAGTCTTCACCAAGTTGATCAGAGCAGTTACTTGCATAAACAGTAAAAAGAGGGACATTTCCATATTAACATCTTAAATCTCTGCTGAATTATCCTAGAAAAAAACCCATAATGAATAATGTAGAGGTAGAAGGAGAGAATTTGTTTTCTTCGTAAATGCAAAACTGAAACACTGTCAGGCCAAAAATAAAAATGGAAGCATCATTTCAGGTTGAGCAAAACTTGTAGGATCGTCTGATATTTGTCAGTAAAATGTGAATGGTTAGACCACATTAAAAGGGCTACCAACAGCAAGCATGTGGTCAAGTGGTTAGAGCGCATGCCACGTAAGCAGTGGACCCCGGTTCGGAGGACCTTTACTGCATGTCACACACTGTGCCTGAAAATAAATAAAAAGTGGGTGAAAAGTGAGTTTGGGCTGAAGTTGTTGGTAGTTTCAAGCTGAACGCCAAGTGGGCTGCCAGGTTTGCAATCCACTGGTGGAAACTCAGTTTTAAAATACTATTACAGGTTAGATCCTACCTGATACCAGGTACTATAAAAGCTTTCATTAAATGTCTTAGACAAAATTTAATTTACTAATATGCATGGATTTGTTGTATTAATGACAGTGGTGTAATACTTTTTTTTAAGGCCAAGAGAAACATTAAATGTGAACTCTGGTTGGCTGTTCTCAGGCAGAAAAAGTTTAGTAAAATACTGATTGGGTGAGTGAGGTCTGTCTCCCTTTAAGTCCCTAATGGAGTGTGTTTACGTTGTCACTCAGCTCGCGCAGTGCTTTTAGTGTTACTTCAGGGCAGGTATAAAAAGATTCTTGAGCTCCCTGTCAGAGAAACACAGCAGGACCACAGAGTAGATAAAATCCACTCCGGGAAAAACAGTAGCTCCAGTAGCTCAGTGACAGAGGAGCATCAAAGCTCATGAGAGAAAACCTTTGCAAACTATTTTAGTTCCTTCCTCCACTCGCCTGATCTGTTGCATCGGTGTGACTAATAATATTAACAACTTTAGGTTTTTCTCAAAACCCCAAAGGAGTCAACTAGAACTCCCCCAGATTAACAGGGAGGTAGATGCACTTTGCAAATGTAAAGTCTGCTGAGATCTCTTAAGTTATCTAATATTTCTGTCAATACTGAGGCAACACTGCCTCTAATTGCTATTGATTCTTCAGCGAGCACAGCCTTGTACAAATAATTTCTATAGGCATGTCTAAATTGTTCTCCATTGAACGTGCTGTTACTGATAAAAGCGGCCTTTTGTGCGGCTCATGTTTAGAGCCTCCAAGGATGAACGTCGGTTTTCTTTGGAGTTCATATGCAGCTCATTTAAACTTTTAATCTAATTTATTAGCATTGATTCAAAAGTCAATAAGTTGCGAAGGTAGTTGCACATTATTCTCAATTACCTCACCTGGCTGATAGACAGAGGGAAATATAGTGTTTGTCACTCTAATATCATTCTCGCTACCTTGAGGGATCACAATTATGGGGTTGAAGTGTCAGGAAGAATAACAAGGAAGATGCATCAAAGAGACATGAAAATCAGCATTAGTGAGGAGCTCACCGTTGGTCTCATAAATGAATCCCATTCGCCTCTCGAACATTAGTTTAATAGACGTGTGTGAGTGTTCGTGTGTGTGTGATGTGCGTGGGCGGTTGTTTGCCATGGATGGACTTGCAGCTGTCGTGGTGTTTTCTCTTTGATGCAGGATAGTAAATGAGCTGCAGCAGATGATGCTGCCACAAGTCAGCACAGTGGGTCACCGGCACGGAGATTGCCCAGCAGAGGCTACGGCCTTGACCTGTACTATCCTAATGTCATGCCTCAATAAAAGCAGATAGAAAAATCTAATCTAAATATATCTAGTAAAAGCAAGAAACACAGTAGCTTTCTGTTCATGAGGATACCCACGTTTACTGCAGAATAAATTAAAGGTTGTAATTAATTCAGAAATTCATTAATTCTTCATCCAGCTTCAATTTGCATTAAGATTACCCATATAGAGCTTTACATCTTGAGAGAAAGTTCACTTGCATCATTTTTTTTTCTTCAGATTTCTGTAGAGAAGGGAGGCAGAAAGAATGCAGGTTGTTTTTAATCACAGTTCCTCAATTACTGCGTCTGTCTAAAACAGGAATGATTGCAGCCAAAAATAGATCTACTAACACTGATGTGCTTTCAGCCCCTATCCACTCCACCACCTCCCAGAATCCTCATTATCCAATACATACACATCTGTAGCTCAGGGGATCCAGACTTTCTTGGTTGCCCCAGGAGTCATTTGTAGTTGGCAAAGGCTCAGATGCAAAAAAATAAATAAATAAATCTGCATTTCACATGAAGACAGATGCATCGTTTGACACAAATCCAAGTGAAATTCTTTGATATCCATGAGAGATGACTTGCAGATAAAGATGGGGATTCTGGCAAATCTTTTGAGGAAATCTTTTGCATTTTGCAGTACCCCCCGAGCCCCCTCTCTACCTCATGGGAGAAAATTGCAATGCCTCGCCTAGTTGTATCGATTTGCATACATATCAGTGTTTTCTTGTACAATTGTAAAAAAAAAAATATATATATATAAAAAGGATTTGTTTCTATCCTCCTTTTGGTTTGGCAGGTGTTTCATCCCTTCTTGCATAAAAACAAACATTTCATTCTTTCACAGAGCTGTATTATAAATGATGCTTATATGACTCACAAACATGTTCGTCCTGCCAGTCATTATGTTGTCATATGTGCTCTTCTGATTGGTGTTTTGGATGATGCTCAATTGATATCCATATACAGTAGTTTCATAGAGGACATTGAAAGGTATGTATGTATGCATACTGTATATATAGTATATGAAAGCCTTAGAAACTCAGCACAGCAGGTCATAGCAACACATGTGTCTGCCAGTGAGCTTCAGCTGCAGGGATTGTTTCAGTACAGAGACACATAAACCAGTGAGATTTCCGCACAGAAAATAACTTTAGCTCTAATTAGGCAACATGAACCTCTCACCTCAGGCTAGAGATTTGGTTAACAACTAGGCTTAGCGTCTGGCTGAGAAAAAACACAGTGGCTCATAATTAGAATTTCCACCAAAAAAAAAGTCCTTAGACTCGCAGGCTTCAAACTTCGCGTTTATGTCTTAGAACCCAAAGGTCAGACTAGGAACTTGTTTAATGATTTAATAGACAGCACTAATCATTATCCCAAAGTGCTCGTCTAGTCACGAAAACATTTGGAGCTTTGCTTGACCCCTACAAAGGCAAGGGGGCAAACTATTAGTATGTAACCTAAATCTGATATATCAAACCCTCATGATTCATAAGTGACTGCTTTACTCTGAAATGGCTCATATACTATTAAAACCAAGTTGCAGTGCGCATGCTTGTCACTCTACCCCCGCGTCCTGCAGTAAAGCACAGTAGAAATGCTATAAATAGATCATCTACTGCATGTCTTCTTCCTCCTATACAGTTTTTACACAACAGGATTAGTGTCATGAAAAAAGTCAATTAAATGACTGTTTTACTGGCAAGAATACACATGGGTATAAGTGTGTGTGTATGTGTGTGTGAGACTAGTTGAGGAAAGGCAAGACACAAAAGGAAAGTTAACTCAAAGAAAACATTTATGAAAGCAAGTTTCACACAAGGAAGGAAAACATGGGATACGAAAACCCAGAGTAATGAGCCGCTCTGAGGAGCACCTCAGCGCTCCCTTGTCTGAAGATATTGGTTATGTCCACTATTATATTATATAATATTACATAATCTCAACTCTGAGAAGAAATGGCATTAGATGATAGGATTGATTCAGTTACCGCCCTTCTCTTTTACTAAAAATGAGAAAGGCATAAACTCAATTTCAGCTGCCATAGAATTGTTTTTATATTATTACCACAGACAAATGCCCAGTATCAAGCTGGGGGAGAATGTCGGCCAAAACTGAAGGAAAATCTAATTATGGCGGAGTGATTGACCATTCAAAATAATGCTACTCTAGGTATGGCAAATCTTGAAGGCTAAATGCGCGGATATGACAGGAGATCCATATTACATCTTGCATCTGCGTAATGAAAATATGATATTGGAGACATAAAGCACGTGTAATTGGCAGTTCAGTATAACGAAATCACAGGAAACATTGCTACTGGAACAAAGACACAACACAGCTAATAGGAAACCAATGTTTTTACAGTGACATATTTGGCTCAGGGTATCTGGGAGATTTCATTAGCTTTCACACCTGCTCACCACTGGAACTTGCAACACATGGATGTTCATTAGGAGCGAATGCTGCAGGAATTAGCTCCCAGCTGACAAGACACAAACTGCACAAGTTATATAGAATAAAAATGACTAGTTTTACATTTTCAACACAACTTAAATATTAATTGACACTGCTGTTTCAGCAGTTTGCAAGATTTATGGTTTAATTTCTATCAGTGCTGGCACCTTTCATAACTGTATGATCACCAGAGAAATAACAGATTAGAAGACGACATCTGAATGTTGATGCAGCCGTCTTGACTGTCTAAATGAGTTTATGCATAGTGAGTAAGATAATACTCCATGGCCCCCATTTTGGTGTAACAAAAGTAAATCCATATGGATGTTGCACTTATCAGTCTCATAAATACCTCAATCTCTGTAGCGGATTGCTGTCATATTATGCCTGAATAGTTTAATTTCTTACCATATGATGACTAAATAAAGAGGATATTTTTGATTGATATGGGTTGATAAAATAATTTGAAAACATTTAATTATTTTAGCAGTAGCATCAAATTCAGTATCATATTTCAATGAGTCGTGATACAACTACTACTGTAAAGCCGACCAAATGATCTACAATCAGTTATAATCCTTATGTTCTAAAGATAATAAGCCCCAGTTTGATGTTTTTTTATACCAAGAGAGGGAAAAAATCTTCGAGGAGATCCACAGCTGCTTGTTAGTGTAGCTTGTCAGGACTAAGTAAGCTGCAGAGGGGAAAATGGACGGAATACGAAGCCGCACTAATGAGCTTCATTATCAGTCAATGATTTTAAGAGGCTTTGTGAAGAGATCCACAAGGGAAATGAATTAGCAAAATTTAGATTAGAACACACCAGTGATTCATATCAAATAGCCTTTGATGCATCAGATTATGGAGTATCACAAGAAACAGGAAGAATGGGGAGAGAAGGAGTGTGATGATCTTGGGTATCACACTAAATAACTTGGTTAATGTTTGTCTCTGAACCAATCATAATCAGCCTCTTAGAATACAAATGAGGTCAAAGCTGATCTGATGAGCATCAAGTGACACGTGAACACAGACAGAAGAGCAAATGCAAATTTTCGATACAGAAAAAAACCAAAACTTTTTATATCCGCAAAGTGTCTGTGTTGATCTGTGAGTCATATTCCTGTTCCTGCACTCCTCTCTCCACTCCTGCTTTCTCAGATCCTTTACCCCTCCCATCCAGACCCCCGTCTTCCCCCTCCATTTCTCACCGCGGCAGTAGGTAGGGAACGTTGGATCCCTGCTGCATTACCCGAGGCTTCTGATCTAATTGTTTTATAATGCAGGGATTTTGCTTAGGATGACTCATAACTCAGAGAAAGGGAGGGAAAAAAAGTGCAGATGTCACCAAAAATTTGAATGAGTGCAAAATAACAAGCAACAAACTCAAAGCAAATTAAAATCCCCCCCTACGTAGCCGTCTCCTCAAACTGATATTCCTTCCCTCAGCTTTTCCTCTTCAGTGCTGTTGTCCTCTTTCCTTCAGTACGGTTTCTCCCGATTTCATGATTTTTGTCTTTCGCGGATGAGAGTAGTTGCTAACTTACTGAAAGGCTGCACAGCAAAAGTGTCACCAATAATTCTGAGATACTTAAAACTCCAATATTCCAGCAGTCATAGTCCATCCAATCAATCAATCAAAGGCAATTTAACATCTTTATACAATTTTAAACATTCATGTCAGACCCACTTTAATGTAGCTCAGCAAACAAACAGCTCAAATTATATACAGTAACTGTCACTAAAAAACAACTCAGTGGTGTTTCCTTTACGATGGGAAATGGTCCATTATTACCACAGAAACCACACAGAAGTTATATTGGGTTTTGTGAAACATTTAATGGGTCTTAACTCAATTGAGGCTAACTTATCTTTGCTGTTGTGAGATAAAAGCATTAGGCTTGGCATTGCCAAGAAATTGGTCTCAATTAAAGCTCTGCAAAGTCAACACATTGCCTTAATTGTCTTCAACAAATGATAACTTGCTATCAGGCCATTTAGGTTTCCTGATATCAAAACTGTAAACAGGTTCATTGTTGACTGATCAGTATACAAAACACCATTGTAATACTATATTTCAGTATTTCACGGCAATAGCCGTTATAATATCTGCTCGGTATTCCATGTTGTATCTTCAAATGCTACAGTAAGATACAAATCCTACCAAAGATTGATGGAAAGATTTGTTTCTAATCTACTGTGACCGTGAAGAAAACTAATATAGACATTTATTACACTTTTTGATGAGATAGTGAATCCATAACAATGGAGACTTTGGAAATGTTCTGCATGTAGATAAAGCTCAAAGTAAAATATGAACATTCCAATGTTCAATTAGGTGCATTGGCAAAAAGGAAAGAAACACTACTTTTAGACAAAAAATACATTTTTATGGCACAACAGTAAAGTAGCTGTGAAGTTATTCACTTCTAAAATTAAACCTAAAGTCTGTATTTTGGCTTTTACAAAGTGCCAATCCAATACCAGCACCTTTTTAAAACAATGTATTTAAGAGTATATCACTTCTTCTCTGTTTAAGATGCATGCCACTTTACCACAAGGGCAAATGTTCTTACACCAACATTCATATTGTTCTACAGGGTTTAAAGACTGTTGTTATAGTTTTATACCAAACCTGCAGTTTAACACAGCTTGAGGCTGAAGCCAATGCAGAAGTAGCTTAAGATGTAACGCCATCAATGGCCACTAGATGCTGTATCCAAACAATCCCTGGATCCAATAGACTCCCATTCAAAACATGTCAACTTCTCTCTAGAAATTCTAACAAGAAGTCATTATGGTCCCAAACACAAAATGTAGGCCCTCTTAGAAGTCTGCTGGTGGTTATTTAGGAAATTATTGTTCAGTTAATAAGACTTATAATCGCTTTGATGTCGTGTTGGTGTTGATTGACAGTTTGCTCAGTTGCTATCACAATATTTCCATGCTTTATGTTAATGGATTATAATGATACATGCCACATTAACACAATGCAGCTAAAGTTAACTCAAATATACACCACTCTGAGTAGATTACAAGTAAGCTAGCATTCACTTAGTAGGGGTGTTTCCAGAGAAAGATAAACATGACATCATGGTTTTTGTTTTACAATGAGCAGGTGCACAATAAGTAATGTACTGTACAAACTGAGACTGAGTGCTATATTTTTTAGATAAATACAATTACTAAGTAAACAAGATTCTAAGGCACTAAATACATTCAGGCCACTAATTTAAAGACTGCAG
Source organism: Scomber japonicus (assembly GCF_027409825.1). NCBI lineage: Eukaryota > Metazoa > Chordata > Actinopteri > Scombriformes > Scombridae > Scomber > Scomber japonicus. Next base: position 22,444,834 of record NC_070589.1, on the reverse strand, counting down.
GGCAGATTAGACATAACACAATCCACAATTGCAATGAGGTGTGAGATTACATTAAAAATTAAAAATTGCTCTTCCGAATACTTGATATTTTAACCAAGACCCTCGGCACTCATAGCCTTTACTCCCTCCTCCACAATATGATGACACACTCACAAGTTGATGCGATCTAAAATGACGAACCCTTTGTCCAAGCACTTTTCTCCCCTGGACATCTAATTATGTTAAATGGCTCTCTTAGTGTGTGAGTGGTCCTTTCACTGGCTCCTCTGTTAATCAGGATGTGGGCTGCTGGCTACTTGTTCGCTGACCTGCTCATTATTCTTTGGCGTTAACTTGTCTCATGTTGAGATGTGCCTAATTGTTTGCAGCTAGCTGGGGACTCACCCACTGTGCAAACCCAGGTTAACACATCCCTTAATGGAGTATTTGCCTGTCAGGATTTTCAGCAATATTCAACACAGAAAGTAGAAGAAAGTAAAAATAAGTCTAATTTTTTCTTTCAAGTTTTCTTTCATATTGCCTGCAAATATCAATCGATTGAGGATCAGTTTTGAACAGCAGTGCTCGGCAATTCAATAACAAACAGTTAACCTGATCAGTTAAGCTCCTCAAGCAGAAGATGGGAGATTGGACTTTTTTTTTCTGTCTCTGCATTCCACCACTCTAGATGGTGTGCGTCTGTGTGTACGTGTGTCTGTGTGTTTGTTTAGCACAGCTTCTTCTTCTTCTTCTTCTTCTATTACATATCAAATGCCACAGTAGTCACCTGCATCTTAAACCAGAGATTAATCTTGCTTAGAACATGCCACTGCGTGACAGCACAGATTGAGAAAAATGTCCGTTAGCAAGAAAGCATGCACGGCCGCAGCCCCGGCTGAACGTCCTGCCTCCTTCTCTCCATCTTCCTTCCTTTTTGTGCACCCTCCCCACCCCCACCCTCATTTACCCTGTGGGCTTGTTCTGCTCATCCTCAAGACCAGATGTAAGGGAAGACCGTGATTTATAGGCCCTCACTGTGATGTGAGGTATGTGGGTATTTGTGAGCATAATTGAGCGGTGGAGTTTTATGGGGGGGGGGGGTGTGTGTGTGCAGGGTGGATGGTAGTTGTGTGTGTGTGTGTGTGTGTACAGGCTCACGTGCAAGGAGATTGAAATATGTTAGCTGTCTTTGTCAGTATGTCATTGCTGCTGCCTCCAATTAAATAACTAGTCTGTGCCTCATTAGACTGTGTAAATTAAGCACTACATAGGTCCGAGGTCATGAAGCTGCAATAGGGGAAATTAATGTCAACTCTTGCACAAAGACTGGGAAGGATAGGTTTTTTCATATTATATTTTTTTCATCAATCCAGTTGGCAAAAAAAGCAGCATCTGATTATTTATACGATGGATGGATGTGTGCACTTAAAAAAAAAGCAGGAATACAAATAACTTCAGACACGTTACAGATGAAATGTGCTGCTAATTTGCTTCGGTGTTTATCAGCACGGTTTGTTTGGATTTCAAAGCCACACACATCTTTAATTCAGATTTGTCACCGGTCATGCATGCCTACTGACGGCTAATTACGCAACATATGAAAGGGAGCCGAGATGCTCTTTGACATCCACACACCACAGAGCGACCAGCATGAAACAGAAGCCTGGTAGTGAGGACACGCCATCATACCTTTCCAGCCTGCTCTATTCTGAGAAATCTCACAGGTATCAGAAACAACAGTAATACGTTCCAGCAGCACTTCTTTTGGTAACATGCATAAACTAAAAGAGTCAAAAAACACAGAAATATACACAAACACAGTCATCTATTTATAGTATATTGATACAGGTATAGATGCACGCAAGCTTTAGGGTTCTTTGATCAGCTTAACTGTAAACTTCAATAAAAGTGGAGATCAAGTAGAGTACTACACGGTTGCAGTCTTACTCCCACGTCTCTTAGTTCCCCTTGAAGTCTCTGATAGTGAGGACAGTGGTGCCTTAATAGTTTCAGATTGGCATCAAAGAGACATGTGTGATCTCAACCTGTTCAGTTATTCTGACGGTCTGACTGCTGTAATGAATATTTTAGCTATGTTCAATTTCTTCACACTTGACATGTGAAGAAAGAGCCGGTGCTATCACTCTGAGGGGCTAACCATTGCTACAACCCCTCCAAACTTTGAATTGTGCTCCAGGAGGTGTAGCCTGTGAGGCGTGCTATTTCATCTGTAGATACAGAGATCCTTTGGTTTGTTTGTTGATCCAACAACTCCATGGAGTGTCAAGTCTTTTGATACAAATATTCATAGTTCCCTGATGATGAGTACTAATGACTTTAAAGCGTGTGCAGTTGTTTTTTTTTACCGTCTTAGAAACATCGCTAAAATTAGACTAATTTTAACTTGTAATGACACTGAGACCATTTTATATGCTTTTATCTCATCACCCTTAAATTACTGCAACAGCCTTTTATTCATCTCGTCAGGCTTCCAGTTATGTGCCTGGGTCGAACCAACAATGATTTGGGCTAATCAGCGTCCTATGAGGAACTGGCAGTAACTGGCATGTTTTAGGTGTGACGACAGCGAGAAGAACTACAATGACAGCTCCTAATGAGGTTAGTGTCAGTGCTGCTATAGCATCAGTTATATTAGAACTGGAGAGTATTTATACATTTGTAACTTGCTGCACTGACTTGCTTGCTAGTTTTCAAAGTTCGTCAGACTGTGGCTTGTTATTTGCGTTCCCTCTTCAGCGCTCTCCTGCTCCTGATAGCCTGTGATAGATGGGGATAGACACATAGTTCATCCAATACCAAGTACTTTAGTGACCATCCTTTTCTAAACACTTTCTAAGGTTGGTTCTGTGAAACCAGGTTACAGGTGTTCTGCATAAATGGAAATAAATAATATTAACCAGTAAAGATTTAGAAATATATACCACTTTAAACTGTTTCTCTCGTGCAATACTGATAGTGAACTTATGAGCCACATTATGCTTGATGACCATCTTCTGTTGTTTGATGGCCCATCTTGCATTTGCATGTTATTTTGGTGTCTGGGTATAGTCTTGCTAACATCGGAGTACTCTTGTTTGTTCATTTCATTTGTTCCTCAATTCATTAGATTTATTTAGCTTTAGTTTCACAGCCTCATTTTTCCTCTCTCCTGCTAAATAATACAAAAGTGATTTTTATAAATTAAAGCATGTGGTCTCCAATTGTGCATGTTTTAGGTATCTCCCCAATCTAAAACACCTGATTCTAATTATTAGCTCGTTATCAAGCAGCTGAAGCTCGTCAAGGGGTTTCATAACCAGTTAATTATTTGATTCCGGTGTGTGTTAGAGTGGGGAGATAACTAAGACCTGCAGGGCAGTAGCTCTCTTGGACCACTGAATTAAAGATTTTTTAGTTTTTGTAATAGTTGGAAACAAAACTCTAAAGAACCGTATATGATCTACAAGAATCTACAGATCCCTTGTTATGACATTTTACTTTCTTTAGCAGGGAAATTACAGACATAACTAATGATGTTAATGACAGCTCTGTTCACTCTCTGTAAGCCAGCCTGCGCAATATTACAGGAACATATATTCCAACATGTAATACAGCCATAATTAAAAGATCAATCAAAATGTCTGCTGTTAAAAACATCTGCTCATTCTTTCATTGGACTCCATATGCATATTGTGTATCAGCTCATCAGTTTCCTTGTTTCTTCTTTACTTCCCCACCTACTTTGCTTTAATGAAAAAATCCTACACAAGCACTTTCAAATAAATAAACTGACTTCTAATCCTAATTGGAGAAGTCCGACCTCTCTCCTCTCGGCCCCTGCATTGTTTGGCTGCAGTGGTATGTTGTCACTGCTGGTTTCTGGACCACAGTTGGTCACCTGGTGCCAAGTGGGACTGGCTGAGATGTAGTGCCAGTGACCGAGACAAGGTCAGCCAGAACACGTGACCAATGCCAAACCTGGGCCAAAAGTGAGCTCACAATCCTTAATTAACCGTAATTATAGAACTATATTCACTGCAGTCATATGAGCTTCGGGTTATATAGTGTAAAAAAAAAGTAATCATAAACCCTGAGACTATAACCTGGTAGTGATTAATTTGAAAGCATAATTAGATTTGGAGATTTGGAACAGCGGACTCAGCAGAACATAACTAATAAGAATTTGAAAGTGACAAATGCTTCGTTAATATGGATATCCAAATCGGATGAACACATTAGCAACCCAGTGATGCTGTGGCTTTTATGTATGATTCACATCTCTGTTCGCTCCGAAGCACTTGAAGAACCCAGACCAACAGTTGGAAAACAGATGCCGACACTGCATAACATTTTTCGTATTCGTGCTCTCTCTCTCTCTCTCTCTCTCTCTCTCTCTCTCTCTCTCTCTCTCTCTCTCTCTCTCTCTCTCTCTCTCTCTCTCTCTCTCTCTCTCTCTCTCTCTCTCTCTCTCTCTCTCTCTCTCTCTCTCTCTCTCTCTCTCTCTCTCTCTCTCTCTCTCTCTCCTCTCTCTCTCTCTCTCTCTCCTGGACTCCTGACATTTCTCTTTCTTCCGTCGTAAGCAGACAGCCACATCCAGACATAGACACAGGCATACATGTATATCAGGAAGGCTAAAATCAGGACAGCATACAGAGACCTTGAAATGGAAAAAAAAAAAACAAATCCTTCAAAAAAAGATGAAAAATGGCACCTTAAGACCACCAGTGGGTCGAAAGGAAACAGAGGTTCAGCCTGTCTAGCTTCTTTTCAGCTCCTGGATCCACTGTAAAATACAAAGAAGAAGAAAGGGCGAAACATAGTTTATAGTTAAAACCGTGGCTTTGGTCAATTCCCTCTGGCCCAGACTCAATTGTAAGCTGAAATTGGACATAGGATTTTAAAAACCCACAGATATGTGATTTCACAGTGGCACAGGTGAGAGAAATTTGATTATATAACTGCATTTAACTGCAAAAAACATAAAATATCACTGCCACCTTTATAATGATATACAGGAAGTCCTACATCTACCTTTTGAATAATACATAGTGAGGAACTGTTTCTGTTATATTCAGTATCTGTGTGTCTATCTACAAATGTCTTGCAAGGTGCCTACATGGTCATCTATACAATATGTATACATGCAATTGTGTATCAATGTGATTATTCTGCAGTGTAAATCTCACATAACTTGTTGTTACATTACTTATTGTTATTATTATTTTTGCCACCTCTTCTCTTTTTCAGCTGCTGCACTATGGTTTTCATTATATCAGGTACAGGATATATAAAAAAATCGTTGTGATGTGCACTCTCTTCAATCCATCACTGACTAAATCAGTATGGAGCACACTCCTTTGACCTTTTCTTGTCTGATCTCAGCAACAGAGCCTAGATACATATCGACATCATCTAACTGTCTCCCAGGCGCATTGCGCTGTCTTGTGTGTCACACACTGGGACTGCTCTTTAAAATAAACCCAGTGTGTAGTTCAGCATTAAGTATCAGCCATGAATCTGATGTGCAGTGTTGGTGGTTGCATCTTTCACTGCCAAAGATCCCCCCCCCCCTCAAATCATCTCACAGATTGTTGTCAGCTATTTATACTGTAGCCCACTGACTTGTTTTATGTGTAGGTTTCAAGCAAATATGCTGAGCTTCAAGCTGATGACCTTCACTTCCGTTCATGGAGTACAACAGTAAATGCAGACTACAGATACTTTATCTGTCGATGCATTGAAAAGCCATAACTTAACACACAACTAAGGGACATACGCTTTGTTGTGATTTTTTTGTGATAATTATGGTCAAAATTCCAAAACTCAAGGTGAACATGCTGTATGTAACAATGCTCTTGAAAGTCAAAAGCCCAGGCATCGGCCTGCTTTGATCGCTCCGTGTGCAGTTGAAGTTATATCTGCTTCCCCATCGAAATTACATCAAATCATTGATGCCTGCCCACAAACGGCTGTCCTTTGTTGCTGAGGTGGTTCCATTTGCTGTTTGAGGCCCCGATATAAACATAGACCTGGAAATGTGCACAATACAGCACTTCTAAACATTATAAGCAAAAACTGTCATTTTATTGAACAAAACCAATGTTCTAATGAAGGTTTAGTAAGCTGACACTTTATAATTCCATACTTGTATTGGATTTACGTACACAGAGCCTTGCTTTACTGCATATTGTGCCTTTCTGGCCACTTTGCACATGGTCTTGTTTTATGTTTCTCAAAAATGCTCACAAGAAAATAACTTTCTGCCACGGTGCTACCCTTAAGTTGTGGCTCAGTGCTCTTGCATTAAGTTTAACAAAAAATGTTTTGATTAATATTCAAGCAAGGTTATAGTCAGGATTTCTTTTGCTAAAAAATCCCTTGTTGACTGCACATTATTCACAAATCTTTGTACATATAAAATGCATGTATTTTAAGCTCTGTTCCCAATTGAGCCAATGTTTTCCTTCACACAGCAACAAATGCATTTCAAGTAATAGCATTCCTATCAATGCTTCAAAATATCATTAAAGTTATTTGTGAACTCATAAGCAGAAGACATTATTACATTTTTTTTCTGTGTGAATGAGAACTTTTGTGCTTTATATTCAACTATTCAGAGCTACAATGTGCTGTGAAACCACAGTAATATTAATGAATGAAGGGATTGTCGGTTAGCACAAACAAAGCTGATTATAAATGTGATAACCTGCTGAACATGCATACTAAATGCAAGTGTCTTGTTAGTACAAGACACTTTGTACTTTATGCTGAATCTTAAAAACAACAACAAATATGGCTTTAAATACACAATTAATTATTTGGAGTTATTACTTTAATTATTGCTTACGGTGATAAAAATTCAACCTTGGTGTTGATATGAAACAAATGTATTACCTCCTCTTTTTCATTTAGCGAACAAGTAAAGTAATGAGGAAGCCCATTAATTAGCTAATGGCAACATGCCCTTTGTCATATTTACTCTGGCATTAGTGCTGAATTATCATGTTCATTTGATTAGTGTAGTTGATGAGCTCGGCGGATTAGATTGGAGACGGCACTCTCCATGTGCAAAATCTCAAGATGAAGAATAGATTCCAGCATGGACAGATGCACATTCCCATCTTTCCCGAGGTCTCGGTCTGACCGGCATGCCAACATGGATGACTGTTGGCTGTTGGTACGGCTATGAGTCACACTCCCACTGCTGCAGTGCACAATCACACACCTCTACAGCATGCGGACCTCACTGTGAGTTCAGCTTGTAGCAAACCACAGTCACATTAGCCGGGAAGATACTGTGAGATGAATGACTTCAGGGGTGATGGTCATTTTAGTTGGTGAAAATGTTTTTTTGTAGCTTTTGAATAAAAATATGTGAAAGTATTTTGATAGAAATGTTAGAAAAGTGACAAGCAGCACGGACGTTCAAGGACACGAGAGTAGAGTAGTGATATAATATACGGTTGCTTACCACACAACACTTAATACATGTGGGTTTAGTCCATTCCTCATATTTTCTACCGCTAACATTTGAGCAGGGGCTTCATTTCTTTGTACTCTCGAGGGTGCTCTGACATGTACAAGGTAGGGGACTGGCTTTGATAGAAACTAACCACATATATAAGACTTTCCCAAGGCAGTTATCAACCCAGGAATGATGAAGTCAGTGTAATAACTCTGAAATACAGCTCAAAACTGACACTGTAGATATATACCACATCTACCACAAAACAAAGAACTCTCCAAGGACAAAACGAGCCACCTTCATCAACAGGTTTCATTTTTCTTCTTCTTTCAGCCATCTCGCATAAGAAAGATGGGAGGTAATGTAAAAAGAAAGAGACTGGATGCATGTTGTCCATTTGAATAAAACTGTTCTTGTTACATATATTCAGTTTATATACAACAGCAGGCTGAAACTAACTAATTTTTTTCAGTGTTGTCTATAAAACTGTCCCATTATAACTCCCCAGAGCACAAGCTTACATCATTTAATTGCTTATTTTATCGAACTAATATTCCTAAACCCAAAGATATTTAATTTACTATCATATATGATACAACCCAACTATACTATATTTTACAATATTAATATTGATTTAGCCTGAACAAATAAACGTGCAATCTTGGTATGGTTCACATCAATTTATTTCATACTGATTGGGCCAGTTTACAGAAAATGAACTCAGCGCTCTCTGATAGACAAACTATGTAATAGTGACACAATTTCTAAATTACCTCAACCCTTCTGTATAGTCTTGCTACTAATTAGCCGACATGCACCGATATAGCGATATATCTGCAGGAAGCTAATACTGACCAATATTTCAGTCAATATCTAATTTATAGCAAATACATCTAATTGTCATAGCTTGAGACGCTAAAATCAAGATAATATTAGTTATATTTGCTTACAAAATGACTGAAACTGTAAATTTCAGTCATTGTCAGTTCAGTTGATCTGTCAATCTGTAAATCAGCTACACTAAAATAAGACTGAGAGGAAGCAGTTACCCACAAAGCTATATATACAGCACATACATTACAGCACCTGACGATACATGATATGTAGATTGCGCAAATCCATGTGGAGGCTAATGAGTCTAATAATAGAGCTCTAATTGAGGTGATATTGTGACTGTTTAAGAGTCACAGTAAAGTATAGAAAGGTATGTATAGTGCATGTCATGTGTTAAACCTGTGGGTTATTTATGTAGTGTATGTAATATAGTATGGAAATAAATATGGTTGTATGGGTGAACTTTTAAATACCGTAGAAATAATATGAAAAAGTATCCAGTAATATAATATCTAATATACTTATGTTATTGTTTCAGCTCTACACAGAACACAATTTTCACATGCAGCACATTATTGTAGCTCTATTATTATATTAACATTGTTATTTTATGCATAGTCCGAACAATAGGTGGTTCCCGAAGAGCCACACTGAGTGTAATGTCTATAAATGTAATGCTGTCAGTTACAGTATCTGCTTAATTCTCTGCCAATAAAAACAAGTGTTGTCCTTGAAGTCGGGCAGATGGGAATGGGAAAATCCCCTCCATCATGTCACCAAGGCAGTTAGAGGGAACCCGCAGCCCACAGTCACGATTGTACTGGCCCCAAGACCCCCAACAAGACTTCCCTTTTATCAGTTCCTCCCAGGAGGGAAGCAGCCACCACAACCTTTATCCAGCATGAGTTCAGGTATGCCCTCACAGACACAATCACTGTCTGAGACAACCTTTAAATGAAGACAGATCTGCCTTGCTTTCTCACTGCACAATCACAAAATTGTCTGTTGTATTCGTCAGTTGGTCTAATCCACACCTCCCCCGCCCCTCCAGCCTTATGTTTCAATATTGCCACCTTCTCAAAACAGGTTAGCTTGGTGTCAAAGAGTGTACACTCATATTGCCCGCAAGCAATTTGTTGAAATTTACCAAGAGATGGAACGGTGAGACAGTCCAGGGTGTTATTGTTCATTTTAGGGTGCCCTTCAAGAATTTTGCAAAGCAAGTGGATGTTTTTTTCTCAGTCTCGCCTCAATTTGACCCCCGTTCACATCTCAATAACAACAGTAACTGTATCATACGCTGACACCAGCCTGGGTAAGCTATGATAAACATGTATTGTATTAACAAGTTCAGCCATAAACGTGTGATATAGGACTTGAATTTGACTGAAATCAGTGCTGTAACATAGGGGATAATTACAGCATCAACAACATGTTTTGTTTTCCATTACAATTGCATGATCCAGGACAGCTGAAATAACAGTTTACAGGCACCACATCCAGTTTAATGGTGCCATGGTGGTGTTTTTTTCTGCTCTGTACCACAAAATGACCATACTGCAGTAGTATGTCTTCAGTGATTTCACAGAGCTGTGATCAATGTCAGACTTACTAATTGATGAATCCGACTCTGGCAGCATATCAAATCTATAGATCAATGTCGCATATCGCCTGCTAATAGCACCGCTGTAATACAAGATAGATGTAGCATATATTATTACACTGTATCATGCTTTAATTATATTCCCCCACAGTAACTGTTCATTCACTCTGAAATATCTGTGTTTCACTGTGAGACACCTTCAGACACAGTTACTGACAGTTCCTTTGACTTGCTTAATGTTGTCTTCCCTATCTCTACCTGCATCAGAAATTTATAGGAGAAAACACGAGTACCCCAGGATGAGCAATCCCAAATCTTGCAATCTCTACTTGTTACCTCTATAGCTAACATAGTCTTGGTGTGGGTCAGCTACAGAGGGCTACATGCAGAGATTCAAGATTCAACAAGTTTATTGTCATACAGTATGCTTAGTGAAAAAACATGGAGGTTCAGACAATGCAATGAAATTCTTACTTTGCTGCTCTCCTTACACACAGCAGTAACACATACACACATTAAACACATGACAAAAAGATGCACACAACAATAAAATGTTACGGTTTTAAACAAAAAGGAGAATAAGATTAAGAAAGATAAAGAAAGTGCCAAAAAGCCTGAGTTAATTGTAAAGTGACTGTGTCCATTTATTTTATTGGTACCATAAGATGGCATCCCCATCCTCAATCCCATATACAAAGCTCTGATTTGCTTGGCTGCTTATCTAACTGGGGACACAGCCACCAGTGACGGCAACACCAGACCCGTGTGAATCAGAGATGTGTACAGTGATTCAGAGCTTTATTAAGACAGAAATCCTTGTGAATAACTTTGCATTGAGGAGGATATCTGCATGTTACTAACAAGGTCATAAATGTCTCACAATGCAGGTAAATCAGGCATAAACAAGAAACATCCATCATGAAAAGTAATTAGCTGTCTCACTGCTTCAGAGTATTTACCTTTTATGGGAACCTCTGAGAGGAAATGGAGCATTTTCTCACACAGTGATGGATATTTTTATTTTCTCTGTGCATTTATGCTCTGTTATGTTTGTCAGCTCAGTTGGATGACATGGAGGTGCAATATGTGTATTAATATTTGAATATGTGACGGGCAAAGAAGTGGTAACATCTTACTGGCGGAAAATGGCTGACATCCATTGATTAGTCAATGTGCGAAGAGATGGGCTGCTCAGATGAGGTGCTTTGTCCATGTCAGTGCGGCTCATGGGGAAGGAAGTAGTAGTACACATGACCTTTCTGTGTTCCTCTGCTGCAGAGTAAATCTCACCTTTGCAATCTTTTTTTTTAACACGTGTCCTTTGCTGATGTATCACCCCATGCTTGTGAAATTTCTCTGGCAAAGTGCTTTTTTTTTTCTTCCTGTTTTTTGCAAAGCTGCTCCTGACCTCCTATAAAATTTTGAGCTCCATGGTTCAACTTGTATACCTTCCATAGAGCAGTGCATTCAAACATCGAAGTCGTGTCATTTACACACAAGTTGACAGAGCGAGCTAAAATTAACAATTCATACCACGTCATCCTCATATCTTGCTCCATATGTCTCTGCCTTAACCCGTCTGTAAGAACCAGATGGTGAAGGAGCTGAATAACATTTGAGTCCTCATCTGTCCCTTGGTCTGCTTCGTAACTGGGGTTTCTCTAAACTTTGTACTCCACCCTACAAAAGGAGTCTCTCCTTTATATATGAATAACACATTTTCCCCCTCTCTTCTTACATCATGTAGTGAGTGACCCCAGAATAACCCAAGACTATGAAACCCTTTAGCATAATTTACACCTGTGCTGTCTTTATGAGCAAAGAAGATGCAAATGAAGTGTTTGCTGTCAAGACCCTGTCATCCCCAAACAGTCACATACTGTATCCACAAACTGCCGAAATAGTCAAAAAAGGAATGCCCTTTCTTCAGAGAGGACACCGTTACAAGACTCTTATGTATTTTTCATCGCCATCACCATCATTCCTTGATTCATCTTGCCATAACCCCACATCAGACGACTGACATTATCACAGTCCAGAGGGTGCAGGGGACATTACAAATTCATGTGCCCTATTGACTTTAGTTGCTACATCAGAACAACCACCTGCAGGCACAGAGCACCATGTTCAGAAATTCAGCTACAGTAATGAGACACTGAGAAGTTTCAAATTTTGTCCACTTTAGTTAACACAATATGGATGAAGATGGTGTTAATGGTGGTGATTTCCGGAGTAAAGGGGAAATAATGAACAACCTCATTATCTGCAAAAAAATATAATATGGGGACTTCCTTGTGAGCAGCAATGGTGAACACCCTCAAATGTGTAAGTTAGCTGATAATTGCATGTGTGTGTGTGTGTGTGTGTGTTTGTGTGTGTGTGTGTGTGTGTGTGTGTGTGTGTGTGTGTGTGTGTGAGAGAGAGAGAGGGGCTTGTATGCAAGTAAGCATGTGAGCTCATTTGGAAACCTTGTGTCCTATTTATTTATGATGGATCTGGACTTTGACGTGTGTCTGCATCCTCTTTACTGTTTCTGGATAGGTTTAGGAAACGAAAGCCTCTTGGATATGGTTAGGGAAAGATTGGGGTTTTAATTAAGTGGTATTAAAGTTAACACATCCTGTCTCAAGCTTTAAGTCACTTCTGCCTTTTTTAAATAATGAACCAAGATCATGATCTTTCCCCAGCCTTAACCAAGGGCTTTTAGTGCCTTGAATGCTGCTACGAGTGGATGTATTGCAAAAGCAGATGTTGTAGAAAAATGAAATGAAATGTACATTACCATTGGATGTATAGACATGCTTGTGGCTTTGAGAGGCTGTAATGAAAATAGTTTTGAAAGTGAAACTGTTAGATAAAATCTGAGATCCAAATTTTGTTTTTTGATATGTAGCAATCGTGTGGAAGTGAATTTGATAATTGTCCAGTTGAGGGTGGTGTCAGAATTTTAAAAATAAGTCACACAGAAATTATTTTCAAATGGCTGTAAAGGCTTTGGTGCTGATATAAGTTTCAAAGACAGACCCAATATAAACCCCAAAATACAGTTATTGCTTTTATAATGACTCCTTCTATAATATCTCTTGCTATACATGATAAAATACTGTTGTTTTTTTAATCCTGTCGTTATTGATTATCAAATTAAGTATGTGAGTTTAGCATGTTAACTTAGTCCATTAACATATAAAAAATCAGGAGATGACAAAGCTTTACAAACACAGTGAATGTCTGCACCATACTGCATGGCAATCTATCCAAGAGTTGTTGAGATATTTCACTCTCAACCACAAATGTCAACCTGCTCATGCCACAAGATTTAGCAGGATGTATTCTTTGCAGACCATTAATGTCTGTATCAAATTTCATAGCAAGCCATCCAATAGAGGTTGACATACTTAAGTCCAAAGGACCGAAGTACTGGATGACACTATCCTGCTTAGAGGCACACCGGCAAACATAGCTGGCAGTATAATTCAGGTGAATTACTTACCTAAACATATTTACTGTTGTGAATAAGTAGTATAAATGTTATGTCTAAGGCAGTGTTGCATGTGTGTGGTCATGTCAATCCACATGATCACTTACTTTTTGTAAAAGTCAAGTAAAAAGGAATTTAAACTGACAAGTTATTTATTTGTTCGAATTAGTTTGAATACAACCCATATACGCTCGTGTTTGAGATACAATTTGTTGTGACTGTCATACGCATATATATGGCCACTGATGTCCATCGAATAAAGTAACAAACTTAATCCACATGCATGGCTGTGATAAAACAGATTGTGTGGGGTTATTTTTCAGTAGAAACATCTCTGCAGAGTCATACCCAAGACAGAAGCAAATTTTCAATGTAATCAATTGAACATAAGAATTCATTTAAAAAAAGACAGAAGTCTACCATCTCTTCTGCTGATTAAAATGCCACAGTGTCTCCAACTAGAGCCATCTGATAGACATAACCTTTAAGTGGGCCATTAGGAATATATTAAAAAAGACTAATTTCCTGGGGACATGTCAGTGATGAATTATTAAACCAGCTAAAATGGGGCAAACCATTCCCCTCCTTGCTCCCAAAAAAAAATCACCAGTGATGAAAAGTTAACCCGTTAAGTGATGGGTGTATGAAATGAAATTTAAATTTCTACTTGTAGGATATGGATACAGCCAGGAACCAACCCACAAATCACTTGGCACAGCCTCTGATATAATTTTCGTATCGATTTAGGGTCTGGCCTTGCTGACTTTGCCAAACTGAACCTCTGCTCTGGTCAATCAGTATGCATTGAAAATCAATGGGCCCTTGCAAACACACCAGGATAAAGACAGGACCTTAAAATGTGCAACTGCAAAGATACTCTGGTTCAGAGGGAATCAAATGCTTTTGCTTAATTCAAAGTAAGGCAGCAATCAATTGCATCTTTGAAAACAAACTCAGGGATGGCAACTTGAGACTGAATTACAAAGTGAAATAAGATGTTAATATGGGATGAGTGATAAGTTGTGACAATATGCAGGAGAGACAGTATGCAGATGAAATGCAATGTCACTGTCAGGTTTGATGATTCATAGCAGCTTCATAATCTGATTATGGTAAACCTAATAAGGCCTTCTGAGTCGTTTTCTACAGCTTTTTAACTGATCATTTTAACCAGCAGCTACATTTTACTCATGCTTAAGTTGAGGGTTTGTTTATTCCATCGGTATGTAAGAAAATACTCAAAACAAAGAAAAATGAGTTGAAGAAACGAGTTAGGGTTTTATTCCCCTATTTGACGAGACTCTTCTTTAATAGATGAGGGTACTTGGTTTTTTGGTTATGTAGTCTAACGTGTAATATGAGAGCATTTTTAATTTATATGTATAACATTAGAGCCTGACCTATACTGGATTTTAGGTGCTGATACCGATATCAGTATTTAAGAGGTTAAACAGTCGATTAGCAGTATAGTGGCCAATACTATTTTTGACCATTACCATTTTTAATAAGGAGATAATTGAAGCTGCACTAATCAATATATTCATACTTACAGTATAATGACTACAGTACATGTAATGTGACAGGTTGCTGTAGTAGATCTCATAATTATTAACCAACTCATTCTTCTTACTTTAGAGCACGTTTAAGCGTCTTTCAGTAGATTGTTTTGATTTTATGGCTCACAAGAAAATTATGACTGACATTATTCACTATTTTCTTGCATTCTATAGACTAAAGGACTATTGGAAGAAAATAATTGACAGATTAATTAGTAATGAAAATAATGGTTATTTGCATCCCTATGTATGTTTGGCATTTCTGTACTGCAAGACTACTCACCATTGCACCATTAAGTTGATATTAATATGATAACCTAAAATCAGCCAGTGTATGTGTACATTTTTTGCACTTTATTTTGTTTAGTGCAATTTTCAAAAACAATTTTGGGAAAGCATGCCAATGGCTCGTGTGTCTTTTGTTTTTTTAATGGTGAAATACAATTACAGCATGGTTTATCAGCCTGTGGTCCAGGTGTATTTTTAGCCTTTAATGAGTATACACAACCCTAAGCAATGCCACAGTATGCTCATATTATGGCGTGATAGGTGCAAAGCTCAAAAAAGCTTCCTCCTTTCCCAATTAGCAGCTTGCCGCGGAAGCCCAAAGTTTCAGCACACGCTGTGCTTTTTCCTTCATTTCCCATTTCACACTGTCATTCACAAGCTCTGAGCTGCATAGAGTTACACAGGTGCGTGTTGTCTTCCAAATGTTTGCGCTGCAGGCACTTGGTTCGCGTGGGCTTGCTATGGAGTTAACTGATGTCTGTCCTTAGCTGGATTTCCAGGCTGGGGACCCAGGCATGCAGGAAATCAGGCAAACAAGCAGACGGGTGGAAACTCAGATGAGAGAGGAGGAGATGGCCGCCTGGCTGAGCCGGCAGGGGAAGGATTATAACTTGAGCATCGTGCCTGAGCAGCTTGGGCTGAAAGAGCATGAGAGAGGCCAGCAGCTGGCCCATGGGGCCCACAGATGGAGCCTCTGGATGGGGAGTGGAGAAACCTGGTCAAGCATTTCAGATGGACTTGTGGATGACTCACAAGCCCCTCAGCATCTCATACACCTACTCAGAGTCATGAGGCTGACTGCTTTTGTCCTCGTGGTGCAGGTTACATGTAATGTTTACTGATGCAAGAAAACAGGAAATGGAGGTCATGACTTCCTTTAACTGTCTCCCTGAATAGTTTTCAATTATCCATTTTTTTATATTCCCCCTCACAATTTTTTCCACAAATTGAAATGTCTTTAAATACACATCTACATGAATCCAACACACTGTAGTGAATAGATAAATGGAGGCAGAAGATGTCTTTCAGCCAGCAATGCACACATTCAGCGGGCACCCGTTCATTCACAACACCTGTCCCGCTAACAAGGAGGACCCGCCCCTTGCACTGCTGTGCGAATCACGAGGCTGTACCTTGCACATGTTTAAAATAAAAACATGAATATATGAACCTGTGTATTACAGACATCCCAACTCTCCCGGAAGTTCCAGGAATCTCCCGCATATTGATAGCGGCTCCCTGACACCCGCAAATGGGATGCAATCTCCCGGAATCTGGAGCAATCAAGAACGCGAACTACAGAGTGACTGCGTGCGTGTTTGTGTGACTATAAATGCAGTAGACTGATCGCACCCCCTGGAACGGGGGTGGAGTTCCTATGAAAACACAATTTTATACAATAAGTAGGGGGTCCCTGCTATGTCTCTCCATCAGTTTGAGGGTCCTTGGCCTGGAAAACATTGAAGACCCTCGATCTAGGTCAATAGTGTCATGGCTAAGTCCGACTGTCAGTATGAAATGAATGTAGTCTGCCTAAATTTAAAACTATGTTCCTGATCATCACATTCTCAATATCTATTCAAATAAAAATATTAAAGTCAATCATTGTACAGTAATAAACTTTCTCTGACATTCTTGGAGTTAGTGCCCTGTATGTGACAAAATCACTGGGAATATTAATACATACTGTAGGTGGGTGTGAGTTATTGCACAGAGAAAGCAGTTATTATTGCTGAAGAAGTGAGAAAAGCTTTACGGTGAGGTGGAAATCCAGGCGATGTTAAATTGATTTTAACATCACAAGTGGTGGTAAGTGGTCATTGCTGTGGTGTTTTTCCACCACACTTTGATCACTTACCAAATCACTGGGATTTGTACCTTGAAAACTTGTTGTGGTCAAGCAAGGATATCCCAGATTTTCTAACTAACTTTAAAATGTGGAAGTCTTCCCTTTTCTTTTGTCTTTTTAGACATTAATAATATTTCCTCAAATGGTAACGTGCAACCTCTTATATTAATGCTAGTCATCACTGCTGCTGCTGCTGTTGCTAGAAGTGCACTGATACTATTCCATGTTTTACTAAAATTTTGACTGTGGACTCATAAAGGACATGCATGCTCATAAATAGCATTGGCATCTCTTTATGTACTCTTGGTTTGAGAATACAAAATCACAGACTGAGACAAATTTTTCTTCATATGAAACATGAAATTTTTTTGGGGTGGGGTTGGGGTACATTTTCATCACACCACCAGCTTTCATAAAGTAGGCATGGGTTAAATCAGTTTTGACTTTTACCTATTTGTAATGCAGAGTGAAAAAATGTAAATGTGTTTTATATACAGACTGAATGGATTGTAAGTAGACTAGAGTGAAGACAAAACCAAAAAAGTCACTGCTTAAATCTGAGAAAAGGTCTAGAATAAAAATTAGATCATCACGTTAACCTCCTTTTAAAGAAAAATAGGAAATATGGTAAAGTTTCACAAGGTGCTAAGACACTTATTGGGTTTTGCTATCTCTTGATGGAATTTAATATGCAACTGCAGACATTTCTGACTAAAATGTAATCCTCCCACTCTCTGCTGAACCTCCAAATATAATGCGTCTGTCGCCCATCTGGTTCAGTTCAGGTTCCCTGTGCAGTTCAAATTTGCAGAACAGTCCGGACTATGTCTGCAGCATTAGCTCCATCAGTACTCAGCCGCTTCGTGTGGGTCACGCAACCCAAGTCACTTCCTCCAGAAATAAACCAAGACCCTGACACACAAACCTCACTCTTGTCTTGTACTATTTGTGTTATCTTGCCCATTGTGGCCCACTGTCACATGATTATGCCACTCAAACAGAGGCGAGGAGACATCATATCCTTTATAGACACATCATGCATATTTGAAGACAAAGCATTTGGCCCATAAATAGCACCGGGACTGAATAATTGACAAAGCTTTTGCTGAAAATACGTGAATAGGACAGTGCTTTCAGCATAGTGGTCAGATGTCTGCTGTGTGGGATCTACTGCAGTACTGTCTTTGAAGGTGAAATACAAGCATGTATGCAGATGTGTCTGTGCTTCTGTCTAAAATGATCTTGTACTGAACACAGCAGGTCTGGGACTATACTGGGCCAAATGGAAATATTAACAGCAATGCTAGTGCTTCCCAATTTCTATTTTCTTTGCAATGATTTTTTGTTCCTAAAAGGCTGGAAATATGAATACAATATATTATGCCATTGTATATAAAGTGTTATAGTACATTTTTCTGAAGATTTAATTGTTAAACAAACAAGATGGAAATGTATTTAGTTGCTCTTCTACTACTTGTCTTATCACATATATTAATATTTACAATATTGTCATAAAGCAGCCTTGCTAACTGATTTGCAGCATCACCTGTGATGGCCCAGAGATATTAAAGAGAATATTGAGTTGCCTTATTTCATGAAGTAGATGTCAGCAGGCACATATCTCTGTGTGGAAAGCGTGGTAAATAAATTGACTTTTTTATGATTGTTTATAAACTCTTTTTATATTGAACATTTAAATCTAAGCTGCAGGTGAAAAATAAACCTCTTCCCTCAGCTGAAGTATTAATGCTGTATTCATTTTCTTTGTCTGCTTGGGGCTGCAGCTATAAACACATTGTCACCTTAAAAACTTGTTTGAACAAATGTGTTAGCAAACAGTTGCATAATAATGTATCCAACAAACACAGAGCAACATGAGCATTCACTTGGAGTCGTGTCTAATGTCGGTAATTGAGAACTGTGGAACTAAAGCAAAACAGCAGAATCACTGTAAAACCAAAACAATGAGTTTAAAGATGATAAATGCTCTGTAGAGCTGAGGTGAACTGCAGATTTGGACAGATCACAATCATGTCAACTATTGTTTACATAAATGTATAGAAAGTATTAAAATATGTAACTTTATTTATATTAATTAAATAACAAAGTCAAGTAGAGAGTGGAAAAACAGCTTGGATGGAGGCTGACTTTATACAAAATGAAGTGAATTATAATTAGCAACATCTTGCATCCTGTTTGTTTACTTTGACACACAGACTTAACAACTTTCTCGAGGGCATAAGGGAGTTCAGGAAAAAAAAACGAAAATTACTTTTCCGATTTTGCCTCCCACACTTCCCTACCAGTTCAGGGATTCAAACTGGCAACCATCTGATCAGATACTCTCTTGTCTAACCTTGAAGCAGCTGCCAGCTCGGTGTGCTGTGTGTCGTTTTAAATTCCCACCTCTCTGTCGGGTTGTTTGAAATCCTGAGGAAGGTACATGTTCACCGTGAAAAGAGTGTTGTAGTAGAAGGGAGAGATTTTATAGCAGTGTGTTTCTGCACACAGAAGCCAGATGAGGTCTGAGAATGTTTCTCATACATGGGAGGGAGAAAAAAAAAAGTCCAACGGTGAAATGAATGTTTTACTGCGAAACACATGGCCACAGATGGAAATGTACTCCACATATACCCTCACCATTCAATCTCTCACTGTCTCTTTCATTCCTATCTCTCCACCTGCCTCCAGCACACATAGGCTATAGTGTCTGCTCGGTGCTCGCAGAACACACACGAAAAGTATACACGTAAGCAAGCGTAGATGCACACGTACTCACATGCACGTATAGATCCAGCTGACGGTACTGAATAATTGAGAGGTTGCAATAAAATGAGCGGTGCACATTAGAGTGAGCGATAGTTGTGGAAATGGAGAAAATGCCAAGGGAACGCCTGCAGGTGAGAGTTAACATGTGAATCATCATGTATGGATGTTAGGAGGGGAGCACCACATGTTAGCGGGCTCTTGTGACATCTGGATTCACAATAGTCTTTTTCTTCTCTTTTCTTTCTTCTTATCTTTGTCTCCTTAGCACACACACGCACTTAGCAGAGTTCAGTGCACAGCGAGCAAGTCAAATGAACTGGAACAAATTTAACTTGAGGGCCTTTACACTGCATCAGAGATTACGATGTTATGAAATATGAATATACAAATATTGAATTAATTTGTTTAAAAAATGACTCAGGGAATGTAGTTGCTGCTTTGCAAAATATGTTGCAGTGGAAAGTGAGGACAGAGGATTATGCAACCGAGAAAATGGAGCAACTTAGGTCCCAAAACTGTGTTTTTCTTGAATGGAGCATGTCCATGGCCCCGTATGAACACAAACAGGAAGCAGGTCAATATACAGTACATGGATTTTATGTCTGCTCTTTATCACACTACATTACCCACTGCTTGTTGGCTTTATCCACAATATAGTCATTAATTAATGACAAGCTGTGGTAGATCACTGTGATATTTATATCACACTTGAAAAGAGACCTGGTCAAAAATATCAGATTCAGATAAAGGTTAAAAAAAAAAAAAAACACTTCTAAAAAAACAGTAAAATTCAATTCTTTGAAGCTTCAAGCCTCTGTAAAGCGTCTTATCCTTGTTTGGGTTCAGCAGGTGATTTTTTTCCCCCCTGTTTTCTTTTTTGCTAGGATTTGGTTGCAGTTGACCTTGAGGCCGTGTTGAGACTGATAATAGCGATGGATCAAAAAACACAGCTTCCTCATTTCCCCATTCATTTAGGTGAGACTACTTTGCTGGCACAGCAGGGGTCCCAAATTTGAAGATAGGCAAAAAAAAAACCACACACACAAAAAAAGACACAGGGTCATCCAGCAAGTTAAATAAGTTAAAAGTGGCTCAACTTTTACAATCAGAGGTGCACCGGTACAATTCAGTGTACAATTAAGTGTCATCACCTTTTAAATTGATACTGTGTGTTGATCTCCTTAGCACACAGTTGCTTATCTACACATCCTGCAGTTACAGAACAACATTATAATTAATTTTGAATCATAATACAAGTCCAATATTTAGATCTCTACGAACTCCTGAAAGAAATATCTGGCTCTGTTAAATGCTCCACTATGTCCACCAGGTAGTGCTGAGCAGGTAGTGTAAAGTGGTATTTGAGCCTCAAACTTCAATTTCGTAAACTTAGCAGGACACTAATGATGCCAAACGGCTGTGATTGGTTGATCTTAATGTTGGTTCAGGAATGCAGTATGAGTTGATCCTGGGGACATGTCATGTGAGAACATTGTGGCTGAAATGTTAACCTGCTGTTGTTGGTCTGAGATCAGTGCTATAATTCGTATGTAGCTGTTTATTGGCAAACTGGACAAAATCAAATATCATTATATTTTTTTACCAAATATCAATATCAATATTGCAATAATATTGTATGGATGATTATTGGTGCTTTCATAAAATATGTACACAACGAGATCTTTGATAAGTAACGGTCAGTAAAGTGTATATAATGAGTGTGTGTAATGAGAATGACATAATTGTACTATAGAGCAGCCTATTAAAACCAGGGAAAGACAATGCTTATGCTATATCATGATATTACCATATCCAAAATCTCATATCACAGTTGTTTTATAATATCACAGTATTGATATAATATCAGTATATTGCACAACCCTACCTCCGCCTCCGAGTGATATTAAATTGTGCAGAAGTATCTGACACTTCATACCTCTTATGTGGTTTTGATACCAGTGGTACAGTCGAGTAACTTGCTTCATAAATTGCATATATAGAGATGGATGAATATATTGAATGCATGTATTGCAATTCAATCCTAATGGAGAGCCACGTGAGACTAGAAGGGGTCCCAAAGTAATCTAAAGGTTGATTTTTACTGTAATTATGTTTACTGTAATTATTTCCTCATAGAGGCTTTTCAGCTGACGGGAAAATGTAAAGCCAAGTCGACCCTGGCTATATATTATTCAATCTGATTTATAACCTCTTTATTAAGAGGAAGCAAACAAGTACTACAGCAGATGAATCTGTTTAGTGTATATATTATGCCATAAATAGAAGTTGGTAACTAAAACAAGTTATTATAGAGCCTTTTTTGTGATTTGCTGTTGTCCCATCTAACAGAAATCTATTTTTAAAGTTATACATCATTATACAGTTACACAGTTGTGAAGCTGGCATCACATTGCAAGATACTTTTTATTTTAACTCTACTAGCTCTCTTCCTTTGATCGTAGGTGCCATGACAATAGAGTGCCAGGTTGTGATGTAGAGCTATTTATAAGCAGTCGTATCTCTGAATGAGTAATAAGACCAGAATAGGACTGCAGTATAGGTCACCTTTGTAATCATTTCATGAAGTTCTTCAAGATTTCAATTAAGGTCCGCTGAAGATATTTCAGTCAAGGTAGCTGCAGTGAAATGTGGGTTTGTGACACTTGAGTTGACCTTTTAGTAAATGTCTTTCACAGCACATTCGTCTCATGCATTAAAAATGTCTTGTGTTATTCAAAAGGGTGACTTACTTCTCATGTGCTCTTCGCTCTATCTGATCGTTAGCATGATATCAAACACTTTGTGGGAATGTTCGAGAGGGAGGGATGAAAGGTGGCGTTCCACAAAGAGGATGAGGACTACCTAATGGATCCACATAATACAACCATCATGCTTGTGTAGTGCTGAGGCAATGAATGAAAAGACATTCTCTGTAATTAGCCCAAACATCTGAGAATTAGTCAGTATAAACAGTTGTCCTACAAATCAATGAATGAACCCAAATTAGTAATAAATGACTAACATTTGAAGCTATGACATGTGCAACTGGCATGTATCAATCACTGTGATGGTAATGCAGTGTAGTTTTCTTTTCAATAATAAGTGTTTTATCTGGCAAGCCTCCATCTTGCAGCTTGAAATCACTTGTAAGAGAGAAAAGGATTTGAAAGCATGCCAATGGGCAAAGTCCATGGGACGCTTTTGTTAAATTACCCCTGGTACTTTCTTCATGTTGAAGTGTTCAAATTGTACTGTTCAGTAACCCATTCGGCTTAGAATATTATCTTTAAAACCCAGAAGCACTTTTCATCTTTTTTTTAGGCCAATGAAAGAATCTCTCTGAGTTACAGATGCTAAAGTAAAGGTAGTCCGGACCTTAGGCAAGACTGAGGCTGTCTATGTTCAGATTATGAAGCACGATAATCATTGAACTTTTTTTTTTTTGGTTTATTGGTTCACTTTGTCTCTGAGTTGTTTGATGCCGGGCACGTAGCTTAACCTGGCTTCTCTGAGCTTATGACAGCCTTCAGGGACAATGGTGAGAGTCATGAAACTGATCTGTAAAGTAAATGTACAAGCAGGAAAACCAGAACATGTTTGATGTTTGGCACTGCGAGGTACCCTATCACATTACACATGAAACTGATTCCCAGCATATATACATTAGTTAATTATGATCATCATTCAATCATATCTTTCCTTTAAGAATGTAATTCATGTAAACACTGCCCATGTGCACGGCTGCTCTGTAGTCAGTTCTTTACCATCGCCTGTTGACGAAGCTGCAGGTGGTGTATTATCAGCTCTAAAGCTCCTCACAGACTCTACTACTGATAACAGAGTGACTAATAGACCAACAGAATGATGTCAGTGAAAAGAAGTCAGACTTAAGTGAAAACAATTTGCTCCTGGCGTTTTAAAGAGTGTCTCTTACCAATTTCCACTGGCTTGCATTCGGAAAAGGTTCATTAAGAGCAAGTTGTCTCATCACGCCCCAAAGCAATGAACCTGACCAACATCCATCCATCCATCCATCAGGGGAAATGTCGCTCCTGTTTATCACAACTAATGTCATTATACCCACAGTTGAGAATGTTGCAAAAGACATAATTACAACTTAGATAGATTTACTTGGTGTCTTAAAGTAAACTGGATAATAGTTTTGAACTGTACAGTGTGTACTCGACAGAAAATGTGAGCATGATTCACTGTGAAATGCCTAAATGATTTATTTTCAGAGCAAAAAATGATGAAAGTGAAATTAAACACCAAATAGTCAAAGATTACTCTGTGTAGAGAAACATGTGCACTTCTAAATTGGTCCAAAGTTGATAGATAAATAAATAATAAGATGAATTATTGTAAGATGAATTCAGCTTTTTTTTCTTGGGGGTTCCACCTTTCATAAAAACAATGCAACTTTAATACTGCCACAGGACATAATGTATGAGCTGACAGCGAGTTTGCCATTTACCGATGGATAACAAGCCAGTGTTTATCAGGCCGGCAGTAATACAATAAGACTTCTCATTAAAACTCCAGCTCAGTTCCTGGTGTTTTTCTAGAGGTGAGAAGAGGAGTTTCTCTTGTTGTTCTTATGAATTTCTCAAAGACTACAGTTGCCACAAGACATACAGTACTGATGCACTCCATGAATGATACATACATATACAGTAGAGCTTTGAACAGAACTGATGGTATGAGAAAGAAGCTGATGTGACCACGATGAAGGAAAAGTCTCTCAGGAATTGGGAGTCCTACCATCTACAATCATGAATTAATTCACAGAAAAATCTAATTTACATGAATCTATTTTTGTAAGTTACAATTCAACCACAAGGGCACAGTGCAGCACCCACAGTAGAGCACTTTTTCCCATTACTCCAATCAAACACAAAAACACAATAGAGGTAAAGAGAAAAGTAAAAATTAAACAATAGTGAGAATATACAGAAAACGGATGTACAAAGACTTCCACAGAAATAACTCAAGTATTAATGTGTGGGACAGTTAAAGGCTAACGAGTGTAAAAGTTTTAAGGCGTTTCTTGAAAAACTAAAAAGATCTAAATGGAGTGATAAAATGTACTAAAACTAATGAAATATATTTAAACTACCATGAGAAATAGATACATTTGATAAAAGACACTGACAAATAAAATAGGTAAGAGGGAATATATTTTTAAATATATATAATACAATAAATTAGTAAATAAAATATATAATAGCCATAAATTATTCCAATCTTAAGTCAGGCCAAAGAGGTAAAGATATCGGCACTTTTAGCTGCTCTCATGATGGTTAAACAGATATCCTCCAGAGCATAAAAACTAAAAGCTGCAACATGAACTAAATTGCAACATGAACATTTAACCAATTCAGTGGGTTAAAAATACGAGTGAATTATTTGGTGCACAGTGCATTGAAGTGAAATAGTGCTCCTTCACCATTCATTGAATCAAGAATAGGGTTTTAATGGAGAATAAATTGTAAATGGAGTCGTAGCACTGAGAATCATCAGCTTCGCAAAGATTCCCACCCCTGATCTTCAAGTTGCCAATGTCAGCAATGAATCACAATGTCACATACATCAATTTAATAACTTTTAAATAGTTAAAAATAATTGTTTTTTTCCCCTGCCCCTCTTTGCCTACATTATAAAGAGCATCATGAATAAGCTGCCAGGTGCCCCGTACCTGCTTCTGGCACTTCTATACACATCCTGCAGAACATGCTGTGTGTGTGCATTGGCACAGAGGTGTAGAACAGTCTGTCTACACAAACACACACATGCATACACTCTCAAATATAGTTACCTGGACCACACAAGAACATAAACACACATACTTTCTTTTTGTGTCTTTTTCTCTGCCTGTCTCTTTCTGAAGGTAAGAAGCTTCTGGGACTTTTGCAGCACATATATTTAGCTGTTGCAGTCCTTTTTCGATGCAGTGACGTCTCCCACGGTCTCTCCCAGCTGTTTATATCAAGTCATTCTGTCAGGCAGGCAACCCCGCACTGCTGCATTATTCATACTCTGCTATGGAGACGGGGGAATCGGAAGTCCCGACCACCACTTTGAAGACATGCAAAGAAGGGGGGGAAAGACTCTCTGCACCGCTTACATCTGCTGTCACCAGTGCTTTTCCAGCTGCTGTGATCATCAAGTTGAACACAGGAATCACAAATGAGACTGTACAAGTGTGCGGAGGGGCTGTAGCATTGAGATTTGTGTGGGTAAATGGGTGCTTACATGTGTGCGCATGAAATCGTGCATGTATGTGTGAGCTAAATCTCCCATTCACATGTGTGCGGAAGATTACATTTTGCCTAATGTTATTTTAATATAGTTGTCCCTCTGGTATTGCATTTATGCAATACGTTCATTAAAACCATTCATCATTCTCCTAGCTTTAGGTTTCCCTTGTAGAGGCAACAAAAAAAACACAGCCCTATAAATATCTTTCATGGTGAAACACCCTCCTAAGGCTTTGTCAGAGACAAATCTAACCACCAGCTTGGATGAAATACGCCTGTACATTATTGGATAATCACATAATCTGAACATTCTGACAAGGTAACGGATGTGATGAAAAAATGAAAACCTGTGTCCATCGTACATCATAGTTCTCAAAGTCTGGCTATCGCTTAGGTTTAATAGAGATGGCGGCTGTAAGGAATGTGGTTGATCTTCCATCATAGAGATTTTTGTGCCAGTCTAAAGTCGATAGAATCCCAGTATTACACTCCTAATGACCAAGGTATGAAGGCATGTGTGAAACCCTGATGTAAAAAATATGCAAGTGACTGTGAATGTGTAATGCTGATGCTAGCCTATTTGTGCATGTTTGCATAAATGGGGCGAACCTGATTGACGGTGTGAGTTCTTGTGTTGACTCAGTGTGATTGAGTTGGAGATTTGAGTGCACTCTGCTGGCAGCGTTCACCATTTGTCGCCATCTTGAGCTGCAAGATTGTTCTACAGGCACCCGTCGGACCGGAGAGCTCCTGTCCATCCTGCGTCTCGGTAATCCCACTCTTAGCATGTACAGGCACGTTTGCGGTCCCCAAGAACACCCATCTCATGGAAACTAATCCATTGATCCTTCTCCGTGTGTCAGTCACAAAAGCAGTTAGAGCTATAGAGCTACAGAGCTATGCTATGTCAAGTGTGGCCCCTTGAAGCTCAGGAGTCAATAGTGTGAAAATAATTTGGGATGGAAATAGTCAAATGATAGTTCTGTGTATGTGTGTGGGCGCACAGAAGAAGATGAAATAGATGCTTTTGTAATTATGTTTGAGTCTTTTAATTACATTGTGAATAACATGTATGACTAAGGCACATTTTTATTAATTACCTATGACAGAACCCGGAGTAACAAAGCCATGAAATACCACTAGAAAACACCATTTATCATCCCTCTGTCTGAAAACTGTTTTTTTTTTTTTTTTTTTTACCCTTCTGTGTATATCGCATCTGGGCATAAAAAACAAATATAAAGTGATATCAAATGATTTATAAAAGAGGCTCATTGAAGAGTAGGGCAATGAAAATGCCATCCGCCTGAAAATCTAATAAGCATCCACTCTGAATCGGCGTATGAGGCAGTGGCATGTACAGGAAGCCTTTCACAGGGTGATCATGTATTAAACAGACTTCCCCTCCTCAAATATTCATGGGTAGAGATTTACTCATTAATCTTTCATTATCTTCTATCTCTGTATTTTGCATACATCAGGAGCAGGGAGCTGTTATTGGTTGCAATCACCTTCATTTCACATTTTCCTGCGTGAGGGTGCTCACAGTTTGGTGCTGATTATATTGCCTACGTGTAGCAGATGAGTCAACTCAATATTTGGCTTTCTTATTTTGCTGTCACTCTCCTGTCTGTATTGGAAATCAAATTATGTGGGGTTTTTTTTGTGAGTGAAAAGAGTCAGACACTTGGTTCTCTGGATTTCTAGCTCAAAGGCTTAAGTAGGAGAGGTGGTTTGTTGACCACATATCACTAGGCTTATTGAAGCTTAACGGGATCTCCGCATCTGCACAGATGTTCGTCTCTCAGAAAGGACACACTTGGAGTCAGTCAATACAGCTGCAGATACACAAACAAACATAAACAAACTGGCACATTGTGGACATGAAATCTAGTCGACTACATCTAACAAAAGAACAGGATTTATGTTAGCTTTAAAGTTTGCCTCATGGATCCACGTTCACATCAGCTCTTTGAAATTCACTCATTTCTGTGATGCTGTGACGTGGACGATGTGTTCTAAATGAGACTTTTGGGGGAAGAGAAAGTACAAACTGTCGCTCCAAGATGAAAGAAGTCCGTGGAGGTCAGTGGTTCACTGAATGCGTATTCGGCTTCCCAGAACCGCCCCCAGCATGATTAAGGATGTGCTGTGAAGTGATCCCGGTGATTACCATAGATAACTATAGGAGGCCAAAGCCGGGAGATGGTGTGTAGGACTTCAGGGGGACACTGGTGGGCAGCAGCTTTATTGACCCGCTCCCTTGGATTCCTGTTAATAATATACAGGGACTTAACACACCTACACATATGGACAATGTGCAGACGGAAATGCATGGACAAAAGCACACACTGAAGATGGGAATACATGAGAACAAACAAAGCGCTGAACTATAAATACATCACACATCTACATGAAGTCACTAACACCACAAATCCCTGTTTTTCCTGCATTTGAGTTTTGTTAAATGAGGCAAAATCTAAATCTTGCTGCTTTATAATGACTTTTCTCACTGCTATTCATCCCCTAACATCATCATCACCATGGTTCTCAGTAGCACAGACCTTGTTATCGTGTCCACTCTCTTTCTTCATGGTCTGACATACTGATAACAATGCAATTAATCAGAAGCTCTGGGGCTGTTACTTTTTGTGGCAAAAGAAGAAACTCTCCCACCTAAAAAGTTTATAATTCCTACCATGAACCCTGTTGTTCACTTTGCAATACACTTTTGGTTTTGTTATAAAACAAAAACACCAGACTTGCAAAAGTGTTAACAAAGCTCCTTGGTCAAAATCATTTCTTCCATCTCCTCATCAGGTAAAGAGGGATACTTGCTATTCTTTCTTTCCACTGAGATGACTAATGCGATAGTGAATCAGTGTTATGCAGAACCCAGTGAGCCTCATGCTGTTCCCACTGGTCATCCGGCTTTGAAGAGGTATGCATGTCTCCCCATCTGTTGTTATTTGGACACCCGCTGGCACAGTACAAAGATACATTGATTCACATCCATTGACAGGTTGTCAGTCTTTTACAGCTCTACTACTGTTCAGTCATCTGTATCTTCAATAACCTGTTAGATTTGGAACTCTATGGCTGCACACTTTAAAGATTAAAATGACAGAGGACACGTATAAATCCCAGAAGTTTACTCTCCAGCGCCGGATGCGTTCAGGCAATCACAACTTGGCTGACGAGAGCTGACGGCAGGTCCCACGATTAATAGAGAGAACAATGAATCAGACTCAAACAGCACAGCATAGCATTGTCAGTAGTACAGTGCCAGCTGAAACAGATGGGCAGATGAAACAGCTGAGGGTCCAAATTAATAGAGTGTGCATAATCAAGCTGACAGCCCATCCCAGCGGACATCGTGTTAGTTACTGACAAAAACTGTAATCTGATTACAGAGACTTTTAAAAAACGATGTAAGCCATGACTTGTTGGTTTCTTCAAACATGTTTTAAGAAATAGTGTAAATGTGACATTACAGGGACGGTTCATTGGTATGTTTTAGATCAGCCTGTCTCTAAATTTCAAATGAGGCAGGATTTGCTTGTACTGTGTCTTTGTGTCCCTGTGTTAGAGGATGATTCTTAGGGAGAGCATGCATTAAGGTTGTAATCAAACCAGGGAAATGTAGTCTGCATGGTGTCAGAAACACAAGGAACTTCATGTTTAATGTAAACTAGCATGACAGGTCAGCTATGCATGCTTTTAAAGCTGAATTAATCATTTATTCCCAGTTGGGGGACGAACTTCATAACACTCACACACAAACTTGATATTATTATTGTCTTATAAAATTGATATGGCTAACCAGCAGACACAGAGAAACATTAGTATTCATAATCAAATGAAAGTCCAGTATTTACTCTCCTTTTCCTCTCAGTCTCCATCAACCTCTGAGAAGAATATCTCTTTAGCTCCTTAGCTACTATATGATCCACTATGTTCAATAATCCAGCTAGTCTAGCTAGTCTAACCAGTTAACTTCGTCTCTTAGCTGTCATTGAATGCTGGGAAATTGGGTTTATATAACAGCTGCAGGCTTTGACTGGAAGTGAAGTCCGTGAGAATGAAGTTGCAGTCTTGTAAAACCAAAACAATAATGTTAAAATGCTCCACAGTGCTGAGAGGAACTGCAGATTAAGATAATAATTATTTTGTGTGCTCATCAGTACAAGCAACAGTTATCACATTATACATAGTAATTTGATCCATAGCTCTTGTAAAGTAATTTATTTGTACATCTGTTAAAAGTTTAAAGTTCAGCCCTGAATAAGAAAGAGTGTGTAAAATAAAGTGTCTGACCATAAATCTGTCATGACCGCTGTCCAGAGTGCTGATTCTGAAGCTGTCCCGGGACTCATTGTCATTCACCAAATGAAGTCAGCCGTCAATAGTTTGCCTTGACTCATCAGCTGTATCATTTGCCTCACCTGTTACCCTCACGACAGTATATGCATGTATGTATGTCTTTGTTGTTCAGGATCAATTTCCAAGCAATCCAGTCAGTTCTCCCTCTCCATACAGACTTTCTTAATGCTGTGGCCAGTTTGAGTTTATTTCTGCCTTCACTTTCTTTCTGCCTCTCTGAAGACTGGAGACAAATACGAATAGAATTACAATTATGATTTGTTGTCTGGCACTTCCTTCCTATTCAGCAGTATTACAAAATCTGTCTGGGTAAACAGCGAGACCAATTTAACAAACCTATCCATGCTGAAAGTGAACATAACAATCATCTGAATGCGGAAAGAATGTGAGATTTTATTTGCACTTGGCAGACAATTAGTCGACAACAAACTACTTAGGAAGAGAGAAACAGCAAGGTTAGGCACTCCAGCCCACATTGTAACTTGAAACTCTGCCCAAAACTTATACAACAGAGGTACAAATGTCTCACATTAACAAGATCTTGAGAAACTTCTAAAACACAGCAAATGTGCCTTTTTGTACTGAAGCCTTAACAGTAGAAATAACTTTAATATATTTTTAGATTTAAAAATGTGACTACAATAGCCTGTACTCAGATATTGATCTTATACAATATATCCTAATGTATTCATAAGTAATAGAAAATAGCTTTAGCATTGCAATTTGTACATCTTATCCTTTAAAGCTGATATTCTGACAGCAACTACTTTACTCTTTTACTATAGCCTATACCACATGACAACAATAAGTCTTTTCTCTAAAGAATCATGGCCACCCACACTTACATGACACAACTTGATGATATTCCCCTATGTGAGACTGTATTTATATACTATACTCCTCTCAGTCAGCATCGCTTTGTACCAGCCACCATGAGGCGCCTGCAGCAGTGTGGCTTCTCTGCCTCTGCATCTCGCTGGGTATTTTTTTATTAGATTGCTCTTTAATATAGGGCTTGAGACACTGGGAGACACCAGTGAGCTTCACAAAAAGTGCATCATATTTGAAAATCTCGTTGTTTTTTTTTAAAGTTTACTCCATGGCTCATAACTCTGAGATTTATAAAGAGTATCCTGGGCTTGAAAACAGATTTTGAAGAAATAGATCTTGTCCCCTGTTTACAAAGAGTCTCTCTGGCTGTTTTTATCTGTAGGACATGTTTCGTTCCAAAGTTGCAGTGTGGTTTGAAACTCTGCCTCATGGATTACTGGTCCATAAACAGAGTGGATTGGGACCGGATGTGTCACCAGGTTGGTGACGTGCTGCCACTGTGAGATATCTCTGAAGACACAAACATCTGACGTAGTTTTTAGACTGTCTAATGGCTTTTTGATGAGAATAAAATCACCCTAAGACAAAACTTTTTAAAAATATCTATTCTTTGGAGAGGATAAATGAAAATAAGTAATAGATCCAAGATCTATCTCAAACAAAAATGTCAGAAATTATTAAAGCTCAAGTGCATTTTCATTTTAAAGGAAGTCTCAAATATGCCTGAGTCATTTTGATTTCTTCCTCACTTAAAAATACTGTGTATTAATAGAATTGTTAACCATTAGAGCTTAGTTTAAATGCTGCTATTTTGACCATACCATCTTTTTACGGTTGTAGATCTTTCATTTTAAAAAGTAAAGTAATCTGACCATCCAGGTTATAGATAAAAACAACAAGCAGTAACATTTCCCACAGGGGGGGTGTCCCTGTGGCCTATATTTGTCTAATACTGTTGCCATTTAATTGCAACCTCCCTGATTTGACTCAGACATGGATATACAGAGAGCCACTGTAGCCTGTCACTACTGTGAACTGTCAAATTTAGACAAAAGGCCAAAATAATTATATTATAAGAAAATGCCAGACTGAATTATTATGTCTGAAAATGTGTGTGTGTGTGAAAGTGCTGGTTAAGACACGTAAAGATGTAAGTATTTCTTTGCAAATAATACTCCGAAAATGTGAAATAAATCAGAGTATCCTGGTTTGAGCCAGATGCAAAGATATTATTTGTGGTGAACAGAAAATAGTTTCTACTGGAGGCTATGGTAACAATAAATGTAGTGGGCTGTCTCATTGCATGTCTGTAACATAGTTTCTATTGCTGGCCTCTGATGGGAACTCCCTACTTCTTGTAGTTTTGAAGAGTTTCCAACCAATCAATGGGAAATTTGAAACAGAGGATAAGGTTACACAGAACCTAATAGGGCAGCCTTTCTCACTATGAGTGTGCCACACTCAGTCCTTTCTTTTCTCCTTTAAAACATTCAGATCTCTCAGAAATATAGTGCACACTTAAGTGACAAAGCCCATTAAGCAGACCCAGCTGTCCAACCCTCTAACATATAGATGTGCCTCAGACATCAAGTGTTATTTTTCTTCCTTGCAAAGGAGGAAGCCTTTGCATTAACCTTCTCTCAGCACTGCATACCCGTGTGTCATGGATCAAGTTGTTCAGACTAAACACGCCCTAAAGGGCAATACTGCCAAACATAAGTCTGAATATGTTAATGACACAATGGATAATTCATTTGCATGCCATTATAGTCAAGAAAATCATGTACGTCTGTGCTGTACCTGTCAAATTGTGTTGGGGATTAGGAAAGATTGACCTTTACTCTTGAATAAGTGACTTTTGGGGAGAGGGCCAACTGAATCTGCTCAGATGAGGTTTTCTGGCTTCTGAGGAGCTTAACTTCTCGTGTTTTTTCAGGCGATACTGTAAATCTAATTTGTATCTGTAATGCATGTGCAGACACACATGCTGCTACACACGCGCACACACAAACACACACAAACACAAGATCTCTCATACACCGCTGGTATGTTTTACACAACCACAGTGCAATGGTTAAGCTAATAACGAGTTGTACCAAACAGGGTTATTGTAGTTAACGAAAACTAAGACTAAAACTAAAACTAGCAATGAAAAGATAATTTAGTAAACTGAAATTAAAATAAAAACTACAATTTACTAAATTAACTAAAACTAAACTGAATTGCAGATAAATTCAGCTTCGTTTTTGTTGTTGTTTCGTTTTCTCTCTGTCCTGCAGCAGCCGCTATGCTGCTACCCCCAAACCCTCCAGAAGGGGGCAGCATAGCGGATATCATCTGCCGCATACTGCAAGAAGAAGGTGCTTAGCGGGCATTTTAGGATTTGCTAGAAATAGCTAAAGTTGCAGGACGAAAACGCCACAGCCCAATATGGGACTACTTGGAGTACGACCTACTGATAGATAAGAATAATAAAAGGACTTGATAAATCCTTTTCAGCTTCTACAAGTCAAGGCTTTCTCTTAATACCTGAAAAACTAAGACTAAAACTAAATAAAAACTAAACTGAAACTAGTCAGTTCCTCAAAATAAAAACTAAACTAAAACTACTAAATCACTTGTTGAACTAACTAAAACTAAACTGAAATAAAGCACTGAAAAAAAAGCAAACTGAAAAACTAAATAAAAATAAAAACTGACGGAAATTTCAAAACTATAATAACCTTGGTACCAACGCTGTGTGTATATAGCTGTTTACCTTAGTTTGCAAAATATTTTAAAATTTGCCTTTGTCTTGTGAACTTAGTTAATGGATGAGATGGCATACCTCCATACCAGCCCCTCTCTCTACCAGCATTACCTGCAGGCAGTGAATCACACCAGCAGCAGAAGGAGGAGGACAGAGGAAAGGAGGAAAGACTGATCGTGACTGATGTCTTGTTGTCTGCATTGTTTCTAAACTTCACTCAGTATTTTCATTTCAGAAATATTACTTACTTTATTGACATGTTGTTTTTGTTTCCAGTGAGATATTGAGTTGATTTAGTGATCTGGGAAAAAGGCATTAAGTTATATTCACAATATAAATCAATTCTAATCCTATTCAGAATTAACTTCAGGACGCAGTGCTTACTTTATCTTCAGTGAGCATATTTATTTCACTTTTCTTTTTGCTAACGTCTGGTCCAAAATGACGTGAAAATGTGTAGTTTTTAGTCCAAAAACATCACCATTTTCTTGGGAGAGAAACCCTAAGACCCCCTACTGTTTTGAGGCATTTCATTCTCTGACATTTATTACAACTGTAGCTATCTGGGCCTTCTGTTCTTCTGGTGTCAAAAGCACTTGTAAATGAACACACACACGGTTCGGTGAAGAAATTCAAAGTGCTTTTAAGTTATTTCACTGCTGGTGTGTGAAAATATGAGTCCTTGCAATGCAGGCTCTGCACATACAACAGCACCACTGCTGGGAAAAAAATCCTGGGGGAAACACTGCTCTGTGGTCTCTATGTCCCTCATTCACTTTGATTTAAAGCACTTCTTGTTTTACTGCAAGCTCCAGCTAGCTGTGGCAGAATGCACTAAAGACTTGATGATTTACAGTGTATGATCACTCTGCTCAGTATTTAATTTTTACCTACGTTGGAGCTGTAACATCAGATTGTTTTCATTGTTCTGATCATGGGGCAGTTTTGTTGGGCTGAAGGAAAATCAGTTCCTTTTCTGCACATGGCATCATGATACAGAGAGTGTGTATGTGTGTGTGTGTGTGTATGTGTGCATATAGATGTGTTTATACAGTATATACTGTGTGTGTGTATACTGTATATATGTATATATGTATATATATATATATGTGTGTGTGTGTGTGTGTGTGTGTTAATTATATCTGTACATTGAGGAATATATATATATATATATATATATATATATATATATATATATATATACAGACATGCATTTGAATATGCAACTACACTTGTGTTCACACGCATCTCCTCTCTTCCCTTCCCCCACAGACTCATCTGTTTGTCATACTAACAGGAAATAAAAAGAGAAAAGAGGGTTGAGGAATACCATCTTACTTTTATTTTTAGATGAAAGAGAAAAAACAGACATCAAATGTGCCTTTCTGAACAATCAGCATCTACACCAACAATCAACTGCTCTATTTTTCCACAAGATTTGTCTGTCTTGTGTTTGGATCTATTTATGAACTCACCAGGGAAATGTTATATCAGCTCTGATCTGTCCCACTAACTGAGGGAACCTGCTGCAGCACTGCAGCATCACAGGAGCTTTAACTGTTCCTACACCAGTGATGGCCAAATCAACAAACCTGCTATCTGATTAAAAACTCTAGTGCAAAGCTGTTAACATCTGGAGACCACTGTGCTTGCCAATATTATGGCATTCCAGACTCTGGTTCTCTCATGTTTATTGCTGTGTATCATTACAGCTGTCAAGGCGGAGATACTGAGCTAGATTTGCTTTACTAATAAGATCTAATTCATAATCACTTATAGTGTTTGTAATGCACTTGCTATAAGGCCTGTGTTTGCTGAGACATTATTGATTCATTGCACAGCTCCTGCAGGTTATGCCTTATTAACAGATTTGTATTTTCAGGTGAGAGTTTTTTAACTTTGTTTGTAGCACCACTGTGGCCACAAGTGTGCATTACAGAATCATAGTGCATTAGTTTTCCCTTCATTTACCAACAGTCAACCTGACTGAGCACAAGAAGAATGCTACAACAAGCAGGCAAAAGCAAACACATTTTGGAAAGGTACTGTGTTTACTTCATGTTTCATCTTTTTGATTCAATCCCATCATAAAGTGCCTCAGAAGTAACCAGTATCATCAGTTATACAGCAATAAACCTCAAAACCTCAACATTTCATCCATACTGCATGTTTGTTTATGGATAGGTTGACAATAAAGTTCTCTTAAATACCACATGTTGCTAGCATAAGCTCACAATGATCAGCCACCACAAGCTAGTGTTCATACCAGAGCAAGTCAGGCTGCAACAGCAAAAAACTTTGAATAAAACTTCTCAATTGTAAGAGGAAGATTGTGTTATTTCTTCCTATATTTTGTTTTACATCAAGCAAGTAAATCAAGGCCAGTATTAAACTTTGCTATCTTATGAATTCTCCATGTTTTGAAAAGCCTGAATAAAAACAGAGCACAATTACCCAAAGCCGTCAACAACTAATAACATTTTTCTTGAAGACCTTTCAGCACTGCAGGGATTAACAATGGATAAAGTTAACTTGTAAGGAAAACTGAGTTTGGTGCTTTCATCTCATTTTAACATTGAATTTATTATATTTTGCACTGCGTTGAAAGACTTTATTGCAATGCATATTATCCTCCAATATGAAACATGCATACTCACACAAAGGCATGGCATGCACATAAAAAAAGGCAGTGACCCTGCTTTGATTGCGGCAACAGACCTTTGCTGCAGGTCATTCCCCTCTCTCCCTGTTTCCTGCTGGCCTCTATGCCACCCACTTTCAAAATAAAGCCAAAAAAGCCAAAAAATAAAACAGAAAAATGGTGCCAGTGGCTTACTAGCCTAGAAGACCTTAGACAGAAGAATATCTGCAGACATACTCATACTCTACGCTACATGGCCATTAGTCAGATATTGTCAATAATTTGCATTCACAGCCTTGTGCACATACAACCACAGCATGTCTGATGCTCAATGCCAAGTCTATATTCAACTCTGAGGGCAATCAAATATTTACCAACCAAAATAAGAAGGAGAAATTGGACATCTTGCCATCTGAATAACAAAAGACTTCACCCTGCTTTTAATAAACCTCAGATTCCCAAATCAATCTGAATTAAAGTATTTGATTACCAGTTTCCTAGCAACCCTAGACCATGGCCATCTGTTGCTTCTGCAGACATACGAGTCGGCCTTTGCTGTAGCCAGCAGGGAGGAATTCCACCACGCTTTCCATCTTTTAAGCCCATGCTGACTTTTTTACGCCGGGAGAGGGAAAAAGAACCCAAAAGTATTGAATTTGCTGTATCTATGAAGCATCTCACAAAGACTGTTTTCCAGAGTGCATTCTGTTCAATAATTTACCATTGGACTGAAGGAGAAAATGTAATATTCATACAGACAAATGTCTCATTCTATTCTATTCAGGCCCTTAGAGGACTGAGAGGATGCCACATACTTCCTCTGACACGGTGGACTAGAGGAGTCAAGTGGGGATTCACTAAGACAGAGTATCAATTAGAGTTCAGCCAGTGACAACGTCTGCCTAGGAGAACAGTATGAACACACACACACACACACACACACACACACACACACACACACACACACACACACACACACACAACATGTTGGAAGCAGTTAATTTAAACTTTCAATAGTGGATACATAATGAGCACCCAGTTTAAGATTACTCCCTAGAGCCACATATATGCCTGAAGATAGAAAATAAAATGTTAGGCTCTCCATTTAAATCATAGCTGTATATAGACATGTTTTTCTCAATCAGGGAAATGGAGGATTCTGATAAGATAGTTTTGGGGTAGATGTTCGAGAGCATGAGCTTAGGGACCTGGGGAGACAAAAGACAAAGATGTTGAAATTATTGTTGCAGTTTTTCTTTGTAGGTTTGGTTGTACTGATATATTTTATTTACTTCAAGTCCTTGACCTTCAAGCAGATTTCATTGCAAAGATCTTGTGAATATGGCTACAGGATGTATTTTAAATGTACTGAATATTGACTAAAAAGACACATAAAATCAATGATAAAGTAAGAAAACAAACAAACAAGCACCCAAATCATTTGGCATATAAACAAAGATCAATCAGAATAACAAGAAGCATCAGGTGGGAGCATGGCAGCTGTATATATGAACAAATAACTCTAGCAGTCAGACAAGGCGAGTCTGTTAAATTTGAATATTTGTGCTTTTTGTTTTTTTCTGTTTTCATACTGTATGATGTCAGATGTCCATGTCTAATCATGGTAAAAGTTCCAAAACTCAAGGTGAACATATGGTAAAAAAAATATTTTTAAAAATGCTTCCTGAAGGTCAAAAGTTAAATCCTTCTGCTGCTAGTGTTTGTTTATGAAGCCTGCTGAGTGTTAGGGGATTTTCCATCATTAATATGCACTGGGTCAAACTAGGCTTTGCGGTCATAGCAAGGACACACCAAATGTTGGGTTTAGACCAGGCGGGGAATTCCGATCCTCTGAAAAGAAGCCAATGCGGAAGTAACTTAGAGCTGTATTCTATCAAAAGGCCACCAGGGGGCGACCGTTTTGTGTTCAAAAAGACTTCTGGCTCTATACAAGTCAATGGAAAATTCACCAATTTCTCACTTGATTTCTAACCTCAGTAAACGTTTTCAAAATGTATTTATGGCCTCAATCGCTAGTTTAAAGCCTTCTTCAATGCAGTATGATGTTCATTTGTGAAATTTTGGCCTCCCTGATTTTATATTTGACGATAAAGCAGGGTATGCATTGGGGTCGTGATTGACAGGTTGATTGACCAATGTCCTTGAGATCCAGCCCTCCCAACCAATCGCAGCCAATCAATCCAATCACAGCCTCCCCGCTCCGCCGTTGGTCCCGCCCATATGTCTGTCCATGACTCCGCCTCATGCCCATATATGTAGAATCCGTGTTCTTTTTTTCCCGGCATGCACCAGAAATTTTCAAGATGGCGCTGCCTAGATTCGATACTATTGGCTTCCGAGCAGCAGTCCACAAACCAATGGGTGACGTCACGGATGTTACGTCCATTTCTTATATACAGTCTATGGTTTAGACACTGTCTCCCCTTGAGATAGTGGTAAGCAGTGAGTCTGCTCCTTTTGGGGAAGACAGGAGGCATTCTGATAGTGTTGCTATAGCAGCCAAGGTCAGATATGTGTTTGACTGTTTTCCCTGAACGGGGTAAATGTAACTGGAGTCAGAGGTTAGGTATAGTGTCAGATGGAGGACAAAGGTCCTGAGTGTCGTCTAAGCTGTTTTGTCTATAGACCAGTAGAAGTAAACTCAATTCTGTATATTGTAGATCTGCCCATATTTGGGCATGGCTCAACCTGTGGCATTATCTGTGTGGTATAAAGTCTATCCCCAGAGGACAGAAACTTCAGAATTGAAGGGAGCATCAGAACATAACGTGTACTGATCATTCATTAATTTCTCCTTGTACAAGTAAAGAAACCTTTTTTAATGCAAGACATCCTGGACTCCTGTCTACTCTCTCCAGTGACATATGGGCTACATAATTAAAATCTCTAACACTGAGGGGCATCTTCTGGAAGCTAAACAATCAGAACAGAGTGGGCTTATTGGGAGGAGGGTCTCAAAGACATCCCCATTTTGTAATGAAAAGTTATTTTTTTAAATTGTAGTCAGCCTTGACTTCACTGTGATATCATCAGGGTTATTTTCTCCTCCAGAGTCACAAAGGACAATATACAAATGTGTTTAAAGACTGACAAGTAAAACTGTGAAGTAAACTTAATTTGGAAGTGCTAGCAGACCAGACTGTTCCAAAGCCGAGGCGCCAGTACAGGAAAAGCTTGATTACCTCTTGACTTTAACCTGGACTCTGGAATAGATAAAGGCTATTCACTGATATACTTGGGTACCTGGCAACCAGTGCAATGACGCTAAAGCTGCATGGATGATGACTTGACACCTTTGGATACCACTGTTTGCTGTAAATGTTTTCCCCTATTTCTTATTAGTGATGATTTTAATTAAGTATAATATTTCATTCATCAGTTGAAGCACTACATTAAGGTCACTGTTGTTAACACAAAGAAGCATCAAATGTAGAAAGAAACCTTGACATAAATTGTCCACCATGACTGTGTTAGTATTGCAGCCATCTTCACAGTTACACAGTCTTTTCATTTTTTATCATGTTGTTTTATGATTCTTTTATGATCACAACATACTGTAAGTCAGGATGTGTGCTTTGAACTAAGTATTCTGTATCCTCAGTTTGAGCTCACAGGGGTATTTTGGCTGCCAGAAATGCTTAATTTCCTCCTCCAGACAAAGTATTACAGTACATTGTATTTTGTTTCATTTGTCCTTTACATAATTCTACAACAACACAATCTTGTAGTAATTGCTTTGAAGGCATGATCTCCAAGTCAATAATCATGTCATTATGGTCTCTATCACTAAATTCAGACACTTTAATAAGTGTGCTAGTGGTCATTTGGGAAATTATTGCTCTCTTAATAAGATTTTAAATGTTAAAGTAGGTTTTGATGTTTTGATGAGTCTACAATTGCAATGTTTCAGTATATGTAACTTGATTAAGATACCTTCCCTGTTAGCATAATTTAGCTAAAGTAGCTAAAGTGTGCACAGCTCATTGTTCCCAGTAAGCCAGTGTTCACTTTGGTGTAAGGTCCTGGTTCAAACATCAACCATTAGCTGCAACTCTGGGCTTCAAACTTTTTCCGATACAAACCAATGGGTGACATCACACCTTATTCATCAAGATATGAACACAGATCATACTAATATAGAAATTAAAACACAGGGTTAGACCCTGCCGTTGCTATTGCATTGTTATTTTTTAAATACATAATATTTTAATCCCAAAAAGGAGAGATAATGTAATGTAAAACACTATTTATTGAAATAGCAACAGACTCCATCAATGTGAAGAATCTTCATTACATTACATTGTTAGACCTATGAGCATACAGTAAGAAATGAGACAAACTCCATCCTCCAAGTTTGCAGAAAAATGGACCTCTACATTGAATCTCTGGGAACAGTCACGTGTCACAATAACAGGATCTCAGTGATATTTAAAGAACAGCATCCAACAACCATTTGGCTCAAGAAGTGCAATCAGTGACTCTGGTGTATATGAAGGCAGAAATACAGCCTGATAATGTATGACACATCCGTTTGGCACACTATCATTGGGAGAAATATGACGCTGAACTATAAATCAATTTGTGCACCAGTGGCAGCTATGGTAGGACCACCATACACTGTGACGCACGAGTGTAGCTTTGGCTCAAATATAGCATCTCTTAGCTTCCTTTCTGGAATGTCCCTCAGGACTGCTTTCAATTTTAACCACTTGAGAAACACACAAATGGCAGATTTTTGTTTGTGCATACAGTACCAGTCAAAAGTTTGGATGCTCCGAGAAAGTGTTTGACAGGTACTGTACATTGGTTGTTTCCTTCTGTACCTTTCTGATTTGTGGAGAAAAAATCGGCATTCCTCCATACAGCTATTGCCACCCTTTTGGTATTGAACATCACCCCTGCCAGCTGGAGCAGACAGCGTGCAAAGTTACTCATTGGAGCTTTCATTACTTTCTGTTATGCTCTTCTGAGGCAGTTTTTTATATATTTAATGTTGGCTGGTGTTGTAGGCTGTTACAGGAATCATGAAAAATAGCTTTGTCCAATTGAGAGTTAGTAGCAGTCGATTTGGCAGCGGGACACCTAGACTGTTTAAAAGCTCTCTATCTGCCTGTCTTCTCCTCCTCTCTCTCTACCTCACAGACAAAGCGACTTGACTCCAGGCTGTGTTTGCTATACACTGCAGCATCACTGTGATGTTCAATAATGTTTTTCTATAATTAGAAGCTGTAGTAGCACACTCATTTCCCCTCTTCATTCCTCTCTGGTTGCTGTTGGCTGTGTCCCTGGTTTCATGATTTGATGATAGGAGCTATATTTTACCACCATATGGCTACCTGTCATATAAGTAAACTCTATAATAACCTTTGTTTTATTACAGCAAAATAATTTCCCTCCTGATTCCGAGAGAGAGGTGAATAGTGCGTTGCTCAACTCCTGTTCACAGTTTATGAGAAGCTTTCCCCTCACGAAATCCATCCATGTTTTGGTGAGTACAAACTTCCACAGTGAACATAGGAGCACTTGATGAATTCTAAAGGAAGCACTTAAACATCCCATGAAGAAAACCTCTATTTGCTTTAGCTGTTGACTGTTTGCTCGTAGGATCCTCCCTTTTCCCTCCCTCAGCCACCGCTTGCATCATTACACCATTCAGCCCCAGTGCTGGTGTTAAGGGGGTAAACCGGCCCCTTTGGAATCCTTCAATGGCCATTATTAGTATTCTGTGGGGAAATAAAAGGACCCATCTGTGGAGGTGGTGATGAGGGGGTGACAGGAGGACAGGGGGGAAAGGAGGGGGGACGTCCCTTGAGAGACCAAGGGATTAACCACTGACACATGGAGCCTGCTAATAGGGCAGTGTGACGATCTATCTATCTATCTGTCTATCTATCCATAGGATCAGAATATGGACATGTAACACACACCATACATACACACACACACACACACACACACACAGAGCTGTATAAACACTCATACAGTTTATGTATATGCATACCAGATTGGCTGCACTCAAGCAGAATCTTAAAGTCTATTTCACACACACAAACACACACAAACACACACAAACATATACAGGCGACACACACTGTCGCATCTTTATTAAATTTGTAGTAGGGCCACATCTGGTCACATACACCCAGAGAACAAAAGAGAGAGGCGGAAGGGGGGAGAAAAGCCCAGTGTCAGATATGGAGATTTCATTCCGTGCTGCAGAGTATTAATGTGCGTGTGCACGCGCCAAGCATCTGTCACATATAATTGGAGGGTGTCAGGTGCGGACACAGGGCCAGATTCAGTCCACCCACAACATGAATTGTCTGCTCCTGTGACTGGTAGAATCTGTGTGTCAACATCTATATTTATTACGGGGCTGACCCAGAGGTTTGGGGACTATGACTGCCTGATGGGGGATGAATGACTCTCGAGATTGTCATGAATCAGACCGCATCACTTGCAGACCGGGACCGTCTCATTTGCAGTGCACCTCAGCGTTGCCATTGTCGATTTAATCAGAATTCATTGATTGTCCTGAGCTTTTTCTCCTGAGAGGGTTTTTGTTGGCTGAGTAAAAAGAATAACTCAATGTCTGTTAGGTAGATCTGTTTACACTTAGAGCATCTTTGTTAAAGCAGTAAAGCGGGACTTGTTTGTTTTGCTGCCCAAATGATCTCGTCTCCAAGTGCACACAAGGGGATCCAAGTGCATGAACATGAGACCCTTTCTCTCATGAGACTTACCTGTCACTGTGCACAACCCCCCCCCCTCCCCCAAAGACTCTCCGATCCTGCTTGATAGAAGAAACCACTGCACCATCAGAAGGTTTTGACACTTCCCTCAAGTAGTTTTGTTTGTGAGAGCAGTCCAAATTGTCTCGGTGTGTAGATCCAGTTTCCGCTTTATCAGACTGCTCATGAATGTCTGCTGACGTGAGGAAAAGTATTGCTCATTACCTTCAGGTTTCACGCTAGGTGATGTGTCACATGTGTTGATAAGACTGCTTGAAGTGGGAATTTACCCAAGGGGTGAGGCAATTAACTGGCATGCAGAGCAGCCTCCACAACAATATGACACGGGGGAGGGGTTGCCTTCTTCAGTGTCTCTGTCTTACCTAAATTTAACTTAAATGACAATATGGTTTAGAGTGCTGGGATAGAAATAGATCACTGGGACTGGAGGAGAGACAAGGTAATTCACCGCAAATCAGGTCTCGTTGACTTCCTGAGATACCATGGATCCAGAAATAGAATTTTGCTGACAGAGGAAGTTGTTGCGACCAAAGATCGATACACTCTCACTCGCCCCCCTGCTTTAAACGTAACACATTTTTCTGAGCGGTGCATTTTATTTTCCCTGTTCCTGTCTAGCCGTACCCAGACTTAAGAGACGGTGGTTTTAACTCTAACAAAGTTTACTTATGAAAGACTGTAGTGCCTGCAGAGTCAGCTTATATGGGAATTATACAAGTGGAGGCTAAAGTCACTCAGGATTTTACTTCATAACTTTAGTTTTTAATGTTTCCAATAGAGCTACATGAAATAAATATTTTCATTATCTATTAACCTGCTAATTTCTCTTTTAATGGAATTCTTATTCTTCTATGAAATGTCAAACAACAGTAAAAAAAAAAAACTGCCTGATTTCTCACTCCATTCACTGTTATGTGACAAAGAAAAGCAGACAATCCTCGCATTTGAGTTGCTAGAACCGGCAAATGTTCAGCAATTTGCTTCAAATTTTTTGTTAAATTGTTAATCAATCAGTACAGCTGAAAATGTATGTTTTGTCGATCGTCTCATCGATAAATCAGCTGATCATTTCAGCTCTATGTTGTTTAGTTGACAGTCCTGCTCACTGCTTTCTGTATATTCATATTTTTAGCTGCTTTGGGTTGCTTTAGGCACCAGTGAGGCATGAAATACACTCCAGGATGTGCAGTTTGAGTAACAGATCTCTGGATCTGAAGGCTTCTCGGAGGCCAAAACACAGCACAGCAGTTTATAACACACTAAGTCAGGCTTATACAACTGTGGAAAATTATCATGTTGGCATCATTTCT
Organism: Scomber japonicus; assembly: GCF_027409825.1. Taxonomy (NCBI): domain Eukaryota; kingdom Metazoa; phylum Chordata; class Actinopteri; order Scombriformes; family Scombridae; genus Scomber; species Scomber japonicus. The sequence continues at coordinate 22,400,069 of NC_070589.1, read as the reverse complement.
TTTGAAAGACATCATTTTGTCTTTTGTTGCTATTATTGCAAGGTAAACAGTAAATATACCAGTGCGTCCACAATAAAATACCAGCATTGACACTACTGAACGCAGACTAAGGGTCTGAAGGTTGGGGTCATGGGTGTGTTTTTGCCCCATTACAGACCTTTAATTAACATTCAGCTTTTTATTGACTGTAATCACAGTCTTTCCTTCACCCTTTATCTTTTATATCTTAGTTACCATTCACAGATATTGTAGAATTTTGTCACTGAATATAAAAAAAACGTTGGCATTGATAGTACTTCTGGGTTTTGCAGAATTATCGTTCCAACAATCATGTCTGGCAACAGACAAGAACAAGTTATTCAGTTCTAACAGTGAGTCATTCTGCACTCCTTACACATGTGAAAAGCACATTTATACATTGGACAAATGGCGGTTCTGATTTGTGTCTACAGTGACTGTTCAAATTGATCATATATTAAGGTCAGATAAACAGATAGTGGCATCTGTCTGGATTAGTGCTGAGATTTACACTCTGAGTTAAACACCAATGATTTTTCCTCATGCCAACATGTGGTAGTCAATCTTTCCCCATATGGCTCTGAACATGCTCACAAGCTGCTGTCAGTCACTGACTAGATACCTCCCACACCAATCAGTGGAAGTGAGATGGGCCTACGCTACACGTCCAGCAAAACAGCAGCAGATGGTGAATATTCTGGATACACGAGCCATTGTGATGGACACCTCTGAGACTCAACTGAGTGACAGCTGTTTCTCAGTGTGTGTCCAGTTACTGTGCTATCGGCAACAGATCAGGGAAATGACCTAGCGGGTGAACTGGCAGGAGGATTGGCAAGAAAACCTTGATCACAGATATGTAATCAACATGCACTATAGGGTGTTCATCATTAAAGTTCCCCCCTCCACTCAAAAATTTGTTTTTCTTCTAGTTCCTTCAGTCAGATGTTTGACCTTCACATAGCAGAATGACGTGTGTGCAGAGTTTGACACTAAAAGAAGTTTTCACATTCATCTGTTGAAAGTCGAAAGTTTCTCTCACCTTACATCAGAGTTTAACACGTGTACCTACGAGCAAGATTTGTGACACCACAACTAGTGTGGAGCCAACTGTGATGTGATGTGGAAACTTAAAAACCTCCAGTGCACATATACTTACACTGAAAGGACTGTTGCATCAAGAAGTTAACCTTTTAAAGTGAAACATATTTGGATATTAATATATTCTTGATTTTTCAATGAGGAAGAAGGAGTAGAAGTAATTTGTTATAAGTTAATTGAACTATTAAGTGTCTGGAGGAGATCTTTAAATGATAATGACATGATCAGAATCTACATATAAAGACTGTTTTAAACTACTGGATCATGTGCCATCTGTTAAAAACATGTTATCTATTATGGATATGAAAGCTACCGTTTCATGTAAGAAAAAAGAGCTTCATACTGAAGATAAAACCACTAAAAATAAACAAGATTTATATAATTATTTCTCAAAGGTCATACAAGATATTTCAAAGCAGTCTGATCACAATTTGTAGCCATAACTACAAATGTAAGGCACCTGATTTCTGTCAAATTCTGTCAAAGTGTTAAAAGTGGGGTTTATTTGTAATGAAAGCTGTCTAGTAGGTGTCTCACCTGCAAATAATAACACCAGGACCATTGTACATCATTTACGCCCACAACCACACGCAGGGAAAAGCCTTAAATTAAGTCAGCCAGAGAAAATTCACACATGTTTGATATTCACAGCTCCTTTTCCTAATTCATATATTTTATTTTCCCCCTAGAGAAAATAGAGTTACAAACCATCACCTCCTAACCATTTGAAAGTTTTTCGGGCTTGTGTCAATCATCTAATATTGCTCTTTGTGACCATAAATAATTTATCAAGTCAGAAAAAAGACCCAGAGGAAATAATCTGCTGATGTAGCATGATGATGTTTGACAGTTACAGAGAGAGAAAATGTGTAAATCTTGGGAATGAATTTAAACACTGATAAGCACAGAAATAAGTTGGTTTTTTTATGACATATTTTTAAGTGTTTTTTGGATTTGTTTGAATTATTCTTCTCTATCTTCTTTATTTAAAAAAAGGCCATACACTTTGAAACCAGCAAATTCAGAATTAAGTTGCTGACTGAAAGTTAACTGGGTTGCTGACCTTATTTTACACTAGATTTACACCGTCCTCACCCAAATTTCCTCCTCTACATTTCTCCTGAAGAATATATAGGTAGAAAAAGTGTGTAGTCTATTGTACTTAAGCAGTATTTAGGTACCTCATCTTCATCATTTGTGTCTCCACTTAGTTTAACATGCATCCATAAAATTTCAAGTGTGTTTGTTTTTATTTGGACCATCTTTGCTGCTAACTAAGCAGTCATTGCTGTGTTGTTCTCACTGTGTTTCTGTGCCAGTACTATGATGTCACTGGACTGACAGCAGCTGCCAAACCCCCAAACAAACAGGCATGAGCTGGTCTACTGAGACTACAAATGGCAGGACGGCAGAAATGAACACACTGCCTCAGTGACCGTACCCGAAGAGACCAGAATATCTGAAAACCATTTTCATGCATGTTTTATGAAATCATATGAGAAATGTGTCACTACATTATTTTTACTTTCCTATTACAGTTCATAGTGGGCAAATACCCCGTTGCAGATGCTGATCTATTATGATAAATGTAGTTAGTCTTGACTGTGACTAATAGTAGAAGGTACCAGTCCATAAACAATGGACACTTCTGCATGTTCAAGGTAAAAACTGTGTACATACCAAACCAAACCAAAGCAATGGAGGAGTGTTATATTGCATTATCACCTGTGCAATGGTACAGCTGAACTTTTATTAATAACTTTTGGCAAGAAGTATTTCTGGGACAGGTTGAAATATAGTTAATAAAATGTCATTATTATAAGTTCACTGCTGTCTCGACATCAAACTTCACCTTAAAGTTAAAAGAACATATCTTTCTATTCTTTTTTTTAAATAGGACGCAGAACCAACCACGCTTCTCCAGTAAACCTCCATGTGTTATATTTTACCTTTATGATGCCTTCAGGCTCCCCTCTGAAACCAGACTCTCCACATGGGATTCTTGATTTCAAAAAAGAGAATTTCACACTTCTACAGTTAGATTTTTATTACATTCTGCATTTAATCTGATTACAATGAAAGATGAAAGATAATGTATTTCAAGTTTGTTGATTGATGAGACATAACAGCACTTTTCTATCCTGTTGAGGTCAAACCAAACCAACATGTCATAACCAGTTTCTGACCAGTAACATCCTTACAAGCTACCTTCCAACCATTATCAATCCAGCATGTGATTCACCTGTGCTGTCAGTGAAATTGTACTCAGTTGTGACACTGAGGTAATGGTGGGGTTGCAGTAGGCTGTAGCTTTTAAAAATATATACACAAAAAGAGGAGAAATCCTACATTACAGAGAACATGCAAAGATTCTGTGTTTGACTGAAGATAAAGATAAACAGACATTTGGGTCATCCCATGCAGTTCTTATACATTTCAGTTGAATCACTATAGTATTATATTAGTTACAGAGAGTATGAAATCATAAAATTTAAAATTCATGGATTCCTGCTTTGGAGCATAATTGTTTCCATATTGTGTCAATCAATGTAACAAAAGATCCCTGATGGGAAGAATGGGGAAGAATGGGGGGGGGGGGGGGGGGCAGAGCCTGCTTCTCTACTACGCCATCCGGATGCTGTACCCCAGGGAGCGCAGGATGTCGCTCACAGGTGTGAATGAAGAGCCTGGTTGGCTGCCTAGCCTCCCTATATTTCCTACTCACACATCTCTCCTTATCACACTGCTTCACTTTTCATAGACCTGCCACAGACAATTCCCAAAGTTACGTGTTACTCTGTGACAGGCAGTGCCTCTTGTTTTGAATATGTGTGAAAGGACGGAAAAAGCCTGTGTCTGCTTTGTGCCGCCTCCTCTCAAAGTGAATGCTTACCCTTTTGGCGTGCATGCGAGGTATGGCATAAATCAATCTCTAGGATCTCAGCATGTGAACACTTGAAAGCATGAGAAGTTTATAAGAGTGGAGAAGATGCATTTTACAAAGGTGATACAAGAATGTTAAAACAAGAAACTGTTCCGATTATGAACAAAAGGTGCTGAGGTAAAGATTTTCTTTTAAGATGTAAATCAGAGAAATGGGACTTTGCAGTTTTTCTATTCTGCAATAACTTTTTCTTGCTTTAATGATGCTTTATCGTCCACGGAACTTCCATCTAAAGTTTTGTACTCTAGAAACAATACTATTACATCCCCATGCTATATATAGTCATTGCTAATATTTTATCGACACATAAAGCGCTCCTCAAACCACACATACACACACCTACACAGACGCACACACATCACACATGCTCCTATTGAGTTCATTAAAACGAAAGAAGAAAGGTAACATAACCACAAGCTGTGTGTCAGCGTGTAAATTTGATTCTCATGAGCACATAGCCCATGACGCCTGAACCTGACAAGCGTCTTTCTTTCTACCACTAGGCTGTACACCATTCATTAACACTCATCTCATTCAGGAAATCTCACAACTTTAGAGAAGTGAGGGTGAATGATGTGGAAAGGGATGCAACAGTGGATATCTGCAGGGGGACGTAGTAATAGGGTGTCTTTTCTCCTTCATTTGGAGGGGAAAGCGAGAGAGATGGGAAAAGGGAATAAAGAGAGCATGAACATTATTTCTTCTCACTAATCTCACACTGAGTTTTCACACCTAACTGCTCCAGCAATTATGCATTATTCAGTGTTTGCACAGCCTCGCCCAATCCACAATGAATTGTGTGAGTCTATGAGCCACAGGCAAACTAAAAGACCACAGGAAAAAAAAACAGGTAAAGCTGCAAGGTGTCTGCTTGTTCACCTTACACTGAACTCTGGAGGTCAGCATGTGTGAAATTTTGTTGTGGAAATGCATCAATGGCTTCAGCAGCCAAACACGACCTTTGAGATTCATACAACAACATAACAATAACTTCCTAGTAAAGTCAAGTCACCATACTCCAGTAAGTTCAAAAGCCAGCTGGTCCACCTGCTGTGGCACACTTCTGCCATTGTTATCGACAGAAATTTTGAAGGGATGCAATAGATCTTTGTTCTTGACTTTTGGAGAACCACGCTGGGAAAAGATGGCACTTAAAAGAAATTTGTTTGATGTAAAATAACACAGAGCCACAAGCTCGGGGGACTTTTCTTGTTAAGTGCCACTGAGCATGTTGAACAGAACTTCTGAGGATAAGCCTGTTAAAAATCTGTGCTAACATATTAGGGTTTGCACCATAATGGACTTACATGGGAGAAAAATCCTGCAAATGCTATTTAACAGAGGGTCATATTTGCAAACTGTTCCTAATGCTGATGTTGGAGCTTGCACTTGGATGGATAGGATTTGCCACCACAGAACAATTCAGAGGATCTTGAATTTCATTTCCTAGAAAGCAAACCTGCACCTACATTAATACATCCAAGTATTAAAAAAGCAACTGAATGAAACTTTAAAGCATCCAGAGAGGAAACTTCCGACTGTACAAACTAATTAAAGCCGTTCTAATCAATATTTTTATATTAACGATGGATGAAATGATGTATAATGTGAAAAGGATCCCTATTGACAAACACGAATTAGAATGCAATCTGCCGTTCCCCTCACCTCTATGGAGCATTTTAGGGCCCTTCCCCACCCACTTTGTTTGGTCCAGACTTTCAGACTTTATAGTTTGATCCAAACCAATATGACAGGAAATCTCCCATGGATCACAGTCCGGACCGAACAGCTGAGCCTTGGTCCAATGAAAAAGAGGTAGTCTCAGTCCAGATCAAACTGAACCATGGTTTCTTGTGTGAAAACAGTTTTGGGTGGTTTGGACTTTGGATCAATTACAGGAAGTTCCAGCAAGTTATTGTCAGAACTGGAAAGAAGGAAAAATGAGCCAATATCTCATAGGGAGAGGAGGAGACCAAGTTTGTATTTGAAATAAGGTCTGATGACGTTTATAAAAAGTAAACTGGGAAAAACTCATGAAAATGTTATATATCATAAAAAAGTATTTTCAGAGAGGATGAGAGAGGATATTAGAGGACAGGAGAGCAATGTTACCTGAAGATAAAGTCATGCCATAATCATATTATTATAATGGCAAAGAAATGAATGTTGATTTTTCTCCATTCATTCAAACAGTGATAGTAGACTACCCACCAATCTGACAACACGCTGATGTCATACTCACATCAAGTATAGGGAAACGCAGACGAGCAGGATATAGGTAAGCCCAGCACCAAACAGAATCAAACACCAAACAGAAGGCAGACAATTTAGGCAGAATTAAATGGCTAAAGAGCCAAATATTTACTTCAGGAGACCAATGTCATGTCTTATAGCTTGCTACATTGCCCTAAGTGGTCTAAAATATAAATCAATACAGGTTTAAATTTTACTTGGATGAAAACATATTTTCATTTATCCATTCTTTATTCTTTAAAAAGTGTGAATGTGACATAAAGTGTCATATATTTGTTCTTTTGACATTCTTCTCTCCCTGTTACCATTCATACATAACATTTATATGCATGTAATTTGTGACAATATGTAGCATAGTAACATACGATGCACAGTTTTCAAATAGTTTATTCATTGTTTTTAACATGGTAACAGGTACCCTATATATTTCCAGTCAAGCGTTGCATACCTCCCTTTATTTTATTTACCATTCTTTACTTATTATACTTTGTGTATGCACGTATATATATATATATATATATATATGCTATGTTGTGTATGTTATGCCCTTATCTTATCACATTGTCAATTGTTGAAATGAAAACATAGCAGATGATATCCACAGGATGTACTGTACACAGCTAACATCTCAGGATGTTGTTTTTAAAGGTACACACCGTATTCAAACTTAGCTTTGAGAAACAAACATTCAGTAGCTGAGAAAATAATATTTCATCATTCCATTTCATTTTCCTTCCTGGCTGTACAACCTCATAATAAATGATTGATAGTGCTGGTTACCCATGATTACTCAAGCAGTACAGGTAAAGTGTTTCACTCTAAGCCAGAAGCAACTCTTGATCAGTGGTCCATGTCTACAAACCCTCGCCCACATCTCCTTTTCTCCTCCTCCATGTCTCCTCGCAGTCTCTCTCTGTATCGCTGCTCCCAGAGGGGCTGCTGTTCACCGCACAGTGCCTCCTGCTTAATGGTAGATGTGACAGAACTCACCACAAGATGGGATTTAAGGGAGAGGGGCTTTGGTGCTGCCTCAGTCACGGGTTTCATTGCAGGCATGACTCCTCCACCCCACAACCCCCGAAAAAAAAAAAAAACCTGACCACTGAATGATTCAAGAGGTGAAATGCAAGGTAGGGGGTGAGGTGTGTGTATGATTGCATCATTGCTATCTGGGCCTCTCTTGTGAGCGCTGTATTCTTAACCCTGACACACAAGAGAGATGTGGGGTGGGGGGGGTTGGGGTGTGTGTGTGTGTGTGTGTGTGTGTGTGTGTGTGTGTGTGTGTGTGTGTGTGTGTGTGTGTGTGTGTGTGTGTGCGTGTGTGTGCGTGTGTGTGCGTGTGTGTGTGTGTGTGTGTGTGTGTGTGTGTGTGGGGCAGTGTTTGTGTTATAAGGCAATAAACACACAGGGAAGGAAAGGCATGAATGTTAATTGTATGAGCAATAAATCAGCATTACACATGCATACACACTTCTGGCTCCACACGCTCATCAGACACATGGCGACAAAGAAAAATGGGTGTGGTTGTGGGAGATGGGGTGGGGGGGGCAGTATGGGTATCCCCACTGGAAAAGCCCAGAACACAACCTCCCCCACCCCCCCTCTAACACTTTATACATGATTAAGACATGTCTAGAGGCACTGTAGAACAGAAGGAATATTATTAAAAGCTGTGTACGATTCCAAAATCTGCATAGTGAGAGCCAGGCTGGGTTTTTTTTTGTTTTTGTTTTTTTACAATTCTAATTTTAGGATCTCTTCCCATTTTCCCTCCAAGAAACTGGCAACAAAACAAGCCAACTCTCTTGGAATATTAAGAGCAATTGTAAAACAGCTTGTGGACGCTAATGGAGAGCTAAGAAGTGGAGTGATGAATGCCACACAGGAGTGATGATGCTGGGCTGTGAGGAAGGAGGAGGAAATTTTATCGATTCAGGCATTAATGTACATTATGTACATATTGGTTCACAGTGGCCCCTCTCACGAAAGCTTATTGCTACACAGACAAATGACAAATTGGAGAATTTGTCTAAATATACACTTGTGGGCATATTAGGGCGTGCATATCAAATCCAATTTGTTTATGAATAGGCCTACATTTATTTTGTTCATGTCACCATTTGTTCATTTGCACTGCTGCATGCCGAAGAAGTGAAAATATGTCATAGGAGAAATCAAGGAATCTCTGCTTGTCAAGAAGACTAAGCCTGCTTTTTGTCTTGACAGTTGAAGAGAAGGGAAAAAAGGGGGAAGGGAGGGATGGATAAATAAAGAATGGAGACATCCTATATATCACACAGGTAGCTGAAACCTTGACAATCCACAATCTGTCAGCCTTTCATAGCAACAGGGCAGATCCAATGAATCAACATCCTTGGGGAAGAAAGAAAGATGTATGTCTCAGAATGTGAGTTTGTGGCAGGTTTTTGTGGCTAATTCATTTTGGTTGAATTTCATTAATCATATTTACCGCCTGTGTTCATCTGAGCTGGTGACTGCTGCTGTTGTTACAATATCTGTGAGGCACATAGTGTGTCCACGCTTCCTCTCTGCTGCACAGTCACTGTGTGTGCACAAATGTAAGGTGTAACATAGAACCTGGTTTCAGTGCAAAGGCTGGGTGGAGCGCTCAAATAGAGAAACACACTCACAGACATGTATGCAAAAGGCACGCACACACACACAATCTCTTTATCTTACTACTCTTCCACACATACAAACATGAACACGTTTGACACATGCGTATACATAACCGTGTCCCTTTGTGGACCGTTGCCATGCAACATTTCTCTGATTGGGTTAGTTGAGCTCTGGTGCATGCGTGTGCACACACACACTCCTTTTGCCACACCCATCCTCCTCTCCCACGGGACACAGCTGCACTTCCAAGGCCAAGGATGGAGCGGGGAGAAAGACTCAGCTCCAGGAGGAGAGGATCTGTGAGAGCTCGGCTGCTCAGTCCAGGGTTGTAGTGTTTCTTGACAAGCTCAGTGGAGATGTTAGATGCTTGAATTGCAGGTGCATTCATTCAGGTGTATTCAAAGCTCTGTTTTCATTTTATTAAGTGCTACTTGAAAATTTAAAACCACCTGGGAGTGTCATTATGTGATGAGGACTGACCAATATAGGACACCAAATACACTTCACTTTGCTTTTTGCTCATGATGCAGTGTCTCTTTCTTAATGGTTGGACCAATTCTGCACAACGCCCATTGCTTTGCTGTTTCATTTCTGTTGAGCTCTTTCCTTCGAAAGATAAATTTAACAAGATAGGACTTCAGGTCGAAATAACACTCTAGAGAACTGCAGAGTTGATGCTTTGATGCTTGGAGGATGTTTCATTTTATTTTCTGTAATATGGCTTGAGATTTGTGTGTGTCTGTGTGAGTTTGTGTGTGTGTGTGTGTGTGTGTGTGTGTGTGTGAGAGAGAGAGAGAGTTTCAGGAACAGATCTGCACTCAGACAAATATGTGGCCCCTGGCGATCATGTAAACTCAACTTTTGAGGAGGATTTCATCCAAATTCTGATGTCATTCACAAAACAAGGCTCAACTAGTTCAACTGTCTTTGCTGCATTTTCTGCTGCTCGCTTCATAACACATGTATTACCCATCACCTTCAAAATGACGTATTTCAAAGATTAGACATCGATTAGAAAAATTTTGTTGTTTACAAAAATTTATTCATACAAATCTTACAACACTTTCATAACATTGAGAAACGTAAAACCCCATATGAGGACTCCTGTGTGTATAATGATGTCACTTGTACTAAGGTTCACTTTTAAAACACATTGTTTTTTCAGATAGATAAGAGATTAAACATTGAAGTAAGGCGTTTGGCGCTTTCAGAAATATCAACAACAGGCATTTTCTATGATCTGAACATCTCTTGTCATTTTCTGAAACCCTTTTATTCTATATAGTGATGCACATAGGTGTAAAGAATAGATCGGGTTAGGGTTAGGGCTAGGGCTAGTTTCCGATTAATCAATTACTGACCAATATCAAAATAATCAACAACACCTCATAATCAACATTAACAAAACACTGGTCATTGTTCACAACTCTCATAGACACTGAACACCCCAAACTCATGCACGCACACACATACACACACACACAAACACACAAACACACACACATTGCCTGCTCCATCAACATATACATTCTATTCTTTTTTTTATTTCTTTTTTAAAACTCAATAACTCATTGGCCATGCTTTAAAATAAACGCCTAATTCTACTACTCTTGGGGCAGACCAAGCCGAGCGATTAAACAGAGTAAAAGGAAGTTTCAATGTAAGCTAATGGACTGCAGCATTGTAGGGCCACTAAAATTGCCATCTGTCACTTGTGGCGAATTTTTTTTTTTTTCTCACGTCGAAGCAAGGCACCAAAGCCAAAAGCTGTTTTCCACCACCACATGCGCGTTCAGTCAGTCAGTCAGTCAGTCAGTCACACAAACAAACACACACTCACACAGAGATAAACATTTGCGCACACACATTCGCGCACACACATTCACCCAAAGCCTGTAGGATAAAGTCAAATTGAAGAAAGAGAGTATTGATAGTTTCTATGGGGGGAACACAGGCCACTGGTTGGATTGCAGGGGTGCATAAAGCTGCATTTGCATAATATTGAATAAATACAGAAGATATCTCTCTAATAAAAGTCGGTGGGAAGATCCCTCTGCTGGAGGGCTGAACCCCCATTCTAGTGCTTTACAGAGGGGAAACTCAGAATGGCCTCGCCCAGCTTCTCTCGCATACTGATAATCCCTTTGTTGAAACCCACGTGAAGGTAATTCAACATGATATTTTCTATCAGACTCACTGACCCTGACCTCACTTTGTCAGGTGATGTCAGGCAGCAGCAGTCTTGCCTCTTGTTTGTTTCTGTATTCAGGTTCGACAACCCCACTGTGTCTCTTGTGTAACAGCCTACTTTGCTTTCTCTCTCTGTCTTTCTCTCTGTGTCTCTCTCTCTCTCTATCTCACACACACACACACACACACACACTGTCTCTCTTTGTCACCTCTCTTTCTCACATAAACACTCTCCTTGTCTCTTTCTCACATCATCACTGCACATACCCAAGCAGACACCTAAAACAGATCAGCTTTATCTGAACAATGAACCACAGCACTATCAAATCAACACTTTTTTCACACGGCGATCTAGAAGCAAAAAAATGTTTTTTTTTTAAAATAACTGCTACCAGGACAAGGCAATCAGCAAAAAGGGGGTCCAGTGTCTTCTCCTATGATATCCACAGTGACAGCAGCAGTGGAGGTAAAAAAAAAAAAGAAATAAAAATTCAACAAGTCAGTGCAGTACCAGTTTCCACCACTTCTAGCCCTCCTTGTTCACATTTCCAACACATCTGACAGGGGAGGAGAAGGGGGAGTGGTGCTGAAATTGACTTAGCACAGCCCACCTCCCTAATAGCACTATTGAAAAAAAAGCACAATGGCATGCAGTCTCTAAGCAAAGCTTCCACATGCACCAATAAATAAGTTAAATATTCCCTGTAACTTCAGATGCTACCTTTTCCTCTCCAATCCACAAAAATGCTTCACTTCCTGCTTTTCACGCGTTCTGGTTCCATTCTAGATATTTGTAGTGCTGCCCAAATACAATCAACAAGTTGAAGCACATTCTTCCAGATAATTCTGACAACATTGAGATGGATATGTGCACTGTGTAGTTTCTATACTGTACATAACACACACACACACACATACACACATACACACACACATATGGGACATTCTTTACACAGTCCTATCTGTCATGATTGAGCTCCTACAGTGAATGACTTTGAGGCAAGTGAGCAAGCAGTGTTTGCCACATAGTGTGGACAGAAACTTGAGCACTTCTTTTTGTCATTGGTTAAGGTGATCATGCCCTTGCTAAAGCCTGTAATGGAATTTCTGTTTTCTTTTTTTTTCTCTTGTGTTAAAGATGGGTTGGATTTTTACCACCAGTTACAAGAATGACCATGTAAGTCAATCCATCCAATGAGAGGCTGTACAACTAAAGCCATCTTAAATTCCCCTGAAGGGGCTGCAAGCTATACAAACCCACAGATCTCCCACTGAGGGAGCAAGGAGAAGGATGGACAAGGGCAACATCTATCATTTAGGATAAGCCGGATATGCCTCACATAGCATGCTCACTGCTTCTTTGGGCCTGTTTGGAAAAACAAACAACACTAAAAAAATAGAACGTTGGTTACAAAAATAAGTATAACATTCAATACTTTGATTGTCTTTTTAAAATCTATTTATTTTCTGCATATGTAGATGACCTTTAAAGATTTCAAGCGCATAACGTTGAAGGTGCACAATTATCTTTTTTTTTTCTAATTTTTTTTGTCATTTTGTTGTTTTCAACATCTTAACATGAAAATAAAATATTGGTCCACAAAGTATAACTGTGCGGTATCAAGTGCTTTTGTACAAAAAGAAAAAAAAACATATTATTATTAAAATATTCATTTTAATGGCTTTACTTCATACATAAATACATGTTGAAAGAACACAGGCGCAATCCACTGGTTGGGCAGATATATCTGAATGACTTTAACGACTGGATGTATATACACAGGAGGGCAGTTTGTGCGCTTTACAACGCTACAAATAGGCAAGTCGGCGTCCTTTGTTCCTAACTCTCTGTCTGTACCTTCTTCCAAGAACCGCTGCCAGGTATTTCTGCACGGCCATCTGCTTTCTATAGCGACTGTAGCTGTCGGTGAAGATCCCATCTGAATGTCTTTTGGATAAGGGCTCTGACTCTTCCTCCATGCTGCTGTCATCACTGTGGAGGAGAAAAATAACAAAACACGTTAGTTTAAGCTGCAGCTTGGTACTTCCAAACAGATTCACGCTCCTTTTTGATTTTACATCTTAGCACTGACAGTGTCTTTATCTTGCCATGATGCAAAGTTGCCTGCAATCATTTATAAAGCATATTAGGGCCATTTTATCTTTTTCTTCTTTTTTTTCTCTCTGTTTCTTTTTTTTAATGAGGGCGGCAAGCAAGCCAGTATAAAAGAAACAATGATTTAAGCGTTTTGGAAAACGGAATAAATTATTCATTTGCAGCCCATTACATATTCTGACGCATGTTTTTTTTTCATTTGTGCTGGTGCAACATAAAAAATCAATTTATGGATTAATCACGAATATATCGCAGTGTTTTTTATAGTGTCAGAAAAAACTAACCCTCATTGTTAAGTGAACGCAGCACGCCACAACAACAACAACAATAACAAAACAAAAAAAGATGGAATGAAAATGTCTAGACGTTATTTCTATAGATAGATATTTAAAACAATGAAATGAGAAGAGACAGTGATGCAGCAGCCTGAACTTAAGCAGCGGAGAGAAAACAGGAAAATCAAAATGATGACTGCAGGTAAACGCTTATAAGAAATGCCCTTACCCTGCACGAATTGTCATCAGAGAATGCAGATAATGTCTCGCTGTTAACTGACCCAGGATCTCCCTCAAGGCTCTATCTAATTCTTCCTCAGCATGCCTTTCTGGTCTGAGATGATAAAACGCCAAAACACATAGATCATCAGTGACTTAAAAAAAAGCGCAGACAAAATGATCAAAAGTAGCCTAAAATGTCCCCACCCACCCACCCACCCACCAGTATCACATCAGCCTTTTACACACCGGCTATCCTCCCCTATCTGCCATTATTAACAGTATTTCAATCCACATTTTAGGCTACTCCGCATGAAAATAACACTGAACAAATAACAATAAAAACAAAGCAAGCAAACATTATCGCAAAACAGCAAACAAGTCATTAAAGAAATGGAATCCACGTCCAGGCTTTAGATTTATGACATGAAAGCGCATTTACCTCTTCTCTGGTGGGTAGTAAAGAGTGTACGCGTCGTCGTTTAAGGATGGCGGGCTTCGTATAGCAATTTGGTCGCTATCAAAACCCATGTCGGATAATGAATTCCCATCCTCATCGAAGGCGTCGTTTTCAAGTCTGCAAAAAAAAAAAAAAAAAAAAAAAAAAGGGAAGAGAGAAGCATTCATCACAAATTTGATTTGTGCGCAAGTGGGACGCATGGACTAGAAAAAATGCCAAAATGTCTGAATCTGCCTCCAAAAATCAGTGGGAGGTTATATGAATTCAAGATAAAGGAAGAAAACGAAAAATAATCCAATATCTGAGGGGATTTGAAAATAAAAGCAGAAAACGAATTATTTAAATTCTGACAAATATAAACTTAAAATGTGTAAAATATATACAGGTGTGTTTTTTCTTTTTCTTTCTTTCTTTAAAAACATTTTTTAATCGGGAAAATCTGTTTTTAATTCGTACTTGATCTTGCTGCTCTTAACACTGACTCATTAATTATTTAAGAATCGAAACAATGGCCGTGAAAATGATCGCACTCAATGTAGGCGTGCAGCCAATAAATATATTAAAGAATGCTGCAATTATGTGTGGAAAATTAGAATACATAAGAACCACGCCCAAATTATGGATACTTTTCACAGGGGGGAAAAAGAATAAATCTTAAATGGACAGAGCTTTCCTATTCGTTTTGCCTCGCCTCTCCTTGGTGACGCCAGTCCACCGTCATCCCCAAGGCTATCCACTGCACTCTCATTTTCAATAAGGGGAGTTCTGTGAACCGTCCCACCGGACAGATACCTTTATGCAATTTCCATAACCATTTTCCACACAAGACTTGCATTTATGTTTGTTAAAATTGCTGCATTTTCTTTCGTTGTCTCTCTTGATTCTGTGATTGTTCACAGGTTGCGCGTAATTGCGCACACTTATTTGAGTGCACAAATCCAAATTCTTAAATACGACTTAATCATTGATCACAAAGCTGCACCATCATTAAAGAACTAGATGTTCAGAAGCATTTAACATGGATTAATAAAAAAACACAATCATAATCAGGTTGTAAAGATGCATAAGCGCATTCACCTACCTAATCTTAGGGTAACTTAGTCCGATAGGTGTGCAGAAGACGCTGTAGTGCATTAAGATTCCGTAGATGAGCAAGATTAAAGTCGCTTTACTCGAACTGGCCATGCTGTTAGAAAAATGGAAAAACAGACATTAACATGAAACAGGTTAGTCGCTCCTATAGAAACAACATGCTCGCTTTCTTTGTTCTATCAGTCTGCGCTACTTCTCTTTCACTTCTAACTAAAAAGCTGGATCTTATAAACCTGTTTTTAATTAACTGGATGAACACAGCGTCCGTTTGCTCAAACCAAAAAGATTTCTGCCTGTTTGATTCATCCCATTTCTTAAAAGTTTAAGAGTAAATCCTTTGCATGCAGCACCAAAGTAATTAAAAAAAAACAGTAGATCTCCATGCAGTGCAGTGATGGGAAAAAAACAAAAAAACATTTCCATTACTTTATCTCGCTCTTCAGAATTGAAATTTTTTCCGAGTTTTAAGTAGTATCCGCAGCTAAAGCACATACCTATAGCAGGGAGGCAGGGAGAGCGCTGTGCTGTAGGATGTGATCCGGGCGCGGCTGTCGTGGTGTGTGTGAGAGAGAGACGGTATCTTTCTCACGGCACTTCTTTCCTGGCTGAAGCGCCTCCGTCGTCTCCTTATGTTCCCCTCAGTACAGCCTATCTCACTTTTATACACAATTAATAGGAGTCAACCCGTCGCACAGGCAAACAAAAACTCTGGGAAAGTGCGCCGTATGTTCTTCTACATATCGTTGCTCTAAACTTTTGTCCTCTGCTGTGATTGCCTTGGATTTTTATCCATGTATCGTAAGCCTTGCCCCCCTCACCCCCTCCCTCCAATAAGTCACATTAAGGATGCTATAGACGTCATCAAGTCTTCCTCCCGGAATATAATAGTACAGTTCCTTCCTCATCGATGCATCCGTCAGCTTCACCCCCCCTCCCTCTTAAGATTGAAGTTTACTTCCAAACTTTCTTCTTCTTAAAAAAACAACAACCCAGAAATGGTAGTGAATGCATACATGAATTCATGAACTTTTAACAGGACAATGTGATTATCCATTCCAATCAATTTCTCCCTCAGCTCGACCGCAACAGCTTTCTGTTTTGTTTTTTTGCGCGCCCCCTCCCCCCCACCCCAACGCGTCATCGTCAATAAGTCCAATTAGGCTTTTTATGATTATGTCTGAGCTGGGAAATGATCATCTTTGCTGGTGGTGGCGGTTTCATGTGACTGCACGGGGTTTTGATGGAGGGTGGGGATCGGGCTTCCGCTGACCAAGTTCAAGGCCTCCAGGGAGCCAGGAGCTGTCCGGTGCTGAAATGAATCCTCTCAAATTGCGGCTTTCTGACATTACAGTCACTTCTCTAATCATTTCCAATAATTGCTCATTGGATATCGAGGAGTAGAGGATGGAGTGGTGGTGGTGGTGGTGGGTAGGGGGGGGGGGGGTTGTTGACGCATGATTCCGGTTCAGAGATCCATCAGTTTATGTGGCTTTAGAAACGATTCGCACATTTTCCCAACATTGTTTTCAAATGATCTGTATCACTGTAATGCGCTGATTGATGTGTTTTAACGAAAAAACAGGAAAGGCCTTGTAGTTACTCTGTTGCATATTTGGCAATTTACCAAGAAGCAGTTGGGCCTAATTCTAAACTGATGGAGCCTCGTTTTGTACTTTTTCGGTAATAATTTGAGTTTATCAGTATGCTTGCTGCTTCTCTGTAATATGCTGCTTATTATTTGCTAATAAAATTGCGTGAAATGTAAACTTGGCATTAATATTCATTACATAAAATAGATGGATTAGGCTACACCAGAGTGTGTCGGGTATCAAATGGATGTAAGTAGCGAGTAGACTTTTAATCATTATTATTTTATTATTTCCTCTTTATTTAAAAAAAGGACCATGCACACACAAAAAAATGAAAAAAAATATTAGAAGAGATGATTTATTCCGGATTTAACTGTTGTTTAATTCCCATCTGCAGTTCCTGTTCACACAGAACAATCAACATACATTAATTTACATGCAAAACCATTTACATAGTCTCTGTCACACTCGATATTAGACAGACAAATCTAGCCTACAAGCATACATCAACGTAGAAATACCTGCACATTCATCCAGTACAGCCATAAAATGACAATTCATTACAGTTATTAATGTGGATGGTGGATCCATGTCTGAAACTCTGATTCATGCCTCGGGCCTATATGGGGCCTCATTACAGTCACTGCACCTTTTTGATTCATCACTGTAGCACTGAATCAGATCTATAGCTCAGCGACCTATTGAAGAGTTTGCCAAAGAGGGAGAGATTCACGTCAGCGTTTTGTTTACTCTGACGCAACGTGACGAACAGAGCCAGTCACTGCTAGAGGGGACCTATCCACAACTTCTTCATGGCGGGGCGTGATTCCTAAGAAGAGCGCAACTTAAACCCCTATACGTTTTAGCTGGAACAGACTACTAATGTGAGGCCTGTTGCAGCAGGTGCAGACGCAGCTCAGAAGTCTGAGGAAACGGCGCCATCATGAGGACAAAAAGAGAAACACGCAGGGATCACAGAAAAAGAAGAGATGAACAAACCTACATCTGGTTGTCACGAGGTAAATAAGAACATGTGTTTTCACTGCAGAACAAATGCATGCTTTCCTCTCATCCTCACGCATATTTCTTCATAAATACCACGACTTAAAGACACTATGTGAAAGATGTATGTGAGTAGGCAAGTAGTACTTTTTTGATTATCCATATACCCAAAAATTAAACAATCCTGGCAACATTTTTTGTTAAAATGCGCAGGGCTGCAATGCATTGTTTACATGCAGCAAGGAAAGACTAGCACACAGAGGTCAACAAAGAGTTCAGACTGGAGTCTGGATTTTGAATATTTTTCTTCATTTGTTCATTTTGGAGCTGTACAGACATTGAAAAAATGCAGCAAAGGAAAGTCTAATACAGTCTGAAATGTCTAAACTGTCTGCACAGCTTTAAAATGAATCAATGAATAAGAATATTTCCAATCCTGACTCCAGCCTGAACTATTTTGTTCTGTGTGTGATTCCTTCTTTCCTGCACTTTAACAGTTATCCCTGAGAACTACCCCAGAGAAGAAGATAAACAAAAGGGCAGGCTCAGCTCAACTCAACTACAATTCATTTTGCCATTGGCCTCCTTAAAAATGATGTATCTATACCTGACCCTTTGCTACGTGTATCATATGTCTTAAGAGTTGTCAACATTTTCTCCAAAATGCAATTTCCCTCCTTTTAGCTTCTCAGATTGCTATTTAAACTGTAAACTATCCATATTTCACTAAAATGAGAGAAAAGACTGGAAACAAACAGCTAAATTTGTGTGGAATTGTCTCATTAATCATTTTGCAATGCCTCAGATTGGAGCCACTAATATAATCTACAGCTCTCATGTCCACTTCCTCTACCTGTCATTTCCTCTGAAACAGTCTAGAGTACAAACATTATACAACCATAACTTTCAACTGCAGCATTAGACATATTTAATTGTGGAAATGTAAAAAATGTTAACTCCAAAGCTTTAATAACTTTACAGGCACAGTTTTATTGAAACACTGAACTGTTCCATGATTGAGGCCAGTTGGTAAAGGAGATCACGTCTTTTTAGTAACTACCCCAAAACATTCTATTAGTCTTACATCAAGTGCTCCCCCTTACTGACACTTTTAAGACAAAACTCAAGACATACATTTTTAAATGACCTTTGGATGCTCACAATAGCTTTATTAGTTTTAAAATAATATTTTCTTTATTCATAAATGTATCTTACGATTTCGTATTGTTTTAAGTTTCATTGGTGCATATACTTCTAACACTGTGGTGCATTTCAGTGTAATTTATACATCACTTTAGTGAACTCTAATTGTTTTTCAGTGTACTCAATAAACTTCACTTGACTTGACATGTTCGTCATTGGAAACACATATCTATGAAACCTGCGCAAGCTCAGTACACTGAAGGAGATCGTGACATATGATGGAAAGCTCTGGGGAAAACGCACGTGAGTCATCATTTAATTTAAGAAGTGGCTTTGAAAAGAATATACCACAAATCAGTGATACCATTAAAAAATGTGTGTGGTTGTTTAATACATATTGTTTACTACATGAGTCGTTTTTTCAAGTGACAACCCTCAGAGAAAAACGTGGCAGTGTCACCTGCGTACAGTGCGTCACTAGGGGTCAGCAAATCACTTTTAATCACTTCAGAAAATCTCAGCATGAGGTCTCATATATAGTACATGTTGTACCTGCAGTGTCATACTTGTCGTCATGATTTTTTCTGACGTGTTACAGATGAAACCTTGGCATTATCTTCCCCCTATTCTATACTTCTTTATCTTATAATTATTATTATTATAAAGGCTTTCAACATGTGTGAACTGCAGAGCGTTTTTACAGTCCGTGCAGCTGAAAGACTCAGTAAAGTAGAACTGTACAAAACTTTACTGTCCATAAAAGTGGAAAACGTGTATTTGGCGCATCCATCAGCTAATTAAAATATCAAAACACACACACACACACACACACACACACACACACACACACACACACACACACACACACACACACACACTCATAAATAGGCTAGGCCATGTCGCAGTATGCACGGAATTTAAGAGGAAAACTTCTTTAAACAAAATCAATAAACTGAGAAATATTCAGCCTGTCCAGTGAATTAACTTTCTATATGCACATGAAGTCCTGCAGCTGACTCAACGTTAACACACTAATCAATAAACACAACTATAGGCTACTTAATGTGACGTAAAATCCCATTCAACCTTTAACAATAGAGGGCGCCAGATGTCTGCACATTGTGTGTAAGGTTCAAAGGTTAAACTGCGCGGTACGACAACACTGAATTATGTTCATAAAGTGTTTTTATTCTCTAGGCTTGATTCATAAAAGAGTAAACGTTTATGCATTTGGTACGGAGCCAGATGGTGGACTTTGTCTTCAGTCATTGATGTCGGCCATATTGGGCGCACGGGAAAACCATTCAATAGCAGCTGATGCGACATTCAGGGGCTATCGGAAAAATGCAAAAAAGCAAATTCCCTGTATGAACCTAGAAGTAATTGAGACTAATACTGTAACTGCATCGAAGCATACACAAAAAGGTGAATATACTGTTTTCTTCACTCTATACAAAGTATAGATTTATTTATACAATTGAGCAACAGCCCCAAGAGGCAGGTTATTACATCTGGTCACAGGCATAGGCTACATGAACAAGGAAGCAACATATTTACAACAACTAGGTAATAATTATTTTCATTATCAATTCAATTAATCTGTTGGTTATTTTTTTATCCAATTAGTTGTTTTTTTCTATACAATATCAACCGCTGTTTCCCAAAGCCCATGACGCAACTTAAAATGTCTTGTTTTGTCCCAAATTCATAGTTCATAACCTAACGATATTCAATGTATTATCATAGATTAATGCACATGTGTGACATTGTTTGATCAAATGTTCAATGACTTCAGCTAAAATGAAAATGTAAAATGAAAGGGAGAGCAATAGAGAGAAGACTTTTTTTTTTTTTTTTTTACAAAGGTTTATAGGTGTGAAGCAGGGGTCCATTTTCAGGCATTTCATAAACCATCCAAACAAAGATTGACAAACCAAAAGATTAAAAAAAAGGTTGTCTTAAATACCGTTTTTAGACAAATAAAACCCTAACCCTAACCCAAAAACAATTAAAAAGAAAGAAAAAAAGAAAGAAAAAATTGGAAGCCGAATTTACGAGTATATTATGAGTATTTGAACGCACCATGATTCCTTCTTTGGCCTCGTCGGCTCCTCGGCACTAGTCCGGCTATTGTTGTGTGTCTTTCAGGGCAAGCCTGACCTATCAGCAGCCGGTGATTTCTGGATATTTGAACTGTTTTGCGGTGCTTTCTCTCCGCCATATTAAGCTTTCTTTGTCAGCCGGCAGAATGTGCTCGTTTTAAAGGAATATCAGGGACCATAGCGGAGGACTTTGGGCTGGTGAAGTAGTTAATCGGTATGGGACAGACGGAAGACTGAGATTCCACGTTAGAGAGAGAGAGAGGGAGAGAGAGAGAGAGGGAGAGAGACTGCTTGTGTCGGCTGTTTCCACTTTGGATTGTCGACGTGAAAAAAGAAGAAAAAAAACGTGTGGTGGGGAAAAAGAAAGATCACAGGACGCATGTAGCCGAACTACAACACTTGCAAAGGTCGCTTTTTTATTAAGGTAAGAAATGCTCTCTAGGAAAAAGTCACATTTTGCCTTTTGGGAGAGGAGCGAGCAGGGCCTTGTGTGTGTATGTGTGTGTGTGTGTGTGTGTGTGTGTAGTGCTGTGACACAGAAAGTTCGGGGAAAGGATCATGAGAGTTTCCTCTGTGTGTTACATTGTAATAAAAGTCTGAACCAGGACTGGAGCTTTGAGAGTCTTTGCTTGTATTGCTCGATGTAAAAAGCCGAGTAAAAGACTCTCAAACCGCCCTGGAACAAGGCTACACACTTTATATCGCACTAGTGTAGCTTTAAAAACAGCTCAAACACCAACTAAATCACTATTTTTGTAGTTTGAGTGTGGATATCTTTCACACAACAAAGTTTAACCACCTACTCTTTTCTCTCTGCCTCACCCAACCTCTCTCTCTCTCACACACACACAAACACACACACACACACACACACAGAGTCAGCTGCTGCAGGCCTCAGCTGTAATAGGCCTTTAGTGCAGGACATACTGTATTACAACAGATTTTCCAAAATGACCAAAGAAAAAACCTATAATTTAAGCCTCATGCAGTCATTCTCAACTTACTTCTTCTATGATCTTATTGAGGTGGTGCTGGTGTACTTCTCTGACCCGCCCACTACAGAAAATAAGTGTGTAAGATGGGATAAAGTGCAGGAATGCTGCTGGTGTGTGTGTGTGTGTGTGTGTGTGTGTGTGTGTGTGTGTGTGTGTGTGTGTGTGTCCCTATCTTCACTGTCCATGACTGTGCATGTGTCTGTTGGTGTGCTTATACTATCCGGTGCCACAGTAAGTAATCCTCCTCTGTGGTAATCCCTCTGTTAGTACAGCCCCTGGACAGTCGTGTCTCCTTCACACACACACATACACACACGCAATCACGGGGATGGACACACACACACACACAGCTGGAATGGAGAGGTCTGCTGGCAGAGGAGTGAGGAACACTAACAGGTGGTGTTGGCTGAGTTTCAGGGGCTTGAGTTTAACTGGAGACATGAGGGATCCTTGAGTGTCCTCATGGCGCAGATCAGACTGCGTATCATTAAACCTAACTGATTAAAAGATGATGAGCTTCAACGCAACTGTGCCACAGTGGTGAGGTCAAAGCACAAACACTGTTCGCTCGCACGTCGGCAAATCGAACAAATGTTTGGATTTGTGAGGACAAAAAGAAAATGTTCGGCCTCTCACTGAGCGATGTGGTGTCCTCCTTCAGTGTGGGCACAGAGAACAAGAAGACCTCTTCTTTTTTATAGCTTGAAGATGGCTCTTTCTCTCTCCGAGCCTCACTCCAGCCTTTGACAGGCACAGCAGGTGGCCTCAATGGCCTGAATGGATTCGGAAGGAAGTTCCTCTCTCTCCTCCCCCGCCGCCACCCTCCACTCACAATGATTGGCAGAGATGGCAGGCTGCCCTGAAGATAAGACCGTACCGCGTCTCAGTGAGTGTGCCAGGGCAATTACTGAGTTACGCTTCAGTAATGGTTTGCAGCCCCTGGTACCTTCTCATCTCTCTGTGATTGTGGCCAGTGTTTACTGAGGAGGTCTGTCAATGTAGCTTTCAGGCATGGCATGCAGTAGAGTTATCTTTTATAGCATGAGAGGCTTGGTTGCAGACTTTGTGTGCTGCTTTTTGCCAGAGCCACATCAAAAACTCTTCTGTGGTGAAGAAGCTCAAAAGTAACCTGATGACCTTTCTTGTAGTGCTGAGTTGATCAGTGGGAAACTGAACAACTCTTTAATGATCAATACATTATTTAGTAGTTTATCCAAAGCCAAAATGCCACATATTCACTGATTTCAGTTTCTCAAATGTGGGGTTGAACAACTGTTGGGTTTTAAATGTTGAAGTCATCACAGCGGGATCTGGGATCTGTGTTTGTTTTATTTTAAAGTCTAAATGATGAATCTATAAATCATTGCCTATGATAATGTGCTTTTAGAGGCTTCTCTAATAGGGTTGGATATTGTTTGAAAGTATTCAGTTTCAACACAGACAAAAGAAGCCAAAGCTCTCAGATGCTTAACTTCTAAACAAAGGAACTGTGGTTAAATGAATGAAAGGAAAAAACCTGCAACAAACAATGATTAACTATTCGGTGTATCAGATGTCATAATGTAGTAAACCAGCACTGTCACAGGTCTCTAAAACCCAAGGTAATGCCTTCAGATAGCTTGTTTTCATCAAGCAATGACCCAAAATCTGAAGGTGTCTACCAAGTACTACCAAGTTTACTGATCAGCATCTTATCTTGATGAATGACTAAAACAGTCAATTTAATTTTCTGTTTGATTAATCAACTAATCGTTTAAGCTCACATTCAGAGCCATTTATCTGCTCTTGAATCAATTTTAGAGAACCGATGCTTCAGACGCTCTTTAGTTTGTACATTAAACAGCAATGAAGTTTGACACCTACCACTATTTACTTATCAGTCACAGTTAAAACCCTCACAGTTTGTGAATATCCGCCCTGTTAAAGCCCAGTGTGCGTCACAGGTTTGTCCCAGGTGGCTGCAAAGGTTGCACAAGGCAGAAGCTCAAGGGTTGAAAGTCCTCTCCCAGAGCTTCTCCGCTTGTTCCGTCTTATCTGATTTGTCACTATGAGACTTAAGAATTGCATCATGCTCGATTTTGCCAAGCGCATCACGCAAACATCACGGCAGCCAAAAAGATCCCCATTCATACCAAACGTCACCATCAGCATCACAACTACACACAAGCAGATACTCCTTTTTAGAAATCACCTCAGATCATAACACAAAGCTTGGATAGCATGAAAGCTGTACATGTATTTCAAAAGACTAATTTTTTTTCAGTTTTTTGTTGATTTGTAGTGACACCCATTTTTCTTCTTTCATTCTGGACATCATTTTGGCCAGTGGAGCTATTTGAGACCCTCACTGTAACTGTAACTAGGTTAAATAAATAAACGTGACTCTAGCACAGCTGTGAGTTGGCTCTTCCACTCTTTGATATAAGTTTACTTCGGTGTAGAGCTAACAGTTTGGTCTGAAAACATGCAGCGTCGGGATTTTTTTTTCTCCTGAATGGCAGCTACAGAAAAAGCTTCCCTCCCGCCGCTCTCCAGCATTGTTTCATTTGGCCCTGTGGGAAGCAGCAGCCTGTGTCTCCTTAATCTGACACGGCATCACTGGCAGTCTGGCACATAGCCTCACATGTCACATGTCCTTGGATGGGCTCCGGCTCCGGCTCCAGCATTTTGTTTGAATACATACCAGTGTCTTTTTGTGTGCTGACCACATACGCCTGGCAGTAAAGATGGAAGTATCTTTATATTCTGTTTACTTCCAAAACTGATTCATCTCTTTTTTTTTTTTTTTTTAGATAAGAAGGGAGTTTGAGTATAATTTAGCTTTATGTAAATTTCTAATACATTTTGAACTGATTAGCTAATCGCGACAGTCTTACAAGCTCTAGTTGGTTAACAAGCAATTTACAAAGTATATTGAAGTCAGATCTGTGACCCACATCTCTGTACAAGCAGGAGGCTTTATCTCTTCCCATTCCCTCGGAGCTACCAGAAGAATGGCACATTTTCTTGGAGCTAATCTCATTGTTGTACATAACGATCTCATTTAGGAAACCATCGGAGAGAGGATACAATAATCTGCCCGTAATTTGATTTGCTGTGAAGTCGATTTGAGCCCTCATTAGTTTTGGTAAATTTGTCACACAAGAAGAAGAAAAAACACTGCTGGTAGTCTTGTCTTTTCTTCTTTCTTTTTTTTCGCCAAGAATTTTCTCATACTTATTCTCAGTGTTTCATGTCAGTTTAGGACTGTGCTATCTGAATGAAATGATCAATAGGTTAACATATCAAAAGTAGTTTAAACCACCATACTAAATCCAATCTGTGGAAACATCTGTTTTGTTGGTTTTTTTTTTTTTTAAAGTATTTGTGGAGACTATTTGGCTCCAACGTTGTAAGGACAGTGTGTGCCCTTATTAGCATTTGTGCAGCTCAGTGTTAGCATGTGTATAGTGAGTCCGCTGTGCACTGTGGGGGAGCACCACAAGGTACTTTCTCTTTGTCCATAACAAAAGGTAGATGAGACTGACAAAAGAAGAAAGTGAAAGCCTCTCTCTGTTGCACAGAACAGGCAGAGGTGAGCTTTTCTTTCTTTCTGAGAGCACGGTTCTCCTTGGATGGTTGAAAAGCTGGCTAGTGCATTTGCTAGATTATTTTTTGGCTGTTTTAAGTGAAAAAAAGTTTCCTTGTAACCCTGAGATTTTGTGAAATCAGCCACAGACGGTGGTTGATGTCAGTAAGATAAATCAGCCCTGAAGACTCCTTTCTTAAGCCCTTTTATTAATGGTATCGTTTTTGAGTTATTAATAGATCCTAATATGTAATATCGCTGCATAACATCTGCCCCAGGCCACTATTTGTATTTTGTTGCCAAAGAGGATCCCAACTGAAACTTGTGGGCGTTGACCAGTTTGACACACCAGATCATGCGCCAACCCTGTGGGCTCGCTCAGGCTTGTGATCTATTCATGGCCATTTTAGGAGCGAATCATCTGGGAGCATAATGGTGAAAATAGGAGAGGTTAACAGTCATTAAGGCAAGGGTAGTTTTTTTTTTATACAGCAGGCAGCTTGTAAACTTTTGGAGCTCCGGATACCTCGACAGACATCAAAGTGTGTCCTGAAACATGATCTGCGTACTCACACACTAACATCAGCTGGAGCACATTTGTTTCCAGGACACAGCTATCGGATTTGAACTGTTAATTCAGTCTTTAGACTTCACCGGCACTCCTTCACCGTGTTGTCTTTTTAGGTCAGACGTTAGTTTGCTGTGGCATTAGGTTCAGTGTCACACAATAAGTGTGTTGGGCTTATGGCACCATGTAATGGTTGACATGTGACAGGACAAGGTCAAAGGTGGCAGCCATGTTTATGTTGGCCTTTACTCTGATGTCAGTGGCTTCTATTATGACATGAGATGTGCCAAATTTAGGGTTTAGTTTAGCCTACATAGATAGAGACATGATATAATAAGGTGGTGAACAGTAAGCTCAGAACTATATTGGAACCATAATCTGCATACTTGGTAATTAAAAAGAACATTTAAATATTATTTGCAAATACTGGTGCTATATAAAGTGCACAGATGGTCCAATTTAATGACATTCCAGGCTATTCCTTTGTCTCCTTTGCGTGGGACACTTCATTATGCCGAGTGTAATTTTATGTGTATGTGCTGTATCTTCTCCAACACCTGTATGAACATCTGTGCATGACAACCGTGCCTGTTAACAACCTCAAATCTGTAAATGTGTATCTCAGGCTCTCAGACACATCCACAAAACACAGACTGAGCCTTTTTTATCCCCCTTCTCATACACTTCTTTTAATCAAGATAACAAGAAAAGTTTATCCAAGAAAACAAGAGAAGTAGTATGTAACTGCAGAATTGTCATTTTATACCAGCTTCATCACTTTCACCAGCAAACCAAAGTAATTGTCTCTCCCTCCAAATTGCAGACATGTTTTTTTTGTTGCTGTGCATATTAACCAGTTGTAACAAATTGCCAGAACAAGCGGTGCTGCAGTGCTCACACACAGATTGCATGCTGTCGCCACCGGCTGTTATTAGTTTTCTTTTCTGTGCAAACCCGTGAAGGATGTCTGCCTTCTGAAAACACCCTAATTTGTTCGGTCGGGGCCAGTTAGTTTGCTCAACAGTGTGCATGAGTTGGACTTTTTCAATTTTTAATGTCTTGGTGTGATTGTAGTTGAATTAGTTTTGAATGTAATCTCAGCTTCATCCACTTCAGCTTCATCAAAACTTCTCAAAGAATGAAGACAGTCAGCGAAGTGCGTCCGTACTTTTAAACGATGGCGGCGGGCGCAGTATCTAAAATTGTCCTTCTTCCTCTTCACCATTTTCATTATGTAAGAATTCATCTCTATCCATCCATCTCACACTCATCATTCATCCTGATGTCTTTTTTCTGCAGTGTCAGCATTGGCTTCCTGTCAATACTGTTTGTTTGAGGGGAATAAAGTCAATACACCATCCATCTGAAATAAGTAGATCCAATCATTGGCTGTTGATGCTGATTAGGTTTAGTTGTTGTGCTGCCCTTCACCGGCCATGGCCAGGAGGAGAGATTAAATGAATTGTTTGGAGTTCCAGTTTGATTGGAACTAAAGTTTTTTCAGATCAATAAATTCATTACAATTCCTCGAGCAGCGTAAGGGTCTTTTTTTTGTGGTAATCTCGCTTTTTGGTTTCATTCTTAGGTGGGTGGGTCACAGATGAAATATTTCAACATATGAAAGCTGGCCTATTTAGCATCATAGCATAGCATAATAAGACGGATCATTATTGAAGTAGCATTATCAATAAACGAGGTCTCTACTGGATTATTGTGTAGCAAAATGGCAAGTTAATGAAAAAATGATGCAGTGTGAGTGTGACTGGAAAGCTGCTGTTTCACCATTAGTGAGTAGAATTCTATGGTATTGTATGATTTACACCTACCCTAGAGATGTATGTGTAACTAGTTGTGATTTAGACCTATGTTGTAATTTATTTCTGTGGTGCAATCGCTTTCTGATCTGTGCAGCTCTTTTGTAATTTACCACTGCCTCTAATGTCTCTGTAGCATTTTTATATCTAGACAATGCCATAGCACAGATTCATTGTGAGTCATTGATGCCTTTAGGGAGGGAAGGGAGAGGTAATGTGCTGCCCACTATTTGTTTGGATCAGGTGGCCAATTCTCACACGCTGAACCTTTTTTAATCTGTTGATTATTTTTCTCCATTAACTGATTTAGTTGTTTGTTCAGAAAACACTAAATACACACGAACACTCAAGTGAATATAAAGAGTTATGTTCATATAGTTTATAGAGAATCAGCCAAAGGTTTGGAAACACTTTCTACTTAGAGGGAGTGGGAAGGTGTGTCTCTAGTCTCTACAAACGAAACTACATATACCTGTAATATATCACACAGATGATCATTCAAATTATATGATGCTGCCTGATGATGTTTGTCGTGATCAAACACCCAAAAAATTTTTAAAATGAGGTGAAGTTTGTGTTTTTCAAAGTTTGTCTGTCCTCTAGTATAAAACTTGATCTTGTGTGTTATATTAACTCTAAATGCCAGAGCTGTCACTGCTCGGTATTTGTAACCATGTTGCAACATTTTACAAATGCCAGGATATGTGTCACTGACAATGGACTTGTCATGGAGTTGAGCGGTTGAGTGGCAGCTTGTCACACGCACACGCACACACACACACACACACACACACACCCTCACAGGCGCAAAAAAACACTCCAACAATACTTTGGCAAAGAGGTTAAAGCTAGCAGAAGACTACAAAACAGGACTATAACAAACCTATATAACACACACATATAAAGTGATATGCATTCATCTACCACTGGATTCTCTTCTTGTGAGGACATCCGAATGTCTTATCAAAATATTAAACAATCTAAGACAAACAATATGAGACAAAAATAGTTCTGAGACGGATTTCTTTATCTTTGATGTTTATGTGAAGTAATTAATTATAGTGCTCCAAATACAGCGCACGCACACACACACACACACACACACACACACAAACAGAACTTTCATGTATCAATAAGAAAGGGAGAGTACCAACCCTTGACACCAAAGGGCTCTTCTCTTAAATCTGTGCTAGTGTGATCACAGGGGAGAGCTGATATGGCCACAGGCTGCAAAAGGATCTAGTTTGTAACTCTGCTGGCTTGAAATGCTTTTGTTGGGAATTGTGAAGTCATGTGAGGTCATCGGTCGGGTTGCAGCCTTTGTTTTCTGGATGGCAAGGTTGTGTTAAGACCCACCCCCAACCCCCCTCTCCTCCTCTTCTCCAAAAGCTCCAGGCGTTGTATGCGCAGTATCACAATTATTCCTCTCCATTTATGACACAGGTTCAGCCTCCATGACAAAGTAAGAGCTCAGCCCACTGATTTATACAAGTTTCTGATTTCTATTCATTTTCAAGTGTTTGGATCACATCTGGTAATAAAGGACTCATTTATAAACTTTTCAGAGAGGGAACTCTTTTGGGATCTTCTGCATTATACTCTCGCATTGTTCCTAAATCTCATGTAGCTGGTTTATTATTACATCTTTATATTAAAATTCATCCCTAGAAGAAAACTAAAATCTAATTCCCCTCTTGATTATTAGAGGAGACATCAGTTGCTGTAACAATACTCATAATGAGGACATCGTTTGGATTGTTCCCAATTCACAAATCTCACACATTCACACATTGAACTGTATGCTTCCCATTATATTGGCATGTTTGTTCTGATTTGATTAATCCAGCAGAGTTTGTTGCTCCTGTATGTAACATGGAGCCACACTGCATTCATGCTTTGTTGTTAATGTTAGGGCTGGGCCAAAAAAATCAATTTTTACATTAATCACGTTTTTTTTTTTTTTTTCTAAAGACCAGCTAAATGTAGCATTTTAGTTTATTGTAAGATTGTAAGTTGGTGGATAAGAATGTTTTTTGTGAGGACAGGTGCACAGTTTTAAAAATAAATCTCACAAACTGATGTGATGTGTGTATTATTGTTTTTTGTAGATATGACTTATGATGTATTATCAAGTGTTTGGTTCAACCTGTTCTTGTTTAAGGAAAGAAAATCACAATAATTGAAATATAAAATCGCAATACTTGGTAAAATCGAATCGCAATTTAAACCGAATCAGGACCCAAAAATCGTTAGAGAATCGAATCGGCACAAGAGCATATCAGCCCAGCCCTAGTTAATGTGGTAAAAAATGTATCCGATTTGCACCATTAGCAGTTGTATTTTCTGTATGTATCAGCCAGTTCAGTGTCTCTTCCTCTGTGTTCCCTGCAGGCTGGACAATGGGTTGCGTCAGGAGCAAAGAGGACAAGAGCCCGGCGCTGAAGTACCGACCCGATAACCCGAATGCAACACCGGTAAACTCCCACCTGGGCCACTACGGGCCTGACCCCACCCTGATGGGTCATTCTCCAGCAATGAAGACACACAACAACAGCTACAACAGCCATGCCGCCTCACTCACGCCTTTTGGTGGGGCGTCTTCAATCATGACGCCCTTCGGTGGGGCGTCCACCTCCTTCACTTCAGTGGCTGTGAGCAGTCCTTTCCCGGGCGTCATCACAGGTCAGTTATCAGACAGGATTGAAGGTTACAGATGGGGCGGGGGGGGGGGGGGGGGGGGACACACACACACACATAGGAGCATGTTTAAGAAAAAGCCTTTGAAAGTTTTTCAGCATGAATGAAAAGTCCTGTTTTAAATTCAAATATATTCATCAGCTCCCAAAGTCTCCTTCAGAGAAGAGAAACTTTTTTTTATTATAATCCAAAATTACATTTTCTAATTTGCAAACATAAATATAACCTAATACTTATACAGTTTGCCATTTGCTGCCTCTTCATTTTGTTGTCATTATGTGCAAAACATAATACAACTTCAGAATAAACTCGGCTGAACATTTATTATGCGTAGGACGTTATGGGCAGCAGATGTTATGCAAATTAGACATTTGAAACGACTCAGCCAAAACATCAAGGCCGACCAGAAACCCAAAATAGCTTTATAATATGGAGAGCAATGCAGTAGGCCAACATGGGAAGTCACGAGCCAAAGAAAACAATGACTTATACCGAATTCATCAGCTTTAGTTGTGCACATTTAAAGTTTCATTCCCCAACTACGGTTTGATTACTTGTTCTGAATGTGAATTTGTCTGTGATGAAAATGACTCTTGATGAAATGGAGTCTCATGTTACTCCGAATGATTAATACGACATCAATTTAATAGAGAAATGATGCAATGAATGTGCACAACAAATGCACAAAGCGTAACACACCCTCTCCCACAGTGCAAATACACACACACACACACACAAACACACACACACCATCCTGCAGCTCTGTCTCATTCCATCTCGCTCTCTCAAGGAGGATAATCTGACCTGAGGGGTTGCTGCAGATCTAATCCTGCCCGTTCAATTTCCTCCTCAAGATAAACATATCAGAGCCCTGTTGTCTCTCAGCACTCTGTCACTTCATGCTATGTCGGAAGAATCAACTCTTTTCATTACAGCCAGAGATCAAGTGACATCAATTTGATTCAGTGACTCGAGGTGACACTTTAGAACGGCGGGACGTATAATCTGTTTCCTTCATGTGATCGTAAAAAGGAATCAAGAGAGTCAGGAGAGCTGTTTGTATTTCTAAATATTCTAGATAACTGTGTAATAAAAGGAACAAAGGAGAGTAAATATCAAAATGAGCATCCTGTTTTCATATGAAGGCTGAAGACTGCTTCTATTAGCCGCTCTTTCATCGCGTTGCCAGTCGATCGTCATCAAAGATCATGAAATATGATGTGGTTACTTTTAAAGACGCTCACACGCAACTAAAAAATCTCATTGCAGCTATAATAGATGATGATGTAATACCTGCTGAGACAGCTTTATTGTGTATAAATATGCTGTTGATGAGTCAAACTGTTTTATTTAAGCTGTGTGAGACTAATTTGCAGTTGAGGTCATGCACACCTTTTAACGCTCTGCTTTTCTCACTTTTAGGTGGTGTAACATTTTTTGTAGCGCTGTATGACTACGAAGCGAGGACGTCAGACGATCTGTCGTTTAAAAAAGGGGATCGCTTTCAGATTATCAACAACACGTGAGTACACTTGCTTTTTACACTGACCAACTCCTACTCTGTGGATGCATGTATATAGATGGTTGTATTTGTGCAAGTGACATCCACTCTGTGTGTGTGTGTGTGTGTGTGTGTGTGTGTGTGTGTGTGTGTGTGTGTGTGTGTGTGTGTGTGTGTGTGTGTGTGTGTGTGTGTGTGTGTGTGTGTGTGTGTGTGTGTGTGTGTGTGTGTGTGTGTGTGTGTGTATTTAATCCCTCATTGTATTGAGGTCTGATATTAAGGCTGAAATCTGTCTGGGTTAATGGGTTCCTCTAATGGGCCATCTGTTTAGTCCTCATCGCTTTTCTCCCGCCACTGATCATTTGTATAACATATAACTTTTACATCAGTCAGAAAAATACAAGCTGTGCTCATTATAAAATAAGGGCATGTTTTTTTTTATTAAAGATTTTTTCCGGCATAGACGCCTTTATTCAGCAGTAGACTGACAGGAAACATGGGAGAGAGAGAGGGGGTGGTGACATGCAGCAAAGGACCTCCGTTCGGGAGTCAAACCGGGGTTGGCTATGTATGTAGCATGCGCTCTAACCACTTGACCACCCCCCAAAAGAAGTTCATGTTTGATTTGCGAATCATCATTTTTTTGCCTTTTAACAGTGAATTTTAGTTGTTGCTTAGTGACACTGGTGTTAAAATACATTTTTTAGCACTTGAGTGATGCTCCGTTTTAATAATATTAAAGGAAATAACAACACATGATAAGAAATAAGAAAATGACATACTACACATTCCTTACTCCCTATTACCTCACCATTATCTTCTGCCCAGATGTGCGGAGGTGTGAAAATGGGCAAAACTCCAAAAATTCTGCCTTCCTCATTTATCAAATACGTCCTCAACAACTGTCTGTGTTCACATTGCGTTCACAGAGATGAACATGCCATCTGCTTTCAGTGAAGAGATGGGAGGAGGATAGACTTGCTCCAAATGTCAGTAGACAGATTCTCCCTACACCTCAACTCCTTGTCTTTGAATTCAAATGGGAACTGAGACTACCTACAAATGTGGTGTTTTCAATAAATCCACAATAACTTGACATGGATTATAAACCTTCAAATCATTTTTTGTTTGTTTGTTTTTAATTTCTAGAATAGTTTTCTACCAGAAGTCTTTGGTTTCATAAAAGGAGTATTTTCTCAACATGGTTTTTATCAGTATTTTCTATGTCTTACTTCTTCTTTCCTTTTCTTCTCTTCAGGGAAGGCGACTGGTGGGAGGCTCGCTCCATTAACACCGGACAGAAAGGTTACATCCCCAGTAACTACGTGGCCCCAGCTGACTCCATACAGGCTGAAGAGTGAGAACTAGTCATCCTTTCTAACCTTTCTGTCTTTACTTTCACTTTATTTCAACTCTGACTTTGTGACTAACCCATCATTTATACATGGCAGAGTTTGAACAATTGAGAACCTGTGGCTGTTCATCCGGTGTGACAGAAATGTCACATACTGTGTCGCTGCCATGCAGTTTTGGCCAGGGTTCAGTTTGAGCTACAGAGGAAAAAACACCTGCTAAACCAGCCAGTTAACGTTGCCCATAGGGTGCCAAATAGTCTGTGCTGTGTCTCAATGAAGGGGACAGACATGATTGACAGGATTCTGTGTTGTAGCCAACTTGTGGTAAAATATGAGCCTTGTCTCTGGATTTATAACATTATACATATTGTAAATAAAACTCATGACTGAACTGGTTTGAGTTGATCTGTAGTAAACCAGTAGCAGACTTTTGAGTTGATATGGAGACAAAACGGACTCTTTACTGAGTGGATTGAACCCTGGGATTTTGGGACAAGTTAAACTTTTGTATTTAAAGTAACACAAAAGTTATTCTCCCTAGTAACTATAACTATTTTCTATATACAGTACTTGGTAAAATAATTCAATGACTTTTTGAGAGAAGTAAGTGTAACTAAACACGTGAGACATTTCATCTGGTTTCTAACATGACTGGACTTGTACTGTCATTTTGAAACAGACAAGAAAAGCTACACTCTATGATTGTATACAGTCATGACCTAATAATTTACTTATTATTCATAGAAACAGGGGCAAACTTTTTTTTATGTAGCTCATTCTGTACGTAATGGAACAAGCTAAAGACCTACAGCCTGCAGCAAAGCTAATAATGAGCTATAATGACAGGAATGTGGTCTAAATAATTTTGACTTAAATGAGGTTTCAAGCTGTCTAACTTTGAAGGTAACCACAAAGGAACCGCTTCAAATTTCCTTATGTTTAATGTCAGCTGACTAACTTTGAATATATTTAATTTTTCTGTTCCACTGCCTAAACTTTTGATGTTTAATTTGCCACATATTAAAGACAGGACTAGATGATTCATATACAGTACCAAATTAAAAGGTTGGCCACACCTTCTCATTTCCTTCAAGGGGAAAAAATATCCATACTTTTGATTGGTACTGTACGTTTGCAAACTCTAAATATCACATCACCATCAACATGTTTTCCTCAAATGAATTTAGAAAATCCTGCTTGAGCTTCTTATGTGACTAAGAATTTGACTCTCTATCTTTTTGGCAGATGGTACTTTGGTAAAATGGGCCGCAAAGATGCTGAGCGTCTCTTATTGCTTCCAGGAAACCAGCGGGGCACTTTCTTGGCACGAGAAAGTGAGACGACCAAAGGTACGCAAATTTAGGTTTTGACATGAAAAGACTGGAATGTTAATACTGCAGTTTAACATACAACCATTAGATGAACGTGGGTTTGTTTTTTGTTTTTTTGGTGCTTTTTAAGACTGGGCCGTGATTAATGATAGTCATATGTGAATGGATTTGTGTATGTGAAATGAAAGCCTGTGATTTTCAATTACTGTGAAGCAAAATCTAACTTCATTTCTGTGAATTTAAAGGGGCCTACTCTCTGTCTATCCGGGACTGGGATGAGGTAAAGGGAGACAACGTCAAACACTACAAAATCCGTAAGCTGGATAACGGTGGTTATTACATCACCACTCGGGCCCAGTTTGAGACACTACAGAAGCTGGTGAAACACTACACAGGTATGCAGTTTGTCCAAATGACCCGCATCTTATCCTCACGTAGGTAGCATTTAGACAAATTGTTGTTTATAGCTGGAGAGCTCAGAGCAAGTTGGTTACTTTTCCCTTCAGACTCATGTTTTGATTGTGTGATCTGGTTTATTAACATGTTGAGGTTAGTTGTCTTTTTTATATACATATATATTATTTTGCCTTTATTGAATAAACATGAAACAAGGGGAGAGAGAAAG
The DNA here is from genome assembly GCF_027409825.1 of Scomber japonicus. Lineage (NCBI taxonomy): Eukaryota > Metazoa > Chordata > Actinopteri > Scombriformes > Scombridae > Scomber > Scomber japonicus. The sequence continues at coordinate 22,364,471 of NC_070589.1, read as the reverse complement.
GGGTACCACCTGCAACAAAGGTTCCTTGCTGGACTTGAACCAAGGACATTGCGGGTATATGGTATGCGCTGTAACCACTGGGCTACAAGGGCGCTCCATCCTTTTTTTTTTAAAGGTTTTTTGAAGAACAAGTGGTCCCCACTGTTGTTTTATTTAACATTTCAGCCAATGAATGCAATGCTTGCAAAGGAAAATGTATTATTCAACTGCAGATCTGCTGCTGGGATACGTATTGAATACCCTTTTTTTTCTCCTGTGGTGACTGTAAAACTGTTTCAAGCAGTGCTTTCACTGACACAGTCGCAGCTCAGTAATCACGACCAAAACCATGTGAGACTTAAGCCAAAATAGGCGTGAATATAAAAAATGTTTCATAAAAAACAGTCTTAAGCCTGCTGTAATCTGCACAGTATTGATCAGCAGGCAGCTGTTGCTAAAAATCCCCTGTGGACTGTCGCAAGAGAGCAGGATGTCTGGATGATGCAAACGCAAACTGTTCATTGAAGAATACAAAAGCCTGTTTAAAGTCTCTTTAAAGTCTGTGTAAAGCAATAATAAATGTTTTTTTGAGTTTGTAACACCACAGGGAAATGTGTAATCAACCACCCAGCCAAATATGACTGATTTAAAGAAGTCGCTAAATATAAAAAATCAGGTTTCAAAATTGTGGAAAAATTAGCAGTATTCTCTGCTCTGAAAAGCTGCGGGTGAGTCTGCTGTAGGTACTGAAAATACAGTCCAACTGAACAGCCTCTGAGTTAATGACGCTCATACCAAACTCCTGTATAAAAATACACATTTTGAAAATAAGCCTTGTTTTGTAGGTTTAATGCAAAGCAACGTAGATCATATTTTATAAATAATGTAACATTAGGAGCCACTGTTTAATTCGGCACATATTTTGCTCGTAAATGTGCACTTGTTACAGTAAAAATGGAACTTGCCTCCCTGACTCTGAAGGCACCAACATTGACTGAAAATGGCCTCATTTACCAGTAACAGCAGATAATCTGAAGTGAATCCCAGTTTCCGCCAATGAAAGTTTGTAAAACTATGCAATGCTAAGAATAGTATGCTAAAAATGCTATCAATATGTGCGCCTTAGTGTTTATATAGTGGGGCGGGGGGTAGAATTTGCTCTATGTGTTTCTGTATAGAGACTTCTATACAGAAACTGCATCTGATTCTTTTTGCTTTTCACGGAAACCAAAAATAAGTTGTGTTGCATGATAATGTCACATGACAATAGTGAAAATACCAGGAACAATATTATTTCTAGAGGGGGCATTAAAAATGTAATTCTGAGGGGAAAACTCTTGTGTTTGTGTGTGTTTGCTTTTTGTTGTGGTTTGTAGTATGTTGCAGCTGTCATGTAGAAATGGTGATAATTTATTCATTACATGTAAACAGTCCACTTACTGTAGTCTGGCTGTGATCACTGCCAGGATTATGCATGTGTGTAAACAGTGTTTGTGTTTAACAGGCTGGTGCTGTGATTGAGCAGACTGATTACTGATTCAAACAAGTCCCAACTCACCGGTCATTTTTCTTCCTGTGTGTGTCTTTACATGTCTGTTCCCGTCCAGAACATGCCGATGGTCTGTGCTACAGGCTGACGACCGTGTGCCCCACGGTGAAGCCTCAGACTCAGGGACTAGCTAAGGATGCCTGGGAAATTCCCAGAGAGTCCCTTCGACTGGAGGTCAAACTGGGCCAGGGCTGCTTTGGTGAAGTCTGGATGGGTAAGTCACCATTATTGCTGCACTAATGCATATGCTGCACATGTACATTTATATACTTTTGATTAGGTTTCCAAAGAGTCAACTGAGTTTTGCACTGATTAATATGCTCTTGTGCTTTTTGAATGAACATCTTAACTATGTTGTTTCAGTAGTTTCACCATAATTCGAGCTGCAAAATTAGAAATAAGTGGTGTTGAAGGCTTGGTGGCATAGGGAGTACTTATGCACTTGGGCGCTAATGACCCTTTCAGACATAATGCGATATGAGTTGCTCTTGCTACTGAGTTTGGCACTCATCTGACTAGGAGCAAAATAAGCAGAGCTTTCATAAGTTCTAGCAGGACTGTAGAACAGTTAGGGGACAGCTTGTAAATCATATAATATTGTTGTGTTGTGTCTGAAAGGATCTTAATTAGACAATATTTGCACACCCAAGGGGAACTACCGTATTTGTACCGTTCACTCCTCTGTCATGACTTATTGTAAACCTTGTTAGATCAGATAAAATTGCATTGAGAAACGCAGCTAATAAGATTTCTCACCAGTTTCCACCATCTCTATGGTCAGGACTGTTGAGATGGTTTGCAGCTAGTCATAAAGTTGAACGCCAAATGAAAAAAACATCTGAATCCACTGATCATGGCAATTTCATTGAAACGGCTTGATGTTAGTCTGAAATCGTGCTCATATAAACACTTGTGTAGCCGCGCCCTTAAAGAGGTTTGGGTTTCTGTCAGTGAGTCCCTCTATTTATTCCACACAAACAGAAACAAAAAGAGGGTTTTTTTCTGTGAAATTCCCTCCAACAAGCCAATATGAGCAGGTTGAATCATATTTCTGTGAAACCTGCCAGCAAATCTAATATATGGAAACACTGAAGCTGCCATTAAAACAGGCTATTTATGCTACATAAAGGTGCCTTGCTCAGTGGCACTGACTGGCTCCAGGATATGTCCTACCACACAACATGGAGATTGACCTCCAACATCCACTCTGCATACACACTTCCTATGTCAACAACACACTTACATAAATACACTGCACACTGTAGTATTGATGTTTGACGCTAACACTGATCATGAATAAGTAAAGAATACAAACAACTGCATGGACGTATACTCACACAGCCATTAGGGCTCACACAGAGAAACAAAGCATCCACTTAACATTATTTATATCTCATGTAAAATTAATGTAAAAGAATCCAGAAGCAGTTAACACTATAAACAGAGTTACTTTGTAGAAACAGATCTAAAGGTGGGGTCTGGGGACATCTAGGGGTCCTTGAGAAGGTTCCAGCGCGGTCCCCATTCAAAAGGAAAGTCATTTATTTTCACTAAATTCACATCCATAAGTAACACAATGACATAATGTATGACTAATTTGGTCATAGGTTTTAAACACGTTCTTTAATAAAACATCTAAAAGCAAAAATCTTATCAGATGGGGGACCTTTTGAAGTTTGAGAAACACTGTTTTATATTACATTACATTACTTATTTCCATAAAGTAAAGATCTCGTCTTGTTGCATCACTGACCCACATTCTGATGTAAATGCTGATTACTGATTGCTGTTTGTTCTCACACTGACACATACACACTCACGCACACACACACATACATACACAGCTCAGTAATCACAGGTCACCTCCTACGCTTCAGTTCTCTGGCCTGCATGTGAGAAGGGGGCCTTTCAGCAAACACGACTCTTTTCTTTCATCACTCACTCTTTCATTAAGCCTGGCCTGCAGCAAGCCTCGACCTGCCAGCCTCCACTGTGCAATCCCAGGAATCCCTTTCTGCCTCTCTCTGTACTGTTTTAGCTCTTGATGGTTTTTCTGCTCAGACAGCTACAACTCACTGAAAAGTCTCTCCCCGTTCATACGTTTCTCCAACATTTTGAAATGTAAATGTTTTCATGTGCTTTTCATGTGTTTTCATGTTCTCACCACCTCATGTTATCAAATATTATTATTGCCCTACTTTGCCCTTCAGCATGTGTGTGAGTTTCTGTGAGTGTGTATGTGTGTAGAGTTTGTTCAGTATGATTCATTCATGAAGGTCAGCCTTATGACGGAAGCACTAGTTCTCCTGCCTCAGCTCATTGTATGTAAGCAGGGCGTGAGTAAGTGGCTCTCAACCAGGAAGTGGCTGATTATTTAAGCTGTCGTGTTCTTTCTCTCTCTGGCTGCTCTTGACACATGGGAACACAGCCAGTGATCACTGGCTTGAAGGTTGATTTTTAGGATTGATGTGCCAATCACCTAAAAGGGATCAAAAAGTCTTTAACGTGCCCTCAGTGTTTCATTTTGTGCGTAGGTATGCTCATGAATGAATTATAACTTGTTTTCTTCCCCAGTTAAACCTTGCAGTAGGTTACACAAACATTGTAGGTTTATGGTTTATGTCAGACATCAGTGACCATTATACAGACCATTATACATTTTGTTTTTATTCAGGCACATGGAATGGCACTACTAAGGTGGCGATTAAGACCCTGAAGCCAGGCACCATGTCCCCAGAGGCTTTCCTGCAGGAGGCTCAGATCATGAAGAAACTCCGACATGACAAACTGGTACCTCTCTACGCTGTGGTGTCTGAGGAGCCCATCTACATCGTCACGGAGTTCATGGGCAAAGGTAAGAGCAGCGCACAATGACAGAGACTCTAAATTTAAACCCTTAGCAGAGCTCTGTAGATCAGGCTGTCCACTGACCCAAAAATGCTGTGATATTGTCTTGTCAATCTAGTATTCTAGTAAGGCTGTGCAGTGTAATGCTGTGAGAAGTGGGACATATTAAAGTGCAAACCTGCAACTGAACTTTGCAGTTCATTTTCTTCCACTGCAGCGTGTAAGCTTTGCCATCTTCCATACCAATATGTTGAACAAACAAGTACCACTGTATTAAATGGCTGCCTTTATGAGAAATTTCAAATTTAATTTGGAGGATATTACCAACCTTAATCTTCTCTTAGCCTCCATACATGAAGAATGGTTATAACACAATATATAGTATGTACTAGCTGTTCAGGCAATGGATTTATTTGTAATTTCTTGACATTTCAACCTAGTCTTTGGGAATTGACGAATATGCAGAAAAAACAATTCATGACAAATTAACTTAATCAATACAAATTAGCTGCGTTGAACTGGATTCTAACTCATAAGTGTCTAGTGAGGCAGAAGGGCAAATCCTCTGAACTTTTTAAACATAATTCATAATGCCTCAGAGTTTGTTTATTTTAGCATAAAAACTCCACTTTCAACTCATTTGCATAGAGACACATTGATGGTGGCTGACTGTATCTTCTAAACTCTTGACAGGGAGTTTGCTGGACTTCCTTAAGGAGGGAGACGGGAAATATCTGAAGCTCCCTCAGCTGGTGGATATGGCTGCACAGGTAGGATAAAAATAAAATCCCAGGAGATCCTTTGTCTCTTACCTGCCCAGCTGCTTTTTTAACACTGTGTGAAGGAAGGAGTAAAAGCAGTAAAACAAAGAGCTCCATGTGGACAAGCTGTCTGTGTAGGTGTGTATGAATAAAATAATCATTCCCTGTGCAGAAGGGTTTTAGTTTGTTCTCCATCTGGCCGTCATATTTATTGAATATCCAACTTGACATCTCTACATTCCCCTCCCTTCCTCCTCCGCCTGCCTGCTGTATGTGCCTCCCCTCATCCTCCACCACTTAGCTGCTTGTAGCACTTAAACACTGCTCATCAGAGGCCACTTAAACTCGCTGGTTCAGTCGCCTACTGTGATCTGCTCTTAATTCGCCTCTCCATGCTCCCGGGCTCCCTCTTCTCCTCACTCAGCAGAGTGGAAAAGTGTTTGAGAATTAGACCAAGGCAGGCTGACACCTCGAGATGCCTCTGAGGGAGTTGGCTGCCAGTGCCAGTCAGATAGTTGTTTTGAAGATTTGTCCAATTGTTATCACTGACACAAGTGCAGATAATCTGTCAGCCTGAATTAAAATCTGGATTAAATACTATATCAATGACATGTATTTTTCTTGAAATGACAATTCATTGTGACTGCTTTTGATTGGTATTATTCACAATTTGTGACTGTTTGGTGACCCTTCTTCTGTCCTCATCTTTTTTATCCCATCCTGTCCCAGATTGCAGACGGCATGGCCTTCATTGAGAGGATGAACTACATCCACAGGGATCTGAGAGCTGCCAACATTCTGGTGGCTGATAACCTGGTGTGTAAAATAGCCGACTTCGGCCTGGCTCGGCTCATCGAGGACAACGAGTACACTGCCAGACAAGGTGCGTGTGTGTTAAGAGTTGGATGTGATTAGCCCACAGAGGTGTACATGCTTATAGGTCTGCATTTGGGAGGACCTATAAATAGACTAATTTATTCTGAACACATGTTGTCTATCTTGAGCCTTCAATCCATTCATTATTTAACATTTAATCCTCATTTGAACAGAAATGGAAAAAGCAGACACAGATATTTATCATTATAGTCTAAGTGTCCTGTCTATTTAGGCTACAGTCTCACTTTTTTGATAATTTTGATCATCATCTTTGTCCAGGTGCTAAATTCCCCATCAAGTGGACAGCCCCTGAAGCTGCTCTTTACGGCCGCTTCACTATCAAATCAGATGTCTGGTCGTTTGGTATACTACTGACTGAACTAGTGACCAAGGGCAGAGTACCATATCCAGGTAAGGATAAGAGTTACACAGATACAAGATACTTGATTCGATGTTTTTTTAAACTATAGCGTTTAAGTTTTCCATGTGGAAAACAGGAATAATTCAGTCGTTTTTGCTTCAGGATAATTCCCATATGCCCCTCTGATCCTCAGTCATCTGAGGCTTTTAATAGTATTTTCTCACACATGCAGATCAGAATAGAACTGTAATATAGTATATATGAGTCAACGCAGATGTCTAATCACTTATCAGTCCATGGGAAAGTACCCCTCACCCTCCCATACATGATCCCCTCATGGTCTGCCACCACTTCCCGACCCCTGCTGTCCAAGAGCAGTACTGCAGTCTGTCTGGTGTTGACAGCATGCAACTGGCCCTGATTACAGAGAGTGCCATATGGCAGACTAAACCACCATCTCTTGTAGAGGGCCATCTGGCTCCTGTGGCCTTCTTGGTTTCAGTGCACACCCTTCATTCTAATTAATTCACCCCAGAGCTACAAATTTTGGGGGCTGAAACCCTCATCCCCCTTCTCAAAATTGTGAAATGACTCAACGGGCATTTGTGGCTCTTGTTGTGCCACGCTGTCCTTTTCGGGAGCTCTGTTTCTATTCCCATGCTTGGTAAGTGTAGAAGCAGTAGGATGTAAATAAGACTGCAGCGTTTATATGGGAACACATCATTTTTTCTTCTATTTTAGTCCATGTGTATTTATAGATATCTTATACGCACTCTAATATATGAGAGGCATGTCATTAGAGCTAAGGTTTTCAGATGCAAGACATAAATCACACTAACACCTCAGCATCCGACATACCGCCACTGCCATATCATGGTCAAAGCAGTTGCTCTGGGCCTTTCCTCTCCGAGTGTGAGATAATCTGATCCCCACTCTCCCACAGGGAGATGGTGGGGGGTTGAAGGAATGGAGGCGGGAGGGCAGGATGCGGCTATGACCATACCACTGACTCTGTGTCATAACCTCTTTTAGCTGCAGTGGGCTCCCCATGGAGCTTTTTCTGTGCTGTGTCAAAGGGTTCAGGATCACTGTCTTCCTGTCTTGGGAAGGAGAACATGAGTCTAGTGCTCTAGTAGGGAAGGAAGGGGCCAAAATTGTAATGCCACTGTTTAGATTTTTCTTAAATCATACTTTATTTCAAATGACCAACTAAGTTATTGCTCTGCATTTTTAACCCTGTCACTGACCACAAGTCTTACAGAAAGTGGTCACCTTCCACCTAAGCAATTGAGTTGGACATTATCTCCTACTGGCAGATGATGCCAACATTTTCTACTGCTTCGGGCTGCATACTGAGTTGTTTCCTCATAAAAAAGTAAATACCATTTTTCTTGACCAGTCCACTTTTCACAGGTTCCCATCACAGCACCAGTGTGTAAGATTTAGTGGCATCTAGTGGTGAAGGTGCAGATTGCAACCAAGTAATACCCCTCCCTTCAAAGCGTTTGGGAGCATCTTTGGTAGCCGTGAAACTCGCAAAAAACATGAAAGGCCCTCTCTAGACGGTTTGGTTTGTCCATTCTGGGCTACTGTAGAAACATGGCAGTGCAACATGGTGGGCTCCATGGAGGGGGACTCCCTGCCAGTGGAGGTATAAAGGACTCATTTTTGTGCAACAAAAAAAAAAATTAATATCTTATTTTTATTAATTTAATTTAAACATTCTTATGAGTATTATACTCTATTTCTTGCCAAGTCCATTCTGCTAGGTGCTACTAAATCTTAATAGGATTTTAGTTGGAAATTTTAAAAATGACACTGACCTTGAGAAGAGAGTAGTCATACGGACATGATTATTTCATAACACAAAGGCCTTTTTCTGGGCTAGTTTTTCATTTCACTGGCATGTGGTGAAATTCAAGACCATTTCTCTCTCTGTTCTTTTTATTAAACTTTACACTCAAAAAGTAGCTCAGGTCAAATAAAGGGGAGCCTTAACTGATGGCCTGTTTTTCCACTGGACCTTCATCATATTATGTCATTATAAAAAAACAACTTTAGCGAACTTGACAAATAAAAATGAAAAATAAGAAAACGCAAATATGAAAGACATAAAGAAACAACAATCGTGTTGCCACTTTCGACTGGAGGTAAACCTAAAATCCACTGATCCCCATACAGCCTGACTGACCTTACTGGTTCCTTTTCCTATCATCTTTTATTACATTGATGTATTGCGACTGCTCATTACTGTGTGTCACATACAACTGCGGACTCGAAATAAGTTAGTTTCATCCATGAGCTATGAAACCAACCATGGAGATCATTTACATGTATTCTTGTGTGTTTTTCCAGGTATGGTGAACCGGGAGGTACTTGAGCAGGTAGAACGAGGATACCGCATGCCTTGCCCGCAGGGCTGCCCTGAGTCTCTCCATGAGATGATGAGGCACTGCTGGAAAAAGGAGCCAGACGAGAGGCCAACATTCGAGTACATCCAGTCCTTTTTGGAAGACTACTTCACAGCCACAGAGCCACAGTACCAGCCGGGGGACAACCTCTAGTTTGTGGGAGTTTTGGGGGAACTGTGGCATCACACAGAGATACACCAGAGGAGAGCAAAACTTGGGAAAACAGAGAACTGCTGGAGAAAAAAAGAGGTTTTAGTGCTACAAATGAGTCCACAACCACACTGGCATATCTGCAAGTGCAAGAAGTAAATCTTTTCTGAAGTAGAGATTTGTCCCTTGTGTACTTGGGGACCAATAATTTGGTGAAGTGTCCAAGTGTGCAGATTGGTGCTGGTACATTAAGCTCTGGGAACCCTGGTAATCAGAATAATTCATGTGGACAGGCCACAACACTGTGATCAAACGGAGAGGGATTTCCTCCTAATTTCAAATCAATGGTTATTTGCAGATGCAGTTTTTTTTTTTACTTTTATATTATATCCCTCTCTCTTCCCCTCCAGTCTTCCCCTTTTTATTTTCTTTTACAACACAATTCTTTGATATTGGATTCAAAATCTTTTATATGTACATGAGTTTGGTTTGAATATGTAGGTTGATAAGTATCTTTTTTAAATGACCAATAACTGGTTGAATTGTGGAGTATGTGCTGTGACTGTAAAGCTTTGATGGAGAAGAGTGAAGTGATGTAAATGAAAATGGCTGTAAGAATGTACTGAGAGATCAAAGCAGATGTACAGTATGTGCGAAAAAAAAGTGTATTTTTAGCAGGTGCGATCAGGTGGACAAATGGGACTATGAGAAGTGATTCGAATGATTCTTTTTAAAGCCGTCACCTGAATGGCAAATCAGGTCGATTTCTAACGCTTTTACATTTTTCATTTAAATGGGGACTTGAAATCAAACAAAGGTATTTTGATAATTCAGAAGTGCTAAAACATCTTTCCTGTTTTAACATTTTATAAATGTTTTGAAAAGGACATTTCCAGTTATCAGACTGTTCTCATATTGCACACATTTACACACAGCATAACTTTGCAACGGATGAGTTACCTGACATACTGTATATGGTACAGTGTGCTGTTAGATCTATTAAATTCACATCATCATGTAAATCATACATGCGGCTGTAGTGTCTTTCTCTTCTTCTCAGTAAAATTCCACCAACATATGATAAATAAACCTTCGATGTCCTTCGTATGCTGTCATTTTACTCAAACTGTAAATGTAACAATGAAAAGCCATTCTGTGATGTTTTATAGATCAGAACACAGAATCTGAAATCATCCCCTTGCAGATTTATTTCACATCCCAGTGGTAGAGATGATGGTTCACTTCTGCAGCGAGGTAACTAGAACCAGACAGAACAAACACCTTGCACACACTGTGGTCAGATCAGGGCTTTTGTACTTAAATAGACAGAATCTAAAAGTCCAATAACAACTACTTAGAGGTACTTCAGCTGTCTGTCCAGCAGTGAATGATGGGAGATTTGAGAAGATGGAAAGCCTTCTTCTTGTTGTCATTAAGTAAGTAAACGTATGGATGGACAAAGATGTGAAAATTGTTTTGTGTTTCTTTCTGTGCTTCACTCACGAGAACCTAATATGTGATCGTTCCTAAAGATGGGACTTGGAACTAGTGGGGAGATGATAATGAAATTACTGAGAACTAATATGATTTTGTACAGAAAAAATAAAAGTTTTACTTAAAAGTTTAATTCAACTGTCGACAATCATTCTTGGTCTGATTCAGACTGAAGATGTGGTACAAACATTGGACAACTGGCAAAAAAAAGCAAGGTGAAATATAAAGAACCCCCCCCCCCCACATATTTTACCTGAGTCACACTAGTATTTTATGTGTTTTTATTTATTTACACAATTTGATAACAGGTAAGAATTTTAAGTGATTTATACATTTAATAAATGGCACTAATTGACATTGTTCAATCATAGGGTATTTACATTTCAACATGAATCAGCAGTATACATTTCTGCTGCTACACAGGAACACAATCTAGTTCTGATCCCAAATAAAACTGTTTGAAGCTCCGAAAAGGAAAAGGTATGGTTTTACTCATCCTCCTCATATCTGTCAAGAAACAGAGAAAGCATGACAGAATGTTAAGTTATAGAACAGTAAATATTAGAACAAATCATCAAATAAGATTCAGGTAAATGTAAATCCTTTTTTCCTTACTAGAAAATCAAAAAGGACAAGAAATAGGGAAGAGATGATGGATGACACTTGTCACTGATAAAACAAATAAAAGCTTTTCACCTGGTCATCTCTTTGTATTTGTCCAGAGCTTCCTGGGCCACATACTGGATGAAGGCTGGGTCCTGGAGCTCCAGTTCCCCAGGAACAGAGAGGATAAGTGCAGGAGAGTTGAGGATGTTTACCTGCACCTTAGTCTCAGTGGCAGATAGATTCTCTTCATGGCTCTTTGGCGCCACCTGGTGGAGAGTAGAAATTATTTTTTTACTAACCACACTGTGGCTGCTTCTTTTTTCCCCACCAGTACAAAGAATTGTTGTGTGTGTGTGTGTGTGTGTGCAAAGCATGACGCTTTGCACACACACACACATTCATCATGTATGTGTAAATTCAGGTATATATACAGGCTGTGTATACACCCGAGTGGCTAATTTGCTCATATGAAAAACCTTTTGCCTTTTACCCCTCTTCTTCTGATTGGTCATTGCTACTAGTTTTTTCCCCACTGTGTCTTCTTTCTCTATATTTGATAAATTGATTTATTTGCCGCTCAAGAAGCTCTTCTACTGCAGTTCTTTAATGAAATGGGAAGGCTGATTGTGGCCACTCGCAGCTGATACTGTTTTTTGAGAAGGCTGGATTCAAACCCTACTGTAGGATTAATATTGATCCTAGAATGTAACAGTACTCAAGCTGAATTTGTTGATTAATCAATAGATATCTCATGTAAATAATTTCTTCCTGATGTCGCATACAGACTTCACCCCGGCTCCTGCTCACCATGGTGATACGGAAGATGTTTTCAGGTGTGCTGCTGTTGCTCCCAGTCTGAGTCACCCAGCTGAACTCAGTAGCCATATTGCTGAGCCAGTTGATGGTTTCATCAGTGTGGCGTTGGACAATAGACAAGATCTCATCATACTGCTCTTTGGACACATCCAGCAGCTGGGAAACCTCATCCAGCTCCATATGCAGCTCACGCACACTGGGGCACTCTGGAGTTGGGGAGAAGAGTGGTCACGTTAGATATGTACAAATATCAGTGAAATACATGCTATGAGGGTGGTGGGGCTTCACCTGTGAGCAGGGCTCCCTGACAGGCCTCACACCGGTTCTGTAGCTGCCAGCACTCTGAGGTCTGTTTGCGAAGGTCTCTGCACAGCTTCCTGTTCTGCAGAAAACGGGGGAAACTTCTCTCTGCGCCAAACAGAAAGATGGCAAACAAATATATCTGTAATACTGGTCAAATAGGAAAGTTACAACTTTCAACTATGTTTTGGTGCAGTATCTTTTAGCTTTTAACTGTTTTAAAGATTGCAGTTGCTCTAACCCAGCTGTTCTCCACTAAGTACGACTGAGGCCAAAGAATCTGCATATTTTCCTACCAATCCTGGCAACTGCTGACTCTCTGCTGACTAGCGAAAGAAATCAATAGCTGTGTTTTTTTATGACTTTTTTTTAAAAGTCTAAGTTGGTGATGAGTCCCCCTACTGACCTTTCTTCTTCTCCTCCTCCACTGCCTCATTGAGGTCATCGAACACCTGGGTCACCACAGCTCCAAACTCCTCCACCACGCTCTTGCCAAAGTCAAAGAAGGAGTCCATCACCTCTTCCACGCCCACACCCTGCAGGAAACCTGAGTCGCGGGCTGGGTAAAAAGGATCAGAGCTGATTTCTTCCATCAGGACATCAGTGTCGTTCAGGAAGGCCTTTTGGAGCACCTTGTCAAGCCTGTCACTCATCCTGGACACTAGGGCAATGCTGCGGTTCACGAGTGTGCCCACCCTGCTGATCAGGCGGTTGAAGGAGTCCTCAATGCGGACAACCTCGGTGTCAGGGTTGTCGGAGCCCTGGTTCACCAAGATGTCCCCTGCATCAGTGCGAGGTTCACGGGGGCCAAAGCGTGTGGACACCCTGTGGAAGAAGTTCTCCACCTACAGTGTTTAAAATAATATAAGTAATTGTCTGTTGTTTGACAATACATCACTGCAGAAAACAAACAGAAATAATGTGGAACTTTCTGGAGTTTTTTATCGGGAGTAGTGCAATTATGTTTATTCATATGTGTACAGGTGATTTTAAAGATTAACACATTTCTTATTCAAAAACATGAAACATTGATTTGGTTTTTGGCTTTAATGAAAACTTAAAGCAGCAGCCAAGGCAAGAGATTTAATTCCAAGAAAAGTAAAGTTTCAGCTGGCAAACACACTGCTCTGTTATTTTTGGCAATGTTGTTAGAAAAGTTTGAAGTTTTCATACCTTGGCACGGAAAGTGGCAAAGCCCCTGCGGCAGGTGGAGGTGTAGAAGGTTTTACAAGCATCCTCCAGACAGGGTCTGCACTCCTCCCACTCAGACTGCAGGGAGTCTTTACACTGCTCCTCTGCCTCCTCCAGCTTCTCTGTCACATCTTTAGCTAGTTGGGCTGCCCCCTGGTGGCAGTGAGGCACACATTTAATATATTTTCATCCTACCTTTATTTATTTTTAAAGAAAAGTTGATGTTAAATTCACCTTTCTCTTTTCATTGCTATGCTGGAGGGACTTCATGAGGTGCTCATGCTTTTGCTCATTCCTCCACATCACCTCCTTCATCTGTTTCACCCCATACAGAGCTCTCCTCACCTCCTCGTCCACCAGTTTCTCGCCATCCAGAGACAACTCTGTGAGAGAGAGACAGACACTTGGGTGAGATATTTATATACACTTGTATTACAACTTAAGAACAACAGTCAAAGCAGGGAACTCAAACATTTAACACACTTTCAACAAAAAGTAGTGGATTACAAAGATCAACACTAATAATGTATCTGTAAACTATTTTATAAAACTCATTGTAAAGAGAGAGATATAAGGGAGAAGAACTGAGTCAGATTCTTCCCTAGCACTGATATAGATTGCTTTGGAAAAAGTTAAGCTCTGTAAACTTACGTGTTAAGGTGTCCTCTGAGATGGGTTCGGCGTCAGGGGTAGAATTGAGGACACCCAAAGTCACCACCAACACAGCCAAACTGAGCAGGAGCTTCATTTTTGAGCTCAGTAACAGACTTGGAGGGCAAAACTCAGCCTGAAAGGCAATGACAGGTGTGGTTGTGAGTGGTGCATAATTTGCGCACTGTCAGATGAGCACATTTACCTCCTGTACAAACAGAAACATCAATACAATATGACTGTCTATGCATGTGCATGTACATGTACATGTACATGTACACAAATAAAGTCACAAAACAACAGGTGCCATCTAGTCTGATCCAGAAAGCTAATAGGATTTGAGCTTGAGCGTGACTAAACATTAACCACACTGTACAGGGTCAGCAGTAGGTCTGCCACTTGGTGGTGCTGCACACCTGTGTGGACCTAAACAAAAATACATGCGTCAGTCACTCATACATGGACGTTAGATAATAACTGAACTTTTTAATTGGTTATACTTGGTACTATGTTATGCTTCAATAAAATCTTACATACTATATGTCTCTGTTATACACAGTTTTTTGTGGCAGGACACTTTTTGTTATGTGTGATAAAGTGCCAGTCCTGCACATCACTGACGTCAATATGTTACACAACATGTTTGTGTTTTTATTACCCAGACTGTTCAAATTGCATTATTTCAACTCCACAAATACTGTTATACCCATTTATTTCTTCCTCATGTTGACACTTGTGTTCCCTTTTTATTCATTGAACAGGCTGACGACACCTTTACCCTTGGTTTTTTACTTTAAACCATACGGAGATCAACAGTAGGGGGTGAGACATTTCATAAAATTCATAGGGCCTAACTCAGCTTGAAAACTAACTGTCTTTATGTCTGTCATCTGCTGTGCTGAATTAAGTCACCCAGAAAAAGACACTCCTGAAATTATATTGTGTTTTCTTGCTAATTTGGTTCCAGTAATCAAACTAAACTCACCTGCTTCACTAAACTGGAGACTATGGCTCAGTCCAGCCTTGCTAGCAGTTACACAAGTTGATATAAAGGAGGGATTTACAGTAAATGGGGATTTACCTACTTATATCATTATGAGTTTAAATCGCTGATATAATCAGCTCCATTATATTCTACTGAAAACATCTCTAGCTGTTGTTTTTCATTACAATGACAACAAGAGCTGTATTATCTACACATAAATGTTTAGCAATGAATCAGAAATACATTAAAAGAAGCAATTAGTGAAACTGTTTTAAATGACTGTCATCATAATTTAAATGCAAAACATACAAGACACAAGCAAGCATAAAGGGTAGATCATATCATAAGATTATTTTTATCTAAATTACTTTTACTTATACTTGAGGGACAAATATTAACTAAAAACACTTTCCTAAAATTGCATCATGATATAAAGAAGTAAGATGGATAAAAACAAAACACAAATTCTCAAAGGAACCATCACAACAAAGGAAAACTTACCAACAGAAGACTGAAGGTGCTTCTCCGCTGACAGGAAAAACAAAGTGCTCTGTGTTACTTTGACCTGACCGGGTATTTGTGCTCTTTCTATTCAAGCTTTATCCTATTACAGTCTTTGCTTGATGTCGATGCCCGTTAATCCTACCTTCAACACACCGAGAGGCTTGTTTTGCATAAGAGGTTGCTTAGTCATGTCAACCAAGCTGTTTATATGTAGAGACAACGTGTTGAATATGGTTAAGATCAGTTAAGTTAAGATCACACAATTAATGGAGTAGGGAAATACATGAAATTGAGTTTATGACAAATTATTCATTATGTTGGAAAGCAGAGAAAAGTTTTCTGGCAGTGAAATAGTTTGTTAATATTTCAAAAGTCAAATATTTCCATGGAAGACTCAAAGGTTTCGAGAAAATAATCAAGTGCAAACTGTTGATTTAACCGCTGTGCAATGTTTTGGAAATGTTCATAATGCACACAAATAATGCAGCATGTTAAATCAATATGTACATAAGCTTCCGTCCTAGTTCATGTTCTGACAGTAGTTCTTAAATTATCCCAAATCCTTATTGCAACACACACACCCACCCACACACACACACACATCCTAATGCTGCTAACATGCACAGAAATAGTCATCACCGTAGGCTGTACTTCACTTCATACTGTTTCTGTTAGCTGAACGATGAATGAATTTGTCAGCAAGGGATTTATATTGTTTACTTTGTAACAATTCATTAGAAAAGTGATCATGTGAACAGAGAACACTGTTTTGCTGGAACGGAGCCATGTGCTGATCTCATAAGAATTGCTGCAGAGCTTTCTTTAACATGTAGCTGACTAAAAATATCCAAGCAGCCAATAACACACAAACTGTTATGATAAGGTGATAGGTAACATCAGTCTGTCTTATGTTGAATACCACCACCTGCTCTTAGATCTATAACCAGATGTGAATGCAGATAGATACAGTATTTTTAGTAAAGGAAACATTCCTCTCAGTAGGAAGCTGTTCAGCATCTCCTCTCCTGCTGGAATGTGAGGGACTTGGGGGTAAAAGGGTTCCTCTGTCCAGTGCCCTGGCTCCCTCAAAAATGTGCCCTCTTTGCATGCTGTGACCCAGAAAATAGGGTCTTCTCTGGATAATAATAAGAAACAGCCAGCGCTTCAGACCGCTCTACAGCCTTGCTGACACCTTCGACACCTGGTTCCTATAACACTGCAGGGAGAAAAGTTCCTCCCATGTTCTCCTGTGGCTGACCTAAACGTAAAACAGTTGACTATAAAAAGGTCTCTTGGCAGTGTGAGACTATGTGCGTGCAATAATTCATAGAAGAGTAAATGTAAATCACATTTAACACTTTACACAGGCTGTATTTAGAACATAATGCAGGAGGAAATTAGTTTTTTGTTAGTGTGATGATGTCTCTAATTACATTTTTCAGTCTTTAAAGAGCTTCATAAACTCCTTCAAGGTGTGTGATGTGGTCCTGTGTGAAGTTGTGGCACTGATCAAAGCGTTGAGTCCTGGACTGAAGAGATAAACAGGTGTAGAGGATAAACTGCTTTATAGAGAATTGGGGTAAAGGACTGGTCTGAGATCTGTGTTGAGTTTTGTTTGAAGAAACAAGTCAAGATTAGTTGAAAGCATGTACAATGTTGTTCATTCCAAAATGAAAAAGTCTAAAAGGTGAATGTGTAGCAGATGTTTCTAAAATAAGAACCATGCAACACGTGTGTGAACTGGAACTGCCAATAAAAAAAGGGTGACAAATTAATCTGATACTTATTTTGCATTCTATTTGTATCATGTAAACCTGCAAATGATCACTATTTTATGTTTACAGCTTGTTGCTTCTCCAAGTTTCAATAAAATGATTGCAGGTTTGAAGTGCACTTGTAGGCTCAAGGTTTTCTCCACTTTTCTAAATAAATCCTGCACAGCTGTGTAGTAGGATTTGTGCATGCATGCAAAATGTTACCAAGATATTTCAGTAGACATTAATTTACACAAATTACATAATTACCTTGCTGATCCTATACAAAGTAAAAGAAATGAAAACTGCAGAGGTGAGGTAGGTATGGAGCCCCCCAGGGGTCATGTGGTGGTAATAGTATTGATGTAGAAATATGGATAAATGGGATTAATAAACCAGGGACCACTGGTAAATTACACATATAGATAAATAAACCAGGGAATAGATTGGTGAATTTTACATATCAATATAACAGATGTTGTGATAATGAAATAATGATTTTATTGGCAACTCAGTACCTTTTAAAAGTGGATGGTCAGCATAACCTAGTCTAGTGTGTAGTAGTTTTCTATAGACTGACTCAACTCATTCATGGGCTGTCTTCAACTTTCAAATGGGGTAATCAGAATTAGTCCCACATTCATAAGACAGTGGCTTTGATTTTGGTGAAAAATCTTATTGTAATGGGAAAGTTTCTTCATAAAAAGTCATTTCACAACACAACACATTAGGCCTTTTTTATATCCACAAACTATGGTACAAAATCAAGCATGTTAATAACACCAGTAAAATATGCACAATATTATGACTCTCTCTTTCTCTTTCCCTCTCTCTCTCTCTCACACACACACACACACACACACACACACACACACGGTGCTCACAGCACGTGGTTTCCCCGGGCAGCCCTACGGGCGCACCACTTCCTCTCACGTTTGGATTCCTAAACTCTTGGAGTTTCTCCTGTTACTTCTGCGGGTACCACCACAGTGCTGAGCTAAACTAGGATACACCCTCACCTCAGCATCTTCCCAAACCACCATACAAACAACAAGAAGAGTGTGTTTTTCTCCCCCCTCCTCCTCCCATTCTTGAGTTTCTTGCATTGCTTACTTGCTGCAAAGTTCATTCCTCTTTTTGCTGCAGCATCTGAAGTGCAGCTCTTGAAGTTACCTGCGCTGAAGGAGGTCGTCCCCGGCATTAAGAATTACGCATGGAGCTTTGAATTTCTATTATTTTTCTTTTTATATAACAGTGGATTTTGGGATACTTGCTTATAAATTCGCTCAAGGGGAGCTTTTGGGCAAATACCATAGCGATGCTGTGGATGTGACTTCAAACAACAGCTTCACTACAATAGACTCCTGTGAACCACAATGAAAGGTAAGTTCATTCACTTGCACAATTAAGCAGAAAAAACAGAAAATAGCTCTAGCACGCATTATTAATGACAATGTGATCTATTTCTGCTTATTCAACTCTATCCGTGGTCGTCTTTGTCACTTTTTTGCGCTCTTTCTCTCAGTCTGGGACGTGAGGAATGCGTGGGCTACAACTCGCGTCTCACATCTGGTTTCAATTACGGCACTCTGTTTGGGATTGCTTTGCATCTGGCCACTGCTGCACATCAAACACTAAATCCACACTAAAGAGAACAATTCACAACAGACCCAAAGGACATGATTATTCACCCGGAGTGCAAGTTTTTACTCACTTGTGTGTTAATAATAAAATATTGAGTTATTCGTCCTTTTCAGATGATTTCTTTTCAGTTTTGTGTGTGTCTTTAACAGTTGAACCGGTGCTGAAGTTAAACTGCAGAAGGAAACACTGAGTCAGACTTAACTATGTGAACAGCTTTATTGTGGTGTAACCACGGCACGGACTCTTAATGACTTTCCAGCACACTAATTGAAACACAGCAGGTCTAAATGCGCATGCGTTATTGTTTGACAGCAGGATTGCAAATACTGTTCTGGATGTTGCTTAATTAATAGGATGCATGTTATTCTAATCTTACGCACACAGAAACAAGCTAGTCCCTTATTACATAAAACAAACACTACATGACTTATGCCACCTTGTGGTCTTTCTGAGGATTGTGGGCATGATCTGGGGAATCTGTGATGATTGGCATGTAGGCTACTTCCTGTAGACACTATAATGACTGTATTGCTGTAATGGGACCTCTCTCCGACTCCTAAGAGTAGATGGCGTAATATTCAAACAACCTCGTTCTGCAACAGTGTAAACAGGATGAATACGTGCTCATATACAGTCCAACATTATGTTCACTCTTATAGGAGGTGTGCGGAGGAGTCATGACAAACACTTTAAAAAGCCATGTATTTGTTTTGTGACAATTAAGGTTTCAGATCCAAACATGTTGTAGCATAACAAACATGAAGGAAGAAGAAGTGGACTATTTTCTCAGTCCTCAAGGGAACACCCAATACTTCAGTTTATCTGAAAAGTTCAAAATCAACCAGATCATAGCTTTCACTGGTCAACTGCTACACTTTTCACTTTTTGTGATATTTGTAGCTCAAACACACATTTGAGTGTTGAGGTTGACTAAATGAAAGTGAATGTTTGTATACTTGTCTTGGTGTGCATACAGTGTAACCATTGTTTCAACAATATTTCACCATGAAGTAGGTCCTGGCAATGCATTGCAATATAGTCAGTGCTGTTGAAACACCAATTATGTGAAACTTGGACATCTAGAAAATATTCACTCTTCAACCAAACTCAGGCCAGCTTTGAAGGATAGGTTCACAATTTTTCATGTCTGTCCTAAAATAAATAATCAGGTGCTCAAATGAACACTGGCACATGTTCTTCTTGCTGTAATTATTTCTCCTGTTCATACCAGCCATTCATTATGCACTTTCCATCTAAATGATGGAGGACAAAATCCAAAAACCCCCTTTCATGCAGAGATATATTTAAAAGTTTACCTGAAGTCAAGTCAATATCTTTCAAAGTTACTGTCTTTTTAGTGCCAAATTCCCTTTTTTTGTTACAATCCTTCCACGCAAAGAGGGACATTTCTTTTCACCAAAAATAACTGTAGATGGTAGTGGCAGATATCCATTTCATTGACTCAAGCAAGCCAGTGTGAACAAGAGGAATGATTCATATCATATCATAAATGATTCATAAGTTCATATGGGCAAGTAACTAATGATTTAACAAAGCCTAGAAAAACTGTGAAACTGTCCTTTAAGTAAGATGCATAATGCCTTTTGACCTGCAACTGACCCAATCAGTGCTGTCTGGGATCTTTGTCTGTGATGTTGAGCAATACTTCTAAATTATGGGCTAACACGGCAAAAGACATCCCATCCATTTTACCATTTAACTTGCATATCTATTTTCAAATCAACTCAGTTTTCAGCCCTTAGGGTAAAATATGATGAGCTCCACTTCCCCAAATGGCTCTTGCAAAGCCAAACATATTTACGGTAATATTACATTCGTAATGGGACACAATCATGTTGCTTGGAAACATAAACAGGAAACGTGGTATTGGGGGTACGGGGAAAGTCAAATTCCTCAAGTGAGACGTGGTTTCAGAGATTTTTTTTTTTTTTTTTTTTACAACTGTTTAGATTATTTCTGTCACTTCTTAACTCTGCTCTCCTTCATGAGACGTCTGCTCAAGAGTCTCTGCAATTTATCTTAAGCCACAGGAGCAATAACTTCTGCAAGTTCCCAGACTGCATATTTAGCCCAGGAGGAGACAGGTACACGACCAAAACACAACTTTCCAGCAGTCATCGGCTTTCATATCACCACATCTCACTACTTTTAGAGTAATAGATGACATTTCTTTTGTATCTGGAGGTCTTTTGGGACATGTGGTGTGTCTTCACTGTCACCGACCAAGGACGATGGCACAGTAGAAAAAAAATCAAACAAAAAAAAACAACCTTTGAAGTCACCAAAGTACTTTCCCACAGGCAGAATAGCTGCTTGCAAGGAGAATACAGTCAGGGTCTGGCATGAGAGATAGGAGTAATCCCACAGAGTGAAAGAGTTTACTGGAAAAGAGCTAACCTAACCTGAGTGAAACAGCACTTCTTTGTCTGATAACAAACACTGCACAATGAATGGCTTCAGTGGGTTGTGATATAGAAAATTATATCCTGTATCATTTTGGTCAAATAAGATTTGAGAGACAGACATTTTTATAAAATATAGAATAGAATTATAGAATTTTAACTGTTTAGAAACTCATCAGTTACATACTATAATGTCAAGTTTTAATGTTTGAGTGCATTATTAAAAATTTAGTGGACTGTTATATCATAAATTCAATATTTATCCATTTATGTATGTGTTTTCCCTCCAGACGACTTTGCTGATGAGGAGGAGGTGCAGTCCTTTGGGTATAAGAGATTTGGTAAGTACCATGTGACTTTGTGTCTTCATGACAGTGAACTTCAAGGAGCATCATCATTGGTGCATATCCCATGTGACACCTTAGTGATGTTTTTATCATCCAATATGAATGCATAAACAATATTTTCTTTACATGCAGTATTTTCTTTGGTTATATTCCACCTACAAGCATTCCTAAGGTCAAAAGGAGGCCACACCTTGTTTCCCAGAAACCAACTTATTTTTGGTGGTTTTGATGTTTCACTTTTATATCTGTTGTAACATCAGTGGGTACAGTGGAAAGGGAAACCACACTATCCTGGGTGTTCCTGAGTAGTCCACTAATTATGCAACCATATCAGTATCGTGGTGTACTTTTGTTCCCCTCTGTACAATAACATGGTCTAAACCCCAAAAAAAAATCAGTCTCAAAAATGAGCTTGCTCATTTCCTTTTCTTCTAATTCCCTGAATATATCCAGTTCTCTGAAATGATATCACGGCAGCCAGGTTCATAATCTCACCCACTCACCAGGAAATAAGAATTAAACCCATTGGCCAGATGGTAGCACTCTCCAGCTGTGTGTAGTACATACACCAATGTTACAGTAACACATTCCTTTAGATCAATCTCCTGACAAAGGCCGAGGTCATTTACACAAAGAGAGATTGTAGCAAGATATGTAAAACCTGCCTTCGATAACTTGTCCAAGATTTTTGACTGCATAGTACTCGGTCTCAAAAGACTTTTTTTTTTCGTTAGCATTCAAATAAACAGTATCTTCTGCTTTATATTTAGATCATGTGCCAATAAAGTGCTAATGTAGGGGTCAAAATTCAATATCTTTTGTACAGAATCATTGAAGAAAATCTGCTAAATTCACTAATATATGTACCTGTGTAACAGTAGCAAAACTCTAATTGAAATCTGGCAAGATCGGGTTCGGACTAAGAGTATTAACCAAGCATTCAATACCAGCTTTTTAAATTTGATACATACATACATACAGCATATCAATTTTGTGATAGTAACTCTGACTTGAATACCAAACAATCAAGAATTTGTGTTAAACTCCTAACTGATTTGGTGCTGTATTTTGCAAAGGATTTCTTAGGATTTAGTTGAGTTGATTGTTTAAAACATTGCAGGCAACAGCCAATCAAGTCTCTGATGCCTTGTGTGTGCCTGGGTTTTCAGGAACATGGTCCCTACATAATTGCTAGTCTTTCCTAAAGTATAGATGATAGACCTGTGGAGCTCACTGCAGCAGCATGTTTACATTTAGGCACATTACCCTTAAGCCATGATAGATGCAATAAGAAGTTCTGCAATTCCTGTAACAGTATGGCAATAGAAAGAGACCCCTTTTAGTAGTTTAGTCTGTATCCATTTCTTGGTATTTCTCATACATACACATGTAACACCAGATGTCTGTTATTACAATTACCCTTTCTTTGTGGCACAAATGCTTGGACACCATTTTACTACTTGCAGCTAATTTATTTTCCTTCTTTGACAGCATACATGTGAAGAACCAAAACTTCAGTGTGATATTTCTCCTGCTTCTGTCCCAGAACAGAGATCAAGTTACAACACTTTGGGTTGAAATGGTCACAGCGTTCCCTCTGCTTTAAGAGGTGTTTAGTGTATGTGTGTCATCCAAGCACTCAGCATTCATATGTCAGGAAGTGTGAGGGCAGAAGGAGTCCATATTGTGTGTCATCAGGATCAATTCACACATGTGAACACCTCATAACATCTAACATCTGAATGTGAATGTCCTTGTGTATCATTTCAAATTGCTTTCCAAAAGAAGGGGAGTTTCATTTTCCTTGATTCCCAACCAAATGGGATTTTCTTAAGAAAGTTACACAATATGTCAACTTATGGCAAATGACACACTGCTCCAAATTCTGGGGAACTACAATTGAAACTTATTACAGGCACAGAAATATGTTGTTCTGCTCCTTGTGTTTTTGGAATGGGTAGAAATTGGGTCCCTGACTCATTTTGACATTTGCTTTCCACAAGAGGTCTATTATACAGCTGAGATGATGTCCAAACCTGAGAAGTTGCTGAGCTGCTTCCTGTGTCCATACTGGAAGTTTATTCAGTACAAACCTATACACTCAGAGGGAAAGGGAGTAGGCATTGTGGGCCTTGAGGGTCCATGCTTGTGCTGTGCTGTGTCAGCAATGTGCCAAGCAGAGAGGGGAGAGGGGGGATGGAAAAAGAAGGAAATACAACCTAAAGTTGAGATGATTTTACAAAACACAGTTATATCTTTCTATTTTGTAACTGCTTGTGTATCTTCAGTGCTCACTGGTTATTTCTGGTTTCATCAATTTGCTTTTACTTTTTGTCTGATTCACGGGGGAAACATTTGTCAACAGTTTTATTTTCAGCTGAGGAACCGCATTCCTTGCCCGACTTATTTTTGGGAGCAAAACAGCAAGTGGTTTTAATTTACGGGGACTTTATTACCAGAAAAGAATGTTTTCAGAATGCCTGCCCGTTACTTACAACCTCCTCCAGGGCGTGCATGCATGCAGTTCGTGTTTTGTTGTCCTAATGAAAGATTACTCGTGTTTTCAATAAAGAGTGGAGTGAGGAGGAGGAGGGGAAGGATGAGGAGGAGGAGGAGGAGGAGGAGCAGACTGGAAGAAAAACTCAAGGATTACAGAGAAGTGGAAAACAGTTAACAACAAAGTAACTAGAAGAGAGGCAAGGACAGATAAATCTACACAGAACACTGCCTGGTTGATCTGTTGTTGAACCTAGATCTGTGAAGTCAGGATTGGAGTCTGTGACTGGTCAGAAGAATGGTGGGTCAATCCTGGATTGACCAATGACAGGCAGGCAGGAATGAATCCCAGACAAGGCACAAATCACTGCATCCTGGCAGGAGACAGCATAAAGCATGCCATGAAGCTTTCTGCTGAGAGTTAGCAGAACGTACAGGTTTAGGTCAGCGGCAGGTCAACTGAACAGGCCTCTCCACTTCTTCTGTGTTTAATCCCTCACTCAAATGAAGACAGTGATAAGAATAAGGCTAATTCGTTGGTTGTGGGCCCTTTTGTGTGCTAAAGCGGACAGTAATGGCACATTCACACATACTCTTGTCTCTCATGAGCCAGAAGATTACAGACATGTTTGTGTTCAGCATGTAATTAGCTTACTCAGCTGTAACTGGGCAGCCATTTTATCATGTTGCTACTATATTTGAGTATTTAAGCTTATTAAAACCCCGGTAGGAAATGTAGAAGCTGTTGACCGTGACAATCATCTCTCTTTTGTTTTGAGTACTTTATTGTTGTTGAATGGAGCAGAAAACAAGAATGTGCTTCAGTTTAACCAAGGAAATAAAATGGTTGGTTGTTGCAAGTTTGGGGTCAGACGATAAAGTTGAATCTTTCTCAACTTCCCCACCTTTTGAGTAGTAGTAGTAGCTGGCCTGTGCTTGTATGAGCCTCTGCATCTAACTTGATGTGTTTCTTTTCTTAATTGCACATGATATTCTTTATACTATTTGCACATTCCTAATTGATTTTTGTGCATACAACTCTCCATTTTGACCACTACACAGCTCTTTTCACTTAAAGACACACAAAGTTTTTTAAATATGAATTTCTGTTTTACATTCATGACTGGACTTTTGCAGTATTTGTATTTTCTCTTTGTAAATTTTAAGCATTATGCGTCAAAACATAAGGTCAATTCCTTGTATGTAAAGACCTTCTTGGCAATAAATCTGTTTCTGATTCTGATACTGTAGAAGGAACATAAACTTTTCATATGGTCCACTTACAGTAGTGTTTTAGATTGGTAATATATGATAGGACGATATGAGGAACATGAGATTATAAAGCGACTTTTGTTCCTGCCTAAACTCTTGAGAGGCTCCATTGGTTATCAAGCTTGGTGATCAAGATGTGTTTCAGCTGCCTTGACTCCCACCTTATGTGGCTAGCAGGCACTTATTAAAGACACACTGTAACAAAGATTGTAGACATGGGGGTCAGGGCTGCTACAACTCAATAAGCAGTTGAAAATGGGTCTCAGTTATGAAACAGGACCATTTTGGAGTTGCAGTGAAGCTTCTGTCACTATGTGCTTTTATATATAGCTGTGGTTGTTTTGACTGAAATTGGGCTAACCACCTTCCCAAACTTCTTCACACCACTCTGTTTTAAGTATCCCCAAGAGATACGATGGCCAGTGGTTACTACACGTCTGAAACAAACTGACATCTGGTGGGGTGTCTTCATCACATAATGGATGTTTGCTAAACTCTCCTTTCACAGCAGGGTTTGGCTCTGGCACAAGAATAACACACACAAGTAATGGAAGTGTCTGACTCCATTTTTGTCATCAATCTCAGACAGGCTGGGTGAAGTTCTGTAGGCAGAAATTATATTTTGGGTGGGCCATCTTTTCCCAGGAAAAATGAAATATAAAAAGTTAGGAGAAGAAAAAACAACAAGACCACACAACACAACAAGATCAGACATAGACAAACTGAAAAATACGAGACCAGTTAACTTTGAGACTCACTACTCTTCAGCTCTACAGAGCACACCACTGTTAATTAACTATTTTATTACACAAAGTGACAACTAAACATAACCCCAGACTGCAGAGAAGGTGTTACCTTAAACAGAAATCGCACATGTAACAAATCCCTTGTGCTTTCATTGTAGCCCACAGCCATTGTTGCTTCAGTGCTGTTCAGCTCACAAAAAAAACAAATCTGCACATTTTACAGAAAATGGCATCATTACAAAAACTCTCCATACCACTGTGATGAGAAGCACATTGAGTTTCTATTCTTGGCTGTGCAGGGAAATACTTACAAATAGGCCTGTGAATGTAGCACATACATCAGCAGGTGAACCCACAGCTGCAAGAAAATGATTTCAATTGGGGTTGTGGGGGTATTGACTATTAAACAAAAAATAAGTTAGTTCAGTAAATACTTGCTGTGATCCCACAGCAGCAGGAAGTCCGTCTCCCCACTGAGAGACGCTGTGTGCATTTACGCACAAGGCACAGCAGCATATGTTCATTGATTTTTTAAAATCCCCCAATGGAATTAATCTGGATCTATTATTAATTAAAGTTCTGTGTTCATATCCAAAAGGTCACACACACAGTCCCAGTTCAGGCAGTGAAATTGTTTGGAGTAAAGCAGCCATTCTCTTGATAAATCCTGAGCTCCACCAGAGGTATCTAAAAAAATATTTCTGAAGTTAAAACTTGGTTTCTTCTGGAGTGATTCCTCTGTCCCGTCAAGTTGAACTACAGTTTATTAGTCGGGCTGCCTGAGACAATTGTAACGGGTATATGCCAGCCAAGTCAGTGAGCCATGCATCTCATGCCTGGTTCTTTTTCCCACTCCACTATCTTTATGCTCAGGGTCGCAGAAAAAATTTGCAACACCACAAGAGGCCTGTGGGTAAACCCACATTAGGCTCACTGGAGAAAGAGTTACACTGCCAGAGAGTGAGTGGCTGGGCTAAGCTCGCTGATGGGTTTGGTGGACTCAGTCAATAGAGGCGGTAGAGTTTCTTCTTCTTCAATTTTGCTTCAAATAACTTCAGCCATTGTTTTGACATTAACATTACATCGCCTGAAAAGCCCAAATCCAGCAAGCTGGTTTGCGTGTCAGAAGCAGACCAACCAATTACATTCTGGAGACTTCCTACAACTTATTTCAACAGTTTGTTTTAATCAGATGACAGATTCAACACACATCAAATCAACAAAAATCAAGTTACGATTTATTTTGTTTCCTTATATTTATTGTTACAAAATGTATTTTGATCAGACTTGGCTAGGTGGGCCTGTGCTGCGCCTGGCCTCAGTCTTTTCACTTTTTGAAGGCCAACATCAACCTCTGTGCTTCCTCTACTTGAAAACCAACAGAAAGCTAGAGTGAAAAATGTGTATTTTTTTATGCTGTGAGTCACAATGCTGCTCACGCTCCCATCGACTCTCAGACCTGGCCATGGTGTGATTGTTGCTGTGGTTCTGATTACGCTGGCCCCAAACCAGCACACGCCGCTCAGTTGTTTTTCATCTTTATACCATAGTACTTGTCGTTTTGGAGATAGTGAAAAATGTCTGCATGTTGTGCAAAGAAGCCCGCCATAAAGAATTTTTCCATTGACTCAGCTCTGGAGTGTTTCGGATGACCGTTTCAAGTCAGGCATGTGTTTGTGTATTCACATCTGCTGCAAAGGCAAATACCAGATCTACTCTGTCTGCCTGAACATACTCATAGCAACTTTTATGTTTGCAAGATTAACTGCAGTGTGTTCAGTAGTTTAGGACAGTAGAAAATTAGGTTGTGTTGGTCTACCCAAACACAAAACAAACAAATGTTCCTACTTACCTTCTCTAGTATCTAGTCCTGTAGATACTTTTCGTGTTATCTGGCCATGTTTTGAGACATCTGTCTCTGAAATTTCTGCCTGTGGAGCTTAAAGAATTGAAAACTTAGATTTAAATAAATTCATGCAGACTTCAGGTAACACATTGGTTTTGCTTTGGTTGAAAGCAAGGTTTGCAGATCATCTAGACTAACAGGAACTGTCTTTCTGGAAAGAGATGTTGCTTGTGTTTTTTCAGTTCTTCATTACCCCAATAGTGTCACCGTAGCAGTTGCTAGATGCAATTAGCTTAACTAGCTATCGAAGAAATACAAGTTGTTGTTTCTTTATGTTATTTTTATTCTCTCCACATACAAAGCCCTGATTGGCTGAGTTGCTTTTCCAACTTGGAAACATCCAACCTGTTTGAATGACTGACAAAATCAGGAATTTGGGCAGTGCTTTAGATAGATATGACATGAGAGCATTAGCAATAAGTGAGGAAATATGGACAATTTCAACAGTATCTATAGATAAAAAGTTAATTTAATAATACATTACATACCTTTTCTACTAGTTTCCACATGGACCACAGTGCAGCTGCAATGGCCTGAACAGGCATCAGATACCATCTCCTATGTGGTCAGCGTCTTTCTCCACAAGCAGCCAGACTTGGCTGGACTGCTGGCTGGGTCGACACTGTGTGGTTTTATTGGCTCTACTAGGTGATGAAGCCTGAAAGTGGTGTGCAGTGATGGGATGGAGTGCAGCACAGACATAGGCTGATGATCATCAGGCTGGGTGATGATTGCTGCTGATTCAGTATCTAAAGTGCTTTGACGGAGGGGCCACCCAGCAGGCGTGACCACACAAAAACCTGCCTGCACAGATGGTGTGTGGAGTTAACTCTAGTGTTCAGTTCAGTGGTTTTGGGCTCACATGACTGTGTAATAAAGTATTCTTAACCCGCATGAGAAAATATGCCTCAATTTATTTGTGTTCATGTTGTTGTGGTGAGGATGAGATTAGCAAGAGTTGGGCCATTATGAATACTAACTCCCTAACCCTTCTACAGACCCTTCAACGTGGTTACAATTATGGATTTGTTTGATATTGATCACACTTATATAATCCACATTTCACAGAGTGCTGCATATTCTTCCTGGCAATAGGAAAATAAGTTGGACCAAAATGGGTTCATGTGAAATCATGAGCTCAGAGCCACAGCACATTTCTACATGGAGGTTTCAGTCCATTAATACAACAGTGACTCAAACCAGTGATGGAAACGGTTTAATATATGATTTGTTATTGAAGTGGCCATTGTTTGTACCCATTGGATTCTTTTAAAATAACTGTGTTTCACGTGTTGGCAAACTATATCAATTACTCAACCTTTGGAGCTCAATAGTGAACTACTTCATATTGGAAAATGTACCACATTCTTAATAGGATGGTGTTTGGGTTCTTGATACAAACTTGATTAGCTACTGCCAGACATGACAGACTGCATCCAAAATAATTACTCTTTTAGGGACATTTGACATTTATATGCTTTTTTTTCTGGACCAAAATCCATCTATATTGGCCCCTTCTCATGCACAGACAGAAACGTATGCAAACATACTGCACATGTAATGATTTCTATGAAGTCATAAATCAAGTCATGAGTAAAGACTAGAGTATGGATGCCCATGCGGTACAACTGACATGGTAAAAGTGAGGATCAATGACCAACCCCCTCTGTTCCCTTCACATGGCCCTGTTTTACAAGAAATGACCTCATTCCCACATGCCAACGCTGGAACATGAGTAGAGGGAGCCAGGGGTTCTCTTGTTCTTCACTCAGGCCAATAAACTTGGTTTATGGCTTCCCTGTTTTTCTAAATTCATACATGTGAATGATTGTTATCAAGAACTGTGTGCTGGAAAGGAGAGCCTTTCTTATTCTAATTGTCCTGTATTTTAGATAAAGATATTCAGTTTCAGTTTCACATTAGCTCAAACATTTGAAATGCAAGTACACAAGTGCACATACTTAAAATGAATTGATGGTGCATAAACTAAATAATAGCTTGACATTTAATGTGTTATTTTGTTTTGATCAAGAAAAAGATACTTAACAAGAGTTTTAGATCTACGTTTACATTTATTTAACTCAAAGGATTATCAGGTAGGCTTTAAGTTCTTACACCAAGGTTACAGCAAATGTGGCATATTTATGTTGAGCTGTCCCAACTTAGCATACGACTTAGTATTTTGAAAAGAACAGGCTTATAAAATGAAATGTAATCAGTATTTTAAACAGAGAAATACATATTTTTTTATTTTAACTTACAATTAATGAGGGAAGTAAGAATCCAAAGTTGAAATACAGCTTATCATAAGCTAACAAGTGCTCCGTTTATGGGCATAAATGGACACATTTGCATGTGCCCGCTTTAAAAACATCCCTTTCTAATAGTGTACATGCAGGTGCTATTTAAGTTCATATTTTAAGCTTTCAATGGGAATATTAAGTCTGAATAACATTAAAAAAACTCTGCCTCATCTTGCTAACTCATAATGGAGCTACATCACATGTTGTGCCCCATAACATAGCCAAACCTGTGGCAGCAGATGGAATACAAACATTTATCTCCAAATGTCACCATGCACAGTCAGAGCAGGAGACACACACAGTGAGGCTGGATTTCACTCTTCAGTGGAAACTGCTGACTGCAACATAAAGACTTTTCTGATATCCAATCCTACCTCACAAAATATCCCCAATACAGTGGCCCAGCTTTGTTTATGAGGCACACTTGCGTGCTTAAAGGTCTGTCTCTTGAGATTACAATATATGACCTATTTGTCAATGTCTGTCTTCCTCTAACCAAGCACAGATGGGATGACAAAACCAGATCTAATCAACTCCACGTTCCAGCAGCCTGCTCAGCTAACAATTAATGCACCATAAAGTTTTCCCTTCACATTGAGCTCTGTTCCACTGAAGGATGCCATTATTCTCCTTTTGTCAACAAAGGATACACTACTCTTCACTTCCAACTGTTTCTTTCTTTTTATTGCACAAGCTTTTTGATGCTTGCCTATGTCTGTAACCATGTCCGAGTCCTAAAGGTACTTATAAGGTACAATAATGTAGGGCTGCAACATCGAATCGATTAAATCGATAATTAAAAGTGTTGGCAACGAATTTCATTATCGATTTGTTGTGTCGCACGATTACTGCCCAAGTCGTGGAGCAGTTTAGACACAACTGAGCAGAGCCAGTATCGGCAGAAGCGGAGACAACGGTCCGCCCGAAATCTTGTGTAGGAGCAGTTCACACTACATAAAACTAGAAAGTGTGTGCTGCATCTTGCCGAGGTCGGCACGAAGCGCGCGTGCACACGTATGCACGTGCACGAAAAACATGCGTCACTATGGAATCTAGCGCACATAGTTTGTATGGTAGCCTAATGATGGAAAAAGTAAAACTGGTAACTACAAAAATAAACCACAATTTATAGTGTAAATATATAGTTTCAGAGACAAATTGTTGTATTTTTTCTGGGTTGTGTCTGAAAACCATTAAGAGAACCAGTCTGTACACCACCAAGATGAACTGGTTTAGACTTTATTCTTGGTTGACACTGCTGGAGAGTAATATTGATTTATAAGTGTGTTAAAAGTTTTATCATTTTCATTTTTCTTTATTATTTATCTTTTATGTTCTAACAGCTCAGGTCGATTGAACAACAGAAAATACCTCTTTTTGTGTAGCATACATTTGTGTTATTTTGTTAAAGCTATCAGACATTAACATTCAGTTGTTTTGTTTAAATTATTATTTATAATTTAATATTACTTTAACAACTCAGGGACGTCCAAGCAGCAACATGTTGGTTGAGCACTTTGTTGCATTGTCAATTTATAAATAAAATATAAATAATGTTTTGTTTTTGAATGAAGGGGTGGAAATTTAAAAAATATTTTTTTATCTGATTCATCGAAAAAGTGTAGCATCCCCACAGTCTAGAGTGCACACATGCTGGCATTATCTTGGGCTGTGTTTAAAGTTGCATACTAACATACTGCCTACTACATAATTAATAAATATGTACAGCATACTGCCTACTAAATGAAGAATAAATTATGCCATTACCACAGACTGTTCAAAATGAAGTATACTCAGTATAAATCACAACATTGCCAGTCTGAGCTTCAGTTGAATGAAACTTGTTTGTCACAAATGTAAAACATTAACCCTTCCACTTAATGTGGAATGCTGCAGAGACATTAGAGCCAGTGGTAAATTACCAAAGAACTACTGATCAGTTCATCAGATCATGTTCTCTCCGGGATGATGTCATGTTGACCGGCTGATCATCTCAGGGGCCGGGCTGCTAGCAGATAACTGAATGGTCTCACACAGCTCTGAAATCATTGCAGCAAATTTCCAAACAGACGTTATTTCATTTTTTTCCCGGTTATTTGGATGTGTTTATTTATTTAATAATGGTCCTAGAGTGGAGATTACAGCAGCTTTTAGCCTGGCTCAAAATCTCTGCCATTGCACCGTCTGAAAAGACGCAATGCACTTTGGGGCAGTTGAATATGTGCCGTAAACTCAGGCTGCATACTCAGAAATTCTTGCTGATCTCATATACAGCTGGTCATTTCTCATATACACAAAATCCACATACTATGCAGTTAAAATGCACCATGCAGACTCAATTAGACATCATACTCAGTATATTAGTATGTGATTCTGAATACAGCTTTGTAGTTCATCTTCAAAAAAGGCATGGTTGTGAACATTATTTTTTAAATTTAATTATTAAATAATTACCTTTATGAGATGAACATGAAGTATACTGTAAGCTTTCTATGCCATCACTCAGAGACTCTAGTTCACGGAGTGGAGCACCAACTTGAGGGATGATAGCGTGTAAAGAGGATGTTTTCCAAAGATGCCTGTCCATACACCAGTGTGGTATTTGTGCTATGGTCTGTGGCCAAGGCCTTCAAAGAACACTGTTCAGCTTGGTCAGCGTTAGGCAATGTGCATGTGTGTGTATAACGACTGCATCTCATCCTGTTCAGACATGCAGCTATCCATATGTTATTTTTCTCTAAACAACCTGAACCATACAGATCACTATAAACCACTGATCTCTTTACTCATGCTAAAAAGGAAGCAAGCACTACTGAGAAGGTTTCTTATAAAAACACAGAAAATTGCCTACTGAAGGCAAAGTAAAAAAACGTAGCCCCGTATTCATATATTGCTTGGCATGAAGAGTTGATATATCAAATGTTTGCATGCGTCCTTTGATTTGGCTCCACTGTAACAAAGTCCAGATGTTTGAGCCCAATTTTAAGCGTCATAAACCTGTTACTAGTGAGTGAAAAAAACATGGTATGCTACGCTAGCTCAGCAATTCAAGGACCTTAATGTCTTAGTAATTTGTCTCAGTGGCAACTTCCCCTCTTTGAGAGTGTTTACTTATTAACATTCCAGTTGGTGACTGTTAGTACTGGAGTACGTTTAAGAGCTAGAGGGGGACAAGATAACCCCAGAGCACTTTGTTCACTCGGGTAAAGTCTTAACATTGTCTGAAGAGTGAATTCAGAAGCAACATTCCTCCGTTCTTCAAGCTCAAGCTACCTAAATAGCTAAATAAGGGATGGTCAGTCAGTTGGTCCACTGGTTTGCTCCAGAGTGAAATATCTCAACAACTATTGCATGTGTTGCCATGAAATTTTGTACATTCGCAGTCACCAGAGGATCAATCCCGTTGACTTTGATGAACCTCTGACTTAACAGCAACTCTCACCATGATGTTGACAATTGTGACTTTAGGGAAATGTTTTGATAACTATTGGATGGATTGCCCAGAAATTTGACACGCACATTCATGCCTCCCTCAGAATAAATTCCATATAGTGCCAACCCCAGGTCCAGATGTTCGAGAGGACTAAAGCCCAATTTAAGCATCATAAACCTGTTACCAGTGAGTGAAAAAAAACTATGGTATGCTATGCTAGCTCAGCAATTCAAGGACCCTAATGTCTTAGTAATTTGTCTCAGTTACTACTGAGACAAATTAAACTAAATTGTTTGAAAATGTTTACTTATTAACATTCCAGTTGGCGACTGTTAATACTGGGGTAGCTTAAGGGCTAGAGGGGGACAAGATGACCCCAAAGCACTTTGTTGACTCAGTTAAATTTTTAATCTGATGAATGATTTGCATCTAGTGCCATCATCAGATCAAACTTTCAGTATTCTGTTTTACTACTAAATTTGCATGAATTGTTTTAGTTTGTGAATGTGGACCATGTGCAACACTGAAAGAACTCGTCCCTTCAGTGGAAGTCTTATGTTTAACCACGACAACAGTATTGCATGTCTTACCAGACATTTATTGGAAGTCTTTATTCAAGTGGGATTCTTGCTTTGATTTGTCTCAGGAATTTAGAATGAACATTATGGAAAACTGTATTTTATCCTCAGAGGGCCACTTCTTTGTATTTTTGTGTGTCTTGTTGTGTATGTTAAACCAATTTGTTTCACTGCAAGATTGATTATAGAAATCACAAACTGTAACATCAACTGCAATTACATGTAATTGTACTTTTGATTGATCATGTACATTTGTAGACTTATACCACACAGTAGTATAACCACAAAGTATGTGTCCCCCACCCCCTCAGGAGACTACAGAGGTATGGTTGTCTGTTTGACTACTGGTCTTTGGTGGGTGACCATAATATTCATCTTTCATGTGACACAAAATGAAAGGCTGTGATGTAAAAAGATTCCTGTGGTAGCCACCCAGTCACTGTATATAACATAGTATTAACACTCTGCACAAAGGGTCTTCACACAAAAAGGCTCTGGGCTGTACAAGCTTTCTTTGTGTTGCTATGGAAGTTTCCACTGCCAGCCAGCAGTGAGACAGGGTCTTGTGGCAGGTACATGGAATAAGGGATTAAGTGTTGAGATTTTTTTTCTTTGACTGACTCAGAGTCCAAATTAAATACAGCTGTTTTACAGACACCAAACTGTATTTCCCCCATCTTTCTCACTCTGCCTGTTTTCTCTTTCACCATATTTCTTGGTGAAGGGTGAACTGAAAACTAACCACAAACAAAGTTAGCAACTCTGTGAGCCTGTGTTTAGGAACAGCGCTACTAAATGCCAATGTTAGCATTGCCTGCTCACAATGATAATGCTGACATATGATTCTCAGCAGGTCTAGTGTTTACCATGTTTACCATCTTAATTTAGTGTGGCAGCATGCTGATGGGAATGTCATTAACTTTGGAGGTACAGTATTTGACAATATAGTATTGGGCAAATTAAAATGTTGAGCTGATGACAGCACTATATGAAAGGTCAGAAAATCACCAAAGTTATTACAGTTTATCAATAGGGGGACATGGATGTCTGTACCAGATGTAAAGATAATCAATCCAATGGTTATCCAATAGTTATTTCACTCAAAACCACAAATGTCAAACTCTACAGAAATGGTTGGTACTGGAGAAAAAGTCAGGGGATCATCAAAATGGTGCAAATGGCTGTAACAAATTTTGTTCCAATCCATCAAGTAGATGTTGACATATTCCACTGAGAAGCCAGAGAATCGCCTGCCACAGTCAGTAGGATTCATGCTCTGGGAACCACAAATGTCTTAACTAGGTTTAATGGTAGTCCATCCAATAATTTTTAGATACTTTAGTCTGAAAGTGGTTGATCAGCTGACAGACCAGCATTGCAACCCCAAGAGCCACACAGCGAGTATGGCTGAAAAGTAGCTTTGAGTTATGTGTTCATGCATATTTTGAAAACTTTGTTTGGGTCTGATATCTCAGCCTAAATGATCATAAACAAGTACATGCCAAAATTGTGGGTACATGGTTTTCATTTGAGCAATAGCATGTAAGCTACAGTATCCTCCACCATACCTCTACCTCTTTCTATGCTTTTCTGGCATTTATTTACCTCTTGGGGATTGTCTGGCTGGATTCCAGCTTGTTGATTGGGACATCCTGGCTGCCTTCCAGCCTCTCAGCTCCGAACAAGCTCAGTCCCCCTTGTGTACTGCACTGGTCTGCTTAGTTTAGTAATGTGTTTTCATATAGCTCCTGACATGTATATGTCAGCATGTTTATGTACTGCGGTAGTTTATGCATAGTAAGCAAGAGGTCACAATGGCCTTACGCTTATTAAACATAATACACTAACTGACTAATGAGGTACAACACGGAGAGATATAACAGACTGAAGCAAGCAAGAAATTTCGTATTTTACAGTTCTGTTGAATTTTCTTTTATCAAAATTGTCCATCTAAATTCCCTCCCTTTTTATATCGCTGCTTTGAAAAGATTGTAAATATTATTGTCAACTGTGCAAGTCTTTACACTTGGATTATCATCATCAGGACAAAAAAAGACATTATGAGTTCAGTCTCAGAAATGTTCACTTCATGTGAAAACAAGTCATTGAAGCATTTACAAGAAATGTTGGGCCACATCTATGGCTATGAATACAGAAAGCCAGGAGAATAGACTCTTTCTGTCTGGAGTCAGTGTTGGAGAATACTACAGCTACCTTGGAAGAATTTGGGCTTCAAAATTACTGGAGCCACATCACTGACAGAATTGTTGTTTAAGCAAAATTCTTTGGAGGGGAATAGAAAACACTCCGGTGACAAGCAGTGGGAACATGTTGCGACGCTGGAAGGAGTCACTGGCTCCTCTGCCCAGAATTAATTTCCATGTTAGTTCAATGGAAGCTTCATCAAAAACATGACAGTTTGGATTTGTAGTCTATACCTACCCAGTAACAGTATGTGCTAAATAGTGACAGTTTTGACGTTAGTACTTTTACATTTTAAATGTTCTAGCAGTCTTTGGTTATGTTTTTACTCTTACAGACACATTTTTTCCATGATGGACAAATAGATTAAACATTCCACAACCCTGGTCAAACTCCATGGCGATCAAGCATTTTCCTTTGCTGCCCCACACTGGAGCATTTTTGTACAAATACATTTTGTTAGGTCTTCCACATTCATTCCACATTTAGTCTCAAGCTCCATCATTTTTTAACTGCCTTTGAGGTTCCACACGTATTAATATAAATACATGGTAACTTCTGTCAGTTACACTGTACCTATTCATCTATTTACTTTCATTTCATTATCTAAACATATGTTTCAGTTTCTCTCAGAGGCACTTTGTTCAGCATTTGTTTAAAGTTTGATCTACTGAATGTATGAATTGACTTAACTATTTCCCCATGTTAGCCAAGATGGGGTTTTTTTTGTTTGCTTTTTTTTGACAGAGTGAGAGAAAGCTTAAGTGCTCTTGCATTTTTTAAGACTGTAGCAGTGATCTCATTGTGTCATAAATTATGTACCCCATTTGTGTAGTCAGTAGTAAACAATGCCAAAATATGGTTTCAACTCTTTTAAATCTCAGTAACCACAGAGAGCACATCAGGCTGAGATAAAATGCTGACACTACAGTATGGCTCTAATCAACAAACATTATGAGCCTGGAAACAAGTCCAGTGATCAAAACAGTCTCTGACAAGGCTGCTTTTTTGATTCATATTCAGGTTTTTATCATCTAATCCAGCATATGTTAAATACAGTTTGGTATGTGGGGGCATAAGAAACTGTTCTTGTTAGTAGTGGGTTGTGTGCAGTAGTTGTTTTTTTTTACGTCCAGAAACATGAATACCTACAGTACCACATTCTTCCACATGGACACATTCTTATTCAAGGAAGATGTGTCCAAACCTTTATCTGGCACTGTAATTCAAAAGGTTTTGACTGTGAGAAAGTATTTGAGATTCAGTGACCCTGCAAGCATGATAAACACTCATTTACCCACAAATATGATACTGCCACTATGGTCCCAGCATTAGCACCTCTGCCTCACTCTTGACCCGTAACCTCCAGACGGTCGGCTGCTTGTTTACATGGTGCGATGTTGTCCTTTAAGCAGCATGTGGTGAGAACCAGTCGGGCGTCTCTGATGGAGTTCTCCACACTGGCTCCCAACATGAGGCTCTCAGTACATATAAGGACAACAGTGGCCTGCATATCCATGTCTAGGTCCATGGCTGGGCCCCTTTGAGGTGGTCAGACATGATGTTTGCACAGATGTGTGGGTCCAAAGCTGAGAGGCCAAACCCCCCAGTACCCCTCTGGTGGTCCTGGCCCACCCCTGACTGGGAAGGATGGAGCCTCCTTTGACTCCAGATTCAGTCCCATCACGGGTGACATGACATAAAGGAACAGAGCCAGACCTCTGATACTGTTCGAGGGAAGATGTCATTACAGCTGGAGTAGCTTGTAGCTATAATAGACCTAGACATAATCCTGTGGGGCATTTTTGTTTTTACTTTAGATTTTTACACCCCAAATCAAGTGGTGGCTAATCTGGTAAAACAGTCTTTTTGTTTACACCTATATGATTGTCTGACAGCTGTTGTTTGTTGCTCCATTTGACTGATTTTTAGTGATCTTAGCAATTACTTTGATACAATGTTATCATAACCAAACCAATGGAACTATTAAAATGAAAACAACATTGAAATAAGTCATAGATTTCCTTTAAGTCACTTTCAGGATTGTTCACATTTTCATGCCAGGTTTGATATTACAACAGTACACGTGTATTAAAACTTTTATTGTTTTTGCTAAAATCTTATTTTAATAACTTTCCTGTCTAGTAAAGTATTACAACTTTTCACACATTTTCTCTTCCTATACTAATCAGATTTGGGATTTGTTTCAGCTAAAGAAACTGCTTTATTGCCTGTGGTGAATACACACCAGCTGCCCTCTTGCTTGGCTTGCCAGAGGCTACTTGGTCAGTTCTAATGAAGTCAAGTAAACATCCTGCCTATAGTATGATGTTTGTATCACATGGTATGAGTGGTTTAAAGAAGTAGTGCTGCTGGAAAAATGAACATCTGTGATGTCAATGACCAAAGATTTCACTGCACCATGGTTTTATGGTGGATGACAACAAGGAATGACACAGAGGGGAATGTTACTGTTTTGTTTCAGTTTCTGTCGTATGGCTAACACATGTGCAGTGTTTTCAAAGTTTCATAGTGAGTCTTCTTGCATATTCATGAAGGCGAATGTTTTCAATAGATACTTGGCTGAAGAGAGACACAGAGTGTCCCACTTTAGAAATGCAGAACTAAACTAAGTTATGAAATGAAAAAAAAAAACATCCCATGTGACTTAATTTTTGAATGAAAAATGTGGATTACTTTTATTAAGTTCCCGCTCCAGTTGCACAATACTTCCAGTTACTACTGCTTACCAACATTGCATTGTGTGTTATTAGAATGAAGCAGACTTACTACATCCAGTTTACTGATTTTTGACACAAAGTTCTTTATGTATTGCAGGAATCCAGGAGGGTACGGAGTGCACAAAGTGTAAAAATGACTGGGCATTGAGGGCAGCTATTGCACTGCTCTATGTGCTCTGTGCCCTGCTCACCATAGCAGTGGCTGTCCTTGGGTTCAAAGGTAAGTCAAAACAGAATTAAAAACTTGTTTCTTGTACAAAATAAGTGGTGCATGCTGTAATTTCTACATGCTTCTATGCCAAACTTTTACTCCCATAGTATATTTTAACAGAATTTTTCTGCTGCACAGCTCCAAGTGCTCAAATAACACAATATGGTCATAATGAGTAAAGCAAAAAGCAAAGCAAAGCATTATTAGGACCAGACCAAAACCAACAATGTTTTGTCTGTCTCGCAATATTTTCCGACTTTTCTAGCCTATCACATTGCAGCCTATTTGATCTTTAAAACAAATTTATTTATTTTTGTTTTTTAAAGCCTTGTCATTTCCTAACAGCTGTGCACTATAGTTTTTTGCAGGGACTATTTTCAGCTGCAGATTAGTACATATTTGGAATGCAAGTGATTATTTACGGCAGTGGAATGGTGTTTGTGGGATTGGCTCAAAATAAACTACAGTGCCCATGTTTATGTTAATGAAGAAAAATGTCCAACAGTGTGGCTCATTCACGTGTTTTTAATAGTTTTTGGATAACAATGGAGGTCTAGGGCTTTTTAGAGGTTTTGTTGACAATATAAAAATATAGAACAGCACCAGACTTTTAACAAGTTACTAGCATCCACTTTTTAAAAAAAAGCCAGTCAGACATTGTGCATATAAAGTCTTCATATCAGTCCGTGCCATTATATTGTATTCTGTCCCATTTTAAAGAAAATAATTTAGTGTCAATCGACCCTTTAATCCATCATTGTTGAAATATCGCAATAGAAATATGCAAATTTTGTTTTCGTCTGTACTTTTTCACCCTCTGTCACTTTACTTGCAGTCTCTCTCTCTCTTTCTTTTGTGATGTGAGTTGAATTGTATCAGTGGCAACCAAATGGAAAACTAAACCTAACCAAGCCAGGGAATCCAGCCTTAGATTTTAACCACTTGAAGAGACTCCCTTGATACAATCCCTTGTTCACTCTCCACTGAGTCCTATATCTTCTGGAGATAAACCGTAGCACAAAATAGGAAACACATTTGTTGTGCAACACTGTCCTTATTGCAACCCATTTCTGCAGTGTCTCTCTTTACTGTTTAAACCAGGGCATCGATGTTAAGTAGAAACAGACCGAAATTCCACTTATCTCAGGGGCTATCAATATGGAAGTCACTTTGTCTATTGTCCAGTCTTAATATTTTGAGGCTCAGATCAATCATCATAAACCTGGCAAAATATTATTGAGTACTGTCTGTCTGACACCCTAACTAGACAAACCATGTATCTCAACCAGAGGGCCGAAAGCAAATTTGCCCAATAGGAAATGACAATTCAAAACACAGTCTTCAAGTGAAGATCTAGGATTGAGTTGTGCTGTCAGGATTGTTTTGGTTTTTCAGTTTTGGGTCTGTGTTAGCATGGAGCTCATGTGATTTTGATGGTTTGGGTCTAATGTGTACCAGATGACCATGCAGCGACTACTCTGGCTTAACATCCCAGAGGAGATTTTATGGCTTGGTAGTAATTTGTTGTCTCATGAACCACAGGTTAACTCACAAATGGCTGCAAGTGTCAAAAATAGTTTGTCTGAACAAGAAACCAATGTAGTGTTCTGTGTTGTGATTTCTTCCCTCTACACCCTATACACAACATACATACAATAAAACAGAAAATAAAAGGTTGAAGCCATGTATTTACAGTAGCTCAGAGGTGCTGGCATGTTTACAACTATGCAAGCATTTTTTTGCACAGCTTTTTCCTGTTCCTGCAGCATTGATCAGCATTAATCTACTGGGTCTCACATTGGGTAACTGCCTATTTATGGCTTATATCTTGGGTCACAGTGGCGTGTAAAGATTAACAGAGAAGAAGGTATGTTGCTTGTTGGGGATCAGGGAGGAAAGATGGTGTGGCAATAATTTCTTTTCTGCTGTTATTTAACATTTTTGTCACTATTACACAATGCTGTAGCAATTTAAACATCCTAAATTACAAAATGACATGTCATATGCGACAAATTAAGAATATGTAGTCGTTCTCTGTCCTCAAAAAAAGATATTGAAATTTGCATTTCAGAGAGAAGAGAAGAAGAGGGGTGAATAAACTCAAGCTGCATATTCTTGCTCCCAGCAGTTGACCAACAGTTCTTTAAAAACAGGGCCCATTATGTGTTTATGTTTGTTCTGAGTGCATGTTATTGTTCTATGTTTTTGTCACTTCTGGAATGATAACAGTGAACATTTAGGATGCTTTCCAGTGCATTTTTTGTCAGTTTTAGACGCCCACATACCGGCAGAACAACAAATCATACAGGAAAGGAGATGGACTCTAGCTGCAGATGTGAGCAGGAGAGAGATAGAGAGTTCAAGTGTGCTATTCATTATGAGTTTGACATTGTTTGTACTCATGAAGTGGAATTTGGAAATGTACTCTGAAAATTGAGATTTGCGTCGATCAACAGATTCAGAAGCAAAAAAAAAAAAGAAAGAAAAAGAAAAAACATAAGAAACCCCTCATCCTTTTCAGTGTTTAGAGTTCAGAATTTCTGTTCAAGTTTCCAGTCATTCACTGGATATGTATGAGTACAGTAGCACCCTCTGGTGTTCAAAATGATCTCTGCAGCGTAGGTTTCATATAGATTGATCTGTTTAAGGAGAAAGAAGTATCCAGATCCATTACTAAAGTAGAAGCAATGTCACAATGTTAAAATACTGTCTGCTAATGGTAGAAGTCTTAAATGTATTTTCTTTACTAAATGTTCAGTTCTATAAGTACATAATTAGCCCAAATTAGCCAAATTATATGTAATATTCAGAACAACTGTATTCCATAAACCTTTATTTAGTATGAAAGAGAGACAATGTAAGATTATGCAAAACTAGTTGGTATGGTGTTTTATAGAGAAGTTTTGATGGTTACACCACTGGGACATTTTTTGCCATAATCCTCTAATACATTCTCTCAAAATGGATTAAAAGCAGAAATTGTATAGGTGTTTCACAAGAAAAGAATGTGTGCAAGGTATTCATGCATTTATTTTCAAATTTGAACCCCTTTATATTTGACTAAACCACATGGAAACAAAAAAACTGGTGTCACGTCATTGACCCACTTGTGAAATCAATTGCTCATTAATATCTGTCTGAGAAAGACTGAATGAATGGGATGAATAATAAACAAATGAGCACCAAAGGACCCCTATTAAGATTATCGTCAATACAAGGTTCACAGTCCAAACGAAATCAACTTCCTGTCGTAATATCTGTGGTGATTGTTTGTTTCCTTTCACTTCACAATAAGGGAAACATATTCTACTAACCTTTTGTAATTTTTGCTTTTCTTCTGTAAGTTTTATACATATCTATGAATGAAAAAGATAATTTTACACTCTGCTTTCCCTATTTCTTTCAGTGGTCCAGAAAATGGACAATGTCACACAGGGGATGCAGAATTATGGAGGCAAGATCGATGCTGTGGAGACTCACTTAAAGAAACTAAGTGAGTTGTTTCACTATCATGAGATTAGCATTCAGAAATACTTATTTTACTAAATGTTTAACTTACTATGATATTTTTTTCCAATCCTCTACATTACTAAGATGTATCTGACTCTGACATTTTATTTTTGTTACCTTTTCAGATAATCAGGCAGGAGAAAAGTCCATAAATGCTACCACTGAAATCAAGACTTTTAAGTCAGATCTTGAGGCATTACAGAACCAACTGAATGACATTGCTGTCAGGGCAACCAGGAACAGGGACATGCTGGATGAACTTCAAACCACAGGAGATGACATGCATAATGGCCATGTCTCCCTGCAGAATTTTCTGGAAGGCAATGCTGCCTCACTGCGCGGGGTCAACCAGACCTTGGCTTCCTACAGTGGCATGATTGAGAACCTCCAAAGAGACACTGCACGGCTTCAGTCAGAGATACAGGGCCAGGTCAAAGTGCAGAGCCAGACCCAGGTTAGTGTCAGTGCACTAAACATCACGCAATCCCAGCAGCGCAATGTTCTCAGCACACTGCAGAAGACAGTTGAAGACACAGGCCAGACAGTGCAGAAACTGAAGAATGACTATCAGGGTCTGCAGCAGGCAGCCAGACAGACCCGGGCTGACACAGAGTGGCTAAAGGAAAAGGTCCAGAACCTTCAGGTTTTGGCAGCTAACAACTCAGCACTAGCTCGGTCCAACGGAGAAGCCCTGGATGACTTGGGGGCTCAGCTCAGCACACTAGCCAGCCAGATCCAGAACACTTCAACCATCACTGAAGGACATGATCAGAACCTGCGTGAACTCATGGACCACCAGAGAGACCATGATAACACCACGTCATCCAAGTTCGATGAGATGGAAACACGCTTAGACAGACATGAGAATGACATGGACCGTGTAACTGGAAATGTGAGCTTTGCCACGCAGCTACTAGGTGCAATCAGCTCTGATCTTAATGGCCTAAGGTCCTGTGCTGAGACAGTGATGCGTCATACAGATCTGTTAGCGGGGCTGAATGATAGTGTGACAGAAGCCAAGGCAGATAGCCAAGAGCTGCGCGCCCAGCAGGACGAGCTAGCAGCAAGGTTGGACAAAGAAGTCAGCAGCATGTCTGTGGTGATGGAGGAGATGAAGGTGGTGGACAGCAAACACTCACAGCTCATCACCAACTTCACCATCCTGCAGGGTAAGAATATATATTTGTGTGTATCCGGAAAATGGTCAAAAATGCTTCAGATCGTGAGATGATTTATTTGATTTGATTGTGTCAAAAACAGCATACACATAACACACTTAAAATATTCACAAAACAAAAAAGAAGAAAACAAACTACAGATTTAAATCAACATGGGACCTGGATATGCAAAGACAAAATATCAAATGAAAAAAAAGAAGCTATAAATAAAATGCAGCAAAAACATGTTTTGCGTAAAGTTTCAATAAGCTTATTTCAATTGTGGTTGCACCAAATCATG
Source organism: Scomber japonicus (assembly GCF_027409825.1). Taxonomy (NCBI): domain Eukaryota; kingdom Metazoa; phylum Chordata; class Actinopteri; order Scombriformes; family Scombridae; genus Scomber; species Scomber japonicus. The sequence continues at coordinate 22,319,966 of NC_070589.1, read as the reverse complement.
ATATAACAAAGACTGCTGTGCTTCTGCTACATTATAGATTTGAGATAAAGTTGAAGCATACAGATTTAAGTTTTGTAGGTATTACTCAGTAAATGAAAAGTACTAAGTCACAATTATGGGATAAGGATACATACTAAAACATAGTGTGCCACTAGCACAAGTAGAGTAAAGTTTACTTACATTAGCCATCATAAGCGACGGGTCATACCAGACTAAGTAAGGCTGTATCAGTGTACTGAATTGAGCAATGGTGAATTTGCTTATGAATTAAACTTTTCTTTTGTAAGAGGATGATTTATGACCTTGTGCACACCACTGTTTAGCAGTACATTAGAACACATGTTGTCAATTCATCTGCTGTCACTTTCAGGTCCACCAGGTCCAAGGGGCCCCAGGGGTGACAGAGGTCCTCAGGGCCCAGTGGGCCAGGCAGGACAGAAGGGTGATAAAGGAGACAAAGGGATGCCGGGATTGGTGGGACCAAAAGGAGAGAAGGGTGCTACTGGGCCGCCAGGTGCAACAGGTCCTAAGGGTGCAGCTGGGCCTCGAGGCCTTCCAGGAGCTAAGGGATCAAGAGGGTCTGGAGGTCGACCTGGAAATCCTGGTGACAAAGGTGACCCTGGAGCTCCAGGGCTCCCTGGCAGGGATGGACAGTCAGGGATGCAAGGACCTCCAGGACCACAGGGCCCCAGTGGACAAAAAGGACCTGCTGGGATAGAAGGGCCTCGTGGGTCTGTTGGACCTATTGGCCCTCCTGGTCCTCCAGGGCTACCAGGGCTACCTGCACCTCCACCACCTCCGATTTTAAAGCCTCCTCAGCCTACTCAAGCCCCCAAACCACCTCAACCTTCCAAACCAGCAGAGGAACCACAAGGCTCCATGTCCCGGCAGGTCCAGATTCCTGCGGCTACCACTCAGAGTCCTGGTGAGTGAAATAATTAATTACAACATCAGTGGGTTTTTTGTATTCTAAAAAAAACAACATAATTGTTACAGTTCATGTTGGTAATGACTCACTCCAGGTTGCCCATCTGAGTTCAGGAAGTTTGGAAGCAGCTGCTATTACTTCTCCTCTGGTGCTCAGAGACTTAACTTTGACGAATCCAATCAGTTTTGTACCAACACGTCATCTCACATGCTCATTATCAATGACAATGAGGAACAGGTAAATGCAATTTAAAACTTTATGATAGCTTAAACACAAAATCTAAAATTGTTGGTTGGTTATTTCTGATCTAATGATCTTGTGAAATATCTGTCTCTGTTTTAACCTTCAGCAATTTGTGAGAAATGCAATCGAAGGAAACGGCTATTTCTGGCTGGGCCTCACTGACAGGGAGACAGAAAATGTTTGGAAGTGGGTGGATGGAACCCTACCAGTTTTCAAGTGAGTTGACTAGCCGAATACAATTGTATTAATCAGTTAGTTAGCAAACAGAATTTCATGTTGTTCTTGTTTTGCTTGACACTTTAATACTTATTGTCCATGTGGTTACACTCAGGAAGTGGAAGCCTGGTCAGCCTGATAACTGGACCCATGGCCATGAAGATGGCGAGGACTGTGCCGGCCTTATCCATAATGCCAACTGGAATGATTTCTACTGCACTGACCGCATTGGCTTCATTTGTGAACGGCCCTCTGACTGTCAGTATCTTTTGGTTATCAGAATGTATTGCTTAGTTTTTCAGTGGATTGGTTCATAATGAAAACTGCAGCGAGCACAGAAGCCTCAAATTGCATGTCCAGGGTTTTTCAGAAACATCAGTACTGATGTTCTGCTTTGTGCACATTTATGCTGAATTGGTCAAAATTTGATGGTAATTAATGTTCTGTGTTCTGCTACACATCTACACAGGTCAGTTTATAAGAAGTGTTTGTAATAAAGCAGCCCTTATGTACACAGGATCAATTGTGGGTTTGGGCTTTTCATGGGATTTGTTGACAGTAGCAAAAATATAGTCAATTTCTAGCCCAGGTCACTTAAGACTTATACATCTGATAATTGGAATATGACATTGATCTTAAAATGTATTATCTCAGATACATGTTTTTATTTAAATGTGGTGTCTTAGACACCAGAGGTCTGATTTTGAGATAAGGCACTTTATATTAGAGTTAAAAAAAATACTAACAGACTTCATATGGATGCTAGCAGTAATCAGTTAAAATACAAATCTCAAATAACTCTTCAGAGTTACACACCTTTATCCAATTGAGAATGGATTAATTGTGTTATATTACTAATTGGCCCAATGTGTGTCTGTATCATTCTATGGGGCAAAGTTATATTCTTACTCTTGTTATAGTGTAGTGTAAATGTCTGTCATATCAGCCTGTAAGTGCATCATGGAGGTGTAAAACTGATCTTAAGTGTTTTATTTTTGTTGTCTTTTCTCAGTGGAGGTTCCAGTTTTATAGCATCCATCGATGACAGTGTGAGCTGTCTCTGGAAAAAGGGTGAAAAGGACTAAATGCAAGGACAATGAAGAACATGAGAAGGAACTCTAGAGAACTGGAGGACTCTGATAAAGCCAGTCCAGTCAAGCATCACTGAGACTAGGACTGATCGTTGTCTTAAAAGGCACTTTACAACACAGTATGGTGCAAAAGACAGAAGATGCACATACCCAGCCCACTATTGTACTGATTTAGTATTTGTACTGAAGGAAACATGAGAATGTAGTCATTTATTTAGGCTATAATAAGTCATTATTTGGTGCAGCCACTGTTGTACAGGTGTATCTGTAAATAATATTTCACAAAGGATACAGTGTTGGTTCTGGATTGATTTTCATATTGCTTCATTTCTTGAACGGATTTTCAATATTCACACTTACAAACAAATATATAACAGAGGATTATGTTGTTAATAAAGTGGAACTATTTTTTATAAAGTAACCTCAGATTCAGAAATAAGCTCCTGGGAAAATGATGATTAACCACCATCACTCACCATCAGTATTACTCACCTTCAGCAAATGACTACAAACACAGATAATGAATAGAAATAAAGACAGTGTAAATTTCACCTTTTTGCAAACTCTTTTTTAAGAATAGATGCTCAGTGTAAGTAGTGCGGCTGTTTTGTGAAGGGCAGTATTTCTTAGACTTTAGTGAGGTACACAAAATAATATGCAAATGTTTTGTAATGTAGCCATCATAAGATGATTTATTCATTATGCCAAATATGTTACATGTTTATAATTTGCATAATCAGTTGTAATTTTTGTATGATTGACCTTTCCCAATTCATGTAATGCTTGAAGACTGAAGAGATGTTTGTAGTCTGGCTCGAGGCTCACGATGCCTCTTAAATTACCAGGTTCCCATGGATCAGCCCAGAACAGTTATTACAATAAAATAAAAACAAAAAACTGTGTGTGGAGTGCTTTATGTCTTGTTAAAAATGATGACAATAATATATCAAGCAACATTTTCTTGTGTCAGACCAACCACCTTTACCACTAGGCAAGCTCAGAAACTGCCTGGAGCCCCCCAGCTAAAAGGGCCCTAAATGAGCTATAGGCTTATGTTATGATGATTAGATGCAACACTGAGGCTGGGGTAGCCTATTTTTTTTACTATGCTGTATTAATAGTTTTAGTTTAATGAATATTAATAATAATAATACATTTTATTTAAAAACACTTTTCAGGACATCCAAGGACACTTCATAGACAAATATTTTGAGCACTTCTTCTACCACTGCCAATACAAACTAGTCCGGCTAATGCTAGACCCTACCATAACTTTCTGAACGAAGAGGCATGTTGCTGGAAAGAGAGCATGGGTTTACCCCGGCTAAATACCAACATTTAAGTAGAGAAAATGTGAAAATAAGCAAGACAGAGTTTAAGTGGGGCCCCCAAATCACCAAATCGGCCCTGTACACGTGACTGCTATCACCTGACGATTAGCCTACATGTTTTTAAAAAAAATGTATTTAGCCTATAGGTAGTATTAGGGCCATGCAAAAAAAAAGAAGCCAGGCATAAAAAAATGTAAAAAAAAATTGGCAAAAAAAATAAAATAAAATTAAATCAACCGTACTGCGGAGGCTTGACCAAAGTATCACAGGATCAAACCAATACTACTCCGTCATAGTATGAACTCCCTGCTAAATTAGCTAACCCTACTAATTTCACTGGATAACGTAAATTGCATCAATAGGCCTACACAGTTGAGTGGTCTAAAATGAATAATAATGGTTCAGAATAAATCAGATTTCTACAGAGAGGACTCTAATATAGTTAATGAACCATAATGAACCCTGAGGGAAAGACAATATTAATGACTGAACTATCCAAAGTTCATTAAACCTGTTAAAATAAAACCATCTGAACCTGTAGCAGTGTTTGTTCTATCTCTAACACCAAGAGTATGCCTACCTTGCAGAAAGTTGTGGTATAAAATAATTTTTAGGGAAAAAAAATACAATCATAATTTACTTATTTTCAGGGGCGCTTAGATCAAATTTAAAAGGGTCTAAAATCGCCCCTGGTCAGACTCAGAAATATTAACACGCGTGTGACAGTGTGTCAGCCATAGACTGTGGTGTCAGCTTGTGCCTGGTGTCAGCAATTTAATGGACACCGGACAATCTGCTTCCATTACCCAGCATGCTTCGCTTGTTGCCGTCTGGCGAAGCAGCCGTGACTGTGTAGAATACAGTCGTTTGACATTCATTAAGTTTGTCGTTACTATGCATTGTTATTGCATGAAATAAGCCACAGCGGGGAAAAGAAAATAACAGGGGGAAGGCGACATCTGTTGCGGTCAAAACACCAGCAATGCCACTCTTCGCGACCAACCCATTTGACCAAGATGTTGGTGAGTGTAGTCAGAGCTGGAGGCTAGCTCCAGTAGCTGTGATCAGCTTTGTTTGTGTTTAGCCTTTTCTTTAGTTAGCCTCTGGAGCTGGGATGCTGATGTTTTTTTGTGTTTTTTTTAGCGTTACAGTCGGCTTTCACTCTGGACTCGTGAACTGACATGCTTCACCTAATGTTAATTGTTGGTGAATACGTGTAGTTTTGCTGTGAATCGTAGCGTTACGCCAGCTAGCTTGGCTAACTAGCTTGTAACCTCTTCAGCAGCTAATTGAGGGTGATGTAGCATCCAAAAAAGCCTTGAAAATGGTCACAGTTTGCGCCACTTGATAAGTAAACCACCCTTATAATATTTATGTTTGAAGCCACAATATGCATATCTTATAGTGGTTTCGTTTTCTTGGTCGAAATGAATCGATAAAAGACGTGTGATATTGATGTTGTCATCCGCTAATTGGAGTAGCTGACTAGCCTTTTCCCTGATTATTGCCACACTCTTATTATCTCAATGGTCAGCAATTATTATTAATAATTAATGGATAACACAGTAGATTAATTATGTGATACCAGCCTCTAAAATGTAAATACGTTCTGTGTTGTTGTTTTTTTTAGTCTTCTATAATAATATATTGAATAACTTTTGGTTGTGGACAAAACAGGGAATTTAAGAACATCACCTTGGGCTTTGGGAAACATTTGGTCGACATGTTTCACCATATTCTGACATTTTATAGATCAAACGACTAATAAAGAAAACAAAAACAAGCAGATTGAACGATAATGAAAATAATCATTAGTTGCAGCCCTACTGTTTTGTTTATTTCTTTCAATCCATATATATTCAATATTCAAGAATAAAATTGGTTTATAGAAGACAGTTTTGGGGTTGTATCTGAGGGCGTTTGTCATAATTCCCATGAGGAAGTGAGTGCTGATAGAGTGATAGCAACTTATGTAACTAATATTAATATAATTGCAATGTAATTGATAACTTATCCTTGCACTAAACATAGGCAGTTTCATGACTGCAGAGTGCTTTTATTGACACAAATCTGTTCTGCTTAAATTGATCAAATTATGTTGTTTACATGTATTATTCGTCCAGTAAATTGGGGGTCATATTGGGATTTACATGAGGCTTGTGTTATCTATGGTAGCTTAATGAAGAATCAGATTTGGTCTCCTATAAGAGGGGACAACTTCAGCTTTGTTATGAGGCCAAATATTTGTGTTGGAAGGCCAGATTTGACCCACAGGCTGCTATTTGTCTACTACTGCTTTATCCCATTGCGTGTTGGTAAACTAGTCTTATGAGCCTCATATTTCACCGTTACTGGAAGTGAAAGAGGATGTGGTGGAGTGTGAGACCATAATATCATGCTGTGTTTCCTGTCCTGTCTTTGTTCTGTGTCAGATGGTTAACCACTTCATTAACATATAACCTACAATGCAAAGGGGGTGGACAAAGTACACAAACACCTCAATAATGTTATGTAATACAGTGTAGCCATCAACACTGGCACTAAATGCCACTTTGATAAGGTGTATAATGTGTAGGACCGTTCAGTGTCAGTGGTAATTACTTTTTGAATAAAAAATGCCATCATGTATCTTTTTGGCAGTGTTGTTGATTATCGTACTTATTCACTTGTGACAGTTTTTCTTTTCCATTGCAGTTTCCTTGTATTTGGCATTGTGTGTATATATATATATATATATAATTTTTTTTTTAGATTTTGCCCTTGCCACAAAACAGTGTTGCATTGTTTGTGGTTGCTGCATTATCATTATCTCAATCAGGGTGGACTAAATTTGGGCCGAACTGATACTGGATTGTTGGGGCCAATGCCAGTACACATGTAAAATTCTGATATAGCTGTGTTGGCCGATAATGTTATATAAATGTTATCATCAAACATTTGTATGTAATGAAAATATGACATTTTACTATTTAATTAAATAACTCTGAATAAAATAAAACGGAATCAGATGTAATTTGAATCAAGTTAAAGTGTCAAATATACAATGCTGCCTATATAACTTAAAGAATATCATGTATGCTTAGCCATGTAACTTCATAGAAAGGGAGATTTCTGGAATTATATTTTAGAGCTTTTTTGACAGTTTTTCTTGTGGAGCACGCATGCCAAGTATCTGGAGCACAGTTGTTTTGAGAATTAGTTAGACTAAATATTAGCAGCACCTCTCAGTACACTGTTAAACAGTCCAGTTAACAACATCACAGACTACAGCCTCCATAATAACTGCAAAGTAGAATCAACATTGACACCACATCTTGTATTCAGCTTACTGTGTATATGATTATATTTGAGATTTTGCCTTTGTCACAAATCCTCATTCTGTAGTGTTTGTAACTGATGCAAAGCAATTTAGGGAGTGGAGATTGTACCTCACAATTGCACAGGCAGCCAATAATATTAGGCATATTACAATCATTTGAAAAGCACTAGATATTAACTCGAGAACAGATCTGAGAATCATCATTTTATCAATTTTTATTACGATATATGAGGCTGCTTGCCAGACACAGAGGACAGACAGTTGACTGAATTGCTACTGCATGAGCACTGTGTGTGAACACGGTGGTAACGGGGACACCTCCACTTTCAAAGACAAACCAACACTGGATAAAAAACACAAATCACAATATGTTTCTTAATGGTACATTTGCAGCCTCGAGTAGCTAACATGAATCAATACCTCCAACACTCAACACAAACTGAACATTATGAGCTTTACCAGATTACAGCAGGGCTTTTGTATTGTTTGGGGCTTCTGCTAGATTTTCAACCTCAGTATCTCTAATGTTTAATACTGATGTATATGTGTTCATAATATACACAATATTAATGTTGTTTTCACAGACTGTCTTGAAATGTAATACTTTCTGATCAGAGGAGGATGTTGACCTCTCCTTTAATCTCAGTTTCTAAAGATAAAGTCTTAAATTGTGCTTTTGCAAGCTTTAACCTTTCTGCTACTTACACCAGTTGTTGTGTTTCTTTCCCACAGAGAAAGCAACCAGTGAGATGAACACAGCTGAGGACTGGGGCCTCATTCTGGACATATGTGATAAGATAGGGCAGTCACGCACTGGGTAAATCAACTGCGTTCACATTCAGCCTGACGCACGAACACGTTTCCCTTAAAGATTTTCTATTTGTAAAATATCCATATTCCCAGAGTTGGAGATAGAACACAATACAAACAAGAATTCAAGACAAATATTGATAACTTCATTTTCATAAAAAAACATGTTTTATGACATCATTTACCTAACATAGCTGGATTGTTGTTTGGCGTGTTTGGCAGTTTAATCTCTCCAAACCATTTCATTTCTTTTTTTTAAATTTATTTTTATCTTTTGCAGGCCTAAAGAATGCCTCCGCTCTATAATGAGAAGAGTCAACCACAAGGATCCCCACGTGGCCATGCAGGCACTGACTGTAAGCAGACTGTAAACAAACAGTCACATTTGATATAACCGTTCAGTTCATGGAGGTGAAATGTGAGCTAATGGAGTAACTGAGCTTATTCTATGATAAGTCATATTCTAAGAGCTGCCACATGTTTTCCACATGTTGTAAATTATTTGACGAGTTAAGTGAATATTTTGCACTTTTTGTCCTCACAGCTCCTTGGTGCTTGTGTCTCAAACTGTGGGAAAATATTCCACTTGGAGGTGTGCTCCAGAGAATTTGCCAGTGAAGTCAGTAATGTCTTAAACAAGGTATGTGGTCATTTTTATGTAGTGTGTTACCCCAAATAAGCTTAATTTACTTATTTCTGATTACTTGAAATTAGGCCATGATGCATCCAGCTTCTTGTTCTCATGAAATGTTTTTTTTCATGTTTGTTACCCCAGGGCCACCCTAAAGTGTGTGAGAAACTGAAGGCACTTATGGTGGAGTGGGCAGAGGACTTTCGCAACGATCCCCAGCTCAGTTTGATCTCAGCCATGATCAAAAATCTACGTGAGCAGGGGGTCACTTTCCCTGCTGTGGGGTCCCAGGTAGATCTAAAATGAGATATATCTTAAGTATTTCTTTATTGTTTTATTTAATCAGGGAATTTGTGGCTAAACAAGAAAACGTCTCACTATTCTTCTAAATCATGAGTTGCTGAAAAGTATGTGATTATCTTTTTTTTTCTTTTTCTAGGCTGCAGAGCAAGCAAAAGCAAGCCCTGCTTTAGTAGCAAAGGATCCTTCCACCTCAACAAACAAAAAAGAAGAAGAAGACCTGGCCAAAGGTAAAAAAAACAAAACAAAACAAAAAAAACCTCTGTGAAGGACATTACTACTTTCTGGTAGTGTGACTATTTTTGCACATAACTGAATAAACAAGCTCTTCAGTCTTAAGCCATCAGTAGAGAAATATAAGTAGACATTGTCCTTGAAACATACACGCTAACTTCTGCAGCTCTTTATTAGTAATGCGTAAAAATCAGGGCGTGTACACACTCCCACATATATCCATGTCTTTTGTTTGCAGCTATTGAGCTGTCACTGAAGGAGCAACGTCAGCAGCCCCAGACCTCCCTGTCAAGCCTTTACCCCAGCACCTCCAGCCTGCTCTCCTCACACAAGTCTGACGGCAGAAAAGTCCGCGCCATCTACGACTTTGAGGCAGCCGAAGACAATGAACTCACCTTCAAATCAGGAGAAATCATTACTATCTTGGACGATAGGTGAACTTTTCTACACACACACACACACAAACACAAACAGGCAAATAAGTACACATTGCAAACAAGGATTTGTCAAATAACTGAGAGGATTTAGGGCAGCTAGCTGGTGAAGTGGCTGACTGTCCGCTGTGTTAATACGCCCTTCAGCAGAACACTGAATCTGCCAGCTCAATAGAAAATGCTGCTCAAGCATCACATTATCTCATATAAGAAGACAACAATTCAAATCCAGTTGTTAAAAGATGAGCTGTAGTTTCTGTTCATATCTGAGTGTGGATTTCCTCATTTCAGTGATCCCAACTGGTGGAAAGGGGAAACATACCAGGGTGTGGGGCTGTTCCCCTCTAACTTTGTCACTGCTGACCTCACTGCAGAGCCTGAGATGAGTGAGTACTCACACACAAAAACACACACTTAAGCCACTTATGTAATCTGCACTTCTTTGATAGCCCATTTAGTCCATTAGCAATATTGCTGTATTGATCTTAGAGTGAGGACTACGAAAGAATATGTGAGTAGCACATACAGTAAACAACAACTCTGCCTATACTTTCCTCATATTCAAGATGTGTTGACATTTTTTGCCACAGTTTTGAATATACTGCTATTGACCTGATGGATTATTTTTATTCCTTCTAAATATCTTCTCAGCTTTTAATAAGCCTTTTATATTCAACTTGCATGTTCCTATCATATACTGACATTCGCTTACTCTTTCTCACTTCCCATGAATTTAACATCTTTTTCATTGCTGCATCAATGGACTCCACTGTGTGGCGCTACAAATCTGTTAAGCCTGCATTGTTTTCTTTTTCCAAAGTAAAACGTCTATCCAGTTTTGCTTTCTGGCGTACTTATATGTTAACTTTGAGCTCAACGACAACGATCAGCTGTTCAGTGTTTGTCATGTTCAATTAACTCTCAAAACCCCACAGAGGGGGAATGGTCATCCAGGATGATAGAATTCACACTTTACTCATACATCTCCATTACTCCCAACATTGCTTGTTGCTCTAACACACTCTTCTTCTTATCCCTTTCGCTTGAAGCCTTTTGTCATATCCTTTTGTATAATTCCTCTGCCATTGTTTCGTGACTTCTGAAGCTGCTTCAGATCTTCAAAATACAACACATACTGAATGCTTCCATACTGCCATTTTGCTTTTTTACTCCCCATTTTTGAAAAATACCTTTGCACAACAAGAATGATGACAGCAGCCAAATCCTGTGGCTGCTATTGTGTGTCACTACTTGCACAACATTAGCTTCTCATGCATAGTAAAATTTATTTTGGCCAGATATCTTGTACAGTGGTTTGGGTGAATAATAACTGAGTCAGCACATCCTGACCTCTTGCGTGTTACGTTTTATAACTGATTGCTCTTTTTACATTGTTTTGCTGTTGCCCATCTGCTGACACTTGGAAATCTACAGTGAAGACAGAGAAGAAGTCGGTCCAGTTCAGCGAGGACATCCAGGTGGAGACCATAGAGCCTGAGCAAGAGCCTGTATATATAGACGAGGTAGGTTCCCTGCTGTGTTTTCAAAGCTTGTTCAGTTTCAGTAATGTGTCACTGTATGAATTAATTAAGAGTTCCAAAATAGGCTCTGGCATTTCAAAAATGTAATCTGCTCATAAACTGCATGACAACAAACTCAAAATCAGTTTTCTATTTTGGAAAATAATTTAGTGAGCTCATTTACCCTGGAGATTTCTTCTCTCTACATAATGAGGACATTAATGTGTCACATGTATGTATAGAGTGTCTTCACAGAAACTTTTGAAACCTTTCAGGACAAAATGGACCAGCTGCTGCAAATGATCCAGAGTGCAGATCCCACAGACAACCAGTCAGACAGTGTTGAGTTACTACAGTTGGAAGGTAAACTCTCTAAGCGAGTAACAAATTTGGTGTTTGTTTGTTTTTGTTTTCCTGTAAAAGTAGACTAATTTGACATGAAATCAGTAACCAATTGTTTTTGAATGGCCAGGTGCCTGCAATCAAATGGGACCCCTCATTGACCAGAAGTTAGAGGATATAGACAGGTATATCGTATTTTTACTACAGTATGTGAAGAAAAGATGAGAAAAAGTGAAGAATATAAACCATTTGTACTTCAAATGTTTGGTGGGAGTAAACATCTCTGTGTTTGCATCAACAGGAAGCACTCAGAGCTGTCAGAGCTGAATGTGAAGGTGATGGAAGCTCTGTCTTTGTATGCTAAGCTGATGAACGAAGATCCAGTCTACGCCATGTATGCCAAGCTGCAGAGCCAGCAGTACTACATGCAGCAGCCTGCCAACGCAGCACAACAGGTGAGGTCAACCTGTCAGGATGAGCTACCAATGGGACTCATTAAGTCTGTAAACCTCACAAATCTCAATGAAACTATCTTGATGTTGACAGATTGGACTTCAGATGAGAGTAAATTATGTCTCACTCCCCAGTTCTGTCCCAGTTCAAATTTACCAATTTACTTTTTTTAAATCGGCCTGCTTCACTTCAGGCACCCATGAATAATAGCCTCATTGTTGACAAGAAACCTTAAATTAACTTTTCTCCATTGTGGAATGTAGCAGCATGTTGAAAGTGAAAAGAGAAGAAAACTAGGTGGTTTACAGGAATGTGCCTTTGTTACCCACCTGTCATTTTCCCATTCTACTCTAAATTGCTGTTGACTTCACTCCGTCATCAACACTCAGTATGTGCTCTGTACTTGTTTGTGACCTCAGGTCTACCCTGGTCAGCCTGCATCAGGTTCGTACGCCATGAGCGGTACCACAGTGCAGGGTTACACTGTTCCCATGGAGCAGCTTCAAGCTGGAACCCCAATGCCCGGCCAGCCGGCCCCCAGGTGAGCACCACATATGCTAGTGGCTTGTTTTCCTGGAACATTAATGTGGATCAGAAAGTCACTGCCATAATCAAAGTTTGTGGTTTTCTTTTCTTTTGAGTTGCAGTCTGCTCAACTTCAAACAGCAACATAATGCTTAACACATTCTCATTAAAAAAAAAAGTTTACATACCTGTATTCTTTGTGTTTTATCCTGTTTTATAAGCAGTGTTGGGAAAGTTCACTTTCTACATGAACTAGTTCAAAGTTCAGTTTACAAATTTTAAAATGAACTAGTTCAGTTCATAGTTCACAGTCCCAAAAATGAACTAGTTCATAGTTGTTTTATTTTTTCAATATGTTGCTGCAAGCTATTATTTTTCAGAATTATTGCCACAGCCCATATAGAACCACAGACAGCAATTATTTGTATCATTAATGGTGGAGGCAGAGTCTGAGGTAGTGCTGCTGTCTTCATTTGTTTTTGCCTCCATGCTTCGCATTTTGATGACGCATGCAGCGGTGCGACTCTGTGGTGGCTGGTGTTGCCAGATTGGGTGTTTTTTTTCCTGCTACATATTAAGGCCTGTTTACGGTGTTTCGCCTGGAAGGCTCTATGGAAATCTGGCACTCTCTTGAACAAAGTCAAACTGTGAGAGAGCACCGTTCACAAACGCCAGAATGAACACGTTCACAATAACGTTCATCAGGCAGAAATACAGTATGTTCAGTTCACATTGGCCCAAAATATGAACGAGTTCATACACGATCGTTCACTGAACACATTCAGGCACAACACTGTTTATAAATACATTTCATATTTAATAAAAAGCCCCCCTGTTTGACAGTAATTACTAGAGCTCAAAATTTTTTTTGATTTTCTGAGATTTTCCTTGGTTTTAGAGTGTTTATCATTCTACCTGACCTGTAGTGTAGTATTAACCCTCATTTTACTCTTTTCCACAGTGATGTCCATATGTACATGGGCCAGCCGCCAGTCTACACTGCAGCCCCGGGCAGCATGGCCCCAGCAGATATTCACTCCTACCAGAATCCCGCCAGCGCCCCTGGCCCCGCCTCTGGCACAAATCCTATGACACAGACGCCAAACTACAGCGCCCCCGCTGGCCAGAGCATAGCACCTTCCTCAGACGCCCCACAGGCCCCCTACTCAGAAAAGGCTTTGCTATAGGGCCACCTGAGCTCACCGTTGTCCTCATGCATACACGCACACACACACACGCCAGACCTGATCAAATAGTGGTTGTAAATTATTTTTTGCATTTCGATTATCATGTTTTATAATTTCTTTTCTCATACACACCAGATTAATGGAAAAAAATGAAGATGTAGTACATTGACATTGATATCTGGCATACTTAGTGTTTTATCTGGCAGGAATGAAGTTAAATATACAGTTACACTTGTCCTTCCAGGTTTAGAAGTGATCACTGTATGGTCTGAAAATGGCCTCTGCTTCCTTTCAGGACTTTATTGGATTAATTGTGTTCCTTTGTTCTCACTCTTCTCCTGCCTGTCTCTACATGATTCAGATGTAAAGATATGGAGGAGCATTCAGCTGCACTTTCATCCTGAGTTGCACTTATTTAAAGCGATGGTTCCGCGTAATTTTGACCTAGCGTCATATGCACCATGAGGCCTATCTAAACACCACCTCAGTCGTTGAAAAGTCATGAAAATGAACGGCTGAGGTGGTGTTTAGATAGGCCTCATGGTGCATATGACGCTAGGTCAAAATTATGCCGAACCATCACTCTTAGTTCTGGACATTAGTCATTCCTGACCACTTCCAAAACTGGACGTCATAGCAATATGAGCATTGCACTCAAACAAGTGTAATTATAGCCATTTAAAACTAATCATGGAATATTTATGCAATTACTATTTGATCAAGTGCGAGATATACAAGCATTCCCTCACTCCACCTTCAACATGCACACTGAAGCTGCACACACAGTATTCAGTCACACTACAGGCAGGTGTACAGCAGTGGAAATGCACACAAGCTCAGTTGCACCAGTTGGTTCACACATCCTCAGTGGTATGTGACCTTCACACCTTTACCTTCACTCACACACTAACACAGAGTGAAATTCACAACAGTCTAATCACCCACTTACGCAACTACAGCTAATCGTGTCACAAAAAAGGGGGGCGTTGACTCGCATTCACTTTTTAAACATTTTTATTTTATCAGAAAAAAGACTTATAGCGATGCTGAAAACATTAGGCTACTACACTCTGTATATGTTGTCAACTTTTAGAAGTACTGAAAACTGAAGACACTTTTTTTTGTTGGAGGGAAAAGAAGCAAGAGGAAATGAAGCATGCACATGACTCTTGTATATACTGTACTGAACTAGTAGTGAAGCCACATGATGACCTCATGGTTGGGCTGTATGTTAGTGCAGCTCCTGGGTGTTTCAGCCTTAAAGGGGAACTCTGCAGTTGTGATGTCCCCGGTGAATTAAAGGTGTAAAAGCCAAAGAGAACAAAGTGAAAAGGTGTTCACATGCCACAGAACAAAATATTTTGTTTCTTTCTTTGATTTTTATTTTTTATTTTTTAAATATGATTGACTTCATACTGCAGAGTCTTCCTTTTGAAAACGAGCAGTTCTGGATCCTTGTTGGTGGACACAGGGCTCGCTCTGTCTCCATTCTGGGGCTGCACTAACAGACTCGTACCACAGACTTGGCTACTAAGGGGTGAACTCTTTGAAACTCACCCCCAGTGTCTTTTAAAGCATCTCCTTAGTCAGTGTTGAAAAATGAAATTATGTTTTTGTAGTGCATTTTAATTTATGTTTTGATTATTGTTAAGCTATTTTAAATGGAGAAGCAGTGCAGGATGTATGTATTTCAAAGAAAAGCAGAATATACGATATTCTGCCCATCTTAGTTGTATATTTAAATTGCTCACATGAGAACATGGACTTTTTTCTCTGTGTTTGATACATGCTTATTGTACTGTAGGCTCAAATGGTAATGTGAAAACTGATCAAACCTCCCTGCACATTTCAAAAATTTGTCCGTTCGCAGAGCTGTGTTAACACTAAAACCAATTCTACCTGAGGCAGAACTGGAGTAAGGTTTCTATAATCCTGGACGCTACAGTTTGGGTTTGTAGACACCTCTTTCCTAAAGTCTGCCTAAGCTATGAGTTTCAGCGATTCTGATTTCAAACATTCAAGATCAAATCTTTTACAAAGTCTACTTCTCATATTTTGTCAGTTTGTTAGAAAACGCACCTTTTTTGATACTCTCAGTTCTCAGTGGCTCGTATTGTGTCGACATTTGAAGGGTCTTTGGGAAACAGATTTGCAAATACTGATTGGATCGCAAAAAGTGGATGAAAAATTATTTATCTGTTGTATATTATTATTATTATTATTATTATTATTATTATTATTATTAGGAGATATGAAGCAGTTCTAGATCATTTCTTCCAATTGCAGGGCAAATTGGTGCGTTGATCTAACTTTAAAATGGTGTCATGTCAGTTTCTCTTAAGATCCTCCCTTTCAAATGTTCTACTTGCCATCCCTGTGCCGCCTTAAGAACACAAAACAACCCTCAACTTAAGCTCAGTACCTGGGATTTGCAAGCAAAAGGCTATTTTACCCTTCAGAACTTGATTTTTGCATCAACTTCTTGTTGTAAGTTGATTTCTGAGACAAGGAATCCTATTTTGCTGCCTTCAACTTAATGCTACAGTGAAATAATATGAATCTGTTGAATCAAAAGAGGGTTGAAAATGTCCAAGTAGCAGCTATTCTGGGACCACAGTACCAGGAGCCGGTTAATTATCACACAACATTAAAATCTTAACATCTTGTTGCGCCACGGCGTTGGACTGCAGCCCTGATGTAACTTTATTGTACAGGATTGAGATGCTGCCTGTTTTTAAGTTTTAAACCAACATCATTATTGTAAAGGTTCTGTCTAAACTTGTACCCTGCTGTTTGTATGTATTCTTTTAACCATACTTATTAATTGGTATTCACAATAAAACCCAGGCCAAATGTACAGAATAATATGTACAGTGTTGTTTTCCTTCATTCGCATGCTTTTTAGGGCACTTTGTAGCTGAAATGGAATATTTTATGGTGAGATTTTAAAAAACCTTATTTTCTCAATCAGCTTCTTACTGTGATGAATGGTGACATCCTTCATGAACTCACTATTTTCTGTCTGAAGAACCTCCTTTGGTTATTTCACACTATTCATTTCTGATACTCTGAGTAATTATGCGTGTGTCCTCACATTGGAATTGAGCTCCCAAAAAATGTATTTTTAATAAAGAAAGCAACGTTTTTGACCCTACTGACTGATGGCAAACAGGACAAAGAGCAAAGCATATACAGACACCAACATGTCATTGCAATTCTTGGTTAGACTCAATACTGATCAGATCAGAATCAGTCATTCCCACAAAATGTAATTTAAAAAATATAATATGTTGTAGAATATACTTAATTGAGGAAAAGAGATACAGCGTAACAAAGCAAGACTATACAAAATATAAAATACCCTTTCAGAAAATATTTTTATAGAGAAAATTTAAATATACAAAAGGTTCCTGCTCATGTTGACAGCACTGTTAGTCCAGTCTGCTCAAAACCACACCCAAACCGTCCTCAAGGCACATGACTTGTGTTTAAGACGGACTTCAAACACTTTAACTGTAATCGTGGCCTATTTATTTCATCGATTTATTTAATGTTACGGAGAAATAGTAAAGATTTGAAGGCTTTCAAAACTGTCTTCATCCTTACCACTAGATGGAGATCAATGTGTACAGGAACAAGTAAAGACAGATGGAGAAGAGGAAGGCAAGACAGGTTTGCTGAGCAGCTATTGACTCACTGTGATAGGGATTTATTAACAACTGTTTAGTTTCATGTTGTGTTTTACATTTTGCTGCACTTGTAACACCAGCTCCATTCTGAGAGGTTATGTTTCTGTTTTGTCATTTATCATTTTGCTCATCTAAAAAAACACCTGATAAAACAGGCATGGATCTCAATATGTGTATTTTATGTGTCAGAATATTTGGACAATTGAGCTGGAGGCTGAGTGTAATTTTCTCCTTGAAATTATGGAATGGGAGTGCTCTTTTTTGTGAGCCCATAAAAAAGGCTAGCATGACCACCTCATTACCTCAGCAATAAAAGAATACAGCCTCCAGTGCAGTGTAAGCAATGTCAGTGTGCAGAGTCCAACGGCTCAACTGGCTGCTTTTGCGGCAGATGATTGCCAAAGTCTTTAGCCCCAAGTTCAGAACAGCAACTGGTGTTCAGGGACGATGCCCTCGGGGAAAGTGGTCAAGTTCATCCTGTATGAGGTGCTGCAGTATGCGGCCCTCATCGTGCCAATATTTGTGACCATGGAGAGGTTTGCTGGCCTCATACATCACGTAAGAGGCCGGGATCTAACAGCATACTGGCTAGTGGTGGCGACCTCTATTGCCTATGTGACCACTGTGACCCTCTTGGTGTGGGTCCCTCTTAAATATCTGATCCTGAAGCAGCGCCGGTTCATCACAGAGATCACACAATGGTGAGTACAGCTGTTAAAAAAGTATTTCACAGTAATGAAAGCATCTACATGTTCCAGATAACGCATCTTACCTAAAAGAAAACACATTTAAGAGGGCACAGACAAATGAACACAAGCCGTTTAAGGCAAAAATTTGACTTTGGGTTATATAGACAAAATGAACTTGACAAGGAGAAGGAGAAAAAACTGATAACAATGATGTGGTGGAAGAAGTACTGAGACTCTTTAGTAAAGTAGGAACACCACAACGTAAAATAATCCTGTATTCAGAAATATAAAGTAAAATATACTTTAAAAATATACTTTAAATATCAACAAATATACTTTACATTTCAGTAAATGTACTCATAATCCAAAATGGCCCCTGGAGTTAAGATTGTAGCTGGTGAATATGGTCAGAACTGTAATTACTTTATATATCTTTGGTAGTTTAACCATTACTAATGCATATTTTGTGACTGAATCATATCTTTTATGAAACTGTAGTCTATAAACTAACTACCGGTAGTAACTATAGATAGAAGACTAATTTATGGAGAGTAAAAGGTGTCATATTTGCCTCTGAAATGTAGTGCAGGCAATACTTGTACATAACTGTACTGAAGCACAGTACTTTATTAAGCGTATTTAGTAACTTTCCATCAAGGCAACACTAAAAAAAGCCACAAAATGAAGTGAAAAGATGCATTACAACGAGCCCATCATCAGTGTTTCTCAGTTATTCATCACACTGAGATGATCATTATTCAAATGTGATCTAAAATACTTATTTTGTTTTCCAGGAGACCAACAGCACTGGCATATCTCATCCTGTGTACATTACCGTGCTTTGCTATTTTAATAGCCGCCTCCAAGGTAATATCATCAAGACTGATCGTTCATGTCACTGAGGAGCACCTGTTGACGTTTTTTTCTGTCATGCTCCGACGGGGTCCTTGAACAGGCACATTTGTTGTAAACAGTCCATTTGTGGCACAAGCTTGTTTCATGTCTCCCTTGTGTACAAGAATGTGTTTAGAGCACAATAATTATTCACTGAGTGATGGTTGATGCAGCACATTGCACCACAGAGATGGAAAAAAGATGGCTTGTCACCAGTCTTCTTCGATCTCTTGAGGATATTTTTCTTTAAGTTGCATCCAAATATTTTCTCATGTGTTGGAAAGGACTTTAGCACCATTGCAATTAAAAGAGAAAGGAAGTAGAAATTAGTTCCCCATCACAAGACTTTACACTCGGCCCGTGGTATTCAGTAACCCACAGAGAATATAACCGGTTGGCCATTAACCCTAACATAAATACCATCCACCACTCTAAAAAGACTGGAATGTTTACACATATTTTACACCCTGCTCTTTTCTATTTAATACTAAGACAAACAAGGTTATAAATAAGAACGTCTGACCACAAAGACATATTAATATATCTAATATTTCTTAATCTCCGGGTAATGAAATCATAAAAAATTGGAATGCAGTAGCCCTTCTTTCTCAGTCCAGCCAAATGCCATAATGAAGAGTTTCAATTTAATTTCTTCCTGCTGCGTCCTTCATGATTTCTAAGTGGCAGATCGATTCTTTCTCCTTTTCATTTTTGCTTATTATGTGTTGTGCTGTAGGTGCAGGTAGACAAAGGAGTCAAGTTTGACCATTTTACTGAGTTGCCTGTTTCCATGGTTCTTTTCTCTCTCATCTGTGTGGATGTCATCGAGAGGATTCGACCCTGCAGGCTCACTGGACGATGTAAGTCTTGAATGTACTGAGATTAGTAAAAATGTAACTATACTGAAGAGTACATTGTACTGTATTTCCTGCACTTGATGTGTTTTTCATAGTGCATGTTCTGTGTGATTAATTGACATAGATTGTTGCTTTCTTTAAAACTAGACTTTGTGTTCTTAGCATTTTAGAACTGGAACAAACGTCAGAAAATGAATCAGTAGCTATTTTAATGATAAATTAATCATTTGAGTAATTTTTCAAGAAACAATCCTGGACTATCTCTGATTCCAGCTTCTCGAATGTGACCATTTGCTGCCTATCTTGTCATATATGCATATGCATACATATAAAACACAAAACCTTTCCATTTACGGTCTCTTAACAGAATAGTAGACCAAATGAATAATCAATTAATCGATAAAATATTCGCCAGACTAATTCATAATGAAAATAAGTGCTAGTTAACAACTAAAAATGTGGTCAATTTCTAAATATTTATTAGTCAGATGTACAGTAAATGTGCCTCTCAAATACAATTCTGACTACAATCCAACATTTCAAAATAACCAAACCCCCAAAATGCCCCAAAGCACCACCCATATGCCTCTTTTTCGACACTACTTGGTATTGATTTATTTTGGTCAATACCTTAAAGGTATTGAGTACCGATAACCAGCTAACAGGCCACTCTTTGTCACTATAGCTGTACTGTATATAGGTTGGAGAACAGAGAGAAACACTTTTCACAAAAGATATTTGAACATAACACCAAGAAAAGGTGTACATAATAAAATTGCATTGTAATTTATGTATAAATTATAATTCTATTGAGCTGATTTAGTTTCAGGGTAGTGGTATTGCGCATGCTGGCTCACAATCACACTGTCATGGTTTGCTAAGACACTTGAACAAAAGAGCCATTCTTAATGCGATTAGTAACACCTCTGGTTTTCCTATGACAAGTGAAAATATCTGCTGTGAAAAACAGTCAGGTCTCAAAATAAGCACCAGCCACCAGCTAAATGCTGGTCAAATATGCAAGTGGCTGGTAGATTTGGAAGTTGAAAATGACTGATGTAGTTGCTTCAGGTTGATATCGGCTGGATTTAAGCATATAGAGTTATGGTTATTGTTTATTTGTCATGAACAATAAAATTACACAACTGGTAGGACAAGGATACAGAGTTATGGTTATATTAAATTTATGTATATTATATGTGTTATTATTACTACTCTTTTTCTGTACTATTACTGTTTTTGATGTGACACATACTATAACTATTCAATCCGTTAGTGTCTTGCTATGCAAACCTGCAATTCTGCCTTTCCATTTTATGTCATTTATTATTTGTTAAATGTTAATCTTTTTTTCTGACTATAGTTGACTGTGCTGCTGTAACACAATGATTTCCCTTCCTGGACTAATGACGTACATCTATCTATCAGTCCATCTGTCTAATAGCTGGTATTTTCTGTGCTCATATAATTTGCAGCAGACAACTACGATCATGACCTAGATGTGACAGGCCCCACCCTCACCCACCTGGAACAGGTGACCACCGTGTCAAGCCAGCTGCAACCTGATGAAGGCCAGAACGATCTGACCCAAGGCCATCCAGAGGCCAGGAATGGCAGCGCCTCAGGCAGGTGGCAGCACCCCAGCTCACGAGCAACCAACAATGCCTACTTGTACACATCCTCCCGTCCCCAATACTACTCTGGCCCTTTGAGCTTCCTGTGGAGGAGGGATGGAAGGTCAGAAGTGTTTGTGGATAGTTTCCTGTTCTGGCTAGACACTGTAGAGATGTTGAGAGTGGCAGGAGAGCCGCTGGTCTTTTACTCAGTCTGGGTGTTCCCCATCTACATCTTCGCTTTCCTGTCCACTCTCCGCATGGTCATCACTCCTTACAACCCCTTGTTGTCTTTTGCTGGATTTGCTCTCCAGGATTTTCCTTTCTTTGTGATTCGGCTGACTCTGATTATTTTGTTTGGTTATGTCACACCTGTATTGTATGCACTGAAAAATGTGCTTGTGAGCCTGACTTTTATCTACTTTAGATTCATGACTAAGCTGAAGATATTTAGAAGCCAAAGCATGTTTTGAGGAGGAGTGGCCCATTCTGTCGCTAATGAAAAGATCCGCTTTGATTGTGGATGGTGGAACAGTTGGTGTATTTATGTGTATGTAGCAGCATCAGAGAAGTATAACGCTGGTACTGATGATGAGCTTTTGAATTGTAATGGCTTCAAATGTTTTGAAAGCCCATTCATCCAAATCAAAGTGTAAAAATGATTTTTGATCTTAAAAAAGAGGAGAGCTGTGTCAGCTGGAGTATAAAGCAACTGTATTTGTTTTTGTATGACATATTTGAATTAATTTAGTATTTATTGACACCAGATTTTATGTTTACCCTCTTTTTTATTTTTTATCTGTACTGCATTTGTATGGTGTAATTCCAAAAAAGTGTTGAAATTATTGTATACAAAACCATTTCAAACAACCTTAACAATATTAAATAAATGGTGTAAACATACTGGACGCAGGTAAAAGATGCACTGGTCAATATTTTCTTATTAATAATTAAAGTTAGAGACTACCTGATGAACACAGTGAAGCATGTAGTCTTAAGATATTTCCCTCAGCAGTCGGTGAAGACCAAAAACACCTAAAAGGAAAGTAAATATTGCATGATTGAACTTCAAATTAATACTTATGTTGCTTCTTATCTGCTGAATGTGTAAATAAACAATACTTTCATCATATCAACATCATGAAGTGATAAAATGTTGTGTTTACAGCTTATTCTGTGGTAAAAAGTGGTAGAAGAGTCAGTTGATACTGCTTTAAGTTAGGATGAACATTGGTGGTTGACATATTGTGTCACCTCTCTCTGGTTTACCAGAAATGTGTTTGTATGTCGCTTACCACTAACTGTCTTGATATAATTACTTTCAGTAATGGCCACAGGATTTCTGTCATGACGCAGTGAGTCAATCTGTACTGTTGTAGCATGCAGGAAGTCTGTCCTCCCAAGAAAAACAACAGTTGTTGCATGTAGGCTCAAATATAAATTCAGAGAAAAACAACCAAAAGTGTCTATGTAAGATGCTGAGCCCACCACGAGCTGCCAGATCAGTCCAGAATCTCCTATATCTTGGGTCTTTTGGCCATTACCATATCTGTATACTCCTTGAACTCTTTATTGACTCTTTGTGTTCTGAGGATGGGGACATCCTGGAATGGACCACTCCATCAAGATTGAAATATGGATAAAAGTGATCACTCTGAGTAATATTTTGCATTGATTTGAGAATGGTGGATCCAAACCATACCAGGAAAATGCTGCGCATCTGTTTGAAGACATCTGCAATTGGTTTTCCATTTATTTATTTAGGTTTTTCCTTTAATTTATCACTTTGATATGGTAAATGCACATTCCTAAGACCTTACAGGATATTACAACACACTGCACCTGAGCGCTGATGTTTTTATCATAACAGAGCCAGCCTGATGAAGCATACATTTGGATTCCATCATACTTTACTCTTTCGCAACCTATGTGGACCTCTTTGGAGGCATCTTTCTCTTAGAGTATCTATTTCCTCTCATGATTGCTATTGCAATTTTCTTCTTTTGCATATCGCAGAATAGTAAGATAGATCTAATAGATCGATAGATTTCCTTTTTGTCTTGCTGCTTCCATTTCCTTGGTTTGTCCTTGGTTGTTTCAAATTAGCATCTCATCCTCGTCTTTTGCCTGTGGCACAGACACCGCAGTGGTTTATGTGATTCCATGCCCATATAACTCACTGGATGGCAACCTTGGCTCGTGTATGTGTGTATCAATGCAGAATGCCACTATGACACCACAGAGAGACGCTGGTGTATAATCGGCAGTCCTCCACCAGGACAAGTCTGACAGAATTATACCCCATGGAGCACTTGGTCTTTGTCCGTCTGATGGATGAGCCAGGGCTGCGGGACAGAGTGTTTAAGGGAATTGCCAAACCGGCGGTTCCTGTCTCTCCTAGAAAAAAGGAAAAAATGAAGGAATTTGAAAGATAGTAGCAAACGTCATGCTGCATCCATAGTGATAAATTCAGTGAATCTCAGACAGAAATTTATATCAGCTCAAAATGCATTGCCGCACTGAGAGGGAAGATTTGTAAGAGACACTATTAATGATATACACATGGAGTGACAGTAGACAAGCAGCTGTAATTCACAGTGAGGGACCAGAGCTGGCCTGCTTTCATTACTGGTATGAAAACTAAAATTAACTTCCTTTAATTTCCCCACAGCCATCCTACTCCTAAATGATTCATACTATAATCTGCAAGAAAAGCTTTAGTGCAGCTCGAGATATTGTGACCATTTTACAGTGCGTCATGTTGACAGACTGGGAGCTTTTTTTCTTTTTTTATTCCTGTGACATAAGCTGAATGCTCTGAATGATCAAAGGAAAAAGCAACAGCCATGCATTCATTTTTCTTTAACTGAGTCTGTAAGATCCGCGTTAAACTATGAATAGTGTGAACCTGTCATGCATGCTGAGAGAAGGTTTGGATTAATTCAACTAGTTTTAACTTAATATTCAGCGTTTTCACTGTTAAAGTCTTACCCTAATCAAGATATATTTAGTTGCAATTAAGTCCTTAAAGTCTAATTTTCTTTAAATGTTAAAAAAGATCTGTCAGTGTGGCAGAACTCGTTCAATTCTATTTAAATTGCCATTGTAAACTTTGTTTGAATCACAAAAAAATCAAGTAAAAGTTGTCTTTATAACCTGCTTTATACTTTACAGGATACAGGATACAGGTGCCAGATTAGTAGCCAGGATTTGCCAGGAAAATACTGAGGTAATGAGTTCATATTTTCCAAGTACAAAATATCCAACCAAACAAGTTCTGTTAACATTTTCTGAATATTAAAAAGAAGTTTTCTTATAAGTTTTCTTATTATATCTGCTTAGTGGCATTACTTTCAAGATGGCAATATAAGTCAGTTGGTCCATCATTTTGGTCCAGACTAATATATATATATATATAAAATAACTCAGGCAGATTGCCATGGAAATTGGTACAGGTCTTCAATGTCCCCAGAGGATGAATCATACTGATTTTGATGATCCCCTGACTTTTCCTCTGGTGCCACCATGAGGTTCACATTTGTGGATTTCAGTGAAATGTGTCAACAACGATGGGATAGATTACATTGAAATGTAGTACAAACATGTTTTATCTTACTTTAGATTAATTGTAATTACTTGAATTTCTTAATTTTTCATCTAGGGCCATCATCAGGGCAACATTTCAATTTGACCAACACTTGGTTGGGCAGCAACTTTTCTAATGACCTTAAACCTGCAAAACAAATGACATTCCCATCAGGCTCAGCTGTATTTTATGTTTATTGCTGATTAGCAAATAAACTACTTTACATGTCACCCTATTACACCTGTTTAACATCAGCATGTTAGCATTGTCACAGTGAGCCTGTTAGCGTAACGTTAGGGTTTGACATGTGGTGGTTGGGGCTCTCTTAATGAAAAGACAGAACAGGATAGATAACTTTCTTAAGCAGTACTTTACTGTTCACACTTCACCAGCTTCACAACACTGCATTGTTTCTAATTGGCTGAACTAGCCAATCAGAGAGGGATTTAGATCATGGTAAATGTGAGGAAAACTACATAGATAGATTCAGGAGATTATTCTAACTGTTTTAATGATTATGATATTAATATTTAAACAAATAAATATAAATATGCAAATAATAACTGTGTGAACAAATATATAAAAAGTGAACTGTGTAAACATTTTTAATTAACATAAATATATGAATTAACTTCTAAATCTTACATTAGCATGCTGCTGCAGCATCACAGTGCCACTTTGGAAACAAGTTGAACATAATGTCTCTGGATTCTAATTATAGAATAAATTTAGCTTAATAAGAGCATTGCATTGAACAGAAGCAGGATTATCCCCAGTTTCTCCTCAAACCACTCTCAAGGTAACACGAAAAACAAGGGGGAGCGCAGCAGAGAGGAGAAATGACACAAAAAGAAGCAACAGCGGAGGGAGAGGGAGCAGACATTGTGGACAGAGATGAGGAGAATGAGATAGCGGAGAGAAGAAAAGAAGAGAGGACAGATAGAGAGACGACAGAGGGAGGAGGAGGAGTGGGGGGGTTTGCTGTTAAGGAGGGGTGGAGGCTTTGTAAATCTGAGAGGCTGGAGGCGCATTTGAATTCAGGCTGTGTGTCTCCTGCGCTAGCCGAATGTTACCTGCTCTAGCATGGCAACAGAGAGAGAGGGAGAGCGTTGAGCTTCAGCTGCAGCCTCTACACACACACACACACACACACATACGCACGTGCTTACACAGTCACAACAGGAGTGCAAAGAGTGACTCAGGTAAGCAGGAACGCCCCTGATGAGAGTGAGGACCCTTGAGAGAGGGAAGCAGCATGGTCAAGTGAGAGGGAGAGATACTGGAGGAGGAGCTATCGAGCTGGATTTTTGAGCAGGAAGAAAGAAAAACAAAGAGCCCAAAAACCTCTGAATCTGGACTCCCAGGTTAGGCTTACGAGAAAGGGATAGACAGGGACAGACGGATGTGGAGTGATGCGAGAGGTCTTACTGGATCATTCTGAGAAACATTCAGAAGCACACACAGGGAAGAAAATTACATTTAGTTTTTGTAACAAGAACACACGGGGGGCTTAAGCTCGGGGGAGGCTGGAGGGGGAGCCTCTTCGACAGCGCAAGTCAGAAAAGAGAGAGGGGTGAGATGTGGTAGTTGGAGGGTAAATAAAGGATGGCGGATGAATGAACCACCCCTCTTTTTGAGATGAGGTGAGCACACACACACACCTTAACACAAGAAGACATACGAACCTCACACTCACACATTCCTCAGTCAGACGGTCCTTGGATTTAGGATTAACAGTGCGGGACTTTGAAGAGGCTGTGAGACGTCTCTGGGCAGAACTTATGAGAGGGACCACCCGCTGCTGAACCCCCAAGTCGTCCTCTCCTGTGAGAACCTGTGGACACAAAAGACAGGATTCTTTTTGTGGTATCCCCAAACTCCTGGATGAGCTGGTGATCAGGTAGATCACCTGTGCCATGAGGATTCTGCATGCGAGCCTGGCCTGAAACGACCCACCAACCCAGAGGCTCTGTCTGCCTGTCCCCTCCTCTTCCCCCAACTGGATGTCTTGATGTATTGCTGTGGGCTGGGACACTGGCAGAGAGTGCAGTCCACCTATGTAAGTGACCATCGCAGCATCCATCACCATCTTTTTGATCACATAGCAACAATGGTGTTGTTGTGTGGCAGACAGGGAGGTTAGGGGAAGGGGGGGGGGGGGGGGGCGGACGGGGGTCGACAGCACTGTGTATGGCAGATTATTGCATATATACAAGTAATTTAAATGTGTATGCAGTTCATTCACAATTATTACCAGGCACCCTCGGCATCGGCATTTGCAGTGTGTAAGCATGCTCAATAACACATGCAGTCTTCTAGCAGCTGCAAGTGTGATGATTACAACCTGTTATTTGCTGCTAAGGTGTGCTCTACTCAGTGACAGTCCGTTTGACTTTTCAGCTGGGCTGCAGTTAATCATCACAGACAGTGTCATTGTGAAACAGCACTCTCTGTATTGATCTGAGTACAGGACTTCATCAAAACATTACCTAAAAGCCGATAACCGGTATTGGATGGTTTCACCTCCACCTCTGGAGGCAACAGTTTGATTTCCTTACCAAGCATTTGTCTGTTGCTCGTTGAATTGAAGGGAGCAATTTATGGAAAATATTTTGTTGCTTACCAGAGACAAGGTGATTTTTTTTTTCAATGCATGACAGCTGCTTTAAGCTGTTGGAGCTCTTTCACATCATCTGTCCTGGCTGAGCTGTCTGAAGGAGGAGAAGAGAGGAGTGGAGCGGGGGAGGACAGACAGGTGCAGTTATCTCATTACAGGCCAGGTTTTACTGTCCTCTCAATGACAGAGAAGAGCAGGGTCACTCTTCTCCACCTGTTTGTCTTTTCTTTTCTTTTTTAAACTCGCTCTTTCTTTCCCTGCACTCTTTCTTCCAGCCCTTTTGTTATTTGCTCATTATTACATTCATTGTTGGTTTATCCTGCATTTATGTGTGTGTACCAAACCTCTGTTGCAGCTGGAGGTAGAGTCTTGGGGCTGTGAATTGTGTGATGGCACTGACTGCAAAAGACCCTATCTTAACCACATTCCTACATGAAATAGGCTTACCGAGAGCCTTCAGCACTCAATAGGCTGTCAGCGCCCAGTCTCAGAGATTACCACATACTGTACTGCTGCATGCAATGTGTGCCTACCTCAGCAACAAGCCAGGAAAGAAGCTTACAGAATCAAAAGCCGCGTATGGCTAAAAGCAGTGACACACCAAGACGTGGGACCTGGAGCCCACGTTCAGTGCATTGATTTTGTGTGCTTACAACAGTTTAACGTGAATAGAAACCCTGAGCCAAGTAAATAAATATAATAAGGTAAAAAAAAGATCCACAAACTCAATTTTTTGGAAAATACGTAATAAATGGTTGCTGCCCCTCTGTCTTATGTGATCCAAGTACATTACTCATCTGTTATTTTCACTCTATTTGCTGCAATACATTGCACAATGTTGCCAGCAACACATTGTCATCGATTAAAATAAAAAAGAGACATCTGTCTAAGTCAGTCAAGAGGTCGCAAGATGATAGGGCAAGAAAGGACACACACACAAAAAACATTTCTGATGCACAATTTTTGATTTATTTATTGTGCTTTGCATTTCAGATCCCTTATGCCCCAAAAGTTATTGAAATAAAACAAAATAAGTCCTCTTTCATGTAACTGGTTCAGAATGTAACAATTAAGATGAAACAGTCTGAGAGGGGAGCTTTAGACTTTCTATATTTTTCTTATTTTCAACAAATATCATGTGCAGAGCGAAACCAACAATGAATTGATCCAACTTACAAGTATTATGTCTGATATATCGTATTCCTTTGTGCTGTAGACCTCAATTTTCCCCCAAAAGCTATCAAAAACATGCCAATGAGCCACACATCTTGCACTTGGTGATGTGTTTCTTCACCACAAATATTATGGTCACAGTAGTTTGTTCAGAAACTGTTCCAAAGACGAATAACAGCAATCATGTTTTCAGTCTCAGGAGAGTAGTTCTGTGTACTGAAGTTATTTGAGAAAATGTATAATGTACTACAAAGTCAAGAGGTTGTGATATGTTTCACAACAAACTAGCGAAGCTCTATAAGCAGAATTCCGTTCCTGCACATTAGCGAGTGATGTCTGACATTACACAGAACTACTCTACAGAGACTGAAAAGGGCAATCAAAGCAACAAACAACAAACTAAAGTTTTCCAAAGTAAACAACACAATGTTAAATTCATACTCTGAAGTCTGTTCCTCCAGCTGTGGCCTTTGCTGGCAGACAACAGAGCCAGTTTGCCTTAAGTGCTTGCCTGGCTCTAAGAAGGGGCTTAAGACATCTTACTGTTCTCTGCTTAATTGCTGCTGTTTTCATAACGTTGGCTGTCAGGACAATTTGGCCCACAGGTGAAGGGCGGGGCGCAGATGAAACACAGCTACACTCTAAAATCCCCATTACATAAATCTGATAAAACCTTAGAAAATTGCAAAGACAATTCAGGAAGAAAATCTTGTTAACCTGACATTCCTCTCAATTTGACTGGGGCCTTTGTTCCATGTCTCACTCTCCTCTTATTTCCTGTTGTTCTACTGTTGATTTAGCATGAACATTGCCCAACTCGTTTTTTAAAAAGGAAATGTATGGTTATATTTATTTCTAGTTGGAAGCACTATGTGTTGCAGCAAGGAAGACATTTCACTTTCCTTTTTGTTTATATCACACTTTGCAGGAAAGGGATTACTTTATTTGAGAACTCAAAATTGTTTCTGTCTGAATTGCCTGAAATGTCATTTTGGAGAACTTAAGAGCACTTTTTGTAAATCCTGCCTTTGCCTTCCTCATTCATCCGAATTTCAACAAGTCAACATATTACTTTGGGAGTATTTCAGCTCATTTATATGACTCATAAAAACCACAGTGACACTAGAACATTAATAATTTAGGGAAAAAAGGTAGAAAATCATTGCTTTACATAGCATTTAGACCTGGATTCTCCTGCTGTATACCTGAATATCAATTTCAGCAAAACTGTATTATTATAAGATAATACTACATAACTTTCTGTGACTGTTGGGAGAGGCTTAACATTTCAAACAAATGGTGGAAGTATTTTACTTACTGTTTTTCAACAGTGACAGTGAATCAGTGATCTTTTTTACCTGCTTTCTTACACACACTGAAAAACACTTCTGAAATCTGAAGTGCATGCTCAATTGCTCTCATGTGTCTACAGTCTTAAACCTGTGTTGAGATTATACAAGTGGAGTAGCTACAGCTCTGAAAAATAGCTTCTTTCTTTTTCATATCATGACTTTAATAGCCTGCTGAGTTTTTAGTAATTTAGAAGAAATGCACATAACTCCAATCATATAATTTCTTCCTCAGTGCAGTGTGGGACTTTTTTTAGGTTTGGTACCACAAGTGCCTCCAGGTTTAGTTCATGTGCAGGATGCAGCATTAAACTTGCTCTCTTGAATTTTTTATACTGCAGTGGTAGTTGTAAATTCTCATCCTCTGTTAGCCAATCTCTGTTGAGGTGAATCTATAGGGAGCAGCAGATCCATACAGTGGGTGCACATTGATTATAACACTGAATCAAAATCCTCTGGATTTGGTAAACATGCTGCAAGCTGTGGTCGGTATTGACTTGTATCACTCACACTGCTATTTCCTACTTCACTGGAGGCGATGGGATTGTAGATCACAGACGAGTATCTGTGTAGGACCAAAAAATCTCTGCGGGGCTGTTCAGCCTCAGATAGTTATTTATTTATATTTTCTTAGAAATGCAGTTTTATGGAAAGAATGGTGTTTTATTGCTTATATGCTAAGTTCAAAAGATAACTGGAAGGTGTCGCAGTTATTAAATTAAATATACCATGTCTGACTGGAAGAAGCTGACTAAGAGATTTAATTGATGACAATAATAGTTGGGAAATATAGTTATTTGCTTTATTTTCAACTGTGAGTTGAAAAGATTGATGCTACTTTCTGGTTTGTCCATTAGCCTACATATAGAGCTTGACGCAGGAGGTAGTTAGCTTCGTTTAGCTTAGCATGAAGCTGGGGTAAACGGCAACCTTGTTTTGTGAACAACTGCAATGATGACACGTTCTGAATTGGTGCCGTTTTTATTCACAGATGACAAGACTCAGATAGGTCACTGCTCCCTGCTGTTTTTTTTCACCGATTAATTGTTCCATTATGTATTAAGCACACAAAGAATTTGTTCATTACTAAGAGTATAGTATCCATATACTCATTTCACTTCTGGAAAGAGAGTGAGTAAGGATATTTCCCAAAATGTCAAACAAATCCTTTAACTAGTAAAAACTTAATTTATGACAATGTGACTCTAGAAGGGAGAAACTGAGAGAGAGACAAAGAGAGAGAGAGACAGAGAGAGAGTGAGAGAGAGAGAGAGATCTATAATACTATCAGTCTTATTCTGTCAATCCGTTTCTTCTTTCCTCTGACCCGTCACTTTCAACAGCAGCGTGATTACAATGAAAATCGCTACATGAACAGAAACCTATTCATGCAGAAAAATTACAAATGTGCACTCTCTCCATAGTCTCCGTCTTTTGGTGCGTTTCTCTGGGAAATCATGGAATATGTGATAACAACAAATTCAATGTTACATGTTTGTGTCTGTAATCTCATGTTAGGGATCAGTAACCTGCCCTCCAATCCGTGTCGCCCCACCGTGTCCTCTGCTGACTGGCCCTCCCCAGTCATCTGTCCCAACTCCTACCCTCCTCACCTCTTCCCTCCTCACTCTCTCTCCCTCTATCCTGATCAACTCGCTATCCCTCCATCTCCCTTTGTTATCCCTCTCACATCCATGGTCCATCCCTTCCTTCCTTTCCACCTATCCCTCCATCCTCCTCTTCCAGATGTCAGGAAGGTAGGATTGGCCGGCATCAAGGAGGAGGGGCATCAGCCAGATGTTTGGTTGCTTATTCATATTTATACAGGCTTTATGAATCTGAATCGAGCAGGCAGCCACTAACAAAGAAGAAGTAAGAGAAAAATCCAGGTGATCGACTGGAGAACTTTTCTGCAAGTTCTATTTCAGCCTCTGACAGGCACTTTTGGAGTTATGCTTTTTTTGTCTCTCTCTCACTCCCACTCCTACTCATCCTCCTCCTTCTTGAGTCCGTTTTGGAGCATGTTGTAGTCTGGTGTGATTGGAGAGCGATGCTCCAGGCAGATGTACAGTAAATCTGGTAAGGGTTGCTGGCACAGGGGGAACAGTAGAGGACGTCAAATGAAAAGCACATCTCTGTCTCAGAGCGGGCTGCTGCTAAAGGTGGACTGTGCTCTGTGTGTGTGTGAGGAGTGTAGCGGGAGTCGGGCCTGCAAGCCATGTCAAAAGTGCCCAAGAACAAAAATGTCTCCTGGGTGAGTATTGCCTCTCTGGCTGGTTGGGTGGGGGAGGGCTGTCGATAGAAGGGCAGGGCTGTTGGTGGATTATAAGAGTTCAGTTTGAGTGCTTTGTCATTTCTGTCAGCCTTATCTGCTTTGGAATTTGTTATTTTTGGCCATAATTTCTATGCTATATTTTCAACATAGAGTACAGTGGTTTGGCATTCTGCTTATTCAAAATATAGTTGGTCTGGTTTAGAAAGAAAATGAGAATGTTTTATCGGCTTAATTCAGGGCTCATTGTCTTTTGCAATTCTTGAAGTCCCATCAGCTGTTATAAAGCCCTCTGCTCTTCTCCAGCTTGCATAACACCACTCCTGCCCAGCCAGTTGATAAATAAAAGAGCATTAACAAAAAAAGACTCAGACCCAGAGGTGAGAATGAGTCTCAAATGAGGAGCTGAGTGAGTGACTAAAGTTTACGGCAGAATGAAAATAATTAAACATTTTGCT
Source organism: Scomber japonicus (assembly GCF_027409825.1). NCBI lineage: Eukaryota > Metazoa > Chordata > Actinopteri > Scombriformes > Scombridae > Scomber > Scomber japonicus. Next base: position 22,287,205 of record NC_070589.1, on the reverse strand, counting down.
GTCCACTTGCTAATTAATAACAGTCTTTTTATAGGTCGGGGCAGATGTGTGGACACAGTGGAGGGCAGAGTTGGTGGCTGAGGTCTGGAGCTTTGCCTCAACTTGTGCGTGCCATCCATCTCTGCCCAGGCAGCCCTGCACTGCACTATTGGCCCCAGCAAACACACACACACACACACACACACACACACACACACACATTCTGGTTGTAAGCGGCTTAGGGACAGATGTTTGTTTACGTATGTATGTGTGAGAGCACATGTGTGCATGAACACGTGTGGTGTGTATGCAAAGGGGGGAGGAAGTGAGATGAGTGTGCTTTATGAGGTTATATAGTAGCAACTTTGTGAGAGATCAGGAGTAATGCAACTTCATGTCTTAGCTACCACAAATATGGCAGCTGCTGACAAAATAATGAAAATATCATATTTATTTTTCAAAATGGGTGTTGACTAACTGTGTGTGTCAACATTAACAGCCATGCAAGTGTTTTACAAGCGTAGTGAAAGTTATACAAATGTCATTATCTATTTTTTATCTATTTAAATGTAGTTTTTTACTCTATTTGCATTCAAAAACAACCAAGCAATCATCCTTTATGAACAAAGTGTATAATATCAGAGGCCATATTCACATCATGGTGGAAAAATAAGATACTCAAGCTGAGCTTTATTACTCATATACTGTTTTCTAATGTCTGCTACCTGATTAGGTAAAATGACTTCTGCAAAGACAATATACATTCTTTACGTCCGTTAGATCACTGCACAGATTCAAACAGCATTTTTTGTGATTAACCTGGTGGAAGGCTGAATCTGAAGGCTGATACCTCACCCAATTAAATTTTTCAGTTTGGTATTAAAATAATCATGCATTTTTTCTGTTGCCGAGTTATATATTTAAAAAACGTATTATTTGTCCTCCATCATTATTTGCAGCACAAGCATTGTTTGGTTTTTGGCAATAAGTTTAATACAGCATTTACTGATGATAATACTGAACGTATTTGCTATATCTTAACTTATTCTATGTTTTATATGTTTATAAATGTATGTTTGAAGCACAAAAACAAAATTAAGAGTACTTAGATACAAGTGTATCCGGAGAATCTTTGTTTAAACAGTCAGTATCTCTAGTCTTTGTTTAAAACTCTCAAATTAAAAGCTGAAAAGAGACTTCGTTATACACGTGTTGTACGCTCGTGTAAACACTTGAATGAAAACAAGTTAATATACAAAAATAGTTCAGTGGTTTCTTTAGCCTCCTTCTTGTAGGAGTGTCTCCTTAAAGTCCGTGTAAAGTAAGAATATGTTTTCTGACTTTGACATACCACAGAAAAGTGTTTTGTTAACCACCCAGCCAAATTTGAATGATTAAAAATATCGCCAAATATATGAAATTAGGCTTCAAAATTGTGTAAAACTCAGTCTCTTTCTGCCCCAAACATGGACGCCACATCTGAGAGCTTTCTGCTGCTAACTCAGCGGCTAACTCGGTGGCTAACTTTTTGGCTAGCTCATCGACTAACTCGGCGGCTAGCTCATCGACTAACTTGGCGGCTAGCTCGGCGGCTAACTCAGCTAACTGTAGACTGTATTAGTAGTGTGTGCTGAATGTATTTATACCTGTGATTTTCAGACCCGCCCACTAAATCCTGAACACAAAAATCTTGTAACAGTTTGTGAAGCCTAGTTCCACAATTCAAATCTAAATGGTTGAAATGCTTTTTACACATTTTTTAGAAATACATTTATGTTCTATTTAATGAGTTTAGAAGAAAATGTCTGAATTCACTTTACACGGTTTTTAAGGAGCAATGCAGGAGTGATAGGACTGCCTTATGTAACAACTTCACTTTTGTGCTTAGAGGAAGTCAAAGAAAGAAGAGACCGTGCACGTTTTTTTTTCTTTGGCAGGCGAGGTCTCAGAGCTGGAAAGGATTTGTGGTGTCATGGAGAAGATTTAGTAAAGCCCCAAGTCTGGTTGAATCCCAGGTCATGGGCTAAATGTTAGGACCTAAGAGCAGTACTTTCTTTCTTTCTTTCTTTGTGTTTGAACCTGATAATGATTGTCGCTCTAGGGGCAGAGATATTCATAAGGACATGGATATGGGCCTGCATGTGTGTGTATTCAGAGTGTACTGCGGGTCCAGATGTGTTTTTGACCCGGAGGACAGTGTCACAGATCCTTGCTCCACGCTGTCACACCCTGGCCTGGATGACTCCAACCCTGCATTTACTTTTCCATTCTCGGTTATATAACACACTGATCTGTGTCCCTCAGCTTCCAAAAGCTTTCCCTAGAGATTTGGTACTTCACCGAAAACCCATCTGCTGATTTTGCCTGTCTGGCTGTCTGGGTTACAGGCCACAGTGACAAATGGACCATAGAACTTTACTTACTTTTAAAAAGTAGTGGGGGAAGTAATTCAGACCTTTTAGATTCAGGAATAGCACAACATTGAAAGGTAATATCTAAAAACCTGGGCAAATTTAACCAAGATTTTAGAAATACTGAGGTCTACTTTTCCCCTGCAGAATTCCACCTATTTAAGAACATTTGACTAGCCATCAACCAAACCCACATTTTCTGAGAATGAAGAAAAAAACCATGAATACAATAACATTTTTAACTTTTTAACCATATTTTCCGTAAATGTATTTTCTGTAAATCCCCTTCTACCCAGATCAAATTTTCCAATCAAATCCGGAGATAATTTGTAAAGAAACATCCGTTCATCCGAATCAACCGTAAAAATCCCAAACTGTGTAACACATGTGTACACCCAATAATCCTCTCTCTGAAATGCCGGCATCTGATATCTGCCTGCATAAATCTAAGTGAGTAAATTTGTTTGTGTCTTGTTTGGTTTGTTTAGTTTAGTTTTTGTTATTTTGTCGACAAACCTTTTATTTCTGTGGCTGGTGCAAGTTGTTCTAGGTCAAGCCTTCTAATAACCCTGAATATTTTTAGGTAATAGATGAATAAAAATGCACAGATTATTGCAGGTTTAGTCAAATCTTGAAAGCAACAAGTAGAACTGCTGTAAATACATGGAGATGAGTAAAAAGTATATTCACTCTTAAAGGCATAGAGGGCTCTCAAAATTGATTGAACTACTCAAGTAGGCTACAAGTTCTTTCAAACTAAACTATAGTGCTTGAGTAAATATAGCCTACTGTGTTTAACTACTTACCAAGACTGCCTCAGTTTGTGACCCCTAAAACAGTTTATGGATTTATGTATTCATAACTTGTGAGTAGTTTAAGACTAATTTATTTAAGGTCCCAAAAGGAGAAATAATCCAGTGCTCTTCTTCTTCAGTACATTTTTCTCCACCTCCAAGATAGTAAGCAGGATTTACATGTTGCTTTGGGCTATTAATAACACATGTTGCGGCTATAGCCTATGCATAAACTGTACGGACCCACAATACGCAGTGAGGGTAACTTGAGGATAGAAGAAGAAAATCAGTTAAGTGCAGTGGTCAGCTTTCATGTGTGGCTGATTCTTAAGTACGGAGTTCTAAGTAGTGACACTGTAATGACATTGAGTCAATGTGGTGACGAGAGAATATCATGATTGCGCTCCTGGGGAGGTGAATACTGGGTATATTTTCAGCTATGTGATGTAAATCAGATGCACAAAGGAATTATGTTCTGCTAGCTTTTTTAATTTCATCTTCCTATTTTGGAGGCAGGCCATTATAATACTCCCATTAGTGCAGCCAAAACCAAGTTGTTGGATGCACCAACACGCACGCACTAATCAGGCGTCACGCGCAGCGGACGGAGCCAACTCAGGCAAACAACATAAATGAGACATTCCTCACTTTGTGCACTCAGTGTTGTTTAACAGGCATGGACAGCGCGGACGGTTCGGACACCTTCTTGGTTTGTTCGGTGTTTGAGGTCAGAGGGAGCAGTGTGCGGCGCAACAGATGCCGCACCGAGAAATAAGCCTTTAATACCCCTAGGACTCCGAGAGGGTAACTACACTCTAACTCACAATACAGACTTAAGTGAAACCCCTCACGCAACTCATCCTTGTATCGGCGGGACGGTTCCTTGGACGCATCTCACCTTTACGCACGAAGTGGCGCTGCGAGAAGTGCGTTTTTGGTGCATTTCACAGCATCCTCGGATATATACACCTGAGCGTTTTAGAGGTGAACCCGGTCTCATGGCATGGTCGTCCATGTCTCAGTTAGTGGAGCCAGGTGAACGATAATTTGAACTTCACAGTCGTGGAATAATAGTAGAGGACCGCTTTAACCACCATGCCGCCCAAGAAAAAGGTAAAATATCCAATGTTCTTGTCTTATATTTGTGTATGTGTGTGTGTGTGTGTGTTTGTGAGTGTGTGTGTGCGCGCGCGCGTGCTGAACAGGAAGGATAGGAGAATGCACCATCTGTTGCACTGGGCGTTAATCCTTGTGTGAGGCCCTTCCACATCATTGCACTCTCTAAAGCAGTCACAGTGTGCAGGGCTGATAGAGATGCATATCCACATGCATGTATCATGTCATGTGTCTAGATGAAAGCCACAGGCTCCACAGGCCTTACATGCCTATCACTGACACATAGTTATACAATCCATAGTCTGGAAAGATCAGATGAAGGAAAGCTATTTTCTTAATATTTCCGTTCACTGAAACACTCGAGATTTGCTGTGAACTCAGTGGGGTATTGTATCAAGGCAACAGGGGCGGAAATTTAACATATGTGGCTCTATTTTTTGCAATGCAGCAGCAGATATAATCATATTCTCTTTGCACATGTATTATAAAAGCCATTCATATGCATACTGTATTATTTCTTGAAGTACACCTTTCTCACCTGAGTATAAAGGTAATTTTAGTTATGATTTCATTTAGTGTTTTAATAGCCTAGGTTTGTTCCCAAGTTGCTACAGTTTTCAATTTTCTTGTGTTGTACAAAACAAGCAATTGCTTGTGATATTTCCAATTACCTAGGTCGAAAATAGTCTCAACCTGGCAAATAGTTGAGAGTCATTTTGTATTGTGCAATGGATTTAAAGTGGCTATAATAATTATTTTATATTAGAATGGATCACATTACTACTTGCATATAAAACGTATGACCCACAAGAACAAACCCACAGAGAATTATCACATGATTCTGCAGTTTTGCTCCACTCTCTGAGTTTTATAGTGTATGTAGCACAGAGTCACCATTCTCATCAGCATTGTTTTTGGCTACAGAAACCAGCTGTTTTTAATTAGGCTCTAAAAACTCACAGTACACTATCTGTCCAGCAACAAACAGTAGACAGACAAAGGTAACAGCCAGCTGGTGCACACAGGGGAACATTTAGCAGCTAAGGAGCCAGGTACTTTTTTCAGGAGTTGGTGGAGAGAATAGCAGTGCTAAAAAGACAGTGAATATTAGACTTGCATTCGCCAGTTGGCCGTAAACATGACTCAAAATGAATACTAATAGTTCTATTTATCACTTTCCCAACATGCTTGTCATAGGAACATAAAAGATGATAATATGCAACTGTTGTATTTACAGCTTGTTTACACTGCACTCAACTAGCCAAAACCATTTAATGTAGACTTAATGATTCTATAAATACCTTTAGAGCAGTGTTGTAAAACAACTCTCTGACCTTTTCCAAGACTGGCAGGTACTTTTCAAACAAATGTATGTGGGACTTGAATGTAGCTAATATAGGAGTGGCACAAACTGAAGCTAGAGGTAGCCTTGCAGTCTCTGGGTGGCATACCATCTTGCATTGCAGTACGCTGGTTAGCGCTGGCCCACTGTTTGTTACTTAGAATAGGAAAAGCCTCTTAGTAGCTGTTACTGGGGCATTACATCCAGGTACCTGCTCTCCTTCCAGGCAGGAAGTGGAGCAACAAGGCTTCCAGAATATCTGGTTGTCTTTGGGATTAGAACAGTTTCCAAGTGTATGATTGGATTGTTTTCTTGTGTGTCTATCTATCTTGCTTATCTGTCTTTTAATAGGTTTCTTCTGTGTTCATACTGCAGAAGAGTGACAGTAATGGTGGTGATAGTACTGGGTCAATAATTGTATCAGTGCAATACATGTGAAATGATCATAACAGGAATGGTTGGCAAAATGCTTTTTTATAATCCCCCTTAGACACACACACACACACACACACACACACACACACACACCCTCCTCCTGTGTATGTTGCATCATAACCCTGTGCAGCGCAGAGGAGCACAGAGCCTTGCCATTTATGAACTGTAGATAAAATGTATCTATTGCAGGTGCAGGTCAAGGCAGGCATTGAGTAGTATAGATAATGTTAATGCAGCTATTGTATCTCTATTAATGACTGTCAGGCAGCTTGAGCACATGCAGTCCAAGCAGCAGCGTTGGCTGTCTGTGAGGAGTTTGCATTTGTCTCTCTCTCTCTAAATCCTGGATTGACGCATGCTATCTTAATCTCCTTACTCAGAGACAATCATGACCCATAGAGAGAGAGAGAGAGAGAGAGAGAGAGAGAGAGAGAGAGAGAGAGAGAGAGAGAGAGAGAGAGAGAGAGAGAGAGAGAGAGAGAGAGAAGGGCCCAGATACATATTGTTTTTTTTAACTGTAATGATTTCTTTTTTTCCAAATTTCCCTTTGGTGCTGTGATTTTTTTTGCAGCTAATATTTTTTCTTTTTGATGTCCTGGTGTTTAAATCTGTAGAATCCTGTCTATACGAGTAACTAAATGCTGTGAATAAGTTGACATTAACAGCAAAATGGTCTGGAAAATGGTAATATGATAATTTAAAAAATGATATTGCTCCTGACTTTTACACTCAGGGTCAGACATGATCCCAGTGCATCAAAAATGAATTAGATGTAATTTCCACTTTTGAACTCTGTCTTTACTTTGTAGCCAGAATCTGGCAACATCAGTAATAATGATCAAACTCATACTAACATACTGTATAGACAATAATTAAATTTAGTTCAGTACAGATTCACTGACACTTTTGAGTTATAATTGGGGATCTAAAGGGTTGTGATGCAGCCTTTAACTCTACAGATGGTGGCTGGTGCCAAAGTAAAGGTAGCAGTGCCAGCCAGGCCATATCTGCTCCATGGTAGCATCAGGCAGAGGGCATGGAGCCAGTCCCTTTCAGACAGATGATGCAAAGCAGCTGATTAGACAAAGCATGGAGAAAACTGGATTGGAACACACAGTGCATGCAAATGGATAGGCTGACGATGACCAAGAGATGAAGCAGCAAAGAAATCATCACAGTATACAGAATAACACATCAAAGTAAACGATGAGCAGTTAAATGAAAGAAGATTTGAGGTATAAAGTTATTCCACTATTCCTTTGCTGCAGAAAATATTTATGGGTCAAAATTGGGAATTTGCAAACACCTGTGCTCAGTGCCAGCTGCTCAGTGGAGGGCTGACAGGAAATTAGTCACAATTAGATTAGTGACCTGCTCCACAGACAAGAATGGACTGTAGTAAGGAGTGTTTGGGAAGCAGGCTGCGTTTTTGTCCTTTTTGATGTATGACTCTATCCAGTAAAGCTCACCAGCATAGTTTTAATTAAGCTTATTAGTCTTCTACTTACACATGTAGCTGCAGGTCACTTAATATAGATACATGTGAACATTTTGCAGTTTTAATCTTTTATCCTAAAAAAATATTTTACTTGGTCACAGAAAATACAAATGAGCACATCCATTAAAAAGGTTACATTGACCAATAGGGTCTGTTATTATACTTTATTTTATTATTATAGATCTATTCTGGTCTGCTAGGTTTGCACATGATGCAGGTAGATTCTGGATATGATTTCAGTATCAACTACATCAGTGCCTTTTATTTAAAGATAAAGGCAAATTTCAGAGAACTCAGTTGCTCATTTTTGTGCTGATGATTCAATTGGGTGAATGTTATGCCTGTCTAACCCCTGGAGTTGCTCCAACTGTCAGTCACCTGAATGATCTACGCAGCACATTAACAGGACTTTTACCTCCATAACACTAAGATAATTCTTTCCACTTCCCAACTCCAGTGGCTCTTCCATGTCACTGTTGTACAGAAAGAAATCAACTACAACTTCTAAAGAGCATTATAGTAAACACATCCAGTCACTGAGCTTGAAATTCCCACTTTGTTAAAACATGCTATAGCTCAGATTGATTCTTTTTTTGGGTTCATGGCTTTGGTGTAGAGTTTTGTGCCAAATGTAGTGAAAAGTTTGGAAAGCAGCAGTTAAAGCGGGGTAGCATATTGTTTAACGTGAAAAAAAATCTCAATGGCCATCATGTACACCTATACTAACGCAACATTATACAAGAGACTCCCATATTTCTATGTTGAGGATATCATTAAAAGACAAGATAAAAATTGTAATTTACAGTGCAGAAATATACTCCCAGAGCCAGCTGTTCTTATCAAGTCTGTTAAGACTTAATGTGCTGTCATTAGTCACAGTTTGAATTGATTGAATTTAAAATTAATCATTAAGCATTGAAGTTTATTATTGAGCTTGGAAACAATCCCAACTCAAGGTCCAACTCAAGCAGCATCTTCAGTTTGCTCAATCGTCATGGATATTATCCTAATATACTATCACCATGACAACTGAGCAAATCAGCTGATGAGGGCAGTGTGATACAGTTGAAAGTTGTGGATAAACAGGTCAGTTTGGATATGATAAATTATAGTCACTCACAGCCTTTTTCCAGTTGAGATTTGCCAAAGTTAATGATACAATCCTGCATGATGATGACTCTATCTGGCAGTGAGAGTAAAAGTGTCAAGTTCTTTCCAAACAGTGCTGCATATCAGGAGCCAAGCTCTGGAGTTCAGTGTTTTTCGCATGGTTGTCAGTTTGCCTCAACTTTCAAGATACTAAACTGTCAAGGGGCTGAAGGCTTGCAGCAAATGTGGTGTGGAAACTCTTAACCCTGGTTGGCTTTTTTCGTAAATGAGATATAGATAATGGAAGCACCTTGGGGGGCAGCCTGCAAGGCACAGGAGGCTGCAGGGATGTGACAGAGCAAGAAGCAAGAGTACACATACACAGACATACACTGCATGTCCCAATGCAAACAATCAGAATAATACTGCCTACCGAAACAAGCAGCCACCAGTCACACACACCTGCAGCCCCTTTAGTCTGCCACCCACCCTGCATTTAGACAAACAGGTGCTGAACTCACACTACTACTTGTTGTAGTGAACTGTTTGATACTTAAAACTACCCTCCAGTCATGTTGGAAAATATATAAAAAATCAGTTGGAAATACAGAATTGGGTCTGACATGGTTTTTGAACAACAGAAGTCCCATCGCCTGATTTACATGCTTAAAATTATGTATTTTCTCAAGATTCAAGATTAAAGATTAAAGATTAAATTTTATTGTCATTCAGCATAGCATCCAAGATGCAAAGAGAACAAATTTACGAGCAAATTAGATATTGAAGTTGATATGTAACTAATGAATAATTTAAATAACTAATTTCTGGACAGGTATGAAATGTGGAGAATGTAAATGTGCACATAAATACATAATCATAGCAGCTGCCTGATTGAAAAATCCAGAATTTATCAATATGCAAATATTTTTCTTTTAAAAACTTTAATTGCTGGACACAAGATGTCTCCTACTTCACTGAAAATGTCTCAGTGTACACATGTACACTGGAGGTGAGGTTTCCACATTGCATATATATAAACTGCATACTGGATCACAATTGGCTCGTAGGTCTACAACATTTTAGTGTCAAACTCTGCAAATAACATCATTGTGCAAAGTGAAGTTCAAACATCGACCTGAAGTAACAAAAAGCAAAAATAATTTTTGAGTGGAGGGGGACTTGAAATTTCATGCTAATGCTGGATCAGAAACATGAACATACCATGCAGAGCAGGCAGGGACAGTAGATCTTCCTTCATATTATTTTCTGTTTGCTTAAAACATTTATTGATACCATTTATGAATATGCATACTTTGTATCTGACTATTTGTGAATACATACACACTTTATTTATTCATGTGACTGCCATGTAAGTGTGTCAACGGGCTTGAAGGACAGTTTAGATGTTTTCAACTGTGAAAAAGGTACAGCAGCAGTGACAGTGAACGCTTCCCGAGGTTGGCCTAATTATACTGACATTCTCTATGGAGATCTGACTGTCAATTCTCCTCAAAGGCTTCTTTATTGATTTAGATGTACTGCCCAATTACGGCTAGCATCTTTAATTAGTCTATAAGGATGTAGTGGATTTTGCTAAATGCTGTGGAGCACTATTGGAGTTGAGGACGTAAGAGATGGAGATGTTGAGGATTTTTTTCTTTCCTTTTTTGTATTTCTCAGAGGATCACAGCATACTTGGGAGAAGTCAGTGGGAGTCATTTATGCTATAGTGGCATATTTCTTTCAATGGTTGCCATGGAAACTGCCGTGGATCTGCCCATTTTTGGAGGGAGTGTGCAATAGGAATGGTATCTTTAAGGACAGAAATGTGCTATCTGGTGAAATGGATAATTGTTACTCATGCTTAAGCTTGCCAGCTGGAGAAGATGGAAGATGGATGAGGTCTTGAATTAGGAAAACACAAAAACAAGATGGGCATACAGCTGAATCATTGTGTCTTGCTGGCTGGTTGGGTGGATGGTGAAATGGAGATGGATGAAGATACAATAATCAATACGTTATTTTTCATCACTTTGACAGCTTTCCAGTGTCTATTAAATCTCCTTTACAGCCACAGGAATGCTCTATTAAATGTTTTTGGAATTGTGCTTAAACATGGGTCTTATTTTTGTAGTTGTGGCCATTATGATTATTTGTTATTGTAACATTTTATTCACTAACTTAAGGTGAGCTATAGGGATGCAGTGAAATGAGTCACACAGTACAGTCTTAGAATAGAGATCAATTGGGCAAGCACGAACAGCAGTCAGACACCAAACTGATTGTAAACATATGTTCAGTTTGTCTATTTTAGTTTAACAACTTTCTTATCAAGAGAAAGCAATTTTTAAATTTAAAGTCTGGTGCTGAGCTATTTTTATGTTAAACTTGCAGTGAATGGACATTAAAAGTACATTTATTTAGACTGAAAACATGTTGCTTGCTCTTGACCATAAGGCGGTGTCTAACTAATTAAAAACTTCTCAAAGTGTCTGTGCGTTGCTGCTAGAAACGGGGACATTAACCAGACATACCTTTTCCAAAACCTCTGTCCGGCTTTAAAACGCTTTCAGTAAAGTATACAGTAAATCTTAACATCGGTTGTCCACAGTCCATATAGTTTCAGGTCTGTGTTTTACACCAAGAACTCAAAAATAATTTGACCATACAGGTTACAGCTTCTGCCGTCATGCATTTTTTCTTTGGTCTGAATTGTGGAATATGTAGGAAATGTTTACTTTTGCAGTTTTGCACACAGCAATATTTTCTTTTGTTTGTTCCAGACAATTTTACACAGCACAAGGGATGCAGGCCTTGAAAAAATTGGCGTTTGGATACTTGCTGTATGTAACTTACTCTATTAGACCAAGTAACCGCTTTTGAGGTGTTGTTAAAGGCTCAGAGTAAATTCAGTTACCTGCCTGTGCGTTTAGCTTAGCAAGAAGAAGTTGCTCATTTTGCCATCATTGATCTTGTCCCTTGTTTGGTAACAAATAGCTGAAGAAACTTCTGAACTGGATCATCAGTAAACACAGCAGTTCGCACTCACAATGTTTCAAGTCTTTCCAGGCATAAGTGGTTGCTTTTTTATTCCCCTGATACCCATAAAATCCACAAAAATGTTCCTTTCAGGGCTTTTTCCTTTAGTCGCTTCTGAATAAAACGAGAGGGGAAAAGATCCATGCAAAGTTTCCTCAAACAAATCCAACATTGAAGAAGTAAGGAATAAAGAGCTGAAATAAACTGACTCAAACATCTTTAATGTGAACATAAGCTGTATCAGCTTTTCTTTAAAACCAGGTCCAGAGTTCAGTTTGTCCTCTGGGGAATCGCAGTGCTCCAGGCCAGCCAGCTGGCTACCGGCGACTCGATGGCGCTGATTATTTCAGTTTAGGGATGGAGTCCATCTCCCCAATCAGATGCTTCTTTCCTAATGTACTCCCTTGGCATGTGCCGAAAGAGCTGTGTAAACGCTTTTGAGCAAGCAAGGAGTCACCTTCAGGTAGCACACGAGAAAATGTGGCTTTACTTGTTCACCCACCCTCCTTCCATCATCTTTGTCCTCCACCTTCCTTTGCCCACCCTCTGAGTCACGTAATCACATTAATGGGTATGGATGGGAGAGAAAGGAAGGGGTTGTTGGTGAAGAGATGAAGATGGAGGGATGAATGAAGAAGTGCAGTAGAAAAAAAGAGTGAATTAGAAAATTAGACTTATTGGACACTTTTAAAGGGCAGGGTGTGATATGGATATTAGGAACAGGAAATACTGTATAGGTACTGTCATAGGTTCAGCTAACTAAAATGTTATGTGATAATTAGCAATGCCAGTTTTTAATGTCACAAATGTGCTCTGAATGTGTATAGTAGGGTTGCAGCCAATGATGATTTTTTCATTTTCCATTAATCTGCTGATTATTTTCTTGATTCATTTACTTTGTCTCTAAAATGTCAGAAATTTGTGAAAAATACCCATTCAAACTTCTCAATGCCTGAGATGATGTGTTTAAACTTCTGGTTTTATCTAACCATCAAATTGTCATATATTACAAAGATAAGCATCAAATCCTCAAATTTGAGAAGCTTGAACCAGAGACTTTTTGACATTTTTGCTTGAAAGAATTATCGTGGTATTTATACATGTGATAATCCATGTAAAGCGCACATTTCGGACAAAAGACATCTCTAGTCACCTGCAGTAGTGAGCTCAAAATTGTTTAGTAATTCAGCGGGGGCGTTTTGTACTCTTGGCTGGGTGACATTGGCTAGTAGGAGAGGCGGGTGCTGTGCGAACAGATGTCTACAACAGCATTGGGTAAACAAAAACCCAGGCCTGGGCATAATTCTGCCCGGGGGAGATTTACTTCCTCCTCTTCTCCACAATTCCCTCCTCATTACATCAAATTCTCTGTTTTGACATTGTCTCGACTACATCTTTCTGCTTTTCTGTAACTTATTCTCTCCACTACATTATATATAATTGTTGTTGGTATGTATTCAAAACAAATTCCAAATATTAATTTAAAATCACTTATTTGGTGGCAGGAGGAGTCTATGATGGTGATATAACAAACGAGAGAGCAGCAAACTGTCCTATACATTCATGCAGTTATCAACCCTCTCTTCTTTTCTACCCAATTACTAAACTTCACCACACACTGTATGTATCTACACTTTCTAAATCTCACCCCCCTGATTTATAATTTGACATGTATCCTCATGTCACTCTTTGTTCTCGTTCCTGCTTCTTTCCTGTCCACCGGCTCGCTCACTCTGTCCTTCCACTTAATTTCATAACACAAGCTATTAAAACAGAGTCGTTTACAGTTGAAGATAGGCCCATCATAACTATTGGCCTATAGACATGCTACATAATCCATCATCGTCAAAGTCACACTGCCTCACTAGTGTCAGGCAGCGCAGTGTGCACTCATTTGGAATAACACTGAGTAGGTAGAGCACTATTCTTTTATTAATGAGTGTTGAAGGAGAAAACCCTGTATTCCTACAAAATATATTTAGATACTAAACCTTTGTTTTGCCAAAGATCTTGTGGATGGAGTGGATGGTTGGAGTTTCCTGCAACTCACACGTTGTCAGGTTTGGTTAAGGTTTGTAAAGTAGTGTGATTTGGGAAAAATATTAAAAAGCTGCATGCACTTCAAGTTGACCCTCTTAATATTTAATTAAGACCACAATCTTATAAAAAATATTAACAGAATAGTTCAACATACTGTGAGATATGTGTTATGTGAGAAGATCAATGCCACTCTCATGTATGCGTGTTAAGTGTGAAATTAGGACGTTAGCAGCTAGCCTCACTCTCCCCAAAGTAAAAAAAAAATACTAATTAACACATTATATCTAATTTGTTTAATCTGTCATTTTGTGGTTTTAGATTAAGTTACTTTTTTTCAATACCTTGACCGTAAACAGTGGCAGATTCGTTCAATATAACTGTCTCGTTGCTATGCTGCGTAAAAAATATAATCCAGGCGACATCCAGGTGCAGCAAGCTTCCTACAAAAGATACTTTGCCAGTGCATATTTGTTTTATATGAATGTGATTATAGGAAATGGGTTAATATGGGTTAAATTGTAGTGGGGGAAGTGAACGCCATCAAGCTACAGTTAAGTTATAATGAATACAATCTGATGTAGTAACCTTACAGGATGTTTGGTTACTAAAGGTCTGTTAGATTAAGGTATGTCAATTTAAAAAATCTACATTTTAGCCATTTCTCTCTTCCTCTCTCTTGTTTTGTGCCGTGAACCTAAATGATCCAAAGTTGTTAAAAAGAAAAAACCTGAAGTGAAATCCTGAAAATGGAGCTGAGGTTAATAAATATCTCTGATATAACAACCAACAATTACAAGATTCACAAATTCCCTTCTCCTTCCCTCTACATAAGTGGTCATACAGTAAGTGTCCTTGAGCAAGACATTGAATCCTAAATTGTTGTTCATTTGTGTAATGAAGAAAAAAGACTTGGCTAAATATTATATAACATTACAAAGGCAATACCAGTAAATTTGAAAAGAGCATTAAAAAAATAAGAAGAATGTCAGTAAATAAAATAACATGACATTTAAAAGTTGTTAGTAAAGTTTCATGAATCTAAGTGTGTGTAAAAGCATTTTGATATTAGATTTTAGTACACTGGCTTCATGGAGTTCACCAAGAACTGCGTTGTTAAAATGCGTCATACTGAGCAGACTGGTGACAACCTGAGAGCTGATTTGTGACTTTAGGATGCAAGTGTGTATCTTGAGAGCCAGACTGACGCAGGGGGCTGTGCCATCTCCTGGCTATGACACAGAGGGCATTAATTACCATGTCTTTGAGGGGACAATCTAATCTCTGGGACACATGGCACATAAACCTGACTATCCCAGGAGGGATTTGCTGCACCGCTTTCTGACAATTAAAGGCTGCATAGTTCTGGAAAAAGTGATAGTCACAGAGAAGGCAGGTCTACAATGTGTTACAAGCTTAACAGTAAAGTGTTGATTCTGTTTGCATTAGCTGGAAATGTGGCTGAAATTATGAGACATTTGGGGAAATGTGTTAATTGAGACAATGCAATAACTCATTTACCCTTTCCAGTTTTAAAAAGCTCTCAAAACTCACCTTTTTTAAGCTGCTTTTAACTAATACTAAGATCTTAGTCTAAAACTTTCAAAGGAAACTATGTCTTTTTTGTCTTTTATTCTCTGCATTTGTTGTCTACTGTAACACTTTCCTCCCCGATTTGTTTATCTGTGTAGCACGTCTTTGAGGGACTAACCCTAACCCTAACCCTTATATATTTGCTGCTCCCATAGTAGTTAGATTTTTTTTTATTTTTTTGAAGGTGCCTTTACTTTTTTTTTTTTTTTACAGCCCCTTAATACAATTGTATAAAGTTGTCAGTTTATCCAGAAGAGCTAAAAGATAAAGTCTGAGTCTCAAATTACATCACTTCATCTAAAAATTTAAATAAAACAAAAAGTAGTCTGTTAGAAACTGGGCACCTTGAGTTTTTAAAGTGGATGTTGTAGAAAGTGTAGAATTAAGTATTTTTGGAGCATAACCCATAGGGACTGAAAACCAGGACACATCAGTCTCTGCTGTATCAATTTTGACCACTGTTTTTCTTACAATATCTGTCTCTCACCAGTCCCTTAACTTTACAGAAGTGCAATAATGAATTGCTCGAGTTCTGTTTTAAAACATTCCTGTTTTTCTCATTTGGCTGCTGTGCTGTGTTTTGGGCAGTGGTGGACGAAGTACACAGACCACGTACTTGAGTAGAAGTTGAGATACCTAGTGTAAAATATTACTCCAGTAAAAGTGAAAGTGCTCCCTTTAAATGTCGACTTGAGTAAAAGTATAAAAGTACTTGGCTTCAAATGTACTTAAGTATCAAAAGTAAAAGTAATTTGGTGTAATGTAGTTCCAATGTCTTGGTATGTCCTTTATACACTCAATCAAGTCATTTAAGGTTAAAAAGCCCACTAACACCACCCTGAAAACAAAATGTTTTCCATTTGTGATATCTGGTATTGATATCTTTTGAAATGATCATAAGCACATCATACTAAATGGAAATCACCTGATTAGGAATTAATAGGGAGGGGGAAAACCACACTAGACACATATTTCTTTAACTTCCATGTGTTGGCAGGGCAGGCTACTGGACAGCGACACTTTGTCGAATGAATGCTAATAGAGATATGGATGGAGGAGAAGGCAAGTTGGGACAAGTAGCCAGGTAGGGGGCCGGGCCAAAACTGCTCGACACACGATGTGTTCTGATTGGTACACTTGCGGTGCACGTTCATTTGGACCTGTCACAGCAGCTGGTCATGCATGCATGTTGTGGAAAGGAACATTGAAAGGAACGACAGGTTTTTGGAAAGTAGTTGAGTAAAAAGTAAGATTTTCCTCTTCCAAATGTAGTTGAGTCAAAGTATAAAGTCTCACAAAACAATGATACTCAAGTAAAGTACAGATCCGCTAAAAAGTTACTTAAGTACAGTAACGAATTACTTGTACTTCGTTACTGTCCACCACTGGTTTTGGGGTATATTAGAATCTTGATATGTGTATTGTTCTTAGGTGGTCCTTAAAATGCTAGCTCACAATGATTCCACTATAGCATCTTTTATATCATTCTTATTCTTATTTTACAGTTGTGATTTTCTTTCATTTTGATATTATTATTGTGTTGGTTTTCTCTTTTGTGTCGTAGTCTGTAACTAATTGACTAAAACACTCTTGAGGAGATTTTTCAGTGATGCTTCCCTAGTTAAATAAGTATAAATAAATAATGACCGCACCAACAAGTGGTCCCAACATTACTTTGAATCAGTCATAACATATTGCTGATATGTGTGGGTAAAGGTTCTGACTGATTTTCACATGTGCTCTCACATCTTTTCTTTTCACTGATCAACTAATTGTCGTTATTCTCTGTCTCTCCTCCAGGGAGAGCGTCAGGACTCGGATGTCGTTGAGGAAAGAAATGCTCAGGTGCAGCTGGAGAAGGCCAAGGTACTGTCTCACTGTTGCATCATGGTATCACCCGACTCACTGCAGCCCTCGCAGACTCATTTTTCAGAGAGGCTGCTCTCAAGGACATGATTACATCACAGACAGGAAACACAGATATCAGGCCATCGGATTAGCAGAGCAATATTCTGCTATTAAAATGAGTAATTGCAATCTTCAGCCCTGTCATCTCTTTATGTGCTCAATGTCTGCAATAATGAAGAATTCCTACCATGCAGTCATCTTTGTATCTACTGAAACAAAGACGTCTCCAACAGCAGTTCACCCCAAAATGTGATGAATGTGTCTGTTTAGAAACTATAATCATAAGGACAGTAATCTGTAATGTGCAAATGAGATGAGATAAATCACTTAATATAATTTCTCTACTGCTTGTTCCAGCATGTTTTTTTAATTCTTGCACATTTGTTCACATGCAAGTCAAGAGCTCAAATCTAGACTTGCCCTTTAAAATATAATTTGCATTTTTCCTTTATTTATTGGCATACTATGGCAGTGGAGCATAAAGCTTAATGTGCTGCAGCTTAATGAAACACAGGAAAAAAACATATTCACCGCACTTTGACAACACATACTGTACATCACATAAAATGTTGTAAATAAGAAAAGGTCAAATAATAATAATAAGTCCTCTATTTGACAACATGTATGTTTCATAAAGAAATATGCTGCAAATACAGAGATACAAGCAATTATACTGTAGAAATGCTAGAGGTTGCACCAAACAAGTGAAGTCTTACAACACAAAGGACATGTATAGGGGACACTAAGAACTGATGAACAGGCTAGTAATTGGTAAAAGGCTAACAGTGGCAGGTGTATAGACAATACTTCCAATAACAGGAAATTAGAATTCATTGTTGAGTGGCTTTACTTTTAAATTTAACATGTATTGAACTGGCAGCATTTCTGTATTTGCTTGTGTTTTCTTTATTTTTATCCCCCCGTCCCCCGTCCCCTGTTCCCCCCTTGTGCACACCACACAATACTCAAGTTGAAATGGTTTGATGAAGATAATTAAAATTAGAGCCTGATATTTTTATTGTTTATTTTTGTTTTATTTTTATTTTTATGTATGTAAGACACTGCTGGAGAGAAACTGACAAGTTTATCTCTCAAGTTTAAATTTGTCCCATTTAGTGCAAAACTTGATCACAGTTCTTTTAGGAAAAAACAAATCTAAGGGATTCTTGTCAAAAGCTTTACACATTACATCATTTATCTAATGTGTTTACATTAAAAAGGCAAATATCAAACAATATAGTTATCCGATATCAGTACTGGCCTGAAAAAAACTGTATTGATTAGGCTTTAATTAAGTTGTGTAATGCTGACATGCCATGTGAAATATTTGAGGAACAACTGGGGAGTGCATTTGAATGGCAAATATAGTTCCAATACTCCTAAAGCTTTAAAAGTAATAGAGATTGGATATCAGGTCAAGTCAAAGCTGAGCTATTGCAACCTCTGAAATTGTCTCTCAATATCACAGTTAAATGTGCCTCGCACACGCACACACACACACACACACACACACACACACACACACACACAAATGTATTCACTGTTGTTTTTTCTGTAGGCATATGTAATCACCATGAAGGTCAGTAAACAAAAAAAACATTTAAATATTGCAGCTGATATTAAGCTACCCTCTCTTTGCCTTTTAAGCGACGCCTTCTGATACACGTCCCATTGAATATTCAATTAATTCCTCCCCCACAGATTTAATATGCTCCCAATGGGGCTCTGTAATTAAGGCAGCAAGCACAACTCGGCCAGTCCCCTGCTGACCCCATAGTCTCATCTTTCCAAAGTGGAGTAATTAGCAGTTTGATCGGCATGCTACTGACATTTGACTCTGATAGGATTACAACGCCAACAGGTTCTCTATGAGTGGGAAGCATACAGTAGCTACTGTGCGACAAAGAGGAAGCAATCAGTGTTTTTCACAGCAGACATTGTGACTTGATCTATTAGGACAAACACAAATCTCTGTTGTGTTCAAGTGATCT
This sequence comes from Scomber japonicus, assembly GCF_027409825.1. Taxonomy (NCBI): domain Eukaryota; kingdom Metazoa; phylum Chordata; class Actinopteri; order Scombriformes; family Scombridae; genus Scomber; species Scomber japonicus. Next base: position 22,267,973 of record NC_070589.1, on the reverse strand, counting down.
AGTAAGTTAGTATAACGGTAACCGACCAGTGTTGCTGAGACAATGTCCAATTTAGTTTCACAATTCAGCATTGAGGTGGCAAGGACAAATACTTGATAGTCAGTCCATGTCCAATCTAATCTAAATGAGACGCTTGGATTGAATTCAATTTTGGTTTGATACTGGATGAGGGTATGTACAGACACCTGACATTTTGCCTGTTAAACCCCATTACATAATCTATTATGTCCCTTAAGTTATGTGAATTTTTTTATGGTGCATTAATTAATGAATTCAATAATTAGTGAATTTAAAAGCAATAATTTTGTAATGTGTGCACATGAGTAGGAGACCACAAATTAGTAATTTGTGTGCACAAATTTATTCCAGAGTATATTCATTTCTGTGCAAACTTTTTTTTCCCTCCATGACACCTGCATGGGTCCGTATGTCTGGAATGTAAGAGCAGAGTTCAGAATGATACTGCATTTCTCCCTTAAAATGATTTCAGTTTACTAATTGTTAACAATGACCTGCAGAGCTGATTTTGCACATTGTGGCACAATGCAGAATTAAAACATGACACATCCACATATGTTGCAGATTCGCATACAAAACATGACGCACACACTCAGTGGGTATACACAGCATGCATACAGGTATATGGCCATACTCCCAGGCATGCACATCACAATATTATCCTAAATATATAACTGTGTTTGTTTGAAAATAATAGTAACAGCTTTGCACACATTTACATGAGTACAGAAAATGTTTATTGTATCCTCTAGTTGGCAATCCTATCATGATTTAAAATCACATTTGGGCAGATTACAGTGGTTAATGTTGTATTGAAGTGTTTCTACATGAGAATTCTTTATCAGTCTCATTTCACATTAGTTCTGGTTCTTCATTGCTGGCTGTCACTGGATTTTGAAGGATTGTTTTCAATGTACAGATTCAAAATGATGTACTTCATGTAATCATTTGTGAGCAAAATGATTCAATTGTTTGAATATATGTGTGGGTTAAATGTAGGAATGAAGATATTTGAGGAATCCATTAGTAGTTTTGTTATAAATACCTGTCTTGTGTCCCCAGTACAAGCCTGTGGCATTTGCTGTACGTTGCAACTTCTCTTACACGCCAGCAGACGACGACAGCGTCCCCGTGCCAGGCCAGGCTGTCACCTTTGAGGCCAGAGACTTCCTTCATGTCAAAGAGGTTTGAAACAAACACACACACATAAATGAGTTACATAAAAGTGGAGTTATTACCCAAACTTCTCTTATGAGGCATGACATTCTGCATTAAGATTTGGATACACATGGCAGGAAATAAAAGTGACATAAAATGTAATAATGCAATTGCTTATCAGATTTTTTTTTTGCCAATACAAGTTGTAAATATACACTCTCTTTTCTCTTGAAATTACCAGAAATTTAACAATGACTGGTGGATTGGACGGCCGGTGAAGGAGGATGGTGTGGTGGGCTTTGTCCCCAGTCCAGTCAATCTGGAAACCATTCTCATCAGAAGAGAGGTCCAGGCGAGGAAAGCTGCCAAGGCCTTGGCCAAGTACGCACGACATGCTGCTCTTGCCACTAGCTTCAATAGAGAACGGTTGTAGACTACTGTTGCAGACAAGTCTATTGTAGTAGTGTACTGTAATCCAAATGATAATATTCATTGGTCCAATACACATACAAACAAAACATATATCAATAGACTGACCAAAAGGAGAACATTGGACTGTAAATTCAACTTGAAATATTTGTTGTATTTACTCTGAGAGGTTCCACTACCCACTGCAAAATTTCAACTTGACCTAGTTAGTGTGATAGAAACACATCTAGAGGATCTTGTAAATTTGGCTTTGGTGGCAACTGTGTGTTCTGAATCACATCAGGGGATTTACTCTGAAAGCTTTTTACGTGCTGTAGGCCTATAGCAGTATCTTAGAGCACCAGGCACACTGTATGGCACTCTATTTTCAACATGAATGAATAACTGACTGTTAATTCAGGTCATTTGATCACATTTCAGCAAAGCAGCATCTCAAGCTGCTCAAGATATGAACTCAAAGAAATATACCCCCCCTTCACAAGGTCAGTGTATGTGTTTGTGTGTGTGAGTTTGAAATTGTGTTCTCATATCTTTTATTGATTGGTGAATTAACATCAGGTATCTCCTCTGTCTCCAATAGCCAACCAGCAGGTGAAAAAGAAACCGGTAAGTGACTGAATGTTTGTGAACCCACTGTCACTAAACTGTATGTTTGCACTGCAAGCAACTCTGTTTGGTAGTACACTGTATACATTGTCATGCATTAACAAAGCCTCCATGATGTAATTACGCAGCATTAACTGAGATACAATTTAGGGAAAACTCAATAGCCCACCTTTAGTTTTAGACAGATTTAGTGATAAACCTGCATTTTCCATCACTTTGAATGGGCCAAACACATTTCACTGAACCTGGCTTTAACAAAGGTGTTACACTGTGGTATGAGTTTCTGTAATTACAATGTTGTTGATTGGTTTTCAAGGAAGATTTGTGACGAGCAGCCCAGTTTGTCCGAGTCTTGTTTGTTATTGCTTATTGTTAACATGATGGCTGTTTTTTCATTGCTGATATGCTTGTTCATGTATCAGACTACAAGGCATCACGATAAGTGCAGGGGGATTAGTTTTATCACTAGAAGTTATTTTGCTTGTAGTCAGTGTTGCAAGTGATCAAGTTGGCAAATTGGATTCACACATATGCTACAGCAGAGACTTCCTCCTGCAACGTAGCTCCTACTGAAGTGATTAAAATCAGCCTGATGCAAACATCTCCCTGCAGGGATTACAAGGATTTTTTAAATGATGGACACAAGAAAAAAATAAGAAAGAAGGGAGGATGAAAAAATTGGAGGAAGCAAAACAAAAGTTCTGCTCCCAATCATTATTTTATCATACATGATTCAATTGATAAGCAAACACTTGCTACGTCCTTTTCTAAAACCTGGCTTATTGAGACTGTGTTGGACTTTACTATCACATGCATAGACTGATGCAGACTCAGAGAGACTACAGGCAAGGAGGTGGTGCAAAATTGAACTCTTATCAGTGTCCCTCCTTCCTTCCCGGTGAGTCCCCACAAATATTTATCACTGTTGATTATAACCATGCAAAGCCAAATACTGAAAAGGCAGCAGACATTATTTTTAATATTATTTATATTATTTGATGAAATCTCCCTAGATACACCTAAATTCATAATGGGTGATTTTAATAATTGGACCCCCAACCGCACACAAACAACCAGCCATGGGTAAATAAAGGGTCAAAGGAGATACTAAATGAGGAAAATATGCTTTTTACCTTCGGAAGCCTGTAAGATAGGAACAAGATACAGAGGAATGTAAACAATGAGATCTACAAGGTCAAATGATTATCGTGATCCCCCTCCTCAAGGTCCCTTATCCATCCTCTGTTAATGCCTAGAAGCCCATTTCCCTCACCTCTCATGTAAGCAGGCCCTGGTCCCACTACAATTTGCTTATCAGTCTGCGAGAGGGATACACAACGCCATTGTAATGCTTTTAAATGTTCTGTATGTGCATCTGGAGGGTTGTAAAACCATGAGTCCTCTTTGCAGATTTTCCTTCTGCATTTAATACAATCCACTTATCTAATCCTGACTGAAAGAGTGAAAGAGCAGTTTGGACTGGACTCAAAACTAATCACATGAATTTTAGATTTCCATATGGGCAGATCTCCAAGGGTAAGGGTAGGCAACACCATGTCAGAGGTGTGCTTTACCTCTATTGGCAAACCACAGGGCAGTGTGCTCTCACCTTTGCTAAATTTTATACAAGGACTGTTGCTGAGGCAGATACCCTGGACATCATGTAATAAAGTATGTGGATGACATTACTTTGGTCAGCCTACTGGAGCAGGATGAAGTGGTCCAGTTAGATGACTTTGTCAACTTCTGTGATGCCTCACAAATCTGAACACATCCAAGAACAAAAAAAACTGATTTTAGATTTAAGATGTGATGCTCAACCACCCACTCTAGCATCAGAGGAGAGGAGACAGGGGCATTTACTTTCTTAGAAAACTGAATTTGATATGATAACAAAATTATCTCTATATTTTAACAAATCTTTGACTGAAAGCATCCTTTGTTATTGGTTGCTGGTATGTCCGATCCAAAATCACTCACAACAACAAATTAGGAAAATTTGTGAAGACCTGTGGGAAAATGAGAGGGGTGCAGCAGGCTGACCTCTACCATCTGTACCTGACCAGGCTGACTGAGAAGGAAGACATGGTCTGAATGGGTAAATCTCATTCGGTTCCAGCCACTCCTTTCTGCTCAGAAGAATAAATACCCCAAGATCAGAACCAACCAAGCAAAAACCTCATTCATTCCCATGGCAATTATTCAATTAAACAAGATGTGGTAGCCATGGGGAGTCTGGGGAACTACAATTTAGTGTTAGAGGGTATAGAAGACAAAGACTAAGAGATGTGATATACATGGATACATAGAGGATGTGCAGTGTACTCATATTTTTACATTTATTTTTTCAGTTGCTTGTGTACAGTTATTGACTTGCATTTTAAATACTGTGATGATACTGTTTGTATAAAACAATCTTGGACTATTGTTGTGTTTGTTTATCTGATGTGATTTGAATGTGTTTATATGTTCAGTGCTGTACCATAAATTGCCTCTTGGATGACGTTTAAGATTCTTAAGTTGAAGTCTACTGTGGGTCATTATTAAAAAAAGTAGTATTCTTGGAGCGCCCTGTTGGATGAAGGGACTTGCATATCTCTTTTCATTTTTGTAAATGACCAGGAGTTGTGTCTTGACAAGAATCCAGTGTGTATGTGTTAACCACAGAAAGACCTAGAGTTCATCATCCTGCAGCACAGTGGTTGATTACATAAGATAAAATCCATGAACCCAGTGATGGATGCAACTATTATGCTCTGTGTTTTAGACATAAATCACCCTCAGTTTAGAGCTGGAGTCAATTGGGAACCTTTGAATGTCTTTCTGACCACTGTATATGCTACACATTATACTGTATCTGTCTGTTTATTAAACAATCACATTGTTAGAGAAACAATGAAACTACAGAAATACAACTGAGATTGACATTTTTGACAGTTAATGTACATCATGAACTCAGGCTTTTCAACTTTTCAAAAAATGAACATATTTTCATTCTTCTTGCTTGTAGTGTAAACATGCATTCACAGTTAGATGAGATATACTGTATGACATATACTGAATTAAACCTGTGTTTCTGTGTGGGTTTAGGGGGAGCAGGTGGCTATGTATGATGTAGTGCCTACAATGCGTCCTGTGGTTCTAATGGGACCATCACTGAAGGGCTTAGAGGTAAGTCTGCTTCTCACACATTTTAATCTTAGCACTTAATTAATGACTTTTGACATTTTGTTGGGCCTAAGATGTAAAGCTGGGAAACTTAATCGAGATTTAAATATGTGTGTGTGTGTGTGTGTAATGTGTTGAATGTGATGGGTATTTCTATTTGAAATCCATGACTTTTGTTTAATTTCAGGTTACAGATATGATGCAAAAAGCACTATTTGACTATTTAAAACACAGATTTGAAGGCAGGTAAGTTCTGATTAAATTCTTCAGTGTTGCGTTTAAGTCGAAAATAAAACATAATAGAAATCATACCTGTGTATTAATGCCTGTTACCTTGTCTGTTCTCCAGAATCACTATTACACGGGTCACAGCAGACATCTCTCTGGCTAAACGATCCATTCTCAACAACCCTGGAAAAAAGGCCTTAATGGACCGGTCGAACACCCGCTCCAATTTAGGTACATATCTTTACTGCATCATCCCAGTCTGGGACCAATAGTTGTGATAAATTATCTTAAGCACCTTTTTTATCAGTTTGGAGCAAGATTGTTGCCGTTTACTACACCCCAGCCACCAGGACAATTAAAATAGTATCAGTAACAGAAAAGTACCCTAAATTGATTTCTGAATTAACTTCTGAAATAATTTTCTTTAACTGTGTTGGCTTTCTTGCACTCATTGTGTTGTCCCTTGAGGCAGACCTCACCCATTTGGAGCAATAATTAGGTTAAAATAAAACAAGCAGCTGTTACTTTCTGATCTAGGTGTGTCAGACTTGCTCTATTTCTTTATCTCATTAAAACTTTTCAGTTTGTGTTCACAGTATTTTTGTATATATCCTGCATAAATAAGCCCTCATTCCAAGAGAATAATCTTAGAAATCACTTCATGCACCACAGGTAAAGATGATAAAAAGAATATTTTGATATTTTGTAAAATACACTTATTTGCTTTCTTGAAGAGAGATAGATGAGAAGATCAATATCACTCTCATATCTGTCCTTTGAAGACAGACAGTAGCTGGTTAGTGTTTTTAGCACAAGACTGGAAACAGTCCAAAGGTTAAAGAAATCTGTTTACGAACACCTCTAAAGCTCTCTAATTACCATGTTATATTTTGGGTGTGCTGTTTCAGCCTAGCTCTCGTCTTTATGCTAAGCTAAGCTGCTGGCTGTACAATAGCTTCATGTTTAGCATACTAACAAGATAGTGTTATGGATCTTCTCATCTGACCCTCAGCAAGAAAGCAAATAAATTGAAATATTCCCTGAAGCACAAAATAGATGACAGATTAACATTTGAGACATATGAAGGTTGTTGAATAGTGTCAGTGAGGATTGAATGGCGAGACATTTACTGCATTTTTCTTGGGAATTTGCTATCTTTGCCCCAGAGTCAGTGTCCAGTAGACCATTTCTAAATTCCCCAGTTGGTTAGAACAAGAATGGATGGGGGATAAGATTTACTTAGTTTTCTCTACTCTTGTCTTTCTCATTGCTCTCTCATCCCAGATGCTGCCGGTATGTATGACTGAAAGCACTGGTAGTTCATCTGTGTTTTAATACTCCAAGTACCTTTCTTTCTTTCCTTCCTTCCTTCCTTCCTTCCTTCCTTCCTCCCTTCCTTCCTTCCTTCCCTCCTTCCTTCCCTCCCTCCCTCTGTCCATTACCTCATATCTGCACCATCATCCACTGTTCTGACACTGTTGAATGTGTAAACATATACAACTGTTTAAAGTTGGATTGAACTTTTGAAGATTATGTGTTTTAGATGTGTAAGATGTAATATTAGTGAGCAATACCACATCAGCTGAAGGGACAGACATTCACAGCCATGCTTTTTCCATGACTTGTGTTCCTGCCCTCACTTAAGTGGCCAGTCTTACAGAGTACAGCATATCCTGGTTCTTCTCACTGATTACAGTAGTAACCCAGGAAAACTAAAATACATCGCTTATTTGGTAGCCTTGTTGAGTAGGCAGTGTCTCTGAGTAAATCCTGCCAGATTTACAGTTTTTAATCTGTTGAGGTGTTTTGTGAGCCATTTTCCATTTTTCATGTGAGTTGTTCACAGGTCTGTGTACTCTTGTTTGTTCTCTGCATTAGAAATGAAGAGGCAGAGACTTTCCAAAAAAGAATCGTAACTCAAAAGGTCCCCTGCTAGCTTTTTATGGGGATTTTCAATCTGGAGAAGTGGTTGAAAGCTCTAGAAAAAGCTAGTAAGTGGACCCAAATTTAAGATTTTTACGGCTTTCAAGCTCATAAATGCACGCTCAAGAATATTGTTAAATTGAGATGCAGAAACAAGAAATCTCCATGGTTGTTTATTGTTACCAAACCAACATGACAACTTGATTATCTAATTTCTGGTTTGGAAGTCCAAAATAAAAATAAAATATCTCAAAGTGTATTCTCATTTCTACATCTTGATTTACAAAATAGAGGTAAACAAGAAATCTGTATATTTAAATTGTTGCCACTGTCATGCTAATGCAAAAAAGAAGAAGTGACAAATTAAAAAATCTTCACATTCTATATCTGGAAATGCAAGTATTTATATAATTTAAAAATTAAATAAAACATATGAAATTACTATTCAAGGTTAAAGATCAATCATCTTTAAAGAACAATTTGTTATGGTACCTGTGATATGTAGCATCTTGTTTTAAATGTGGACATACAGTAGACTTAGAAGGTGCACAGTTGATGGATTCTCTGGATTTTTGGTGTCAACATCATGTCTTTACACTCTGCTTTTGCAGCCCAGATCCAGGGAGAGGTGGAGCGCATCTTTGAGCTGGCCCGCAGCCTGCAACTGGTGGTGCTAGATGCAGACACAGTCAACCACCCTCTCCAGGTGTCCAAGACCTCCCTGGCACCAATCCTTGTTTATGTGAAGATCTCCTCACCAAAAGTAAGTTTGCTCAGAGAGTACTGTAACAACATGAAGTACATTTTGCTCAACTTGACCTACACCTTCTTTTAAGCTGACCTTTCCACTGTATGTACTAAAGGAACATGATTCTGTGAAATGCCAGCAGTGACTATAACCTTCAGTCTTTCTCCTCCCTCTCTTCATATCATTATTGTGTAGGTGTTGACCAGACTGATCAAGACAAGAGGGAAGTCTCAGACCAAACATCTTAATGTTCAGCTGGTGGCAGCAGACAAGCTCGCCCAATGCCCACCCGTGAGTACCATCTAGTGGCCACTGTGTGAAATTGATGCAGTAGTAGTAACTGTACAGAAAAACAACATTTTATCTTGAATCAATGAATGAATAGCTGGGTTCTTATTATGATAACTGAAATTTCAAGGGCATTAATCTGGTAAATAAAAAAATAGTGTAAATAATGCGTTTGCCTTAAAGTGGAAATACACCTGTGGCTGCTTGAAGTGTATGCAGGGCCTCTGATGCCATTGAGGACAGTGGGGGACACTGTGGATATTTTCTTAAGCAGATCCCAGTATTTTAGACACAATGTTTTAAAATGTGGCAGCTTTTAGGCCAACACAAATATATAAAGTGTTTGAGGGCTTTGAAACACCAAGTCATGTTCTTAGGGTGTTAAAGGTGTATAAATTATGATTAAATAGCAAATAAGTAAATACATAGAATATGAAAAATCCAAATAAAATATATTTAAAGACTGTTTTTGGTGTCATATGTGTATCATAGGTATGTGATAGTATGTTGTTTTATTTAATTTGTTAGAACCACTTACAGTTAATTAATGACATAGTCAAGATCAGCATTCATTTTCCTTATTTAAAAAATATTTTAAAAGCCCTCAAAGAATGCCCAGGTTATTGTATGCATGAGTGTCATTTTTTTCTAAATGACTTTATCGCCTTACATCTGCTTATCTGAATCTTGTTGCAGGAGCCACTCACAGACTTTCTTGATGACCAAAATAGTTATTTTTAGCATTTAAATTCTGTCTCAGTTACAGATTTATCCTGTATCTATTGTCCTAATTTTCCTGTAGGAAATGTTTGACGTCATTTTAGATGAGAACCAGCTAACTGACGCCTGTGAGCACATTGCTGATTATCTGGAGTCCTATTGGAGAGCCACTCATCCCCCAGAGATGGAGCCTACCAACGCACTGGTGGCCCAGCTGGCTGAGAATACACTGCCCACCAGTCCTTCAGCAATACCGGTACATGAAAAACAGACACATATGAGAAATACAAACCACCTAAACAATGAAATGATAGGATGTAATATCATAGTCTCATGGCATCTCATCTCATCCCGCTCATCTCACCCATACAGAAAGTCTGCTGTATGTGGAAAAACTGTTTGGATGTAAATTATGAGTTCATTTGTTTTCATTTATTCATCTAACATTTTCATTTCATTTCTCCTCATCCTTCTCCACTGGAAAGAGGAAGAAATGAAATAGGTCTTCCTCTGGTGAGTGAGATCACTTTCAATTCTACTGTAGTGTTATATTTTTTCACTGTGTTAATAGAGATGAGTTACAATTGTGCCTTCTTTAGGTGTTAGCAAGAAGGATGTGTGTGTAATTAATCAATAAAACACATGAATATACATATTCCTGTTAACAAACCGGAGGCAGAAAATATACTACATACTACATCCCACATCCAAAGGAATCTGTCAGCCCTAGCTAGTTAACATGACACATGGAACTCCAGTAGGAAATGCACATGAAACACATGCAGTAACACATTAACTAGAATACACACACATGCACAAGTGGCAGAGGTTAAGATCAAGAAAGCCCTCCTTATACTGTAATAGAAATGGGGGCATACATGAAATTCTTCCTGTTTGACTAGATACCAGACATTTAGTTTATACCAGGTGTAAGAAGCACATTGCAGTTACCAGCAAAAAAAATCCTTGTCTTGTAATTATGATTTCCATATCTCATAATTATGACTATATCATAATTACAAGAACATATCTCATAATTACAAGAACATATCTCATAATTACAAGAACATATCTCATGATTACAATATCCCAATCTCATAATTATGACAAAAATATCTTGTAAGTAACAGTGTGAGCTGTTTTACTTATAGGTGTCCTCTTCTCACCCATATTTGTGCAAAGCTACTCACCATCTCATTAAAACCCAGGAGTCTAGCCAGATCACAAGATGGAAATAGCTTTTTTTGCACTCCAAGCTGAAAGGGAGGTTTCGTCCATGGGGTATTGAACATTTTACACTTTCATGCACAACTATATCTATATTGCTGGTCATTCCACAAGCTCTCAGTGATTCTAGTTAGTTTTAAACCTTTAAGATAATCTTGTCTGCCTCTATTTGATATGATTATGTAATGAAAGGTTTTTCCCTTTCTTTTTTGGCCTGTTGGTTGTCATAAGTTATAGCAAAGTTAATGATCTTCCATCTATTTTTGACATTTTGTGAAATAGTTGCAGCAGCTGTAAAACAGATGCAGAGAGGCCTGCCAATACTGCATCTGTCTACATGTAATTGCACAGGGCTGCACTGAGTGGTCCAAGGTCCCACGATAAAACTGTACATTACCATCCAAAAATATTCAAATTGCCTCTGGTTTGATTGCCAGTATAGGCACGTAGTGGCCAGCTGCCTCCCTCACAGCAGCTGTGTATGTCTGAACTTGAAAATACAAGTGTGTATTGTGTATTGTGTATACTGTATGTATTGGGAGTATGTATTAGTATGCATTGTGTGATATAGTCGGATGACATTGTGTGTATTTTCCTAGGATGAGCAGAAGAGCAAGAAGTCAGCAGCCTCCAAGAGGAAGGTTTCCCGTGAGAACCACTTGGACCAGGAGCCCCCTTCAGCCCCTGCTCAGGAGCAGAGGGCTGAGGAGGGCCAAACAGAGGAGGAAGAGCGGCTCTTGAGGACTGAACCAAAGAGACCCCAGCACACTCACCACCATCACCATCACCACCACCGCAGAATGGAGCACCGTAGCCAACCCCAGCACAGCCAAACATCTGGTGCTATGGATGTACAGTCAAGCAGGGATTATAACCAGAGGCTTCCCCGCAGGCACCTGCCTGAGGAGAGGGAGGAAGAGGTAGAGGATGTGGTAGAGGAGGATGAAGAAGAGGTTCGCTATAACCACCGAGGCCATAACCATCATCATCATAACAGCAACCACCACCATCACCACCACCACCAACATCAGCGTGGGAACAGCCAGCCACATGTCAGAGAAGACTATGAGCAGGAGCACAATGAGCGCAACCGGCAGCACAGACATCACCAGCATATTCCACCACGGACACACCACACGGATCACAATCCTGTACACAATCACCATAACTATCACCACTACCATGGCAGAGAGAGAGACAGAGACAGAGACAGAGACAGAGACAGAGACAGAGACAGACATAAGGACAGGGAAAGAGACAGAGATAGGGATCGAGGCCGAGATAGAGACAGAGACAGAGATGCACGACAGTGGCACAGGGATTCCTATATACAACAGTGACTGTCTCTACTGTGGGTTGATGCATGGTTCTATGCTGCTCAAGTTATAATGCACTAATGGACGGCAGACTGTGTCATATTTGTAAACCATGTTTCTCCTCATATTTTTTTGCCATTTTTTTTTTATTTCTACCCACTGCCACACACATTCAATTTGTCCTTTTTTACTTTACTAAAAGGACTTTTATCACTTGTATGATACGTTTTGTCTGTCTTATTTTCACCTGATTAATATATGGCCGTATCTGTGTGCATTTTTGCACAAACATTGGTCAATATGAAACTGCCGCAGTCTGTTCATGCACCATTCTGTTCTAAAGTTATGCATTAGTCTTGCAAATGTACGGAAGCTGAGAGCAATCGTTTCAGTAATCTCAAATTCCACAAGAATCTTAAGAACAAGTTCATTTTTTGATAGCTCAAGAAAAATGTTTTCTTGACAATTATTTTCAAAAAACAAAAGGTCCTTTTCACAAGATATCTTCAGGAAACAATCAGTTTTCCAAAGATAACTTAATAATTATCCTGTTTAGAGTTGAAACATTTAATCAATAAGTTAATTGGCAGAAAACTATTCAGCAAATATTGTGATAAATAATTGTTGAATTTCTTTTAAAGGAAAACAATTCGTAACCTGCTCTGCTTTCAGCTACTGAAATGTGAGGATTTGAAGCTTTTCTTTCTTTTATGTCATGTAAACTGAATATTGTTAGGTTTTGAAGTTTGGTAGCACAAAATAAGCCACCTGGGTTCTGAGAAACTGTGATGGAAATTTTTAACTATGTTTGACATTTCATACACTTAACGATTAATCAACATATCAAGATAATAGTCTGCAAATTGATAATGAAGATAAATGTTAGTTATTGACCAAAAAGGTTTATCATGACAAAATAATTATTTTATCCTAAAATCACACTTGTTAATAATTGCAACATTGGCCTCTCTTAGCTTCCGTACAATGAACACATTTTACAGTATACTTTTTGTTTCTACAGAGATGTTTTGTCAAATTAAAATGGTCAAATAACTATGGGGAACAACTGACTATCTGTTTCAGTGTCACATCTTACTCTGCCCCTATGCATTTAAGTCAGATGTGTATCTCTAGAGGCCAACAATTTATTTTAAACATTGGTATGGAAAATATTTTTCTACATGATTCTAAAGGGAAGCCATACTTTGCTTCCTACTTTTCAAAATGGTGTTCAAGCATATTTATTGAATTACATTTGCCCTGTCTGGAAGCATGAATAATATTTTGGTGACACTGACCTGTGCTATATGCTGGATACTCTATGCATCTTCTTGTGATAAAATATATTGCTTGAATACAATCTCTATGCATTTGTACATACTTCATAATTGCCTTGTTAGTTAAACGTTAAAGAGAACCAGAGAGCCTGTTGCACTGTTTGGTAGAACTTGACCTACAGTATTGAGTATGATTGCTTTGATTTGATGAGGCTGACTGTTCCTTTTAAGATTATTTGTTTTGGTTATTTTTGTTTTGTACAGCATTCAGAAGTTAAATTTGACAAATATGCATAATCTTGTTGAAAATCATTAAAAATTTAAAACTAAGAGTGTTGTGTGTTAAGTGGCATATAATTGGAAGAACTTGATTGTGGCAGTGATGCACAAGACATATTCTTTCATGTCAAGCAGACAACCTTTCCATTAAGTCACCTGTGTATAAGTTTTAGGTGCGAAACGTAAAATGAGAATGGGTTCAAAACTAATGCCTTAAATAGTATTTATTTATCATATGACGTAATGCAAAGTGCAGCAAACAGAAGAAACGCAAATCAAATCAATATCTGGTGTGAGCATGCTTTGCCTTTAAAACAGGACCAATTCTATCAGGTTTTTCAATGTACTTTGCATGTAGGTTGTCTAAAGTTCTTTAGTGGATTTAGGCTTTCTCAGATTACTTTTCCAAAATTAAGCTGATTACTTGGTATCTGATTACTCTCCCATATACAGTCAAGCCCGAAATTATTCATACCCCTGGCAAATTTTGACTTAAAGTTACTTTTATTCAACCAGCAAGTTGTTTTTTGACCGGAAGTGACACAGGCGTCTCCAAGAAGATAAAAAGACAATGTACAAAAGGCATCATTGTGGTAAAAAAAATATTTCAGTCAGCTTTTATTTACATTTGAACAAAAAGTGGCATGTCCAAAAGGGGTATGAATAATTTCGGGCTTGACTGTATATATATATATATATATATATATATATATATATATATATTGCTTTGGTTGAGTTTGATAACTATCCTGACGCGCCATCTGATTACTTTCCCAAAAGTAATCTGATTACTTGTCATCAGCACACACTTTTAACACCTTCGAAGTTGTGAAAAAATACCCAACAGACCAATGGAGGACTCCAGAAGACCCACTGATGCGAAAAGAGGCTTCTAGTTTGCTGAATTTCAGCAAAATCTACTTTTGCTATGAGACTGAGAAACGTACTTTACTCTTTGATTTCCATCTTGCAAGCTCAGAATCCATTCTTTGAAAAAATAAAAAAGACTTTGTATTTCTTAGATTGATGCTTTTAACCTCTTAATACACGCCCCTATTTTTTTATGTTGTGAGCCTAAACGACATGCCCAAGTTGTGAGCAGCACAGATCCTACATAGTTTGAGACTCAGATATGTGTCTGGTATCACTGGAAAGGAAACACTCTCAGGATTCTTGTAAAAGAGGTTACAATGATGGGGTTGTTTACTAGCCCATAGGTTTGCCTATACAATTACATGTGTACAGATATTCAGGGACCTCTCAGCGGGATATAGACACAATGAGGCCAGAGTAGGGCTGGGCGATAAACCGAAAATGTATCGATACCGAAATTTACGACAATAACCGATGTCATTTTGCCCATGTCGGTATATTCGGCTTTTAACCTCTTAACGCACGCTGTTCCGTCTATGGGACGGATGTTAGGAGGTAGCCACACGTTCTTCTGAATGTTTTAAACACCAACCCTTAAACATATATATTCATGCCGTACATTGTTGGAAAGCTTAGATTGCCCTGATTCATTCAAGACCACTCACGACTTATATGGTTGCTCACAGCCGTAATAGTATTAGCGGTTAGCTCGGCTAGCCACTCAGCTAAAGTAAGCTAACAGCTATAATGCCTACATACCTTCAAAGTCTTCCCTTTATCCACGACGATCATCTTATGACTCAGGACTTTCTGTACAGCTCGCCAAGTATCCATTCTTGTGAAATATGAAATCCGTTTCCATAAAACCGAAATACTTTCCTCAATATGTCCATGTATTTAGTCCAACACGTAACGTAATAACCAAGGGGGGAGTTGTGGGTTCTCCGAGTGAGGATCACTCAATCTATCTATTTATTTTGCTATAAGTCATATGTCAAGTCGAAGAAGAACCAACCGTGTACCAAAATGCCGAGTGCGTAATGATATGGTTCAACTCTTTTACGCACAGGGCGCACGCCGGTTACGCTTGGAGTTTGTTTATGGACAGCCAAACCTAATAGCTTAGTGTCATACACCGTTGGAAACCTCTGACTATTGGCTAAAAGGTTATCAACTTCATTTCACCGAATATTTCCATAGGCTGGAACAGCTGTCAATCAAATCCATGTCGTCATTGTTGTCGGTCACATGTCCTCATTGGCTTTGGAGACATGTACTTCCTAATTCTAAGCACTGATTGGCTTATGTGTGGTGTCGTCAAAAGCAGGAGAGGCTCACGGTCGTAAACATCTAGTCACGTGTACTCTGAGGTGGACGTACAGGTCAGGAAATGACGTAAACGGACCGTATATGATTTGTTATTTGTGTTATTACGTTACGTGTTGGACTAAATACATGGACATATTGAGGAAAGTATTTCGGTTTTATGGAAACGGATTTCATATTTCACAAGAATGGATATTTGGCGAGCTGTACAGAAAGTCCTGAGTCATAAGATGATCGTTGTGGATAAAGGGAAGACTTTGAAGGTATGTAGGCATTATAGCTTTTCTCACTTAGCTGAGTGGCTAGCCGAGCTAATCGCTAATAGTATTACGGCTGTGAGCAACCATATAAGTCGTGAGTGGTCTTGAATGAATCAGGGCAATCTAAGCTTTCTAACAATGTACGGCATGAATATATATGTTTAAGGGTTGGTGTTTAAAACATTCAGAAGAACGTGTGGCTACCTTCTAACACCCGTCCCGTCCCGTAGACGGAACAGCGTGCGTTAAGAGGTTAAATGATCAGATTTAATGTAATTCCCTGGAGATAACAAGAACTGTAGTAAATAATTTGAAAAGTCTTAAAACTATTTTTAAATAATCAATTATCAATAGCAGAGCCTGATAGGAATTCATATTTTATGACATAATTTATGTGATCTTCAAAGAAATCTGTAAAGCTTAATGTAAGGATAGTGTGTTCTTGTTTCACAAATATTCTTGTTTGACAATACCTGTGGGGTTGAGAGACATTCAGCATTGCGGTCTAGTTAGGGACTGAGCTGAAAGGCAAGTGTGCCAGGAATCCAGAGGAGTCCTGCCCTTGCCTGGAGGCAAGGACCCTATTGTTTTTGTGTTGTTTATTATTATTATTCTACCGCCTCTTCGAGCCTTAATTTGACCCCCTAAACCTGCTCTAAAACTCACCAAATTTGGCAGGCACATCAGGTCTGGCGAAAAATGCGATAAAATGGAAATACAATGTCAAGCTCTCTAGCGCCACCAACACTAAAACGGCCACTACGCCTGATAGGAAGGACCTAGAAAGATCAAACCAAAACTCATTTTTTTGTCTTATCAAGACCTACAAATCACACGCTGACACCCTTGACCTAAATCCAACAGAAACGTTATCTTGTACGAGGGCGTTCATCATGTGGCCTCAAACTTAAATAGCTGACTTAGCACACCCTGCTGAACAAAAGTTCTGAACAACTTTGTCATTACTCGTCCGGTTTGGATTTTAGAAGCTCTCAAAGGTAAAGTGCCCACAATGAATGGGAGGAGAGTCTAATGCCACTTTGACCCTAAATTTGAACACCTAAACTTGCTTCAGGACTGACCAAATTCATCACGCACATCAGGTCTGGCCATTAATTTAATTTCTGTTGTTCCACACACTATTTTTTAAGATATCATAATGGTGACTTTTTTTGTTTTTTCCATTCAGTTTATCCATTCCCTCATTTGGTTCATGAATACTGTTCTGCTGCTAACACAAGCTAATACAGTAGTTTGACCTACGTTACATTCAAACGACTTAACACTTGATGCAGTGCTTGATGCTGAAAGAAGGCTCACTTGATTACGTTTAAATTTTAATTGAGAACTACATCCATTGAAAACAAATGCTTTGGAGTTAATTGGGTTAAGATACTGTATGGATGAAGGCATTTAAAAAAAATCTAAAATCTAAAATCTAATCTAAAAATCTAAATCACTCAATACATGACCAATTGCATTGCCCCCTTATTGTTTCTGGCAGCCCCCTCAAGTATATCAGGCTAAAATTGGGCCTGTTTTGGGTCAGTGCAGTCACCTTGATACTACTACAATTTGTAATGTAAGTCACATAGCAATTGTTTTTTGTTGTTGTTTGTAATTAAAATAAGTGTATGGATTGAATTATTTAGGTTGCATTACTAATGTAGGTATACCACATTTTTTTAAGTTGATTTTTTTGTTTAGGTCTGTCCAAAGCTCTATAACATGCTAAACAATATGCTAGATGAGTAGTAACTTGTTAGATAGGCCAACTGGAAATCAGACTTGTGTTGTAGTAAAATCCTTAAGGGAATCATTAGAGCATTCTCTGCTCATAATGTGTTTATAAACCTTTATCTTGGACTAATTAGCATTGGGTCAGAAGTACAACTAGGCAATCTAAAATTAAAGAGGGTAATGTTCTGTAGCAGCTTATGTTTATTGTAATTCATAATAAAAATCCAGTGTCATAGCCTTACAATTGTGTAAGCCTGAAACAGTAAGCATAAAAGCCTGTCCTCTCCTTTTGTTTGGTGGTTTCTATTATATGCAAAGTGTGACTCAGGCAGTAGTCTAAGCCTACGCTGCATACAGTGTCTAAAAACTCTTATAACAGCTGTAGACTTCTGACAGCCTAATGTTGCAGGTGCAGTGCAGACTCACTGTGCAATAAAATAACAATCACTGTTATCATGAAAATGTGTGGAGTGTGCAGTGGGTTTGCTAGTTGCTTGTGAGAGTTTCTTCATTCTTCTTTTAATTTAAGCTGTGCTATAACTTGAAAACTGTATGCTAGTGTTGGAAAGTAACTAAGTATGTTTACTCAAGTAACTGTACTTAAGTACAATTTTGAGGTACTTGTACTCTACTGTTTCCATTTGATATTACTTCATATTTCCACTATTTTTACAGGGAAATATTGTACTTTTTACTCCACTTTTATTTGACAGCTGTTAGGGAACTTTCCACATTTAGGGTCAAGCATGGACCTTAACGTCACAGTAAAGGCCATACTAAAATCCTGGCAGAGAGACAGAGTCAGAGGATATGATTGTCTGACTCTGTAAACCCACAGATGAGTTACTGTGTTTCCTTGTTTGTGGAATAACGAACTAATAGGCTAATTCCATTACTGTAGATGCATTGAGCATTTATGGGCATAAAGTATTCGTGGTATTACCTGTAAAGGCTTAAAGACTTTCCTCAGAATCGTGGTGTCATCATGCATCAAAGGGGTGTATTGATAATACTTTGATTCTCATTGGCCAAGCTTCAATAAATATTTTCGGCATAAGACATCCTGGGCTCCTGTACACTTTCTCCACTGCTAAGGTTAACCATTGACAAACAAATCCGCGATAACAACAGCTTTGTTACTTTTCAGATGAAGATTTGACACAATGGATAATATAACATGCTTTTAAAATACAACACATTGTTAAAGATGAAACCAGTGGTTTTCAACCTTTTTGGTTTTTGACAAATTAGTAAAAGCAGTGTGTATTCAAGGTCACATTTCAGATGTCTATGAGTTGTCTCCCATTAATGATATAACAAACCCCTCAGATTTAATTTTTGGAGGGACCCAACCCTTTGGCTGGGAATCACTGAACTACACAAGCTAGCTGTATATAAAGTAGTTAAAACTAGCTCCACCTCCAGCAGCTACAACAGTAACATGTTGATTAGACACTGATGTCAGTATTAATAATCTAATGATGTCACATATAATAATATATAAGTCTGAGGGACCAAATCACTACTTTTACTTTAATATTTATGTACTTAAGTAGAACTTTTCATGCTTTTACTAGTAATTGTGTATTTTTTACACTGGCTTTTTATTCAAGTATAGGATCTGAGTACTTCCACCATTATTGTATGCCTTGTAGGCTATAGTGTCCATGGTCCAATCCATACAGAGACATATATGTGATACGTTTTGTATGTGTAGTCTGTGTGTCTGTGTGTCCTTTGTATCTCCAAATCATGCTGAACTCAGTAAGCTCTTCCCACTTTTTTAGTGGTCCAATCAAATGTGAAAGATTTGATTTTAATCTCGCAACTGTACACCGCTGAAATATTCTGTTACATTCTGTCACAGTACAGGAGATAAACATGCTTTAACTTCCGTTTCACTGGGGCTTGAATACATTTTTACATTTTCAGTTACAGCTCTGTAACGCATGTTGTTATTGAGAAGTAAACCTGTTGCTTTTACAACTGTTTCAATTACCCATGAACACTGCCTTCAGGTAGACATCGCCCTCTAAGAGTGATGTCCTCATCCTGTCTGTCAAGATTATTTCTTATGTTCTCAGTACACATTGCTTAATGGTTGATCAACATCCACTGTTTATTTTGTATGTAAAAATCTTGCAGAATAAGCAGCAACTACAGCCATCAGATAAATGTAAAGGATATAAGAATATTTTCACCTGAGAAGCAGTGAAGTAAAAGTGTAGACTCCACAGAATGCTGATAAATTATATAATTGATTACCGTTGATCTGCCTGTGTTCCCTAAGCAAAATTAACATGACATTTAAGCTTTCAGTTGAACAATCTGTTACAAACTCAAGTTGCAAATACAAAGCATAATTCTAGCAGGTTTAGTAGTTAAAGTAAACTAAGGTATGATGTAAAATTCTGTGTACATTCAATCAATCAGTCACCCAGTAAAGTCTTAGTTCTTGTAAAATATACAGTTAAACATATTTTCAAACAATTACAAATGGATAGGTATTTGTACAATGGAAATATCCCACAACAAAATTATTTTTGTCTATTTTGTGCAGTCGCAATTGTGAGCAACCCTGTGCCAAAAAATACATTGTTTTTTTGTAGCAGATTCTGCTGATAATTACATTACAGTTTTAACAGAACCAGCGTCCTCTTCTTCTGCATTTACTACCAGTTGACTGGAAGCCACCAGATTAGGCTGAGACTGCTCATTGTTGGAGAACATTGGGTTGTCAAAGTTAGTTAACCTTTCAGGGATAGGTAAGTGGCGGCCAGACTTCTTGAAGAGGAAGAAGGCAATGATTGCCCCCATGACAATTCCAATAATGACCAGTACCACTGTCAACCCGATGTAGCCACGAGCTTGAGGATCTTTTGTAGAATTTTCTGCACATATTCAATATGTTGATGATGGTCAACCAAAACATATGAATTATAATTATGAATCAAATAGAAAAGATGAGGAATTTTTACTTACTATGTGTTGACAGTGATGCCACTTTTTGTGCTAGAAAGAAAACATACATGATCAAATTAACTTATCATAAGGCATATCATATCATCAATTAATTCAAAGTATACTCTACACACCTAATCAATTTGTAAATACATTTTGATTAATTTGTGAGTTTCTCTGTTGACTACTACACTATTACTGCAATTCAATGTATTATGTTCTCACTTTTGAGTGTTTTGCAGATATATCCTTTGCGATACCACCCGTGATCTGCATCCCATGTCCCATCTTTAGTTCGAATCTTTCCATAACTGCTACCACCAGGAGCACCTCTAGCCCAGTTAGTGTAGTCCATGACTGATTTATCCAACCACAACCATTTGCCTGGGAACAAATACAAATTCAGCATTTCTTCCTAATGCAGTGTGTTTTTGTGCTAGATGAAGAGTTTTGATCATTTTAACCTTCTTTCACTGTCAAAGGAAACAAATTTGCCACATGGTGCTTGTATAATCTACAACCAAACTCTCTTATTAGTATGGTGAAAAAATTGGCCACCCAGGGCAATACAACAAGCTGCAAACACAATATTGAAATCTGTACGGCCTTGAATACATAACACAACATAAATAAAACATAGGACATCAGAGGTTTCCAGGTGAAGAGTTTTGAATGTAACTGTACCTTTGTGAGTTTTATACAAGCCAATCCAGAAAAACGTGGAGCTATCTTTAAATGTTAGCAGATTGCTTTGAATGAAATCCTGTTCCTGGGGCTCTTCAATGCTAGCAAGAGTTCCACCTTAACAAAACAAACAAACAACAAAAAACAGTAGGCCTTTAAATAAAGCTACACACAACTAAATAGTTCAAAATATGTGTTCATTGATAGAAAATCCTTACCATGTTTTGCACAATTAACAGATGCATCTGCCCAACTAGTTTTTTCAGTCATAAAGAGATAACAATAATACTTATATGTTATCCAGCTACTTCTCTCGCTTCTGTGTGAGGTTGTCTCTGGGTCCTCAGGGCAAAATCCTGGAAATTCGCTTGACTCTGTTGGCGGCACATCTGTGAATAAAAGCAACAGTTAAGACACTGCTATCAGTTAATTACCTGCTTTCAAATACAATGCACTCCCTACATTTTATCCTTATGTTTGTATTTGACAATATCGTAGAAAAAGAAAATGCCACAACGAAACAAAATACAATGGTAGCATCCTACAATCAGCATTCACAGTACTGAACAGTACAGTAATTAGCATTCAGTCAATAATAATAAAACAATGTTCCAAACAGAAACAGGATGCATTGTGACATGTGGGCATTTAAGGTAAATCATACATCAGTTTGTTAACATGAGCCCTACCTGTAGATTTCATACAAACACTGTTCATTTTCTGATTGCAGTCAGCAGTCTTCCATTCTCCATCTATATCCAGGTACACACAATGTCGGTCGCTGCGTGGTTCTCTTCTACCCCAATTGAATAAAGTCATACGCCAACCATCAATATATCTAAAATACCCGCCGGTCTGAAAGGACAGATGGATCAAAATGGATTCAAGATTATTATTCAACAAATAATGAGTCAAGCTATTTCAAGGAAATGTAATCTCTAGGATTTTTATATTGCTAAATGGTGAACTCTTTTCTTCTTTTTCATCATTTGCTGGCCCTTAACATTGCCAAAAAGACAATAAAATATTGTATTATTTTGCTCTTGGGGATATAACTTATCTATTTACATAATAACATCAATGCTACTACGTTATGATTTTATCATTTTCATGGATAGAAGTATAAAAAAATGTTACTCCATAAAAGCCATCTATAATCTATTGTAAATGGACTGTTTCAACAATTACAGAATACCATTTTGAAGGCCCTGAAAACCCATTTACTAAGTCAGCTTCTTATTATGATTGATCACTGATTTTAAGTGAGTGGGGCTCTGTAAGAAAAACGGTATCAAGTTTTAAGTTACAAGCAGGTTACTGGTGTTGCTCTACAGTATTTTGCTGTGTGTTGTTTGAGAGACTCTCAGTCCTCTTACCTCCATTCTGTTCAGTCCTAACCACAGAGGAGCTTGAAGATTAAAAGCTATCAGCTCAACGTAGGTCTGGGTCCACTCATTTCGCAGGCTGGCCAGTTTGGCACCATCATTCTCACAGTTCCTCTTGGCGTCAACCCAGGGCATTTGTTGAGTAACAACCTTGATGGAGTCATTAAGTATTTTGACATAGTCATTATAAGATGTTGGTTCTGGGGAGTCTGCGAATGATGGATCTGTTTAGGATGAGAAATTAGATTGGAAACCTTTATTTTCCACATATTTTAAGATCAGAGGCTTTGTTGTATGAATGCTTTATAGTTATTATTCTTTTCCATTTTCGTAAGAATAACATTACTCATTCCCCCAATTCAACAACTGTGGTATTTTAATTGGCTGTGGATTTATATACAGTGTCATTTTTGTTGTTGAATTAATTGATCATGTATGCTGTTCAAGGTAGAATTACCCCCAAATTAAAATTCAAAATTCAAAATTCAAAAAATGTCTGTCATTGTATCCCTTAACACATAGTCTGTGATAGATTTGGTTACTATGACTAAACATTTGCAAAGTGAGTCCTATATGTCAAGATTTACATCCTCATCATCATTTGCATTTTGCATTCATCACAGAAAACAACCTGATGAATGTTAAATGGTCATTTGTTTATGCTTTAGCTCCATCCTGAAACTTTGTGAACCTTTAGAAAGTACTATCCCCGGATGTTTTTTTAGCTTTTGCAAATAAGTAAACAAGTAAATGAAATGATATAGCACCTTTCCATAACAGATGTAACAAAATGCTGCTCAATAAAATACAATACATTGAACTGTCATGGTTTTCAAAACGTTTTAGTTGCTGAGTTTGTCAAAGGCTTCTTGGTTCCCTAGTAACTTCCTACAATGGACACACTGGTCAAGCATAAGATTGGTGGTGCTTGGCTGATGATTTTACATTTTGTCATTTAGGAAAATAAAGAATATTGGATAAGAGTAAAAGTTTGCATACAATAATAATATAGAAATATTAGAATATCAGGGAGCAGCACTGGTTTATGACTACTACTGGATCAATAGGATTTTGCATCAAAGTATCTCAGCAATCCCTGTATGAAAGAAATACAAATAGGCAACATTGTGCCAGTCCCTGTCTACTAGTAACATAGAAAATGCATGTAGAGTAAGAGAAAGGGCATAAAAATGGCTTACCAACATTTCGAAGACAGACATATCCATTGGTATCATTGCAGAACCTTGGTCTCCATTTCCCAATACCAAATTCAGGCTCAGTATTCATCAGAGCACAATCCTCTGGCTGTAGCATAGACATATGAACAGTCATATAAAGTGCAAATGTTGACAATATTATAGCATTATAAAGATCTAGATTTTTAAAAGGAAACTCAAAACCCACCTGTTCAGCCTGGCTTTTAAAAATATAATAGTTTATAGCCTTTAATTTTATTCTACTGTGCTTGTTTTTGATGTTTTAATTTATTTATGTATTTATTTATTTTTTGTCTACTTTATTTTACACTATCTTATTATTATCATTCTATGGTTTTATCTTATCAATTTCTTTTGTCTCTTTTTAAAAAATCTATTTTAATCTTCTTTTTTTTTTACTTTTAGTGAACCTTTTTCTCTTATTCTCTCTTATTTTACTTATTTATTTAATTATTTTTATCTACCTAATTATTTTTATCACTTATTTTATTTACATGTTTTAAGTATTTTTATCATTTTTGTTTTCTCTTGCGTGCATTGCTCTCCAGTTTTGTCTTTAAATTGTTTTGTTTTATTCCTTTTGTAAAATAACTATTATTATTATTTTTATTTTTCTAAATTTGTCCTGTCTTATTATCATCTTGTCAATCAAATAACTATAAAGCACTTTGAATTAAAATAGTCTGTATGAAAGGTGCTATATAAATAAAATTTGATTGATTGATTGGTTTTCTGCAGATAGATACAATCAGGAAAAAGCATCTTTTGAAATCTACTGCTATTATGCCAGTGATGTGGATCTTTTGCAGCAGTCAGAGGTAACGGATAGCATCTTTGCCACATGATAATTGTCAAAATATTGTAATCAGTTCACCAAGACACCAATTACCTATTGATTAAAAAGGAGGCAGTCATAATACTAATGCTTAATATATAATGCATATGGATACATCATGACTCTTGTAGTTTCATAACAAATAATGGTTAATCTTAACATAATGGAGAGAATGAAGGAATAAGTAAATGAACATAACATGAATAGAATACAGAATTAGATGTATTTGTACTCATTTTAATTTCCACAGTGTGGGAATTCGTTTGTCTTTTCTCACAGTGGTTACGGTTTTATGACAGTTATGGCCTCTTTTTTTAAAAAGCATGACATAATTTGGCTCCAAGTTATAACAAATACAGTGGTATTGCTCTTAACATGTGCCGTGTTACCTTATAATATTCATATCCTCCATGATAGAAATCCGTCTGCAATAAAATAACAGGAATGTCAGACATTTTTATGAATATACCAGCAAAAAATGTAAAGAATATATTTACAAATAACTCATTGAAAATGCTAAACAACAGCTGAGTGTACGAGAGGCACAACTCCTGGTTGTCATAAAAATATTCTGTATTCTGATTCCAGAGAACAAAAATGAAGGACATCAAAGTATCAAACAGTTTTACCTCGCCGTAATAATCATGGATGCTAGGATAACCGTATTCCAGCTGTAATGGAAAATAGGAAAGTCAGGAATTTGAGAAGTAAAACAAAAATGAATTATAAATAATACAGACGCATTTAAGAAGTTTTCACAGATACACATCAGATACACATGTACAGAGTTTAAATAGTTACCGAATGAAGTGAGTGATGCATTGGAATATGGCGTTGCGATCTCTATGGAGAAACAAAGGGTTACATTTTCATTAAACAAACGTCACAACAGAATAGCAGTTTTTAGTTGTGCAACACATAACTTGTGTACTTAACATTAGAATGCAAAAATCACAGTGTCAACCTACTAAAGTCCAGTGGGTGTATCGCATTGGTCTCCCATCAGTCCAGACAAATGCATAATGGTTCATTTTATGCAAACCAATCCACAAGTCAGTAGTAGGTGCCCCAGTCATTTGAGTGGTCAAAAACACTGAAAATTTAACACATTTATGATTGAAGGTTGACATATGCGTGACTTTATTTTGATGTGCATCAGACATTAACATTGTTTGTGAGATAATATATTGTTTTTCCTGGGAAAAAAGACAAACAAACATTGCACATGTCTTGAGAGAATTGAGGCCAGATTTCCTCCCATCTTTCTGCACTGTTTCCTTGCTCCATCCCATGTCTCCCTCTGGCTTTTCATGATGCTGTAACACTGTAGGTGAAAAATGAACAGTTTTGTGTGATATCTCAAAAGAGCAGTTTTTTCTCCTCACAAAATCTTATAAAAATTAAATGTTCAAATTTAAAAAAAAAAAAAAAAAAGCAAGCACTGAGAATTTAAATCTTTACAACATAAGTTGTATTCCCATTACTTTCAAACAACTGTAAAAATGAAAAGTGACCTCTGACCTTTGAGTCAAATTTCTTCCAATTTTCTGGACAGCCACCTTTAGGAGGCACTGTGGGCGCTACAGTGGTGTTGGCAGGTGGTGAGCTACTACGTTTACAAATGAACTCGCGATCCCTCCCACAATTATCATCATGCCAGAACCCTTTGAACCAAATACAATAAAATGTATGTAAATACAGTGTACATTTTATTTTATTCTTTAATTAAAATCATCATATGCAAGCATGCCAGTGAAGAATAATCAGTTTTAAGTTGCTCACCCAGGGAGGAGGTCATGGCAGCACAATTCTCATCATTGTTCAAGAAACGAGGTTGATTGTCATCCCACCTTTGAAACACTACTGGAGAACCATCCATCCACCTTTTTGAAACATAGAAAAATCCATTAAAATTTGGAAAGATGCATGTATAACAAACTCTTATTTCAATTTACATCTTATTTTTTTATGCTGGTCTCTAGCAAGCAGCAGGTGTCAGGGGTAGTCACAATAACACTGCCACTCTCATCACACAGGTCAATTTGACATACTAACATATGACAGAGAATATTTGGCTATATTTTTTGTGTTGCACTTTATTGTATTGCAGTTTGAATTTTTTAAAAATGTATTATTGTCTTCATACTCACTCATATGTTCCATCAAGATCTACATTCAGGCCTATCCAGTTAGATGCATAATTTCTGGATATCTATACACACACAGGAAAAGACTTTCAGTAAAACCAGCAAAACTTTGGTATGTGGTGAACTTTCAGTAAATTAGTAAATGTTATTGCTAATGAGTAATGTCCGTAATATCACCGCTCACCTGTTTCCATATAAAGACATTCTCAGCTTCACTGTTGATAGTTACCAAGTCACCATGATTCTGTTGGCAGAAGTAACGAGCATCTTCCATAGGCATCGACCTTCTGTTAAAATAATATTGATTCCCATTCCATTCAAGCCACCCATCTGAAGTTGTATTATAGTCTGAAAAGATGTTTGAAAAATCTTTGAGTAGATGTGTAGGTTCACATTTGTAGTTGCTTTTAGCTATGCTAGTGACATGGCTTTATGGATGGTAATCTCAGTTGGTCAGCGTCCTTCAGGATTGAGGCTGAAATATCTCAACAATTTACAACAACTAATGGGTGGATTGCAATAAACCTTTATGACATTTATAGTTCTCAGGTTATGAAACGTACTCACTGTGCTGATCCCATGACATTCCTTCTAGCTATCTATATTTGCTAAACACATTGATGTCTCTCTGATGAATGGTAATAACTTTGGTCACTCCCTGACTTTTGATTAGAATTTTAATTTGTCAAATAAGTGTATGACCACCTGCAGATGTAATGACATTCCCATCAACCTCATTGATACTTTGTGGTCAGTGCTAATTAACATCAGCATATTAGCATTGCCATTATGAGCATGTTAGTATGGTGACGTTTGCATTTAGCTCAAAGCACCTCTACTGTATATGGAGCCTCACAGCTGAATTCTGATGGCTGTTTTAGTGTAAATATGTTTAGCTAGTGTCCCCATAGAGATGAAACAAGAAATATTGGCAGCAAATTTAAACCATGCTATAAATAATAACCTTTGTGCTAAGGCTCATCCCCAATGATGACTGTGTGGTTGTAGAAATGGACTACTTACCTGGAGCAACAGGATCTGGAGGTGGATTTGGAGTCACTCCTGCAAAGACAGAGGATAATTATACAAACAACCCTGTATAGAGGCCTGGAGTGGTAATGGCCTTGAATTGTTAACACCTTAATAAATGTGAGGAGGCCATTATTGAAGACCAAGCTTGCTCAGTTAACCTTCCACAAAAGCATAATACGCTTTTCTTTGAAATGTAGGTAATCAATAAGATTGAAAAGAATGATGTTAGTCAATAATTTTACCTGCACGGATCTGACAAAGCCATCCTTGGTACATTTCACAGTGAATATCTTTCCATGATCCACCCATATCCTGATTCTGTAATTTGACTTCAACACAAGATTCAGTATTATTTTTATTGTTTGGCTCTCCTTCCATCCAGTGTTGAAATTGCAGCTGTAAAAAAAGCAAATATATAAAAAACATGGATGTTTAATTTTTATTGTCAATTTCATTGAGCGTCATAAACCAAAACTGATTCACTCAACTATTAAAGTAGAAAACTGTTAACTTACTGCGGATCCATCACTCCACACATAACCAGTCATTTGGTCCGGGGCATTGAGTCCAATCCACACATCATGATATCTATAATTGACAAACTCAAATTAATGATAAAAGTATGTCAAATGTTTAAACAACAAACTTCTGATATTATAATTATCTGGTGGTGCACTGTCCCCTTTTCTCTGCTCCAATTTTTCCCATCTTTTAAAGTTACCACTTGTCAATTAAAATTGTTTTTATATAATTTGCCAGGTTACACTGTACCTGTCTGGTAGCAGTTGTAGTTCAGCTGCGCTGTGGATGCTGAGTAGGTCTCCTCCGATGGCCCTGCAGTAATCTCTGGCACCATACCAGGTCCTCCAGGTTGAAGGTGACTCCAAAAACAACTTAAATACAAGTCAGGAGGTTCAAACATGTTTCGTATTCTACACAATAGTATAACTTTGCACACATTCATATCTATCTTATGAAATGCCTTTGTGTTCAAAATTCGAGTTACATTGACGACCTCACAACAATATATAATTTAGATGTTAAGAGGAACTGAGTATATTTGGTTAGCTGCATAAATTTGCATAAGGGAAGAAGAACTGATTCTTCTCTCTAAATTAACTAACCTGAGAAAAATCAGGTCGCTTAGATGATTTTTTTCCCTTCATATAGCTTTACCTTAAAGCAAAAGTTTCTTGACCCTAATCGAGTCCACCTGTCTGCACACTTAGGAGGTGTAAGAGTTGGTGGTGCAGGGGTTAAAACGGTCCCCTCTGCCAGGTGCTTGCAGATGTATTTCTCCTTATTGGTGCAGGGCAACACATCCCAGAGTCCAGCAAAAATCCCAGTTTTCATGGCAACACAGCCCTGTTGGTGACCTTGCATTGTCAAGGGAGAAGTTGGTAGAAAGTAAATTGTGAAGTCACTTTCTGACACACCCACAAAACTACAGATGAAGTTAAAACTCCTGTGTATACCTGGCATTTCAGCATTCCAGTGAGTAAATCTCACATTGTCTGTGTTGGTCCACACAAATTCATCAATGTTTCTCTGGTTGGAGAGCCCCAGCCAGAAATATTTCTCTGGTCTCAATCCCACCAAGCTGACAAGGAACGCATTATCCACCCTGAAAATATTTACACAAGTAGGATCATAGGGTTTCGCCAAATGGTGTACAGTAATAAAAGCATACACTTTTTGTAAATCCCAATACAGTACATTGGAACCTCTGAAATGAAGTATTGCACCTAGCATGCTTATAATATTAAATAAAATTGTCTTACCTATTTGAAACATCAGCTAAGTAAGAGTCTGAACCTTTGCAGTATTCTTTGGCTTCCTCAAAAGATTTTCTCTCTTTCCCAACATAGTAGCAGTAGGAGCCATGTCTTCTCCACCCCTGGATTGTTGGAAAACAAAGTGTGTGCATATATATATATATAAGCATACACTTTTTGTAAATATATATATATATATATATATATATATATATGTATATGTATATATATATATATATGTGTGTATATATATATATGTGTATATATATATATATATATATATATATATATATATATATATATATATATATATATATATATATATATATGTATATATATATATATATATATATATATATATATATATATATATATATATATATATATATATATATATATATATATATATATATATATATATATGTATGTATATGTTTTTCTGCAATTGATCAATTCTTAGGAGGAGGGAAAGAAACATGTGGGCATTATTGTATTACATGGATTTGACAAGCTTTATAACATAAATGTAACCATATTTTATAGGCTTTAAATTTGGCTTAAAATGCAGTATGAAATGGTGTATATTACAATAGGTACTATCATTTTTTGATGACTTTTAACTATGGTAAAGACATGTTTCCATATGTATGTGTTTGTGTATGTGTGCATACATAAACAGGCTTGAATGTGTAGTCGACTCTGAGGGTTTCCAGATCATCAGGTCACTGTTTCACTGTTGATTAATGTAGCGCTATACATAAACATTGCCCCACAGCATATATACTTTACCAGTTAATCCTTTATAGAGTAGAGCTAACAAGATTGTTTGAAAATGTTAAAAAACATTGGTAGGGACAATTTAACTGTGCCCTGACATTAGTAGAAACATGTCCTCACTGTCCATTCCAAAATCAATGCATATGCTTGGGGGAACTCCACAATAGTCTGAAAAACATACAGCCCCATTATGGTTGTTTGTTTCAATCCCAAACTGCTGTGAAAAATATCTGGTCGCTGGGTGCTCCACTGTGTTAACCAGCTTACCTGATAATTTTCTTTTTTTAGCTGGGCAGGTTGAGTTTTGCAGACTGGAAACCACCAAAACTCTGAACTAAAAGCAGCTAAAACAGTTAATTAAGTAAACTTCACATACGGTTTTGCAGCCCACATTCTGCTCCACTTCATTTCCAGTGGGGTTTGAAGTAGTAATCTTCATACAAATGAAGCCATGTTTCTCTTCACACACACGAGCAGCCCAGTTTCCACTCTGCAACAAAGCAGTACCATAAAATAATAATTTATGTGACTCTGAAAAGACTACAATCAGTGTAGCCTACCAGTACTGTATATCAGATTTTAAACAAAAATTCCATACTCTTAAAACTGTATTAGAATTCTGTATATGCAATACACAATCTAAATGTTTAACTTAACCTAATTCACAAATGCACAATCAGTTAAACTATCAATTAAACATGACTATAGTTGCACGTTTTTGCTGCCTGTTCAACAGATTAGCTTTGCCATTGGACATACTAAAGGGCATTATTTAATGACACCTTCCCCCAAAGAGTGTATGTTGTGCACATACGTAAAGGTGATGTGCTCCATACCCACATGCTGTTCCTCACCTCTCCCCTGATGAGAACACAATCTTCAAGATCAGTAGAGACAGTAGGCTCCCCATATCCCCAGCTGGTAAAGCTGACAGTTGAGTGGTCACTCCAGTCAAAAAGTCCTTCGGTCTTCCTGTCATTCAGTCCAATCCAGAGCTCATCTGTGGGTGCTGCAGACATGAGCAGAATTAAATTATCTTTCCATTAACTATATATGACCATCAGTTAACATGTTAGTAGTGAATAACAGACACCTCCACATTGTGTTGATGTTTTTATTTTTTCTTCTGGAGCTCTCCACTTATTATGCTCATACTGCATTTTTGCATCAGTTGTAGAATGGAGCATAGCATTAGTTTGGGCTAGGGACGTCAATTATTAATTAATTATCAAATAATTTCTGTTAATAATTTATTAGATTTAATATATGTTATTTCATAATACAGAAGATGAATGACATGGAATATAACGGTCAGAAAATGCACTGTTGATATACTGTAGTACTCTGCTTTGCCACTAGGTGGTGCCTCAGACTGTTTAATGAGATGGAGTTACAGGTACGTTTGCTGACTGCCTACAAGGGCTGCTTATATTTTAAAACACATGCACCTCCCTTGCTGTACACGGATCACAGCATGCCTCATTCTGCTCACTGTGGTAGCCATGTTGATGAACACTGCTGCATAAAGTTGTATGTTATTTTTAGGCAGCTGCCCAGTTTAGCTAGCTGGGCCTTATGCTAATGCTAAACAAGCATCTACAGAAGCAGTGAGCAGAGTGTCAGACAGTAGAAAACATTGCTATAGTATTGCTGCTCATCTTCAGGACAAACAGTTCTGAACAAGCGACACATCCCCGTAACATCTGTCCCAGCACGGCAGTTGTTTCCAGGTTACCAACGGTGAACGACATACATCTCACTGAGATGCATGGTGCTTGCATTAGTTGATTGCCACCACTTGGTTCATTAATGCTTCCTAATCCCTGCACTAGCTCATTTTTCAGTTGTTTAGCTACCAGCTGAATTGTAACATCATTTCATTGTAATCATATTTATGAAGGTGTTCTTACTTGTAAGGATTTATTTCCTTGTACTTTGCTTGTATTTGTTTTTATTGTCCTCACTTACCATATCCAAGTTGAGAGATGAGAAAGCTTTGGTCCTCCACATTGCCTATGCTCACTAGGTTCCCACCTTCTTTGCGACACTCTGTCTGGGCATCAGACCATGTTTTCTGAGTTTGCTGAAGGTAGAAGCAGTGGCCATTGTAGGGAATCCATGGGTTTGAACAAAATCCTGTCGCAACAGCTGGTCATGAAAAGAACAAAGACATAAGGACTGAATAATACAATGAATGTGTCAGATTGAGAAATATTGTAGTAATATGAGATTGAGAGGATGTCTAGATTAGGCTACCTTCCGTAGGAGTTCCCATAGGCCCTTCACTATAGCAAATGTACCCCAGTTTCTTGTTGCAACTTGAACTTTGCCAAGAGTACTCTACAGCAGGATCAACAATTGCACAGTTTTGTCCTGGATCAGGAAGCGGATGTCCTACAACAGTTATACTTGACAGATTAGTTTTGCAATCAACCTAAAATAACAAATAAATAACAAAAAAGGAAGGAAAAAGTCTCAACTTTCTCTATCTTCTGGTAGCATTATTGAAGTACAGAAAAAAACCTACCCGAGTCCCATGTGAGATAGCGGTAAGGCCTCCCATTTGACCACTGCCAACCATGTTCTGGATCCAGGATCAGTCCAATCCAAAGCTTACTGCCCCCTTGCCCTAGTAGTGCTGTTTGTGTTTGTGAATGTGTGGGGTAGAAAAAGGTGGGAAACATAATGAGTCTTTCTTGAATAAACACTTCTTAATTTAAGCCACTAGATGTCATTGAAGTTCAAAATGTATTAACACAACAGCATACATGCACACAATTAGATGTGTCAGTACAAGCAATGCATTTTATAATGTATAAGAATGATATTTTTAATGAGGAACCCCATTATGACATCCAATAATACATGAAAAGTTAATTGGAGAAGACAAATAACACAAAACAAAGTAGTATGTAGAAACTGTATGTGCCCAAATTCATGCTTTCTTTGTGAATACATTGAGCAGTGACACCATACCTGTAACATAAGACTGCTGGTGAGGATCAGTGATGCTGAGCAGGGAGGCAGCCTGCTGTTTGCAGCTGGCCTCTGCCTGGGCCCAAGTCAGAGCTGACTGTGTGTTGAGCTGGTAAGAAGCTCCTGTTGTTGGGTGTTTATTCCAGTATTCTTTGGCTGTAAAATTTAAATACAAATAAAGTATATGTAATAATTTCCCCATGTTACCTCAGGTGGCACATTGTTAGAGAATGACTTTGCTGCAAACTATCGGTAGCTGCTAAATCAATATCAATTGTAGATGAGTACACACTTAACAACCATGCATTGTCAATATGCGCTTCTGTCACTTCAGTATAATAAAACTATTTCTCATAGGTGGTACTCACAGTTCGTTGGGCAAAAGCCCCAGAGTTCATTTTCATATTTAGTTTGAATCGCACACCAAAGACGCTTTTCTGAGGAGTCAAACGTAGTACATTGTGGGTACCACTGGTCTCTGTACTGGAAGGGAAACATGCAGGGTCGACCATTTGCATTTCCTCCAATAGTGTAAAGTTCTAACAAAACAAGGAAGAAAGAACAAAAGAATAGAATAGGTTGATACGTTTAATAACTGTATATCTGTGCTGTAGCAGAGTACATTTTATAATATCACGATTTATGACTAAATAATTAAAATGTGGGGTGGAGTCTGTTTTTATTTTTTTCTACAGCACTGATTTTCTTTTAGACTATAAGTCTAAATCATCTCTATAAAAAAATTAGTCGGTTGAATTCTGTGAAAATGGTTTGAATTAGTGCGGGCACACAAACACAGTGTTTTT
Organism: Scomber japonicus; assembly: GCF_027409825.1. Lineage (NCBI taxonomy): Eukaryota > Metazoa > Chordata > Actinopteri > Scombriformes > Scombridae > Scomber > Scomber japonicus. Next base: position 22,233,794 of record NC_070589.1, on the reverse strand, counting down.
ATTCTGTACCTCTGTATGTTTTCGTGCAAGCACCACTGGACGTCCCTGAAATTGTAAGGTGGTTGTTGGGTCCTATTGTTTTAGAGAGAATAGCTGTGTTATCTGCAGTGAGCTCAATGTAAAGCTCTTGGCCTTTGAGGGCGAGCAGTGTTCCATTCTTGCATTCCCACTTTTGGAGTTCGCTGTTTTCGTCACAGTCGTAGACACTTATTTCACTTCCAACACTTTTCCCTTGGACTCCCAGGCACTTGTTCTTCCAGGGAACCAGAAGTCGGTCACCAGTTGTCCAGCGTATATCAAGGCAATAGTCACGAGTTTTAATCAAACAAAAACCTGTGGCCTTGTTAGTAAGTTGAAATGGTGAATCTGTAAAGAAAGATAGGTAAAAAAAAAAAAAAAATACAGTTGCAGTGCATGCAACAAAATAAACAGGAATTTAATATGTAGGGTTGCAATTTATGGTTATTTTAACCATAAATGAATCTGTAGATAATCTCAATTAATCAATTAATCAATGTTGATCACAGTTACCAAAATATACGTTTTCTGTTGATTTATTAAGTGAGTAATCAAGTAATCGTTTCATCTCTTCACTCAAATTCTTAAGTTCTTACTTTCATCCTATGTATGCAAAATATAAATGCAAAAGTTAGAATCACAATCAATGCTGAACTGTAGAAGATCTACAAAAATAGGGTAACACAGGTTACGCATGGTAATGTACACCATAGTCTATAGTTGTATGTTATATCTCATGCTGGCAATATGTATGCATGCAAAAGTAAAACACACATATTGTAACACAAAAAATATAATCTACAATAATTAATTTTGGCAACTCAGAGGACGCACACATTTGGTATAATGCACATCTACATAATCTACACAAAAAGCTTCATTAAAAGTTGGAATACTTTACCATCAAAAGCCAGACTCTGGATTATTTGGATGAGGAGAACAAAAGCTGTACAAGTTACCCACATTGTTAACATTCCTCTGAAATGTCTTACAGCAGAAGATGTTATCTATGCATCTCTGAGAGGATTTAGGAGTTGTGTGAATGTTTGTGGGAAGAAGGCTATCTAGGCATTGACACATCCTAGGCACATCCTGTTGCGTCATGTTAACATGATGTTTTGGTTCCACTTTCTTTTTTTCTTTTCACTGGAACCCAAATGCAGATATTTGCACAATTAGCTGTTTCACTGTAATACACATTACTTGCTTGTTGCTGTGTAGACATGTGTCATTGCACAAAAATAAACATATGAACAGACAGACAGGCAGTGTGGGTGGGAAACTGGAAGTGCTAGACTCATACTCCCGTAAGTGACCTTTCCAATGACAGCCAGTAGAGATACCAAACACATAAATCACAGTGAAAGTTGTATCATTATCTTTTCATTGGTTGCCACTAAGGTAACCACATTTTGTTGTTGTTGTTGTTGTTGTTTTTCTGATATCAATCTACAGAAGTTTACCTGATTTTATTTTGCATACATATACTGTACATTTTGAACTATGACTTTGACACCATATATAAATAAAGAGAAGCAGAAGTGATACAAATTGTCGATTGCACATGTTCTAGAAAACACCGCAGTTGGTCGTTTGACAGTTTTGTCAATTTCAACATCATTAATATTGTGAAATATTCATAAAAAAGAAGCTCATAATGCTGACTTTTTAAAAATTCTGTATGGGAATGCTAAAACTTCTCAAGAACGGATCTCAAGAACTGAAAATTATTGTTCAGTGTATTTCAGGCAATATGTTGTGTGTAGTTTATTTAATTTTATTTACTTAAATTGATTTATTTCCCCTGACTGTTGTGTGCCGTCACCTGCAATGTCCACAATTGGCATTTGCTGCCAGAGATGATCCACTGCCATTTTAAAGAAGTGATTTGTGTTTTTTGGGGAGGTCTGTTTGTGCCTTGGCTGACTTAAGGCCACACAAATTGCCCTGTGTTTGCAATAACAGGTGGTCAGAGCAGGATTGAACAAAACGTAATTCCAACAAAATTACACTGCTTTCCCCTAATCAGCACACACAGCCTCAGCTACAGTACATCTCTCATCCCACTTCGGTGACTGGTGGAAATAACCAGAAACAGTTCAGAAATGAAAGATAGACTAAAGCTAAAGAAAAACTAAATAAATACTCCACCATGCTCTGGATTACTCTGACAGTCAAAGGCTACACTTGATGCCAACGTGAGTCTAACTGGTAGACTGTCAGCCCAGAAGAGACAGGGACCTCAATTTCAATTCACTTTAATTTTCATTCTTATGCAGGTACATAAAAACAAAATACTGTTTCACAAGTTAAAAACACTTAAAAGAGAGAACAGCACAATAATTAACATTCACCTGTTCTCGTTATACAGTATATATATAATATCACAGTAGGTTAGGGAAAGTTGAACACCTACACTTACATGACTCTTGCTGATGGTATGTATTGTGTTTAAACAGACACTACACTGAACAGGTAAAGATACAGGTTTTGAGTTTACATTAACTGAGGAACATGAGGAAATAAAAAATTGTAATTGTATTGAAAGCATTATTTTGTCGATTGTACCAAATTTATGACACAAAATTGATGTGCGTCTTTTTTTTGTGAACAACTTTTTGTTGAACCACTGCAGGAGAAATATACAGTTGAATCCATATAATTAAAAAAAAAACATAACCCCAACCCTCCACACCCCCTCCCGGCAGCATCCCTCCCTCCCCTCCCAGGTCTCCCCTAGACCAGTCAGACATTATCAAGTGTCAACTGTAGATTGTAGTGAGTGGTGTTCCTCTGTTCACAACCCAAGAAGTTGATCCTTTATCTGCACAGCCGCGCCCGACCACATCTCCAAAGTGGAGGCTTTGGCATTATTAATTCGTGCAGTAGACAACTCTATACTCTATGTCATAAAAATAAATTAACCATTTCCAAGTGCTAAGATCATGAGGAGGTAGCCATCTTTGCACTAGAAGGTTTTTGGTAGCTGTAAGGCCGCTCAGCTGATGTGCACCTTTTTTTGAAAAGAATGTTCAAAGAGGAACTGGGAGTTGTGAATCTGAGAAGTGAGCTGTTGATGAGTAAGAAGTCAGACTGTCAAGAGGTGAAATCTGTTAGTACAAATTGCTCAGTAGACAAAGGAAATTGGGCAACATAAAATTTCTAATTGAGCGCCTGGTTATTGTTACATGGAAGTTGTTAAATTGTTTTGCATGTCTCAGCACTATTTTGCCAAAACAACCGCTAAAGAAACGTTGGCTTCCTCCAAATACATTTTTAAGTGTTTTGCTTGACTCTGGTATTAACCATAATCCAAGGTCTGAAACAGATTGCCAGTCAGTTTGTAGTTCAGTTGCTACAGGAATCACTCTCATAATTTGTTGCATTTTCTACTTTTTGTCATTTTGGGGAGAGAGGCTTAAGGGCGCACTCACACTAGGGCCAGTTGTCCCCCCTCCCCTGTCCCCCATTGGCCCGCACTCACATTACCTCAAACCCAAGTGTACTCAAGCACGGTACACTTGCACTCACACTAGCCAAATAATCCGGACTTTAGGGGGCAAACGGGTTTGGGCATGGTACACTTGCCTAGTGTGAGTGCGCCCTTACTGTATTTGTCTTTGTTTTTTTTATAGTGGAGTTGAACACATCCTTGCTCCTCTATTAGAAGCTGTAGGTAGAATGAGTTAGGAAAGTTTTTGAGATGTTACTGATGTCCTATTTACTGTTGTATTGCTGTGTTTTTAGCCATGATACATGTGGAGCTCAAGTGATGGCAATGTCAGTCAGGCAGCTGAACGAATTGCCTTGAGAGGGACCTTAAGATTTTGCAAACATTCATAATCACTAGAGGTTCACTTCTACAGACTTTGGTTATTCCCTCCCCTAAGTTTTCAACTGGCACCACCAGTAGGTTGTCTATTGTTGTTTTTTTTTTTAATGTATTTTGTTTCAAAAGGACCATGACAGATTTGTGTTTTTAATGGTAACACTGTTTTTACTTACTGATTAAAGAACAGTAAATGTATGCTATCCAAGCATGATATGACTTATCCAGCTGGGCCATAGACATCTATTGTTATTCAGAAACACATCAGTGAGCCATGATGAGTATGTCATTTATTTAGATTGATGTAGTTTATTAAGAGTCAAACTCATCTCTGGCTGGCTGCCTTAAAAACTCACTAGAAAACAAGGTATAAAGAAAAAAACCCTGCACATTTGATTATTTATTTTCTTCTTAGTCATTACAACATGTATGATTCATCATGATTTCAAACACAACTGCTTCGGCTATTAGAGCCACGTTCTGCCATCTCTGTTGAAGCCCATCCCGTTCCAGAAGAGACCATGGAATCAATGGCCATACAAAGGAGAAAGCCAGTGACCGCAAGCCCTTGATAGAGTATGTTACTCATTAGAGTCTGATACTTTTAATCCGTTAGTTGTAATAGCTTGAGGGCTCTCTTCCTCTGCATTCTCTACTAGTTTATTGGTGTCCAATAGATCAGACTGGGACCGGTCAGTGTTGGAGAAGAGTGGGTTGTCAAATGCATGCAAGTTGTCAAGAATTGGTAAGTGACGACCCGACTTCTTGAAGAGGAGGAAGGCGATGACTGCCCCCAATGCAATCCCAGAAATGGTCAGCACAACAGCCAAAGCCACGTGGCCATGATGAACAATCACTACTGTACATATTGAAAAACAGATGATCAGGCAAAATAATTTAGTCATGATTTTGAGGGGGAAAAAAACGAAGAGGTGTTACTTACCAGATGTTGGTGTTGGTGATGGTTTTGGTACTAATACTAGAGAGAGAGAGCGGAAAATGTGTGAAAATAACAAAAAGCGTACACTTGTACACAAAAGTCAGACTGTATGACATATACCAAATCATGGCTTATGTCGACCTGGCATATGAGAACAGAAATGAGAAATGGCTGTGACAATTACTTTTATTGTCAATAGACACACCGCCTGGAAAGCCTGATGACATCCAGACCAAAAAGAACATGTCTGATTATTTTTCCTTCTCTTGCCAGAACAGTTAAGTCTGTTCCTGGGACCTCACCTTATTCGATCCATGCAAATACTGTGTAGTCTAATCTTGTCATTACACATTGCCCTTATAAAAGTATCATTAGAATTCAACATTTAAGTTCACATATTCATTTACCTTTGGGTGTTTTGCAAATGTATGGTCTACCATGGTACTGGCTGCGTTGCCACCATGTCCCATTGGAAGTACTAATTGCTCCATAGTTGTGATAATCAGGTCCACCTACACCCCAGTTAGTGTAGTCCATAATTGTTTTGTCAAACCACATCCACGCTCCTGGAGACAAAGACAATTGTATTTGTCTTATTAATGTAACTTTGTATTAGGGGTGGGCGATATGGCAGAAATATCATATCATGATTCTTTTTCATGTTGGTTTATTATTTTGCAAGCTACTGAACAGTGCTCAAGATTCAAAAAGCATTATTGTCTATAACATAATGACAGAAATTTGTTAGATGCTCAATAAACAACATAAAAACATGTGCACTGAAAAACTCACATAAAATTACATTAAAACATAAACAACTCCATAAATAAACCAGAGCATGTGTACAAAGCTGCATTAAAAAAGTAGTAACAGTCTATTTGGACTAGTTTGAAACGGATATTGCAGTAAAACCAAACTAATTTCACAGTTGATCTTTTGTAGAAGCATTGATAATGTGCCCAACACAGCACACCAGCTGATAGCACTAAATTGTGTCATGGTGCTAGCTAGCATGGTGTCAGCATGCTAGCTAGCACCATGACACAATTTAGTGCTATCTGTTAGCAGGCCAACTAATAGCTAAACGGTGGCGTTGAACTGCAGCCCAGCTGACACGATGTGCAGCAGGTGAGTGCCCTAGCAGTACATTAAAACTGCAGCAGATTTCACCACCAAACTGGAAATGCAGAACAAGGCTCTCACCATGTGGGTGCTATTATCCGTTAGCCTCCTGCTAGAAGACTGTGCTGCATCATGGAGCTGAACAGTGTAGACTGTAGAACGATTTTAACAATCTCTCTGTATGTCATTTTAATCATTCATGATCTAATATTGTCATATTGCACACCCCTACTTTATTATGCATAGGTAGTGCAATAGCATAAAACTATTACATTTTTTCCAAAATAACCTCATAAATATATATTGATTTATATTGCTTGATATTGCTTTTATTTCTTTGCATGACAGGGTAGACAATGTGACTGTACCTTTTTTAGTTTTATACAGGCCAATCCAGAAAGAGGTGTAGCTGTCTTCAAATATTTTCAAACTCTTTTGAATAAATGTTTGCTCAGCAGGATCTTCAATGCTGGCAAGTGTTCCTCCTTCACAAAACAAAACAGTAGGCTTTAGTGAAATCTTCACCCTTCTCTAAATAGTAAAAATATCTTAGACCAGGAATGTCAAACATAAGGCCCATGGGCCAAAACCAGCCTGCCAAGGGCTCCAATCTGGCCCACTGGATACATTTGCAAAGTATGAAAATTGAAAGAAAGAAAATTAATTCCAATTTTTCTGCTGTTTCAGATGTTTTTACACCCTGACCAGAATACATGTTGTAGTCATATTTAAAACACTGATATATATAACACTGCAAAATATTGTCAATCAGCAGCTTCTCTGCAAAATAATCTGAAAAAAACAGACATTATATTGTTGAAATTATACTAATATTCCTTAACACATTTTAGGCTGTTTATCCGTTTGTAAAGAGATGGTTTATAGATGGTTTATTATAGTAAAGTTATAATTTATAGGTTATTATGCAATGGTCTTACTGGTCCGGCCCATTTGAGATCAAATTGAGCTGTTTGTGGCCCTTGAACCAAGATGAGTTTGACACCCTGTCTTAGACCATCCATAGAAACAACTTACCATGTTGTATACAATTAGCAGCTGCATCTGGCCACTGTTTCATATCTGGGAAAAATATATAACAATAACCCTTAAATGGTTGCCAAATAACATTCTGGCCAAATGGTAAACTTGGGATTTCAGGGCAAACTCCTGGAAATTCACTTGACTCTGTTGGTGGCACATCTGTAGACGAGAGACAGTAATCACACAGGGATCAACTAATTGCATCATTTCATACTTTTAAACCCAGTGCACTGAAATAGGCACTTAAAGAATTTGATAGTATTTTTATAAAAGAAAACTGTCACATTTAAAAGCATCCAATTGTAAAAGCACTCAATCAATATAAATTACATTTTCTGAACAGTAGCATCAACTTGTAATCAATGTTTAAAAACAATGTTTCAAATAGAAATAGGCAGAATGTATTCCAATGTTTACAAGATACAAGAACAACTTAATGTTGAGACACAATTAGCATTTGGAATAAGTTATATTAATTTATTTAAAACCTTGTATCGGAAGTTGTACCTGTAGACTTCATGCAAACACTGTTCATGGTCTGATTGCAGAGAGCTGTCTTCCATTTTCCATTCACATCAATGTACACACATGGTCGGTCGCTCCTTGGTTCTCCCCAATACCAGCGAGTGAAGGTCATGGGCCAGCCATCAATATATCTGAAATACCCATCGGTCTGAAAGCAAAGATGATCAAACTACATTCAACTTTATTATTATATTTTTAAAAACTGCATCTGAAATTGAAGTTTTTTAAAGTGATGAATGACAAATTGATCAAAAATGAGTCCCTTTGACATTGGCAATCCCTGACTTTCCTCTAGCACCACCATGAGTTTGACATTGCGGTTTGGAATGAAATGTCTCAACAACTATTGGGAGGATTGCCTTTAGATGTTGTAAAGAAATTTAGACATTCCCATTAGGGTGAATTCTTATAACTATGGTAATCCTTCAATTTGAATGATTTTTCTTATATATTTTTTAGTGTTTATTTGTAGAAGTGTAGTATGTAGCCATGTTAATTTGCTGTGTGTTGTTTGAGAGGCACTCAGTTCTGTTACCTCCATTTTGTTCAGTCCAATCCACAGAGGAGCTTGGAGATTCAAAGCCATCAGCTCAACATAGGCCTGTTTCCACTCATCTTTTAAGCTAACAAGTTTGGCCCCATCTCCCTCACAATGCCTCTTGGCTTCAGCCCAGGTCATATTTTGAGTAACAACCTTCATGGAGTCATTAACCAATTTGACATAGTCAGTAAACAGTGGGTCTGCTGAGTCTGGGAATGATGGATCTGTTAGGGGTGAGAAATTTGATCAGTAACAAAAAGTTGAGGTCAAGAACTCTGTATAGATGCTTAAAATGTCTATTATGTACAATTTAGTGGCATCTAGCACAACTGACTTGGCAGAAATGGAATATAATATTCATAAGTATATTTTTCGTTAGTGTACAATCACCTGTAAATAAGACTCATGTTTTTGTTTCCTCAGAAGGAGCTTTTATATCTACACAGGGAGCAGGTCCTCTTTCACAGAGCCCACCATGTTGCACCACTATGTTTCTACAGTAGCCCAGAACAGACAAACCAAACACTCAGTCTAGAGGGGGCCCTTAATGATTTGTATAAGTTTCCCGGTTACCCTACACGTTTCGAAGGGGAGGGTCGGGGGACAGGTATTCAGTTGATTGCAATCTACAACCTCACCACTAGATGTGTATGTCTCATAATTTGTGATTTCATCTTTTATGCTGTAGATAAATATGAATTAAATTATGTTTTTGAGAGCAAGCAAAGATAATAAGTCTGACTGTCCAGCTCAGGAATATTGTCTTTAGCTAATTAGATTTACACACTGGAAGATGCTGCAGGAACTCAATATCAAATAACTTTGATATACCAACAAATGACATAGTATCGTACCTTAAGAAATACTTAAAATACTAATAAATACAAAATAGGCCATTTATTGACTACTTAAATTATTTTAGACCATAGGGGTATATCACAGAAAGAAGTCAGAAGATGGGCTTACCAATACTTCGATGACAAACAAACCCATTGGTTTCATTGCAGGACTGTTTTATCCATTTCCCAGGGCCAGGTAAGGAATTTTTGAGCACAACACATTTCTGAAACACAGAAAGAGAAAAGTGAAGAACACAAAACTGTGTTAGGATCCACAGTAATTATGGATTCATCGTATCACATTTTAAAGAACAGCATCCCTCTATTAATAATAAAAGTATATTCTTGTTTACTGAAAGGTTTATTATTATCCAACAGAGTAAAAAAAGAGACTCATTTTTCAATTTGAGGTCCTACTGCACAGCAACTTTTCAAGAAAAGTACTGTATGTTTGTACATGACTAAGTAGCATACATTAGTGGATAAGCTTTAACTTGACAGTTGACAGTAAACTGTTACCACAGACATGTGGAGAAGACTTTGAAAATCTATTGTATATTCAAGACCATAGAAAATGTGTGAATGTTATGTTGCCAGATATGTTGCTGTAATTTTCCAGTAATGTCGGCTGACTGATTCCCAAGGTCTAGTCCACATTAATTGACCAGGAGGTGGTCAGCTAATATATGCCTCCTCTGTTGACTAAGTCAGTAATATAACCCTAATTTAAATACATTTAATTTTAAATGACCACCCTTTAACGTAGCCTACAAGTTTTCTTCAATAAACCTGACCCTTAACCTCATCATCTGAGGGTCTACAATACATAGATGGATGGATGAATGGATAGATAGATGGCTAGCAAGTATGGTTGTATGATTGCCACAAGACGGTGCTTTAATTTTGGTCCAAGGCATGACAAAATAATAGGAAGTGCACTTTATGTCTTACCTTTTCTCCACGATTCCTAAAAACCTGCAGTGTAAACCCAGAGATTCAAATTTAATTGGTATGCAAAAGATGTGGGCATAAACAATAATGTATTTAAATTCCTCACAATAGTGAATATAGATTGTGTCTACAATCTACAGATTATGTCTACAATACATAGCTCATAAAGGTGGACATGTCTCTAGTATACAGTTAAGCCTTACAAGGCTATTGTAGTGTCGACGGCGCATGCTGTGCCACTGCCGTAGATAGATATAGGGGCCAGTATCCTAAAATGGAGAAACAGACAATGGAGAAAGTTTTCATAAATATTTTGTTTTATGTACACACAAATTATCAGGAGAGCTATGTACAATACACTGGCTTCAAAATATTACCGTAAAAACCGGTGTATAAGACGCACATTAAACAACTCTTTTTTTTTTTCATTTAAAAGTGGGGTGCGTCTTACACACTGGTGTGTCCTATACATCAGTAAAATGCAGAGAGAGGTTGGATCTGGATATGATCATACGTGTGTAAAAGGCCATCCACACTAAGAATGGTAACTATAAAGATAACAATGTGAACATTGACACGTATGACCTATAAACAGCTTTACAAGCACATGCTGCACGCTCCAGCTGTGTCGACAGCTAATATAAATAGATGGGTTCACTGAGGATGCTGAGTGTTGATACAGCAACTGGGGCACAATATTTGCTCACAGCCACAGCTCTTAAGTAAGCATGCAGCTAGTGTATCAAATATGTAAAGTTACTGTGTAAGGTGTAATTGAAACTCATAGCCTAACCTGAATCCAGTCTGAGTTAATATACCGGTTCAGTTCAGTTAAGCAAATCATTACTGGACCATTAACCATTAACATGACACACTGTTTCAGGTGTGATATGTGTGTTGTGATCATGTTTCAAATCATGTAAATTGAGAAAATGTTGGAGTGTAAACATATGTTTTGGAGTATAAACATATGTGTTTATATATGAATATGAATAGCTACTGGTGCATTCAGATAAACCTTTCTTAAATAGAAAAGTGTTTTTACGGTAAATATAATTCATATAGTTTCCACTTACTTGTTCAAAGTTGTAATATGACCGTGGTTGCCCATCAGTCCAGTAAAATCCAGTATCATATAAATCATGAAGCCCAATCCAAAGGTCTGTAGTAGGTGTGTCAGCCATTTGAGTCATTAAAAACACTGAAGAGATTAAACAGATCACAGTGATTTAAGGTTCAGATCTTTGCATGAATGTTTAAGCTGTTTCAGAGCCTCTTTGTTTTTTCTGTACTCGTGGAGATGCATTGTAGACTGTTTAAGAAGGTCTAGACAACAACAATCCAAAGTTCTTTGCTAACCCTATTAGTTGAGTACAGAGCAGTGATTTGGTAAACAGCACCTCTACAGGCCACTAGCAAGCTTTTGACAACATTAGTCTCTTGACTTCAGTATTTTAAAACTTTCTTTTTCAATTAAAAAAAAAAAACATCAAAGGCAAAGATGATGACTTGTGGCCTCCATCACAAACCTTGTATTTAAATCAGTCTCACATGCAAAATAAATAGTAAGTAGTCATTGTAGGCACAGCTGCCAATGCTTTTGTCAGCTGCCATCAGAGTTCTGCCATAAATAAATTCCTATGCAGCCATAATCTTAATCTTACTGAAAAAAATGAAACAAACCATTCACATGTCTTGAGGGAATAGAGGCCAAGTTACCACCCATTGCTTGGCATTGTTTCCTTGCTCCATCCCATGTGACTTTCTGACTGATGATGTTGTAACACTAGTGGAGAAACACGATAAGTTATTTAATAACTCCTGAAAATATACCAAATGAAGCAACCCAAACATTGTTCTAGTTAACAGTAGAGCTGGGCAATAAAATGATCTTGAAATGGGATTGCAATAAAATGTGTATAACAATGATAAACTTCTGACGTTTTTTAATCAATATGGATTGATATAACAGCAGAAATCAACACACCAACAGCCAGTCAGGCTGTAGTTTTTGGCCTGCACATCAAAGTACAGTACATGCCCATTTCCTACCACAAAACAAAGCCAATGAGGCTACGCTACTGCTTTCATTAGTAGGGCTACAACTACGGCTGTGTGACAGGATTGTACATAATTTAGATCGATGGCGGCATGGCGATACAGGGAGCTGACACTGTTGTGTTAGCAGCTGTGGTTGAGCAAGCTAGATAGTGAATGAAGAGAGGGAGAAGCACAAGCAGCAAGAAAGCCAGTGAATCAGATCAATAAAACATTAATTTCTGATTGTTTTAAAGCGACTATGTTCAACAGCACAAATAATTTCATTTAATAATAATGGTAAAACTAGTGATATGAACTAAGCACAGAAAATGTAGTGAGATAAATGAAGAGTCAGAATATATACTGCATGTAGGATAATGAATGTTGAGTGTATGAATATGCCAGAGCCTTTGTGATCCACTTGCTTTCACTTTGTCTTGACTATAACTCTTTTTGAGATGATTTGAGATGTTGTCTCAAAGGGATTTGATGTCATAGTAGTCACAGCTTTTTGTTTTATTTACCTTATTTTAATAAGTTACAAGGTAAGCTATCTTGTATTGTTTTGTTAAGATAGATAAACCATGTTTACAAAGTTAAATGTGTACATTAAGAAAAATGAATCAAAGTATATTCTAAACCAAACCATGTTTGCAAAGTTAATGTTTATGTTATGTTATTCTGTTTTTTATTGATCAATATGAAAAATATTGTAAACATTTTTTGCCATAATGCCCAGCTCTAGTTAGTTCATACAAGTAGAAATGTACATACATTTCAAATGATCAAAGATCAATATTTAAAAGACATTGTAAGCATGTTGAATTTAAATCTGTAAACTTTGTTCAGTACATTTTGTTCCCATCCCTCCAACACATGTTTATAAAGGTTAATGTAGGTTATAAAGATTACCTTAGAGTTAAACTTTTTCCATTGGGGCGGACAGCCACCTTTAGGAGGCACTGTGGGTGCCACAGTGGTGTTGGCAGGTGTTGAGCCACTACGTTTACAAATGGCCTCGTACTCATTTCCACAATTATAATCATGCCAGAATCCTGTAAAGCAATCCAGGATATTACAATCAACATTAAATGAACTACAACTTGTATTTTTTATTAACGTTTAATCTGGGGTTAATGCTTTGTTAACGTTTTTATTTGAATGTAGAGAACCAGCCAAAATGTCTAGACACATGTGTCAGTGAAGAAAAATCATATAGTTTACTCACCAGTATAATAATTCATAATAGCACAGTTTTCATCATAATTCTTGAAGTCAGGCTGACCTTCAGCCCACTTTTGGAACACCACTGGAGAGCCATCCATCCACCTTAATGTAGCACAAGCGTTGTCATGAAAGCAACTCGTGAAAATATCAGTGACTACTACAAATTTAAGTATAAAGGCGGAAACTCCATCATGTTTTTTCTGCTTCAAGGTTCAAATCTGTAAAACAAATTACGATTACGGCAGTAAAGAAAATAATGAAGAAATATATTTTTTAACTAGTAACTCATTAATCTGTAGTGTCTGAAAGCATTTTTATCACATCCTTGAGGAAACATTCTTTCATCTGTGACACATCTGATCTTAATTTCCACAGGGTTGTTTTTTTAACTGTAATAGCGAAGTAAAGTGGTTATGAAGACAGAGTAACTCCTGAAAAATTAATGCCATAACCAAAGACCACTTGATAGAGAATCAACCAGAATTTAGAAATGGAAATAATATTTAGACAAGTTTAAGAAAATATTTTTCTCAGATACCAAGACTTAACAGAAATCAATGTATTTTTTTTGTATTTAATTCATACTCACTCATATGTTCCATCAAGCTCCACATTAAGGCCTATCCAAAAAGTCCCATATCTTCTAGACTTCTGGATCTACATAATAAGACAGAGTCATACAGTAAAACCAAAGCAGTACTTATATTTATTAAATATTATATTAAATAATATATGTAATGTTATATAAGTGTAACTGTGTACCTGTTTCCACAAAAAGACACGTTCAGCTTCACTGTTGATAGATACTAAGTCACCATGCCTCTTTTGGCAGAACTTACGAGCATCCTCCATGGCCTGTCTATCTTCCTGTATATAATACTGATTCCCGTTCCATTCAAGCCAACCATCTGAGGTAATATTAACGTCTGCAAAGATGTAATAAATTGTCAGTAGATTTCAATTGCATTCTGTATGGAGTCTGAAGGCTGTTTTTTAATTCACAGAAATGCAGCAGTGCGAATTAAGAAAAAAAATCAAATGAGATCCACTGCATACAGCTGCCGCATGTTACAAGGTCATCAAACCTAAACAACTCAGTTGCTGAAAGGACACATTGGGAATGATTTTTATTGGGTCATGTGGTCAAGTGTAATTCATTTCACTGCCATTGTACCAAGGTGGTGACACTAATCTAAAAGACCAATATCTGCAAACCAGGGCAACTAAACTTAAAACTATCTTTGTAGGCCAGATACCATTACATCAAAAAAAAAAAAAGTTGAGTTACAGGCTTTTGGAAAGTAATGGCATTTAATTTAAACAAAAGAATAATGAAATACAATTCAAGTCCAGCTGAAATCATATTATTCATATTTTTACAGAGGCAAAAAAATGTGTGAAATTGAACCTTTACTTATTAGCTCAGTTCAGTAGTAAAAGGTGCAACGCAAGATGTGTCCATGTTTGTAGATAAGAAGTGGACATTGGCTAGAATTTTCAAAGTCGAATTTTTGGTTGTTAGTCATTGTCACTATCAACCAACAACAGAACAGTGATGGCTACTGTAAACAGAGAAACAAGTGGTATTGTGACTGGAAAATATACAAACAGGGTGCTGTAATGTAATCAAAACATTAGATTTTTTGCTTGTGTTTTCTTTCTCAAAAGAGAACACGATACATGTAATTTAGAATCGTATCTGTATGATGTAAAGAACAACACAAAGGCCCACTTACCAGGATTGATAGTGTCTGGAGTCTTTGGAGTCACTCCTGTAAGGACATAGAAGATAATTACACCCTTAAAATTAGTACACACTTATGAAGGTGAGATTGTTTACAAAAAGTGACTTTGCTCCCAGTAAAGGTAACATACAAATTATATGCTTTAAAAAAAAATCTTGTCAACCTAATAAGACCAATTAGATTGACAATTTTTTACCTGCACGGATCTGACACAGAAATCCCTTGTACATTTCACAGGGCACATCGTTCCACGTACTGCCCCACATCTTCATAAATACATGCATTTCAGCACAAGATTCCGCATTATTTTGATTGTTTGGCTCACCATCCTGCCAGTGTTGAAAGTTTACCTGTAAACAAAAGCAAATTATAATGACTTGCAATGATATGTCATCATTTCACTGAGTTGCATAAACTTAAAACTAATTTTCTCATTCACTGCAAAAAGAGAAAAGTGTTCACTCACTGAGGATCCATCGCTCCATACATAACCAGTGATTGGGTCAGGGATATTAAGTCCAATCCAGACTTTACTATGGCTATAATGCACAAATTAAAGATTTAAATATAATATTGCTTGCAAAATGTAGCTCTGTTTGTGTGAGAGCAGGTCATACTGTACCCGTGTATCGTTTGTATCTCAGCCTCACTGTGGATGCTGAGCAGGTCTCCTCCAGTTGCCCTGCAGTAATCTCTTGCCTCATACCAGGTCATTCTTGAGGACTCTGTAAAATACTTAAACATAAGGGGGGAAAATTGAATATTAAAAGTGTGGTGGTGACACTATGCCCTGTGCCCAGTGCACCATTGACATTTTGTAAGTCACACCAAGAGAGTGCTATTTTAACCTCTTTGAGGCCATAACAACATAAAACTTGATTTCTCATTAACCCCACATTTTATGTTTTACAGACCTCCTTCAGACCTAATTTGTTCAAAATTTTAAAAAAAAACATGTTAGAGATTCATTCTCTCATTCAAAATAAACAACTTCAAAAATGTCTTCAGCAGGATGTCAGCAGTGATTTGTGTTATTCTTCATTTATACACACAACCTGTATCTAGCAACCATAATGCAATCTGATGGTCTTTTTGTGCATTACATACCTCATACAAGTGGTAAAGATTGCCCAAAAAGTTTGGGTTAAATAGTAATTGTTTTTGACCAGATATCATGACACAAAGTGACCTCTACCAAACAGTTGAGCAGATCTACAAAGGGTAGAGGTACCCCCTCACCCTCCCTTAGTTTACTTGCTTAGTTTTGCTCTATTCCTGGATGCGTATGTGATCATAATTATGTTATTTGATGCCATAGACACTTAACAATAGAGTCAAGATAATATTGCTGTTTGAATGTTTGTTAATGTTTATGTTTAAAATTTAGTCACTTCTTGTGAAACTCCTGAACAATAGAAGATAATCTGAAATGTCATTCAAGTAGATGAATGATAGTACCCTGTGGAAATCATTTGAACATGTGCATCAGGATTCCCCAAGGATAGATGTTTTGGATCTTTTTCATGTGGCTGTACCTTATAACACTTGTTTCCTGGTCCAATTGGAAACCAACCCTCTGCACAGCTGGGAGGAAGAACAGTTGGTGGAGCAGGGGTTAAAACTGCCCCTTCTGCCAGGTGTTTGCAAATATATTTTTCTTTGTTGGTGCAGGGCAACACATCCCAGAGTCCAGCAAAAATGCCAGTTGTCATGGCAACACAGCCCTGTTGGTGACCTTGCATTGTATAAGAAGAAATTGTGAAATGTCAGCTGTGAAGTGACTTTCTAACACATCTTATAGATGGAGTTAAAATTTCCCAGTACCTGGCATTTCAGCATTCCAGTGAGTAAATCTCACATTGTCTGTGTTGGTCCACACAAATTCATCAATGTTTCTCTGATTTGAGAGCCCCAGCCAGAAATATTTCTCTGGTCTCAATCCCACCAAACTGACAAGGAACGCATTATCCACCCTGGAAAAAGTGGAACACAAGTAGGATCATAGGATTTCACAAATCAGTGATCAATGTACTGTACAGTAATAACGGTGTATTCATTGCTTTTGTTTTTGTGTTTCCTAAGCCTACGACGTACTCAGAATGTTTGAAGTAAAAATAAATGTTCTTACCCATTTGAAATATCAGCCAAATAAGAGTCTGAACTCTTGCAGTCATCTTTGGCTTCATCAAATGTCTTTGTCTTTGTCCCTACAGAGTAGCAATAGGAGCCATGTCTTTTCCAACCCTGGTTAGTAAAAAGAAGTAGATAAAGTAGAAAAAAAAAGTTAGGTCATTGTAGTTTAGTATGATTAAGTATTTTGAGGGAGCAAGAAGTTAAACACAAATTAACCATAACACACTGTATCTGCAAGGACTTGACTCTTTATTTGTATAGAGTATTTGACAACAATGAGATGTCGGTCACTTTCTAGCATGTAATTTGTTTTGTGATGTTCACATGGTGTGCTTACATTACACTGTATTGTGAATGAGAGAAGCTTCCTTCTTCTCTATCCAAAAATTAAAGTATAAAAATAGCATTTTAGCACACACACTTTTATTATTAATATTATGTGTTCCTCCCCAGATATTTATGTGAATTCCTGCTCTGAATATATCTGACTTGACTGTCTCTTTGTTGAATATTTAGAGTTAGAAATCATGTCAAAATGATTTTATATGTATTATCCCGCCACCAGAGCTTGCCAAAGAACTTAATTGCAGGGAGACAAAAAGAGGGCATTCCTTTACATTACATTGGTGACACAGATGCAGGCATCAACCTCCATGGAAAGCATAATGAAGATTAGCTTCATATGAGCTTTGGGAGTGCATTTTAGCACAGAACAAGGGCAGTTGATTTTGTGGTGTAACTGTTTTAAACAAGATACAGAAGTGTGTTATCATGAATTTGATTAATTATCACTCACATTTTTGCAGCCTAAGTTCTGATCCACTTCATCTCCAGAGGGTTCAGAGTCACCCATTTTCATACAGATGAAGCCATGTTTCTCCTCACACACACGGTCAGCCCAGTTTCCAATCTGCAACAAAGACAGATCTTTAGAAATATTTTTCTATGAAGTGACAAGATATGGATGGGTATACTTACCCATGTGTTGTGTTGTCAAATAATAGTCTGAATTCTTTAAAAACATATTATCATATCACAATATTATATACACTGCACAATGTATACAGGTAAATTGAATTTAACCTACACCATTTGGCCAGGGCTATATGAACATCCATTGTTGCACCCAAGTGACTGTAGAATCTAAATCCAAAACCAAAAGCTTTACTCTATTGCCACATCTCCTAGTGGGTATTTGCAGGGATTTGCTACCATTCAGCCATAAGAGCATTAGAGAAATTGGGTACTAATGTTGGAAGATGAGGCCTGCCTAGCAGTGTGTTCAATGTGACTTAGGCCACAGCTCTTTGCAGGCCACTCCAAACCACACCAAACTTAGAAAATCATTTCTTTTTTGACATCACTTTGTACATGGGGCATTGTCATGTTGAAACAGGAACCAGACCCCAAAATCAAAGTTACACAGCTATGTGAACAGGGGTCTCCATATACTTTGGCTAAATAGCAATTCAACTGTGATTTATGGCTGCAGAATTTGCTGGAGTTGTCTAAAGCAGGTTAGTTTTCATCACTGAACAAATTATTGAGAATTATTTTACAAACTGGTAAAATTTGCACTCAAAGGCTGTTACCTCTTACCTTTCCTCTTATGAGAACACAGTCTTTTTGGTCAGTAGAGATAGATGGTGACTCATATTCCCAACTGGTGAAGCGGACAGTAGAGTGGTCACTCCAGTCAAAGACCCCTTCTTTCTTCCTGTCATTCATCCCAATCCAAAGTTCATCAGTGGGTCCTGCAGACATGGACAGAAAAAAAAAAAGTTTTGTCAATACCTGTGATCCACATTTTCCAAAGCAGATTATAGCAAAAGCAGGCCACATTACCACCTCTGCTAATACTGTATCATCTCAGTTTTCATGAGTTGCAAAAAGTATAAGCAAAGTGCTCAATCAATGACTAGCATCTGGGGATGTGTAAGGAAAAACCCTCTTCACTATTAAACACGAGGCTGAAGTTAGTTTGAAGTTTTACAATCACAAGGTGGACATGCATTTGACCTGTATTAAGTTAATTTAAAACTTTTCTTGGGAAACCCTGCTACCACATATAAATAAAAGAATATCTATGTTTGTCGTAAAGACTGATTCTTTCACGCTTCACTTTGTTTTTATATATCCTCACATACCGTATCCAAGTTGAGAGATGACAAAGCTTTGGTCCTCCACATTGCGGATACTCACTAGGTCCCCTCCTTCTTTGCGGCACTCTCTCTGAGCATCAGACCAACTTTTCTTAGCACGATTGAGGTGGAAACAGTGGTTATTGTAAGGGATCCAAGGCCTTGAACAAAATCCTCTCGTATCAGCTGATTATGAAGACAACAAAGCAACATAAGGATTGAGTCACTGATGCCATGCAATCATACAAAGACAGTATAGTCATACATTAACCAGAGGACAGCTTGGCTAAAATTCAAATTTTTCTTTACCTGTGGTAGGACGTGCCACAACCCCTTTACTGTAGCAAATGTACCCCAGTTTCTTGTTGCAAAGTGAACTTTGCCAGGAGTACATTACCTCACCATTGGCAATTCCACAGAGTTGTCCTGGACTGGAAAGTGGATGTCCTAAAAATGATGATGGCTAAAGTTAATGATGGGTATAGTAGATCAGATATATGCATGAATGTAATGATCACAAATGAATAAATACATATGGTACAACACATTTTTTTTGTTAAATTTTGTTAAGATGAAATTTTCATCTCAATTTTTCAGTTGGCGAAAAGCTCAGCTGATTTGTTGTTGTTTTATAATCTGCCTAAAAAATAAAAATAAAATAATACAGATTAATTTATCTAAAAATATTTTCCTTGAAATTGTCTAGGTTTAAAATATACAATAATATAGGAAGTTTCACTGGAGGTGGTGTAATTCCAACCATGTGATTTGAAATGTGCACATCATTTTGCTCATCATAATGATAAACTTTACTGCGAAAACCAGAGGGTGGGGGTTCCTATTGACAAATTCAGTTACTGTGTCTTACAGTAAGTATAAACTGCTGAACAGTCAGAAAATGTCAGATGACAGAGATATGTGCAGTGCTGCTGGGTGTGGTTGAGATAGAAACAAAGACAAGACTGATGGCATAGATTGGAGATACTAAGTTTTTATCAGAATGAATGCGTAGATAAAACATACCTGAGTCCCAATTCAGATAACGGTAGGGCTCTCCATTAGACCACTGCCAGCCATGTTCTGGATCGAGGATAAGCCCAGTCCAAAGCTTGTTTCCCAGTCCCCTGCCACCTTGACTCAGTAGTGCTGTGTGTGTGTGTGTGTGTGTGTGTGGCATAGGACACAAACATGATATATTAGTGGCATAATAGTAGGGCTTTTTATTTTTAGATGTTGATCAAACAGTTGATTTTACAGACTGGATCACTTTTATATGTGTAAGAAATTATGGATAATGACACTGCTTAGGCCATACACATGCTACCTTCATCAAAACCTTCAGTAGAGTCAGTGGTACCTTACCTGTGATATAAGCCTGCTCATTTGGATCAGTGATGCTGAGCAGGGAAGCAGCCTGCTGTTTGCAGCTGGCTTCAGCCTGGGACCAAGTCAGAGCTGACTGTGTGTTTAACTGGTACGAATCTCCTGTTGTTGAGTGTTTGGCCCAGCTTGTTTTGCCTGTAAAGTATACACACAAATTTATGGAGATATATTTCAAAATGTAGAAACTTCTCCATGTAACCTAAAGTTAAGTATAATAAAACTGTTGTCACAGGCCATACTCACTATTAGTTGGGCAAAATCCCCAGAGTTCATTTTCATATTTTGTTTGAGTCGCACACCAAAGTACACGGGAGTCAGCCTTAGTGCAGTCACTGTACCAATGGTCTTTGTACAGAAAGGGAAACATGCAAGGTTGGCCATATGCATTTCCTCCAATGGTGTAAAGTGCTAAAACACCAAAAAGAGCAGAAATTAATTAAACAAAGAATAGCTTGATCAGTTTGAAAACATTTGTACTGTAGTGATTTACTTTTTATAAGTGTTAGAAGAGGTATAAGAGGTGATACTTAGTAAAAGTAAAAAAAATATATTATTTGACTCTACACCTTTAAAACATGATTTCTTAAAGAATACTTTTCCTAATATCAGTTTTGTACTCTAAATTATATGACGGTTTTAATATATATTGGACAAACATTGTTTCATACTGTACCTCTGTATGTTTTTGTGCAAGCACCACTGGATGTCCCTGAAATTGTAAGGTGGTTGTTGGGTCCTATTGTTTTAGAGAGAATAGCTGTGTTATCTGCAGTGAGCTCAATGTAAAGCTCTTGGCCTTTGAGGGCGAGCAGTGTTCCATTCTTGCATTCCCATTTTTGGAGTTCGCTGTTTTCGTCACAGTCGTAGACACTTATTTCACTTCCAACACTTTTCCCTTGGACTCCCAGGCACTTGTTCCTCCAGGGAACCAGAAGTCGGTCACCAGTTGTCCAGCGTATTTCTAAGCAATAGTCATGAGCTTTAACCAAACAAAAACCTGTGGCCTTGTTAGTAAGTTGAAATGGTGAATCTGTAAAGAAAGATAGGTAAAAAAATCAAAATACAGTTCTGATTTTAATAGTGCATGCAGAAGAAATGAGAATATTTCTTACTGTTTGTGCAGTCTTACAAATTGTTTAATTTGTGTCGAAGTGGATTTTATTTTGCTTTACTGACAATTATTAACAAAATAAACAGGAATTTAATATGTAGGGTTGCAATTTATGGTTATTTTAACCATAAATGAATCTGTAGATAATCTCAATTAATCCATTAATCAGTGTTGATCACAGTTACCAAAATATACGTTTTCTGTTGATTGATTAAGTGAGTAATCAAGTAATCATTTCATCTCTTCACTCAAATTCTTAAGTTCTTACTTTCATCCTATGTATGCAAAATATAAATGCAAAAGTTAGAATCACAGTCAATGCTGAACTGTAGAAGATCTACAAAAATAGGGTAACACAGGTTACACATGGTAATGTACACTATAGTTGTATGTCAAGACATCATATGACATATCTGTTACTTCACTTTGTAAAAACGTTACTAAAATCTTAAAATTAAAAGTTTGATTACTGTACCATCTGAAGCCAAACACTGGAGTGTTTGGATGAGCAGAACAAAAGCTGTACAAGTCACCCACATTGTTAACATTCCTGAAATGTCTTACAGCAGGCTACAGCAAGGACTTCATTCGTGTGGTGTTTAGAGAGAGTAATGAATGATTGTGGAAACTAGAGAATTTATAGCACTGACCCATTGCTTTTTTTTGTTTGTTTTTAATGAATCAGCATCATGTCTCACTTTTTTTTTTTTTTTTGATGGACCAAAAATGCTGACATTTGCACATGTGGCTGTTTTATTCTCACTCTCCTAGAAGTTCCCATTAACACATAGTGAGGGAAACAGAACAAAATATGGAAATAATCTTCAGAATTTCAGAGATAAACAAATTATACAGAGAAGCCTATGAGTGCACCAATTAAAAAAGGTACAAGGAGAAATAAATCAATTGTTAGTACTGAAACATGAGGAAGATATATGAAGTGTGTAGTTTATTTGACATTATGAAAATTAGGAAATTGAACCACACATAACTATAACAATGTCAAGGATGACACAGTTAATTCCTAGACTTATTTCATTGTTTTCCCCAAAATATACAGGGGTCCAGGTGACTTAAGTGATCATAAGTGATGATACTACCAACACAATGAATGAATTCCTAGATTATTATCAATAAATTACCCTAACCTAAATCATCCCTAACTTTGAAGGTGGTCTTCAAAGTTAGACCTTACTGCTTATAAATATGGCATAGCTCTGACCTTAAAGAGTAACCAGCACACTCAAATCAGCTAAGAGTCTTTGATTTCCTTCAACAATTAAATGAACTTTTCTAGCCAGAAACCTAGTTATGTTGTTCATTTTCCCCAGGGTCTTAAATGTCAGATAAATAAACCAAAATTACTAACAAGATCATTGTTTGTATTAACCTTTCATCTCCCAGTCTGGTATGGTCATCTGAGCTGCCAATCTAAGAACAAACTCTCTAAGGTAGTAGTGTTTGCCAGTAAAGTAGTTGGTTCACCTCAAACCTATTTGAACCAACTGTTCACTGAGAGGACGCTACAGAGTTCCTTTGGCAAATAGGAATATTTATAAGTATATATAATAAGTCTTTTATCCCAAGGGCGATTGATAATTTAAACACTTTCAAATGATCAATACACAATATGCACACAGGAACTGATATGCACTTATATTTTTATTCCTTACATATTTTATGTATTTACCGGTATGTATTTTAAGAATGATTTTATGGAGTTTATAGATTCTATGGTTTTTATGTAATTTCTGTTTATTGTATGTATGTTATTGGTGAGCCAAAGACAATTTTCTTAGACTAGTTTTACAAGCCATTTCTTGATCTCATTGAACTGCTCAGTTAGGATTGGCTTTAGTTTGTCCTAATTCTTCTAATTACACATCAGAATTGCAGAGTCATCAGCATATAAATAGTCATTCTCATATATAGAAAGCAACATAGGGCACTTCTCTGAGGGACTTCACATGTTATAGCTTTATCTCTACATAAATGAGCCTTGAACCTCAACTTTCTAAACTCTATGATTTATATATATGAAGCAAACCATTTCAATGCTGATGGACACAAACCCATTGGAGACAACATCTTAAGTTGCAGAATGTAGTTGACAGTGTCAAATGCCTTGTATGGGTCATTTAGAATAATTCCATTAATTTTCCTATCAAACTTACTACTTAGTTTAACAGATACAAGTTGAGTTGAATACTGTACGATTTCCTCAAACTTGAAGAAACATATAACTAATATAATTAATTTATACATGAACCACTTTTCCTTTAAAAAGTAACACTTAAGGTAGAAATGGGTCTATAATTATGCTCATCTCTCCTATTATAGAGGATGACTTTTTCATATACTTTATACATACTTTTGTTTTTTTAAATATTTTATACATACACTGTTCTAAGGACAAATTAACAGTGTGTTGTAAGACTTGCTGCAAAAAAAATCTAACTGAAGTGTCATCAAGACTTGTGGCTTTCCTGCAGGTCTGACTTGTCAACAAACATTCAATTTGATCTCTGAACCAACCTTAAAAGACTCAACGAATGAAAAATGCCACCATATGACACAAACACAGAAGACGTTACTCAAATTGTGGTTGACAAACTCTAACACTCCTTTTCTCTAGAATCTGTGTGAATCATCACAGATTACGCAAGAGCGTAGTTGTTGCAGGAAGACAGCTATGAGATTTCAGAGCGAGACCGGATCAAGTGAAAGGTGAAGAAAAACATTTTATTTCTCTGTATGGTCCGTTCCATAATGCTGTCAGACAGTGTTAATGATATTATGGGCCTGTCAGTGTCAAAAATAAGAATTTTTAGTGGACATGCATTGTCGGGGTGCATTTGAGGGGGTCTGGTGTATGAGGTTTGTTTAAGTGGTGTAACTGTATTTAGCTGTCCAAGTAGTAGTAGCTGACCTGCTTGTGCATGTGTGCCTCACATCCCTAATTGATTCAGATCCTATAGTGACAGGAGGAATGTGTCTCAAGCTGGTTTTCTTTTCTGACTGTTCATGGATTTTAGACGATTTGGGCGACATTGCTATAACTATTTAGGCTACATAACTCTGAGATGGCTTCTGGGTCGAATGTGGCCTACCAGAAGGGTCATGTTGTCTCTTGTCACAGAATATACTTTCAGTACAGACATACACATACCTTCTGCATTGTGTGACAGAGACAAGTCAAGACTTGTGTTCTTATGCTGAAGTTGCAGGTTGAAAAAAAAGCAACTGGAGCTTTCTTAATTCTTGCTTAAATTGCTTTGCTCTGGTAATGTCAGTCAATGGCATTTTTTAAAAAGTAAGACAGATTCTTATCTAGGCTAGCTATGTAGGCGGCTTGTTCTCAAGATATTTAACTACAGGCAAAAAATGTCATGGCGGTGCTACATTATCTCTGTGGCATCTGGGGGCCCATGGATGTCTGTACAAAATTTCTGCTGCCTTTTAGTTTTCATCAAGTTTACACAATACAGGCTGTGATTAATTAGGTTGAGGACCAGGAACAAAAGAAGACAGGAAGCATATGATTATAGTTAATGAATCAACGGAAGGAATGCTGTGACACTTACTAGTATAGTAAGCATGTGATGTTGACATATTAGACTTAACTGTGAACTGTGAAAGAACTTGTGGGAAATAGAAGGTCTTACTGTAAATCAGTTGCAGCAAGACATATGCTCTCTGGGCAAAGCAATTGGGCAATATCAAAGTCCGGGTGTTGTCTAGGGAAAAAACAGTTGGTTGAATAAGTTGCTTTTGTCTGTGTCAGCATAATTAAGGTACAACATTTCCTCTTAAGAAGAAATTGAAACCCCAGTCCCTCTGACCCAACTCCCAAGTGAAAAATGTATAGTACAGATTGTACATATTGTAGTATTAACTTAAATCTATTTTAAGGTAGTATCTAATGATACCCTTAATGATAACTTTATTACAGATTTAGAGTTGTGGCTTTTTGACTGTTTTATGTAGATACTAAGTCTATTTTAAATATTGGTTTAAAATCTGATATTTTGAAGATGATCATATACTAAAGGACACGTGACGCCATCGACAGGCAATCAAATGACACTGACTGACTGACCTAAGAAGAATTACAGACTTCTCTTGGTTTCTCTTGTTGGAAACATTTGGGATAATGTAAGTACACAAATGAAAAAAATATATAACAGGTCTAGTCATTTTAAGACATTCAAGACATTTTAATGAGGAATAGTTACATATTATGGCGTTAATGGTTTGGCCATCCAGTATATTACTGACCTGCTCACTAACTACAGTCTTACCAGACCTCTCAGGATCACGGGTAGTTGTCATCTAACTGCATACAGAATAAGATCCAGGGGCCTACTTCAGAAAGCAGGTTTAGTGAAAACTCTGAGTTAGTTAACCCTGAGATAAGGGAAACTCTGGTTTTTCGGTTTCACAAAGCCAGTTCAGCTTAACCCTGAGTCAGTTACCCTGGCAACATACTCCGTGAACCTAACCTGCTCGCTGGCAGGTTCATTTTCAACTAACCCTGAGTTTCTCCTCCTTTTTAGTTGAAGCCCGCAGACTGAAGGAGGTGTCAGACATGGTGTGTCCTTTTCTTAAAGAGTCAGTTAATATTGAAGCACAAATACGAAGCACAAATCTCCGTCAGAGGGTGATTGGACCCCGCTGGGATGTTTTATCATTCTCTGATGATGTTCTGTTTGAGTGTTTCCATTTTTCTGTACAATCGATAATTTATCTGAACAATATTCTCAGCCCTCGTATCGTCTGTACGACACCACATGGACATGCTCTCAGTTCAGAACAAGTTCTCTGTTCAAGTTCATGTTTCCAAGGCAACCGTCTGTCAGGCTGTCATAAATGCAGTATTTGAAGGTGATTGATAGCCAAGTGGTTATTGCTTATGCTTCATAGTGACAGTGTTGCTGGTTCAATACCAGTGAGGAACTTTTTTTCTCTCTCTCTATACCTGCTACTGTTAAATTAAGGTGAAAGTGCCCAAACATAAAACTACATTTGACTATTGCCCTTAAACGTTTACACTTTTGTAGTGTTGTATGTATAAAGGCATGTAGGTGTTGCTTTCAAATAGACAATATTAAATACTGGCAGTGTTGGGATGGCTGAAAAATTGACTTTCTTTTTTGCTTGGAAGATTTCATCAACTACTGAAATATATATCACATGTTGAATGTAGCATTTAAATGATGTTTAATGAGGTAGGGCAGGCTAAACAACACCACAATTGCTTGTAATAAATACCTTACTTGTTTGAGCTATATTTTTATATTTCATATTCAGTTGCTGCCAAGTAGGCCTACGTTTTGTACCTGTTGGGGTCTGCATGAATGTTAAATGTGCTGCGCACACACACATACACATACACAGAATATAAATGTTGAATAAGTCGACAACTCGAGACAAAATGTTTCTCTTTTTTTTCATTAATACTCACTGTTGACTGTCAATAATTTTCTGCCACATCAGCTCATGTTCTTTTGCTGCTGCTACTGTATAGCTTTTTTTCTTAAATATATACTCATCATTTGCATGTATTCATTAATATTTCTAACTCTAATTAAGAAGTAGGAGGACTGAGCCCTTTGTTTCTCCTGTTGTCATGGTGAATCATGTTATCTGTGCTCCATTGATGAGGTCTTGGTATCTCATGCACGAGCTTCACTCAGAGTTACTTTGACTCAGAGTTGATTGAACTAACTGTTAACACTTGTTCTGAAACCAAAAACTCTGAGTTTGACAGCTCAGAGTTGGTCAACCTAGAGTTAAAGTTTTAACTCAGAGTTAGTTAAACCTGCTTCCTGAAACTGGCCCCAGGTCTTCAGAGGGAGCGTGCTGCTCTCAGGAATAAACTACCAGATGACCGGAGATCAGCCACTACTGTTTCCACTTTTACATTTTTCAAATTTCTTACTTGATTATGTGTGGCCTGACAACTATTTTTGTGATACGAAAACTGATTTGGTCAATGACCAAAGGATTAGTTTGTACATGTGCAGGGTCAACTCATCTTGTTTTATTTTTTTGTTTGTTTGTTTTTGTGGGTTTTTCTTTTAGAGATTTTGATATCTTGCTGTTGCTTGCATCAGTTGATCTAAAAATTTAGAAAAAATAACATACAACTAACAGCAGACCAGTTTCAGCTACAGCTATTTTAGTTATTTGTTTATTTTTTTAAGATTATATTGGACAGTGAAGAGGCAGACAGGAAACAAGGGTATGGATATGACATGTTATAAGGGAACAGGCTGCAATTTAGCCTGTGACGTTGTGGTGCTGGGATGCTCCAAAGATACAGTTAAACTTTTGAAGAAACTCCATAATTGATAATAAATTGTATATAAGCACACAGGATGATATAAATATGCAAGAGAATAATGCTAACCCTAATACTACAGTACTAAATTACAGTAAATCTGATTTGAGATATGGTGATTACTTTTTGGACAGGTAGAAATGGATAGTGGCGGGAAGCAAATTGACCTTTTTATTTTTTTTTATTTCTTAAGAAATAACTCACTAAAAGGAACAATTATTTTCTAGTGCCAAGTTTAATGTTCATTTCATAATGACACACAATGAGTTTTTGACACGTTTCAAGCAATGAATATCATCTAGTGGGCATAAGCATAACATATAACAAATATATACATTCAATTGTAGATAAAAGAAAAAAATCAAATACAAATCATTCCCACTGAGACATCCTAGAGCCTAAATTGTTGTTCCATGAGGTCAGACATTGCCAACTTCATTGAAACTCATGGTATGTTGTTAAATAACTGAATATGTACCGTATATAGTAAAAAAAACTAACAAATGAAGCATAGGTGTAATAAATCAGTCTGTGATACAGTAAAATATATGTCCCACTAGATGCTGCTATTATATAAATCACAGAGATATAATAGGTTCAGGATTTTCTTCCTCTGCCTTCTCTATCAGTTTATTGGTGTCAACCACATCAGGCTGGGATCGTTCGTTGCCGAAGTAGAGTGGATTATCAAAGGTGGGTAAGGGACGAGGAGACTTCTTGTAGAAGAAGAATGCAGTGACTATCAGCGTAGAAGTGATCACAATGATCAACACAACAATCAAACTTGTATGGGCACGACTGCCATCACCCTTTTGTCTGTGAGGTTCTGTAAAAAATCAGCAAGTAGATGGTCAGTTCTCAGTGTTTTTTGATAACTGTAATTACTGCATTACATGTATGATTTCTAAAAATATTATTACAATTAAATCATTCAAATATTACACAACTAAGGTGTAGCTTACCAGGTTTTGCTCCATCATCTGTTGGCATCACTAGTGGGAAAATAGGAACAACTGATAAGAAAACAGATAACTAACCTCCTGAAAAGAATATAAATGTGTAATTGTATCAGCTCTTCCCCAACCCCAGGATCCAGTCTAAGTTCCCCTGGGGAGAATTTATAATCATCTTTCCTCCATCTCAGGGGAGTGATAACCTAAGCCACTTGAAGGCAAATACTGCACATACAGTATTCTGTATTGTTTATATACTTTGCTGGATTTCACACATGAAAAAATGAGGGATTTGTAGCCAAGCATTTGCTGATATCTGGGGATTGGATATGTAAGCTGGTCACTGGCCGCAAATTAAGTACCATAAGTAACTATGAGTTAACCAGATTCATAAATGTGTGTTTGAGATTCTGGTTACTTGACAGTTAAAGTTTGCACATACACAGAAATGATAGATGAATCAGTGAACAGTGAATCACGTTGTTATGGAAATAGCTTACAATTTTACAAAGTTTACTATACAAAACCGATTGCTATGTAGCAATCTTAAAGTGACACAATTTGTGTTGTGTACAGTAAGGTTCCAAGGGCTGATGTTGTCTAATGTTAGATTATCAGATTCTTGAGTATGGCTTCTCTGACAACAGATGAATTTTGAAAGAGCTTCTTGTGTGAGATGTGTTTATAAAAAGATTAAAATTTACATGAATATGATAATCTTACCTTTGGGTGTTTCACAGATGTATGCTCTGTCATGCCAACCGCGACCTGAACTCCACTTCCCATCATCAGATGCAATCTCTCCATAATCCCTTTCAAAGTCGCCTGGACTCCAGTTAATGTAGTCCAAGACTGTGTTATCCAGCCACTTCCATACTCCTGGGGCCGAACAGAATCTCAGTTAGGGATGCCAATGGTTAACATCAGAGAATAATTTTAAACTTTCAAATGCTGCTCAGTGAAGCTGAATTGAAAGGCAACAAGAAGCAAAACACATTTTTGATTGGAGGAGGACTTTAAATTAGTCATTAAGTAGTTTTTCTTGAAAATGATCATACCTTTGTGTGTTTTATACAGGCCAATCCAGAAAGAGCTGTGGCTATCTTTAAGTACTTCCACATTGCTTTTAATGAATGCTTGCTCAGAAGGATCTCCGATGCTGGCCAGCTTTCCACCTTTACAACAAAAAATTGTCATAGGTTGTAATGATTACTTGACGCATATTTACTGACATCATACTGCGACATCATACACTATTAACCAAACCAAATACAACGTTTTGAACACTGGAGAGTCCAGTGTACTCTAGGCATGTAGCTTACCAAATATCGCACAGTTAGCAGCTGCCTGCGGCCATTCAGTTTCTTGTGTGACAAACAAATAACAATGGCCCTTAAATGGCAGCCAGGCACTTTCCACAGGCGACTCTTCAGGGCACGCTCCTGGGAAGCTGGTCGATTCTGTAGGTGCCACATCTGTGGGAGAAAGAGACAGGGATGAGACTTTGGGATCAACTAATTAAGTAATTTTGACATTAACTCCAGTGAACTTAAAACCTCTATACTACAATGCTGGATCATAGTCTGGTGACTCTGATCCAGATCCTAGATGAGGGCTATTTCACAACTTCTGTGCTCTTAAATTTCCTCAATAGGGGACTAGAAAAAATTAATGAACTAAAGCAGTGAGTGTAGGTGACATCCATTGAATTCAATAAAACATTACTGAGATAGATCACAATATGCTGTCAACTGAAAGCCATGTATTTCCATATGTGAAAACTGAAGGTTAAAATAAATCTTTTATTTCTTACACTAAATAAACCATTTTAAAACAAAACTGAAAACGGTTGTTTTTCTAAGCTCATGAAAAGTTTGCATTTTGGAGATGGAGGACAGTGAATATTAAACTGATGGCTTTCAACCATCAGTTGCTGTATTAAGCACAATTCTGCTTAACAGTTATCAGCAAAACAGGAATTTTGGGGCTGCTCTGAGTTTAGATCTACTGTATTGACAATAATAAAGTTGTGTTGTTATTCCTTTCAGTGTTCCTGACATTGACAATTGTTCTCCTGATGGGTTTCTGAACACCTTACCTTCTCTCTAATGAGTTCTTACTTTCAAACTTACTTTGTTTAAGACATTAATGAGCACTGAATGCTTTATGTCTGTCAGCTCAGTCATATAAAGTCACATGAACATGGCTTAGGGCAAATTCATAACAAGCTAACATTGCACACATATGGTTTGCCAAATTAGGAGAATCCTGCATTTACAGGATTATCACTTAAATTTACAGAGGTTGACACTTCGCATGACTGATGAACTGCATCAATTTATGTAAGCCTGCTAACAATCGTACCTGTAGACTGCAAGCACACACTGTTCATGGTCAGATTGCAAGAAGCAGTCCTCCATTTTCCATCCACATCCATGTACACACATGGTTGGTCCTTCCTTGGTTCACCTGGGGCCCAGGAGGCAAGGTTCAAGTTCCAGCCATCAATATACCTAAAATAACCATTGGTCTGAAACCAAGGATGGATCAAATGCAGTCATATTAAAATGCATGCAAAGTTCAACATTCAACAAATGTCTTTTTAAAAAGTGTTACTATGCTCAACAGATTAAACAAATGTACACTTGTATGCAACATTCCTGATCAATTATACCTTCCAGTGTAGCTCTGTTAAAAAAATAACTCTTCATAAGAGTTATCATCATCTGAGCTGATGGTGGTGCTATAATTAACATGTTTTTTTCAATCTGTGGTTGATTTCACATCATTTTGGAAAAGGAATTTTTTTGCCAATTTGAATTACTAGTGCAGTGCCAGTGCAAAATCAGCATGTGTTTTTACTATATTGTTGGTTTGATGTGTTTGAATGCTCATTGTTACAATTACACAACAAAAGTTCAGTTACATTTTTATTTGTGCAAGAAACCTGCCAAGTTTGAAATGAGTTGGAATGAACAGTTCGAGAGATATGCCAATAACAGACAAAAACAGAGACGGACAGACGTTCCTGTAGCCTAATAGATAGTCTGTTGAATAACTTGATATAGAAGACAAACCATTTTGTGGAATGATGCATCATCATATAAAAATTGCAATGATATGACTCAAAATCAGTCTCTGGTATTCTGCCTATAAGTGACATCACGTTCTGTCTGCCACTTGTTGTCTGTAGCTGGTTGTGCTTTGCATGTGTGGGATTCTGAAATATCCTTAAATTCTGGACCATTAGTCCTATTGTTCGTTTCAATTTGAGACCTTGCAGTCAGAATTGTTGTTTATATAATCAAAGTCTAAAGACAATCCAAAGTAGACTGGGCTATTCCAAGTATTTTCAGTTTTATCAATTTTTTTGAAGTGTATTTCACATGTTAGCAGCCAAAGCTCCGCTGCCTTATAGTCTCTAACTCTTCTGCGCTGTGCTCAGTGTGCTGTGTGAGAGGGGGAGTGGCCAGCGGCTAGACAGCAGATGTGTGCTTCTTTTACCAATATATTTATCTATATCTTTTAAATTTCGTATCCAAACAACGTCAAATGTGGCACAGATTACTACATAAATTCTGTTCTGTTTTGAAATTATATCTTTTTAAACCTGTCTTTAAGGTCACTTTTACATAAATGCTCATACTGTAAATCACAAGAGGCTGAAGCTATTGTAACAATATTTAGTGCACTTATTTGGATGCTATCTCTGAGATTCGCTGCCAATTCGGAGCTATTCTTCAACTAAGAGGTGGCAAATCCTGAGTTCTTTAATATCTTAATAATAGACTGCACTTTTTTTCTGAAATTAAAGGTATGGTGTGTAAGAATTGTACAGAATTTTAGTTTAATTCATTCCCAAATTAATTGAATGTGAAGAAATAAGTGTCCATGTTTAATGTAGACGAAGCTAGGCACAATGCTTTTAAAATATTTGCTGTAGGACTGTTAATATATGACCAATTCTTACACATTATTTCTTAACATGACATGATCCATGGATATGCTGGGAAACTTAATTAATAAGTAACGATTATATAAAATTTGTTTTTGTTTTTGTTTTAGTTGTCTTCCCTGGAACAAGCCCGTCTTTTTTGCCAAAGTGATTTTATTATGAGGGTTGCAGCTTTGTACCTTCTCTTTGTTAAGTCCAATCCAGAGAGGGGCTTTAAGAGTCATAGCCAGTAGTTCGACATAAGCCTGTGTCCAGTCGTTCCGCAGGCTTGCCAAATTGGCGTGATCACCTTCACAGTGTTTCCTGGCATCATCCCAGGTCAGATTTTGAGTCACAGCCTTGATGCTGTCGTTTCCCAGAGCTACATAGATGTCAGGAACTGTTGGCTCCGTTTCAGATTTTACTGCTGGGTCTGTTGAGAGCAAGAGGAAAGTCAAATGAGAGGTGATTTAAGTTCATTCATTATTACTGGCATCATTATTTTTGTCAAAGGAACTAACTGCAGCATAATTTTTTATGCTTATACATATTCACATATCCCCATGTAAATCAGCAACTTATCATTTGTATACATTGTTTTTTGTTTGGATTAGACAAACAAAATATAACTAATTAACTAGAGAGCTTTAGAGGTACCAGTTAGTAGATTTTTACATGTGGACGGGGAAAGGCCAATTGTTTTCCCTTGTCTCCAGTCTTGTTTCCAGTCTAAGACAAGCTAACCTGCTTTTGGTTGTACTGTAGCCTCATATTTACAAGACAGATGTGAGTGTGAAGTTTTTGGAAATAAAGCAAGTACATTTCCAAAATGTTTCACTATTGCTTTAACATTGTTTATTTTGACCACGTGGAATACACCAATTTCAGTTTCAGGGGTAGACATTCTTAACTTAAACAGTATATTGCATTGTTCAGTTTTTGAAGTAGAAAAGGAGGAACTTACCAAGATTCTTAAGACAGACAAATCCATTGGTGGTATTGCAGGACTTAACTATCCATTTCCCGATACCAAAGTTAGAATTACTGGTCATTGCAACACAGTCTTCCTGGTGAGGTAAAGGAAGGATAACATAACTCTTTGAAACTAATACTGCTGGTTTAATATTTTCAGTAGTCTTAATTTGATTGATTGATCTGACAACTACATTTTTGATAATAGTTAACTGTTTTTTCTATGTCATGAAAAAAATGTGTGTTAAAAAAAAAAGTGTGATATGTTAATCTAAAATCAATTTTGATAGTGTTACCTCATTCCATCTTTGATAAAAGGTTCCTGGACGCCGTTTCTAAAGAGCAGGATCACATTTTTGAATATCAAGATATTAGCAGAAGTTATATCAAAGCCATATTCATTTAGTTTTTCGGTAAATAGTAATTCACTACCAAACTAAAAAGCAGTATTACACTGGTTGATCAAAACGAGAGTCAACCACACCCACAGTGCACTGATAACTGTGGACACACCTCTACTTCACTGCAGCTGGTTTTAAGCTGCTTTTAAATGTATCTAATGATTTGCTTCAGTATATTGTGTGTGCTTACAGCATAGCCCCAGTTGGTGTATCGCCTCGGTCTTCCATCAGTCCAGAAAAAGCCATCATTATTTAAGCTACTCAGACCAATCCACAAGTCTTTTCCTCCTACTTCAGCCATCTTGGTTATCAAAAATGCTGAAAGTTAGAAGAAGAAGATAGAGATTAAATAATTTGCATCTCTTTTTTTCCCTTCCAGTTTTGACAAAAGTTTCCAGCACACTTTCACATTGACAGTACATTCATACAGTTCAAGGTAAAGAAAAAAATGACGATGATGAAGGCTTAGCTTGACCAAAAAAAATAAAACTTAACTCAAAGTAATTCTGAGATTTGTTTTTCACTCTCTTTAAATTGTACAAATGATATGTATATTTATGAACACCATAAAAATATATGGAAAATCAACAGAACAAACCTTGCACACGCCTTGTGGGAATAGAGGCTAAATTTCCTCCTATGTTAGCGCAATATTTCCTTGCTTCTTCCCAGGTGTTCATCCTGTCAGTGATGATATTGTAGCACTATAAATGAGAAATTAGATAGTGATTTTTCACTCTCCAATTCTTTGGCTTTCTTTCATTACGATTTAAGGCAACCCTGTCTAATTGTAATCACATCTGTGTGCCTGTGTCTCTATCAAACTCTGTATTTATTAACTTCATCTTTGTTCTAGCCCAAAAACAACTTTTATATTTGAAAGAGCGCTATAGTGTACTTGCATCGTGCATGGAATGCATCAAATGAGAATGGCTCATAAAAACTATTGATAAATGTCATATTTTGGTTATTTGTTTTGATAACGTTTTCTGTATTGTTTTCTCTTTAAAAATATATTACAATAGATGATATTTTACATTGAGGATTTTCATTACTCACTTATTTGTGATCATTTGTGTTAATTAGTTTGTTTTCTGTTCGGGAGTAAGCCAACTCACTCATTACATCTGGGTGATTTTGTGCTAATCCAGTCTCTCCAATCTTCTTACCTCTCACCTATTAAAAAAGGTCCATATCAGGTGCTATTAACAACACAAATAGCAGTCAAGGTCCAAGGCAAAGTAGAAAAGAGTCACACCAGCAGATTGACAGTATAACAAGGTCTGCCAGATGCTCTTACTGGCACCACTTATGCCAAATTATTATTTTTTGTCTTTCTAACGAACTGCATCAACAGTTACTGCTTTCTCTTCCCATTTCATTTTAAATCCATACCACCATGCATCATAACCTCTCTATGGTGATATGGATTTCATCACCTAGAAATGGGAAGAGAAAGCGGTAACTGTTGACAATCTTCGTTGGAACACCACAAAAAGTCATTTGGCAGAAGTGACACCAGCAAGGCCATCTGGTAGATCCGGACATGCCTTCAGTCTGCTGGTGGGAATACATTCTGCTCTGACCTCGACCCTGACTGCTGTGTTGTTAATAGCACCTGATGTGGACCTTTTTACTTAGGTGAGAGGTAAGTAGACTAGAGAGATTGGATTAGTACAAAATCAACCAGATGTAATGAGCTAGTTGGCTCACTACCAGATTGCATGACAGACTGCTGTTTGTACTGTTAATAGCACCTGGTAAGGACTTCAGTAAGTATAGGTAAGAGGGAAGGGGAATGAAGGCACAACCAGATCTGCAGACGCTTCTTAAGTGCTAGTAACCACTCCATGGTGGTAAACCTCCAATGTGCACAACGTAAATGGGCAGAAGACATATGCTTTGTCTTATTTTGCTTGTCCGTCCATCCCTC
This sequence comes from Scomber japonicus, assembly GCF_027409825.1. NCBI lineage: Eukaryota > Metazoa > Chordata > Actinopteri > Scombriformes > Scombridae > Scomber > Scomber japonicus. The sequence goes on along the minus strand of NC_070589.1, from coordinate 22,197,672 downwards.
AGCTAACAAACAAAAGGGGCGTTTATTGGTTTAATTAGCTCATAATCAATTTATGTAACCAGTATCTTCAGGGTTTGTGAGTGGAGATGCTGTAAGTTTAACCTTGTCTGCTTTCACATCCTACTTTCTGTCTGCAGTTTGGTGAAACAATTTTAGCTACAGGAAGTGTGTTATACTATAAAATTCACAGATTTTTAGATATTGTGATGCGTCTCTGATGCTGATGGGATTTTCTCCAGTAACCCTAGTCTATAGATACCTTACCTTTGAGTCAAATTTTTTCCATGAGAATGAGCAGCCACCTTTAGGAGGAACTGTGGGGGCTGCAGTGGTATTGACAGGTGCTGAGGTTCCACGCTTACAAATACTCTTGTACTCATAGCCACAGTTGAAATTACGCCAGAAGCCTATAGGATGAGAGACAATGAGAAACTTTTTACCAACAGCATTTCACATTTTTATTTAGAGCAGCATATTAATCATGTCTAGAACATCTTATCTAGAATTAATACTTCAAGTTGGGAGTGCCTAGCATTAGGTTACTCACCCATATAGTAAGTCATAGCAACACAGGTCTTATCAAAGGCATTAGAATCAGGCTGATTCTCATCCCATTTTTGAAATGCCAACGGCGATTCATCCATCCACCTTGAAGCCACATATTTCAGTTGAATTATAATGTGTGATTATATAAATATTTAATGTATTTCTATAACAATAATAGTAAACCCTTTTTTGCCTGATAAATAACAATTAGAAGGCAAATCAAATTTTGGGCTGCCAATAAATGTATCCAGATCAGTGAAAAAAAACACCACAAAAAAACTACTTATGAAGTTAGAAGAATGGGTGAGTCAGTGATGAAAGATTGAGGCTGAAGTCATCTAGAAGCAACAATAAATATCCTTGATTTAAATTAACAGAGAAGTTGGTTGCATTATTGGCCAACTACCTTGCTAGGATAAAATAATATAAACATTGTAGTGCCCCACAAAAGTGCATGCCCAAGCAAGCAAACATTTTCAGTATACCACTACCTATCCACTCTAAGTACCTTTAATGCTTAAAAATGATTATCAGGCGGTTCTGCCCTCCCTAAAATTAATGATTCATTGCATTACACCATACATACATACTCACCAAAATGACCCATCGAGATCCACTGACAGACCAATGTAGTAGGTCTCATAGTTTCTCGATATCTGTATACACAAAAAAAAACACAGAATACACCTAAGGTTAAAGACTTGCTTTTCTAGTCAGTGAACTATCTTTCAGTATGTTCCACATTTCAACACGCTGACAGCTTAGCAAACTAAAAAAATACCTACCTGTTTCCATAAGAAGACATTTTCAGCCTCACTGTTGATCGTCACCAAGTCACCGTGTCTATTTTTACAGTACTGACGAGCATCTTCCATGGGCATTGACATTCTGTTTATATAATACTGATTCCCTCTCCACTCAAGCCAACCATCTGACGTGGTATTATAGTCTGCAAAGGTTTTATAGACATATTAATATTTATGAGTTTTACAGCTTTTATATTAGGCTACTTCTATACCATAGTAATTATGTTTACAGCTTCTGTGTGAGTGAAAATCAGTTGAGTTTCCCTGAAAATTCCCATGCTGTTGACAGTGAAACTTACTTTAGTCAATATGTAAGCCATGTAATATTGTAAAGCAAAAGGGAAAATGTAAAGTTTTTTATGTGCTCACACTTTCAATGTAAGTGAAAATCAGTCATTGTTGCATGGGACTGGTGACAGCTTATTCTGTTTTTTGTTTTTTTTAAGCGTAGTAAGTAAGTAGTTGTAAATTTAATATGATCACATTTCACAGATTTGGATTTAGCCAAATATAGAAACTCTTAACTGTCTTATGCAGTAATCCTAACAAAGATAAATTCTGAGATACGAATAGGAGCCATTGAATTGAGTTAAAAGCTTACCCGATGCAGTATCATTTGGAGGTAGTCTTGGAGTCACTCCTGTAAGAAAACAGATAAGCGTTGATTTCACAGAGAAAGAAAGTCAGTACAGCAAGCAAATGTGGCATTTTCATCACTCTGCACTCTACTTGCTGCTTCCTATACTTTGGGATTATTTAGCTCACAGAGGTGAAACATGGTAGTAGCATTGGCAGGATTTAATTGTCACTTTGACCAACCATGCAGAGATATTTTTAGAGACTACAGTGTGTATACATAAGGATACAATTCTTATACTCTAATTCTGATTTAAATTTCTGACATGCAGAGGTAGACTATCACTGGAATACTGTTTCATTATCTGCGCTTTTAAATGCATGTAGCAAGTGCAGTGGTCTCTTTAATCCTTTTCGATTCTAAACCATTGTGTGAGTTGGCTCATTTCATTTAATTGTCCTTAAGACCTCCCGGTGTTGTGCTTGTGTTTACATAATTGATGATGATCTCTCATCTTTAATGTTTTTAGTTCATGTTTTTTCTTTATAGCATGTTTTCTGTCACTTTAACTAATCAAGTTAAATATCAGATTGCATTACACTAGGATAGATATTTGAATTTGTTAAGCCCACAGAGTGTGTGTTTCTAATGGTCTTTCACTGTTAAAATCTAAACCAAACAAAAATGCAATGCAATTGGTTCCCTAATCTTGTCTAAACTGGCAATTGCCCATATATAATAATAATGCAGATAACAGTACAGACATGGTTTCAGTGTGAATAATGTTATTGCATTTAGTATGAAATATTGTCCCCTGTCTGCAATGTTTTTTTGTGTATTTTGTGGAAATTGGAAGCCTTGCTGTATAAACTGGAGAATCACTCCACCAATGAAACTGAGCAAGAAAGTGTGTATCTGAATTAGTTTTTCTTGGATGAAGGTTAAAACTAATTACTATGTGAAACAAAAGAAAAGCATTTAGTCCACATTTTCTCAACTATACCTCCGCGAATCTGACATAGCCAGTCATTGTAACTCTCACAGTGCACATCGTTCCAAGACCCACTTTCATCAGCACTACTCATGTGGAATTCAGCACAAGATTCAGCATTATTAAAATTATTTGGCTCTCCGTCCTGCCAGTGTTGAAAGTTCACCTGTGAAGAAAAAGAAAATCACAAAAATCAATGGGTTTCCTTAAAATAGGGGAAAAAACACAAGTTTAAATTATTCATGTTATCAAATTAGTTGAAAAAAGAAAGTAGAACACTGTTAACTAACCGCGGAGCCATCACTCCATACGTAACCAGTGTTTCCGTCAGGGATATGAAGTCCAATCCAGGCTTTTCCATGGCTATAGTACACAAAATTATATAAATAATTAAACAATTAAACCTAAAATCTTTAAAATGCTCTTGCTTCATTTTGCAGTATTTCCTTAAAGCTAAAGTGCTTAAGTGCCTGCGTGTTATCTCCCTCTAGAGGAAAGATGCAACTAAAGTGATGAGAACAACAGCAAGGAGTAAAGAAACCAGCAATGTAAGTGTGATGTTCACTAATGGATCAATGTTTAACTGTAGGTACCAGTTTTTAAGATGCAAACATGTTGTGAAATCTGTATTTACCCGTGTGTTGAATCTGTTTTGAACAGACTCTATTAACACTGACGGTTAAAATAGGTGCTTCTGTCAAAACCAACATGTCTCAATTCCGTAACAGAGTATGCAGAGCATTTCTAGTCATTTATTAACTGTATGTACTGATATTTCAGTAGACTGTACTAAACCTTTACTTTGCCATTATGTGACAGTTTTTGTGTACAATCCTTTTACATTCAAATGTATCTAATAACAATATATTAATAGGTGCCGTATTGATTGTTTCAAGAAGGGTGTATTATTGAATTTAATGTATTCAGCTCATACCGTCTCATAAATAGCTCATTGGCGTTGTGGATGCTGAGCAGGTCTCCTCCGATGGCCCTACAGTAATCTCTGGCTTCAAACCAGGTCTTCTCAGATGCCCGAGGCCCTGTAAAGAACTTGAATAGAAGACAAAAGGTGTAAGTGTGAAGTATAAAGTAGACCAGTGGATTATGTATGACGATGTATTGGGAAATGCAATGTCTTTTCAAAGTCTGGATGCTGAGGATGATATGGTGATTCTGGGCAAAGACAACAAATATCTCCTTATTGCTAAACCCAACTGAAATGTACAATTTCATCAGTTCTTCCATGGCAGGCATAATGCATGACTATAACACATTTTTTTCCGAGTTCTAGTAAATTTGTAAAAAAAAAAAAAAATCTCGCAAGTTTGCCACTTTATAATATGAGATCATTTTTTCTTGGAAATTTACAACTTTGATCTCAGAAATTCCGAGTCCTTAATGGTCCTAATATGCTGTCATAGGGATTGGAAGATTTGAGTTTGGGTTTTTTTGCCGACATTTGTATATCAGTATGAGAACATAGCTTCTATTAATTTTTACAGTGTGTTATACTAATGTACAAGCAATTTGCTAATACACACATTAACAGCTCTGATTTGGTTCAGAATATTGTCTTTTTATATTATATTTTGAAATGTGGCTCTTGAGTAAGTGTAAGGGGATCAAAGTGATAACTGGAACAGATTTGGTATTTAAGCACTCAATAAATGGTCCACATTTGGCAGGTTTGCATTATTTTAGTTGCTTAGAGTAGCATAACTGGTCATGTTTAATAGACCAAGTTTATTGTGGCAGGACACTGGGCAGCTCATGTGGCTCGTTTGTTGAAATTAATAGGTAACATCTTTTAATTGTGTTTTAGCCAGGTTGACCTGTGGCTATACCTTAGAGCACATATTTCTGGTTCCCACTTGAGTCCAGCCGTCTGGACACTTAGGAGGTGTAAGAGTTGGTGGTGCAGGGGTTAAAACGGCCCCCTCTGCCAAGTGCTTGCAGATGTATTTCTCTTTATTGGTGCAGGGCAACACATCCCAGAGTCCAGCAAAAACCCCAGTTGTCATGGCAACACAGCCCTGTTGGTGACCTTGCATTGTCAAGGGAGAAGTTGGTAGAAAGTCAATTATGAAGTCACTTTCTGACACATCTACATCTACAAGTGGACTTAAAACTGCTGTGCATACCTGGCATTTCAGCATTCCAGTGAGTAAATCTCACATTGTCTGTGTTGGTCCACTCAAATGCATCAATGTTTTTCTGGTTTGAGAGCCCCAGCCAGAAATATTTCTCTGGCCTCAGTCCCACCATGCTGATAAGAAATGCATTATCCACCCTGGCAAATATTAAAACAAGTTTATATATGTCTTGTTTGATTAAATTATGTACACGTGTGTGGTTGGTATACTTTCTGTTCATATCACATGAATGTGACTAATAAAAACACAAAATGTTCTTACCCATTTGAAACATCAGCTAAGATGGAGTCAGAGGTCTTGCAGTCATCTTTGGCTTCATCAAACGTTTTGGCCTCTGTCCCTACAAAGTAGCAGTAGGATCCATGTCTTTTCCAACCCTGGATTGTGGGAAACCAATCACTGATTAGCACTGAAGAATTGACCTTCAGCTAAATGTGATATTGGATTTTAATGATGCACCCTGCTTAGCCAGGTGCTCACAAAGGCCAGATATTTTTTCATAGATGAAGAGTTTGATTTGTAAACTTCACTTACAGCTTTGCAGCCTATATCCACAACTACTTCATCCCCAGTGCGTTCTGTTTCACTCTGCTTCATACAGATAAAGCCATGTTTCTCATTACACCCGCGATCTGCCCAGTTCCCATTCTGCAAGAAAAGTTGACTGTAAAACATTTGCATACAATTATATGAAAACTGATAATAGATACTATCAGGGAGCTACCAAGCAATTTCCTCACATATAAGTGTATGCCTGTAAGAATCGTATGTGCACCATTGTATACATGTGGTGCTTCTCACCTCTCCCCTTATGAGAACACAGTCATTTGTATCCGTAGAGACAGTTGGCTTCCCAAATTCCCAACTGGTGAACCTGACATCAGAGTGGTCACTCCAGTCAAACAGCCCTTCTGTCGTTCTATCATTCAGTCCAATCCAGAGCTCATCTGTGGCTCCTGCAGACATGAACATTGACAAATAAAAAACAGTGGTTATGACATTTTATTAAACTTAACACTTTCTTAACATTGGAATTAATTGAGCTATTTGTATCTCTCCATCTGAACATTGGTAAACATGAACAACTGTAGAGATTTGAAAAATTTAAATTATATTGAAACCATGATGGAGAACCATTTTATTAGTTTAGTGTACAAGCTTGAGTATCTGTTTCTTTGGATATATTGTTTTTTACCATCTTCACCCTTTTTAGAGAAAACTATTTCTGCAGGTCCATATAATAAATAAATAAATATGTATTTTTAATTTTTTAGATTTTTTTAAGTGCTTTGAGCATAATTATAAAAACAAATGTATTTCTGTAGGGCAGAAACAAAAATAATGATGAGGCATGCAGCGAACTGGAAAGGAGAACATGACAACTTGATTTCCCCCTGTATTAGTCAGTGAGCTCATTAATTAAAAATGAAAAAGGTTCAATAAAACTCTTTGTTAGACTGGCACTCATGTTGAACACAATGTATAATGTTAACAATTATTTTAAGTCTGTGTGTGTGCATGTATTCTCCCTCCTTATTCAGAATTTCTTGGCTCTCATATCAAACACAAAAAACAGACCAGCACAGTTTCAACTGTTTGAAAGGTTGGACTATCCTCAAATCTTTTGCCTTCACTCACCATATCCAAGTTGAGAGATGACAAAGCTTTGATCTTCCACATTTGCAATGCTCACGAGGTCCCCCCCTTCTTTGCGGCACTCTCGCTGAGCATCAGTCCATGTTTGAAGAGTACGGAGAAGGTGGAAGCAGTGGCCATTGTAAGGAATCCAAGGGTTTGAACAAAATCCTTGCTCAACTAATGATGAAAAAACAAAGATAAAGAGGACTAAATGATGATGTCGTTCAGTGAAAGCATCACACCAAGAAATAATACAGAACAGAGTATAACAGAATAGAGTAAAAAATGTTTTTTTACTTTGTGGAGGAATTGGTAGGGGCCCATCTCTGTAGCAAATGTAGCCTGTTTTCTTGGTGCAGGATGAACTTTGCCAGGAGTACTGCTGAGCAACATCAATAAGTGCACAATTGTGTCCTGGATTAGGAAGTGGATTTCCTAAAAAAAAGATGATGATTTTACTTGAGACATTTTCATTTACCAGTGGAGATTTATAGTATATTTGCATAAAAGAGGTCACAATGTTGTGGTTTCAAATATGAATAAAATGTCATTAATAAGATAGCTTTTTTAAAAATATAAAAATAATTTCTTGTAAAATAAAAATGCATTAAAATATAAACATTTTAAGGACATAATAAATATATGAACATCAAAATGTAACACAAAAGTTTGGGTTCATGGGTTTGTCATTAAACCTGCAGTAATGGATTTTGGACACTTGAGGGCAGTGGAAGCAAAAATCAACACTGGCATATCATCGACTGTAAAACTGATATGGATTGTTATCAAACTGTTGCTATTTTATAACTCCAGCAGATATGAAGCAACATTAACATTAATTTAGACTCATGTTGCTGGCCACCTGGCAAATATCCAATTTTCATTATCCTTTGAGCTCTGTTTTTGGTCTCCACCATCTCCTGAGGTAAATATCCTGCTCTTTAGCACTGCTTGCTAACTCTGTCTGTTGGTCATTTGGTGCTGAACATGTAGCATATAGTGGGTTTATCAACAATGAAGATGAGAGCTGTGAGTGTGAACTGAAAAGTTGTGGCCTGTGAAACCAAAACAATGAGCTGAACAATGCAACAAAGCTCCACAGAGCCGAGGTGAACTGCAAAGCTGGATGATAACTCTTTGTGGGTCCCTCATTTAAACTGAGCCCTTTCACTTACAAGTAGCCATTGTAATAGATTATTTGACTAACACAGAGTATTGTTTGTTATTTGCCAGTAAACTGTACAACTCAGTGGTTTATTGGGTTACTGCTTGAGGGGACTATAACAGAGTTGTCTGAGTGGTTACAGGAGCGGAGACTTACCAATGCCCCATCTCAGGTAACGGAAGGGCTTCCCATCAGACCACTGCCAGCCATGTTCAGGGTTCAGAACCAGACCAATCCAAAGTTTTTGGATCGCTGATCCCATTAGTACTGCATGTTCATTTGTGTTTGTGTGTTTGAGAGAGACAAAGAAGGAAAAGGACAGAGTAAAGATACTGTTCCTCTTTTTCCACACTGTTCCTCTTTTTCATTGCTTAATAACAAGTCCACAAAAAGACTGAAATCACATTAAAACAAACAGAGATATATTAACCAAAGAAAGCAAATCACAAGAGAAGCAGTATACTGTAAGTATAAAACTTTGAATATTTACTATAAATATTAAGCATGGCCATGATTGTTTTTTTTGTGAATTTACAGAGAAAAGAGGTTATAAAATATATGTATGTATAAATTAAGGATGATTGGCAGGAAACTACAGGCCTGGAAAGACCTTTGCATCTGCAACCAAAGTACAGGAGCTCATATCACTCCTGAACCAAATGCATTACACAATCTGTCTTCTGTGCTCACAGTGTCACAATGATCTTTGGACTCACTAGTGAGGGAAATGGTGGGTTGATCTTTAGGTTTTTGAAGTCAAATGCTTGAAATAACTGATATTTTAAACATTGACAGGTCATTTATTCTAAAACCCTTGGATGTTCTTACATTACAGCCTGATCAAATATCAATTTGACAGTAATGCAAAGGAAAGCAAGCAAAAAGTAAAGTAATTTTAATTTTATCTGTTTCAAATGCAAATAAAAAAAATGTTATAAGTTAAGACACACCTTTGTGTCCAATGTCATTAAGAAATTCTTATTGGCTTCTGCATCAACAAACCATAGTTTCTATCCATTTCACTACCAGCAAATATCCACTGGGTGGCATCTTACCTGTGATGTAAGCCTGCTCGTGGTCATTGGTGATACTGAGCAGGGAGGCAGACTGCTGTTTGCAACTGGTTTCAGCCTGGGGCCAAGTCAGAACTGACTGTGAGTTCACCTGGTAATAAGTTCCTGTTACAACGTTTTTCATCCAGTGGTCTCTGGCTGAACATTGATAAAGAAATACGGAAAACTAAATTATTAAGCCATTGAAACATCAAATGTGTTACTGTAATCTAGAGCTATGCTTCCAGTTTAATGTGTCCTGAATACAAATGAATCTGCCTGAAGATACGCCTAGTGCTTACACTTAAAAGATAATGTAATTCATTTAAAGATGCATCCTGCTCACTGTAATGACATTCAAATTTTAAATGCAGGACTCACAAGTAGTCGGGCAGTATCCCCACTGCTCATGTTCAAATTTGGTTTCCACTGCACACCAAGGACGCTTCACAGAGGAGTCGAACGTAGTGCAGTCCCCAAACCACCGGTCTTTGTACAGGAATGGAAACATGCAGATCTTGCCAAATGCATTTCCATTAATGGTATAATATTCTAAAAGAGAAGAAAAGAGATTGTTAAAATGAAATCTTTTTTTATGATTATGTTGTTATGAATATGTTATTTTGCAAAATTTTTAGGATAAGCCTAAATATATATTTTTATCCTTCCTTCACCACTGATTTACACCAGCATGCAGAGTCAGCAGAGGTGGAATTAAATGCATCTAACCTCAGAATCACGATTCACCTGATATTTTAGAGTTAAGCATTTTGTGTACTCAGCTAACAACCTCCCCATCATCAGGGTGGGAGTAGCCAAACCATATCTTATGTGAGCCAATCTAAAGGAAGAGTCCCCTCTATGCAGCAAAAATAAATTAGGCCTGTATAGATTTCCAATTGTTACTCTTGAGGTAACTGACTGGCAAATGCTTTTCAAAACATAGTTTTTCATACTGTACCTCTGAATGTTCTCGTGCAAGCACCGCTGGATGTCCCTGTAATTGTGAAGTGGTTATTGGGACTTATTGTTTTGGAGAGGGCAACTGTTTCATCAGCTTTCATTTCAATGTAGAGCTGTTGGCCTTTGAGGGCAAGCAGTGTTTCATTCTTGCATTCCCACTTTTGAAGTTCACTGTTGTCGTCACAATCATAGAGGCTCACTTCACTGCCCACAGTTTTGCCCTGCGCTCCAAGGCACTTTCTGGTGGAGATAACAAAAAGCCGATCACCGGTCGTCCAGCGCACGTCAAGGCAGCGAGTTGATTTTTTCGTCAGACAAAAACCAGTGGCTTTGTTAGTGAGGGAGAATGGTGAATCTGCACAGAGATACAGAGATGTGCAAAAAATCTGTTTAAAAATCTGATCTCTAAATTATAATCATTATATTTTAATAGCCTGTCACATGCATAAGTGTATTCATAAAAAAGTTAACGTGAATATCAAATCTTTCATGGTATGTCCACTTAAAGTCTTTAAGTCCATTCTTCTTTTCACAGTCAGAGTTTGTGCTCTTACTCATTTGTCTGTAAGACTTTGTGGTATGCAAGAAGTTTGCAGTAATCTTTGTTTTTTTTTAACTGCACCTTGTCTCTCTTCACTTTGCTCACTCTTCAATTTTGAGAGATTAGAGATGCACACAGCATCCTTGAAATGCAGTCTGTTGCTACACTTGTGTTAGTTATTTGTTAAGCCCATATTTGCACTTTTTAAAGCAATTATTTATAAGACCTGTAACAATAACATATTCATTATTCACAAAATCATTAATTTTGACTACCATCCTGTAGTGAAACTTCTATTCTAAATCGCTTCCAGTATCCTTACATCAGTACCGAGACATGTTGACACAAAAACCTGCAACAAAAGGGACAAACGAAAAAAGGCCCTACATACAAAATAAGTCGGATAAGAAAGCTTGAGGGCATACTGTACCATTAGTTGCTGAGCATTGAGGTGTTTTGATGAAGAGCACAAAGGCTGCTAGAGCTATCCTTGTGATCAGCATTCTTATGATAAGTCTCAGAGCAGCAGACATTGTCCATGCATTGCAAGCAGAGGACTTATGAGCGTGACCATGAAAAGGAGGGTATCTTAATAGAGATGACACGGTCAGGTTTTTTTTTTCTTCTTCTTCTTTCTTTTCATTGAGAAAGTGTCATGTTTCAGATTGGCACATTTCAACATTTTGCTACTGGTGAAAAAAAAGGGAGGGGAGGGGAGGGGGGTTGGGAGGGAAGTAGAGGTAACAGACACAAACACACACGCTTTCTTGCTTGCTTGCATGGATGTCACTCTCCAGAAATGGCAAAATGTTGCCCCATCCACTTCCTCTCCTGAAAAAAATGATGTCTAAGAGATTTATGTCAAACATGACTCATCAGATTTCAGTCCAGCATCCTCACTGACTTTTGATATGTTACTGAAATCTGTAAGTGCAAGTGCAGGGCAGTGCTCAAAGTCTACAATGCTGAAGATTTTACGGGGTCCAAAATCATTCACTGTTTATTATGTAATGCTCAGTATTTACTCCCAATCATTTTAATTTATTCTCCAGTTTTTTACAGTTAACCTCTACACAATATAGTCCATTCAAAATCCCCATGGTCAAAAGTATAGTGTACTGAATGTTCATTATTGTCTGTTCAGGCTCCACATTTGAAATCTAAATTTGCATCGCAGTCACAGCCTTTTTTGAATTTGTTAAACTATAAAAACATTGTTAGTGTAAAGCAATTAATCAAGAAATAAACAATGTAAGAGCTGTAAGAACACATTTATAGGCACATAGTGGCTCACACTGTGTCTTTGTAATGATGACCTGTTTATGTGGATTTGTTTTCACAAAAATTCAATCTTGTTAAGTGCAAACCTAGACCATAGTTTCAGAACCTTGTGATCCTTCTACAGACACTTCAATACTCTTGACTGAGATTTCTCCCGTCCAGGGTCCACCCTATCTGTCAGTTTAATGTCATTGTGTAATCTAGATTTTTAAAGACTGTCAAGCCGGTGCTATCAATCACTGTTGTTTTCCCACAAAGACTAAAAGTTAGGGGGGAGTTTAAAAAACTGGAAGCTGCTTTTCAGACTTCCTGTGGCTGAGCCAGCTGACTTCCTGTTGGTGCCCCTCACACATCAATGGCATAAAATTGTTAACTGACGCAGCTCTGACAGAAAGTAACTTCAGAGTGCTTGGGAAAAAGTAATTAACAATTTTACATATGACTCTTTTGTAATGATTGTGTAAGGAAAAAAATATTTATGAGCCTGTGTCCTTTACTTGATTCAGTCAATATTGTGTCTTGCCCCCAAGTATCAATCAAGCAACCACCGAAAAGCACCTTGCAACACAACTGCTGACTCCTTCAGAAGTGACCACAAACACTTTACTATCCTCCAGGCAACAACTTTGAAATTATGAGTCAGCAAACAACCAAGATTTTCTTTCAAAATGCTATGATAAATGAAAGGAGGCATACACAATTATTCATGAGCTCATTATACCAGTGTGGTATTTCATTGTTGCTGATAAAGAGAACATTTTGTGCATCCTGAGTGTAGCAATACAATATCCTGTTTTGGGGTGGATGCATTCAGATGTTGAGGTTTGCTCTCCAACTCTTCCTTAACATCTATCATAGCATTTTGTATTTTCACTTCCTCTTTGGTTATTCTCCTTTAAGGCTTGCAGGATTGCACTGAATTATGAAGCTCTGTTACTTCAGTGTAGTACACCAATGATTTTTAGAGTTGTGATTTCTGAATGGCTTTGTTTCAATCATTATTATATACAAGCATGTCAAGCATCACTCTCAATTTGATTTATAAAAAAATACAAAAAAAACCCAAATTTACACTAAAGAAACCACAGATGTGATCCACTGCAAAAGCTGCATTTATAGTTGCCGTTGCAGCAAGCTCACTATTGTCATTAGCCTGTTGTGAAAACCTCAGGTGCGGAAAACTGCAGTAATGCAACTGACAACCAAAACTACAATGCACAATAGATCAGATCATGTTAAGCATAAACCAAAACCAAAAACTAATGATCACAACAGGAAAAACTGTAGGAAGTATGCAAACATAAATGGGCCAAGCTACCAATAAGCCCGCAATTTACCACAGTTAATCAGTTTTACAAAATGGTTCATCTGGGATGAACAGACTTTCCCACCAATGTCTTACAACCCAGCGTAAATCTGGACAAAACAGGAAGACTAAAATGAGAACTTACTTTACGTAACTGATTGAGAGCTAAAGCTAAAGACAAACCCAGTGCAACCACGTGATACAGATTCACTCTGACCATTGACTCCGTTCTTCAGGTCCAAGCAGTGCACTCCAAATCCTGATCAGCACAGTGCCAAATTTAAAGGTTACGTGTGATTTGTTTTTCCATTTTATGTCGGTGCACAAAATGACGTGCTGCTTCTGTCGACTTGGTTAAAGAGAGGGTTGTCACAAAGATCTGATCCCAAGAAGAAAATGGTTTGGTTGGGAAAAAGAAACAAAACATAATGATCAGAATGGCAGAATTTCTGTCAGCCTATTGTGCAATGTTGATTGTTCCCTGATTTTGTTCTAGTGATATAAACCTGTGCTCTGGCATTTTGATAGTGTGCTGTTTGTGGAATAATGTCAGCTTCATTTTTATTGGCCAGACACAGCTGTGATACTGTGATAGGAAAGATTATTGTATGGATAGCAACCTTATGTCTCCCATAAACTTCATGAACACATTCAACCAAATGTGACTTTATTATATGCACAGGTATGTTTCATGATCATTTCACCACATAGGAGCTCAAAGTCACATTCAGACATCATATTATCACAGATAGTTGACCTGTGTTCTCTAAAGTTATATACTACCATAGGCATATGCTAGCAACACTATACTGTATAGCTAGCTACACCACCTCTTCCCAATGCAGCAATTTGTCCTCCTCCAGTATAAATCCTGAACTTCTTACCTTCTTAAGCATCTATTGCTCTCTGAGTGAAGATTTGACTTACAGAGCCCATGGTGGACTAGACTGTTGATGCAAGACTTAAAAGACTAGTTTTTGTGATGTCTTGCTAATAAGATAAACATAACACAGAGCAGGCTCGTATTCGCATCTTATTGCTTGAAACACTCCATTGAGATGAGCCATTTTATTGCAGCAAAGTGATTCAAGATTCAGTACCTCCACCTCAGATTGACTTTATGATTATTTCCACCACTGTTATGCAGAGTACATGCTGACCTCAGGTCCTTAAACCGGATCATTGAGTTTCTGGACTGTTTATCTCGCAGCTGGAAAGTCAGATAAGATACAGTAAAAAGAAATTTCCATTCATCACAGAGTAAAACTATATATCTATCAAGAAATTAGATGTCACCCACCTTAATTTAAGAGAGTATTTGTGGTAAATGAATGTCAGTCTCTAAATCATATTCCCACTTTATTGTGACTTTGATTCTCATTCACTGAAGGTCATTTTTTATCCACATATTTATCATCACATCACAGTTTGTATCAGTGCCTGTATGTTCAACAGGAGATGTAGCGCTCTGATTTGCTGAGGTAAAAAGAGTGAGGTGTGCACTGAGAGCTATAAAGACAAGCAACGGAAATGTAATGCAGGTTAATGAGTACATGCTGGACTTTATGCCTGCTTTTGTAGATAAGAACTTGTTTCCCTCTCATATGTTGTAATAAAAGTTGCACTTCAATAATACAGGCACAAACTGTTAATCAGGGGTTTAAGTGGGGGTAGCTTTCATCTTTAAAAGTCTTACCTTTTTTTCTTTGGATTCCTTGTCTTGTGTCATGTTTCTTCAAATATGAAGCAATTATTTGTTTTGCTGTCTGGTAAGGATCATTTCTGTATCTCTACTTATCTTTAAGGTGATTTACAGTCTTTCATGTTAAATATTGGTTAAATAAGGAGCGGAAAGGTGTGGGAGAGATTTGTCACTAATGTCAGTGGTGTTTGTTACAAAAGGAAAAAAGCCATAGTGTAATTCAAAGTCACATTTTTCCCTCCAGTTCGACTCCTTTTTATCTCCTTTTGATAAAGCTTTCTTTGCAGTCTTGCTGGTCATCGTGTCCTCATGTCCTGACGGGCAGTTTAATTGTACATCTGGAGAATGTGTCTCTGCTGGACTCATATGTAATTTTAAGAATGATTGTGAGGATGGCTCAGATGAGGAGTTTTGTGGTAGGTTGGCTTTTCTGCAAAATGTTCTCCCCTGAAATCTAATTGTACTCAGAATCAGATCTTTATCAGTTTTGCATTTAAAATATGGTATTTGAGAACATGTATACATACTTGGCACATGTGCCTTTTAAACACACGGGCCAGAGAGAAATACAACATACAAGTCATATTTTAATACTTTCTTTTTTCCAATGTCCCCCTTTCTGGTTTAAGGGTCATGTGATTTTGAGCATCACTCCTGTGGTTGGAATGACATCAGTTTCAACAACTACCGCTGGATACGGCAG
This sequence comes from Scomber japonicus, assembly GCF_027409825.1. Classification (NCBI taxonomy): domain Eukaryota; kingdom Metazoa; phylum Chordata; class Actinopteri; order Scombriformes; family Scombridae; genus Scomber; species Scomber japonicus. The sequence goes on along the minus strand of NC_070589.1, from coordinate 22,182,248 downwards.
ATGGCAAATATCACCTTAATACCAGGACGAGACCATACAACAAATACCTCTTGGGGTAAATGTGAACTTGTTGTTGATAATTGATTTTAAAATGATTCGGTGACGTTTTAAATCTTTGACCAAATGTGTTATTTGCTTACAAGATCTTTGCATATTTTTTCTGCTGGATACAGGACATGTCATGCATGTAGATAGAAAACAAGGTGGTTTCTTTTCCACGGCTATTTTGGAGTATTCTGTTGATAAAATGGCAGCTCTGGGATGCCAGATCAGGTACTAGAACCTTATATCCAGGCTTCTCAAAGATATGTGCTTCAGTATTTTATTTTATTTTATTTTTTTATACTGGGAATATATTTCAGCTTCTGGTACTATATTTATGATGACAACCCCACACCATCATCACCATCCCTGAAAGTAACAATGGTTAGAGGCACAACTGACACAGATTTGCTGGAGATTGAAGATCCAAAGACAGATGATTGGAAAACTGCCACAGCCTTCATTGGAAATCGACCAGGAGAATACAAGGTTAGTAAAATATCATGTACACTGTTAAACTGGACATGGGCATGGTAATCTAACATTATTTACATAAAGGAGGAAGTTAGCACCAATTGTAAGGCACCCTGGGCGCCAAGCCCTAAATTTTATTGTATCTTTATCCATTTCCTGTGCTCATTTCCCCCTGGGCAAATCAATAAAATGTTACCATATCTTTTTATTATCATACTTCATATTATATTTGCCTTCTTCCTCTGTTGTTCATCCTTGATACATTTCTGTTGCCATAAACTAACTGACATACAGCAAACTATGGGCCAGGTAGCTCTCAGGAGCAGGAGTACTTTTTGGGGCTCAAAGAAACATTTTTATGCATAGTCTGCGTTTTACTTGATGGGTACTTCATGGCAAAAGAGTACATATGTAATACCTGGAAATGGAAGGAATCATTAAGTGGACTCATTTTCACCCAATATTGGGTTAATCTAGCCCTATATTTAATTAAAAGGTAATCAGTGCAGCCATACTTCCCAAGAATAAGTTTGATTTTTTAATCGTCTTCCAGTTTAGTACATTATCATTATTATTGTTATTGTTATTGTTGTATAGAATATGTAGATTTTAAGAAGAAATGTAAAGAAAATGCTTCTCTTTCTCCAGCTGACTTTTTCATTCGAGTATGGCTTTTCGGATCCCAAGGATGTTATGCTGGATGATATCAGGTTTGAGAACTGTGCAGAGGGAGATGTCCCAGCAGGTTCAGACCAGCTCTCATGTAATTTTGAAAGTAACATCTGTTCATGGTACCATGACTACAATGCCAGCCTTTTATGGGAAAGGAATGAAAATGGACCAGGCCCAGCTGGGAGAGGTGAGTATCCTTTTTAAAGCAAACAACTTTGATTTTAGCATCTCTATAATTATTAAACAAATCAATAACTCACTCATTGTCATCTGCTAAATAAATGAACCTGTTTTCCCTGTTCCCAGATAATTAGCTAAATAATATTTAATTGTGTGGCACTTCACATCATGGCTCATTATTTCTTTCCCCCCACACAGGCTACTACATGTTCATAAAAAGCAGATACAGCTCACATATTTCATTAGCAGCCAGACTCATCAGTTTCCCTCAACCTGCTGGTCAAGTCATTTGTGTGAGCTTCTGGTACCACATATTTGGCAGCAGTATTGGTATGTGCCTCATTGTCCAATTAAATGTAGTGCAAAAAAGCCATTATCCACTATTTTCAAAGAGCCATAAAATGCCCTTTCTCTATAATGTATTGCTGAAATACAAATGGTTGACATTTCTGTATTACCAGGTTCATTGAAGTTTGTCGTAAAGCGCTCTGGTGAACCAGAAACTGTAATGTGGTTGAGGAGTGGCACTCAGGGAAACAAATGGAGATTTGCTGATCTTACTTTTACCAGTGACAAACCAATACAGGTATTCTTATTTCTTTTTCTGTGTGTGTATATTCCTCTGCTGTTGTTGATACTGCACAATACTCTTAAGATGGCAAAGGATGTGACTGTAAGTTAAGATTTCTATTATCAAACAAAAATCTCTCTGTTTCCAGCTCCTTTCTTATTGCTTCTTCTTACAATTAATACGAGACAGTAATACAACAACTTTATTATTCTAAAAAAGGATCATTTTTGATAGATGTGGTTTTATTTCTCTTTTTATTTCCCTGGTTATTTTAAAACAGTGTCTCAAAAAAAATCTGTTTCCTCACAAAGTTCAACTCTTTGTTGTCTTGAAACTGCTGCTGTTCTTCAGTTTATTATAGAAGCTGTGGCTGGTGGTGTCGATGGCAGCATATCCATCCGTGATATAGTGGTGTCCAGCAGTGTGAGTGGCTCTTGTCCAGCTGAGAGGGAGTGCACTTTCCAGGGCTCCCTCTGTGGTCTGCAGCCCCAGCCTTCTGCAGACTTCAGCTGGAGCCGGATCAAGGGGGAATCTCAGCCAGCCAACTCCTCAGGCCCCGCTACAGATCACACTCTGGGGACAGAGCAAGGTTTTAAACCCCTTAAGATATGGTCTCATCTGGCTAATCTGTGGTTCACTTTTCATGTCTGAACTAGAGCACACATTTTTTAAAAACACCTTGATTGGCAACATATTTGTTCATTATTGGGACAAATTTGAATTTGAAAGGCCTATTTTCTTGGAAGATTATGCATGTTGTGTGTGGATGGTGCATTGTATTGGATATTACATTTGATTGACAGCTTACATGCTTATAGAAACACACACACACACACACACACACACACACACACACACACACACACACACACACACACACACAGGCAAAACAACAACAACAAAAAACAGCATGCGTATAACTCCTCTTCATGTTTAGGTTATTACCTCAGTGCGCAGTTGTGGAGTCACCCTGTGGGATCCAGAGGCAGGATGATGACTGCACTGATGGAGCCCACCCCCCATGATGGGGAGTGCTTAATGTTCTGGTACTACATGGAGGGAAGAGCAGTAGGTGAGCTCAATGTTTACCTTCAAACCAGCCCCACTAACACCCCTGTCCAGCTATGGACCAGGCGAGGAGATCAGGGGAACCACTGGAGGCATGGAAGAGTGACTCTTTTCAGCCCTGACACCCCTTATCAGGTAGGTATACTTGGTAGTTAAACCTGATATCAGATAATCATTATTTATTAAGTTAATGCTATCACTTTTTGGCTTTTTTATAACTTCATATTTTGAATGCAGCACTATCAAATCGGGAACAATGATATAAGTACTGTGCAAAAGCTTTAGGCACTTTGGAGGTTTAAATTCTTATCCATCACACAGTATCTTTAGGGAGGCATCTGATAGGAAATGGTGTCCTGTAACGAATTAACACTCCACCCCCTCTACCTTCATGTCATCAAGTCAGTCACTGGGAATACATGAACAGTCAAGAAACACTGAGACAACCTAAATCCACAGAACTGTGGCAAATTTTTAAAGGCAAAATATGGTCACAGAACATATTGGTTTCATTTAGGTTTTTTGTGTTTACTGACTTTGAAGGATGAATAAAAACTATTTTTAGTATTATTTTTGAAAGCATCCTCACTTTATTTTTAATGCCAAAAACCTTTGCACAGTATTTGTATTTGTGAATAATGGACAGTACAAATTGATAAAGTGGGGCTCAGGGGACATTCAGCTCATCCTTTTGAGCAGAGACCAATCTGCACCAGCTTCCTCGGTCATACATGTAAAAACATAACACAGGCTTTGTCATTCTGAGTGACAGGTGATTTTTGAAGCGAAAACTGGGAATGGACCAAGAAGAGATATTGCCATTGATGACCTGTTTGTCCTGAATGGTGCCTGTCCCCCGACAGGTTAGTCATCATTGTAAACATTGCACTTAAAAGTTTAAGAGGAAATGTATTAAAGATGAAAATTTGTGTATATTTGTTCATCCATGTTGTCATACTTTGAATGTATCTGTGTTATTCCTTGCAGGTTTTTGTGACTTTGAGATGGACTTCTGTGGGTGGGTGAATAATCCACCAGCAGAGTTCGGAGTAGACTGGGACTGGCTCTCAGCCGCCAGTGGGGGTTTGTTAATACCAAATAAGGACCACTCTACTGGTTCTGATTTAGGTAAGTCTCCACACACATACTTTATCTTATCTAACCTTGCTTTACCTTATCTAATACATGCATTTATAACCTCAAAATTACCTTTTTAATCTCAAATGTTAATTTTGTCTTGCAGGGAATATCTAAGTGGGAAAATTCACTAAGATCCTTTGTTAGAAAATAATAGTCTTGGTTATATTATGCTGTTTTTTGTTCTCTATAGGCCACTTTGCATACTTTGAGTCTAGAGGACGGGAAATTGCTCGACTCGAGAGTGAATTTATGGAACCTGTAGACCAAGCTTGCTTGGAGTTCTGGTATTACGCCGATGGGTGGTTATCAAATGGTGAGTACAGCCTCATCTATTGTTTCTGTAAGCCCTGAATTGACAATTTGAAGGAAACGTAAAATACTGAAACATGGTAATTTCCTGTAAATGCTGTTAAAACTGCTGTTATGTTAAAAGTAAACTACTCACCAAATATGTTCACTGTTCAGCCAGCCTTAGTTTGAACTAAATTTAACATATTTTGACCTGCAAATAATCAAATTAAACTGTTTTACAGAACTGTCTTTTTCAATATTGCAGCAATACATAAAACATAGAGGTTTCAAGAGAGACTTATAATCAATTTGAAAATTCAGTGTATAGACTAGGACTTGACCCACACTGGGTTTCTGAGGCCGATACTGTTATTATGAGTTTAAAAAAATCCAACATTTATTTATTAGCTGATAATCATACAGAATACATACATGAAGACACACTTTTTGTATCGATTGCTCAAATGTAGTTATTAAGCTCTTCTAACAAAGATATGTAATGAAGGCATGATATATTACGTTCTTAAAAATCCTAAAACAGACAACACAAAGGATCAAAATATATCCAATAAATGGTTTATATTTGTGGGTTTAACTCATCATATAGCTTCCGAGTTTGAACAAGATGATACCGATCATAGATTATACTCTAAGAAAGTGTGGAATAAAAGTACATATAGTTACATACAGGAAGTAAAAGATGGGAAACTGTATGTTAAGGGATTATTCACTATGCACAGTGCACTACATATACACATGCAAAAGGGACCTGAGTAAAAACCAGGATGAGGTCCTATCACTCATCTCTGGCATCATTAATGTTTGTGTTTTCAGCACCCTCACCTATAACACTGACAGTGTTTGTTAATGAGACTTCTGAACTGCATCCTGTGTGGGAAAAAAGAGGATGGATGAATAGCACATGGATCCAAGACAAGGTGGAATACAATGCATCAGGACTTCACCAGGTGAGGCAAAATTGATCCTTTCATCATGTTCACTGACTGATTTCTTTGAGATTGTTTTTTACATAGACTGTCATCTTTATCACAGATTATTTTGCAAGCTAGTTGTACACACGTAAATACAGGAAGCTTTTCCCTGGATGATATCCACATCGTCATGAACAGGTCTTGTGAAAACATTGTCCCAACCACGACTCCAGTCCCTGTCACCACAACCACCAGTTCTCCTTCTTCCGCCATGGACTGCACTTTTGAACAAGGTGACACACAAAAACAGAAATCGGTTGAGTCAATGTGTCAATAATGAAACGTTTATGCTTGCTTAAGGAGAATAACAAAATCAAACAAAAGCACAAAAGACATGATAGATATTTTTCTTAAGAACTGAAGGCACTTGTGTAATGCTTTAATCATTTGTAATCATATCATAAAGTGTTGGAGTCAACATTTTTCAAGCTTCACACTGAATCCAAAGTATGACGAATGCTCACCCTGAGTAACACAGTAACTGATTTAACGAATAAAAGTGTGTGACTGCTTAGCTACAGTTGTCTAATTCAAACTCTATAACCCACTAAAAACAAATCTATAACGGGATTGTATGCCCAAATTGCTTTAGTAAATGCTTATTTTGCTGTGCACAGATTTTGATATTTGCACATTATTAGTAAATGTGCTATGTATTTATTCTGGTATCTTCATTCATATTAAGATTTAAAACTGTATCTTGCAAAACAGATATCTGTAATTGGGTCCAGGAGGAGAGTGATGATTTAAACTGGACTCTGAGTACTGGACTTCACGTGGACCAGCCATGGGATGGACCTCAGTATGATCATACTGTTGGAAATAACCAAGGTATCAACAAGTGGTGGTAATAAAAACATCAACACTGGGACCATTTGATTGATTTTGAATAGGGGAAGGAAACCGACTAACCTGAAAACGTTTCATAGTTATTCTTCTGTTCAGCCCATAAATGCTGGTACATACTGTAGGTATCAATATGTTTTCGTCTCTTTTTTTAAACCTCTGCCTTCAATAATGAAATAGACAGAAGAACAATGTTTCAGTGTCTTGTTCAGTTTTTTCCATCCCAGTCTGACAGCTTCTCTCCATGTTCTTGGTCTTTTAAGGGGTCTATTTACTGATGAATGGATCTGGATCTAAGGATGGAGAGAGTGCAGCCATCTCTGTTCCTGTCATACATTTAACATCACCTGTCTGTGTTGGATTCTGGTATTACATGTTTGGGCCGTCTGTATCAACCCTTGATCTGCTGGTTAAGACGGTATGTGACCTAGTTAGTTTATCCGCAGACCTCCTGTTGTAGGCTTTTCCTCCAACCTGTAATTTACTTCAGTGCTTTGTTCTAGAAATACAACGAAACGTTAGTCTGGACTCGCCGAGGGACTCAGAATCCAGAATGGATGAATGCACAAGTAACCATCAGCATGAATGATACAATGCGGGTAAATGTTCACTCAAACACACATTTCAATCAGAATAGACCAGAGAATGAAGTAAAAAGAAGTGTTTATTATACAGATTATATTAATGATTAGGCATTGTCAAAGTCTTTGTCGCTTTGACTCTACAGGGAGAATTTTTTGAATCAAAGGACATCAGTCCTGAGCAACAGCATGGTAGATCCCCCCATGGAGTCCAGACACTGGTGGTGGCTGACATCTTCGATCAATCAATCAATCTATCTCGGGCAAAATTACAACAAAAGTTATCTTGAGGCACTTTTCACATGGAGCAGGACTAGACCGTATTTTTAGACCCAACATTCCCACATAAAGAAGCACTTGGCGACAGTGGCAAGGAAAAACTTCACTTTAATGGGAAGAAACCTCAGGCAGAACTGGGCTCTAGGTGGGCGGCCATCTGCTTTGACCGGTTGGGGTTGAGGGGAGAGAGAGAGAGAGGGAAAGGGAGAGAAGGAGAAACGAGAGAAAGGAGAAATAAAAAGGAGAGGGAGAAAGGGAGAGAGAGAGCACAGAGACAGTCGACTTCCGTCTGACTTCTGCTGAGACTGATCAGGTTGATGAGGTTGATGAAGTGATGCACTGAGGAATCTGAAGAATGGGTGGTGATGGGGAGGTGGCGGATCGTGCAAAACGGCATCAAGAAAGGAGAAGGAGAACATTTAAAAAGACAGCTGCAATATGATAGGCTGACAAAGAACGTGTGTCACCATGCTATTGGTTAGATTTGACCAGGTGATGTGAAACGCTGACATCTCAGTTGATGCCCCAGAAATGACAGAAAGAAAATTTTGAGCTTTGACAGAGATCAGAATGGGCTGTGAGAATGATCAGAATGACCGAAGAATGAGAAATAAAACTATGACGTGAGCATATGAAAAGATGGTCTTCCTGTCTGAACTTTCACTAAGCTTCATTTGTGTTTTCAGACCTGTAGCCCGAACTTAAAATTAAACTAATACTATATTAACTAATTATTTTTTTCATTTTATTTACATACACGTAACATATTTGTATACATTTTGAGATTATGTAGTACAGTCCCAAGCTGAACATTTAACAATTAAAAAATGTCCATAAGTTTGCTTTTATTGCAACATTACTCAAACATATATTTGGAATTTTTGTACTGCAATTTATTGATACATATTAGCTGACATTACATATACATTGATATCATTATATATATAATAATATGTGTAAATTCTTTAGAACACAGTCAGGAAAAAGGCAGCACTCAATAGTTGAGAAACAGCAAATATAATTCCCTCTTTTATTGATATTTTGGATGAATTTATTCACAATCAGCAGACTGACAAAAATGCAATAAGATAATATCAGCCAATAAATCCACCCTACCATTTTATTTATTGACTCCAGTCTGCACATGCATTTCATTTAATTAATTTAATTTTACAGAAACACAAATATGGGCACAGACACAAAACCATGTTTTTAAAAAGACTTCTATTAAATAAAGAATAACCTATTTTTGCATCGTCTTTTACTTATTAAATGCTGTATGTCTACCTCTTTTATCCACAGGTGATGTTCACTGGCCATAGAAACATCAAGAGTCAAGGATTCATTGCCATTGATGACATTACAGTGAGGAAAGGAGCCTGCAGTAATCTGAGTGCGTAAACAATGACGCACTGACACCTGTTGTTCACAGGAAGTCATAGAAATTGCATTAATTTAACCTTTTTTTAACCATGACTTAAGATTAATTTTCTCTTTTACGAGAGAGACTTCTTCAAAATTGCACTCTATTTACACAGAGTCACATAAAAACATTCCAACATTAACAGCACAACAACAGGACCTGAGAGCTGGACTACACAAAACATATTACAACTTTTTTATAATTATTTCAGATGTGTGTGGATTTGATTCCAGCTTGTGTGGCTTTGAGAATGATGTCAGTCGTCTTGGTCGCTGGGGTCGCAAAAAAGGCACAAAACAACATGTGGATCACACCTATGGAACTGAAAATGGTGAGTGGAAAACTGCTGTGGTGCCAAACAGCTTCAAGCTGAGAGTACATGTTTGTAAGCGAAGCACTGAAAATGAGCAACGAAGGGAGCACCAAAGCAAGATAAGGATTCAATTGTAAAATTTAATCTATGGTAAGCCATAAGATAAACGTTAAGGAATGTTGGTACCAAACTTATGAGTTAGGTTTGAAGATAGTGAACAAAATGCATTTTTTATTGCTATACTGGTTAAATGTACCTCCTACAGTCTATAAAAATGATACAAATGATACAATCTAATTGAACTGCTTACAACCATGAATAGACACAATTACTTAATTATGGTAACTATGGGCCACTAGCAGATATTATGTCACTTCAAACAGTTTTAAGCCAAAAGAATTGGGAATAGCTGATTCCAATTATTGAATGTATGGTAAATCTATGAAAGGACCAATCAGGCATTTTGTTTGTACCTAGTTATTACAATTCCCTGATAAATATCTACTTCATAGTACATTATACATGTATTGTAACTGTTTTGAAGAGCTATTGAAGTGACGTGTCAAATATCATGATTGAAGCCAAATCTTCAGTGAGGAGAAGGAGCAGAAACTCCAGTCAGTCTATAACTGTACAGCTACCCATGCATGCATTTAAAACTGCTCTGACACTCTTTCCTGCAGGTTACTACATGACTGTCATGAAATCAAATAACTCGCACTGTGCAGTAGCTCAGCTGCTTACACCGGAGTTCACCTCAGCTAAAGATATGTGTTTGCGCTTCTGGTGAGTTCAGTGCTGCCATTACGCATATATTTACACATGGTCATTTGATGCACATTTTAATGTCAGAGAATGTAATGTATTTGTTCAGGTACTGGTTACCTGCAGAGACTTTGAATGTCCTGACAGTCCATGTAATGCGGAGTGGGGACCTGGGTGAAGCACTTTGGTCAGGAGCACCCACCACAGGCTGGGAGGTGGCAGAGGTCACTCTGTCCTCACCTGCAAAATTCCGCGTAAGCAGTTTCTCTGTGATTATTCTTTTCATCACACTCACAAGCAGTCACCCTGTCTGTGTCACAGTTAGCCAGTACTTAATGCATACTGTTTTTTTCAATTATTACTGTTGGGTCCTTAAAACAGTTCATTTTCTTTGTCAGGTGGTGTTTAAGGGAGTCTATGTGGTAGGCATGAATAATACAGTGCATATAGATGATTTTTCTGTGAAGGATGGAGCCTGTTCTCCATCAGGCAGCTGTGACTTTGAGTCTGGACAGTGCACCTGGATCAATATCCCCAAAGAAGATGGACATGATTGGGTATTGGCCAATGGGGGCTTCCAGGGTCCACCCACAGACCATACCACTGGCACCCCAGAAGGTATGACCTTAGATCGGTTAAGTAACACTTATTTAGTATAGAATTGGAAATCTTCCGACTCCTGTCCATTTTATAATATGTTATATACAATACTGAATCCCATAAAAATGATCATTGACATTTTTCATCTGAAAATTTGAAAACATCCTATAACTTCTAAATAAAGTTAGGGTAGACTAATTGGCTCAAAAACTGCCAGTGTTGTAATCCATAATGAATGGTGGCTGCTGTTCTACTGAGAAAGTATGTTACTTATTAACTTCTCTTTTTTTCCTAACATTACCTCTTCCCTGCCCCAAATACAATTTCCGTATCTCTTATGTCTAGCAGAGACTTGAAACTGAGAAGGTGTTGCAGACAGTTTTGTGGGTTTTTAAAAAAAATAATCAAAAGTTTTAGTTTTTTTTACATTTTTGCATTTGCTTTTAGGTCGGTTCTTGCTGAGCTTACCACCGCGGCAAACCAACGGAAGTCGTGCACAAATAGTGTCAGAATGGATCCAAGTGAAAGACACCACCTCCTGTCTCACACTATGGTACTATATGGATAGCAGGTCAGCAAAAACAAATTACAAAACCACCACCAGTTTTGCACCATACAGTATGTAACAATTCAGAGGATGCACTTTATCCTGTTTATCTTGTTTAGTTTCCTGATTGACTTCCTCAGGAAGTGTGCACAAATGTCACTTAGACATGAATCACCTGCCCCACTTTGTGCAAGACCACAAATATTCTGTGGCAGAGTTCACTCTATACACAGATCTGGGCGAGTTGGATGAGAAAAGCACATAATAGTTCAACTCCTCACAGCAACCTGAAAATTAGATTTAAGTGGAGTCCCACTCAAAATTCCTGCCTCAACATAGCCCAAAATTAAACAAGGAGAGAATTAGTACAAGTGAGTTTGTATATGTGAAATTTACAAATGAGAAACAATTTTAATTGAATTGCCCTTTGTGTAGCACTGCTAGACATAAAAAAGTATTTTGCAATTAAAAACAAAATGTAGTAAATAAGCATGTTTTTTTGTTTTTTGGGGGGATTTTGCAAAGCAGACAAATGCTTTTTGGTGAAACTAACTTAGCTGAAGTAGTTTTTGCTTAAAGACACCAAAATATGACTAAAACATGAAATATTTATCTGTTGTTTGTCAGCGACTCTGGGATGTTGCGGGTCTACTTAAGGAGCCCATCAGAGGGGGATCTGTTGTTCCAAAGTAACAGCAGTGGACGCAGCTGGACCAGGTTCTCTCAGTCTGTAAAGAAGTCCAAACCTTTCCAGGTACACCAAAATAAATTTAATTGTAAAAATAATAATGATAATAATAAAAATAGAAAGAATGGATTTTTTAAAATCAGTGTATTCTCTGATTCCCATAATGACCTCATGCTCAGCTGCTAATTGAAGCAGAGGCTAACAACATAGGATTTATTGCCATTGATGACATCAGTCTCACATCAGGCCTTTGCCAAGGTACTGCTTTTGTTTTTTTTTGTTTTTTTATATATAGTCTAGTACTGAAATTGAAATGTATTTTTTTATAATTAAACAAATAAATAAATTAATGTTTTTCTTTTAGTGAATGAAACAAGTTTGGGATTTGTGGGTTGTACTTTTGAGAATGGCACATGTGACTGGGAGGACATCAGTGTTGGCCAGAGTCAGTGGGTGAGAGGAAGAAATGCTACTGGGGACACTGGACCCTCTGTTGACAACACATTGGGCTCTCAGTTGGGTAAGGCCACACACAGACTCCTCTATCTTGCCTTTTTATATGATGAATCAAATCACACTGACACAACACACAGACTGACTCAGACAGACTCAAATCATTACAAAATTAGACATAACCTGTGTACAGTATACAAATGTGGACTCATTTCATTCATAAAATAACACAGTAAGAAAAAAACACAACGTTTGTTGTCATTTTCTTATTTTCTCCCCACAAGACACAGTATCAAGTAGTTTTTTATTCTAAAAAGATGTTTTGTGTATTCAATGGAGGTCTGTTACAGAGCTAAAAAGAAGCTGAGTACAAAAGTGTGACTCCTGTTGTATTTCCTCTTTTACAATAGATCTGGTTGCAGTGTGAGCCACAGTTCTCACATTTCTGGCCTGTTCTTGGATTCCTTAACATTCATACTACTACTAAACCTGAAATCTATACCACTGTGGTTATCATTAAATGATTCTGATAGATCAGATGCCACCACATCTAAAAACATAATGAAAAATTTAATTTAGCACTACCATATGATATGATGCCTATGTTGACTGAAGGTCAAGGCAGGTCTGCGTAAATGTCAGAGGAAACTGTCCATTCACCCCCCCCCCCCCCCCCCCCCAACCTGCCACAATTCTGCTAAAACCTCCCTGTCATCAGTTTGCCAAACCAACTTGACAGACCTAGCAGAGCTTCACATTTTCTGCAACAGCAGTGGAATTATTACAGATGTGCTTTTAAGTTACTGAATGTGTGTAGTGAAAATAAAGGGTTATGGGTCAGATTCTTTCCTGAACTGTTATCTGAATCTTCCAGGTTGGTACATGGCAGTGGAGTCTTACAATGGAGATCAAATGAGCCCTGCTGCCCTGCAGAGTCCTGCCATGAAACAGGCCAGCTCTACTTGCACACTACACTTCTATTACAACATGTATGGAGAGGGTATGTTTTGTATGATGCTCATGCGTGTTTGTACCCATTCTCATGTTGCTTCTTTCATGTCTGAGTTAGCTTCAGCATGCTAACATTAACTCTGTACACTGTTACAGACATAAAAGAGCTGAATGTGCTGCTAAAGGACGGCTCCAGGACCACCACCTTGTGGTGGCAATCGGGTAACCATGGAGATTTGTGGCAACATGGTGAGGTAACAGTTGGTAGAACCCCTCAGGACTTTACCATCCTCTTTGAAGCCTCCAGGACCTTCAACAAACCTGGTCATATTGCCATTGACGACATAGACTTCACCAACTGCACCCTGCCTGGTAGGCTCTGCTACCCTGCTCTACCTGCACATGTTTTTTTCAAGTTGATTGACATTCATAAACATTATCTTTGGTGTGTTTTTTCAGAGCCACAGCCTGTATGTCCTGAGAACATGTTCATGTGCAATAATAGTGTGTGTGTAGAGAGCAATCAAGTGTGTGACTTCAGCGATGACTGCGGTGACTGGTCTGATGAGAACATTTGCGGTGAGCTATTAGAAAATATCCAATGGTAGATTTTTTACCAGTACAGTGAATTCATATACATATAGTGCCTGCACACTACTATATACATTAGTTTGATATCATACCGCTTAAATGCTAGTCATTTAGAAGTGCAAATTCATTCTAGTGCAAAATGTATTTAAGGATATATCCTCTTGTCCTGAACATTATTTAATCATTTCAAATACCCTTGAAATGGTTAGATGTTGAATCAGCTTTTGAATTTTGATGTGAGGTTGGAGACATGGTCACTTTCACTTAAAAGTGAAAAGTAATATTACTTTATTAACCATACTTGTATGATTTACCTAAGTGAGATATAATAATGCGTTATTGTATATGACTATTTATGTATTATGTGTTGGCAGGTTGATCCAGTTTATAAGTTATGTTGATTGTCTATATCTCTCTCATTTATCTGCTGGTAATATTAATTTAGAGCAACAAGGTGTAGTGGAGCGCTGCAGCTTTGAACAAGGCCTGTGTTCCTGGGCGGAGAGTGAGGTGGACACCCCTGGAGCTGAGTGGACACAACACAGAGGGCAAGAAGCCTGGCCTAAATATGGGCCGCCCAGAGATCACACCCAGAATTCAGACGCAGGTATTAAACTTTCTGAACTGCTCGGTAATGGGATAATCCTCAAATAAATAGTTTGACAAAAATGGACAACACTCTCATATGTGTCCATTCAGTATAAGGCTACAATACAGCCAGCAGCTGATTAGCTTAACAGGCAGAAAACAGGGGAAAAGAGCAAGCCTGGCTCTGCCCAAAGGTTATAAAATTCAACTCCAAAGACCATTCATGTTATATCTTCTTTATTCTATTTGTACAAAAACTTAAATGTAAAAACTACAATACAAAATTGGGGATTTCTAGGGCATTATGTGGACTACGTCTGGGCCAAGAGCAGTAATGTAATGTACTAGGCAACCAGCAGAGACTGCAGGAATTCTTTAACTTTATCTTTCCATTTAATTTCTAATTTTATTAAACAGGTCACTATGTTGTCCCTGGGACTCACCTGACTGAGAAGGGGCAGACAGCAGAGATTCTCTCCAAAACCTTACTACCCAGCTCTAATTGCACAGTGAGTAGCCCATAGGTACTTACGGTCCACCTGGGTATTTGGAGCACAGCTAACCAACTAAAATTGACAAAAACAAAAATAATTTAATTAAACATGTTGTCATCTCAGAGATTAATAACATACAAAATATGTGCAAGTCTATATGGGTGACATCCTGACAGGCTGAAAATATCTAGATTTAATAATACTTTTTGTTTAGGCAATATAGTTGTTGTATTTTTTAAATGTATATCACAGATATAAATGAATGTATGCATTTAGTGTGTTTTGACTATTGAACCTCATAAAATTCTGATTGAAATGATCAGCCTCAGCAAAACTACAGATGATACTGCTGTAATGCCATGCTACTTAAGTCTCTGTATTTTACTACCTCTACCAGCTTATCTCTGATCTGCAAAGGTACAGTAGGTTACATTATTAATCACTTTTGCAGGGTGATCACAGTTCACAAGACTGTTCTGCCCAGTTCGATAAGACTTAATTTCTGTGAACAGCATCACTTAATTCTCTGTGTCCTACAGTAGCCAATGATGGCTGTGCTTGCAATTATATTTTTACTGCCATTATCTGCAGAAAACTAGCCTCATTACCTCAAAATAACAAGATAATCAACTTGTTATCATGAGAAAACAAAACGTTGCTTCCTCTTTTTGCTCGTAAAGTATATCAGAGATCAGGAGTGACATGGCAGCATGCATAGATGGTTATTTGACAACTGGAGCAGCTGATTTAAGGTGAAAGTGTTAGATCATGGAGTACCCATTATCGATCAATATATTATACTGTACTTCAGTAGGCCTTATCAGCTAGAGCTCCAGAAGCAGGCTGCATAGATTACACTGGTGTTCCTTGATGGTGTGATGATGTGTAAAGCTGATGGCTGTGTGGTCTCATCCACTTCAATATAATATCAGGGACTCTCTCTATATTTGTTGAATTTGGCTATTCCTGATCTGATCGGCATAAGCTATTCAAACACATAAACATGATATTTCAATGATGATTAATGTCAATGTACAGGTCTTTCTACTTTTATTTGTTCTTCTTCCTATTATTATTTTAACGTAGGGCTAACTTTATTCTGGGTTGACTCTGATGACAATTATTGTATCCACACAGCTGAGATTCTTCTACTATAGCCTGGAGGATACTACCACCAAACTGACCGCCCAGTCTAGGACACAACGTTCTGGTGTTGACGATACTGTGTTATGGCTCAGGGAAAACTCACAGAGCTACAGCTGGCAGAGAGCAGAGGTCACCTTTTCCTCCTCAATCAATTGCAAGGTCAGTGAAGAAAACAGTTGGTTAAATGACAGGTGAGAGTTTTAGGCAGCTAGGGCATTATGTATGAAAATGCTATCAGATTTTAAGTTTTACCATATGAGAGAGCAAAGATTAAAAGTCCCGTTTCCAGCTGCAGAAGGCAGCTGATTTCAGTGACAGCTCAGCAGCAAACAGCAGGCAGATTTAAAGACTAGCTGGTGGACATTGTGAAGACTTAAACAGCTGAAGAGTCAGACATTTCTCTCAGGAGTTGGTGGAGACCAAAACAGAGTTTAAAGGAAAGTGCATATTGGACCCACAGTTGTTAAGTAGACACAAACCCGAATCCAAATGCAAATGTTGCTTTATGGCTGATTGATGTGTAAGTAATACGTTCACCATATTAACTGTATATAGTCATAACATGTCAAAGTGTGCTCACGGTTTGTTGAACTGTCACCAGCTGTCACTGAACTTACTTATGGTAGTTTGTTTATGGTATTTTTTTTATCACAGCTGATTCACAGTAACAGGGATAACAGGTAGCAACAAGGTCAGAATGGAGTGTTTATGGTGTGTGTCCTCAGATTGTCTTCAGATACGAGCAAAGTGATGGTCACAGAGGACTGGTTGCACTGGATGACATCTCTTTCTCCAAAGATTGTGTATTTGACCCTACCAACAGTGAACTGCCTGACACATCCCCCACCTCTGCCCCACCTACAACCTCTCCTGCAGTCACGTCAGCCACCACACCAAACAACCCATGTCAGGTAAACTACTTATGCTGCTCATGGCAGCAACGGTAATCCTGTGAAACATGAAGCATCCAATAAACCAGGTTTGTAAATTGGTTATAATAAATCTAAGACTACTTTTGTTTTTTCTTTGCAGGATAATGAGTTTTTCTGTTGGCGTTCAGCTGGCAAAGTGTGTATTCTGGCTAGTTTACAGTGTAATTATCATCCAGACTGTCCTCAGAGGGAGGATGAGAATGGCTGTGGTAAGCTGCCTGTTGCACTCACTGTATCCATTTAAAACAGGCTGTAGGCCATTGCACCTACTACTACTGCTTTGCTTACCCCAATCCAACGAAGCTAAAAGGGAGTTTTTTTCTTGCCACTGTTGTGCTTGCTCACGTGGGAATGTTGGGTCTCTTTAAAATTAAAACCTGAAGAGTTCGGTTTAGAAGCTGATCTATGTGTAAAGTGCCTTGAGATAACTCTGTTGTGATTTGGCGCTATACAAATAAAGATTGATTGATTGATAAGATTGAAGCTTGATTGAAGCTTGAAGCACTTACATTTCAACAACATCCAAATGCATGTATGTGGTGCATATAAGTAAGGACAGTTGTTTTAAATGTTTTGCAGTGTTTTTTAGGATGAAAGAGATTATTATCATGATATCATTATATTGAAGAAAGCATTAAAAACAAAACCCAAAAGCATAACACATTCATCCATTTTTATAGGAAGTTGGTTGCAATGAAATCCCCCATGTATGATAGGGAACTGACTTATTTTTACATCTTGAGAGATGCAAAGGGTTTTCCTGTCTGGTGTTATGTGTTGATTACTGCATTTCTCCGAAATATTGGAAGTATAAAAATACAATATTTGTCTGCATGCTAATGCAGCTGAAAAGGTATCTGATCTGTACAATACTGTGACATTTCAAATTCACCAACAGAGGTCAAAGTGCCCTACAAGAGAAAAAATTTCAAAAACCTGTGATTCATGAACCAGTTTACACATCTCATCCCTGCAATATTACTCACACTTTGCTGGAACGTTTCAGGTCCGTGCACATTTGAGAGTAACGAATGCCAGTGGTTAGACACCAGTGATGGACCAAGGAGGTGGCAGAGACAGAAAGCCAGTGACAACACAGAGCCACCCACTGATCACACTACAGAGACAGGTGACTTCAGTGGCTCATTGATTGGTTGATTCCTGTATTGATTTTATGAGTACACAGGGCAAGATTCAAAGGGGTAAACTGTAAGGCTTTATACCCAACATGGCTCTCATATATTTATGACTACAACCTTGCCTCAGCAGTTGAATCAGCATTGAATCCGTTTGTGTTAATTCATTTTCTCTCATTCTCAGGCTACTACATGAGTGTGAATTTCAATCAGGTGTCCACACCGATTGAGGCACGACTCCAGAGTCCCTCACTACCCCCGTCATCCCCCTACTGCCAGATTCTGTAAGTGATGACAACAACATTGATAGCTAGTTTGTACTTATTGTCATAATTAACGTCTGTAACACATTTGTTTTGATAGAGTTGAATATCTTAGTGTATGAATTGCTCAACGCTCCCCACCGACCCCCGTCTTTCTACCACGCAACTCCCCTTCCCAATCCAACACTCTCCTCGTCTTCCTTCCTTCTTTCCTATACCCAGGTTTCACTTCCACATCAGCTCAGAGTGTGCTGGGTCACTCAGAGTGCTTATGCAGCAAGCTGATGGAAGTGAAGCAATCCTGTGGTCACGTAGTCACAACACTGTCTCTCATTGGACACCGGAATATCTGCCTCTAGGCCTGCACCAGCAGCATTATAAGGTGAATGCTCATGACTCCACTTTTGAACAGTTGAACAGATATATTTTAATTTCACAGGTATACATACAAATGGGTGACAAATTAAGGAAAATAGCTGAGTCAATGAGTGGGGGAAAAAATTATTAATCCATATGCTTCCAGGGTTCACTGTGCTGCTTTTTCCTTAACTAGGTCACCCATCTATATATTAATAATGCATGGAGTTTTAATACATAAATATGCACTTTATAATGTTAATGCAATACATTTTTGAAAAGATATAATAATGTATGATCCCTTGAATGCAAATTAATTGATGCAGTATTTTGCACAGTGTAATGTGTATACAGTATATCTTCCATATGTGTATACAGTATATTTCCATTCCCTTGAATGAGAAAGTGTGTCCAAACTTTTGACTGGTACTGTATCTACCATATGCATTTTATCTGAATGTGAGAAAAAATATACATCATCTACAAACCTATATATTAGTAAATACATGTGGAATGCATCTATGTCAGTGTCAGTAGGGTAGGGCGTGCATGAGGGTGAGGATTTTCAAATATATGTCCATGTATAGGATGTTTGAAGTGCAGTGCAATGCAATGTTTGTTTTTTGGGACTCTTCTCAGATTTGGTTCAGTGGCATGAATAAAGTGACTCATGACTGCTCCACCTCTAAAGATCACATTATTGCTGTGGATGATATCTCTTTTCTGAACTGTGAAACATCATTCCAACCACCAGGTAAATAAGGTTTGATCAACTTATGAAGTTATTTGGCATGAGTAGAAGCAGTGGTGGGTGTTGCTAAAGTGCTAAATGTGCTATTATTTTTCCATCCTCAGCCCTGTCTGCCTACGACTGTTCTTTCGAAGATGGTTCATGTGTTTGGGTGCAGGACGCTAAGGATGAGTTGGACTGGCTCAGCAGGTCAGGTCCCACCGACACACCAAACACTGGGCCTGCTGGAGACCACACTACTGGCAAAGGTTTGTACTATGCTACACTATCTTTAGACAAGCAGTCTACTAGAACACTAAACATACTGTGTAACTAAATGCAACCATTGAATTACATTTATAAACAAAAGCACATCAAGCTTTTTTTGAGAATTTTGTTTTAAATGCATAATGAAATGAAGTGTAATTTATTATAGACAGCTAAACATTGATAGTTTTGTGCAGTAGTGGTTTCCAACCTGGGGATAGGGACACCCCAAGGGATAAGAGTCAGAAACAAGATTCCTCTCTGCAGATTTTGAGTGATCTATCTAATCTTTCTTTTTATTTTAGTAAAATACTAGACAGTTTTACGTCCTCGGGCCTGTATAAAATGTTTAATATTCCTTTTTACACATTTATTTAATGCTCACAAGCCTAAAGCCATTGTTGTATTTGGTTTCACAGGAAAATACCTTTACATCAAGAGTTCCCTGCCAAGTATAAAGGGGAATATGGCCCAGCTGAAGTCCCCATTGCTGCCACTTGCTGGTGGAAAAGGATACTGTTTCACATTCTGGTACCACATGTTTGGACCCACGGTGGGTTCTTTAAGGATGTTTCTACGAACAGCTGATTCCGTGGACACACTGGTAAATAATGCATGAAATTAAATGTCTTCTTTCTTGATATGTTTTATCAAAGCCAATGCATGAGATTTTCATTAATGGTTGTGTTTTTTGTCTGCACGCAAATTACTTCCCTGTACTATAGTGTTAGAAAAACAGCTGCAAGGTTGATTGAGTAATAAATGGGACTGTTTCTGGTCGGCTTTCTCTGTTATTATGCTTTTCTCATAGTTGTGAAATGCTGATTGCAAAACCACATTGATATATGGTATAATGAGTACAAGTTGCACAGTTTCAGTGTATACCATGGTATTGCAAAAACCTCCTCACATCCTCATTGTGAAGTGTGAATCAGCCTCTTGTCTTTCCTGTAGGTGTGGCAAAAATCAGGAAATCAGGGGGATGAGTGGCTGCTGGTGCAGAGCCACATGACTTTGCAGAAAGTCCACCAAGTGATTTTGGAGGCCACAGTGGGAGGAGAGGCGGGGGACATAGCCATTGATGACATATCCCTCATCAGCGGTCCATGCCCTACCTCTGGTAATAAAACTGAAGATGTTTGTGCATATAACATGGAGTAGTTGACTTGTAATTTCAGAATACTTTGTTGACTATTTTAAGTGATTATAAACAGATATTCCCTGTTATATTTACATAAATTATTGCCGTCTCAAATGTACTATTTGCAAGTGAATCATTTGGGATCATCACTAAGCATGTTTAGTTGCTTGTTTAGTTGCTCATTCTCTCAACTACATCATCCGTCCCTACTTGCTAAACATATAATTGGATTTGGCTTTCAATGGAATTTGTTGGCAATAATAAAAAGATCAAATAACAATGGTCTGTTGAAGAAACTAGCTGGGTGTAAGGTCTTGAAAATCAGAACTAAAATAAAATTATATTTTGTTTAAAGCAGAGCGAAATCAAAGAGATATATTAATATACAAAGTCATACGGTATATGAACAACATTTAGAAAAGTGTAATTCTGTAACTAAGCTGCTTATGATCACAGTTTACAGTACACAGGATTATAAACCATCAGTCTGAAGCTCATTGGTCCTTTTGAATCACAAATAATTATGATTTTTGTCAGAATCCTCAAAGAAAACAATATCACAAATGCAAGAAAGTGAAATTTTGAAGCAATCTACTGTTAGGTCTTGACACTTATATTCAGTTAGTTACATAAACATGTTAGAGGTACTGAGTACTAAACATTGAGGTATTCTTTCCACTTCACACAGCATGCTTTTTATAATGCATTCCCAAATATTTTGTAGATCTGTGTGATTTTGAGGAGGGGAGCTGTAACTGGCAGCAGCAGACCACTGATGATGCTGAGTGGGTCAGACAGTCAGGCTCTACCCTCAACCCCAACACAGGACCAGACAGTGACCACACCACCAACACACCCACGGGCCATTACTACTACCTGCCCTCCTCTACTGCTGACCGCGCCGGCCACACAGCTGTGATGTTTTCACCACTGTACCCTGCAGGTGAGAGAGTTACTAGAAATGTCTAGAATCTCATTTCACTGCCTAAAAAGTGTCCAGTTAGTTGATATAATTTGAAGCACATATCTGCAGACCAACTTTACTTTTCTCTACAAGCAAATACACATATAGATATCAAAACAAGTTCACAGAGATAAAAGGTAAAAAATAAAGTTGTATTGCAATACACTCTGGATATTCCCTACAGTATTTCAGGGATCAAAATTACATTTGATATGGTTTTCCTTCCCATCAACCTTCAGGCAGAGGAACTTGTGTACAGCTGTGGTACCACATGTATGGAAAAGGCATGGGGACACTGAATGTTTACCAGCAGAATGTGGATGGGAAGAAATCTCAGATTTTCTCCCAGAAAGGAGACCAGGGCCAGCTGTGGTGGTTCGCTCAGGCTTCACTTCAGCCTTGGACTCAGTCTTACAGGGTGAGTCCCAAAGATCTGCCAAATGTTTGGGGGAAAGACCTATACTTGGATGTCGTTCAATATGTTATGGAAGATTACTCCCATTATGAGCTTTAGGAGTTTAGGATGTACATTATTTTTGGAGGGTCAGGGTCATCCAAATCACAAAAAACATAATCTCACGTAACCCTATAGTGGTATCTAGACACATTGTTTTATTTGTCCATTTTTATCTGCTGACAATTTTAGATATCCAGCTTTGCTACCAGCTTATCATAATCAGTTTATTCTGGTTAATCGAGCTAAACCACAGACCTTGTAGAATTTCCCTTAAAATAGTAGATATCTTTTTCTTTCTTTTTTTGAGTATTTTGGCAGCACACCTCTTTAATGACATTTGGATGTTATTAAAATAGACTATTATGACATCTAAAACTCCCTTCAAGTTAACTGATGTTAAAGGAAGTCTTTGGATTTACAGTAAGTAGTTTCCATCATGACTCACTTTGTGTTTCAGATTGTGGTGGAAGGTGTGAAGGCTGGTCCCAGCCAGCAGGGAGACATGGCTTTTGATGATGTGCAGCTGATAGATGCTCAGTGTCCTCCTCGTGGATATTGTGACTTTGAGATCAACATGTGTAGCTGGAGCAACCTTGGTGGAGGAGTCGACCAGGGTGACTGGCTCCGAGGGAACGGGGCCTCACCAAACCACAACACCGGACCCAGAGTAGATCACACCACGGACTCAACACACGGTTGGTTGTATTTTATATAACTCACATTCACATCTATTCTGCTCTAAGCGAAAAAACAACAACAAAGGTATGGCATGGCCAATGATTGAGTTTTTTGGAACTTGGATATAGAGGACTATCTAAATGAAAAAAATGAGTGAATGAATGAAAGGTTAAGTAGATTCTGGGTGCCACAGAATCAGGGATTCTAAGGAGCTGTTAGCAAACAATTATTTATTTACAAATCCAGCAGATACATAGTAACATTAGCATTGATTTGGAGTCATGTTTGTACATATACCAGGTTAATGCTTTGGGAAATATCTGATGCCTTAACAGCTAAGTCTTCCACTATGTCCATCTGTTGTTTAGTGCCATGCAGTACAGTCAGTTTTTAGAGCTTTTTTAGCTGTCTGCTGAGTCTTTAAACTACACTGATAAGAAAAGGTGTAAAAGGCTGTAAAACCAAAACAATAAGTGGAAAGGGTACCGCTAAAGCTCTCTGCTGAGTGAGGGAACTGTCAGGTGATGATTCTCATCACAAGGAGGGAGCCTTTTCACATTACATTGTTCATTTGATTCAAAAAAATATTAATTGTAGTAGTTTTAAAACCCTCTCTTCCTGTGTGAGAAGTCTCCTTTACAAGTTAACTCAGTGGGCATCACAGAAAATGCATGTGTAAAGACAGTAAGCAGCCCATACATAATCAAAGTAACTCATCATAAACCTGAGAAAAAATACAAGTTTTTAGTTTGCATGTTGCTCCAAGATCAAAGTAACAAAAAATACCATGACTGGATCATGATCCTATCCTAGGAGCATATTCTAGAGCAGGTCAGAAATATACTATATACACCTGCATTTAATTTTGCAATCCTGCATTGTACAATGACGAGTATGCTGAATCTTGAATGCCGCATACGAGCTGTACACATTTTTCCATCTCACTACATTTCATCCAGGTTACTATCTATATGTGGACACCTTGGTGGGTCAACGGGGAGACACATCCCTCCTCATCAGTGATATGTTCCAGCCTTCCACTAGAGGGCACTGTCTTACATTCTGGTATCACATGTATGGCAACCACCGTGGGACCCTCAGAGTCCTTATAAATGACAGGTAACCCTCATGTCTGATCAGGAGCAAAATTAAACATAATTTTACAGAACATTAATTAACAAATCATTCATTTTAATTGTTGATTTCCTGTCTTTTTATAGAAAAACACATATTGGTGACGGGATTCTGAAGTGGACTGAGACAGGAAACAAAGGAGACAACTGGCAGCAGGCCAGAGTGGATATTAAACATGAAGAAGCATTCTGGGTAATAATGAGCTTTTAATGGGCTTCAGCAGGATGAATGCTGATAGTGTTAGGATGAAAAACTAATTAAGAGCCTTGAAAGGATTTGGTTGTTTTAGTATTTGCTTGTATGACAGAAAGTCAGTTACAACATAACACTTAAAATAGCTCGTAGTAACTTCAATATAACAGCTGCATGGAGTCCATTTAGAGCAAGTGTCAGCCACATGAACAGCTGAATTGTCTCAGTAAGTGTTTGCAAATGAATCTCCTGATTTTGTTTTCTTCTGACTGCCACAACAACTTTTTTTTTGCCAGTTGGTGTTTGTATATAAGAGGGGGATGAATACAGGTGGACACATTGCTCTTGATGACATCTCCATTCTCTCTGTCCCCTGCTCCTCCAGTGATGGTAACCTGAAACCCTCATTGTCTATTTTTCTACTGAGCATCTATCATATGTACCCACAGTTCTTGGTTATTGAAATGATAATGTAAAGCTAGAGTTGTGTGTGTTGCTCTATTATATTTATTGATTCACTGACAAACTATCTAAAATACAAATTATTCAGAAATCATTAACAATCAATTACTCATCCCCTCTGAATTAGTTCAAACAACTATTTGATAAAAAAGAGGGGTCCAGACAAAGGCCTCACCATTTACTCTACTACCCAGCTTACCATTTTTGTCAACATTTGATATTTTCTGTTATGTAATTATCAAAATTGAATCATTAACCTAGTCAGTCAATTTTGAATACAAATACTTGAAAATACAGGATTTGAAAGCTTCAGCACAAGTGGAAAATGCAATTAAACAAAGAGATGCCTTTTAACAGGGTACTGATTTCACATATTGTGGAAATAACAAGTATCATCATTTGATATTCTTCGAACGATTCCCAATTGTTCATTATTTTTCATTGTTTTGTTTTGATATATTTGATTTATCTGAAATGTCTCTTTAATTGTATCTTTTATTATTAGAATTTGTTTTGGTCAAGTTAATGTCTGATGTTAACCTTTAAATCCTGTGTTTATTACATTCATCATGTCTTTCCACATCTGCAGATACGTTGTCTATAGGCCTCGGTGTTGGTTTCACTCTGCTGGCTGGTGTCATTATCGTCCTCGTCCTCTTTATAATGAACAGGAAGCGCTGTGTAAAGTATGCAGTGATTTAAATACCTAAATAACATACATGATGTACATAATAACATTAAAGAACACCCATTCATGATGTTTATCTACATTCCTGGTTGTGTTTCATAGGAACCAGCCTACAATTCTGCATAATGATGCGATTAACCAACGCGCTGCGTTTGACCTCTTTGACTGCAAAATAGATGTAAGTAAGCAAGAGTAGATAAGATTATATCTTGTTATGGTTTCATGGAGCTCAGATGATGATAAAAATATTTGTTTCCTCCCATGCAGGGCACACAGCATGGAAGTGAATCTGACTTATCCTTCTACAATAATCTTTATGGTGACTTCCCGCATGATGACACAATGGCTACATCTAATGCTTAATCCAAACACCCCCATTAATAAATACAATACAGCAAATAAACCATAACCAAATTATTGTACATTATACCTCTGATATCTTTTAAATTTTTATTTTAAAATTGAACATTTATGTTAATGTTTGATGTTTATTGTTTATTGTTTAGATCAAATAATGTAATGACCATACAGTCAAAGCCTTTGACTGAGGATTGAGACATGTTGTGCTTTAATAGAGAAACTCATTTTTATAAAAATGGAATTCAAGTAACAATGTAATAATATATTTGATGTTGTTGATCCTTTTGCTTTCTATGACCAGCAGAACCAATTAGATTCATTTTAGTAAATTATAAACAATTGACAAATGTCTGAGAGAGGTTTTTTGTCTAAAGCCCAAAGTGGTGTTGTTTTAAGAAACTATATTGTAAGGACATTACTGTATTTTCCTGTTCTGTTGAACATGTCATAACAGTTGTTCTGTAATGGTTTTAATTGCATAATGTTTAATCTGTGACTTCAATTACGAAAGTATTTAATTTGTCAGATTTGTTTAAAGCAAACTTACAGCCATCCATAGTGACTGCAGGGTCAGTTATTACAGAAGTACAAACATCTACACATGTACAGACAAAACTTTTACGCCTTATTTTTCCCCATTATTGAATCTTCTTTTTAATTTTTCAATGATAACACCCTCATTGGGACAGTTGCGTTCATTTAAAATTTGACCACTGGCGAGATATCAAGTTTGATATCAGCGGATATGAAAACAGCCTTCTAGTGTCAAAATCTGCACATGCATCATTCTGCATAGTGGCTCAAACATCCAAGCACAATAAGAGAAACACATTTTTTTTAAGTTCAGAAGGGCTTTAAATATGTCTGTAATTAGTGTTGATACTTTTACTTAATGTCTAAATAAATATGTGTACAGGGTTGAGAATGTTACTTTGGAAATGTAGGAGGACAGATTACTAGTTATCTTTTTTTAAATGAAATAATAATGAAACAATTTCACTTATTTAATCAAAGAAATGTAACTACGTTTTTTTTTTAACTGTTAAGGTAAGTGCACCAAAGTCTAAGTTCAGGTTTCTTTCATGGATACTGACATGATTTATAAAGGTGATCATTTCTTATAAAGCAAGATTTATCTCTCATTTAAAAATGTATTCATTAGTTCATGCAGATATTGGAATATAAAATAAAGATGTTTGGTATAAATTACTCCCACTCCCTACTCACACTGGTAATCTGTGTTACAGGGTTAGGGAAACAACATATTAGCAGAGTATTTTCATGTTTTAATTCATGTCTGGAGAGGGTCTGTATTTAAGTGTCATCCTATTTATTCTGGTTTCAATAAGCTACTGTACGAATGCAAACCGTCCATCTCATGTCTTTCTCCGGTCACATTTTCTCTCTCTCACACACAAGCACACACGCAGATACACACGCCTTAAAAAATACAGAACAAAAGACACAAGCACCTCCCAACCACGTGACATGCGCGCGCGCACACACACACACACACACACACACACACACACACACAGAGAGACAGGCTGTACCAAAGAAGTGTGTGAGAGGAAAGACTCAGGCAGGAACAATGGGAGTGGACGTCGAGACCCTAAAACCCGGAGACGGTGAGGATATGTTTTAATGTATATCATTCCATAAATGTAAATATGTCACCTCTATAAAAAAGATCCCAGTTTTAACACATATTTTCCTTCTTACAGGAAAGACTTTTCCGCAGAAAGGACAGAATGTCAGCGTGCACTATGTCGGTAAGACTGCTGACAGGGCAAAGGTTATTTTGTTCACAAACTCTCACTTAAAATAAATAAGTGAAACATCTGATCGATGTTTAAGTGTGTGTAATATTACCCACTTTTACGCATTTATTAGCTTTTTGAATGAAGCTACTCGGTGGTTTCTCGCTAAATGCTAACGTTTCGCTATCCTGTTTCTTTTATAAAGTCAGTCATTTGGGGGAGGAAAGAAAGGCTTGTTTGTTTTTTAATGCCGAGAGTGAGATGAAGAGATTCGTACATTTCTGTCTAATGAGCGTGAAATATGACTCTACAGCTGGTAAAAGGTTAGCTTGCCTTAGCTTCGCTTAGCTTAGCTTCGCTTAGCAGTCAGACAGGAAACGTGGGGAAGGGCTAATATTAGCCTGGCTCTGTCAAGAAAGAATCTGCTTTTCAGCACTTCTAAAGCTCACTCACTATTCTTACACCTTGTATGTTTCTTTACCTAAATGCCAAGATAACCAGTGTAGCAGCATGCTTTCATGTTGAGGTATGCTGCAGGCTTCATATTTAATGTGACATGACAGAAGCATGGTGGATCGGTCAACTTACCTCTCGATTTGAAAGCAAATGAGCAAATTTCCCTTCAGAAAATGTGGCTTATTTTGTACACTTGCTCATTTAAACACCCAGTTATATTGAAAAGTGTTTGAAAAAACTCAAAACTAGTCTTGTGGTCATACAAAAACAAATCTTTGTCAGCAGTGTGTTTTTTAATGCTGTTCTGGTTGTACTTAATGTAAGGGATGAAATGATAGTCCTCATAGTTGTTCTCACTGTTGTTTCCATGATTAGAGTTATTGATGCAATGCTGCTGAGTCTGTGTAACTCTTACTAATGTAATTTCATGTTTGTTTTATGTTGTACTTTACGCTGCCAAACCAGTTGCCCTTTGAAGGCAAATAAAGTTGAACCTCACCCCTTTTTTTTCTCCTTTTTTTTATTGAACAGGCACACTGACAAATGGGAAAAAGTTTGACTCCTCCAGGGACCGTGGAGATCCTTTCCAATTCAAAATTGGAACCGGCCAAGTAATTCGTGGTTGGGATGAGGGTGTTGCCCAGGTAAGGGTTAGAGGAACTTTAAAGGGGCATTCCAGTGATTTATACACATAAAGATCAGATTACTCAACATAAAGATGAAATAAGAGCAGCATCAGTTTCAAACCATCTGTGTCTACACATCATGCATTGAGTCACAGTGCTGCTGTTTCAGATCAATTAAAATAGAAATGTATCGTCTGTCAGCTCTCAGCTGTGACGAAGACGACTAAAAACGCAGCTGATACACCTCATGAATAGAGCAGCATTCAGCCTGTGGAGACATTTCTTTTTTTTGTTTTCTTAAAGATTAATTTTTGGGCTTATTATGCCTTTTATTCAGACAGTCTGACAGAGGGGAATGACTTGCAACATAGGTCCCTGGCCGGATTTGAACCAAATATAATCAACTCTGCGATTATATGGCATCTAACCACTCGACTACCAGGGCACTCCAAGACATTTCTATTAAGTCTCCTGTAGCTCTGCAGATTTCCAAACACTGAAAAAAAAAATGTATCAAGCTCAGACTTTACATTTTTAACAGTAAACATTTACCAACGTGAGAGGGCCCATCAAATGACAATGCTGCCTTATAGAAAATGTAGGATCCACTCCTTTTTGGGGTTGACCCATACCAGAGACTAAAACACAATGTCTTTATAGATATTCACCTGCCTATTTTAAAAATGTATGAGTTCCCCAGCATTATG
This sequence comes from Scomber japonicus, assembly GCF_027409825.1. Lineage (NCBI taxonomy): Eukaryota > Metazoa > Chordata > Actinopteri > Scombriformes > Scombridae > Scomber > Scomber japonicus. The sequence continues at coordinate 22,153,243 of NC_070589.1, read as the reverse complement.
AAAGTGTGGTAATCAATCAATGGAGTGCTCTTTTGACAGAGACGGCATACATATTAAATATTAGAACCATATTGTTACCTTGTTTGTAACTTGATCTTCACATTCTCCTCAGATGAGTCTGGGCCAGGTGGCCAAGCTGACCTGCACGCCGGACTATGCTTACGGCAGTAAAGGATTCCCTCCCATCATCCCAGGAAATTCCACTCTCATCTTCGAAGTGGAGCTGCTGAAATGCTGAGTGTTTAGCTGACGGTTGCTCCCCTGAATTTCTCATTCCACCCTCATCATCCCGGTCACAAATAACTTGTTTAATTAAAGGTGCTGTCAGTAGCATTTACAAAACACAAGTCATTGTAGAAATTATTCTGATATCTTGGCATAATTGAGACAAATAAGATTGTGTCCCAGTGCTTATGTTAGTAGGGTTATTGATGTTGCGATGACACTCAGTCACTAACTGTAAAGGAGTAGTTCAGCATTTTGAGAAATACTCATAAATTCTGTGTTAATTATGAAACATCCAGGAGAGGGTTACTTCGGTTTAGCATAAAGATTATAAATGGGAAAACGGCTAGCTTGAAGGTAACAAAATCCACCTACCAGCACCTCTAAGGTTCACTAATTAATGGGTTATATCTAACCCACTGTTGGTGGTAACTTCATGTTTTCCATACAGATTCGAGAGTGGCATCATTATTCTCTCAAACACAGTGTATTTTCCAGGATGTTGAACTATTCCTATAAATAAATCCAACAACATGTGTAATGACCTTTTTTAGTTGTTTAGACACAGTTGAGATACCACCTTTTGGTTGTAAACTTTCAGGATTTAGTTTAGCCTCATTTTTACCTTTTTATTACATATTTGACTTAACTCTCAGGTGGTTGAAAGCACTTAAAACACATAATCTGAATTAGAGCAAAAAACAAGGGAACATTAATCTAGTGCGCTTTACGAATAGCAGCTCTCTTTGTGTGCCATAAACCAACAGAATTATCACAAAATCTTAGTGAATGGCTCTGAAAAAAAGTAGTAAAGGCTGCCAGTCTATTCAGAAAATGTCTTTTGTGCATAAATATTTATTCCAATGTCTCAAAGGTAGTGCAGTAAAGATTATTAGCATATAAAATGCAAATGAAACACCTTTAATGAAAAGTTTATTTGTTTTTTATTCCCCATCGTAAACTTACCCCTTCAATAGATGCATGAGTTTGACAGCTTAAAACTTTGACACAATGTAAAGAAACACTTCATAAGTTTAGAAACAAAAATTGGCGTATGATTTAGTTTATCATTACTACTTGTGTTGCCATTTATAGTATTGGGAACAGATGTTAAAACCTGCTCCTTGTACTATACTTACGAGGCTTTTTGCCATAACAATTTAAATGTCTGAAGTGTCCTTGTATTATGTCACAGTGCTTAATGTTTTATTTCTTTGGTATCAGCCATGAAATTGTCTTACATTTGGGTATTGCATTCTTGCATTAAAAGGAATATACGATAATTATGTTTCATTTTTTGTCATTAATGTGAATTAGATTTATGTCTTAGGTGCTGGCAATGTACACAAGCTTTAAGTATCTTTCAGAACGTGGGGACTCTCTGTAAGTCATTGAAGCATCAAAGCTGAAAGCCTGCTATGATCTTGTTGTGTGTATTTGCCTTGGAGTGAATGCCACACCACACAATGTTTTCATGAAAACAACATTTTTGTTGAAGTGGATTCTGCTCTGCAGGTTTAGGTTGTCTATCATAAACAGGCTGCAGCTGTCTGTAACAATTTAATAGTTAAACAGCCTCTCTGCTGCTGCTTTTCCCCTAAGACTCAAAGCAAACAGTATATGTCTTAAATGCTAATTAAGTAAAAGAGCAATTAAGTTGAAAATGACTTGAAAATGTGGCAATTTTGTAGATTTAGTTACTATTGGTCACCATGAAAACGCCAATGTGTTAAGAGTTCACCTGTCCAGTAAGTTCCTCTCTCCAAGGTGTTGATCATTCATATATTTATGTGATTCTGTCAGTTATTTTAAGAACAAAGTAAACAAAAACAGAATAATTGATCAATATAAAATGAAAAACAATGTCCAAATGTAGCTGATTGCAATATATCATTAAGCTGCAACAGTAAAGTGGAATTGTTGATTTTGGAAAGTACATTTATTTAAAGTAAATGAAGAATTGGTGGAGTTATTTCTCTTTAAGTAACTTATTAATCAAATTCAGTTATCAAACTTGCTCAACAAAAATACATAAAAGTTTGTGTAATGAAACTGCACTCTATTCAATTGTGCTTAAAAGTGTACAAACATTAGTTAAAACATCTTAATATCAGTGACCTCATCACTCTATTTACACCAGCTATAGGCCTATTATGTTTTATGTGTTTTGGTATCTATAATGCCTTTAAATGTGCTTAATAGGTTTATGATTATATTTATTTATTTTGTGCTATCACAGGATTACAGAGGTTTAAATAAGACTTAATATTATTTTACTAGCTATAACAGAATTTAAGTGGTTATTTTGATAAAATATCACGTTTATCAGGTCTGTAGCTTCGCTTCAGATACACAATGAGAAATTGCAGATTATGTGAGAGTTAGTTTATGGCAGATTTGTCAAACTAACTAAAAGATGTGCCGGAGTAAGTGGCCCTTAGATCTGAATCTAAATCATGACCATGACACAGGCAGTCCTACGCCATCAAGTGGAAGAAGTTGGAATTGCAACAACCTCTGCTGCATTTATTTGCACCTGATAATCTAAATGACTGCACGTAGAGGTTTGTACTTATTCACGGACATTTGTTGGATTTTATTTTGTTTTATTTTTTTCTGTTGTACAATTGCCGAGGACTCTTCAGAAAACAACAATAACCTATTTGTCTGAGTTCAATGTGCATTAATCCCTTCATGAGGTGGGGAGGGGGCGTTTACACAGTTTTGTTGAACATAGTAGTTATACATAATTTGTTCTGTCAATTGACTTGTAATAGTGACAATTACGACGACACATGAAGGCAGCAACTCTCCAGGTCCAGGCTCTCATCACTAGCAGTTCATTTCATTCCTGGCAACAGTGAAGTGACACTCAGTCGGTCTGCAGGCAGTTTTTAAGTCCACATGGAAAACAACATGACGAGAAAGTTTCCTTTTTAGGCGACTGGGAGCTTTTTGTTTTATTGTAACCAGACATCCTCCAACAGTGAGACGCTGCAGGCTGAGTCTCACTTTGCGCCCATTCATGAGTTTCTCTGTACTCTGAAGTTAACAGAGAAAAAAGGATGTCGATGATCATGACTAAGACAATTCATCTTATCACAGGACTGGTCATCGTTTCCCAGTTTCAAATAAGCTTCATGAAGCTAAAATCTGCATATGGTAAGTCATAAAACGATTGTTTGTAGGCTAGGAACAGGAGGACAGTTTAAACAATACAGCAATATTATTGTTGATTGAATTTGATTTGCAACTATTTAATGTTTTGTTTTCTTCTTCTTATACAGTTACATGTTGTTTTTACTTTGTTTTGCAAGTCAACACTGACTGGCAAGTCTTTTTATATTAGCAGTGCAAGGTTCCGTGTATCTTTTGAAAATGTCATTACATTTCATGTCTGCATAGATACTTGCAACAATAACAATGATGATGATGATGGTGATGATGGATGATGACATGAATTGTTGTATGATAATATTTTTTTAATTGAAGATGTGCAGAACTTTTCAGCAAATGTTTTGACATTTTCTTTACAAGAAATCCCCAAAAAGGCTGAAAAATATCAGTTTTCTGTGTTTCCTGTGGTATTTTATTCTTAACTGGGGGGGGAAAAAAAACAAGCTTTGACAAAGCATTGTCATAGTAGACATACGTTTAGATAATTAATTCTAATCTGCCATTTTCTGTTTGATTCTGTGTTTTTGTTTTAGTTTCCGACCACCAGGCGGAGAATGTGTATTTAATGTGACTGATAGAGACTTCATTAAGGTCATTTTAGATTCAGGTGTGTTGCTGCTGCTCTGTGTGAAAGAAGCTTTACTCTATCGCTTTATTTGCTTTATTTAAAGTGAAAATGAAACGGTTGACTAAGCTGCAACAGCAGTCGGTGATCTTTATTGGACTGTGTGATAAATTTGACGTTTGTTGATGTACAAACTAAAACAGCGACTGTCAGTGGCTTCACTGGTGGATAATAAACATAAACAGTATGAGGTCCTCTTGCTAACATCATACAGACAGAAGTGGTGGGAAGTAACACCACTAATAGCACATTAAGTTCTTGTACTTAAGTATTTCCGTTTGATGCTACTTTATAGCCTACTTCCACTCCAAACATTTTAAGTGGGAAATATTGGATTTTACATTTATTTGATACCATGAGTTACTTTTCAGATGAAAATATGACACACTGAATAATATAAAAAGCTTTTAAAATGCAACACATTATTAAAGATTAAACTAGTGGTTTCTAAACTTTTTGTCTTTTGACGTCTTACAAAAAGCAGTATGTAGTCGGGGTCACATTTCAGATGTCTTGTTAACAGCTTAAACTTCTCACATTTCAGTGATTTCAATTTCAGTAAATGTTCAAATGGGACAATATTTCACCAAAAATTTAAAGATTAGAGAAACACTCCAAAAACTGTAAACAGATATGTGTATCAGAACTTTGTTTTTCCTCCTTTCCTCTCACATTAATCATCTCATGAGCACTCAAACTTGCCTGGTGACCCCTTGGAGGGGTCCGACCCCTTGGTTGAGAACCAAAGGACTAAACTAGCTAACTATAGTTGAAACTAGCTCCACTTCCAGCAGCTACAACAGTAATATGCTGCTCTCACACTGATACTTCAGTATTAATCATCTAATGGTGTCATATATAATACTATATCAGTCAGAGGGATCAATTCAGTACTTTTACTTTTACTTTGGTGCTAATATATCTGTACTTTTACTGAGGTAGGGTTTTCCGTGCAGGGCTTTTTACTTATTTTTTTACATTTCTGTAGTGGTACTTTTACTACAGTAAATGATTAAAATACTTCTTCCACCATTGAAAACAGATTATGTATCATCAGTACATTGCTCATGTCACACACACACACACACACACACATGTGGGTGCCTCTGCAGCCACAGGGCCACCATGTGACAGAAATATAGACACAACACCCACCACTGCCCGGCCTCACATGCCTGGTCCTGGACCTGCTGGTGTGAAGAATGTGAAGCATGCTTTCACCCTCTCCTGTGAAGAGAAAAGTTTGGATGCACTGTTGTCACTGGAAAAGCAGAATGACGGGACCGCCACGCATGTTTGCCACATGGCACATGCTGAAGATGTGTTTGTGTCCTGTTGCATGTGAGCAGAAGATACAGCAGATTACTGATATAGAATGAGGCTCACAATTAATTGTACACAATTAACTGGATAAAACATACAGTTTTCCCTGTTTAAGTGGCTTTCAAGGTTGTTATGAGCATGTTTCCACACTATCTAACAGTATTATACTGTCTATGCATATATTGTATCAGCTAGTTTAAGCTCTTCAGTGAGCATCAGTACATGATGTTTACACTGAAATATTCAGACCCAAGACTTACACCATTTTAGATGTCTTGTGCATCATTTTACACACATTTCCCCAAAATTCAACCCACCATATTTAATATTTGGTATTCAGTATCATATTTGGCCAACTTTGGGAGTTCAGTAAGTTAGAGCTGTGCTTGGCTGCACAATGACTGATCCACTGTTGTGCCGCTGCATGTGTAAGGGTTTGTAACTTACAAAACAGTAGAAAAACATCCCATACAATTTCCCACAGGCCAAAGTAATATGTTCAAGCTGCTTATTTTTGTCTCATCAGAAAATTTCAATTTACAGTTAATATAAAACAGTGAAAATCATCATTTTGAGGACTGAGTATGACTTCAACTTCTTCTAAATTTTGATTGTTTTGTTTAGTATTTTTTAATCAGTGGTGTTATTTTAAAGTTAATTAGTTTAATTTGTGTGCTAAACTTGAGAGCTGTGGCTTCCTTGTTTTTGTGTTGTTTATTTGTTTCTTCCTTTTTTCCATATTTATCCATAAATGAACAAAAGTGCAACTCCCTCCAAAAAATCCAGTCAATTAATGTTAAGATGATCGACTAATCTGATATAGACTAATCAATTCTAGTAAAGGTCTTAAACTGCAAAAATCTTGGTCATAAAACATGTATTGCTGTTTGCTGTGTTTATTGTGTATGTTGTTCCTGACACGAAAAACCTTTTGAACAGTTGAAACACATTAGAAAAGAAAACAGTGTGATCATGACCCATCTGTTTCTCCTTTGCTCCCAGGGGTCTACCGTACTGACACGCAGAGGCTTTCTCCTCCAGAGGAAAGGCCGTATGTGATTACCAGAAACCACAAGTCCAGAGAGAGGAGGTGGGCATCCAGGCCCAGGTCTGGGGGCCCTGGCTTGTCTGCAGATAAGAGGGGCCACTACAGAGACCAGCACCTACCAGAAGAGTCGGACCCAGACCTGCTGATGGAGGAGGGACATGACAATTCTACGAAGATTGTGGTAAACTTACTGCAGCAAGAAAATGTTTATCAGAGAAATAGAAATATAGAAATATAGAGAGTAAACAGGTTTTTGAGGTGACAACTTGTGGGGAAAAAAATGTTTATATTGTGTGTTTTCTGGAAGTAAAAGAAGTTTTTATATGGCTAGTTTAAATTTAAATACATGTTTACTCTTTACTGTGAAATTTTAGTGTAAGTATGGAGAAATAGCAACAATATAAATGATTAACATATAATGAAAGCACTGACATATTTTTGGACAGGACTTTGATCACGCCTACTACACGTCTAAAATCTACGGTCCTGGAGACGCAGCCGGTAGAGAGCTGTGGGTGAACATTGATGAGATGGAGGAGGATGACTGGAAGGTCCATGGCTTCCTGTCCAGCACCCACCGACAGGCTGAGGTATGAAATGAGTCTGTGTGGAAATGGGACATTTATGTAAATTAAATAGCTACTGGAGAAAATGTTTCATTGTCAGCATGTGGATTTCATTTCTTGAATATCTTATGACAGTTGCTATTTACGGTCTGAAAGCATCGAAGTACAGTGAGCACACTGAAATGTTCCACAGACTCTGCTCTCAGTTACAATAAAAGTTTTTCATGTGTTTTCATTATTTGTTTAAAATACTAATGGTGGTGCACTTTGTAATTTTTTTGCTTCCAGAGAGTAAATCTTTCCTTCGACTTTCCTTTCTATGGTCACATATTGAAGGAAATCACTGTGGCAACTGGAGGTGAGTCTTTCATTACACACACATCTTTTTTTCTAAAAATTGTCGTATTTGTATTTTGAGGCCCCATCTGTATTTTTCTGAGAAATGGTCTTAATTTAATTTGGAGTTTAAAGTCTTAGAGGGGTTTAAATGTTACAGTTAAACATGTTAACATGGTTAGTATTTTTTAGGGTAATTCCAGTACCTTCAGACTCAGCATATTTATATATGACAACTTTTAGGTCAACAAAATAAATAAAGAATTCAGTAATTTACCAATTTTATAGCCACAAAATAAAACACTTAATTCTATGGCTATATATGATTGCCTCTTAATTTCCTGGGAAGTTTCCTTGAAGAAAATGTGTAATTTGCTACTAATTACGAAAACCAAGTTCATTTGAGTTTAGTTGTTGATTGCTGGATTTGAAATAAAGAGAAAAAAATGGAACAGCTACCTCCATTGTTTTACATGTGCAGGTGGGGGTGCTGAGGGGACTCATGACCTCAGTATTTCCAACATCCTGTCTTGTGCCGTGATATATGGCTACATTATATGATTAATAAATTAATACTGCACTACAAACAGCTGATGAATGCATGCTTGTCTCTGCTAGGTTTCATTTACACTGGAGATATAATCCACCGCATGCTCACAGCCACTCAGTATGTCGCTCCTCTGATGGCAAATTTTGACCCGAGCCTTTCCAGAAACTCTTCTGTGTTTTACTTCGATAATGGTAAGACAGAGTGGCCTTTTTGAATGACCACAATATTCAAACTGTTATGAGTTGTTGCTTTTTGTTTGTAGGTCCGATGTAGAATATTAACGTGAATATAAAGTCATTGTGTTGTGCATTGTATGTATGTCTACCCACCTTAAGGCACTGCATTGGTGGTGCAGTGGAGCCACATTCATCTCCAGGACAACATCAATCTGGGAACTTTCACCTTCCAGGCCGCATTGCACAGTGACGGACGTATTGTGTTCGCCTACAAAGAGGTGACGTTTCTTTCCTCTTTCATGTTCTTTTTTTAAGGGGACATCAGTTTAACCTAACAGCTTTATTTTCTTTTATAGATCCCATTTGACATCATCAACATCAGCACTGAGAATCATCCTGTTAAAGTGGGCTTGTCAGATGCTTTCGTGGTGCTTCATGAGATAGAGCAGATCCCCAGTGAGTTCTGCTTTAAGTTTCTTTTTAAAACCTAAAATCGATTTTATTTTTTAGCAGACAATTTACTAAACAACATGGTCTCATCAGTAATGAACATCTTTTGTGATTTTTTTTTTGTGATGTATTAAAGATGTTCGGAGGAGAACCATCTATGAATATCACAAAGTTGACATCCTCAAGTCCAAAATCTCCAATTCCACAGCTGTGGAGATGCTACCTCTTCCAAGTAAGTTATTCTTACTTTAAGTATGAATACACAAAGAAAAGTAAAGTGCTACTAAACTGGCAAAACACACTGTTTACACACTGCCTTTACCCATGAATTGTCATCCATGTATATTTAGATCAGTGAACCTGATCTAAATGTCTATTTTTTCTTTTCTTTTTTGTCTTCATATAGAAAATATAAAGAGAAATAATAATACATTAGTAGCCATTGCAAGTTGGCTCTATCTAGTGGGATGGCCTGAAAATTGGATTCAAGTTTTATTTACAGAAGCCAAAGCTGTCTCTTCCTCCACACTCTTCACTGTATATCTTTATTCTCAGCATGTCTCCAGTTCTCCAGCTGCGGTCCATGTGTCACTTCTCAGATTGGCTTTAACTGCAGCTGGTGCAGTCGGCTACAAAGGTAAACTGGAAAAGCATACAGCAAGAGAGCATACCACTGACAAGCTGCACATTCCCTCAAATGCTTTTTTGATTTAAAAAAAAAACACAAGGGGGGGGGGGCAACGTTTAGAATTCTTGTCATTTCTGCATCTGAATTTGGATGAATAAACCATGTTTGATGGCAGCTGTGATATGAAAAGTGTCTAACATAATCCTGTTGACTACAGTTATGGCTATTTAAAGAACTATGTTGCTGATTTTCAGGATTGCTTGGAGTTTGTTTATATTTACTAGGGCTTGAGCCAAATCTTAATATTAGGTATTCAGAAAAGCACACAGTGTTTTGTTTTTTTTGGGGGGGGGGGGTTTACAAATATTTAGTACTTTTTTTTAATTATTATTTGTTTACAGGAAAAAAAAGAAATAATTAAAATAATTATCCTTTTTCAGGTGCTCCAGCGGCTTTGATCGTTACCGCCAGGACTGGGTTGACCTCGGCTGCCCGGAGGAGGTTTGCATTATTTTACATTACAGAAAACTGCAGAAAGTTTAACTCAGAGTGAAGGTAGCATCGGTCCTGTCAGTCTGAACAAAGTAGTTTACTCATGTTCCTTCTCCAGAGACGAGATGCCCGGTGTTTCCGAATGACAGACGCCACAAACACCACATCTCACCACCTCACACACACGACCACTCCAGTCACGGTGACCGCAGAGCAGCAGAGGACCTCCAGCGTGACCTCTGCCCCCCTCAGCAAGACGTCCACTGTCACAAACCCATCGACACACAGCAGCAGCAGCACGAGCAAGAGAACGATAGCCACTCCGCAGCCTCCAACCAGCAAACCTGCAGAAGGTAAAAAAGCCTTTCACATCACCTGTAGTGAATGCAAACTGTTTTATTGGTTGTGATGGCAGTATTTGTCTTCTTCTTTTTGACTATTTTCTAAGTCATTACCTTTTACAGAATCCTCTCGTTTGTCAGCTCATCTTCAGTGAATATTTAGGACATATTACAGCTCAGGTGTCATTACCATCTCATGAATTAATGCTTGTTCTCTTAGCACAGTATCCACGCCCACTAAGAGGGTCAAGTGGTCAGCTATTTCCCAGCCCTCTGTTAGCTCATAGCTGAGTGTATACAGCGCCATGTTAAATACTGCATAGTGTCCTCAGCTACTGAAGGATGACTCAATGTACAGTATGTGTATCACTCTGTGTCCTAGTTGGGTCAGGATGTGGGAGGGCTGTTATTTCTGGCTGTGGTGGCTATTATGTGTAAGCTGAAAGAGTACGATGTCCTGTTCAAACAAAACTACTGTTATTTTACTGAGATTTTTCTTGACTGTTAGGAAAATTACGTCAAAAAGTAATCGTGTTAATCCTAAAATGTCTTCTATTTCTGTAGGATATCATTTTGAATAAAAAATGACAGTCTTTTCTTCATTGCTGAACTGCAAATCAGAGTCATGAACTCGAGTCATGTGATCTAGAAAGAAGTCAGACTTGTAGTCATAAATCTGACAACTTTAGACTTGAGTTGATAAAACCAAAAGGACTCATTAACACTTAGAAACATTTCATATCTTCCTCTAGCCCAAAGCTTTAAAAAGGTGTTTTAAAAAAGTGTGCAGCAACTTAACTCAACTAAATTTCCAGACAACAGATACTTTTAATCGATTCAACAGAAGATACCTTTAATTATTGTTCAAAATTGCAGACAGCGATATGCGAAACTTTCTGTATGTGTTTAAAAGTAATAACAAAACATGTTTATTTTCTCTGTATATTTATTAGATCAGCTATTGTTTAAAATGTTCTTAATATGGCATTTAATTAAACTAAGGGCACACTATGACTGGTTAACAACTGGAACCGGGATGTTTAGGACTTGACTCAGGATTTAATAGTTAAAACTTGAAATTTCTGTTGCAAATTGGTTAAATTACGATGCTTGTGAGGAGCTACACATTATGATTTGTCCTGTAGTTAAGTATTTCAGTAAAAACTAACAAATCGTAAAGTACTGGTTAGGTTAGCCTCTTTTGTAGGGATCTCTTGTATGTGTGTATATGGTTGAGAGTGCTATTTGTATTCGTATGTGTATATATGTGTATATGTATTTTTCTGTTTTGTCTTGGGGGGGGGGGGGGGGGGGTTGGTTGGTTGGTTTATGTTTAAAATTGTTACATGTATTTATTTTGTGCCTGGGCCCCTCTTAAAAAGCTTTTTAAGCCAACTACAAAATGAGTATGTTGTACATGGTTTTAACTGAGGTGTGAACAAAAGAAATGAAATGAAATACTGACTTAAACTACTCTTAAAGAACTACTAAAAGAACTATAGAGATAGTAACAAGAATGTAAATGGATAAATGGACACTCTCAAAAGTGAGATTTTTTCTTTTACTCTTGGAAAAAATTGATAAAGGTACATGACATTGCATACTGTTTTTTCTTCTTGTAGATGACACAAAGATCTCTTTCCACATCAATGAAACACGTAAGTCATTAATGTTCTACCTACAGTGCTTTATATCTGTAATGATATATAACTTCTTGTTAATTGTCAACATTATATTTGAACCTGATGACTGAGCTGTATCATTGAGTCTCACCTTCACTTCTGTACAGCAGGAGACAAGGACGACACAGGAGAGGGTGATGAGCGGCTGCAGATTGGTCTCCTGGCAGGCATCGTCATGATGATGGTCGTCATGGCAGCAGCCGTCCTTCTGTCTGTCTACATGTACAACCACCCGACCTCCAACGCCAGTCTCTTCTTCATGGAGGTCAGTGACAGCAAGTAACAAAAACACACTTATGTTCCCCCTGTCTTTATTTTTAAGTTTTAGCCCATAACCAACAAATTGTTCATACTTTGCATTTGTAGCTCCCATTTTCTAAAGCATACCACTCTTAGTTTAACCTTTAAACTCCTGGTACCTCTCTAATCAACCCACAGAGACTTTAAAATCTGTTTATTAGTATCAATAATCCAACAGAGGGAACATTTTGTTAGCTTTATCATTTGCTTTGCAAGCAGTGGGGACTAAAGATGATTATCCTAAAGTTTGTCAAAATGTTCTAACACTTTGATCTACAACAAGATGTCTTGACAACTTTTAGTAAATACTGGAGGATAACCATTAAATTTGGCCTGTATACTACAAAAAGGACCATTAAATCAAAAGTTCTCTGTATCGAAAATTACCTTCTCCAGTATAAAGCAGTTTAAAATGAATGGCTCGACTTCTGTGTAATTTTCACAATATTCATCATTCCATGGTGATGATATTTATTGATTTGGGTGACTGACCTTTTCTAGCAGCACCAAGTTCACATAATTTATCTGCATCAACCTGCGTATTCTGAACATTTGTTTAGTGCATATTTCAACACTAAAGCAACCAAAGCTCTCCTCAAAACAAGAGTTTGTCAGAAATGTTCATGTCTTTCTTAAAACCACAGTCAGGTGTCCATATGACCATTGCTTTAATAAGTTCTCCTTTTCATACTCATTTCTAACAAACCTTCAATGTAAGTGATGGGGAACAAAACCACAATCCTTGTTTTGTGCAGAAAGACATTCAAAAGTTTAGCAGAAGCTTATGACACTTCAACTGTCACAATTAGTCTAATCAAGTGAATATAATAACAAAAAGAGGGAAATTTGTACTAAAATGCTTTTAACCTTTGAAGATCTCCACTTGATTTGACTGATTTGGGTGTCAGATCAACATGTTTTGCACAAATGTATTTAAGACTGAATTGTGTTCCCCATCACTTACAATGAAAGCACATTAAGAATTCATATTTTAATGGCCAGTATGAACAGCAAGAATGATTGCAGTGAGCAAAACCTACTTCAATGATCAAAACTGAGAATTATTTTGAGACAGACTTAAAAATATTGTCAATGTATCCTTTCTTACAAAGTAAAACAGATAGTTAAATGCTTAAAAGTGGTTTATTTCAATTATTGCATTATTTTTGGCAGGTTACCGTGAAGTTTGATATGAAAATAAGTCAGCTGATGTTTTCTCAGTATGGCATCCACATTTTCTATGAAGAAACAGTTTTAATTTTTTGTTCATTCCTCCCACAGCGACGCCCAACCCGCTGGCCAATCATGAAGTTCCGACGGGGTTCTGGTCGGCCCTCCTATGCCGAGGTGGAAGCTCCCGGTCAGGACAAAGATGGCACGGTGGTCATCGACCCCAAACAGGCCTTTGTCATGTCAGCCAGAAGAGAGAGTGAACAGAAAGAAGGATTCATAGTCTCTGATCAAAGGGAGCGCTTCCTTGTCTCCGAGAGCTCCTGACCAAAACTGCATATCCCAGAATGCTTTGGGACAGAGCTGGTTCTCTATGAGATGAAGCTATTTGTATTTTATATTCCACTGTTGCTCAAGTTCACTTTTAAGGACAGAATAGGAGCATTCAGAAAGAAAAACGTCAAACCTCTATGAGGAAACTGCAACTAGAAAATATTTTATGCAACAGTATGGCTTAAGACTGGTTGAGCCATAAAACCGGTTTCCTGTAATATGCATTTGTGAAGACAAACATCACAGGAAAATAAGAGAAAAAGCGTGTTTGTTCTCCACTCAGGTCGTCCGCTTGCGTTTACTGCAGCATCACAACGAGTGAGAGGTGGCGCTGCTGAATATTTGTCTTGAGACCATTTCTCTCAAAGACGGCTGTTATTTTCCAGAGCTGTTATGTGTTGTTCCCACACACCTTCACAAGAAGGAATGTCATATTCGGGTGTCATTTCCTCATCTCAAAAATACAGACTAAATTCCTCACCATTACACCCACGTTCATCTACGGGGCAAACAGGGTGCAGAGTGTTTTCAGGGTCTCAGTGCAAAACATTTTCACTGTGGGGCAAATGTTTTGAAGTTAGTGACTTTATTTTCTGTAAAGGCAGAAAACAACATTTACTGATTGCTTTGCTGTATAAATAAGTACACTACAACATTACAAATATACAGGTGTACAGTATATTATCCATAGTATTCATTTTAAACATGATATGGTCTCCCAAAACAATTTTCTAACATGCTTCAATTGTTTCCATGTACTTTATATCTGCTTATTGATTATGATTTACAATAAAAACTGTATAAATGCAGGGTTTATCCAGTAGCTATACTGCTGAAAATTTCAGTGTCTCTTCAGTTCATATTTTTGTGAGACTTAATTCATCAATGACTTAAATGGACAACTATTAGTGTTAAATGAACTCTATAAAAAGTATTACAATTAAAACATTTAGCATTATTCCAGCTGTTAGGAAATCTAAAAGAATCTCTTGCACATACAGTATTGCTGCTTTTTTGCAAGACTCAATTTTTAGGGATTTTCTTGTCTGTAGGTTTAGTGAGTGATAATTGATTTAACCTGCTACTTCTCTTTACAAGGTTAATCATTCCTTAAGGTTTACCCAAAATGATTTCTTGTACTATTACACTGTACAACAACACAAAATACACATACAGTTCTAGTGTCCAGCGTTATCTGAGGCATGTTTGTTTTGTGTAGGATGAAATTAAGGCAAATGGTATCTGAATGGATCGCTTAAGACTGGCCTGTAGACTGCAGAGTGATGAGGTCAAGGCACTGGTGTGTGGGAGGTACTGCAGAGGTCCTGGGTGGATGAGTTAGGGCTCCTTGTCTTCTGAAATATAATGAAACAAAATAAGACAAAAACGCTGTTATATATTTGTAAAACAGATTCACCCGAGGTACCGAAAATAAGACTTAAGCTTCAGTCAAATAGATTGTGCATGAAAAGTATCAGCCAAAAAATCTGTAAAAAAATAGATATCAGTATTGTTCTGTCCTAAATCACAACTACTCCAACTTTGTAATGATTCTGTCATTTAATGTTGGATGAAATAAGGAGACTGTTTCTCACCCTTCACTGGCGGTGCAGGTAATCGCCTCCTCAGCTGTCTTGATGAGTCCAGGGTGACTGGCTGCAAGTGGAAAACAATATTTTTATTGTTCTTGTGTGAGGTTTATGACATTACTACTGTACTTTTGTATACAGTGTATTTATGAAATACTGTACCATAACTGGGATGGTCCTGGTCTTAGGTTGGCAGGACTGTGGGTCCACATTGAGGCCTGCACTCTTCAGAGCAGCAATCCTCGCTGAGATGTCACAGACCTACAACAGCAACACCACAAACAAGTTATCCAGTGTATGTGATGCATACACACACTGGTCTAAACAAGATGACTCATCCCGGATCAGACTGGTGTTGCTACAGTGCCTCCATCAGGCCCATTGATATCTTTAAACACCAGAATGTTTAAGATGCTGTTGTTTCATTAAAATCATCAATCAATGCAGCTGTTTCTGTCTTAACTTTCTTCTGTCCACTACTTTGTTAATAAACACAGAAGTATTATGATTTAAGAATTAGTGGCAGAAAATCTGTCAGATGTCTTTTTATACTGCTCTCAGATCTAAAAAAGAACACATATCCAGCGTCAGCCCACCTGTAGGTCAGACTGTTGAACCTTGGCAGCTGCTGATGCCACCTGCTCCTCCAGGAAGGACAACTCCATATCAGACGTGGCGCTGCAGATGCCCCTGGCACACTCCTCCAGGTCGCTCAGCTCCGCCTCCAGACTGTACACTGTGCCAGCTGCCACATACACCTGCAGGGAAACTTACGGGTTTCAACTTCAACTTTCTCTCTCCAAATTTTCAGAACCAGTCCTAGTCTGAATCAATGATCACACAAGGGGTCAATTTTTGACAAGAAAAAAAGGTAAAGACTATTTTGAATTATAGCATAGAAGGAGACCTACCAATTAATTTACCAATGAATTGTGAACATTCTGTATCCAAAACTAAAAACCGAATGGACATTAAATTAATTAGTCAGCTAAAACTAAAGCACCCAATTTAACATTTTAATATTTGTTATGGACTGATTAGAAACTTTACATTTAGTCATCATGTTATTTCTTTTACCTTTAATTGCATGAATTGTTTGAACCCTCTGTCTTTGGTGCATTCACACATCAGCTTATAAAACCCTCTTGATTAAAAGTGACAAAAGTAGTCATTTTATACAGTTTCTCTAAACAAACAAATAGTGTATGTAAGCTAGGAAATAAAGGTGAACTTACATGCTCCTCTAGTCTGGAGAACTGTTGGTCCAGTTTCTTGGGGTCTGTGTTGGGGGGCAGTGAGATGGTGGAGAGGCGGGGGCCCTCTCCTCCCTCCACTCCCTGCAGCAGCTCCTCAGTGGCATTCAGCACCTTCAGCACCTCGGTGGTGATGCTGCGCAGAGACACTGCAGAGTACCTCTACAGCACAAACACACACAAGCAGATATATTTCTGCAGCTGAGTGATATTTTGTTACATCTCTTTTCTTACATTAAGACTACAGTTCGGTTCTTTTCATGTCATAAAAATGACAAGAACTTAGTGTCTGCATTTAATTCTCATTAGGATGAAAACTATAAGACACAAACGCTATTTCGGTTGACCCCCTCCACTCAAGTTAAAGAACAAATGTTGAAAGGAATTTTTTTTTTTTTACACAATCTGATGAAGAGAGGAGCCTTCATCAAGTCATAGGAGTCATTTACAAGACTTTTCATACCTTCATAATTGGCCAATTACATCAGTATATTCTTGCTACCATGGCAAAAAAACACTTTTAATAAAAACATATAAATCATTTTCACTTTCATTCAGTATTCTAACCATACTGTCTCCTTTTTTTGATTTAACGCCACATGAATGTTTTTTCTTACCAACCTATCGCTTTATAATAAGTTTGTTTTAATGAGAAACATTCATTTCCTGTCATAACAATGAACTACATGAGGATTGTGTTAAATCAAGAGAAGTTTAATGTTATAACAATAATGAACAGATATTTCCATAATATTTTAGAAAAGCAACAGTGGCGCCACAACACACATTATGTGTAGATGAGCACTAACAACGATGATGTAATGTGACAAAATTAGATTAGAAGCTGCATGAAAGCAATGAGAGGAGAAAGAGTGTGTGAAAAGTGATTGTAAATGAGGCACAGCTGCACTATGATTAGCAATCATGCAACATGCATTTTCCAGCATGTTGCCTCTCTAAAGCAAAACATGTTCACTCTCACCTGCTCGAGCAGAGTTGATATAAACTCTATTGTTTTGTAAAGCTCCACATCACTACCCTACAGCTCACACAGAAAAGTGCAGAAAGCCAGATAGAAACAGAGGACAGGTGGAAAAAGAAGTTGAGTAATTAGTTGCAGTGCAGTGAATATTTTCTTAGTAGCGACTATAAAAAAAAGCAGAACTTGCCCAAAAAAGAAGAAAAAGAGCTGCAGTGCTTACATTTTGAATCTCCTCTGGTGACAGTAAACCCTCCTGAAGAGACGAGGTGCTGCTCTGCTCCGTGTCATCTGCGTGTTTTTCTTTGGTTTCCTCGAGTCTTTCATTTGTGTCTTTGCTTTCACAGATTGCAGCATCTCCCTGCCTCTCCATCATTTGCCACTCTTTCGTCATTTCTCCTTTTGTGTTTTCGTCATCCACTTCCATTCTTTTACACGTCCTCTGGGCACCATTGATCTCTTTGCTTGTCATATCTGTAGGTTTTTTGTCTGCCAAACGTTTATCTTGTGGATCTGTGTCTTTTTCCTGCAGTTCATTTTTATTCCCGCCTGTAGCATCTCCGCTCTCCTGTTTTGTAGAAATATCTCCTTCAGTTTGCTCAGTTCTATTTTCTCCTGGTCTTTCTTTTGCGCCTCCTGCCTCGTCTGCCTTTAAAACAACTTTCGCCCCCTCATCTGTCTCCTGCTCTCTATTCATCCCTCCATTTTCACCATTATCCTTTAACGCTCCTACCTGCATGTCCTCCAGAGTCATCATCAACATGCTGCTGATTATTCTGTCAAATTCTTCATCCTCCTCTTCACTGTTTGAAGCTGTTTCCCATTTTTCCTCACTCTGTTTGCTTTCGCTAATCTTTTCTTCTTCCTTTCTTCTCTCCTCTCCTTCCTTTTTGTCTAACAACTTCGCCTCTGGCTGATTTTCTGGTCCGACTCTTGTCTCATAAAAGGCTATTATCTCCTCAGTCCTTTCCTCCCTCCTCTCTGCTCCCAGTCCTGTTTTTAACTGTGTCTCCTGCCTCTCTTCTGTCTCTTTAAAAACAACTTTTCCGAAAATCCCTTCATCCTCTTCTGTCTTCTCTGTTACTCTCTCTTTCATGCAATCTATCTTTTTAGGTCCCTCTATCTTTGTTTTTTCTGGCTGGACTTTTTCCTCTCTTCTCTCATTCATTCTTTCCTCAATTTTTCCCCTTAAATCAAACATTTTTACATCTAAATATTCGATGGATTCTCTCCTCTTCTGACTCTTTCCCACTGCTCTCTCCCACACTTTTTCTATCTCGATACTGCTCTCTATTCCTCCCTCATTTACCTCCTGCTCCGTCTCTCCCTCATTCTCTCCAAATTTGTCCAGTTCGTCCTCCGTGGAAGAAAACTGAGAGGCGCTGACTAGACTGGCCAAGTCCCGCACTTTAGCCGCCCGGACTGCTTTTTGCACCTGCAGTTTCCAAAACGTCACTTCATCTATCGCTTTCTCCCTCTCTTCTCCTCTCCTGTCTAACTCATCATCCGTGGATGAAAATTGGGTGACGTTGACTCGGTTTGCTAATCTGCTCACTTTCAACGCCAGCTCCTCCTCCTCTCCTGTCCTCTTCTCTTCATCTGTGATGCCAACTCTGTCCAGCTCATCCTCCGTGGATGAAAACTGACTAGCTCTGACTTCTTTTTCTAGCAGACAGAGTTTATAAGTGAGTTTTTCCTCTTTCTGCTGTTTATAGTCCTCCTCCATATCGTCATCTCTCTCCCCATTCCATTCTTCTTCACTCAGGCTTGCTCGGTCTAACTCGTCATCAGTAGACGATAAATACGTGAGTCTGGACTGTGCGACAAGCCTGTACAGTCTGTCTTTCATGTCTTCTTCATCTATTTCTTTCTCCTCCTCCTCCTCCTCCTCCTCCTCCTCCTCGTCCTCCTCCTCTTCTCTCTCATCCTCTGTTCTTGCGTCATCCAACTCGATCTCCATCCTCCATGGCTTCTTATGTTCTCCATCTTTGTGCTCATTTCCTTGTCTCTTTTCTTTGCTCTGTGCATTACTGTCAGCATCTCTCTGTCCATAAAGTCCATCGTCTATCGTAGAGGAGTCAGAAACTGTGCCTGCGAGCTGTTGCAGTTTTAGTGTGAGCTCCTGCTCCATCGGATTGGCTCCATTTCTGGTGATCTCACTCTCTGGGTTGAAGGGTTCAGGGGTTGTGCCCCCAGAGGTCAAAGTGTCAGGGGTCACAGCATCAGAAGTATGTTGGGACTGGTCGTCTTTTTCGCTGTAATCCTGGAAATACAAGAAATCTAAGAATAAATATTTCTGTGGTGAATGACATACAATGCATTTTTATTGTGATGAATTGTACCAATTCAACCTAACTGGAACATATTTATTTTTATCTTCATGCGACTTTGGCAGCATCTCTACAGCACAAAACTGTCCAAATCTTTATAGATGAGGAGACAGATGAAACAAGTTCCCCATACAAGCTATACCTGCCTTTTTGTATTTTATCAAAAGCTGAATATACACTCTATAGTCTGTTTTTCACAATACATTTCAACAGCATCACAAACTACAACCTCAAAAATGTAGGTATTTTTATAATTTATAAGAAATTGTATATATTTGTTCTATTTTCCTTTGAGTACCCTCTCTGTGCTACACCTTGTGTTGCATCTATGTCAAATTATTTGCTTATTTCTCATCATCTGTCTCTTGTTTAAGTCTTTGTCTTATTTCTCTTGTTCTGAAAAAATAGTTTGTACTTTGATGTAATGTATTTCTCACCAGCACAGGAGAAGAAACTATTGGCTCTTTTTCACTCTCCTTCTTCTTCTTCCGTGACCTCCTGACTTTTCGACCGGTGGGCTCAGTGGTCGCACTGCTCTCCTCTCCTGCTCTTTCCACGTTAAAGTTCATGTCGATGATGCTGGTCCTGGGGGATGATGAAGGTCGCCTGATCTCCACATGCAGCCTCCTCTTAAGAAGACCCAGCGCAGGTTTGTTAAGCTTCCAGTTGCCCTCAGAGTCTGAAACCAGACTGTCTCTGCTGCTTCGGCGGTCCATTACTTGTGGCGATCCTTGTGAGATCCTGTCCTCGGCGTCCGGGAGGTTAAGGTTGGAGTCTGTCATCTTCCTGTGAATCTCATGGAGGACGGCACCCCAGGAGCTGTCCAGCTCAGATTTAGTTTCATTGTCAAAGCCCATGCCTTCATAGGCCGACACCACTCCTGACTCCCTCTCCAAGGCACTGAAGACCAGGCTCTTCCTCCTGGTCAGCAGGCTGGGCCGCGACAGCTGGGCGCTCTGCAGGGCAATCCAGTTCCCATCTGGGCTCTTGAGCACTGAGGACACACCTCAGTATCCAAGAATGCACACACACACACACACACACACACACACACACACACACACATACAAGGACACAAATATCATGCAGACAAGCATATGCCAAGCAAGCATACCACAGAAAGTACAGTCACGCATGCAACAAACAAACAAAACAAACACAGTGGAGGCTCGTATTAGTTTACAGTGAGACAGAGTTTCAATATTTCCTAAAAGTAGCTGCTGTGTAAATGTCCATTCTTATGTATTTTTTTGGAAATCATTATGTAATTTGTTAGTATATAAAACATTTACTCATTATAAAGTTTTTAAGACACTCAAAACTACACACTGAAAAAACATCTGTCAGTTAAGTTTTTAATTAAGAGTTAACGTGTGGGCACTTACCAACTAAATTACTTTTTATTCTTATCATTTGAACCAAATGATACAGTTTCTGTAAATTGTCCCAAAAATTAGCCATTAAATTACTTCAATGGAATTAATAAATTAGTATAAAATTCAAGGACCTGTAAAATAAAGCATTACTCAGGGAAATATTTGAATTCAAGACAATGTTTTTCATTTCAAAGCAAATGGCTTGAACATCAATTTCCACACATTTTGACGTGAGGGTTTAAACAATGTTTGCACAGCATGACTCTGTAATGATTTACTGTAATTTACACTTATATACGTTTGCAGGATGGCATAATGCATTCCAAGACTTATTTCTAGTATAGTAAAGATGCAGGAGTTCAGGCAACATTACCTACAAACTAACACTATTAATAAGGACCCTATTATTAATTATGTCAGTATGTTTAGCACCGTTCTTAACTATGAAATCCAGGCACAGGTCATCAAGTTCAGGCTGCATTTTCCCAAGCTTCAAAGCCCAATTTAGATTTTTCTTTTTTTAATTTCTCATTTTCAACTGTTAGTACCTCTCTATTTTGAACAATATTGTAGATTCTGGTTTGGACGGAAGAACGTATAAATGTTGATTGTAAATATTGTTCTCCAGAAATATGATGCTGTTGTGATGATGATCTGCACAAAATAAGCTGTTCTGCTTTTGTCTCTGGCTGAACAACTGTTGTAATTGTGTGAATATTTACTTGAATTTTTAACATGTAATTTCACTTTTAATTTGATATTGTGCAAATAAAATAAAACAAATCTATATTATCTATATTACAAAATCACACCAATTAAATAAATAAATAAATAAACAAATTAAATGGTATGCATTTATATAGCACATTTCTAGTCTTCCAACCACTCAAAGACATTTATACTACATATCAGCATTCACCTGTTCATACACTCATTCACACACCAATAACAAAGGCTTCAGGAGCAATTTGGGGATCAGTATCTTGCCCAAGGACACTTCAATATGCAGCCTGGATGAGTTTGGGAACAAGCTGCCATTCCTCAGATTAATGAATGACCTGCTTTACCTCATTAAATACAAATTAATCTAAAATTGATGTGATTATTTATTATTTTAATCTGCAAAGGTGACTCATTTCAATTCTTGGGCCAACAGAACCTAAAGGAACAAGAAGTGCATGGTGGGTCAGTGAGGTTCGACAGGTTAAAGCAACAAGCTCTCACCTGAGTTGTCCAGCCTGTCGACACTCTTCCAAGTAGACAAAGCCGAGCCAGCACCCTCCTTCTTCAATGCCTGGTGAGTTTCTTGTACCAGACCTGGAGAGTCGTTGTCCAGCAGTGAAAAGGCAGAGTGTGACCTCTGGAGAGAGAGATGAGAAATAAAACTGACAGAAAAAACAAAACAAAGATATTTGTGGTTTTACCTACAATCATAATCGAAATGCTGGATGCCAATAATTCAATCATGGCACACACATTACATGAAGGGCTTATAACACACTACAATAATGTATAAGGACATTTTTAAGTGTTTATTAATGTACATTATTTGACAACAATCAAAACTTCTCCTATGAAGACATGTTATATTATTACGAATGTGTTTCATTATCTGTTTATACTCCAGCCTCCACTTAGAAGTGTTATGGGTGCTCACAGGAAGAGTTATTGTTGTCAATACAGTAATAAACACATCTGCTGGCATACCATAAAATCAATAGAGCATGTTTAACCAGTAGAGGTCATCAGTGTGTGTGTGTGTGTGTGTGTGTATGTGTGTGTGTGTTCTTTTTTTTTTTACCCAGAGGCCCGGTTGTTTTTTAAAGGAGCTGGAGGCTTGATCATCTGCGGATGGTTGAAGAAGCAGGTCCATGTTGTGTTCAAACGACCAATCCTGTTCATACTCAGCCTTTATGTCACTCACAGTCTTCCTCCTACTAATGATCTTGCGTGCACAAAGACAGCATAATAAAAATCAGCTGTTTTTTCTGTTTAAAAGGCAAATTACTGGTGCTGTTAGTGTGTGTAGTGCACAATGGCTCAATCAACCTAATTGCACACAGTTATGGTGAATAATGAATGTCAGCAGCTCAGAGAGTAAAATCTGTCCTTTTTTCGTACTTGTTGCACAATAGTTTTGGCCAGTTCCTCAACAAGCTCTCCTCTGTGCTTCCGAAGATAGTTTGCCTCATCCTGCTTCTCCTGGTAAACAACAACAAACACAAGTAAAAAAGCCACTCATTCAGCACCCCACACACAGTATAAACTGATTGCTTCTCTAAATATACACTCTAAATATGCATATTTTCTGCACTGAGTTCAAAAGCTTTGTGATACTTTAACAGATTAGAGAGAAGAAAATCATTTTGAATATAAACTGTAGTGCACAGCAGTATGTTTGAAAATGGCAGCAGGATCAGAAATGTATCTTTGGGATTTAACACACAGATTGTAGGTCAAGAGGAGTACATGGATTATGCTTCTTTAGTGACCTTTGAAAAACAAAGCACAAAGATAATTTGACTTGATATAAAGGGCCAGAATGATCGATTGTTTTAGAAAAATGATATGATGTCAAACTGACTGAAAAGAAGAAAGTGTATAAACTATAAAATCAGTGTTTTGTAAAACTAGATAAAATAAATAGTGTCTCTTGTGAAATAGGGAAGTGTTTTCAGCCAGTGAACGATAAACTGAACATAGAATTTATGTACTTTAGGTAACAGTTACACATTGTAGGGAAACACATCTGTATGAATTTTAATGAATTCTTTGTTATTGTCGGCCTCCAAAAACTGACCGACTGACCGAAAACTAAAATTACTTTATGTGATAATCCATGTTATTTTTAAGCAGTATATAAAAGTTAACTGTAACATTAAAATGTCGTTTGGATTCCAGAATAATCTGTATTGTTTCTCATAATCTGACTGACAATTCAGATTAAAGAGAAACTTGATGAAAGAACTGTATTCTGCTGAAAGTAGGACATTTATCAGCATCTACACCTTCCATCCAATGCTTTTTACAGAGAAGTGTAATCACAGTACAAATGTCAGGAAACTAAAATGCTAACAGTGCACAGTAGTTTTTGTAATACTAAGCGTAAAGGAGAGTGCTTGGATGAGAAATCTACAAATACATTTATAATGACAGTCTATTTATGATATGTGAAAAGCATGAATAACCTGACTGCTAGTATCGAACTCAGCTGTGGAGATGGCCTCGTCTATGGCCTCTTCTGCCACCCGCAAGGCCACAGTGAGTGTCTCTGCCATGCTGTGCTCTGAACAAAAAGAAACAATAAAAACAATAAGCACTTGTTTTGTCATTATCTGAATGATCCTTGAAATAAAATCAAAGCAAAAAACATGATTTAGTAATTTCCATTATGTAAAATTAAGTTAAAAAGAGAGGAATAACTGGATAATGTTCATATTATTGTATCGTGCATGGCTGATCTGTTTTCTCTGCCTCATTCGTGTCAGAGGCACTACAGACAGATGCATGACCATCAGGCCGCTGCAGCTTTTCACTCATGTTTGCAGTCACTCATTCTGTTAGTGCAGTGAACTGGGAGAGTGAGGAGAAGGGACGTCAGAGTGAGACACAGAGGAAGGCATGCAGAGGCAGGAACGACAACATACAGCTGCTTGAGATGCAACTGGAATCAAAAGATTACAACCAAGATCCTTTAACTATATATTAATTTCTCCGCTGCTTCATCTGCTATAAAGGATTAGACTCATGGCAGCTGGGTCAAATATGAGTTTATGGATTCATGAGAGGATTACAACGATCCCAAAATAACCTTGAATGTGGCCTCAGAACGTCTGTTGTTGTGACTTTCTTGTGGAAATGGAATTAGGCACTAAGCACCAAATGTGCAAAGTGGACCACCAGACCGGAACCCCAAAGGCCTCAAATTCACTGTGGGGCAAATAATTTGATCAACTGATGTAATAGACACTGACAGGGAAGTAGCCTTAAGGCAATTCCTGCATTTTTACCCAAAACCCTCATGTATGAGTTTTGTGGAGGAGGCCAGGACAAAATCTAGTTTTAGTTGTATCTTTAATATATCAGTTGATATTCTGATTACATGACATATTATTGAAGGGGACATATCATGCACATTTCCAAGTCATCATTTTTATTCTGGGGCTCTACTGGTCAGTCTTTGCATGATTTACAGTTAAAAAACAAACAAAGTGATGTCATCATGAGGAAGTAGAGGTAACACATGCAGCATTCAAAGCAGGCTGAAGTCTGGGCTTCATTTTTTATGTAGTTCAACATTAAATTGGAACATGACTATATTTAACAGACACATCCAGCATCATAACAGTATATAAATTATAGAAAATTACAAAAAAGCATATGTTCCCTTTAAATAAATTAACATTTTATAAACTTTTAACCATACTAAACTGTAGAACTTAGGGGTTAAACTGACACTGGTACTAATTACAATACACTTTTACAGATACAGTTTTTTGCTTCTATGGTGCTGCTCCTGCATGCCAAGTCCTGATACCAGTGCAACTATGACTATAATAACTTTTTATTGTGACTAGTATTAATTATTTACCACCACACAACTAAAAGCAGAGCAGCTTAAGAGACTTTTTTTAATCTCACAGTTGCCATTACAGAGGATCATTTTATCCTCAGAAAAAGATTTAGGCCTGAAGCATTGCTGCCATTCTAACCTCTGTCACTACTAAAGTATGTGATGTACATATATGACGCTCAAAAACAGAGTTGAGGAAAACTGTGGAATGAGGAAAAAGCATTTGAATAAACTTTCAGCATTTCATTTCTTTCCTCTTCTGTTCAGAGCAAAACAATTTATATTAGTGATTAGTAATATATTAGTATTAGAGTATAAGTATAACAGTGTCTTGTATACACTGGATGGGTCAGTGTTTGGCAAACGGTGAAATAATTATAAAACTCATTTGCACCTCGAGATTGTCTGTAGAGGGTTGAATCACTCCCACAGACGCTGCCCTCATTGCCGATGCTCTCTTCATAGGCGCTGCCCTCTGCGTTCGCACACACACAAAGACATATGTTGACATGGATGTGAAAAAGCTGATACAGTACAGTCAACAAAAGGGAAAATGTGTCTCTCTTCTTATAAAAGTACATGCATGAATTTACCACAATATGTATTCTCTGTAAATGCCACAGCAATGATGATTACTTTTACACACATTGCATTATTATAGTATGTATCAAGTTGAATCTTATCACCAATACTCTTCATTCATGCAGAAATTTGAAATTTAAAATATCTATATGGATATGTTTTTTCTTGCATTACATTTGTAGATGGATTGTTGCCTCTTTTTTTTAAGAGGGTCAACAATGTATAACTAATTTGATTATTTTAACCAAAAACAACAATAAAAAAGAATAACTGAGCAGATGAGCAGAAAATCATAGCAAGTAATATGTCTTTCACCACAGATGATGTATCTCTGGCTTTAAATATGGTAAATGAGATTTTAAATTCATGACTAGACTTCAGAGATGATGACTGAGCAGCAGCCTTTAGGGATGTGAGAGAGCTCAGTCCGACTGTGAACAGTTTCCTCTCCCAACTCTGAGCCTTGAGCTGTTTTCACGTTGTGCAAATATTCATGCAACAATGCAGCCATTTGTGGTTATATAAGTGCATTAGAGCAACCTCGTGTGTGGTATTACCAGGCGACCTGATCTGTGTGCAGCAGGCGTTGGTTCAGAAGTACAGTGGAGTACACAAGGTCACTTCCAATCATTTTAAGGGGCAAAAAGAGGACTTAAGTTATATGATCTAGATTATTTTGAAAATGAAGAGAGCACTCTTTGATTCTGAGAGCCCTTTAACTGCTAAAACCATGTAGACATGCATGAGTTCACACAACATGAGACAAACTGAGCATCTTTATTTGTATTTCAGTGGCTGAAATATTAATTATGTGCCCCCTGGTAGATATGTGTGTGTATACATCTGTGTTATAACATCTAGAGTCAGGGCACATTTAGCTCCAGCTCATGGACATGAAAAAACTCATGACCAACATGGTTGTCTCAACCACAGCAGCTAAAGGTCATTGTAACCCTCAAGGCACCATGGGACTTTCAGGAAGATTAACTGACCGTGGTGCACAAACTGTATCTATACAAAAATATAATCCTGATTTGATTTTTCTCCTCAATGTATATGATGGCAGGTTAATTACAAGAAGGTGAAAAAATATGACAGAACCAGACTTAAAAGGCTGAAAAAGTACAATTCAAGAAGAACTGACTTACAGAAGGGTTATTCTGGGTGATGTCAAATTATAATTATGATTCATTAACTTCTATACATAACAAGTTCCTTGAAAAGTGTCCCTAATATTTTGTCCACTCCATACATGAAGGGGGTAAAATATTAGGAACATGTTTTATTACAACACACTCCAGTAACAACCATCACTACCTTCTACGACCTGAATAACAAAGCAGAATGATCACCTCCCTGACAATATCATCAAAAACCGAAAATGTTTAAGCTCCATTTGTATTTGAAATCTTTTTTTTTACATGTTAAAATAAAAAATAAGTGCTTGGTGGAGTGTGTATTACGGTTCCATAATTGTTAATTTGGACTATTAACATTGTTTTCTATATTGCTATATTAAATTCAAAATACTTCAATTTGAATGTAAAATAAGCATCACGTAGTTGTGACTTTTACTAGGCTGTATGTGTACTCTTGACCATTTCCACTGTTCCTGAGGGTCATTTTGTTCTTTTGCTTCACTCTTTAGAGGGGGGTGTCTCTGAGCACTATTGAGTCACTGGGCTGTGTTGGAGTCTTGAGGGGAAAACTGCTACACAAATCTCACACAAGATGATGCCTATACTTTTAGCTCCCGAATGTCAGCTCTATTAATTCTGATGCTATTCATGCAGCTCACATTGTTCTTATGCAAAGTAACAGTAGCAGGGCTTTCCATGAGTCAGGCCATGCAGATCGGATTTGGCAGAAGGATAAATACAGCTGAATTTCCAGTGCAGGTCAGTCATAAACAAATTATAATGTATGATACAGTATGCGCCTCGAGTGTGTGTGTGTGACTGGAAAATGAAAACAGGGCTAACTAAATCAGAAAGAGAAAATGAACGGTGGCCTGATGCCAGCCCGCCTGAGTCCCCCTCCCACGAGGGTCACAGCTCTGCATCATCTGCAGCCAGCAACCTCTCCTCCACAAAACAGATATAATGCTCTGAAATCCCTTCTCTGTTCTATCAGATCAGAGACTCTGAACTAATGGCCTGGAGATAGTCCCCTGTGTAGCATATACTGCCGGTGAAGACTTTTATTCAAAGTACTGTATAGTACGATGAATACATTTTCAGCATGGTTGGCTCTAGTAAAGCTCCTGGTCAACATGTATGTGTATTTGTGCCTGACGCTTCACATTAAGCTGTGCAGGACTGCCTAAAGAAACACACCACTGCTAGACACAGTGAATTAAATAAGACTGTAAAAGAAACATTGGGACTGTGCCTGATGATGTATGATAATAACAAAACAAAAATAATGCCAAAAACAAACGCAAGTGGAATGGATGGTAATGTCCATCTGTCGTTCAAGCATTTAAGTCCAGATTGAACTCAACAATTATCAGATGAATTGGCTTTAAATTTTGTACATACATTCATGATCCCTAAAGGATGAAGGCCTCTAACTGATCCCTGACTTTTCCTGTACCACCACCATTATCCAAAATCCAAAGATATTCAGTTTACTATCATGTATGACAGGAAATCTTCAGTTACAAAAGCTGCAACCACAGTATAAGTGACATTTTTGCTTTAAAAAAAAATTAGCAATATAATTATTCTATTAGCAAAGTAGTTGAAAAAGATTAATTTTCTATTGACTAATCAATTAATGATAACTGGATTATACTTTATACTGAATTTTGACAGTATTTTTAACTTCTAATTGTTGAAGTTGAAATAAAAGGTGTTTTTGTCACAGCCCGGGTGAAGTGTACATACAGTCTGCACCTACCATTTGTACACACAGAAACACCTGTATATTATATAATAAAACCCAAATACAGCAGCCCTGATTCCCTGCTCAGTGATGATGGAAAGGAAGCAAACAAACAACAAAAAAGTCTGGAGTCTGGCAGCAGTCAGACTAATCTGCTGAAGTTATGTGAGATGGAAGCCGAGCAAGACCTCAATCCTGGTCCCCTCTCTTCATAACTTCCTGTTCTCTGCTGCTTTGAGATATGAAACAGCAAAAATCATGCAGATACACTGAAACATTATATACTGTGGTTGAATTAGACACTTTCTCATATACACAGCATCATTTCTAATGACAGTAAATTCTCCCTAAGTAATCCCTTTACAGCATTCAGTGTAGGATTAAGTTTGTAGATCTGACCTGGTCATATACAGGATTTCAGTACCCTTTTAGATGTCATGTTTTGCCATAAATACTCTCAAAATGTGTTACATAAGACAAGTTAAGCACACTGAAGGTTGATTCTTTGTTGTGTAATTTCTTTTTCTGTTCTGCACAGGTTTACTCTAAATGTCATAATACCAAACGAATGCAAACAGGTTTTAGCAGCAACACTAATAAACAGAGTAATTTACCAGTCAGCTCTGCAAGTGCACTGTGCTCCACCAAGTGCTTCCTGTAAAGGGTCTTCAATACTTTAGCGCTGCCAAACCTCTTGAAGCGTGTCTTCACATTAGTGTAGAACCATTCCAGTGACTGTGTCTTCAATAACCTGACACACACAGAGAGAGAGAGAGAGAGAGGGAGAGAGAGAGGCAGACAGACAGCAGTTTAAAATGTAGTCAATCTTAAACCTTTTAGACACATGCAGAAAGAAAGAGTCTTTAGGAAAAGGTCCAGTTAAGTGAAGCCACCATCTTTTGGAGGGAGACAATTGAATTTAGTATTTGGCATTAAGATTCTCCCTTAAGTAAAATGAGCCAGATATGTGATATATCAGTTTAAAATATCAGCAAAGTCTTAAGAGGTATAAGAAATGACCTGATCCCTTCTGAATGTAGATGTGAAAAGATGAAGCAAATTGGAAATTTAATGCTGAAATTGAAAAATGTGTTTGGTGCACAAAGTTAATATTAAAGACACAATGGCATACAGCAGTGCTTGCTGCCAGTTGATAATGGATAATAGAAATTAAAACAACGTATCAAAGTTTTATTGTAAAGTTTCTACAAACTATGACATCAGAATAATTTGAAAGATGCTTAAAACTAATAAAACATTTTCAACACAAAGTGGCTTTTAATCAGGTTTGTACACCAGAAAGAATCCAATATTTCAAACTTTAATTTATTTTAGGGATAAACCATCATGATGTAAGTTACAGTTAGTTTCCATCATCTAACAGTAAGTTCTTTAAATGACTAATTTAACAGGTGCCTTATGAAAATTAGTTTTGATGTGGACCTTATTTATGCATGATGTAATTCCCATAAAAAAGATGAATGTCTCATCTTCACCTTTCCTATTAAGAATTAAATGAACTAGAATTAAGTTGAATGTTGAGGAATGACAGGTGTAGGATATTTCAGAGATATTCATGTCAGCATGTTTAATGAGTTACCATCTGTTCAGTGTGCAGTCGAGTTGCAGCGTGACGGGGAGCTGAGTGCTGAGTGTAAGTGTGCTGACAGGAGGTGGAGGTGACACCAGTAGACTCGTAGTGTCTCCTCTCCTACAGTGTCAGATATCCACTAATTAAAAAACGGAAGCCGACAGAGCCTCCAAAGTCCCAAGAGATCAATTTCTTTAATGATTATTGTTACTAGTATTTTGCACATTTTTAAACTCCTCTCACAATCTTAGCTTGCACACCAAGCTAGGTCCTCAGTCCTGCATGAGGAACACCATCGGCCAATCAGGATCCCACTCCATGGCACAGTCAGTAAATGCCATGGTTGTTTTATAAGTACTGAATCATGAATATCATGTTTGATAATATTATGAAATTTTATTGTGAGTATTGATAGACAGAGAGAGAGAGAGAGAGAGAGAGAGAGAGAGAGAGAGAGAGAGAGAGAGAGAGAGATAGAGAGATAGAGAGATAGATAGATAGATAGATAGATAGATAGATAGATAGATAGATAGATAGATAGATAGATAGAGATAGATAGATAGATAGAGACATAAGACACTGAGATACAATACAAAACAATATGCTAAAAATGCTGCAGGGTACAATGCAGAAAAATATACACCCCAAGGCATCAGTCAGTTAGTATTTGTACAAAAACCTACAGTACAGGCAAAACGGAAATGCCCAAACAGCATCTGTCCCCTTCATTCCATGAAGGTTGTCAGATAAAACCTGTCTGTCCTCATCAATTTAGACAACAGACAACAGGAATGTGTGTCACGTTACGTCTGAATGATAGATTTTTGTTTCATCGTGCCTGTAAAGTGGGCTAAACATAGCAGAGCAGTCATCTGATCTGAGTATTTGAAAATAATCAGTGAGTGCCTGGATGAACATTAATTTGTGCACACAGTAAAAGGAGCCTCATGGAGCTCCAGTCCTGACTATTCTTAACCTTAACCTGCAGAGTGCTGTTGGTTAAGAAAGAGTGATACCACCTAATAAATGCAGAGTTATAAAGGACTCTTCTCACCCCAGTCACCACTACTTTGACCTTCTGCCTTCAGGGAGGCAGTACAGGTCAATAAAAACACGCACCAACAGACTATTGAACAGTTTCTTTCCCAAAGCCATCCAGAATCTCAATAAACACACAAAGTGACTCTGCAACCCACTTTTAAAAAACTCAATATTTTACAGACTCTTCCACTCACAGTACTTTATTTTTTCTTACCTGCTTCGTCTTAATTTTACCTGCCTTGTTTTGTGCTGTCGCATAGTTTTATGATGGGTCTTGATTGATTGTGTGTGATACTGAATGTATGTAGTTGTATGTGTGTGTATGTATACTGTAGGTATGCATGCAGTATGTTAAAATACCACTGTGATGGGCACCAGCAATTTCACTCTATTTTAAGTACAGTGACAATAAAGGCATTTTATCTTCTCTTATCTTATGTTAATTAGCATCCAGTTGACTAAGACTCTGAATTACAGTATAAAGTCTGAAGAGTGTTAAAACAGAACTAAAATCAATAAACTTTACTGTACACTAGGGGCCTGATTTACTAAAGGTTTGCGTGTGTAAAAGGTGACTTTTGTCACTGTGGAGAGGAGGAGACGGAGGCACAATGACAGAATATGCACAGGATGGAGTTTTTCCACCTGTGTTATAATTTTGGAGTGGAATATTTTTTGGTGTTACTAACAGCATTGACTTTGTCACAAATACTCTCGCATATGTCGGTCTTTCTGGTAATATTTGATTTTTTTATAACTCAATATATTTGTTAACCTCTTCCACTAGAACCTGATCACATTTCATTTTGCGCTTGCAGCTTTCTGCTGATCCAAGCTCTCCATTCAGACACGCAGAACCCTCATTTAAATACTGCTGTCTCCACCCTGTTGCACCTGTTTTCATTTACACAGTTATTCTTAGTAGATCACCTGCAAAACACACGCAAATGAAACAAGCAATCTATTGCACTGTGCACGCAATTTAGTAGACTACCCTCTATTTGGGATTGTTTTACAATCAAGTGTATAATAGCAGTAATGGCATCATCCCTACTGTGTCCCTGTCTATAAGCGAACTATAGTGCGTCTAGTTTACTATCCATGTCCGTTTTCAAACTTGACCCCACAAACTCCTCAAGGCCTTTCTCAAGGCAACTGATGTAACTGCAACAATCATTATTTTCAGTTGGATGCGCTTTCTTAGGAACAGGAATAATTATGGAGCTTTTCCGAAGAACAGAAACCTTTTGAGAATCTAAAGACTGTTGATAAGAAAGTGCACCAAGCTGGAATTCAGCTCAGGTCTTTGAAAGGAGCTTTGATAGAAAAGGTGAAATTCTGTCAGGTCATTTTAAAGAAAATGATATATGTTGCAGTTTGGTGAAGTTTTTTTGTCTTTGCATTTGTGTGGATAAATCTGCAGACATTTCTTAACATTGTCACTAGAGGGTAGGGAGTCCAACTCCTTAATAAGCAAAAGCCCAGGTCACCAGCAGAGCAGCACCACCCAAGGCTCAACAGTGGTCAGTTTTTGCAACTTACAGCAAGAAGCTCTTGTGATGTTCTGTGAGGATTTCACATTTTTTCTTGCATCTGCATGAGTTTCCTCCAGATTTTCAGGTGAATTTGAAAGTTAAAAAAGGAGTTTGTTGACAACTGTCTGTCCAGGGTGTACCCTCCTCCTTGCCCAGTGCCTGCTGCTGGCATTTACTCCAGCTGCCCTGATCCAGAACAGGCTAAGTGGGTTTAGAAAAAAGACTTTTGAAATTTGAAAAAGTCTTAAAATACATTATGCAGTATGTTCAATATAGTATTGTATATCATGCATAGATTGTAGTTTTTAAAGGGTAAGCCTGGAAATATACTAAATTCTTTATTGTCAACAAATTCCATGAAAAGACCAAAACTAGCAATGAACTGTTCCTGCTAACAAATATAGTCTGTGTATCCAAAGCCTAATATATATTATTCCTCTGTGACACAAAGATTCATTATTGTCCAAAAACTATTCAAAACACATCAATGAGCTGCACTGGGTGACAGGTTATGACCATGGACCTTATAGTCAGTCTTCTGCTGGAATGGAAATATTCCCCTAAAAATACACAATTTACTCTGGGCAATTGAATTGAAAGCAACAGGACTTGTAATATGTCTATGAAGACGTTTCGCCTCTTATTCGAAGAGCTTCATCAGTTCTTACGTGTCTGACAAGTCTGTGCTAGTCTGGCTAACTGGTGCAATAACCCAGGTGTTTACAGTAATTTCCGGACTATTAAGCGCACCTAAATATAAGCTGCACCCACTGAATTTTATTTTTTTTTTATTTTGAACATAAATATGCCGCACATGTCTCTAAGTCGCAGGTGCCTACATTAAAACAAAGGAACTTTACACAGGCTTTAAAGCGATGGTTCGGCGTAATTTCGACCTAGTGTCATATGCACCATGAGGTCTATCTAATCTGAGCCTCAGCCGTTTATTTTCATTTGGTCGGAAAATAGTGGAGTTAGAGCTATCAGCCGAATGGCTTAGTATAGGCGCTAACGGGACCACCAGTGTATCTCGTAAATTACCCCACTAATAATGCCTGGATTGTTATCAAACTTCTACAGTAGTACAAATAAGGTCTTTACTCATAAATCCATGCATTGAAAAGTTGGTAAGTACACCAGGAGTTTATTAAAATAAACACTTACCTGATGGCTTTTACTCTGCTGCTAATGCTAAAGCTGTAAACATCGTCGAAATATCGCGCGATCACTGAAATACCGTGTGGTCATGCGATATTTTGACGAAGCTTGTGAAACTGGGAAAAATCCATAAATTAGTTGCGTAATTGTTTAAGCTGCAAGCTTCAAAGCGTGGGAACAAAATAGTGGCTTATAGTCCGGAAATTACGGTAACCTCTGTGGAGGTGTTCACAAAGGCCACTTGTCATGTGAGGCCACTAGTGAACGACTTTAACTAGTCGTTACTTAGTCGTAGACACTCCTTTTCAAGTAACTTTTGCTAAAACAACAGTACCCAGCTGCATTAGGGAATTTCTTAGCCTTTTTCTAAAGATGAAACTTTTATTTTTTGAGTTGGTTTAAAAAAAATACACATTCAGAGGAAGCAAATGGGCTTGTGAGTTCATTGCACCAGACAGAGCAGTGAAATTCTGAGAGACAATTGATGCATTCTTTGTTTTTTTTGGTCTTTTGAAGTAAGCACGTTGTTTGCTAAGTGCTTGTTTAATGGTGGAATGTAAAAAACCTGTTTCAACCTGTCTGACGTCAGAGATTGAGGGCTGCATCTGTTGCATCTGAGAATTTCGACAGTCACGCACCATTTCACACAGCAGTTGGACAGATGTGTGGAGGTGTGAAAGCAAGCAACGTTTGATTCTTCAAAGAATTACACCTGCCACTTGTCATATGTACAAATGATATTGATGCCTTCAGAGAAAAGACTGTCTGGTAGTGTGTGTTGTCGGAATGGTTACTGTGTATCCCTCTCTCTCTCTTTCATGCCACAACAACATATCATACTACAGTAACTAATGTGCATGACCCCGCCTTGAGGAACATAAAATAATACCAGCTTTATCCTTTAAGAGAAAATGTTAACTCTTCAGAATGTCATCTTTTCATGTAGAACATGAACAACACATATTCCAAGTGATGTGTTTTAAAATGTTCATGAATTTAGAAAAATAGAGACTTTCCTCATTAAGCAGATGTCGTTCTGAGTTGTAGTTAAAACATGACCTGACAGAAATATAGGAAAGCAATAAATCAATTTGCAATTGCATATCACAGGGTTTCAGTTATATGTAATTGAGATGCTACACTCAACACGCCATGCAGACAATGAAAAGCACAATGAAAAGCTTCACGTCTTTTAACACTTTTCCCTGCTGAGTTTAGTCATCTCTCTCCTTCTCTCTGCCATGTTGTGTTAGGCTGAGTACAAATATTCCAGCCAGTGACCCAGACTTTATCCTGTGCTGTATCTTAGTGTTCTGTGTAATAAGTGCTAAATCCATCTTTCCCTCAGCAAAGTAAGACCTTAATAACCTTTGGCATGACTGTCAGCCTCTCAACCTCAACTTAGCCTCTTTTTACTTAATATACACACACACACACACACACACACACAAACAGCATCTGAATCACCACACGACTGCCGCCAACCTTACCGACTCTTCTGGCAGATGGAGCAGAGCCAGGCTTTGTCCGGCTTATTGTAGACCCGGCAGGCCCTGCAGACGTTGTAGAGGCAGTCCCGGCACTGGCGCTTGGGGTTGAGCAGGAAGGTGAAAGGTGTGCAGCAGCGGATGCAGCAGCGCCGGTTGAAGCAACTCTGCCTTGACAGCAGGAGGCAGCGACTGCCCTCCTCGTCGAGCTCCTGCTTCAGTTCACTATGGGGAGGAGGGGGAGGGATGAGAGGGAAAGAGGGGATGAAGAGAGCGTGAGAGAAAGGATGGTTAGAGAGATACTGGGAATTTATGTATGTGTGGTAGAAAAAATGCATATATTTATAAAAGAATGAAAATATCTGATTCTATGAGTGACTGGGAGTAGGATGAAAAGGGGAAGATATAGCTTATCTCTGTGGATAAAACAACAGTCGTGGGCTTACTGTGTCAAATGGGATCACAAAGAGGACATAAACACGCACAATAACACTGATCCTTTGCCTCCTTTTAATGAAAATGGAACAGAAATTAAAGTGGTTTCACAAAGTCGGTCATTTCATTTCATCATAATCTAAACATCATTAAGAGATAAATGATGATTGAAAAAAGCAGCCATATCTCCCTTGACGCACATCATTCATTTCAAGATGGTGAAATGTCTTCAGGACATTATCAAAAAGAAATTCTCATTCATAAATGTCATAAATAATTGATTATTTAAGTTGAGCACTTAACAGTCCATGTTCATTTAAACGCTGCCTGCTGTGCTCATGTAAAGGTTAAAGGAACCAGCAGTGGTGAATAATACATGGTGTGTTTTCCTCGACAGCAGCAGCAGCTCTTCTGCTTACATGACTGCTAACAATACGACATCATGAACATGTATTACTATTAAAGAAGGTTCAGTAAGAAGCAATTCTAGGAGTTTTGATCAAATCACATGATCTGTAATAGACTTTTTGACATTTAGACACTCTGTTTTGTCATTTTTGAGTGAGAACTTAAAGCTGAGGTTCATAGTTATGTTTGACCTTGGAGAAAGTAGTTGTGAAAACAGTCTCACTAAAGTCTCCATTTAGTAGTTGTTCTGGATCTTTTGACCATATCTTATGAAGTCCTCACCTGACAGTCGAACTGAATTGTCAGCAGCTTTGGTTGGTTTCACTTCATTCAGTCAGTCTGTCACACTGTGTTCATGCTAGCTGTTTATCAATAAATCTTTTTTTGTCTAAAATGTCACAAAGTGGAGAAAAATGTTATAATTTCTTAAAGCTTGGGTTAGGATTAGGGTTTAGATCAACAGTCCCGAATTCAGCTATTCAGATTACTATTATGTAGGATACCAACAAAGTTCAAATTCTCACATTTGAGAAGCTTTAACCTCTGACTACTTTTGCATTTTGTTTAAAAAAATGACCGAAATTATTATTCTATTATCAAACAATTCATTTTCTATATAATCACCAATCAATTAATCGACTAATCATTTCAGCTCTAATCAAAAGTGCCACAAATGCTAGTGAATGCTCTGTGCTGAGATTGATCTCCCTGGTGTTTCTAAGGTTTAAATCTTAGATTTAAGTGTCTTGGGTTTGCAAAACTTTAGAGTAAAAATTATAAAAAAAAATTGAATATTCCAAATATTTAACACTTATTTGCATGTTCAAATAGATTTCCTGCACCCTGGCACTGAAATACAACAGAAAAGCACTGATACTGTACATGAACATACAGTACTGTACACTCGCCTCATTATTAGTCACATACGTCTCAAACAGAAGCAGACATGTCAAACAGGGGCTAAAAGGTGATGAAAGAAGAAACTGCAGCAGGGAAACAAGATGGATGGAAGCAAAGAGAAAGACAAATAAACACTTGTGTAAGTGGCTCTAGAAGGAAGGTGTGAAAAAATCCATTATTTTCACATCAGGACTCCAGAAGCATCAGCCATGACTGAATCACTGATAGGTAATTACTGCTGCATAGTGAGTGAGTCTGACAGCATGAGGACATAAACAGGAAAAAAGAAGCCATTTCAGTTTTATATTAGCCAAATTGTAATCTTAATGAAACAGACAGCAAAAGAGAATTAGGTAACTAACACCTGAAATTGTTGAACAATGAATATATAACTAAATAATGCACTATATAACTTAGGAGTCCCTAATCAAAGCCACATCTTGAAAATAAACACAGGGCAAATCTGTCAGCACAGTCAGCACATCTAGATCACAGTTTCTGTAACTCTCAAACTATAAAAATTTAACAGTGTCTCTGAGATGCTTGTCTGACAGAGAGATGGCTGCTCTTTCTCACTGCAGCAGCACACTCCATTACTGAACCTCAGTGGGCGACATAAATAACTCTGAGACAGACCGCACACAAATACACACAGTCACAGTAAGATATTCACAGCAAGAGGCAAGATAGTGAAGTAACATGCAGAAACACATGGAGGTGTACAAACACACCTCCGAAAAGCAGAAATTAAACTGAAAGCAAATATATCTCTCATTTAAATGATTATAATACACAATAATTGTTAAAA
The DNA here is from genome assembly GCF_027409825.1 of Scomber japonicus. Lineage (NCBI taxonomy): Eukaryota > Metazoa > Chordata > Actinopteri > Scombriformes > Scombridae > Scomber > Scomber japonicus. The sequence continues at coordinate 22,114,890 of NC_070589.1, read as the reverse complement.
ACTGTAGATAAACTCAGCACAGCCTCGTATACAGGCACTTTGTAGCTTTAAGAAAAGACAACAAGCGTGGAGAAAATCGAGCCACAATAATATTCACAAAAAGTCTGTGTCCTGGTGATAAGATGATGATGGTGAGGGATTCTTTTCTGTTGCTTTAGGAAGATGATACTCGTATTAGCTGTTATAGCTGTATTATATTGTTAGCACAATATGGTTTCTTGTCAGGAAAAGATATCTGCTATGCCGCTTTTGAACACTAGAGGGCATTCATCATATTTGAGTTGAACTAAAAGAGTTAATTAAGACAAGTCAAGAGCAGTAAAAAAGTGTCACCTGCTGAGGATGAGTTAGGTGTTTGATGACTACAGACTGTTTAATTTGATTAGAGGCTAAAACATGTCCTCCATCTTTGTTTTGTCTTAGTGTTGAGTTGATTCCAATTAAAATTACCTCATGGTCTAATTGTTGTTAAAGTATTCAGTCTCTGTCCAAAATAGTTTTGAAGCCGGGATTAAGCGGCATTCAAGAATTGCCTTGGTGATTGACATGATTTGTGTATATATTTTGTAAAAAAAAGAAAATTTCTCTACATGGGAAAAAAAGTTAATTAATTAAATTAAATTACATAGAAATAAGGCATAATGGGACATTATGTTCTGCTATGATATGCTTGGCATGAGTCATTGGTTTGAATGGATTGGTGATACCACTATGACAAAGACATAAGCAAAGAAAACTGCAATAAAAATCTATATAATTGTTACTGTAAAAATAGAAATGATAACAAGAAAATATGTTTGTTCAATGAATTGGTTTATATTCTATTTTAATTCAAATGCATATTGTATATAAATATTAAAGTGCATAATTTACGGTGTGCATATTGAAGTTAGTAATGCTGGCCATTTGGGCTTCCATAAAGTACTTAGCATAATAATTGCTGAGAAATCATCTACATAAATAAGTGCAGACGATTAAGCAAGAAATGTGTTATCATTTCTTCCCTGTTACAGTGATGCAGTCACCTTCCTGTAAAACTGAACACAACTTCACTTCCACAGACTCGCTGTCTCAATCTGCCAGGATTAGCAAGACTCATGTATGTATGACTGTGTGACTGTGTGTATGTGTCTGCGTGTATGTGTGTGTGTGTGTGTGTGTGTGTGTGTGTGTGTATGTGTGTGTGTGTGAGTGCTGACTCTGTGTTCTGTGTGTGGGCAGGTGACACTACAGAGAATTGCAAGCCAGCAATCTCCAAATCGTCAGGTGCGGTGGCAGTGAGCCGGCTCCTGTGGCTTTTTCCAAAGAACTTGTTATTCTGCATGTTAAAACATAAACACAGTCTGACAGTTGTCCACAATCAATATCACAACATTTTAAAACAAATTCAACACAGGAATAACATAAATCTTATATTTCACAGAGGGCTAATGAAATTAGATACAGGATACAAGATGTGTGTTGTGTGTCTACAGTGTGTAAACACATGTATATGCATTCCTATATGTGTAATTACTGAGCATGGCCTTAGTTAAAAGACCAATGAACTAATTACTTCAAGTAATCTCACAATTTAAAACAGGATTACATGGGATTATAATGTAAATACAGATTACAATATATATGTACAGTGTAAGTAGGTGTGATTACTATCACTCTTACTGTAGTTAAGACCAGTCGTTACAGTAAGCCACATAAAATCATTAGATCTGCTGCAGTGTTTCAAAGCCTGTTTTCTGTTCATCGCTGTCCCTGCTGCTTAACAGATGTAAAAAAAAAAAAAAAATGCATTGAAATCTGACTAATCACTTAACCAGAGCTCTGTCTTCTCTTTTCTTTTTCAGATTCAGATTCAGCTTTATTTATCCCTTAGGGGCAGTTCAGTTTCTACGAGCCCAACCTCATAACCAGACAGTAAACAACAACATTCACTCCCACACAACAACATCAGAGCAGGCGACAAATGACCAGAGGGGAAATAAAATACAATACTACACAATACTATATTAAATACAGCTGAATAAAGTGCTTGAAAATATAGCACAAGAATGTTGCTCTGAGTAGAGTAAAGTGCAAAGTGCAAGTGCAAAGTGAAGTTCCAGGGCTTTTTGCACATACAAAAAATATACAAAAGACTGTGCCAGGCCCCAGGAAAAGAAAAAGAAATCTTATTGTGCATTAAGCAGCTGAATGGCAGAGGGAATGTATGAACTAAGGTAGCGGTTTGTCTTTCTGTGTGAAGTAACTCTGCCCTGACGTCATCAATGTCAATTCTTTAGAAAGAGCGTGCTCACTGTTGATGATAGTTACTGCTTTCTGGAGGACCCCGACACTCCCAGAGAGAGTTTAGATCAATCAACTTCACTCCAATCATTTTTGAGCAGACTTTAACCACACTGCCAAGAGAATTTTTGTCTTTTACAAACAAACCGCCAAACCAGCAAACAAAAGAAAAAGTTAACAGGCTCTCGATGTATGACAGGTATACAGTCTTTGTAGACTGTGTCATTATCCAAAGTACTTTTGCTGTTGCAACAGGCTAGAGAGCAAAGCAGCACAGATTTGATCAAACTTAATATCAGTTCTGTTATATATGTGAGATATTTCAGCAACACTATTGCCGGTGATTGCAAGATTGATAGTTCTTCTATGCATGAGAAAAAGGAGAACCCTCCTGTGCTGCTGGACAAAAGAGAAGTAAACAGCTGCAAACTTTCTCATCTTAAATTCAACTCCAGATGCTGTTTTTCCTATTCTCCCCTGTCTATCACTCATGGCTATGTTGAAATTCTGTGTGACCACCGGATTTCAACTCAGGAAGGTGCCAGTGCAGAAATTGGAAAAGCAGGATGCATGAAAAATGGTGCCCACTTAATGACTGGAAGACTGAGGAAGCAGAAAACTGCACAATCTGCATGACGCAAGACATTTATTTCAAAGGTGTGGTATCCAAAAGTGGTAAGTGATGAAATGAACTTCTTCTCAAAAAGTATTGACCAATTATATGGTGTGAATGTGTTTGCTATCACTTCACTTAAACATAAAATAGGTCATTTTACATATGCCACAGAAATCAAATGTGTAAAATGTCCTCTTTTGTACAAGTCAGCCAGATGTCAGCACAAATCCAGACATACCTGGTAAACAACAACCAGATTAGCTATTGTTAAGCGCCTTGCTTGCCACACTTGTAAATGTTAGAGAAACTAGAAAGTTCCCCACTTAATCACTTTAGGTAACGCCACAGAGAGATTTACCCAGAAATCTTCCAGTTGCAAATATGATTCAAGTGAAACAGCTTAGTCATATGTTCAGTGCCTGTAAGTTTTGTTTTACAGATTTAACACACATAGACTTTTCACATTTATCATGAAGGTTCCCAGTGGTGTGGTGTTGTGTGGTGGGTGATGCTGTTGATGTACAGGCTGCTGGATGACTCTATCACAGAGTTTTAATTTAGTAAATTCACTTCTAAAGACTGTTCATTTTTTAATTTGCATTTTAATTATATGAGAAAAAAACAGACCAAATACAAATATACAACACGAGGTCAATACGCCTAGAGGTTACACACAAAAAGAAAAAAAGAAAGAAAATGTAATATAATTGCTTAGAAAATCATTACATCACCAATCCTCCGTGACAGGACTTCTCTGTTCTGCTTACAAGGATTAGGTTTCTATTTCATTGTACTGGCATTAAATCTTGAACAGTCAAAACACTTCTTAACCCAAATGTCTCTTATTTGTAGTTTTTATAAGTATCCATGGTCCATCTAAGCATATTTGGATTCATTATGTTCAGCTGTTAACAACCAAAACAGGCAGATTGCAAGGCTATTTGGCAGGCACAGACAACAAATTAAAACTATTGAATATTGTAAGACTATAATAGGCTTATGATCATATCTTCATAGGCTGGAGAACCAAAGAGATTGCTGACAAAAAAAACAGCACAAACTAATACTAAACTATTAGTTCTCATTCATGGCTTTCATGAAAAAAATACATCCAAAGTAAATACCAATGAGGAACAACAACAACAACTTATAAAACCAGCACAGCAGCTGATCTGAAAACGACCCCTGAATCCCTTCTCTCTTCACCTTAAGTACTGTATATAAACACAAAGATAAGAAATGAGGATGGATATATTTTATCTTATCATAAGTTATATACTATGTTTTAAGCAGACTGGACCAATTAATTAAGACCAACTTGAGCACTTCCTGTATAATTTTGATACTTTTTTCCCACAATGTTTGTTTCTGTTAACAGCTCATATCAGGATTTTTAAATCATCTATCACCACAGCAATTAACTCTGTATGAATGTGCTCTGTCAAAATGAAAATATGGGGCTTGAGCCAAGTTTCCACATTAAGGTATTGATCCCCTGTAAATCTGAAAGAAACTGCAGCTATTATGTTAATCTTGCGTGTCGTTCTTAAAAACAATGTCTTATCTTTTGACAGGCTTCCCTAATCACTGAAAGCATTTTCAGTTAAAGTAAGCAGAGTAATGGCATCTGAGAGAAAGAGCAGGATGCAATCCAACCGAGCAAAGAGTCACAGGGCAATGACATAACCATGTTATTCTTAACCTCTGAATACTGACTTGTGCTCAACAAGCAGAGAAGTAGTTTCCGACTATTATGTGTTTCTATTACTCTCAGCCCAAACTCATTTTGATATACACCAGAGACTCAGTTCAAACCCACCCAATTAGCATACTCTGTCTTTGTGTTTCTGTGGCCTCTGATGAATCTGAAGGCTGCAGGAGTTTTGAGGAAACTTGTCTGAGCGCAACAGGAAAGGGCTGTTACTTCCTGTCCGGTGTTTTGAGGAGCACAAAGCAGAGGAGAGAGGCATGATGGGAAATCTCCACTGAGGATGAAAGATGCCGGCTATGAAGGCTACGCCCACAAACCATGAAGCAAACTATAGTATTCCTTGTTCTTTACCAAAATGGACATAAAAACAACACATGAAAGAAAGCTTTACAACAACCTTAGTGACCAACGCTATGAAACAGAAGGTGAGCTGCTGTCAGCTTGTCAACAACATCAAAAAAATGTCAAAAATTAGGCATTCAGGGCAGTTTGAAGACTCATTTTTTGACTAGAATTTCTACAAAACCTCAAGTTTTGGAAATTCAACCATGTTAAACATATGAAAATAGCAGAAAACCTCAAAAAGTATAATATGTTCCCTGTAATATGGTGAAAACATTCAGTAGAAGTTGCCTATTTACAAATGTATCCAGCAGTTGAAGAGCAACATTAGCTTTCACTTGTAGTTGTATTGTTGGCCACCTGATGCACAATATTTGCTCTTTTCACATTAGACAAAGTCATTTGATCGATTGTTACTATGGATATACTAATTAGAGCATTAAACAAAGCCTTAAACAAAAATATTATTTTGAAAAATGTTTTTGTTAGACTGTCTTGAACACATGAAGTTTAATTTCTATGATTAAACCAACAAACAGGAATTTTCACATGGTGTTGTGAGCATTGAGTGTTATTCTGTGTTGTTGCTATTAAAACATTTTAGGTCTGTGACGTTATCGGCTTAATTGATGCAGCCATTAACGTAACATCTGTCCTTTTGTTTAAGTATTATATGTGCTAAATGTTAGTGGGTAAAACAATTATTTGAGGTGTTTATCATTCTGTCTGCACTTTGGAGTCCAGTGACTTTCTTAAAAATGCTTTGACAGGTCATACACCTCATAACGTAGCTGTTAGCTGTTTCAGGGCTCAATCCTGGGACCATCTGATAACAAATCCATCTCTCCTAATACCTGGTCCAATGGTCATCTCTCAAATTCACAGGGGAGATCTGAACTCACCTGAGGCGCTCCTCCTCTTTTTTGCGTAACTTCATGTCCCTGTGAACCACCTGCAGCACATGCTCCGCCTCTCTTTCCGACAGTCCTGACAGATCCAACTTTCGGCCCATCGTTGACACACTTTCAGCTGTCACTCAGCCCCTATGCCCAACCAATCAGCTTGTTGTCATCATCTGAAAGAGGAAACTGTGCATGAAAAAACAAACAAAAGCAAAGATGAAGAAGACAGAAACTTCACAGCAAAACTGTCCAAAACAAGGATTATTGGCAGAAGGTGTTCAGAGTAAATAATAGTATATGATGCAGGATATGATATTGTGTATATGATGCATTGTGGGCTTATCATATGTTATGAAAAGTTTGGAAAGCACTGTGACAAATACCATATTAACAAACTTTATGAACATTCATGACCCATGACCTTTAAAAAACACCTATGTCACCACAGTATGCCTTTGCAAGACAACAGACAATGTATATAAAAATCTAAACTTCTGCTATTCTGTTAACAAAAGACTATAAATGTATGGCAATATAATAATAACATTCATAGCACTTATCAAGATAAGCAGTTACAAAGTCAAAGTAGACATAAAGGGAGAGAAGAACAGAATACAATAGCAAATACACACACATTTCCTATTAAAAACACAAGAAACCAATAAATCAAGTCAGTACATAAAGATTAAAAGAAAACCTTACAATAAAGGCTTTTCAGAGGCAACCTAAAGGCATATACTGAATTTGTAATATTGGAATATACTACAATTGTCAGAAACATTCCCTGTAAAGTGTCCTTCAGGGTCCTGCTGACTGATGGTAAGCCAAGCTTTCCTGCATTTCCTCCCATTTTGACTGAATTACACGCCTTTAACCTGACAGCTCACACATAAACACCTCCTGGTTGACACTATACAGAAAACAACTGTGTCCGTAAGCACTTAAAACTCACTTTGACGTCCTTCAAACCACTTACGCAAGTAAATCAGGGGTATTAACACCGAGCTGGATTTCATTTTTCTGTATTAGCATTCCTGAGGATGAAATCTCTCTCTCTCTCTCTCTCTCTCTCTCTCTCTCTCTCTGACATAAAGTTCAACTTTTCTCTGATTGAAGCCAATATGTCAGCAGTCCAATGTGTCTGCAGTGAATCCATGTGGATTTCGAGCTCCTGGCTTGATGAGATTATATTAAATCTATAGCAATAGGGGAGCAATTCAGGATTTATCAAACTGTCTCCTCAAAACAGTAACAACAAAACTGTTTCATCTTACTGTCAACTCGCGATAAGGAGCACTTTGCTGCTTTTAATCCAGCAGAGCTAATTTTAGAAAGAGGCGATACAAACATTTAAGCAATAATGTACTGATATAGTGATAGCCTACTGTAAGTGAAGGCCTAGCTATATAATATAGTTAGGCCACTTTCCTCATACTGAATGGCCAAAAACACATATTTGAGAGGATATTACAGGAATGTGCATATTTATTGTGCTGACAATAAATAAACTCATAAACTATAATAAAAGAAAACATTGCTCCTAAGACTTACCTCTCTCCGAGTCTGTTGTAGCTGCTGGTTGAAACAATGATCACCGGTGCACCCTCACAGCCGCAAAAAGGAGCCCAAAAAACACTTTACGTAATCCGTTTATTCCTCCTGTGTATTGGCCACTGCTTTTGTCTAATCTGTATGAAACAAAGCGATGTCGCCAAAAGTCTTCAAACCTTTCCATAAAAGTATTTCCCTGCTTATAAAAAAAGGTGGATGTAGTCTGAAGACCGCCCCGGCGGCTCTGATCCGTGTATCCAACAGTAAATCAGGATAAGGCTGGAAGTTTCTCAGCTTGCCACAACAATGCAGGCGACATGAAGTGATGAATATTTGAGAAAAAGAAAAGGGGATTAGAACTGCAAAGCACATTTTGAACACATACGGTAATCCTTAAGTGTGGGGCTATTGTAAAAAAAAAAATTGTTTTGGGGGGGTGGGGGAGGGGGGTGGGGGGTACCATAAGAACAGAATATGGAAATAGGACGAAATCGTGCGTCAGGTGTGATCACATTGACTTGTTCTTCATCTTGATTCATCTGTCAGTGTATCATGATATTCCTGAATAACAATAGCAATGATTGTGATTTCCGTCTAGACCCATGGAAAGACTCACAGACACGTAATTGAGGATAAAACTGTGTTTACTTGGTCTAATCGGACTGGTAGGCATGGATCCGCAAACAGGTCCAAATGGGGAAACGGCAAGGTGGCAGGAGATTGTGAAATCCAAAGTAAGCAGGTTAAAACAGAATGTAGTGGAGAGCTACTGGTAGTCCAGCAGAGAGTGGCATCAACATGGAACATAGCTGGGATAATGAGGAGCAGGTGTGTGGAACATGCGGGTGACTAACAAGCGCAGAAAAACTCACTGAGGACGACTGGTGGACAGGTGGAGAATGACCTGACGTGATTATTAATTACTCTGAGTGTGCAATAAAAAATGAACAAAAATAACCCAAAGATATAAATCATCACTAATGTACTAATTTACAATTCAATTTTAAATTCACCATAAATCCACACATGGCTGCCACAACAAAACAAAACAGAAAACACTGATGGTCACAAAAAAGGCAAGACAAATCACATTGCATTACACAATACATTAAATATACATAAGATTCAATGATGTACCCATTGTATAAGACATTATATTTGCAGTGTGCAGTTCAATAAAAGTAAAAAATAAAATGTGCTAGGAAGATTTTCATGTTGGGAAGTCCTCATTATGTTTTTGAATTAAGAATAAATGTGCTGTTTTGATGAAATGTTGTAATTGCTTGGTTGTTATAGTAACAATGTACTTATTGATACATTTTAATTAATAGGAGCTTGTTTCCACTCCCACCAAGTGGACAGATTTGGACTTGCAGATTTGAGTCTTCACCAGCCATAGTATTGATGCAACATAATTTAGTAAGTAACTACTTTGCAACTGGGAGGGAGCTACTAAGGAAAGACATATAGTTTATAGATTTACCGGTTGTGCAACCTGTACAGCAGTTTCTTACATTTTCATTTGACTTTTTTTGTCTTACATTCCATAAACCCCAAAATCTGTAGTTAATTTTAACTGTGGAGGAGGTGTTACTGTCATGTGGTAAGTTTTAGTTTTTTATTTAAAATTCATTTGACTAGGACAGAACACCATCAATCAACATTTTCAGGTCACACTGCAATGTAAATGTGTCAGAGTTGGACAAGTCATTTATAACTTTTTTTTTTTTTGAAAGATATGTGAACTTTTTTTTTTGGTAAATTTTTTCTCCCTTCCATTTTTAATTTTGATTATAAAATACATTAAGTATAAATTAAATTAAATGCTGTACCTATTGTGTAAGATATTGCATTTGTCTTTAGAGTTAGTGTAATTGAGGTAATATATGGTTTCTGCTCCAATAACACACATTGATGTCATAGAGGAAGCTGTGGTTGCTTCCTCCAATCCACCTCTAAAGGACAGGAGGAGCAAGTCAACATGATGGAATCAAGTCGATTTCAGTGGTGCACTCAAACAACAGTAGTTCAAAACAAGCTTTTTAGAAACTGCCATGCTATGTTGGGGAGTGGTATGTTGTTCTGCTTATGCAATGTTTTATTTACAAAATAAAAATGTCAAATTAAATATTGTGTATTATGTATGACTGGATAACCCACTGTTGAGTAACAATCAGAACACTAACATTAACCCTAACCCTTATCTATATCAACACAACATTATCAAACTGAGAGGTAGAAGCATGTCATAAAGTTTATGTAACTTCAAGACATCTCCTCATTAATATAATGAGCCAATCCTGGCTTTCACTGAGCGAGAGGCACCTGTGATAGGTCGCCAGTCCATCACAGGGGCTAACATCTAGTGAGATAGACAACTATTCACACTCACGTTCACCACAACAGGCAATTTAGAGTGACCAATTAACCTAAGTTGTATGTGTTTGGTCTGTGGGGGGAAGCTGGAGTATCCGGCGAGTACCCACGCAGGCATGAGGAGAACATGCAAAGTCCACACAGAAGGGCCCCAGCTGGTCTTTGTGTTTCATAGCTATAACAAACCTTTTAGTCCTGCAGCCATAGACAAATCTTAGCTACTGGTCCTGTTGTGTCTGCAGGTTGTCTGGCTCCTCATACATTAGAACACATGTTATTGGGTACAAATGAAACACTGAGCTCCAGTGAGTGAAGGAAATAAGGAGGCAACACATTTGCGATGAGGAGAGACAAGCAGATTTTTTTTTCCTATCTACTGCAGTTTAAAATCATCACATTGTTGTTTCCCAGTATATATTTAAATGATCTTGGCGAGAAAATCACATATTTCCATAGCTATAGATGTCCACCTTTCTCCCCAGGTTTAGAGTGAAGATGTGTTCAACAGCAGCAATATTTTACACTGTAGTAATAAAAATAATACATGCAAAATAAACAAGTGTTTTTTCAGACCTTCACTTTAAAACTGTGATAATAATGTGTCATTTTCTTCCTTCGTGAATTTAAGGTATTTTTGTCAACATAGCACTGCGCTCTTGAGTAATATAAGATTATGTCCTCTTTTCTAAGGCTCAAAAAGCTGATGTTGGCACATTGCTCTTATTAGGTAAGAATAAAGAGGAAGGAACAACAATCTTTCACATATAAATGATTTGTCAGTGAGTATATAAAGACCTGTGTATTTCACAGCTGTATCATACTCTTCACTTCATCAGCCATGGACAAACATTTCCTGCTGGTCCTGTTGTGTCTGCAGACCTTCCTACTCATCACAGCCTTCACTTCTACAGATGAAGCAGCAGCTCTGGTGATGGATGATGGACCACAGTCTCTTGATCTGGTGAGAAAATCCACCTGTGGTCACTGACTGATCCATCCTTCACACGCTGTTTTCTTATTTTACTGTTTAGTTGCAAATGTCAAACATGTTGCTGCAAAAGAAAAGGTTTTTGTTTAAATTTGCAGTAATTCTACGATTAATTAGGAGATTACAAATGTAACAAGTGTAGTAAAACAAGGTTGCCTAAAATAATGTATGAATCTCATTTTGTTAAAGGATGAAACTGCGGGAAAAGGAAATGGAAAGTTAATTCGGACCAGGAGAGACTGCAGGAGAAGACCAAGAGGATGTAGCGGTGTAAGTACAAGAATAAACTGGCTCTACTTTGAGTATTTCTCTTTTGTCTTTCTTGCAATACATTCAAAAGCAACATTTTCTGGCAATTGCTGAGCATTGAAAAATAAATGTTTTTACTTAAATAACATCAATATTCTCTGTCTCTCTGTTTCTCTCCCACTAATTAGCGCCGCCTTCCTACGAAACCAGATATCAATTTATTATTGAGGAAAACAAGTTGATTCCACTTGTGCACTCGAACGACAGAAGTTTGAAACAAGCTTTTCTGGAGCTGCCGTGCTATGTTGAGGAGTGGAAATGAATCTACTGGATGTTGTTCTGCTTATGCAATGCGCAATGATTTATTGGGCTCACAGTAAAAAGTGTTTGTTACAAAATAAAGAATCAAATAATGTCAGCTGCATGGATCAGGTGATTTATTGATTAATGATTGATACTGTACATATTAATGAATATGACATGGTCATTTTCTTTTTACATTTTTCCTATTGTAAACAAATCCTATGTGCCGAGCAAAACCAACAATAAATTGATACTATTTACAAGCACTGTGTGTGTGTATCCAAAGCCTGGTATATCATATTCCTCTGTGCTGCAAACCTCTCATGTTCAAAAACTATAAAAAAAAAAATGTCAATGATCCACACCGCTGCACTAGGTGACAAGTTCCTTTACCACAAAGACAATGGTCATTTTAGTTTGTTTAGAAATGGCTTCGAACATAAATAACAGCGATCATGTTTTCAGTCTTTGGAGAGTAATTGTGTCTAAGGCAGCTGCCATCATGTAGGAGTATAGTTCAGTTTATAAAGCTTTGCTAGTTTATTGTGCGACCTCTTGGCTTTGTACTACATTGTAAATTAAAAAAAAATAAAAATCAGTATAAAGTCAAGAGTTTGTGATATGAAGAACAACAAGCTAGCAAAGCTCTATAAACTGAACCATGCACTATGGTCACTGATCATTGAACAAGTAGGGGAACTCCTTGTCTCATTGTGTCTTATTTCATTCTTGGTGGGTGTTTTTGAGCTTTTTGTGATGCTTTGATTCCATCACCCTAAAATGTGCTCACATCATTTACCATGTTATGATAAATTAAGTAACTTCAGTTACCACAGTTCACCTCATGCAACACATACTATTATGCAAGTTCACTATTACAGCAGATATTTGTCTAACAGGCAACAACTACATAAGTTTGCTAAATGCACTAAATGTATCTTTAAAGCTACAATATGTGACTATTCCACATGTCTAAAAATGACGAGACCTATGTTATTGTTCAGTTGTGTAATTACATTATCCCAAATGTTTCCAACTATTTTCAAACACAGAGAAATGTGTCATTTTAATAACGTAATGGTCCATTTCATTTGGTCACCTGACAATGGCGTCATACTTCCTTTAGCAAAGAGCATACATGCACGATATGATAATCATCTGGTGTGCATGTTTCAGCATCTAATAAAGAGTACACGCATACAAGACAATACGTCAGTGTTGTAGTTACCAGCTAGAAACTGTCATAAACTTTTTTAGGTCTTGGTTATATCTTTTATCTTGAGGGAGGATTTTTGTCATTGGAAGTCTGGATCTTAAGGTGTCAGAGAAACAAGCTGAGCAAATGTTGGTAGCAGCTCGGCTCTGTCCAGCAAACACTGCTTTTTAATGTGAAACTGCTTTATTCAGTGATTTTACTATTTTGAATCCCTGTGTTCATTTGTTTTGGAGAGTAGGAGACTTCTGTGGATAATTCAGCTACCAGTAAAAACCTCATAAATGAATTGAGTTGTCAGGAAAACAAGCTGAGCTAACATTAGCAGCTGCTTGTCTGGCAGCACCGTCAGACATTCTGTGTCCACCGACAAGCGTCAGAGAAACACAGACTTTTTCTTTTAAATGTCAAACTTGACTGTTTTTACCAGATAAATGCATTTGTATTTTTGCTTTGGGGAAAAAAAAACATCTGAGGATAATTCAGCTCATGGTAAAAACCTCCTGAACAAATAATAATACTGAAGGAATCCTAACTGGGAGAAACTGGTTGTTTAACATTGAAAACAACTACTCTCATGATCCCACGCTACTTCACAACATCATTGAACTCTGTCATTATTGTTTTGATTGAGGGACCCCTTGTGGCACAAATTACATATTGTGCTTTTAAAAACAACATAGTAATTTTCAGTCAACATTTATTAATTCAATTTGATAGTTCCAAGAGTCCATTATAGTTGTGTACATATATAAAGAGAATATACAGTACTTCATTTTTTACAGGTATTTACTCTATAAACCTCAGGTGAACCTTATTCTGCTCTTCTTTTCTTCCTTTTTTTTTTTTTTGATTTTCTGAATATTCAACTTTCACCTGATAATGAGGGGAGTTGTAATTGACTATACTTCATACATAAGATTTCATACATTTGGTAACCTTGGAAGCTATAAAGAGAATGTTTTCCTGTATTTTCCTTTAATCTTTAAAGAGAACACATGGTGGATAATAATGTGTAATTTTCTTCAATGATGAATTTAAGGTGCTCTTTGATATCACAGCTTTAAGTTGTAAAGTAATGTGGAATTGTACTGACATATTTTTTTTACTTTGAGAGATAATGTAATAGATACTGTTTCCACTTTTGTAAAATTCCAATAATGTGAAATCTCAGTGAAGGTTTGTCACGGTAGATTTCTCTGTTCAGACAAAAAGGAAACCATTGTTGCTTCCTGTTTGTTCATATTGAAATGATTTGTTGTCAGTGTGTATATAAAGACCTGTGTGTTTCACAGCTGTATCAAACTCTTCACTTCATCAGCCATGGACAGAAATCTGCTGCTGGTCCTGTTGTGTCTGCAGGCTTTCCTGCTCATCACAGCCTTCACTTCTACTGAGGCAGCTGTGAAACAACAACTGCCTCTTAATCCGGTAAGAAGATCCACTGCTGGTCACTGATCGATTCTTAATTCCTTAAAATGTTTGCTTATCATGAGAAGCAAACTGAACAAATGTTAGCTGCAGACTTGCATGACTTGCAGCCCCTCTGAACGTCTTGTGTCTGCCGAACAGCGTCATAGACATTCTCATCTTTAACATCCATTTATGACAGCTTCTGGCAACAACCACAATGCTTCTTCATGTGTAAAGGGGATATGATCACATGTCACAAATTTAAAATGGATCATTACCTTGGATGACCCTTGAATTGAACATGGTTAGAAACATTTGGGATATATTTGGGTCGGTTCACAACTTGACAAAATGTATAACATATGTCTAGTTCTTTGTAGACGTTTAAATGCAGAAAAGTTACATATTGCAGCTTTAATTAGTGTAATAATTACAGTGAAACAGTGGAAGAAGTTCGTCTGAAATAATGTATGATTCTCATTTTGTTACAGAAAAGAACAGCAGAAAAAGAAATTGGAAAGTTAAGGAATTGGAGATGGGGAACCTGCAGGAGAAGACCAGGAGGATGTAGAGGAGTAAGTATATGAATATACTTTCTTTACTTTGAGTATTTCTCTTTTGTCTTTCTTGCAATACATTCAAAAGCAACTTTTTTTGGCAATTGCTGAGCATTGAAAAATAGATGTTTTTACTTAAATAACATCAATATTCTCTGTCTCTCTGTTTCTCTCCCACTAATTAGCGCCCCAATCCTACGAAACCAGATATCAATTTATTATTGAGGGAAACAAGTTGATTCCACTTGTGCACTCGAACGACAGAAGTTTGAAACAAGCTTTTCTGGAGCTGCCGTGCTATGCTGAGGAGTGGAAATGAATCTACTGGATATTGTTCTGCTTATGCAATGTGCAATGATTTATTGGGCTCACAGTAAAAATTGTTTGTTACAAAATAAAGAATCAAAGAATGTCAGATGCATGGATCAGGTGATTTATTGATTAATGATTGATACTGTACATATTAATGAATATGACTGGTCATTTTCCTTTTACATTTTTCCTATTGTAAACAAATCCTATGTGCCGAGCAAAACCAACAATAAATTGATCCTATTTACAAGCAGTGTGTGTGTATCCAAAGCCTGGTATATCGTATTCCTCTGTGCTGCAAACCTCTAATGTTCAAAAACTATAATAAAACATGTCAATGATCCACACCACTGCACTAGTTGACATGTTCCTTTACCACAAAGACAATGGTCATTTAGTTTGTTTAGAAATGGCTTCAAACATTAATAACAGCAATCATGTTTTCAGACTTTGGAGAGTAATTGTGTCTAAGGCAGCTGCCACCATGTAGGAGTATAGTTCACTTTATAAAGCTTTGCTAGTTTATTGTGTGACCTCTTGACTTTGTACTACATTGCAAATAAAATGTTTTAAAAAATCAGTATAAAGTCAAGAGTTTGTGATATGAAGAACAACAAGCTAGCAAAGCTCTATAAACTGAACCATGCACCATGGTCACTGATCATTGAACAAGTAGATGAACTCCTTGTCTCATTGTGTCTTATTTCATTCTTGGTGGGTGTTTTTGAGCTTTTTGTGATGCTTTGATTCCATCACCCTAAAATGTGCTCACATCATTTACCATGTTATGATGAATTGAGTAACTTCAGTTACCACAGTTCACCTTATGCAACACATACTATCATGCAAGTTCACTATTACAGCAGATATTTGTCTAACAGGCAACAACTACATAACTTTGCTAAATGCACTACATGTATCTTTAATGTGACTATTCCACATTTAATGTCTAAAAATGACTAGACCTATGTTATTGTTCAGTTGTGTACTTACATTATCCCAAATGTTTCCAACTATTTTCAAACACAGAGAAATGTGTCATTTTAATAACGTAATGGTCCATTTCATTTGGTCGCCTGACAATGGCGTCATACTTCCTTTAGCAAAGAGCATACATGCACGAGATGATGACAATCTTGTGCGTATGTTTCAGCGTTGTGGTTGTTCACCACAAAGGCGTCTACTGAAGACGAGTAAATGCATACAGGATAACACGTCAATGTTGTGATAGCCCACTAGAAACTTTGACATTAACTGACTTTGTGAAGACAGATTAAGTAAATTCAGTTACCTAAGTACAACTCAAAGAGACATTCTGATCTTTAACATCAATTTATGACAGATAAATTGATCCTATTTACAAGCACTGTGCGTGTATCCACAGCCTGGTATATCGTATTCCTCTGTGCTGCAAACCTCTAATGTTCAAAAACTATTAAAAAAACCTACTTGTTCAATGATCAGTGACCATGGTGCATGGTTCAGTTTATAGAGCTTTGCTAGCTTGTTGTTCTTCATATCACAAACTCTTGACATTATACAGATTTTTTTCTATTAGTTTACAATGTAGTACAAAGTCAAGAGGTCGCACAATAAACTAGCAAAGCTTTATAAACTGAACTATACTCCTACATGATGGCAGCTGCCGTAGACAGAATTACTTTCTTTCTTTCTTTTTTGGCCTTTCTGCATATTCAACTTTCACCTGATAATGAGGGGAGTTGTAATTGACTATACTTCATACATAAGATTTCATACATTTGGTAACCTTGGAAGCTATAAAGAGAATGTTTTCCTGTATTTTCCTTAAATCTCTAAAGAGAACACATGGTGGATAATAATGTGTAATTTTCTTCAATGATGAATTTAAGGTGCTCGTTGATATCACAGCTTTAAGTTGTAAAGTAATGTGGAATTATACTGACATATTTTTTACTTTGAGAGATAATGTAATAGATACTGTTTCCACTTTTGTAAAATTCCAATAATGTGAAATCTCAGTGAAGGTTTGTCACGGTAGATTTCTCTGTTCAGACAAAAAGGAAACCATTGTTGCTTCCTGTTTGTTCATATTGAAATGGTTTGTTGTCAGTGTGTATATAAAGACCTGTGTGTTTCACAGCTGTATCAAACTCTTCACTTCATCAGCCATGGACAAAAATCTGCTGCTGGTCCTGTTGTGTCTGCAGGCTTTCCTGCTCATCACAGCCTTCACTTCTACTGAGGCAGCTGTGAAACAACAACTGCCTCTTAAACCGGTAAGAAGATCCACTGCTGGTCACTGATCGATTCTTAATTCCTTAAAATGTTTGCTTATCATGAGAAGCAAACTGAACAAATGTTAGCGGCAGACTTGCATGACTTGCAGCCCCTCTGAACGTCTTGTGTCTGCCGAACAGCGTCAGAGACATTCTCATCTTTAACATCCATTTATGACAGCTTCTGGCAACAACCACAATGCTTCTTCATGTGTAAAGGGGATATGATCACATGTCACAAATTTAAAATGGATCATTACCTTGGATGACCCTTGAATTGAACATGGTTAGAAACATTTGGGATATATTTGGGTCGGTTCACAACTTGACAAAATGTATAACATATGTCTAGTTCTTTGTAGACGTTTAAATGCAGAAAAGTTACATATTGCAGCTTTAATTAGTGTAATAATTACAGTGAAACAGTGGAAGAAGTTCGTCTGAAATAATGTATGATTCTCATTTTGTTACAGAAAAGAACAGCAGAAAAAGAAATTGGAAAGTTAAGGAATTGGAGATGGGGAACCTGCAGGAGAAGACCAGGAGGATGTAGAGGAGTAAGTATATGAATATACTTTCTTTACTTTGAGTATTTCTCTTTTGTCTTTCTTGCAATACATTCAAAAGCAACTTTTTTTGGCAATTGCTGAGCATTGAAAAATAGATGTTTTTACTTAAATAACATCAATATTCTCTGTCTCTCTGTTTCTCTCCCACTAATTAGCGCCCCAATCCTACGAAACCAGATATCAATTTATTATTGAGGGAAACAAGTTGATTCCACTTGTGCACTCGAACGACAGAAGTTTGAAACAAGCTTTTCTGGAGCTGCCGTGCTATGTTGAGGAGTGGAAATGAATCTACTGGATATTGTTCTGCTTGTGCAATGTGCAATGATTTATTGGGCTCACAGTAAAAATTGTTTGTTACAAAATAAAGAATCAAAGAATGTCAGATGCATGGATCGAGTGATTTATTGATTAATGATTGATACTGTACATATTAATGAATATGACTGGTCATTTTCCTTTTACATTTTTCCTATTGTAAACAAATCCTATGTGCCGAGCAAAACCAACAATAAATTGATCCTATTTACAAGCACAAGTCTTATTTCATTCTTGGTGGGTGTTTTTGAGCTTTTTATGATGCTTTGATTCCATCACCCTAAAATGTGCTCAGATCACTGAACACGTAATGATGAATTAAGTAACTTCAGTTACCACAGTTCACCTTATGCAACACATACTATATACTACATTATGCAAGTTCACTATTACAGCAGATATTTGTCTAACAGGCAACAACTACATAACTTTGCTAAATGCACTAAATGTATCTTTAAAGCTACAATATGTGACTATTCCACATTTAATGTCTAAAATGACTAGACCTATGTTATTGTTCAGTTGTGTACTTACATTATCCCAAATGTTTCCAACTATTTTCAAACACAGAGAAATGTGTAATTTTGATAACGTACAGTAATGGTCCATTTCATTTGGTCGCCTGACAATGGCGTCATACTTCCTTTAGCAAAGAGCATACATGCACGAGATGATGACAATCTTGTGCGTATGTTTCAGCGTTGTGGTTGTTCACCACAAAGGCGTCTACTGAAGATGAGTAAATGCATACAGGATAGCACGTCAATGTTGTGATAGCCCACTAGAAACTTTGACATTAACTGACTTTGTGAAGACAGATTAAGTAAATTCAGTTACCTAAGTACAACTCAAAGAGACATTCTGATCTTTAACATCAATTTATGACAGATAAATTGATCCTATTTACAAGCACTGTGCGTGTATCCACAGCCTGGTATATTGTATTCCTCTGTGCTGCTCTAATGTTCAAAAACTATTAAAAAAAATCCTACTTGTTCAATGATCAGTGACTATGGTGCATGGTTCAATTTATAGAGCTTTGCTAGCTTGTTGTTCTTCATATCACAAACTCTTGACATTATACAGATTTTTGTTTAAATGTACAATGTAGTACAAAGTCAAGAGGTCACACAATAAACTAGCAAATCTTTATAAACTGAACTATACTCCTACATGGTGGCAGCTGCCTTAGACACAATTACTTTCTTTCTTTTTTTTGGCCTTTCTGTATGTTCAACGTTCACCTGATAATGAGGGGAGTTGTAATTGACTATACTTCATACATAAGAATTCATACATTTGGTAACCCTGGAAACTATAAAGAGAATGTTTTCCGGTATTGTTCTTAACTCTCTAAAGAGAACACATGGTGGATAATAATGTGTAATTTTCTTCAATGATGAATTTAAGGTGCTCTTTGATATAACAGCTTTAAGTTGTAAAGTAATGTGGAATTGTACTGATATATTTTTTACTTTGAGAGATAATGTAATAGTTACTGTTTCCACTTTTGTAAAATTCCAATAATGTGAAATCTCAGTGAAGGTTTGTCACGGTAGATTTCTCTGTTCAGACAAAAAGGAAACTATTGTTGCTTCCTGTTTGTTCATATTGAAATGGTTTGCTGTCAGTGTGTATATAAAGACCTGTGTGTTTCACAGCTGTATCAAACTCTTCACTTTATCAGCCATGGACAAAAATTTGCTGCTGGTCCTGTTGTGTCTGCAGGCTTTCCTGCTCATCACAGCCTTCACTTCTACTGAGGCAGCTGTGAAACAACAACTGCCTCTTGATCCGGTAAGAAGATCCACTGCTGGTCACTGATCGATTCTTAATTCAAACCTCTGGATAGAACGTCATCAGAGGCTGCATCAGTGTTTGTCTGAGAAACACTGATTTTTAATATAAAACTGCTTTATTCTGTGTTTACTGGTTTTAATCACTGGGCCTGTTTGGATATCTTGGCTCCTAGTAAAAACCTCCTAACAATGAACACTGAGGGATTCTTAAAGAGGAGAAGGTGGTTGTTTAACAATGAAGACAACCACTCCCATGATACAGCCCATATATCTAGTCCTTTTTAGACATTTTCATACAGAAGAGTTATATATTGTAGTTTTAATTCAAAGACTATAAGTGTAATAAATGTGGTGAAACAGTGAAAGAATGTTGTCTGAAATAATGTGTTCTTCTCATTTTGCAGAGAAAACCTGCAAAAGAAGTTGTTAAGTCAAGGATGTGGAGAAGAGGAAACTGCAGGAGAAGAATAAGAGCATGTGGTGGTGGTGCTAACCATGTAAGGAGAAACTTGCTTTAGTTTGAGTATTTCTCTTTTGCCTGTCTTGCAATATATTGAAAAGCTAAATCTTATTGCCAAGTATTGGATATTGAAAAGTGGATGCTTGTTGTTGAGTTTGTTGTTACCTAAATAACATCATTACTCTCTCTCTGTTTCTCTCCCACTGATTAGGAACCCCGTTTTCCTCCATTTCCTCGGGCATCTGACCCCCAAAGACCGATGGGATAGTAATATATATTTAATGTGTAGGAAGAAGTCAATTTCACTTGTGCACTTAAACAACAGAAGTTTGAAACAAGCTTTTCTGGAGCTGCCGTGCTATGTTGAGGAGTGGAAATGAATCTACTGGATGTTGTTCTGCTTATGCAATGTGCAATGATTTATTGGGCTCACAGTAAAAATTGTTGGTTACAAAATAAAGATTTGAAAGAATGGATGGATCGGTTGATTTATTGATTAATAATTGATACTGTACATATTAATGAATATATCTGGTCATTTTATTTATACATTTTTTTTATTGTAAACAAATCTCATGTGCCAAACAACACGTCAATGATCCACACCGCTGCACTAGGTGACATGTTCCTTTACCACTAAGACAATGGTCATTTTAGTTTGTTTAGAAATGGCTCCAAACATAAATAACAGCGATCATGTTTTCAGTCTTTGGAGAGTAATTGTGTCTAAGTCAGCTGCCACCATGTAGGAGTATAGTTCAGTTTATAAAGCTTTGCTAGTTTATTGTAACATATCACAACCTGTTGATTTTGAATTACACTGTAAGTTTCTAAAAAAAAATCAGATTAATGAGAGTTTGTGATAAGAAACACAACAAGCTAGTAAAGCTCTAGAAACTGAACCATGCACCACTCAAGGAACTGTTCTCTCGATTCTGAAATGAATTAATGTAACCATTGTCTTAGTGCAAAGGAACATTTCTCCCAGTGCAGAGGTGTGGCTCATCAACAACAAAGATCTTCAGCACAGATGAGTATGATATATGAGGCTTTGATTACATGTACAATGCTTTTAGTTTTAGGTAGGATCAATTCATTATTGGCTTGACTCTGCACATGAGATTTGTTGATAATAATACAAATCTACAAAATGACAATCCTTATTTTTACTGAAACATCTCATGTTGTAGGTAGTAAGTAATTATAAAATGTTTCTGCTTTGCTTTCACATTATACTAGTAGATATACAGCAGATTCATGTCATTATCTTCAGTAAAAAATGTAAGGTGCTCTTTGACATCACAGCTTTGAACTCTTCAGTGATTTCCTCATATGTGAAATTCCAGTCATGTGACAACTCTCAATGTTTGCCACATTGCTCTTATCAGGCAATGATAAAGAGGAAGGAACAACAACCTTTCCCATGTAAATGATTTGTCAGTGAGTATAAAAAGACCTGTGTATTTCACAGCTGTATCAAACTCTTCAGTCAGTCAGCCATGGACAAACATTTCCTGCTGGTCCTGTTGTGTCTGCAGGCTTTCCTGCTCATCACAGCCTTCACTTCTACAGATGAAGCAGCTCTGGTGATGGATGATGGACCACAGTCTCTTGATCTGGTGAGAAGATCCACCTGTGGTCACTGAGTGATCCTTAATCCACACACTGTTTTCTTATTTTACTGTTACAAAAGAAAAGGTTTTTGTTTAAATTTGCAGTAATTCTACGATTAATTAGGAGATTACAAATGTAACAAGTGTAGTAAAACAGTGTAAACAGTGTTGTCTAAAATAATGTATTATTCTCATTTTGTTAAAGGATGAAACTGCGGGAAAAGGAAATGGAAAGTTAATTCGGACCAGGAGAGACTGCAGGAGAAGACCAGGAGGATGTAAAGGTGTAAGTACAAGAATAAACTGGCTCTACTTTGAGTATTTCTCTTTTGTCTGTCTTTAAAAGCTATTTTGTTGCAAAGTGCTCAGCATTGAAAAGTGGATGCTTGTTGGTACAAGAGTTTATTGTTACTTAAATAACATCAGTACTCTCTCTCTCTGTTTCTCTCCCACTGATAGCCCCCCCGCTGATGACCGTCTCAACTCCAAAGAGTGATTTAATATGAAGGAAACAACTTGATTTCACTTGTGCACTTGAACAACAAAAGTTCAAAACAAACTTTTCAGGAACTGCCATAGTATGTTGAGGAGTGGAAATGAATATACTGTATGCTGTACTTATGTAATGTGCAATCATTTATTGGATTTGCTGTTCAAACTATTTATTTACAAAATAAAGACTTATAATCAGATCTTATGTGTTTTGTATGACTGGATGATGAACATAATCTTTAACATTAGAGATAACCATATGAAAAGGTTTGGTTGTTTTTCTCATTAAGGTTATCTGACATGTGAACACATATATACCCCACATGCAGGTTATTAACAGGCATTAACTAAAAAGGACAGGCTTAGCAAGCATGTTTGCTCTATTGCAGTTGAACCCTAATCTGTTCTTTTGTGACCTTTTCTTCATGTCCAGTTTTTACCTGATAGTGGGGGAGTTCATACTGTCTACTTTATGCAGAAGATTTCATGCATTTGGTGTCCCTGGAAGCTGTAAAGAGGACGTTGTCATATTTTCCCTTTAAGCTCTAAATGAAACTCATTTTTACTGAAACATCTGCTCATGGAGTAATGTAAAAGTGCTCACATATTCACACTAAGAGCTGCCCAGTTTCTATCTTCGTGTCATTCTCATATCTGTACAGTTTTTATTGTTTTAGTTAATAATGATTCATTTTGTTCAATTCTTTTTTTTATTGTATCTTTATTTGGAGCAGACAGGTAAATACACCAGCATAGCAACATTATAAAAAATAAAAACAAATGTCCTTCCAGTTTTCATCTCGCATCACCAGCCAACCAGGTATATGAGTCCAAAGAAAGTATAGTCCATTTTATTCAATTTATCATCATTCAATTATTCCACTGTCATTTGTAATTTGTACCTCTCCTTGTTATGCATGTATTACGTTTCTATTTTTGTTTCATTGCAATAAAAATAAATAAAAATCCAATTTTTTTCAGACTTTCACTTTAAAGCTTGGATAATAATTCACTGGTGAATGTAAGGTGCTCTTTGACATCACAGCGTTCAGCTCTTGAGTAATGTGACCATGTTTACTTTGAGAGATAATGTAATAGCCACAGTTTGACCCATTTGTAAAACTCCAATAATGTGAAATCTTAGTGAATGTTTTGTCTCTGTTTTGACAACGATAAAGAGGAAGCAACTACCGCTTCCAGTTCACATGAAAGTGGTTTGTTGTCATTGCATATATAAAGTAAGTAGTATGGTGAAACAGTGGAAGAAGGTTGTCTTTAATCATTTGTTCTTCTCATTTTCTGCAGAAAAGCAAATTGGAAAGTTAATGATGTGACCAATAGAAGCTGCAGGAGAAGGCCAGGAGGACGAGTATCTTCTGTCTGTTTTGTATATACAGAAGCTGCTCTAAAAAAAAGTGATATTGCAAAGTGCGCATTATTAACAATGTTGATACCCAACCCAGCCTTACAGTAGTTCGTAAAACAGTCACATTCACACAAGGCACCATTTTCAAACTAATGTATTTCAATGGGAAGTATAATTAGTTCCTACAGCACACATTTTTTATGACAGAAGCTTTATTGTTTTTTTACTCCATTTCATCTTAATTTTGAAATATAACCACTATATTACTCCTATTACCAGGAGATTTTATCCCAAATGTGCCTTTATCAGTCCCTTAGCAGACCAGATAGCTCTTCAATTTTATTTATATACTCAACATTTCTTAACACCAACACAAAGTGTTCATTTTAACATTGATAACTCAATGAAATGGTTGAATGTTATGGCCATTGGATTTAATTCTTTCACCTTCAATTGTGAGAAATAGTTTCTTTTTTGACAGTTTCGAACAATAGTGGAAGTGACTACAGTAGCCTACCCATGTTCCTCAGCGCCTGTTACTATGGTGACGACGTCACCAAAAGCCGTATAACATTGTATAGTACTTTTCTTCACTGTCGATTTTAATGGTATCCTCAACATTTCTCAACAATAGCTAGAGAGTTTGATTTAAAGGACATCATTAAGGATTTTGAACAGCACGGGTCTTGGATGCTATTTGAATAACATAAAATAAATAGACCATTTATTAGTTTTTGGAGGATGTGTGTATTCTGATCAGACACCGTGCAAGCCTGTATCTGTTGCATTACTTGGGTCTAACCCTAACCCTAACCCTTAAACATGCTGTTGAGATTGTAGCCTACAAAACTTTGGGGGAAATAATATGAAGTTTTCATAGTGTTATATTAATAATAAATTTAGTGTAGTCCCCCAAACAAATAAAAATTATGCTATTCTTATAATATTTAGTTTTATCATTTGTTATCCGCTTCTGTCACATTGCCTCATCACCTGCAGTATATGAGCCAGTTGGATATTAAATCCTTTTACATTTTTTACTACTATGCCACTCAAGCCACGCACTGCTGCAGCACATTGTCTTGGAAAGAACATAAGTTAATAATAAGACACTCAATTGTCTATGAACCATATAGTGATTAATTCATTGTATTTAGTTTATGTCCATGTCCAGATTTTGTAATCAGCCTGACCTGATTACAAAATCTGTAATCTGCATTTCACAATGTAAAGGACTCTTGCACTGGGACCTATCATTAGTAGTTTACATCACTGAGAAAACAGGAAAGATGATGAATTGGAAAAATGAATCATTATGATTTTAAATAATAAAAACTGCACAAAGATAAGGATGACACAAAACTGGGGAATCTTTCAAGTGAATGTGTGAAACTGTTTACTTGGAAAACTTTAAGGACAATAACATGTCATAACTTCTACAGAAAATTCTCACAAAAGTATTGCAAAAAAAAAAATCCACCAATGATGCAACATTTTTTGTTTCAACATACTTTTATGTACAGGCATATTTTCTTTTAGGTTATTTTTCAACTATAAAATGTCTTATGCTGTTTGCTTTGCTTTAAATGACACGTGAAAGTTGAATATGCAGAAAACAGTGAAGATTTGTTTTGCGTGAAATTAGTAATTTCACTATCAGAATTTGATCCATTTGGTCCAATAACATTTGGAAAGTCCAACGGCACAAACAGCCAATGCAAGAAGTCATTTGGCGAAGGCAGACATTAATTTAATTATTTTATTTATTTATTTTAAAGTTCCACACTGCAGGTTTCATAAACACTGAGTAAAGATTCTAATATTTTTGCGCATTATTTTAATTTTTTATGCCTTTTGGGACCATAAAGTGTTGAATTATGTGCACAGTCATTTGAGAAAATCTTTAAAATAATATGCCTTTTGAGGTTTATGTTCCCTTTAGCAATGTACCAAACCCAGAGCTTCTGCATTGGAGCATCTCAGTTGCCAACAATGGTCATTAACAGACCATGGTTATACTGGTCAGCTCCCAAATCATTTTATTATTTGCCCAAGTTAAAAAAGTAGCCATTATTATTGGAGCTTTATTGCCCCGTTTAGACAGTAAGAAACATTAGAGAGAATTCCGTCTGCATTGTGATCTTCCACCATTAGTTTCTTCGTTGTTGAAATGTGAGAAATGTGACTGACAGCTGTTGACAGGAAGTGTAGTCTGATGGTCATGAGATGGAGGGTATTGTGCCAACACCTCATACACCTGCCACTCCGCCCACTCTACTGTTCAGCCTGTCTGCCATCCAGCCTGCTCATGCCAGCCATACTCTGGTATTACCGTCACCTCCACCCAACTCAATGACTACTGTTATCTGTCTCCCACATTTGGCTTCTCACCACATGATTAAATGCCTTATTAATACATTTCTGTGAAGGTTGGCTCATTAAATTCTCTGTTAAAACCGTGAGAATTTGCTGATGTGAGCTGCTTCCTCTTTGTTAACATGGAAATGTTTGTCAGTGGGTATATAAAGACTGTGTGTTTCACAGCTGTATCAAACTCTACACTTCATCAGCCATGGACAAAAGTGTACTGCTGGTCCTGTTGTGTCTGCAGGCTTTCCTGCTCATCACGGCCTTAACTTCTACAGATGCAGCCGCTCTGGTGACAGATGATCAACAGCTTACATTTCCTGGTCAGGTAAGAAGATCCACTGATGGTCACTGACAGCAAGGAGCTTTTCTGATTCACATGCTGTTTTCTCATTTTACTTTTTAAATGTGAATCTTAAATAGAACAACAAAACAAAACATGCTTGATTTGTAGTCATGCCAATGTATTGAAAATGAAATTAGTTCCTTTCTCTTTTTTATAGGTGGAGGGAGAATCTTTTCCTGCAAAAAACAAACACAAAAAACCAATAAAGAGAAATGCATGTAGAAGGCGGCCAGGCGCATGCAGGTAAAACTGAACTAAACTCCCAAAAGCTGCATCTTAAAATCCCTTGGTAAAAATTAAACTATAGAAATGTCTGCATCTCAATTTTGTTGGGTTGATGCCAATTGGTTCAGTGGTTTGTTTAACTCTTTCTCTTTTCTCTTTTTCTAAAAAGTGCCTTCCATTCACAGAACTGAACATCTCATCACTTCATCTCTCGAAGGAAACAGCATTTGGACAGAAACTGTTTAACTGATTTATTTTTAGATACACCCACTACATTGAGG
Organism: Scomber japonicus; assembly: GCF_027409825.1. Lineage (NCBI taxonomy): Eukaryota > Metazoa > Chordata > Actinopteri > Scombriformes > Scombridae > Scomber > Scomber japonicus. Next base: position 22,087,980 of record NC_070589.1, on the reverse strand, counting down.
ACAGGAAATTTGCTTGTGAATTTGCCATATTTATTCATCTGTAATGTTCATGGTACAGTGTTTGGTTGTGTGAATGCAATGTTGAACATAGCTGCGGCTTATTGTTGATGTTACATGTGACACAAAATGATTGATTGATTGACTGACTGAGACACTGACAGTATACTGATTGCTTTAAAATGTATTTTTGCTATATTAATCATTTAGCTTTTTGTCTCTATTAAGGGAGATTTACATACTGTTAGAGTAAGGATGCATCTCTGTCGTTGTATGTCATTCTTTTCAGTGTAATTTTCATTGAATTGTTTAACATATTAAATTCCTTATGAACTCACAATTTGATATATTTTGTTTCTTTGTTCTTTGTTTTCTTTGTTGTTTGTTTGTTTCTTGTGTTGTTTGTTTCTTTGCTGTTTGTTTGTGCTAATTTGGTCATTGTGGAGTAGCTGGTTACTAGTGCAATAGAGTAATAGTTTCTTCTCATGTAAATTACGGTATTTTTTCTTTATATTTTTATATTTTTCTCGCTTAGTCTAGATCCAGTAGTTTCTTGGTGGCCTTGAACAACACTGCCATCGAACCAGAGGCGTTGGTCTTTTCAAACAGCCAATACATGTGAATTGACAACTAACCTGAGCTGTCCAGTCTTTGTTTCTCATAAATCATCAACCTGCAAAAAATATTCAGTTTCCAATGTAAACTTATATTGTACTGCTCACGAGTGTGTGTAATTGTGTGTGTGTGTGTGGGGGGGGGGGGCAGGGTACAAGTTGTTTGTTTCTAAATCAGTTATCAATGAAAGAAGCAGATCCCAAAAATTTTGAGATTGCCACATTAAAGATATTTCCATCTGCAAAATAAATCATTTTTCAAAGACATGGTGCATATGCTGTGTAGTTTCAATGTGCTTTTCAGTGACAAAGACAACACTGTCTAATATCTGTTAAATGAATGTATTAGTTAAAACAAAACAAATTGGTCTTAAGAGAAACTATGATAAGGTATTTCATTTACCACAAACATTATATTATGTGACCACAAGATGGAGCCAGTCAGCTTCATTTTTTCTTTTTTTGGTTCTACTATGTTGCAAAAAATAAAGGGTTTTAACAAAAATCCACATACATAAGCTTCCATTGTTGCTCTTTACATGATGTTAGTTGTATGTCAAAATATCCAAACACTAAAACACAGCTTTTCTCTTGTAAATGATATTAACTCAAATCAAATATGTTTTGCTTTTAGTTCCTTCACTTGGATTCTTGAACCTCACTGTACAGAATGACATATAATATTGTACAAGGCTACTTTTGCCCAGCAGTTCAACTTTTGATCTGTACTTTACTTGAGTACTTATTTTTCTCACAACTTTTTACTTTTACACCCTACATTTGAACATAAATATCTGTACTTTCTACTCCTCACATTGTCAAAACAGGCTCGTTACTTTCAACCTCCATGAAATTATAAAAAGAAGACATGATGTGCAAATAAGCAACAGTTTAATGAGGTCGATTATAACAGCAGTCTGTGACAGGGAGTGAGTCAGTGAGTAGAGATGAATGCGAGTAAAAAACATTAACACGTTGTGCTCGGCAGTGGCGATCCCCAGCCAAAGAAGCCCACTGTGCAGGTTGTTAACAAAAGAGGAAAACTATCCTGTTTTGTGTGCCTTTTTCATTTTTCAAAAGAGGTACTATGAATCATTTATGGTAAAAATTCAAGTACATTTCAGAGCCTGTACTTTCTTACTTTTACTTGAATAAAGGAGTTTAATCAGTACTTCTACTTTTACCAGTCTTTTTCTACACAAGTATCTGTACTTCTACTTAAGTACAGAAGGTGAGTAAGCTACTTTTGCCACCTCTGGTGACCACAGTCTTTTATTTATAGTTGATGAGAAGCTTCACTTAAGCTTGAGCTGGAGTTTGATGCTTTGCTCAAGAGCACACCAACAGGACATAATATTGCCATATAGTCTAACACCAGAGCTTTCTGTTCTGTACGTCTGGTATTTGCTGAATGTGGTATTGATATTTTACGGTTTTCTTTGAAATAAAAATCCAGACATGTTTGGTTGCAGTAAAAGTGTGAGGTCTGCTTTGACCTCTGTTTTGGTTGATACTGTATACTTTAACTAATGAGCAGGAAATGGCAGATGAAGGAGAGGAGCGGAAATTGAAAACAAACAAACAATTTTAAATCGTCCATGTGGATGCGTGTGAGTGGATTATTTTTCCATCTGCGTACCCCCTTTTAATCGCTTTTCCTTGGAAGTGGTTGGTTGGAAGTAAGTATATTAAGACCTGTGTGTTTCACAGCTGTATCAGACTCTTCAACCATGGACAAAAGTGTGCTCCTGGTCCTGTTGTGTCTGCAGGCTTTCCTGCTCACCACAGCCTTCACCTCTACAGATGCCTTTGCTCTGGTGAGAAATGATCATCAACCATCTCCTGATCAGGTAAGAAGTTCCACTGCTGGCAACAGACTGCAAAGAGAAGGTTCTTGACTTGAACAGTGTTTTCTAATTAGACTGTTTCGCTCAAAATATCAAACATAAACAGAAAGAGAGTTATGTAGGACTGCAGCTAACAATCTATTTTCTCATATAATGGATTGGTTGTTTGATCAATAAAATATGTAAGTAAATAGTGAAAAAAACTGTTTCCAAAAGCCCAAGAAAACCTCCTCAAATATCCTCTTTTATCCTGACCAATAGTCTGCAATTGAAAGATATTCATTTTATTATCATAGAGGACTAAAGAAACTATAAAATATCAAAATTTAAGAAATTGGACTCTAATTGGACTTTAAAAAATAACTCAAAACAATAAATCGATCATCAAAATAGATACGGATTAATTTAGTTGGTCACTGATTTATTAGTCAACTACTTGTTGCAGCTCTGGGGTTGTTGTTCACAGCTTAATCAAATTATGACAAATTAAAGGCATGGTGACACTGTATTTTAAAGTACAACTTTAATTAAAGTACTTTTTTGTCTACTACAGAATGAGAATACATATCTGCTCTATAAATCACTTGTTCTCCTGTGAAACCCAAAACTTGACAGCAAAAGGAACATACTTATATTTTAATGTCTCATAGTTTGATGGAGCCTCCCTAGTTTTACATTATTTTGGTTAAATGCAGTTCAAAAATCAGTCATCCATCATAGCTGGTCTCAATATTTCAATACAACAAATCTTAAGTAAAGGTTGGTTCTATCAACGGCAGGGTAGACTGATTGCATCCTGCTACACTACACATCACAAGAGCCACACACTCTGAACAACAACCAACATTAACTTTCCTGCTAAGGTCTAAAGGAGTATGTAGGTATAATGTCAAACATGTGGCTGTGAGAAAACTGTGAAGCAAAAGTGAAGTAACACAGTGGCTGAAAATGGTTTTCCGTGTAGAATAATGCATAATTTCACCTGATTTTGTTATAGGCTGATGAAATAAATGTGCAGTACAGAGAACAGAGCAGACAAAGAAAACGACGATACTCGCAGTGGGTAAGATTACATTTTGAGTTGTTTTAATTCACAGACAAAATAAATGTATCCACCAAGCATCTACTTCTCGAAAAAAATATTTACTTTACATCATTACTGTCTCATTTCAACATTTGATTTTGCTCATCAGTGAGAAAAGAGAGATGCTAGTAGGTGAAATACAGTTATCATAGTAGTTGCTGCATACCAATGAATTCTAACTGTTTGTCCAATCACAGCGCAAATCTAGGACACACTTGGAAACCACAACGGTATGTTGAACACTTGAACAAATGTATTTACAAGAGCTTCCTGTATGTACTGCATTTGATATCATAGTTAATTGAAACTTGAAGTTACTGAATTTAGCTCTCTTTTTATCTCTTTCTATTTACAGATTCCAAGTGTACAGACCCTGCCGGACACACCATTGAAAAAAGTAAATAAACGTGCTATTTTGAACAAGAATATTAACGAGTAGATTGAGATCACATTTATTACATGAGTGAACAAAACAAACACAAAGAAAGCCATTTTTGGTGATTCTTCTTGTCTAATTCACAAATATGAACATATATCTTGCTCCTCAGTTAAATAAAACAAAAAATCAAAGTCAGTTAGCATGCTAGATAATTATATATATATAGATAATTATATAGCATCAGCATGTTAACATAACTCTAAATGTCACTTCTGACCCATTTAGATGCTGGTTTTGGTCAAAATCCCTCCTCGCCACATACTGTTTGTTCATGACTTGTTGCTACAGCTGTTTGTTTACTTTGTCTCCAACATGCCCCTCCAGCCAGCTAAGATAAAAAGGAGCATTTCTGATATAAGACTGTTCATCATTTTAATACTACACAATTAACAATACATTTAAAAAGCATGTTGACATCATTTTTGACTGCAAAATGTACATAATTTAGTTGGAAAAGCTGGTTTCCTTATGAACATTTTTAGTTCATTAAATCATTTTTAGAGCTGTTAGTCGATAATTGATTAATTAATTAACAAAAGATGAATCAGCAAGTTTTAATTTGTCATATATGTTTGGGTTGTAGACAGAAACAATAAGACATTTAAAAACTTAATCTTTAACTGTTGGTTATAATAACAGGCATTTTTACTTTCTGATATTTTATAGACAAAACAATTAATTGACAGAATAATTTGCAGATTAGTCAATAATGAAACTAAGTATTAGTTGCAGATGTACTAACCTTTTCTTATTTTGTTGATGGGAAAGCCTGTGAACCACAGAAAAGGGAAAAGAGGCAGAGGAAAATCCAGCTGCGGTAAAAGAGCAGGATGTCACAGTGTCATCCTCATGGTAAGACTTTTTGGTCTTCTCTATTTTTAGAAATGCTTACTGAGAACAACAGTGACAGATTGCATGTTCTCTTGTCATTTAAAATGTTGATGCTTGAATTGTGTCAAGAAAAAGAAAATAATGATAATATGACTATTTATCACATGATCATTAAGAATAACCTCTTTTGTGCTTTTATCAAGACCTAAGGATCTGAAAGTGACCACTTGCTGGAGGACCTGAGTGCTCTGCTCATCATCAACACAGGAGCAGATCACACCTCTTCAACAGAATGAGGAGCACGTCAATATGACAGAAACTGCTATGAAAATGTGTTTAATAAGCATCTGACACTAGTTTTTGTTTCTATATCAGTGATCAGTCAAAGAAAGTGGACAAACAATTAGGACATTTAATCTTCTGTAAACATGGTGCATATGTTATATACTGTAGTTTTAATGTAGATAAATAAGATATATAAATGAATGTAATACTTTTTATCCAAAGTGTTACAAAATGTGACCACAAGATGGATTCAGTCTACCTTGATTTTCACTTTGTGTACTTTGCTGCAAACAAAATAAAGTAGTTGGGGTGAAAATACACAAAAGGTCAGTCATCAGTGAGTGCTTGTTTTAACTGGCATTTAGTACATTTTATAATTGCTGGGCCTGGGATTTGTCGGATAGTTCAATACAATAATCAATAAATATACATTCCCTGTAAACAAGGTCATTTCTGTACATCTTGGTGCACTAGGATCTAGTTTTATAGACACATAATTGAGTGATATATTAGTTTAATTCAACTTTTGCTGTGTCACGTCATCATCAACACAGTCTGCTAATTAGCACCTACAGGAAGGGGAAGTTGCTCTGTGCTCACCTTAAATCTGAGTTTAAGACATGAATGTATGAGCATGATTTTGCGACATCACAACTAGTCTGGAGGCAATCACGGTGAAGTATACAGCTTACAGAAGTGTGATATGGAAACTTGAAGCCTACAGTCATCTACACTGAGAATGGACTTTTCAGTGAAGTATGGGTGACATCTTGTGTCCAGCAGTGAGACTTTTTTTAATCTGTATGGTGGCGAAGTTCTGTTCATATTGTCTAAACACTGATATTGTCTTGTGCTCCACAGCAGTTTTCACACAAATGAAATTTCAAAAAAACACAAGTAAGTTGTATCTTAAATAAAGGGCTCATCCATCCATTTTGAAGCCTGCTTATTGTGTGCAGGGTTGGAGGGAGCTCATGGAACATATCTAACACACAGTAAGCAAGAAAGCGTGTACAACCTCAGCAGCTTATCTAACAGAGTAAATGTATGTAAATGTACTCATATCCACACCTGGAATTTACCAGTTCACACAACTTTCATCTCTTTGGATTGTGGGGAAACTGTGTTAGATTAAACTAACTCCACCCAGAAAAGATTCTTGGTACTTGGAACAATCCTAACCACTGAGGTAACGTTCAGGTTCACAGACTGCAAAGCTCTAACCCTAACCCACCCTGTACACATGAGTTCAGTGGCCTCCGTTGGCCTTGTGCACACCAGGAACCACTTGCAGACAGAATTGCAGCTAGATGAGCTCAACCAGATGAAAGCATTCAAAAATGCAGTGAACAGTTTAGAGGCTAATTCATTTGGAATCTGTAATTGCTTCCTTAGCTAGATCCATCTTCTCCTGTCTGTCTTTTTAGGTGCATGAGTCTGTGAGTTGATACTGTATGTTTTGTTTTATGTGCTTTTAATAGTCTATATTGCTGCTATCTTGGTCAGGGCTCCCTTGAAAAAAAGATATTGTAATCTAAATGGGATTTACCTGTTTAAATAAGGTTTTAAAATTATAATCCACTCAGTAACAGCTGAGGGTCCAGAACTCCAGCTTTAATATGTCTCAGCTGATTTCCTCAAATTAAGATTTTGTTGGCCAAAATGCATCAATACAAAACAATATCAGATGATATAATACTGAGTGCTAAAGCTTTCAGTGATTATGTCAGCTATATGCAGGGTGTAGCTTTTGATTAACATTCAATACATGTTGTTTATCAAATGTAATTTTGTATTGTATTTATGTACTGTTCACTGTTTCTTTTCACTCATGGTAAACTAGTGTAAACTTGATATTTTGCCGGCTGGCCTGTGAATTCAAACTGTGAGTACAATCACTCAGGCATGTTGACAGTATAGTTAAAAGTGATGCACAGCCCATGTGTTTTTTCCCGTCACATGTGGATGTGATTTTATTTTTGCTGAATAAAGTTTGCAGCCAACAAGACCATTTTATACTTTGCACATGAAAGAAGCCGGTGTTTTCTTTTTATTGGGTGGTGCTAAACAAAAGTGGAAAGTATTTCTCTATAAAAAGAAACAAATGTGGGAGGATTAAAACCAAAAGGTAAAAACATCACATTCTTCATGGTTTTAGCTGCAGGGTTGTTATTAAAACAGTGGGTGTGCATGTAACTATAAATCCAATAAAGTCAATACAGGCAGAAGGACATTAGTCACTGAATTATTAGTAATTGTATTATATTTGACCCAAGATATGCAGGAATACTCAGGGTGCTCCAATACAGCCACAGTCTGATTTAGTGACTAATAAGCAGCTGCACTGGGGCAGGCTTTACAGTAAGTGTCTCATTCAAGAGCACTTGAAATGAGGGATGGGGAAATGTCTCTCTTTCACTTGCCCTCTAATATTGGGTTTAATTAATTAGTCTTTGTTTTACCTCTTGCATGAAATGTTGTTTTGCATTTGTCTGAGAGTAAACATGTTCATCCATGCTCCTAAAACAAATTGGTTTCCTTAGTGAGCACCCCAAACAAAAGCTTGTGACTTGGTTTCTGTCTCTTGTCACTTGACTCTTGCCTCTCCCTCTCTCTCTCTGAGTCATCCTTCTCAGATGGGCGTTTTTAGTATGTGGAGCTACAAGACTCAGCTGGACTTGAAACTGGAAGGATTCCCTTTTCTTTGGCCCAAGAAATAAAGCAGTGATTAACGGTAAGATGACTAAATTGCTGATTGGGTGTTTCCACATTTCAGACCTTCAATATGTGTATTTTTGAATTGTTTATATTTTATTGCATCACATTTGATTTATGTACATGTAGAAAGCTCACTAATCTGCTTTTCCCAAATGTACCATTTTAAATATTGAGGGGAAAATTCCAGGCTACTTTATATGTCTGAGTATTTTTCAATATATCTATATTTTGTTTAGTATTCTTCTGTGTTGTAAACAGTGTTATATCAGTATCAGTAAATCAATCACTAGGATATAGAAGACTAGCTAGAAGACCAAGCAGACAGCTCCAATTCATGTTTTTGTTGAGATTAGAAAAAGTAAATGAATCATCAGGGACACCATATTACATCTGCAGAATCAGAGTAAACTGAATGAATGGCCATCATCACATCTGCTGCAATCATAGGAGGAGATCATTTAACCAGTAGTGTCTCATTGACGTTAATAATCTCTAATACTGCTTAATGTGATGCCTATGGTGCACTCGTACAATTGATACACAATGACAAAGGATTAATATTGTTTATACATTTGGGGATTTGTCCTGCACTATGGCAAAGAGCACTTTATAGCGCCCCGCCCACTCGTGCTGTCCGGGTAGAAAGTCCACTCAACTTTGCTCAGCAGACAGCAGCGTCGTTGGAGTAAACAAAAAACTTTGACCTGCTCTTTAACGGGACAGACTATCTAAACATACGGAACATGTTTGTATAAAATACCGTAAGTATCTATTAAATACTATGCGCAGCTAAATTTTTTCTTGACTGTAATGTAACTCTTTTTTTATCAGCTGTGTAGCTTTGTGAACTTCGTGAGTAACATTCCATCTAGAAACTGTAACACTACAATCACAAGTCTGTCAGTCTTTAAAAAACAACTGTAAATTGTCAGATTTAAAGACATTTAAGACATCATGTAAGCTACTTAAGTAGAAACACCAGCATTCAAAAATGTACTTAGGCTTAAGTAATAATAGTGAGTAATGTCCCTTTCAAAATATTATGTTATGCAGAATAAAATTAAAGGAAGGGTGCACAATTGTCCAAGTCAGTCTGAAAACAACAGTCTGGTAACCAAATGAATGCTGAAATAAGTTCTTGCTGTAATAATTCCTCATTACATCAGATTATTAATGAGTTTACAATTTAAATGATGGGAGCCAAAATCCACAGTCTTCCTTCTATGCAAAAAATGTATTTAAATGTTTATCTGAAGCTAGACTCACAGGACAGTCCCCAAAAACACCTTGCTCATAGAGACTGAGAACAATCTCCCAGGTTTCGTGGTTAAAACTGGGTGGGGAAAAAAAAACTCTTTAGGGTTGGGCTTTTGGGGAAGTGACATACTGTAAGGTTCAGTATGGAGGAGAATGGGGGTAGAGCATCATTTCTGGTAAGTCGTGTCCTTGACATAATGTAAGTGGCGTAGGTTTGTTACCAGCCGTTTCTGCCACTATTAAAGCAACTACCTTGCATTTAGAAATACTCTGGTATTGCAAGACTAATCTGAAGCTAATATGAAGCTTCACTCAAATCAAGTAAATAAAGATGGCAGACAAATTAAAGGAAAGACTGAAGCAAATGAGTGGAGACATGTATAAAAGTGTTGAGCATTCACAGTTGATAGTGATTTTGTAACCAGATGGCAAGAGGAAAAGATCTAAGAGGCTTTGAAAGAGGGTTGATAGTTGGGGCATGGATGGCAAGAGCATCAGTCGCAAAGACTGCTCAACTAGCTGCTGTTTCAATAGGAACAGTGACTACAGTGACATCTGCATTTAAATCTATGAGAAAGAAATCAGTAAATGGGGTTGGAAGTTGTGGTCGACGGTGCACATTTTATGACTGTGATGCTCATGCATTAGAAAAAATAAGAGCAACTCTTCCTTACGTGACTGACAATGTCAATTTAGGACATGATCAGACTGTCAGCAAGAACAGTCCATTGACAATTAATATAGTAGATTTCCCTCATTACAAAGATGAATGCAAAAACTATAGGCACTGGTGGACAGATATGTGTAAAAAGTCATCCTTCACTATATTCACAACAGGTGGGCAAGTGTATGTGTGTGGTACACCAAGAGAACAGTACAGGCCTGAATGCTTGAGCCCTACAGTGAGGGAATCTGCAGGTGGCTTTTTTCCTGCATGGTTTAGGTCCACAGGGTCACTGCAAATCAATACAAAGTTGTTCTGAGTAATCACCGTTATCCTGTAATGTCACATTTCTATCCTGCTGGATATAATTAATGCACTGAAGACATCTGGTCGAGGGGAGCTGGATAAGTTTATACTATCTGCACTTCTAGAAACTATGTAGTATGCTCCTCTTCTATGTGCACTTAGTCATACTGCAGGGAGGCTAAATAAGCACATTATTTCATCTCTGCTGAGTACAGTAAGGAGGGAAGTTCAAGTCAGGACGCAATACCCCAGTCCAACATGTCAGCATGGGAATGTTGATACTGATGTTATCAAAATAATTAGCCTTTTACCACATAACTATTAACGGATTTCTTCTTTAAATGAATTTTCCCAAACCAGGGGAGTTTTTGTTTCCACATATTTTCTCACAAGATGCAATTTTCTGAAAGCTTTGCTGTACTGAGAACATTTATTCCAGATATTGTACATATGCTTGTGGCTTTAAGGGTGTCATTGTACTAAATTATCATGACTTTTATGCATGTTGGCAGCTTTTACATTTTTCTTCCTTTTTGATTTAAGATATTTACTGAATTGTGGTGTTTTAATTGTTGCTCAAGCAGGATTGTAAATGTTAAATCCAAAATGTCCTCATTCACAGATTGATCTGATTAGAATGGAAGTCTCTTTGGAGGATGACAACTACTATTACCATGAAAACTTTACATTCAACTTCAGCTATGATGACTACTCCCCCATCTGTGAGAAGGGTGACATCCGCTCTTTCGCAGCCATCTTCCTCCCTGTCACATACACGGTGTGTGTGGTGGTGGGGCTGGCTGGAAATGCCGTAGTGGTGGCCGTATATGCCTACCACAAACGCCTGAAAACCATGACGGACACTTTCCTCACTCACCTGGCTGTGGCGGACCTGCTCCTGCTCTTCACACTGCCTTTCTGGGCTGCTGATGCGGCAAGGGGTTGGGAACTTGGGGAGGTGGTCTGCAAGATCGTGTCAGCCTGCTACACGGTCAACTTCACTTGCTGTATGCTGCTGCTGGCCTGCATCAGCCTGGATCGGTACTTAGCGGTGGCTAGGGCTCAGGGCAGAGAGCAAGGAGGGCGGCTGCAGAAGATATTCAACAGGAGACACTGTTGGAAGATGTGTGTGATTGTTTGGGGGACAGCTTTCATCCTTGGCCTGCCTGATTTGATACTCTCTGAAGTGAGGTGGGCATCCAATAGGAACATCTGTCTGGCTATCTATCCTTCGTCCATAGCTGGAGAGGTTAAAGCTTCCCTGGAGATAGCAGAGGTGCTGCTGGGATTTGTGATTCCTCTCCTGGTGATGTTGATATGTTACTGGAACGTGGGTCGGGCACTTAAGCGCCTCCCTATCGAAAGCAGAGGCAAGAAGTGGAAAGCCCTGCGTGTCCTCCTTATAGTAGTGGGGGTATTTGTGGTCACTCAGCTGCCCTATAACGTTTTGAAGGTCTATCGGGCGATGGACTTCGTCTACGTTTTAGTGACGCACTGTGGGACAAGCAAATTGTTGGACCAGGCTGCTCAGGTGACAGAGAGTCTGGCTCTCACACACTGTTGCCTCAACCCGATCCTCTACGCCTTTGTAGGGTCCTCCTTCCGGCAGCACATGATGAAAGTGGCCAAGAAGTTCGGGGAAAAGAGACGAAAGAGGGGGCAGAGAAGAACTCCTGCAGAGCAAGAAGGGATGGAGATGTCATTCAACTCCAACAGTGCATCTCAAGAGACTAACACATTCTCAGTATGAGTTACCACTAATACTTCATGGTGTAGGACATATAGACATATATCAAAATCACATCACTTATTTAGTAGAGTAAAATAATTTATAATTTAGTTTCCAGGGAGCTCCAACATAGTTTACTTTGAGTTAGACTGGCATACATTGTCCTACTACTGTATATACTCGCTAGAGAACCTGTGTATCCATAATAAATGCACTTACCCTATTTTCATGTAGTTTAGCTAAAAACTAGTTTCCAGCTGTTCACTTAGTCTTTTACGTTTTTTGTAATGTTCTGTCAGTTTTTACAGCCTGATCCTCAATAAATTATATTCAATTTTATTTTTTTATTTTTTATAGTGGCATGACTATAAGATTTTTTACTCAAATTTAACAATAAACAATAAAAGAGCTTCAAAATGCTCAATTCTGTATTTCTGATCATCTTAAATGTGGCTGCTTGTTTATTTTAATCCATGAGACATTAGCTTCTTCTTTAGAAAACTTATCCATCTACACCATAAAAAGTACAAAAACCTGATATTCTGCATTAAAATGATAATAATACTAAGAATAATAATTTATCAATAAATGAATAAACTTTAAACAGGACAAAAGAAGAAAAAACAAGCAGTAAATTAACTGGAACTTTGCTCTTTTGGGAAACAACCAACAGTGCCCAGTTTATTTTACCTGTAATCAACTAAAGTAATACTAACAGTACCAACCCACAGGATGTTACACATCTGCACTGGCAATAAACCAAATAAAACATTGATTTCCAGAAAACTAAAATGATAGCACGTCAAAGCATCCAACAGGGAGTTTCTTGACTGATGGTGTAGATTGCAAAAAACAGTCTTGAGCCAAGTCTACGTCCAGTGGGGATTTGACTCGCTTTGATGTGAGGAAACCGCAGCTTGCCTGTGCCACGCATTCCTTCGGACATCTGAAGCCCACATTTTTGATGCACCTCACAGCTTTTCTCCAAACAGGCAACCAAGTCTGCTTAACAGATTGAAAAACAACTTTGAGTGATCTCACAAGGTGAGTTGTTGGAAAGACTGTCATTCCCTTGATAATGGAAATTCTTATTTAATTATTACAGACATTTTTCTGTAATAAGGATTTAACCCAGTAAGATGAAAAATGTGTTGCTGCATTCAGAGGATGAGTGTTGCACACATTCATTGAGTGTATTTGTAAATAAGTCCAGCACTACCATGTACCACGGGACCCATTGAAATAAACAAAGTTAAATGTCGCCTTTGCCTGCCCTTTGCAAACTAGTTGTTAGAGCCCCTTTTTGAAATTGCATTCTCTCCAATTGTAAACTATACATAAATGTAGCACTACATAGCTTACATTTTTGGGTTTCTGTTACATGAAGTCTGTTTTCCTCTTGATGATTTGTTACCTTTATCTCCTAGTTAAAATGTAAACACACTCAGTGCTCACTACATGTTAGAATCTCAGAAATACTCCACTGATTAGATTAAACATTTACATTATATATCCGGTTTGTTTGTTTGTTTTCTTTCTCTATCCCAGATGGTACAAATCAAGTGATGGTCTATTAAAGTGATGCTGTATGTCATGCTGACATTGTTTCATGTGGAAAACATGGCTTGCCATCTGGAGATTGAGCAAAACATTTCATTCAGCCATTAAAAGACAGAGAGAAGTTTTATGTTTCAGCCTGAAGACAAAATATGTAGATTCAGTTTGATGAAGAAAAGCCTGAAAACAGTTACTCAGAGGCTACTATTGGCCCATGTTGGAATGATTTGTGCTCTTTTTACATCTGTAACTAAGACTGTACTCATTATTTCTCAGTAAAGAAAAGTTTGTAAATTGAGATTAAATCCTTTATTGAAAAGAATTTCAAATAAACAACTAAATGTAACAAAAACATTACTTCTTGCAATCAAAGGAAAGTAACATACAAAAATGCCGACCGAGGCTCTTAAGCTCTGATATTTCAGATCAGAAATATGGCTAATTCAATTATTAAATTACAATTAAGGCAGTCAACCAGCTTCAGTTTTAACAAAACTACAACCAAGGATTGTTTCTCTTAAATTAAGTAAAAAATATTAGTTATTCAAAATATATAATTGTGATAATGAGAAAAATGTATAAAACAAAAACTCAGAGGCCTAAAATGGCAGTGTCACAATAATTTAGAAAAGAAAACTTCTTGGCATTTTCACATGAGAACAAGGTTACACAATGTAACAAAAACACTCACTCATAAATACAATATGCCATTTCAACAAATATAACTATGGAAAGGTACTATACCAGTGTTACCCAGTCTGCTTATGTACCCTGAACCAGATTATCAACCCTGTATCAAAAAGGTTTTTTAAAAAGCCAACACTGAATCAGTACAAGTTACTGTAAATATCAGCTAAAGCAAAACACTGTCACAGTCCCAATGTTGAGAAAACAACAGAAAGTAAAGCAGTTTTCTTCAAGTCTCAGGCTTTCCACCAGATGTGGAAAACTACAAATATATATCTGTGCAAAAGTGCAGTAGGAGGCTCAAGGATTCATCCTGACTTACTTCCATTAAGGCACTTAATTTGTCTGGAATGTTGTGAATATTTACCCTGTAAATCATTAAAAATCCAGTGGAGACATAATGACTTGTAGCTACATAAATATCTTATTATCCTCATCCTCAGGCACTATGTTTTGTGTTGGCTGAGGGCAAAAAAGCCCAGCTTAGTAAAAAGAAGCTGCCTGGTGCAAAGCGGTGAAATCTTACATGTGTAAAGGGTTTTTTAAGATAGATGACAATGGCGTGTTAAAGTTATCAGCTGTGCAATTGTAACAAAAATAGGAGAAAGAATCTTTGAAGCGTCTTTAGAGGGATGCAAAAAGTGCTTCCTGAGATTGTATAAGCATATAGCAGAGCCCCCCAGCCATCAGTAATTAAGGATCTGCACGTCAAACAGGTCACACACTCCCTCATTGTCGTCCAGGTTGAAGCTGTAGTCTATGCCTGCATGTAGAGAGAGGGGCATCAACGAGAATACTGTAAAACACAAGTAGGACAGAGAGAGACATATAATCAAAATGATATATGCAGTCTAAGTAATCTATAACTGTTAACAGGCTGTGAGATGCTTACCATCAGTAGACATCAGCTCATCAATGAGGTCAACAGCTCCTGCAACAGCATGAAAAGCACTGTTTTTTAATTACTATTTTTTTACAGCATCTACTCCAAAGCGTATTGAAAAATGTACATTTCTGGACAGTTTAACATCAATTCATAAGCAACAAACCCAGATAAAATAGAAAAAGTAAGTAAACTCAGGTATTTCTCTCATCAGTCCAAGTCATATTGGAATGAATACAATCAATAAAAAGTGATCTCAAAGGGGACATTTTATCCACATTACAGTAGGGCTGGACCATTTATTGAATTTTAATCACGCTATCAATTTTGGCCTCCCACGATTACAAAAATCTAATAATTGACTTAAAACAATTATTGTTCGGCCCGGCTGTAAATTTGTAAACAAAAAAAGCTCGGCAGCCAGGGGATTTTTGTTTTGGTAGGTTTTGGTTATTTATTTTTATTGTTTTTACATATTGCTATTATTATTTCCATTTATCATTTTTATATATATATATATATATATATATATATATATATATATATATATATATATATATATATATATATTCACCAAATGCTTTTGGACTTTTGGTTCGTCAGTTGTCTCCCCTCATCTAACATAAGGTGAACTTAATATCAGCCACCCAGAACGAAATGCCACACTAGTTGTTTGGATAGTTTGTCAGCTTTCTTTCTTTTTATTCTTCTGATGCAAATTGGCAGACACAGTGATTTGAATGTGAATGTCACGTCCAATCAAATTTGCGGTTGGTGGCCCAAACCGCTCTGATTGGTCGTGACTTGAGATGCAGGCAGGAGGAAACCTACTGTGCTTTTCAAATTCACCAGCCGCCTAATAAATTCACTGGCATTTGGCCAATATGTTCTTGAACTTTGTGTTTACTTAGGATATCCCACAGCAGCACTGTATGTAAATAACAGAGGGACCTAAAAACCATATGACCCCCTCAAAGCCTCTACTGTAAACAAATATTACATTTTCCCCACATCTCACAGCTGTATGCAAGCTGCTCGGTGTTAACTGTATTTATTCATATCGCTGCGCCTTACCCTCTCTGTCATCCTTCATGTGGTCTCCAGGAGCGTTGAGCTTCAGCAGGGTGCTCATGTCCAGTACAGACTGGAACTCGTGGCCTGCCAGGTGCATCTGCTGCTGCTGCTCCAACACTGGCGCAGGCTGAGCGTGACACACTGCAGAGGGGGATGGGAGGAGGTATGACAAGAATAATTAGCAACACAGGACCTTTCATGAATTATTACACTTGCAGTGTTGTGGAGTTCAATTGTTTGGATCTGGTATTATAAGGAGAGGAAGAGTTGTTTGGTGAAGCACAGGGAGAGTGGCTACAGCAGAGTATAAGAATAAAGACAGTTCAGTAAATGTTGAGTTGCTGTTGCAGTTATTCCTCATTTTTGATGACAGACGTTCCTGACTGGGTTTCACTTTGTCAGTTCAGGGGCCCTGCTTGTTTCCTAGAAGAGAACACTGACTCATCTTTTATAGACCTACATCCAGTTAATGACGTCTTCCTGTAACTGTAACTGTCTATATTTAGTCTCTTCTCAGAACAACAAATGCAGACACTTTTCCTGCCGTCAAATTATAAGTATACAGGTTTCATGGCAAAGAACATTTTAGGCATTACAAATATTGGTTATTGAAAGTTTACACATTGTTTTATATTTTAGCATATGTCATGGTATAAACCAAAATTCAAAATCACTTAAATATGAAGGAAGTTTTGCACATTTAAGCCAATTTCTTACAAGCAGTTGAAATGTTATCGTCCTAAAACAGTAAAAAAGTTGAATTCTCAATGCAGGTTTCGACTCACTGAAACACAAACTACTCTCACAACTTGCTGAGACTTGAAACTTGCTTGAGACAGGGGAGCCACTAAGACTGACGTTACCACTTAATATGCTCCTACCTCTTAAAGTTACATTACAGTCACATTGTGATGAGAGCAGGAAGTCTTTTAAAAAAAAAAAAAAATACTGTTCCTACATGTTGACACATGCTGACATTTGATATTTGAGTATGAGTCAGTTGCTAAAGTGCAACCTTTTAAAAACAATAATCGCCCAGATTTTCATGATCCATTTCTCAAGGTCAGTATTTTCTTTCTGTTATTCTTCAGGATTTGATTGCCTGGCAACTCTGGTCAGCGGTTCATTGATTTTGATTCTTTGGAATGTCACTGAATGGAAAACTGTCAGCTTGAAACTGTATTACTGGACTAAAGTACTAAAGTGTACAACAGCGGGAAAAAACTGCAAGTTTATTAGGGACACCTAGCTAAAAGTAATGCAGGCTTATACAACAGCGCTTCAAGTTTATAAAGTTCAGTTTGTGTTGAAACTGTTTTAGAGATGTGTTTTTTAGAGACCTTGTAGTTACTGGAAGGACAATCCTAGAATTTATTTTACCATTCTAGACTGTACGGTATCTGTGCTATTCAGGTTTAATATATAATTCTGATAAGTTTTCACATACAGGTGAGGACATCCAACATTTTGGCAAGATGCTACACAGGACACTGAAATTGCCAACATTTTATAGCAGCTACAACAAGGACTGAATTTAACATCCTCTGACTTGTAGTGGAAGATAGAAAGAAAAATGAAACTGCTCCAGTGTGACAGTACTTGTGGGTTTCAGGTTAGAGTTACGCCACCTTCTTATTATGGGGAAGTGTTTATTCTGTGCTTTTTATTCCCATATTTTTTTTATTTATGGTGTAATCCAACGAATCCACGAGTTTCATGAGGAACTTATGACATATTATATTTTTCCCATAACAAGCCCATTTTACACCCACTCATTCTCAAATCTCAAAGTCCCTGTCCTTACCCATCTGTACGTCGGGAGGGGTGGATGAGGGTGTCAGCATTTCATCATGATCTGGCAGCACCATCTGCTGGTCTGAGCAGAGGGAATCCTGGCTGCAGTAGGAGGTGGTTGTGTTGGAAGTGGAGTACCCAGACGTTGAGAGAGGGAACCTCTGGAGGCTGGCGGGGGTGCTAGGTGGCGTTGGCATTGGGCAGATGTCGTCGGTGGGCGGCACGGGGAACACCACGGGTATTGTGGAGTCTGAATCCCTGTTGATGAGCATGACCTGGATGGGGGCAGACTGGCTGCGTAGGTTCACTTGGTACTTCTTCTGACCACTCTGCCCCTGAAACACAGCAACATGGAGATCAACTTACAGTCATTAATTCTTGACCTGCATGTTTTTAAGTAGGAGCTTAAGTACAGCACCCAAATTACACTTAACATGCCACAACAAACTTACTATGGCATTAACCAGCTTTTATTTTATTTATTACAGAATACATATGGTCCGCCATACTAACTGACTCTTATAATAATCGGAACAAAACCTCATGTGTCCAAATCAATAAAGCATGCTTGTGACCAACCATTTCAGGTATTGGCACCTCTAGTTGAGTCCCAGCAGGAGCCACCACAGCCAGAAGAGTGTCCCCACTGAAGGCATTGCAGATGTCTTCATGTGTCACAAATGTATAAGTGAGGAAGTGTTAAGGAAATGGGAACAGGATTAACACGTGAGGAAAATGGAGGCAATAAACTGGAAAAACAAGTCGGGATTAGCCTGGCTCTGATTCCACAAGAGACTGACAATAGCAATTATATTTATAATCCTCTCTTTGCAGTATTTTCTCTGTTCAATAAGCAAACAGTGGTAAAAGGATCAAATGGGGATTTTTTACCCTATGAAATTAATAAATGGAGCTCCAAGAGGCCTTGAATTACAAATTGTAGAGTAAGAGATCTCCCTCTCGCTCAAGAGAGAGACAGAGAGAGAGAGATCCAATGTGAGGGTGGGGTGTTTTTGGTTTCAGCTTGACTTAACATGAATTGTTAAAGCACAAAATTACAGTTTGTGCACTCATGATTGTGAAGTGAAGAAAAGAGACATCACACAAAAACAGACACCTGAATAAAAATTGAACCTCAAACACTCAAAAGGATATATGCTAGTGACGGGGTCATGGTTGAGGTGTTTAATGTTCTCCTCCAGCCATGCCTTCTGGTTGTCCAGCTCTTTCTCTTGAGCGTCTAGCTCAGAGAGATGGGCCTTCAGAACGTTCACCTGCTCCTGCACCTCCTGGGTTTGGCTTCCCTTGTTTTCCCCCCTGGACACGAAGATGAATGATGAGAGAGGGAATGAGAGATGTGAACACCAGTCAAAACGCTGGTACTGTTTTGCCATTATAAAAGGAACAAATTTCACTAGAAAAAAAATAAATGAAGGTGAGGAAGATGCTAATTTACATACAGTACTGTAGAGATTGTCAAGAGGTTTCAAAACAGTGAAGGCGATCAAAAATGTTAGTAACAAATTAACATTTAACTGATTCTAAAATATGAAAAACAGTGAAAACTTGTTTTTTTCAAACCTCCACTGGATTATATTCTTGTTTTTCTTCTCAATCAGCCCCACACCTTCCAGCACATTGGTGATGTCATATATCCTCCTCTTCTGTTTCACTGCCAAGCTGTCTGCAGCCTGTTAATTCGGAAACACGTTCCGAAAAGAGTCTTGGTGAGTGAGTGGAAGGACTTTCTTTGACAAGAGGATTTGGCAAATAAAGCTGCACAAACAGCAAATCAAACCCCTTGGCATAAGAGGACAGTTATACAATAGCAGAGGAGGAAGGAGGAGGGGAAGGGTCTGAGGAGCCTGCAGTGTAAACATTAGCTAGCTTTGGCGCGCAAGTAGAGAGGGAAAACTCCTTCATCACTGTGATAAAAAAAAGAAGATGGATTTGTAGGAAGAAAAATAAACTGAAGTAGTTTCTGGCCACACGTCAAAAAGCTAAGAGCAGATAGTAAAACTGAAAAAAGTCTTTAATACGCATTTTTTCTAAATGTCTCTAGTTACTCACAATTTATGGAGCTTTGTAATAGTTACAGCTGACAGCCATAAACAATAATAATAATTTGAGAGACGGCAGGAAGTAACATTCAAAAAGAACAAGCGCTGGTTAGCACATCCAGGTTTTTTGACATCTGTACAAAAATGTCAAGGATGACAAAACAGATTTCAAGATTGTGATCCTTGATATAAAGACAGCAAACAACCACTTCGGAGAAAACTCACTGTCATCTGACCCTTGATTGTCTTGCCTCGCTTTTAGGAGCCTTTGGATAAGCCCATCTCCAAAATGACAAAATGTAATAATGCAAGTCTCAGACCTACTATGGAATTCTTGGCGTTATGTGGTTGTGCTGTGATTTAATGCATTTCTTTTCCATAATATCAAAAACTGGGATGTTTTCTTCCTGTCAACGCTCCAAAATACTGTTTTTTTATATAATTATATTTGCCTGCCATTACATTTGCATATTAAAATACAGAGCAGGAGTGTCAGACTGTCCAACTACTAGCAGTGATGTAGCAAAGATGGTCTTTGAACACCACCACAGGTTCATTACAAGGAGGTTCATGGGAATCTTAATTAAAATGGGCAGGTTAAGAAGCAATAAAATAACATTTTAAGATTTCCAGTTGACCTATAATGAACAGGAAAAAGCTAATTTATAGTCTATTTTACAGAAGACTAGTAATTACCCACACCATCCAAAAACAAAAGCAGCTTTTTACTGCTTGTGAGTTCATCCAAAATTAAATGCAGCTTTTTCCTGCTTGTGAATTAATCCAAAGACAAATACAACTTTTTACTGCTTGTGAGTTTATCCAAAATTAAATACAGATTTTTACTGCTTGTGAAACGAGGAGGCCTGGTTAATGGCGGCTAGCTAAGACCACCTGGGAAAACAAATCAATGCACCTGACTGGCCCCGTTTGTGACTGACAGCCCTTTGTTCACATCTGCTGCCTGAATGGTGCCACCAGAAAAAAACAAAAAAACAACGATTAAACTCCCCCATAAAACCAACAACAGTGAGCTTGCCCTCGCCGTTTCACTGACCACTTTCAAATCAAGGACGCCATCCTTCGCCTCTTGCAGCAGACTGACAAACTTCCTTGTAAGGAGCCCCAAACTTTTTTCGTGGCGACTCGGTGTCGAGCGTGCCGTCTCCGTCGTCTCAAACTCCATCTTCTCTCTATAAAAATAAACTTCTACTTGTTTTTAGTGAGCCGCACCTGCATTAAACTACAAATTACGTACATTTATTTTCATTCAGACGCGTCGTCTCTGTTACCTCAACGGGACGTCGGCAGTACCTGTTTAAATGAACAGACGTTACGTTGGGTTACAGTTGCTACGGCAACCCTTGTCCAGCTCGTGCCCTCTCTCTGTCACCCGAAATATGACTCCGCCCCCCCTTCTGTTACCATGGAGACCACATGATCAGAGCCAGCGCTATGAGCGTACTGATCAATCGAAGTATTGGAGGAGCCCATTTCAGCAAAAAGAAAAAGAGAAGAGTAAAAAGAAAGAAAAGAGTGAAAAGTTAAATAAGCATGATTTAAAAATAATAATAATAATAATAATAAAGAATGAACACCAGATTTATGAGAAACTACTGAAAGTTGACTTAGTGTCATAATCATGTTTTACTTCATTTTGAATGAAAATCTTTTACTTAACATTATTATCTAGATAATAAAGTTGTTATTTCAATGAATCATGGTCAATACTAGGGTTGATTTATAGATAAGGTTAATCAATGTCGGATCTACCTTTTGTTAGTTTATGTTGAAAAAATGTAATTGAATCAACATTGTATGATGTTATGATTGAAAAGCCAACATTAAATAAATATTTTCTCAATATGCTGTACATGCATTTTATAAGTAGAGAAGTGGTTGAGACCATTATGGGAGGAGGGGAAACTTTCATATTCTAAATTAAGCCATGTGAACAATAAATCATGATTTTTTTAATTATGTAAAAATCTTATGAAGATTTGTGTGTAATGTGTAATGATAAAAAACATCTACTCTTGATGTTGACATATCGTTTGACTTGTTATCTAAGGATTTTATTTCAGTAAATCAAAATTATGAATTAATATCTCAGAAATTTGACTCGTCCAGAAATTTGTACTCGTCCAGAAATAGTGTTTTAATTTGATCAAGTATATCTTTTAATCTATTTTTTGTTTGTTTTGTGTTCAGGTTTTTGGGTAAATGGTGCTAAGCATGAATTGCAAGGTTCCCAATTTGATTCTGGTTTGATACCATTACATGTCATTTCACTACTATCAATTCTTCAATAAAAAACATAAAATGCACAAAAAATACTTAAATCATTACTTTCCTTTTCCTGGTGGAAATGGGTTTCCGTATTACTGCACTAGGCATACCATAAAGTTTTTCTCATCACGTAGAAAATGGGTCACTTCGTTGTATTTTACCAAACTGGCCCTCATACTATATATAAAAATCATATCAAAATGTTATATGCAATTTCAAAACACCTGTTAAACTAAATTAATATATTATTGTCTTTGTTGTACCCAAATGTTACTTTTAAGATATAGGGGCAAATCAACATTATTGATAAGCACTATACCACAAATAGCCAACAAGGATGAAGTGTCATAGGAGATACTGTGTAAACTTATCCTGAGAAAAATGCATTGAAAAGATTATTGACACATGAAAGATAATAGGATGTTATCAATAATTTAGATGATCATTTTACTTGGAAAATTTAACACTCACAAAACAAAATGGTCAAATTCCAAGCCGAAATGTAAAAATACTGTTGTCTTTTCTATGCTCATTTTCTAGTATTAAGATTACTCTTAGTAGATTCATTGTATAAAGTACTTTAACAGAAAATGCATTCACCAAGTTTACTTCACATCTGGAACTTGTATAAATACAATGTTGTTATTGGTAAGAAAAGA
This sequence comes from Scomber japonicus, assembly GCF_027409825.1. Classification (NCBI taxonomy): domain Eukaryota; kingdom Metazoa; phylum Chordata; class Actinopteri; order Scombriformes; family Scombridae; genus Scomber; species Scomber japonicus. The sequence continues at coordinate 22,065,206 of NC_070589.1, read as the reverse complement.
GACAATGAAATATCCTCAGAGAATTTAATGGAAAATAAATTAAACTAAAAACAGCAATAACTTAACATAAAAAAAATAACAGGTAAATTGACTTATTTAAAAAATGCAACTTTTGTGTGTTAAAAGTCTTTCAGTACACTGGTGAGACGCTTCATTTTTTCTTCCATGATTCTCTTGTTAGTTTCTGTCTCTTCCAGGAGTTGACGCATCTCCTCCTCCACATCAAATACCTAAAATACGCAGACAGACAACCTCAGCTGCAGAAAACACATGGTCATCACATTCAAGAGAGATTCAAGAGATTTACAATGCCTTGTTGGATGAAATGCAAAGAATTAAAATAGGCATGATTAGAGATAAGAAACAGGCTGAACTCCATAGAGGCCAGTTTTATTGATGATACTGTTAGTCTGGTGAATTCTGTAAATGCATATCAGAATAAAAGGTGTTGCATACTTTTCTCTATTGATGATTTTCAAAACAAACACATTTTTTTCTTTTGTTTGCTGGACTGCATGAAGACAATGAACTGCTAGACCAAGAATGTACATTTTTCTACAGCAAAACATTGTTTCCATCTTACCCTCTGATTGGCCTTCTCTATCTGTTTCTGCTTTTCATTAGCCAGTCGAAGCTGCTCAGTTTGATGGGCAGCCTGGATAGACTCCAGCTGCCGACGAAATGCATCGTCCACACAGTGCAACTTCTCGACTGCATCTCTGTAGGACAGACAACCGCAAATAAGACATAATGTTGCATGAGGTAATGTAAGGCACTTGGTGGATGTAAATCAAACTGCTCTGGGTACATTAAGATAGTTTGTAGGGCAGATGGAGACATAAACTTTATTTAAAACAAAAACATTTCACCCATCTGCTCCTGTTTCAAGGGCAACATCTCTAAAATGAGAGAGAATTCATCAGTCATATGAGATTAGAATTACAAGTCTAAGTTCTCAGTTTTTTGGATTTGGAAGATAAATGTTTCTGTTCATTTTGGCCAGGGCATGTATTAAACAAACCCAAAACTTTTCAGGAACAGGCATATTTGGTTTTTATTTTCAGGCTAAAGAGTGACATCATTTTATCAGCCTCCTTGACCTAGAAAATAATTCCCCTGTCCTTCAGGATTTAAAGGGAGCTGCACAGCTGCTCTTACTAGCTCCCAGCAGTTGGACAATAATAGCAAACATTCTGGTAGATATGGAAAAACATTCAAAGTGACAAGTATCCTCTTAGGTTTCGAATGCATTTGAACATCTTGTGCCGGATTCTGTCCAGAATAATTGCTCCATCTATAAAACTGTACCTGTTAATCATGTCCTTAATTACAAACAAGCAAATACATAAAAATACACACACATTTACATAGAACAGATTCAGCAGATTCTTAGGAATGATCCTGAAATGCTTCACAAATACAGGTCCAGGATGCGAAAGAAAAGGAATTAATGAATTCAGTTTTGCTCATTATCTTGATATTTTGACATACTTGTGAGCTTCTGTTGCTTTATCTCTTTCCTCCAGCAGCAAGCGTTCCTTAGAATCAAAGTTCTCCTTCATGCGCTTCACCTGGCTCTCTAGTCGAGTGAGCAGTTCTGCCTTCTCCTGCCATTTCTTACTGGAATCCCTAAAAAGGAAAAACATAACATTTAAATCACTTATTAAAATTTCAGTTTTAACTCTTAAGAGCTGAATTTTTACATGCTTAATATGTGTATGCATAATTGTGATGGGAAACTTGCCTGTAAACTGTTTTAACCTCCTCAAGCTCTGCCTCCTTGTCCTCCAACTGCTGTTTCAGCTCCTCCTTGCGCAGGCTGAGATGCTCCAGCCGCTCTCTGAGGTCTGCCAGCCGAGTCGTTTCCTCTTCGAGCTGCTGCTGGAACTTCTTCTGGACCTGGACCGCCTCCTCACGCAGCCTACGTATCTGTTCGTCACGCTCCTGCAAGGCCTATACAGCAGGAAGCCAGAGGAAACATAGAAACTGCTTCAGCATATGTCGAGATAAAAATAGTATAGGATAGATACACACATACATACACAAATGTCCGTGGTAAAATACACAAATATAAAAGGTGACCTATTTTGGTATGATGTTTTTTTGTTGCTATTTTACTCTTAATTCAACAAACTAATTTCAATTTAGTATCCTGCTACCTCTTTGAGTTTGCGAATGGTTTCTGTCTGGTCATCAATGATTCTGGTTTTAATTTTGAGGGCATCGCTGTCCCTTTCATTCTGTTTCTTCTGTGTCTCCAGCTCAGTCCCCAGCACCTCTATCCTCGCCTCCAGGCGTCCACGATCCTGAGCTAGAGATGCTCCTGGTAAAAAAAGAAACAAAAAAATGTAAATTACATTTTATCTCTCATGGGAGCAATTATATAAAAACTGTAGGCTTAAACTTAATTCCTTTGCCTCTTATTCTTTTATCTAGGTTTATACACTTTATTCAGTATCTAGGTTTATACACTCTATTTGGTATTAAAATATTTCTGTATTTCTATGTTGTTTTAATGGATTTTATTTCCTTATATGAATCATTCAAAGTTTTTCAGTTTGAAAGGAGCCACTGTGTACAAATAAGAGCATGTGTCTCCCAAATAACCACTAGATGGCAGGCTTTACTTGAAACAGATGAAATAAAACATCAGCACACAGAGTTTTAAACCCAACAGTTGCTGCCATCTTCATACTTGATAAACTATCTTCATAGTAAAACCTCTAACATGTTAACAGTGACTCACTTTACCCAGGGCGAATATGGAGTATCCACCTGGCAAATACATTATAGAGTAGGACAGACTCAGAAAAGACCTGCACTAGGGCTTCTCAATACACAACTAGCTGTCAGTGTACGCCATGCACTGTAAGAATCATTGAAAGCAGCAACAGTGAGCAGAAAGTGCCCTTGTGAATGTCTCCCACCTTGCTGAGCGAGCTCCTGGCCCCAGATCCTTCTCTCTGCCCTAAGGCCATCTATCACAGACTCTTGAGCTGTGAGCTGAGACAACAGTCGACCCTTGTCTTTCTTAAGCAACTCAAGTTGCAGGCTGAGTCGCCGGTCCTGCTCCACCTCTGTTTCCAAGGAATGCAGCCGGCTCTGGCAGAGAGACAGTATTAATAATCAACAGCCATCTGTCATGGCAGACAGATGGAAAGGCAGCTGGACCATTTAGTATTCCATCGTGTTTCAACGTATACTCCTGTAGGCTCAGGCTGAGCAATATTAACACATATCCAGAACTGACCATCTTTACGCTATCTTAGACAAAATGTGACTTGGTCCAGGAATTTTCTCTTAATTTAAGTGTGAATCAAAAATTCGGACAGATCTTTGATGTGGTGGTGTACCTTTAGTTCACTGACAGCATCTTTCTTGGTTTTGATGAGCTCAGAAATTCGTTTCTTCTGTTCCTTGACCATGGCTGTGAGCTCCTGCACCAGAGCACCAGATTTCTTCTCTCTCTGTTGCGACTGGCTTAGGGTCGCTTTGAGCTCCAACAGCTCTGCAGTCATTTGATCACAAGCCTCTTTTACCTGCAGAAGTAGAGTGAGGATATGGACGTGAATGTGAATCCAGACATTTAGGAGACTTTGGTCCAACTATTATGAAGTAAACTGACAATTCCATCAATCAATGTCATTTGAGGTCTGGCAGAACATGTTTTAAGGGTCAAGGATTAACAGAAAGCAATCTTTCAAAAGTTTCCACAAGTAAGGATTTGGTTGGCAATCTTTTTCAGAATTTTCAAAAGGTCAAAAGGTTGAAGACTTAAAGTAGCAAATTGTGCAAGCAGTAGCAATCAAGAATAAGATTACATTTTGTGCAAAGACTGTACGAAATCTCTAACCATATCAAATAAGTACAGAACGATTCAAATTCAATCCCTTTGTACAGCTCTCATATAGCTCTCTTCCTCTAGCAATCACACATTACTTGTCCGGAGTAAAATGATCCTAATTCAATCTCAACTTATTGCTATCAGGGTGAAAAAATTCCACTAAGTCTATCTATATTGGGGTCAATTCCCATTCAATCATTTCCCTTCTTACTGGCCACAGAAATCATCTCAGCTGGACTTTACAAGGAATGTGGAGGAAAATTTAGGATGTAACACTTCAGTGATTACAGGCCATCTGTATGGCTGGTGTCCATCTTTCTGCAGACCTCATAGAAGCGAGCAGCCTCGATGGTTAGTGCCATGCGGAACTCATCCTCCAGAGCAGCGTATTCTTTCCTGCCCTCCACCAGTTTCTCCTCCAGCTCCGCCTGCCTGTGGGCATGTCTCTGCTCCGCTGATGCTACTTCTTTCACCACTGCCTCACGGAAATCTGCCCCTCCCGGCTGCAAACGCAGTTCCAGCTGTTTTCTGTAGAAAGAATGCAAACAAGTAAGAATCGGACGTTGACTTATTTAACAGGGTACTGGTTCATAGCCTTTATGCTATAATAATTTAAAAGTGAATAATATGAAACTCTACCTGTATGTTACTTAACAGGAGTGTGCACAAAAAGTTTAAAACCTCTGGAAATGTGGTTTGAAATAATGAAAATGCAAATATGTTGAATGTCTCATTAATCATCCAGAAATCTGAGTGAAAATAAACGTTCATTATTATTAGAAAACCTAGTTGAAAAATAATCATTTTTCAAGACCGTGTAGGTGTGGCAGATCATGTTTTGATTGACAACTGCACTGGCCAGGAAAGTTTCAAAAACTGGATGAAAACTAATTTCTGATAATGCTTACAATTATTCACACAAGAGTCTAAATTACATAGTTAGAAGGTTGTTGTGGATTTGGGTTTCCACTGGCTTTACATTTTGAAATCATTCATTTGGATGCAGAACATTTATAAAGGAATTTTGCTACTATTAAAAATTCATGTTGCAACCATTAAATATTAAAACAACAGAAAACTTGGTTTCAAAACTTGTATTTTTCTATAACACTGTATATCCTGAACTAAATAAGCAACAATCAAAGTTCAGAAAAAAACCCCATCCAGCTTATGGTTATTATGTTATTATGTTACATTAAGATATTAAACACTTTCTGGTCTGCTTCATCAGGACTGTACAGATATGGTTTGATCAGATTTGATTCGACAGTGCAGCCAACAGAAACAAATAACCCACAGACTGTCATCAGTCTTTTTAGGTTTATGTTTATTAATATAAAATAATATTGTATTGATAAAGTAGATATTGAGTATGCCCTTATTCCATTGATTCAGAATAGTACCTGTGCTCTTGTTCTCTGGCTGCCAACAGTTCATGCAGCTGCTGTAGTTTGTCTTTGTGCTGGCGTACTGAAACTCTCTGGATATCCAACTCCCTCTTCAGAGCTGCTGCCTTATTTTCCAGCTCCTGGTGCCGCTTCATCTGAGGAAGTGTCAGTACATGATTTATCCATGCATCACACTGAATGACCGTCTCTGCTGAATCATTTTATCTGTCTGCAGTTCATTCACTCTGCATGCTGGATGACTGAACTACTGCACTGGTATAATCAGAAATGATAGTGACATAGGGGGTTCAATGGCACAGTAGGTATCAGGGTGTAATAGAAACAGAATTGAGAATTAAAATGAATGAAATGAACATGAATGAAACAAAACAGTAATACATGTGTTCCCAGGTATACTAATACTACTGTACCTCTTCAGCCTGCTGGCGAGCCCTGAGCGTCTCGCCATGGGAAATGCTTTCCTCCAGTCTGCGCAGTGCAGTCTTATGTTGTTCTTCACTGTTGCGGGCCTGCTCCAGCTGCTGGATTAGGGACTGACACCTCCCCTCCAGCTCCTCAACACGAGTCTGCAGCCCGGAGCGCCCTGATCGCTCCTTTAGCAACGATTCTTTCAGTCTGGATGGAGAAATGTATATAATAGGCAACCGTTTTCTGATGGCCTTGTATGTGGTCTGTTTTTTATCTGAATTATGAATGTGATAGCCTGTGAAATTGGAGAAATATAACATTGTAACATCATCAAAGTCTAATCTCAATGGAGAGAAAATGTATATAAAGTGAAAATAAAAACTGGGGAATGATTATACAAAAAAAATTAACTTTGGTGAAAAGAAAAAGACAAGAGAAAAAACAAGCTTGCACACAGTACAACTAAGAAACTGATAGACTGCTTCCTATATAGTCCCTCCTTCTTTAGATTTGCCATGATGAGCCAATTCTGTCTGCTGATGACCAAGGGAGTCAACAGTAACAGCTGTGTTCAGTATATTAGAAAGTGACAGTTAAGATGGATTCATGCAATACTGCTGACATATGCTTGTCACCGTGCCTCTAATTACAACCATAATGCAGATTTATCTAACCAGGGTGTGATGCAAGTTAGGACAGCACACAACAAAGCTACACCTGGCTCTCTGGCACTATCTGTGCAGTGCAGAAGCATGGACGTTCTCAGCCACACGTGTAAGGATAGAGAGATGAATATTTAATTATAGATAATTATAGCCTCTGGCATTTAAATATAACTTATAAAAAGCATGATGGGCGTATAGGTTAATGATCCTAATATTAAATAGCGTTGTTATCACACACAACTGCAGGCATAATTTAAGGTTTTGGGGTAATGTGTGCTTGATTTCTATGGGACAATGATAGTGAGAAATTTTAATGGTGGGATGGATACTCATTGTTCAAGAATGAGACAAGCAGCAAGCCCTGGTCTCAGGAGAGCCAATACGAAAAATGAAGAGGGTAGAAATGGATGAGAATCCATTATGCAGTTGACAACTGAAATCCACAGAGACAAGTTCAATTATCCCTTTCATCATGATATCTGCTTTAGAGCTGCTGAACCTATTCATGTGTAAGTTTGTGTGCATCTGTGCATGTGAGCATGTATTGTATACCATACCATCTACCATTTTTCTTCTAACCTGTCTGTGGTGTGCAGGGCCATGCTCTGCAGGTCTTTTTCCTCGCTGACCTTTGTCTGCAGGCACTTCAGCTCCTCTGTTAGTTTCCTCACAGCCTGCTCGGCCTTCCAACGCCTCTCCCTTTCCTGGTCACGCTCCTCCACAATAGTCTGCACGCATGCACATATACATTGAGTAAAACAGAAAGGAAAACAACCAAATATATATTTTTACAGAGAAACACAGGAGATTTCTACTCTCCTCTTGTATATGGGAATAACTTTTTTTTACTTACATAACACATTCATTCAATAAAAATAGAAGCTGCCATTCAGTCCACAGGGGACTTAACTATCCCTTACCCTGTAGGTTTCTTCCTCCTTAGTGGACTTGGTTTTCACATCGCCTGAGGCCATGGCAGCTCTCACTGGTCCCCTCCTTGCTGGCCCCACTGCGTCTGCACCCCTTGCGACGCCAGACGTCCCCCTGGGCCCTACAGCAGACTTTGAACTCCTCTGTTTATGATTCTCCTGATCGCTGCACATAAAACAAATCACAGGTATTGAACCAGCAGTAAATTGACTATAAACAGCCCTCAAGCTAATGTCAATCTCTATAAAGGTCAAAGCAGATGACTTACCTACTTTTACAGGTAAGTACACTTTGAATTGAAGTTTGCGCTAATATTTAAAAATCACCTTGCTTTTTATGAGGACAGTTGGGAGGTTACGTAAGTTAAATTACTGAATCTTAAGCACATGTCATCAGTGGCTGATGAAGTAAAATGAGGGGGTAGACCATAGAGGCACAGTCGTTAATCATGGGAGAGAGATGACAGTTGTAATTTCTAACAGAGGGGAGGAAAGTTCAACATCGCTCAGAGAAGAAAATTCATCATCTCCTTTCAACTGAGAGGGAAAAGGATTTACTCTATTATCAAGATACCTGATGATATTAAGTTGATGCAAGCTAAAGAAAATGGAAATATCCATTGTTGCATATTATGTTTGGCTATAATGAATGCAGACATGGCAGACAAACACTTCTGCCTCAGCCAAAAAATGGGCAAGTATGTGAATGTGAATATCATCACTCAAAGATAAACTCTATAATTTTGTGAAAGTGCCCAATAGCACTCAAATTTCTTGACCTTATGGTAACACAGGTGAGTCAGTAAGGCAATCAGAGAGACACCTGTAAGCAATCACCTGTCTGATCTCCTGCCCTTGGTCTCCTTCTTGGTCATCCTCGTGGTTACAGTGTTACGATGTTTTGGGATCCTGGTGCGCCTCCGGTTTTCCTTCCCACTATCGCACTCACTCTCTGACGTGTGGTCTGTGTCCTTCTTGGCTTTGCGTGTCGTCAACACAGAATTGGTAGAGTAACTGGATTTGTCACCCACAGGGGCCTGTGTAAATATGGCAAAAATTCTCATAATATGTGAGGGAATACAATGATGTTAGAATAAGTAAAAACTTAGCAATAGATTCAAAAGACATACAGTGAATGAATATGCAATAGCAGCAACATGTATTGGAACTCTTTAAAAAAACATGTTTATCTAATTAAAGTACAAGGACTTCACTTAAAAGATGTGTAATATCTGTATACTACAAGTACTTAGTCAAGAAGTGACAAATTAAGCAATCCCAAAATGCATGTTTGAAAAAGAATAATCAGTCTTAAATGTGAAAATGCTAAAATACGGCCATAACCTGTTATTGTAATGCAGGCTAAGTATTAGAGTTTTTTTAATTGAAAATAAAATCTACCAATAAGTTAAACTGGGTTGCCTATTATCTCACCTAATGTACACCTCACACAAATACTTAAAGGACTCGTTGGCTTTCAGCTGTGATAAATAAGCACCTGCTGGACAAGCTGGGACACCTGGTGCTCCAGTTTCCTGATGCGTTCTTCATTAACAGGATCTGCTGGATCAGCCACAGTGGAGTGAACCTGTTGGCATCGCTGCTTATCTGGTTGTGCAACTGGATCTGCGATTGTTTCAGAGGCAATCCGCTGACGAAACTGGGTCAGAACCTCATCGATGCGGGGTGTGGTGATGGACACATTGCTTACAACCTGCCGGGAAACTTAAATTGTTTTTGTTTGTTTTTTTCATTTGACTGAGGATATAGTCAGTCTTATTTTAGGGTTCCCACTGCGACTGAGACATAGAATTACATGACATTTCTGGGACTTTCCTGGAGTCATGTTCTTTTCTCAGTTGGTTCCACTGTAGTTGATGGAAGAGAAAACAGATGGAAATTACCATCTGGTGGAATGAATGTAAAAAGTACTGCAAGTATTGGTGACGTGATCACAATCCATCACTGTCACTACACTGGTATGAATCCACATTCCTTCACTGCACAGTATTGCATTAATCAGTGACTAGTGGGAATTTGGTCATTTACAACAACAGACTGGAATATAGGAAAGTACTGTGGCTCAGTGATCAGCACTGCTGCCACACAGCAACATTGTCATGAGTAAGAAAGTCTTTCTAACTTTATACTTAGACCTTATACTTTAGTTCAGGAATATATAACTGTCGCTCTTCAGTGGCTTTTCTGGCATTTTAAAAGTGAGTCGTCAGGGACTGCAGGGGGTATTCACAAAATTGATTTTTTCTTCTTACTGTGCATGTGTGTCTGAACTTTTTGAAATCCAAGTATAAAGAGGTGAAATCAAGTTCACCAATGTCATACTTTTGATACAAAATGCCATATTCATGAATTTGATGGCACAGAAATAATTAACCATAATCCAAGTGTGGATACTTCTGCATTATGAAGCCTCTTAGGTATCAAAAAATGTTACTGTGTAATTATAATATTTTCCCATGAGGTAATACTTATGAATTCACTGGAATATGGTCATTTTATGGCAACATATATTAAAAGAATTACAATTGAATAAATTAATTGTACCACTTCATTACGACTAGCATCAGAGGAGAACAGGAGGTCCACGTAGTCCTCAAGACCAGGGATATCCAGGGGACTATTTATGCCAGAATGCAATGGATTTCCCAGTCGGTCCACACCATCCAGAACAGTGATCTGTGGCAACGACTGCATAACAATGTCCCTGTAACCTGAAGCAGGACATCAACACACATATATTAAGAAAACCTGACATGGCTGGAACTGTGTGATTGTCCACAAATACATTGTTATTAAATTATTCAAAGTGCTGTATGTAAAATCACTGGTATATACGACCTACCTAAAACATCATGTGTTATGGTGCTTGTTGGTGCATGAAATCAAATAATCCATAAATAAATTAATAACCTCTCTATCTACCGTGCATGCTGTCCAAATATGCACTATTGATGTGGCTTAATTAATGAGAGATGGGCAACGCTAATATAAACTTGTATTGACAGCAAGAGTTGTAAGAATGTCCTTGTGGATTTAAACACATCTTGCTGGAAATAAATCATGAACAGGAAGATGTAGATATTGGGTGCAGAGTATCAACTAAAAGGGAAACACTGAAAGGATTTGTACATTCATATAACTGCTGTCAATCCAATTATGAACAGAAACAGGAAGATAAATAGACCACGGTGATCATTATCAGAGGCTCTCAGTTTGACTACCATTGATATTCATTGTGCTTTCATTATGGAAAATACTGGGGAGGTTAATGAATCACTTATTTAACAAAATCCAATAATTATCCTCTAGATTAGTGAATGATTCATCCAAAATAAATAAATAAAGAGGGAATTAAAAATCTGTCAGTTACAGCACACACAGTTTATCTGTTAATACATTTCAAATATTATGTAGCCTATTGTTATATGTTTGCCATAATGTAGTAAATCTTCTGAAAAATCAATTAAGAAACTATTAATGAATAAACCAGAATGTCTATTAGTAATGTCAGTAATCTGGAAGCAAAGTAAATAAATGACAGGTCACCGTATTTTATCACATTATCCTACTCATTGACCTGCAAAATGACCCATAATTGTCCAGTCCTCCCAGAAATACTAAAGGGATAGCTACCACAATATAAACAGAATCTCCTATGGTTTTTAATCACCTCATGTTACATCATCATTTCACTTATCTCATGTCCTACACGTAAAATGTTTCATGTAATAGTATTTACAGTGTGTCCAGTATGTGAAAACAAACTCATTTTCAGCAAGAATACTTCCAGCTATGTAGGTTACAGTTAAAAAATGAATAGTCTCTGCTCCAGAATCTACTCAGCTGCTCTGCCAGGTGCTGCATATTAGCACACGAGCACCCGACACAGCTGAGTTTAGAGGGTAACCAAAAAGTAACCAAAGTATGAAATGACAACCCTGTCAGTAAATTGCTTTGAGCTTTTTTTCTTTTTCCATTACGTTGTGTTTAGTTTGTGCTGTGATGTGTATTTCGCTGCTGGAGACCATTTAAGTTTTATTTTTTGACGTTACAAACTGTGAGACTACCATTAGAGATTGCAGTTGAAAACGCGGTAGCTCCACCTTTAATATCTATGGGTGTATTAGACCCTTGTGAGCAATGTTGTAAATTACTGGGGAGGACTATGTTACATTCATTTTGAATTTATATATAACTTTGGTTTGTAAATTCCACCAAATGTAATGGATCATCATTTAATTAAGGTATACAGTGACAGAGGACTCTATACACTCCAAAATAACAATTTTGTCTTACCTGGCGACCTACAGACAGGATTTTCGGAGCCATTCTGGCTCAAAGTGACCTCACTTAAACCTTGCAATCCCAGCAGGCACTGCAGGACATGATCGATACAGTGCAGGTGGTTGCTATGGAGACTTAAGTGTTTCAGCTTGTAGTCCGGGCCATGGAGATACAACAAGCCTAATGAGGACATGAGAATCACACCATTGAGTCAATCATTCGTTAGTCCTTTGATTTGAGTGCAGAAAAAGATAATTCTGCTCAGTTAGTATTCAACTCACCAGTAAGGTTATTTATCTGATTGTAGGACAAGTTTAATCTAGTTAAGTTCACAAGGCCATTCAGTCCTGGGGTACAGGGAGGGGAAATTAAAAACTGAGTGATTGTACAGATCATACAGCAGTGACAGTACCATCAGAGTAAACACAAGACACAGTAATGAAGAATTATCATCTGGGGAACACCCTCTATGCTGAAACAATTACTGTAAAATGGTGACTAAAGACTTACCTTCAACCTCCGTGATTGTGTTGCAAGACACATTTAAAGTCCTCAGGGATGTGAGGGAACTTAGACCCTCAATCTTAGAAATGCAATTGGAAGAAAGGTCCAAGTGCCTCAAGTGCCAAGCTGAGGTCAGACCCTCGATCCTTGGGATTTGATTGCAGTGTAGATTGAGTGATGTTACAGTGGGACGCAGAGGGACATCCAACAAACTAGACAGAAGGTAATGAGGTGAAAGAACATATTCACTGTGGAGGATAAGACTATGATCACATGATGCCCAAACCCTCTAGGACAATTTGTCCAAACATTGTAGGGCAGCCACTAATGATCCTCTCAAAAGAGGTTATTAGGTGATTGATTTTTGAAAACTCTTTTAATTGAAAAAATACTAATAATAAATTAAAAAGAGCTCAAGGTTACATCTCAAAATACATTTTTGTCTGACAGATGGATATCTACGCAGTCATTTTGAACAAAAATGTATGTAAGTTTATCTGAAGCTTATATGAGGATTCAGCAGTCTGAGTTAGTCATATCAAGTGAATATCTGCCACATTTGCAGTCTTTTTGGCATGAAATTCCCTTTTTAAATCTCTGTTGAATTGCAGTGGAAGAATAGTAACAAAAAAGACTGTAATGTTGAAAGATATCTTCTTAATTTGGCTGAAGCGTCATCTTATTAATAAACTTTTAAATATATTTTGCAAAGAAGGAGGCTTGTGCATATTGTTTTTAGACAGAGCCCATCCTTTAACTTTAGCAACACAAGCTTTAAGTAAACTATCGAAAGCAATAAAGGATGTGTGATTAGTTACCTTGTTATGTTCTTGTTAATAAGACTCAGCTCTTTGTCCTCCATAACGATAATATGCAGCTGCTGATGTTTGACACTCTGTTTGGTGTTAGCTGTGCAACTATTGAAGTCTACAAAAGTAACAGAACAGAACAACCTTACCACTGCTGTCTTATCGGGCTAAATGAATGTAAAATCGGCTGGAAAATAGCAAACAATCATCCAAATCTTTACATGAGTTACCGAGCAGCCTAGCAAGAAGTTTTACTAGCGGCCGAGCTCAGAGGCAGAAAACTCATACGAACCGTCTACAAGATCCAGTTACAGCTGCTGGAGAGGCTAACAAGAGTCCTGTTATGGTTTCTAAAACAGTCCAAAGTTACACATCGTGAGCTCTTAACAACATTTTGATGTTTGTTTATCATGTTGTGAGAGTTGAACTCGGCGCGTCTGGCGTCGCACTTCCTGCTTACATGACGTAGTAACGGTGACATCCGGGAACTGTAGTCCCGCCCATGGACCGAAGGTCATGCGGACATTTAATTATAGGCTATATACTGTATATCTCAAATTTGCATTCATAGTATGTAGGCTATTCATATTATATTTTATATTTTATATTTTATGTCAACAGAGGTGTTAAATAAATATAAACTGTCACATGGAGATCTTGCCAATGTGATCAATGTATGGCTCAGCTCCTAATGACAATTTGACATACAGTGCTAAATTACTCATTTCACTGGATAACGTGCAACAAGAAATATTAATACATAGTAGAGTGGTCTACAATAATGTATAATAATAATGGTTCAGAATTTCAATCACAGATTTCTACAGAGAAGACTCGAAGATAGTTAGTGAACTCTGAGGGAAAGACAATATTAATGAAAGAACTATCCAAAGTACATTAAAGCTGTTGAAATAAAACCATTTGAACCTGTAGCATAATTGTTGTCCCATCTCTAACAGACAGGCTCACAAAATAAATAAAACTGTATAAAATAATTTTTAGGGAAACAAATACAATCATCATTTATTTATTTTCAGGGGTGCTGAGATCAAATTCAGGGATGCTTGAGCATCCTTAAAAAGAGTCTAAAATCACCACTGGTATGTTCCCAGTCTGAAGCTACCACTCAGAGGAGCTAAGTTTACTTTACTTACTGACAGTTAATAGGTACCGTTAGATATCTACTTATAGCCACCATCCACTTCATTAGGTAGCCTACACCTGTGCAATCTAATTCAATCCAATACAACAGCTTTGCCATAAATGCTACTTAAAAACATTTTAAATTTTTGTTGACATTGTCAAAAAAGATGATAATTCTACTTTATGTTTATTACTGAGGTCGTACTAAGTGGTTATATTGAATGGTGTTCCTAATATTTTGTCGACACCATTAACATCCATTAAAGGGGCAAAATATTAGGAACACCATTCAATATGAATATAATGAAAGCAACCCGTTAACTAAATTACAAACATGCATTAAGGACATAAAGGCCTGAATGACCTGCAACTTAAACTCGCTTGGCCCTAAACACCTTAGAAACACATTGTCTAATGATATAACCACTGTGGATGGCATTACTTAGGCCTCCAGCACCACTGTAAGGACCCTAGGAGTTATATTTGATCAGGATCGGGCCTTTAATTCCCACATAAAACAAAATTCAAGGACTGCCTTTTTTCATCTGCGTAATATTGCAAAAAACTAGTCCATGCATTTGTTACTTCTAGACTGGAATATTGTAATTCATTATTATCAGGCTGTCCTAACAAGTCTCTTCACTGCATTGGCTTCTCATAAAATCTAGAATTGAATTTAAAATCCTTGAACCTCACTTTCAAAGCTCTTAATGGTCAGGCTCCATCATATCTTAAAGAGCTTATAGTACCTTATGTACACCAGAACACTGTGCTCCCAGTATATAGGCCTACTTGTGGTTCCTTGTGAGTGTACATACTATGTACTAAGAAATTTGTTCATATATGCTATGTATAGTTAAACATACTATGTACTACATAGCATATACATAGCATATATGAACAAATTTCTTTTCTGTCACAGTATAATGACCGTTTTCATAAATTAGGCATTCATAGCCTGTTTTGTGGGTTATATTGGTCAGAAGAAGATATAAGCAACTAATTTACTAAATGGCCAAAGCAATTATTCCCCTATCCACAGAGGTCCCAGAAGCCCCATATTCAGTGCAATTTAATTAACTGTATTATTACTTGTCTTGTTTTACCTCTATTTGCACAACCTCCACTGGCATGTTATTTTGCATATTCATGTTAAGTCCTGTCCTAAAATCTGCTTGCTATTATGTATTCTGCTTTTTATTACTGATATTAGTCTTAAGTGTTTTTGGTAGCTTACATTTTAATTGATTACCATAGTTGTTATTCCTCTATTAATGTGGTTTCGTTTTCACTGATTTACATTGTCCGTATTGGCTATTCAACAAAATTATCACAAACAAGGCATCACCTGGGGCCAACTGTTCATTTTTACCCAGAGGCATTCTAGTCAGCTAATGACAATACAATAAAAAGCATATGATGTAGGAAACCGCTTTGAATGAGGCTAAATTAATGCCACACAGAGGACAATAGCATACTACATTCATTTATGAAATGTACAAAAGATAAATCTACGACTCTTGTTTACCTCACTGGCCTAGGTGGTAATTGACGTGCCTGGCATTTAATTGATGTTGATTCTTCCTGTTTCTTTGCTCCTTGAGGCTGAGTCAAAGGGGGGGGGGGGGGGGGGGCTTCAAGCTAATGCACATTGGCCTTCTGGCTAAAATCCAGTATTGCTGTTGTTCACATCATTATATATTTGATTATTTTAAGTCCCAGCTGCTCAGCTCAGATTTTGTGCCACCTGCGCCCTTTTGCATCAATTTCACAGTTGGAGAATGTGGTGAATGCAGTAGTTGTTGGCTAAAGTACAAAAAAAAGGAACACAAACAACATGTTGCCCACCAAAACATAATTGAAAACACATTTATTTATTACAAAACATTAAGCACAAACTCTGTCATTGATTTAATTTCTCTTCTCATTTTTGTTTGAGGGAATGCAAAATCTCACTATAATATTTTTTGCTATTTACATCTGCAAATACAAGGCCGAGAAAGAAAATTAACTCTGATCTCTCTTAGTCAACAAATATTTTCACATGCACACAATGGACTGTAATCTTCTTACTGATGCCTTGAAATTATGTTTATCGTCATAAAAGACGTTTCAGACACATACGCATGAATATTTCAATACAAAGAGTATAGTACATCTCGTACACCATGGTTTCCAATCTGGGGTACAGTACCCCCATGAGGGTCACAAGATTAATTTAAGAGATTATAACACTTTCCTCTAATCTTTGTTTTTCTTGGATAGGTTTGCTTCTTCAAGACTCTGGAGAGAAATTAGTTATATAAAGTGAGAGGGTTGGGGGGATCATTTTTGGTTGAACTGGTCATGATGAAAGGCTAAAAGTAAACCTTGTTGCATATTATTGGGGCACAAACTCAAAAGGTTGGGAACCAGTGCTCTAATACACCCAATAGGAATGCGCATAGCAAACCTGAATTGAAGATTGATTTTTAAGAATAGCCCTTAAAAAGAAACAACTTTCCTTCTACAACACAGTTATCATCACCTTTGCATGTGGACATTAACTGCAGGAGATAAATGTAATATACTGCAGACAGATTGTATCCATTGAATTTCATGTGACAAATCAGTCAAAGTGACAAATATCAACTTGAACAATGAAGGAAAAAATGAGAAGAATATACAGCAGACGATAGAAGGCAGTCATTCAGTCTGGGAATTAAAATATCAAATAAACAGTACCAGTCAAAAGTTTGGACACACTTGTGTTTGGACACACTGTGAATCTTTCTTTCCTTAATGAATAAAACCTCTTCCATTGGCCCTGTCTTTGATGTATAGGCCTGTGAAGCAATGCTTCATGCGAGTTGTGTATCCCTGCTCAACTATGGCAACTAATCACAGATTTATAATAAAGACCCTGACCCCTATTATACCCATAATTTCTCTAGCAGCTACAGGCCAGTGATTGATTAAGTTCATCACACGTTGAACATTGTCCATATTAGAGGAGCTGCATGACTGATCATAGTACTCACTGGCAGGTAGCCAGCAATGATAGAACCAATTATACCTGCAACCCTGCCAGTGGCCCTCCTTAACCTGTGAAAATGATGAAACAGTGCTAATGAAGTGAGTGAATTAGAAATGCCATCTGTTGCTGCCTAACCACCACTTACCTCTCATAGGATGTAATTTTCAAGGGCACTGTATTTTAAGAAATTGGATGATTATTCTCATAGCCAATTAGAGACTAGGACTGATGTATAGTAATGCTATAATTAAACTTTGTACATTTGGCATCATTATCTGCCTTTATCTTCACCTCGCTACTTCCATTTGATTTGAAAATGGTTTGCAGGATGAGGAAAAAGTTACACGGAAGTATAACTCTAAGTTAAGTCAGGCAATAAGTTTGCAGACCAACTCATTGTTTCATGCAAAGTTAATAAAAAAAGATAGGTGAAGTTGGTTGGTTGCAAGTCTCAGGAAAAGTAAAGTCTTTGTAGTGAGGAGAAGAACCCCGCAGAAACACAGTGTGCATGTTCCTTTTTTTCTGCAAATGTTTGTGAAAATGAAAGCAACAACACACAGGCAGGCATTTTCTGGGAGGAACGGGTTTATTTCAAAAACTATTATCATCCATAGCTGTACAACAGATGCAATGAATACAAATGATCCATAGTAGCCACATTTTTAACATGCTGATTGTAAAAAATAGTCATCTTTTGATTACCATAAACAGAATGCAAACAGAATTCAAAATGCATCATGTCATGTATAACAAATGGCAAACATGATATGCATATAATACTGTGTGGAGACATTGTGGATCTGCCTGGGACTAAAATACATACTGTACATTTCAGCAAAATGTTTGAATAACACAAATCACATAATTATCAAATGTCAAAGAAAACGTGTTCCTCTTACATTCATATTTATCTCTCTGCCAGCGGCCTGGCTCGTCACAGTTTTCAATGCACAGAAACAGAACAAACATACATTTTCTTTACAACAAAGGAGGGCATTTTATGATTCATCTGATTGATCACGTAACTGTATTTTTATGCACAATACAGACCATAATATATTAAGCACACAATATATTGTCCTTATTTTTCAGAGAGGCAATCAGTTTGAAGGAAAATTATTGATTGCTCTTTGCTGTTGATCTTTCAGAAGTCTGGAGAATATTCATAACCAGCATTTTGATGAAGTACACATCAGGAGTGTCATGTTCTAATGAGGCAAACAAGCAACAAACAAGTTTGAAAAACTCCTCCTCTGCTCTCAGTCACTCTCTTCATTGCTCTCCTTTCATTTAAAGTACACCTTCTTGATCACGAAGGTTTTGCTGGTATCTGTTCTCCCAACTTTGTGCACTGTAGGCTTCCTTTTTCCCCAACTTGCAAAAAGATGAAAAACAGAAAGGCTGCAGTGAAAATGTATTATAATTGCCACAGTGTCTGTCACAGTATCACTATGTAGAAAATGTGGCTATATTTTTAAGATTCAAGAAACACAGAGGAGGTGTGTGGGCTATGACCAACGTTGAAACAAACTAAATTGCTATAAGCCTCTAATATCACCTGCAGCCACCAAGATATCCACCTGAGGACAAAACAGTTCATTATGCCACCATCTTAACGATCTATCATGTTCAGAGCAGCTAAAAGAGATTTCCGTTATCAGGCCCTCGAGGACAGCAGGCAGGAAATGTCAGCCAAGAGGCAAATTAAATCTCATCGCTGTTTGTTCATACAAAGAAAATCAGGGAAGATTTAAATGTCGTTTGATGGAAAGTGCGGATGAGATGGAGTCCGACCTCTGTGGCTGTTCAGACAGTCATCAGTGATAACTGCAGAGAGGCTGACTTTCCTTATGCTCCGAGACAGAGAGAATGACAGGCCATTTAGAGGAATAGAGTGGGGGATTAAACTGGAAGGTATTTCTCACTCTAACACTCTGCTTAAAAGTGGAAAATAAGCCTCAGATATTTGGAGGTGATGATGCTTCTGGCTATAAACTGTTGGGCACTGAAAGGGGTACTGTGCATATGTTCTCTGTACACCATTACATTTCTATTTACCAAATTAAATATCAAATAGGACATATTGTTCAGTAATTGGTTTTCATACAAAGCACCAGCAGAGATTGAATACTGACCTTACTCAGTTGTCAATGTCCGATATGTGGTTCTCTATCTGCAATTAAAAAAGATTTATTTTTAAAGCCATGACATCAATATAGTATTGCTGTACTGAGAAAACCATGTATCTCCTACATGTCAATCAATAATGAGAAAAACATGTGACAGTGAAGTTTTCAGATAATACAATGGGTTTTTAGAAGGTGCTGTGTGTAACTCTAACA
Organism: Scomber japonicus; assembly: GCF_027409825.1. Classification (NCBI taxonomy): domain Eukaryota; kingdom Metazoa; phylum Chordata; class Actinopteri; order Scombriformes; family Scombridae; genus Scomber; species Scomber japonicus. Next base: position 22,045,832 of record NC_070589.1, on the reverse strand, counting down.
CGAAATCCCCAAATCAGGATACACATGGCTACACATCACTGGACAGTAATGAAAGATATCAGAGAAAAATACATACAAGACATACTGTTTCTGTCTAAACTAAACAATTCATTTGTGTCTGTCAAATGTAAATGTACTTAAATTTGCATGCATTTACAAAATACATGGATTTTTCTGGTACCAGTGCAAACACACACGCATACACACGGATACACACACACAAAGAAATGTATGCCAGTGTATGTCCAACTACTATGAATTGTAACAAGTAGGGCCAGGTATCAAACTACTTCTTTAGTGTTGACCACAAGGTGTTCATAGCATTAAGCATCCAGTATGGTGAAGTATCAAAGGTTGGTATTGAATGCTTGGTCAGATTCTTAGGCTGGTTTACTTATTCTATGATTTTCTATAATCTGCTCTAAATCTGGATTTTTATCAGATGTTAGACAGCATGGTATTAACTGCTAATGTTGGCAATAATATATATACATATTGTATTTTCAACAAATCCTATTATGTGTTTATATTAAAATGCCAGAAACAACTATAAATAGATTCTACTAATAAGTCATGTTAAGCCACACAGGTGTTCCTGCATTACAATAAACATGGTCACTGCAATTTATTTTACACCATCCTACTGCAGAAAATAATCACTAAGGGAGCAAATGTGTTTTAATCCAGTCATGAATATAGTCCTAACATAAGCACAATTTCCTCCTGTTTGAGTGATGTTTGCTAAAAGTGCTGAAGCATTGCACAATTTATCCATTAAGACATGAGACTGACTTTAATCTCTTAAAATGACTACATGCAGTAAGATGTATAGCTAATGCACACACAAAAAACACACATCGCCAAGTGATTGTACAAAATGTATATTAGGTAGAAAAATCAGCACATGATGCAGTAAGGGAAAAAATGTATTGTAGACTCATTCGCACTCACACACATGCAGTAACCTGACTGAAATCATTATGCTTGCATTTACATGAGAGACGGCAGAACTCAGTTACCCCACTCAGCCTTGCTGAGACTGCTCACCATGTCGCTGGTGCCTTCATCCTCAAAGTCGTCTTCACCGCCGTCCGTCATCTCCCCCGCCTCCACCTCGGCTGTCCCCTCGCCTTCCTCTCCACCAGATTGGTCTGCTGCATTACCATGGAGACACTCACACACCTCCTCGTGTTTCCTCTGCATATCTGGCAAGAGACAGCAAGAGAGGCTTGTGGTTAACTTCAGACCACACCGACCTCAATATTCCAGAAAATATAATAGATTTATTGAACTGTTATGTTATTTTTCCTAATAGAACAATCTTTCTTTCAGAAATGCCACTCTATCAACCTTTGATACTCTCCGTATCTCTATGCCCTCTCTCCTCAAAGACTGTGTGTGTGCCTCTCATTTCAAAACCCAGCAAGTCTGTGTCTTTCCCATGTATATATGCATACTCTTCCAGCAGACAGGTCACCCCACCCCACTCTTTCAAATCTTACCGGCATCAGAGCGATGTTGCCTCTCAATCTTCTCCAGCCTTCCTAGCAGTGAGTCGATCTTGGTCTTGATCTGTGACAGCTCCTTTTTGATTGTTACAAGCTGGTCTGTCTTCACTGTAAGCATAGATTAATAAAGTTGAAAAGCATAATTAATGTGTTGTTTGACGAGAAGACACAGTAAAAACCTCAACAGCGACTGCTCTGTTCTGACACGTCTCCACATAGCTAATTCATTGCCAGAATATAGGCCTAGGCCAAATCAGTGATGACGATATTTCAGTGTATTGCATTATGAGGAAAATACTGATTAGTATCTGTGAGAATGCGAGCAATGCAGAGGCAAATGTTGAAAATTCCAGTTTCATACAACCATAAATCTTATTTTTGTTTTTTCATTCTTTTCAGTAATAATAACACCGTATTCACCAACTTTAAAAACAATAATTCAGCTTTCTTTGTCCACCAGGCCAAGCAAACGTGTTTTAATTACATACCCAGCACAAACATTATCAGTTAGCTCTGTTTTGGTAAACTATCTTGCTCTTTAGCTGCTTAACACTCCTGTATTGTCAGAAGCTAGTTGCTAACTTGGCCTGTGTGCTGTTTGGTGCTCAGCAGATCAGTATATTGTGTGTTTTAAGAGCTTTTTTCAGAATACAGCAGCCTGCTCTAACCAACAACAACAACACAATGAGAGTGGTGAGAGTAAACAAGGTGGTGTCTTAAAATGTCTGTTTTATCCAACCATTGTTCAACCCAGAGACATTCATTTTACAATCACATATAACAAAGAAAAGCAGTAAATCCTCACATTTAAGAAGCTGAAATCTGCTTTTTTGCTTGAGAACTTACTGACACAAGGTATCGTTTATCATAGTAATTAGCTACTGATTAAGTCTTACCATGTTTCCAGATCTCAACAATTACGTTAGCTTTATTGAAAAATAAGACAAGACTCAAGTTGTTTTAAACCACTGCTTTCCTTTAAACAGAGCAAGAAAAAAAAAGAAAGTGAATTAGAGGAGCAAAAAGTTGGAAAAGAGAACATACGTTTTGGGCTTGTGATGGATGAGCCAACATTGAGCGCTCGGGAGGAGGAAGAAGAGGAAGAGGAAGAGGAAGAACAGGCCCTGACTGGAAAGGAGGATTTGGCTCTGCGTGTGGATGGGACAACTACCCGCGAACGTTTGATTGGGATCACAGCCCGGGTCGGGGGCATGACACGACCGTGGTACTCAAAGAGTCTGAAGACACATAAAAAATCAAGTTGCAGCAATCTTTGCAAAAACAGAGATACCATTAAAGTTTTTACAGTGCAGACAAACACATCTTTAAATAGGGAGGGAAATGTGTCTCTGGATTTATAAAGGTTGTTGAACACCAAAGTGTGTCATCAAGTCACTCCTGCTATTCACCCCTACTTGATGTTGTTCAAGCAGCAAGAAGTGCTTACACTGCACCGAACAGACATGAAAAAGATATCTGAAAGATAGTGGTACATACTGCACAATACCACAGCCATTCAATCTAAACCTGTTCCCCATTGCGTATACATATCAAATTGCCCAAGTAGCAATAAAGACTCAAAGATAAAGGATTCAACTCTCAGGGAAATTGCAAAGTAGAGGAAGCAAACAAACCAATGAAAATGTCAGAAGTAAGATACATTCTGTGCTTTGCCAGTGCAAATGACCAGCCGGGGGACTGTCTGACATTCACTACTTGCCTATACGGATAAAAGCATCATTAGTAAGAAAGGAATAAAAACCTCTCCAATATGACATTCATTATGCCTGTGATAATGTAGTTACTTTGCCTTGGATGGAAATGGTGCTATTCAACACAAAACTCATCTTTATCTAAGTAGCTGATTCAGAGAAAGGGGGATAAGGGAGGGTATTCCTGAAGGGCAAATATCAGGAAAAAGGGACTTGAAAAATGAAAAACATTAGGAAGTACACTCTGACTTTTATTTAACTACAAGAGACACATGATGTTTTTACATACCTGCTGTAGAAATCGTCTCTGTAGTAGTCGTAGTCGAACTCGTAGCCACTGTGAAGACAGAAGATCATTTTATTTTTATATTACTATAATAGCATGCTTTTTTATTGCTTTTTTGGCAGATATAGCAAGGGAAGACCAAAATCATGCGAGGATATAAGATGGAAATTAAAATATGAATTTTGGGAAATACACTCTTTCTTTCTAGGAATTTGATGAGAAGCTCAATACCACTCTGCCAGGCAACAGGAGAGACTCCAGGAAGTTACTTCCCCAAGCCAAGAAATAGTTCAGCACATAATCACTTACAAAACAAATTTTAACCCAACTTGTCCTGAAAAACACAAGTCATATCACTTCATTGTGGCTCACAGCATTCAGTTTTTATAAGCATTTTAACACAAGAAGGCCAGGCGAGCCAGTAAATGAGGAGAAAAGGCTTAGGTCCTGGCTGTAGGGTTAATGAAAATACATTTACAATCTTCTTTTTTTGTACAGACTTAACAAACAAGATATAATATATTTGTGAGCTTTAGAAGTGCAGGTAGGTATACAAAGCATAAAATTGGGCAGTGAGATATGAAACAAAAATTGAAGTTTCTCAAAAACTACATCATAATATATGAATACTAACAAAACATACTTATTAGCAAGTCATTGCCGAGTCATAAAGTCGAAGACAAAAACAATTAAGGCAGATTTTGTTAGCTTCGGACAGAACCATGCTGTATATTTCCCCATTTCCAATCTTTGTGGCTAAGCTAATTATCTCCTCCTTCCATATTTTCGTATTTACAGATATGAGTGCGATTGATCTTCTCATCAAACTCTCAGCCAGAAAGCAAATAAGCATGTTTTTTAAAATGTCAAACTGTTCCTTTAAATAAACAGCTACTTAGTATTTTAAGCCTGTTCAGGTATCAGCTATGTCTTTCTGTCCTCTGGGTTTTCGTCATCTATAACAAGACTGTCAAAAATGTCAAGAATGAGTGAATGTGTAATAGCAACAAGACGGAAAGTGGCACTGATAGCACAGGTAGGGAATTGGCTGTCCTCCATAAGTACCCAGCCAGTTGGTGGGGATCTTAAGCACATATTTAACAGACAGCAGGAAGTAAGTATAGCAGAAAAAATAAGTCAGCAAAGCAATATCTGACTAATACAGTAAAAGAAGGCCAACCTGTAGAGGGATGAGAGAGGCCTCTTGGAAACCATTTTCGGTCTGTATGGTTTGGGCTCTCCTGCCATGTTGATATCTGAAAATGAAAATGAAATTCAAAGTAATGATATGATGTGATACAGTATTAGCTTATAACAAACAGCAAACTTTTGAATAAATATGGGGTGTTCTTAAACTGGGTAATGTTCCACACTAAAGTTATATAATCTAGTCAATAAGTTATTATAATTATAAATAAGTTAACAAAAGATTTATTAGCATCTAGCTCTAGGAACATGGAAGTCTCTCAGTTTAATTTTATATTTACAAGACTTGGCTGAGGATATTTAAAATGAAATAATCTTTTTTTGAATATAATCTTCCTCCATTAATATTAAGCCACATCATTCAAACATCAGCACTCAAATGTTGACCAACTCACAGAATTTACACTGGGTTTTGGCATCTAGTGACCTTTTGTGAGCTGTAACTTCTTTGTGTGTGTGTGCTGCTAAAATGGCATCAAAAAATACTCAGGAGTGATTAGGCAACAAGAAGTTGATCACAGAAACATTAGCTATTCATAATCATAATCATTTTGACATTAGTAGAAGTGTATTCCCAAAAGAATGGGTGGACTCGGTGTCATGCTGGGTGAAGACTCGATGCTCAAGTATGGTTTTCAATGAGTCACCGTGTGTGAGATCATTAAAAAATCTATATTAAAATGACTAGTAATAACAATCCTGTCATGGCTCAGTATGATGTAGGATAAAAATTTAAAAAGAATTCAGACAAGAAACAAAGATTGACCTTGGGATGATAGTAAATAATAACAGAGAGGACAGAATCTGTGCTGAAAAACATTGAATAAATGCACCCCAAAGCTTTTAAATTATTGAAAGATAGCTGAATACGTGTACAGAGCTTTTTGGTCCACCACCACGGCCACTGACTCTAAACCCACAAAATGTTTACATTCACAGTGAAGCAAGCTGGCTGTAATTATTTTTGCTTCAAACACAACTCAGCAAAAATAAATCTCTAGAAGTGATGAAAATATTCAGGATTAAAGTTTTACTGGTAAGTGATCTCACATTAAAATGGCACAGCTTGAATCTAGCCTGGTGGTGTGTGGTCCAGATGTTTGATTTTATGATAAAGGGCTGCAGAGGAACTGTAGTTAAAACACTAACATTGGCAACTTTTGTTTTGCATTTTGTAAATGATATCTCAAGGGTAATAATGACTGGTATTGCTGCATCAACACGATTATGTGAAGTGAGGTAGGGGGAGATGGCTTTCTACTATTATTCTATTATTAGATAGGGAGCAGCCATTAGCCAAACTACCATTTACAGTACATTACATAGTGGTGGGCTTATTATCTGTATATGTGTTTATGATGGATATATAACCAAAAGGATGGAGGTAGTTGTGAGTTTTTCAGTACAAAGGTAGCTTATTCTCAGCGAAAGGACGAGCACAAGAGGACGAGTGCCATTGTTATTAGGTAGCAAGCATTGAGTCATTTAATGATTTCATTTCAACCCACTGTAGCCTTGGAAGAGACGCTGATAGAAGTGAGAAGATGAGCTGAAAAGGTTTTAAAGGCCTTGAGACAACTGAGGCATTGATAGTGCAAAATAGGACTATGGGGTCAATGTTAGGAAAGTGTTCATCACTTTTTGTTTACTCAGTGAGACGACTGAAAAAATGCCCCTCATATGCATTAGCAAGCTACTGTGACTCATTTGTACACAGCTTGTGGCTCTATTCATACCTGCCATGAGTTCTCTACCACTGTAACTGCATTGGTATTACTGTGTTTAGTAGGCATATTGTCGCTGCTCCTGCTCAAACTCTGTTAAATCAGCCGCGAGTGCTGCTCAAGGTCATACAAAAAACACAAACATAATATATCAAACACCCGCTTTCCACACACGTGTGCACATATTCTCACACAGACAAAGGAGGAGTGTTCTCTCTCTGATGGATGAGTCACCCTTGACAGCTTTAAAATGTTGCACAGATAAAATATTAACTGCCTTGGGGATCATGTGGTAGCAAATGTCATTTAGCCAAAAGCTTTGCAGTTTCTGCACAGCAAAGACTGATACACTTTTTCTTTTTTTTTTACACTTGGAGAGTTGATAATGAAATCTGAGCTGCAATGTTAATGCACTGAGCTTATGAATTAAAGAACGCAAGATAACTCTGCGGTACACAACATCTCTGTTTCCTTGTATCTATTTTCCTTTTCCTTACATATTCACACACACACACACACACACACACACACACACACACACACACACACACACACACACACACACACACACACACACACACACACACACACACACACACACACACACACACACACACACACACACACACACACACACACACACACTCCACAAGCTGCACCTGTGTCTGGATCATCCAACACATTGTCTGCAGATTAAGCATTATCCGTGGTGCTATGTTTGGACCTTAGACTTTCTTTTCCCCGCTCTTATTCCCTTCTTTACCGGCTCACTCTCCCTAATAGATGGGGGGATGTATTGGTAGCTCTCAGGTGCACAGGGATAGCTGTATCATTATTATTAGGCTCCAGAAAGACATGAGGAATGTTTCACATTGTAAAGTGTGCTCTCGTCTGGTCCCCTGCTAGGGTCATTAAAGAGAGAGTGGAGCACTAAAAAGCACTCTAAAACGAACACTGCCACCTCACAACACACCCGACAGACACATACTGAGCCTCTGATTAATAACAGTCATTATACTAATCATATACAAAAATGGAATGCATGTGTGTATATGTGTGCGTTCGCAGACTGACTTATTTGTGCGTGTACCCATAAAAAGTTGAGGACGGAGATAGAGGCTGTGTTGCTAAGCAATAGCCACTTAGGACTTGATTGATACAGTAAACTGCATGCAGCAACGCATTGAGAGCGAATATAAAGTTACTTTATGCTGAAGTCATTATGAGCAAGTTGGACGCAGCAGAATAGCACCCAGATGTAAAATGGCAGATACTGTAAAACCGCAGGCAATCCCCTTTACTCATGAGTGACTATTCTTGTTCAAAATCAGCAGATCAATGTAGTGTTATCAGTCAATGATGACAATGTGTCCTTGAGCAAGGCACTTAACAATTGACTCTTTGGTATTAGTAAAAGGTAAAAGTCTTCATCAGGGTAGATCCACACAGAATTTATGATTGTTGTATATGATTATAACAATCAAACAACAACAAAACAACAAGATTTGTTTTTTTAAAGTAACTAAAACAGAAGAAAAGAAGCTTGTGTATCTGTTTTCAGCACAGCCAAACCAACTGGGCTGGGTGGACCCTTTGTATTACATTGTATTCCATAAGGGGGACTAAAGACAAAAAGTCAACAGTGTCGCAAAGCGCAGGCTTTTTGTCTTACGCATCACGTCCAGTCAGTACAAGCCTTGTTTCTTGTGAATGCCTTGTGCATAAGCAAGGCAATATGAAACAGTGTGACCATAAATGAATAAATAAAGAGGTAAGAATGCAAATATATTCAATTGCTATGGCTAAAAAAATGGCCACCATAAATAACATAAAAAATAGAGCTTGATACAGCATGATGCAAATCTTAAAGCTGCTTTTTTTATTTGGCTACATGGAGGCAGTGCAAAAAAAAAAAGCAAAACGATGAGCTAAAAGAGGCTAAAACTCACCATAGCTGGGTGACAATGCAGAATCAGGTAATAAAAAAACAAAACATGAGCAGTGTGATAATGTGCAGAAAGGGCAACCAAGAAAGGCCCTGCATTATAATGGCTGAGACTCCAGGCTCTACATACTTCATATAGGGTCAAATGTTATAGAATCTGTTTTTGAAAGCAGTATACATGTAAGGTACTCTAATGGCATAAATCAAACAGTGCTCGTTGGCAGCCTTTATAAAGTTGTAAAAAAATGTTTTTCTGTGCAGCATATGTAATACAGTATTTTTTTATATTACATATCTGATTGAAAGGCTCAGGATGAAGGACAGTGGCTCCATCTCCAGTTCCAAACCTTTTTCTCTATTTGAGATAACACATTAGACCAATATCTTTGCAGTTCACAGCATGAACAAAGACAATGAGTCAGAGCACCAATTACTGTCTTGCATTTAAGGTACATGGGTGAGAGAGTAGGGTTAAGATTATGTGATTGGAGGACATAGACAGTGTATAATCTTAAACTGTATTGCTTTGACACGATTGCAAACTGAAATTGATTTAGCATGTCTCCAGATATCTTTCCACTCTTCATCATCAGTTGTGACAGATAGCTCTTTCTCCCATGTGCCCCACAGGCCGTGTAAAGTGACACGGCGTAAAATGCATCACTTCATAAAAGAAACTGACAGACATCCTTCCAGCTGAATAACAGTTTCTCAACAGGAGATCATTCAGGATTGTTCATTAACGTCATGCTATGCATTATATCACACAAGTCCTGCCTTGGAATACCATTTGCTAAAAGGTCATTACAGTATTACTGGAAAATAAGTCTTTCAGCCTACTGATGTGTCTATTACCCTACTTACCCAAACATCTCATGCTGGAAATCAGGGTTATTCACAATAGGGGTAAAAATGGAAGCTTACTCAATAAAAAGGAACTTAGCCAGCCATTTAGGTCTGCTATCACCTTATTTTAGAATACAACAGGAATCATTTGAATACAATAATCACAATAACATGTTCAATTTGATCAGAGATATGCGTCATACCATAGACCAAAGGAAGGCAAAACAGCGGCATGGCTTCAGATTTGTTCAAGTTAATTTTCTAACTAGAAAACTTGCTATATAGATCAATAACATTAATTATAGCTTGTACTGGCATCTTTAGAAATATAAAAAATACTAAAACATCAAGTTTAAAGCCTGTATAGAGGGTATCATCCTTATGGACTCTGTCAACAGTTTAATGGTGATGGCAAATAAGTGTCACATCCAGTCTGTCGTTTTAGTTTGTGTCTTATTTTGGAAGGTTTTCTCCTTGTATGTGTGTGTGGTTATTTTTACTTTCTGTGTTTTCCCAGCTTAGTTGATTTCCTTATATGTTTCACCTGTGTCCTGTTTGTAATCACCCCTTGTCTATAGGTTTTGGTTTTCAGTTCACCTGCCACTACTTGACGATATGAGGGACAACAAGGGACAACAAGGGGCAACAAGGGGCAACAAGGGGCAATAAGGGGCAATAAGGGGCAACCTTGCCTTGTGCCCCTATATGTTGGAAACTCTCTAATCTAAGCCCATTAGTCAAAATGGCTGACTGGGGATTGTCACACAGAACCATGATCAATCAAATGAAATTTTCCCAAGGACCACATTTATTTAAAGCATAAAATGAATAGGCCCATTCTCTAAAGGCTATAAAAGGCTTCCTCAGCATTAAGTTAAAGTACTACACCCGAGGTCACTAATAGGAGGAACATGGTCCAGGTCCAGTTATAAATTATAGAGAATTATTACATAAGGGGTTTCTTTTTTGTAGCTTCTATGGCATTGGTTTACCTTGTAAACTCTCTTAAATTATCTCACGTGATCCAATCAAATTTGCACTGCATTATGACTCAAGTGAGATGCACACACACAGGGGAGACAAGAGACAAGAGACAGTAGTTGGAGAAATATACAAGTCAGAGAAAAGTAATTTCACATGGAGGGCTCTAAAAAGAGAAGAGTGGACAGTTTTTAATTTAAAGTGGACAGACTCTCACATGTTCTCACAGGCGGATCAAAACATGTATGTCTCACATGTTCTGAGACTGTGGCGGATGTATGAGAAAAAGCACAAATCTTTTGAACAAACGTACCTACTCAATTCTGAACTGAGGGAACAGAAAATCAATGATTTAAGAGCTCAATATGATCAATCCACCAGAATCCTAATATATTTCAGATTTAAAATCACTCACTTCTCTCAATGAACAAGAGAAAGTGGAGAATGAAATAAAACAAGGAGAGAACGAGAAAAGGAGGTGTTCAATGTGAAAAATGACAGTAAATATTGTTGAAATACTGAAGTGTACTTTTTTATTTGATGTGACTTGATCAGTTGTTGATTACCTATAGATGTTGATGCAACTCCTAGGCTACTTCAAAATATATGACACTGAATCATAAATAAAATTCGACACTATGATGTTCCAGGCCTTTGCTTGAGGACATTTTCTCTAACTGGACCTCTTTAAATATTAACTGAGTACCCCTGCAGACCATCAGCCTGTCTTTGCTTGAAAGCCTGAAAGACACTGAGAGAGCGTCTGACATTACATGAGCTACGCCCTTTTATGAAACCTGTTTAATCTTCTTTTATAATTTTAGGCAAAATTAAGTGGATAGAATTTTCCGAAGTACCTTCTGATCCGTATTAAGAAGAGCTATTGGTCTATGCAATGAAAAAGACTATGACCATTTCCCTTTTGTCAAAATGAGAGAGATATTTGCTTCTCTTAAGGTCTGGCCTAACAAATCATGCAAGAATGACTGGTTGAACATGTCAAGTAGTGACAAAATTCTTTATAGTCCATCACGTCTGGGTGCTTTTCCATTCTGTTCTTTTAGCATTCAATACATCCTCCCTGGGCTGTTAAGATGGGATTGCTGCTCTGTTGATATAGTGACAGAAATTTTCCCTGAAATGACTTGACTGTTCAGATGTATAAATCCTGCTGTAGAATATACCTTAAAGGTGTCTTTTATGAGCTTGTTGTCATATATGTGTTTACCCTGAGCATTACAGATGGCCACAATTGACTGTGACTGTTCATAGTGTATGGGGTGCAGAAAAAAAAGTGTATTCCTTATAATTTGCACCAAGTCTTTTGGTCTGTTGTTAATATAAATATATTGATTATAGCAGCTTTAAGGATATGTAAATATTCTCTTTTTAAGGTTGTATGAAGACCTTTCTCTGATGTATTTCATGACATTTTGTTGCACTGAACATCAATTTAGTTATTCTATTTGCCAGGTTGTAATATATGCTGAAAAAATGATCAATACTATGATTGTTATAACGTTCCTACAGGGCACACATGCACATGAAACATTTTCCAAATACATTCAAAGTCAATTTTGCCTCTTTACTAGTTTCTAACACACACTTTTGAGGTCAAGAGGGTGTTTTTCACGCTCCCTCCTCATCTATATACAAGATGAAACCATCAGTCGTTGGCTTTACGAGACCTCATTTTAATTCAGTGTCTCCTGCGGCAAGGATGTGGTTGAGTTCAATGACAGTTTTATCCATCTGCATTGGATCCTTTAAGAATACAATCATCAGCACCTTTGGGCCCTCTGACTCAGTTTGGGTTCATTCATATTAATGAAGCAACAGTAAATTTGCCTGTGAGTGCATTGCTGTGTTATTGTGTGTGTGTCTATTTCAAGATATAGACCCCTAAGCTAAGCACGCGCTTGAGCTCTTTGTCTCTGGAGGTGTGGACGATTCATTATAGCTGAACTGAGCATAGACAATGAGACTCAGAGCACACATACACAGACTTACGGGCACACACACACACACACACACAAGCGCACACACACACACATAGATTTAAATTGGTCTACTGGGATGAGCTCCGTTTAAAAAGGAAAAAGCAGCTAAATAGGTGTGTAGCCCTTGTGCTGCTCCTATTTAGCTAAGCACTAGCAGTATTATAGTGTGCTGGCAATTTTCCTCTTCATTTTGGTTATTCTACCAGATAACAATACATTTGAAGAGACTTCCCAAAGCAACTAGGCCTTTTAACACTGTCTTTCTTGATCTATGGCTAGTGGCAAATGTGTAATGTAAATGCTTGTCCTTGTTTAAACTAGTGTTCTCTTTTCAGTGATGACAGAAGAGGTACGTGATGCAGTAATGTAATACTACTTAATGTAGCCCGAGAAAGGAAATTAGAGAATACATTTCCTCCCTGAACTAATGCCTGAATGTAATCTTTTGTCGCTTCTGGCTCTGAAAAAAACTCTTATCTCTGGTGTTACACACATCCCGAAAGCAGGTGAGCAGTATTTGATTAAGAGATCATCCATCCAAGCATCTGTGTGAATACAAATGTGCAACTAAGAGGCACTCTGCATGACAGCAGTCGCAGATTCAATCTACCCTGCGTTCTCACACCCTGTAAATCTGACAGTGAAGACTTGAATAATCTCTGATCTCGGTTCAAGGGCACAGACAGCATCCACTTTTTATTACACCTGAGAGTGTTTTTCCACTTGCAGGGCAGGGTGAATGACAGGCTGAGAGAGCAGACTGGGTATATGTATATTTATCCATTGATGCATGTGAACATGATGACCTCTGGTTCATAAACTGCAAGTTGCAGATTGAATTATAATTTCTGAATGGTCCGGTTTTAATTATAACTAGTTTAAATGCTATTTTAGATTCATTTTGAAGGAGGCAATAACACGTCTTCCTCTTACAAATGAAAAGTTCAGGGGATCTGCAGCTACAGCCTCACATGGTCTGGTTTAGAGCTGCAATTATAAGTCAAATAATTAATTAATTGCCAACTATTAAATTAATCGGTAAGTATTTTCATTATAGATTCATCTTTTTGAGTCATCATTATGAAAATTGTTAAAAAATAAATACATTTTTAAAAAACTCTGGTTCCAGCTATTCAAATGTGAATATTTTCTGGTTTCTTAGTCGTATTATAGTAAACTGAATATCTATGGGTTCTGGGAACAGGGTTCGACATTTTTAACAAGTTTCTGTCATTTTATGGAACAAACAACTAGTTGATTAATCGAGAAAATAGATTCAGATTAATCAATAATGAAAATAATTGTTAGTTGAAAATCTAGTCTGGTTTGACCAGCAGCATATGAAATTTACATAGATTGCTATATAATAGTTATTACTGAATTAGCAAATAGCATAAGCATGCAAGTCATAGCTTATGACTCTTCTCTACTTGTGTTCCTGTTATGAACAGGATCTATCTATTGGCTATATGTGTGTTTGTCAACATTTATAGGACATATGTTTAGTTTGTTGCTTCACTGTGCACCTACACACATACTGAGAGCTGACAGCCTCCCTAAATAACATTTTCAGGATAGCCATATGAAAAGAAACTGTTACTAGTAATTCAAATTCAAAATATTTACACTTGGAGAAATAAAACTTTGATATCAGCTCAGTTATCAAGATCTTTAACATTTTCATCTAAAGCTGAAATCAATTTGTCACCTTGTTAGGGAAAACTGTGATCAACATTTTTTCACTATTTTCTGACATTTTACTTTGTAGATCAATTAATAATGAAAATAGTTCTTGTTGCATTCTCATTGGAGATATGTGGAATATATATGTGTGGAATATATCTAATAATGAAAACTCAACTGTAGATATATCTAATTAGATTTTCTAACTTGACTATAGAGTCAAAGTTTTGTAATAAATAGAGAGTATATAGCTTTAACGTGAATTCTGTTACTCTTTAATATGCTAAAACTTTTTGCCATATACACAAGGGAGGAGACTTTCATCCCGTAATATTGAAATCACTCAGTCAACTCAGTCTGAGCAACATGCACTCATCTAGAGCATATTACATCCCGACTGATTCCAATCAGGACGAGAACCTCAAGGCTGTAATAGTTTTTGTTATGGTTGGAAGGGGACACGTGGATTAATTGCTCAACAGCCTGTCCTTCCTTAATGACTTCCTTGTACTTTGCTCTTTCGCCCTGTTAAGGAAAATGGTTACTTGGCAGCACATAAATTTGGCAGCCGTTCCCCTCGCTCCTGAGCAACTAATAAAATTAAATTCATTAGAGCTGCTAAACTGTGGTCCATTAGGGAGAATGTGATGTGAAATTGCTAAATTTTCAGATTGGTTGTGCTCAATAGATCCCATTAGGGATAAAACAACAAGTAGCAGAGAAACGCTGTTATATTAGCATAGTGCCATACTAAAGGTCAAACAGTTAGTTGACTGACAGAACATTAATCAGCAACAATTTTATTTTACATGGCTAAACAATGTTTGTCTTTAGCCTATCAAATGTAAAGATTTTCTTTTTGCTTCTTTTTTGTTGTGCATCATTTCAAATTGAGTATTTTTCAGCATTGGATTGTTTCTACAGCTTGTTGCATTTTCCACTACTTTTACCTTTCACACTAAAAAAGTAGATTAGCTGCATTAGAAACTATTTTTACACTGTAAATTAATCTCAGATTTTTTTTTATAGCAGTTCAAAATGCCAGCATGTAAACTTACTACAATGTAAGACAAGGAAATGTAGCCAAACTTTTGCTTGAAAATGACAATTAATCTATTATCAAAATAGTTGCAGATTCATCTTCTGTTCATCAACTGATCCACTACTTGTTGTAGTTCTAGTCGATTCATCCAAAAATAATCGAATGAAAAAAGAAAAAAAAAGGAAATGTTAAAAATGTTGATAATCTTTATGTGCAACACAAAGACACAAATCAACAGTGCAGAAAGTACTGCAGAAAGGTTTGATGAAGCTTTGGTACACTTTAACATTGCTACATGTTGATTTTTGCATTCATTCATAATGAGCAAATTGTCATAGCCTGAGGCTTTCATCTCTCCGGAGCTGTTCATGCACTTTTCTTCTCTCCATTTTGCCATATTCTTTCTTATGATGTATTTATTTGGCTCTTAAAGGTGCAGTGTACAGGATTTAGTGGCATCTAGTGGTGAGGTTTCAGATTCACACACACGCACACTTTTTAAAACAAGGAGTAGAACAAGGCCCTCTCTATATTCAGTGTTAGTATTGTCAATTTGGTCTACTGTAGAAACATGGAAGAGGACCTGCTCCCTATGTAGATATAAAGGGCTCATTGTAAGGTGACAAAAAGACAGCAATTCTTATTTTCAGGTGATTATACACTAATTAAAATGTACTCTTTTATTAATGTAAATCTTTTATTACATTCTTACTAAGTCCATTCCACTAGATGCCACTAAATTCTACGCACTGCACCTTTAAGTGCAACTCTTTGAAACGTTTAACTCCCAGAGCCGGTCCGTCTCTTCCATCTAACCACATGCTCATTAATCTGTGCAAGCAGCTGGAAAACAAACCAGCAGCTGCCACCTGCTGAAACTACTTGTACATCTGCTCCAAGACTTGGCTTCTTCATTCATGAGGTGGCTGTGGAAACATACAGCACCATAATATGTGGGGAATGGCGACTGGAAGCCATCACAGGAATTTATAATCCGTCAGTCGATAGAAAATGTGTAGGCAACTATTTTCATATTCGATTAATCATTTAGGTGAGTTGCTTCCAATCTGTGGGTCGGGTCCCCATAAAGAGCCACAAATTCAATCTGCAAGGTCACAGGTAGATTAACAAGATGTGACAACAGAAAAAACATGTTTCTACTTCCATACATTTGTTTCTTTCTTTACACTTTGCATTTTTTCTTGTGATTTACTGGAAGAATCAGAAGATCAGTCAATTAGTAACTGATTAATTGATTGATAGAAAATTTAATCTGCAACTATTTGTACTACTCTATTTTGTACAAGTGCACACTTGAGTTTTCACTGCTGGTCAGACAAAACAAGACATCTGAAGACATCATCAGACATTTTTTTTTACTGATGCATGCCATTTTATAAACCTAATTATTCATTGTGGAATACATTTGCAGATTATTAATAATAACAATAATAATAAGAGCTGCAATGATTAGTTAAAGTTATATTGGTTATAATGATTAGTTAATAGTCAATCAAAAGAAAAGTCATTTTTAAGCATAAATATCAAACATTTGCTGTTTCATCTGTTCATATTTGAGGATTTGAAGCTTTTCATGCAGGATACTGAATAGAATATCTTTGGGTTCTGGTCTGTTAATTGGACAAAAAACGACATCTGACAGGTGACAACACATCACCTTTAACTCTATGAAATCATAAAAATCTGACATTTTATATACAAAAACCACTAACCACAGATTAAATAAAAATAATCATCAGTTGCAACCTTAATGATAATTACATTGTTAGTCACAGTCACACAGTTTTATAAATGTAAATAAAAAGGCATAAAATGCAAAATTGGATTTATAAATAATCAAGTTTAATGATAAATCAATACAGATAGATGTTAATATAATATATTTAAATGTGAATTATTGATTTACTTAAAGGGTTGCCAACCATAATGAAAATCTTCATCAGCAGCACTTTGCTCCACACACACACACACACACACACACACACACACACACACACACACACACACACACACACACACACACACACACACACACACACACAGGTGCACACATGCCACACCTGCAAGTCGCCATGTGCAACCAGCCAGTGAACAGCTCCTCTAAAAGCAATCAGGAGAGAAGTACACTGCTAATAGACACCTCTGCAGTACTTACTGAACGCACAACTTTCCACTCACAACACCACTGTTCTGTACAAATGTCCTGCCCTTTAAGCAGCACTCTCTCCTCTGTGATCAAGTCACTGAGAAAAATTCCAATACATCCTCTGAAAACTAAAGAAACAAGGTGATGGATTTATGTTGTGTGAACTGGTAACCTATTATCAGCTAAGCCTGTGCATATAAATTATTACAGGGCTGCAACTAATGATCTTCATTAATGATTAATCTGTTTATTTTCTCATTTCTTATGAATTGATTAGTTGTTGGGTCTATAAAATGTCAGAAAAGAGTGAAAAATGTCAATCAGTGTTTCCCAAAGCCCAAGATAACAAAGTCCACAAGTCAAAGATATACAGATTACACGTCACAGAAGACTAAAAGAAAAAAAAGAAAAACAGAAAATATTCACATTTTAGAAGATGGAATCAGAAAATTTCAAATGTAATCAATTATAGAACATTTTGTGATTAATTTATTAGTTGACACCTTATCAATTAATCAACTAATCACTGCAGCTCTAAATTATAATGCTGTATGATTGGCATCAGTGTCCACAATCTAATTTCCATACATAATGAAAGCCGCAATGCAATGATTCACAATGCATGTAAGATAAAATGAGGATTACTTTTGACATTTCTAATTTGCATGCAAATGCCGAGACAAACAAAGCAGCAGAAAAAGAAGCCAAATGACAAACAGATCGCCATTATTACTGCAAAGTAGCCCAAATACATGTATACAACACAACAATTAACAAGTTCATGAAAACAATCTCATTAACATTAAGTAAAAGGTCACTGGCAACAACTAAAGCACCTGAATTATAAACTTTTAATTCATTACTCAACCATGAAAGAGGGTTAGACGTGCCTTACAGCTTTTGTCTTACACACAGTATTAAGCCGTATGTCAAAACTTGCATCGTTAACTTCAGCAACAGTAAATAAACTCTGTTATCAGTGATTGACATCTTCTACTCACATCTCTGGTTGCGGCGCCTGCCTTTGTACATGGTCATGTCGAGTGGGAAAAGATGGGTGAAGCTGTGCTGTGGCTGAGCTGACTTTGCTTCGTTGTCTTTCTCTCTTTCTCTCTCTCCCAAAAATAGACAGACAGCCGGTGTACTTCCAGCTCCAGCTGAGCCGCTTCAGACTGTACCATTTGTCAAACTATCCCAGGGGGAAGTCTCGCCTCAAATGCTCCAGTCATGCTCCAAACGCAGCAGCACAAATTGAACTAAAGATCCCCCTTTTTGCCTCTGTGTCGAACAGATTAGGTGGTGAGAAATTACAAGGAGTTTAATTATGATCCTTTATAAATTAGTCAGGCAAACTGGCTTCTCTCTTTCTCTCTTTTTGCTGCCACAGAGAATAAAATCTAGCAATGGCAATTAAAATGAAGCAAGACAAGAGGCAAACTTTAAATGAATAGAGAGGCATGAAACTAATGTACATGTTGGCAGGGTCATAACCAGGATTTTAGAGTCAAAGCCCCCCCCCCCCAAATTGCCCCAGAAACATCCAACAGAAGCTCTTTTTGCAGTAACCTACCTATAATAGGTAACCTACATTGTCAGTTAATCACATATAGATTTTTTTTTTTTTTTGGAGGACTGCCTGCTACAAAGTTTTGGTGCAGAAATACTGAATCCTGTAAAAGCAGCCTGTAAAATAGCAGTTAAACGTGGGCTAGTAATAAACAAACATTTTCACTATTGATTTATCTGCTGATTATTTTCTTGGTTAATAGTTTGGTCTATAAAAATGTAAGCTGTTAGTTACCCGAGCCCAAAGAAAGATCTTCAAATGTTTTGTTTAATCCGACCAACAGCCTATTGATTTACTGTAGATGACTACAAAGACTGAAACTATTCTTTTAAAAAAAAAGCTGAAACCAATTGATTTTTTCAGCTTTAACAATGTGTACATTTTTTAATTATGCCTCCCCCTCAATGAGCTGAAAGACATTATCATGTGCCGTGGAGCTGAGAGGAGCTACAGAGTCAGGTGATCATTTTTTGTGGGTTCATCACTACAAGGGACTGCTCACAATCATGCGTGCATCCATATTGTAAAACACTGTACACTTACATGCTCACAGGGTTTTCTGACTATGATTATCTTCTTGTTTTTAATCCTAGTTTGTCATTTGCCATTTGTCATTTAGTTGTTTGAGGAACAGCAACCGCAAATTAGCCCAAATTAGCTAGTTTCTCTTAATCCAGTTGGCAAGGCATGTACAGTAAATAATAATATAATAATAATAATAATAATAAAGAAGGAATTATGTGTTTAAATGATATAAAACTCGTGAAAAATGTCCTTTATGTCTCTCTTTCTCTCTCTCTCTCTCTCTCACACACACACACACACACACACACACACACACGAACACACACACACACACAATTCAGCTTCTATTCAAAACACTTTTGTAGCAAATTAACAAGAAAAATGCAATCAAGAGCAACCCTATTTGATACTCAAGGTTTATCTTAGAAAGTACATATTGCTTTTTCTCCCCTTTAAACCTGCAGTAAAATCCTGTTTGACCTTAGTAGTCAAACGGCACCCTTTCATGTATTGGAGTGGTAAATCAGTTTGCTGTTGCGACTGTCTCCCATTCAACTCTCACTCTTTAAAAAAAAATGGAAGTGGATGGGCTGTGGACTTAGGAGACAGATTGAAAAGCAGAGCACCCAGGGGGGAAGCAGCCTAGTGATTCCCCAGCTGTTCAAGCATTTGGGCTCTGTTGTAGAGATGAAGCCCTGTAATTGTAATATCTAATTACACTGACATGGGGTTTGCAGCTGTCTCGCACGCAGCCTGACATCTTAATAGTCTCCTAGCTTTTTGGAGAAACATTAATAAGACAATTATCTGATGTGACAAGAGAAAAATGGCAAAATAGATTCAATAAAAGATACTGCTTTTTAGTTTTATGATATTTGTGTCTTCATTCTCACCTTTACCACCACCATCCATTGTCATCTCTAAATGCTAAACTATCAGTGTGTCATCAGTTTCCAGGTTGTTTCAATCTGCTGCAAAAAACATGGAGCTTGTCACGGAAAAATGTCAATTTTCAAGGCATAATATGAATAATCTGTGGAGGAGTTTTACTACTGAGGTAACAAATGAATCATGGATGCTGTGGGACAATAGAAGATGTCCTAGTTTTGGTGGCATCACCGTCACTACTAATCTCTCAGCGCCATCTAGTGTTCATGCACATAGAAAATTCATGAAGTGAAACAGGAAAAAAAATTGCCTGATAGAGAAATCCAAATTACAAACAGGGTAGCTGTTTAATTTAATTGTAATGTTTCATATATTACATTTAAAATAATATTGGCCATTAAATTTAGTAGCAGAGGTGACATTACTTGTTTTTGAATGTGGTGGGAGTGGTGTGGTGGGTTTTTCCCAGAATTTCAGAAAGATACTTATCTAAAATAGAGAAACCTTTACCAATGACAACTGTCTGAAACTTGTAAATAAAGTTGCAATACAATTTTTGAGCTTTACCAAAAAAAAAAAAAACACCACCATGGATTTGCAGCAGTGTTCTGCAGTGAGTATTTTAACCACAGTGAGGCACTCAAAGACTACTCATCAGCAGTCATGCATTAATGCTCTCACACATGATAAACCAGAGATAATAGGAAAGCAGATATGATCACAGCGAGCACTGCTTTTAAAAAATGAAGCTGTAAGTATCAGTACATCTTTGTCCAGATTTTATCCACAGAAGCTGACACTAAAAGAAGAAATGCTGAGTTGGTGAAACAGTGCTGTGCTGTTCATCACCAGCAGACATCTTCATCTGGATCTAAGTGGCTGCTGTCTCAGGCCAACCACCAGTGTGATTGAATGTCACTTTTACTTGCATGAACTACTTACAGTCATTGTGTCTGCTATTCGGTCATGTCCACAGGAATTTAATTGAGTAAAGCAATCGCTGGAGCTTCAGTATCTCGCAGCTATTAAATTTACTCAAGCATGGGACAGTATGTGGGACACAGCATACTCACAGCATTACAGGTTTGAATCTTACATTGTGATCTTCCTGTTACATGTCTACTGTAGCCTGCAGGAGACTATATGTCACCTTTGGATTTAAGATCTGTGGAGACTGTGGACGCCTTTAAAAAGCAGTTCAAGACCCATTTGTTTAGACTTGCCCCTGTGTAATTTGTCTTTTTTCGATTTGTTTTTTTTATTGTGTTTTGTGTCCGTTTGTATAAGCTTTATTTTGTCAGTGAAGCACTTGTGAAAGGTGCTATTTAAATGTCACGTACTTACTTAATTCATACCTTTACACAGCTGCCTCTGCTGTCAATCCTCACTGTCTGTAATTTAATAAAAAAAAGGAATGTTTTTTAAGAAAATATCAAGAATTCATACCTTGTGCAGAGTGTACCGACCTCTGGCAATATAGATCCAAAGCCTAATCAAATATAAAGTTCATGTTTAAAAGATAAGGTGTGTAAGGGTTAAATTTCACAGGGGCAGCAGAATAAATGCCGTTACTGTAGGCACCTACAGTATACCCCTGACACTTAGGTTGCATTGTTAATATCCTGAATTTATTGAGTGTGTGTATATGTGTATGGGGGAACTGTGTGTGTCCACAGATGCTCCGTGTTTACAGGGGAACTATAAAGTGCAGCCAGTGGAGCCACAATACGACGTGCTACGGAAGGAGTAGTTTACTTTGGTTGCTGAATGGAATGAAGCTCTGTGGGATTTTAGCTCTCACCGTTTTTGTTCAAAAGACACGTTCACCTGAGAGCGTCTCAGCTAGATATGCTTTTGTGCCCTTAATGTAACTTCCGCTCTCTGGGGAAACACAGCGTGACAGTTGTATTTCTCAGGAAATATAACAGTGTTGTGGTTTGTTAGTGTACATAACAATGAGAGAAGCAGCTTTAAAGGGATATATCATGCTTTTCTGATATTCTTATACTGTTATGATGTCGGATGCCCATGTTAAACATGGTCAAGAACTTCAGGTGAATACACTTAAAATGCTTCCTACCAGTCAAAAGCACAGTTAGTTACTTCTACTTTCCTATCAAGCAGACATCAGATTATTCATGCATGCCCACAAATGACCATCTGTTCTGTAGTCTTTGTTCCACAGGTTGTACACTTTGTCCACTCACATATTTCGGATCAGATTCAGGCTCAGACATGTCCTAATGTTTTTGATAAGCTTTCATTTTGGGTAAAGAACGAGAAAAGTAGGGAAATCCTGCTACTACTGTTCCTTAACGTAGCCTGGATGGCCAGTCAGAACAGAGTGGACTCAACGGGAGGCCTCAAAGAAACAGGAGCTAGAACGGCCTGTTTCAGATAGAGGCTGAACTGAGGGGCTGCATAAACACCAGTTATACCCGTAAAGCCCCAGAATATAACTATAGACCTGGAAATGTGATGATAGATCCTTTAAATGGATGCAGTGACACAGATATGACAACACAGAAGGGAAATGTGAATTTGTGTTGACAGCAGTGTGAATATTTCTGTGGTGTGCCAACAAAAAAGTAGTCATGAATGTGATTCATTGTTCTTCACGTTATTTAGGTTCTATGAGCCTAATGTCTTAATAACATACAGCTCAGTGCAGTCCTACCCAAGTTTACAGCAACATACTTGATTAATGTTGGGTACAAGACCTGAAATAAGAATAAGAAAAAATAAGACCTGCACTGACTTAAGCAGAATGAAGTATGGACACACTGATCCAATCTGCTGGATTAGTATCAGCGCTGGTACTGACTATCAAGAGGATTGGGTAAAGACTATAAAGAGACTGAGCTATGCTGAATATAGTTTTTTTTGTCAGTAGCATTATAAAATTCAGTGTATCTGTTCACTGATGTACAGCAAGCTACCTCAGGCATACCTGGCCTCATGTTACCCTCATAAAAATGATGCAATCCAATGTGCCCCTCACAGAAAGGATTGTGACAAAGACACCACTGTTATCAGATCAGCATCCTAGGTTGAAGTATCCTTCCTGCTTATTCCAACTTGGATCTTTTTCTTTTTCTTCTTTTCTTTTTTTTTTAGCTTTTTAGCTGTTATTTCTATCAGCTATGATCACTGTACTCATCATGAAACCAGGTAAGACAGCGTTGTTAAACAAGGCAAAAAAACCTGATACAGTAGGGCGGGATGAAATTAAGCCAACAGTACTACTAGAATAAGTATGACAGGTCAAAGCTTAAGCAGGAAGTCGTGCTGGAAGCTATGATGAATGTTTACAACAGACTATTTGAATTATTGAAATAGTAATCCTGTTTTCCTTTGTTTTCTTTTTCCAGTTGGACAAACCTCTAACTAGACAGAATCATCTGAGAAGTCATCTGTGGAAAGTGTTCAGAAAAGCATTCGCAAAAATACTTGTCAGGTGATTGGATGAACCATCTGTGTATCAGAGTCTTAATTTGCTAGGTAGAGGGTTTTGCGACGCTGACTGGTCTGGACCACCGGTGATTCAGACATATGCGCAGAACATGTAACCTGACAAGATGGATTCTTGCATGATCTTGAAAATCCAGCTGCATCACAAAGTAAACAAACATCTGAATTTATTTTACTTCAATATACTTATTTATTCATGTTTGCATGACTTATTCTAGTGACTTTTAGTGTCATATTCTCGGATCTCCACAATTAACTGAGTGAGTAGCTTGTTATTGTAGTAATGGTAACCATAACGTCCAACTCCACAGTATCAGCGATAAAGTTCTACAATAGTACAACAAAAAAAGTTCTGGATTCACATAATCATACTGCAAATCACTGTGAGCACAGCTAAAGCTTACAGTTTTAGCACCACTGTGTGAGTGACTTTACAGCCAGAAATGCATGAAACTGGGCAAACGTAGGCTGGAATTACAGATGTGACCCTATAGTGCTCTTATTCATATTTAATGAGAGAGCAGAGCTTGGGGAGGACTTTTATTTTCCATGGAGGAGGCCAAGAACTAATCAATAAGTAATATAAGGAAGATTTACAGGGATCTACTGAGCACCCATGAGAACTGGGGCTCTGAATGTTTCCTCCTTGTTGCTGTCTTTTGGTCCGTCTCTGCTGCTCTTTCTCCTCATATTCTCAGTCTTATCTTTATATTCAAGCTTGCCTCATGTCCTCACTGATGTCTCAGTGTATTTAACTTCTAAAAATAGATTCTGTATCTCTTCTGTATCTCTCAATCTCACAATATCTTTAAGGTTTTACTAGTCAAATTTAAGCTTGCAGACAGATAAATCACATGACCTTTAACCAGATGGTAACTTGAAGTAATATTGGCAATATTGACAACAAGAGTTGATCATTTTAACCCATTTGATGTCCAAAAGTTTCATCTTAAAATTATTTTTTATGGACCTTCATAAAATGATATTATTTGTATTGGTATTGACCTCCTTTATAACACTTGTCTTGCTTTTCTACACTACTTCTTGATCATTTTTATTGTTTTTGAAGTCAGGTTTGTGTGTTTTACAGCACACACAGAGCTTTGTTTTGTTACAAAGTTTTGAAAAAAGCTGTTTTTATGAAACCAAACATACATGTTTAATTTACCTGCCTGTGCAGATGAAACATGAAAGCTTTAGATAATGAGATATTTACTGGGTACTCACACATGGACAAAAGTACAAGGGAAGAAAACGAGAGTTTAGGGAATAAGGGAGTAACAGCTTATTGTTAGAGAGAGAATTGTTACTGAGACAGGAAAAACTGAGAAGACATGGTTACAGTGTTGATAGTGTAATTATTAGTTGTTATTAAATCTATTGCAAAATCATGATATATTTACAAAATATATTGTTCGGGAAATTACAATTTTAAATACTGTGTGGAGCACTTGGAATATAACTAAATACATTTACTCAAGAGCTGTACTTTTTTGAGGTACTTGTACTTGAGTGTTCATTAATATAGTTACATTTGATACTATTTTTTTTACTTAAGCTTTTGCTTACTTTTTGTCACTTGTTTCTTTTCAAATTTCAAAGGTGTGTAAAATTATCTATAATAGAGCATTGTTGTAGATGAAAGTAATGGTTCCCACATGTTTTGACTTGTGTGCTCTTGCACAAAAAGTCTACTTGGGCTCCTTTGTCACGTTTCACAAGTTTGTGATCGTTATTTTTTTCCACAGAAAACTCTCAGCAATTTAATACAAATGCAAAAGACAAATATACATTTGTGAAGCAGACCAGTTTTTTCTTTCTTTCCTGTTCCATTTATCATTTCACAAATTTAGCAGATTTACTGAGTGAGCCTATAGAGGGGGCAACCTCTGAGAATAGAAGATGAATTCTTATTGACTGCTTTCACAGCTAATATTGGTGTCCAATACATACAAACTATTCACACTGTAATCTAAAGCATTAGCACTGTGTAAATCAGAAAAAAATGCATTACCTAGTGATTGTCCAGCAATGACCCTGGCGTTCTCTCCAGCCACGGCCGCCCTGGCGTTCCTCTCGCTGGCATACTGAACGAAGGCGTAGCCTTTGTGCACAGAGCAGCCCACAATCTTGCCGTACTTGGCAAAGATGGCCTCGATGTCAGCCTTTGTTACCACGGCCGTGTTGAGGTTGCCAATAAAGACGCGGGAGTTGAGGGAGCGTGGGTCATTCTTGTTAGTCACGTTGCTGGTCTGGGTCTTCCCAGTCATCCTAGACCTGCAGCACGGCCTGCTGGGAGACACAGAGCACACTGCTCAGAAAGCCAGGAAGGTTAGATTGTAGAAGTTACACACAGAACCAGTGCGATGTAAACTGGTCAGAGCTGAAAGCATATGTTGTAGATTAATGCAATTTCCTTTTTGTTTTTTTATATCCTTTGAAATCCCACCAGATTAAGAAAAACACTTATAGCAGATATGAGATTTTCTTCCCCTGGCAGCACCAATGCACTGGTCACTGAAAAAGGTTGATTTATTTATTTCATCATTATTTCTTCATGAGATTTCATAACTGAAAACTAAATACTGGAAAGCTGCAATTTCAGTGAATCATTCAAGGCTACAAATCATAGTCTTTTTAACATTGATTAAGGTGCCAATGATTTTCTTGATTAATTGATTGTCTTGTCCATAAACTGTCAGAAAATAGTGAAAAATGTCTAGCATGATGTCTTCCAACTGCTTGTTTTTGTTCAACCATCAGTCCAAAGCACCCCAAAAAAAGTTTATTAGCAAAGAGGACTAAGAAAAAAGCTCTCTTATTGGAGTATTGCACAGTTTTAGTTATCTAATGTCTCCTCTCTCCATGCCTGTATGTTAACTACTGAAGTCTAAAAACCATGCAGGCTGAGGCAGAGTGCTGACTGCATGAGGTGAGAGGTACCCTGACATGACGGCAGCGAGTCTGATGTGTGAATCTGACAAATCTCACTATATACGAGAACTTGTGTTCCCACATTTGAAAATAGCACATCACACCGAAGTCACAAGCATCTTCACGCGCTGCTTTGGCTCCTTAGTTGTGCAATGCCTTTACATGCTGGGTAGTCATCCTCCAGGTATTCCATGTATTAACAGTACAGATCATACACGTGATAATTACACCTCTTTATTACTTTCAAACAGAAACCAGGTCAACTGAAAAAATTTTATCGGACACTTTAAATTAATTTTCACGCAGGCATGAGGCTGACAAATCATCTCATCTGAGCCCTGTAGCAATCACACTCTAAACATTACCATCCCTTCATGAGGTTTTTACATCCCCCTGCAGCCTGCACTGTTTGTCCCCATTATGCTGCGGTCCTCTGGGGGGCTCAGGAAGTGGAAGTGTCTCCATAGCAATTCACGGGGTGGATTGTGGCACTTGCACTCAAAGACGAAAGAAGTATCTCTCAGGTTGTTGCTTCTTGCAATTCCCTGTTGGTGGCAGAAACTGTGTTGTTCTTATCACAGATGAAGCTCTTATGAGGCTGTAAGAGCAGAGCAAAACTATAAGAGAGACCTTCATCAAGGAATTGAGCATTTATAGCAAATGGTTACAAAATTAGATTTGGCAGAAAAGAGTCTGCTCTTTGCCGTGGCTCTCAAAGAACCCGAGCTGCAATGAGGATTCTCTCGGGAGAGCTAATCCCAATAATTAATATATAGGAACATTAATCAACAAAATGAAATCCCACATAAAGAGGAGGTTGGGGAGGTGGAGGGAGCTGCAGCAGCTAATGGAGTTGAGATGAGCGAATTAACAGACACATCAGGTTATAATGTCTGAAGTGTCCATCTGCATGAGTATGATCGGATGTTACTGGCCACACAGCTTTGAATGAGCCAATGACTGTGAAGCATATTAGAAACGGCTGATCCTAATCAACCAGTACAAGCTCAACTTCAGAACTCTGCCCCAAATACATTTTGGGCTGCAGTGTCTTGTGTGTAGTACTGTAACCTCCACAGGAAAAAGGCTGTGCTTTATGTTAGAGCTTGAATTATTAGTTGATCAAATTAAAATGAATCAGAAAATATTTTGATGATTGATTAATTGTACCTTTTTCAGCTTCTCAATTATGAGGATGTGCTGCCTTACGTGACTGTAAACTGAATGTCTTCAGGTTGTGGACAGTAAGCCAATCAATCAAGCAAGCATGTCACCGTGGACCTTTGTTGGGACATTTTATTGAGAAAATGATTATAATAATCATTGATTTATCGAGAATATGACTAGAGGTTCCAGTTTCCTCCTCCTATAAGATGTGCAGCTTGTGGGCCCAAATTCAATTAAAGGCAAAGTTTGGATTTAAAATTAGAAAGAAATTTCATTTATTTATATATATATATATATATATATATATATATATATATATATATATATATGAATAAGTAAGTATAAAATTGCTCTTAGATTTAATATGGTTATGGCGAGAGTACTGCAGATCTGAGGTAGCTACAGCACAGAGACAGATGTGAGCACACATCAAACTGAAACATGTGTAAGGATGACATTGATGTACAAAATATAACTGGTCGTGATAAATAATATCTTATATGAAGCAGGATGCTGAATTCAGAATAGGGCTACTATTTGTGGCTTATTTTTGGTTTCTTTTTGCAGCAGCTGCCTTTTGTCATGGTACTATATTCTCCTTCTCTATATATTTTATGTGTTCTCTGATATACCTTCTCCACCAGCAGCACAATTTCCCCTTTGGCTCCAGATTGTTGGTTTCATTTCAGCCAAATACCTAATCTTTTATCCCTATTTATATAGCATATCAAAAATAAATGAGGTCGTTATTATTTTCATGTGTGAAATGCTATTAGATATATAAGAGATCTCTTTTTAGAACCATATTTTTGCAGAGTGACATACCACTGATTAGAATATAATGCTTTTAATGAAAAGAATAAACAATGGGGCAGATGTTGGGTGATTAAAAGCTCTTAAGTTACTCTTTCACTTCAGTATGAGTTTGACTAAGCTGCTTGATAAATAAGTCTTATTCTCTCTTCTTTTCTTTTTTTAAAAGTATTTTGCTCCTGAGTCTTTGCTCTTTAGACAATTCTCAAGTGTAATTCTTACAGTTTGATAAACACAGATATATGTCATATTTTTGGGCAGCAAAATCACTTACAGGGAGAATAATCTACACTTACTGAGCTGAGCTGGCATACAACACTTTATACTTAGTATTTAATTTTTAACTGCCACTTGTCGACTATTTAACTGCATGAGATTTTACTACATGTTCTTTGATGTGCTGTATTATATTTCTATGTGAGCTATGCACCAGCAAATGACACATATCCATTACTGCCTTCATTAATGGATGACAACAACACAAAAGGAGGCTGAATAGGAATAAGTGTGTATAGAAGAGGTAGGAATGATGTGATAAAATCTGCAGATATTCTCTAAAAACACATTCCTATACTATACTTTACATTTTCCCTGTGAAAGATGGGGGAGCAGGCATGCCGAATGGAAACCTCATACACACACACAGACACACACACACACACACATACACACACACACACACACACATACACACACACACACACACACACACACACACAGACATACATACACCAGTACTCTCTACAGTAGATCTCCTCTCAGACACACTTCACATCACAGTTTTTCCCCATCCTACCTCCTCTTTACTTGCATCGTTTGACTCCACCCACACATAATCCATTCTAAATCTCCTCTGCTCTTTTTAAAAAAATCTCCTTTTTGCACGACATAGAATGGAAAATAATTTAACACCTCTTTGAGTTCTGTAATGTGGCGATGCTGTCATTGAGTTTTTTTTTAGATTTGATTAACTTAATTATCAACAGAGTAGTGGACTAAAAAGCCCACCTGCCAATCCAATCAAATCAAATCCCATTCACTCCGTCTCTACCTTTGAACAACCTCACAGCTCCGGCACCGAACCCAACCAACTAAGTAACTGATGGATGTGAGGTGCATTGAATGGCCTCTTTAAGGCAAATGTACAGAGGTGAGGCCATTAGATGGTTGATTAAGCAAGCAAGAGAAGATTTTTAAGCAGATTTAATAGGCGAAAATGTGAGTTCCCTAATTTAAGCCCATGCTGAGCGAGCTGGAATTTAGTGCCAAATGAAAGCTTTGGCCTTTCCTCATTAAATACTGGTTGAAATCTTTGAATGAACAGTGTGTGGTTACAAAGAGTCAGGAAAAAGTGAATAAAAGAAAAAAGTTTTTCATATGTATATTCACTCTTTGCTGCATAGAGTTGAAAGCCAAGACTTGTGACCCACATATAAAGGTTGGGTCACCTTTTTTTTAAGTCCATGTCTTTGTGGGCGTCAAAGAAAGCACACCAACTCAAAAGGCCCACTCGGCAGGTTACCAATCCCAGACTGTATTTATAAAACTTTAAAGAGCTGCACTTGAGACTGCTCTAAAGAGCTACAAGTTAAAAAAGTGACTCACTCCCACTTAAAGAAAAAGTGTACAATATGTGTATCCTTTAAGAGCAGCAACATGATTAATCACATGATTACACAGAACAGAAATAAAGAGATTTACTTTACATGAGCCCAGTTGTTGTACATATACATTATTCTTTTTCAAAACGTATGGTAACGCTTAATCATTAGTCTGTTATCTGTTATCTGATAGCTATTAAGATATCTGTTGATCACTCAGTCTGTCCATCACTTGAAATATCTTCATAAGTATTAGATGGATTGCTATGAAATTTTGTGCAGACATTCACAGTTCTCCCAGGATAAAACTTATTAATTTTGGTGATCCCCTGACTGAAATGTCTCCTACATTATTGGATTGGATTGGATTACCATGACATTTGGTGCAAACATTCATGTCCTCCTGAGGATGAACTGTATACAATGTGGTGATTCTTTAAGTTTTCCACAAGTGCCATCATCAGGTCATAACAAAAATGAATCTAATATTTTGGTTAATGCCTGCAAAACTAGTGAAATTTACATCAGCCTTTGTCTTTACTGCTGATTAGCAAATGTTAGCATGCTAACAAGCCAAGTTAAGTAAGTGAGCATGGTTAACACCTGCTAAACAGCATGCACACTTACAATCACTGGGTCAAACCAAAACATGATAGATATACAATATTAGGTCAAATCAACCAATCCACTGTGTTGAAAAAAAAACTGTCACAAATGTATTTTTTCTTGTATAAAATGATGTGCATGACATTCAAATGAAACATAACAGTCATTGACAAACTAGTGATTTGTCAGTTTAAAAAAAGTGGAGTAGATTTTAACAAGCTACAGTTCGGGTAAATAACTCAACATTAAAGTTAAAAAGTTGGTGCTATATTGACCCAAACTGAGCAAAACTGTAACCCAGTTATTTTTATTTTGTCTTACTGTTGTCACTGCGTGCATATTAAAAGCTGACGTTAGCATTTAGCTCAGAGGAGTGTATCCTCACAGAACTATTAGCGTGTGTGTAGACCCTTGTTACTTTTGTTTTTCCCTTTAAATTAAAAAAAATCCCTTTAGGCAGTTTTAAATATTGGCACACATTCATAGTAGTGATCAAGCAAAAAAAAAAAACAACAACCTACTCCAAACCCTGGGGGCACATATCATAGCAAGCAAAAGCAGCCATGGACCAAAAAAAAAATCTGCTTCCAAATGTCTGTTTCTGAGTTTCGAGCTTGATGCTGAGTTTCTTAAACACAACTAATGGTTAGAAGTTTTCTACAAAGTCTGTAAACTTGTCAAACTTCTATCAGCAGCTGACAGCATCAAATTGTCACTGGACTAAAGTAACTGTAGGTTGTATCTGGAAGGAAAATATAACTGCTGGCAGTCTGTCGTCTGATAAGTAGAGGCATTTATAAGCTTTCAGCCTCTTTTTCTCCACATGCATCACCTTAGATTATCACCCCAGAGATGCTTGAGAATTATTTTGTCAATTGCTCTCAATTACATGTTTTTAATGAAAACGATCACAGGAAAAAAGTGTTTTACATTATTCTTCTAGCTCATTCAAAATGAAAAAAAGAGACTTCAAAGGCAAATCTTTTACAATATTCATGAGTCTGTAAGATCCTCAAAGCCTTTTAAGAAGAAGCGTGTGGCATAACTGCTGGCAAACGATGGTGGAAACGTCCCAGGCCAGAAAACACTCTCACAGTGAATTCAAAGCTGATAGGCACGACAGGAGGAGAGCGATGGGTTGGATTCATCCTGGCACGCTTAATGCTCCAGAAATTAATGCTAAATAACATCTTCACGCATCAGGGAAGCTGTGAACGCATCCCAACTCATCACTGGCATGCTTTCTCCATGCAAAGACTTTATGTTTGGTTGCTTAAAAGTCCTCACTGGCAGGAGTCTTTCTAACAGAGAAGCAAGTGCTTGACAGTGATGTTTTTTCTTCGGGGAGTTGTACAGCATCCTCCCATGTAGCCGAGGTTTCAAGTGTAAGTATTTCATGGATCCTCTTTGGTCCTTTCACACCGACTGTCAGGGCCTTTAGAGTCTGAATTCCTTGGAGATAAAGAAGCGAGGAACTGGTGAAAGTAATCATTTTAGCACTTCCTCTCCCCCTGATCTCCTCACTGACTCTCTCGTCTCTCTCCCGTCTGAGGAGAAAGATGAAAACTCCTCATCCGATATGACAAAATACACAGTGGTTGTGAAGGAAGCATTCAGGCCACACTCACTCTCCGCGGCTTGAATGTTGCATTGCAGCATTTTATCTATAGCGGGTTGACAGTGTGCCACTGAGAGTGTCTAACCTCAACTGTCGTCAACAGAGGAAAATAAGACTGAGTTTAATTTGTAGATGTCTTCATAGCCTGTCTGCAGTGAGACATCGACACATCTCAACTTCTTCCTTATCAGACTCCAGAGACAGACATTTCTGGAACTAAGTGCCTCCCTGGAAAAAACATGTCTGCATAAACAAGTATGGCTCTATAATAAGCCAGGTTTTTTTTTTTCCTTATTCTTTTGAATGACAGCCAAACACATTACAAGGGGGTAAATGTGGACTGAAATCTAATTACATTTTTATACAGTCTAAATTTATGAACTACATTGCAGTCTAAATTTATGAACTACATTGCAGTGCAGGTATCAGTTATTTTTCCTCTATCTGCTTTCATGTGAGAACATACCCCGCATGAAATGTGAGGATTTATCAAAATGCTGCTGTGAGTAATCTAAAAGCTGAAAATAGAGTAATCTAAAAGCCTAAAATCACCTAGTGACTTTTATTACTGGGAGATTTTAGAGTATAATGATGGTAACTGACCTGACTGCCACTTAATCAAAAAATATGAAAACATTTATATTGCATAAGGAATTAACAAGAGGAGGTTGTGTTATAATTTTCTTTCTTACATGAGAAGATTGATACCAC
The DNA here is from genome assembly GCF_027409825.1 of Scomber japonicus. Taxonomy (NCBI): domain Eukaryota; kingdom Metazoa; phylum Chordata; class Actinopteri; order Scombriformes; family Scombridae; genus Scomber; species Scomber japonicus. The sequence continues at coordinate 22,012,831 of NC_070589.1, read as the reverse complement.
TCTGTGTGCATAATTGAACCACCTCATATGCTGATTGTCCCATGCACTGCAGTATGACCCATAGGAGCATTTTCTAAAAAGCCATCTTTATCAGTAATTTCCAAAACTGTCAAACCATCACTAGTAAAAAACAATGGTGTGGTTAACGCTGGTTATGTTTAGGCACAAACATCATTTGATTAGGATCATAGTTTGGGTTAAAATAATCACTTGAAACGTGGTATGGGTTAAAGTTGTTCCTTAAAGATAGGCAACCTTCATCACCATAGCAACAATAAACACACACAACAATTGCAGTTACAGGTTTTTTTTTTGTCTTTTTTTTTTTAAATGACCCAAATTTGTGGTTGAAAACCTGGCATGAAGCGAACACAAGTCTCCTGCAGCTAAATCTACTCTTTGCCATATAACCTTCTAGCCACCTCCAATTAGAGAAGTCTTATGCAGTCGCTTCACTACATGACAACCACCCAATGCTGTCACTGTATCAGTATGCTACACGGCACATCCAACTGACCCCTTACTCTAACCATCTCACTGCTCATGCCTTAACCTAACAAACTGGGTGTGTCATTCAGTAAAATGGGTGATTATGGAAATGCTTCACCTTATATTGGTGTCATCTAAACTGCATCACATCTCTTGGCCATAATTACTACAGCCGATATATGGCGTCTGTAACTCAGATGTTAATCCAGGTCATTTTTGCTACCTGCTGTCTGTTAAGTAATGAAGCAGAACATCAGCTTGGCTTAGCTTAGCATAAAAACTAGAAACAGGGGGAAATAACTAGCTTGGCTCTGTTCATAGCTACAACTGACCTATCCTCACCTCTAAAGCTCACCAATTAACATGTTGAAAAAAATTGTATTGCCAGGCCAAGGAATTGTCTGGCATATAACCCTATGCAAAACCATACACTGTTGTTTTTACACTTCAGTTTTTGCATGGATTCAACAAGCAAGATTTACTTTAATTAGTGAGCTTTAGAGGTACTGGTTGAAAGACTGTGTTGGACAGAGCCATGTTAGCTGATCTCCCCAGCTCCTTCTGCTCTTTATGCTAAGCGAAACTAGATTCAGCTATCTTTTCTGCTGGCTGTGGCTTCATATTCAACAGAAAAAATACAACGGAAGTATCAATCTCCCCAGCGAGAAAGCACATAAGGGGAAAATGCTAGCCTGATCAGTCCAAAGGTACAAAATGCACTTACCAGCACGTCTATCCTGTACCCCGTATATCCTGTTAGTTTAATCAACAATAATAATAATAATGTTAAAATGACACACTGGTTTTACATGAACAGTCCAGCTAGCTGTTTTCCACTGCTTTATACCTTAAAGCTAAGCTAAGCTAACTATCCCCAGCCGCAGTGTCATATTTAACACATAATGCACCTTTTTTTCCTTTCAATTTGTTTCATTTTTTTGAATGACAGCCAAACACAATACAAAGGAATAAATATGAACTGAGATCTAATCTACACTGCAGAGTTTGTATGGGTTATTTACCTCTTTCTGCTTTTATGTGAGAATATTATACATCATATAATGTTGAAACTGAATGCTGAAGTACTAAAATCAGAGACACTGATATAATTTTAAAGCAAGGATAATGATTATAGCTGATTGTAGCTGACCAGACTACAATCTTCACAATCATTGACAAAGAGAGAAACAGCATTACAAATGTATAACTTCCACAAAGACAAAATAATGTGCTTGATCAAAAAATATTAAATTGAAATTGCATGAGTAGAGAATCAAATTGCGTTATGGCAAAAATTAAAATTAACCACAGAACATAAGGAATCAAGCTCAGACACATTGAGAGAATCAGCTAACAGAGCATTATACAGAGTTTTGAGAGTTAACATGAGATGGTTTTGTAATAACAACGCTTTGTGGGCACCGATGTCCTTTTTAATAACACTTTCTCACCCTCGTTAATTTTTTTTTTCCTGCTCCCTTGCAGCCATAAATTACTCAGCTAATGCCTCGACAGCAGCAGCTATTGCTGAATCATTCAAAGACCTCAATTAGCAATTAAGGGCTTAATGAATAGAGGTCCTTGCTGGGCCATTCTGCTCCCAGCCCAGAGGAACCCAGCGGATTCTAATCTCTCCTGCAGGACTTTACAGTAAATACTGGCTAACAGTGCAGAGAAGAGTGCTTGTTATTGCCTACACATAATGAGCAGTTTTGAACTCCGTTTATATGTACCTGGAAATTCTTTCAGACAGTTTTGCTGTGGATCCTAACAAGGAAGGATGACAGTCAAGCACTATTCTTATTTTTTTTCCTCTGTAGCTACACCCCATTACCTTCTGCATAATACCTGTCTTGAGCTTGAATTGAAGAAGGAAAGGGGAAAATGGCAACAAAAGGCGGGAGAAATAGATATAGAAGCAGAGAGAGGGAGAGAGAGGGAAATAAAAGGAGGTGAGATGGAAGGAGGGAATGAGAAAAGTTCAAAAAGAGAGGGGAAAAGGCATTTGCAATGCCAATCATCTTCAAGACGCTTAGAACTGGGCCTAGGACCAGAATATCAAAGACGAAAAATGCAGGCATACATCATGCGGTAGGTAGGTAGAGCTAGCTTATAAATTATTACTGTGACTCTTTCCTTTTATATTACCAATTCTATCAGCCTTTTATCATTTACATATTTTTCATACCTTTAATGAACTGACTTTTTGAACTGTAAGGCTGTACGTTATGCCTCACTGTGTGAGGGCCCACAGCTATATGGCTATACAAAACCTCTGTAAAGGAAATACATTCCAATTTCAATCAGCTTTATCTCTCCTTTTCCCCCCAATATGAATTTATGGGGGTTCTGTGAAGCATGGCGACTGAGGGCAGACGCTCATGCGCCTAAAATGAGTTGTACCATAATCTGATTTGAGCAACCTATAGCCTCAACCGGCGATGACAGCAGGGAGATAAAAACACAATGTGACCTATACAGTGCAATGGAATGAAGCCATATATCTGGAAGACATTTCATCTCGTATCTCTCAATAATAGCAGAGTTGATTATCTCCAACATCACGGTATTTTGTTGGGATTTGTGTGCGCTTTTATCACATATCAAACACCTGATCTGTAAAGTCAGCGTGTATCATTTGGACAACTTCTAGCTGTTTGCACTGTTAGCCTTTGTAAACACTTTTGGAAGTGACACAGAGAAACTTTTTGGGTGAGTAAGATGTTGCTTCACTGATTCCACAGGGACACCTTGTTTCCAAGAAAGATTTTAACCCCCGTTTTTCCTTTTACCAGCAGCCTTTGCCAACTATTTAGCTTCAGAAATGCTCTACTGCATTACCATGTATCATGCTGTTGCCTTCCAAGTGGTCTTAAAAGTATATTCAGTATTTCATTTGTTCATCCTTCAGAATAGCTAGACTTTTTCACACTGTGGAAAACACTTCAGGAAGGATTACTCCTCCTACTCTACATCACTGTGTATTTGAAAGAAGGAGGGAGAAAAAGACTCCACCTGCTGTTATAGCAGGGGAGTCCACAGCTCCACTCGAGGGCATATGAACACATGCCATGCTTTCCCATATCTCTTGGCACGGACATATTTCTCCATTTCCTTAATTCTCCTCTTGTGTGAATGCCAAATATAGCTACCGCTTCACTAGGCTAAAGTAACTGGGTCACTAGAGCTGTGAGTAATTAGCTGATAACAAAATATGTTTCTGCTTTATGGCACCAGAAGGCTGCAGATTGAGGTGGAAAGTCATACTGAGGTAATGATTCAGGACAGGATCAACTGGTAGGGTCAAAGGTCAAAGTGGGCAAGATGCTCAAGACATGTGGAGGAACACCCAAGCAATCTGCAGGTTTGATCAAATGATTAAAAATGACATGGAGTTTCCACATTGTGAATATGAATAACAATGTCTTTTAATACTTTCAGACATCCACAGCCTGTCTAAATGGCTCTCGGCCCTGAGCCTGTTGGTTCCTGCTAAAGACGTAAAACTTATTTTATATAAGCCAAAACAATTCCCTAAAACAGCTGGGTGTTATCATTTTAAGCAAATGTTACACAAACTTGTGTACTGTAAATAGTGGATTTGTGTCGGACTATTATCAGCTGCCAATTTGTGGCACTAATGAGTGTTTAAGGCAGCAGGACAGTGTGTGGGATTGAGTCAAAATAAGTGTGCGACGATGTGTCTTGTTGATGTGTTTTTAATCATTCTTCGACAATAGTGGAGCTCTATCACTGTGGTTCAAAAGCTTTTTTCCTCTGACAGACCCCCATGTGTCACTACGCCTTCATCAACACCACCAAATCTGTTTTTATGAAGCGATTTGAAACTGGATGGGTTTTGTTTTAAAGCGACTCTTACCTTTCTTGCATTTCACACAGCACTTTGAAAAAAACTTGAACAGCAACAACCCCTTCTCCCTCCTATGTCCCACCCCCGCACTCCCTTCCCCTCCACCACCCCCCTCTCTACCCGGACCGAATGATATGATTGGTCAGAGTTTTCACAGAATATTATGAGAATGGAATAATGATGAGTTTCTATGCCTGGTGGATCTCTCTAACATTTTAGAGTGTTATTACCTTATCAATAGCATTTTAACCTAAACAAAAAAATGTGTAAAAATGTAACAAAGATAAGGGTAGCTTTAACACTATTAATTATATAAAGTGGTTACTGCTACTGTAATGTCTTCATACCACATATAACAATCCTGCAATCATTGATGTTTAGGTTTGGTCACTTTTTTCAGTAAATTTGATCAAGTTTGAGCAAGCATTTCACAACACATGTACCTGACAATATAATGCAATCCAATACCATATTAATGCAATAACAGCTACATTTGTTTAATTTTCACTTGGGCCATTTCAGATAGGTGTTGATTTGACTCTCATGATGAATTTGCGACCACAGTTTGTAATTACGTTGTTAGTGTTCCTGTTATTTTGTTGACAAAACAAGATAATAACATGTTGTATCTGAAATATTGCAGATCTGGTTTTAAAGATAGAGTCTAGTTTTTCAACAAGTTTGAAATATACAGGAAGCCATTATGAGTAAGTACCATCATTTTGTGCTGATGTTTTTTCTCTTGAATGTGATTATTTCATAATAGGTATATCTGACAAAAAAACACAATCTAATGCAATATTAATGCTACATTTCTAATGCATATAGAGGTTGTGTTGGGTCTGTATCACATAGGATGTTGTGTTATTTCACTGACAAAACACTATACCATTGAAAATACCTAAACATATATCCAAGTTTCTTTTTTCAGTAATTCTGACATATATAAGAACCCATTCTGAGAAAGTATTACCGTTTTGTTTCTTATCTTGGGTGAAACCTCTTCTGCAGCCTTTTGAATAGAGGGCACAGAGCTTGAAATAGCTCAGAATAAGACGTGTGCGGTGGAGAGGGCAGGGGTTAGTGAGTAAAGACACTCCAGACTTCCAGGCAAGAATCAGCTCGCTCCAGCTGCCAGAGTAATAAAGTGTTGGCAGCTGTCCATGGTGCTGAAATCAACTGCTATCTCTTTGAATGGAGAATAAAAGGAGCTGGCCGTGGTGCTGAGATACTGATGCTGCTGGGCTAATGGCACATCTCACAACAGAACTGAGCATCAGGTGCATGCATATACAGTGGCTGCTGTTCATTCAAACTGCTGCTTTCCAAAAAGCTGAAGAGATGCTCTAAGACGAACCTGTATTGAAAAATGTGTTGAATATGACTAATGCAGGCATGGAACATAGTGTACAGAAACTACATCTAAGAATAAGACATCTAATAGGGAGCACAGGGTATTGCCACATGCATAATGTAACACAGAACTGTTCTATGTGAGGTGGATATCATATGTATGTGGTTGTACAGTTCAACACATTTTTACCAATGCAGCAGACTCTTTCTCACAAGCCATCATCTTTCTCTTTGTTTGTCTGACTCCCTCATCTGTTTTTCACTTGGTTATCTTTCACATGCAGGGATATAGAAAGAGACAGAGAGAGGCAGCTCACCTAATCTGTTCTTTGACCTATAGTCTAAAAACTGGAACAGCTCGAAAATGTTTTTCATCCGTATCTCACAGAAGATGATGGACTCTGTGGTGCGTGGCTTCGAGACAGCCCACATCGTACACATGCTAAGGGTCAATGATCATTCCAGCCCACAGGTGCAGAAACCTAAGACAGGCCTCCATTGGACAGAAACAGATTACTGACCGGTCCAGAAATGCCTGGCTAAACTTTATTCCCTCCTTCTCCTTCTGGCTCATAGTGATTCAGTGCATGCGTATATAGGCTGGCTATTCCAGAGCCAGCCTCCCACCTCATCCCTAGTGGGAGATAAGTATTGTTTGCGTAGCAGCACATTTCATGCTCGGCTTCCCCCACCTGTTCCCTGACCTGCAAAGTCTGAAGGCTGGAATAGCTGTCAAATGCCTTCGCCCATATCTTTCTAGGATGATTGAAAGGAGGTTTTTATCTTGAGCTGTGAAAGTTTTTGAAAAAGCAAATCTTTTAAAATGGAGCATAAAAAGCAAACTTTGGTGAAGGATTTAAAAAAAAATTTAAACAAAGAGAAAAAAGGGTGATTCCAGCCGTCATTTGGAATGTTGTGTGTGTCTGTCTGTTAATTGCAGGACTTTTTTGTGTGTGTGTTTCTAAAATTGTTGCCTGCAGGTTTGTGGGTGAGTCTTGGCTACATGTCAAGGTCAAACTATTAATGAAATCTTTCAGCCTGATTTGCATAATGAACTACTGCAGAATTTGCCTGGGCCCTAAAGGACCCTCTGCCCCCCCCCTCCCCCTCCCTCCTTCCCACCTCCATTGACTCATTCAGCCAAGTTTCAACTTTCCAAGGTTCTGTGTGTGTGATGTCTGACTGTGTCCACCAGTTATCAATCCCAAACGCAATGAGGTTTGTGTGTGTAGCGGGAGAAACTGGGCGGAGGAGCACAGCTGTGTCTGGTTCAATTGGCAGGAATCGGTTGTTGCTCCTGTTTTGTTTTTGCTCAGCTGTGATTTGCATTCATAGACTGAAACGTTCCAAATTGTGGTCACTGGAAGGCAACTTTGAAGGGAGGAAAAAAAATCCTGCATTCTGTGATGTTGATATTACTTTTCACGAGTCCTCCAAAGCCACAGTAATATGGATTTAACATAAAAGTGTCTTTAATTGTGGCATGTTGTTTTTATATCAGCTTCTCCTCAGTTTGGAAGACAGATCTACTGTATTAAAAGATCTCAAACAATATGATAATTCAATACAAATCCAGCTCTGTCCGAGACATTGCGTTTGAAAAACAAAAAAGTTCCGATTTTGTCGTTTGTGCTGCATGAAGAAGTACAAAGAAAATGTCGAGACAAACTCCAGCAAAGTTCAATTTCTCACCTATTAGAGAAGCAAAATCCTCAAAGATGAAAATCAAAACTGTTATTTTTGCGCCCTGGGAGACATACAGCCTCCAACACCAGAGAAACACTGCAAGATCAGAGAAAAGCACCAAAACCAAAATCACACCAAAACAAGCCATGATAAAAGAAAAAGCCAGAAAATAAGCAAAAGGTGTGGGATTATAACAAGTCGTAAAAGAAGCTGCTTCGGGGAGGAGAGGAAGAGAGGGAGAGGAAAAAAATGTCAAGAGCGTCCGCAAGCACGTAGGGATATTTCTCAGTGGATGTCGCCGGAGCACCAAGATTTAAATCATTGCATGCAGAAAACGAGAAAACATTTTCCCATGTCAAAACCCCAAGACAAGGAAGGAAGAAAAAGAGGATAAAAATATGCGTAAGAAAATGTCAGTGGAAAATGTACTCACCGAGCGGGAGTAAAAGGTTTCAATTAAAAAGAAATTGGGCGTATAGCGGTGCTGGGTTGGTGGTGTGCAGGATTGTATATAACCGAGGCTCTGGTTCCTTTTGCGCTCTCTATCGCTGCCGGTAGTTGTGTCACGTGACTCAGGATTGGCCAGAGTTTTTGAATCAGTCCGAGCTTTTCTCTCATGCACACGAAGGTATTGGGTGCTGTAATGGATCTGAGCTTTTCTGGTAATGTTATTGATTTTTATGCTCAGTACAGTTCCAGTTCAGTGGCTCTCAAAATATGGCCCGGGGGGGTTTCAGTGAATGTCCCTGTGGTAATGCGAGGTTTATTGTTTGCATTTAGTGCATGCATGCATCAATCTGATACACAGTGGTGTCATGCAGGTACACAGACAACCTTACAACTCTGTTTAAAGGCATAACATCTGTTTGGGATGCTTCACTTGTTTGGGCCTTTTGATCTAAAAAAAAAAACGAAAACGAAAAAACTAATCTTGCTCTAATTAAAGGGGTTCACCCAAATTACAATTAAAAGTAGAATATGTAGAATGAGCAGAACAACGCCATCTAATGTCTCGAGATCGTAGTCGCAACAACCAAAAAGTAATTCCAGCAGTCGGGTTGCCAGGTCCGGTGCCGGATTTTATTTTAGCTCTAACTCTGTAAATATACCACTTTATCCACATGTCTAACCTTTTTAGGCGAGAAAGTAGCCCTTTAGATCCACTAGGTGACGCTAATTTGTCCAAATAACATCTGCTTAAAGTTTTGTTCCTGCGAATTCGGAGCCACTCAAGTTAGCCGTAGCGAGTAACGCACTTCCGGTCATTTTCACAATATAAAACACCCGTTGCCTTATATTATTAAGAAAACCATAACGATAGAGTTGGTGCTTTTATTTTGAAAACAGGAAGCGAACATACCCTCGCTGTAACTGACTTGAAACAGCTTGAAACCACCGAGGTACATTACATTGTGACACGCCAGTGGGAGTAGCAGCAATGTCTCTGCATGTACTGCCTAATCCTAAACACCGATTGGCTTGTGTGTGGTGTCGTCAGAAGCAGAAGAGGCTCACGGTCATAGACATATATACGTATATATGTCTATGCTCACGGTCGTAAACATCTAGTCACGTGTACTCTGAGATGGACGCGCAGGTCAGGAAATGACGTAAACGGACCGTATATGGTTTGTTATTTGTGTTATTACGTTACGTGTTGGACTAAATACATGGACATATTGAGGAAAATATTCCGGTTTTATGGAAACGGATTTCATATTTCACAAGAATGGATACTTAGCGAGCTGTACATAAAGTCATGTGTCATAAGATGATCGTTGTGGATAAAGGGAAGACTTTGAAGGTATGTAGGCATTATAGCTTTTCTCACTTAGCTGAGTGGCTAGCCAAGCTAATCGCTAATACTATTACGGCTGTGAGCAACCATATAAGTCGTGAGTGGTCTTGAATGAATCAGAACAATCTAAGCTTTCCAACAATGTACGGCATGAGTATATATGTTTAAGGGTTGGTGTTTAAAACATTCAGAAGAACGCGTGGCTACCTCCTAACATCCGTCCCGTCCCGTCAACGGAACAGCGTGCGTTAAGAGGTTAATGATCAAATATCAAAATCCGAATAGCGTCAGAAAGTCAACCCACTCTCCACATTTCCATTGCTACCGTTTTGATACTTCATGGTACACAAACAAATAGCATCTCATATGAAAGCTAAGACCCTGGCGAGTTCAACAGTACCACTATTATTGCGCTAAAAACTCAGTGAACCAGCAGCATACAAAGGTAAACAACCACTTATTTACAGCGACTAACAGATATTCTGTCTTACCTTCGAAGTTTTGTGATGAAAACTTGTACTTGAGAGCAAAAAACGCTGGTTTTAGTAAGTCCAACACGGCTGTGTTTGTTTACAACTCCATTTCACCCAGTGCCAGCCTACAGTAGCTGCGCCGGAACAACAGACAACCCTGGCAACCCGCAATTCCGGACGCTAAATGGCTGGTACAGTGTACACAGAACGTGTCAGAACGTCATTGTCGAACCAGTCAAAAAATTTTAAAAATATTAATTCAGACTAAATATTTTTTTATGGAAAAGCAATACTCTCATTCTGTACCCCTCAAAACGCCCCGTGGCTGTATTATTTTTTTTTAAAAATATAGCTTTTAATAAATATTCTACATATTCAACCTTTAATTAGCTGGGCATGTAGTTTTGATTTCCTCCTGCACTGCAGCACATGGGGGTCTGAGTGTGATTAACTGTATGTTTAGGAGTATGATAATGGGATGGGTCATGCTTTAATTACTCTTCATGTTATCTTTCATCTGATCATGCTGTTTTTCCATGCTGTGTTGTTGCTATCTCGGTCTATTCTGTGCACACATCTATCACGTCAGTCCATTCTTGAAGAGAATTCTTGTTGCTCTTCTGGAGGTTTCGTCCCTTTTTTCCCCTGTTCAAGAGTTTTTTAAGTGAGTTTTTACTTATCTGAATTGAGGGTCTAAGGATAAACCATACTGTATTTCTGTACAGTCTGTAAAGTCCCCTGTGGCAATTTTTTGATGTGCAATATTGGGTTATACAAATAAAATTGACTTGACTACTTGATCTTTAAGCCCTCCTGCAGGGAGACCCTGATTCAAAATCTAGTTTTAGGATCTTTTGTTATCTCAGGCTGACAGTACATGTTGCTTGATAAGTGAATCAGTGTTTAGTGACATTACCACACATCAAAGCCTGGGCTAAGTAATATTAATGCACACTGGCTGGAATATGGGGGTCAATAGGAGCTCAGTGACTTATATTTACCCACAGGGTGCTCAAACTGGTTAATCCACCCATGCTCTTCAAAGGGGGTGTTTCTTCATTTATTGCCAGTTATTTTGGCATCATTTCTGTTAGTTATGATAACACTGTGTTCATTTAAGCAATAGCTGAGATTTGTGGAGATTTAGGGACAATTAACACATTTAAACCATAGTAGTTGAAATCAAAAGTGAGCAAAATGTTGGTAGTAATCCTTCAATGTGCAAGAAAACTGTGTATGCGCCACTAAAGTAAGTACAGTAAGTCAAAGCAGAACCAGAAAGTTGGTCTCTACACTGTGCTGGATGTTTCTGAGAGACAGATGTTTCTGTCAGATCAGCTCACGTTTCATACTTTGTCAGACTTATTTTTTTGTAATGCTCCTTTCTTCCCAATTAACTTGCCGATTATATTGTTACAATAAAGAGTAATGATGGCCAAAACAAAGAAAATTAGATTCAAGTCCTGCAACCCATCACCACATGTGCAACATAAAAAGACATTTCCTGTTGCAACACAGTTCATTAAATTGCTCCATGTAGCTCATTATGTTATTTACATAGATTTGGCCCACTTTGCCAATTATCATCATTGCTGAAGGCAGTATTATCCACTGAATTGTTGAAAAAGGTTTCCATACATCATCAATTTAACAGCCTCAAACTCTGGGTGCGCTCTCATTAAAAACTACTTAAAGGATGAATCAAGCGACTTTCTATTGAGCCTTATGAGACTATTGATAATCAATGAGGAGTTTAAGGCACAGTTTATGCTGGGCACTGAGTTCACCTACAGCCCACAAGTAAATAAAAGCCAATACTGATTGAGAATCTTCCAAAACATTAGGGTAACTCCAGGACATAAAAAGTACCATGTATTTTGGTGTGGAAATGTTAGACTCCCGCATGGCTTGTCATCATGTTTAATTTGATCCTGCTATGTAAGGTTAAGCTCCGGGGTTCCTTCCGATTCTTGATGGAAACACAAGCGGTCAAGCTGTCAGGGACGAACAGAAGTCTTTGTTGTTGCTGCAGCGTCTGCCGGGCATATGAGCAAAGGGTCTGTATGGATCAATGACTTCTCAAGGGGCTGATAGGCAGAGACAGACAGATGCGAGGGCAGCACACTTCCTACTAAGGCTTATTTGTTTTCTTTTACAAGGATGAATTGCTTGATAGATTTTGGCAAACATCACAGGAGCGGTATTAATCAAACATGTTTTTGTGTTCCCATGAGTTTATGTGGTGTGATTTGGGATGGTGATAAAATCTCATGATGTGCTGAAATCCCGTAATTTATCAGTGCTATACAGACAACCTACTCCTTGAATCACCAGCAGCCAGCTGTTCACATTAGCCTAGAATAAACATATGTGTTTACCAAATGCATATTTACACAATACTGAATTCAGAGGGATTACACCACTCACAAACAGGTTCTTAGACACCGGTTGCAAAATGTTTACAGCTACAAAATGGCAGGTGTTCAGTTAGCTACTGTTGTATAACTGAACCAATTGACAAAGCTAAAATTAGCTTCCTATATATGTTAAAATGGCATAGAGTTAGTACATTTTCAGTGGTGGAAAGTAATCAAGTACATTTGCTGACAGTTTTGAGGTACTTGTACTTTATTTGAGTATTTTCATTTTATGCTTCTTTGTACTTTCTGCTCAACATTTATTAGACATCTCAGGTACTTTTAAGATGAAAATCTGACACAATGGAAAATATAACAAGTTTTTAAAATACAACACATTGTTAAATATTAAACCAGTGGTTTCTAAACTTTTTGTCTTTTGACATCTTACAGAAAGCAGTGTGTGGTCAGGGTCACATTTCAGATGCAAGTCCAAAAACTGAAATCAGAACTTTGTTTTTTCTTCTTTCCTGTCCCATTAATCATCTCAGGGCCCCTAAGATTTATTTGGTGACCCTTTAGAAGGGCCCAACCCCTAGGTTGGAAACCACAAGACTAAACTGTATATACATAAGTAAGTATATATTGAAACTAGATCCACCTCCGGCAGCTACAATAGTAACATGCTTACACACATATATATCATTCAAAGGGACAAAATGAATACTTTAACACTTTAAAATATTAATGCTTTAATAAGTAGTATAGGATTTTTCATGCAGGATTTTTATTTTTACATTGCAGCTACTGGTAGGAGCTGAGTACTTCTCCACCAGTGCACTTCATTAAAATGCTGTTGAATAATGACGTTAAGTGTGAAGATTATGAATCAAATTTCACAAAATAACTTAAGATACCTTACATTAAAGTCTTATATCAATAATATCTGACACTAACTGGGTGTGACTTACTCTAACACTTAATATCTCCATGTCTCCCAATAAATAAAATTGATACTTTTATTTACAAATGACTGGCAGTTAAACCTGCATTGATTTTGTGGACATTTTGTCCTACTGTATATGGTGAACTACACAGCTGCTTATAAAGAATAACATTAGCATTCACCTGATGAGCTCTGATCTCCATAGGGAGTTGTTGGAGCCCAATGTCATGTGATTTGTAATATTTGTGATATAGGGCAATACAATTTTTATTAAAAATTGACATCTGGCTCTTTAGCTGCTAAATGCTCCACTATGTTCACCAGCTATAGTCATTAACTTTGTCTGTCTGCTGTTTGGTGCTGGGCTCTGACTTGGATTTTTTAAAACTTAAAACAGCTGCCTGCTGTGACCACAATGATGAGCTGTGAGAGAAGTGGATAAAGTTGCAGGCCAGAAAATCAAAGCAATGAGTTAAAAGATGCTGAAATGCTTTGTAGAGCTGAGGGGAACTGCAGGATTAATTACTGTATATTTGGGGTTTGTCAGTACAAATTCATAATAAATAGGGCTGACACTGCATGGTAGCACCGCCAGACCTGTTATGGGAAAATGTTGCCCGCTATTCCTACAGCAACACATCAGAGTGGTGTGGAGCTTCACGTCCGCTAAAAATCTAAAAGGCAAAACCATAAAATCACTCGTCTCAGCTCAATGTCACACTCAAGTCACAGAGCAGATGCCATCCCAGCACAGTGTAACCAAGGATTGTGGTATCTATTCATCTCTATCCACCTTCCTCAAACCAATACGCATGGTAATTCTCTGGCTGGTATCCCTAGCTCTGCGTGTGTCTGGCATGCAGCTCATCTTAGTTGATACTCTGGATGACACTTCCACTTCCAGCTTCCAGATATGTGTCTGCAGGCAAGGGAGGCCATCATATGTTGTTGAGGGGGGAGAAGGGGGTCTGAGTCTCCTCTCCATAACACCTGATAGGCTGGAGCTCATCCCAGCCTCAGGTCGAGTCATAAGTCCACACTCTGGCAGAGCGAAAGCTGTAATTATAGTGGGAAACAGGACATGTAATGCAACGTTAATGGCAAAGGGACTGATGCCCCTTTTCAGACACGAATAGTGCATTAGCAGCAGGGATTCACTATCCTCGCACTGATTGGAGCTATTAAATACAATTTAGGATGTGTAGAAAGGGAAGTGAAAGCCGGTGGCTGAGTGGTGTATATGTAAACCAAATAAGCTTTGTCCTGGTATAAATGCTGCCAGTATTATTCAAAGTCCTCTGGGGAAAAATACTGCATTTTAATGGTGTCTAAATTACAGCTCTGAGGGAATTTTGAGTGCTTGTCCTCTCCTGCCTGCTTTTTTTCCCCCCTCTGTGGCTCTTTTTTTATTCTGTTCTGCTCATACTCCATTTCTCAGGTCTTTCTTTACATACAATGTCATTTCTCAAAGAAATTACTATGCAAAAAAAAGTAATTTGGGTGTCTGTGAGATTCATGAAAGCGCCATTTGTGCAGCTTACTCAAAAATAATGATTAGACAAAAGGTCATTTACAGATGCAGTCGCTATGTGTGTGTGCCTGCCTGTATTTTTGTGTGTGTTTCTGGGCTTCTTTTTTTTTTGCTTACATGTCTGTGAGACACTGAGAGTGACAGTGTGTGCATGTGCCGATCATTTGTTGTCGTGCACGTGACTGATGAAGCGTAACCTTTTAATATGTTTACACACTGACATTTCCCAAGATCTGTCGTGTTCCTCTGTGAAACTAAAAGCCTTGACATTCTTGAGGCTCACATCTCCCTGAGCTGCTGGCTCTGTCAGCCCTCATACCATGCAAAACCAGCATCAACAACATAATTACATCAGCTTTACTACCTCATTTGGTCCCTGTCAAATATGGATCCAAGCTAACGTTTTTTTGCTTTAAAACAAAATGTTCCACCAGCTATCTCTGAGTGACATAATGTGGACATCTGATGATCCTGCTCTGTCCATGTGGGTGGAATAACTGATATCCTGGTTATGTTCCACTCATGACTTTGTAATCACTTTCCAAAGCTCTATAGATTTCAGAATTTACAGTATGTGCTGCATATTAGATGGCAAATATTTCCTTTTTTAATCTTTTTTTATCCAATCTCACTGACCAGCAATTATGACTTTTAAAAATCAGACACACAACCTATGATACTGACTCTTAAATGAGCCCTCACACCTAATGACTATGTGGGTTTTAATCCATCTGTTCACTTGGCTTCTCAATATGGCCACCCATATGTTGTGGGCCACAGTACCGTACTGTGAATTAACCTAGCGAATTCAGTGAATCACTTCAGGATATGATTATACTGTTTGAACATAAATCCAGAAGTGGTGCTTTAACTATTTATGAAAAAAATGGAATTCAAACTTCAAAATGCACAGATAAAGTGATCCTGCTTACATTATCATTCTCAAGTAATTAGTGTTTTATTGGCTACTGTTGTTTTTTCTATATATTTTTTATTGTTAATAACTCTCATGTGAAGAGCCAATGTAACAATGAACTCACCCTACATATTTTGTGTGTATCCAAAGCCTCATATACCATATTGCTCTGTGCCATGGACCTCAGTTGTTGTCTAAAAACTGAACTACTCTACATAGACTGAAAACACGATCACTGTTATTAGTCTTTGGAATCATTTCTTTAAAAAACACATGTGCCCAAACTATTAGGGACCGAAGAACAAGTCAGCCAGTGCAGTGGTTTGACTCATCAAGTCTTTTTAATAAGCTAGTTTTTGGACAACAACAGAAGCACATAAGAATATGATATATTAGACTTTGGATGGATATATTTTAATTCCCTTGAACCTTTATATCTACAAAGGGCACAAGTCCTCCTCCACGTAGTCTTCAGTTGGTTGTAATTTGCAAAGTTACTACTAGATGCAACTCAATCCGACACACTGGTTCTTCAAGAGAAACATTAAAACATTTGTAATTAAAGCAAAAAACAAGCACAGAAAATCCTGTGACCAAGAAGAAACGATGAGATGTATTTATATCATACTACAGAGGTTCCTTTATTACTGTAGATAAATACATAGCCATAGTCAATTATTATTATTGTTAGTCCCAGCGGGAAATTTCAGCTTTACAGCAGCTAAGTTGTACATAAATTATGAAACAAAACAATATATTAAGAGCTAAATAAGCAAATACAATCATATAAACATAAACAACTAAAAAAGTAAAACTAAATGTATACAACAGTGGTGCCTGGTAATACTCTGCACATGGTTAGTGCATGATAGATAGATAGATAGATAGATAGATAGATAGATAGATAGATAGATAGATAGATAGATAGATAGATAGATAGATAGAAATGAAAAAAGCTTTGAATTATCTTTAAACAATGGGAACAGACTTTTAAAAGTGACCACAGCTTCTGAAGGAGTAAGACAGAAAAGTAGCTAAGTCAGCCTTTTTCCACAGCGTTCAATCCAAACGTCAGTGTTTACCTTCTCAGCTGTCTGTTTGCCGAGCGACGTGTCCCTTGTGTTTCCAATTTGGAAAACATGCTTACTTTCATTTGGACCCCAATGCTGTTGTCAATGTAAATCAGGTAAGACTCTCAGGCCAATCGATACAGACGTGAGAAAGGATTCACTCTGTTCACCCCAGGGACTCATCAATGACAGGAGTCTATTACTCCAGAGAGTGAGCAGACGTGTGGGAGGAGCTGCTATGAATTGCAAATGTGAAACTACTGACTTGCCTGCTATGCAAACTCCATGATGTATTATGGCACACTTGGGAATATGTGCCTATTGAACAAAGCAAGGTCTTACTGAACGTTGAGTATCGGTTCCCTGAAAATGCCCATTCAGTAAGAACAGACTCAAAACTTTGCATCTACTCTAAAAACAGAAACATACCATTTTCATTCATCGTGACTCTTATTCCAGTGGAAATCTGTGTTTGCACTGTTAATCCCCGGCGGGAGCTCGTCTCTTTGCATCCCACCAAGAATTCAGCTTGAACTTTCACTCTGCCATGTAAAGAGTAATAGGTACACAGTGTTATTTTTGTCCCCACTCCTCTTGTCTTTCTCAAGTGTTTAAAGTTCAATTAGGGATACATTGTGCTCCAACTTGAAGTCATTAGACCTGATGCTGGCCTGCACTCTGAGGAGCACTCCCAGGCTCCTGATTAATTCAGTTGATGGAGAAGTTTGATGCTTGCTCATTTCCCTCCTCTCTTGGTTCAAGCTCAGGGAATGATTATTAAGCTTCCTGTGGGGATTTAAAATGTTCAGAAGTTGTCAAAACCTTTTAATGCATTCTTGTTCTCATGCATAGTAGCTGTGGCAGTAAAGATTCTGACTTCATGTCAGTTTTTTATAATTTAAGGGCGGTTGGCATCATGCTTGCAAACTTAAACTTATATCTGCAAATGCAACAACAGCAAGCAGCCGCTGCATTAAATGATGGAGCATCATACAAATATTAGATAAAGATAAAAGTGCCATCTTAAAGCCAAATGTCTTCTGTGCGTGCCCACAGTCCCACCACATTTATCTCTCTCTGCTCATGTCAGGTCATTTAGGTTCATTACCCGTCTGCAGCTGATGATGAGCTGTGACTGCCTGGCTGGAGTTTAGTGTCGTGTGCTCTCTCTCATTGGTGTGACATGTGGCTCCCAGCCCTCCAGTCCAGTGCTTGAATTATTGAACAGGTTTTGTTGGACTGACCTGACGGTGACCCGGTGCATTGGCACAGTATGAAAGGTGGACAGAGTGTGACTGAATCTTCTTCCCTCCAGGCCACACGATAGAGGAAATGATTGGGGGGTATTAGTGAGAACACATTAATAAATTATCAGGTACAACTAGTAGGAGAGCAGGGTTAGCTAAGGATAGGAATTGAAAGTGATTTTCAGGTGTATCTATTGCACGTTGTGCACTCAGGAGGCACACGTTTCTGACTGCTCGTTCCCCATTCTGATTTTTGCTGCAACTGATTATCAAATAGTAAAAGAGCAAAGCAGTTCCCTGAGAGTGTGAGTGTGTGCCATGTACAGCAAGCATCAGGTGGGTAATTTCGCACTATTGTGCCCACTCCTACCTCTCCATAACAAAGACACAGCCTTGTTAATTCTCAGAAAGTCAGTTTGTGTTTATGCAGGTATCAATGTCAAGCAGCATAAAAACAAACAAGGCGAAAAACCGTATGAATAAAAACTAGAACAAGTCAACCTACATGAACACATGAGGTGGGAACATAAACAGAAATGCAAAGCTACTGAGCTGACTCTCCTCCAAATGAGCTCTGATGACCAGTTTGTGCATGTAAGGATAGCTGAGCAGTAATGGTAGTCCTTGTGCTAATGGGAGGGCTGTTCTGCTGAGAAGGTTGTTACTGTCAAAGATGAAAAAGTAACCGAAGCCTCCTCTCTGTCTCTACGGTGCCATAAATCTCCAAACGTCACTCACAGCATCCTCCCAAAGAGACAGTTTACGCCAAACATATCAAACTGTCTCATATGATTAAACAAAATACTACTCAGTCCCCTATTATTGTGCATCTTTCTTAAATAATAGTGACAAATCTTAGTAATGTATGCAAATATCTTGCATGTGTGTCAAAACTTTGGAACAAGGCAGCAGAGGAGGGTGCAACGTCCCTGAAAATAAGCCCAAAATGATTTCTAATTGACAGCTTCAGAAAAGAAATCTAACTTTTCTTCATTCCCTGTTGGGGCCTCTCTCCCCTGTGTAGCCTGTGAAAAGACGAGTTCTGGTCTTTTATACGTTTCAAAAGGCAGCAGGGGTCCATCTTAAGTTGAATCTTGAAAATGATCATCGCCGTGGCTGAGAGCAGCGACTGCCATTTCAATTCGCGACTTAGTACTTTGTTACCGTTCCCTTGAGACCTGGGGTTTGCTTTTCTCTTGCGACCTCAAAACCCCAAAGGAAAATGGAAGACTTTGATTGCAAACATATACCTAGAAAGGTTAAGGTGTACTCTCATTCTTTAACTCAGCTCAAAAAGAAACACACACACCCTGCCTTAACGCACATAGGCTGCAGCTGTGAGGCATGTTCTCAACAGCCTGTTAAACAGAAAGTGAATTCCTCCAAACATGTTTTAACCTTGACATCTGCCAAGCATCTGTTTCATTACATTACAAGCTGCAGACTGGTCAAGTCCAAGCTTCGGAGACAGACCAAATTAAAAACACATAAACTCCTAGATAAAAAGCCTGAAGCAGTGATAATGATCAGTCCTGCAATTTTCCAGCGATTTTCACATCGCTGTATACCCCCAGACGCTGCAGTTCATTGATTTTTAAGAAAAGTAAATAATAAGCAAGATAAAAATGAGTGTGAGGGAGAAAAGAAAGTGTACTACCAGCAGCACGGAGAATACTGAAGGGACCTGTCAGGACGTTTCTCTGTAGCAGAGACTGATGGAGAGTAAAAGCAGGTTTTCATCCACTGTGTTGATGCTGCTCTCTATGGATTATTATAAAGATAGTTTGACATTTTGGGAAATAATATAATGCGCTTTCTTGTTTTGAGAGAGATGAAAGATCAATACTTATATCATATTTGTCTTTAAATATGAAATTACAATGGTGCTTCAGAGGCATCATGCCCATTAAACTTGAGGGAGCATTTAAATTAGTCTTAATAATATAACATATTTAATTAGCTATTTTTTCCATATATTTGTATTCATATTTAACTCTGCCTACTACACACAGACCCACAGCTGACCCAGTAGCTACTTGTTTGTGAGTGTGAGTATGTGATACAGTATTTACAAGTGAAATTCAATAATAATACTGATGGGGGGAATGATTGATGATAAACATAAATGCCTAAGCATAAAATTAATTAACAACATCGTTTGGTGGGAACATTAAAAATTGTAAATGTGTTCCTCTCGTTAGCTTAGGATGTTTTAGGTTAGCATAAAGACTGGAAAGAAGTTAACAGAGAAAAATATTGTGTGTTCAACCAATATAAAAACTGAAGTGTAAAAACAACAATTTGATGCGTAGAGTTGATGAAAGACCAACTTACTTAGAATATAGTGATGCTAGCTGTTTTCCCCTAGCTGTTTCCAGTATCGCTAAAAGCTAAACTGTCCAGCTGCAGCTGTAGCCTTACATATGACATAAGAGTGGTATCAATCTTCTTATCTAACTCTCTACAAGAAAGTGAATAATATGTGAAATTAGTCCTTACAAGGACTAGTGTGTAAGATTGAATGGCATCTAGGTGGTAAGGTTGTAGATTGCAACCGACTGAATACCCCTCCCCCTTTCTTCCATATGTGTAGGAGAACCTATGGTTGCTGCAGAACTCACTAAAAACACCAAAGGCAACAAAACTATGATTTTCAGGTGATTAAACACTTATTAAAATGAATCTGAATATTATATACAATTTCTATCAAATCTGTTCAACTACATGCCACTAAGTACTAATACACTGGATCTTTTTTGTGCACAGTACCTATATTATTGAAGAATGTATTGGTGTTACAGTAAAGCCTTTCATCAGTGAAGAATAAAAAGAAAGATAGGCTACATGATACGTATGTACCTCAGGGGCATTGAATAAGTCATCCAGGGGTGAATGAAACAGAAAAAAACACATTGAGTCTATTCTTCTAAGGTTGCTGCTGGAGAAATGAAGATGGCAAAATAAGATGGCTTTGCCAGTTATCTTTGTTTTGCAAAGACGATGAAGGTGTGTTGCTTTCACAGACAAAGGATATGTCATTTTGTCTCGTCTCTCCTGTCTCTTCTATTCTGCTGCAGCAAACTATTGACCTTCAGTTAATGTACAAAATTCAGAAGCGAGGGGCATAGAACTACAGTATGTGAGTCATCTACTTACTGCGTGTCCTGACCATAATCCTGCAGTGGAAACACATTGTTTTCCCCCACAACTATTTTATTTTCTGCCAAATTTTCTTATACAGAAGCAACACCCAAGGCAAATGTTTTTTTTTTATCCATGTATAGTAGAATCAGCTACGCCTGAGATTATAAGAGGTATGAGGCTTTCATTTGATGCAGTGAAAACCTTGAAGATGGAGCAAGTCTGTGTTCAGCATAAACGTGTGGCGTGTTTGACAGCAGTCTGAGAGTATTTGGGTCAAAGAGATGTGGAGAGTCTGACCTGTGATGTCTGTTTCTATCTGACATCAAGCGCTGAAGAGTTAAAGATGTAGCAACGATGAGAAATTCATAGTGAGAGGAATATTCTGGGCAGCAGCAGATGCTTCAAAAGCAAATGCTCAGCAATGTGTGTGTGTGAGTATGTCTGTATGTGTGTATTCATCCATACATAATATGGTCAATACCATTGAACTCCACAGGGCTCCAACTCTGTCTGGGTCCTAACATGCTTTTAAAAATGCCTTGTGCTCAAAAGAGAAAAAAGGAGAAATGGTCTTAAAACAAGCTTTAAAAAGCAGTCCACTTCAATTTAATTTTCATTAAAAAGTAGAAACCACTACAAGTTTGTTAGGCATGTGAATTTTCAAAAGTAGCATTAAAAATGATTGTGGTGAAGCCCAGTCCCATTCTTTTGTAAAAGTAGGAAAACAATTTAAATTACAAATAAACCCTGAGGCAGAGAAGCACTTTGACAGCATCACTGCCTTTGAACACAAAAAAAAACATTTGTATCCAAAGGATGAAAAAAAAGTCCACACACTTGAAAGAAGTGTGTCATATTTTCATTTTAAAGATGCCATCTGATATTTCTCTTTACTTTGTTTTAAATTTTAAAGGACTGGTTTGATGTCTTTGTGCTACTGAGGGAATTTTTCCTACAGAGTCTCCTAAAATATTTTGACAACAGCCCCCTTGAGGCTAGAAACATTTCAGACTTGACAACAAGGAACTGGTTGTTGTATTTAGCTCTGAAATGACATGAAATTGGATGCATGAGATATGAGCAACTTTGTGAATTTACAAGCTACAGTATACATTTCCAATGCAACCTGTGCCAGAAAACAAGCTCTCTCTTGTTGACTCTAGCTCACTCAACAAGCAGCACATCAAATGCCACAGAAATACACTGCAAAGGCTATGTTTGCCATCTTTGCCATCTGAATATCTGTATTTCATATTTGCAGATTTTATCTGTTGGGATTCTAGTTCAAACAGTGCAAAATGTTACAGAATGTGAATATTTGAAAACCATTTTGATACAGCAGTAGTCATACTGAAGCAAACCACAGACACCCTCCGTGTGCTGAATCCAAAATGTGACTCAGGCATTGCAACAGTGTGGCACTGCTGCACCAATGGTGTAATGAATGTATGGGGTAGCTAATTTCAGTTAGCTTATTCACCGGCCCTGTTTTGTCCCTCATTGCCATTCATAGACTGCAGGTTTGATTGGAGGTAATGATATTCCCCCGCTCTCTGGAGGTGCAGGGTGCCTAGGCCTCTCTGAGCCACAGTCAGCACAAACCTTGCAATGCTGACTCAAACAGTGGAGCAAACGCCCACTGTGCCTGGGTCTCCCTCGCAGCTTCCAAGGCCACGACTTTGCGCGGAGCCGGTTGGAGCAAGTCAGCTATAATCGTTGTCTACAAGACCTGGAGGAATGTCAGCTGAATAACAACAATGGAATTCGGTGTCTTTTGATGATTACGATCCACTACCACCCGAGAGCTGTCTCTGACTCCTTCACCCCCAACTCCTACAGTTTGTTTATCTGTGCATCTGTCAATTTACTTCCCTTTTCTCTTTTGCTCGCCCTGTCAGTCTCTCTGTAAGTCTCCATCTGTCCATGTCTCTGTTTCTACGTCTCTAGTCCCCCCTCTCTGCCCAATGTATCTTCATGAAAATATCCAACATAAACCACAGCTTTCCCTCATTCCCACTCCATCATCCTTCTTCTTGCTGTGAGTCAACGCTGACAAACGGCAGGTGTCTTCAGATTTACCCATGGGTCTGATCTCTGCTGGCAGAGCCGCTGAGCTGCGACAGATCGATGACAAAGCCTGTCAGGGCAGCTCACTGTTATATAAGGCTAGATTGCATCTGAAAGACCATGTGTCATGCGGTTAATGAATTAAAGAAGTGGCCAGCCAACATTGATCAGATCAGCTGACAACCATCAATACGTTTCTTTTATATGGGGGTTTATGGGTGAAGAAAGTGATTGTTGAGAGATGTAACCAGTGCCTGTTATGTACTGTATTTCTGCTGCTTGTCCGACTCACTCTTTAATTAATGGCAATGAAAATCAGTTCAAAGTTAGACTTCTTTTTTTCTTCTTTTTTCCCCCGCTTTTGCTGAACAGCACCCACTGCAGTCACAAGTAGTGGTTTCGTGAAATAGAATAACATATAGAAGTATATTCAATTAATTTTAATTTTTGCATATGCAAAGTAAGACATGCACAACATTTTCAAGAAGAGTCTAACTTTGGTGAAGTGAATTTGCAGTGTAGTCCAAATGAAAACCATCTTGACAGGGTGACCTTTGATGGAACTAAAAGCTACTGCATCGTATTAACTGTGCTGCACCATCCAATTTTATAAAACTCTGCTCTGTTCTATAAAACTATGAACTACTTCACAACTGTGAAACAGGATTTGATGGGCAACCCTATCTCCTTGAAATGGTGTTCATATACTAACCTTGACCAAAGTGCTGTCTCTTGTACCCCCACCATCCATCTTGACCCTGTAATACTGTAATATGTACTGTAATGCTTAAATCACTGGAAATATTGTTACTTGTGAATGTAATCCATACATCTGCTACACAGTGTGTTAAATCATTCTCCCTTTAGCGACTGAGCTAGCAAGAAATTAGCAAGCAGCAAACAGCTCGGCACATATAAATGTTGGATAGCCTTTAAATCTTGTGATATGAAGAGTCCCATGGGATATTTTTGGGTTAGTAGCTGAAAGTAAAAAGCAATTTATCTTCCTATTTTTGGAACTTTTTCTGTACTTTCACAGTTCCATTGATTGCTACGGCATTACTAGGTTTTTGTCTTGGTGTTTAATTTGGAGAACCTGTTGGAAATATCTCCCTGTCTGTCTATGGGGAAACTCATGCTGCATTTGTTATGAGAAGGTTCGATAATTGGGTTAGCCACCAAGCTAGCCTGGTGGGTTATCATGGCTGGCTAGCACATTCATCTTCTCAACAAGTTGTAGTAGCTTCCCAACTGCCCCTTCCACTTCAAAAAAATTGAAATCAAAATCGAGGTCCTGTCATTCAAGTGGATGGCTATAATAAGATAAAGTGATCAGATTTATTGAATGAAAACCGGTGAAATCCAATGATGGATGGAAACAGACATCACAGGTCAGGTTCTCCACATTTCTTTGACCCAAATACTCTCAGACTGCTGTCAAACACGACACATGCTTATGCTGAACACAGGCTTACTCCAACTTCAGGGCTTTCACTGCTTCAACTGGAAGCCTCATACCTTTTATAATCTCAGGCGTAGCTGATTCTGCTCTACATGAATAAAAATAAATAAATAAAAACATAACATTTGCCTTGGGTGTTGCTTCTGTATGAGAACATTTGGCAGAAAATAAAATAGTTGAGAGGGGGAAAAAATGTGTTTCCACTGCAGGATTATGGCCAGGATAAGCAGTAAGTAGATGACTCACATACTGTAGTCCTATGTCCCTCGCTTCTGAATTTTGAAGTTCACAATACATTTACTGAAGGTCAATAGTTTGCTGCAGCAGAATAGAAGAGAAAGGAGAGCAGAGACAAGATGACATAACCTTTGTCTGTGAAAGCAACACAACTTCATCGTCTTTGCAAAACAAATATAACTGGCAAAGCCATCTTATTTTGCCATCTTCATTTCTCCAGCAGCAACCTTAGAAGAATAGACTCAATGTGTTTTTTTTCTGTTTCACTCACAACTGGATGACTTATTCAATGCCCCTGAGGTACATACGTATCATGTAGCCTATCTTTCTTTTTATTCTTCACTGATAAAAAGCTTTATAGTAACACCAATACATTCTTCATAATACATAGGTACTGTGCACAAAATTCTTTTTATGCTTTATATTATGTGGGACTGATTCAATATGTTTCAAATGTAAGACGGTTGTGACAAAACATATTTCCTTTCTTGCTGAGCATTAGATAAGAAGATTGATACCACTCATATCTTAAGATGACCAGATTTCTGATGCATTGTGAAAGACAACACTAAATAGCCATTAAGTGGTCCCAGTAGTGGGAGAAGATTGAGAAAATTGAGAAACATAGACAATATGCGAAATACTGGTTACTACATGATATTCTTATACCAACCTACTCTGTATATTTCTCAGAAAAATGTATTTTCTTCAGGTTTGCTTTCTTTGACCAGCTTCTCGATGAATTTGTGGCCGGGCAGGTTGACATTTGTCTTCACAATAATGAGCGGCCTTAATGGTTGAAAGATTGAACCTTTTTCTTGCTGCTGTCCATATATCATTAATTTTGGAGAAAGTGCTCTCGACTGGTGCATTACTAAGCACAATAACAGATGCTAATCTACTGTAGCGATGTTGGTGTGTGGGATGTTATTCTCTTTGAAATGCATAACCTTCATGATCCATCTCTGACTAAGCAGTGTCTCAGATGTTTTCCATTAATTAAGCCCCCCACCACCCGCCTTTAGGAACTTGCAGGCCAGTAACCTCGTCAAACAATGCATCCTCACTGATGGTCACATTTGGTCATTTTTCCTGCAGAGTGGCTGTTGCCCTCTGGATCTCTTCACACTGAGTTTACCTTTTCAAAAAGAGACTATGTAAATCTTTTATATTATCTGGTGTGCTTTCCCCATGCTTGCAAGTAGTTCACAGCTGCAGTAAAGAATGACGTGTGATGTTTTGAGAAAGCTCTCTTTAGACATTGCTCCATTTTCCTCTAGCTCTACACAGCACAGCAGCCCTGGCCTTTACGCACTGTGTCACTGAATACATTAAAGTTTCCATGGACAAAGTTCAGTCAGTGGATCTTCAAACATCATTTGCAGGATAACAGGGCATTTGTACTTCAGAAAGAAAAATGTGATTTCAATGGCGCATACATTTACAGCAGTCTTTCTAGAGCATAAAAGGTTATGGTACACCTGGCCAACAAACTCACAAAAGCTCTTTAGTCTTTCTACACTGACAACGCAAATTAAAATATATGGATAATCTTGATCTAGGTACAGGACCTAGATCAAGGTTGAATTATTACTTTACTTTGCGGTTTTCCAGGGAACAGTTCCATCCAGGATAAAGCCACCAAAAACGAGGCCCTTTCCCAGAACATGCGAACATCTTGTGACCCTATTATGAGAGTAAAAATAAATATTGGCTTTATAGAAATACACTCACATGTATCAGCCCAATGGCCAAGTAATGCTATATTAGAAACAATCAACGTTTTAAGAGAAAGATTGTCTTTGTACTTCTTTTAAAAGTTGTAGTCTTACTGCGACAGGTCAACCTTTATACTTGGCCCATCAAAGTTCAAATAAAGACAGAATGTGGTACAGTAGCCCCTTTTTTACTGTATACGACTACTGAGATGTCTCTCACTGGTCCCACAGCAAATGTAAGCAGCAGCTGCAAAAGAGTAATAAACTTTAATTAATCTAATGAAACAACAAAATTAATTCGGCTTTATAATGTGAAAAATAAAAAGCGCCTATACAGCCTTGGCAGAGGAAGAAATAGCTTCTTAAATGTGGTGCAATTACTCTCCCACAAAGCTGCAGGATAAAAATATAGAAGGCTATTTATTATGTTGAATGTGTTTGCAGGAAAATAGATTTGAGGTACAGAAGCAGCTCTGTTCAACAGCTGAGCATCTCTGTGGGGTTTCTCCCCATGTTTGCAGTCTTGCTGTGATATACCGCTGACATGAAGCACAATGAATGTTCATAGGACAACGAGGTGAGCAGCTATATTGCCTCACTTCTTCATTAACAGCACTGCAGTAAAAGACTGCCATTACTGCCACATACAATTATACATTTAAAACAGCATTGGCAATAAATTATGCAAACTAGACCATTGTCAAGAATTTGTGTATTTTTTTTTTCAAGCATTTTAAAACCAACAGATGGATTAAAATGCACAGACTAAATAACCTGTTAGCCACCTTTTTGTTCTAGATCAGCTGCAGCAGAAAACACATTTTTATGCAATAATGCATTAGATGACTTAATTCAAAAACACACTGAGAGCTTACACAGTCCTGACCTTTCAAATGACTCATTCTCTCTGCCTGTCACATTCACTTTCTCACACACAACTTTTAGTCTCCCACACTGTTAATCATTTGCATTTTCCACCATCTCTCTGAAATAGCAAAATAATGCAGAGAGCAGAGAACGGTCTACAAAACATAATTGTCATCTATATAGCCCATGTGCGGGGACCTCAGCAGATAGCTTGAAACAAACCCCTGTCCGTTTATGTGTACCTTTTTTACTTTATTGGCTCGCTCATATAAAAAAGCAATACTGAGAACAAGGCAAAGAACATTAAATCCTATTGTTATATCGCTACTCTAGACCCCACTAGTGGAGAGGGAAGAGTTTTTAGTAAAGGCCACCAACCTCAACCAGCTGGCAGCACAGCAGACCACACTCAGCTCTGGCTCTAGGATCCATTTCTATAGCACCTCATTGGTTGACTGAAAAGTGTATTTCCCGGCATGTTATTAATACATGTTCCATCCATTAGTTTTTTCATAACTCTATAAAAGATGGTTTCAGGATATAAATGTTTGTTCAGCATACTGCATGCTTGTTTATTGGCATTGACATTGTGTATTGTTGTTTAATTAAACCAATGCCCCCCAAACCAGGAGCTGACTATGGACTGTTCATTTATAATTTATACATGTAGGTATGCTGCACTTGGATATAAATGTTCTCCATCCATCCATTTTCTTTACTGCTTATCCTCCAGAGGATTGCGGGGGTGCTGGAGCCAATCTAGGCTGACATTGAGCGAGAGGCGGGGTACATCCTGGACAGGTCGCCAATCAATCACAGGGCTAACATATAGCACAGACACACAGCTGTTCACACCTACAGGTAATTTAGAGTTACCAATTGACCTAACCTGCATGTTGTTAGTGTGTGGGAGGAAGCACCACCATGCAGCCCATAGCATATAAATATTCTGATGTGAATAATTCAGGAAAAGAATATCAGGGGAATATAGAGGCATTGGCAGGTGTGTTGGGATAAATTGCTTGGGGAAGTAAAAACTGAAAGTAAGAAATAGTTGGCTGATATTACTACTCTCATCTCATTTGTTTACCCCGATGAAGCAAAAATGTGATTTGTGATATTGGGCTATACAAATACAAAAAAAAAAAAAAAACTTGACATGTTTAACCATATAATGTAGAGCTGAAGCTGGAAAGTGAGAGTAGATTAGTTTAGCATAATGGAAATGGAGGGAAGCAGGGGGAAACAGTTAAAGTAGTCAGCCTTTCTCTCCAAAGTTCAAAAATACATGAAGCAAATTATAGTGTTGGCATGATTGCATGTGAAGTCAATGTAAAGATCCAAGCTGACAGTTAACAGTCATGAGTACACCTGAGGAGGCACAGGAAAACATGTCTGTGCGAGATGAAAATGTTTCAGTTCAGTTTGAGCAAAAATTCACATTTATCTAAAGATTCATGAGCGTACAGACACACAATGGGGAGGGGGATTTGAAGAAAAATAACAAGTGCTGTGAGTTCTGAGATTAGTTGGAGTCGGTGTATCACATAAACACACACTACAGGTACACAGTCAGTACATTTGCTGTTTGGGGTGAATAAACACAGACTGCAAAAACACCCCAGCAGTCATATCCATCTATCTATCTATCTATCTATCTATCTATCTATCTGTCTATCTATCTATCTATCTATCTATCTAGCAGCTATCTATCTATCTATCTATCTATCTATCTATCTATCTAGCAGCTATCTATCTATCTATCTATCTATCTATCTGTCTGTCTGTATGTCTGTCCGTCCGTCCGTCTGTCTATCTATCTATCTGTCTATATATATATATATATATATATATATATATATATACATATATACATATCTAAAGGAGCAGGAGAGGAAAGGTTTTAATGGCAGATAAATCCATCAGTTATTTAGTAATTAACACAAAACAGGCAGTCGTGATAAACCAGTAGACTAAATGCGTTCCGCTGTGACAGGCTGAAAGGCGCTTATCTTATTATCATAATGTTTAAAATCCACAGCAATTATTCTTCACAGAGGCGTGAAATTGATTCCAAACATTTTCTTTTTCTCCTCCCCACACTGTTTGATCTCTGCTCCCCCGAGACGACCTTTGATCAAATTACATTTTGAACAACGGCACTTCATGCCGCTTTTGCACATCACACCTAAATATATCAGCTTCATCTGTGATAAATTGGTCTGTATAATTTGGATTAAAAAACTGTTTTTCTTGTTTCAGAAAGGGAGGTAGTCAAACTGACACAATCTTTATTGGTTAGATGGCTTAATTAAAACTGAGACCTTCATGAATGTTATGTGTGAGAGATATTTTCTGTTGAAAGAACTCTCCTATCAAGTGTCTGACTAAGCTTTGATTTAAAACAACTCTGACAATCAGAGTGAGATGAGGACAGATTAATTCTCTCAGACAGAACAAGAACAAGAACAAGTATTTTCTGATGATAGACCTGTAACATTTGTCTTGGAGCACTGGGAGATCAGCGCCACCTGGTGGAAGCAGCTCTTTAATTATGCATCTTATTTGATGATCTTATTTCAATGTAGTTTCATTTTGTTAAAGAAATGTTCTTGGACTGAGGCAGAGTGAAGTAAATTAAAGATGTGAGACTTGATTTGTAAGTTTCCTTTAAATTCTTACTTTTTTCTGAAATAATCTTGTACAAAAATGGGATTGTTTCATTTTTTATGGTACCTTTAGCAACACTAAGAACCGTCACTGTTAAATGCTGTTTTTCTCAAATGCTTAAGCACATTTTCTGAAACTCAGTTACATTTCTCAAAACATTAAGCTCACCAAATGACATTACCGCAATACTTAATTTGTCTTGCAAAAACACTGTCACGCACTCAAAACATTAACTCACATGTCAAAAGTGAATAATTTTATCCATGAGATCATCATTGCCACCAAAATTAAAATTTCATTTTCCTATTAGTTAAGGCACTCATTATCAGTCACTCATACAAAACACCCCAAATAAGTCATCTCTCAAAAAGACTTACTGTACACAAGGCAGTAACCCAATACTCAGTGCCTAGTACAATAAAAATAAATATCTGTAATTACAAATTTGCCCTCATACTCAAAAAAAAGAACTTGGTGCAGAATTCACAGTACTGAGTCACAATTTGAAGCTAAAATCAACATTATTAGTTGGGCTAAAATTTGAGAAGTTACTTGCCGAATATAAAGACTCATCTGTCATCATCAGGTTTTTATTATGAAACCACCAGTTCACTAAACCTACGGTATGAAACACTTATATTTTAAATGATATAGCAATTGGCAAAAAAAAGTTTGCATGCAAGTATGCACATCATGTACACATGCAAAAAGGGTCATGGAAATTGAACGTCAAACATCAGTAATTAAAGATATTTGTGCTATTACGCTTTTATGAAAACAACAAGGCAATGCATACAATGATGTGAGAACATTTTGATTTGAGGATTGTGTCAAGGCAACAGAGAAAAATGTTGAAATAAATTGAAAGTTTTTGAACAACAAAGTGAAATACACCTCCTGTGATTTATTCAAACAATCTGAGTAAGTCAGAACACAGCAACTCTGCACCATCAGAGTGAACTGCACAGCTGGCAATCTTGACTTCACCTAGTTTTAATTCCAGTACGACGGGAGAGCGCAACACAAGTCCAAACTTTACAGCATAACAGCTACAATTAGGAGCATACTTCTACAGGGCTTTCTTGAGTGCATGTTGTGTTCAGGTAGTCATTACTGAGCCTGGCTGCCTTTAAAACTGTCAGTACAGCAGCAGCAGCAGCAGCAGCAGTGTTCTTCTCCTTCAGGCGACAGCTGTGCACCAGAGTTGCTGAAAAGTTTGTAAGTGAAAAGCAGACTTCAGTCGATGTAGCCCACGGCTGCAGTTGATTCCTAAAATATAATATTTCAGCTTCGGGAAAATAATACACCACAGTTCGTTATTCAGTTATTCCTAAATAGAGACAGTCTGCTTTATAAAAAATGCTTTTAGTCATCAATAAAAGAAAAAAGTGTGGTTCCACCTGTTGCTGATACAGTATTAACAGGAACATGAACTTAAATCACTGTTTATCTGTTGCAACACTGAAATGTGGCATACTCTTAACACACCACAGATGTTACCTACTGTAGTGTGCATGGGCATGCAAGTTTGCCTTAATCACATTTTATGGATGAATACTTGTTCTTTCAGTTACTGTAGGAACTCCTCTTTAATCAAGGCACAAAAAGCTGCTTTATTTAATGATAATATGTTGGTTTTTAGTTGAGGTTAGTTTTTGCTTCTAGCTCTCCATGCAAGTCAATAAAATATCCTCATAAATTATAAAAAAAACAAGTGTTTGTGACTGTTGGATTTGGTTCAGGATTGACTGTACAGTCTGATTTTTTTTTTATAAACAAGACAAATGTCGAAAACTATATACTATATAACTATAGTTTTCTCTCTGAAAAGATAAAATGTAAGTTTTCACCACCACTGAAGTTGCATGTACCTATAAATGTAACTGAATATGTCTGCATGGCTAGACACCTCTTTGGGTTGTTTTTATTTATTTTTTGGGGATTTGGGTGAACTGACCCTTTAAGTATTGATCTTGGAAAATACTGAACAGAATATAAATATATTACAGATTGACATCATCTTTGAAAATACGAATGCATCTCTAATTCAAAGGCCTTGCGTACTTTCATGCAAAAACACATTCATAGTGATGTTTGATGTGCAAACATAAAAACAAGCTTCTTCATTATGGTGGCAGAACATGCCAGCTGGGACACTGACGTTTAAATACGTGTTACGTGTTAATTACAACAGCTGGTGACTGAAATGATGTGTACATTTACAGAATAGGTGGTGTTTTGCTGCTGTCATGAGGTTTCTTTATCTTTTGCAGCAAAGCAGATGTGTCTGTGAAATTAGCGTGTTGATGGTTTAATCTTTAGAAAGAAGATAGACTTTTTCAAATCTTTTTTTATTTAGAACTTCACAAAAACTAAACAGATGAAGCATTATGAGGATTAGAGTTACAGAAAACTGTGGTAAACAACATTAAATACATTTATGGTAACTCGAATGGAAACAGAGAATGTACAACAGAGAGATTTTTTGGATCCGCTGACGCTACTCTATCACACATCTATACATACAACGCTTTTCTACAAACATACATACATGTAGTATTCAATCAACAAGTTTCACAAAATGTTCTGTACTGATGGTAAAGTATCAGCCCCCTTTAATTGTTCTCTCTTTATAAAACAGAACAAAATTAGGAAACCCTCAGATTGTCTGAGAAAATCAGATTTACTATTTAAAAGCTGCAACTGTTATTGATTCAATGGTTTTATAATAACAATGTGGCAGATTGTGGTCCTTGAAGTCCATACATCTACTACAGACAGAGTGAGGTCCATTTCTTCCAGGTAGATTATCTACCAGGTGCTGTTGATTCTGATTTCATGTTATTTCTTAAATCTACTTGTACTGGCTCATGACAGCCCTGAGGAAGTCTTCAAAACGTGGGACAGCAGCCTGTGGGACTGCGACCTCTCTGGCAGGCTCATCAGCGGCTTTGTCCTCAGCAGCTGCAGGCTCATCAGCGGCAGCGGCGGGTTCAGCACGTCGCAGGCGGCAGTTGTAGTCGTACTCCGGGTCACAGTCAGGGTCAGGCAGGATTATGCCATCTGTGCCAGGTTTCGAGGCCACAGCAGCGGGTGAAGCAAACTTACCACAGTTTGGGTCGAATGGGTGGCAGAGGGGCTTGGCAGGAGCCTTGATGTCAGCTTTGGCTTTGGGGCCAGACTTCACTGGGGTGCAGTCTTTGTCATAGTGCACATAGCAGTCGTGGCCATCCTTGGTCTTTCCGCGGACGCCAAGCTTGGAGCGGACCTGGTTGATTGATTGATTGATTTGTGTTTTTGGTTCAAAACAGATGCAAAGCAGCTTAAAATAGTAAGTGAAAGCATTATGCAAAACACCCATTTCATGTCACTACATTATTTAATAAACCAAATGAAAAGGAACAGACAATTAATAAAACAATTTAACAAGCAAGATTACACCAGATTAGTCAAAACAAGTGAACTATTCAACCCTAGTAGCAGGACTTCAGATTCAGACCTGGTGCTGAGGGGCCAGTGGAAGGGGCTTGCGCAGGGCAGCAGCGGCTCTCAGTATGCAGTATGGGTCAACACGAGGGTCGCAGGTGAGAGGAGCAGGAGGAGGTGCAGGCTCGTCTTTGAGGGGGTACTCCAGCACGGGCTTGGTGAGGCCGGACAGCTTGGTGGCAGTCAGGGGATTGCAGCCAGCGTCAAAGAGAGGGTTGCATTGCTGCTCTTTAGGGGCCTCCTCGGCTGCCAGGGGAGCAGGAGGAGCCACACTGCCGACACACAGAGGATCGACTTCTGGGTTACAGCTGGGGTAGACCAGGTGGTAGAAGCCTGTGTGGGCCTTCTGGACCAGGAGGGGCAAGCAATAGGGGTCCTTGGGGTCGCATTTGAGGGCACTGTAGGATGGAGCTGGACCAGGGGCAGGGCGGTAGCCGTAAGCTGCCCTCAGGTGGTACTGTAGACACTCTACATCTTCAGAGTTGCAGATCCTCAGCAGTTCAGCCTTCTGCTCAGGGCTCAGGAAGGACTCCAGGACAGGGGCGTAGTAGTAGAAACCACTGGGGCTCTTCAGGGGCATGGGCAGCAGTGGGGTGAGGATAGGAGCAGGCACCTTGGCTGGAGCTTCCTCAACGGGGGCAGGAGCAGCCTTAGGGAGGAGGGGGAAGAGGCAGTAAGGGTCGATGTAGGGGTTGCACATCAGGACAGAAGCAGACTTGATGTGGGCAGGCATCACTGCTGCAGCCTTTGGTTTGCTAGTGGACTCTGCGATGCACTCTGGATCATCAGAATCGGCACAGGTCTTGTAGATTTCACTGAGGTGTGTGAGGTAGTGGTTGAAGGTGGGCCCCTCCTCTGACCTGTGCTTGTTCTGCAGGTAAGCCATGTACAGACGATCCAAATCCTCAACCTGAAACATGGGGTAAAACAGCAAGAAATGTAATTGAATAAATCTGATTGATGATTGATTGATGATTTAAATGCTACACGGGATAAAACACAAATAAAGGTAAAACTAAAGGGAAATAAAGCCTTGATAGATGAACACTTTCACACACTTTCTGTGGAGGTAAGCATGTGCTTTTTCAGTTCACTGTCTTGTTATTCAAACCACACAGCCTGACTTAAATAAGATGTTGTGCTCTCTGATACTGAGGGAAATGGCATATTAATAATTTTATATAATCATGGTCTGAGCAATAAAGAATTTATTGTTGTACTCTGAATTGCAAAAATAAGGAACCTTTTAAAACGACATCAAAAAGCTGCTAAAATTTGTCTTTTTCCAGCATAACATTTTGAGTTCATTGCAAACTGGTGACACAAATTGTTGCTTTTAGAAGAAGGAACAAGCACTGTTTCATAATTATAACTGCAAGAAACTAAATAATGAATGTGGAGCAAATTCCACTCACTCCCTCCTGGTTGTGGGTGTCCATGAAGTGCTTGTACCATCCCCAGAAGTCGGGAAGGCGTTTGAGCTGGGGCAGAGCAAAGGCGGGGATGTTCCTCCTGTTACGAACCAGCTTCTTCAGGTTGGCCATGGCGTCGGCTTTCACATCGTCAGACACTGCAGGCACTGAGAGGGAAAAAGTGAACAAAATTAAGTGTGTTGTTACCAGAGGTTGCACAGAATGTGGTTCATTTCAAGATAAGTTAGTTAGAAAGATAGTTTTCATTTGTTAAGTATAGATGTGTGGAAGATAATGTCGTCAGACTCATGAAATCTGAGTAAAGGTTGAGCATAATTAAGCAGGATTTAATTGTATAAGAAATATTGTTTGGACCTAATGTTTTATGTAACGTTATTTAATATTTGTCTTCTGATTGTTTTGGTTCCTTAACTGTTCAACAATCTGATGATATGTAATAATAGATTCAGTTACAGGGCTCTACTTTGATTGATTGACAGTGATTATAAGAAACTTGAGCTGTGTGTCAAGAAGAGATGCAAATATGTGTTGAGCATGGCACAGAAGAAAAAGTTTGTTTGCAATGTTATGTAACCTGTATGTGCATGAGATAACAACTAACTAATAAATAAAGGTTTATTTTACATTATGATATTGGTACTTTAACTTAAGTAAAGGATCTGAGTTTCTTCTGCTACTAAAATGTCACACATGCCATGTCACAGGTCCTCACCTTCTTCCTCCCTGTGCTGCTCCACTGGAACGGCCCCCAGAAACTCTGTAAAACAGCAAGCAGCAGCCACATTAGCAGCAACAGGGACATTAACTGACTAAGACCAGATGTTGAGATTTCCCCCCCCCTAAACATCAGGGAAAACGCTGACCCGCTAATAAGCCCCTAGGTGAAACACGGCAGGTGCTCGGGCTCTGGCGCCCCAGCACAGGCAGCATCCTGCAGATTAAACACCCTCCTCCTCCTCCTCCTCCTCCTCCTCCTCCTCTAGACCCCTCACCCAGCCCCACACTCAGTCAGGCTTTGAGCCAGACCTTTGGAGTCTGTGCATTTATGCAACTACTAGGGGCCTCCTTAAAGTTAACCTGTAAAACTACAAAGAGCGAGCCCTCACACAAACCAATTACCAATACACTGTAAAAATGTATGGCAGGA
Source organism: Scomber japonicus (assembly GCF_027409825.1). Lineage (NCBI taxonomy): Eukaryota > Metazoa > Chordata > Actinopteri > Scombriformes > Scombridae > Scomber > Scomber japonicus. The sequence continues at coordinate 21,976,863 of NC_070589.1, read as the reverse complement.
GGGAGGGGTCATGTCTGTGTGCATCCCTATTTTCCACATGTGAAGTATCTCCTGCTCCACCAGGGGTTTCCTTCAGAAGTTTACAACCATCAGAAAACTGCAAATTCAGCTGATTGTGACAGAAACTTTCCTCTCATTCCAATATCGTTTTATGACTTTGGAAAGATTTTAAGGTACTTGCAAATCAACTTGACATGCTGTCTTAATGTTAAGGAGATAAGAGTAATAGTGTCTTTTTAACTCTGTGCCAGCGTGCAGGGCCACAGCCAAGATTTTAGATGGTCATGAGTCCACATTTCTCTAATGCTACTCCATGACTCACATGACATCTTTGATCAGGAAAAGTACATATTCATTTAATATATGATCTTAACCTTTTCTTTCTCTGTATAAATTGTGTAAATTGGTGATTGTCAAACTGGGGATGAAGACCTCCTTTGATAAATCTGAGGGTTTTTCTGCCCTAACTTTGTAAACTTTTACCTCTCAAGGCTTCTGAAAATCCTTCAAAATGAACAATCTGAGAAGGAAAAATCACTCTTTACAAAATAACAGTAAGACATAACCAGCAAACAGACGTGAATTTGTTTTAAGGGGATCAAAAAACAAGGTTGGAAATCATTGGTCTTATTTTGGGCTATATAAATAAAAATGGACTTAATTTAGTCTAAATGATATTTCAAGGTTATCTCACCTCCAGAAATATCACTGGAAACATCAATTTCATTTAAGTGTTATTATTGAATTATTATTTTCATCCTGGTTTTGTCTGAAAACAGTCAGATTTAAAGATACAGATATTAAAAATTCAGTTAAAAAGCCACCAAGTATAATTTGTCCCTGAAGAAGTGCTGTGAACATGACCTCATTATTCTCAATCGTATCCATGATTGAACACACTTCTCAGTAGTGTTCAAAGTGTCTGGGAGTTTTGAGGATTTTAATAAGCCAGTATGTGCCATTCATAAATGTTAAGAGAAATTGCCATCACATTAGAGTACTTTTATATTCATTTCCTAATGTAATGGTTGTGAAGAAGCTCAGATAAAGTCATAAATAAATTCTTTTCAGTTCAAATTTGTAAATCAAGTTCTCACCTGGTAGTAAAACAACCGCTAACAGCAGTCCTGTGTGGATCAGAGAAAGCGATGGTCGTCCGACACGTGCCATTTTCAGTTTTATGTGCTTCCTGAGGAAAAAAGACAGTAACAATATTCAGTGTTAACTCAGTTCCATATTGGCTGGTGCTTAATGCAGTATGAACTTGATACTGTAATATTACAATTAAGCTAGACGCAAATTGATCCCTGTGTCTTGTTGGTTTCATGACAATGTTAGATATGAAAATCCATGAGAAGACAATGCACTTGGAACAAAGAGAGGGCTTTTATTTGACTGGCTGATGGCAAGACAATAGAGAGGATTGGGGACATGCTATAACAGAGCTTTTCAGGGATTACTGAGAAAATAAGACTTTAGTTCTGAATATCAGAATATCAAATATAACGACTAAACAGAACAATCAAACAGGCAAAAGCTTGAAATATTCTTCTGTGTCACGGCATGGATGGCTGTTGAATTACAGCTGAGAGAGATTGACTTCTACAATTTCACTCTGGCTCATAAATCAAATGACTTTCTGCACTTTTCAGTCAAAGAAAATCAAGTTACAGTTTCACAGAGACTCACTGAACTGAAAAGAATATCAACTTCAGCACATGTAGTATTTGCATCAAACCTTACCTGCAAAGGTGCTGAAGTTCAGGCCTCCGGTGGTTACCTCTAGAGCCAGTGGCTCTCTGGATTGAGCTTCTTGAAGGGGGGGCTTGCTGCACTGTGGATGCCTGAGCTGTCTAACCCCTCTACCTCTCTGCTCCCCTGTATGGGATGGACAGGCAGGGAAACATTTTTAAGGAGGCCCATTGATCATTAAAAACAAAAAGGCATGTCATAATCTATGGCATGCTGTTAGGTGCTCTGGGATTGGCTCCTACACTGCTATCCATCCAACCAATGGGAGTCCTGTAATTAGGAGAGGTGAGCAGCACGACTTCTCGAGGTGGAAGAAACATTAACAAGGTGCCATTTAGCGCTGGGTTTCTTTCCTCACGGGTTTGGAATTTAGGGTCAACATATGAGGTGACATCGCCTGAGTAAGAAGTTGATTTTGAGATTTGAAATTTACATAAACGGCTTGGTGGGTGTTAAGTAAAAAAACTGTAAGCTGTTAAATCCACACAGCTTGAGGCTTCTGTTATAGTACAAATACACAAAACAGTGCCTGGGGCTATTGCAGAGGTGATGCTGATAAAACATTCAGTGGAAACAGTAGACTAAAAAGGTACCCTGCTATTCCTCCTTCTTTCCTAATAATACACAAGAAAGAAAAGCTACATAAAACAGAACCAATCAGCAAATAACATGTAACAAATAGCAACATGCTCCTCTGCTAAAGAAAGTCATCAGTCAGTTTTTACTCCAGTGCTACATCTCTTTGTAGAAATTGAAAGGAGTAAAGGCTATTTCTGAAATAACTACTCTCTTGCATCAGTATTTTGACTAATGTGTGAGCTATAATGTCCAGGATGACAGGAACACAAGTCATTTCATTTCAGTGATGCAACATTACATGGAAGCAGCAGTCTACCTCTCTTTCTCTCTATTCTCACTGTAAATGTTGTCCTGTAGCCTACTCTGGTTTTATACCACTATAAAATCATTTTCAGATCCCCCACATTACTGACAAGGTCTCAGAAAAATACACAAAAGAGAGAACACACATTATTTTCCTCCCTCCTAAAAAAAAGTCCCCTTTCTTGGTTGGTATTTGTCCACCAACAAGGGAAGCTGGAATCATTAGTGGAAGCAGGCCTCATATAAGGGGCCCCTAATAAGCAAGCTGCTGCTTCTGTAGAAGGCAAAGCCATTAGCACCAGCATGCTAGCACCACTCTTTGTTGCGTAGAGGATCCTGATGTTTGGAAATGCCACGTAGCCTGTACAGTCTGCAGTCTGCAACAATAGGATATATACGTGCATACAGTACGGGAGCCATGGAAACCAGAAGACACTAGTTAAAAACACAACAGGCAGTCTCTGGAGCTATACCTACCCTTAAAGGCACACCTTTCAGTATACTGGTGCACATAAACATGCATAAAGTACAGAATCTATGGATGTAATATGTATTTTAAATATATTCATACTATCGAAGAACAAACTAAATTATTCAAATCATTCAGGCGTCTGCATCATCTGCCAGTCAGTCAGTTCCTAAATGCTGTTTTTCTACAGTCATTCAGTTTGTCCCCTCGGTTTGTGTTCCTCTTGCATGACTGATGATGACTCAGGCTTGGCTATGATCCCTGCAATTTACAGTACACATTTCAGAATAACCGGGGCTGTCACAGAAGCAGACAGATGGTTGTCTTTTTCAGTTTAAAGCAGAACGGCCATCAGGAGGTGTCTGTCTCTTTCTGTGTGTGGAAAACTCACAGCAACTTGAACTGATATTTGGGTAAAGATGCCATAAAGTGACTTGTGCTCATTGTAAAAGTGATGATGCCTGTCAAACACTTTTACATAAGGCGTTTCAGTTGTGGCTCAAGTTGCACATCACTCACAGGAAAATCAGCAGCAAGTGATTATTGATAACTAACAGTTGTTTTTTTAAGATGGGTATAGATAAGATAAACAAAGATCCTGTAAGAAATCGAAACATAATTTATCAGTTCTTCCATGGCAAGAAAGAAATAACGGATGCTGCGACAGTCACTCAGATTTTCAGTGTATTTTCTGGTCCAGACAGTGCTTACATCAAAGCTTGTGTACACAGTTTCAAAATCTCAGCTACCATCACAGACTGAAGACTTACACCAGATCTGTTTGTAGCTTCCGGTGAAATGTTTATGTTCACAATTATTAACTGAACTGACTATGGATAGAAATCTACATTCATACTGAAATATCTCGGCGACTATTAGATGGATTATCAAGACATTTTGTAACAGGCGTTCATGGTCACTAGAGAATCATTTTGATAATCTTGTGATTTTTCCTCTGCACTACTGGGAAATTTGCTTCAGATATTCAAGGTTCCCAGAGGATAACTTTTTCTCAAGCACCATCATCAAATCAAAATTCAAATTTGTCCAAGATTTTGGCTCATGATCAAATACGATGTCCCCATCAGCCTTTTTGTGTTCAGAGCTAATTAGTCCATTTTAAAGCAACACTGTGTGCTTCACAGAGCTGCCAGCAGGACTGTAGACTCTTTTGTTCATATAAAATAAATTATAATCTTGTCTATCATCCACATTTTCCTTCATAGTCAGAATCTATCCATCCTGTAAATAATCTGCTTAAAAAGCTATTCACAATTGGCATTTCATTGTGCAGAGTGAATTATTTCTGTTTCTCTACAGACTAGAAGTTAAATTGTGTCCGATCTGAACAGGCTGATCATCACTTTCTTTTTCTTTTTCTCCCTTTTAATGGGTTTTTATGTCATCTCAAGAGGGGCTTTGGTTAATTGGCTCCAATCCTTGAGGCCATAGTATATTTTCCAAATTCCAATCAGATACAACTTTATGCACAATCAAGAGTTTTGGGATGTAATTAATACCATTGTCAGAGTATAAAACTCTTGGACATTTCTGTGCTGACAGCACAGTTCTCAGTTTTGCTGATCCTGTACAGCAAGCTTTTAAAAGCCTGCAGTTTGTATTTTGTGCTCTTCAGACACCTCTTATCATTCTCCAACTCACACTGAATAGTAATAAAAGCCCAAAATGACGTGGCCTGAAACTGAAAATATTATTGAGCTCAGACCAGCATTCACATTGTTGCTGTTGTTAAAATAATATAAAATATTAAAACTTTAATATCTACATTAAACCTTCACTGATAGTAAAGGTATAGTGCAAAAACTAGGCTTGTTTCTCCAGTATGTAGACAGTTATGTAGTAAGATTTGAAGATTTTTGGAGCTAGTTCTTTCAATGTGAGGTAAGTATTAGTTCCTGTTTATAAGTTACCATATTTAAATTTTGTTTATTGGCTGCAGTATTGGTGTTTATCCCACTCACTCTTGGCACCGGCTGCTGCTCCAGGTTGTTCAGAATCACTTTTAGATTCTTCACATCATATTCCTGAAATCAACCTAAATTCATCCTGCAGTTTTAAGATTTGGGTTGGACAGGATAGTTCAATAATCTGACAGCTAACTTCTTCTTTTTAAAAAAAAAAAAAAAAAAAAAAGGCTGGCAATGTGGCCAACATTCATTTCACAATTTTGAGAATCGTGAAAAATGAGGTTGAAATTCATTCTTTACCCTCATCGCAGAAGAAGACTTTCTCACCACAAGGTCTTGTTACTGTACTGTAGTAGATGTTCTGGATCTTCCAGCCATGCTGCATGGTGTTTGTCAGCAGACAGTTTTCCCACATGCCAGGGTGTTTTCAGTACTTTAAGCAAACAAAAGTCACTAGCAGCTCTTTGAGGCTACTAACCAGTGTTTGAGCTAAATGCTAACGTCAGTAAGCCAACATGTTTGGCAGGTATGTTTATCATGTTCACCACTTTGATTGAGCATGTTAGCATATTAACATTTTCTAGTTGCCTCTAAAATCACGGTACAGATGAAGCTCATGAATTTTGAAAGTAATACTAGAGATATTAAAAATGTGCCTGATTACAGTACTAAATGAAAAGGTAATGGATCACCAAAGTTAATAGATTCATCCTGAGGGAGGGAGCATGAGCATAAAAGGACATTTATGGATTACAGTCAGTAGGATTCAACCTCTCGGGACTATAAATGTCTATAAAATAGCATCTAATGCCAGCCGCTCAAAAGGTTTTTGACATATTTCAGCCTGGACTGTAGTGACGAACTGAACAACCAAATCTGTCAGCCTTGGAGCAACACAATCAGCGTGACTTTAAATGGTATTTGAACATTTACAATTAATGTCTAACGTCTATAAAATGTTAGAAAATGGTGAAAAATATCAATCACTCTTTCCCAAAGCCCAAGGTAACGTCCTTAAACGTCCCAATAAACAGTTCAGAACCCAAAGATTTTCAGTTTACTGTCACAGAAACCAGAAAATGTTCACATTTGAGAAAGAAACCAGAGTTTGGTCATTTTGGTCTGTTTGCCAGTTAATTTAATAATTGGTAACTAATTGATTAATCAGCTTTACTGACACATCTGTGACATGATTGGCAGCTCCAGACACAAAGTGATCAAACACTAAACTGTGTTTCACTTTAGTAGCCTACTTTATCTAATAAAAAAGTATTTCATTCATTCTATTAGTTTCTAACTACAGTTTCCTTGGATTCACTGACAGACCTTATTATTAAGTAATCACCTTGCCGTATATAAACAGTTAAAAGCTTCAGTCTTTAAAATATTTTCATATCTTCCAACTGTTGTTTGTTATGTAAAGCATTTTTATGAATACAGAAAAGTACTTTGAGTGAAAAACATGATTTTTCATCTGCATCTTTCAAGAATCACACACGCTTACACAACTTCATATATATATATATATATATATATATATATATATAGAGTGCATTTTATTGATGTTCAACTAATAACACATATAAACTTCTATCAGTTAAATAAAAGTGTGGTCGCATAACTCCTGTACACATATGTACAATTTCATGACGTAACAGGACACTGTGCAGATATCAAAACCAAACACAGAATGTACTTTCATACACTGTAATTTCACAATATTGAGATTATAAAGAATTCAAGACAGTTTAGCAGACTGTCATCTATCATATACCATCTGCAGCATGTTTAAGGGCGACAGCATAGGAGCCTCTGCCCATCATATCTATAATTACACTCTGAACAGGTGTTCTCCAGCACACACAAACCTGCAATCCTGTTTAGACACAGTCAAAGACATGAGCACGATACAAGCTCATAATTTGAACATACCATATATGAAGGAATCCTTGGGATCTTAAGAATTTCACAACATCTGGAGCCGGTGATGACTTTTGAGGATGTTTTTTTTTAAGAAAAAGAAAAAGACTAAAACTAGGACAACTATGAAAGGAAATTGTATGTCATTAGACAGCAAATGGCTGGTTTGCTTTCCACACAAAAATAAAATGTAGAGGGAAAAAAAGGTGTGGAGTAATATCATCCATCAGTACACTGAGGATGTTAGTGTGTCACTGGATGTCATCGTCATCAAACAGGTCCTCAAAATCTGTGGAGGAAAAAAACAAACAAAATCACAGTTATTACACTTATGTTACATAATAGATAGACAACAAAATGATGGCTGTGTTTCAAATGCTTCTGCAAGCCAGGCAGTTTCCCATAAAGCAACGTTATAGAGGTTGGTGGGTCGAGGGGGCACAGGGTGATAAAAGCAAAAGGATCTGGGAATGCACTTGCTGAGTGCCCTTCCTGTGGGTCTGTTAGTTTGTGAGGTCAGAGGTCGATGGGAGAACTGTATGAACATGCATAAGAATATGTGCCACATCCTCCGTCTCTGGACGTAGGCTAATTTCAAACTCTCAATCCCTTTCTCTTAATACACTGATTTGTAAACAGAATACTGCTTAACAGCTCCTCAGTACCTCCTACAGTGTAAAGCTGCTTCCTGTCATGTGCCATATGAGGAGATACATTACATTTTTCTATATGTTTGCAAAAACTTCCCTTCATATTGATACTGCCTGTTCAGATATGATAGGCTGTTTTGTATTCTCTGTGTGTCTTCTTGGTTAAATAAAAACTACATCTGCAAGTAGCAATTATTTTCATTCTCGATTAATCTGCCCTTTCAACATTTTCTTGATCCACCTTTCGATCTACAAAACTTCAGAAAATAGTGGAAAATACCTGTCACAAATTCTTTTAACTTTAAATAGTTGTCTTTTGTGCTGTGTACATAAAGTTTTCATACTTACTATTGTACTGTCTGTCTGTATTCAGTCTGCATACATTGAGCGCCAACTGCACACAAGAATGTAAGTCCCATTTGTGCACAAATTACCATTTTAAAAGATGTCATCAAAGACACAAAACACAGAAATCTTTGACGGCACACAGCAGAAAAACAATATTTTGAGCCTAATTAAAGCCTCCAACAAAACACATCACCTGCAATAAAAGACGGGTACTCTCAGGTGACACAACTCCTCTTCATTATATACACAGCAAGGCAAAGAGTATGTGGACACCCAAACATTACAACCATGTGTGATTTTATACTTTGAGTTTCAAAACTATGGACATTAATATGCTACTAAAACCAGTAAGGACTGAAAAATACTGGATTTTTGAGGCTGAAATGTAAAATTCTGTTATATCAACATTATATCAATATTAATATTTTACATAAACAATACTTTTATTTTTTTTAACTATTCGATAAAATTTGTATGCTGTATTTTACACAAGTACACAATTACTTCCAATGAGATTAATTGATGTTTTTCTTTAAACATCTCACTAATACCACAGTTGGTCATGTGTCATTCAAAACATTAGGACTATACAGAATCAGAAGAAAATAAAGTTATTTTTCCACAGAACTGCTGCAGCCTTAATTTTTCTCAGCAATGTGAAATTAAGGCAATCTGTCACAGCAGTTTCACTTTTCTGCCTGTGAAAGAACTGAACGAGTATGACACTGATTGTTTCAATGAATAGCCATTTAGAAATGTAAGCCAGGGGATTGACAGCTGCTTTCAATAACCTCAGAGACAGCTAAGTGGTCCACATCGCTATCAGAGGGGAATAAAACCTGCCACCCTAAACGAGCCTCATACAAAGCACATCCACACAGCTCCTGCTGACAAGTCAGCCAAGTCTCTGTGGAATCTGTGTCGCATATGGCGAGACGTCGTGGTCGTTTGATGTAGCTGCGCCTCGGGACACAGATCACACTACATTATAAAACACAGTTTGTAAATGGGGGGGCGGGGGCACGAGGAATGTTTTGGGGCCAGTTAAGATGTTTCCTGCTGTGGAACCAGCAGCGCTCTGATGCCCAGGAGTGAAAAGACATCGTGTGCTAATAGATTCAATCTGCCCTAACTGACACTTCACCATTTGAAGATGACAGACTCCTCCTCAGTTCACTTCAAATTACATGACAAGTAAAAATAATGAATGAATGCTCTGACTCTGGTATTTGTAAAAAAAAATTTAAGAGCACTGCTACAGCTGAAGGTTTTTCATCGTGCTGTCTAGGAGTGTAAAGATTTATTAATACATGCCAGATAATCTATACTGAAGTGGGAAATAAATCTTTTTCAAGATGGCGCAGCAGTGCAGCAACTTCTCTAGCTCTCTGTTTTAGCGACAGCACTGTATTACACCAAGACCTGAGTCCCACATTTCTTTTCACGTCTCATGGGCAGAATGACATAAAGTATTATATAATTCTATAATTCTATAAATATAGGTATGTCACTTCAAAACCACAGGTCCTATTCAAACAGTTAGAATCTTAAAACCTGCTCAGGTGCCAAAATCCAACTTTTAGCATGTTTCAAGTAACGCTACAGTAGTCTGTGTGCTGCTTTGATATTAATGTGCGTTTCTGTATCTGTGTGACACATACCTGACCCACAAAGACTGTCCAATCAAGTTGTACACTTCCAGAAAATAAAAAGTTTGTAAATACTTCTGCAAGTGTGTAAGTGAGTCTACAGTGGCCGCAAAACTCATGAAAAATGCAAAAAGGCCCTTTCTAGAGCCAGTGTTTGATTTGTCCATTCTGGGCTACTGTAGATACATGGTGGTACAACATGGCAACCACCATCAAAGAGGACCTACTCCCCACGTAGATATAAAGGGCCCATTCTACGATAATAAAAAAAACAACAATTTATATTTTCAGTTGATTATACACTAATTAACACATGCGTATGAATATTATATTCCATTTCTGCCAATAGAGCTCCCTAAATCTTACACAATGGTCCTTTAAAGAGCGCTGTAAGGAGAAGTTAAACTGAGGCAAGTAAAAACAATTTACGCACTAATAATTACAGGCTTGTAACTCCTAATATAAATAACTGCATGTGCCAGAACATGTAGCACTTGAAATACTGGATATGAACCCAGTCTGCAGCAACTCAGTGAAAAACATATATTTAGGGAAAGCCCAAAATGTGTTTAGTTTTATTGTTTAGGGTGCTGTAAACATTAGTTTTTGGACATTTGGCTCTCATGACTTGAGGAAATATTGGTTTCCTACTACTTAGTGATCACCATTCAAAACTACAATTTTAAATTCATTTTCAAACATTTAAAATATGAAATGTTGAATCAGATCATTACACATATATTTTTTCATCAAATAATTAATCATTTATATGAATGCGTATTGAATAGTCTGAAAAAGAATATATGTAGTATGTAGTCTTAAGGGCTGTCCACACTGAGAACGATAACTATAAATATATAGTTTTAAATATCGTTCTATATCGTCGGAATCACTTTTAGAGCAATTTGATGAACAATAAATCGCTGACAGCCAATCAAAATCCTTCCTGACTGATGTATTTTTTTTTTTTGCTCCTCTCTCACCATGGATGCGCTGTAAATTGAAGCAGGAGGACAGAGGTGATTTATTTAGATAGGTCTTTATTATTACAAAGATGCTGGAACTTTGTTCTCTATTATAATGTAAGAAAACAAAGCAGATCTTTGTAAACGGATATATGCTCATAGTGTGTGTTGCTGCAACAGCAGTGGACACACATTACGTTTGAACATCTGTTGTGGTCAGTTTGGTCTGTAAATACTCAAACATCACAGCAACGAGTGTCTGAAATATTTCTGATCAACACACTGAATCAGCACAAACCTCTGAACTCTTCTGCTTTTCTTTGTATTTCTCCTTACAACATACTACAGCAGTAACAGCTCATCAATAATGAGCTGCAGACACAGCTGAAGCGTGCATCGTATGCTTGACACTGCTGTCATCTTTACCGTTGAAGAAGTCTGAATGAACTGCCTTTTCATTGGCAGCCAGGTCCATCAGCAGTCCTGTGCTTCCCCCAGCCTGCCAGAGAAGAAACATGCAGCTCAGACACAAGCTTAACTCAAGACAGCTGACAGCTTACTGAGCAACCTGAAAGACAGCAGCAGGCAATGTCAGCACCATAATATAGGTATAGATAGATATATGCTAAGTACTGCATCTACCAATGACCACAAAGTTGACACACCTCTAACAATTTAAACAAAAGTGATCATTATAACTAGGGCCATAACTAATGATTCATTTCACTATCAATTAATTGATGGTGAATAGTTATGATAGTGGTCCATAAAATGTCATAAAACGGTGAAATATGTTGATCACTGTTTCCCAAAGCTGAAGATGACAAATCCGAAAATGTCTTTTTTTATCCAGACCAACCGTCCATAAACCAAAGACATTCAGTTTACTGTCACAGAGGAGAAAAGAAATCAGAACATACACATCTGAGAAGCTGGAATTAGAACATATATCTTACAAATAGGCTAGGACAGGTTATTCAAGGTTTAAAAAAGTTGGCAATTAATCTGATAATGACAGTCATTCAATAAATAGTATTTATTGCAGGTCTGCAGGTCAGACTGCAGCTAAAACAATTAATCAATGAATTAATTACTTGTCAACTATTAAATTCAACTATCAACTATTTTAATTATCAATTTTCAATCATTTGAGTCATTAATTGAACTTTTAACCTGGATTATGACTAATGAACAATTATCTCCACCCTTGATGAACAATTATGTATATACACAGTTTCTTTTGTTTTGTATTTTACACTGCTGCCCTCACACAATATTTCGTGATATTTTGGCACATGAGTATTTTTAGGGAGTGAAAATAATGATGTTTTAAGGTGTGACGCTGTGGTTAATGTCTAGTTTACTTGATTAGAACTATGAAAAGATCATGGTTTGGGTTAAAATGATCACTGGAGTCAACTTTTCAAATTCCTTAAAGATATGCAACCGTTACTGTCATGGCAACAGTGAACACCATGATTAATTGACATGAGCAAGATTAAGTCGATTAGACTATCTAAATGTTGATTTCGATTATTTTTCAATTAATTGCCCAGCCCTATAACCGAGTATTGATTAACATCACACCAAGCGGTGCAAAAATTGGTGTCATGGTGTATTACATGTGTAACTCTATAATGGCGCAAAAATTACACAGATGCATTGTGGGAAACAGTGCTAATAAATATGTTTAGAAGAAATATGGTTAATATAGGCTGAATAACCCATGTAATATATATATAGTATATTTCTATATATATTTTGCACTTGTTATATATGTTTTACATATTTACTTGGTATACAGTGGGGAGAACAAGTATTTGATCTCCACTTACAAAGCATGTAGAAGTCTGTAATTTTTATCATAGGTACTCTTCAACTGTGAGTGACGGAATCTAAAACAAAAATCCAGAAATCCATTGTATGATTTTTAAGTAATTAATTTGCATTTTATTGCATGACATAAGTACTTCATACATCAGAAAAACAGAAACCTTTGTTTGCAATTACAGAGATCAGACGTTTCCTGTAGTTCTTGACCAGGTTTGCACACACTGCAGCAAGGATTTTGCCCCACTCCTCCATACAGATCTTCTCCAGATCCTTCAGGCTTCGGGGCTGTCGCTGGGCAATACGGACTTTCAGCTCCCTCCAAAGATTTTCTATTGGGTTCAGGTCTGGAGACTGGCTAGGTCACTCCAGGACCTTGAGATGCTTCTTACGGAGCCACTTCGTAGTTGCCCTGACTGGGTCGGGTCGTTGTCATGCTGGAAGACCCAGCCACGACCCATCTTCAATGGTCTTACTGAGGGAAGGAGGTTGTTGGCCAAGATCTCGCGATACATGGCCCCATCCATCCTCCCCTCAATACGGTGCAGTCATCCTGTCCCCTTTGCAGAAAAGCATCCCCAAAGAATGATGTTTCCACCTCCATGCTTCACGGTTGGGATGGTGTTCTTGGGGTTGTAATCCTTCTTCTTCCTCCAAACATGGGGAGTGGAGTTTAGACCAAAAAGCTCTATTTTTGTCTCATCAGACCACATGACCTTCTCCCTTTCCTCCCCTGGATCATCCAGATGGTCATTGGCAAACTTCAGACGGGCCTGGACATGCGTTGGCTTGAGCAGGGGGACCTTGCGTGCGCTGCAGGATTTTAATGTCACTAATGGTTTTCTTTGTGGTCCCAGCTCTCTTCAGGTCATTGACCAGGTCCTGCCGTGTAGTTCTGGACTGAGCCCTCACCTTCCTCATGATCCCCACGAGGTGAGATCTTGCATGGAGCCCCAGGCCGAGGGAGATTGACAGTCATCTTGAACTTCTTCCATTTTCTAATAATTGCGCCAACAGTTGTTGCCTTCTCACCAAGCTGCTTGCCTATTGTCCTGTAGCCCATCCCAGCCTTGTGCAGGTCTACAATTTAATCCCTGATGTCCTTACACAGCTCTCTGGTCTTGGCCACTGTGGAGAGGTTGGAGTCTGTTTGATTGAGTGTGTGGACAGGTGTCTTTTATACAGGTAACGTGTTCAAACGGGTTCAGTTCATACAGGTAATGAGTGGAGAAAAGGAGGGCTCTCACAGTTGAAATTTACCTATGAAACCTGCGAAATCGGCAGTGTATCAAATACTTATTCTCCCCACTGTACATATATATATATTTCATATTTAAAGTGTATTTTTCTCACATTTTTTTTATAATAATTGCAACCACACAAGAATCAAACCCGGCATTTTTAAATACCGGCAACAGCGTTACAGCTTTTCGTTTCTCTTCTCTTGCTTTGTGTGTGACAGAAAGCCACATACAGCAGCAAGTACACCATCGGCTCCATGTCCTCCATTGTTTATGTGTTTGTGTCGCGTATAAAACGAAGTCACAGCAGTTGAAAGTGAGTGGGACTTGCCCCACCCTCATATAAATATATACATGTATATATATGGCCATGTCTATAGCAAATAGTTGTTTGCTGACATCTAGTGGGTCCGGATGTCGTGTACTGCACCTTTAAGTTACAACAGAGAGAAACAAGATTACATCATCAAACTTATAATAGCTAACTTTATACTCAAAAAGTTTGAAAAAGAAAAACCTCTCTTAAGTTTTTCATAAAGAATATAAACAGTAAATGGGAAGCTGAAAAAAACAGTTAATAAGTGTATTGCTTTTATTTATTCTTGACATTTGTTCCCAAGAATAGATCTCATGTTCGTGTGCTCAATAAGGTGGAAAAAATCACAATAATAATAATAAATACTAAGTGATTAAAATAAATTTAGAATAACGACTTATCAAAACGTGCAAAAAATAATCCTAATGAACTGCTGTAGCCACTAACCAATGACGCTAAAACGCTGTAAAAATGCGACAACTTGAAACTGAAAAACTAATTTTAATGTATGAAGAGCAAAATGTGATAAAACTATATTTTAATGTTATTAATTAACAGCTAGTGTTAGTTAGTTCACTGACCTCATCCAGGTCTACATAAGGTCCTGCACCCTCCGGAAACATCTCATCCACGGCTGGTTTCATGGCTGTGGAGTTTGACTGGTCCTTTAGAGGCATAAGTAAACAAAAACTATAGCTTTAGTGTCAAATGTTCATTAAAGTTTTAGCCAGAGAGGCGACAGCGTGAGCTACGCAGCTAATATCGTGTGGCGCCGCGTGTAAATAAATCCGATGTTAAAGTGAAGTCAAAGCACAAAGGTTCCGCTATGAGTGTCAGAATCTGATTTATTGACCAAATAGAAAGTATAAAGAATTAAATGTGGTCCAGGTGTAAACTGAAAGAAAAAAAACAATAAACATAACCCCAACAGAGTGGGAAATTTACAAACATTCTGTGTAGTGCGGGTGGACTATGTATGATTAAAAAACTACAGTAGCCTATGTGTGGTGCAAAAATGGAGACTATAAATAGAAGTACCAGGACGTTGCGCATGCATATTGACATGATGAAAACTACAGTATGTGTGGTGCAAAAAGAGAGAATATAAATAGAAGAAAAACGACTTTGTGCAGGGATATTGGCATGCTTAAAAAACATGGATAAACTTATTGGTGACTGGCCGTGTCATCATTCTTGTACATATTCAATATAGCCTACGATATTCTTGTAAAAGAACGACCGGTTTCTCTAGAAGTAAATATAATTTAGATTAATTGTATTTATATTTTTTACCTTCCCAAAAGCAGTGGTGCCATGTAACTAAGTGCATTTAGACAAGTACTGGACCCACTTAAGTATAATTTTGAGCTAACTGTATTTTACTTGAGTATTTCCATTTTGTGCTACTTTATACTTCTACGGCACAACATTTCAGAAGGAAATTGACTTTTTACTGCACTATATACACTCAATACTATAAACTGGGCAATTTTACAGAGTGAGAACTTTTACTTTTGATATTTTAGGTAAATTTGACTAATATTACAGTATGAATGCAAGTACATTGAATGCAAGACTTTCATTTGCAATTGATTATTTTTTTCATTGCGATATTTTACTTGGTTTCACCAGTGTCCTAAAGTGTTTTTGTGTGTTTTTTTGGTGTGCTTTTTCCTTACATGATTATGAATACTTTCTTGTTTTATTAACCAGTTTGCCTTGCATCTTACATACATTTCATTTATACCATGTTATATTTGACATACAAAACAAATTGGCAAATTTTGAAGACTCTCAAAACTAAAACTGAAAGGGGGAAAAAAATTCAACACAATAGATCGTGATGTGACACATCAATTTATTCAAATAAAAGTAATGTTGCAACACTAGCCATACAACATCAAGCAGCTTGTCTGTAATTTGAATACTTTTACAGGTGAAGCAAAACATATTTTATAGGGGTCCTTTAATGTCACTTATAGTCTCTGTATTCATACATTATTTTTTTCCATTAAAAGTTGTGTTTGTCTGGTACAAATAAAGGATGATCAAATTAATTAAATTTCAGTACATTTTATTAACTCTAATTAGAAGCTGTATGTCTCTAGTTTGTGGAGGTAACATCAGATTTGAGTACCAGGATCATTTGATTTCAATATGATTCTGCAAATAAAACAGCAGCCATATTTTATTAGGTCAAAATCAACAGTTTCTGCGGTTAAAACTGTACAAACTATTACTCTCATCGTATATGTTTTTTAAAAGGTTATGATTTATAACAACAAATAATGTAATTTCCAAAGAAATATTCATTCATGCTGTTATACTGAAAAGATCCTCATATCAGACCACTGTGTATACACATGGTTACTTTGTGATTTAAACATTTATATTGCCTTAAACAGGTGGGAAAGCTTTGCTTTACACACAAACAAATTGAGTAACTGAGTTGAGTTTAAGATTCACAATTTCATAATAAAAAAATATTAGTCAAAGATTATTCTGGATTTCCCTCCTGATAAGAACAGCGCCATCTTGTGTTGCATTTCCATAGCTGCTCATCGCCTTACAGAGTTTTTTCACAGCCTTGCTGCCTGCTGGCAATCATCCTGGTCACATCAATGTTGTTGTTTGCGAAGACCTCCCTGGCTTTGTCAATGGCGGCCTCTGGCAGGGTCCGTGTTCGGCTCAGGATCCAGGCAAAGTCAACATGGAAGAGCCTCAGGACGTCCGTGCAGGAGTACACCAAGGCTGAGTTCACATAGTCAGTGGCCAAGATCCAGTAAGGGGAATAGGGCAGGACTGTCAGATGATAGGCATGTGGTGAATATACATGAGGATACAAGGCTTGAGAGCCAAGAGTTACAAAAAACATGATCAGAAGCAGATCATCTTGAATACTTTCTGCTGAAAAGACGGTCTGAAGCAAGAAGTGTGCTAGTGCAGGTGTTATAATCTTTAACAGCTGACATCCTGAACAACACACCATAGAGGTAGTTATTCTCAAACGTGTAGTAAACATAGTCATACTCACCGTAAGAATAACTTATTCCCAGCTTGGCAGGATTCTTCAGATCCTCTATGACTCCGATCCCCTCGATTTTTCTCAGCTCTCCTTTTCTGTTTCAATCAGGACAGTCAGATTTCATGTTAAATTAAAGGTAATAAACACCACACAAACTTCCCAAAGCACAATAAAACTTCAGACAGGGCTTACAATATTTCAGAGCTAACCACTCGAATGGAGTTGTCTGCCTTCAAAGTGAAATTGGTCTCAATGCAACGTCCCTTCTCAAACTCTGCCGGGAGTTTGGCGATTTCAAACCACCTCCCCATAAACTGTGGAGAAAACACACACACACATACAAATTCAAGGATGAGTAAAAACACTGTGAGCAGAGGATATGAATGAATAAAATGTACATTAGCAGTCCAAACAAACTTCTCAAATCATCATAATACACAAAACTCTAATGATCTAACAATTATGAATGGTTACATGTGGAATGTGTAATTAAAATAAAGTAAAATATAATACCATACACTGTACCTTTTTTATGCATTTAAAAAGAAATTGGATTGTATAAATACACTCATAGCAGTCATTCAAACTGACAGACAGTCTTAAGTCTACATTTATTTCCTTTTGAATGTCATGGGAGGAATAAAGGAGAGTCATCTATCACAGCACAACGCCTACCAATTTATTCAACATATTCTGTGCAAATTAGCTATCCACCAGTACCTGTTTAAGGGTGAAAGCAGGTTGAACAGCTGGCTCTGGACATGGTCCCCAGTGGGGCACCTGAGCCCTGATGAGGGGGAGGAAGAATGCAACCAAAGCCAAAGATAGCTTCATAGTGAGAAGGGCCTTCAATACCTGCAATAGATTATCAAACACATCATATAAGTGGGTGACTAAATCTACGGCTGCAGAACAGCATTACATTTTCATATAGATTAGTCAGGGAATAAGCCAAACATGAAAGGAAAAAAGATATAGATAAAAAAGATAAGCAGAGATAAGCGCTGAAGAGCAGAACAATGATCTCGCAACCTAATCAAAGCTGTGTGAAGAGTTTTCTTAGCAGATTTTTTTGTCCCAGAACAACAAATGAGACACAAAATAAATTTAGGATAAACAAACACATGACCTATCCTAATTAATTCAGTGATCTATTTTGTTATTTTAATATTAATAAACATCACTAAACAGCTGTTCTTACCTGTGTGCCCTGGTGGTACAGATATGTGCTCTCTCCCCAAGACAAATACTGGTATTTGAATTAAAGACGTCTCTCTGCAAGGTTTTGCAGCACTGGGACTGTGTGTCATCAATGGGCGTCTTTGTGTTGAGCCAGCTTTATTTCAGACTTGAAGTAAACGATTAGCAAATTGGAGTCATGGGGGACATACCAGTAGAAATGTTATAAAACAGACTGGATGTTCTCCTGTCCTAGATGGGCAGGAATGTGGATTTTTCTAAATGTTTCTGTAAAATATCTAAAGTTTTCTTTAAATGACTCTCAGATTGTAAAGATGACATACTAACAGCTGCTGAAAAAGTGGAAGCCTTTTTAAAATCGATGAAAATAATTGACCCTGACTGACATTTTGATTTTAAATTTAAAAAAACAACCTACTTGTTATACAAAAGAATTGAGTTAATGAATTTGATTTATGTAATTAAATACTATTCTCTAATGTTCACATCACATTCGGAAATTCAGGATTATGACATTGTTTCTATTACAGCCTTGGTCTCTTTGTTTACTACATGTTAAACACATACTGATCCCTGTCATTCATTATTTCAGTGCCCACATATTTCAGTGATGGATGGCATTTTGTTGCTCAGTGTGCTGATCTCTGTGTGTTGACTCAGCTTTGAGTCAGTCTTGTGTTACTACTAGAGATGAAGTCTCTACACCGAGGACCCAGGCCAAAATAATTGTACGGCAACATTAAAGGGCATGATTTAAAGTGTTTGGCAAGTTTCTTCTTTTTTATGAGAGTTATCTACAGAGGGATAGACTGTGTGGAAGTGTTGATTAGCTTTCATGGTTGTGAACAAATGTGGACAATTTTCCTGTGTGTAGTCCTTTTTCACCAGGCATTTTAACACGTCACTAATGAACGATGGCTAAATTCCATTTAGCTGACTCAGTTTCAGGGTCCTGGTATGTTGGATGCTGGCTCACTGTCACTCGGTCATGGCTTACTGGGACACATAACAGAGCCATTGTTAATGTTATTAGAATCATAATTGGGGTGGCAGTATAGGAAGTCAAGCGGGTCATCTGCAAATCGGAAGATCAGCGGTTTGATTCCCAGCTCCTCCATCCGTATGTAAAGGTGTCTTTGGGTGAGATACTGAGCCCCAAATTGCTCCCAAAGGCTGTACCATCAGTGTGTGAGTGTATTTGAATATAGGCATGTGGTGTAAAGCACTTTGAAAGGCTTTATATTAATGCAGTACATTTCCTATTTACCTGACTGTCAAAATGTCTGCTGTGAAAAAACCTATACATATGAATAATGTAAGAATTCTTATCATGCCTCTTAACTTCCTCACCTGCAACCATTTCCTTGCAAGGGTTCAACGGCTCATCCACACTTACAGTATATTAGTATTTTTTACTGTGGTATTAATTTAACTGTCAAGCCTAAGATACATATAGTCATACACAAAAAGGGCTGCATGGGGATATTTTTACTGCTCTTGTTGATTATGTTTTTATTCTTTTTTTCATATTCGCTGATTATTTAAATGCTCATGTAGTTCAAATTGTCACCTAATCAGAGAGTGCTTGAAAAGTGTCAGTCTAATCCATTTATTCAAATCATCATTGTCTGTTTGGAAAATTGGCAGCGCTTCTGTATTCATGAAAAGTTGAAAATATGTGGTATTTATCAAACAGCAAAAAACCCAACACATTTTGAAATGTGTTAGTCAATTCACTGAATACTTGGACATAAAATAGCATGAAATGAGCTGTTTTAAATATCAATATCTGACTCATACTATACTTTTACAGTCTAAAATGTCCTTAACAAAACAGCTCAAACTACTAAATTAAATGTATGTCGTGTTGAACTCTGTCTGCTTCTAGACAAACCCCCCCTGGCAC
Organism: Scomber japonicus; assembly: GCF_027409825.1. Lineage (NCBI taxonomy): Eukaryota > Metazoa > Chordata > Actinopteri > Scombriformes > Scombridae > Scomber > Scomber japonicus. The sequence continues at coordinate 21,956,782 of NC_070589.1, read as the reverse complement.
CAATCAAGGTTAACTAAAAGATTAAAAAGTTCAAAAGGTTCAATTTCCAGCTAATACACTTCAGAGAGGAATGACTTGTTTTCTACACCCGGTTACATCAAAGTCTGGTGAAGCAGAGGCACAGAGGTTTTTCCCTGGATGGAGGCGATGAGCTTGACTGGTCAGCAGGTGATCAAGGAGATAAACAACCACATTACTTACTAAATCTAAGAGAAAGATGTCAAAGGAATGTTAAATAAGCAAATGAGAATGTGGAGATGGATATTTTGGGGCATTTCAGGAAAAATTTGGGGTGGGTTCTTGATATCTTGTGTGTGATTTATAGCTTTTCAATCACATGGAGGTCTGATTCAGTCATTGTAACACTTGTTTCTCCTCTGTTATGTCTATGCTTAAGTCAGTGCAGTGATATTTTTTCATGTTAGTTCCCTGAGTTCATTTGTGTGTCCAGTTATGTTTTTGTCCTGGATTCTGTTATAAAGTCAGAGTTTCAGTAGATGGCGCTCTTTTCTTTGTCTTTTCAGCTGTAATTGCCCTTGCTTCTCATGCTAACTGCAAATCCTTAAACTTAATTAGCCAATCAATCAGTCCTACTGTGGGAAAACTGCCCCACATATCCCTCTCTGTGGACACACTTCCTCTTCCAGGGCTTTCATACTTTATAGATCCATGCTTGTATTGTTCCCAGGTGTGTAATAAGCATTACAGCCTCACAGGTGCCACATCTGAAAAAAATGGATGTTGGATGAAAAACAGAGACAGTCTTCTTAAATCTGCACATTTCGATTAGCTTTTTTTCTCTAAACACAACACTGTCATATTATCACCCTTTAAAGTTGATATGGTAAATGTATAACATAACAACAGCAGATATGGAGCAAGATCAGCATTCATGGGGAGCCGTTTCTGTGTCCATGTGATGATGATGTAAGTGCAATATTTACTCTGCTTTCAGCTTCACTGTGTTGACCAGAAATTAGTCTGTCTGCTGTGTGGTACTGGGCAGGTAGCATTCAGTGGGTTTATCAGAGCATTTTTGCTGAAAACAGCTGCTTGATGTGTCTGGAAATGATGTAGATGAGCACTGTGGGAGTGAACAAAAACTGAAACTGAAAGACACTAAAACTCTGTGCAGAGCTGAGGGAAACTACAGAGTTGGGTGATAATTCTCTGTGGGTTAATTACTACAAGCGACACACTATGGTGCGAAAATGTTGCATTTGATCTGAGGGTGGCGCCAGAGGGCTGGTCATGCTTTACTTTAGAGCATGATAGGACGGACAGGTTCTAAGGTTGTCAAGTCTGTTTTAAAACAACTGTTAGGTGTCCATATGAGCAATTAAAGAGGTTTTCCCTGCTGTAATCATTCCTGTTGTTCTTACTGACACTTCAAATGTAAGTGGTGGGGGGAAAACCCATCTTGTGTAGAAATTAATTTAAAAGTTGAGGTGAAGCTTATATGAGGCTTCAGCAGTCTGAGTTAGTCAAATAGATATTTGCCACTTGTCTTTTTAGCATCAAATTCCCACTTTGTGTTGGAAGTAAAATGACAAAATGAGGCACCTGGCTATTGTTTTAATACAGTGAATTAATCCTTTAAATCAGCCTCAACTGCCTTGATTGTCAGCTTGTCATAAAATTAATCACCTAACCAACCAGTGTGTCTCAAACTGATACAAAACGTTGTGCATGTATGGTTGTTTGGAAAAGGATGATAATAATTTAAGTAAATTAATTGTTGAAATCAGTTATCATGCAGAAATGGAGGATTTTATGCTTTTCTGTTATTATTATCTGTTATTATTACAAATTAGAAAATCTTTGTTTTTAATTGTTGGTCAGACAAATCAAGCAATTTCCAGTTTCCTTGCATTTTATAGACTTTTATAGCTATCATTCTTTCTATACATTCATTCAAGAAACCTGGAAAATAGTCAAGATTTAACATTTTGTTTCAACATATGGTACAGTTCTGTGATAGATACAGTGAAGACTTATCTGCCACCATACATGGGGTCATGATAGGACTCCTGGCACCTGTGTACACAAACATACTATAGGTTAAACATGTAATGTGGTAGTGAAAATGCCTTCACATGTGCTGTAATATACAAACACACAGAGAGCTTGAGAATAGATCCAGCTGCTGCTCCTGAGGGACAACAGAGGTCACAACGGCATTTGAGACCCTTCACCTAAATTTAACTGACAGCAATTCACAGTGATGAACTGGACGTAAGCTGTGCTGTGTTACTGTACTTAAAGAGGTGTTGTTAGTGGATATTTGGATATTGACACTTCAGCATCACAATTTCCAATAAAATCAGTCTAATTCTGAATGTCCTGCAACATCTGGATGTTTCCAAAGCTTGATTTAGGTTTAATTTGCTGCCTGACTATTATATCGGATAAGATTACAATACATTGTTGCTGTTATTGTTTCCTCTGTCTATAAAATCTGAATGACATAACAATTTTAAATCACAGATAAACAAATGGCTGCTCTCTTTTAGGCTGCTGTAATTCAAACAGCAAGAATCCCTATTTGATGTGACTTTTTTAAAAAGATGTACTGTATGCTTAGCATCCTTTTCTGAAATCTTCAATACATTGCTGTTAGGTCATGAAAACAACCAAGGAATCTGCACTTTGCTTAATGTTCAAAAAAGCCAGGAAAAAAGTCCCTCCAAAGCATTTTAGTAACCTTGCTCTGTTCTTTCATACATTTTTGCACATTGTGTTGAGCAGAGAAAAATGCTTGTCTTTCATTAAGCACAGTGCAGGTTACATGAATGGCAAATGGACTGTACTTATATAGCACCTTTCTAGTCTTTTATAGCCACTCAAAGCTCTTTACATTACATCTCATTCACCCATTCACACACATTCATACACTGATGGCAGGGTGCCAACCTGAACATCAGGAGGAAGTTAACCATTCATTCTCATTTAAAAGGATAAGTTTGTTTGTTTTTTCATGGTTGTGGTCAAACATGCCTGAGAAAATGTCACACTGGGTAGGTCAAAGGTCGTTTCTCAGGAGAAATTCCAAAAACTACAAACCTGTACTCCTGTTCGGTAACCTCAACCTGGTGCACAGTTTTTATAAACCAGATCTATGGAGCATGGGGGAAGGTGGTACTGTCTTTTAAAGGTGGGTCAGTTTGTCAAAACATGATGAACGAAATTACCCCTAAAGTTTAATCTTCTCCTATTCCCCACCCCTGACCTCTCCACCCCCAACACTCAATCTGGTCCAGGTCTTTATGATCATTTGTTTCAAATGCAGCCAATTCTCAACCACAGAGCCAAAATCAAACCAAATCTGGAAACAATAACTGGGCAGTTGAGTTTCCAACACTTAGCCGCAATCGGCCCAACTGAGCTGACAGCCTGCTGTGGCCACATGAGCCTCACAGAGCTGCTGGCATGGCAGTAGACTCTTAGTTTTATTGTATGAAAAGCACAAGAAAACTTTTGCTTGAATTACAAAAAATAAATGCTCCAGTGTTTGATCTTCTCATCTCTGACCAAGTAAAACACTGGCTTTGAATCAAAGTAGATTACATATTTGCCAATAAATGTTTTTTCAAGTGAGCTTTGAAAAAAAAGACTCTCTCATCCAGGAAGTAAACACAATGTTTGCTGTGAAACCACTGAAAACTAATTTGAATTGAACAATTTTATTTTCTCTAACACATTACCAGACAACTGAAGATATCACATTCAACAGAAATGACAAAAGCTAAGATTAATATTCATGGGTGGAAACAATTGTTAACCACAATATAGGCTACTGTTGTTTTGAGCGTGCTTTAATGATTCCTCTGCTCCATATAATGATAGTTAATGAATGTTTTTAGTGAGCCCTTTATGTCCCGGAGCTCTTCGTCTGATTCTATTTTCTGCATCTCGTCTGTTGATAAACCACCAAAGACCGCTTCAGCCTCAACCCATTTCCAGTGCAAGACATTTCCAAGGTCCTTAACACTTTATGTAAAAGCAAAGCAGGGATTAAAAATGAGTCCAAAGGCAAAGAGAATGATTTTTGGAGCGGTACTCAAGAAAACCAGTTCCACCTGTGTCCAATTAATCTTTCTTTACACCTGCGTACTTTAGCAAACACTGCAAGGACAACCTGAGGTCTACACAAGCAAGAATATGCAGTAAATGTTCACCTGTGACTGCTCTTTTGTCTGAGGATGGGAAAACTGATACTTGTTAATGCAAACCAGAATGCCCTCTCTCAATGTCAAATTCCTTTGCTACCACAAATCAATTCTGGATCTCTGAAAATGGGAATTTGTGCCAGAGCTGATCTTTTTATCCTTGTGTCTTGCAAAATCCATGAAAAGAAGTCCTTATGTTAGGAGAAGGTGTTCAATATCAGTTTAATAATTAAACAAGTGTTAGGGTAGCTGTGCAAATGTCTCCCCTTTCAGATAAGTGCAAGGATGGTATACAAATTACCTCTTTAAAATCAGCCAAACCTAATAGGGGGAAATGTGGCCTATCAAGCCCAGAAAAAGAAACATTTATGTCTCTTTTTCACAGAATATGAGTCTGTCACTTAGAGCCATGCGATACATTCAAATTTCTTGGATCGTTAATTTGATTTTGGATTTTATTGTATTGTATATCATTTATCTTATTTATATAGTTTCATATTCATGCTGGTTTTTTTAACCAGACTTCCTTCTTGAGAAAAGTATGAATTTCAATAAGATGAATGAATGAGATGGATTGAGTATGTACAAAGAGCAGATTACATCATCAAAAGAGGCCTGTTTGAAGAGTGTATTCATTTGAACAGGTGCCAACTCTCACGCTCACACATAGGAGGGGCCAAGAATGTGATCAATGGTGAAGCTGCAGTTGCACAGATCTATAAAGACCCTCAGTATCTGACTGTCCCTCACGCACAACTGGTTACATACAGGTGAGAAGACAGCATCCATGACCCTCTCTCTTCACATCTCTATCTCACTTTGTGACTTTTTCTTTCATTCTAGTCTAAAATGGGGCCTCTGATGTGCAGCTGAATGCCTCAGTTGTTTTGTTTTGTTTCCTCTACAGGTCGTGGAGATAAGATGAAGGCCATCCAGGTGATTTCCTTGACTCTGCTGTCTGTCCTTGCAGCAAACGCTCAGATCTTGAAGTTTGGCAAATGTCCCAAGCCCGATGTTCAGGCCAACTTTGATGCCACCAGGGTGAATATTAAACCTTTTTACATATTTCTTTAGTTTTTCTGTGCTACTAATTAATAATATGTACAGTGTCAGTCATATACACTTAACGGATACATATGCCTAATGACCAACAATTATTATTATTACTGTTTTGCATAAACTTTCAACAACAAATTCACACCTGCAGTGGTGATTTCAGTGTGTGAAATGATGTGTTTCCTCTGCAGTACATTGGTAAATGGTATGAGATCAAGAAGCTGCCAACAGCCTTCCAGAAAGGTCAGTGCGCCACTGCCACCTACAGTCTGAAGAGTCCTGGAGTCATTGGGGTCCTCAACACGGAGCTGCTGTGAGTACATGCTGCATAAATCTCTAAATTTATAGTTGACATTTTAAACATGTGCTTTAATACAGTGCTGCTTAACCCTAATCCTACTGACTGGGGTACTTGCAGACCTCAGATGTTTACTTTTTATCATATCTCACAGGTCATTTATCATTTATCATTCCCATTTTTTATGACTTTGTAAATTGATTTGTTCTTAATGACTTCATAACACTGTTTTTTGTTTTAATTAGTGCCTTTTAAAAACACCAATATATTGAGGGTCCTGGGGGACCCCAGTCAAAAACACCCACTTACTTTTCTATACAATTCTAATATATTTTTATATCACACACTATAGTGGGGTACGGGCGCTCAGTCATTCTGAAGCACACTCAGATGCAGCAGACACAGATTTCCTCATATGATCTGTCAATGACCCTAAATTTTCATTTTACACAATATGCAGATTAACTGACTTTCATAAAAACATGTTTTTTCAGAGAACACTAGAACATATCATAACTAATGTTTTGAGAAGACATATGTTTTCAAATTAATATAGCTATGGTTTTTTCTTATAGTAGTTTATTCTTGGGGTCCCTAAGAAGGCCAGTCAGTAATCCTTATATGTTGGTTGGGTGAGGGTTAAACTCAAATGATTTCTGAAATCATAATACCTCACACGCAGGTCTTGACCCAGTCCATGAAATATTAAGTGACAGAATTTTTTTTTTTAAAAAGATCTTTTATACCTGGAAGTGAATAAAAGACCAGAATCCAGAAAAACAGCACTATGAAAGTGTTTCCACACAAGGTCATCTCTTGCTATTCTGGTTAAGGTCTTTTTTTTCTTAAAGTTACCTTTTACAAATTTTCATCATATGCATCAGTTGTATTAAATGTCCTTCACAAACTTTTAAATTGCACAGTATCAATTTTATGTGATGAAAGCACATTGTGAAAAAGAGAGAACATACAATACACAATCTTATTATTTTCAAGTTTAACTGTCTTTATTTCCTTTTTTAATTTAGTGACAATGGAACCACTAATTCTATTGCCGGCTCTGCCAAGCCCAAGGACCCTGCTCAGCCTGCCAAGCTGGAAGTCTCCTTCTATGACAGTAAAGATATCTAACACATTACAAATATTATAAGATTTAAGATCAGTCATTACTGATGTGCAGAATATTCCAGCAGTTTTAACTCCTTTATTCTCTCCACTCCAGTCCCATCTCCCCCTGGTCCCTACTGGGTGCTGTCCACCGACTATGAGGGTCACGCTCTGGTCTATGGCTGCACAGACTTCGGCCTGTTCCGCATGGAGTTCACCTGGATCATGAGCAGAGAGCCCACCCTGTCTGAGGAGACCACCGAGCAGCTGCAAAGCATCCTGTCCTCTGCTGGAGTCAACCCAAGCAAGCTGGTCGCTACCAACCAGGATGCCACCTACTGCAGTGCCATGACCCAGTAGACAGAAATACTTCTGACTCAGCCTAATGGCCTATAAGGACGACTTGTTGGATTACAGATATGACACACTTCTGTATCCAGTGTGTGGAATGTCTCATCCTGAAGATGTTACGCAACGTTAATGCAATAAACCTGTAGAAACAAGCGCATGTTGGAGCGTCGTTTGTATTTAGCCCTCAGGCTCATTCTACTCTTTAAAAACTCTTTAAAAACTGTAACATGGCAAGGAATTATTTATCCCATTAATAAATATCTCAAAGCATTAATAACTATGTTTCATTACTTGGCTACTTGCAACTTCTGTGCATCATACAGCTTTTCTTGAATGTAAATGTTCCTTATAATTTCACATCAGTGTTATGGAGTTTGCACACAGCCATATTAGCTGAAAAATGAAGTTACAAGCACATATTGTAAAGCTTATACAGTAGGAAAATAATGTATGTCGGTCATGCATTTGGGTCATGCAGTTTCTTCTCTTGGTTAAGAATTCTCACTAACAATACACAAATATCCACCCCTGGGTTAAAGGTTTATAAAAAATAGACATAACCGTGCAGAATTTGCTCATCTTGGGTTGGTTTGTCTTATTCAGTATGCCCTCCACCCAAACCTTTACCGATCATATGTCTACTATAATGCTTCTACACACAAACATATGAACGCCTCTTGCACACACACAAAGTAAAATATTAATGTAGAATTTAAACTAATTAAATCATAGTTGCACCATGACAAGTCATTTAAATGATAAGGACTAATGATCTCTAGATTAATTGGGAAGATACAGAATGAGAGTACATTAGCACATGGTGTTACATGCAGTACAGCCTGATAATAATAATAATAATAATAATAGGTGAGATTTATATAGCGCCTTTCACAAACCCAAGGACGCTTTACAAAGGATAACACAAACAAACAAATAAACTATACAAACAAAACAAAAGCAAAAAAAGTCAAGACTGAGCAGGAGAAGAGGAAGAGAAGTGTTCATTGAAGAGGAAGGGTTTTAACTGGGACTTGAAAATGGAGAGGGGCCTGCATGTTTTTCATATAAATCATTGAATACTATGTGCAGATTATTGTCAAAAGGGCTTTAGCTACAAGAGCCCAACCTGAGCTAGAACCATCCACCTTTGTTGTGACTCAAGCAGGACACTGGCCACTGTATTACAGCAAAAGTATTGTACATGCTTAATCAATATTGTACATCCACAGAAACCAACACAACAGAAACCAGAACATGTACTTCTGTTTTATCAAGTTTATTGCCATGATCTTGCATTAGACATACAGTGAGAAGTATATTGATTGCAATCACAAAACATAGCACACAGCAGTCTGTAGGCTAAATCCCAATCTCAGTCTGTTTACTAGTTCATGGTGCTGCAATAATCTGTGTCCTGGTTGGTGGTGATCAACTTGTCCACTCTGACTCCGATGGAGGACAGGGTGCTCGTCAGCTCCTCAAGGGTCTCCTCAGGAAGAGTGGGCTCCCTGCTCATGATCCAGGCGAACTCCACATGGAGCACACCGAGGTCGGTGCAGCTGTAGACCAGAGAGTAGCTGTCGTAGTCAGTGGACAGAACCCAGTAAGGGGCAGGGGGAGAGTCTGGAGAAGTGGAGAGAGAGGATGGAAAATATTGATATTTCCACATGTACCATATCTTTAAAAATGATGATTAACTACAATGTTGGAATAATGTGCTTCCAGTGTCCTGTTAAATTAGGGGGTTCTTACTCTCAAAGAAGGAGACCAGCAGCTTGGCAGGCTCAGAGGGGTCTTTAGCCCTTGCAGAGCCACTGATGGAGTTGGTGGTGCCATCAGCACTAAAAAGGCCAGAGAGAAAAATGTCACAAGAAATGCAACAAGTGTCAGTGACACAAACAGCACAAACTACACCATTGGATTCCTTTCAAGCTCAAGTTTTAAAATGAAACACAAAATGATTTATTGAAACATATTCCTTAAAATGTATTGAGCATTGTATTGCAAATGTAATAGCAAATGTATTGAGGTAATCAAATAGACTTTGGCCTTAGTTACTACTTACTACTTAGCTACTGCTAAAGTTACTTTTATTCATCAAAGTCTTCAAGAATATGTGTGAATATGCCTCAAATTGTTATGACCAAATTAATAAATGTTGATGTATTTTACTCACAGCAGCTCTTTGTTGAGGACACCAACAACTCCAGGGCTCAACAGGCTGTAGGTGGCAGTGCTGCACTCACCCCTCTGGAAGGTGTGTGGCAGTCTCTGGATATCATACCAGGTGCCAAGATACTGCAGAGATGGCACAAGGAACATAAGATTTAGTGAGACAAACGTCCAATTCTGGGAGGCCCAGTTTGTTTTACTTGAGGTTTTAAAGACTATATATGGTAAACGGTATTCACCCTTGCAGCATCAAAGTTCTCCTGAACAGCAGGCTTGGGGCATCTTCCTGGCATGATGACCTGAGCATTTGCAGCCAGAACTGACAGCAGGGTCAGGGAAATCACCTGGATGGCATTCATCTTTTCTCCACAACCTGTAAAGATTTTTTCTTTTTGAGTCAGTTGAGTTCTGCAGTTTTAAACATGAAAAAGCACCATTCATTCAAGTATTGAGAGGATCACAGGTGCCACTTGCTTACCTGTATTATTGGGTAGCAGTGAAATTCTGATTTTTGGAGGTTTTATAGGCTGAGATCAGTGGCCACGTTCTGCAGCCCCTCCTCCCTGTTTACACGTGAGGCTATTCTGAGAAAATTGAGGAGCGTGAGTGTGAGAATTGGCATCTGTCCACACAAGCATTTTGTGTTTATACAGGCCTGTGACAGAAAACCATTCACAGGTTAGTGGTGTGAGATTACTGTATCGCACTGAGTACACAAACAAATCCCTCAGATTTAAATAAATCATTAGAAAAGTAATAATGATACATACTATGACATTTTCTTGGCAATGGCAATGTGGACATTACTTAAACAGTGATATCACAATAAATTAGTCTACAGTTTTTAGTAACATTAACAGTGCTGCACCAGGGAGGGTAATGTCAGCCAGTCGGTCAACCAGTCCACCACTTAAATATCTGACATGAAATTTGATGGCATTCAGACATTCATGGTTCATAGAGCGTGTAAACTGGGGGATTTGGTGCATCCTCCTTCTCCTGTGACAATATGCAATTTTTTTTGCAGTTTTTCGTGAAATGTCTTGACAGGTTTTCATTGGGTTGCCATGAAATTTGGTACACATTCATATCCCCCAGTGGATGAATGGTAACTGGTGATCCCTTAAATTTTCATCTTTTCATCTTAAAAAGGTTTTCATCTGGTCAATATTTGAATTTTTCCAGTACCATGATCAAATACCTGCTAAACAAGTTTCCCCATTGGAGACCTCAAGAATGCTTTATGCTTTTTGCAGATGATGTGGTTCTGTTGGCACTGGGGTTGTTGGCAGCTGAATCTGAAGTGGCCAGGATGAGAGTCAGCACCTCCAAATCTGAGGCTATGCTGCTCTGCAGGAAAAAGGTGGACTGCTTCAAGTATCTCAGTAAGATTGAGCATGAGGTTGACAGCCATCAGCAATAATGCAGGCCTTGTACCAGACTCTTGTGCTGAAGAAGGATCTGAGCCAGAAGGCAAAGCTGTCAATTTGCCAGTTGGTTTACGTATAAATCCTCACCAATGGTCACAAGCTTCGGGTAATGACTGAAAGAATAAGATCACAGATGCAAGCTGCCAAAATGAGTTTCCTCTGGAGAGTGCTTTAGGGATGGGAGTCAAGACATCCAGGGGACACTAGGAGTAAAGTTGCTGCTCCTTCGCATTGAGCCAGCTGAGGTGGTTTGACCACCTGGTGGGGATGCTGCCTGGGTGTCTTCCTCTGGAGGTGTTCCAGGTCTGTCCAACTGGTAGGTGACCACGTGGTGACACAGAACACACTGGAGAGATTGCATATCTTTCCTGGCCTGAGATACCACAGGAGGAGCTGAGGGCATTGCTGGGAAGAGGGCAACGCCCAAAAGTTTCCTTACTCTGCAGTCACTGCAACCAAGTAGCAGATAAGTGTCGGAAGATGGCTGAATGGTTGGATTAGTTTATGGTGAGTATATTAGCTTACATTAGCATTTAGCTCAAAGTGTTGTTGTGCCTCTGTTAACAATGAACGTAAGCTTACTATTTAAGGTCGAAACTCTGTCAAACTGAGTCAAATGATTCATATTTATCTTGTACCAAATGTCCTGCTAATCACCTCTCTTTTTATTCTCCAGGTGTTTGACATCAGTCTACAGCAGGAGACTTTTGTCACACAGAGTAGGCTATTCTTCTTTTACTGATGCAGACATGTGAAGAATGCTTCTTCAGTCGATTGAAAAGAAGATTGCATGCCTAGAAATATAGGTATAATTATCTATAATTGCCTGTATAATCACCTGCCTTCAATCACAAGGAAAATTACTTATTTTTCGTCTTTGCTGGCTGTCATTTAACAAAAAATACCCATTATGTTTTAACTGTGTTTTTTGAGCAAGTCACCATGAAAGACGTTCCGTGTGTCAGGTATTTACTGAATGTATCCTAATAAGTTTAGGATTTAAAGCTTTTAGGTTATTTCAGGGATTCATGATCCTAAAGAATCCTACTACTCAGGATCACACTGTAATCAAGACCTAAACAAGATTTCCATCAGGCATAGAGGGTGTAAAAGCTTCCACCTTAGAGGGATTAAGCTGCAGTACAGTGGTCGTTCAATGGGGAAGAATACAGAAAACATAAAGTAGGTGATCTGTACACCAGATTGTTACTGTAATTAGAGGATGGAGGTGAACCTGCACTGACCCATTGAATTTATAGCCAGGGCCTGTTTCCTGAGGTTAAACCTGCTCTTATCCCTTCCCCTCACTGTGACTCTATAATACTGGTTGCAAACAAGACGGACAGAAATCCCTTATAAAAAGCTTACACCCAGGAGATTCCTAAATTAGCGGTTTACATGTCCTAATGCTCTGTTCCCTTAATTCCTAAGTCCTTTATCGGTGTTTTTTTCTTTTCTCAGTAAAAAATGTTTAATCTTGTTTGTCTCTTGGATGCCTACAAATACAGAATCCTCCCATGACTGTAAAAATTGAAGACCAATATAATTGTATATATATCTATATATCTATATGTTTGTGTGTGTGTGTGTGTGTGTGTATACATATACATATGCACATATACATATATACAGAAATATAATATAGTATAATATAATAACAATTATAGTATTATTATTACTACTACTATACTTGGTGTCACTGCTATTATTACGTACTAACACTATTACCAGTGTTGCTAATACTTAAAGTAGCAACTTTAACACTATAAATAACATTGATAAAGATATTAAAAACTATGATAATAAAAAATAATAATGTCCTTTATCAAAATGTATTCTGATTTGATTTTATCATTCATGCATTTTCTTGATCTATGTATTTTTGTAAAGCATTTTTTTAAATAAATACCCAAAAGTGGTAAACTAATATAATATTTGGTTAACCATGGCCACTTTGTTAAGGGGGCTTGTTCAGAGAACAAGTACTCAACAAGTAAATCATATGACTGCTACACAATATATAAATTATATAGCCAGAAAGTGTTAGAGGTTCACAATTTGAAAGAACTTTACACACACACACACACACACACACACACACACACACACACACACACACACACACACACACATACACACACACATATCAAATCATGGCCACTTTTGGGGACATTACATAAACTTACCTTAATTTCTGGACAAATTGCCTTAACCATAACCACTGACAGAAAATCAGCTTTTTCCTAATTGGGAACACAGCTTTTGCCCCAGAAGTTTTAAATTTGTCCTCAAAATGAGCCTGTAATAGACTACAGAGACATACACACACACAGCAGCAGCAGGACTGATCAGTGATGTCAGTGAGGTCACAGCAGATAGGTCCAGCCTATTAAAGTTAATGGTCGGGCCTCAACCACATACACAAATTGCAGATCCGGTGTGCAGTGTGGCATCTCTCCACATATGACTCTTGAACTTTAAATTGTGCTACAGCAGCGTGTGTCATACCAGGTTTCACTCCTACACACTAAAACAAGCAGATGAGGGACACACAATCACCAAACCTGACTGAAGGGTGGAGGAATATCACCTTGTCCGACACATTTATGTATCTGCAACACCATGTGAGGGTAGAGTCCAAATTCAGTGAAATACATTTTCCATTCTGCACAGTGGTTGTGTAATATAGATGTAATATGTTGTGATGGTGTGGTGAGTGTTTTGCAGGCACTCATCAATATGAGCATCATTTGGATGTCACAGCGTCGATAAGCCTCGTTGCTGACCAGGTTTCCAGGCTTCATGTCCACAGGTTAATGAGCTGCATGGTGCTCATCAACAAATCCATCCAACACTTATCAAGATCAGTTTGGACCAAAGTGATGATCCAACCAACTGAGCCTGCAAGTGAGACTAAAATCTCAATCTCAAACATCAGATTTATATATAGATTTATATATAGATTATTTTCAGATACCTATCATAAAAATCAACCAAGTGACTTCTCCGGCTAGTCTCAGGCTCGATCAAGACGCGTAGATACATGTGGCAATTGTTCGTAGACCTGTGTCAGACAGATTAATGAAGACAACAACTTCAATATTAGTCATCATTGCTAATCGGGGTAATGATCGGGCGTCGTGCATTGCGTTCCTGGCTAAAGAACTGTTCAAGAGCCTTGTCGAGTGTGTGTCTCAAAGGATTCAGGCAGTTATGGAACTGGAAATTAGGCTCCTATCCTTACCACATGCAGTAGGTGTACCAGGCAGAGTGTGCACGTGTAAGTATGTTAACCCTCAAGTTCAATAAACTCTCCAAAAGCTCTTTGCTATCCTGCAGTCTGTAGAGGAAGATATAAGCACCACGATGCCCCCCTCTCCACTGCATGTCTGCTGTTTAGTTAAATAACCACTCAGCTCTTTGTATGAACCTATCTGCCCACCAGGCATTAAAGAAAACATACTTCAAAGTGCAGGCCCATGCTGTAAGCGGTTGGTGAGCACAAACTGTCAGATTAAGAGGTCTGAGAGGATGATCCAGCCACCATTTAGTCGGATTTCTAGCAAATTACCACCAAGCATGTTTGGGTCAACGTCTTGGCACCCTGGGGTGCTCAATACTTCTGACACCCAAACTAGACATTTGAAGAACAACAAAAACAAGACTGATCTCTTGGATTTTTAATATCTAGACTTAGCATCATGTAGCTTCTCTGCATGTGGCTACTGAATAGCTATGAGGGGGTTGGCCATTTTGCCACTAGAAATGGAAGCTAAGCATTTAGGTGTCTTAACTATGGCCTAAAGTGCTAACAAGGGATTAGTGAGGTAAACGTTGAAAGAGGTTTAGCACTCCATGCTTAGGACCAGTGCTGCTTCAGTAATTACACATCAGTTGCAAGGTACGGCAAGTAGTTGGATGGGAGATCATAGTGATGTCAGGACAGGGAGGGCTTACCGCAGGAGATAAGGCCTGCTAATGGAGATGAAATGAATCGGTATTTAAAAGGTCTTTTTTAGTTAAGGCAGTTAGCTGGCAGCAGTCTTTACTTGGACCAGTTGGTTGGCTGGTAGGAGGCCACTTAGTTGGAAGTGAAAGAGCTTACAGAAGGTAGACTAGTTCTGTGAGCTGTCCAAAGGTTTTTTACTTATTTTTTTTACTGAAATACCTTGTTTCCTCCTGAATTGGGACAAACCAGGTCCAAACTCTACTCGCTGGTGTGAACTTGAGGGTAAGTCAATTAAAACTTCTTTCAATATTTCCTGCTATCCTTCCTTTTTTGTATACTTCTGTTATGACTGGTGTATATGGGATGTATTTTATGTTTTATAAGTCACATTCACTTCTCTGTTATCGTTGTAATGTAACAAAATCTACACAGCTTAATCTTTAACAATTTAAGTGTCTATTAACAATTTAGTGTTTGAGCAAAATGTACAGAAACAATCTTAACATCCAGGCAGATTTTACAGCTAAATATTTACATCACAATTTTATAATATTAAAATATATAAATTGTAAAATATTTCAAACAGTAAATATTGCCATACAAAATGTAAATAAAAGAAGACTGATCCCTTAGCGAATGATTAATCTAACGGCCAATGCGATTAGAGGAACAACCTTGGAATCTGTGTAATTGACCTCATAATTAGTCCAGATTGACTGTAAGTAGCACTTATGGAAATGAAAATAATGTTAATTGCATGCTGAATTGTCCTGTGATTAATTATGTCTGCATGTGATTGATATACAGTATATGTACAACGTATTAATTTATTATCTCTACCCTTTTCACCGCTTTATTATGTGAAATGATGACACAAGTCATTCTTACATCCATACTACCTGCAGCTCACCACATGTAACTGGCAGAATATGCATGCTTTCAGCATGTGTTAGTTGCGTGGGGGGATTAGGAAGGGCTAGACAATACTTTTGTCTTGTCTGATATGACCTCCTCAGGGCTCCATCTAAGTCGTCAGCAATTTTTCCCTTTAATTCATTCTTATAATGAGATTAACTAGGCAACAGCAAATCCAAGGAGTCCAATCCCCGGATTTAGCAGCTGCGTTGTGGCCTCTGCTTGTTAAGGAAATATGACAAGAGTTTTTACCTCACCTTTGGTGACAATTTCATTCCCAAAATTCTGCAGCCACTTAAAATTTACATGTGAAATTCTGTAAGTATATGTTTCAGCAGGGTGCAGGATTTTTAAAAAAAGTCTCAAGCTACAACATGATCTTAGAGACTTCTCTTTTCTACGTGCTACCAAACATAAAAAGAGATCTTTCAAAAGTAATGAGTGTTGTTTTGATAAGTGTTAGCTGTGTAAGGGATTCTTGGCTCAGATTCACACAGTCGCCCCCTGTCCTGGGGCAATGTTGTGTTATAGTTCATGATACTAATTTGTCTGAACAAGCCCTGAACACTGGTTTACTTGATGATCCGTTTCTGTAGAAATCAAACACATTTTTCTTGGTTTACAGTTTTATTGTTTCACTTTTAGGATTTAAGTGTTTTAACATATTATTCATCCTCTCAAATTACAATACTGAAAAATCCTTATCATCTTGAACTATGTACAGTTGTTTACAGTATATCATATTCAAGACTAAATCATTAACTCCCAGTGGAGTTTATGTAAAGGCGATAATACATTACACAAAGCCCGGAGGCTCAGAGCTTAGTGCCCACTTCAGAATTACAAGCATATAAATGTTGAAATATGTTTCTTCTCATTTGCTGATGCTAGCTGTTATGACATTGGGAGAGAAGGAGGTGGAAGCAAGGTGCATGTGTTCACACCACATAGCTCCACATAAACCGATTGCATCCCCAGATTTATCCCCAAGGTGTTTTTAGGACATGCTTGGAGCTAATGGAAGCTAATAGGCTTAGCACTTAGGGTGTATTGTCCGGGATGCTTACAGGCAAGGTTTGCTGAGGGTAAAACTCTAAACGTGCGGATTACCTCCAACACATCCCTTTAAAGTGCTGTATAGCCAGGACTTAGCTAATAGGATCGTGGGGGTAGCGGGGGCCTGGGAAGGTGGGGATGGGGGTAGGACTGGCCAGCAGGGCGGTCTGCAGGCAGGTCAGCAGATGTAGCTAGCAGACTGTTGCAGGACTAACAGAGGGATTACAGCCTTCAGATTAAATGGGTTTCAGAGGGAACTGGAGGGACGATGGATAATGCACAAGGCCTCAGGGAAAATCTTATGGCTGCATTTTGCTGGGGGAAGGGACTGCAGAAATAATGTGGCCAAGCACATGTGCACAGATTACACATGTATTGTACAAACTTTCATAGCTGCAAAATTTTTGGTTTGATTTAAACAATAAACATAAAACAAAAGCTATTTTTAAAAGTATAAACTAATATCACAAGAGAAATTGGTTGGGTAGTTGTGACTCAGATTCTGATTCATCTATCCACAAACACAATGCACACCGGCCTTGGATTAGCAGAACTGGATTATTACACTGTCGTTTACAGTATCATATTTTGTAATGGGATTTCTGCAGTGTAGAGGCTAATTGGAGGTGTCTAAGGCGATTGTACTTATGTACACAAGCTGCTGGCTCAGCCAAGAGCAATGTGGCCATTAGGGGTTTGTGCAGTAAGTGGGTCTTTTTATTGCAACACTTCCGAGGACCTGCCATGTTTACAAGAATAAACAGATGAGAGAAATACTTTAATATAGCACCTCTGTTGCTGGTCTTCACACATTTATGGGTTATGGCTAGGATTTGGATTTAGGGGTTAAATTTAAGTTTAGGATTAGGTTTACTTTACGGTGAGGGTTAAAGTTGGTTTAAGATTAATACTTAATGCTAGAGTTAAGGTAAGAGGTGAGAGTAGGGGTTAAATGTTAGCGTTAGTTAAAGAATAAATCTTGCCATGAGTGTCTGCATGTGCATGGATCCAACACTGAGACTGGTTAGGATTATACAACTACCCTTAGTTAATTATTTCAGTTTATTCTCTGGGAAGTTTATTCTGTCATCATTGTCACAGCTCTGCCTAAATATTGCAGCTCTGCAGCATAAAGAAATTATTTATTCTGTTGAAATAAAGTTCACTTGGTAGAATAAAAATCTGTTTTGTGCACATGTGCTAATAAATGGGATGACAATGTTCCGTGAGACAAAATTATCAGTTTGTGAGAATTGTTATCATAATTATACATTAGTCAAATGGAAAAATTAGCACTCTAGCACAGAATCATTGACCCTCAATGCCTCTCTAATGTGTAGATAATTGCTGCACCCTAGTGGCAATACTAAGAAATTACAAAATTCCTACTGAAGTGCTAAGATGGTACAATTGCTGCATTAATATCTGAGTGATTAAATCCAAACGGTTATATTCATTCATTTTCCAATATGTGATGTCATAGCAACTAATTTGTCAGACTCTGTGTCAGCTTTTCCATTTTTCAGATTCTATTTTAAACCTCTTTTTAAACTTGAACTTCAACAGTGATTTGTGTGGAGGTCAAAGGTCGTGTGTGTCATGACCCCACGGGAGCAGCTGAGGAAAATGACCGCCCTGGGAGAGCAGGGAGCTTTGGATGAGAAGCACTGGTATCGTCTGGTCAATGGCATGTCAGCTGGAGGTGAGAAAGTGAAACACAGATTAGACTTTGTCACGTGACAACATAAAACCTGACAGGAGTCTTATTCTTTGACTCTGAAATCACATTTTAAAATAAGAATAACAGTTATGTATGTGAAAGCAAGTTTTTCATTTGATTGAATTTACAAACTTCTTAACACATCTGAATTTTCTGAATTTGACCCCAATCTGGAGCTCCAATTGAAATTGATTTTCGCTGCCACGTGAAGTCATGAGATTCTCAGTAAAACCTTCAGTCTCCAGCTTTGACAGTCAGAGCATGTCTTGTCTTGTCTTGCAGAGCTCAGGCACAGGCAAGAGATGATAATGAGGAACCAGATGGCCATGGCTCCACAGATTCTCGCTCAGGGGCAGCAGAGGTTACAGGGGGTCCCGACACAGTTCGAACCACGCTTCATGGAGAGGTGTGTTTCTGAATTCAATCTTAAATCTAGTTCTCCCCTGAGAATAAGTACAGGTGCTGGAGGGAAGAAGACATGACTCCTTTAAGGCTTGAGAGAAAAATCTGATGCTCTTTTCTGTAGACTTAAAATTCTGTCAGTGAGACAAAAACTTGAATAAGATTTTAAAAAACATAGCAGCTATTGAAGATGCAAACAACTGATTATCTGTATAGCCCCTTGATATCATATTCCTTTTTCTATCAGGGAGTTGGTCCCCCCCAATGAGATGGTAGCTTCTGATGCCAGACAGATGCACATGGCACCTCACCTGGGTCCCCCTCTACCTCCACATGCCAGTTCCCTTCCTGGGAGAGCTTTCCCTGGAGCAGGTGAGCACGGACTAATGCACATTTATGCCTGAGAGAAATCCCAGCATGTCTGTATAAGTTTGAGGAATGTGCATGAGCATTAATAGTCAATTTTTCTTTCTTTTCCTCAGCAGGATATGGCTTCTTGCCCTCTGAGCCCATGGAAACAGTTGCCCGGCGACAGGAGCTCATTCACAAGCAAAATATAGCCAGGTAGAGTGTATGACATCAGCATCTGGCATTCCACTTACACATCAGTCTGAATGTTTCTCAAAATGTATTCAGCTCCTTCTGCTTTAACAGAGAGTGATATTATCATTCCAATATCGCTGTGTAACAAGTATGTCTAAAATATTTATGTGTGCTTTTGTTCAGAATGGAGATGAATGCCATCCTGCATCAGAAGGAGCTAGAGAATGCTCACCAAAAGGGACTGATGGGAATGGACAACCCCATGTCATACCCCTCTAACCCCATGGCTTTCAGAGGTCGTCAGCGGATGCCAGATGGCCATGATGTCTATGTCCATCGTCCCACCTTGGATGAACTTCACTCCAACAGCATACTCATGTCAGCCAGCCCTTATCCACCAATCAGCACTCTGCACAGAGAGAGGGGACGCAGGGCAGGAAGAAGGCCGACCGCTCACAAGAGCGCAGACAGCCACGTGCCCAACTTGAAGGGCCAAACTGAAGATAAAAGCGTAGAGCAGAGCCCAGGGGCCACATCAGGGGAGGAGAAAGACGTGGAAGCAAAGGGGGACATGGGCGAGGAGTGTGTCGCCAGCAAGACACATCATCAAGCCAAAATAGACTCTGAACTCGCCACAGGAAGCAGGAAGAACTACAAAGAGGGGGAGCCAGGCCTGCGTAAAGCCTGCGTTAACAGCCAAGATGGGTGCTCAGATGGGACCAACAGCGGCGCAAATGACAAAGACATATCGAGCCAATGTTCAGCTTTCCAGGAGAAATTCATGTACCCCTCAGCTGGTGGAGCCCTCACAGGCATGCCTTACATGTTCCCAGTCCCTGGAAATGGTTTCCTCCCACCTGGTACGTTGGAAAAGTAAAATGTACAGCTTGATTTTAATACAATTAAATCCTTTTTTAAGCAATGATTTTACCAATAATAATTATTTGGTTTCCAGGCCCACCAAATCTATTTCTGAATGGCGATGAGGTGCCTGAGGACATAAGGAAGTGGACTGTGAATGATGTTTACAACTTTGTCAACAGTATACCCACATGTTCAGAATATGCTCAGGTCAGTACCTCTGGTTCTCCATCATTGTTTCATCAACACTCTTTCTTCTGTGTCTTTGTTGTGCTAATGTGAAATAATTTCACTCTGCAGACATTCAAGGATCACATGATTGACGGGGAGACACTTCCCCTCCTCTCAGAGGAGCATCTACTGGACACACTGGGGCTCAAGCTTGGGCCGGCTCTTAAGATCCGCTCGCAGGTAAAGAAACGCTACAGTTGCATACAGGGGTGTTTGTCTTGCAGCAAGGTGAAACTCAAAACACACATATATTTTAATATATGACACATAAAACATCATTTAATGCATAAAAGTATAAATATGTGCTAAAACCTACATAAGCTCACATACAAATGATACACAGATAGTAGTTAACCCTTGAAAAGTTGTAGTATCAGAGATGAAGGAAAGAAATATTGACTGGACCTCCATTAATAACACAATGTAATGCAACAACAAGTATCAACAAATTACAATACAGTTAATGACTACCTTCCTGGTACAGTATCCACATAATTTGAACATTATTAGCTTCAAAACAATAAGATTTGTTGGTGGAATATTTTCTTGATTGCTTTGTATTTTACAGGTGTTGATAGCTTGTAGTAATTACACTGTGTGGTGTTGACTCAAGTCAAGTTATTAGAAGAGCTCAGTATCATATACGCAATTCAAGTGCACACACACACACACACACACACACACACACACACACACACACACACACACACACACACACACACACACATTTCCAAATCAAATTAGGCTACATTTCATGTTCTTCATAATCTGACTCTGACTCAATATTTAGCCAACTGCTGAATCAAAAGTTTAAGCATGTTCATACATGCAGGCCATCTCAGTAGCACATCGACGTACGCACACAGACCTAGTTAATAGCTAAACTAAATAAAAATGTCTTTATTTTGTTCTTAAAACAGGACAGTGTTGGTGGCAGACTGTTCCATATTTTATATTTAATATGTGTCACCTCTCTTTATGGCTCCACAGGTGTCCAGGCGCATGGGCAGCATGTTGTACATGATGAATCTGCCACTGTCCACCACCACCCTGCAGGCCACTCCTGAGAAGCCTGTGGATCACTCATCAGAGATTGGCTCCCCTGTTAACTGCAACAGTGAGGAGATGATGGCAAGTCCAAGAGACCCTGATGTCCTCAAGTCCACAGAGCACCTTCACGAGACAGAAAACAATTCTCCCCCATCTGCCAGCAGTGAGACAGCCTGATCAATGATGATAATATGGAAATATGAGGACACATGCAAACCTGACCAGGAAGTATCTGCGCCTACAGCACTGCCTGATGAACTGCTGCTGCTCCAGTGTTGGTTTACACAATGACTTACTGGATTGAAGATGCTTTTTTACTATTTACTATTGCTGCCTGGGCTTATGATACACAGGTCCACAAGACCTACGTGTCTGCTAAATATTTGTATTAAAAATATATTTTTATGTATCTGTAAAAGTGGAGGGAAACTGATGGGGATTTTGAATTAAGAAAGATGTTGAACTAAGAAGGTCTTTTTTCTCTTTTTTCATTCTGGGCCTGAGTTTCTGAACATCTGATTGTAGCTTTAAACTCAGTTTTGATTTATGTTAAGCTGCTAAGTGTCATTTTTTTTAGCAGGTCTGCACAAGGACCATAGAAACCATATGGGGATGGTTTTATAATCAAATAATGAAATACTTAAGTGTGACCTTTGGATTTGGATGTTTGATACCTTTTTGGTTACGTTTGTTTGTTGAATGGATTGTAAATAAAGTTTTTTCTAGGAACTTGTGGTATTGTCTTACTCTCATGATAAGGAATAAATATGTCAAGACCAAGAATCACATATTTTCAGTGATGGAACATAACTAAGCACATTTACTCAAGTACTGAGCAGTACAATTTTGAGGTGTACTTTACTTGAGTATTTCCATTTTGTGCTTCCTTATACTTCCACTCTACAAACAGAAGGAAATGTTATTCCTATTACTCCACTCATTTATGTCACAGCTATAGTTGCTGGTTAGTACTGTTTTCAGACAAATATTTCATTTGTAAAACATATGATCAGTTTGTTATATGTGTATAGATTTGGCGTTCCAACAGTAGCCTTTAAGGTGTTAAAATTAAATCTATCTTTAAAACATTAAAATGCTGCTTACATGAATATTGCAGCATGACTGGCTTCCAAACTAGTGTTGATGTCACATATCATGTGAACTGGCTCACCCCTAAAACTCAGATTTTTGGTGATCACAGAGAAACTTTCCACTTTGATCTGATGAATGTGAAAAACAACCTTCTAGTGTCAAACTCTGGTCATATATCATTCTACACAGTGAAGCTCAAACTTTCATCTGAACAAGAAAGCATATATAACATATTTTTGAGCAGAAGAGGACTTGAAGAATTTTAACAAGATTTTTTCCCTGGTAAACAATATCAGACATAGATTATAATTCAAAGTGGAATATTTTTTTAAAACAAGATATTTTATGAAAAATGTCAAAAGTCTGGCATGGGCTTAATTGGTACTGTGACATCATGTAAGCCCATATGTGTGCTCCAAATAAGCACAAATCATGCTTTATTTACAAACTATAAAATATATATTGCAGCAATATACTGTATGTCTAACCCTGTAACATGTTAAATATTTAAAAATGAGGGGGGGCTTCTCCTGAGCAAAATCTTAAAGGTCTGACTTCAGATGTAACCTCCTTTGTAGCCATCAACATTTTCATAAGTAACTTTTATTTAATTGCATTTATTTTGTAATTGAAATAAGTAATTACTCCCCAACACTGGTAATAGGCAACATTACTTTGATTAAATAATTGAAACAGTTACATTACTTATTACATTTTAAATATGGTAGCTAGTAATCTGTAACCTAAACATTCCAACCCTAATCAGTGCATATTTTAAGAAAACACAGTCTTCACCTCTTTATGAATGAAATCGCCTGTAATCGGTTTGTCTCGCGATATTACATGGTTCTGTGCCCGCGCGCAGCCTCGTGCACGTCGGAGGAGCTGAGTTGGAGGATCATGGCGGAGCGCAGGAGGCACAAGAAACGGATCCAGGTAACATCATTTAACTCATTAAAAATGACTGTGTTTACCAAGTGGAGGACAACAAACAAACATCAGCGGCTGGACGGCGACCTGCTGCGGAGTGTTTGTTACTGGCAGCATCCCGGTGAGGAGCCGTGAAAAGGCGGCAGATGAATGTAGATGATGGCTAACTGGAGCTAGCATTAGCTGACTGACGAAAATAAATGTCAGTATTGCTGTTTTGTATGAGGCATTTCCGTCACTGGTTATCATCTTTTCCCACCACTAGCACACACGCTGGTCATCATGTGAAAGCTGTGGTAATAGTTGGCTGCTGAACTGTCCCACCAGTCAGTCGTTTAATGTGTGTTTGAGCTGAGCTGTAAAGGTTTTCTGGCTAAGCTGCGTCAGCTCTAAGCAGACGTGTTTACATAATGTGAAGCAATCTTTGGGAATTTTAATTAACGAGTCAACAAAATGCATTCATAAGGCAACTTATTGTGCAGGTATCAGCCAGCCAGTGATGGCACAGGAGCGCTTTGAAGACGCGAAGTGAGGATTTGACGCTGCTCAAGTAAAAAGCAACAGTTTATATAGTGGCATCATGTAAGAGTCATGTCAGGAGTTTGAAGTGTGCAACCCAAATCATCATCCTTTAAAAAAAAAAAAAAAAAAGCAGACACTTCTGATCAACTAGTACCATCATAATCATACACTGGTGGCCACAAGTTTAATTAATTTGATAATATAGTAGTCATGTGGAGATAATATAATGTTTATAGCTTAAAATAAGAACAGAGGCCTGGCTCAGCTTTCCATGATGCTTAAAGATCACTTCCACTGGTCTAAGGCTGGGTATCAGCACTGGATACCTTTTAAGGTATCGGCCGAAATAAATCGATACCAGGTAGTATCGAAATATCTCCCATCAAAGGATACCTGCAATTGATCCTTTTTGCACACAAAACAAGAAAATATGTCTATGTGTATGGATCTGCTCACAGCCAATCAGTGTTCTTCGATTTAATGCGACATGTGATTTGAAGACTTTGAAGACTTCAAAAATGCATTCATGTAAAAATCAGATAATTTAGATGTGGAGGAGTGGTAGCATGTTATGCAAGTTAATGCTTCTATTCATATCATGGGTATTGAATGTGGAGTACTCAGTTGGCACAAGTATCACTTAAAGGGTACTTTTGGTGCTGGTGTTGTCATTTTTAAAATGATACCCAACCCTACTCCAGACATGTTTGAAGACTCTGCTTTGTCTAATAATGCGTGTCTATTTTTTTCCACAAAAAGTTCAGTTACTTCCTTAAAACATCCTTAAAGTCCCCCTCCACTCGAACAAATGTTTTCTTCTTGTTCCTTTTTTCTTAAACTATGCAGAGATGGAAGAAGCACTCAGATCTGTTACTTAAGTAAAGGTGGCAATACCACAAGGAAAAAAATCCTGCTTTCAAAATCTTACTAGAACATATGCTTTAAGGTGATGCCTCTATAAAATACTCTAGTTTGAATGGTAATTTATGTCTGATATGGTTTACCATGAAAACATAGTCAAAATCCTTAAAATCCTCCTCTGCTCAAAAAAGTGATTTCTTGTTCCTACAGCTGAATGTTTGAGCTTCACTGTGCATAATGATTTATGTGCAGAGTTTGACATTAGTAGGCCGTTTTTCACATTCATCAGATGAAAGCAGAACGTTTCTCTGAGCTCACAGGAAATCAGATTTGAAGGCATGGACCTACGAGTACAGTTAGTGACATCACAACTAGTTTAGAGCTGATCCTGGTCCAAAATTCAACTTACACAACTGTGATGTGGAAACTTGAAGCCTGACGTTTATACACACACACACACACACACACACACACACACACACACACACACACACACACACATAGAGTGGACTTTGCCTGAAGTAGGAGACATTTTTTGTCCAGCAGACAGAAATAGATTCTGGATTTTTAATGAAGGAGAAATGGTGGATCTAATTTTAAGGATAAACTAGAATAGTAGAATACTTTATCTTAAAACATATCTGGAAAAGGACATCTGCCCCTTTTTCCCTCATTAAAAAAACAGAATCTATGCATATGTAAATACTTTTCATTACAGACATTTAACTGCAGGACACAAGATGTCTCCTACTTCACAAAAAAAATCAATACTCAGTTTATGTGCACTAAAGACTTCAAGTTTCCATATAACACTTGTGTAAGTTGAACATTACACCACATTTGGCTCCAAAGTAGTTGTGATGTCACTAACTGTGCTTGTAAGTCCACACCTTAAACTCTGATTTTCTGTGAGCTCAGACAAACTTTTCCAGATGAAAGTGAAAAACAGCCTTCAAATGTCAAACTCTGCACACACATCACGTCATTCTTCACAGTGTTGCCCAAATATCCAAATTAAGTAACAAGAAGGAAAAAACCTATTTGTGAGTGGAGGGGGACTTTTAAATCTAGAGTAAGACAAACTGTGGTTATGTCACTCAGCTATATTGTGCTATAAAGCTCTGAGCAAATCTAAGCCATCTGAGATGCAAATGGCTGAAATGATGTTTTTTTTCCTGTAGCAGGATATGGTATCAGTTAGTATTACAAAATCTACTCAGTTGCCAGTTTATTACATCTACCTACCTTAAATGTACCTTTTCCTAAGGGCTTCATTGCTCAGCTTTTGTTTAGGAGCGATGCCATTGATCTAAATCAGGCAGACTATATTAGAAACATCCCTCGAGATAATCCAAAACAATTAAACAGCACCAGAAACTACAGCCACCAAAATGTAATCAGCATCTCTCTAAAACAGCTCCAAAACATTTCAGTCTTAGTCAAGCTCTGGTTAATTACGAGCTGTTGTAATCGACTACATTACTTTTCAGCAGGTGCACCTGAGTTATGTTCCTTCGCCTGTTTCAGTTCAGTTACATAACAGGACATACTGTTATCTCGTTTATGAGCAGACCACAACCACAGAGGCCTCCCGACATCACCACCCTGCATTACACAACTGTTACCTGCTTGTTTTGACATGATTATTCCAACGCCCACCTTTATGCATTTCTAGCTTCCAGTCCAAAGCTTAGATATAGTCTCTAAAGGGCCAGCGTCCTGTGGTCTCGCTGTGGTGGACAGACTTGCCATCAGGCTTCTCAAACCTGAGAGTTGATTTCTATGTGACCACACAGTCACAAGCTAATCCCTTTGTGATGAAGCCAGGTAGATCATATAGACGGCGACAGGTGGGGGGCTTTCCGTTTAGGGGTTTCATGTAACCGAGCACTGTGACTGATACCTGCTTCTTTAAACAAAGGCTTGTTTGAAGGCCTCGTCTTCCTCGCCTTGCCGGTCCGGAGCCAGCTGGACTGAATAAAGCTGCGCTGAATCTCATTGAGCTGATGCACTCGTTTCCCCCCTGTGTTGGCGCATGGTTCGACGCTCCTGGCAGCAGAGCAGACAGTGCAGATGTTGTGAGAAGCAAGGATGAGATGGAAGAAGATTTTGGGATTCTCCCGCTTTAACAGACATCCGTAATGCTTCTCAGCCTTTTATTCTGCGCCTCAGACTTGAGCTTTTTGGTCAGCAGCCTCAGATATGAGCACAAGAAAGGGAAACATTGGAATGTTGTGTAAAGAGTACTGATCCCAGAACGCCCTCAGGTAGAGACATAGTGTTCCTAATGTGCTAAAGGCCGGTTAAATCTTCATAACTGATCTTGATCACTTTAAATGTTTTATAAGCTTAGTGTAAATTAACTCGCTGTTACTTACGCTGATAACGTCATCTTACATCTGTTAACTTTTCTCCTGCCATGACAAAGAGTGATCACAATAAAAAAACACACTTAAACGGTTCAATACCACGCCAAAAGCCTGACAGTTTTTTTGCAACTTGTTTACCAAATTTGCTCAGCGGGAGTCTGAGAGGCGTTGATTCAACAGCAGTCATTAATCAGGACACAGTTTGTGTTGATTTCTTTACAAAATATAAAGTACAACACTATAAATGAGACAGTTGAAGCAAGACATCTCTGCAGCAGCGTCACCGAAACTGAACAAATGTCATACCAGTATTTAGGACTGAGTTATTACATTTTATACAATACAGGTGTTGCTTGTAATATGATGACCTTTTTTTAATAAATGAATGCGTTCTCTTTCCTGACTTGTGTTGGCTCACTTCTGATATGTTTGCATTGAATGATTTAAATAATGAGCAGTGTTTGATGTCATTTGCTGCTGTAACTATTCTCAGTTTAATTAGAAAAGGTTTGTTCAGATGTTAAATATGAAATTCAGGAAAATGAAGAGATCCCTTGCAGCTGTAAGATGAACTTTTTTAATCTGTCTTCTTGCGTGTGTGTGTTTGTATGGCCCTGCAGGAGGTGAGCGAGCCCACCAAGGAGGAGAAGGCGGTGGCCAAGTACCTCCGTTTCAACTGCCCCACCAAGTCCACCAACATGATGGGCCACCGGGTCGACTACTTCATTGGTTAGTGCTCGTGTGTGGCAAGGGGAGGGGGGGGTGAGGCAACGAGGCAGAGAGGTGTCATCACACAGCACCTGGGCAACGGGGCGGCGTGTGAATCACATCTGTCGAAACCTGCCTTCTGTTTGTGGTCGAACGCCCAAGAAGAGATGTTTGCTGATGTCATCACAGTAAATGAAAGCAGTGCTGTTTTGGGTTTTAAATGACTATTTTTGAGCTTTTAACTGTGCCATGTTAATGAAGAGCTGTCAGATTCTTAAACACAGCTGCAGTCTAGTTCACAGACCTGACAGTCTCCTCCCACACAGTTATATTTGTCTTGGTCTGTGGCACAGATTACATTTGTCAGTTTTTGGGAAATGCTGTTTACTCAACAGTTGTGGGTGGAATTGCGTATGACTGCTGAGGCCAATTATCCATCTCTTTATCACTATCATCACATGACTTTACTCGTGTTTTACTGTAGCTGTGGGCAGCCGTATTTCTTTCCTCCAGGACTGCTTTAGGCCTTTTATTTTAGTTTCTTACATCTTCTTAACAAATGAAGTAATGAAGAGATATGTTAACAAAAACAATCTAACACAATCTTACTGGATCTGAATTAACTAACCCTAACCAAATTTTGAGATGAAGAATCAAATTAATAGATTGGATTAGTAGATTAATAGATTGTGTATTTATAATTCAGCACAGGCTATAAAATGCTTTGTGCAAATGGCAATTTTACAGCGGATCAATACTGTGAACCAGGATAACCACTGCATGACATTTTGATCCTGTATGCTTTATAAACGTCCGTCTTTGTGTCCCAACATCAGCCTCCAAGGCCGTGGACTGTCTCATGGACTCCAAGTGGGCCAAGGCTAAGAAGGGAGAGGAGGCGCTCTTCACCACCAGGGAATCTGTGTTGGATTATTGCAACAGGTTAGCTGCCCGCCATGCTCTGCCAGGCCTCTGAGATTTTAGATAGAATCTGTAACTGTGTCATGTGGGATTTTATTAGAAAAGGTGTAGATGTATCTGAACATGGTGACATGTACCGGTATATACTTTCAGTGCAGTTACTGGCCTATAGGGCTGCAACTCCATTATTTTCATCATCGATTTGGTCTGTGAAATGTCAGAAAACTGTGAAAAAGCTCCATCACAGCTTCCTCGAGGCAAAGTGTTGTTTAGTCTAAAAATAGCTTGTTTTGTCTGACAGTCCAAAATCTCTCCTGTAGGGCTGCGACTAATTATTATTTTCATTATCAGTTAATCAGCCAATTATTTTCTTGATTCATAGTTTAATCTATGCAATTTCAGTTTTCAGTTTATAATTTACTACAAACCAAAGAGATGCATTCAAATGTCTTTTTTTGCCTGATAAACCTGTTAAAGTTTACCATCATGCATCATACACAAACGCTTCAAATGTATCACTTATTAAAATAGTTGCAGATTAATTTACTTATTGATTAAATGACTAATCATTGCAGCTCTAATTCTGTTTATTAGCACAAAAGGCTAAGAGAAGTAGCAAATAGTCACACTTGAAGATCTTGAATCGGTTTATTTTTGGCAATTATCAAGAAAATGACTTTGAACAATTAATCAGCTATCTATAGTTATATCAAATGAATAAAATCATTTTAAAAAGTCAAAGCTGCACCCACACTTGTACTATAGAACAACTACATATAGAATAGAATCTGTGCACACTGACGGAGAATCTTTTGAACATTAGTGATCTGATCTGAATCCGTCTTTATATCTCCGTCATTCTCCTCCCCCCAATACAGACTCCTAAAGAAGCAATTCTTCCACCGGGCTCTCAAAGTGATGAAGAAAAAACCAGAGAAGGACACCAAGAAAGAGAAAGAGAAGGAGAAGGAGAAAGAGAAAGAGAAAGAGAAAGAAAAAGAGAAAACCAAGGGCGACAGCAGCAAAGAAGAGGAGAAAAAAGGAAAGAAGGAGAAGGAGAAGAAGAAAGAGTCTGAGGCTGGGGAAACCAAGAAAGAGAAGAGCGTACGTCATCACCACTTTCACTCTCTTATCCTAACAGGATAGTGAAAGGTTCTAATGTCCAGTCTCTGCAGAGCAAACAGGGTTTACACCATTAAAGAAAAGAAGGCAAATATGAGATGCAATAATTACTTAGTTGATGATCACAGCACATAGAAATGGCCTGAAAATGGTTAAGCTTTATTTCAGTAACTTTAACTGGATGTGTTTCAGCTGGATTCAGTCTGAAACTCTTTCACCGATGTCACAGAGAGCATCGACTCCCCCAGACTGACTGCAGCTCTTTATCTTTGCTTTATGACTGGTCACAGACATGTTGACCCAGCAGATCTGATCCGCCTCCTAACCTGACAGTAAATGGCTTTATATTGACTCTAAGGTTAAAGTGCGTATAGAGACGGATCTTTAGAAGTCGTGGGGAGAAGCGGCTCAGTCATGCACATATGATATGAAGTCTGGGGCGGTAAAAACAAAGTATGACTGAGTGGTGGCTCGGCAGGTTAGGTTACATTTTATCAGCCAATATGCAAATTTGACCAGTAAAACTATTTGAAATGTTGCATTTACTTTCTACTAACAACAATCAGAAACTTACAGCAAGCAAATGATAAAGTTCCAGTCCTGGTATTTTCACCAACAACAAATATTATTATTATATATATTTATTAATATTTATCATTATATGCTCACAGGATGACAGTCCCGGCAGCCCAAAGAAGAAGAAAGAGGTGAAGAAGAAGTTTAAATTGGAGCCTCATGAGGATCAGCTGTTCCTGGATGGAAATGAGGTGAGCGGGCTCACAGGAAGACCTGCAGGAGCGCTGATTGTTAAACCTGAAAGATAATAATGAGCCTCTCTGCTCGTCTCATCTCTGCAGGTTTACGTGTGGATTTACGATCCTGTCCACTTCAAGACGTTTGCCATGGGGTTGATACTGGGTGAGTACGCAGGATCATCTGTTACCGACCACAGTTGAGTTTGACTTGTTTGTACTCACGATGCGTTTGTGTGCTTTCTGTGTTTCAGTCATCGCAGTGATCGCAGCCACACTGTTCCCGCTGTGGCCGGCAGAAATGCGTGTAGGAGTTTACTATCTAAGTGTCGCAGCCGGCTGCTTTGTGGCCAGTATATTACTTCTTGCTGTTGGTGAGTAAACATTATGTCATAAATAATCATGTATAGGCCCAAATATAAGACAATGTTTTATTCAGGAAATTGAGAAAAGTAGGGGTTGTTTCATATTTGAGGATGAGACAATTACACACTTATAAGATGAGATGTTCTTTATAGAAGGAGAGTGTTACATTATGAGTTGCTTGCCTTATTGTCATCTAGCTAGTATCTTCAAGTCTGTCTGTAGTGAATCTGTCAGAGAGCATTTAGTGATTTATTTAGCTCATTTTAACCTTCAGGAGCGCCTGGAGTCTCATCTAACAGGTTTTTCTGCCTCAGGAATTAAATTCATGATGAATGTAAATGAGTTCTCAGCGTCTCGTGATGTCTTTACAGCAGAAACACACCGCGCTCTGAATCATCTGTCGAACAGCCCAGAATTACTGCTGTCTCAGAGGATGAGGAGGAGGTCAAACAGATAGAGACAGTCTGCTAACTGACAGGAGAGCGTGTGAAGATACACAAATGTGGGATTTTCTTTAAAGAAAGTAATTCACTTCTACAGGAGAAAAGGCTTTAAGGATGAGGACTCTCTTCTTTTTTTGGATTAATAGGAAACCTTCCTGACAGGATGAGTTTGAAAGCAGGTTTTATCTTCAAATAGTATCATCTAATATCACTGGGCAAACCTGGAAGAGTTCTTGCAAGACTTTCACAATCATCCAAAGTAGGCGTTTGTTCATGATCAAACTTTTAGGGCTGCAACAACGAATCGATAAAAATCTATTCTTAAAAGTGTTGGCAACGAAGTTCATTATGGATTCGTTGTGTTGCGCGATTACTGCGGAGCAGTTCAGATACAGCTGAGCAGAGCCGGTAGCGGCAGAAGCAGAGAAAACGGTCCGCATGAAATGTTCTAAATTGTAGGAGCAGTTCACACTACATAAAACTAGAAAGTGTGTGCTGCATACTGCCGAGGTCGGCACGAAGCGCGATCGCACAAAAAACGATTGGTTTTCTATGGCTTTTGCGCATCATATCAATGATATAATGTCATTGCTCAGATCACACTGTCAGCTGTAGAGGAGATGAGGAGAACAGCAGGGAATCTAGCGCAAAACCAGTCTGTACACCACCAAGATGAACTGGTTTAGACTTTATTCTTGGTTGACACTGCTGGAGGGTAATATTGTGTGCTCTATTTGTGTGACATATGTTTTTTATTACCAATTTGTTTTAGTTTTTGATAAATAATATAACTGAACCACCACTGAATGTTGAAACAAATGATTTATCTTTTATTTATTGTTCTAACAGCTCAGGTCGATTGAACAACAGAAAATACCTCTTTTTGTGTATCATACATGTGTGTGTTATTTTGTTAAAGCTATCCGATTCATAGACTAATCGAAAAAATAATCGACCGATTAATCGATTATCAAAATAATGGTTAGTTGCAGCCCTATAAAATTTTGCTGTGAAGATTGATAACAGGGTAATTTGTTTCTGTAAAGCATCAGGTCTAAATATAAATGAACATTTTGAGCCATAACAAGCCCGTATATGTAGGAAATGAAAGTGGCTCATATTATTGCTGCCAAAAAGTTTTCACTATATCAAAATCTTTAAGCAATCCTTACACTGTAATGGAGGCATCATCACATTAAATGTCTACAAATGGGGACATTGAGGGTAGATGTTCAGAGATGAGCTGCTATATAGAATAAAGCTTTATATCACTGCACCTTTAACAGAGCTGCAGACTCACATTGATTTCATGTATTAAAGTGTCTTTTTGCTTCATAACTGCCCACTTAAAAGTCAACAAATGATGCTGTAATAGATGAAGTGAGCAGTATCAATGCCCTGTGCTTTAAAATGAATCTCACTGGTTGTCATCTCTCTCCTCAGCCCGCTGCATCCTCTTCTTGATCATCTGGCTCGTGACCGGCGGGCGCCACCACTTCTGGTTCCTTCCCAACCTGACGGCCGACGTGGGCTTCATCGACTCGTTCAGGCCGCTCTACACTCACGAGTACAAAGGACCTCGAGCCAGCAACAAGAAGGGCTCCGACAAGTCAGACGACAAGGACAGCGGCTCCTCCACCAAGGCTCAGAAGTCAGACAGCGACGAGAAGTCGGACAGCGAGAAGAAAGACGGCGACGACGAGGACTACGACGATGAGGACGAGAGCAAAGAGGCGGCGCCGGAGGAGAGTAAAGAAGCGGAGGGGGAGGGGACGGGGCCCGATCGGCACTCGGACACAGACAGCGACCGGCGGGAGGACGAAGGCTCGCAGCACAGCAACGGAAACGACTTTGAGATGATCACCAGGGAGGAGCTGGAGCAGCACACGGAAGAAGAAGAAGAGGAGGAGGAAGAAGAGGAGGAGGAGGAGGAAGAGACGCAACAGAGGAAAGAAGGGGGTGGGAGTGAGACTAAACCCCAGACTGCTGAAACATAAACTCTTTACAATCCTGTCACACTCTACTTTTCTCTCTGTCCTTCCCTCCCTTCCTCCTGTGATCCCAGGACCTGCTAAGTCCAGTCTCTCTCTGAGCCCGCTGAGAGGAGGAGAGAGGCTCCCATCTCTTGTTGTTGAGATCTTCCACTAAACAGTACCGACAGACCAGTAACCGGGATAGACACAGCAGTGAAAGTAAACGGCTACGACAATGAGGAATAAAAAACAAAATGTAACAAACAAACATACAAAAAAAAGAAGCCTTACGGTGGATCTGATTCCTCCAACCCAAATGTTATTTATGTTATTAAATTTAAAAAAAAAAAAAAAAAAAACGAAAACTGCCACCGGACATGTTTGCCTGAGGAAGTTGTCACAAAAACCCGTCAGACCAATAACAATTCTGATAAAGGGTTTTCATTTCTTTTCGTTTGTCACAAAGTCAAAGTGTCTATTTTATTTATGTCCCCCATCTTTAGTGAAAAGCGGAAAGAGAACACGCTGGTTTCTTGTCCCCCCCCCCCCCCCCCCCCCTCCCTCCTTCACCCGTCCTCTTTATATTTTATTTCATTGTCATCTTTTAAGCCCCATGAAGTCGATACAATCAATGTGGTTTGGAGATTTTGGGTCACTCGCTTTTCTTTTGTCCATCCCTGCCAGGAGCACACTTCACACCGTGTTAAAAACTAGCGAGCCTGATAACTTTCTCAGGCAGCACTTAAAGCAAACCGACCAGCGCGTCTTTGCTTTGTCAACGAGACCTGAACTAAGCCGGATGGACCAAACCTTCGTCGTTTACTCAAAGGAACCTTAAAAAAAAAAAAAAAAAAAAAAAAGTCGAGCATTTAGTGGCTGGATAGAGTGTTCAGAGAGCAGAACAGTATGAGGTACTCGCCATTTACAGTAAGAAAGCATTTTTTTATTATGGCTGATGATCATAGTGCAATCCTCCACACAGTCTGAAGTACTTCTAGTTCATGTTTAATAATGTGGGACTCATCTTTAAGAGTAAATGTGAGCAACTGGGACACAGCTGGCATACTTTATTTTCTTTTTTCTTTTTTTTTTTCTTTTTAAAAAAAAAAGATTGCAGCAAAACTAGAAGATAAAACTTTCAAGTGATTAACTGTCCATTTGCAAACAGAACCACATATAAAGTAAAGCAAATTAGTGCCAAACACAACTATTAATAATAATAATAATAATAATAATAATGATGATGATGTTATGCATGCTGATTTAATACGGACAGTTGAGTGTGAGCGAGGGCGGGTTTGGTACTTTAGTTCATTCATTAATTTTCTAACTGTGGTGTCCAAACCTTTCACATCTTTAATTAAATAAAGAGGAGAGAAAACAAGCACAGCACCAGGTTGTTAGTGTGTAGCTAAACAAAGATTTTTGGTCTCAATGAAACCGTTTAAGAGTGTTCACACTTAGACTCACATCCAAACCTCTCCTGTCTTAGTATCTCGCACAAGCTGTCGCGTGTGAACAGCAGCAGGCGCGCTTTCTTGAATCCAGCTCAGTTGGCCGGCGGTTGCAGTCCAGCTCCACCCTGCAGGCGGGTTAGCTGAGGTCCAAGCTGATCCTTCACATTAGCTCCTGGCTAGAAATGTTTTAGATGCTCTTTTTAGTCATAGCGAGGATTATATTTAAGTATAAAAAAACAGAAATGTATCATTTATATATGGATTCTATTGATATATCAAATATATACATACAATACTTTACAGTCTATGAAACTGTAAAACTGTCTTTCCCTTTTCTTTTGTATTAGGAGGTTTAATTTGTATTCCCCAGAGTGTTTGTAACGCTCTTTTTTTCTTTTCTTTTTTTTAATATGATCACGAGTTACAAAATGTCAAGACTGTACTCATTATTTAAAGGTTACATCTGGAATTAGACAGATAAACAGCTGGAATTTGTCAAATATTTGTTTTTGGTTTTTTTTTTTGTTAATTTTCTTTGTATGTTTGCCTCCGTAACGGTGAATGTGTGATGCGGTTGGCTTGTTGTGCGTTCAGTGCTGCCACTTTTGTATTTCTCTCACTCAAGTCTGGTCAGTTATTAACCTGATGGTTATAAAAATCAGTGGCTTGTGTTACACGGACAGCGACCTGCCGTTTCCCGCTTCCTCTGATGTGGCAAACTCTCTGTGTAGTGAAAGAATATTTTCATATGTTGCTCACGGCTTTCTGTACTTATTGATGTTCATTTGTTCTGCCTAAAAATGAAGTCGCCTCGACTGTATTTAGTAGTTTGTCTCCTGTAATCCCACTGACGTTTATAGCTCTTTGACTTAACAACTCTCGCAACATCATGTTGTTGCTCGTTTATTTTCTAGTATCTTTGTTTTTTTGTTTTTTTTTTTCCTAATGAGCAGAGAGCATTTCTGCCTCCTGAGCTGCCAGTGTGCCAGTCGCTGTACTCTCAATCTTGGCATCATTTCACAAAAGAGAGGAAAAAAAAGAAATCTCCCAGTTGTTCTTGACTGTTGCACAGTATCGGTCTGTTGTATATTGTAGTATTACTCTCTCTATGCTGCTGCTTTTCATCGCACATTTCTGGGGGAAATAAAAGTGAAATTGTAAACATCCATGTTTTATCTCTGGTCACAAAAAAGAAAAAGAAAAGAAAAACGTGTCTTTTGATCGCCTAGTTGTCCACATTTGGATCAATATCATTCTGAAGACTGTCTCATGCAATATTGGAGTATAATTTAATAAACTGGATGTCTGGAAATATATCTGTATCTTATAATTGCAATAAAAATATAGAAAGCACACGAGTATTGTAATATTTTCTCCTTTGAAATGCAGCATGTCAGCATCTCACTGCTTAAGGAAAGTGTGTGTGTGTGTGTGTGTGTGTGTGACAACAAACCTGCTGCATGTAAATAATACAAATCAAAAAGATTGAAGATGTAAATATTAACAGAATCACTTTGACTGTCATCTTGCAGCAGCCTTACCAACGATAACAGCAGGTTGGTGAGTTTTTCTGTTAGGTTTTACTTTCATTTTCTCTACTTTTTTCTACTTAATAAATTAAAAGCAGCCGCTCAGTTTCAGCTTTTAAAAAAAAAATCTAAACTGGATTTCCCATCCGTTCAACAGTCGTCGGCTCCAGCTGTAATTACACATCTGGATGTCCTGAAACAATCTGATGTTTACTAACAGATTTCCAGATTTTTCTGAATATGGCCCAGAGAGTTTTTTTTTTAGTTTGAAAGTATTTACAGTTTAAATCCATGTGTTTAAGATAATTTGGTCTCAGTATTTTATGCTTTATAAAAAACAGTTAAACAGTTCAAACAGAGATTGGAAACATAATAGCAAGTGTTTAAACTTTATTTTCACACTACTTCCTTCTGCTACAAGACTTAGACATGTTTGACTTTGACATGTTTAATGAAAACGACACGATTCTCTGCTTCATTCAGTTTAGTTTTTACTCTGATTCATGCAATCTGCTGCACAATTTAATGAAAACAACGAAGAAGAAGAAAGTTACAACAGGACACGTAGACAGCAGAAAATAATCAGTCTTTTTAAAGCTCCAGTCTTGAAAATATATAAATATCACATAAATATGACGTTAAATAAATCTGAATCCTAGAATCCTGTATATACAAATTTACACTTAAAGGTTCAGAAGTGTTATATTTCTTAATTTCTTCCTTTTGAGTGTATTTTTACTTCTAATCCTAACCAGTTAATATCAGTAACAGAGTCTATACCCTCATCATCACACGGATGATTAAGTGCTCCAAAAGTCAAAAAAACAAACAAAAAACAGTTGACAGAATATTAATGAGGTGCTTTCGGTGATACTCTACCTTCATATCACAGGATTATGTAATGTTTGCTTTTTTTCCATTTCTAGGTGAGAAACATGCTTTCTCCCTTTGAGCTACTGATAAAACTACAGCGTGTATGTACTGGAATGTAATGAGGCACTCAAATGTTTGACTCAGTGTATAAAACAGTGTCTGCTCATTGCACATGCTACTGTATTCATAGGAGTAATGGAACAACGATTTATCTC